>NW_027150933.1:229133-2629133 GCF_018691715.1 Phytophthora cinnamomi
CTATCTGGCCTGCTGCAGCCAAGGTCAACAGCCGCAGGACCCTAATTCCGGCATGGCGCCGGTCTCAGACCAAACTCGAAGCATTGTGCACCCAACGCGGAGATGCCAACAAGAAAAAAGCTCGCCAGAAAGGTGAGGCCACCATTCTGCCAATGGAGAGAGAGGCCGACCTCGTTCGGTGGGTGAATGGCATGCGCGACGAAGGTGTGCCAGTCACGCCGACCATGCTACACATTCAAGCGCTAGATGTAGCTGAGGACGCTGGTATCAAACCGTTCAAGAACATTACGTAACTACAACCCACGGACGGTCAAAACGGAGGCGGCAACGCCGCAGAAGCTCACCATGAAGTCCCACCCGCCGGAACGGCAAACGTTGCACCTGACGCAATGTCAATGCAACAGTTAATGATCTGGTTAACGCAACAACAGCAAATGTATCAGACGCAGATGCAAACGCAATTTCAGATGCAAATGCAGCAAGCCAATAACCGTTTTGAACACTTGCTCGCATCACAAGGTGAAAGACGGAAGAAGGATCCTCCCATGTATGAAGGGAAGTTCGGTGAAGATTTGGAACTACGGATCTTTGCCATGGAGGAATATTACGCTAACAAGCGCGGATTGATGGAGGCCGATACGTCCGATTTTGTGACCATGATATCCAGCAGTTTAGGTAAATCTGTGCTAAACTGGTATCGCGCTTTCGTCAGATTGTGAAGCGGCAGGAGTTCCCAAAACATGGCAATTGTTTAAGGCGAAGCTACGTGAACGCTTTCGTCCCAAAGACTTTGAATACAATCTACGTGAGCGATTGTTTCAGCTGAAACAACACGGGACCATCCATGAATATGTGTCATCGTTTCAGGATTTGATGTCTCAATCCGAGTTGGAGATTTCGGAGATGGAGAAGCGGTTCTACTTTCAGAACGGACTTCGGCCGGAGACAGCGAAAAAGGTGAAGGAGCTCAGTCCAAGATTCTTGCATGAAGTAATTGAGATTGCAACGAATTTCGAGTTTGCTCACTATGGAGGACTCTCGGCAAAGACCACGGCGAATCACCAGCCTTCTTCGAAAGCAGCATCATCTGTGAAACCAGCGGCTAACAATACAAGCAAGCCGCTGGAGCGAAAGCTGTCACCGAAGAGTGGACCAAAAGAGGATTGGCGAAAGTCAGCCACTTGTCATAATTGTGGACAAGTCGGTCATATCAAGCCGCAATGCAAGTCCACCAAGGAAAGCAATCACTATGTTGGCGGATCATTCTACGCCATTTTGGAAGTGAAAGCTTTAGCCTACAATCAGGAGGAGGCAGCGACTGACGTCTCAATATTCGTCGACAATGGAAGCAGCCTCAACGGTGTCACTGAAGATCTAGCTGTACGACTTCAGCTGGACATCAAGGAGCATCCTGACGACATGATGACAGTTCGTCTAGGATACAACCAAACAGTGCAAAGACCAAGACGTACCGTCGAAATGATGTTGCAGATTCCGGATTTCCCGGTGACGTGTGAAACGTTTACGGTCATGCCTGTCCCGGAGGATAAGGATGTACTCCTCGGAATGAAGTGGCTTCGGGAGAATAACCCGGACATCGATTGGGAACGTTTACTATTGCGCCCGCGTACAAGGACTGAGGAACCCCAGGCTCTTCAATTGGTGGTACCTAACAGACCTCGAACGCGTATGATCGGAGGCCGTCGTTTCAAGAACGCAAACCAGAACCGCGAAATCTTCCATTACTACCGTCGGCATGGTCACAAGGGTGAGTTCGGTGAAACGAAACTGATCACAACGAAGCAATTTCTGAAGGAACTCCGCAAAAAGAAGGATATCGAAGCTGTGTTTGTTGTCAATCCACACGACTCAGAAAAGGCTGAGCGTTTTAAACAACAAGGATGGGAGGCACTGGTGAACAACCCCGCATATGAAGTCTTGCTCAAGTATCGCGATACTGTGTTTCGCACTGAGCTGCCAAGTACCACACCCCTGTCCGCGAAGGGATTGAACACGAAATTCAACTTCAGCCGGGAACACAACCGATTTCGGTGAAACAATGGCGCCAAAGCCCGGAGCAGCGAACGGTGATCCAGGATTGGACGAAAGAGATGGCGCAGGCAGGTATTATTCGACCTAGCACCTCTGCATTCAGCGCTCCGACGTTCTGCGTCAAGAAGCCCGTGGGTTGGCGCATTGTGCACGATTATCGTCAACTCAATAGTGCCACCATTTTGCCAGCGATACCGATGCCGAGAAAGGAGGACACATTTGATGCGATGGGCGGTAGTTACTGGTTCTCCTGCATGGACCTCTTGTGGGGATACTATCAGGTTAAACTTCGTGAAGCTGATATTCCATTTACTGCTTTTTCGACGCCCGATGGGCTGTTTGAGTATCTTGTAACCCCGATGGGTTTGAGCGGTAGTCCGGGCACATTTAACAGGCTGTTACAGCGAGTGTTCAGTGACTTGCGCGATGTGATGCGCATCTATTTTGACGACATCTACGTTTTTACGCAAGACAAGGACGTGCAGGTGCATGTCGACGCGTTGGACAGAGTGCTTCAACGGTGTCAAGAACAGCAATTGTACGTAAAATTGTCGAAGTGTCAGTTCTGCGTCGAAGAAATCCCCTGTCTCGGTGACTTTGTGGGTCGTCATGGTGTTCGAATGGACCCTGACAAAGTGCGCGTAATCAGTGACTGGCCGATTCCACGTACCAAGAAACAAATGGAAAGCTTCTTAGGTACGGCGGTCTACGTCTCGCGTTTTGCGCCGACTTCGCACAATTTGCAGGCCCACTGCACGAAAGTACTAAGGGTTTACGCCCAAAGGAAACGTTACACTTGTCTGAGCATCAGTTGGAATGCTTCCATGAACTCAAACGCCGTCTCTCCACCCCTCCTGTACTACAACTTCCTGATTTCGACAAACCGTTCGGTATTCGTATGGATGCCTCGAATTTTGCCATAGGGGAGTCTTGTTTCAAAACGAGGGAGGGTTGGAGCATCCGATTGCATACACAGGACGCAAAATGAAACCAGCGGAACTTAACTACCCTGTTCGTGAGCAGGAGTTACTGGCTATCATGCATGCCCTTCGTGTGTGGAGAGTTTACCTTCTCGATCGCCCATTTACCGTGGAGACAGACCACAAGAGCATCGAGACTATATTGACGCAAAAGACAACCAATCGTCGTGTTGCGCGCTGGTTTAACGAGCTAGCTGAATTCCAACCGCAGTTCAAGTGGATTCCAGGAGAAAGTAACCAAGTGTCGGATGCAATGTCCCGAAACCCACTCTTTGAGCATAAAGCCGCTCAGGTTAGTCTCAGTGAGCTCATCGAAGCTGCTCGAAACCGTGAAATTGTTACTAGCATTCAAACGCCAAGTGCGACTGTGACGCACTCGGCCAAACAACTGTACTCTACCGACCGGAGAGTTCAGGAGTTGCTGCAGAGTATTTCTAGTGGTAAAGAGGTACCACGCTACTCTGTGAAGAATGGATTGTTATTTTACCAAACGAGAGATGATGAAAATGCTCGACTGGTAATTCCGGATAATGAAGATCTGAAGAACCGTGTTATTTGTGAAAACCACGATGTGGTCACGGCAGGTCACCCCGGATACTTTAAGACATACTTGGGTGTCCAGAAAAAGTATTACTGGCCCAAGATGTCGAAATACATTCAACGCTATGTCAACACGTGTGAACGTTGTCAGCGGAATAAGGCACGCCAAACGAAGCCGCCCGGACTACTACAGCCTTTGGAGATTCCAGGAGGTAGATGGGTTGATGTGTCGATGGACTTTATGATTGCACTGCCGAGCACAGAAACCGGAAAAGATGCCATTATGGTTATTGTAGACCGGTTGACGAAGCGTGCGAAGTTCATCGCAACCAATACGAATGCGACAGCAGAAGAGACTGCTGCGCTATTCATGGTCAATTATGTGAAAGACCATGGCGTGCCGAAATCGATCATTTCAGACAGAGACTTCAAATTTACGTCCAAGTTCTGGCAAGAAGTGATCAAGACTTTGGAGACGACCCACAATCTGTCGTCTGCCTTTCGCCCACAGACTGATGGTCAGACCGAACGTACTAATCGGTTTATTGAAGACTATCTTCGGGGTGTTGTGAACCCATTCCAAAATGACTGGGATGAATATTTGCATCTCGCTGAATTCGCGTACAATAGACGTGTTCATTCCTCAATCGGTATGTCACCGTTTGAGGCTGATCTGGGTTATGTGCCCTATATGCCAGATGATGTGGCTAGGGACCCGGAATTTGAACAGTTGCACAACTCGGCGCAAGAATTTCTGCTCAAGCAAGATGCAATTGTGAAGATGGCACAAGATGCAATGAGTGAAGCCCAAACTCGTATGAAGTCTTACTACGACAAGAACAGGCTCGCTCAAGACTTCAAACCTGGAGATATGGTACTCCTAGATGGACGAAACTTGGACATTCGTCATAAAGGCTTCGCACAGTCAAAGAAGCTCGCACCGCGGTTTATTGGACCTTACCCGGTCGTGAAACAAATTCATCGTGACTCATACGAGCTGAAGTTATCGAAGGGTCTCAAGTTGCATCCCGTATTTCACACCTCATTGCTCAAGCCGTATCGCAGTGATGAATCACGGAGCCAAAGTGTGAACAAAGTGATTTTGAAGGACGGTACGGAAGGTCAACTTGTGCGCGAAGTCATTGGTCATCGTAACAAGAAGAAGAAACTCCAATACCGGATTTGGTGGCTTGGTGAATCACGCGAAGAAGCAACGTGGGAACCAGTAGAGAACCTGAATCAGATTCCAGGTCTCATTGACAAGTACTGAGAAACGGAGAAGAGAAAGCCAGCTTCGAAATAGCGGGGTCTTTTTGGAAGTAGTCCCCCCAACGTTAATTTCAACCTCGCGGTTGAGCCGAACGTCAAGAATCAGAGGTTGAGGTTAAAGCCTACGTCTGTACACTTTCATTGCACACTTTATACTCATTATTGGAGGGAAGGCAGTTGCGCCGCAGATGGTGGACTTGGGCATCGTGCTGCAGCAACTGCTGGGCCTCGCGCATTAGAAGTGCGTGACCTGCCAGCGTCGGTGTGAGTCTGTGTGAGATGCTGGAACACGACGGCCGCGCGCGTCTCGTGCAGACACCAACGACCACGGGCCTGCAGCCAGCCTTCGGCGCCGCGGCCACCGACACGGACAGCTGGGCCACGACGGACAACAACCTGCTATATAACACGATCGGTACGCAGCCGATGAAGGCCGACGGTGCGCAGTGTGAGGCGTTAAAAGCGCAAGCAAAGATATCATCATTAGCAAGTTAAATCCTTATGAATTAGTTTTACACAACGTTTTTTTGCGGTCGGCATTTTCAGCCATGAAAACTATATCACGCACTAGGCTAGGATCCATTTGACAGCGCTTCGCTGTCACTGTGTTGCCTGCCGTGGAAAACGCCCGTTCTGATGGCACTGATGTAGCGACGCATCCTAACCACTTTCGTGCCAATAGCTTAAGAGAAGGGTATTGTTGACCGTTCACAGACCACCGTACAAGGGGATCCTGCTTACGGGGGACAATCTTCGCAGCATCGAGATAAGAAACAAATTCCTGAGCGCACGTGAGCCGAATATTTTGAAGCAACAGACCATCACCAGAAGGCAAATTTTCTTCTTCGTCATCAGAGCCCAACACGTCGTCCCAAACACCAGTTGTATCATCACTTGGAGATCGCTGCAAAGAGCTTCTGCGTGAATGCTGGGCCGGTGTACGTGGTTGTTCTGCAAAATCAAAGGTTGCTAATGCAGCAGCGTCAACTAATGCGTTTTTTGCTGCCTCAACTTCATCAGGTCGTACCAAATTCATTTTGTAGAAACGCGGATCCAGAAACGTGATCCAAACCAGCTCAAACTTCAGTCCTTGAAAGCGCTCTATGAAAAGCGAAAGAATGGCTTTACGAACCACGTGCATTTTTGAAAGCGTATCAGCTTGAAAGTCATGGCGGGCCACAAGTCGCACCTGCTTATCAAGATAGTTGAGCTACTAAGCACTTTTTTGATCCTGCGGAGCATGGGGAAGGCCAATGCTAATGTAGTATAGTAATTACCTCCAAGAACCTTGGTAACAGCGGCGATAGGGTCCAGCAGCGCTACCATACACTTAATCATAAACCAATCCCTAGGCACTGGGTACTTGTCTTGACTGAGATCCCTAAATTCCGCCTACCCCTCTGGCTTCTCAAGATAAGTAAAAAAAAAGGTATCTAGAGGTGCTTCGAGCTCAATAAGTCGCTCCAGCATATCACGACACGAATTCCATCTTGTCGGACAATCTGTGATTAAATGCAGCGGTGGTCTTTTCCATTCCTCGCTCTGTATAGCGTCCAAGCGATTTGTCGCTTTTGGCGACTTGCGAAAATACGTTGCGAGGGTGCGAAATCGCTGGACAACGTCACGAATGGCGGCTAACGCACGTTTTCCAGCTGTGTCGTTCTTTAGTGACTTAAGTAGATTTGTTTCGATCTCACTCAGCACCTCTTGTTGCTTCTCCTCGGAGGCAACAACAATTTCATCTTCTTGTAGAGTTCCGCCATGAACAGGTACATCGATTGCAGCTGTCGTAATGGAAGTAGCCACCATAGTTTCACCAATAGATCCTTTCTGTCGCACCAAGGCGCTACCCAAAACTAGATGCAGCGAGTGGGCGATGCATGAGATGTTATTTACACCTAATATATTGCTAGCGAGAACGGCATTTGAAGCGCTGTCGCGAACCAATAATGTGCACATCGCCAAGTTAGCTCCCACCGTTCCAGCATTTTCTTCAACCCGGTCACTATAGCAACACCAGTATCCATACCGGGAAATACCTCGACTTCAAGCGTCCA
Source organism: Phytophthora cinnamomi (assembly GCF_018691715.1). Taxonomy (NCBI): domain Eukaryota; phylum Oomycota; class Peronosporomycetes; order Peronosporales; family Peronosporaceae; genus Phytophthora; species Phytophthora cinnamomi. Next base: position 236,032 of record NW_027150933.1, read on the forward strand.
ACTACACATTGTGAAGTCTTCTTCTAGGTAATGCAGGGTTAGCGCCATATAACTTTGGGCCCGGCGACTTGTCCAAATGTCAGTTGTAATGCAAACGTACTGACAACTCGTGTGGATACGAGCTTTTAATGAAGCTCTCAACTCAGTCTCAACTCGCTCAATATCAGCTCGTAACTGTGTAGCACCCGGTATACACCACCCAGTTCCTGCGTAATAAAAACAATAAATTCCAGGAGACCGGGATCCTCAATGATGGCTAGCGGCCGCATGCTTTGTGCCACCCATTTAGCAAGTAGTCCGTTGGCATAGCTCTGTTGAGCCTTTGTCACCACCGTAAGCTGTCGCTTGGTCGATTCTGGAACCAAATCAAATGCATTCTGCAACTGCCGTTTCACCGTACGAGCCCTGATCTCTTGGCGATCTTGTTCAGCTCTTAGAAGCACATCCATATGATACTTCTGCATATGCAGCTTAACTGCATTGGTCGAGCCATGTGAATACTTCACGAGAGAGTGGTATTTTGTGCAGTGTGCTGAAGATGCCATTTTTGAGTTAAGCTTATCGATCGGTAGTGATGCCCACTGGTCACCGGGAACAAGGCGGATAAACTCCCACCTTTCGGGGTACTTTGGGCGCCACATTTTGAACAGGTTGCTCGGTTCAGGCGCTCTGGGCAGGAGAGGCTCAGCATGAACTTGTGAGGAGCTTGGCGCACTCAATCTTGGCGACCGTCTGACGGCGATAGGTTGGCGAGAAGACCTCGCGGACGACTGGCTTCTGGGAGTTGGCGCTCGGTTTCGAGCTCGAGAAGGAATCGGCGAAGTGAACGATAGAGTCGACGCAGAACGAATAGCCGCAGGTATGACAGGAGAACTGTGAGGGCCTTCGTTCATGGTATTCGCAGCTGGAGCTTCTATTGCGTTCCGCAGGTAGAGGACGGAGTTTGTCAGATTCTCTAGGCTAGGCAATGTGAGGCTGACAGCGCTTTACCAACCTCTCAACCTCAACCGACAACGTTTCGGTTAAGTTCGTTGACCGAACGTTGAGCCAATCAACGTTGAGAGGCCTACTTGGAAGGGAGGTCATGTGACGTGGACGTCCGTCTGCCAATGAGATGGCAGAGGACTCCCACGTCAATTGCTAATGCATACCTTTCTGTTTACGCTGTACAGCGTAATAAAACATTGCATGGTTTATATTCGTTACATGCTATCCTACTGGTCAATATCAAGAATAATCATGATTATGGGACGCATAAACATGGAGTTTCATGCGACCTCATTGGCTAAAAATCCTTGAGATGTGCAAGAATCAAGTTTTCGAGCCGAACTTTTGATTATGGGACGCGAGTCGCATATTTGGATCAAGCTACGTTTTGGATTAGTAGATTCTCATTGGTAGATCAGGATAGAATTAGGATCTGAGATTGATAGACTTTAGGATGGGACCTGGATACTTGTTTGCGTGTCCAGGTCGCTACTGGTTGTGCGGCAGCAATGAGCCGACGCCAAACTAACGATTCAATCAATCACTTTTCAATTTCCAATCTTCCTCTCAAGTGTTCGACGGGCGCCCGCCACTGCGCCCTCAAGCTTCGGGTCTTCGTATCGGTTTGTGTGACACATTGTGCCTTATCCGAAATTTGATATCTTTCACTTGAGTGATTAGGTCTGGAGTCCGCATTGATCGTGAGCTGGCTGTCCAGGACAACTATTTTGCGAGCGGGCCTTGCAACAGCAGCAGCATGGTACTTCGCTTGAATGCGTGGGAGTGTTATCCCTACCAAATTGTCGCCCAACTCTATCGCGGCGAGACTTGTAGCTCGAGGCGCCAGGTCGATCCGAGAACTTGCCATTACGCGCGTCGATTTTGATGTGGTGACGTTTTATCGCTGACAGGCACGAGGAGCGCCTCGAATGCAGTAAGGAAGTTTATCCAAATAGTCGGTGTTTGGGATCACAACTTTTCATTGGAGGAAATCCTGTCTACAGATAGCACGGACGTTAAAGCTACCTGTGCTATTAAAACACATTCGCAGTTGCCGGGGAGTATGTTGTAGGAGACAGTCCTTTCGCAGCATGCAAGTTTTGCACACCTGTACGGCTCGTAGTGGGAGAAGCAGGTTTTTTTATTACATTTGCTCAAACACAGTAGCAATTACACTAGCCACCGCTGCGTAACAGTAGCAAGTTAGCTACGGCGAGCATACTACCCTTCATATGATTGTCAACCACCAATACGATGTGTAGCGACGTCGTAAGAAGTTGGTGGTGGTTCCACCAGTATCGTACAGCTACAGAAGCAAACATGTAGTTAGTCTTCAATGGCGTGATACGAAAGGGTACAGGTGTTGGTAAAACGAGTTCACAACAGATGTTCGGAGGCCAAAAACTCTAATGCCGTAACGATGACTCGTGTGAATTACGTTTTGCATCTTCTACAGATAATAACGAAGTGCGACTCTAGATCGCATTAACCACTGTCCTCTCCTCAGTAAAAACGTCTAGACATCCAGAAAGTCGTAGCTCACTGCCGTCATCGATTCGGCGTTGATACGTGCATAATCGCCTTCAGGGAGTCGCGGCGGCAGCGCGGAATACACGAGTACCGGTAGCGTTGAACGGGTTTCCTCTATGCATGATAATCCGAATAATGTGGAAGTGGCGGCCAGATTATCTCTTGCACCGGGACCACCAGTCCTCACTCCGTCTGTTGACCGCTAATACAGAAGCACCTCCGGGGATCCTTCCTTCTCCAAGGAAGACCTCTTCCTTCGGCACCTTCACGCTGTCCTCCGCTGTTCTATTATCCGCTATTGGTCGCCGGAGTCGTAGTCGCTTGAATTACCCCGTTTCCTCCACCTTCTTGGCCTTCATGGACGTCGACGTAGATCTTTTGGTCGTTAAAGTCCGCATAAAACCGACCCAGCGTCGACCAGGGAATTGTAAGACCAACCGGGACCCTAGGGCTGAGTCTGCGGGCTGTTCACAGCTCTCAAATGCCACTGGGGCCGATTTAGCTTGAGCGTTCCTGCGAGATTTGCGGAGTGTCGTTTCACCAATTCCGACTGAAAACATTAGCTGTATATTTTCCGCTTTTTTACTCAAAAATAAAAAAATGTCAGAAAAATTACAAAGCTCCCACAAAACCGGTCGGTCATATTGAATGTGGTCCACATCGCATAAGGATGTGGTACCGTATACCACGTATATGGTCGGCTTTGGGAATAGTTTTAAGGAGCACTGTACGATACCGAGGGCGGACTCAAGTCAACGTCGGAACATGGATTCAAGAAACGGCTCGCGGACACTTGCACGTGGCAGATGGCAGCCATGGCTGCAGCATTAGTGCAGCTCGTCAACATGCCTGTGTGCTGCAGCACGTCCAGCGAGTGCACTGCTGCGGCCACTGAAGTGCATGTCCGTCCGTCGACAGCGCTCCGTCCCGCTAAAAGCGGTGCAGAGAGGTGCGTCACCGCACCTTTTTTTCGGGCCAGTGTTATTTTTTATATAACACTCCGATAGTATTTCTGGCTGATAAAAAATGACATCGGAAATTTTGGGTTTGTTTTGGACAAATCCAAAAACGGGTGCACCTCGCTTTGTGGGACGGAGCGCTGCTTACTCCGGCCGATTTTCTCAGGGTGCAGACAGTGCGCTGGCTGCCTCGAAGAAGCGTCAGCAGCAATACTGGCGCGGCAATAATGGGGCGCCGAGCCGCCCACGCCGCGGCCGGCAATACGGCGGCAGGTTTAGCCGGCGCGTCCCACTGCGCATCGACGGTGCGTCCGGCGTGGCGCCAGTAGATAGTCAGGAGCTTCCGGAAGACTTCAAGGGTCTTCCCAGCTGGCTTGAACCCGGGGCCGCTCACACAACTCCTTCCCCTCCGTCGGACTGTAGCCGGCGCCAATAGCATTGGCGAACGCCCAGCGAGCGCCCCAGTCGCCGCTTTTTCCCTCGTAAAAACGAACCGAAAGGACGGGAAAAAACTCCCAAACAGCGCTGCACTACAGCCACAACAGCCACAACAGCCGAGTCAGCCGCGTTCCAACTTCAAATCGGCGTCAGAACGAGAAAAACCCCGACACCTCGCGACGTGATGCGCTCGGCTTCGTCGGCCTCGGCGCGCGGCGGCGGCTCGCTGCGCCGCTTCTTCACTCGCCGGCGGCGTCGCGGCGCGTCGGCGCGTGGCGGTGCGGCGCCGGGCGCGGCCGCGCAGCAGGCGCAGGCGCGCCGCACGCGGCTGCTGGACTCGTGGAGCCTGCCGGAGCTCTTGGCGCTGCGCGAGCTCGTGCACGTGGCCGTGAACAAGACGCCCATCGCCCCAGAGACGCCGCCGGACGTCGGACACAGCCACGAGCGTCCGCGCGCGGGCGCCAGCAGCTCCGCCAGCTCCAGCTCGACGGCCACGTCCGCGTCGCCGCCGTCGCTCGCGGGCCTGGAGGACGCGAGGACGCGCGTGGACGCCGCGCTCGAGCGCAGCCGCCGCTTCTACTTCAGCCGCCGCGCGGACGCGCGCCTGCGGCTGCGCAGCCGCCGCCAGTTCGTGCGGCTCTTCCCGCTGCTGGCGCGCGCGTCCAGGGCGGCGCAGCGCGCGCTGTTCCGCGCCTTCGACCGGGACGAGTCGGGCAGCGTCGAGTTCGACGAGCTGTGCGAGATGCTGGCGCGCGCGCGGCTCGCGCGCGGCTCCTCGGTGCGCGAGATGGCGGCGCTCGCCTTCGGCTGGTTCCAGGGAGGCCGCGAGGACGCGGCGCTCACGCGCGCGGACGTGAAGCTGCTGGCCGCCACCGCCGCGGAGCTCGGCGGGGACCACAAGCTGCAGGCCGAGGGCGGCTACGACCTGGAGGCGGCGCTGACCAAGCTGGTGCTCGGGCGCGGCCAGCAGCAGGTCTCCAGGCAGAATTTCTGCCAGGAGATGGACTGCGCCCTGGGCGCGCACGTGCTGCACGTGCTGCTGGCGCCTTTCGGCGTGGTGCAGGCGCTGCTGGACGAGGAGATGATACTGCACGAGGTGGACAACACGCTCTGGAAGGCGGGGGACACGGCCTACGTGGTGTCCGGGAGCTGGTGGACGCAGTGGAGGAGGTATGTGCAGCCCGACCACTGCAAGCGCGAGTCGCAGCAGGCGAACCAGGGCCAGGATAACCAGCAGCAGCAGCAGCACGTCGCGGAGTGCCACCCTCGACCTGGGCCCATTGATAACAGCCAGATAACTGCGAACGAGCAGCTAGGGACGTTGAGACGCGGAATTGCGGAAGGGAAGGATTTTGCTCTAGTGTCCGCTAGCGTCTGGAAACGACTCGTGCAGGCGTATGGCGGTGGGCCGGAGTATCCGCGACAGGTTGTCGAGGTTTTGGACGAGCAACAGCCAGAGATGCCTCCAAGAGAGCAGGACAAGCCTGCGGAAGCTCCAGGTGTCACGTTGCTACTGAATTCAAGCGACGGTCAACGACAGCAACGGATTTTGGTGGAATTGTATCCTGTGGCTTTGCAGGTTCGGTTAGCTCGGCACGATTCAAGGCACGTGTATCTCGTGTACGCAAGGCGATTCTTGTTGCATCGGGACGCAACTTTGAAGGAAATTGTGTGTCGGATGGGAGTATTTCCTGGTGTCAATGCAAGAGAGGTGACACTTTGGCTACGTAGGCATCGGCTCCAGTCGTGGGTGCGGCTCGAATGTAGTTTGGAAGCCCCGCACGCTACTTTGAAAGGATTGCAAATCACAAGTGCGCAGGAACTACTTGTGGATTTCCGAGCACTGGACATTGATGATGATCCGCAAAGTATCGCTCAGCAACGGAGACGGTGCAGTTTGGCGAACATGCGCACCCCATTTAATGTGGCGATGCTGCAACCCGTTGGAAATGATTTTATCTGCTGTCCCAGTTCGAGCCGCGCTAAGTTTGCCAGAACAGGTGACTGGAAAGTTTTACGTGAGAGTATGGCTGCCGAACAGGAAGCAGCTGCCAGCGCCTCCTTGGTCTCTGCAACTGTAGGCCCGGGAGGTGTACTCGTTGGTCTTGCCAAGCACATGGAAGTTTCGACGAAAACCTCCCGCGGGAGGCTGGTTGGCCATGTTGGTTTGCGTGCCACTGGACTGATCAATATGGGAAACACATGCTTCATGAACAGTGCGCTGCAATGCTTCGTCCACTCGCCAGTTTTTCGTGAGTACTTCTTGTCCAACAGATTCGAGGCAGAAGTCAACAAGAGGAATCACCTTGGCAGTCGTGGTGCCGTTGCCGCAGCATATGCGCAACTTCAAAGTGCTCTTTGGCGTGAACGGGACCAAGGACACCTTCTTCCTGGCCGGTTTCGCGACGATTTTACACGTGTTCGTCGGCACTTTGAGGAGACGCGTCAATATGATGCGCACGAGTTCATGGTCGCGCTTCTGGATTGTTTACATGAAGATCTGAATCAAGGTTGTCGGATGATTGCGGCATCCGCCGATGGTGCCATTCAAGACAGAAGTTCGAGATGCTTGGGATTCGGAGGTTTTGTTGGTAGCGATGATCTGGACATTGAGGAGGGAGACCCTCACACTTACAACGGACTGACACAGTCAGCTTCAGATGAAGCTCAGGGAGATGCTGCTTGGCGCAATTACACCAGTGTAAACTCCTCAGTGGTGGTAGACTTGTTTCATGGGCAGATGCGAACTGAGACCGTATGCAGCACTTGTGGTGAGCGCAAGTGCACGTTCGACCCAAATCTGTTTTTCAGTCTACCTATTCCCGAGTCAAACTTTGTTCGGGTGGAAGTGAGAGTGCTTTTGCAGTCTCGAATTCTACCTGGCAGTAATGGGAATGATGATGATGCAGACACCGCAGCCCAAGCTGTGCAACGCGGATTTTGGCTGCGCCGAGGAAGTAACGTTGGTGCTCTGTGCGATCGCATCGCCACAGTACACGGTCGTGCTAGTGGAAACCGCTTTTTGCTTGTGGAGATACGTCGAAATCGTATCAAGCGTATTGTTGAAGGAGACGAAGTCGTGGACAAACTGGCAACGGCAGCTCCTGGCTCACTTGCTGCATACGAACGTGCATGGACGCTGTCCGAGATTCCTGTTGTCCCAGCATCCCTAAAGGCGCTCTTTCGCACGCAAGGGTGCGACAACCCTGAAAGCAAGACAAACACAATGGTCGCCGAGAGGGTCAAGAGCTTTTCCGATCTACAGGTAGGATCACGCGTTGATGCCAGGGACAACCACAATGATTGGCATCCTGGCACGGTGATCGAACTGGGTGGTGATGACCCCGAACGCGAGGATCCTCATCACACAGGGACTAATGCTGGCAAGCGTTCCCATCAGCGTGTGTGCGTCCACTTTGATGCATTCAGCAGCAAATGGGACAAGTGGTTCACAGCACGTGACTGGAAATCAAAGCGTCTTCAACCACTGCATACCCGCACTTCCAAAGCGACGGAAGTGTTCGAGGTGCAAGTCGTTCATCGATTTTGTTCCCAGCCCACATCAACTGCGTCAGAGGCCGGACAGACAAGTGGCGATGATCATTCATTCATCGGTGACCTTCCCAGTTCGCAAAAGCTCAGCAACTCAGGGACTCATGAACGACTATCCCTGAACGTGTTTGGCTTGCCGCTGTTTGTGACTATTGCTTCCGACAAAACAGCACAAGACATGCACCAGGCACTTTTACTGCAAACTGCTCGTTTTTGGCGGGGTTTCAATGGTGACCAGAAGTCTCTTGAAAATAACCAGCAGGAAGACGCAAGGCATTCAACCCTACCATACGAAGTCCGCGTCGTGAATTTGGAAGATTTAACGACTGAGCGCGGTGAGCTACTGCCTCTTGACTCCAGTGCGTTGCTGCAGCACTTCTCTACGCGTAGCGTCCTTGCGCTCGACTGGGTCGACAATCAGGACTATTTCAGCTTCGAACTGCGAGCACCAGAAGACATACCAGATGAAGTGGTCGAGGCTGCTAAAACAGATCAGGATCTGCGTGCAGATCTCGACGCGGCAGCATCTCTCGAGCAAAAGGCAAATGGTCCTGAAGAAAATGCGCCGGCGATGGACGACGATGACAGTCCGCCAATGTACGCAGTCCCGCTAACCAAATGCATGGATGCGTTGATGCGTGAGGAAGCAATATCGTTGGAAGATCACTGGGTTTGCGAGAGGTGTGGAGTTCCGCGCGAAGGCTCGCGGTTTTCTGCAATTTGGCGACTGCCAGACCTAGTAATGGTGCAGCTCAAGCGTTTCCAGTATCTCGAAAACCAGCACAAGCAGAAGGTGCGAGCGCTCGTCGACTTCCCGCTCAAAGGCCTGGACTTCTCTAAATGGATGGGCCACCAGGACGCTGCTGGTTCATCGGTGTACGACCTCTATGCTGTCGCTAACCACGTTGGGGGTCTTACGCGGGGGCACTACACGGCTTACTGTCGCTATGATTCGGACTTTCCGGAGAGCTCGTCTCTGTTCAAAGCGAATGAAGAGAACGGTGACGTCCAGTGCCCCGAACTATGGTTCCGCTTCGATGACGAGAAGGTCTCTGAAATCGCTCCGGGCGATGTTGTCACGGATGCTGCTTACGTTCTCTTTTATAAGCGCCGCACGCTGTCACCTCACAATGTACTGCGATATGCACTTTAGCAGCTTGTACAGCAAGCGATAGACGAAAAAATACTAGCGTAGCAAAGATTGGAGGTGCAAGCCTTGGTTAGTCTTCGTTCGAGTTACCCGCCGACTCGCTTGAACACCCCTTACTACTTCTTCATGACGCACACCTAACTACCAAAACAATACCCTTTTTGTTCCAGACACCACGGATCTTGCTGTTCATACCACACACCATTCCAACCGAGACTTCAGATGCCACAGAGAAATTCCGTTGAGAGTGCACCATTGCTGCTATCCACAGCAGCATTCCGATGAACTCGCCGGAGTTCCTTCTCAAGCCGAGCTGTCGTCTGTTGCGATCGGTGCAACCTTGTGCGCAGCGTCGCCCGCTCCAGCGCCAGACGCTGAATGGTCTCGGCGGGCTATGAAAATCGAGGGGCAAAACGCAAATGGAACCGCAAGAGGATGTCGTCCAGATGCAGAAGCAGAAGAAGTACCAGAGGAGTTGTCAGCACTCCATGACCAGCTGCGGACTACTACACAAGCAGAATCATACACAGCACAGCCCGACATGGGCCCAACACGCCAGCATTAGATTCAGGACTGAATGCTACCGCATTGAGCCCATACGGTGCCTGCCCTACGACCACTTACTTACTTTAGCGAGGGCGTCGCTGTCAACTCCTGGAGCAATGAAGTCACTAGCACTTCGTTGCAGCCGAAGCGTAGCAATTTCACGCCGCAATCGGTTCAATTCGTCAGCTTTGTTGTCCGCGCATGTATCGTCGGAATCTTTTTGGTCCCCCGCGGCGGCCGCAGCCAGCAACGAGGACAGCAACTGAAGGTTGGCACCGCTGCGTTGCCGTTTACCTTGCAGGTCGCGCACTGTTTCCAGGAGCTTTGCGTTGTCCTCCAGAGCACGGTCTAGTAATGTCTGTAGTTGTACAGTCTCGTCACCGCTTGTCTTCGGAATCTCCAGTGTAACGGGGACAGACTGGTGCGAGGCCTCTATTTCTCGTTCTAAATCATCGATGCGCTTCTGAGCAGCCTGCAGCGCACTTGTCATCTCCTCCTTGCCGTTGTCATTATCCCCAGAATCACTGCTGCTTCGAAGACTGTGTTCCAGATGTTCGACCTCGCGCCGCGCTACCTCTTGTTCGTGCTCCAGAGCCCGCGCGTCTTCCAATGTCTTCTCGTGCAGCACTTTAGACATCTCGTCGCGTTGGAAGCGCACTGTTTGCTCCAAGTCATCAAGCTTTTTACGCAGCTCGTTTTCGGCCTGGTTTTGCTTTGCCTCTTCATCTGCTGCCAGTGTACGCAGCTGCTGAAGTTGGAACTCGGCAAACTTAGTAGCGGCACTGGAGGTCTCCAGCTCGTCCTGAGTGGTTTGCAACTCCTTTTCTAGACGCTGAATTGCGTCCTGGTAGAGGTCAAGCTTCCGTCCGAGACGCGAGCTCAATGAATTCACGCGACGAATCTCGCGGTAGGTGTCGCTGACACCTCCATCGCCATCTTCGCTGGCATCGAAACCATCCAACGACATACAGTCGTCGCCAATCTCATCTTCGTCACCGGAGGCATAGCTGGTCGAGTTTGAGTCTGTGACCACAGAAGATCCAGACTTCGGGCTAGGAGGACTGCACAAGACGGGCTTCTTCGAGTACATGAGTTCGGTGACATCATCGAACAATGAACGGTACACGTTGAGCAGTTCTTGAATCTCCTGCATTTCTTCGCTCGGCACGGTCGATTCTTCTAGCATCGGCGTCTCTTGTGGCTCGATTTCGTTCTCCTGCTGAACGTCCAACGGCACGGCATCACTGACACGGCGTCGTTCTTCTTCGACAAATGCCTTCCACTCTAATAGTTCGCAAAGTTCATGGCGAATGAGGTCGTTTTCTGCCTCGGCCTCCTCTGATCGACGCAGTAATTCGTCAATACGACGCTGCTGATCTTTCGCCTTTTTGTGTAGTTCACGCTCCCGCTTTTCCGCTGCGGCAAGCGCAGCAGCAGTCTCGTCATCATCTGCTGAATGCTCTTGGTTGTCTACATGATGGTAGCGCATAGCAGCACCGGCGTATCTCTTTGGTGCAGGAAGCATTGACATCCGCGGGGCCTGAAGCTTGCTAGGCTTGAGCTGGTGAGGGCGACGGCTATACTTGTAGCGCTCGGGATCGAAAGTGACCTCTTTGTACTCCTCAAAGCGGCAAATCATGCGGTACAGCAACATCTCAAGTCGGTCGCAACGAGCTTCAACGGCATCACGTTCCTGCTGCTGGGGTTCCTCTCCATTTTCCTCTGCAATATCAGCGGGAGACAAAGCGCCACTAGCGCGGAGCAACTTCTGCATCATATCCAACGCAGGCTCCCAGCGATTTTGTTTCTTCTTCTCATGAGCTCGAGCCTCAGCCTCGGCCTCAGCGATTGCCTTTAGCCGCAGCATGTGTTCATCCTTTGAAGGATCAGAATCAGTAGATTCATCCGTCGCAACCGGGGTAGAAACACCTACGCCGCTCCGCAAAGTCGCAATCTCTAGCATCAATTTCTCAATCTGTTCCTTCAGCACCGGCACCAGCGAGTCAGCATCCTCGTTCTGCACAGCGTTATTCTTGATAAACTTGGCGCGCTGAGCGAACTTCAACGTACTCAGGGTTTCTGTGAAATACTTCTCATCGGGCGATATCGTGGCCACGATACTTGTGATAGCATTACCACCCAGGGCATCGCGCAGAAGAAAAGTAAGCTTCGAGTCACGGTAGTGGACGTGCCTCTTCTGTCCATTGCTGACATCCACGAGCGCCATGATCACGTTGCCAAGCGCTGAAAGAGATTTGTTAATCTGTGCAGCCTCTTTCAATCGCTTGCCAGCCACTCGCGTCTGTCGCTGCTTTTCACTACCTGCCAGATCCACCAGGTGCAAGCACGAGCGACGAGTGCGTTTCACTCCCGCCGACGTGCGCTCCTGCAGCACCAATTTAACCGAGAAAACAGCATGAGACCGCGAGCTTTCACGGTTCATGTCTGTTGACGAAATGTGCCGGTTTTGCGAACCAAGCAGCAGCAACGTCAGCGCTTCCTCCTCGCTGCCCACATCAATCTCGCGCAGCTGGTCCACATACACCTCTTTGTTGCGATCTTCACGAAGACTCTTGGGTTGCTGCGCAGCGAGCGATCCGCTCGGCTCCAGCAAATCAAAAATCTTCTCATTGTAAATCTCCAGGTACGAGCACGCCAAGGTGTACTGCAGAGCTCGCTCCTGCTCCTCCCCGCTGTAAAACGCGGCGTTCCGCTCCCGTGAAAGCGCCGCGAGTCTCTGAAACAAGTAGTCTAAAATCCGCGGCGTGAGTCCACGCAGCGGCGACAGCCGCAACTCGTGCACATTCGCCGTGGTGCCGCCGAGCATCGTGAACGTCTTCCCCGAGCCCGTCTGGCCGTACGCAAAAATGCTGCCGTTGTAGCCCTCAATAGTGTTCTCCACCGCCGCCCGCCCGGCGTCCTGGAAGATGTCGTCCTGCTGGCAGCTCTCGGTGAAGACGCGGTCGAAGCCGAACCTCTTCTCCTGCTGGGAAGACGGCGCCAGCGTGACTCCGCGCTGGTCAGGCGCCACCTCCAGGCACTTCTTGCTGTCGCTGCCGGGCGACGGGCGGATGCGCAGCAGCACGCGGATGGTGTCCGACTGCTCCGTCGACGGCACGAAGCTCGACGCAGCAGCAGCTGCTGCCACTGGAGACCTCTGCGGGACACTCACCGGCCGTGGCACCTGAGCCTGTACGGGCGGCTGCGCCCTAGCAGCAGCAGCAGCAGCAGCAGCAGTGGAGCTCTCCTCCTCCATTGTCTGGTTGCTGCTGGACTGGTGGCTGGGGAACTGCAGCCTCTTGGGCGGGCGCTGGAGCTGCACGGGCGACGCCGTCGTCCGCAGGGCCGGCCTGGCCGGCGACGGGGCCGCCAGCCCCGACTCGGACGCCCTCAAGCCCGCGCTCGGGGGCGCCAGGAAGGACGGCTTGGGCGCCTTCCGCCCGCCAGGGCCAGGGATGCTGCAGCAGGCAACAAGCAGCCAGAAGTATGGTAAGAATTACGTAAACTTTAGTGGAGAGAGGGAGGGATTCCTCACCGAGAGGACGGGAACGGCATCGTCGCTGCCTTCTCCTCCTTCTTCTTCTCCTTCTTCTTCTTCTCCTTCTTCTTCTTCTCGGGACTGGGGCGGTCGGTCCGTCGGTCGCGCCCGTTTGCTGCGAAACTGCAGAGACAAGCGGCGCGTTTCACGTGAGTGTGTATCTATCTACCTCCCTGCGCTGCGCTGCCGGGTGCTGTGTGGGGCAGCGGCCTGGCTCCTTGCTTCCCTCGGCCTGCGGGCGCAGGAAGTTCGTTCGTCTGCTTTCGCAGCGGCCGAGTTTCAAACTGGCGGCAAAGAGCCGGCGATTTGGCTAATTCGTGGAAGGTTAGCGCACGAATTAGCGACGGCTGTCCCATCAGGCCGGAGCTGACTATGCGATGGCGCCAGCTCTGGTTTCTCGCTGCAGCTGCGCCTGGTCGATTGCGCTTGTGTGGCTGTGTACACAGATACATGTACAGGTGTGTGTGTGCGTATTGCCTGCATGTTGTGTGGAGGCCGAGGTAGGCGCGTTAGCTGAAAACGCGTATTTACGACCACCTGGAAAAGATGGCTACAGCCGCGAAGGGACACTGTTAGTTGCAGTTGCAGTTGAAGTGGCTGCACTACTAGAGCAATGCTACATGAACTGATTGCAATCAGATCTACATAAGGGTCGTTGTGCGGAATTGTTAGCGTGGCGGGCGACGTGCTCTCCTCCATCCCCGAAGCATCGCTTCAAGCTGGCGATCGCGGGCTGCCTCGAATTCAAATTTGCCTGCAGTTCTTGCGCCCAGTGTTCTTTCACCTGAACGTTAGTCGGACGCGACGAAAAGCGCGCTGGGTCTGTGGAGCTTAATTAGGAGATTGAGAAGCATATCCTAAGAGTAAAACGAGTGGAACGGGAGCATTTCTTCGGAGTCAAGTTGCCTCATTGGGCAATTAACTGCTAGCACGTTCTCTTGTCGACGGTTATCGCACCTGTCGGACTAAGGCATCAGCGTGGCGTCACGCACGGCTGCTTCGGTCGAGTTGGCGGTGACGACAAGCTGTCGTTGGCATCACCAGGCATTATCGCTGCCGTGCACGCCATCATGGCCGACGCTCCTACCATGCTCTTAACCCGAGTCCAAGAACGCGATGTTCTCCTATTGCCTGCGAGGAAATTGATCTATTACATGCGCATGTTGCACGTACTGCCTCGCTCCGTCTTGGATGAGTGCGGCGGGGGCGTCCTTACGATCACTTTGCAGTTGATCCGACGCAGCAACAAGTGAGCGAATTGCGGCTGCAAAGTATAGCTCGTCGTTCGCGTTGCAGAGTTACCAGTTGACTGAAAACTACCAAGTCTGGAATTTGCCAAGCCTTGACAGAAACTTTCTTTCTTAGTCTGGAATTTTCCCAAGTTGGTGAACAAGGTGCATGAAGGGGACGAACAACTAGACTGTGCAGCCGCAAGTCTCGAACTGCGTGGGGACACCACCGCCACATCGCTCAAGACGGAATGAGAGAGCTGACGCAGGAGGCGCAATATGCGCACGTGGTAGATCAAGATTTCCGCAATCAGCAGGAGTACATTGCGTTACATGTATTGGAACGCGAATTTGTCGCAACTCATCTTCGCATGGACATCAGCGTGTTCGAATCGCACAAGAAAGTGGTCGTTGATCAGGAGAATTTCATGATGAAAAAGAATCAGTTGAACACGATGCACGAGCGACTGGGCGAGATGGCTATGGTGAGGGCTCAGTTGGACTCTACGCAGTGTCTACTGGGCATGACCCGTAACCTGTCGTACACGTTGCCACACAGCTTGGACCCATCGCTATCCTCGAATAGCACGTTAGCGGTTGTACGCTGCTAATATCGGCTCCGTCGATTTCCGCATAAAAGTATGGTAGGAGCGTCAACCTCGACGTCGTACATGGTAGCAATCACGTCTGGTGGTACCAACGAAAGAACGCGGGAGGACGCACTTGATGAGACCACTGCGATAACCCTCGACTTAGGAGAACGTGCAAGCGGCGGAACGCTGATCGATTAGCCGGCAACTCCACTATAATGCCGTAGGCGGTGCTTTCTCGAACTCGAGTCGCTGTGCTGGGCGATTAGCTGCTTGCCAGCCATCTACACGTCAATTTAAGTTGAGGTGGTGGTTCCAGTGTCAAGTGTCGAGTTCAAGTTAGCTCATTAATATCCGTTCTGCATTGTACTTCGTAATAGCGTTTTGAACAACCTGCGAAGGAAGACCGGATGTGACTGGAACTTCCACTCTGCTTAGGTTAGGATAGATAAAGTCCTTTGTGTCAATCCGTCACAGACAAGAAAACAACATGTAGTTGGAGTGGGCTGAAGTTGTAGCCACGGCTTGCTGGTCTCGACGAGTTTCCTCGGTCTTAGGACATGGAATTGTATACTTCAAGTGAAGTATGTAATATGTTGAGGATCTTCTGAGTAGCTCGAGAAAATGTACTATGGACATCAGAGGCGGAACCAGACAAAAATTCTGAGGGTGGTGTGAGTTAAAAAAAAATTGGGGGTAAGTTAAAGGTGGGGACTCCAAAATAGGGAGCTGACAGGGGGTGAGTGCCAGGTTTGGCAAAATTTTAGGGGACTAATAGGCCCGGCTCCGCCACTATTTGACGTTGGTTAATTAAACGAACATCTTCGAGAACGCTACAATTTTTCTCAACCTCTTTTCTCTTTTTTATATGGGAAAATCGTACCGCAACATTTGTGAGTGAGCTGCTGTAGGACTTCTGTATAAAAACCTAGATGAGCATTTAATGCTGATAGACTTGCTGGACGACAATTGTGCAGCACAACTTGTGCTACGACGTCGTTTTTCCATAATGACCTTAGCTGTAGATTGCCTGAACCTACGGGTATACCTGACGAATATCTCCAGCAGATGACTGTATCGCCTTCGAGAATCATAGTACTCGCTCGAATTTGTAAGTATTTCGATGAAGGACCTACGAACTATTCGTAGCGAGTGTTTGGATATGTAGTATCAACGAGGAATCCTGGTTGGTTTTACAAGCCTGGTCCATCGACGTAGTGTTCCCATTATTATTGATTCGCTTTCCAAAGACCAAGACTGCAATCGCAGTTTAGATCACATCTCAAGATACCTTCCGGCTTTGGACAGTCTGATCTCTAGTCTTTTCATTTAGTCACCAGCTTCTCAGGATCAATCGGCAATGAAGGTTGAACAGATTTGTGGACTCGAGCATGGCTTTGCGTAGTGATTCATGCGAGACCGATGCCTGGGGGATACAACTGAATTTTCGCCATTGCCTCGTGGTGCTGGGCTACATAAGTATAGTGCTCTCACCTGTTTGTCGACAGGGTTGCATCGTAACACTGCAAATGAGGTCGTTACGTTAGGAAGCGATTTTCAAGCACCCGCGGAGTCAGAAATAGTTAGCTATGCCAGGTCAGGCCAAGGTCTGACAGTGTGACTTTGCTAAGCTTTGAGGAACTATTCTGAGCAGCATCGTCACCAGAAGAACCCACTCTCGTCGTCGGGCATCATTCTTGCCTCGTCCTCGTGTGCCACTAAACTCAGTGAACGCTGAATAGCCAATATAGCGCCTAGTTGCTCGACGCATCGGCAGGGACAATTCTCAAAGCTGGTGAAATAAGCGCCCTTCAAGATGATGCACCCGATTTCGCGCGGGCCTTCGTCGAGGGTAGTCGCGGTAGACCTCGGCGAGACGGAAGGTGCTGACGATGAAGGCTGGAGAACGGTAGGGTCGAACAACAGATTGCCTCCACCCGAGCCACGAGCCTCGCGAACGGAGAGAGCTTCACGGCCGCGTTCATACTGGCGGAGGCGATACGAGCAATGGGCTCGCAACGACGAAAACCAAGAAAATCAATCGCGCAAGGCGTACGCCCCTGGTACCATCGCAATGCTGCCGATGCCGATGCAGATTGCCTTTCGGCGCAAGATGTTGTCAATTTTCGCGCTTCAGCTCATGGTGCTCACAGCCCTTGTGGCTGCTCTAACCCACGATTCCAAGCTGAGCAAATGGACTCACTCCACATTCAAAAGAACTGTTGATCTCATGGGGCCGCTTGTAGGCTCCATCGCAGCCCTCAGTGCTGTTTATATCGTGCGCACCCGATTTCCGCTGAATTGGTTGATGGTAGCTGCCTTCAGCCTCGTGCTGAGCCTGTTGGTGGCAGGCGTGCAGACCTGGTTGGATACGCCTGCGGGACTATTCTGCTGCGCGTTCACCTTCGTGACGGTGTGTATCATGATCGTACTTTCGGGGCTCTCTTACCGATATCACGGAGACGCTATTCCTTCGGGTCCAAGCGCAGGGCAACAACCGGATAGTGACGGCGAAATGGTGCTCCGCTCATCACTGGTCTCAGGCTGTATGGCGTTCGCAGTGGCTGCGATCATATCGGGCATTCTGTACGGCATTGTGGGCGGCTCGAACGACTTTGTGTCGCTGCGCGCATTGGGTTATTCGTTGGCATTGGAACTAGTCTTAATCGTGTGGTTCTCGTACGACGCCAGCAGCATGTACAGCATCATGACACCCGACGAGTACATGAGCGGCGTGGTGTACTTCTACGTGGACCTGATCGTACTAACCTGCGCCGCCTTCTTCCTCGCAGGCGTCATGTTCATGGCCGCCATGTTCTGCCCCACCGCGAGCTTCGGCTACTGCAACTGCAACGGCTGCTTGTGCTTCAGCCGCAACCGCCGCGACGACGACAACGACGGCGGCGCAGGAGTAATTCCGTACGACGTGGAAGAAGACGGGACCATTTCCTACGGCGTCGTCGAGACCGCCAGAGACGTAGAGCGAGGATAAACCACGCCGGGATGCTGATTTAACCCGAAGAGGGGCCTGCAACGCGCAGGAGCTGCCCTCCATATCAATAAATACCGAGTTAGTTCAGTTGATACCCTCCAGTTGATGTGTTGCCTCGTCTCACGGACATGGCTACTCTTTTAATCGACATTTCCCATTGGACAAAATAGGGTAGAGCCGTTACGGACCCATAGTCTCCGCTAATAAAGCCGCATCGCACTATGGAGCAGGAATGGCAGCTCGTGTCTCGCCGTCAGCGCCGTGGCAAGGCTCGCTCGGGGTCTTCGCGGCTTCGATCGTCCACGTCGAAAGCCCGCAAGCCTTCACCGAATGGTAATACCGCGGGAATTAAGTGAAAAGTATATATATCGGAGAGAGCACTGGGGGTTGCAGGGGTCAAACGACTGGTTCACAACCTTCAGCGGTGATTCCAGCGCTGTGACTTAGCGCCGACGCATTCCTAGTGTTTCTCCTCAATGCTGAGCCTGTTGCATTGTGCTGCAAGTGACGACTATCGGTTAATTGAGGTGTCGTGACTGAGTTTGTAGGTGAAGAGGTGGTGGAGCCTGTGGATGAGGTCGCCGCAGAGAAGCAGACGCAGATCGCCCAGCGAGTGCGCGCCATCGCCGACGTGCTACGAGACTCGCTGCTACTGAAGGACGCACTGCGCGTAGTGACTGAGCAATTTGAACTGAATGCAGTTCAGTCGCACAAGGAGGGAGGTGATGAATATGCAGGTGAGGGTGTTCGCGAACCGACCCTCGTCGGCTACGGCCTCGGGAGCTTCTGTGCGTCGTCGAATGCCGTGCACCAGTTGGGCTTCTTGGTGGCCTTGAAGGAGGCTCTGGGTGCAGGAAAGGCAACTGCGACGGCGGAGGTTGCGGCGGGCGCAGACAAGATTCAGCACCGCGCCGAGATATTCGACCCAGCCATGAACAAGGTCAGCCACCCTGCCGCTTCCTCTGAAACCCGAGCTACCCCCACGACATCCTTGTAACCTGTGCATATGTGCTTGCTTTATCGCCGCTGTCTGACAATTAGAGCGATGCTGCGATCGCTGAGAGCCTCGACGTGAGTGTGATCCAGGACAACGAGCACGGTCGGCGCCGCGTGGCTCGCAACACGGTCTTCTTCATGCCTCACTGCGGCAAGACGCTGTACGAGAACGTGCTCGCGTGCAACTGGGGGCCCGAATTGAACAGGCTGGTCATCATCGGCAACAGGTACGCGCGGCCATCTTCGTTTCTCGGATAAGCCGCGTAGCTAACGTGTGTGCTGTCATGTTGTTCGCTCGCTTTGGTGCTTAGTTTCTCGGCCTACGGGGACCGCGTGCTTGCGGCGCAAGAGCGCCAGGAGCTGCTGCTTGTGCGCGTGCTGCCGTTCCTGGAGGAAGTGCCGCTGTCGTGCGGCGTCACGAAAGCCCACGCGGACTTCGCGCGCTACGAGGCGGCCTTCAACGACCTCAGCGCGCACAGGTTCCCGTCCGACTCGCTCTCGCGCGCGCTCAGCGACGCGAGTCTACGCGATCGCATGGCTGCAGTAGCTACTAGCACGGCTGCAGATGAGTCCAAATGACATGTACTTGCTGCGCTTTGAGTCAGGCAAGGCTGCCCTCGCCCAACCTAGCTTATTCCGCGAGCAGCGCGCGCACCCGGTCGAAACGCGTCGCTGGTGGCGCGCGAAACGCCGCTAACCGCGGAAGGAATCACCGGCCGCAACGGACTCGCTCGCTGGCGAGAAACTGGGGCCTGTTACTTTCGGGGAAGCGCGGGCCTGGCCACAACGTCTGCAGCATCGCAGGCGCCCAACGCAACGGCAAAACTTTTAAAAATACGGTCCGAGTCCTGCGTGGCGCGAGGTGCTGAGCTGCGAGCTGCGTGGGTCGGGCGTCGACGCGTCCGTTTCCGTCACGTGTCGCTCGTTTCTCCTTCCGGTCGGGTCAACCACCTGCGCTCTCGGCGCTGTAGCTGCTCGGCACTTTCCAGAGTTCGGTCTTGCAGCGTGGCATGACATTTGCGCGCTGCATCGGAGGCGAGCCTGACGCTTTGTGTTGTGCCGCAGTGCCCCGCGAGGCCCCGCCCGCACGCATGAAGGTGCGGCAGCTGCTGGGCTGGACGCGCCCCGCCACGCCGACGGACATGAGCAGCAAGGCGAGCAACAACAGAGACCATGGGACGACGACGACGACGACGACGAGTACGTCCCGCTCGAAGACGACATGGGCAAGCTCAGCATCAACGAGCTGCTCACGCCCGAGCCCAACGCCCCGCGCGCGGGCAACAACAACTGCTCCAAGGAGATGGAGTCCTCGCACCTCGTGGCGTCGACTCACAGCGTGAGTTGACGACGACTGCATTGTCTTGTTGGTTCGAGCTCCATGGCTAACCGTGCGTGATTTTGTGTGCTTATCAATGGGCAGAGCAAGCATGAAGATGGTCCGGAGGAGCCGGAAGACAAGGCGTCGACGATATTTTCACCGACGCGCAGTGCCGCGGAGAAAGCCGCGACTCGGCCTCGAACCTCTCGCTGCGGTAGTGATGGCAGCAGCAACAGCAGCACTGCGTCTTCGTCTCGGTCCCCGTCTGGGGCAGCGATGCCGACGAGTTCGGGATCGTCGGTCAGCGCGGGGGTGGACGTCGTGTCGCCGACAGCCTCGCCTGTCCCGAAGGTGACGTTCCGCAAAGGCGAGAAGAGCTTCCTCGACTTCCACCAGCACTACGCTATCACGCGGCACTTGGGTGAAGGCTCATACTCGACGGTGAAGCAGGTCACGCACCGCAAGAAGGGCGGCTTCTACGCCTGCAAGATCGTGGACAAGTTGAGTCTCTCGGACGTGGATCGCGCCGCGCTCTCTCACGAGGTGCGCGTGCTATCGAGCGTCAGTCATGTGAACATCATGCGGCTGTATGAAGTGATTGAAGACGATGCCAAGTGCTATTTGGTCACGGAGCTGGCTGAAGGAGGTGACCTGTTCGACCGTATCGTCAAGCAGGGCAAGTTCCCAGAGCGTGAAGCTCAGAAGGTGACTGCTGCGCTGATCGAAGCACTTCACTATTGCCACACCCACAGCATCATCCATCGCGATATAAAACCGGAGAATGTGTTGCTGTCTGGTGACGATGTGAAGCTCTGCGACTTTGGCTTTGCTAGACAACTCAATCACCAGGAAGAGCAGGCGTCAGATTCGTGCGGTACACCAGGCTATGCAGCACCAGAGATATTGGACGGACGTTCTTACGGCCTCGAGGTGGACGTGTTCTCGCTCGGTGTCGTGACCTACATCATGCTATGCGGCTATCCTCCGTTCCCCATGAAGCTCGCGCAGCTACGAACGCATCGGTTCAACGTGCGCTACCCGTCCAAGGACTGGGCTGCCATTCATCCAGACGTCAAGACGCTCATTTCCAAGATGCTACATGTGGATCCGAAAGAGCGGCCATCAATGGCTGTGCTTCGTTGTCATCCGTGGATCCAGGCAGGCAGAATTACTCTCGAGCGTCTCCGTCGAGAAAACGAGGAACGCCGACGTCTTGCAGATCTTGCTCGACGTCAGCAGGCAGCCTCGGCGATCCGTAAGAAACTTGTTATGGGCGGCTTCGAAGCCGTCAAGTACGGCCGCAACGGCCTGCCGCATCGTACGAAGCTACGGTTGTCGACTGATGGTAAAGTTCTCAGCTGGCAGCCGAAATTACTCAAGCGGAGCTTGCTGCGCTACCAGAATGCCCGCAGCTTCACGAGTCTGTTTGGCATCGGTGCGAAGGAGAACAACGGCACGAGCCAGCCGGATCTGCACGCTGCTCAACCCGAAACAAACAGAATCCCGGCTGGTGGCGTCGCCGGTACGCCTAGGAACGACCGGGATGAGCCCGAACTCAGTGCTAACGCTTCATCCCCCCATTCCACTAACAGCTCGAGTAGCAGCACTTCCGACGCTATTAACGAGAAGCGTTTGTGGTGGCGCTCACTACGTCGGGAGCGGGGTGCGAAGACTGAGCGCACAGCTAGTGGCGGATTCACACTCAACTTTACCACTCGACAGACCGGCAGCACCCCGTCATCGCCAGTAACCCCTCCGGCGGCGAAGATGTTGCGCATTCGGTCACCAAGCGCTACGCTAGAGCAGCCCACGACCCCGTCAGCGACATCTCCGGATCGCTTGGACGACTCCATCAAACTACACGACATCCAAGAGATGCTTGCCGGTGACAATGCTCCGTTCTTCACGGGCCACGCGATGAACTTGCCCAATTCATCCAAGCGAGCAGTGGATCCAGCTTGCGTGCTGTCAGTGTGTACTCGATTCCGCGAACTCCACCTCGAGTTCCCGAACGAAGGCATACGTGATGGTTTTATGTATTTACTTGAGCAGGCGACGCTGCCACTTCAGCAGAGCGGAAAGCGACCCCCGCGTTTGATGAAGTCGACGTCAGCCCCACCGCCAGCCCCACATAAGCTCTCAGAGCGAGTCCAGGACCCTTTCATGGTCATGACGCCACCTGATGAAGAATCGAAGATGCAGCCTGATGAACAAAATGTAATGATCCTGCCAGAATCCGACGAACCGCACCGTGAACATAGCAGTCGACCGGAAGTCGACGACGAACATGTGAAGACCGTAGCGAAGGAAGCGACGGCAGCCAGCTCCAACAACCAGGACGAATGAGTTGCTTTTAATTATTAGTCCACGTGGTAATCGACAACCTAATGGGAAGAGCTTGCCTTCCTGCACTTTTCCTTGTTGAAAACAACTATCCTAGGAGGAGCGGTTAATTAATGTTCGAATCCTTTCAATGACTGGCGCCGCATTCTAGATGTCGGCGAGAATGAGTCCTCGTCCCCGTCTGAATCCATGTAGGCACCACTGGAGCTTGCATGCTCGCGCGTTTCAATTTGGAGGTCGTGCAGATCACTTGAATTCCGATGCCGATCCATCGGCTTCGCTCGCATCGCTGAAGGTAGGCGATAAATTGACTTTCGACGAGCAAGCACGATCCTCCGGTTGAAGAATGACGAGCATGCAAGGAAGACGGAGATCGCGGCGATGAACAGCAGGTAGGTCCGGCGGGAAACAAGCTTGGACGCGTGGGCCTTGATCATGAAAATGAGAGCGAGCTCACCAATTTGACAGAGCCCAACAGCAGCCATGAGAGCCTTACGCGGACTAATACGGAAGAACGTCATCACACCAGTCATGGACACTGTCTTGATAGCCACGATCAGCATCACCATGGACAGGATCTCGCCAGCGTTGCGGATCAAAAACATTGGGTGGAGAATCATACCCACACAAGCGAAGAACATGCTGCCGAACAAATTCTCCATCACGCGGATCGACATGAAAGCCCCCTTTGCGTTGCCTGATACGTGCACGAAGGCTAGACCAGCCATAAATGCGCCACACTCAAGGGAAAGCCCAATCATTTCTGAGAAGAGTGCCATGAATAGGCAGACGGACACCACTCCCAAAAGCACAAGTGGAGCATTGTGGACCTCTTCCATGGCCGTCAAAAACCGCAGGAGCTTCGGCACAACGTACTGGTGCAAACACACTGTCATACTCACGACCACTGCGTAGGCTACGATCGTGCGCACCATCGCAACACCTATCCAGCCAACTGAACGCACTGAAAACCACTCGGGTGTGCCGAGGGCGAAGCTCATCAGCACATCCTGGATCGCAATAATCGACGTTACCGTCTACGAATATGAAAGAAAAAGAAAGCGTCAGTGAATGGATGTGCCACACAATTCCTCGTAGTTTTCAACGTACCCGGCCAAATGACGAATCTTGGATTCTCTTTTCTCGGATGTGTTCGTACAAGGGCGCAGTAGTCGAAAAGCACACTCCGAGACCGATGATCAATCCCTCGACAAACGATTTCGTCCAGCCAATGTAGACCGCAACACCAGCCACCAATAACACAGTCGACAGGATATACGCCACGCCTCCTGCGAAGTACTTCCTGAAAATATCCTCAGGCTGCTGAGGCGAATACGCAGCTCCATGTCCAAACAGCAGGAACACCGACCCAAACAGCGAGATCGTCTCCACCTCCTTGTAGAGTCTCACCACTCCCAAACACGACGGTCCAACGAGCGCCCCACCCAGCAGGTATCCCGCGTGCGGTGGGATGTTAAAATACGTGGCAATAATCCCTCCAATAGCCGAAACTCCCAGCAGCACCGCCACTTGCGCCAGCAGCTCCATATCATAGTGCAGCACTGCGGGGTCCGCCTTCTTCTCCACGGCTTCGAGCTTCTTGAGCTGCTCGGCATTCAGACCGGTCGTGTTCTTGAGGTGGCCCGTTTCGTAGTCCATCTCTTTGATGCCGTCTTTCTCCAGCTTCTGCTCCCGTGCCTCCTCCTCCTGAAGGGCCAGCACCTCCTTGAGCTTCTGGGACTGCAGCACTTCTTCCTGCTCCACGTGCTCGAGCTCCAGCAGCGTCCCGTTGAGCCCCCGCGCGAGTCTCTTGAGGTTGCTCTGCACCGCCCGCAGCTCCCCCCGGAGCCGCTGCCTCTCTCGGATCTGAGCCTGCGTGTACCGCGCGAACTGGTCGCCAGCCTCCATGTCCTGCAGACTTTTGCCCACCGACAGCTCCAGCTGCTGCACGATGTGCAGGTGGTCCTCGACCTGGTCGATGGACAAGTCGGCGGCTGTCACCACCGCTGCCACACCGTCTTGGGACCCTGCGGTGCTGGAATCCAGGCTCGAAAGTTGCAGGTGCTCGGCGGAAGGCGCGGGTTTGGCCTCGATCGTGAAGGGCTCCGGACTTTTGGGCTCGGCGTCTGGGGATGCTGTGGGCGCTACAGAGCTCGGGAGGACGGGTATTTCGGGGTCAGACAAGACGTCGATCTGCGCTGCAACGTCCAGGTGGGTGCAGGCCAGGAGCAACAGCACAAGCTGCGTGAGCGACGTCCGCGCGCCGCTACTCCGAGCGCGTGACATGGCGGTTTTACGACTGCAAAATGGGCGTTGTAAAGGCGAGTCGCAGCAATGAGACGAATTGCCTATTTTATAGGTGGAAGAGTTTAGATTTCGGACGGCGGGAGACCTATTTGAAGTATAGTTTGTTCAAGTTAGCGGCAGTTACATGATCACGTATCCACCGTTACGTCTGTTCGACGTACTCCGTGGGGCAACGACCATAATGTGGGCGCTGCAGCCGCTTGATGCTTCTCATCTTGGCTCGACAAGGAACTCGGAATGACACTTGCAGCGAGTCTTGCAACCTTGCCATAACGCAACTGCGACACCAGAGTTACATCGGCGAGATCTGCGGGACGAACCAGCAGCTGGACTCCAGCCTCCAGCCTGGAGGTCACATTGTGGGGTACACAGGCTTCATCATGGAGTCCATGCGCTCGCTGTTCAAGCAGACGCCAACCGGTCTCCATTGCTTTCGATTACGCTACGGGTCTGCGACGCCTGATGACGAGTGGACTCGGACTCCGAGTCCACTCCGAGTCGGAGAGGATTCGCTGCGTACCGTTTATGCGGGCTGCCACTCGCTGCGCTGTGTGGTGTCATTCCTCGTTCCTCTCTGTCGGCGCACAATGGCGGCTGTTTCTCCGTTCACTACGTGGGAAGGTGCTGTGCTGCACGCCCAAGACGCTTGGAAGGAAGCTTGGCAGCTCACGGTCCTCCCGTATGCGACCTCCAACGCCTTCGCAGTGGCAGTGCAGCTGCTGCTCGTGCTGGTCGCTCTCACGTGGCTGGCGAGTGTCGTGACGCGCAACTATTCATTCACCGACAGGCTGTGGTCCATTACGCCGCCCATGTTCGCTTGGCACTTTGCATTCCACGCGTACGCGACGGACGGCGGCGTCTGGGACCAGCGACTGCTGCTCATGGCGGCGCTCACCACGCTCTGGGGCTGCAGACTCACGTTCAACTTCTGGCGCAAGGGAGGCTACAAGCTCAGCGAGGAGGACTACCGCTGGGCCGTGCTGCGGCAGTACATGCACTGGACGCTGTTCGAGGTGCTGAACCTCGTCTTCATCGCTGGATACCAGCACGTGCTGCTCATGCTACTGGCGTTTCCTTCGTACGCCGTGTACTTCCATCGCCACGAAGAGCTGAACGCGGTGGACGGCATCGCGACGGTGTTGTTCTTCTTGTTGTTGCTGCTTGAGACTGTCGCTGACCAGCAACAGTGGACATTTTACTTAAAGAAATACGAGCTCATCGCACAGAAGAAGCCGCTGACAGGAGACCACAAGGCCGGTTTCAACCGCAGCGGACTCTTCCGCTACAGCCGCCACCCCAATTTCTTCGGCGAGATGTCGCTATGGTGGGCGTTCTACCTCTTTAGCATTGCAGCGTCAGAGCCCGCGTTCAACCCATCGAGTTTGGGCGCGATTTTGCTGACGCTTCTTTTTCAAGGATCAACGCCGTTCACGGAGTTTATCACGGCGTCAAAGTACCAACTGTACAAGGAATACCAGCAGCGTGTGTCGATGCTAGTCCCTTGGTTCCCGTCGGTGAAGTCTGTAGCCCACGAGGACTAAAGTACTACGTACTAATACTGTAGATCACGGCTTCTTTGAATCCCGAGGAATAGAGATGTGTATGGATTCATTTGTGCCAGCATTGCCCTCTGGTCCTGCGGTGGCTAGTTGATCGAGCAGCGCTCAAGTCGATAGCAGACAACTACTCGTGTGAGTGGATGGGTTTCAAGACAATAACGAGGGAGACGGAGAGTTTTTGGCGAGGGTGAGAGCGGTTGTCAACAAGAGAGAAAAATTTGCTCCTCAATGGGTAGGTTTGAGGACAGGAACATCGAGGGCGATTATGTCGCGAAATCCACATACTTTTTCATGGATTCGTGGGCAAAAGTCGGGTACCTCGAAGCCATCGCCAAGCAACTTTTTTCATGACAAGGTCGCAGCCAACTTTAACACGATGAGCAACTTCGACACGCGTGACGATGGCAACATCGATGGAGAATTTGGTGAGGAAGAGAAGAAGGGCCATGCCTTAAACTTGAAGTTTTTCAATGCGGGTGGTTCGTCGCGGTTCGAGTCTCAATACTACGCGAATCTGGCGCAGTGATACCTTGAAGACGCATTTTGCTCTTTATGGGGGCATGAAAGAACTCGTCCACTATTGTGATGGGGTTCGCCATAGCGATACAATTGACAAGTTCCATGCAATGCAATCCGACACAAACAAGGATTACAGACTGTGAGCTAGATTCGCAATGAGAAAACGATCGCGAAATTAACGGGTCACCTCAATGCATAAACTAATCCTGTGTAGAAAAAAAAATACTCTTTGGATCGTGGTTCCGTGGATCTGCTCAAAAGCATATATGTAAGTGACCATTCAGTGATAATCGTCGATGAGCTCTCAAGCTATCATACTCCAGTTTGATCCTAAAAAGCAATTGGAACGCCATGGAGTTGAGCCCAGGGACAATATCTGGCTACCCGTACGACACGGTAGATGACATTACCTACGACGGCGTCGTCAATGCTGAGCAAGTTGGGATGGTACACTTTAGCAATCGGAATCCAAATAATTTTGTCAACGGCGACAGAGTGGAGGCAAAGCACAAAGGGCATTGTTTGCAGCCTGTCGTAAGGAGCATAAACGACTACGATGCAGTGGATTTCGATGCAGAAGAAGGAAACCCCGTCCGAACTTCCGATTTATTTTATCCAATGTGCAACAGACATAAATCTTCCTAACTGGGAGCTTGAACATGATTTCGACATTCCGATCACCATGCAAACTACAAGGGGATATTTCTTCAATTGGTGTGCGTTTGAACGCGAATGTGAGCGCGATGACTAGCCAGCACAACCACATTCAGCTGCGACACGCGCCACATCAGGGTAAAAGCAAAAGTGTTCGTCGGATATTACGCACAACTCCGGGAAAAGAACCGTCACAATAGCATGACGTGTTGCTCCAATGAGCTACTACGGGCGATCAGGATTTCTACCCGCTGGAGCAACCATAATGGAAGATGATGCAGGAAAACCCGTTTCGTCGATCATATTCGAACCTTCAACGGTGGGGTATGTAGAATTGATGAGAAACCCAATATGTCCAGTTAGTGTGGGGCATTTTGCTGTTACTACACACTTATTTGCTAACTGCAACTTGCAGGAGAACAGTCATGCAAATATAGTAAAATTAACCCTTTAAAAATTAAAAGTTGACCACAACGTAAGTCTTGCTGAAGCAATCTAGACACTCTGCGTCCTTGAGGACCATTTTCGAGAGAATATACTTGAACCTCGCCGAGTTCAAATATCAAAACGTTTGAGTAATATCAGGCATTGTTGTCCGAGAATTCGTGCTGCTTGTTCGGCCACACGAATGAGAGTCGTGACCCCAGCGTGAGGTTGCCAAAGTGCCTGTAGAGACGAAGAACCACGTCGTGAATGAATGGAGGACTACCACAAATCTTGAAACGTCGGCGTCAGCTTTGTTATTAGCGTTGTCATCGGTGGTGACACAATTGGGGCGCGATAGTGTAGTAGCCTTCGAGCAGCGATCGAGGGCTTTTTGTCGACTGCGTCTGAGGGAGGATATGGACCACGTTGAAAGCAGCGATGTCCTTGAATTTAATCGAGACACGCGCACACTTTCATTGCGGCAGTGCTTCGCGACGAGGACAAGGTTCGGTGCCACAATTTTAACGTGGTGCTCCGAGTGTGAGGAATTCACCAGCCTCGTCTAGAAAGAGAGCCAAGGCTTCCGTTGTCTTCCTGGGCGACTTTGCAGTTAGGTACAAATAACAGACCACATGATCTAGAGCTTGCATGACCGTAAACTGGGACTGGTGTATGCTTCGTAGTTGTATGCTAACATGTGATCATCAATGCAATACGTACGTAGCTCTGAATAAGCTAGATGGCAAAGGAAAATGTGCGTAGTTTAGATAAGCCAGCATATTTAACAAAATTTACATGTATTACTGTTTAAAGGTAGGTCGGAATTTGTAGACAATAAGAAATGCAGAAAATCTGCCCCCTCATTTTATATGATGAGAGCTGATTTTATTAAAAACAATGTTTTCCTGTTTTGGGTGGTTAGTGGGGAACATCGATCAGATGTGCATTGAATGCATGAACTGATACAGGTACATGCACTGCACTGGTAGTGTTCAGACTTGCACGTGCTGGTATGCGGTTCCATCTGAGCATTGCAGTTGGTATTATGTACAGTACTTATGTGCTTCCATTCACTTGGTTGCAAGCAGATGACGTCTTACACTTACACCACGCTTCCCACGATGACCTTGAACGAGAGCTAAATGAACAGAGGTGTGCCTATAACAGGGCACATCCAGCGGATGATCCACCGGTGCAACCAGCATTGAGTTCAATGACGCTTCATCATCGACAAGGCTCGGGAGCAGGTCATCCGGTACAGAATACGTTCATGATGTCCACAATGCCAAACCAAAAAGATTAGTTGCCACCTAAACACTCGACCCAAGTGGTAGTTTACGCCAATGCATGTACAGTACCAACGCAACTCGAAAGCCGGAATTGGTCGTTGAAGATCACCCCGAGCATGCTTATAGTGTTGGAGTTGAAACACCCTGTACAGTAAATACCTACTGTACTGAACAGGTAAAAAAATGGTTTTTGTCGTATCTGCTGTGCAAGTAAGTACCAGTATCTGCAATCGAAACCATGTTAGCGAACCAGCCATGACCCGGCAAACAAGGCACTAGAACTACTTCAGAATCCCAAAATCGCGATAACAAAACGGACCCCCGGCGTACATGACCTGGGTTTGCTTCAAGCATTTCTGGCCATGTAATTAATTACACTTCTTCAACGTCTACTTCTGATCTGCAGATATGATCTGCGGCAAATCTACCTACGGCAACCTGCTACGTACATGTACATGTGGTGACGGAGAGCTTCCCACCCTCTTTCGGTGAAGGGGTTCGTCTCGCTCGCTCTCCTCTCCTCTCCTGTTCACCAGCCACTTCGCAATTCGCCTCCAACTACCAGCACACCCGAAGGACATCCCTCTCAAGAATGCTGCATCTGCTCCGAGTGTTTCTAGTGGTCCTGGTGACTTTGCTGGCAAACTGCGAAGCCACTGGCACTGCAACTAAGAGCCAGCTCACTATTGCGACGACGAATGCCGGCGCCACTGCCAAGGCCATCCAAAAGTTCTTTGTCGACGATGCCAAGCAGAACAAGAGCAACGGCTACCTCAAAATGATGAATGTATCTTCGGCCGATGGGGAAGAGCGTGGCGCGGGTGCCCTCGCGTCTGGACAAGGTCCACGTGTCGGAGCTGGCACCACGGTGGTGTCCGATGGCACCGGCTCAAGTCAGACAGTCACTGTGACGATCTACAACAACAACGGACTGTGGCAGCGTTTCCAGCGATGGTGGAACCGGTTGTTCCACCGTTCGTCGAGCTCGGCTCGCCGGCTTCGATGAGCAACGAGTGTTAAGTATTAACGCAATGAACGCTGCAAACTTGTTCATCCTCTTCTGCTATAACTTTTTGAATTTGTCTCGCTGGTACTTTACCGAGCTCAAACCAGTTTAATAATTTTGTTTAGGGTAGTTCTACGAAGTAGCATGATAAACAGTAAGGTACACTGTAAGGCTTACAGTACGATGTTGAAGTCGAATCGCTGGTTTCCAAGTTACAGTGGTACACTGTAGTGAGGCCACTGCGTGACGCAGTGGCCGCAGTCTGTGCTTCCTCCACAGAGGTGAATGCAGCGCAAGAGTTTTTTTTTGTGATGCTACATCTGAACGGGTGGTGCTTCTGTAAAGTGAAAATGAATTTTACAGTACATGCATCAGTCGTTGAGGGAAATGCAGGGTACTACCGTTTCTTATGTTGGTCGTATCATAGTATAACTGGAGCTGTCTAATACTTTTGACGTCCGCACAATTGACTGCTCTTCAAGTCGTTGCAGTGCATCTGTATCTTGTGTGAGGTTGATCCTCTCATCAAGCGGGGGTAGACAACACGGATCGTCTTCAGTTGTTGGCACCGCTTGCTGCCACGCGAAGTCGGCGCGTCGAGTCATTGCGGAACAGTCGGTTCCACCACCGCTGGAAGCGCTGCCACAGGCCGTTGTTGTTGTAGATCGTCACCGTGACCGTCTGAGTCGAACCAGACTGGCTCGTCACCACCGTGGTTCCAGCACCGGCGCGCGCACCTTCGGCGGCAGCGATGGCACCCGCGCTGACACGCTCTTCCTCCGCAGCCGACGTCACAGTCAGCACCTTGAGATAGCCGTTGTTCTTGTTCTGCTTGGCGTCGTCAGCAAAAAACTTCTGAAGGGCCTTGGCCGTGGCGCCAGCGTTGGTCGTGGAAATCGTGAGGTGGTTCTTGGTGGGGGTGTCAGCAGCGTCGCAGCTTGCGAGAAGAGCGACCATGATGACCAGCAGGACTTGGAGCATGCGCATCATTCTTGACAGGTGCAGTAAGTAGAAGTCTTGGGGGGTGTTCGTGGTGGAAGGAAAATTGCGGAGTGGCTTATGGATCAGAGACCGAATTGCGCGAGCCCGTTCGTTGACAGGGGTCACTGGCTCAGCCAGTCTGGCCGTCGTCACTGGTGGCAGATTGGCCATCCAGTGGAGTGGACGATCCACTGATCGTACATGTATCCAGACCATGGATAGGGCGTACAGTGTACATGTACTGTACTAGCCAAATGTCACCTATGAATTGCCAGACATTCACATGCCTACGATCAGTTCCGGCATCCGAGTTGGGATTCTCGAGCATTCTTTTGCCTTGTTTGACGTATCGCTGAAACAGTCGGCGTCTGGCTCACAATCCTTGGATAACGTCTTTTGAGGCTATGTCCGAGACGGTACATGTATTAATCCATGAACACACTTCGAAGTACGAACCAGCCGGAAAACGATCAGTTTGCTGTTTGGACAGAGGTGGGGCCAGTCAGTCCTTGCGAAAGCTGGGCTGTTTGGGGCGCGAGGACGGAAGAATGCAGCTTAGCTCTCCTACTTTACACAGTCGGAATACTGTACATGTACCTAATGAGAAAAACTTTATGTGCAGAATTCTGCCGCACAGGTGGCGGAGCATCCAGTCCTTCGTATGTCCGCGGTGCACGCGTTTCTGTAAATTTTATCGGGTGTCACCGAACGTATCTTGCACGGGGGGAGCTGGTCCACAGACAAGCCACGCGCTGTGTCATGCGGTACAGCCCGTTTTACTGGTGGGTCGCTTTTCGATACCACGTGCGCTGCAGATGACCCTGGCCGGCTGGTGTAAGCCTTGCTTGCTTACAACACATGAACAGCACTGGGTCATGGCCTCGTGTTTCCCAACAGGACAGCTCCCTGCCCACTGGGCAGTGCCCAATACCTCCAGACTGGGAGGTACCTGTAGTGGACGTTGTAGCGCTGGGAAGCGCGAATCTACGTGCACACCAGAACGTGGGTACGGACTCACGAACATCTACGTGGATCTACGATCCAGACGCGTAGTGTTACACGTAAAACGTCGTGCGAAGTCGATTTAGGGTCCATGAAACTACGACCTAATAACTTCGAATTTGCCGGCGCACGGGTATTTTGTTTACTTACTACTAACTTGCCTTCATTAAAAGTGAGGCTGAGAAGCACAATTTTCATATCCATACTACATGTAGAATACTTTTAGTAACTTGGCGTTCATCGCTGCACCGTTGGCTTACCACTAGTAAGGAGAGAATCACTATTCGGGATACCACTGCAAAGAGGATTGTCTGTGCTATAATAGCGTGACATTAACTTGATGTATGCTTTTATGGCAACTGCGCACGAGGCGCTGATATGAATCCTCGCCTACGGAGGCTACGCCAAGGCGAATTCCCTTGATTTGCATTTGCATTCCTCAGATCTAACATTGTAGTGACTAGCACCTTCTAATTGCATCGATTTCCTGATTTCCCAGGCATTTCATCGCGGTAACAAAACACCAACCAGGCGCGTCAACATGGCCGACATTTTAGTTGTTGCAGGACGCGTCAATGTACAGTAGACCGCCACATCAAACACTTCTTGGCACTGCCAAGCTGGCAGGCAGGTCACCGTTGGAATAGTCGCATCGATCTTCTGAAAGGTCAGCCAAATCAACCGCTGCATTTATTCGTGTCATCCGTGACATCCGCTGCTACTGCTCGGTTTAGCGATACTCATGCGACGGCGGCACTACAATGGCGTTCTTCAGAAAGTGGTGATCACTATTCAGTGCTGCATTTGGTGCCAAGCTCAAGGTGTCGCTGCAGACTGCTGGATCGGTTCTGATGGGAAAGAGATCTGCAATACGGATCCAACAGGCTTGAGAGCGACGTGGTGGTTCTTCTTCGCTCTGCTGTTGTTTGCTTGCGCTGCAACGGGGTGCTTCGACGCGGACTGGGGGCTCTGTGGGTCCGAGGATGACGCACTGGAATCAACTCAAGACACCCAGACAGCACGTCTCGAAAATGGGCTGCAGGACGACGATAGAACAGGCTTGAGTGTGTCACTGGTGCAGCCGTTGCTGAGCGGCCACGACGCCGACAAGATGCAGTCGCTAGCTATTCCGTCGCCTCCGAAGCCCGTGTATCGCTACCTGAATCCTTAGCCAGTCTTACTAACATCTATTCTCAAAGTAAAAAAAAAACAAAAAACAATTTTGCTAGCTGGTTCCTACTCCTGGTTGTCTGTGTCGCCCTCTGGCTGGACTTCCCCATTGAGGTCGGCGTAGCTCAACTGCGCCTACAGGTCTTCCTCAGCTGAAGTAGCTGGCGGAGCAGCAGCGTCCCCGCCAGCGGCGAACCGCGTGTCCGTGTCCGGATACGACGGGACCTTGTCCCCTTCGATCCGCTGGCGCTTGGTCGCCGGCATCTGACACTGCTCGGGGTAGTCGAACGTGGCGTCTTCCCCGGTCGCCCAGCGTGCCCACGGCCGTGAGCTCCCGGGACAGCTCGCCGTCGGAACTTCGCGTCTCATAATTGTGCAAATGGGAGGAATTGGGTCGACACAGTTTTTTGTTGGGGACTATAGTTTAGTGGGACTATTTTATTTTGTCCTGTTTTTTGTTGCCTGCCTACGTCATAATTTATCTGGCGGCCTACTTCGCGATGCCGTTCGAGAAGACCTGGAACTGGTCGTACTTGTTGGTGCCGAAGTGGTCGTAGGCGCGCTGCACCATGCTCTGGATGGTGGACGCGACTTTCTTCTCGGGCATGTTGAGGAACAGGCGGTCTTTGAGCCCGGAGAGCGGCCCTGACGCGCCTCCGACGAAGCACGGGAGCTTCGAGTGGTAGCTCATGACTTCCACCAGCGTGTAGATGGTCTCCGCGTGCTTTCGAGCGGCAAGCGCGCCCTGCACGCACAAGTCGGTGAAGTACTGGAAGTTGGACGAGTGGCGCCCGCCCAGAACGTCCACCATCTCTGCGGTCAGCTTGAACGGCGCTGTCTCGAAGCTGAAGCTGCCGCCGGGCGCTCGGCCTAGGACTGATGCAGAATGTAGTAACGGAGAGGATGAGCACGACATCGAATTCGATTTTGGCCTACGAGAAAACTTACAAAAGCCAAAGTCGATGTGGATGATGTAGCCCTCGATGTCCAGCATGATGTTGCCATTGTGTCGATCCTTGATCGCGAGAATGTAACACACGATCGAGTACGCCGCTGCAAAAATCGACACCAAACATTCAACGTCAGAGGCTGAGAACGCTTGGATGTGAACCAAGACACGCACCTAAGCTGTGGATAAAGTTGAGTTTAGCCTGACGAAGCAGTTCGGCCCCGTCACCACCACGAGCGTCACCTTCACTATTATTCACCGCGCCACCGTACATTTGCTCGAAGTGGCTGCGAAGGTTCTTGAAGCCCGGGGTTTTCTTGATACCATCAAGTGACATCGCATTGCGAACTACTTCAATAAGACCGGTACTCGATCCTGTTGACAGAATCCGATACGGATGCAGCCGCAATGGTAGCTTCTCGAGCTCAAAAATCTGCTGGAAATACGAAATGAGCTGCATTACCAGAACTTCTTGGCGCAAGTCATCATAGCTCTTCGACATCAACCCCGCCAGACGCCAACAGTCCGGATTTGCACAATGTATGGTCTCCTGGAGGCGCTCTGCTTTCGTGAAGGTCAGTTCACCGAACGTTTTTTCCAGCCGCTGTTTCCTTTCATCATCCTACCTCAACGGAAAAAATTTCATCAGTCTAAGGACAAAACACGCTTGGAGGTGAATAGATCATAAAAACTCACCGCAAGCAGTTCACGAAGAAACGGTGACATGCGCCTGGCTAATGGTGTTGCCTTGGACGAAGGCGAAGGCTTTACTTGCCTGGGCGGCATCACAATATCTGCAGCATGCTCATCAAATGTAGTCACGGTCTCGTCGTCCTCGTCGACAATGCCATCGCAATTTGTTCGTGTTTCGTAAAGTTCGTTGAATAGGACAGTGGACACATCTTCCCCATTTTCGTTCTCCTCGGTGCCGAAGTATATCAAGCATGGTGCTCGTTCCTGGTTAAATGTTGTTGGTTAGAGGTAGGGTATCGTTATGATAAAACCAAAGCGACTTACGTGAGTGCTGAAGACGCGGCCTTCGTCGCTGAATACGGACACAACGTTGCAGTATGGCTAATCACAACAACAAGCAAGGTGACGAGTGAATCATCTCAGGCCGATGCAACCTGAGGTAAGAATGCAGTACGTACATCTGTTGACTTGCATAGCGGGATGTAAGCCCGATTCGGGAGTCGGAGCTGCTTCAGCAATGGTCGTAGTAGTTCCTTGCGTTTGGGGGGCTCTACACGACGCAGTGCCTCCGACACATCCGTAATGGACTTGATAAAGTGAATCATGCTACAGAAGAACTCGTATCGGCGCTGCTGGTCTGGCATCATTAGAGCTTGCATCAGCGCGTCCGCGCCGCAGCAGTCCGTCGTTGAGAACTGGCTCACCTCAGTATCGCCCGCTTGAGTCGAGCAGCCACTCACACCACCGCTACTGAGCATACGAGTTCGCATCTGCTCAATATTGGCAGCTAACGCATCCACAGTGGCTTCCGCAGAGCGGACGGTACTATCCGTTTTCGAAGGCGACCCACTCCGCGGAGATGCAGTGCCGTCAACAGCCAAAGTGGCGTTGCTATTCACGTTGGTGGACGACTGCATGATAAAAGTTCGCATAGCGAACGACATCTGTGCCAGTGTGCGTTCCGGACTGCTATTGCCCTTCGTTGGGCTTCCGGCCGGAGGCTCTGGTAACGTAGCAGTCTTTTGGATGTACGCCACCCATGTGGACAACTCATCTGCAGTTTTTGCAGCAAACTTGGCCTTGGTGTCGCTGAAGTCGTGCGTGATCTCGAAGTAGAACGGGCGTTTGTTCTCAACCACATTCACTTTGGCTCCGTGCAACGGGATGGCGGTGCGAGGTTGAGAATCGGTGGGCTTGGAGAAGACCAACAAGATACGTTTCTCGAGCCGGCACCAGCGGAGGGTCCAGTTGCGTCGGCCCATTGTCCTAGTGCCTCCTCCTTTCTTCCACAGCCAGCCTCCCGTTAGCGGAGCGACGTCCTCAACGCCATTGCCGTTGTCCGAGCTGCTCTGTTGAACCGCGAAGAAACGACGATCCGCCATGAGAATCTGCTCCATCTCGTCTCGCGAAATGCTTTGTCGCGTCAACAGCTCCGAGGCTTGACGTGCTGCCGGAGAACCGTACACGAAGCACTGCTCGAGCGCAAGCAACAACCGCGCACAACGGGCGAGTGTGCGGGGGTTATTGCCTGCGCGCTTGGGACGATTCTCGTCCAACGCAGCGTAAATCATCCAGAAGAACTGCAACGCGAAGTGCACGCTGCTTTGGGAGAGCAGCAGCACAAACTGCTCCATATCCTCCATCGGCAGCTCTTGTTCGAGATGCACCACCATGTGTGCCAATTGAGGCAGGTAGAACTCTACCTGGTCCAGCATCGCCTGGGTAATGGGCATCGAGCACAGTCGCTGACAAAGTTCTGCTGTGAACGGAGCGTTGGCTCGGTGTTTCCACATGGAAATCATTAGCAGTCGAACGTCCACGCTGCCGTCATGTGCCAGGATGTCTGCAACTCTGGGAGTGGGCAGCAGCTTTGACTTGGTAGGCGACGGAGGTGGAGACTTGAGCGCGATCGCAAGTGACGAAGACCCTGGGCTAGTCGGAATACCCGACATGTTGGCAGTAGACGCCATCACAAAGCACTCTCGCTTGAATCCGTCTACGATGATGGAATTCCTCCTGGTGCTTGGATGAAGTCTGGGGCCCCGTGCCTTCAGCCTCCACCGCAATTGTCCTCGCTAAATAAAGGGAGAGGTCTGCATGGCTTCGCCGTTTGCCAGTTTTGAGGGTGGTCTCAAAAATGGTGAGTCGAAACGGACACTAGCAGCTAAAAACACCAGTGCTGCAGTCAAAGTCAAAGGTTGGGATTCGTGGTGATTTTATCTTGGCAAAACTTTAATTGTGGTCTTGGGAGTTCACCTTTCGACTGCAAGCAAACTACTATGTGACGTCGTCGTCACCTTGATCATAATTCTAGCCGCGCAAACTCCAATTCCCTTGTCACTCGTAGCATCGTCGTCACTGAGACTAAGCTCAAAACTGGAGGATAGTTTTTTCCAGGAGCAGTTCATGTCGCTCGATTGTTCGCGATCGACATCCTCTGCTAACAAAATAAAGCGCAGCCCCGACAACGACAACATACGTCTTCATATCGACACGTTGAAGTTGATCCATCCACGCTTGCTGATTGGTCGGGCGAGATGCAGAGCTGAGGTTGAAGGGAGGCGTCGAATCACTATGTCTTGCGATCCCCAACTCGCAAGCAGCTCCGCTTGAGCTTCACAAGCTGGTTGTAGACAGTTGTATGCGGACACAGTCTTCGGTAGTTGCCAATGTTCTCGGGTATTTCTCCGTACGCTCGAGGCACCTTTCCTCTCAAAATGGTGGTGAGGTCTTCATTTAGCTGGCGAGCCGCCAGTTCCTCCGCCTCGCGCGGGTGACGCGTGTGAGCATGCGGTCGCCTCTTTTCGTCTTCTAGATCCCGCTGTCGCCGAGCGATAATCTCTGCCAGTTTGGCGCGGTCAAAGTGCAAAGGGTCCACTACGCGAAGTGTGTCCAGCATCATGGCGTCCTTCACCTGGTAGTCGAGGTCGTTGTCGCGCGCCATCGAAGGAGACGAGTTAATTTCGATGAGCCACGGACGCAAGTCGGCATCGAGTAGGATATCGTAGCCCAACAAATCGAAGCTGTTTACTTGGAACGGGATCTGGTCTTCACCGCAAACCAGCGCCTTCAAGACTACTTCCTCAATGCTGCGCTTCACCTGCTCGACATCGACACCATCGGCGGCAAGTCTCCGCCAGAGATACGCCAAAGTCGTCTTGGTACCTCCAGCATCTTTTTGAGTTGCTTCGCCCTCTTGATTAACATGGCTGTTGAGGCTCGCTAACGTTGCACCGCGTTCTTCCTTCATCGCACTAGCAATTGGGTTAGCACTACCCGCAATTGCTTCCTCGTTGTCCTTCTGGATGCTACTGTTTGTCAAATGCACGAAGATGTTGGTGATGTCACTATCCTGGTATGGTCGAGTGCAAAGCCGCACAAAGCCTTCGTCGTAGAGGAAGGCTTCTAGCGGGTTAAATGATGTCACGAGAACGTACAGACGTAAATCAAACTTGAAGCCGTCCAGCAGTCTTGGCGCTGCAATGTACTCCTGAATCACCACCTGTTCGCCGTAGATCACCTGGCTCAGATCGTTCACAAGCGAGATTCCGCGCCCTCGAGAGAGCGCCACAGGCTTCATGATCCAAATGTTTTTGGTTTCTGGTAAGCCACTCCGCCGCAACCGCTCGCTGCGCTCTTGGAATGCTTGCACGAAGGCGACATACTCCTTCGGTAACAGGAACGTTGGCGGGATGATGTCAAAGGCTTGGCGTAAACGTCCGCCAGCAGCAAGGTATTTACCGATGTGCTTCTTCAAGCAATCCTTGCGAGTGAGGGCCTTAGCATGCTGAAAGTGATTCACCTTCTGCCATGCTAGCAGTGTCTGGCGTTCCACGCGTGGTTTACTCCAAGTCCACAGCAAGTTCCACGTAGTTTTGAGCCCGAGACCCGAAGGGTGTTCCTCCCAGCCACCACCTAAGCGCTGTAAAGCCTGAGTTACAATCTCAGAAACCTCTTTCCGTGCTGTTGAATTGATCCGGTAGTGCGGGGCCCAAGGTTTTGCGGCTGCTAGCGGCACCATCCCTTCTGGAGCTACGATCTTCGGCCCAAACACTGTTGCGTAGTCCTGCATGATACTTTGCCAGCTTTCATAGAGCTTCTGCTGAAGCCGCATCGTGTGCTCGCCAGTAGTGCCAACAGGGCGATGATACAGTGAAGTTGCAGAGGACGTATTTGCTGAACTACTGCGGCATTGCTCGAAAACGGACGTGAGAATGCACTGGAAGTTGCTGAAGTAGAACCGGTAGTCCTTGCATTCGGTCACAGGAGCGCGAGGTAGGGAGAGCGTCCGACGAGCTTGTGCGATTTCAGGAGATCTTGCTCTTGATTCTTCAGCACTCTGCCGGACTTCATCAATCCAAGACGGGGTCTTCTCATCCGGAGGAAGATCATTTGGATCAGCTAGCTCGCTGCCACGGGTATCACACAAATCTACATCCCGGCGCTTTGTGCGTAGTGAGTCATCACTATTCTCTTCTGCGTGCTTGTCTATTGGAGTGTGAGGCTGCTGGATAGATGCATTTGTTGGTCCATTGCCTTCGATCACGACCACGCTCTGGGAACTTGAATTGGACATGCCAAGAGACGAAGCTGGAGCACAGGGTGATGTCGGCACACTTCTTCGAGCCTCCTTCTCTGCTCGTAGCTGTTCTAGCTTCGCAGCTGCTCTTGAACCGATGAAACGCTGCAAATCTAAGGTAAACGCTTCTTGGTCATTGCTATCGTCCACTACCTCCTGCAGTTTTCCGCTGGTGTCGTCATTCAAAGTATTATCTCGCTCCTCCAAATTAACCATACTCGTAGTATCATCTGCCGTTGTACATGTACATGCCACCAGACTTTCGTTTTCTGGTACTTGACCGCTGGTCTCATCGATCGCACTATCGATTGAGCGACATTCACCGACTTCTGGCTGTCCATCTTCAATTCGAGAATCACTGCCTCGAATTTCTTCGTCTTCCTTGTGTACACCGCCATCCACATCCACATCCACATCTTCATCACTGTCACTTCGTGGACTTTCATCGTCATGATCCGCTGGAGACGGAATCTCTACTTCTAGTGCGAGGATAGCCTTCTCGTTTGCTTCATCACTCTCGGAGCAGTTGCTGACATCGCTTGTTTCACTCTCGCACTCGCTCTCGCTAGTGTTTTGCTGCTTCTCCTCTCGTTCGGCACTATTCCCTCCAGCATCACGCACTGGATCCTTGTGCAGTTCTTGCTCCTGCCGTTCGTGCTGCTGCTTCCGCTTCGCTTGTAGTTCTCGTCTTGCTTGCAGTCGTTGATACGCAGCTTGCCGCCGCTTTTCGCGTTCTCGTTCCAGCTGCAGCGCCTGGTAGCGAGCTTCGTCTTCCGGCGTGCGCTTTGGCACGCGCTGCCTCCCCCGCTTCCTGGACGCGTTGCCTCCTGCCGATATCACAAACCCGGTCGAACAGACCACTGCATTTTTCTTGGTCGCGTTGGCCTGAACCATGGCCCGCGCCATCTCCACGCCAGCTTTCTTGCTCTTCCAGTGCAGATCCGCGGCTCCACTACTACCGCGTAGTTGACACTGTGGAGCTCCATACTGTGAGTTCTTCTGGTTGTCCGACGCCGTAGCTGGGCTTGAGACGGAGGGCGATCCGATCTTCACGACTGCTGCCGCCGACGAGCTCTTCCTCAACGATGCCGCTTCAATCGGCGCCAGAGTCGCAGGCACATCGCCGCGCAGCATCTGGAAGACCCGCTCCTGAGCTCGCTGCTGCATCAACTGCCGCTGCACGAGCGACAGCTGCCGCGTCGCGTACCGACCGAGTTGTTGGTCGCTTTCGTGCGGCATCAGCGACCCGAGCAGTTCGTTGAGCCCGCGTTCCACCTTCTCCAGGTCCGCGATGCCCAGCTGCGGAATGACCGGCAGCGGCACCAACGGGAAGCTGTCCATGTGGTCCGCAAGCCTCGCCACCTCCGCGTGTTGCAGCGCTCCGTCTTGCTGGTTGTCCGTCGGTCTCCGTCGGGCCCTCGGACTGTCCGTGGTCTTGAACGACAACGCAGCAGCCGAAGCAGGTCGGGGACGCCGCCCACCGCCACCGCGCGACCTGGGCGTAGAGGTCGGCGGCATGGCCTACCTAGTTGATCGACAGTAGTTGGCAGGGTGGTTTCGCCTCGACCGCTTATTGTTAGGGGCGTGCGTGGTGTTAGGCTGTCGGCCCGACGCCGTGGTCTCGTCTTCGTGGTGATCCGACATGCTACGTCACTCACTCCCAGTCGCTGCAGTCGTCGTCTCGTGAATCTGATGCGAGATGGCTTCACTACGTGCAGGTCCGGTGCTACTGTCCTGCCTACGGAGAAAACTGCTTTCGAGCCAGCGGACGTGATTTTGTGTGGCGTTTATTCCATTCCTCCTCTCCTCTTCCTCTTCCTCTGACCTGCTTGCTGCTTCTCTCCTCTCTCTCTCTCTCTCTCTCTGCTAATACGCCGCGTCCGTCATCTACAAGAACTGGGCCATCCAGCGGAAGCCGTCGGCGTAGCCCATCCGGCGCACCACGGAGCACATGTAGAGCTCGATGGGGCGGATGCTGGCGTCCTTGTCGCCGCTGGCCGACTCCTTGCCGAACGTCTCGTACAGGCCCAGCGCGCTGCGCAGCTCGTCCTCGGAGGCGGCGCGCGGCACGTCGATCTTGTTGCCCAGCACCAGGAACGGCACGTTGGCCAGCTCGTCGTAGCCCAGCAGCGTGTCCAGCTCGCGCTTCGACTCGGGGAAGCGCTCGCGGTCCAGCGCGTCCACCACGAACACCACGCCGTCCACCGTGGCGAAGTAGTCCCGCCACAGCCGGCGCGCCGTCTCGTGGCCGCCCAGGTCGAACGTGCGCAGGCGCAGCTTGCCGATGATCAGCTCCTCCGAGTTCGGGTGGAGCGTGGGCTCGTGCACGGCCACGCGGTCGTCCTTGAGCATGTGCAGCAGCGTCGTCTTGCCGGCGTTGTCCAGCCCCAGGAACAGGATCTTGGCGTTCTTGTGGTACAGGCCTGCCGCGTCATAAATAATAATAATAAACCCCCAATATTAGACAATCCGAACCCATTTTCCATCTATCAATCACACTATCGCCGGGATTTGACGCCCGGGGGAGGATCGAGCTCCCCGGCGGAGCGGGAGCGCAGAGAGGACACGCACCCAGGTAGCCGAGCACGTTGTAGAACCAGTCGAAGACGAACATGCTGTCTGTCTGTCTGTCTGTCCTGCCTGTGTGTGTGTGTGTCTTGTGTGTGGGCGTGAGAGAGTGAAGAAGTCTGGGGGTTTCCCTTCCTCTGCTTCGATGACCGCAAACCGCGAAATGAACGGGAGCTAACGGAAGAAAAAAACCGGGGGCCGCGCCGCGCTCATTGGCCGAAAAGCGAGGCCACGAAACAGGCCACCATTCGTCAAAACGAAAAATTCGTATCTGCCAATGGGCGCGCGGTCAGAGCAATAGCTGAGGGGTGTACCTAGTTAGACTGTAGCTATCTGTCTGTCTGTCTGAAGACATGCGCAGGCGCGGCGTGGGCATCGGCGCCGTGCGCAAGAAGCAGGAGCAGGCCAAGCAGTTCTCCGAGGTGGGCGAGCAGCTGGTGGAGGCCAACCTCTCGCACGTGGCGGCGCAGCTGGAGCTCTTCCGCGCGAACCTGCAGGCCTTCGCCGTGCAGCACAAGAGCAGCATCAAGCGCGACCCGGACTTCCGGCGCAAGTTCCAGGTCATGTGCGCCAAGATCGGCGTGGACCCGCTGGCCAGCAAGAAGGGATTCTGGTCCGAGCTGCTGGACGTGGGCGACTTCTACTACGAGCTGGCGGTGCAGATCATCGAGGTGGGCATCCTCACGCGCGCCAAGAACGGCGGGCTCATGGCCATGGGCGACCTGCTGCGCCTGCTGGCCAAGCG
Source organism: Phytophthora cinnamomi (assembly GCF_018691715.1). Taxonomy (NCBI): domain Eukaryota; phylum Oomycota; class Peronosporomycetes; order Peronosporales; family Peronosporaceae; genus Phytophthora; species Phytophthora cinnamomi. The sequence continues at coordinate 278,650 of NW_027150933.1, forward strand.
TCGCGGCCCCGCCATGCAGGCGGTCACGGACGACGACGTCAAGCGCGCCGTCAAGAAGCTCAGCGTGCTGGGCGAGGGCTTCCAGCTCATCGACATGGAGGAGCGCACGATGGTGGGGCGGACGGGCTGCAGGAGGAGGGGGGGGGGGGTGAATTAGGAGTTGACACTTTGTTGTTGCTGTTGTTGCTGCTGCTGCTGCTGCTGCAGATCGTGACGGTGCCCGTGGTGCTGAGTCAGGACCACTCGACGATCCTGGCGCTGGCGCAGACGACGGGAGGCATGGTGAACGTCAGCATCTTGGCGCGCGAGCTGCAGTGGGACAAGAAGCGCAGCATGCAGGCGCTCAACGTGCTGCTGCGCGAGGGTATGACGTGGCTGGACGAGCAGGTGCGAGAGGTAGCGGGTTTTGTTGAGCTGTGGGGTCCTGAGGATTGATGTTGGTTGTTGGTTGTTGGTTGTGCGTGCTGCAGACGAGCGAGCCGTCCTACTTCTTCCCGAGTATCACGCTCTCGGGCACCTACACTTGAGCGTTGGGCATACAGTAACTTGCACTTTAATGTACAGCGTCATGACTAGGGAAGGAGCATGTTGAAGTGTTCGTCTACAGCTCCTCAATCGCACTTAGTCGAAGTCGAGGCTTTCCATACAGACCCAGCAGTGCCGAAGCTGCAATGGGCAAGCCGCGCTTCGTGTGCGAGTACTGCAACAAGTCGTTCGAGGACTCGCAGGAGGCGCGACAGCGACACAACCGCGGCCGCAACCACAAGGCCAACGTCAAGCTCTGGTACGACAGCTTCGCAGGTAAATGAGGGCGTCCCGCACCAGCAGTGGCAGTGGCAGTGGCAGTAGCAGTCTCCTCCACTCAATCCCTGCTGTCCTACACCAACAGATCAAGAACGCCATGCTGCTGCTTCAGCTTCTGCTTCAGGCCACTCAGCAACAGCTCAGGACCTTCCTTCATGGACGCCAGTAAATCCGACGTCCACGACACCTGCAACAAATAACCCTCTCCTCTTGCAGCACCTGCCTCCTTCGATGCATCCTGCTCCGCCTGGGGCGTTCTACTACTGTCGCTCAGATTGGGGCTGAACGATCACCATCCCTGAACGAGCAAAAACACTAGTAGGCTGAAAGCTTCTGACAGGGGTTGCACACTTCAACACTGCTAACGAGACAAGATTTTTTTTTGAGACGACAGTTCATTCTTGCGTTGCTGCAAGCATTCGGTCTTAACCACCCTGAATCCACGGGTGCATGGCGATCTGCTCTACTGTCAGGCGCCGAGACGGGTCGTCCACGATCAGCATTTTCGACAGCAGATCGCGCACACCCGCGGACACGTGGTCCATTCCCCACGAGTCTAACATGTCACTCATGAGGCCCTGCGCGATCATCTGGAAGCGCGGGTCTGCGTCGTCCGGACGTTCGAAGGGAGGTGCGCCAGTTACCATGATGAACAGCATGACGCCCGTCGACCAGATATCCGCGGAGAAACCGTTGAACGGAACTTGGTTACGATAAATCTGACAGCAAAAACGCACCGATGCTAGTTAGATATGCCATCGCACAAGCAGTCGCAGACGCGTTGCAAGCTCACCTCCGGCGGCATGTAAAAGATTTTTCCAACCGCGCCAGCGGGCGGCAGCGAATAAGTCATGCCATGCGCGTCGACGGGAATACCGATGGACAGGCCAAAATCGATGATCTATCGCACACGGAAACAAAACGTCAATGAGTGAGACGACGCGCACAGCGACCTTGATATCCCATCGGCACATACCTTTGAGGTGTCACCGTCCAGCAACACATTTTCTAGGGACATGTCCCGATGGCAAATGTAGCGGCTCTGCAGGTACGAGAGGCCAGCCAGAACCTGCGTAAACCAATGGCGGCACTCGGCCTCCTCCATAGCGCCGCCGCTTTCCACCACGGAGAACAGTTCCCCGCCATTACAAAACGGGAGTACAGCATAGATGAAGTCGGCGTCGTGCAAGCACTCGATCTGCAACAAACGAACGCAAGACAATGGTCAGCCGAGGCCAAAAAACAAAACTCTGCATCCCCACACCAAAGGCCAGTGCCCACCAGCGTCAGCACGTTTTCATGGCCGGGCACCGACAGATACTGCTGCGCCGCCAGCTCGACGAGCGGGTTCTCCTGGAGATTGCCCTCCTCTATAATAACCTGCAGCACATCGAAGCCCACCCATCGTCAGTACGCAGCTCCCCACCCTTTCCACCCAAAAAGCCAGCGACTCGACTGGTACCTTGCTCATGACCTTGATGGCCACCTCGAACTGCGTGCGCACGAAGGTGCCGTTGGGCGTCATCTGCAGGCGCACGGCGTGCTTGACCTTGCCGTAGATGCACTTGCGCAGCGTGCGCACGAACTCGTAGACGGCGCCGGAGCCCGAGAAGATGGCCAGCACCATGCCCACGCCCTCCACGGGGCAGCGGCGCAGCTCGGCGTTCATGAAGCGCACCTCCTGCGGGATGGGCGAGCTCAGTCCGTTGTGGTCGTACTCCTCCGAGCCCGTGCGGAAGACGTCGTCGGACGGGTTGATGCCCAGCGCCTGCAGCTGCTGCTGCAGCTCGGCCGAGACCTCCTGCATGGCGTCTGCGTTCTTCGGAGCGGCGGAGGCGGCGGAGGCGAGCGCGGGCTCGGTGGCTGCGCGCTGTCTCCGGCTTTTGGAAGTGCCGAGCAGGCCGCCCGCCCAGGATCGGAAGCGGTCGAAGGCGCGGGGCTTGGCCGTCGCTTTCGTGTTGGCGTCGCGCGGTCGCCTGTGAGTCACTCCCGGCCACACGCAGAGACAGGGGAGCGTAACGGAAGGCAGACGAGAGAGACGGAGGGGGGCGAGGCAGGTGACGGTCCGACCCGGCGACGGAGACGACGGCGGCGGAGGGGGCGACGATTACTGCACTGCACTGGACGGCGCCGGCTGTGAGCTGCGTGCTGCGAGCTGCTGGGCTTGGGCCACGACGTTCTTCGGATAAGGACCGGAGACTGGGCGTTTGTATGCGGGGGCGGGCGTTCGATTTTTGTCCCCCCCCCTTTACGACGTCCCTCAGGATAGTGACGGGAATGCTGCGGACGCGCACTATCGAGAGGTCGGAACGCGACAGGAGGAAGTTGTCCACCTAGTACAACAATAATTGATAGTGTCTGTCATGAATGATCTCTTCGGGTGAAGTCGGGGCGGCACCATCGGACTGATAAACGCCGGGTATCCATACATGTTGTGAGTGAGTCGCTCTACGTTGTCCCGATGTGCTGTACCGGTACGCTCTATCGCTGCGGGGAATGGTCCGAATCTACAGCTGGAGCGACAAACCAGTGGCCTATCCAGCGTGGACAATGTGGGCGCTCACGACTCACGCAGCGCGTTCTTCATTGTCGTCACGCACTTATCTCGAGGACAGCGTGTGAACTGCATCCGAGCTGCACCACCGAGCGCATAATCCCCTAGATCCGAGTTCCATCGCGATTGTCGTGGCCGGGTAATGGAGAACGAGTAGAGTGGGTGGTGGAGCCCCATTGATGCAAAGCGGCGAGCTGCTCTCCTTTTCGACAAAACCCTCGCACGAATACCTTTCGCTACGGCAACTCGCGGTTTGTTACGCGTGTGAAAGTGCACGTCGGTGGGATCAGGCGCCACTTCAACCACTTCAACATGATCTCGGTTTCGGTGCTCGACTGCCCGGCAAAGGGTCGTGGTCGACCACCAAAACAATAGGCGGGCGCCTCTCGCCGTGGATCCAATTGCGCTGGAAATGGGGGCGTCCCAGTCGCTAGACGCGCTCTTCGGGTCGCCGAGCTGCCAGACCGACTCGGAGCAGGCCGATGTGTACCAGTACCTGCGTCGCGTGGAGAAGACGCTGTGGCTCGCGGGGCCCTGGTGGGAGCACCAGCGCGACGTGCTGGAGATCGAGGCCGCCGACGCCAGGGCGCGCAGCCCCAGCAAGCGCAGCTCGACGCCGCGAGACCCGTTCAAGAGGATGGTAGGCAGCGAGGTCGGCTTTGGGTTTGGTGACGCTGTCTGAAAGTTTTTTTTCTCGTTGAAATGCAGACCCCGCACGAAGCGTTGGTGGCCATCCCTGCCATGCTGGACGAGATGTGGGTCTCACCTCTGGTCGCGCTCGTGGATTGCGTCGATCCAATTGCAAAAAGTGCTGGGCTCGCTCTGCTGTCGAGGATTGTCCAGAGAGGTGTGATCGTTTGTGGATGGGGTAATAATATGCTGGTGCTGACTGTGGATCCATCGCGTGTTGAGGCAGATTCGGTGGCGAAGATTTTTATCGCAGTGAAAGGGATGAACAAGGTGATGGCTTTACTGGACAGTGAAGACCGGCAAGCGACGTATCTGGGACTGGAGGTCATTTTTGCGTTGTGCTCTGGCAGTCGTACGTTGTTTGTGTCAACCTTCCTGAGCCGCATACGACTGACATTATATTGCGTTTTGTGATTTTTGCTAGCGAGTGTGATTCTGCCGCTTTGCGAAGCAGGGCTTATCGGACGACTAACCGAGCTGGCGAAGGGTGAGAACTTGGAGCTTGTTCTGGCATCGCTCAAGGTTCTGCGGCTCACGTTGCGTCAGAGTAAGTTACTGGCTAGTCTGCACCCCCTTTGCCTGTACCACGATCATCTCATCTTTTATCTTCTTGTAGATGCCGTGAAAGCTGAGTTGCCAGCCTGTAAATTGCTGTCAGTATTGATGGAGCTTGTACATTCACCACACGCTGCGATCGCTAAAACCGCCATCACGTGTATCGGGTTGTCGCTCCCCAATGGTGCGTTGAAGCAGTTTTCACTAGTCAACAGTGGTGTCTAAATCGCTTATCGTTGCGTTCTGTGCGAACAGCTGAAAACCTGGCGGAGATATTGCGGCTCGGATGTATCGACATTTTCTTGCGCCTCATGACGCCCACGAATTCCAACGCTGACGCTGTCATTTTCGCGTTGTCGCTAATTGCTGACGAAACGGATACGATTTTTCCGCGTGAACAGACCACCACAACACTGGGGCGCATGCTCGAAACTTTACGAGGTGCGGCAAAGCGCTCAGCAGCGGCAAGTGCTACGAGTTTTCTGTTCGCGAGTCTCGCCAAGTCCAGTATTTTCCACATCGCCATTTGTACCGAGACCAACCTCGGAATTCTAGCCAAACTGCTGGTTGGAGGCTCACCTGAGGTCTTGGGGTCAACTGCTTATGCGCTGGGTATCGTAGCGCTCCACGCGAATGACCGCGTACGGCAAATCCTGTTTCAAGTTGATGCCCCACAGAATCTCATGCAATTGGTGATCCTTTCACTAGCTACGGCAGGTCCTGGACGTGACGAAAGGGTAACACGAGTCGCGATATTTGCTCTGGCGACTGTCACAAGCGAAGCGTTGGTTTCTCGAACCGGAACACTGGTACGACCAGAACTCCTACTGCCGTCTTCAGGAGCGTCAGAACCGCTGCGTATCAGCACAATTGCGAGCTCTGAAAAAATGCAGGGGACTGACTTCTTGCCGCACGTGTATGCCCGAGCAATTATAAGGCTTGGGGCGGGGTCTACCTACGCACTCAAGTTGCTGGCCGCGCTTAGCACAGCCCCTCATGTGAAAGAACACATCTGCGAGGCTACAAGTATGTCCATAATGCTGGAGTATCTGCGCGGTGCAAGCGCAGTGTTTTTGCCGAGCTTATTAGTGCTCTTCCTGGAATGCTGTAGTTGCGATCATGACTGTAGCTGTGGAGAAATTACGTCTGGTGAAGCCCAAGACGAAATAGACGTACCTGGAAGCAGTTTGGCATTCAGCAGGCTTGTGGAGAGTATACCTGATGCTCTGCAGATACTCGGCGCATTATTCCAGAATCATCAACCAGAGCATCTTTTCGGCCTTACGCCGCTGCTAGGTGCTTTAGCTGCACACTCCGCACAGCTGAGTGAGCACATGAGCTCCTCGACCTTTTTCGTAGATCAAGCGCTGAGTATTGCCACGCGACTAAACCATGAAGCGCTGCACGAGCAAGTATTGGGTTTCCTGGATGGGCTCACAGCACACAAAAATGTACGTGCACTAGAGCAGCTCTTTGCAAGTGATCCAGACCGCATTGCCAACCTGCTTCAGGCCTCGCTGAGTACACGAGTGCAAGTCTTGGCAGCAACACTACTACGTCGGCTCTTTAAGCGTCTGAACTCACTTGATATTCCTTCAAGAGCAGCCCAGCGTCACTTGGCCAAGCTCCTCGCTGCCTCAAGTGCCGATCTCGTTGTAGCTGTTGCAGCTTGTCGAGTTTGGGGCAACCTGTTCCAGTACGAGGACAAGCGTATCGCTTTTGCCCAGATTCCAGATTCGGTTTCGGGCCTTCTTCAGTTGCTACAGCGATGTATTGGAAGCCAACCAGCCCATGGCAAGCAGTTGACAGCCATGATTCAGGCGTCAGGCAACAGCAGCCAAGGTTTGGAGGCGCAGGAGAAGCACTCCGTGCCACCAGGTCTAAAGTCTCTGTACTGGGTTATCCGGAGTACTTATCGAACGGCATGTTGTGAGATCACCAAGCAGTCCATCGTGGTAGCGCCGCATTTCCTGTGCATCGTGGAATTATTCCAACACGTTTGTGACCCTATCGCTCGGCTTGCTATCGATACCATGAGCGCGCTAGCGCGATCGAAGACACCAGGTCTGCGCCGCACACTAGCTGTACCAGCAGTGCTAAACGGTATTCAGGATCTCTTACGTGATCGCGAGCGCGCGTCTACAGGACTAGGTATTCTGCCCCAACTCCACGTACTTCTCTTCCTCGGGCTTCTCGCTCGAAAAGATGCCGCGATCCAGCATCTTGTAGTTGAGAGTCGTCTACTGGAGGCATTGCTACTGCTGATGCATTCGCCATCGACTGCACTGAATTCTGAGCTGCTTGCTGAGGCACTGGATAGTCTAGCGTGGGTATGCAGTGCAGCTAGATCGCCTAATGATATTGAGGCGCAGGCTGAAATCGACGACGAGACTGAAGTTGAAAGTCCTGTTGAAGGTGAAGCACCTGCCAGACGAGTCGTGGCCACAGCCAAGATGGTGGATTTTTCGCTTCGACATGCCGACTCGGCACTAGCACCAGTGGCTCGTGCAAGTCTTCACCTGCTGCAACGACTCGCCTGCGAACAGCCTGGTGTGCCACGATTTGTGTTCGATGCCAATGGGGCTTCTGTAGTGATGCGTGCTCTGCATCAACGACCCGAGTACAATGTACGTCGGCGGGCTTGTGGGCTTGTTCGCTATCTTGTTCATCGACATGATGGAAATCGTCAACAATTCCAGGAATTAGGTGCCACAAGTTTTCTTGTGGCGTTGGTATCTGAAGCTCATAGCGGACCCGAGTTCATCGAAGACCAGAGAGCCTCGCGAAAACTACAGATCAAGGGTCTTCAGGCTCTTGCAGCCTTGTGCGAAGGCTCCGGATCAGCGGCTCGTGCGTCTAAGAAGGAGTTGCTGGAATGCGATCAGTCTGCAGAACTTGTTCGGCTCGTTAATATCGATGATACCGATGACGAAAGATTTTGTGCGGCGTGGACTCGAGCGCTTGCAATGGGGGCATTTGCTAGTAGTACAAACCAACGTCGACTGGTATCAGCTGGGATTGTTCCGCTACTCACCAAACTACTGCGCCATCCTAGTGGGCGCGTGCGTGTTCCAACTGCACAACTACTTGCCTATCTGGCTGAAGCGCCTGAGAGTCGTGGCGTTATCTTGAACGAGGGTGGCGAATCCCTCCTCGCAGCAGTTATTGCTGGTCTGCAATCAGAGCTACCTGGACTCCAGCGCTATGCAGCTCTCTTTGTGGCAAATGCAGCTACACGGCACGAAGGCAACAAAGTCCGCTTGGGAGCTGCAGGCGCTGCAGCTCCACTCGTGGATCGCTTATCGTCACAGCGGCGTCATGTTCTTGAAAATGTTCTGCTCGCTGTGGTGAAGCTTGGCTCCCACGCTGGTAACAAGGTCAAACTTGGTGGTAAGGTGTGTTTCGAGAAGCTCTTATCTCTCGTGCATCATGAGGCACTTGGTGTCGCCAAGAGTGCGGCCAGGGCGCTGGCCGTGTTAGTCGTGGGCAATGATGCCAACAAAAAGTTCCTCCTCCAGTGCGAAGCTCCTGTTGTCGCTGAGCTGAGTGCTCTGCTGAAAGGCTCAAACGGCACCATAGTCGAAAGTGCCATGCTCGTACTGGGCGAGCTGGCTCCGATGCCAGCGCAAGCCCTCGAATTGTCGCGCTGCGTCGACGTTTTATCCGTTGTGAGGCTCCTTACGCATATCAACTCGCGCATCGCTCGAGCAGCATTGCTTGTAGTGCGGCATCTTACCCGCGAGTCCTTCAACAAGACTCGCTTCGGTCTGCGCGAATGCGTGGAAGCTCTTCTGGCGCGTTTACGAGTCGGCCTCGGGGGAACCAGTGGGGCTGATGAATTAGAGATGGTGGAGTTGACGATCACGTGTCTGGCGAATTTGTCCTTCGCCTCAAGTAACGCCTCGCGTATCGCGGAAGCGAAGGACGAACGCAGTGGTTCACTATTGTTACTTTTACAGCTTGCAGCGTCAGCGTTGCCCGCTCCATTGCAGGACTATTTATCGGAGAAAGAGGTCATGCGCTTGATGTCTACGGGTAAAGGTTTGGGTCTCGGATACCCACCGAAAGCTGGGTCACCTGGAAAATCCCCACTCCGTGGCGTTTCTCCAGTTGATACGGAAAATAATGGTCCGTGGATTCCACGTGATCAACAAGAGGAGGATGACGAGGAGATGTACGAGAGCATGGCAAGAAACTCTCCCAAGAAGAGTGTGGAAGCTCGAGGTGGGTCACCCAGACGGGAGAAGAGCGATGAACCTCGTGAGGCTGAGACCGATTCTCCGTCTCAAACGCTAGATTTCAGTGCATTCCCGAGTCTGCAGACAGCAGTGCTGGAGCAAACACTGCTGGTTCTCAGTAATTGTGCTGATAACTACCGTTCAGCCAAAGTGGTCGATATACTGGCAGTTGCAGTGCTGTGCCAGGCGCTTCTCCACTCTAGTGAACTCGTGGCACGGTGTGGTTGCTACACTTTGGCATGCTGGTTGAAGCAGAATAATGCGCTACAAGATGCTGCAACGCGACGCGGAGCACTGCAAGCTTTATCGAAGTTGCTGACTTCTACGAGTCTTGTGGTAGTCGAGGCTGCAGCCTACGTCCTGGCCAAGTTAGCAGCTCGTGGCGGCAATCCTATGAAGCTTCTGTCACTTGATGTCCCTGCCACGCTGGTGCACGGAATCTTACGGAAGCCTGCAAATGTACCGCACGACCGCGTGCTAGACCGTGCTGTGCGATTACTTGGCACTTTGACGCAGTTTTCACGAGTACGGCAGTCTCTGAAAGGCGAAGAAATTATCGCTGATGTGCTCACGCCGCTGCTGCAACTACACCCTCAGACGTTAGGCAAAAACCTAAGTCGACTTGTTCTAGCGCTGCTGGCGGATGACTCGCTCAAGTTTTTCCTGCCCAAGAAAACCGTGTCGTTGCTGCGAGCGTGCTTTGTCCACGAAGCCACCAATGCCAAGACCATTCGAAATGTGCTGCGCATCTTCGCGCTGCTTGTCACCGTGGAGGAGCACAAAACCACCATTACTCTTGAAGATAGTGGTGAAGCACTCGGGCGTATGGTACAAGAACTGCGGATTGAAGAAGGCGTTCTAGGCGAAAACGACGAGACGGTTCTGGGACTTCTGGCTTGTATCGCAGGCACGAGGAGAATCGCTGTTATACTGCACGAAAACGACGTCTACGTGAGATTGCCACCGTACATTCTTGTACCAGAGGAGCCGCTACCAGTCGATAAGGAAAACGTTGACAAAACGATGGAATTGCGACGACTTCACACGGTGCAAATCGCCGCTCGCCTTTGCAAGGCCCTGGGTGATCAAGCAACCCGTCGCCTATCCGAATTGGAGTTTACTAGTCTGCTGGTGGAGCTCCTTCGTGTCGAACTACCACCCGCTCCTCTGCCTGAAGTAGAAGGCGAGGCCTCAGCACCACCACTTGCAGCTAGACCTTCAGCATTGTCGTTGTTAGCTTGGGAATGCATCGACGTCTTGCAGCAACTGTGTCCGTCGGCTTATGACGAGCAGGTTATTGCAGAGGAAGGCGGTGTCGAGGTGTTGGTTGCATACTTCGAGTTGTGGCTAGCTGTGGCTTCGGGTACGGCCCCCGACTTGTTCCCAGCAGATGGTGGTGACAGTCTTGTGCTAGCATTCGCAGTATCTCTTGCTGCGATTGTCCGCACACTCTCGGGACAGACACCCAACCGTGAACTTCTTGTCCAAGCTGGAGGGTTTCCGCTAGTTTTGAAAGCGCTCGGCCTCGGGACACCCGAACTGCCAGAGCCACAACGTGAGCAGCTTGCTGAGGCGCTCGCCGGGCTATCTGCACTACCAATAATGGTGCCCTACCTCGAAGCCTCTCCAGATCTAGTAGCCCCACTGTTCCGCTTCATGGTAGCTCCTCAAACGCAGCGACAATCACATCTGCTGCTACTGGCGCTACGAGCATTCGCAGATGTGATGGAAGTATCGCCGGCGAGTCGTGCATACGTGTTGTTGATCACTGGCGGGGCCATCCAGCCGTTGCCGTTCCTGTTGACATGCCTGGAGTGCTCAACTGTATCTGCTAGCGATGACAGCATATTGAGATTGCTGCATACAATGCGCTCGCTGCAGCGTTTAGTCACGGACGAGACGACAGCACGGACCATTGCACCTCTGGCTGGCGTTCCTGCTATCGGAAAACTGCTTTCTCTCACGCTACCAGCTCTGCCGAATTACGACGATCGTCTGGACATTGTACAACTCATGGTGACGGAGACATTGGGCTACTTGGCGTTCTTTGGTCATGCGCCACGACTCCGTCTTGAACGTTCAGCAGTTGCTCGTTTGCTAGCTCAAGCAGACCACGCAAATGATGAGCGTGTGAAACCTGAAGGTGTAGCGACCAGCATCTGGACGTTGGCACTACTCGCAACACCACAAGCGTCAAGTGAAGAAACCGAGGTGCGAGCTGAAGTTGAGACTACAGCAACAAATGTGCGCGGCTGGGTGTGGGAAGATGCTTGTGGGCTGGACGTGCTCATTAGATGCGGGTTATGCGCTCCTGACTATCTGAATTTACCAACATCGGTCATCTCTGATGTGCTTGCAGTCTTGACAACCGCTACGGAGGTCGAGGCCGAAGCAGAGACCGTGCTAACTCAACTTGTTCAAAAGCGAGTGTGTACACCGGTCGCTTCGTTATTGGAGGCGGTTGAGCCTATAGTTCGTTGTCCGGCGTTGCAACTTCTCGCTCGAATGCTCAATAAGCAACCGTGGGCATCGAATGAACCACTGGTGAGTGAAAAGAATTCGCCTGGGAAGGAACGCTCAGGTAGCAGGGGTGACAGTGAGGGTTGGTGCGAAAACTGGAGTGCTGTGCTGCTGCATCTAGCGGAGTGGATGCAGGTATATGCTCAAGACCCGCAATCTTCTCCACTAAGTGAGCTGCGTGACGCGTACTGCTGTCTTAGTGTTCTAACAGCCCACAACGAAATCGCGGCGCAATTTCAGCGAGGAGAAGCACCTCGCGGTCTCATCGATATCGTGGCTGCAGCACTGCATCACTTTGGCGGGAAGAAATTGCCCAGTCGACCCGAAAGTCTCGTGCTCATTCGAAAGGAGTCTGCGTGCAGTGAAGAGACCAGTCCTACCGAGGTTGCAGAAGTAGCGGAGCGTGCTAGAGCAGATTGGGCGCTGCAGTTTAAGACCGTGCTGCCTGCACTACAAGTTTGCCGACGCATGATGTCGTTTTCATCTGAACTGAGTGAAAAAGCCCTCGCATTGCATGTGCCTCGGGCTCTGGATAACTTGGTGTTGTTGCACGACCGACGGATATTAGACGAAGTGTTGCGATGCATGCTTCATTTAGCTACACTACACGGTGAAGACACTGTGTTACTCTTCTCTTCAGACCGCACGGTTGCTCGGTGTAAAGGCTTGTTGCAGAGTGAATCCAGACCCTTGCAGGCTCGTATCACGCCGATTCTATCTCTCATGGCAGCGAATATGCCAATGCTACCAGGTCTCTGTGGCATGGACGGTATCCTGATTTTGGCAGACCTCGCTGTTAGCAGCTCATCACTCGACATTATTGCGAAGAATGGTGGTGATTCATCCACACCTCTTAATCGTCGTGTGTTTGAGGATTCATGCACCATGCTTCACGTACTTTTCTCCCAGGAAGAAGGTATCGTTCTAGCATTTGATGTCGCCCAGGTGGTGTCAAAGCTCTTCGGTATTGTAGAACAAATGACGACCGCCACCATCGCATCCCTGGAAAACGACGCAGCTGAAGCACCGGAGCTTCTTCACTTGCCACTGAGCGTACTCGTCAAGGTCTCAGCTATCCCAGCTGCACACGTACGATATCTGGAGCTGCTACCACGAATTTGTCGTCTCCTGGATGGTGAACATGGTCCTGCGCTGCTCACAGGTCGGTGGTGCGAAATGCTGTTGTCGATCTTGTTCAACGTCTTTGGCTGCCCGTTTGGCAGCAATGCAGCCGTATGCAAAGCCTCGACCGAAACCTTGGCACAAGGAAAGCGTGCCCTTCTTCCTCAGCTACTGCCTCTCGAGCGTTGGTTGTCTGTGGTTGATACCTTCCCAGCGCTGGGCCGATTCGTCATCGAGTTGATCCGTGCGTTTGTGGGAAATGGAGAATTCGCATCTCCGTATGCAGCTCTGTTCAACAGTGGTGAAGACATCCCAGCGCTTCTCCAGCTAGTGGGATCATCGAGCGATGAAGTAGCGATTCCATCTGCGCAGTTGATGCTGGCAGTACTCAAGCAGCGTGAAGTGCGTGTAGCTTTGGTCGTCGCAGATGGAGTGCCGGCGCTTGTGGTGGCTCTGTGTCAAGCGAGAAATATCAAGGTGCAGAACTTGCTGCTGGCGCTCATTCTAGACTTGTCCAGAGGCGACACCGAGGTGCAAGCACTGTTGTTGGTCGCACCAGGGTGCGTGGCTCGGCTGGTGGAGTGCATTCAAGAGTGGGTGGATGCTCGTGGAACACCTGACGCAAAAGAAACATGGAGTAATCTCAACAAGCGGCTCGCGTTGACCTGTACGCTACTGACAGAGCTCTCACGAGCGTTGCATGGACCGGAACGTATCGTAGAAGTTAATGGCCACCTCCCGTTGCTGGCGCTGAGCATTCAGCAACAGCAAGACGACGACATTCAAGGCGCTCAGACAACGATTCAAATTCTCACAAACCTCGCAATTGCTGGTATGACTGTGGCTCCGGGGCTTGCTGCCTCAAAATTGCCGGCCCACTTTCTATCCTGCGTGTTATCATACGAGAAAGAAGAGGGTAGACTGAGCCAGAAGAATGCATTGCCGCTTAAACGGCGGTTGGCACTGTCGGGCTTGGTAGCTTTGGCTAAGGCAAACCGCGAGCTTCGAGCCAATCTTGCAAGCAGTGGACCGCTGGTCGTCCTGCTCGAACGTTTACTACAGAAGCCGGAGGAAAGTGCTGGCACCAAGCGAGCAGATACCTTCTCGAGCGTATCGCGCGATGCGTTACTGCTGCTTTATCTGATGAGTACCGCTGGCTGTATTGAACTAGTTGGTCACTCTTCAGCAGAGATATTGACGCGAGTTTGCGGTGTCATCAATCAGCACTTGGCTCTCCACCTTGGACGCGAAGGTGATAGTGTCCAAGATGAAGAAGCGACGCCAGTGGAAGTCACACACGGTCTCAAGCTGCTGGCCAACTTGCTGGATGTGGCCTACCAACAGGAGAACAAAGTGGCTTGGCATCCGGAAGAATTACTGGAGCTCGCACCACTACTCGAGACGCGAGTGGCAACCCACCAAACACCTAAAAGGCAACTCCCCGCGCTACGTGTGCTGCGTGGTGCGTTCTCGTTGACAACAGTGGAGACCCCAACGGAGAGTTTCTACTTTCCATTGTTTCCGAAGCTGCTGGCTGAGCTGCTCACTGTGTTGCTTGTAAGCGCGTCGCGACAGCATCACGATATTGCGGAGAGAATTATAGTAAGTGCCTTCCAGAACAACCCGGAGCGGGCGCGTGAGTCTGTAGGCGATAACCAGATCCTTGAGCAGCTACTTATCGTATTCACACAACCTGGAAATGATGCAGCGCAGCGCGCGTCGGAGCTGGCGGTTGTCCTCACGCAGGTGCTATATGTCTCCATCGCACGGGGTTTTGTCGTCAGTCGACGGTTCCTCGCCAAACTATCAGCGCTTTTGGCATCATATGCGCACGAAGCCTTGCTCGCAGATGGCGACGATGTCAATCAACCGCTGAAACGAGCGTTGAGCATCTACCTCAGCTTCGTGCATTCGAGCTGTCCCCCCACGTCAGCTATGCGATCAGGCATTTCCGACATGCTCCGTTCAGAGGGCGATTCACGTCGTGCGTTGATTGTTTTGATCCACCAACTTCTGTTGGTACACTCAACTGTGTGTCTTACAACGAATCCTTCCGTTGTCACGCTCAACGATGAGGACATCATGCTCTGGACGTGTATCGTGGAAACCGTGAGCCCTTTGACCCCGGCACTAGCGGCATTATTCACTGCCCAGGCACCAACCGCTACTTGGATGTGCTTGCTGCGAGACTGGTTCAACTGGGTGGAAACTACCGAGCGACCGGACAACGAACTGCTCCGGAATTCATGTCGAATGTTGTCTGTGGTCGCGCACTTGACTACTTCAGAAGAAGAAACGGAGGAGTCGCTGTCTGGCGCGAGAAACGATTTGTGTTCGCGATGCCTCGCGGTGCTCAGCTGTGGAGGTGATGTACTAGCCCCTCGTGTGGTTGAGGGTGCGCTGCAAGCATTGATGGATGTTCGAGAGGCGTGGGGCGACACCTTTGTCCTAACGGGATGCAGCGCGTTTGCGGGTACTACAGCTTTGCTACCGAAACTACTTCACATTTTCCATATGCCGGAGAGGGAGGCGAATCGATCTCGCCACTTAGTTCTGCAGTTGTTGCTGCTGCTAGCTAGCACAGGTTACTTCATCGAGGAGATGAAAGCTGCTGGGGCGCGTAGTGCTGTGGAGAACAACCCGTTAATATCGCCTGATGATAAGGCCCTTCCTGTTGCGCTTTTGGGCATGCTCGGTTACAGTGCCGACCTCAATGAAGAGTTTGCGAGAGCGCTTGAGCAATTTGATGCTGCTAGTTCGGAACTTGAGCGCCGTGAGCGTGTGGCGTATCTGTTGCGCTTCCTCGAGCGGTATGCGTTAACTCATGCGCCGACCAAGGAGCAAGCCATCGACTCCTTCATGACGTATCTTGTGGCTGATGCCGAAAAGGCCCAAGCTGCAGCTATCGCCCCCGAGCGTGAGCCAGAAGTAACAAAGGGTGAACAAGCGTCCGCTGATCAGCTAGCGCTGACAATCACCAGCGATTGCCTAGCATCTCTGGTCAAAATTGCTGGCTGGAGCCCAACGCCAGACCTCAGTCTGTCCACCACTTTGCAAAGCGGCTTTGGAGAATTATACCTTACCCGCTGGAATTTGAACGCCCTCCTAGCTGTCGCTTTCGCCAGGCAGCGTGGAGAAGAAGATAACGATTTCCAGGAAAGACCACGGCTTGCAATGAGTCAAATCGTGCAGGTGCTGGAGTTGGCTGCTCTCGTCCGAGCCCAGCTAGACGAGGACGCTCAATCGGGCGAGACGGATGTTTTGGTCGTTGGGCGAATCGATGCAAGATGGCTATGCAATGCGTTTATGCTGGTGACCGGGCATTTTACATCACCTACTGCCAATTCACAGCCAGGAAGTGATGATCTACTTCTTGTCGAACAAGTTCTTGCGCTGCTGCATTGGTTAGCAGTGAACAGTTCCACCTGTTTCGAGGATATCTGCCGATATGCCGTCTTGCTGCGTGCATTCCTCGCGCCACTGACGCCGATTTTCTGTGGAGGTGCTAACAGTGAGAGCGATATTGGTCATGGAGCTATGGAGCTCTTCCTCAGCCTGGTCGAAATGGTGGTCAACACGCCTACACCTGGAGCGGAGACGACGGCCAGCATTGATGAAGTTCTTGTCGATTTACTGATGTTTTTGTACGCGCAGGTCGATAATGGTCTGCTTCAAGGCGTGCGAGCTCGCCTGCTTCTCTGTGTTCTCGTGATATTGCAACGCACCGGTGATGCTGGCCGTGCTGCGTGTGTAGCTTACGAACGCGCGATGCAGCAGATAATGTGGCATATTCACGCGTCGCCAGCGACAGAACTTCAGGCACGATGCAGCTGGGAACTGCTTGGGTCGCTCTCCGAGATGGACCCAGCTATCACTGCGCTATTCAACCTCGACGCCATCCCCACTCTTCTTCGCGAATGCGGCTGTGATCCCAATGTACAGCAATCTCCACCTTCGTGGCGAGATTCTAAGCGCGCGGTGGCGTTCAGACAGGCTGAAGCTCTCAAGTGTCTGTCACGTGCAGCACGTACGCATGATGAAGTGCTGCTGAAAATTGGCGAAGCTCCTGGCATCGCTGCGGTTCTCTTTGGTTCACTGGCAGCAGGTCCTGTTGGGAAAGGTGATTCAAGTAGCAGGAGGCCCAGCACGAAGGAAGGTCAGCCTGTCGATAGTGCGGGTACACAGGCTCACGCAGCGCATTTGATCGCTAGAATTGCGGCCCAAGAAGACCTTCGAGCGTCACTGGTATCTCCCGAGAACATCTCGCTGCTGATTGAGTCACTCGAGTCGGTTCATTTACCGGTGGTTCTGCATGCGCTGCAAGCATTAGCGCACCTTTGTGCATTCTCGCTCTGCCTGGATGCGCTGGTACACAATGCTACAGTTCCTGTGCTGGCGCAAATTCTCTTCTCGCCGCTAGTTGCTACACCGCGCCGACGCGAGATCGAGGCCTGTGTGCTAGCTCTTCTCGGGAAAATGTGCGACCGCAGCCAGATTGTGAGCCGGCGAATTGTGTCCTCGAATCTGTTACCAAAGCTGCGTGAGTTCCTGGTTGTCGAGAAGCAGCTCGAATACACGCAGCAGGAGCCCCAACCTGGTGAATTCGGCGTGCATAACAACGCCGTATCGATCGTGTACAGCTTATCAAAAGATGCTGAACTCCTTCCTAAGCTCGTCTCGAACGGAATACTCGAGACGCTTTGCGACCAGGTACTGGACTACAGTCAGGGCGCTACTCAGCGTAAGGCTCTAGGGGCGGTAAGTCGCCTGGCCAGCGTTGCAGATATGGACGCTCCGTTCCTACAGTTGATGATAAGCCAAGTTGTGGAAAGCGTCAGGCGCAGTGTACCTGTTCCTGAGGCTCACCGCACTGTCACCAATGCACTAGCGGTGTTTGTGGCCGTTATCAAAGGAGGAAAGAATCGCCACAACCTCATCCAGCAGCGACAGCAGAGACGACCACAAAGCCAGCAACAACAACAGCGACATTATGGAAACGGAGAGGAAGAAGTTAACATTCGAGAGCTTCTACAGAAGAGAGAAGGCTTACGAGTCGCACTGGATCTGCTGGGTGCTTCGGAGCTCCGAGTCAAGCTGGAAGCCTTCCGTGTGGTCTCTGAATTTGTCGAGGACCATCCGAATTTTGACGAGGTGCGTGAACTGCTTCTTGGATCAGAGGAACAGGGCGGATCGCATGCGTTGTTGAGTCTTGTGAGAGCTTTATCCGATGAAGCGCGCTCGGCTACGGCAGCGATGACATCAGCGTTACCATCAGCACGCACCCGAGGCAAGAACGAGTTACTCTTGGTGGTGATGATCTTCTTGAACATGCTGATCACCGACGAGACCCTGAAGGTTAAACTCGCCCCAACGACGTACGACGTAGTGCTCCAAGTGGTTGTGGCCATGTCCCCAGCCCCAACTTCTCAACAGCGAGTGCTCGCAGAATCCCTTAAGGCACTCACCACGATGACTCAGGCAGGTCAAATTACCGATCTCTGTCCTGAAGCAGCCCTGGTGAGCAGTGTTGAACCTCTAGTCAAGGTGTTGCGTGAACTGAGCGTGACTGAAGGAGGGGCTGGCAGTACCGCCATGCGGTTGAACGCGTTGTTCTTGCTGGTGAACTTCGCTTCGTCAGCTCAGTGCCGCGGCCGCATGGCACATTGTGGAGCATTGGAGGCTCTTCTCGGTATCATCCAGTTTCCTGGGGGAGGCGGCGCAAACCAGGACGAACAACTGGTTCAACTGTCGTTACTTGGTGTAGCGTTGATGACTACGAGTGGTGTAAGCGATGCTGCTGCCGTTGTTGAACTGTCCAGGTCGGTGGATACTTTGGTGCGATTGCTCAGCTCAAAGAGTGCGAGCATCCAGGCCAATTCTGTGTGGGTTGTGTCGAACATTTCATCTGAAGGTGCGTCGAGCTTTGTGTGTTTGATTTCAGTATTAAATGCTAATGATTCTCGTTTTTTTGTCCTTGCAGCGAGCTTGAAGGATGCCATTGTTGCACGTGGCGGCCCAACAGCATTGCAAGCCGTGCTCAACGACAGCATGAGTACAGAGGGTGCTATATCAGCACAACTGCAACGTCCATCGTCTTCTACCATGAGGATACGTGAGTACGCGCCCAAGGCGATCAAGGCGTTAGGCTTCGCACCGATCATGCCTCCGGCGCCATCGACTTAGTGCTTGTTTCGTGAGTTATGCACCAATACAGGAATCTATTACATAGGTCGGTCGTATACTTTTCATTCAAAGGTGAACTAACCTCGCGGATCTCTTTGATAAACTTATTGACCACACTGAGGAGAACAATACTTGCAGGACAATAGGTCGTCATGGGTGAGGTTGGCTTCTACCTAATTTATCGGACCAGTGTTTAGCCCTCGAGTTTTTGATTTGGTTAGTATTCAGATGAGTTGCAAGGAAGTGCATCGTAAGCTCATTTGGAGAGGTTTTCAGTATTGAGGTGGCAAGCTGATTTACCCGCGCCGAATGAAAAAAGCTCGTGAAAGTTGTATTCACCAAAACGAGATCAAAAACCTGAGTAACTTACCGACAGGCTCCCGAATGCGAAATTAAAAAAACGAACGAAGAAGTTAAAACTCAGTCAAGCTGGCGTTCAAATCGGAGCGACCTGGGTTATCTGTATTCCCAGTTTCCGTGACGATAACCAATTTATCTCGGTTGCCTTCAACTGGCTGGAAAACTCGATCAGCACGACCATACTGACAAGCAATTTTGACGCAACCAATATTGCAATTTCTCACAAAATACCAGCACCATGCCGTATCCAACCCACGAACGATACCTGGCATTGTATCGATGTCTACATGTACAACTCTTCCCCAATACTTGCACTCACAACGAAAACGAGTTTATGTTTCTGTTCCGGGATTCCTCTCCAAGCCATCAATGTAAACCTCACGCCGCTTATGGTTGACGATACGAATGAGATGACCAAATTGCAGCATTGACTGTGCGCGTCAAGACCGCACTGGGGTCATACGGCATTTGGTGGAGCTAGAAAAGGGATCACCATATTTTCGGTCGTATCCTGCGCAGGATGCCCGTCGAACAAGGCGCTGGCAACAATCCTTTGTCGGAGCCACCGCCCGAACCATTCCGGATGATCATCACCATCTTCATCAACCGGTCTTGAAACTCGCCCATAAACCAAGCGAAAAGTCGTTGAAAGAATGCCGCACGCCATTTCTTCCGAGAGGAACAAAAGAGTGCATGAGCGACCATGTTCTCAAACCTCTTGAAATCGCTAGATATAGCCTCCAAGCTTTCATTAAAAAAAAACCGTGGCTGTCCAGGTACTCCACGAAAGTGCTCTTTGTTGAGTAGGCGATCGCATTTTCACAGTCTTGGTAACCCGAGGACGCCTTCCCACCCAAGATTGCGAGGTACAGCATCAGGTCTTCTTTGATATATTGAAAGCAGCACAGCGGTTCTCACACACCAACTTTGCCCAATCGCAGGTGCTTCCCTAGACAACTGCACATCAGTAAGCCCGTCAATTCGCGCAGAATGTCTAAACAGTAGTCGTCGCAATTGATTCGGATCAGCTTGCCTTGGTGTTGATAGTACTCCAACTCCCTCCGATCGCACTTGCCGTAATAGATTACAATCCTTTTCTCGTTTGGGCGCGCGACGGATGTCGGCGGTGGAGAGTCGGCGGTGGAGAAGGAAGCTCCACCGCCGACACCAAGGCGTGGACTTCCCCCACTCCGGGCTCAAAGATTGTTTTCAAGTGTCCTCGATCGGATTCGTCTTTGAAGAGTGGAAACGACGGCCACATTTCCTCAAACGTCTCGTCAACTTGTCCTGCCATCAATTTATCGAGGTCTTCGTTACACAGCAGCCATCCCTCGCCCTCCTTTTGCGCCAAGCGTTAAGAACCGTGAGCGAACCTCCAACTCGCGCGCAATCGAATCTCGTGGCTTCGCCACTGTTACGCTGCGTGCAACCTCCACCGAGAACACACCACCATCGCCATACACTTCACCTTCTCCCCGGCCTGCTTCATTTTCTTTAGCGTTGTTGTTGAGAAAGAAGCTTGAGGAATGTCACTTCCTATCCCTCGTATCTATGATTTTGATGCAAAGAGAATCTATCTAACAATCTATCAAACATATACCAAATTGAAGTGCCACTTCAATTAGCCATTCACGAGTAGTTTTCTGGTCTCCGACACTTGTACACGACTCGGACAGATGATTGGCAATCTCGCGCAACTGCTGGTATCATCGTCGCAAAGAGATGCACAGAAGGCTATTTCGGCTCCTCAAGTTTGAAGACTAACCTCGTCTGCTGAGCTTGCATTTTGAGGACGCTATAAATATGGTTAGTGGGGTAGCTCACCGAGGACGCTCCTCACTTGGGCTTATTGCAAAACGTCTGGATGAATTGAGGACGAAGTGTGAACGCTTCAACCGCCACCTTGTTCATTCGCGTCTCATTTCGAGCTCGAGTCGGTGTGAATTGATCAAAGAATCATGGGCGGAGGTGTTTCGAAGCACTCAATGAAAGGCTCTAGACCGAGCGAAGTCCACTCAGCCCGGAAGGCCAGCAACTATCCCAAGGACAACAAACCGCCCTCTGCCTCTGCAAGTGAAGGTCGGCGCGAGTCCACCAAGCAACCAACCTCGATCGACGCACGCATCATTGCCACACTACGCCAGCTCAACCTCACTCGCCGCGCAGACCCAAAGAAGAAGGGCCGAGCCACCCACTTCGAGCGCATTGTTCTCCAGTTTGCCCTGGTGAGAGATGCCTTCACAACCATCCGCAGCATCTACAAGCAGTATGCTAATGTGAGTGTTCTCCCCTCAACTGGCACTTGTGTTGGTGGCGCTTGATCTTGACTTGGTGTCTTCCATGAAATGCACAGGCCGAGAAGGATGGCCTGGACTTCGAGGGGCTTAAAAGTGCTTTGTCTGCCATGGGTGCCCAAATCAAGGAGTCCGACATGTCGGAGCTCTTCTACGAGTCTGACATGGTGCGCGACAACTCGTTGACCCAAAACGAGTTTGTCGTATCGCTGGCCATCGCGCACTTGCTGGGACTTATCACCAATTTTGACTCCATCAAGAACTCGCTTGTACATGCCCCGGAGGATGTGACACTCATTACACCTCCTGATGAACAGCCTGCAGACCAAGTCAACGCTTCCAAGCTCATCGCCAAGGCATTGGATCTCATGGTGACGGCGTACCTGCTCTTCGACAACGATGCCAGCGGCACCATTCAAACAAACGAAGTGCTGGAGCAAATGCGCCAAAATGCAACCGGCGGCGCAAGTTCTCCCAGACGTCTGGAGCGCGTGGCAAGTGGATTCTCATCAAAGGCCATACAAGACGAGCGGATAAAAGAGCTGGACTTCGACCAGGACGGCACGATCACCTTCCAAGAATTCGTGCTTACCTTCCAACGCTGGGCTGGGTCTGACGATGACGACGAGTGAATTTCTCGCTCCCTTGCTCGACGTCGCACGAGCGAAACCAGCCCTACGATCGCATTAGATATTCCCACAGTGACATGTCGGGGGAACTACCCACCTGCTATCCAAACACTTATTAATTTGGTGTGGCTGCGATTACCACGCTTTGAATTTCAATATCACTCGCCATCTAAATTCAATCGTAACACGCACCGGCACCAAATGAACGCCATATAGACATCCACAGGATCGAACGGTTATTCGCGGTGGCGGGTTCTCTTGCCCGCCTTACAGGTACTTGGCCTGCTGACGCTTGAAATGATCGTGGGTCTTGGCGGCACGCTCCAAAAAGAGGTTGAAAATGTACGGCCACCAGAAATTCGTGGTGCGGTCGTACACCGAGTACACGAAGCAGTAGACCACCCACAGGAAATACACTAGGTACCAGTAAAATGCGGACACCCAACAAATTGTCAGAAACATAAAATCACACCCGTGTCAGAGAGCAACACACCGTACGTACATGGGAAGAAGAGCATCATGACGACGGGCAGCACGATGCACGACAGTGTGATGCCAAGCCACAGCCGGAAGACAGCTCCCACCGAAGTCTGCACCATCAAATAAATAGCAAACCATCAGCAACAGCATATCCAGCACAACGCCAACTATTCAGCATACCGATAGCTCCATCTCCACGACGGCCTCGTCGCCGGGGAACTTCTGGTGCTCGATAAAGTAGTTGAGTCTCTCCTCCTTCTCCTTCCAGCGCGCGTCCAGGAAGCCCTGCAGGTCCGCGGCTGCGTCTTCGTAGCGGAACTTGCGCGAGTGCATGGCCACGCGTCCGGCGGGCGCCTTGTCCGCCAGCAGCGACTTCATGGACGGCACCTCCGTGTCCACCTTCCTGCCGTAGCCCATGTCGAAGGTCGGCACCTCCCCCGAGTAGGACGGGAAGGCCAGCGTCAGGTCGTAGATGTCGGGCTTGGCGTCCGCCACGGCGTCCAGGATGATCTGCATGCCCGTGGTGCGGGGCAGCAGCACCCGCTCGAACTTGGGGCGGCCCTCGCGCGCCGCGAAGGCCTGCGACTTGGCCACGTACTCGCTGTGGATGGTGGTGCCCTCCGGGAAGAGCACGAGCCAGAAGGGGAAGTCGTCGGCGATGAGCCCGCCCATGTAGCGCTGGATGTGCGCCGCGTCCTCGTCGATGCGGCGCCGCAGGAAGAGGAACTGGAAGAGGCGCATGCCCCAGCCGATGATGGGCAGGTACTTGAGCTGGTCCTTGAGCACGATCTTGACGTTGCCGGCCGCGCGCTGGCGACGCGCCGCCTGCCAGATGTACCACCAGTCGGCGTCCACCTGGTGGTTGGCGATGAGGATCGCGGGCCGCGCCGGGTCCGCCGGCAGCTCGCCCGAGACCGAGAGCTTGGTCTGCGGGAAGCTCGTGGACGTCACGTCCACCCAGAGCGCCTGCGCCACGGAGCTGCAGCAAGGGGGGGAGAGAAAGAGAGATTTAGTATGGGAGGTTGTATACGTGTGCAGAGTGATGGTCGCTGGAGTAGCGAACATGTAGCTGCGCACCCCATGAGCCGGCGGTAGAGCGGCTTGTCGAACGGCCGCACGAGGCACCAGAGGCAGAACTGCAGGAAGTTGATGCACGCGCTGTTGCACAGGATCCACAGCAGGTTCAGCGCCGAGTACAGGTGGAACACCGCCATGCTGGAGCTGCGGAGTGGAGCGGAGTAGAGCGGAGGAGTAGAGCGGAGTGCGGAATGCGGAGAATGAGTCGGTCGGACCAGACGGATACTGCGATTGCGCCGAGTTGCTGTTGCAGCTGCGAATCAGCGGAACGGCCGGGATTGGTGGAAAGACGGCATTTAACGACTCAGGGATTGGTTGAAATGAGGAGAGGCTCACTTCGGCCAATCCCTGCGCCGTTAATTAAAGGGTTAACTACGCCCTTTGGGCTCATGGCGTTGCAGCAACTGTAGTCCGACGTGCGTCGAGCTCAATCGAGGTTGTCAGGAATTCGTTGATCATGAGTTTGTGTACGAGACTATGGGGGTGAGAAGCGAGGAAAGTGAGACTTCCTGGCCTGAGGGTCTCACTTCGTGTCCTGCTGCCATTGGAGTGACGGACACGCACGTCGGGCGCTGGGTGCAATGTGGCGAGAGCACGAATGAAGCTGCTGGATGATACAGGCGACGCGCACATCAACTTGTCGCCTGAGATGGCAGATTCACGCGTGGCGAAAAAGTGTGCAGCACTTCAACGAAAATGGTGCTTGGGTGGACCTCGAACGAAAATAGCGATTCGTCTACACGTGCAGACGAGTTGCTGCTATTCGTGCATGGGCTTGCAGCCTGCACTCAACATGCCGATACCTGAAGGGTGCAGTTGCTCTCTGCAGGCACGTCTTCACCAGGTACGGCTCTTTTGGAAGGGCGGAGGCACGTAATAGCCGCACTGATCATCAAGGACATTTAGGTGGAGAATGCCCGCAGTCGAGAGATGAAGGCGCACGGCGAGCTGGTGCAAACGCTGGAACGCGAGCTCGAGAGTCGGCGCACCAGTGAGGCAGAGCTCCGCCTTACAACCGCCAAGCTTCGGACTGACAACTGCCGCCTGGAAGCGGAGCTCTGTGCTGCACACTCAAAGGCGCGTCAGCTGCTGGACCAACTAGATAATGCGCGGTCCGAGAACGTCAAGGTGAATTCACCACCAGCGCGCAGCGTCCATCTTTTGATGTAACTAAAGTCGGTGTGCCTCTGTCCAATAGTGCACAGATGAATTCAAGACCATTATTGAAGAGAGCGAACGTCGACTGCAAGCTGCGCGTGACAAGGGTGATCAGTTACTAGAGGAAAAGCGGCAACTCAACGTCGAGGTCAGGCAACCGCAGACTGAAAGTGTTTCTCACGTGCTAATCGATCGCGCTGTTGTATATCCGTTTCTAGCTGTTGGAAACACAGCAGCTTTTGGATTGCTCAAGACATGACAGCAAACTCGTGCAGGCAAATAATGAAGAACAATGCTCGCAATTAAGTACACAGGTGAGCTCTGCATTGCTGAGCTACATTTATGAAAAATTCCTATTGACTTAGAGGCATGTGCTCGATTGTAGTCTGAAGAGATTGCAAAGTTGACGGCACTGGTATCAAGCAAGCAGCATGAAATTGATGCTTCAGTTGTGCGCTCGCAGCTCTTGGTAAGTCGAGGACAAATTGATGGCACTGAGTGCTGTTAAAAAGTTAAGTCTCATCTGGTTTCGTTGGCCTCGTCAGCTTGAAGATTTGTCCAGCGCTCGACAACAGCAGAACGCGATGCAGGGGCGACTTGACGAGCTTGAACGTAGTCTCACTTGCGCAGTCGTAACGCGAAATCGGGCACTCCAATGGAGACGGAAGCGACAAGAGTTCTGGAATAAGCGTTTAATCTATCGCGGAAACTTTCTCGCCTGGAAATCGCTCTCGATACAATCCAAGTTAGAATCTGCTATCAATATGGCACTGTGCACTGAACGTAAACGAGCTCGGCTCGAGTTCATTGAAGAAGAAATACTGAGTCGCTGCTCACGAGCAAAAGAAGACATGCGCACCTTCCGGCTTGCTTGCGCCAGGGAGCGAGAACAAATTCAATCACTTCGAGACGAAGTGTGTCGAGAGGAACTACCGAAACTATTGTTGCTGCTCGAAAAACTGGAGATGAGATTTGATACACAGCGCCAGGAATTTCAAGCGCAACTTATGACTCAGAAGGAGAGCATTCGGAACCAAGAAGAACGACTAGATATGTCACGCCAAGACATCGAAAGCCGTGTTCAAAACCTACAAGAAACCTACCAAGCCCAGCTTGCACACCGAAAGTTCCAGCAACACGCCATCTTTCAAATGGTTAAAGCTGGGCGATATCGAGAAATCCAGCGTCGTGCCTTCAGGGCCTGGAGGGAATTTCACCTGCGCTCGCTTGTGGGCCAAATCACGCATACGGCGATGGTTTTTCAAACACAACAGTCGCGGGCATCTATAACCAAAACATCAAGTCCTAGCAAGAAAGAAGAGTACCAGCAGTGTGCAACATCAAGTCCTAGCAAGAAAGAAAAGTACCAGCAGTGTGCAACATCAAGTCCTAGCAAGAAAGAAGAGTACCAGCAGTGTGCAACATCAAGTCTCAGCAAGAAAGAAGAGTACCAGCAGTGTGCAACATCGGCATTTATTCGGCCAGTGTCAGTAGCGCCTCAACCGCTACAATCTGACATGGAGAAATTCGACGATTGTCTCCGCTCTCCAGCGTTTGAAGCTGTCACTCCTATCGATACGATGTGGCGGAAATGTGCGGCGTGTCGATGTGGTGTGGTAGGTAGAGGGCACAAACCTCGTCCTTCACCAAACATACCGTCGTAGCAGAAAATATTACGATTTGATTCATTCCCTTAAGGAACGACAGAAGTTGGTTCCTTCAGTGTACAACTGATGCCTGGTTCGCAGGTGAATATTGATGCAAACATTCATCCTCCGGCTCAGATTACGGTGCTGGTACGCGTCCTCACACATCGATCTAGACAGCGAACTCAGAACATATAAATAGTGGATAACTCTTACTTGATGGTCTGTGGACCAAGGTCCGAAGGCATGGAGGAAGTGTTACCTTCCTTGCATAATGACAATTGGCAGCTGGTTTGAATTAGCTCGACCTCGTGCTTTCGTTCTGCATTCTCCGCCATGGGCACATCGGGAATCGTGCTCGACCGCGCTCATCAAGTATCTCAACTAAATCGCAGCCTCTTGATTCTCTCGAGATGAACCAAGACGTTGATAACGTCAGCACGAAGGGTGGGACAGCGAATGGAACCAGTGGCGGCGGCAGCACACATCCGCCGCTATTCGACTCGCCATCCAAGTATGGCATTCACCACACAATTGCGCCGTTCACTCCGACAGAGCAGCGCTTTCGATGGCAGGCGGGTGCAGGCGCTACTGATGCGCTCTACAATATTCCCACAAGTATTGGTACGGGTTCCAAGAAGAGCTTCGGGAACAGTACGCGAGACGACTGGGACCTCGCTCGTAAGCGCGCTGATCCCGGAGCTGGGCCAGGCTCATATGAACCAGCAATGTCCTGTGGCATGCAAGCAAGCTCGGAGCGTCGATCTGCAGGCTCCACTGCATTCGAGAATGCCCCGCGGACTCCAGTCCAAGAGAACACGACACCGTCGCCCGGTCCGATCTACGACTTGCCGCCGGTCATGGGGCGAGGATCACCTGCGCCCAAGCAAGGCACGTCGCTACGCCCACCTCTTAACGGCAAGAGCATCGGCCCCGGGCCCAATTTGATGCTCAAGGGCTCCTTCCGCGAGTGTCGTTCGTTGGTTTCCCCAACTTTCGGCACCGAAGTGCGGCTCAAACCTCTAGGTTCGCAGCAAACACCGGGGCCTATCTATGACTTGCGCCCTACGGGCTACCTCACGGGCCCGCGTTCTTCCTTCAGCCACGCCAAGCGCTTCTAGCAACATTATCACGACCAGCGAAAAGTGAATGTTGAAGCCAGAGAACGAAAAAAAAACTATTAACATGTTAATTAACGCGTAATGCCAATATCCTTAACCTCAATTTCAATTCACATATCATTTACTGATATCAATTTTCTCGACATCTGATTGGATTCTCGGGAAAGCCAATCAAAGTGTGAAAATTCCCCATTCAGAAGCAAATGGAGCAGGTGTCGGACACCTCGTTCGCGCCGCCTCACTCGATCTCCGTGCGTCGATAGCCTCGCTCCCACCATTGCATCTACACATTAGCATTGCTCTCTAACTGCATGCTGAATTTCGGGCCACAGGAGTACACGCTGCTCGAGTTCTTGGGCGAGGGCGCCACTGCGCAGGTGTATCTGGCCGAGCACGAGGCGTCGGGCGCCCATGTGGCCATTAAAGTGATCGACAAGCTGCTAGTGCAGCGCGCACAGTTGGAGAGCAAAGTCCGCCAGGAAATGGTGCTGCACGCCGAGCTGCGGCACCCGCACGTGCTGCACGTCGAGAGCGTCTTCGAGGACGCACGCAACTTCTACATGGCACTGGAGTACTGCGCGCGACGGTCGCTGTCGGCGATTGTCAAGACACTCCCGGGCCGGAAGATGGACGAGCAGACGGCCAAGAAGATATTCCGCCAAGTGGTGGCGGGGGTCGTGTACTTACATGCCACCGGCGTGATCCACAGAGACCTCAAGCTCGCCAACCTGCTCATGAACGCAAACGGGGAGGTCAAGATCTCGGACTTCGGGCTGGCGGCGAGACTCGGGTGAGGGTGTGTGGAGTATTTGGGTGGCGAGAAGGATTGATGCTGAATTGTTTCAATCTCTTTTTCATTTCGGGGGCAGAGACGACCATGTGACGATGTGTGGTACGCCCAACTTCATCGCGCCGGAGGTGTTGGCGGCGGAGGACGAGCCGTATGATGAGGCGGTGGATGTTTGGTCGTTGGGGTGCATTTTATACTGTTTGCTGCTCGGGAAGGCACCATTCGAAGGACGAAAAGTCAGGTGAGTGGATGACACAGGTAATGAAGTTCTTTGGTTCGAGATCTAACACTGGTGTGGATTTAGTGAGACGCTGGAGAATGTGGCGAATGCGGGCCAGAATCCTTTGAGGTTCCCAGAGGGATTTTCTGCCTCAGCTGGTGACTTGATAAAGCGTCTGCTCACTTCGGTAAGTTATCATGGAAATAAGGGTGGGTCCGTGGTGCTAACCCCCCCAAACTGCTGTTGATTCCAGGATCCTCGTAGTCGCCCGACAGCCCAACAAATCCTGCTGCACCCGTGGCTCCGCGAGCAATCTCTGAAGCGCGCTCATGCTGTGCCTAGCGGAAAGCGTAAAGCTCTATCACGCACTCAGCTCTCGTTGCCTCCACACCCTCGCGCCTTATCTCGATCGCCTGAAAAATGTCGTGAAAGTCGGAGAGCAGCAGTGATTCGGTCAATGAAGGAGGAAGAGTTTCT
Source organism: Phytophthora cinnamomi (assembly GCF_018691715.1). Classification (NCBI taxonomy): domain Eukaryota; phylum Oomycota; class Peronosporomycetes; order Peronosporales; family Peronosporaceae; genus Phytophthora; species Phytophthora cinnamomi. The sequence goes on from NW_027150933.1 coordinate 307,568, forward strand.
ACTGTCATCTTCTAGCTCATTCATCCCAGCTCTAGACGCTCCTCGCAGAAGGCGTACTCTTGGAGATAGTCGTGCCAGCGCTAAACAACGTGGCATGCAGGAGGCACCAGCGAATAGGATGGGTTTCTCTCGAATCCAATCATATGCTCATGCAAATAGCAGCAGCGACAGCAGCTCCAGCCCCGATGACGATAGTATGACCCTCAACGATTGCAGCGATCTCTCGGAGTTATCAGTATCAAGGACTACCAAAGATCGTGGTGACTGGGATGGAGGAAAGGAGGAAAGAAACACAGACGATGAAGCAGAAGAGGAATCAGTTCTTGGCACCCACAAGACTTCAGTATCAGTAGTGATTCATCTGGAGCTGAACGACATGTCATGTTTCGGGCTATCAGAGAGTACTGGCGGTAGCACAAGTGAATCCAAGGTGGCGTTGCAGTGGATTTGTAAGGAACCAGCAGAAATCGGCAGTCCACCGATGTTTGAACTAAAGGTATCCAACGGATGGGAAGCCAACTACGATCCAGCTAGCGGAGTGCTTACAGCCATAACACCTGATGGAAACCCGCTTCGGAATGAAATACCGGGCGTGAGTGGAGCCCGATCCGGTTCTGGCTCGGCTTCTAGCTCGTCTCGGACATCGACAGCCCGCTCTACCCAGCTCGCGCACTTGCCGCCGTTGGTTCGATTTTGCCAGTGTCTTGCATTGCGTGCCATGCAACTGCGGCAAATCGCACTACGTGGTCCAGCCAGCAAGCTCCCATTCATCCATTACGATACCCTCCCAGAGTCACTGCTTGCATCGTTTCGATACCGATACAGTCTGCTTGCCAGCTTCTCTCAGGTAACATCTTTTTCAACTCAAAGCGCTAGCGACGGAGTGTCTTCGAACCATGGAAACTTTGTCTCGGTGGAACATCTCATGGAGCATCAAACCGGTGTAGAGGTCGCAGGTGTCGGGCGTGGATGCATTGACGCGACTGGAGACTTGCGCATTGTGTACTTGGACGGGTCACAGCTAACATTGGCAGCGAGTGGATTGCAACTACGGTTCCGGCCGTCGTGGTTCAACAGTGATGACAACCCCACAGAAGATGTGTTCGAGCTGCTCACGACCAGCAGCATGTCGGCATTTCTGCCATCGGCTGTGAAGCAGAAGTTGGAGAGTGTACCGGAGTTTATCCGCCGCCTCAAGGCTGTCGGCTAATCCAATTATATGGGGCAAAAACTCCAACCGACGTTTTGCTGAACAAAGGCGCAGTGTTTGTCCGCCAAACCTTTGGCGACATCAACTCCGGGAGCTTATCACGCACACCGATTCGAGGCTGCACGCTGCACAATGGAAACCTCGAGCGAGTCTCCGGAAGAGAACCGAAGGAACAGTAATGAAGAAATTTTACAAGAGAGTAATAACGCGGAGGACCGTTTGCGATCGGCGCAGGAGCAGCTAGCGGAGCTTCAGTTGTTGGCTCGCGCAGATCTTCACGCGTCCCCTACGTCTTCGCCGCCTGCGTCAGTCGAGATAACTACCCCTTCGTTAGCTATGGATGACGCGGATGAAACACAGCTAAGCGAGGGCGAATTGCACAGCAGACCAAGAGCCGGAACGGGGGCACTCAGCAGCTTTACCGCCATCCTGGCAGCGTCAAGAAAGATGGCGGTATCTGCACAGGACAGTGTCGGACAAATCCATGCACCGTTGGAGCAGATTCGTGAACCCCTCACCGTACAGATCCCGGGTTGTTGCCCTCCAAGTCCAAAAACGCCAGGAAATAGTCTCCCGACCTTGAACGAAGGAGTCGAAGATGAAGAAGACGAAGACGAAGACGAAGGCGAAGGCGACGAAGAGGAAGAAGCTCCAGAAACCGCTTCTGACACCACTGCGACAACTTTGACTGATATCGTATCAAGCCCAAGTGGTAACGCAGTCTCCGTAAATGAGAAACAGGAACCAGAAGAAGTGGCGATCGACGACTCTGAATTTGCCGAGATGCTTGAGCACCTTGCGCGGGGTAAAATCGACTTCTTGGCACTCACTGTTGAAGACCTAACGTTACGAAAGCTGAAGTGCGTTCATGAAGCACTTCGCCAAACTCAATCCCCGACACCGACAATGCCGTTCGTGCGAGCACTCGTATCGATCGACATGCTACGACTGCTGCTACAACGTCTCGGCGTACGTGCAGTTCGTGACGCCGTCACTCGGGGTATGCAGCAAGTCAATGGACGAGAAGAAGTGGCAGCTGACGTGGATCCAATTGCTTTGTTGACGAGCACTAACATCGCCGGCGTCGTGTTGGTCGCGCGTCAAGAATTGGAGACCAGAGCGAACGCAGATTCGACGCCACAGCTTCCCCGACGGACGACTGTCCCAGCCGGGCGTCAAGTTCTGCATTCGTCTCCGAAGTCCAGATCCAGCAGCTCCCCGTGCTCGTCCATATCGTCGTCCCCACGCTGTGGCACGCCTCGCAGCCCCGCAGCCGACCGCCGCAGCATTTTGGCCAAGGAGGGAGTCCACGTGCTGATGCAGGAGAAGTTGGTCTCGTTCGACTATCGCGGACAAGCCAACGCCCTGCCCGCGTTTCGAGTGCGCGGTGCCAGCGCATCAACCACGGATTCAGCAGCCAAGCGGCGTCAGCGAGGGCTGCAGTACGCCAACGAGCACGCCGTGCACCGCACCGTCAACCTGTAACACTTCAACATGGCTATTTCCCACCAATCAAACTGCATAGTGTATTGTTTCCACCAATCACTACTCTCTAAACAACGCATCTTCTTTCCACCAATCGCACGCCCTCCACTTCTCCTAAGTCTTCTTCGCAATCACATAGAGAGGCTTAGGAGATCGGCCAGTCTGCATTCCATTTGCCACGTGGGCTGAGACCAATTAGTCAAAGCAAGAGCTCAACTAGTCCAAGGACTACCGCGCCATCGCCGCCAGCTCACTGCGTCAGCTCCAACCGGCCCGAGGAGGATGGTGCACATTATCAACGGAGAGATCGTGCAGGACGACGACCCGCGCGTGCGCGCACGCCTGCAGCCGCAGCAGAATCAGCCTCAGAGACGCTTCGGCTCGGTGCACGGCGGCGCTGATGGGGCCGCAGCCACGCCCGCCGCCGGGGAGGCCCCACCGGGCGCCGGTGCCTCACCGCTGCAGGGCCTGGCAAGACAGGTGGGGCTGGAGGGCTCCGTGACCATCCCGGCCGTGCTGGGGCTGCCCGCCAGACCCGTGCAGAAGATCCATCTGGCGGTGGCGGCGCTGCTCACGGTGCTCTTCGGCTGGCGGGCGCTGGTGTTCCTGGCCTTCGCCTACTATCTGTCGACGCAGCAGCAAGGAGCCGCAGGAGCAGGAGCCCCGGCCCCGAGACACACATGATAGGCAGCCTTTTGGACCCCTTTGGGGGACGACAGAGGACTAGGTGAAAAGTGCGTGGACACTTTCTTTGGAGGACGGTGGTGGACGTGCTTCACTGCTCGTTCCTTGCTAATATACGGCGTTTATTATGGTAAAGAGATCGAGATCTTCGGGAGATGTTATGTATGCTATGCAGCTTCAGGTCCCGCTGGTCCTTTGTCCTGCAGCCAAGGTTCTTGGCAAGAAGGCACCGACGTCATGGTCCTCACTGCAGCATCACCCAGGGGCTGTCCGATTTCAAGGTGAGACCATGGCGCTGGCGCTCTTCGGGGATTAGTTTGCCGTCCAACACGGGAGCCCTGCGGTATCTATCGTCTTGAGGATATTGGTCTCCGCGTTGGTGCGGGCCGCAATTGGTGCGGGACCTCCGTCAGACTCGACCAGCAACTTGAGCAGGAACTGGTTGTGGCCCGTTGTTCACAAGACCGCGCCTGGTTGTTCAGCTCCATGTAGCGCTTGCGGACGCAGGGGGTAGATGAGATGAGTCACGCATCTTGAGTTGTAGCCTACAACGGCGCCCTACAACTTGTAGGGCGCCTCGCGTCAACCTCGAAGTGAAGATAGTCGTGTTGACTCCCGCCCATCCCCCTTTCGGAGTCAACTTTTTCGGTGCTCGCACGAGATTACTCGCATAAAACCTGCTGTAGTCTATTATGCATTCACTCCGTCTCTCATTTATCCTCTCAGGTATTCATATTCACAAGTTATGTGAGGATCACACCAACGCTGGATCACGTCAACATTATCACCTCAGCGAGGATTCTATCGCTATAGCCAAATTATCAGATTTTCCACCATCAAATACCGCAGAATGATGTTCAGTCGACTGGCACTCGACTGGTGCCAGTCGAGCTTCAACGTGACACTGCACATGATGAGTCGGTCGGAGCACGCGCTTCTACGCGCTTCACTGGCCAGCGATGGCTCCTTCAGTGTTCAATTTGCTCTGAGGAGCGCAAGCCTTCCTTACACGAAGCCTGCCGCGCCATGGAACCGTTCAAACCTGACGACGATACGTCAGCCAAGACGCTGCTGGCCGACGGATCCCAAGCCTTCAATGACCACCTCATAGCCAAGCTTCAACCAGCTCTGGGCCGCTCCCTGCCTCAGATGGAGGTGCGCGTCAAGAACCTCAGCGTCTCGGCCGACGTGGTCGTCGGACGCCACGAGGACGGACGCGAGCTGCCCACGCTCACTCACACCCTCAAGACGGCGGCGCTCAAGCTCTCGGCCAAGAAGCACGTGGTGCACAAGACCATCCTGCGCAGCTTCAGTGGCGTGTTCGAGCCGGGCACCATCACGCTCGTGCTGGGCCAGCCCAGCTCCGGCAAGTCCTCGCTCATGAAGGTGCTGAGCGGCCGCTTCCCCATGGACAAGAGGGTCACGGTGGACGGAGACGTCACGTACAACGGCGTGCCGCAACGCGAGCTCGGCGGTCGCTTGCCGCAGTTCGTCACGTACGTGGACCAGCACGACGTGCACTTCCCCACGCTCACGGTCAAGGAGACGCTCGAGTTCGCGCACGCCTTCACTGGCGGCGAGCTGCAGCGTCGCGGCAAGGAGCTGTTCACGCACGGGTCTGCTGAAGAGAACCTGGAGGCGCTCCAGACGGCGCAGACGCTGTTCCAGCACTACCCGGACATTGTCATCGAGCAGCTCGGACTGCAGAACTGCCAGGACACCATTATTGGCAACGGTATGCTGCGAGGTGTCTCGGGTGGTGAGCGGAAGCGCGTGACGACGGGCGAGATGGAGTTCGGCATGAAGTACATGACGCTTATGGACGAGATCAGCACTGGTCTGGACAGCGCCACGGCTTTCGACATTATCTCCACGCAGCGTAGCATTGCTAAGACGCTCGGGAAAACGGTGGTGATTTCTCTGCTGCAGCCTTCTCCCGAAATCTTCGCGCTGTTTGACAACGTTCTCATTTTGAATGCCGGTGACGTGATGTACCATGGACCTCGCGGCCAAGCTCTGTCGTACTTCGAGAGCTTGGGTTTCCGTTGCCCTCCGCACCGTGACACGGCAGATTTCTTGCTGGATTTGGGAACGAACCAGCAATTGAAGTATCAAGATGCGCTGCCGATGGGACTAACAAAGCACCCGCGTTGGCCGTCGGAGTTTGGCCAGATTTTCCAAGAATCGAGGATTTTCCGTGGTACCCTTGCTCGCCTCGATGAGCCGCTGAGACCGGACCTCGTTGACAATGTCAAAACTCACATGGAACCAATGCCTCAGTTCCACCAGTCCGTTCAGGAGAACACGCTCACTGTCTTCAAGCGGCAAATGATGATCATGATGCGCAATGTTGCCTTCATCCGTGGCCGAGGCTTCATGGTCATCCTCATCGGGCTTCTGTATGGCAGCACGTTCTATCAACTGGATGCTACGAGCGCTCAAGTTGTCATGGGCGTGCTGTTCCAATCCGTCCTGTTCCTCGGACTGGGTCAAGCCGCTCAAATTCCAACGTACTGCGATGCCAGACCAATTTTTTACAAACAGCGTGGCTCCAACTTCCTCCGCACACCAACGTACGTTCTTGCCAACTCAGCCAGCCAGATCCCATGGGCTCTCGCGGAAACTATCGTGTTCGGCTCACTGGTGTACTGGATGTGCGGCTTGAGGTCATCCGTGAAGGCATTCGTGGTATTCGAGATCCTGCTGTTTCTTACGATCCTGGCATTTGCGGCGTGGTTCTTCTTTCTCGCTGCGATTTCACCCAATCTCCATATCGCAAAGCCACTGTCGATGGTCTCCGTCCTGTTTTTCGTGGTATTTGCGGGTTTCGTTGTGCCGAAGAGTGAGATGCCGGACTATTTTATCTGGATCTACTGGCTTGACCCGATTGCTTGGTGCCTTCGTGGAATTGCTGTGAACCAGTACCGGTCGAGCGAGTTCGACGTGTGCGTCTACGAGGGTGTTGACTACTGCACGAAGTACCAGACGAAAATGGGCGAATACTTCTTGTCGCTGTATGACGTTCCCTCCGACAAGAGCTGGGTGTGGCTTGCAATCGTGTTCCTTTTGGCAACCTACGTCGTATTCCTCTTTTTCGGCGTTCTCGTCCTTGAGTACAAGAGATACGAGAGTCCTGAGCACATTACACTTACAGCGGAGAATGCGGAGCCAGTCGCATCGGACGAGTACGTGCTGGCCACGACACCCACCAGCGGACGGAAGACGCCAGCCATGAACACACAGACTGATGAGACCGTCACACTAAACGTGAAGGCTTCAAGTAAAAAGTTCGAGCCCGTCGTCATCGCATTCCAGGACCTATGGTACTCCGTGCCAGACCCGCACAACCCCAAGGAAACACTCACGCTGCTCAAGGGGATCAGCGGCTTCGCGATGCCAGGATCAATCACTGCTCTCATGGGGTCCACCGGTGCTGGCAAGACGACTCTCATGGACGTGATCGCTGGACGCAAGACCGGAGGCACCATCCAAGGCAAAATCATGCTCAACGGCTACGAGGCCACCGACTTGGCCATCCGTCGTTCCACAGGCTACTGCGAGCAGATGGACATCCACTCGGACGCGTCGACTATCCGTGAAGCGCTGGTGTTTAGCGCGTTCCTGCGCCAGGACAGCTCCGTTCCCAACAGCCAGAAGTATGACTCGGTGGAGGAATGTCTGGAGTTGCTAGACCTGCAGAGCGTGGCAGATGAGATTGTTCGTGGCAGTCCGACGGAGCGCATGAAGCGCCTGACGATCGGTGTGGAGCTAGCCGCCGACCCGAGTGTGCTATTCCTTGATGAACCGACAAGCGGACTGGATGCACGCTCCGCCAAGCTCATCATGGACGGCGTGCGCAAGGTGGCGGACACGGGTCGCACCATTGTGTGCACCATTCACCAGCCATCCACGGAGGTGTTCATGCTCTTCGACAAACTTCTGCTGCTGAAGCGCGGCGGCCAGACGGTGTACTTCGGTGACTTGGGCAAGCGCGCTCAGAAGATGGTGGACTACTTCGAGGCGATTCCGGGCGTGCCGCGTCTTCCGGAGGGGTACAATCCTGCGACTTGGATGCTCGAGTGCATTGGTGCGGGCGTGAACCATGTGCATGACAACCCAGTGGATTTCGTGGACGTGTTCAACTCGAGTGAATTGAAACGCGATATGGACGTGCACTTGGCCTCGGAAGGTGTGTCTGTGCCGGTGCCTGGATCAACAGAGCTGGTATTTGCCAAGAAGCGTGCGGCGAGTTCGTGGACGCAGATGACGGCGCTGGTGGGGCGATTCATGAACCTGTACTGGCGAACTCCATCGTACAACCTCACCCGTTTCGCTATCGCGCCTTTGCTCGGACTCCTGTTCGGCTTGATCTACGTGAGCGTATCGTACACGTCTTACCAGGGCGTCAACGCTGGCGTCGGTATGGTCTTCATGACTACCCTGTTTAATGGTGTGGTGGCTTTCAACAGTGTTCTGCCGATTACATCCCAAGACCGCGAGGCGTTCTACCGCGAGCGAGCAGCGCAAACGTACAACTCGCTCTGGTACTTCGTCGGCTCCACGGTGGCCGAGATCCCGTACGTGTTCGGCTCGATGCTGTTGTACACGGTCATTTTCTACTGGTTGGTCGGCTTCACGGGCTTCGGAACTGCAGTTCTCTACTGGATCAACACGTCGTTCTTGGTGCTCTTGCAAACGTATCTGGGTCAGCTGCTGGTGTACGCTTTGCCTAGCGTGGAGGTTGCAGCTCTACTTGGCGTGATGCTGAACTCGATCCTCTTCCTCTTCATGGGCTTTAACCCGCCGGCCAATGCCATACCCTCCGGCTACAAGTGGCTCTACACGATCACACCTCAGCGGTACAGTGTGGCAATTTTAGCCGCGCTCGTTTTCAGTAAATGCGACGACCTCCCGACGTACGATGCGCAGACGCAGCAGTACGTGAGCGTCGGCGGAGATCTTGGCTGTCAACCGATGACAAACCCGCCCGTGACCATCAACCACATCACGATCAAGGAGTACGTTGAGTCTACCTTCGAGTACAAGCACCACGAGATCTGGCGCAACTTCGGCATCGTCATCGCGTTCATCGTGGGTATTCGTCTCTTGGCTTTGTTGTCGCTGCGCTTTATCAACCACCAGAAGAGATAGGAGACTTTTAAATTGCTGAGAAAAGCACCGCATATACATAGTGTATTTTCTTCTTCACTCGCCACGTAGTGATAGCCGTTTTTATTCCAGAACAGCATTCGTCACCTGAGGTGACTCACCTCCTCTTGTCCATTGCATCGCTGTGGCTTCACTACAAAAAATAGTTCTAATTATTTGGGATGCCACTGCAAAGAGGATTGTCTGTAGGCAACAAGGGTAAACAAAATACTAGCAGCTTGACTTTCCATTCATGTACCTGTTCCTTCAGTCTGTAACAATTACGGGTCGGCAAGCACAACAACAGTCGAAATGGGAAACTGGTGATCAGTGCGCGCTGTGTACCGTGGCTTTGAAGGCGGGGGGCTCTTCTCCGCAACCAGAGTGGCTGCTTCGGATTCTATACCGTCTTCTTGTCGCTGTTGTTGCGTAGTCTCACTTGTCGATGCATCTGCTTGGGGAACGTTGGCGACTGAAGCCGCTTGACCGGATGACGATGTCTCCGGTTTGCCTGGTGTCGTCACCTCCTCTTGTTCACTGCGTCGCTGTGGCTTCACTACAAAATCGTAACAACCGCATCCCCATCGATTATCAGCCGCGCATCTTCAAAAGAACAAGCAGCAATAAGCATAATCGAACCCAACTTACAGAAGGCATCCGTGGCTGCCCTGGCATCTTTCGGGAGATTGACGAAACCCACGGAGGAGCCGATAGTGCTCCGGCACACCGACGGCAGTCGATGCAGGTATCCGTGGCCAACTTCAGCCCCCAGCACTCCATCCCCTCCCCATCGCTCAGTGGGCACAATGGACACGATGCGCACCTGGTCCTCCAGCGAGCTTCAGTGCACACACGCCACCAATACCACAGAACAACCATCAGCACGAGAAGAAGAAGAAAACAGAGGAGGAGGAAAAAAACTCAGCCACCCACTTGTACACATAGCACTGGAACGACCCGTCCAGCGCGTCCAGGATCTCGTCATGCAGGTCCTCCGCGTCGGTGAACACTCGCTCCGGCGTGCCCAGCAGATAGTCCGAGTCTGCGCGGAGCCCCGCGCGCTCCGCCGGCGACGCCTCTGCCACGTTCTGCGCACAACCGAGAGAGCAATGAGCACCTGAGACCGCAGCTCTGACAAACGTCGGCCGCGCGACGTACGAGCACATGCAGCAGCTGGTCCTCGGCGCCCTCGTACGAGTCGAAGCGGATGGTGACGCCCAGCAGGCCCTTGCCCGGCCACCTGCGGCTGGGCGTGAGCTGCAGCTCCCGCGTGCTCTGCGCCTTGGCGTTGAACACCTTGAGCTGCATGGGGCGGTCCTCGCTCTGCGCGATGAGCTCCATCAGCGTCGCGTCTCGCGTGTCCTGCAGGACCACACAGTACCGCAAGGGTGAGAGCGCATTGGCAACGGGCGGTGTACCGGTATCACGGTATCATCGTCTTACGAGGCGGATGCCGTTGGCCTCGAGGATGAAGTCGAAGAAGCTCACGAAGCCCACGGCCGCCGCTGGCGACTGCTCCTGGATGCCCAGCACGCGGTAGCCGCAGCACTCGCCGCCCTCGGGGGCGACGTCGACGTCGACGTCTCTGCCGGGCTCCTCACGCACGGCCAGCGTCGAGCTCTCGTTCCCCATCGCGATAATTCGGCTGCAATTCGCTAGGGTCGACTGCAACGTGGCAAACTACATGTACATTTAAGTTCGCACTAAGTACGGACAGCCGTAGTACTGACAACGATCGATGCTGCAGGCTGCAACACTGATCTTCCTACAACTTGCAGCGTTAAATGAACCAAAAATGTCGTTCAGGGATGTGACAGGCTAATCCTCGATTTTGCTTGCAGCCGTTTAGAGTGTGCTGCAAACTGTTTGCAGTTTAAGAAGTGGAAATGCATTTTGGTGGTGTGTTGCGTAGTTCTCGGATTAAAAAGTCTCCGCACGGTGTGCTAGGAAGAACGAAAGTTACTACCTCCGTTCGGAAATAGATGACCATTTCCAATCATATTTCAGCCTCTCCAACATAATTCCCCTTCTAAACCAATTTGAATTCTGAATCTCCCGCGCTTTCCCCGCTCACTGGCCACCACACACTGCTGGCCCCCGCACACTGGCTTCTGGATTCATTTCGAAAGTTGGCGGCTGGGGGAGATTACGGATAGTGAACGCCAGGCCGTCTGGGAAACCCTACTGCTTCGCAGCGTAGGAGGCGTGCTACACGTGGGGAGATCGTCCGGGTTGCAATGTACGTCCACGTGAGCCGCCAAGTTGTCGAGCGCGTTGGAAGCGTGGAATCAACTCGATGGGAGATCGAGTAGCAGCTGTGGTCAAGTCAAGAAAGAGTGCAAGATGGACCGCCGCCCCGCTGCCCTGCCAACCGCCACCACTCTCGCCGACGCCACGCGCTGACGCTGCTGCGCCGAGGCCTGGAACGCCTGATTCGACGGATTCGACAGAGACGATGGAGCTGAACCCGAGGCTGCCGCTGGAGTTCTCCTGGATGGACGAGGAGCGCCCGCCTTTCGTGCCTGGACCAATTCCCCCCGTGTCTCGCATGTACTTGCGCTACGTGCCCCGCGCTTGACTTGGTGCGCGTCGTGTGCTGGAAGCCATGCGGGATCTGACGACGATGGAGGGCTCGGTTGCTGACGATGAGCGTGAGGCGAAGGCTGAGAGCGACGCTTGGACGGAGGGCTCGCGCTTCCCGCTGCCAGCGCCCATGGAGCATATCATGAAGTCTAATGGTGGAAATGATTACCGGCTCGAACATTTGCTAAGTACAAACTGATGCGAACGGACAGTCTTCCAACGTCATTGCCATGCGATGCAACATCTCTCAGCAAGTGGGATCCTCGTAGCACCCGAAGCCAAATCATGTGCCCCTCAAGGATGAAGTGAGATCTTAGATCCATTTTTGTGTATGTAGTGCGGCGGAACAAGAACGCCTGCGCCTCTCTGGACTGTCTTGCTTAGTGTCAACTCTAGATCTCCAGCCCTCCCACATTTTAAACGCCTGCGCCTCTCTGGACTGTGCCTCGCTTGGTGTTCTCCAGCACTCCCACAATTTTATAATCAGGAAAATGAACGAGGCGGAGCGCTGCGCAAAAAAAACACAAATGGTCATCTATTTCCGAACGGAGGTAGTACAACTTGCAGCGTTAAATGAACCAAAAATGTCGTTCAGGGATGTGACAGGCTAATCCTCGATTTTGCTTGCAGCCGTTTAGAGTGTGATGCAAACTGTTTGCAGTTTAAGAAGTGGAAATGCATTTTGGTGGTGTGTTGCGTAGTTCTCGGATTAAAAAGTCTCCGCACGGTGTGCTAGGAAGAACGAAAGTTATTAGATGATTGGTTGTATCGTCACGGAACGTACGCGCTGCGCTTGCATCAGCATGGCAGCAATAAATGGATGTATAGCGGTCAAAGCGATGGGAGATCAGAAAGTAAAGCATGATTCTGCTCAACGCGCGGGGGTACGCGACCACACGCGGTGTGAATCGCCATCCCCCGCACTCATACAAGAGGTGTCAGAATATAAAGCTATTCATCACTTATCCCACGGGCTACGAGAAGATATACACGCGCATGTACAGTGGACGGAGAGTTCCTCAGGAAAAACAGCCAGTTTGTATCCTCATTCTTCTTCGGACGGTAATTCCAAAACAAAAGTTGGACATCACTGGAACCTCCTTGCAATAGATAGATAGCCACACATCGACGGCAACTTCTGTCGCCCGCCTCCATCACCTAAAAAGACCTGTGTGCCTGCGAGCCGCAATTGTCGGAATGCCCATGTGAGCCAGCAACGGCAGCAACGTCGGTTTGGCACCAGTGGTTGGTGGATGCTCTGATTGGCTCAGACGCACGCGTAATTACGCGGTAAACCCGTAAAATGTAAAAACAGCTGATCGGTGAAGTTGTCCTACTGACGCAACGTCCCAGGGGAATGTCAGCATGCCGACTTCCTGCAGGAAGTTCGATAGATGGATGCATCACACGGGCGTCGCTGGTGTCGCTGCAGCAAAGATCTTGGTCGCAAATAACTACGATAGACAAAAGGCATGTTGACGCAGAGCGCTGGATATGACATGCCGGCGTAAAACGTGGTTTGAGGCGGCGATCGATGCGGCGAGGGTCCACGGCTGCGGCGTGCGGCGTTGCCGTGCAAAAAGCGTAATGGAAACGGCGGTGAGTCCGTTCCAATGCGCTCGCGACGGGCGGCACGACGGGGCAATCCCGGTTTCTCGTGCAAGATGATTTAGCGTTTCAATGCTGCGCTGACTCCCTACCGTGCCACGCGCAGCGCTGTCCGCGTGGGCCCCACCGCCGCCACCACCACAGCAACCAAGCCCTGCGTCACGCGTTTTGGTGGTCCTGTGTACAAATATCCGGGATGAAGGCATCCTTCGTCGTCCAAGAATACGTGTACCAGTGCGGTCTCTTTAGGTGACGGCAGGAACTGACCTCGGCTTCTTATACTGCAACGGTAAACACTCTGATCTTCGTCTCCCAGCGACGCTGCCGCGCGATTGAAGCTCGCGTTGCTGTTGCAACCATGCGATTGAAGCTTGCGGCGCTCATGTCTCGATTGACACGTTGCCGGCTCGCGGTGATGGCACCAACGCCGTGGCAGACAATCTGCGCAATAGCACCAACCCTTTGTATAAAATCCGACGCACAACGCAACAACCGTAGCCAAGTTGGTTTTGTCGCGTTTGGACTGTCTCCAGTCGCGCAGGCAGCAGCAGCAACGCCGGGAACTGGCAAATGTTGTCAAATCCCGCGCGAACGGGCCAGACAGCGCTTGAATTTCGCGGTCTGAGGCCAAATTTCGCGGCCGCGGTGCATTTTGCAAGAAGTTGGTCCAATTCTTCCCAGCACTCTCGCCCCGCAGCGTAAATTTTGCTACTTTCCCCGTTTGCACGCCCGTTTCAAAGAGCGGGTTCGCCGGCTTATTCGCGCCACGCCGCGCGTGCATACGCGCATCGAGGTGCCGACGCCGCGCTGCCTCCACGCGTCGGCCTTGTCCGGCCCAAGCAAGGCCCGTGCTGCACGTGGCGTAGAAGAATGTAGCGCGAGGTGTTCGCTTGTCCAAAACTCATGAATTCAACTCAGGATCAGTTAAACTTCGAATTTCAGATCTTTTGCCCTCTGCCGAGTATGGGGGCGTTCGTCTGGTTGAGCGAGCGGATCTGCGACGCCGGTTTCCCACTCGAAACGACCGTACCCATGGCCGCGCCTCGTGCCTGTTCATTACCAAATTTGCGCTCGCTCAGACAGACCTCCAGTATCGGGACTATAATGATGGCGGCCAAGCTGGACGACTACGTGATCCAGCGGCGGCTGGCGCCCGCGCTCTTCGGCGACGTGCTGCTGTGCCAGCACAAGCCGACGGGCGACCTCGTGGCCGTGAAGCGCGTGCTGCAGAGCGCGGCCAACGCGCAGCTCACGCTCGCCAGCAACAAGAAGGTGCGCGAGAACGTGGCGCTCGAGCGCGCGCTGTACCACCAGCTCAACCGCGTGGGCGGCCACCGCAACGTGCTGCGTCTGCGCGACGAGATCGAGTTCGACGGCTACCTGTACCTCGTCTCGGACTTCTGCGCGCGCGGCGAGCTGTACGAGCTCGTGAGCGCCGCCGAGGACGGCAAGCTGCCGCTGGCCACGACCCGCCGCTACCTGCGCCAGATCGCGGGCGGCGTCCAGTTCCTGCACGCCAACGGCTTCGCGCACCGCGACCTGTCGCTCGAGAACGTGCTCGTGACGGACGACGACCAGTGCCAGGTGTGCGACTTCGGGCTGGCCGCGTCCACGGCCAAGCCGAGCCGCGAGACGGTGGGCAAGCTCTTCTACATGGCGCCCGAGGTGCTCGCGGGCGTGCAGTACGACGCCACCAAGGCCGACGTGTGGTCGCTCGGCGTCATGCTCTTCATCATGCTCGTGGGCGCGCCGCCCGTCGAGACGGCCTCGGCCTCGGACGCGCGCTTCCGCCTCATCTCCAACAAGGGCATCCGCAAGCTCGTGGACCGCTGGGGGCTCACGGACGAGCTCCCCGCCGCCGCGCTCGACCTGCTGGCCGGCATGCTCGAGGTGGACCCGGAGCAGCGCGTCTCCATGGGCGACGTGGTGGCCCACCCGTTCCTGCTGCGCTCCAGCGCCATCGGCTCGCCGCTGCAGCAGCGCATCGCGGCCCACAAGACCCAGGTGCAGACGCAGACGCGCGCCGCCTCCCCCGCCAAGCAGGAGACCCCGCAGCCCACGGCCTCGTACTCGTCGGCGTCGGTGCCGTCCATGTACTCGGCGCGCCCCGAGTCGGACGGCATCGAGCGCAGCGGCTGCCGCCTCTTCTTCCACAAGATCCACCGCTTCTTCTCGCGCCGCCACAACAAGCGCGTGATGGCCGTGAACCGCAGCCCCGGCGCCTCCAAGCGCGCGCACGCCAAGCGCTACGCGAACGCCGCCTGAAGGTGGCTAGGCCTTCGTCTTCGTGAGCTCGCCGAGCTCGAGCTCGTGGCCGCCCTCAACCGGCCGCCCTCAGCTGACCCTGCCCACGCATTCGGGGGCCGCAGGACGCTGGACGTTGGGAGCAACGTGTATTTATTCGGCTCCGTGCCCACAATTACCCTCCATCTGTAACTAGAAACAAAGTAGCTAAAGCGACAGCGATTGACGCGTGTAAAGCAATAAAGTAGACAATCATCGTCACCACCGCCACCACCACTCGTGTTGAGCCCAGTTGCCTCATTATCCATCAATTCGCCTCGAGTCAGCAGGCCGGACACTTCAACCTGCGTTTCAACAGATACCCGGAGCGTCAAGCCGAGTTGTCGGGAGTTGTCGGGTGTTGAAGCAAAGTTGAAGCAACAGTGGCCCTCGACGGCGTGGTAACGCTGTTCTTATGCGTTAGATGTGGCACTGGAACTGTTGTTCGAAAGCGTTGCTGGCGAAAACGATGCAAGCAGTGGGAATCACACAATGTTTGAGGATTTAGTACATGTCGCCTGTGGACCAGGAGTTCTACATGTAGTAGCAACAAATGGCTGGAAGGAGAACACCTGCTGGGCATTCTGGTCGTAGTAGTCGGCCAGGTTCTCCTCGTGCTGGTACAGACGGCTGCGCGCCTTGCAGTAGCACGAGCATACCGACACGACGGCGACTACGAAGATCAGCACCGTGCAGCAAATTGCCAGCACGATCTGCCACGTGTTCAGGTGGGTGTCGCGTGCTGCTCAAAGAACGCGCGCGGGTTAGCACGGGTTGCCGTTGGGTATTCAGATAGAGCCTTATGAGCTCACCTCCACTGCCTGCCCGGCTATCGGGGCCGCCTCTCGCGTTGTCGCGGGAGCTTGAGCTTGAGCTCGGTCTTGATGTTGAGTTCGAGCTACTGCTGCTGGTATTGGTATTGGTATTAGTGCTTTTGATGATGCCATCGCTTGCAGAATGTGAGGAGCTGCTGGAGTCTGCACTCAATGAGCTTGTGGCCGACGATGCGTCTGCGGAAGTAGCAGCATCAAGATAAGCATTGGCATCGACAGCAGTAGCAGTAGCAGTAGCAGGATTTGTATCATCTTACCAGTGGTGGACGGCTTCGAGGTAGGCGCCGACGATGGTGTCGATGTGGTTGATGTGGTTGATGTGGTTGATGTGGTTGATGTAGAACCCCCAGTGGCCGACGACGTGTTGGTGGAGGAATTGGTAGTCGAGTAGTCGCAGTCCCCGCAGTCGGTGCCGTAGGTGCACGTGCCGTCCGCGCTTATAGCGAAGCCGTAGACGGCGCCGTTTGTCTTGTCGTAGCATTGGCCGCAGTTGCAGCCTCCGGCCCCTGTTCGTGCCCCCGCCTGTGAGCCGCTGCAGGTGCATCCAGGCACGCCGCCCGGCCCGAATCCAGTCAGGACCGTCGTGTAGCAGATCTCGGCACATACCGTTGCCTCCACTGAAGGACAATAACAAAATTCACAATTAGGATACCAGTACTGGCGAGCCTGTATGCGAGCATGCATATCGATACCCGACGGCAATAGTAGCAGCAGCAACATCGTCACCGCGAGCAGCGCCGTGTACCGCGAGCGCATGCTTCCTCGAGTAGCCCCGGGCTGATGGGAGCCGAGTCCCGTGGGAAACTGGCAGCGCAGCTCTACTAAAGGTGGCCGACGAAGATGCCAGGACAGGTCGCGCATTCATCCTCGAGACCATACCCTGCGGCGTTGGCGCAGCTATAATTGACGCGCGGCTCACGCTTCAACCTGCTCGAGAACCGGTACCTTGTCAGCGGCGGCCGTGTCGGATTGGCTGGCCACTTCAACTTGGCCCAAGCTGAAGCAGATGGCGTTTCGTCGCCGAACAACTTTTCGCTTGCATGCACATGCGAGGCAATTGCTGCGCCAAGCAGCACTCGCGCTGCTTGGTGCCAGCGTTACTCGCTCCGCCGAAGCCAAACCCAGGCACTATTTTTCGGTGAGAAGCGCGCCGCGACGCCGCGAAGACAGCTCGCTCGTGGGCGTCGGACAGGAAGGCGCCGGGCATAACTGTCTGAGTTGGCGCGGGGCCACCAATCTCCCACTCTATGCGGCGGGCACCGGCAGGCTGCCACCCTCGCGTGCGCTTCGAAGCGCGCCCCCGGCCGATGATTTACCAGCTGCCGTAGCGGGCGGCACCAGCGCCGAAGCGGCGCATTTCCGTAGATTGCTCGAAGCGCGATCGCCATCAGGTCCGCAGCCCACCAGCGGGCATCGGCCGAGCCGAGTTCATTTCGCAAGACGCGCTGGAAACGGCAGTGCTACCCTCGCCGAAAGGGGCGCTCGGATCTATCTGGACACACCCCCGCCCACCCATCGGCGCGCTCGCCCCAGCTCACTTCCCAATTGCACCCGCCGAGCACACACCGACCACCTGAGCCCAGTCCGCCGCTGCATTGTCCGACGCTTCGGCTTCCGCGTGCACCATGGGCCTCCTCCGCAACTACATGGACGCGATGCTGACCGCCACCTTCTCGCCCTTCTCGTCGCCGCGCGGGTCCTCGGCGGGCAGCGCCACGACGCCCAAGAAGACCAAGAAGAAGACGCCGACGTCGACGCAGCAGCAGCAGCCGGCGCCGGAACCTGAACCTATGCCGACCCGCTCGACCGTCACCCGGTCGCCGCCGCAGCGGCTGTCCGACTTGAAGGTGATGGAGACCTTGGCGCCCGCGCTCTTCGGGGAGGTGCTGCTGTGCCTCGACTCCAAGACCGGCCGCCAGTTCGCCGTCAAGCGCGTGGACCTGCGCTGCGCACGCGCCCAGGTGACCGTCGGCAAGCAGATCCGCGTGGTCGAGAGTCTGCAGCAGGAGCGCGCCGTGCACCGCAAGCTCGTGGCGCAGCAGACCTCGAACCTGCTGCTGCTGGAGGAGGAGGTGCAGTGCGGCGGCAACCTCTACCTCGTCTTCCCCTTCTGCTCGGGCGGAGACCTGTTCGACGTGGTGCGCCACAGCCCGCTCGACGGGCGCCTGCCCGAGGCCACGGCGCGCCGCTTCCTGCGCGACGTCGTGCGCGGCTTGCTGTGCATGAAGCGGAACGGCCTGGCGCACCGCGACATCTCGCTCGAGAACGTGCTGCTGGACGCTGAGGGCGTCTGCCACCTGTGCGACTTCGGCCTGGCCACGCAGCACGGCAAGCTATTGGCGCCCGGGCGCGTGGGCAAGGCCTGGTACATGGCGCCCGAGGTGTTCGCAGCCCAGGAGCCGTACGACCCGCTGCCGGCCGACGTGTGGTCGCTCGGCGTGCTGCTGGCCATCATGCTCGCGGGCGCGCCGCTCGTCGAGAAGCCCACCTGCGACGACCGCCAGTTCCGCGTCTTGAGCCACGGCGGAGGCGTGCGCAAGCTGCGTCGCGTGTTCCCGCGCAAGCTGTCCGAGGTGACCTGGGACCTCATGGAGAAGCTGCTGAGCATGGACCCTCGCAAGCGCCCGACGCTGGAGCAGGTGGCCGAGCACCCGTTCCTGACGTCCGACCTGCACCACCACTCCAACTGCTTCTCGCGGTGATGCATGTGACCATAGTCTCTGTCTTGTAAGTGCCATAATAAAACGTCCGTGTATTATATTGGAAACCAGCATTTGGGCAGGCGTCCACCGTCGTCCTCCATGATGGACTCGTCCTGGCATAATCTTAGAATTTAGAATCCTAAATAAGTATCAAAATAGAAATAGCCTGACTAAACTTGAAATTAATTCTAATGTTGAAGCTTACTGGAAAATTTGTTTCGCATACTTCCGAAGGTATACAAGTTTGCGCGTAGTGAGTTAAGTTTCTGGGTAGTACAGTTGGCCTCGGCACTTGTGAACTTCGAACTTCGCCGCAACGCACGTTCGCCGCAATGCGGGCGGGGCGTCATGATCAGGAGGAGTCTCGCGGACCGGCAGGTGAGGCAACAACGGCAAAAGGTGGAGGGGCACAGGCACAGCCAAAGCTGCTAGG
The DNA here is from genome assembly GCF_018691715.1 of Phytophthora cinnamomi. NCBI lineage: Eukaryota > Oomycota > Peronosporomycetes > Peronosporales > Peronosporaceae > Phytophthora > Phytophthora cinnamomi. Next base: position 326,537 of record NW_027150933.1, read on the forward strand.
GAAGCGATGGTAGTGGTTTGGTTGACAGCCGCTGCACAATGATACCGGGTTAACCAACAGACAAGCAAAGAAGACGTGCGTGCAAAAGTGAGTACATATTCATGTATGCAGAGTTTATCCGACATAATGCCAAGAGCTGGCTATCCGATGCTGCCGCCTATCTTTTCTGGTGGTTGATAAAGCGCAGCGACAACAAAGCCAAGAGACGAATACCCACGATGAATGCGATGACGATGCCGAAGTTGCGCCAGATCTCGTGGTGCTTGTACTCGAAGGTAGACTCAACGTACTCCTTGATCGTGATGTGATCAATGGTCACGGGAGGATTTGTCATCGGTTGGCAGCCAAGATCTCCGCCGACATTCACGTACTGCTGAGTCTGCGCATCGTACGTCGGGAGGTCGTCGCATTTACTGAAAACGAGCGCAATCAGGACGGATAACGAGTATCGTTGCGGTGTGATCGTGTAGAGCCACTTGTACCCGGACGGAATGGCGTTGGCTGGCGGGTTAAAGCCCATGAAAAGGAAGAGGATCGAGTTCAGCATCACGCCAAGCAGAGCTGCAACCTCCACACCTGGTACGGTATAGATCATCAGCTGCCCGAGATACGTTTGCAAGAGCACCAAGAGCGACGTGTTGATCCAGTAGAGAACTGCTGTTTCGAAGCCCGTGAAGCCGACCAACCAGTAGAAAATGACCGTGTACAACAGCATCGAGCCGAACACGTACGGGATCTCGGCCACCGTGGAGCCGACGAAGTACCAGAGCGAGTTGTACGTTTGCGCTGCTCGCTCGCGGTAGAACGCCTCGCGGTCTTGGGATGTAATCGGCAGAACACTGTTGAAAGCCACCACACCATTAAACAGGGTAGTCATGAAGACCATACCGACGCCAGCGTTGACGCCCTGGTAAGACGTGTACGATACGCTCACGTAGATCAAGCCGAACAGGAGACCGAACATTGGCGCGATAGCGAAACGGGTGAGGTTGTACGATGGAGTTCGCCAGTACAGGTTCATGAATCGCCCCACCAGCGCCGTCATCTGCGTCCACGAACTCGCCGCACGCTTCTTGGCAAATACCAGCTCCGTTGATCCAGGCGCCGGCACAGACACACCTTCCGAGGCCAACTGCACGTCCATATCGCGTTTCATTTCACTCGAGTTGAAAATCTCCACGAAATCCATCGGGTTCTCGTTCACATGGCTCACGCCCGCACCAATGCACTCGAGCATCCAAGTCGCAGGATTGTACCCCTCCGGAAGACGCGGCACGCCCGGAATCGCCTCGAAGTAGTCCACCATCTTCTGAGCGCGCTTGCCCAAGTCACCGAAGTACACCGTCTGGCCGCCGCGCTTCAGCAGCAGAAGCTTGTCGAAGAGCATGAACACCTCCGTGGATGGCTGGTGAATGGTGCACACAATGGTGCGACCCGTGTCCGCCACCTTGCGCACGCCGTCCATGATGAGCTTGGCGGAGCGTGCATCCAGTCCGCTTGTCGGTTCATCAAGGAATAGCACACTCGGGTCGGCGGCTAGCTCCACACCGATCGTCAGGCGCTTCATGCGCTCCGTCGGACTGCCACGAACAATCTCATCTGCCACGCTCTGCAGGTCCAGCAACTCCAGACATTCCTCCACCGAGTCATACTTCTGGCTGTCGGGAACGGAGCTGTCCTGGCGCAGGAACGCGCTAAACACCAGCGCTTCACGGATAGTCGACGCGTCCGAGTGGATGTCCATCTGCTCGCAGTAGCCTGTGGAACGACGGATGGCCAAGTCGGTGGCCTCGTAGCCGTTGAGCATGATTTTGCCCTGGATGGTGCCTCCGGTCTTGCGTCCGGCGATCACGTCCATGAGAGTCGTCTTGCCTGCACCGGTGGACCCCATGAGGGCAGTGATTGATCCTGGCATCGCGAAGCCGCTGATCCCCTTGAGCAGCGTGATTGTTTCCTTGGGATTGCGCGGGTCCGGCACGGAGTACCATAGGTCCTGGAATGCGATGACGACGGGCTCGAACTTTTTACTTGAAGCCTTCACGTTTAGTGTGACGGTCTCATCAGTCTGTGTGTTCATGGCTGGTGTCTTCCTTCCGCTGGTGGGTGTCGTGGCCAGCACGTACTCGTCCGATGCGACTGGCTCCGCATTCTCCGCTGTAAGTGTAATGTGCTCAGGGCTCTCGTATCTCTTGTACTCAAGGACGAGAACGCCGAAAGAGAGGAATACGACGTAGGTTGCCAAAAGGAACACGATTGCAAGCCACACCCAGCTCTTGTCGGAGGGAACGTCATACAGCGACAAGTAGTACTCGCCCATTTTCGTCTGGTACTTCGTGCAGTAGTCGACACCCTCGTAGACGCATACGTCGAACTCGCTCGACCGGTACTGGTTCACAGCAATTCCACGAAGGCACCAAGCAATCGGGCCAAGCCAGTAGATCCAGATAAAATAGTCCGGCATCTCACTCTTCGGCACAACAAACCCCCCAAAGGCTATGAAAAACAGAACAGAGACCATACCCAGCGGCTTTGCGACGTGCAGGTTGGGTGAAATCGCAGCGAGAAAGAAGAACCACGACGCAAATACCAGAATCGTAAGAAACAGCAGGATCTCGAATACCACGAATGCCTTCACGGATGACCTCAAGCCGCACATCCAGTAGATCAGTGAGCCGAACACGATAGTTTCCGCTAGAGCCCATGGGATCTGGCTGGCTGAGTTGGCAAGAACGTACGTTGGTGTGCGGAGGAAGTTGGAGCCGCGCTGCTTGTAGAAAATAGACCTTGCATCGCAGTACGTTGCAAGGTGGGCAGCTTGGCCTAGTCCGAGGAACATCACGGATTGGAACAGAACGCCCATGACAACTTGAATCCTGGTGACGTCCAGCTGATAGAACGTGCTGCCATACAGAAGCCCGATGAGGATGACCATGAAGCCTCGGCCTCGGATGAAGGCAATATTGCGCATCATGATCGTCATTTGCCGCTTGAAGACAGTGAGCGTGTTCTCCTGCAAGGACTGGTGGAACTCAGGCATTGGTTCCATGTGAGTTTTGACATTGTCAACGAGGTCCGGTCTCAGCGGCTCATCGAGGCGAGCAAGGGTACCACGGAAAATCCTCGATTCTTGGAAAATCTGGCCAAACTCCGACGGCCAACGCGGGTGCTTTGTTAGTCCCATCGGCAGCGCATCTTGATACTTCACTTGCTGGTTCGTTCCTAGATCCAGCAAGAAATCTGCCGTGTCACGGTGCGGAGGGCAACGGAAACCCAAGCTCTCGAAGTACGACAGAGCTTGGCCGCGAGGTCCATGGTACATCACGTCACCGGAATTCAAAATGAGAACGTTGTCAAACAGCGCGAAGATTTCGGGAGAAGGCTGCAGCAGGGAGATCACCACCGTCTTCCCGAGCGTCTTGGCGATACTACGTTGCGTGGAGATAATGTCGAAAGCCGTGGCGCTGTCCAGACCAGTGCTGATCTCGTCCATGAGCGTCATGTACTTCATGCCGAACTCCATCTCGCCCGTCGTCACGCGCTTCCGCTCACCACCCGAGACACCTCGCAGCATACCGTTGCCAATAATGGTGTCCTGGCAGTTCTGCAGTCCGAGCTGCTCGATGACAATGTCCGGGTAGTGATGGAACAGCGTCTGCGCCGTCTGGAGCGCCTCCAGGTTCTCTTCAGCAGACCCGTGCGTGAACAGCTCCTTGCCGCGACGCTGCAGCTCGCCGCCAGTGAAGGCGTGCGCGAACTCGAGCGTCTCCTTGACCGTGAGCGTGGGGAAGTGCACGTCGTGCTGGTCCACGTACGTGACGAACTGCGGCAAGCGACCGCCGAGCTCGCGTTGCGGCACGCCGTTGTACGTGACGTCTCCGTCCACCGTGACCCTCTTGTCCTTGGGGAAGCGGCCGCTCAGCACCTTCATGAGCGAGGACTTGCCGGAGCTGGGCTGGCCCAGCACGAGCGTGATGGTGCCCGGCTCGAACACGCCACTGAAGCTGCGCAGGATGGTCTTGTGCACCACGTGCTTCTTGGCCGAGAGCTTGAGCGCCGCCGTCTTGAGGGTGTGAGTGAGCGTGGGCAGCTCGCGTCCGTCCTCGTGGCGTCCGACGACCACGTCGGCCGAGACGCTGAGGTTCTTGACGCGCACCTCCATCTGAGGCAGGGAGCGGCCCAGAGCTGGTTGAAGCTTGGCTATGAGGTGGTCATTGAAGGCTTGGGATCCGTTGGCCAGCAGCGTCTTGGCTGACGTATCGTCGTCGGGTTTGAACGGTTCCATGGCGCGGCAGGCTTCGTGGGCGGAAGCCTTTTGCTTTTCGGAGCAAATCGAAGAGTGACTGAGTGAGTACGTGAAGCTCACAAATGCGTGAGTCTCGGCTCAAATGGTGCTGGAGGTATTGGAGTAGTCGGCGTCACGTTGAAGTACTCGACGACCATCATTCTGTAATGACTGTATAACATGATAGAACGACTACAGCAATGAAAACCTTGGTATAGTAGTATGTGTAGAATTTGGCATTGGAGGATTTCAAAGAGTCTGTGAAATGTGGCCCACACAACTCGTGAACACGTGAAACCTTCGAAACATCATTCGGCGACCGAGATAAAGTTGGGAGGGTTCTGATTGTACTCAGGCACTAATCGTGCCCGAGTTGACTCCGCAAGAAGGAGTCAACACGATTGTGTTTATCGATACTGCTTTGCGCGCGTTATCTGCCGATAAAGCCCAGCGACCTGCTTACACCACCGTGCATGCAGTAAGGCCTTCGCCAATGGTCCAAATAACGAACGTACCAAATTATGTAATGTGAACATACATTTGCGAGTTTCTCGCAACTTAGGACGGCGGGCGTTGGCGTTCCAAAACATAAAGCTCAGAAATGAATGGAAACTGTAAACTACTGAAGTATGCCAAATTAGCCAGACAAAAGCGCTGCAGACCAACCAATAGGACGATGTAGGCATTGCAAACTCCACTCGTAGTTCCTGCTTTCAACCTGGAGACCTGTTGACGAAGAGCGTACAAAGATAAGTATGCCTATTTGACATATATGTACAACGGGATGGTATTCTTTAAGTCGTCTATCTGTTCTAGTGGATTTCGATGGAAAATGAGCGAGGGAATCATCAGGGGTCGAAATAGTACATTTACTGTTTACTGTGATCACCACACATTGTTCAGCACGTGACTGCACGACCTCACGCGGGTGACGGGGTCACAAATGTACCAGTCCCCTCTGCATAGAAAAATGTGAGTTGTTTTATCGTAACACTTTTTAGTTGCTACGCATTTACCATCTCAAGTGCTACTTCTTCTGGTGGTTGATGAAGCGAAGGCAGAGCAGCGCCATTAGCCGTAAAATGACAATGAACAGGAGGACAATACCGAAGTTGCGCCAGATCTCGTCGTGCTTGTACTCAAACGTAGACTCGACGTACTCCTTGATCGTGATGTGGTCGATATTGGTCGGTGGGTTGGTCATTGGCTGACAACCGAGACCGCTCCGAACATTAACATACTGCTTGGTCTCAGTGTCGTAGCTGGGTAGGTCGTCGCAATCGCCAAACACCAGGGATACTAGTACACTGATGGAGTAGCGTTGGGGGGTGATCGTGTAGAGCCATCGATACCCAGCAGGGATATCACTTGCAGGGGGGTTGAAGCCGTAAAAGAGGATCGTAATGGAGTAAACCATCACACCCACGAGCGCCGCGACGTCGATGCTGGACAGCGAATAGATCAATAACTGACCCATGTATGTTTGCAAAAGCACCATAAGCGACGTATTGATCCAGTAGAGAACTGCCGTTCCGAAGCCACTGAAGCCCACCATCCAGTAGAAAATAACCGTGTACAACAACATCGAAAAGAAGACGTACGGGATCTCAACCACAGTGGACCCGATAAAGTACCAGAAAGCGCTGTACGTTTGTGCCTCGCGTTCACGATAGAAAGCCGGTCGATCTTCGGACGTGATCGGCAACGCGCTGTTGAACGACACCACACCAGTGAAGTACGACGTGAGGAAGACCATACCCACGCCAGCGTTGATTCCTTGATACGAATTGTAATCCGTGCCGACATATACCAGACCAAACACTAGACCCATTAGCGGCATGATCAATATCCGCGTCAAATTCGTCGATGGAGTTCGCCAGTACAGGTTCATGAATCGCCCCACCAGCGCCGTCATCTGCGTCCACGAGCTTGCTGCACGCTTCTTGCCAAATACCAGTTCTGTAGACCCTGGAACCGGCACAGACACACCTTCCGAGGCCAACTGCACGTCCATATCGCGTTTCAATTCACTCGAGTTGAAAATCTCCACGAAATCCATCGGGTTCTCGTTCACATGGCTCACACCCGCACCGATGCACTCGAGCATCCAAGTCGCAGGATTGTACCCCTCCGGAAGACGCGGCACGCCCGGAATCGCCTCGAAGTAGTCCACCATCTTCTGAGCGCGCTTGCCCAAGTCACCGAAGTACACCGTCTGGCCGCCGCGCTTCAGCAGCAGAAGTTTGTCGAAGAGCATGAACACCTCCGTGGATGGCTGGTGAATGGTGCACACAATGGTGCGACCCGTGTCCGCCACCTTGCGCACGCCGTCCATGATGAGCTTGGCGGAGCGTGCATCCAGTCCGCTTGTCGGTTCATCAAGGAATAGCACACTCGGGTCGGCGGCTAGCTCCACACCGATCGTCAGGCGCTTCATGCGCTCCGTCGGACTGCCACGAACAATCTCATCTGCCACGCTCTGCAGGTCCAGCAACTCCAGACATTCCTCCACCGAGTCATACTTCTGGCTGTCGGGAACGGAGCTGTCCTGGCGCAGGAACGCGCTAAACACCAGCGCTTCACGGATAGTCGACGCGTCCGAGTGGATGTCCATCTGCTCGCAGTAGCCTGTGGAACGACGGATGGCCAAGTCGGTGGCCTCGTAGCCGTTGAGCATGATTTTGCCCTGGATGGTGCCTCCGGTCTTGCGTCCGGCGATCACGTCCATGAGAGTCGTCTTGCCTGCACCGGTGGACCCCATGAGGGCAGTGATTGATCCTGGCATCGCGAAGCCGCTGATCCCCTTGAGCAGCGTGATTGTTTCCTTGGGATTGCGCGGGTCCGGCACGGAGTACCATAGATCCTGGAATGCGATGACGACGGGCTCGAACTTTTTACTTGAAGCCTTCACGTTTAGTGTTACGGTCTCATCAGTCTGTGTGTTCATGGCTGGTGTCTTCCTTCCGCTGGTGGGTGTCGTGGCCAACACGTAGTCATCCAATGCCGTACTTGCTGTGTCCTCCTCTCCTGTCATGGTGATATGCTCGGGGCTTTCGTAGCGCTTGTACTCAAGCACAGCCCAACCAAGGACCATGAAGACGGCGTAAATGACGAACAGAACGACAACCCCAATCCAAACCCAGTTCTCACTGGAAGGTACGTCGTACAGCGACAAAAAGTATTCGCCCATATTCATCTTGTACTGCTTGCAGTAGTTGACTCCAGCGTGTTCACACACGTCGAACGCAGACGATCGATACTGACTGACGGCGACTGAACGGAGACACCAGGCGATGGGGTCCAGCCAGTAGATCCAGATAAAATAGTCGGGAATTTGGTTCTTGGGGACCACGAAACCCGCGAACGCGACGAAAGTAAAGATGGACATCATCGAGGCAGGCTTCGCGATGTGCATGTCTGGCGTCACGGCTGCCATAAAGAAATACCAAGCCGCGAATGCCATTAACGTCTGGAATACCAGTAGCTCATACAACAGAAAATTCCCTGCGGTTGCAACGAACCCGCACATCCAGTACACAATTGTACCGAATACAATCGTCTCACCCAGGGCCCACGGAATTTGGCTCGCTGAGCAAGCTAATACATAGGCAGACGTGCGAATGAAGTTGGCTCGGCGTTGCTTGTAGAAGATGATGCGAATACTGCAGTAGCCTGGAACTTGAGCGTACTGTCCGAGACCAAGGAAGAACAGGCTCTGAAACAAGACGCCCATCGCCACTTGGACATTCGTCGGCTCCAATTGATAAAACAAACTGCCGTACAAGAGAGCGAGCACAATCACCATGAAGCCGCGAACGCGAATAAACGCTATGTTTCGTATCGCGACCATCACCTGGCGCCACGTTACAGTGATTACATTCTCGATAAACGATTGCTGAAATTCCGGTACAAAGTTGAAAACGTCGCCCACACTTGAGACCAGATCATCACTCCAGGGCTCGTCCAAACGAGCGAGAGTATCGCGATAAATGTTCGACCGCTGGAAATGCTGACCAAACTCGACAGGCCAACGAGGGTGCGTCACCAAACCAGCAGCAGGAAGTGAGTCGTGATACTTCAACTGCTGGTTTGTTCCCAAATCCAGCAAGAAGTCAGCCACATCTCGGTGTGGAGGGCACCGAAAGCCCAAACTCTCGAAATACGACAGAGCTTGGCCGCATGGACCATGGTACATGACCTCGCCGGCATTCAAAATGAGAACGTTGTCAAACAGCGCGAAGATTTCGGGAGAAGGCTGCAGCAGGGAGATCACCACCGTCTTCCCGAGCGTCTTGGCGATACTACGTTGCGTGGAGATAATGTCGAAAGCCGTGGCGCTGTCCAGACCGGTGCTGATCTCGTCCATAAGCGTCATGTACTTCATGCCGAACTCCATCTCGCCCGTCGTCACGCGCTTCCGCTCACCACCCGAGACACCTCGCAGCATACCGTTGCCAATAATGGTGTCCTGGCAGTTCTGCAGTCCGAGCTGCTCGATGACAATGTCCGGGTAGTGATGGAACAGCGTCTGCGCCGTCTGGAGCGCCTCCAGGTTCTCTTCAGCAGACCCGTGCGTGAACAGCTCCTTGCCGCGACGCTGCAGCTCGCCGCCAGTGAAGGCGTGCGCGAACTCGAGCGTCTCCTTGACCGTGAGCGTGGGGAAGTGCACGTCGTGCTGGTCCACGTACGTGACGAACTGCGGCAAGCGACCGCCGAGCTCGCGTTGCGGCACGCCGTTGTACGTAATGTCTCCGTCCACCGTGACCCTCTTGTCCTTGGGGAAGCGGCCGCTCAGCACCTTCATGAGCGAGGACTTGCCGGAGCTGGGCTGGCCCAGCACGAGCGTGATGGTGCCCGGCTCGAACACGCCACTGAAGCTGCGCAGGATGGTCTTGTGCACCACGTGCTTCTTGGCCGAGAGCTTGAGCGCCGCCGTCTTGAGGGTGTGAGTGAGCGTGGGCAGCTCGCGTCCGTCCTCGTGGCGTCCGACGACCACGTCGGCCGAGACGCTGAGGTTCTTGACGCGCACCTCCATCTGAGGCAGGGAGCGGCCCAGAGCTGGTTGAAGCTTGGCTATGAGGTGGTCATTGAAGGCTTGGGATCCGTCGGCCAGCAGCGTCTTGGCTGACGTGGCGGTATCCTTGGCCAGTTCGAATGGCGGCATTTCGGCCCTCGTCTCGTTAATCGAGTCGCCTGTTGCACACGGCACAAATTCAAGAATGAAGTGGGCGACGGTCTCAGCAGATACACAAAGCTTCGTTGGTGCTGCTCACATCAGCGGGTTTGATAGGATGATTGATTAGTCGAGCGTTTGGATGGCGTCAGCCTAGGGATGGTGATTGTGCGCCGAGATAGTCACGTTGAAGGCTTTCTTGGCGTTGGTGCGTAATGAACGTGCCATGCCAAACAGGTAGATGACGCACCGACTGGACATACGCAACTGGCCATGAGCATGTTAGGAGAACATGGCCATCTCGGCGCACAACCAGCCACCTTCTCCATCGCAAGGCTGACGCCATCCAAACGCTCGACTGATCATTGTCCTTGATACAGTCAGGGCTTGATAGCACTTTACATGTAACTCGTGGAAAGATAGTAACATACATGTACCATGTATAGTACCGGTACCATAGTGTACTATTGTGCCATGCAGTGTTTGCCTTTCGTTTTGACCTCGGATTGTATCTTGTAGCCTGTAAGTTATAGGGGTGACTTTAGTAGGTTAGGAGCACAGCAATCGTGGAAGTTCTAGGGTGGAACTACTGGTAACGAAAACAACATGGAATTTTGGTGATGACTTTCTAGCACACTGCTTACTACCTATATAGTTTATGGGTCCGTCACACAGGCCTCGCAGTACTTATCGGGGACGTTGATCACTGTTTCGGTGGACTGAATTACGTTGAACTGCAGAGGTTCGATGCTCTGGTTCATCTTGTGGTAGATGCGGGCGTTGATCTCCTCATACGGCATCTGCTTGTACGCGCCCAGTTCCAACTTGGGTAGCAGACTGATGCCCTTAAGTTGGTACTGGAAGTAGTCCAGCATGCGAGCGAGTTGCGGGCCTTCCGTCTTCGGGTCAAAAGTCACCGTGCAGCTCACCTGGTTGTCGGCCCAGTAGCGTTGCAGGAACGCTGACAGCGCGAACTGTTCCCACGCAGACACATCTGATAGCGTGCGAACGCCCTTGCCCACGTCCACAGGAATGGAAACGACTAACGTGGAGTCCGGGGCTTCGTTAGCTGGTTCGATCTCGTAGCCTGCACGCCGCAGTGCTGGTAGCAGGTCTGAGTGCTTGTCCAGACGCATACGGCGGATGTAGAAGCGGCTCTCAGGGTAGTGCATGCCAGGCGTAGCGCCGGCAAGAAGCGACACGGTGCCGCTGGGCTTAATGGAGGTGGTCTTGATGGACCGAGGAATGGCGAAGTGAGTTGAGATCTGCTTGTCCACTTCCTGGATTCGGTCGTATCCAGCCTCGCACCAGCGTTGAAACTCGTTCAGGCCTCGGTTTGAGATAAACTGCGCGATTCCTGACATGCTGCAGCCAATGCGGCGGTTGCGCTGCATAACTTCGTTGGTTCGCGGCCACTGCGTCTGGCCCAGCGTCACCGTCTTAGCGTACATATACGCGTACTTGAGGGTCTCCAAGAAGTCCTCCATACTGTCGTGGTTGTACGGGAAAGTCTCAACGAGACAGCACATCTCGTACGACTCCAGAGTCTGCTCCAAGCACGGGTTACCACCCGATGCGTTGCGGTCACGGTCGTCCTTGACACCGTTCATGCGGCCATAGTTGCGCATGTTCTCAAGCCACGCGAAACCGGGCTCACCGTTGCGCACAATACGTTCGGCGATCGGCTTGTAGTCCATGCCGATGTCAGCGAAAATACTGTTGTTCGATGTCCACCCGTACGCAGCTCGATCCGGATTCTTCTCGTAGTTCTTCAGGTCGACATACTCCTCGTCGTTGTAGTCGCCAAAGGCAATCTCAGCAGTCCGGCGCACATTACCCGACACCACGCAGACGCCCATCTGGTTCATGATGTCGACGATGCCGCGAGCTGTCAACGGTTTACCAGCCAGCGGCTTGAGGATAGCCTCAATAGCCTCGTGCAAGGCAACCAGCGAGCCGGCACCGGAGCTGATGCCACCGAAACCCTTGATCGGCTCACCAGCCGGCCGGATCAATGCGTAATCGAACTTGAGTGCGGGCTGGCGTAGGAAGTGCGCCTCGAGCAGCATCTTCACCGACTCCACCCATCCTTCACGCGAGTCCGGAATAGTATAGTCACTGGTCTTGGTCTCATCGCAGCCTTGAACGAGCACCTTGCACGCGCCCTTGGTGTCAAAACCCACGCCGACACCCAGCATGGCAGCCTCCATCAGGAAGCAGAAGGGCTCCGCTGGCGTGTCGAGCTCGAGGATATCCGCCGTGGAGACGAAGGCGCAGTTGTTCAGCGCCGCGTACAGCCCGCGCTCCTCCGTGATCGGCGACCCCATCGCCCAGAGGCCGCGTCCAGGCGGCGTGAACTTCATCTGGAAGACGCGCGTGTACATCTCCTGGGCGACGCGGGTCATCTCGTCTTGGTGCCAGGGCTGGCCCAGCTGCTGCAGCCACTTTTTCTGCATGTTGAAGGTGCCGTTGATCACTCGCTCCACGGTCTCGAACCAGCGCTCCTTGGCGCCGTCGGCCTTGACGCGCGAGTACGTGCGCATGTACACGAGCTCACCCAGACCGTTGAAGCCGAAGGGCGGCGTCTGGTTCTCGAAGCCGGCCACGAAGCTCTTGTCCAGCGCGAAGGGCGAGTAGCCAGGCCCGGCTCGGAACTCCATACCGGTGTTAATGGCCGACGCAACGGCCGAATCCGTCGCGGTCTCGAACAGCAGCTTGGCGCTGGTCTGCGATGTCTTGGACGCGGAAGAACCGACGACACCGGCTGACGTCGGGCAGGAAGTGGTGGGGGCCATCGCGACGGACGGAGATGTGATGCGACTTGGCGACTGGGTGGCAAATTGCTCAATGGGCTCAAGTCTAGCGCAAAGCAAGCGACAGCAATGGTAACGGCAGGCTTGATGACCAGGGAATCAAGGGCTGGTATAGTGCTGTGGCTGCTCGTCTTTGGAGCCCAAAGTGTCGCTTCGCTGCATCCTGCTTACGTACTTGGCTATCGGTCCCGAATCGTCACATACTCTACAATCCCAGGCACTAATCACGTCTCGTCACACGTCGCAGAGTTCACTGCGCGCGGGCAAAGCGGAGCCAAATCGCTAGTAGCGCGGGGGCTCTGGGAGCGGCGAGTACTGTACTCCATGGCGGACGGCGCGGGGCCCGCGGGCGCCGAGAGCGACGCCGACACCATCGCCGCCCGCACGCGCACCAAGTTCTCGCTCGTGGACGTGCCCATCGACACGCTGGAGGCCTCGCTGCCCGACGCCGCGCTCGAGGTACGGCAAGTACAGTACCCATTTTGGCGCCAAAACACAAAAAGTCAACTTCGGTTTGGCGCCAAAATTGTCGAAAGGGCAACGTTCATGATGACGTATCTCTGTGGCGTGTCTTGGACTAATCATTGACCGGCGTGATCGTAGGCGGCCGTCGAGACGGAGGAGGACCGCGAGTACCAGCGCTTCCTGTCGAGTCTGCTGCCCAACGAGCAGGAGAACCTGTCGTTCCTGGACGAGGAAGACGAGGAGTACCGCCCCGACGACGAGGAGGACGACCATGAGGACGAGGACGCGCGGCGCGGCATCTCCAAGAAGGAGCTCACAGACTTGCTGCTGGACTCGACGCTCACATTCACCAAGCTGTCGACAGCTGGAGCTGCTGTCGCCGTTGCCGTTGCTCCAGCGCCGGAGCCGCCCAGAGAAGACGTGCTGACGGTGGACAACAGTGACGTTTCGGCTCTGCCCGTTGCTACTACCGCTACTGCTGTGGTGCCTGATGCTACTGCGGCGACGAAGTCGCCGATGGCGATGAACCTCACGGACAGTGCGCCAGCCATGCTGAGGGGCCACCGGGGAGCTGTCACACAGACGCAGTGCATTCAACTGGCGTCGCAGATGCATAAGCACCTCCAGTTGCTGCTGCAGAGCTATCATCTTTTGTCCCAAGGCCGGAAGACCCCTGAGCTTGCTGAGTGTCGCGCTATGATCGAGGAATTGCAACAGCGAGGTGAAAAGGCACTGAAGTACAAGAACGCATTGCTGTCCAAATTGAATCCCGCGACGACGGGCGGCGTGGGTGCTGTTGCTGTTGCTGGGTCGAGTGAAGTTGAAGTTGAAGATGTTGATGCTGGTGGGGACAAAACCCCATCTGCGGCTGATCCGTCAGGAGGTGAATGTAGCGCCAGCACCACCGAAAATCTGTTGGCGTTGCGACGTGTGACGAGGTCGTTGACGGCAGCCCACGCAGCGGTGGCCCACCCGTCGATGTTTGAGCTTGTAGGCTCGCAAACTGTCGATGAACTTTCGGCTGGCTTTGCTCGTGGCTGTTCGGTTGAAGACCGCAATCGGGCGATTCAAGAGCAAATGTTGCAGCTGGATATGCACTTAATAGTGGTCAAGAAGCGTCGGAAGTCGAAAAAAGGGTACACCACGACCGAGGACAATTTGCTGGCTCATGGCGTCAAGCGCTTTGGCACGCAGTTAGAGTCGTGGGAGCATATTCGGCAGCACTTTCTCCCGTCGAAGACGGCGCATAATCTCCGACACCGATACAAGTATTTGATTAGCGCTAAGACTGGCATGAGCGCGGTGAAGGCACTACACCAGAAGATCACACCACCTCACCCTCGGAATACTGGCTGGCTACTCGAAGAGGATCTTCGGATAGCACGTGGCCTCGTTGAGCTGCACAGCGAGAAGTACCATTTCGCTCGTCTAGCAAAAAGTTATCTACCGCATCGGAGCCGTCTCGAGATTAGGAAGCGCTGGGAGCGAATCTCAGCGAAGTTCCGTTCCGAGCTTGCTGGTATGGGGCTGACAGCGCCTGATGATGACTCACTCGATCTCGCTGTCGCCATGAAAGAGTATTTAGAAGCCAAGTTACGAAATCGGATGGTGCGACAACGGAAAGAAGCAGAGAGGTCGAGACTGGATGCCGCATTGCAGTTGCAGCAGCTGAGTCAAGCAGTACGTTTCGCTTTTCTCGCTCAACCTGTAGGCGGGTATGTTCCGACTGGCGTTGGAGATAGACCCCGCGTATCTGCGCCTGGATCTAGTGCTCAGAAGAAAGCATCAGACGCGACTTTCTGCAAAATCAAGAATCTGCATCCGGCTCTGTTTTTCTCGTCATGGTCGTTCATCAGCCCCGCGACGCTCCTGAACTCGACGTGCAAACACAACTGGCCATCCTTTATGGACGCTGAAAAGAACAGTAAGGAGAAACTACAGCAAAACCAACTGAATATTGATGTCGCGGACGAAGGTGTATCTCCGCCTGCGGATGCAAATGGCCAACCGATAACTCTCGGGGTCGAGGAAATTCAAGATTTCATGCCGATTGAGATGCCGTCGGAGCTGGCTGGTGCCCCAACAACAGATTTGGGACTGACTGGACAAACCAAGATTCTAATGGATGCACGCATGGCTCAGAAAGAGAGCGAAGAAGAGGAAGATGACAGCGATTATGAGCATGATGAATTGCTCTCGTCCGAGAACGAAGAGAGCGACTCGGAGTTCGAACAGATGGAGTTCACGGATGACGACGAAGAAGTTGGGGACGAAGGAAGCACAGGAACTTTTGAAGAAGACATCTTTATGTCCGATTCGGACGCCCAGTCTGTTGAAAGTGCTCACTCACTGATGACGCCGTCTCAGTCCCCACTATCGTCACCATCAAGTCACGCATCCACTTCCAACAAGGCATCGCACAAAGGCACGAGACGTTCCCCACGCCTGCGGCATACTCTTCGTCTTCAAAATCTTGGCCAGCCGGGTAATGAACGCACGAAGCGTGCTCTTGCTGCTTTGGAGCGACGCATTGCGGGCAAGAGTGTGGATGGCTCTGCCCCATCTTCAGTCGCCAGCTCGCAAACCGGTCCAAGCAACCGTGCAAAACGTAAAGTAATGTCGACGCTTGTAGCGCCACTCAACGGTGGCCAGGCTCCTGCTAATGCCGCATTCCAAGTGAATGCCGAGGAGCTATCGCTCACAACACTCACGACGCCTAATACCGAAGACAATGAAGCCAACGACAACAACGATAATGATGACGAAGACTGGGAGGACGGGTCCGGAGACGAGGAGTTTGAAGTTGTCGAACTCCCGTCAAGCTCGGATGAATTTGCGACTGCAAGCTCAGACGAAGAAGACCAAGAGGAAGTCCCGTCACCGTCTGAACCATCTGCGCGAACCCAACCTCGTCGTGCAGCTCCTACTGATATCTCTGAGCTCCCTAACAAGAAGGCTCGATTGCAGCAATGCCCGACTTGTGGCCACACCTCGTGCACGTGCTCGTCTAGCGAGCGCATGCAGTTGCTGCTGCGCCGCATGAAGGAGAAGCGCTCGTCGTCATCCTTGCAATAAGCGAAGAAGTCCCTCCTGCTCTAAGAAATACCTTTAATTAACATATCTGCCGCCATATCCGACCGCCGCCTTTGTCTTCTATTCGGTCGGGATGGCCACCTTGTTGGATCTCGTCTTCTTGGCCTTCTTGGCCTTCTTCTTGGGCTTGGGCGACGCCTCCGCCTCCGCGGCTGCAGGTTCGTCCGAGGCCCTGCGTCGCTTCTTCTTCTTCTTCTTTTTCGGCTGGGAGTGCGCGAACGAGTGCTGCGAGAGGCTCTGGAGGATGAGGTCCTCCTCGTCCATGGCCTGCTCCTGCTGGCTCTGCGAGAAGCGGTTGCCCTCGTGTCTGCCGAGCAGCAGGTCCTTCATCTCCTCGTCCACCTCCACCCGGGGCTCCTCCCGACGCAGGGCCAACGACGCCTGCATCCCCGTGATGGTGGACGGGCGCACCGCCTTCCTGGACTTGGCGGTGATGCTGACCGTCGACCCCACCGTCTTGTCCTTCACGGCAGCCACCGCCGCCTCCGCCTCCTCCTTCTCCGCGTACTCCAAGTACAGGAACCCGTCGGGGTCCATGTCCAGAAAGTTGTGGTGGATCTGCCGCGATTCATCACGGATTCATTAGCCATTGGCGTCGCCGGTTACAACGGTTGCTGCATTGGCATTGGCATGGGGCACGTACGGTGACGGACTGCAGCGTGCCGTACTCGCCGAAGAAGTCCTTCACGGCGGACTCGCTGGCGCACAGCGCGGACGGCACGCGGCCGACGAACACCACGTGGCCTGTGCGGATCGCCTGCTTGGCATTGGGCTGGAGCGCGCCCGAGTCCTTCTTCACGCGGGGCTTGGCCTTCCTCCTGCGCTTGGGCGCGTCCTGCGCCTTCGCTGGTGCCATCCGTTCGGGTCCTGTCGACGAGCAGTCGAAGGTCGAAGTTCACAAGTGCCGGGGAAAAATACACTACCCAGAAACATATCTCACTACGCGCAAACTTGTATATGGGCGGGAGTATGCAAAAGAGTTTCTCCCGGATCGAGAAGAATCTATGGCGCGTTCTTGTGTCCGCCTGTTTGGAAGACTAGCCGAGTTAATTTCGGGAATGGTTATTTTCGTCCTAATTTCGGATTTCGGATTTTCGGAAATTTGGTCTTCGATAACTCGTCGAATCGAATCGAGTGTTCGACCAAGCCATTAGCAAGAAAAACAAAATAATAGTTTTCCTCGGACGAGAGCCGAGCCATTTGCTAATGGCTAATTTCGGACACTCGATTCGATTCGACGAGGTATCGATTCTGGTAGTCGGACCCGAAATTAATTAATTGGTCGAAAACCTTTCATTTCAATCTACTCCAATGAATTATTGGTCGAAGAACTTCACCAATTATGTAAATATTCGTATATTTTATTGACAGAAAATAAATCATTGGTCAGACCAAAACCTTCTCAATAAATAGATTGGAAGCGTTTATAACAATTAGGGGGGGGGGGTCTGATGGTGCAAAAAATGGACGACTCCTGAAAACTCAAATCGCATCTTGGGAGTACCAAATCGAGCAAAGACTGTTCAGGAGTAGCTGCGTTTTCGTACCAATTTGGCCTGTGGAGGGAAATCTGCTAGGGGTGGTTGCCACCCCTGACAGAATGGTACATCGTACTATGCTTCAAAACCATGCATCGCGAGTCATTCCTGCGCCGAGACAGGAAGAACGCGCATGGAGCTCCCTTCCGTCTCGGAGTCTGAGAGTCTCGGCAAGATGCCCAGCTCACAAGAGCAGCTTCTCCAACGACTACCACCCCGCAAGTGCCGCTCACGCAGCAGACGCCGCCTTCCCAGCTTCCCAGCCACAAGTAGACTCCCAACTAAGCATGCAGTCACTCGTCGGATCTCAAGACCAGCATGGCGAGAAAAAAATAAAACCAGCAGCATGGGTGTGCCTCTCACGCTTAACGCCGTATCCTCCAGCTTCCTCAATCCAAGCGCCTATTCCTCGTGCGTCAAGTGCAGAGTGGTCGGTGGCAGGTGCCTCGACATCTCCCCCAGCTCCTCCAGCGACGTCTCCAGCTCTTAGAGCTTCGACAGCAGCAGCTCCTGCACCAGCAACACAGGCGACAGCGCCGATTTCGTCAACTCCGGCGACGGCGCCAACAATAGCGGCTCCGATGCCCACCGATCCTGAGGAGACCAACAGAGCTGGCCAGCGAACTCGGCGCAGGCGCACCATTCCTCGAGCAGCTAGAGGGATTGGCTTTACAAGAGTGGAGATAGACAAACTCCTCGATCTTCTTGAAACCATGAAGCCTATTGGCGGAGACGAATGGGAGACGGTTGTGCACCGCCATAACGAGATCAACCCTGGCGTTGATCGCACAGTGGCGAGTCTTCGCCGAAAGTTTGCAAAACTCTACAAAACTAATATGGGTACCGGAAATCCACACGTGCCTGACGATGTAGGCCGGACCATTAAAATTGCATCCGCCATCACTCAGCGAGCTGACCTCGCAAGAGGAGATGGCATTGGAGAGGACGCTGCCGAGGTTTTTGAGGACGATGACGACGTAGAAGATGTAGCTACAAGCTCTCGCACTGCTGTTGCTACTGTAGGACGTCCACTGGTGCTTCCCGTCAAGGCCAGGAGCATAGCGGCAATGATGGCGATGATCTGCTTTCGCTGGCGCGTCTCATTATGCTGCAGGACCAGCGCCAGAGAGAAGTCGATCGCGAACAGCAGCAGCGTTGGCGCGAGGAAGAACGCCGCCAGCGCGAACAAGATCGAGCAGACGACCGCGAGAGAAGCAATCGGCTCTTCGAGTTGCTAGCGGCTGCGTTGGCGGGGATAACGAGAGCAACACAAGCTAATCAAGGGGGAAATTGAATTGTTTACACCAGACTTACCGGATCCTGAGCTTAGTTTGGCATGTAGACAAAGCGCAACTGATTAATACCGACTAATCTAGCTCGAAGTTGAGAAGTAATACACATGCGTCGAGGATTAACCGTCTTTCGCCTCGCTCCTCGTAGTCTAGCCGGTTGTTTAGCCTAGGAAATGAGCTTTGGAAAGCTCGCATTCCCCACTCTGCGGCTTGTTACGCTGAGGTGGCCTGGGTAACACTTCCACATCTGAAGCAGATGACGCAGCTCCCAAATAGTCCTGACTTGATTTGATGAGGAAGGTGTAATCGCTGGTAGCAAACGCGGAGTCTACCACGCAGCGTGCACCATACAACTCGTAAGCAGCTCGCAGCTTCTGGTAGATCCCGCCCCACTCTGCAATTTGCGAGTCGTGTAGTGATCCAAGTGCGTTCAGTGCGTACGCAGCGATGGTCCCGTCAGGTACAAACACAAGCACGTTGCCGACGTAGTGATCGTGCTTTCACTCATTGTAGAATACGTTTTGAATGACACAATTTCCGCTCTGCTGTAGGTATAGTTTCAGGCCATCAGCATCAGCAAATACAGCGTGAAGCCTGGTGTGGTGTCGATGGACAGCTCGTTGATACTCTTGAAGTTCAGTGTAGTCAGGCATCTTGACTGCGGCAAAAGAGTTCTTGGAAAGTACACGAACGAGGATCCTTCGTCCAAATCGAATAAACAGCGAACACACGCTTGCGGTAACTCCGAATATGATACACAAAGCGGACTCCCCACCGCGAGTGTGTGTCCACGCTAAACGAGTGCCAGACACTGTGCGGCATCTAACAGGCGCCAGCGCCCTCGAGTAGGGTCACGAACACGACGGATAGCGGAACCGGAGGGGCCGTACGGCGAGTACGCAGTATACAGCTGCTCAAAAAGCCTAGCACATAGCGAAATGTTCGATGTCCCAAACCAGTCAACGTGATGAGTGCTGGGTCATCGCCAGAACCGAATAGCGTCGCGAAACCAGCCATATGGGGCCATTGGAGTGCTGCACGAACCACTCGGCGATCACGCAGGCGGCGCTATCGCCTGCTTAGTCTTTCTCTGAACGTCTGTCTGCGTCTTGAACCTTGACAGCGCTGGATGGCGGCAAGAAGAAGGATTTCGATAGGCGCCATCGAGTCAGTGTGGGGCAAGATTTGATATTCGCAGTTTGGTTTTCAGGGTGCAAAGATCTGGCACAACCAAATTCGCTGCTCCTTTTCTTGCACCACATTTGATACGCACATTTTGGGTTTTCAGAAGTCGTCCAATATGACCACTTGAGCGCTCACGAAATGACAAAGCCATTTCCAAAATGTCACCCCAGTCAGATATGATATGGCCGGTCATTTTCTATCTGACAATCACTTTTCACAAGCCCGAAACTTCGACGCCGCGCGTCTCCCACCGCAGGCAGGGGTGAAGGCGTCCTTCATCCACGCGCTGGTGACGGCGGGCGCCGAGTCCAGCGAGGACTTCGGCGATACGGCGGACGAGGCTGCCACGCCCGGCGGGCTTAACGAGCATGTGCACCGATCGCTTCACGGCAACGGCGGCTACGGGCTCGTGGCGGACCAACTGGACGCCATCTTCAAGCTGTCGGGCACGGACCCGGACCCGCACCCCGCGCGCAACCAAACGGTGTCAATGAACTAACTCGCGCGGCTTGTGTTCGTTGAAGGCACGAGCCGCTGTGGTCTAGGCCGATGGAAGCTTGACCATCAACTGTTTGCTGCAGCCGTCGACGCGAACGAGCTAGCGCCTCTGCAGGCCACGCTTTGCCGCTCCGCATCCGGGGAGGCGCACAAAATGGAGAGGAAGTGGATGCCTGGATCTAGCGACGCGGGCAAAACGCTCTGGCACATGCAGAAGACCGGCGTGCTATCCACCACCTTTAAGCCGTCTACTAACACAAATACATCACAGCTATCGAACGGCAGCAATTAATCCACGAAATGCATTAGATAGGGCTGTAGCAGTAGATCGTGAAATTGATCAGGCATTGAAACCCAACGCAATACATGTAGCAGGGAGGGGCTTGGCGCTTCTCTTCTGCTTTGGGAGCCACTTGTACCATGAAGCGATCGGCGAGACTCAGGCGACGCTGCTGAACCTGAATCGCCAACTCGTGCTGTTTGCGTTTGGACACCACGCGAGCCTTGACATTAGACACGTTGCTAACACGGCATAGCGACTATTAGACACGTTGCTAACACGGCATAGCGACTCTTGCCATATCTTCGTTCTCGCACAAAGCAGGCAAAAAAATGTGTGGACGTCTTGCCCCCATAGGTTGTAGGTTCCCTAAGCGGTGTATCACTTTCCAAACCAAGCCGTCTCTTCCTTAAGCGGATTGTGAACGATGTGATTTGGTGTGAGCTCCTGGGAATCGCTGTTAATATTGAAGAATCTGCTCACCGCAGAACCTGCATTCAGATAGTGTTAGGGGAAACAGAGCATACCACAGCGTTGTTACCGTTTTGAGAGGTCGACATCTGACTTCGTGCTGAGCTCATTCCTGCACAAATGATGTACCTGACTGCCGTAAACACAGCAAGGAGATGTCTTCGCTATGTCTCTCCAATGACATTCAATCTTAGTGCGCTTCATGGGTGTGTTGCTTGCACCGCAAACCGAGAAATGAGGGACGGAGCGAGTGGGGAAGGCCAATTTTCGCGCCCTTCGAAGATATCACATGGATTGAAGTTTGGGGAACTATAGTAGTGCTAACTAGCACTACTAATGACATTTTTCTCGCTTCTATTCAAATAGCACTACTAATCGGCCAAACCACCAGTACTATAGCATAACACTACTAATTTGTAGTGATATTTTACTACTAACGCTTGTAATCTGGTGTCTACTACCAAACCCTGGCCAATACCGTATCGCCCCTGTCCTAAGCAAACTGCAATGTACACAGTTTACGGTACATCTGTTGCCAAGTCTCAGAATTAAATGATAAAAAGTAAAAGTTATAATAATTATTGGTATTTCGGACCAATCGAAGTATGGACACGGCGGGAATTGAACCCGCGTCCATCCGCATAAAATTGCGGTGCTCGAATAGACAGCTTGTGTCTGCGCATGAACCGACAGCGCCATGAATGAGACGCCTTGAAAATTGCGAGGGAAAGTCCTTCGTCGGCTGCAACTTCCAGCGTCTTGTACTTAAGCATCTGGCACGAAACAGGACAGCCATCCTTACGCATAGAGTTGATCCACAGCACAATATCACCTCCAGCGTCACTAGAGAGGACGGTGCCCTGTCCACTGTAGCGTAGATTCTTGAGGTGACCCTTTCCTTCATCACAGACCGCTACAATGTGGCCCTGTTGCTTTTTCCATTTTGAAATCGGCTTCTGTTTCCGCAGAGTATCGGACTCGCTGCAATTTGGGTAGTAGTGTGGAATAGCTTCGTTCACAGAATAGCCAGCAGCCAGGAATTCGAGAAGGCGGCGCTTGTGCGTATAGTCGACTGCAGTGCGGGTGTAACGCTTTGGCTTTTTGCCGGTTCCTGTGGTGCGTGGTCTACCCATAGCACTTTGAACACTGAGACCGAATGGCTGGTGGCAGCCTATAATTAGCTGGTCAACATGGAATTTTAACTACAGACATGCGGTGTCAATGCATTGTTTTCATTGGCTAAAATAAAAATTCGCTTAGGACAAAACTTCGCTTAGGACAGGGGCGATGCGGTACACAAAAATTTCTAGTGCAGATTTAGTAACCATAATTGTCCATAAATTAATAACAATAAGTTTCCATAATTTGATAACAATAATTGTACTTAAATAAATTATTGAGAGCGATATTACGTCTAGGACATGGCGCAACGCAAGCGAGAGGTGCAGCTGCACTCGCACGATTTCGAGTGGGAAGACCTAGCGCAGGAATGCCGCTCACAGGAGGACGGGGACGTTGAAGTGGTGGACGCGAACGAGAAGGAAGGACGTCTGGAGACCCAGCAACTGGCTCAGGAGGCCAAGGACAAGTGGGACGTCTTCCACCAGCGCAACAACGGTTGGCTGCCATGTAGCACGGGGTCTAGTAGATTTCTTAAGGCTGACTCTCAATGTTGCGGGTGCGTCCAGGCAAAGTCTACAAGCCGCGCAATTACCTCGTGAAGGAGTTCCCGGAGCTGTACGTGCCAGAGCGTGAGGCGGTGGAAGTTCTGGAGCTCGGGTGTGGCTACGGAAGCGCCATCTTCCCCATTCTGGCGGAATGCCCCAATGTCCACGCACAAGTATGTGACTTCAGTGCACACGCCATTGACATTCTGAAGACAAACCCAGAGTACGACGCTGAGCGGTGTCGGGCTTTCGTGTGCGACATCGCCCAGGAGGAGCTGGAAGGGGTTGAGGCGGAGTCCGTCGACATTGTTCTCATGGTGTTCGTGCTGTCGGCGGTGCCGCCCGGATCATTTGCGCGCGCACTGCAGAAAATTTACACGGCGCTGAAGCCGGGTGGCATCGTCTGCTTTCGAGACTATGGGCTGTACGACCTCGCGATGAGGCGCAATGCCAAAAAGCTGGGGCCGAACCTGTACTACCGCAGTGACGGTACTTTAGCGTACTTCTTCTCTCGCGAAAATTTGGAGGAACACTTTGAGCAAGGCGGGTTTCACACGCTGGAGAATGAATACTGCACCGTGCGCCTGCGAAATCGGAAGAAAGGAGTTACCATGGACCGTGTTTGGCTGCATGCCAAGTTTCAAAAGCCCCACGTGAAGGATAATGCAGCTGAATAGACTTGAAAATGGCATGCTACCGGGGTTTTGTATGACTAGTACCAGAGGAGATTTTGGCGCTTACGGAGTCTAATCGGTGGTGATGAGATGAAATACTGGCACATTGTTCACATAGATATTTACACATTCTATCACTGCATGCATTTATTAGTCGCAACCATCACCACCGGCAATGACAAGACATGAGGTGGAGTCGAAGATGCTCATAACGTTGGTCATCACGGACCACACGAGGGAGAACGTCAGATACACCACCGTGATAACGCCCATAATTCGGCTGGACCCGCCGAGGCGCTTCATCATTTGGGTTTGTTCCTTTTGGCGGGGAAGCATGAACAGAAACACGAGCGAGAACAGGTTGGCCGCCCACATGATCACCACGGTAATGGTCACATCGCGCCTCACGCCGTGGCTGTCGTTCTGAATACGCTCCGTCGAAAGATCGTATTGGCCATCTACGTTGCGGGTAATCGCAGTTGCGAAAGGTGTGGAGAGGTTGAAGACCGTCGTGAGTAAGCCGTACATGGCTCCTTCATGTCCTTCCGTTGAGAGCTCCACCATGATGAAAGAGCCCACAATGAAGATAACTCCCTGAGGAATCTGCTCTAGAATGGGAATTCCGACCCAAATCCAGGGCGAGCGCACAACGTCCCAAATTGTCAGCAACTTGCACACAGCGTCCAGCGATACGTTCAAGACCATGGTCACCACGGTAGTGCGGCGCCAGTCCCAATCACGACCATGGTTGCCAGCAAACCAGACCGAGGCGGCAAACACGCCCGTGGAAACGAAGCCTGAGACTTTGTCCTCAACCGGCGTGACCTTCGCCCAAGTGGTTTGGATTGGGAAGCTCGACACGTACGTGAAAGACGCGAAGATGCCTGAGAAGAACTGGTACGCGATGTACTGGTACACTGCTCGTGTCTGCACGACGTCCCAGAGCTCGTACATGTAGTGCTTGAAGCTCTTGTGGTCACCCGGACGCTTCTCCTCGCGTATGAAAAGCCACGTGACCGGGATGATCGGCACCAGCGCGACGGCCACGATCAACATGAGGATCGGGAACGTCAGCGAGAAGTTGAAGTCGCCGCCGTAGTCCTCGCCATTGAAGCAGAACGCGACGAGAATCAGCGCTACGATGTTGAATACAAACCGCGTTGTGTAGATCACGGTCTGCGTTTTCCCTCGAAGCTCAAGTGGCTCTCGTTGGGACAGCTCCACCACGATACCATCCGCGCACACGTCGGCCATGAGGTACCCGAAGGCAGACCCCATCATGGGGATGACGTATAAGCTGCCCTCCTTGGCTGCGTCGTAGTTAATCGTTGCAACAATTTCAGGGGTGTAGTCCTCGGGTTTCACATCGCGGTAAGCTGGGTCTGTAAAATATGGCGCGCCCTCGGGGGTACAAACCATAATGATGAGCATGGCCAACGTAACGATCCAGCCGATGACCATGTACGGCCGACGACGATATCCGTAGATTGGGAAGCAATCTGATACGATGCCGTAGAATACCTTGAAGCTCCACGGAAGCTGCACCAGCACGGAGGCCGTAGTCGTTTGCGATCCCGGCAAGTTGAGGTAGTTCTGTAGGAACGGGTAGATGACGTTGGGTAGCACTCCATCGATGAAGCCGACTGCGGCGTACTGTGCGACGAGCCCGATGTAATCCCTCGAAAACAGCTTGGGCGCTCCGCCGCTCCGAAGCGCGCCGCCTGCAATGTAATCGTCGTACACGTAGCGCATCTTGCCGTAGCCCTGGGACGCGTCCAGCGGGGAAAAGCTGTCCCTCGAGTCGCCCAGCATCGCCGCCGAGTTGGGGTTGAACTCTAGCATCTCCGGCAGCGGCATTTCGGTCTCTGTCGGCCTCAAGTCAGACAGACTCATGTGCGCTGGAGGCGGATTAACGAAAACTAAATGCCCCGATACTGGCTTGATCGACGACGGGCAGCGTGCGGCACGGCGTGCGGGCAACAAAGGTCAGGTGAACAACTTGCAGCGCAGGAGCCCGGTCGCAGGATGTGCTATCGGGTCAGGTGCACATATTGTTGGCCAGCTCTCCCAACAGCAGACAAAACAGCGGGCGCCAAACACACGCATGTGCTTTGAGAGGCGAGCATCTCCGCCTTCTGTCCGTACGGGATAGGTAGCGATCGCATGGCTACGGCCCCAACGTGCGCGCTCCCAGGCACATGTTTGACTGACTTTCGGCGTGGGAAAATTGCACCGTGCAATCGGACAGCGTGGAGTTGATAGACCTATCATCAATCGTCGGGTCGGACCGGGGTGTGCGGTACACCTCACGGTTGAAGAGATCTGCCGGAGCATGTACTGTAGCCCGATGCTAGGAGTGTCATACTTTAAGTATAAGTGCATGAAATGTACTCTCTGACTCAGCAACGGAACAGAGGCAGTCGCTATTGATACCGCAAAGCTCAATGTGCCATAGGTATACATTCAAGGTGTGTCCAACAGGATATGCTGTTGAAACATAGAGTTCTGGATACCTACTGGACCTACTGGACAGCATCAAAATATTGCTTCGTCACTTTGGAAGTACAAGGAAGGCAATGCATCATAATAAGAACGGCGTGTAGGAGCGCACTCTGCTCTCTGGGCTAGAGTATCTTCAGAGGAAATACCTTATACATGTAGCGCACGAATACCACAAGATCAAAACGCTACAAGTAATTTACATAGTGAGTGTACTGCTGAAATTGAAGCAACAATCTTGAAGAAGCTTATACAGATGGGGGGATTGTTGCTGCCGATCTGTCGTGGCGACAGAGTTCACTGCTTTCCGGCAAGCATTCAGCTGGAGGAGTAATCCGGCGGCTGCACTGTAGCAGAGGGCAACAGGTCAGCCGAGGATAGCAGGCTATTAATACTAATTGACTTCAAGTAGACCTATAGTACTCGATAAACACAGATCCATCCAACGCAAACTGCGATTGCAACAACATACTGTTGGTGAGAGAGAGAGGTGCGGTGAGTCGTGAACTCGTCCTCGCAATCTTAGAGATTTCGCAGACGACAACGACTATACGGTACGCTCAAAATCCTCGGTACCGTGTTGCGGCGCTACTCGCCGCGAAAGGGGGGGGGGGCGACCATGTACAGAGATACTTCGAAGTGAGGAAATGACAGGTTTGAGTTATATTCCATAAAATTCCAAATTGTGGGCCAAATGACAAAATCAGACAATCCAACAAATTTATGGCGTAAAAGCTCACGGAACTGCTCGTCAGGCAGTCCCGGCCTTAGAGTCGTCGTGGTGGCCGCTGCCTTGAAGATGTCCGCTGTCTTGGAGGAGACTGCATCGCGAAGTATATACCGACATCGTTGAGGTGTACATGTACGTGGTGGATCATGCCGTTGAAGTCGTCACGCAGAAATACACCTTTGAGGAGACAGCGGTGGAAGAGCACGCCTTGAGCATGGTGGCCGTGGAGCAGGAAACCGTGATGGACTTCTGCATCAAAAGGTATTGAGTGTTGTGAACAGCGTGGAGAAGCTGTCCTAGGTGAAGGTCGTACATAAGACACTGAAAATACCGAGGAGACACAGCCCGTTGTGTAGGGTACCTGCCTACTCGTCACATCCACGTTTGTTATGACCAAGCTTCCAGCAGCGCATCCGCATTTGTGTGCTTTCTTCTGGGTAGTTTGGCTTCGCCTGCACTAGAAATTCGTTTTTCCCTCAGTTGCCCTCCTCCTCCGCGGTCACCACCTCCACCATGTTTCTCCTCCATGCCGAACTCTACGACGACTCTATCTATCGTCCACTGCGGCGACTCCAGCTTTACCAAAACGGACATCTCCACGACGGGCCCGGCGCGTGGTCCTCTTTTGCAACCTGATGTGGTGTGGCGCGCAGTACCATGGTTGAGCTGTTACTTCTCTGAGTTCCATAAATTTGTCATTTGGGGCACTATTTGGATTTTTGGGGTGAAGCCCCCCTATAATGAAACGAACACATATTTTTTTACTCCTTCATTTTGTCCGTCTAATATCGGGGTTCTTGACAATCGACCTCCAGCGGCGGTTGTCCACTACCATAAGCGCGTCCTGCGGCTGTTGGTGCTGCGGCGGTTTGACTGGTGGGTGCGCCACGACGAAGGCTTGCATGACCGGATCCATCGTGCGCGTCAGTATGAAATAGAGGAGAACGTTAGGAGTATTTATTGTAAATATCTGCTACTATATCAAGTAGCGAAGAGTTGACGCACTGCCGCCGCGAGCAGGTTGGCAACCTCATCATCCTACTAGCGAGTAAGACGGTCGAAGATTGGGCGGCTGTTGCCGGCATCTTGCTGGTGGAGTGTTGAGAAATGAGGCTCAATCGAGGCCGCGAGTGGCTCATCAGTAACTGGCTGGTATTTTGCGAAAGTTATGCACTTTTTAGATAAGGCTGTCTCGTAACAGATAACTACAAGGAAAATATGGATAAACCATTATCGCATTATATTTTTCTGAGTTTGCCTATGCAAGGCAGCTGCATACAAAATGAACGAGTTAGATGTGTTAATACCGCATCTTATAATAATTATGGCAGTTTATCCACCTGCAGTATTGTCTCGTAAATAACAGTGGCATCCACGATACACTCTCATAATTTACGAAAAACCTTGTTTTTAACCTGTGGTCTAATGTGGACAAGAATGGGGGTTTCCTAGGAGTATTAATAGGAGTCCGGTGCCGATCCCGCGAACGGCTATTCGTGGTGAGCTCTCACTTCCAAAGAGCCTCGTACAGCGCTAACAACTTGCGCACGGGGATTCACCCAGGACTACCCTCGATCAGCAAAAATCACCTCGTCCCGTCTGGCATTGGCTCCACCAGCTTCGTCTGCCGACCATCGTGCTCCGCCAGCCAGTCCAGTCGCCGCTGCCGCACGACCACGCCGCCTTCAGCTTCATCTTCGCCGCTGTCTGCGACAGCCGACACCTGCCCGGCCCATGTAGTGTCGACTGCCTAGGCCGGTGGACCCGGTCCAGCGCCCGGTGGTCCAACGGCGGTGCAGCCGACTGCACCTGCGGACGTCATCGTGATCGACGACGGCGCGGCGGCCGCTCCCCCATCGCCAAGTCGCTCGAGCGCGCGTCTTCGTGCCAAGAGGGCAGCGCGCGTGCTGCGTGGTGCCTCGCGGAAGGTCAAGCGCGTTGGGCCTCCTGGTGAGGCCGAGGCACGCCCCAGCAAACGCAGGCCCCGCCGGCCCCGTCACCAGCAGCACGTGCCGTTGCTGACCCCGACGTCGCCCTGTCTGCTGCGGGTGGTCCGCCCTCGGTGGCTCCTTCGGGTGCCACGTCTACGCCGGCTTCAGAGCTGCCCTCGCCAGGCGAGGTTGTAGTGCTGCACGAGGCGGCGGTGCCGCGCGAAGTGATAGTGTCGCACGAGGCGATGGTGTCGCATGATGAGGTGGTGTCGCGTGAGGCGGTGGTGCCGCGCGAAGCTGTTGTGCCGCGCGAGACGGTTGTGCTGCGCGAGGCGGTGGTGCAGCTCGAGGCGGTTGGGGCCGCCGCAAGTGCCAGGCCTGCTGCTCAGCATTGTGTCCCTCCGTACCGCGGTTCCGCAGCCGACCCCTGAGCAGCGACCCTGTGCAAGGCGACCGCGCTGTCTCCGCGGCCGCGGCAGCGCCTGCCGGCAGTACCACTGCTACACCGACGCATGTATCGTGGACGCTGCCGCCTCCTGGTAACAACACTACGGACATGCCGCCGGCCGCGGTTAGCGATCTTCGCCGCGTCAGTTTCCAGCTCCCGCGGACTCGCGTGAAAGGCGAGTATTACCCGCCGCTCGCGCACCAACTCGCGGCACACCGTCTCTTCTGCGACCTCAACACCGAGTCAGGTAGGTGGATGTCTGCCATGTCTTTCGCGCTACACCTGCGAGAGCTCGACTGCGTCCGTTTCAACGCGCCCCCGGCGGTACTAATGGCTCTGTATAGTGGCCGCCTCGGCTCCCGGGGCCTTACTGTGATGCATTTTCGACCTCAGTCCGAACTGGAGCAGCTCGTGAAGGGCTCTAGCAACGCCAATTTCTCGGCGGATTTTGGTGCCGGCGCCACCCTTCCAGCAACCGACGCCCGGCGCCCGACCTACGAAGACCTCCTCGCCGCTATCGGCGGACTCGTCTCGTTTGGCGATGCGGTGTGGTACGCCCACGCCCGCCGCCTGCTCTCGCGCGTTAAGCGCTTGAGTTAGCCAACATAGAGCGTGACAGCAATATGCCCGAACTGGTGTCGCTCACGTTCATGTTCGTGAACCAGTTCGTTGGCCGCGCGCTCGCGCATCTACTGGTTGACTCGTCGCACTGGTGGCGAGGTTTTTGCGAAGCGGTGCGCGCGGTCGACTATCATGGCGCTGATTGGCAGGCGGCCCTCAATGGCCTCGCGCTACGAATGGCGACGGCAACTGCGCCAGCTACGAGTAATGGTAACTGTCTTGGGCCATGGCGCAGTAAATGAGGTCAAATTCACCTCGTGGAGCGCCCGTCAGCAAGTCCTCGGGTTGGTGTTCGACTCCATCGCTGGCACTGTGGCCATGCCTGCCAGCAAGATCGCCAAAACCAATTAATGCGTTCGCTCCGCGCTCTCCGTAGGTTTCCTTTCCCGCTCGGATTCCCGCTCGCTTCTCGGTAGGCTCCGCCACGCCGCTACATGAGTTCGCCCCGCTCGGCCGTTCCTCCAGCGGCTTTGTCTCCAGGAGCGTCACCTCCAGCGCTGGCAAAAGGTACCGATTTGGAGAACGATGAAAAAGTACCTCATTTGGTGGTATACGATCCTTGCTGCCCCACTACTGAACGGTGTTCCCATGTCCTACTTCCGTACTCGCCCTGCGCCCGATGTGGTCGTCGACATGGACGCCTTTGATATTGGGTTGTGCGCTCTCGTGCCCGCGGACCGCCTCGTCCTCCGATATAGTTTCTCCACCCAAGAGGGACGTCTCATTCAAGCTACCAAGTCCGATCCCTCCGTCGGTTTTGACATCAACTATCGAGAACTCCTGTCCTGTGCCTTTGCCGTTCACGCGTGGGGTCCACGCTGGTCCTCCAGCCGGCGCGGTCACCAGGGGCCGCCGGTACACGTTCAGTTTAAGATCGACAACACGTCGGCGGTGGCCTGGCAGAACAAAATGGCCTCCCGTAACCACCGGGCGCAAACCTTCGTCTGCTCGGCCTCTGGGAGCTCGAGTTCGGGCTTCGGTTTTCGGCTGCATACGTCGTGTGTGTCGACAATCGGATTGCAGACGCGGGCTCTCGATATGATAGCAGTGTCGCCATGGCTACTTAATTTGACAATCTAACTTGTGAGTGGTTGCAGGCTGCAACGGTGACAGACGTCTCGATTCTGGAAGCGATTTGGCCTATTATCTCCTCACACACTCTATCGCTGCAACTACACTAGGCAAGTACCGTGGCGCCCTCCGCGCATGCTACACGTGGACAACCCAGCGCGGAATCCAGCCCTCCCTCCTCGGGTACTCGTCGGATGTCAAGTTGCCGTTAATCACCGACTTCGTCCTTCACGGCTTCCAAATCGGTTACGGCTCCGGGCGACCTATTCGTGGCACCTCCATCTCGACTACACTACACGGTATCCTGCATTTCTTTCGCGCGGCGGCGCTCGACTTCCCGTGCGGCCATCCACAAGTCCGCATGATCCTGAAAGGCATACTGCGTCTCGACGCTCCTGTGCGCCACAAGGCGCCTGATTCGATGTTGCTGCTAGAACGCTGTCATCGCTCTCTCAATTTGGCGACGCCATCGGACCAAGCTCTCTGGGGGGTGTCGTGTCTGGCCTTCTTCTTCCTACTCCGGCGGTCAGAGCTTGCTTCCAAGGGGCGAACGTTCGCGTGGTTTTCCCTGAAGGCGACTGACATTGTCGTCCTCGATGTAGTGGGTCTAACTTGACTCACTACTTTAGCTTACACGTTGCGCAACGTGTATGAGGAAGCGTAAGTACTTAGTAATTACTTAGGTTAATTATATTTGAATATACAAATATAAGTTAAGTAACAAAAGGGATCCAAGTGACTTAGATTAGGTAAAATGAGAACTGTATTGTTTGTAAATTGATCTTCCTCTAAAATCTGCTAAAAACTGTTTATCATCTATGAAAGGGTTGGCAGCGGCTGGCTGTCAGAGCCCCGCTAATATGCATGTCTCTGATTGGTAGAAAGATGCTGCTTTCTACCAATAGGATCTTTGGGTATGTGTGGACCACTCACTGTGGTGGTCCACTTCAATGTATCCATCGGTGTGTCTTACACCAATGTGAGGAAGTATCCAAAACGTTTAACAGATAACCTATCTGTTAAATTCACAAGTGGCTTGCAGCCACTTGTACGTGTAACCGTTACACCATCCCCCTATAAGGTTAGACGCGCGGGGTCCCCGCACGTCAATCTTTGGAATTGACCATTCGTCAATTCTCCGCGTTTGGAGAAGAAATCCGCGCTCATTCAACGATGAGCGCGCCTCAGAAGAAGTCCGCAAAGTCGATGGGGAGTCATCTCTCCATCGACGACTACTCGAACGCCAGAAGGCGAAGTACGGTGACGTCGTCGACTTCGACGACGACGATGAAGACATGGAGGGCGAGGAGGACTCGCCCTCTAAGCGCAAAGAATCAGTGTCGAGCGAATCGCTCGACCCTCATGCCAAGAACATTCGCCCGCGTGAAGGGGACGAATCGGACGCTTCGAGTTCGAAGCGTTCGCGTACTGAGAGTGATACCCCACTCGCTTCAGCTGGGGCTCTCAGTACTCCGCGCGCTGCTGCTGCAGCGCGTGATGTTAAAGCTCAAGGCTCTCCGCGCGCTGCGCCTGCAGCGCGCGATCCATCGATGCCGTCCGCGTCCGAGATCGCGGACCGGTTTGGGAACTCGGTACCTCCGAATGAGGTGCCGCTGTACGTATGCAGCGCCATCAAAGATGACGCTGTGGCTGCCGAGCTGCACTTTGATGCTGAAACGCATCAAAGGCGCGATACTACATCGGACTCTTTCATGAGCTCCGATGGTTTCAAAGCAAGAAGACCTCTTCTCGCAGCAAAGTGCCCGAATGGCAGGCACTTTGTCAAGCTGGAACGCCTTTGTTGAGAACTTCAACAAGAGGCCGAGTGCTTACCGTGATCGGATTAAGCAAGCGCGTGATCGCTTCGAGACGTACTCGAAGCGTGGAAAACTGGAGCAACTTCATGTTGCTGCTGAGGAGGCGAATGTGCCGTGCGCTGTGCCCGAGGGCTTTCAGTGCACGAAGTGCTTCTCAGGCGCGGTCCGCTTGAGCGACCGCGACCTGAACGGGTACACGTCGTTCCGTGTGCCCGAGAGTCTCAAAGAGCTCCGTGCTAAGTTCTTAGCACGTGAGGGTTCGGGCGCTGGCGATGATCGCAGCGCTCGCTCTACTTCCGCTGTGCCAGTGCGTACTGCTCCTCGTACGCCCTCACCATTTCCGGAACGTCCTCCAGCAAGACGTTCCGCGGCTCCCATGTATCTTGATGGGGAGGAAATCCTCTCCAACGAATACGAAAACGAGCCCCTTGAGGGTTCGTTTTCGGGATACTATGGTCAACAATCCGCTCAACAATCCAGCGGGTTGAGCCGCGGGCGTCACGGATCGGCGGTGGCGGGGTGGGAACACGCCCGGGTATGATCAGCCCCGGGCTGATCAGTATGCGCCTCTCCACGACCGGGTGACCGTCGTGGAGCGTCTTCAGGCGCTGAGTTCGCCGCCCTAAAACAGGAGCTGGCGAACCAGAAGGCCCAAGTCGCGGCGGTCTCGCAGACCGCCTCGAACATCCAGGTCGAGCTGGGGACCCAGATGAAGGGGTTGCTCCAGCGCGTCCGCGCGCTGGAGGAGAGGTTGCTCGTCGCCGAGGCCAAGTCCTCCGCTTCTGCCTCGGCTCCTGCCGAGGCTTCGGGTCAGCCGAGCTAGATGGCTCGTGCTGCCGGTATGGCTTCAGCCGTCCGACGTAAAAGGTCGGATGGAGGCGCATGCTAGACGGTATGTCTAGCGTGTATGCGTTGCCGTGCCGTGCCAACACAGTGAACGGCCCGATGAAGCGCGGAGCAAGCTTGCTTGCTCCGAAATCCGAAACTGCATGTCTAGGCAGGTTTTGTGTAGCTAACAAAACTAATGAACCAACTTTAAATTCATTTGTGTTGCCTCTGCCCGCATTGTCTGCGTTCAGCTTCTGTTGATCAACAGAAGCTGCTATTGTGTCTTGGACAAACCGAATCACGGCTTGTCTTTTGGTGATGAAACTGATTGCATCCGAGCTGAAGTCATTCAGCTCGCTCTCCGCTAGAGGCCCGGCCTCTGCGTGGTTCTTGCGGTGTCTGCGCCCTGCGCAGACCCGTGGTCGTTGGCCATGTTGTTGGGGAGTCTGCGCCCTGCGCAGACTCATGTGGTTTGTCCATTGTTGCAGCTGACACTGTGCAAGTGTCAGCGGTTTTCTGCGGCTGCTGTATTGCAGTCGTAGATCCTCCCCCACTTAAAGTGGGAGCCATCACTCCGAGTAAACTCGGGAGGCGTGGATGCCGCATGGCATTCACGTAGAACGGTGTATGCCCGGTCGAGGCATGCACTGAGTTATTGATGGCAAACTCTGCCATCGATAAACACTCGCTCCAGTATTGGAACGAGTGAGCGTAGCTCTTTAACATATCGACGAGCACGCGATTCACGCGCTCGGTTTGACCGTCCGTCTGCGGATGATCCGCAGTCGACATGGAAAGCTGGCTCCCAAGAAGTGTAAACACTTCTTGCCACAGATGCGCTGTGAAGCGCGGGTCTCTGTCCGACACGATGTCGGACGGCATGCCATGGTGTTTGAACACCATGTCGACGAGCAGACGGGCCGTCTGCTTCGCGGTCACCTCTGCTGGCACCGCAGCAAGATGTACCATCTTGCTGAAACGGTCTACAAAGACCACAACACCGGTGTTCCCTCCGCTATCCGGGGAAGACCAAAGATGAAGTCCAAAGACATGGACTTCCAACACTCCGACGGAGTCGGTAGTGATTGCAGTGGAGCCTGCGCGAATGGCGCAGGCTTTACGCGTTGGCATACCTCGCAAGCACGGATGTACTTGCGCACCCACTTATACTGGTGGTGCCAGTAGAAGTCGCGCGTGAGAAGGACGTAAGTCTTCTCACGTCCGAGATGTCCCGCAGTCGGGGCATCATGGTACTCGTACATGATCCTGAGTCGCAGGTCATGGTCATTTGGCA
Organism: Phytophthora cinnamomi; assembly: GCF_018691715.1. Lineage (NCBI taxonomy): Eukaryota > Oomycota > Peronosporomycetes > Peronosporales > Peronosporaceae > Phytophthora > Phytophthora cinnamomi. The sequence continues at coordinate 361,207 of NW_027150933.1, forward strand.
CGACAACGCGATCCGCGTTGTCGTCGACTGCATTGTAAAGCAGTAGTCCGTCGTGCACACGAAAGCGGTGTGCACGCGCTCGAAGGTGCTTGGGCAGCTTCTGACGGGACTTGTCAGAAGGCGCTGTGCCATAGGCCAGCAAGAGCTTCGCGTCCGCGTCGTGCGCGTACGCGGCCTTCACATCATCCAACAGAGATGATGTGGGTTTGCTCGATCGCATGGCGTCAATGGCATTGACGTCAACAGCTTCTGCATAGTCCGGCCGACGTGATAACGCGTCGGCCACCACGTTCAATCTTCCGGGTTTGTATTCGACCCGGAAGTTATACTCCGCAAAGAATGAGAGCCATCTCGCCATTCTTTGTGAAATGTGGCGACTTCACTGCGGTGCGCAGTGAAGCATGGTCGGTGTAGACCACAAATGGTCTACTCCCAAGCAAGTACACTCGGAACTTTGCGAGTGCATACTTCATGGCAAGGAGTTCCTTGTCATGCACCGGATAGTTGCGCTCAGCTGGCTTCAGCTGACGCGATTGGTAGTAGACGACACGATCACGGCCCTCGTGATCGTGCTGCATCAACGCGCATCCGATCGCGAAATCGGATGCGTCACACACTACGTGAAATGGGCGATCTTGGTCAGCCACTGCCAAGATCGGCGCCTCAGTCAAGCCCCGCTTGACTGTATCGAATGCCTTTGGCAATCGGGTGTCCAATTCCACACAGCTTCTTTCTTAAGAAGCTGTGACAGCGGGCGGATCTTGCCCGCATAGTCCTCCACGTACTTGCACAAGTACGTGGCCAAGGAACTGCCTCAGTTCCTTGACACTTGAAGGCGTTGGCCATTCGTTAATCACTCTGACCTTTTCTGGGTCAGGGCGGACACCATTCTTCCCTACGAGACACCCGAGGACGGGTATCTCGCTCGCCCCGAAGATACACTTCTTCAGGTTCGCGTAGAGCTTATGCTTTCGCATAAGCTCAAGTAGCCTCCGGAGATGCACCCTGTGCATCTCTACGTCGTCTTCCCGTCCACAGCCCGGCTGTGGATGAATACATCATCGAAGTAGCTCGGTGCGAAGTCGCGCACCGAGCGCAACAAGTGCGTCACGCACCTGTTGAAAGTCGCAGGGGCATTCTTAAGCCCCTGTGGCATTACTAGCCATTCCCAGAGCATGCCGCTTGGCGTGCTCACTGCCGTGAGAGGGATATCGCTCTCACGCATTAGGATTTGATAAAATCCATCTCGCAAGTCGAGAGCACTGTAAACGGTGCTCCCGGCCATCGAATCGATGATAACATCCTTCGCGGTATCGGCGTCTGTGCCGGTACCGTCGCATCGTTCAGCTTGTTGTAGCATGAACGATGCGCCATCCGCCCTGTGGCTTCTTGACACAGAACGTCGGAGCACTGTGCGGGGACTTTGATTCCCGTACTTGTCCTGCTTTACGACGACTTTCAAAGAAGTCGTCGATCGCTTTCACTTGCTCTCGCGGCAGTGGCCACTGCCGCGTGACACATACTTCGTGCCCGGCACGAGATCAATCTCGTGCTGAATGCCCTTATCCTGCGGAAGCTCCGCAGAAATCTCTTCCGGGAGTACGTCTTTGTACTCCCTCAACAATTCGTAATAGGGACTCGACTTCAGCGAGTCCCAACCTTGTTCCTCGAAGCGCTCTCGCTTCGTCTTCGCACTGAGAGTGTCTTCACTCTCAGTGGTACTTCCCATGAAGAGCTGCCTCAGCTCTTCGCTCTCGTTCGCCGTTCTTTCGCTGTCCGAAAGAACGCAGACTTGTTCGATGCGTCCATCGTGCAAGTCGCGCGTGAAGCGCTTCCAGCTCATGGCTGGGAGCGAAGTCAACTCCGACGCCGTCGTCGGAGGACTAGCGAGTTCCGTGTCACGATACTGGAATCCAGTATCGGTGCGCGTCAAGACGCTTAGCGTCTTGACATTCGGCGTCACCGCCGCAGTCTGCCCAGCAGACTGCTCTTGTTGCGTCTCGGTCCCGGACCGAGACTTGCGCAGCGTTTTCCGCTTGCGCCGTCTTCTTGTTGTGCGGAGCCCGGCTCCGCACAGTTGTTCTTCTTGTCCAGGCCCGGCCGTGGACAGTCGTTCGCCGGCGGACCCTGTCCGCGGGCGCGCGGTATCAAGCCCGGCTTGACCGCATTTTCCTTCGTGCAGCCCGGCTGCACGGTAATGTGTCCCTTCGCCGGCAGACCCTGTCTGCGGGCGCGCGATATCAAGCCCGGCTTGATCGCATAGCGCTTCGTCGTGCAGCCCGGCTGCACGACAGCATGTAATTGCGTCAGTGCGGTACGTTTGCAACCGTCCGCACTGTTTGCAGCGTCAACTCCCGGAGTTGACACGCCTTCGTCACCTCGACGCCATTCATTGGCGGAGCCCCTCATGACCGAGGGTGCGTCGGCTCCCGGAGCCGACGCGTCGTTGTCGACCTGACCGCTTCGGGTCGGGGACTGTCCCTTACACGCTTGAACGTGGGTGTTGGTTCCCGGAACCAACACATCTTTTGCTCCGACGTCGGCAGCATTGCCGACGTGGGTCTCACTGTGCGCGCCCTCGCGCACTTCCTGGCACTCCGGGACAGCAGCATGAAGCGCTGTCTCGACTGGTGAGCCGCGCGCACCTGCTGGTGCGCGCGCTGCGTAACAGGGCCATCGCTCTCTGTTCCGCTATCGCGTCCGAAGCGCACGAGCGTGCGCTTCTTCCAGTCAATTACCGGATCATGCCGTGCAAGCCACGGCATGCCCATAACAACGTCGAACTTATCGTCCAGGTCCAGGACGATAAAGTGTTCGACAAACACTCGTTGTTTATACGAGAAGCGCACGTTCACGACGCGCTTCTCGGTCTTCACGATGGCACCTGTTGCCAGTCGTACCTCCAGAAGACTTCGAGGTGTATCTACCTCCTCGAAGTCAAGTCTCGACAGGCTTCGTAGTCGAACAAAGTTGTTCGACGCGCCTGAGTCTACCAAAGCTCGAAGAGAGTCACTCGCTCTCTTCGAGTAAACATCAAGATGACTAGGTTCGGCCTGTCATCTTGTTTCTTGCAGTGAGAGCTGGTCTCACTGGGGCTGCAGTCCTTAGTGTCGCGTGCCCGATGTCGGCACGCGCGACTGCATTACCAGTAGGGCGCCCCGCGCCTACTGGATGTTCGCGTTTTTGTTGGTCCGCGGCGATGCCTAGCATCGCCACGACGGCCACCTCCAGGGGCATGGGAGCTGTGCACTCCCGTGCAAAGTGACCGATCCTTCCGCAACGGAAGCATCGCACGTTACCTCCCTGCTGTTGGTAACCAGCAGTTGTTGCGCTCGAGAGGTCCATTGGTTCCGGACCTCCCGTCCTCGCTACCGGGCGTGGTTGCGGCCTCGGCACGTTCACATGCAGTTTAGCCTGCCGCAGGCTAAACTCCTCTTGCATGGCAAGAGTGATCGCAGCTTCGAGAGTACTCGGGTACTCTCGGAAGAGATAGGTCTTCACAGGCCCATCTCTAAGTCCTTTCATGAACGTGACGACCTTGGTCGCCTCGTCAATCAGGTTAGTCACGATATTTGATACCAAATATCGTGCGCGCTGCGCGTAAGCATGGACATCATGCTTACCCTGCTGAAGGTCGAGGAACTCCGCCCTCGACCGGAATTCGTTTGCGGGGGCTCAAACGCTTGTTTGAGCTCCTCCTTAATACTTCGTACGTGCTGAAGCACGTAGGATCGGAGAGTCGGCGTCCATACGCCCAACTCCTTGCGCGTCCGCCAAGGCAGGACATGGCGAACGCGACCTTCGACAGCGGGTCGACGATGCGTCGAGCCGCTATGGCTGTGTCGAGTTCGACAAGCCATCGGAGGAGAGGCTCGCCCTCTCTTCCCACGTAATTGCTTACGCTCAACTTTAATGGTTGAGCACGCGGTGTCGTCCCTGACGACGCCGTCACTGAGGAAGCAGCGTCACGCTGCTCCTTCATGATGAATCCCAGAGCAACACCATGTTGCTCCGTCGGCGATAGCGTACGCAGCATTGTAGCTATCGCCGCTTCTCCAATGACTGTTGACAGTCGTTGGAGGGCCTCCCACTCTGGGTCAGACAGGTGGGGGCAGTCAGCGCGTGCAACATGCGTTGCAGGCGTGTTGGAGCTCTCCATGGGCACCTCCGTGCTCATGTGGTTCTCGGCTCCGCGTTCGTACACCGCGTACGAACGTCAAGCAGTCGGTCGTTGGACGGACTACAAAGTGCTACCAGGTGTAGTGGGTCTAACTTGACTCACTACTTTAGCTTACACGTTGCGCAACGTGTATGAGGAAGCGTAAGTACTTAGTAATTACTTAGGTTAATTATATTTGAATATACAAATATAAGTTAAGTAACAAAAGGGATCCAAGTGACTTAGATTAGGTAAAATGAGAACTGTATTGTTTGTAAATTGATCTTCCTCTAAAATCTGCTAAAAACTGTTTATCATCTATGAAAGGGTTGGCAGCGGCTGGCTGTCAGAGCCCCGCTAATATGCATGTCTCTGATTGGTGAAAGATGCTGCTTTCTACCAATAGGATCTTTGGGTATGTGTGGACCACTCACTGTGGTGGTCCACTTCAATGTATCCATCGGTGTGTCTTACACCAATGTGAGGAAGTATCCAAAACGTTTAACAGATAACCTATCTGTTAAATTCACAAGTGGCTTGCAGCCACTTGTACGTGTAACCCCGTTACACTCGATAGCTCCGGCACAGCCACAACCAACGCGCGAGGCCGAGTCAGTACACATCCGCCTCAAGGGGCCCAAGACGAATCGGCGAGGTACATCAACGCTGCGAATGCTGAATCGCTCGGATCATGCGTTTCTCTGCCTGGTCTACGGTGCCCTCTGTTTGTTCAAGCCAAGACGTAGTCTCCCCATCGAGATTCCGGCAGCCGTATTTATCGACGAGCAGGGCCGCCCAGCATGTGTCTCGGAGTCAGTCATCATCAAGACAATTCGAAAGGCTCCGACCAGTCTGGGCAGTAATTCAGCGCAGAATCGCTTCGAGCCGGGGAGCGACACACATGTACCGCACCGGCGTCGACGCCTTGACGAAACAATTCCACGAGACACTGGACATCGGACACTTTCAAGCAGTACACGAGACTATACCGAGAATCGGTTGTGACCCTAGCTTCGAAGATCGTGGCTGGACAGAAGCGCATGCATCGCCTTGAGTGAGGGCTTACAGAACTAACTCGATGTTTGGGATTTCAACTCGCTCCTAAGATCGATGTTGAAGTTTGTTCTGTAAGCTCTCACTGAATAAAGGTTGTATGTGTCCTCCACGACTACGCGCACAAGGAAATCGGGGTTCTTGACAATGTGGACAAGAATGGGGTTTCCTAGGAGTAGGAGTCCAGAGCACGGTGCCGATCACGGGAACGGCTATTCGGGTTGCAGTTCCGAGTCAGTACTGGGGCACGCAGCCCGAGTACTGACTCGGAATTGTTGGTGGTGAGCTCTCAGCTCTCACTTCCAAAGAGCCCCGTCCAGCGCAAACACCCACCCTACCACACCTGGTTTCAACTCGCTCCTAAGATCGATGTTGATGTTTGTTCTGTAAGCTCTTGTTGCAGGATACTAAAACTTGGTACACTGTACCAGTTACGAGGTACCCGAACCGGTTAACCGAACCGGTCCAATAAGACCACACGTTGATTAGACGAGTAGGTTGATTGGACGAGTAGTGTAGAATGATGGTTGATTAGACGCACTAGTTGATAGGACGCATGGCCGCGTGTCTTTAGCATAGCCTAGGGTGTAAGTTCCAACAATCCAATCACTTCTGAATTTCGATTCAACCCCCCAAGTGACCTTCCTCGCCTCGCCCCAAGCCTCGGCGGTGTCTACGACCTAGTCAACCAGTGCAAGATCCCAGTACGACCTTCTTCAGGTTATGAGCCCAAGCACCATGTCCTCTGTCCAAGAGACCAAGATCTCCATCGACAAGTTCAACGGCGACAACTACGCCACGTGGAACCGCTACATGCGTGGCGTGTTCCTGACCAAGTCGGTGTGGAGCGTCGTGAACCGCGAGACGAAACCAAGCTTCGGGGACACGATGGCCAAGGACGACTACGTCAAGTCGAGCAACATCGCGTTCGGCCTGATGTTGCTCCACATGGATGCTGACTATCATCATGTGGTCGACGACTGCGAGGAAGCATGGGTGGCCTGGACGCGACTGCGTTCGCTCTACGGGGGGTCGCAGAAGGCTGGACGCATCTACCTGAAGCGCCAGCTCTTCAGCATGGAGATGGCAGAAGGCGGCAATGTGCTTCATCATTGCAATGAAGTCCTCAACATCAGCGCCAAGCTCAGCAACATCGGCGCCAAGATGGAGGATGAAGTCGTGGCGATCGGCTTGCTCAGGAGTCTGCCCAAGAATTTCGAGAACGTCGTTCTCAACTTGGAGATGAGCAACGCAGAGCTGCGCACTCAAGATGTGATCAAGGTGCTCACGAATGAGCACATCAAGCGGCAGGGCGAGAAGACGGCTCAGGTGAAGATTGAAGACGGTGCGAGGGCCTTCAATGCCGAGCGTGAAAGTCGCCAGTGCACGTACTGCGGAAAATCGGGGCACGTCATGGAAAAGTGCTGGACCAAGCAGAAGGAGGAGAATCGAGGTGCGGTCTGGTCGCGGTGCGAACAACGTCCAGTGGCGTGACGACAGCGATGACGACTGCGTCGCGTTCGCGGTCTCTATGGAGTGTGGCGTCTCCGGGACCAACAAGTTTCAAGGCTCATGGGCGATCGACAATGGTGCCACGCACCACATCTGCAACGACAAGGCCAAGTTTGTCGACATCAAGGTGTGCGACGAAGGTGAACTCACGGTCGCCAACGGCAACACGGCCAAGATCATGGGAGTCGGGACGGTCATGCAGTGGGTCACTTTGCCCAACGGCAAGGAGCGCGACATCCGCATTCAAGATGCACTTTACGTACCAAGCATGAACAAGAACCTGGTTTCGGTGCCGCAGATCAACCGAAGCGGACAGTTCAAGGTGGTGTTTGATGGTGCTGAAATGCACATCGCACAGAAGAAGTCGAAGAAAATCGTGGCTTCCGCGGACCTGATCGACGGTCTCTACTGGCTCCGAGTCCCAAGCTGCGCTGCGAATTCGGTGTCCAAGGCGTCGGTCAACGCGGTGGATCTTCATGCGCGTTTGGGTCACGCGCCGAATGACGTTCTTCGGAAGATGGTCTCAAGTGGCATGGTGACGGGTGCGAAAATGCCGATATCATCCAAGAAGTCAAGCCAATGTCGTGGGTGCCAACAAGGGGAAATGGTGCAAAAGCCCTTCCCAAGCAACCCGAACAAGCGCAAGTACAATCCGTTCGAGTTCCTACACTTCGACATTTGCGGACCCATGGAAGAAGAGTCGCTAGGTGGCGGCCGCTACTTGCTGCTGATCACGGACGAAGCCAGCGGCTGCATGTCGGGATTCTGTCTGCGAGCCAGGTCGGAGAGTGAAAGCTGCTTGCGCCGATTCATCACCAAGGTGGAGAAACAATTCGATGCCAGGGTGAAATTCGTGCGCCATGACGGAGCCAAGGAGTTCGCGACCAATTCGCTCTTGGCGTACTACGAAGACCACGGCATCGAAGTGCAGCCCACGCTTCGGTATGCGCACCAAACGAACGCGACGGCTGAACGCGCCAACAGAACCATCGTGACCATCGGCCGCAGCATGCTTCACTACGCTGGGTTGAACAAGACGTTCTGGGCGGAAGCAGCGATGACGGCGATTTACATCAAGAATCGTCTACCGTCACCCAAGTCGCCCGACAAAACTCTGTTCGAGATCGTCTACAAGTCCAAGCCCAACGTCAAGCACATGCGGATCTTCGGGTGCAAGGCCTACGTTTTGACGCCGAAGGAGAAGTGACTCAAGTGGGACCCGAAAGCTCGTGAAGGAATTTTTATGGGTTACGAGGAGCGTTCCAAGGCTTATCGAGTTTATGACATCGAGGCGGGGCAGGTGGTGATTTCACCCGATGTCACATTCGATGAGTCCAGCTTCGATGACTCCGAGACTGTCGATGGTGAAGAAGTCAACCGACTCACCGACGTTTTCGACGACATGCAAGTCTCCGAGGACTCCGGCACAAGGGTGTTCACGCAGGCGGGGAAGCGCAAATCGCGTCCGGACAACCAAGATCGCGACAATGTTCGGCGTCCTCGTCGCAGTGCTGGACTCGAAGAAGCAAGTGCGCCTGGACGCTCGGAAGATGAAGACCAACGTGAATCTACTGCGCAAGAAGAAAAATCGGAAGAAGACGATGAAGACGGCTCGACTCCACCCATGATCTGGCGTGCGAGTGCGAATGCTGTGGAAGCAAGTGACAGCGCGGAGCCGAAGACGTTTCAAGAAGCTGTGAACGGACCAGACCAAGTCCAGTGGCGCAACGCAATTCGCGCCGAACTCAAGTCAACGCGGCTGCGAGGTGTTTTCCGCGCCGCCAAACTGCCCAACAACCAGCGCGCAGTCGGTACCAAGTGGGTATTCAAGATCAAGCGCAACGCGGACGGATCGATCGAGAAGTTCAAGACTCGGCTCGTCGCGAAAGGCTTCGTGCAGAAGTATGGGATCGACTACACCGAGACGTTTTCGCCTGTGGTCAAGTACGTCACGCTGCGAATGATCATTGCGGTTGCCAAGTACTTCGGATGGCCGATGGACCAGCTCGATGTGGTGACTGCGTTCCTGTACGGCTTGATGAAGGAGAAGGTGTTCTGCAGTGTGCCTGAAGGCGTGGAACTGGACGACGGTTTCGACTGCGTGGAACTGCTCAAGGCGATTTACGGGCTCAAACAAGCTTCTCGGGTTTGGAACGAGACCTTCGACGAGTATGTGCGCTCCATCGGTTTTCGCGTGTCAAGCTACGACCCCTGCCTCTTTATCAAGGTCGTCGATGGCGAATGCGTTCTGCTGCTGGTCTACATGGACGACGTCTTGGTGACCGGAAGTTCAGCGGAAATGATCGCGGAAGTCAAGCGCCAACTCAAGTCACGGTTCGAGATGACCGACAGTGGCAAGTGCTCCTTCATCCTCGGGATCGAGGTGGTCGACAACTCGGATGGCAGTGTTACGCTGAACCAAGCTCGCTACATCAACGACATCCTGGAGCGCTTCGGCATGCAAGACTGCAAACCCGCTGCAAGTCCAGTCGACATCAGCATGAAGCTAGTTTCAAGCGACGCCATGACCAAGTTGGACGCGCCATTTCGCGAGGCTGTCGGTGCACTCATGCACTTGATGACATCGACTCGCCCTGACATCGCTTTTGCAGTTGGCTACGTGTCACGCTTCATGGAGAACCCGCAAGTCGAGCACTGGATTGCGGTCAAGCGCATCTTCCGCTACCTTCAAGGGACCAAGTCGCACGGAATCCGTTTTTCGCTGGGCAAGGACATCGACTTTCAAGGTTACTCGGATGCCGACTGGGCTGGTGATCTTAGTGACCGCAAGTCTACGTCGGACTACCTGTTCCAAGTCGCCGGCGGACCGATCTCGTGGGGTTCCAAGAAGCAATCAAGTGTGTCACTATTGACAAGCGAGACCGAGTACATCGCACTGAGTTTGGCGATTCAAGAAGGCAAGTGGGTGCACAAGCTGCTGTGCGAGATCCTGGTTGCTGCAGGCGGAGTCACGCCCGAGTTGAAGATTTTCGAAGACAGCCAGTCGTGCATCGAGATGACCAAGAACCCCGTCAATCATGGCCGCGCCAAGCACATCGACATCAAGTACCATCACATCCGCGACGAAGTCAAGCGCGGCGAAGTGATCGTCGAGTACTGCGAGACTGCCACCATGCTGGCCGATATCATGACCAAGGGACTTGCCGGACCACGCCACAAGGACTTGACGGCTGCGCTCGGCGTTTACGCGTGTTCGCATTGAGGGGGCGTGTTGCAGGATACTAAACCTAGGTACACTGTACCAGTTCCGAGGTACCCGAACCGGTTAACCGAACCGGTCCAATACGACCACACGTTGATTAGACGAGTAGGTTGATTGGACGAGTAGTGTAGAGTGATGGTTGATTAGACGCACTAGTTGATAGGACGCACGGCCGCGTGTCTTTAGCACTAGCCTAGGGTGTAAGCTCCAACAATCCAATCACTTCTGAATTTCGATTCAACCCCCCAAGTGACCTTCCTCGTCTCGCCCCAAGCCTCGGCGGTGTCTACGACCAAGTCAACCAGTGCAAGATCCCAGTACGACCTTCTTCAGCTCTCACTGAGTAACGGTTGTGTGTGTCCCCCACGACTACGCGTACAAGGAAAGGCTGCCTTAAGCTGAGTGTATGGGGAGGTTAGGGTTGCACTATTCAACGCACCAAGCTCAGTTAATCATGGCACTCAAGTCACTCAATATCCATCAGTATAATACAATTTATCATTCAATACCCATCACTGAGCTATCAGAGTAGTTCCCCACAACTCTATCCATTATGTGGTTGAAGGCTTCCTGAGCAATGCGTACGCGTACGCGGCGACGGATGTCAATCGAGGGGGAACGCAGCGAAAGCTCGTTCTAAGAGGGACTGTCGCCCGAATAGTTTAATTCTCCGCCAGATACACTTAAAAAGTGAGTGCTTGCCACTGAAACCTTGCAGCTTCATCTACCTCGCGTTCTGATTCGCCTACAGATGTTCTTTTGTTGTGCCAAATATATGCCTGGAATTTTCGATAAGCCTATAATAATGACGGGGTCTACCAAATAGTATACGGTATACTATTCCATTAGTGTACCATCAAAATGCACCACGATATACAATTCGACAGGGTATTATAGGACAGGTAATAATTTAGGTGGCAAACGACGGCATTAATGGAGTGGTGTAGCAGCCACATGGCCATGCACACAGGTCGGGTTCAATCCCCGCAGTGATCACACAGACGGCCCTCAGGGGGTGAGCCAGAACCACCGAGTAGGGGGTTTCAGAATCTACCTCCTTGTAGGATCGTGCTAGAGCAACCGAAAATGCACTGAATAAAAAGGGTTCCTACATCGAAAATCGTCTATTTCCGGTATCATATAAAGTTTAGGAGATCAAGGGTAGAGCATCGATTCTTGCAGGGAGAGGGTGAAAAGCAAACCAGCCAAAGCCAGCCAAATTGGCGGCTTGATATCTGTAGATGCGTTTACTGCTCGCGCTTCCACGACCACTGGATAAACCTCCCCTCTCCCAACTATTCTATGAGGGTAAACACATCTTCGCAGCTACCGTATTGCCTTAGCGGGACACTTTCTTCCCCTTTATAGCGATCGTTTTGGGGATTTGAGGGTTGTGACATCCATCCCCGAGAGCAGGTTTCATTTTCGGTGCTCTAGCCTTCTCCCCCCTTGTATTTGTAAATCCGCCGGATTTCACAAGGCTCTTTGCCAAATCCGCCTACGAAATCATACGTGATTCGAGGTTGTGTGGACGGATTTGGTTGGATTAACCCCCCATTCACCAATGTCGGAGGCTCCGACGACACAAAAATATTCAGGTCGGAGCCGCAGACATGATAGCAGATTAGGAAAACGAAAACATAAATGTGATCTGTACAGTCTACGTGTCACTCATCAAGTTTTGTGACGTGTGACAAGCTGACACTGCGAAAATTGGGGAAACAGTTAATATTCACGATTGGTCAAAATAGTAGTTTCCATTGTTTTGCGATGATGATGTTGGTCCTGTGCACGGTGAAGAGGGGGGAAGGCATACCGGTAGTTATGCGGCCGGTCTTCCCTCCCCTCTCCAGCAGTCCAAGCCCTCTCCAAGCAGCTCGCAGGGGCACCGCTCGACTTAGACGGTGTCGCGTTGACCCCCTCAGCCCACCAGCACGGCCTTGGACAATATCAAGGCGCTCATGAAGAAGGCCAAGAAGAACCAGGTGGATACCCTGGCGCAGCAGTGACGTCCCCGGCTCGCTGCAGCCGACGGTAGCGGCGGCGGGGGGGGGGGGTAAGCCCAAATTAGCGTGTGCTACTCGCTTTGGCGTACGGCGCCGCCGTTGTGAACCCCGACCTGCAGTGCCTACACATGCAGCCGGAGCAGATGCCGCGCATCATCACCGTCAGCATGAACGTCGGCACCGTGATCTTCATGGCCATCGCCATCGCGGGGTACGCTGCCGGACGCTGCCAGCTCTCAGGTAACCCGCTCTTCTCGGCTGTCTACACCCCCGACCCGTACGCGACGTCCGTGGTGGGCTTTGTCCCCGACCCGTACGCGACGTCCGTGGTGGGCTTTGTCCCCAACCACGGCGTTGTCATCATGGCCTACCTCTTCATGCACGTGCGCATCGTGATCGCCTTCTCGACGATCGTCATGGCGGAGCGGTTCCGGCTGGGCACGCACAAGAATACACCCACTGTCGAGCGTCGAGATCGTCGAGAAGTTCTCGTCCGTCCCCGTCGCGTCGCCAGCGACCCCGGACATCGAGTGCAACTACACGGAAACCTCCAGGTGGCGGTCAAGTGCAAGGCCGAGTTCGCCGAGTTCCGCGGCAAGCTCAACATGCTGCGCTACATCCTGTTGCGTCTGTGCATCTTGGCGCCGCCGGTGGTTGCCTCCATCTTCGTGCGCGACCACTTCCCCGACCTCGTCAATTTCACGAGCGCTTCGACTGTCTCTACCGCTCATCTTCTACCCCAAGCACTATTGGAACAAACTCCCCATGCGCGAGCGCGTAGGCTCCATGCTGACCATCGTCGTCGCCACGATCCTCGGCGTGTACGTCATGTTCTACGCGAGCAAGAACCTGCTCAACCTAGACTCGAACGGCGCCACGTTCCCGTATTGCCACGAGGAGTACCAGGCGGAAACGTACTATTCACGCAACTCTACATCGTCGACCAAGGCGTGCTGTAGTCAGCATGGATAGTAGTAGGACTCCGAGAACCTGCAGGCTCTGGGCGTGGTGACTTACGATTCGGCGAGCAGAATTCCTGCGGCAGGAGAGTCACTATTATGACGAGACGCAATCAATAACGAGACCTAATGGTGTCAAGGTATCTCGCTGTCCATTTACAATCTAGCCACTTCGCCTCTACCTTGTCACAGCTACAGCCGGCCGCGATCTCATCTTTGCGCATATCGATCGTCTCTTGTGAGTAGACACACTCGGCCCTCCCAATGTTCTCGTTGAAGCAGATTCCGGGACCCTCGGACTCCGATGAACACTCGCGAGACTACACCCTCTTGCAGGTGTCGTCGTCTATGCGTTTGCTGACCAAGGACGCAGTCGGACACGTTGCTAGGGTACGCATCACAAAAATTGGAAACATTGGTCTCGAATTGGTTCAGAATGGAAAGCGTTGCGGTGGTCAGAACTAGCGATTCGTCGTCCGCTATGTCGAGGCAGAACCGTGGCAACGCATCGTGCCTGCTGTAATTTCTACTGTTGTTGGAGCTGTCAACTGACCCGCAACAGCTTGGGAAAGTCGTATTGGAGCTGTCAACTGACCCGCAACAGCTTGGGAAAGTCGTATTGGATCGACTTCGCTCAGAAACCCGCTGCAACAAGCAGGTATGTCTTGCACATTGTGCAATGCACAAACACCATCTCCAACGTACTCTCGTACTTAGCAACGTTGGGGAGTGAACAAACAAACGGAAGCCCCTCCTACGCAATGACCTGTAACGCTGGGAGATCACCCGTGGAAGGGATTTCTTTGACATTATCTAATTACCCGAAGTAGACACATTCGAGAGTTGGAAGGCCAACGAGAGAAGGAAGAGTAGACAGGTTCGACTGATAGGATAGGTGAATAGTGTACAAACTCGTCATGGAAATGAACAAATAACTCGGAAGCTCTAGGAGAGTTGTGGTGGTACGGACCAGCCTAAGCACAAAGAGGAATATGCAGCACAGACCCTCAGTAAGTTCGGTTAGCCATTCCAACCCCTACAGTACAACAAAAATACGAGAAGATAAAGTGACCACCAAAGCAAAATCTTCACTTGCAACTTTCGGACAAGCAAAACCTTGTTTTTAAAAGCCGGCGAGCTGCCCTCACTCCACACAGCACCATACTGACCATTCGTGTCAAACAGCAACACGCACCCGGAGCAGTGCAGCAGTGCAGCACTACCAGGGCGAAGTTGAAGTGAACTTAGCCGGTAATATCAGCGCGCTCATTCGCCGAAAAGCGCCCGTCTCCTCCAGCCAATGGCGTCCGCCCGCGCCTTTAGCGCCAGACCGCCGCAACTCTCGCTCCGCTTCCTCCTCCTTACCCACCATGGGCGAAGTGACCACTACGCCGCTGGTCACAGCGCTCTCGGCCGCTGCCTTCATCGTGCAGCACCAGCAGAAGAAGAGCAAGAAGGATCGAAGCCCAGTAAGCCGCTGCCCTTCCTCATGACGTGCACGCCGCTTGAGCGCGTGCCGCTGGGCCAGCTGCCCAAGCTCAAGAAGACCGGCTGCTGTGTGGCGACCGAACTGAGTGCGTATCCGTGTGGTGCATGCGTCAGACCGGAAGGTGAGCAGATCCGCTTCCCTTTGAGCTGCCTGTGGCCCAACGGATCGTAAACCTTACCGCTATGCTCTCTTTGTATGCACAGCCACCTACCAGAGTTCTGCGAGAGGCTGCGTCATGATTACGACCTGTGCTGCGTGCCAGAGCTGGCGGTGGAAGTGAGGCTGCAGCTGCTGCACCGCTACCGCATGGACGCCGTGAGCATCGTCTCGAACATTTTGGTGATCCCGCAGGCCATGGGCATGGGAGTCGTCATAGTGCCCAAGGTGGGCCCCGTGCTGCAGCAACCCCCCTGCACGCCCATGGACATCGCCAAGCTAGAGCTCGATTCGTTCTCAGCAACCAGCTAAAAGCTGACGACACCAGGCATCGTGTAGATGTCGATCGCGCGGGCGACGCCACCCACGGCAATGACATCCGTAGCGTGGTCAGCGACACAAAAAATGACAGGAGGGCAACGTCGATCTGGCAGCCGCGAGCAGTTGACCCGAGCTGCGATTCCACTTCTTCAGACTGGCATCATTCCCCACGCTGAGCAGCTCTATGTGGTGGAACACGACGTCGTGAACATCACTCGTCTGGGTGTAGTGCACAGGCACTCGGGAGGGCAGATGCCACATTCTAAGGAACCCACCAGAACTCGATCGGCCTCCAGGAGACCGTCTACTGCCACCACCACATGCCAGCCACATCTCAGACTCATCGTGAGCAACAGCTCCAACCCACAGCGACGGCAAGGCCGGTGATGCTGAGGACGATTGCGTCGCCGGCTGAGGCCGCAGGAACTCGACCTTCTTCTCCTGACGCACGTCCCAGACGCCGAGAGTGCCGCCCTCCGACCCCGTCACCAATTCCTGTGAATGCTGCAGGTGGCGCACGGCGTGCAAGAAGTCTTCGTGCCCCTCAAACTGTCGCGTGAACTGCTGCGTGGCGACATCCCACTCGTGCGCGACGCTTTTCCTCCGGCCAGGAACAAATGTTCCGATGTCTTGCTCACGGCCACATCGTTCACCTCCTAGGCTGGCGGCAGAGCCCCTCGGAAACCAAGCGTGCGCCGCTTCAAGTGGTCTACGTGCGCTAGCTGCAGCTTCTTGGTGCTTGCCGGGTGCTTCACCGCCGCCAGAATGTCCTTCCACTTCCACACGCGAAAGTCCTGGTCTCTCCCACTGTCGTCGATAGTTTAAAAATAAACTATCTTGTCAGAGCTTGCCGTAGTACTGGCAGTCACATTGACTGCAGTTTTTGATACCAAAGAATAATGGCCCGCGTCATCTCCAGCAAAACGGAGCGAGTAGATCTGCGTCTAGTGCGCCTGGAACGAGAGGTTTGGGCTGGGGAAGGCGGTCGCCCTGTACCGAATTCCCTATGATATCATATACTATATGTTATCGCATACAGTGCCAATCTAGCCAATGAGAGAGCTATCCGGAAGCAACCTATGTTATGATAACATTGTTATCGCGTACAAGCGCCCCATCTACCTCTCCCGAGCTTATTCTGCCATTTGATGGCTCCGAGACAACCCAAAGGAAGAAAGCGCTTGCCGGGCGGCCTTGGCCGCAAGGTGAGATTGCTTCGTTCTCTGCAGCACACAAGCTTGACGTCTTACGTCATCTCGAGGCCCACAACGATGCTATGTAGACAATTCTGCATTACTATCCGGACCTGCCTGCAGCCTAGGCCAACAACCGCAGGACCCTAATTCTGGCATGGCGCCGGTCTCAGGCCAAACTCGAAGCATTGTGCACCCAACGCGGAGGTGCCAACAAGAAAAAGCTCGCCAGAAAGGTGAGGCCACCATTCTGCCAATGGAGAGAGGTCGGTGGGTGAATGGCATGCGTGACGAAGGTGTGCCAGTCACGCCGACCATGCTGCGCATTCAAGCGCTAGATGTAGCTGAGGACGCTGGTATCAAACCGTTCAAGGCCTCGTGGTGCTGGCAAGCCATTTCAAAGCGCGTCATCGATATTCGCTGCGTTGAAGAACGCGACAGGGCCAGATTCGCCCTCCCGAGCTCGATCAAATTGCTCTCAAATTTGCTGAGGAGGTGAAGGCAAAAGCAGAGGAAATAGGAGCAAGTCGGATCTACAACGCGGATCAAACTGCAAGCTGATCGAGCTGCTGGATGAGGGCCTGCACCCCAACATTGAGCATGATGAGGATGTAGTTTGCGAAAATGACCAAGACGTCGTTGATGCAGTGCTCAGTACGAGATCATTTGGTCGAGAAGTTGGTGAGTTTAGCTTAGACGATGACTTCGACCACGCATTTCGCGTTGTAGCGCTAAGTGAATATACCACGTGAGTTTCATCACTCTCAATAGAAAGACGTACCGTCACTGGTCTCTGTAACTACACTTTGGTGCATGGCATAACATAGGCTTCGGTATACACACAATAAAATGGGTACATTACGCAAGACTTAGTGCTCAAATTTTGAATAAGCAGGTGGCGCATTTTGTTGAGCGAGAACGTACTCGCCCCGCCCCACTTGGTCCCAGTATGCGGGCTTCATGACTTGGCCGAGCTGGTAGATGTGCAGTAGCCCCGAGCTTGTGGCTGCCACGAGCACCGTCTGGCCGCCCGAGGCCTTCTCGGGGGTGAATACCGCCTGCTACACGATGGTCTCACTCGCGGCATCTTGCGCAGCAGCTCGGCGAGGTAACGCCGCCGGGTCCATCGTCTTCAGTCCGCAAATATTCGATTTTGGGTATGGTATTTAGGTCCGATATTTGCATCATTTGGGCTCCGAATTTGGGCCTCATAAAGCAAGTATGCTCTCCCTGCCCGACGACGGCGGGGACGACGCTCCCATTCCTGCAGCTTGCATTCTTTCTGGGCCTTATGTTATTGACTGCAGTCAACGACGCACTGCTAGCTCTAGCTAAACCCCTATTAATACCGCTCCTGCAGCGGTGGAGCGCAGCTCCGTTGCTACATGCGATGCAGCATGAAGCTACCGAAGCATGTCACGCCGTGCCTCGCAGATGGACTCGTTTGCCTCGGAAGTGCCCCAAAATGTGAGTCCCCGATGGTTGCACTTAGTTGCTGCACCCGTAGACTACTGACATTTGATATTGTTGCAATGGTTCGCGCAGGAGTTCGGCGGAGTGTTGGTGACGCCGGAACAGATCCGGATGGCGTTCCAGTTCCTAGATGTGGCCGCGTGACGCTCGAGAACCTGCGCTCTCGCCTGGGCATCTTCTGCGACAACATGAGTCTCAAGGACGTGCGTCTGCTGCTCAGCGAGGAGGCCGAGCTCACGGAGGAGTACCTGAACGCTCTGATGCTGCCGAACGAGTCAAGAACTTCGATCCCGTGGCGGAGGCCTTCAAGGCCTACGACCCGGAGGAGATGGGCTTCATCTCGCGCGAGATGTTGCGCTACGTGTTCGAGCGTCTCGGCTACGGCGCGCTTACGGAGGAAGACCTGGACGTGCTCACCTCGTGCGCGGACGCCGACCACGACGGCCGCATCAACCAGGCCGACTTTCGAGCCATGCTAGAGTAAAAGTACGCTTCATCGCTCTCTCCGTCTCCTACAACAGCTTCGTCGCCCCTCCCTCACCTGCTTAAGAGCTGCGTGCGATAGACCACATTTGACGTGGTAGAACATGATCTGCCCTACGGTCCCTTTGGCTCGAGAGCCACCAACTCGTCCGTCCGCAGAGAACTCTCTCTCTAATCCCGGTCTCCCCTGTTTCTTCACCCTCCCTTGACCGCCCGATGGGTCCGTTCTCTGTTTCTTCTTCGGCTGCTGCTTGCCGCTTTTGTTGTAGTTGCCGTTGGCGTTGGCGTCGCCGCCCTTCGCCTTCATGGCCGCCTTGCGCGCGATCTTGTCCTGCAGCGCCTTGGCGTCGGCCTTGCGCTTGGCCAGCGGGTTACCCTGGCTGGCATTCTTGGCGCTGACGCGCCTGGGCGCGCTGTGGAGCAGCAGCATAACAGTAGCATCACCACGGCAAAACCAATGAGTTTCTGGACTTTTTAACGGTGCAAACAGCGCTGCAAGGCAGCAAATCTAGCTGTCAGTACGCACCGCGCGGTCCACGTCTCGCTGGTTGCCACGGGTCATGTCGTCTAGGCCTGGGCCTGGTCCTGCACTGCTACCTGGAGCTTCTCGAAGAAATTGTGAAATGAAGGAGTCACGCGGCCGTAAACTACATCGCCTTATAATTCATATCTCCCTTCAGCGAATCAACTTGCATTCCGATCGATAAAATCTGCGCTGAGTGGATAGTTTTATAAACTATGGGAATACTATTCATGTCTCATGTCGGTCTCAGAAAACGCATTCGAAACGGACGATTAGCAATGCTGAGCTTCCCAGTCAGCGGCGACGGCGTCTCGGCCCCGCGCCCAGCAGTGGAGACGCCTGGCGCCGCCGTCACCACCACGACGATGCTTATTGACCTCAAGCAGCAGCAGCTGGTCGCAGCCGAGCAGGGCGCGACGGGCCCGAGCCCTGTTGAAGTTGACACACCACACCAGCCGGAAGAGTTCCCACTATTACAGGCCCCGGCGCTGCGTAGGCGAGGTATTCGCACTGCATTCCACCTCATGACGTTCCCGGACTCGAACAAGGACTCGGAGAGCGACTACGAGCCGTCGGAGGGGGAAGAGGAAGAAGGAGAAGGGCGGGAGATTGAAGAAGAAGAATATAAGGAGGAGGGAGACGACCCCAGTGCTGAGGAGCTGTTCGAGAGTTACCACCAAGATACGGGGACGAGTGAGGAGGAAGTGGAGGAGGTGGAGCTGGACGAGGACTTCCGCTGGTGGAAGAGCGGCGAGGACAAGCGCCGCTGGGAGAAGCGCTACCGACAGGCAGACGCGGCCTTCCGCAAGCGCTTCGGCTGCGCCATTGACACGCCCGCGCAGCCCGAGACCAGGAGGAGACTACGGCGAGAGAAGAACCGCCATCGAGCCTACAAACTCGTGCTGGCGGGCTTGGTGGTCGCCTACTTGGTGCAACTCGCGGTCGTGTACTCGGCGTCGTCTTGGGCATTCTCGATGGTCGCGTGGCGGACATCGACCACCGAAGAGAGTGACGACACTCGTGTGAACGTAAGTGACGGAAAGGTTATTGACGAGACGCGTGCTACCATCGGAGCAGCAGGTGCCGGAGCATGTGCGAACGGGGCTTCACCGTTGCGCGACGCTCTCGCGGCGTGTGGTCAAGTCTGAGCATGATGTGACAGCTACGCAGCATGCGCTACATGCGTGTGATATCGCGGTGACGTTTGAACCGCTGAAGTCAGGAGAGAGGATCGAAGCACATGTGCTGCATGGCGACCTGCGCAGCCTTCTCGCACGATTCGATGGAGCAGACGAAGACTATAAAGACGCCCTGACATTGGCGCTGGAGGTTGAAAGCAGCAGCATCGACTCAAAGCTCGCACCAGCGTTGTCTCAAGAACTAGACCTCAAACTGGTCGCCAACCGCTGGACGCAATTGTACAAGACTAAGGGCTTCAAGGAGCTACGACGCGAGGCCAATGCTCGAGCTGCAGATAACAACGATGCAAGTGCAATACGCGAGTTAGCGGCCGATTGGTTGAGTGCGTTCAAACAAAAGAAACCTGTTCTAGAAGTGCTCACTCTCCAGCGCAGTTGGCGACACGACATCGAGGACTCGCTGGACTACATACTGGACTACATGCTGGACAAGCTCAATCTGGCGCGCCAGAAGATCAACGGCGAGGTGCTGCTCGTCGGGTTCGTGGACGCCCCGCTCACGCTCATATGCTACCTGATCGAGGGCAGCTACAGCAACACCAAGGCGCTGCTCAAGACCTTCCTGTACCAGCAGCCCAAGGCGACTCACAAGTTGCTGCAGGGCATCACCAACGCGTGCGTCATGTTCCTACTGGCACAGCAGCATGCCGGTGCTCAGGCGCTGCAGGTCTTTGAGAGCGTGGGCGCGGCGACAAGGTTTCAACGGAACAACGACACTGGGGCGGCCACCTGCTACCATACCGCAGCAATCGGTGACGGTCAGCAGGTGGCTGTGGCAGGGATGCACTTAGCTGTAGTAAGTAGGTAGATCTATACCAACTAGAGTCTATACCAACTAGAGCACAACATTAGCAAGTTCATTATTCAATTCATCATCATCATCATCATCGACAATGCTTGCACTACTGCCTCAACTCCTGCTCGCTCCTCGAAGCCCGTCCACGCCTCTGCCTCACGCATCGACAACCCAGAAGACCTCCGCCCCGTCAACCCAGAAGACCTCCACCCCGTCAGCCAACAACACCAGCGCCACCGAGGTCTCAAGCTGCAGCGCAATGAGCCCGCGGCCGCCCCAATGTTCTCATATCGGGCAGGCTGGGGCCCAAGCGCAGCAACAGGAGACCTCGGTGGCTGCTGCCACCACACCAGTAGTGGTGTGTGCTCGGCGGTCGGAGCGCCTCCGCGCCACGCCCGCGGTGTCGTACGCGGGCATGCTAGGGCCTCCCGCCAAGCGCGCGCGCAGGACTGCTCCTCGGTACGAGGTCGACATGCTCATCGACCACCGTACCGAGGAAAGCACGGAGCAGTTCTTGGTGGCGTGGAGGCACTACGCCGAGACCACCTGGGAGCCGGCGTCCATGCTCAAGGACGACGGCATCCCCGACTGGTACTTCCAGGCCGTGCTGACCTGGAAGTCCGGTGGTGCAACCGAGCCGTTCATGAGATGGGCGAGAGCGCATGCCCAGTTCGCCCGTCTCATGCAAGCACGCCCAAGCAATCAAAATGATTGCGCGCAGCATGCTGTTGACATGGCACTGCGACTCCTTGGCCATGACGGCGCAATTACCCAAGCGATGAAGGACGGCGACATAGCCGCCGCGAGGAAGAAAGACATCGATTTGTCTAAAGGAATGAAGTTGAAAGACTTAGTTTTTTACTTAGAGAGAGTAGTTAGAGGCCAAGCCAATGTTCCATTGGACTTGGACACTTTTTCTAATACTAATCTTTGTAAGGGGGGGAGGGGAGGGGTGGAGCGTCTCAACGAGCTCAATCTTCCTACGGGGGTCTATCTTGTGTCCGCCTACTCCAGGCGAAACAGAGGCCACTGTTTTGCCTGCAAGTGTTAGGTAGCTGTAGGGTAGTATGGGAGGAAGGACAACCCAGGGACCTCAACGAGGAGGATTCCTGGCTGCGACGGATTAGCTTTGTCCGGCGCTTGCAGCTGATTGGCTAATAAACCTACCTTTCGTGTCTATCATTGGCTTAAATAATTTGTAGGCATAATAAAGGGTTTGGGATCATGTAAAGGAAGCATGCATATTATAAGTTATTGTGGTTTGCAGATATTTTGTCGCTCGGATTTAGGGCTTATATCGATCTCTGAGATAAAATAATTCGAAGACATAAAAATGCGAGACGGTAGTAAATCGACCTCCAGGCGTAGGTAAGTCGCATCACCTCTTCCTACTTAACATAACGGGCGCATCGTTGGTTCTCAGGACACCGAGGAAACGTCGCCGGCCACTGCTACTCCGGTACGGCTCTGCTGGACGTGTTTAACGGCTCATTAGCTTCGTCTGTGAGTGCACGTGCGGCTCCTGCATCACTCGGCTTTCCGCTTCTCTGTCGCGCGAGCTGCTCCCCGCCATGTAAGACCACATGATACTACACACCATTTTACTTTAGGAAACGCGTTTCGTATGAACTGCTGTAGCTCCTCTAAATAAAATGTAGGGTGCGCTTTCACGTACTTTCGAACACGGGTAACCACGGCACTCGGCCAACGCGACGAGCGGTTAGTTCGATCTCCAGACCATCGGTCAAAAACAACTTGTACCAACGTTGCAGTGTTCGCACATTGGGTCAAAATATATCACTAACATACTGCATACAGATTCCATACACATGCATAAGAAAAACTGCTCGACAACGGTAGTCGAGAGAGTGCATACTGCACTTGTGCACGATGAAGATTTTCGGAAACTGCGGTGCTTCGACAGATCGGCAGCGCGATCTGCCGACCACTCGTAAAGTGTCCAGATGTAAGTGTCCAATTGCATATTATATATATATTTAAAGCGAAGCATTATAATCCGTACACAGTCATCGCGATTTAAATAAATCGGCCCGAATTGCGTTTTTGGATCGGCAATTCGACCACAGATAGCGTAAATCGAGATCGATATCGAGGCTGGTAAAATAACTTGGTCAAGTTAGTGGCCATCTGTTTTTATTTCGGTCGCCAGAAATTATAACTCGGGCAAAACACTAGGTGAAAGCGACAAACGCATTGCAAAACATCATACATCATATACTGCAGTTAGACGATGTAGAACAAAAATACCAGGTGCGTGTGTGGGGAAATAACAGATTCGGGAACTATTTCGTAATATTTTTTTCAAATTGTGCGTCAAATGACAGAATCGGGAACTCCAGCAAATATATGCCATAGCTATGGTACTGCGTGCCACACCACACCAGATAGTTCTTGCGGTTGACGATTGAGTCGTCGTGGCGATGGCTGCCTTGAAGGTGCCCGATGTCTTGGGAGGAGACTGACAACGCAAAGTATATACCGCCATCATTGAGGTGTTCCTGCTGGATCGTGCTGTTGAGGTCGTCACACAGTGTCCGCATATGTGTGCTTTGTTCGAAGCTTTCCGGTAGTTGCTTCGATTGCACTAGGAATCTATTTCTCCCTCGGGTGCCCTCCTCCTCCGCGGTCGCCATCTCAACCATGTTTCTCCTCCATGGCAGACTCTAAGACGCCTGTATTGTTCATTTCTGCTGTTTCGGCTTTACTAATTGCGCAACTACACGACGGGCATCTGGTGTTCAACGTGTAATAGGCGCGTAGTCTTCTTTTGCAGCGGCCTTGGTCGCTGGTTTGGTTGCTGCCTGATGTAGTGTGGCGTGCGGTACCGTGGCGGATCTGTCACTCGGGGTCTGTTCGTGCTCTCGGCAGCACCATAGCTGTGAGAGGAAACCACCATTTGCCAGTGTTGTTTGTATAAGGTTTTCAACATAGGATAGATCATTTGGTTGATATATTTCGCGCCATGTTTTATTACTGTATCGTCGAGCATGTGTCGGCACGTGGTAGTGGACGAAGGTGGCTACGGCGGCACGACGTTCTACCTGATAACAACCAAGTGGAGTGTCGAGCGCAAGCGCTGCCAATTCAACTTCAAAGTGGACGCCCCATCTCGCGAGCGCACGCGCTGATCCACGTGGGGTCCCTCACGCTCTAGCAGCTGGAAGAACTGTCAACGCCACGGAAGCTGGAGCTTGTGGACATGGAGTCACGCTTCGGTTCCTTCGTGAAGCCGGAACAATGCTTCGGGACACGGCGACCAGATCTCCTTCGTGGTGAGAATGACAGTGCTGTGTGTGCGCTACCAAGCATTTGTATCGCATCCTCGCGCACCCAAAGGTCAGCCGAGCGCAAGCGAACGACGCGTGTCAACGCGTCAGCATGCACTTGAGAGCAACTACGCAACGCATTTTATCATGGACCCCGGATACATTGTGGCCTCAGTGGAGGTGGTTTGGGCGGTCGTGAACATCCAGCCCGTGGTGTGCACGCCGTGGATCTACGTCATTTTGAACCGCACGAGTCTGTCGGAGTCGTTGTCATGCTGTGAAGATCCTACCATCAAAACCAATCGATTCAATCGGTGGAGTCCAACCACCTGCCGAATCCACTACGGAAAACGCTGTTTCAAGGATATGAGGTAGTTTTGCTGACGATGCAGGAGCTGATTGCTGCCATGGGCGAAATCGTGCTTGCTGCTTATAAGGCATTCGAGGAGGAGGACGCAATGCTAATGCGTGAGTTGGACTTGGACTCACTTGCGTCAAGCAAATGACCCCCACCTTGCGCTTGGGCGGGGCCTCGACCACGGCCTTGCAGGTCACCACCAGCTGCACCGACGCCAGCGTCTCCGCCGCACGATCTCGTAGCACCAACTCAGATGTATACACACCCATACTAACATCATGACCACGTATCAATCCTCGCTTGTGAGCAAAGGGAGTTGACCATGACACGCTGAACCACTGCTACCACATCTAGTGATCGCTGGAGGCGATAGGAGAGTGAAACTTACGGACAAAATTACATATACATATGGAGCTACTGAGAGAAAAGTCGTTGGCTGACCTAACTTTGCTATTGGAACTCCTTAGTCCGATGTACGTTCGGTCGAATCGGTTTTATGATTCATTGCTTATTCCGAGGAAGTTGCACCTACCCGAGCACAACGTTAGTTAGTTTGCGAACCCGTTGTTTTCGATCACGTTGGGTCTAGCTGAATTCATTATTGTCTGGGAAATCGTTTGTTCCGTCTGGTGTCGGCGCTTTTCCCGGTTGGCCTTCGATATTGAATCCGTTTGTCGACATGAACCGGGAGGCGTTTTCCAGAGTCCCAGTCCTCATGCCATATTGAAAAACATGATTTCTTGATACCAAAGGACTCGTGACGGATGAGCTGACACAAATAAACGCTGCAACAAGCCAAACAGTTAGGTTATCATTCTAAAACCGAATTCGCATCAATTCCACGGGCACTTACTCCCCAGTCCGACCTTCAGAACATGCCTCGCAGAGCCATTTCGTGTTCTTGCCCCGCTTTCCAGGAGCAGCGAGTATACTGCAGACTTTGCATGCCCTATGCATACGTTTTCTATCTGGATCACCGACTTCGCCATGAAAATCTTGCGTTTCCGAAGGTACATGATCCGACCTATTGATGTAGCGTCGTGCTAGTGGCTGCTGAAATGGTGTGGGATCGTCTTGCTCCTAAAGAAATATTTCTGATTAGAAGGAGCAGGAAATATGTTTGCTTGCCAAAATTGTAGAAATTACCTCCATATCGGTCGGTTTCACTGCGAGAAGTTGCGCGTGAAGCATGGCTAGAAAACCTGAGTGAGACATTCCCATTTTCCCCATTCGGGAATAATGCGTCCGGTGTACAAGATATGCGTTCACTAGAGCAAGGTCCAAAAGACCTAGGAATAGTCTGCACACAAAAACACAACATTTAGTTAGTTTCGGTATGTCAGATCCTGAAAAGCTGCATCACGTACGCCTTGTAGTACTTCTTAAACCGAAACGCATTTTGTACTGAGAAGCGTTGTAGCCTAAGCTGGTCATGAACATCCACACCCCCCATGTTGTGATGATAATCCTTGACTAGTTTAGGGCATGGAATCTCGGATGGTTCTCCTTCCGCCCAGGTATTGCGCCCTATATCACGTAGACAATCTTTCAGTACACCACCACCATACACTAGTGCTACATTTTTCATACCAACAGTCAGTTCTTGTAGACTTGCGCCAGTTGCAAGCAAATGCACTGGTTTGAGTCCCACCAGCAGCAAGCTGACATCTCTGGCACTGCTTTCGACCGCGCCACTTTATACGATCCCCGTGAAATTTCGGTTGGTCGCTTCTTTCGTTTCTCTTTCAACGCCGAGGGAAACCCGATTCGCCGTTGTTGAATCGTTCCAACAATATATATCTTGTTAGCTAATAGCTCAAGAGCTAACGCAACCGATGTATAAAACCTGTCAACGACGACAACGTGGTACGATTGGCGATCTTTAGGTAGCACCATATCCAAGTTGCGGAGTACGGCTGCTGGGCCCGACTTGTCATCAATCGTTTGTGGGCCACCAAGATGCGCCTTCTTCCCGCAGTAGACTTCCAGCCTGGTAGTAGTACATGCGAATCTGGTTAATACTAGACCTACCATATTTATACTGAGCCAGCGTACCTGAGACAGTACGATGTTTTTGGACAACACGTGAGGAACAGCTTCGTTCCCCATTTATGTGGCTTATCGCGCATATACATCCGCGTGCCATTGTATTTTGAATGAGAAGGAATCATACCTTCGTCAAACGAAAGGAAACCCCTGGCTTGTACCCACTCAAAAATGTTGACTGTAACGTGTCGACAATTGGCCTGATTTTCCATGCTCGATCATATTTTGCCATCTCGCTCTGATTATCCGAGAAATGGAGGTGTTGCATAACTTCGTCAAACCTATATGCATTTCCAAATACGCATCAGCGGGAGGAATCTAGTTGTATAACGATTCAAATGCTACGTACCGATTACGGGGCATCCACGCTCCGAATGTCCCGATTGGCAGAGCTCCAACACTCGATGTGCTCCAATGCGTAGATAGACGCCGCTTTTGTGGACACAACATGCGCGCAATCAACAACCCAAAGGTTACCGCATACTCGTGCGGTTGAAACATCCTCATCTGCCGAAGTCGCTGTCGTATCTGCGCCAATGATTCTACCTCCTTTGTCCTGGACCCGCGGCGTTGGCTGGAAATTTGCCGGTCTCTGATTCTACGAGCGCGGGTTACCACAGTTTGGGCTGCATAGCGATTGCTTTCGTCAGCAATTTGTCGGAGCAAACGTTTTGGGAAGAAAAACCAAAAAATATCGATTGGGGATTCTGCATGGCGTAGCACATCCGGGGTCGGCCCCCATTCGCCTGTGTAGATCCCACGATACTCTGATTGAGGTTCAACGCTGCCAGATACTACGCAACAACAGAAGATGGTAAGTAATTTTTTCTGTTAAAAATCGATCTTCACGCAATGAATGCATTACCTTCTTCCCATCCTGCTTCCTCCCAAGCCTTTATCTCGTTCCTGTTTTTGGCCAGTTTTAAGAGTGTATCGTCGTCATTGATATCGTCACCTAACGTTTCCATGTACGCAGCAACAGCTTCATCACTCCATTCTGCGTTGTAGTTCACATGCAATAGATCCCCATCTTCAGATCCCGATCCTTCGTCAAACTCTGACGAACAGTCCGATGTCAGCTCTTCATAATCACCCAGTTCATCTTCTAGGCTGACATTCACATCCCTGTGAGTAGCTAAATCGGCTTCCCGATGGCGCACCCCGTTTTCTTCATGGGCTTGTACCTCCTCCTCTCTTTCCCTTTGCTCTTCATTATACTCACCCACCACCAAATCAGCTTCTTCGGAAGCACTGCCGTCATCCGGAGAGGACAGTAGCGCGGATATCGCCTCCAACAATTGCTGATTCGTCGCCCCCGTACCCACTGGAACGTCCCCGCTTAAACAATCCAGCAAGGCTTGCAGCGTTACTCCACGCTGGTCAGTCGTATCCCCTTCCATCAATTCTCGCGATACTTTACTTGTTACACACGTCTTCTTTCGCGGGTCTGATCTAATGGTTTTGGCAGCGTTGGTGGTCAGTCGTCGTTTTCGTCTGGGTAGCGATGGGGACCTCCCAAGTTCTGTTGCGGGAATATCGCACGCTTCTATCGCCTCCATCGCGCTTTCCTTGTCGCAAGAGCTGGGCGCGTCGGCTATCGTCGCTGTGTTGCCCCCACCGCTGAGCGTGGCTACACGTCGTCTGGAAGTCCGTTTTGGTGGCTCCGTGGCCGGCGCACCGCCCGCTCCCAGAGCCGGCATGGCGTCTCCGATGGCTATCGAGCTGGGCGCGTCGACTATCGTCGCTGTGTTGCCCCCACCGCTGAGCGTGGCTACACGTCGTCTGGAAGTCCGTTTTGGTGGCTCCGTGGCCGGCGCACCGCCCGCTCCCAGAGCCGGCATGGCGTCTCCGATGGCTATCGAGCTGGGCGGGTCGGCTATCGTCGCTGTGTTGCCCCCACCGCTGAGCGTGGCTACACGTCGTCTGGAAGTCCGTTTTGGTGGCTCCGTGGCCGGCGCACCGCCCGCTCCCAGAGCCGGCATGGCGTCTCCGATGGCTATCGAGCTGGGCGCGTCGGCTATCGTCGCTGTGTTGCCCCCACCGCTGAGCGTGGCTACACGTCGTCTGGAAGTCCGTTTTGGTGGCTCCGTGGCCGGCGCACCGCCCGCTCCCAGAGCTGGCATGGCGTCTCCGATGGCTATCGAGCTGGGCGCGTCGGCTATCGTCGCTGTGTTGCCCCCACCGCTGAGCGTGGCTACACGTCGTCTGGAAGTCCGTTTTGGTGGCTCCGTGGCCGGCGCACCGCCCGCTCTCAGAGCCGGCATGGCGTCTCCGATGGCTATCGAGCTGGGCGCGTCGGCTATCGTCGCTGTGTTGCCCCCACCGCTGAGCGTGGCTACACGTCGTCTGGAAGTCCGTTTTGGTGGCTCCGTGGCCGGCGCACCGCCCGCTCCCAGAGCCGGCATGGCGTCTCCGATGGCTATCGAGCTGGGCGGGTCGGCTATCGTCGCTGTGTTGCCCCCACCGCTGAGCGTGGCTACACGTCGTCTGGAAGTCCGTTTTGGTGGCTCCGTGGCCGGCGCACCGCCCGCTCCCAGAGCCGACATGGCGTCTCCGATGGCTATCGAGCTGGGCGCGTCGGCTATCGTCGCTGTGTTGCCCCCACCGCTGAGCGTGGCTACACGTCGTCTGGAAGTCCGTTTTGGTGGCTCCGTGGCCGGCGCACCGCCCGCTCTCAGAGCCGGCATGGCGTCTCCGATGGCTATCGAGCTGGGCGCGTCGGCTATCGTCGCTGTGTTGCCCCCACCGCTGAGCGTGGCTACACGTCGTCTGGAAGTCCGTTTTGGTGGCTCCGTGGCCGGCGCACCGCCCGCTCTCAGAGCCGGCATGGCGTCTCCGATGGCTATCGAGCTGGGCGCGTCGGCTATCGTCGCTGTGTTGCCCCACCGCTGAGCGTGGCTACACGTCGTCTGGAAGTCCGTTTTGGTGGCTCCGTGGCCGGCGCACCGCCCGCTCCCAGAGCCGGCATGGCGTCTCCGATGGCTATCGAGCTGGGTGGGTTTGACGGGGACACGTTCGTGTTGGCCGTTTGTGCGTTGCTGCTGCTGCCTGCATGACATCATCGCATGACGTCACACAGGGTTTTTACAAGCAAATGGGTAAGGTGTGGACGTAATTACTAAATAGGTCCTCGTACCCAATTCGTAATAATTGTTTGCGCCATATCGTTGGGACTACGTCGCCCACCCTGATTTTATGAAGTTATTGTATCGCGACAGGCACGTCAACCTCGGCAATGTCGCCCTTCCTCGTTTCATACAGTGATCAAAAGCGCAAATTATGTCATCTCTTTCCTCCCTCAGCTGTACAATTCCAACCACCACGACAGTCCTCATTTGGGAACTCGCAATGGACCCCAAGCATGGATCGAGCAACGAAAGAAAGACGGAAAGCGACGACGACGCCTACACCCCGAGGTCCGATCCGGAGATCCCGCTTTCGACCCAACCGATCGACCCCGTTCGCCAGAAAGAACCCGCCTTCTACGTCGGCGGTGTAAGCCCGCACGCCTCAGTCGTCACCTCGGACGAAGTTGACGAGATCGGGGATGGTGACGCGTTGAATACTGCTGGTGTTATCACCGGCGGTAATTCAAGTCACGGTGAGAGTGGCGTTGGATCTGCTAGTGTGATCACTGGTGGAGCCGAACCACTTGGTCTCCGTTTGACAAACACTCACTATCCCTGGCTGGACGACTTCATGCCGTTGATGGGTGGGCATCGGAAGAACGGTCGCGGTAGGGCATTGTTCGACTGCAAGGAGTTGTCCCACGTCATCATTCCTGATGGCTGGGATTCGCGTGTTTATTTGATTGACCTGTTCTTCCAGAAACGTTTCTACGCCAAGTCCAAGGGCATGAGGTACGATCCTCTATCCCGCTCGAGCCCCGACGCGCTCTCGGAAGCATGGGACACATATGTGCAGAGTTTGATCAACGACGAAGCCAATTGGATGCAGACATTCATGGCGTTGAAGAAAACGTTCATGACCTACAATATAGAAGGTGAGAAGGTCCGCGTCCATCTACAGTCCGTTGGCGAAGGTGTCCCGTGTTGCGTCCTTAGGGAGCAAGAGTGTCCTATGTGCTACACCGACTCGATCAAGGCGGCAGATTCTATCCGGAAGGGTGCGGTAGGGGCAATCTCCGAGCGCCTCGCCCGGTTCGTCAAGCAGCTCGACAAGCGTTGGGCACGTCATGCTATCCGCCGGGGTGAAGATCGCGAACGAGAGCGCGCCGCCCAAGAGGATGTGATGGACGGAATTTCCCTCGCGCAAGTGGAACCGGGTAAAACGAAGCAGCGGATCCGCGACATCGAGTCTGATGTCTATTTACAAGGTCTGGATAGCCACCAAGTTCGCCTTGCGGTGACGACGCTGATCAAAGATGGCGAAGACAGTAGAAGCAGGATCAAAACACTACAGCACCAGCTAGGACAACTCGAAAAGAGTCGAAACCAGATCAAGGCTTTGGAGAATCAGCTAGCACAAATGCAAAATCAAATGTACCAGGAAGGTTCCTTTCAGCGACCTCGACACAAATAACAATATCAACAAAGTAGCGTTATGAAGTGCTTACGATTAGTACAGTACCGCAAACTAATTCCGCAGTTCAGAGACGTCACCAGGCATCCACTTCTTCTTTCCGTTATCGCAAAGTGTGGGTAAGTATGCCCAAGGACGTTATAGAATAACGATTGCGGCTTATGGTTTTCGCGCTCACATCTAACGTGTCAAGGACTTCGAACCTTGTAAGTTTTCCAGTTTACTTGTTTTTCATGGTTGTGGCAGGATTAATATGGTGTGTTTACTACAGAGTGCTCATTCACATCAGTGTAGAAGTGTTTCCATCGTGGACATCAACATCGCTTACCAAAATGGAGTACCTGTACGTTGCTCTAGCGTCTTACATGCCCAGTTTATATCGTACTAACAACCCTGATTCCACCGCCACCGTTAGCCATATCGAAGGCAACACTAGTGCCCCCCTGTCTTTTTTACGCAACAGCGTGCGTTCGATTTCAAAAGCCCCAGGGTTCGTCTCGAACCTCAGGCCAACGCTCACAAGCAGCCCGCGGTAGCCTTCATCGCCAAAGCATCAAAGGTTAGAGGCTATTACCACCAGACGAAATACGCAGCACTCACCAAAGCTGTCCTGCATTCGCTTCTTCGGGTCGCCCGACGAGTAGCCGCGCACGTAGACGATAAACCTGAGAACGCGCACCATTCTGGCGGTCGCGGCAATCGGGGACGGTAGGCTCTGCAGGGCAACAGAAGTACAACAATGTAACCCTTTTATCGATCCTCATTTCAACTCCAAGTGCAATAATAACGTACGATGAGGTTGACAACAGAGCCAGGAAGAGCGGGATGTTTTGATGATCTGGTAGCCGCGTTGCACGCAGTTGAAGGCCTTGGCGTTCTTGTCACGCTGCTCCGCGTACATGTGTAGCACAATATCGAATCGGCTTAGTACATACAATGTTGCGTCGTTCTCACATTAGTACAGTATCACAGTGCGTCTCACCTGCGGATTTGCGATGTCGTAGAGCTTGTGAGCCTTGCCCACCTTCATACCGGCCAATCGAGTGCCACCAGGCCTCGAAAGCCCACGTGAAGGAGGTCCAGCATTTCCATGAAAAAAGTGGAACATGAGGAACTCCGTGCTGTCGTGTTCCACAAGATCTTGACAGCACGGTCACACTTCAGGATCCTCCTGCTTTCACCTCACATTAAGCTTCACTAAAAACGTACATCATGCGTCACCTGGTAGCTGACGATGCAAAAACATCGGAGAGATGTACAGGAACGTCATGAGCTAGCACAAAAAAGTATCTAGTCATACCATAGTCTGACGTTAGTAGATCTATTGCGTTTATCTCCACCACTCCAACTCCGTATCCAACGAGCAAACTTGAAGTCTGCATACCTGTACGACTCCATCTGGTCCACCACGACCTTGAACAGGAATCTCCCGGACGCCATAGCCACCAACAGCAGCAAAATGTGGTGTTGCGCACCGTACGCTGGCCCAGACGCATCTGGGTAGGCACTGATACCGACACTGCGGACGCAGGCGTACGTCAGCGTTAACACGTGCTGGTAGGCGCGCAATGCCCCACTGGTGATGAATCCACTTCCGCGCAGGCACTCCACACCAAGATCGATGTCGCTGCCCACGATGTAGTTCAGCACGTAGCGCTCCTCGCCCGTGCTGGTGAGCAACATCTAGCTGTTCACAGAACCCTCGGCCGAGGCATGCTTGTAGTCCTCGGGTGATAGGTACCCGCATTCGGATCTCTTGTCCGGGTTAGTCTCGCCCTTCCAGCCACACCTCGTACAGGTTCATGGACTCGGCCATGCCAATACGGGCACCAGCACTAGCCGAACAGAACAAGCCAGTCGAACAGCGTGTCCTCGCGGATACCGAAGGAACCGACCTTAAACGTGCTGTCGTTTGCGATGATGATGATATCACACTCCGGCGTGTACAGTGTCAACAACCACGCCACCACGCCGATGTCGTTCTGGCTGTGTGGGCGCGTCGCCTTCGTCAGACTTGCCCATCGCATCCAGGGTCGAATCGCGCGTCTTCATCAGCAGCTTCGGGATAGTGATCTTCACACTGCCACGGCGCGTGTGCTGGTGCACGTACTGGCGCCGCTGGCGCAGCAGGCTGTACTCATCAAATCCATGAAGTCGTACATGTACACCTTGTTCGACATGGCCTTGGTCATCTGACGCTTCTTGTCGAATGGGAACACAACCGGGTACGGCGCTGTACTTTGTGTACCCATACACTACATAGGTACGACAAACCACATAGTGTGAGGCACACGACGGGGATCAGGGGTCTCATGCTGGCGCGGAGGCACTCCGACCGCCGAGCACACACCACTACTGGTGTGGTGGCAGCAGCCACCGAGGTCTCCCTACTGCTGCGCTTGGGCCCCAGCCTGCCCGATATGAGAACATTGGGGCGGCCGCGGGCTCATTGCGCTGCAGCTTGAGACCTCGGTGGCGCTGGTGTTGTTGGCTGACGGGGTGGAGGTCTTCTGGGTTGTCGATGCGTGAGGCAGAGGCGTGGGCGGGCTTCGAGGAGCGAGCAGGAGTTGAGGCAGTAGTGCAAGCATTGTTGTTGATGATGATGATGATGAATTGAATAATGAACTTGCTAATGTTGTGCTCTAGTTTGTATAGATCTAC
This sequence comes from Phytophthora cinnamomi, assembly GCF_018691715.1. Classification (NCBI taxonomy): domain Eukaryota; phylum Oomycota; class Peronosporomycetes; order Peronosporales; family Peronosporaceae; genus Phytophthora; species Phytophthora cinnamomi. Next base: position 394,646 of record NW_027150933.1, read on the forward strand.
CTACTTACTACAGCTAAGTGCATCCCTGCCACAGCCACCTGCTGACCATCACCGCTTGCTGCGGTATGGTAGCAGGTGGCCGCCCTGTGTCGTTGCTCCGTTGAAACCTTGTCGCCGCGCCCACGCTCTCAAAGACTTGCAGCGCTTGAGCACCGGCATGCTGCTGCGCGAGTAGGAACATGACGCACGCGTTGGTGATGCCCTGCAGCAACTTGTGAGTCGCCTTGGGCTGCTGGTACAGGAAGGTCTTGAGCAGCGCCTTGGTGTTGCTGTAGCTGCCCTCGATCAGGTAGCATATGAGCGTGAGCGGGGCGCCCACGAACCCGACGAGCAGCACCTCGCTGCTGATCTTCTGGCGCGCCAGATTGAGCTTGTCCAGCATGTAGTCCAGTATGTAGTCCAGCATGTAGTCCAGCTAGTCCTCGATGTCGTGTCGAGCTTGGCGATGTCCATGGACGTGCAGGGGGGGGGGGGGTTGCTGCAGCACGGGGCCCACCTTGGGCACTATGGCGACTCCCATGCCATGGCCTGCGGGATCACCAAAATGTTCGAGACGATGCTCACGGCGTCCATGCGGTAGTGGTGCAGCAGCTGCAGCCTCACTTCCACCGCCAGCTTTGGCACGCAGCACAGGTCGTAATCATGACGCAGCCTCTCGCAGAACTCTGGTAGGTGGCTGTGCATACAAAGAGAGCATAGCGGTAAGGTTTACGATCCGTTGGGCCACAGGCAGCTCAAAGGGAAGCGGATCTGCTCACCTTCCGGTCTGACGCATGCACCACACGGATACGCACTCAGTTCGGTCGCCACACAGCAGCCGGTCTTCTTGAGCTTGGGCAGCTGGCCCAGCGGCACGCGCTCAAGCGGCGTGCACGTCATGAGGAAGGGCAGCGGCTTACTGGGCTTCGATCCTTCTTGCTCTTCTTGTGCTGGTGCTGCACGATGAAGGCAGCGGCCGAGAGCGCTGTGACCAGCGGCGTAGTGGTCACTTCGCCCATGGTGGGTAAGGAGGAGGAAGCGGAGCGAGAGTTGCGGCGGTCTGGCGCTAAAGGCGCGGGCGGACGCCATTGGCTGGAGGAGACGGGCGCTTTTCGGCGAATGAGCGCGCTGATATTACCGGCTAAGTTCACTTCAACTTCGCCCTGGTAGTGCTGCACTGCTGCACTGCTCCGGGTGCGTGTTGCTGTGTGACACGAATGGTCAGTATGGTGCTGTGTGGAGTGGGGGCAGCTCGCCATATTTTTAATAGCAAGGTTTTTGCTTGTCCAAAACTTGCAAGTGAAGCTTTTACTTTGGTGATCACTTTACCTTCTCGTATTTTTGTTGTACTATAGGGGTTGGAATGGCTAACCGAACTTACTGAGGGTCTGTGCTGCATATTACTCTTTGAGCTCAGGCTGGCCCGTACCACCCTTTTCTTTTTACGCAACAGCGTGCGTTCAATTGCAAAAGCCCCAGTGTTCGTCTCGAACCTCAGGCCAACGCTCACAAGCAGCCCGCGGTAGCCTTCATCGCCAAAGCATCAAGGTTAGACGCTATTACCACCAGACGAAATACGCAGCACTCACCAAAGCTGTCCTGCATTCGCTTCTTCGGGTCGCCCGACGAGTAACCGCGCACGTAGACGATAAACCTGAGAACGCGCACCATTCTGGCGGTCGCGGCAATCGGGGACGGTAGGCTCTGCAGGGCAACAGAAGTACAACAATGTAACCCTTTTATCGATCCTCATTTCAACTCCAAGTGCAATAATAACGTACGATGAGGTTGACAACAGAGCCAGGAAGAGCGGGATGTTTTGATGATCTGGTAGCCGCGTTGCACGCAGTTGAAGGCCTTGGTGTTCTTGTCACGCTGCTCCGCGTCCAGAGTGTCCTTAGGCGGATCCTTCCATTTGGCAGCAAACGCAGCGGTGACCAGCAGCTCCTCGCGGACAGCATTCAGGTGGAAGATGGGAAGGTCATCCAGCAACCCCATTGTGTGCTGGTGAGCGTGCCGGTCGTGTCCAAGCACAGCATGTTCACGTGTGACCGTCTTAGCAGCGGAGCCCTGCGCCGCCACCACGAGTGCCCCACGTGCCGCTGGCTGTGTCATAGGCAGTCGCAAGGTACACCTAAGGTGCGACTGCGTTTATGTGTACGCTGCCAGTAACGACTTTGTCCACTATGCACCGGATGTAAATTAGTCGTTGTCAGCTCCTCTGACATGTACCAGTCGCCTTTTAGGGAATATTAGGTTTACGTCGGAGAAATGTCGGAGATGTTGTGAGACAAAGTACGCAAAAACATTGCAATAACCTCGTACTTAGAAGAATCAATACAAATCACTAGTATATACTTGACGGAGCCTCCGACATGATTGCAGCTTTATCCTTTTCTCACATGTGCCCGGTGAATGATGGGTTAATGTTTTGTCCCGGCGATCTGTGCCCAATCATCTTCTTTACGTTGATGCGATGTCCGGCGTCGTAGTGTGATGAACGTCTAGCGTAGCATATCTTCAACATCACTTTTACCATTGCGTTTCAACACACTTGACGAGCAGTGCGGGAAGACCAGCATTTGTGTGTTTCGTATAGACACGATATCACTACACCCGAACCACGCCTGGCTGGACTTTGAACTTCGGCCGTTTCGTCGGCATTTCCCTCGCACTTCAGTTTCTGCGGTGGAGCGAGCAAGTGTCGACTCTCCTGCAGCTCAATAAGGCTCACCATGCGCCGGTTCTCCCGTGTCCTTCCTCGCGCCGTCTCGGCGTCTATTGCCTCGCAGCCTCGCGCTGTGGCGCCAATCCTGCAGCGTCGCTGGGTGCAGCAAGGTGCGCTTTCAACTCGGCTGCGATCCTGAGCTCCGACGGTTGTTGACGCATAGTGTGATGGTAATCTCTACGTTGCAGCAACGCGCAATGCCAAGCCCATGCAGTGGCGCCAATTCTCGAGCGTGACGGACTCCCACGACCACGACGAGCATGCGTCCATTGCGCAGGAGGTCGGTTGAAGAGTGTGTATCAACGATTTGAAGACTGGGGGCCTGACGTTGGTGTTGACCGTGTGCAGCTTCTCGGTGTCGACGTGCAGCACCGCGAGTTCATCACGCTGCGTTGGCAGGACGGCAAACGCAGCAAGTTCCACCTGCTTCATCTGCGCACGTGGTGTCCGTGTCCGGAATGTGGCCACCCGACGGGGCAGCGCGTTGTGAACTGTGCTGAGATTGACCAAGATGAACTGGACATTGAGAAAGTGTTTGGTACGTGGATTCCAGTGTCGAGCGATTGACGGGTTTGCGGCATTGCGATGCTGATTGATATTTGTGTGCTGATGTGTAGTGAAGGGCGATACGCTGAATATCGTGTGGAACGACCGTCACGAGTCGAGCTTCTCGTGCAAGTGGCTGCTTGAAAACAGCTACTCGGACTGGGCGCTGGACCAGCATGCTCACGAAATGGTCCCAACCCCTATAGCGCTGGATGCTCCGGTCCCTTCGACCGAATATGCTCGTATGATGGACACCAGCAACGACGAGGGTCTATACGAGGCGCTTCGCCAGGTTATTGATAATGGGTTCACCGTTATCCGCAACACACCTTCGGTGCCTGGTGCAGTGAAGACGCTAGCGGAACGTATCGCTCCCATTTCGCACTCGTATGTTGGCTGTCGATCTTTCGGCTCGCGAAGTTCCAAGCTAACTTATATTGGCTGTGCTGTTTGCTTCTGCAGGTTCCAGTACGGTGATGTCTTCGACGTTGTTGCGGAGCCCAAGCCCGTACGTATTGCTCGACACATAAATTATCGAGTTCATGCGTAATAACTGAGATTGTAATTGTCATGTAAAACTAGGTGAATATCGCGTATACCACGGTTTACTTGAAAAGCCACGTGGACCTGGCGTACTACGAGTCTCCTCCAGGATTCCAGTTCTTGCACGCACTCCGCTTCGACGAGTCTGTGAAAGGCGGTGAGTCGACGTTCGTGGACGTCTTCGCCGTTGCAGAGGAGTTCCGTCGTCTCCACCCGGAACACTTTGCTACGTTCTGCCGCGTTCCCGCTACGTTCAAGAAGCACCATCTGACCCGCGAGAAGGCAACGATCATGGAGTACCAGCGCCCGCACATCCAGCTCAACCACCGCGACGAGGTGGTCGCAGTGCACTGGAGTCCTCCGTTCGAGGGTCCGTTGCGAGTTCCGTTCGACGACGTCATGTCGTATTACAACTCCTACCGTGTCTTCCACGAGCTCGTCGAAGGCGGCAAGCACCGCTACGAGTTCAGGCTGAAGCAGGGCGACACCGTGATCTTCAACCAGCGTCGCGTCCTGCACGGCAGGAAACAGTTTACGCCGTGCTCGGACGGCGTGCGCCACCTCCAGGGCACCTACATCAACATCGATGACGCGCTCTGCCGCTACAACGTGCTGCGCACGCGCTTCGGCGCCGACGACCCCACCGCCAAGAACCAGCGCGTCGCCAACGGCAACTTCTCGTAAGCGTCAGTTATTGTGTAAATCCCCGGCGTAGCAGCTTTGGTATCGGCGATCGATAGTCTAGTCTACAATGCGAATCGAATTGAGCATTGGCACAAGCACGTGAAGTGGTCCAAATTGAAGCAGTCTATGCAAAACCCCATACAAAAAGTATCCTCCAATAATTGTGTAAAAGTTGTGTATCCAGAAGTCCACCTTTGCATCGCAACATGACGCCGACGCTGGTGCTGCGGCTGCTGTGCTTGTGCGCAGGCCTGGGGCGTATCTGTGCTCGAGCGGCTTGCTTCGCCTCAACGAGGTCTTCTTCCAACCGTCAGCGCCCTCAGCCTCGGACTGGAATGGCCAGTACCCGCAGCGCGACAGCCTGCAGGAGTCCGACGCCGCCTACGACCGCCTCGTCGTCGTGCTGATCGACGCGCTGCGAGCCGACATGGTGCTGGGCAGCGCCGCAATGCACGGCAGTGCAGAGAACGACAGGCAGCAGACGAAGGGGGAGCTGAACGCCTTCATGCCGTTCACCAGCGGCCTGGTGGCGTCCGGCCGGGCACTCGGATACGTCGCACACGCCAGCGTCCCGACCGTCACCATGCCTCGCCTCAAGGCGCTCGTGACCGGCAAGGCGCCGGCGTTTATTGACATTTTGAAGAACTTTAACTCGGCAGCTTTAGATGAGGATGCCAACCTTGTGTCGTTATTGGCGGCCAGTGGGAAGCGCATTGTGTTTTACGGCGACGACACGTGGCTCAAGCTGTTCCCGGAGACGTTCAAGCGCTCGGACGGCACGTCCGGATTCTTTACGAGAGACACCGTGGAGGTGGATAACAACGTGACCAGGCACTTGAAGGAGGAGCTGGACCCGACCATGCAGAACGAGAAGAGTGGGGATTGGGACGCCTTGGTGCTACATTATCTGGGGTTGGACCATGTTGGCCACCTGCGTGGACCGCGGTCGCCCCTAATGCGGGGCAAATTGCAGGAGATGGATGGCGTAGTGCAGTTGGTGGTGGATTCAGTGGGTGAACAAGACGCACGAAGAATGGAGAAAGACACATCGGCGCGGCCGTCACTGATCTTGCTGTGCAGTGACCATGGAATGTCGGAAGTGGGCAACCACGGCGGTGCGACGTTGGAGGAGTCTTCCGCGCTGCTGATGTTTATGCGTGGTGATGGCAAGCCCATGCGTTCTACTGAGGACATTTCTTACAAACAGAAACGCAGCCAGGTGGATTTGGTGCCGACGATTTCTTCACTTTTCGGGTTACCCATTCCGTTGTATAGCAGTGGTTTGCTTCTCGATGATGTTGTCCGTGCTTCGTCTGGCTTCGCTCTTCACTCACAATCATATTACCTGCGTGCATTGTATCGAAACTTCCAACAGTTATATGCGTTGGCTAAGATCAAATTCCATGCCTCGACGCTAAAAAGCTTCGACAAGCATTATGAAAAGCCGCTGCGCAAGGTATCCAAAATTCTGCAAGGAGGTGAAGATACAATCTCAGTGGACAAGCAGACTGCTGCTGCGGTACTTCAAGCCTGCGAGACGCTGCAAGCACAAGTCGCACAGAGCGATGGATCCGAGTATAATTCGACTGCGATCTTTTCAGGCCTCGTATTTCTCTTCCTCGGGGGCGTTATCACGCTGGCGATGCTTATTACTGTAGTCAAAGCGGAGACGAAAGCTGGGGGCGTCCGGAGGAGAAGCCACCTCGTTACTGTACTGGGTGTGGGCAGTGTTCTGCAGATTGCCAGCTTATCTTCAAGTTCGTCAATCGAAAATGAGCACGCAACTGCCTTCTTTATGGCGACTTCTTTGCTTGTTGCAGTCGGAATCGTCTTGCTGCGGAGGCGAAAGTCGTCGAAGAGAGTGTCCTGCTCAAATGATGGGCTCGTGTGGGTACCAATTTTACTGGTGATCACACGAATGCTGCGCGCACGCAACCAGGTTATCAATTTCTGGCGGCTAAATGGACTTCACGTCGACACTAGCTTGCCTGGAAACGAATTCGCTACAGACGACTCGGTGTCAATTTTATCGACTGCCGCCGTGCTTCCTACAAATGTTCTACCATTGAGTACGTGTGTAGTCATAATTTGTGCGGTTGTGTTACGGAAAGCTATACAGCAAGCCGTAAGAGCTCGGCGGGAGGGCGAGCTAGTGACAACTTTATTGGCGTTTGCAGCGGATTCCTATTTGTTGTGGGTATGATGGCAAGCCTCCGAGTCAAGGAGCTTTCAGACCAGACCACTGTTGAAGGAGACGAGTCGCACGCTTTGGCAGGGTGGATAACGCTAGATGGTGATGCTAGTGCGCGTGTGGTGTATGCGAGTGTTGTTCTCCTCACGCTGTTAACAGCATTGGCTGGGCGAACTCTTCGCTTATCACTGGTGGAAATGGTCATTTGGCTGCTGGTTGGATTGCTTCAGCGCGCGACCAATTTTCCCACGCTCAGCCTTCTCTGTCTACAAATGGAATCAGTCACGAAGCTACTAGGATGCGAGCAGGCTGCAGAACTACGACAAAGCGGGGTCGTTGTGTCAGGGATAGCACTTTGGCTATCGCAAGCAGCGTTTTTCGCGCTGGGCAACTCGCACTTGGTGACCACGATCGACATCAGCCAATCCTACCATGGTTTGTCGGCGTATTCGCAAGGTCTCGTCGGCGCATTGACGTTTGTCAGTGTTTTTGCCGGCCCACTCGTGTGTTTTGTGAATCTTTTCCAGTGGTTAGAGCCCACAACACCCGTCAAAAAATCGACACGAGGCAGAACAACAAATACGGCGGAGATTGCATGCCTAACGATCTTCACGTATCAGACTATTCGCTTCGCCGTCTACACGTGAGTATTTTGCTGGGGGGTTATTTACGTGAGAGACTCACCTCGACTTTTGTTTGCTGTTTATATTGCTGCCTGCGCAGCGTTGTGGTGTACTTAATGCGCTTTCACTTGTTCATCTGGAGTGTTTTCGCCCCCAAGGTACAGTGGTGCAGCTATGTGGCTACATTTCGCGAATGGCCTCTGACTTGTCCGTGTTGCTTACAGATGCTGTACGAGGTGGCGCATCTTGCTGTCTCGCTCGTCCTCGTTGCACTGTTAGCCTCATCTGTCTCAAAAGCGCAACAAGAACAAGCAAGTTGCGCACTATAGAGCTATAGACTTCATAGAATCCGTGTGACCTGTACTCGATCGTCGTCTGCATTGACGTCACATGGCTACTTTCGGCGGGTGCTTGGAGTCCTTACGATTAACGCGCATCCCGCGGTCCGTTCTCAAGTCCCTCCCCGACCAACGAAACCTCGTCACTTGGCTTCAAACGCTCCTAAACATTGACGCAAAACTAACGCCAGGAGAACCAAGAAAAAAAGAGAGATATTCAACTACTTTAGCACCTCGCCTGCATCCAGCAGCTTCTTCCCAAACGGGACGCCAGTGCAAGACGCAGTAGCATCTCTAGTGGCGTCCTCTTTCCTCAAAAATATAGAAAATAGGCACACGCGACTCGATGCTGAAGACTGCGAGGCTCCAAGGCGTCTTCCCCCGCCCGGCTGCACCGCCTTAACTCAAGGCTGGAGCCATAGAAACGGGGCGAACCTGAGGTTTTGCTACACTTAGGCGCCCAGGTCCTCCTTCTTGGCGATGATCTGCTCAGTGCCGCAGGCCTTGAGCACGGTCAGCACCAGCTGCTTGCCGTCGTCGAATTCGGCGCGGATCTCGTCGGCGAACGTCTCCGGGAAGGTGGGCAGCTTGATGTCCTCGCGGGTCTCGCCGGCGTCGTCCATGAGCGAGCAGAAGTCGTCGTCCGTGATGTCGAGCAGCGTGTACTCGGCGCGCGACACGAAGGGCACCGACGTGGTGTGCGTGGAGGGCACAATGTCCTCGTACTTCTTGTTGGTGAAGATGTCCAGGGCCGTGAAGTTGCACTTGGCGTGGCCGTGCTTGCCGGTCTTGGAGGTCGACACGCTCACCACCTTGCACGGGTGGCCCTTGATCATGATGAAGCCGCCCTTGCGGATCTGGCCAGCCTCAGACGGGTAGGTCTCCGAGGCACCGGCGTCAGTCGAGTGGAACTCGAAGTCGTGCTCCTCGTCAGCCATTGTAGACAAGTGAAGTGGTGGGGAAAGAAACCTGCAACGTTCACATGACATTAGCTGACCTGATTCACCCAAGGGCAGAGAGAGAGAGAGAGAGAGAGAGAGAGGTGGTGGGGACAGAGCAGGCGCTGTCGTTGCCGGTGCCGTTGCAGTGCTGTGCGCTGTGCTGCGCCCGCACCACCAGGATCTATCTGTAGCTGGAGAGCACTCGTACCTTGGGAAGGGGAAAACTTAACTGGGGATCCAAAACGGAGTGCGACGCTGGCCAATTATCCGCGGCCACCGGTTAGAGCAGCCACACATATACGATTTAAGCGCGCTTGGAGGTCCAAGCGCGCTTAAATTTTGAGTCGCGAGGACTTTATTGGCTCAAAATGAAGCCATCTCTGGATGCGCAGCCCTCGGCGTCGGATGCCCAGATGGCGGCTCTAATACGCCCATGAGCAGCAGGAGGCGAGCAGAGCGAGCTGCATGCAGCAGCTGGAGAGAGTTCTGCTGGTACATGTATTTATTAGGCCGATGACAACTCAAAAGCGCGAGATAGGCAAGCGAACCCAACTGCAAGGTACCGGTTGAAGAACCGGTGCAAGATCGAAGATGGAGGCGCTAGCCTGTCGGTGGCGCGACGTGGCGGTTGGTGACGCGAAGCGTATCTGCGTCAGCGGATCAGATATCGCTTCCTCCCCTTCAAGCGACAAGAGAATCGTGACCGGCGTCATCATCTCCTAGCAGCAGCGCAAGGATGGCGGAGCCCCACATGAAGACGGCGGGCGTGGCCCAGTACATCCGCCACCAGGACGACGTGCCGGCCAACGCCATCGCGCCCACGGACGCCGTGGTGGCCGAGTTCAAGCAGCTCAAGATGCGGCGCAAGTACCGCTACGTTCTGTTCCGCATCGAGGCCGACAAGGTGGTGGTGGACGCCACGGCGCCGCCCTCGGCCTCGTTCGCGGACTTCAGCGCCGCGCTGCCCGACTCGGACTGCCGCTACGCCGTGTACGACCACGAGTTCCTGACTCCCGACGGCCGCAAGTCCAGCAAGCTCTTCTTCGTCACGTGGATCCCGCAGAACTCGCACCCGGGCTTCAAGATGGCCTACACGCACGCCAAGAGCGCCGTCCAGGGCGTGTGCGAGGGCTGCTTCGAGGTCAGCGCCGTCATCAAGAAGGAGGTCGCGCAGGGCATGGACATCACGGACGGAGACGCCTCCGACTCGGACAGCGAGTTCGAGGACGACTGAAGCGAGCGTAGATGGCTAGATGGCTACAGCACAGCGCAGGTCTGGTTGCACTCCTACAAGTCTATTCGGCGTACTTGGCCTCTCTCCTCTCTCTATCAATCAGAGCTGTTCCAGAGTGTGTTGCTTTCATTGACCGGGTTATTTGGACGACGTGGCCTTGAGGTGCTGCCGCTGCTTGTTGCGCATCGCCAGCATTTGCTTCTTGAGCGCCCGCTCCGCCTCGAGGTTCATGCGCTTGCGCTCCTTCTCGCGGTGCTCCTGCGCCTCGTGCTCGGCGCGCTTGCGCTTCTCGTTGCGTGCCTTCTCCACGGCGCGGGTGTGCTTGATATACACGAAGCGCGTGTACTCGTGCGTCAGCATGCGCAGTACAGCCACGCCCGGGCCGCTTCGATGCACGAGCATGTCGTGCGCAGTTTCTAATTTACTCAAAGCGTACGAGTCATACGGCCGCACCAGGCGCATTGCCTCGTCGAACTGAGCCTTTATTGCAGGCGTAACGAGCGACGTGTCTTTCGTCCTGGGCGATCGGGTTCGAGGCGAAGGCGTGGTGCCAGGTGCTGGAGGTTGTTCCGCTTCTGACTCGACCTTGGATACGCCGTTGACCGCAATTTTTGATATCGTCGACGGATCTGCTGCAGGTGGTGTCGGTTTAATCTCGGAGCTTTGGTTTGACCCCGTCGTATCGTTTGCAGCCAAGGGTGCAGCGTTGGAGGCATCTGTCACGGAAGCAGTATCTCCATTAGGTTTGCTCGTGGGTGATCCAGACGCCGGTGTGGCCTGCTTTTCCGATGATGCCGTAGCTGTAGCAGTCGTCGAGGCTGGCACGGACGCTGAAGACTTGGATGCTGGAGTGCCAGCGAGGCGTATAATTTGGGCCACGCAGGCCAGCCATCTTGTGGTACGCTGGACATTGATCCGGTCCATCTTCGGGGGTCCCAACGCTTGCTGAGCTGCTGCGTACTGCCCGGTCAAGCTGCCATTGGATTTCAAATCAGTTGGCTTTGGTGGCTTGCGAGCTGACGCGTTCGATGCAGTACCATGGGCGTAGCCGTTGTACCCTTAGCACTTGGAGGGTTGATGTAGCAACCGTTCTGCACGAACTTGCTTTCCTTCTTCTCGAAGTCCAATCGCTTGGCCTCTTTTCGGGACGCAATGAGACCGCGCGCATCAACTGGTGCACGACAGACACCACAGATAATGTCGTCGGTCATGCCTGGGAGGCCCTTGGGGAGGGTAATGTCCTTTCGCACTCCATCCTGAACAATTGAGATCGATTTTCGCTTCTTCTTGGCCCCAGCAATTCCGGCTACAGGTAAATACCGTTCGCGGTCACGAGCACTGGACCGGCGCTTCGTGCATCTCCAATGCTGAACGTGAGGAACCGCAGAATCGTCGCCGCCAGAGCAATAGAAAAGATGTTGTCGCTCATGGAATGGGTCTAAGCACACGTCACACGTATACTGTTGGCTGAACGGACCGGGATACTTCGCCAAGTACCTTGGCGGGTTAAATGTCCTCTCAAGACGACGAAACAGCTTCTTGTCATTAACAAAGTCCTGAGCAGGCGTCGGCGGCAGTGCATATATCTTTTCAAGCTGCGGCACATGGCTCACGAACAACTGGAGTACCTGAAGGTGCTTATAGTTGTAATCAGGCGGCTCAGTCTTGCAGGAGCGCAGCCCCTTGTTGCAATACCCACCATCAGCGCCGCGATATCCCGCATCACCTCAGCGGCAGTGGTATACTCCGGCAAATGCTTCGCAACCGTACCAAACCGACGCATGTCATCGCGCCCTACGAGCAACCGAATAGGGCGCGTGATTACTGGCTAGGAGGTCTCCAATATCCTCGGTGCACTCGCGATGCCGATCGCAATACGCATGGAACTGCAGAATATGCCCCGTCCGAAGCTCCACATGCCCGTTTCCCTTATGTGCACACATGGCATGGAAAAACTGCGCACAATTTACTCGGCGACATTGTATCCGAACTCCACTGCTCGAGTGGCAGAAGCAGCATTCAGTCGGCGTGAGCGGGTCTCTCATCATCACCTCGTTCACGTCAGGCACCACTTCCTCCACTTCCTCAGCAGATTTCTCCGCCTTTCCAGCTTCACCGTCAGACTTCTCGGTAGCAGCAGCCTCCGCAGCCTCGGCTGCCTCTTTTGCAGCTGCTTCCTTCGCTGCCGCCTCCTTCTTCGTCATTTTCTCGACAGGCTTGATCTTGTTCTCCCTAACAACGTGTGCAGCCAGTCGGCGAGGGTCCCAATTGATGCACAGCGCATGCCCAAACTGCACCGCATTGTCCGCCGTCGTGTCTTCTTTCTTCTCTTCAAATTTGCCGCATTGGCTCCAAAAGGCAGCGTCCCCTGCAGTCTCCATCAGCTTCAACGCTCCGTCGCTGCCTCCTTTGCCGCAATACACGCACTTGGCAGCTCTTCGCTCGACTCCACGTCGACAGCAATCACACTTCCAGTCTGCACCCTCCATTGACTCATCTTCCTGCTGCGTCTCGCTCTTCTCCGCCGCCTCGGGGGCTGGCAACGCGTCGGCGTAGCACTTGTCATGGACAGCGAGCTGGCAGCCCGCGCAGACGCGGAGGGTGTCGCCGCGCGTGGTGCCCTCGATGAGGTCGCACTCAGAGCACTTTCTCGACTGCTCTGCGCTCTCTTTCTCCTCCATTTCGACGTCCTCCGAGGCGCCAGGAGCCTCAGAGGGCGCGGGGTCTTGCGCGCCAACCGACGTGTCGCGGTCAATCTCGGATTTCTCGCTTTCTACGCGCTCCCCGGTGACGGCGGCCCCGGCGCTAGACACGGCGACGTTCGGCGCATCTTCTTCGGCGCCAGCGTGCACCGCAGGCTCCGCGGGGGCGGCGCTGGACGCGGGCGCGGCCTGCGTCTCCTGAAGCGACGGCATGGTGGACTGCCGTTCCAATGATAGATGCCCGCCCATTATTGGCTAGAAAGGGTAAGGGGACTTTTGTAAATTATTTGTGAGCAGACGGAATAGTCCTCACTAGTCAACTTCTGGCCGGTCAAGCTGAAGTTTAGCTGAAGTCGCGGTCGGGGAAGAGCTTGGGGGCCACGAGCGTCCAGGCGAAGAGGAGGATCGTGACCCACTGCGCCACGATCTTCACCCACATGGAGACGTTGTTGAAGGACCTTCGTTCGGGCAGAGTAATGGGGTGTCAGTGAGTAACAGAGTAATAAAACGTGAGTAAAATAGCACAATATACCCGTCTGCCGAGTTCCAGTCGGTAAGCACCATCGCCATGTACAGGCCGGCGAGGCACATCATACTGTAGAATTGCCACGGCTCGTGTATGAGTTCTCGGTTGGGCTGAGGAGGTTCGACCGTTGTGCCGGCGGGGGAGAGGGGAGGACTCTCGTCCGTGTGTTGTTGGTCTGAATGCACGTCAACGACCACAACGCTGGCGAATTGTTGGTCGTGATGGCGATCATCGCTAACAGGTCTAGCTACTGGCATTTCTCTATCTTGAGGGCTTCGTCTGCGGCGAACGAGCATTTTGGTGGCCGCACTGGACGTGCGCCAGCTTGTCCACGTCATCGCGAACGCGGCTATCACGGCATTGGCGATCACGCTGTCCGTGTTTGATGACTCCTCGTCTTGTGGCGAAGGGGGTGGGTGTCTTCGGTGCTCGCACGATTTTACTGGGTTGCTGACCAGCGCTTGCCAGCACATGAGCACCAGGTACGCTGATATAGCGCATGGTGGCAGCAAACCAACTTCAATCCATGGGGAGACTGCGCAGCCAGACCACACAAATGACCTGTTAGCGTAGATTTTCGACCCCAAAGAGCATCAGAATCCTCACCGCAAGTGATGATCAGGAGACCAGCTGAAGCGATTGTTATGGTCGTGAACGCAAGGCCCAGATCGCAATCGGCAAAGCGCATGTACTGAGTAGTCGTAGTTGCGGTCAAGTACAGTAAGTGACGATAAAGCGGTGAAGAGCTGACAAATGAGCGTACCAAGTAGGTAATGCCAGACCCTATGCAAACCATTGAAACTGCGCACACACCCAAGAAGGCCGTCTTCCTGCGGCACGCGATATCAATATCAACGTTTCGACCATTGCCGTAATATGATTAACCACAACGCACCATAAGCAGACGCTGCTGGCGCATACCCCCTTGCTCACGTCGCCCCGGGCTTCGGCCTTTTCAGCTTGCTCAATTCCATCCAGCAGCGTATCTCGTACTTGGTCTAGTAGTTAGCATTGTGGATAAGATTTTCAGTAGTTGTATGTGTCGCGAAGATTCATCCACACAAAGTAGAAACAGAAGACATACACGATACGCTGACGATGGAAAAGATCTGAAAAAGAATGAAAAAACCGGACGCGGCTCGCGTGAATGGCACATACCCGTCGAAGAAGGCTGATCTCCACAATACGTCAACAGAGTGAGCAGATGCAAAACTCGAGCCTCCTCGGTGTATCCTATTCAATACATGAACCCAATACTCACAGTTTGGGATGTAGAACGAGCCAACAAGGAGTGCGATCAGTACCGGTATCTCGACCCACACCAGAATCTTGATAGCTCGCGCACGCGGCTGCACCCAACTAAACCGACTGAGCAGCGCACGTATCAGGAAGAACATCGAGATGCTGAAGCTTGCTCGGAAGATCATCTGGTTGCCCTGACAGGAAGTTCCATCCGTCTCATCACAATCGGAGAATGTGCCGAAAGAGGACAGCAAGTCTGCTCCAACATAATGAAGGCATATTAGTCCGTGGGATGCCCAAACGAAGCCTTGGCACACGCTCACTCACCTCTTCCAATCGTCTTGAACATGGTCGCAAAAATGGCATTGCAGAAGAAGATCGCGATGTAGAGCCCGCGCAGCCAGTTGATCTCGATCTGCAAGAACGCCGGCAGCATGGAGGACATCGGGTCCTCAGCCTCGCTCCAGGTAGCCCGCACCAAAGGCAGCTCAAAGAGCAATGAGCAAAATTAGCGACCTTTCAGTATTATTTCTGCCAGGTCCCCGTAAACATAATAATCCGAGCGTTTTTTACGTTGGAAACGTTTTTGGGATGGTCCTAACCAACGTTTAATTGGGCGATACAAAATTTGTGCCTCGTTCTCAGATCAATTCACCGTGGTGTGATATTGGAATAACAGTTTGAAATCTAAGAAATCGGGATGTAAATTAAGTAACTCAACAAATTATAGTTTGATTACCAACGGAGTGGACGCTACTTTTAACCCTGGCTCAACGCACTCGTTTCACCAGTGCTCAGGAAGTCAGTCAGCTAGTCAGTCATAGCAAGGCAGAACACTCAGGGTTGAGCATTTCTACCATATCTGCGTGGTCTTACCGATATAGGTTGTGAGCACTTATTCATAAATAGCAGATCGTTAGTAAGACATCCCTCTTGCTTTCGACGTTTATAAAACACGAGCATGTTGTTGTCCTGGACATCGTTGCCGCTATGACAGAGCTACCCAATGACGGTGCGCAGCATCTGCATACCCCGATATTTAAGAACGAGACATTTATAACTAGCTTCGTTAAGTCTAGTGACCACTGAAAACAGTTCTAAGCACACCACCGTTAATGTTCAGCTTCATGTCACGCCAATTTTATCAACTTTTGGTGGCTCTAGTGTCAGTTTTAGGAAGTGACAGAGATATCAACTTGTACAATTGGCTGGGAACCGATTCAGTAGACACACCCGTATCATATATAAACAAATATCCGGTATTACAAGTATCGGTTAGGACAGGATTAACTGTAGTTCCAGCCACAAAAAATTAGCCACCAATCGCACAAGTCGCACAGCCAGGGGAACACCTCTCCCAAACTCTGGCACCGAATTGGCCGGCGCGGCTGACCAGGTAGAGCGTGGCGAAGAGCTCCGCACGAATATGTTCGCATGACTAACAGCCTCTCGATGCGCTTGCAGACCCGATGGCGACCAAGCGAGGCCGCCCCCCGTCTCTAGCGGACGACGCGCCCCCTGCCAAGCGCGGGAGCTGCGAGCCCGGCGACCTGCAGCAGCTCCACGACGCGGCCTCCGCTGTGCCCCACGCTCTCCCAATGGGCCCGGAGACTTCCGTCGCAATTGCAGACGCCGTGGCTTCGGTTGTAGCTCAAGGGGTCGCTCTACCGGAGACCACCGATGCAATTGGGGCAGAGGTTTTGGCCGGTGGAATGGTAGAACCGCACTCTACTGCTGGCAGTCTGTCCGCTGCTACGCCGTCGCTTATGGTGGTGGCTCCGGAGTTCCACGTGGTGCACGACTCGTGGGAGGCGTTCGAAGACGCGCTGAGAGCCTACGCCAAGGTGACGTACCAGCTCTACGTGATCCGCTCTACCACGTCGGTCAAGCGCCGCAATTTGAAGATTGCGGAGAGCGCGACGAAAGGAGACGCGGCGGGGAATGCCGGGGCGCTGAGGAAGGCGGGGCTGGAGCTGGGAGTGGCCATGGAGCATGAGGTTGATGTGGGAGAGCAACTGGTAGAGCGGACGTTGATCCCGGAACGGTATCAGTGGTATTCCAAGTCTCTCAAGTGCACGCACGGATGGAAAGACCGCCATCGCGGCACGGGGAAGAGAGGCTCCGGGGTGGTGCGCTCGACGAGCTGTCCTGCCAAGATGTGCGTGACGCTGCAGCACCGAGGAGCGGGGCCTGATGACTGGAAAGTTGTGGTGACCAAGCATGTGCGCACGCACAACCACCAGTTGTCGAAGGAATTATTTCTCTACTACACGGAAAACCGGCGCATTTACGACCCGGAGCTGCTTGCTGTCGTCGGAGACGCCCCTGGTGCTACGAATGGAGCGGCGAAGCCGTCGATTGATCTGGCCGCTGCACACCTTACGTCTATGATCGATCAGGCTAATCAGCGGAACGGGGTATTCCGTACGCTCACGCCGAACGAGGAGCAAAGCCAACAACACACGCCGTCGATGGTATTTATGTTGTCGGACGCGTTAGCTCCGGCGTCGGTAGCACCCAACGGGAATGCCCCGGACAATAGCTCAAGTAAGCAGCTCGTGGCGCTTGCCAATGCAAGCAACAAAAACTTTATGATTCGACCACGCGCCAAGGCCGGCACGCCTCTAGCTTCCATGCCTCCGCTGGGAGCGATGGTTCTAACCCCAGGGACGATCCTTCTAGAGCACTGGACGGGGCGGCTTTTGCGTACCACGAATTGCAGTGAAGGTGCACCCGAACTGGGATGCTTTCAACGACTACGTCTCACAGTACGCATTCGATACGGCGCAAGTGTTTCGTACACGGTCAACTGTGTCGATTGCGTCAAGGAACGCGAAAGTATTGGCGTCTACCACGGCGAAAGCGGGAGGAGATGGCCATGATGTTGCAAGCTATGCGAGTTATGCTTCGACATCGCCATCGTCGCGCTTGATTCCTGAGGACTACAAATGGTTTTCGAAGTTGTTGATTTGCACGTACGGATGGAAACGCAGAGCACGGGGCAAGGGATCTCGGGTCGGTGAAAATGGTGAAGGCAGTCCATGCCCAGCTATGCTGCTTGCTCGAGTGGAACGCAACGTAGACGGTCAATGGCAAATCGTGATTAACCGCCAAGTGCCGGAACACAACCATCGGTTGAATACACAGGTCGAAGAGCCCTGCAATCAAGATCTTCTGGAGCCGACTGCTGGTACTGCCGCGAGTCTAACAACTACGTCGCCGTTGGAATCGACTGAGCCTAGTCCAAGCGGAGATAGCTCGTCGTTACTTGAGAGCGCAGCGGAAACGAGCGTCGAAGAACCACCCACGTTGTCATCGGCTCAGCGCGAAATTGTCGTGCGCGTTCCCAAACTTCAATCTGTGTTTAATTCTTGGGACGACTTCCACGCAAGCCTGAAGGCATATTCTGACGCCACGTATCAACTTTATCGCACGAGAACAACAAGCTCGGCGAAGGGAAGAAACAAGAAGATTGCACAGATGAAGCATGGCGACGCCGGCGGCGAGAATGGCGACAATAGTGACAATGGAAGTGACCCCGATACAACATTGAGTGAGGTTAGCGCTGCACGAAGAATCCCTGAATCGTGGCGATGGTATTCAAAAACTCTCACCTGCACGCATGGATGGAAGGAGAGACACCGTGGCACCGGTAAGCGTACCGCTCATGTTGTGCGCTCGACCGCATGCCCCGTGAAGATTTGTGCGACCGTGCAATACATGAATCCGTCTGGTAGAGCTGCTGCTACTATCGCCCTCGACGATAGCGATGCCGCATCCAATAACTGCTGGCGCGTTGTTGTCACGAAACATGTCGTGGATCACAACCACAATCTGTCGCGGGAGCTGTACCAACACTATTGCGAGAACCGCCGAATCTACGACCCAGAGTTGCTCACAATTGACATGTCGAACGAAAGCGCTGTGGTTAAACGAAAGGGGTATGCGATCCCTGAGCAAAGCGCAGTGGGGGATGGCATCTCAGTCCAAGGTGTTCAAGCAGACGGAGCTCAAATAGACTCTCAACAACCTATCCTTCCCACACAAGTGGAGGTAGGACTAGCAGAAGCTGTGGCTCATTCGCAGTTGTTTACGTCTCCTGGTGACAACCATTCAATTGGAATCGGTGTAAGTGGAGCGACCGGTTTACAACGAAATGTGACTGTTTCGACGACTTCGACTGGTGTACCTCAACAAACTGTGCCGTCAGTTGTGCTGCTTCCGTATGGCGCTACCCCCTCCTATCTACCGGGCCAAGTACAGCAGCCGCCTGCTCAACAAGGTCAGCAACATCAAGCCCAGCAACAACAAGGACAGCAAAGGCATCAACAGCAGCAGCAGCAGCAATTACAGCAGCAAGCGCAACTGCCAGTGCCTGTGCAGGCAACTTTTGCGGGCGCTACTACTGGAGCTCACCTTGGAAGAGGTTCAACAGAGAGCGAGGGCGTAGCTACCTTGGCAGCTGTGGCATCACCAGGATTAACAGGAGCCAACATCGTGTTATTCAACCATGCTGGGATGTCCATGCCGACTGGCTTCCCTTCGACAGGCTCGAATGTGATTTCTGTCGCGTGTCGTGTCCACGGATCCTCCGCTGGGACAAGCTCGACAGATAATGGGCCCGGTCAAACTTCGGGCACGACCCACTCGGGAAGTCACGGAACGGACTCTGTAAACGGTCAAGCAACGCAGTGCACGTGCTTCAGGATAGCCGGTGGCGGCAACTACGTGACAATTGTTCCTGCCACCGATCCGCTTCCCGCTACTGATCACAGCTTTGACGCCGATGATACCATGTTTTACGCGGAAGACACGGAGGGGGCTTGGCAGCCCTCGTCCAGTGTCGAGATCGAAAAAGTGACAACCGAGTGGCGAGACGGTATGGCGAGTGCCACGTATTGTGCGCCGATACCCCAACTGGGAAGTTTTCACAAATACCTGGATGCGTACTCGGCTGCAACGTTCCAGCTCTACCGAGTTCGTACAACGTACTCGGTGCGTTCTCGCAATCTCCGCCTTCGTCAGCTTGCTGCGAGTCGAGGTCTTGTCGTGCGTGAAGGTGAGGAGGGAGATCCCAACGCCCCTGTGGAAACGGAGCAAGAAGGTACTCATGGATTATCTCGAGCACACGTAGTGCCGGAGGAATACGAATGGTACTCCAAAACGTTCTTGTGTACTCACGGTTGGAAGCGCCGTAGTCGTGGCAGCGGACAGCGTGTTAGCCACAACGTTCGGGCTACCGAGTGCCCCGCCAAAGTATGTGCCACCCTCCAGCGCACGGATGGTGCCAACACCTGGAGTGTCGTGGTCACGAAGCACTTGGTGGAGCACAACCACGAGCTCTCTGAAACGCTTTACCAGCAGTACAGCGAGGTTCGACGCGTTCGTGATCCTGAAGTCCTCGCGCAAGCGGAGCAACTGTGGCGAGGTGGGGCTACTCGTCGCCGCGTGTTCGAGTTCCTAAAGGAGCGGTCTCCGAACCATGTCATTCTCATGAAGGACGTGCACAACCTTGTGCAACGCTGGCAAGCGCTAGAGCGTCGGCCCAAACAGTCTCAGCAGGGCGAGGACGACCAAGACCAAAACCAGGGACAGCAGCAGCAACAGCCGAGTCAGAGTTCCCCGCCAGTCGTTTCAGCTAGCCACGACGATGACAGCTCACCTTGGTTGTAATCTAACCCCATTATCTTTGCATGGAAACTGCTTGGGTGAACAGACACTTCTAGTTTTGTTGAGTAGGCTGCACGCCCAGATATGGCGTATTTTCAAGGCGGGGATTTTGTGGAGCTCTTGAGCGCGCAAGGCAAGGCACCTGCTGCTGCGTGGAAGCTGCAAGGCAAGATTTCCAAGACATTCGACAAGGGTATAAGGGGCAATGCGTTCCAGCTCGACGGCGGCTCTGAGACCAAGATGCAGCTGCCTAAAACCGCGTCGTCTTCGCTCGGTCTAGCGCAGAGGTTTGTCGTGATCCAGCTATTGGTGCCATTTACTCGATCGTTTTCTGTGGAGATCTGCTTCTCAGACTTTCAGAAGGTGCGTCGCCGATTCGTCGTAGCCTCCGCTTTCCGAGAAACAGCACGCACAGCATTGCATGCGCAGCTTCCACTGAATGCTGCTGATGTGCCTCGGGATCAGTGGATGAACCTCGTGTTCGACCTGCAAACTCTGTCGGAGGTTCACTTCCCGGACACAGGCTATCGCTCAATGGAATCGGTTTGCATTGGCGGGAGCTGTCGCCTCAAGCGTATTTTCACGATGAAGGACGCCCCCACACCGTCACGAGGTTCTCAAGTTGTCAGGCACGCCGACATCCGGGATATTCCAAGACAGTTCGTGTTCTCGGCAACGCAGCGTGGCGCTAGTGGTGCGTTACCCCTTCCGACGCTGTATTTTGCTATGGAGTCTGTTTCAGGTATCGGTGTTCATGGAGTTGCTGTCGCGACAAACATCAACAACAGCGTCGCCAGCAGCAGCAGCACCCCGAAATCTTCCCGTCGAAGCCAAACAGCACCGGGAAAAGCTGTGGCCAAACAACCGAAAGGAGTACGAGTAGCGCGCCCTGGAAGTCAGTTGGTCCAACGTAAGGTGCCGCCCCAACCGCAAGGCGACCCCGATACCACCAAAGCAAATGGTCCTGGTCAACAGCGTCTGCGTACACCAGCTCGAGGGAACATTACAGGAAGTAAACTTCGCAAGCCGCAGTCGAGACTTGGGCAAGTGGTCGCAGTGCAGAAGGATATTTTTTTTTCACCAGCGGGAAACTCACCACTACACCAAAGCTCTCGTGGTGGTGCCATTGAGAACCAACGCAATTCTGAAATACTGCGCGATGACTCGCTAAGCAGTGTGTCCCCTATTCAAGTGAACAAATCCCACGACGCCAAGAAGGAAGAAATGGCACCACCAGTACAATCCGAGACAGCGAGCAGGATCCCAGATCGGGCATCAAGCCCTCCAAGCAGTGTGCATTCCAGCGTGATGGCATCTCCAAACATGAAGGGCTTTCAGACGCGGGAAGAAAGTCAAACCCTTCGCCAATCCATTTTGGGGGAGATACAGCAAAAGCTCGCGAGTCTGGAGGATGACGATGCACGAGCAGATCAGCGAGACAGAGAGTTGTTTCTGCGTCACACATCACTGCACAGTGGGGAATGGCACCTTCAGCAGCTCCGTGACGAAGATCAAGATCTGAACAACGATGATGGTAATCTATTTTCTGATGGTGAAGACGATCGCGTTCAATTGAGTTCATCCTGGAGACGAGAATTAAATGATGCACGCGCAAGCTTCTCGGCTCCCTCTCCTGAAGATATACTTCGTCGCAGTCGCGATGATACACCCGTAGAAGTCAAGAGAGCAGTTCACCTCGCTGCAGACAAGGACTCTATCTTCTCGTTCCCATCTGTAGCAGAGTCTGGAACGACGCTGGTAGGTAAACTTTCGTCCAGACTGTTTGACTTCGATTCTCTGCTACAAGACGTAAAACCTTTGACCCCATCGCTTGATAAAGACCAACCTGATTTACACGCGCAACTTGAAAAGCGGATTGAACACGCTATCAGTGACGCAGACGATGACGCGGATGAGCAAGAACTCGTGGAGCTGCTTGCGGCAAAACGATCAGCGAGAGAGCTATTGTCACGGTCTGCAGGATCGAGACATGGTAATGACGTCGACTCGATAAACGAACAAAAGCAAAGTTTACCAAGACCAAGCGAGGAAGCAAGTCTCAGCGAGACCTTTGACGAAGTCAAGAAAGAATTGGCAGCAGATCCTAGCGGTGCCACTGATGAGTGGGTCGTGCTCGAAAAGGACTCGAGATATGCTGTAAATGGGATCCAACCTATCCAATTAAATGAAGACCAAGACTGGCACTTAAACTTAGAAACGACACAAGATGGCGATTCTGATATCGTTGCCGGAGGTGGAGGCAACGCATTATCGATCGATCTGTAAGTTGCAAGGCGTTTATCTATTCTTTGTGTTTGGCATATTTACGTTTCTCTATTGAATTGGGCTTTTTCATCTATCTATGCCCACGATTCTAGAACCAGCGAGCTTAGTGCAAGTGCCGAGGGAAGTGTCCACGACCTCGGCGAAGTTGGGGATTGCAAGAGCTCAAACGGTAATGTACATCCGGAGAGTCCACGTTTAAACACCTCCAAGCCTGAGAGTGACCATGACAGCTGTAAATCATCGCAACATGATGATGGCGATGACTCGAGCTTCGACTTCGGTAAGTTTCTTAATCATCGCCCGGAAGTGCGTCAGATTTCTTGACGCTAGCTAACTCGGTGAACGAATTACAGAGGATCTCGTGGAAGATGCTGCATCGAGCGACAGTCGCAATGAAGATGAAAAATCATCCGACCACGCTGCCGTCACCGTTTTGACAGACAAAAAGTCTTTTGAGTCGAAACCAGCAATGACCTCCGCACGGCGGTCAAAAGACTTTGCTTCACCAGCTTCTAGCAGCACTCGAGGAAATCAGTTCCTCCCGAAATTCAAAATGCAAAACCCGATCTACCGGCTAAAATGGTTTCTGTGAAGTCACCGCTGATGGATTCTCCTCGACGTACACGTGAAAAGTTCCTGCAACGGAAATCCCGAGAGCAGTCTCAAAGGCATCGCGTTCAAGTGAGCTCTCATCCTCCTTCTCTTCTCGTCGACTGCAACGGCTATTGGAGTCTACCGATTGGACGGCGGAACTTGATGCTCAAGCAAGTGTTTTCCACGCCCGCAGTCCTCATGTTTCGCCATTCACACGGAGTAGTGACCGCAAGTACAACCCTGCTAACTATCGCTCTCCTGCGTCAAGTGCTGATGCCCGGCGATCGGCTATAAACGATACCATGCGTCGACCGTCGCAGAAAACTTCGTTGGGACCGCAAACCCAATCCACTTCGTCCATTGAGCTAGTATACGATCCGCTCCTGCGTTGCTACTACGATCCCGTTTCGAACAAGTACTACGCGCTAGCAGAATAACTCGTAACGTCGCCTCTTCCAAACTTGGTTCTTCTTTCCTCATCCCAGATAATTTAGGGTACACGCACTGGGATGAGAATATTCCAGAGAAAAGCTTACTCTAATCATCCGTCGTCTGTTCCAAGCAGCATGTTGGCGACGCTGCGGCGTGAACGTGGACTAATCTGCTCCTCAGGAATGGTACTCTGTATCAGAGTGTCGCGCTGCCGCCGCATACCGAGATCGCGGATCACGTCTTTGATCATGTGGGGCTTGAAGTCATCTGACAGCGACGCCCAGAATTCGCGGTTCGCAAGCAAGGTGCGGTAGGCCACGGAGTTTACGTTGACTAGAATCTGGGCCCAGACGCTGAACAACGGTGCCACGATGAAATCAGCGAAGCCAACCTGCATCTTCTTGATCACTATCGTATCCCGATCCATGAAGGGCGATACGGGGAGTCCTAGCTGCTTCTCCATTTCACCTTGGACAAAGAACTCCTCAACCACGCGGTCGGTCCAGCGCAGCATCGTTTCGCGTTCTTTGGCTGGGTTGGAGACATCACACGTGTGAAGGACCATCTTGAGCAATAACTTCTTGTCTCCGACATTCTTCACCAGTACAGCGTCTGCATCTAGCGCGGCTGATAGAATAGTCGTCTTGAAAAGCGCGACGTCCTCGAAGTGTTTGGCCATATCCGTTGCCAGAACCATCTGAATAATCATATCACGCGCGTACTTGAAGTCATCAGGTGCTAAATGGCCGAGCACATTAAGGTCCGAATTCTTCATCACCAAGAACGATTGCGCCACATGGTAATTTTCGAGCACTGCATGGTCATTGTAGCGTAGAGCGATTTCCGACGCTGTGGAAATGTGGAAACCGTTGTTAAAGCCATCGTGCATGAAGTCGTGTACGCCTGCTGCAATCAGGGCCAGAGCACGATCTAGCGGACGCAGATACGGCCCTAGTTCTGGCTGAATGAGGAAGTAATGCACGGTTTGCATGACATCCGCAGCATGAATGGCATTATGGTACGGATTCGTCGCAATATACCCGCGCTGGATTTCTAGCAGGAAATTCACAAGCAGGTTGCTTTCGATGTTCAATGCTTGGCAGGGACCGTCACGCAAGAGGTGATGACCAATGTAGCATAGCGCATTTCCTCCGGAAACAACATGCACGCGGAAAACGTCGAAGTTCCACGAGCTCACGCCCTGCAACAAATTCTGCAGCTCAAATTCCGATGCCGAGTCCAGCGTCGGAAGAAGCTCCCGCATCGTCGTTCCCCGATTTCCATGCGACAACGAGTGTTCATGATGATGTCGGTGTAGTGTCTGGGGTTTCACCACTCTGTTGCCATCCGAGCTGCCGCTCCCAACATCGTGTGGATCCACTTCAGAGTCCGAGCTGCGTATGGACGATCTCCGACGTTTTCGATTCGGGCCGTTCGGGTCCTCCTCATCTTCAGTGCCCGGCAGCACTTTGTTCATGTCGTTTCCACGCAGCATCTCACCGCGCAGCCAGTTCTGCGTGTCGTCGTCGACACCTTCCACCGCCAGCAGTTCCTCGTTGGCGTCGTAGAGCCTGTTATTCTTGATGGCGTCGATGGCGAAGTCGAGTCCGTCCCTCAGCGACGGCCGGATGGCCGGGTGGAACCTCAGCTCGTTGAGCACACGGAGCACGTGCTCCACGGGGGACGTGATGGCGCCTTTGTTGAGGTGCATGAGGTTCATGGACTTGGATCTCTGCTTGACTCGCTCGAACACCACGAGCACGCGCAGCACCCTCAGGATGACGCGCAGCCTGAGGATCTTGACCACGACCGTGGACCTGGAGCCCAGGGCGGCCACGACGCCCAGCACGAAGCTGACGACGATGACCAGCGCGTCGAACAGCGCCCAGACGTCGCGCAGGTACGGCAGCCCGTAGGCGAAGACCTTGAGCGTGATCTCCAGCAGCAGGATGGAGCCCACCGTGATGTCCGTGACGTCGATCACCGACTTGTAGGACGCCAGCGTGTCGTCCGCCATCGTGAGCTGCACCGTCACGAACACGCCGTAGAACAGCACGATCATGACGAAGAACAGCTCGACGCTCAGCAGGCGCATGAACTCGCCCACCGCCAGCCGCACGCGGTGCATGGTGCGCAGGTGCGTCACGCCGCTCTGTCTGCGCGCCGTGAGGTCGTTGGCGCCGGCCCCGCGCCGCTTGCGCGCGCGGCCTTCCGAGGCCGGCGGCGCGCTGTCGGCGGGCGCCACGGCGCGCGACCGGCGCTCGCCGTACGGGGAGCGCCGCAGGAAGCGGGAGAAGGTCTGGCGCTTGGGTCTGCAGGCGCTGGACGGCGGGTGCGCCGGCGCCGACGTGGACGCGGACGCGGTCGCAGTCGCAGTCGCCGGCGGCGGCACGGACGGCGACGACTCCCCCGACATGACGGCGGGCGTCTGACGCGCTGCTCCCTGCGTGTGAGCTGAGCGTCGGAGCTGCTGCTTGGGACGGGCGCCTCCTGCTTCGGTCTAGACTACGCGGTGACGGCGACGCCGGGCGTTGAAGGTGTTGCCTGCCTGCCTGCCCTGGAGTCTTGTCGGCTATTGATAGCGCCGCTATGAATAGCTGCAGTTGCCTTTTGAAGAGGCGCAAAGAACATTAGCCGGCCGTTTTAAGTACGAGCCACAGGAGACTTTTGATGGCAATTCTCGAGATTTTTGTTGTTGTTGTCTTGCTTCCAGTAAAGTGTACCACAAAGGTTCGTATAGGATAACGGTGGTGGTACACTATACTGAAGCTAAGTTAAGCTGAAAGAGTTGATTTTGTTTTGATCCTACCCGGGTAGTGGGATCAACAGTCTCACTAACGGAGCTGGTCGTTTCGGCGATCGAGTTGTCTCGCGGGCTGAAGACGCGGCGTTCTCCTTGCGTTGCGGAGCCTTGCATCCTGCCTCCAGGAGCGGAAAGTGCGGCGGATCCAAATATATTACCCCAGCTATCTCGTCGCGGCGGCCTCATGTCATGATCACCAAGTACGGCAGCAGCAGAACTGTAGTGCGACCAGGCAGTGCCTGGACTGCCTGGACGGGTGCACGGGCTGAGCCGCTATTGTTGCGGAGGCGAGCAGCGGAGGCATCGAGCGCCAGCGATGGCGATGGCGGTGCCTTCAGCTCTTCATTTCGAGTCAAAAGGCAAAATGACTCATGTAGGAGCTTGAAGTTGCTGGTGTGCAAGCGCACGCGCGCGGCGACCATCGGGTCCTGTTGGTGATCACCAGACTGCCGGAGCAATGGGGCTCCATGCCCCGACACCATCACGGTTGATGATCATCTGCTGCCTGCGGTAGGCACTGCCCGCTAGGCCTCAGAAGCGCCTTTGCCAGGCGCGGCCATCTGGGCGGTGCCATCGCAATTATCTCTCACCTGGTATGAACAACGCTTTGCGTTGCAGGGCACGGTGCATGCTGCCCAGCCACTGCAATGCAGGCCGCGCTCGCCACGCCGGACACGGCGAGAGCTCCGTCGACACTGCATGCAGTGAGTGCCCTGCAGCGCCTTACGGCAGCGCGCCGCGATCCTTCGCCGCAGAGCGTTTCGCGGTGAACCCGCGATTTGAAAACCATATCCTTGAATCGAAGCAAGTGACATGCTGCGCCGAATGGGCCTCTGCAGCAATGGAATCACCTCCATCTTCTTCGTCGCCGCTGTTCTGGTGTCGCCGTCGCCGCGAAAGCTATTGCCGCGACTCGTCTCGTGCGGCAGGCAACACGGCCGGGGCGCACCATCGCCAGCGTCCTTGCCGCCAGCTCACTATAATACACTAGATTGATACATCTAGGCTACATGATGTAGCAGCAAGCCGCTTGCCTTTCTCGCCGCTCTCGGCACGGCAGCACCCAACGCAGGAATCTCGGGGCCCAAATCGGGCGCGGTTTTGAGCGCCTTCCATATTTCGGCGGCCACCTGGTCCCTTTTCGCCTGCCGTTCACTTCCGTTTACTATGGCGGAAAAGGTGCCCCTATTCAAAGAAAAACCAAGTGTCGCCCATACAAACGCGAGTCAGTCGTCAGCCCCCAACTTGAAGGGAAGAACGCAGGAATCCCACCAAGCCGCCAGCTCCAGCGCCAGCGCCAGCTCTCCGCTCCGCCCTCCGGCCCACCCGCTCGGGGCTGCACCCGCCTCCTTTCCTCCTCTTCTCCACGATGCACCGCACGCGCCACTCGTCGCTGGACTACCTCAGCGGCTCGCAGGAGGACTGGTCCGAGTTCCTGTCCACGAGCGTCATGGCGCTGTCCACGGCCGAGTCGGACGCCCCGCCGGGCGTGGCGTCGCCCACGGCCACGCCCCGCCGTCACCACCACCACCCGGGCGCCGACTTGGCCGCCGGCCGCCGCCACGCCAAGCCGCGCGGCATGTCCATGAACGAGTCGCTGGCGCTGTCGCCGCCGCCTCTGCCGGCCGACGCGTGGCGCCCGCTCGGCCGCCGCGTGGCGTCACCGCCCCCGACCTCCAGCTCGCCGCAGTCGCCGTCGCCGCCGCCGTCCGCCGACAACCAGGCCGAGCACCTGCGCGCCGTGGACGCGCAGGTGACGGTCATGTCCACGTCCTCCTCGACGTTCGGCCGGCTCGGCAGCAGCTCGTCGCTCAGGGGACTGGACGACGCCAAGCTCAAGCACGCCGCCAGCTTCCGCGGAGTCGTGAGCTCGTGCCTGTCCTCGTCGGGCTCGTCCTTCTACGACTCGTCGTCCTCGGACGAGGAGCAGCAGCAGGAAGGAGGCTCGCCGCTGTCGAACCAGCTGGAGGCCGGCGCCGTGCCGGCCCCGCCGCCCGTGGACCCGTCCTACGCCGAGTCGTGCCTCCCCGTGCTCTCGCAGCTCCCACGCCCCCCGAGGAGCATCAGCGTGGACAGCGGCAGCGGCGCCCGCGCCGCCTCGCTGGCCCACGTCAAGTCCCCCGTGCTCGGCAACAGGAAGGACGCGCAGACGTGGCAGCTGCAGGACGAAGAGTTCCTCATGACGTCGCCGCGCTTCGGGACGTCGCTGAGGAACAGGGACGCAGGACACGTCGACCTGTTCCGTGGGAACAGCGTCGGCTCGCTGCTCTCCACGTACGTTGCAGTCGGTTGCTGAGTGAGTGTGGATGTTGGGTCTGATGTCGATATTGTTCATGTGGTTGTAGGGACGCGAGCAACCAGTATGAAGAAGAGTACCAGGGCCACCCGAGGTGAGTTGCAGAAGGGAGGTTGCACTCGGGTTATTTATTTTTTTTCGTGTTCTAATAAGCTTATCATGTTTTTGTGCACACAGGCTGACGAAGGATTCGCGCGCCTCGTCGGTGGATTTCACTTTGGGACGCTCGCACGAGGTGAACCCGCCACTGCCTCCACCGCAGGAGCCTCTCCAGCGACTGCGTGCGCGGTCGTTCTCGTACTCTCCTGCGTACGGCTCGTCTGGGTACAATCCGTTCAACAAGCAGCAGTATGGCCCTCCATCTCACCAACAGCAGCACCTCCAACAGCAGCAGGCCATGGGCCAAGAGTTCCCACAGACGCTTCGCAGCTTCCATTCTGGAAGTGGCATGCCTGGCCAGCCGCAACCTCCTCTCGCGGGTATTCGCCCTCCGCGTGTCAGCATTCCCACGGATTCTCCCATGCACCAGTACCAGGTTCGTTTACCTAGCGTTTTGACTTGACTCATTCAGATCTCTAATGAACTTCTCTGTTGCCGTAGTATGGGCCGCCAATGCCGTATCGCCGGTACTCCGATGCATTCGCAATGCCGCCGTACCCGGATTCGTACAACGGAGAACAACAGGAAAATCAATCGCGCCAGGGCAACACGGGCCGTGGAATGCGCTCATACAGCGTGGAGTATGGCAACTACCCGTCGACACGGACAGTGCGTAGCCAGTCGATGGAGGGCCCACAACTCTTCACGTCTGCCCCACCTATGGAATATCCGCCCTCGTTGAGTCGCAGCAACTCTGCAGGAGTGGCCTTTGATTGGGGTCGTGCTCACATGGATGCGGCTCCTCCATTGCCGCCTGATGTACGTCCTGGTAGTGGTAATGGGGCGGCCCACTACCCGCCACCACCGCCTGAGGCGTACTATGACGTGGAGTTTAAGCGGGGCCGTCAGGAGGTCTTTGCCGGGCGTGCCGCGTATAAGCCTGGTGAATACGTCAAGGTGTGTGTTGATGGTACACAATGTCTACGATATTGATCTATTCATGAACATTGACAATGTTGTGCCTGTGCAATAGGTGGAAGCTGACCGTGGAGAAGACATAGGGCGAATCGTGCAACGCACGACCGATGTGTCGAAGATTGGCTCTGGAAATGATTCTGGGAGCCCAGGTGAGGACTCTATGGGGCGCAGCAAGCGTCACGATCTTCCGACGAAGAAAATTATTTGTGTCGCAAGCCAGCGTGAATGTGAAATGCTTAACGAGCAGGTGGGGTTTTGGGGCATACATTTGCTTGCGACCGCGTGTGATACTTAACAGACGTGTATGTTGCCTGGATGCAGCGTAAGGAGGAGCACGAAGTGTTTGAAGTGTGCAAGAGCAAAGTGCGTCAGCGTCTGCTCCCTATGAACGTGATTGACGCGGAATATCAGTTCGACCGCCACAAGCTGACGTTTTTCTTCGAAGCCGACCGGTAAATATTGGATTTACTGGGCTTTCATTACTGTTTAATTCTGACTCTTAAGCTTATGCAACTCCTGCAGCCGCATCGATTTCCGTGAACTCGTGCGCGATCTCTTCGCTATCTACAAGACGCGCATCTGGCTACAACAGGTTGTTCCCACTGGGAAGAAGGCGGGGAACGAACCCGAGGCCAACTAATCACGTGATGGCAACACCGCCGGACTGAAAAAGGCGAGATCGAGCTTTTCGCTTTCGGCAACAATTTATTTCAATCGCCCAGCAGTCTGGAAGACCCGCCGTTCGATATCACGAGGTCGGAATGCGACGACCTCGAGACTGGGCCATACATAGACAAGAAAGAAGGGCGCGGCCAACCCAGCAAGCTCAGAGGCACCCCAACTGCAGCACACGAAAACAAGCAAGACCACCAACCCAACCCGAGAAACACGAAGCAGCAGCGAGAAATGCAGGGAGAGGACATTTTAGATGGCGATTTAGACGGTATGTTAGAACTGGTGACGTTCGCGCGCAATAGAATGCTTTTGCTTCAACTTGCCCCCACGACAGGCGACGTCATCTGATGAGATCAATGAATTCAGGATTCATCGAAAGCGCGCTGGTCCTTTGTTTTGATATTAGCTGGTAGGCGGCTCCGAGGTGAGTGTAGTGGCCTGGATGGCTGGACACATTTCCTCTCCACGGTTCATCGGCATCCGTTTCCACTGAACGGAGCACCGTGAACTTGACCTCGCTTCAGAGGAGGACCGAGCGCTAGTGGCGGAAAGGTTTCTCGCATTCTCCATCCAAAACGCTGGAAACCGACTACTTCCCACTGAAGGAAGGCACACCAACGGACAGACGGCCCTTCACTTCCATTGTTCATTCCAGGATATCAAGGCGGCAGCAAAGCAGCATGAGAGACTATCTTCGCGAGGTCGAAGAAGAGCGCGGCGAGATGCCGAACCTTGGACACGCCAGCAGTTCAAACTCAATCGAAGCCACTGCGGGACAAGGTCGCTATGTAGTGCCGTTCACCATGTCTCGAGAGGAAGAGGCCGTAGGAATGGAGCTAGCTCGCTCTCGGTTACCAAACTTAATGGATGAATGCGCACCACCTAACACTGACTCAAGCGACGACGCCTGGACTCAGGTCAAGTCGGGCAAGAAGTCGACGGGGGTCATCCTCTGGGAGAAGCGATCTGAAAAGGCCAAGCGCGGCAACAAGAAGAAAAAGTGGGGGCCGATTGGAGCGGATGAAGCTGGGCCCGTATTGACGAGAGAAGATAACGAACCTGTGATGTATAGTGTGCGGAGCAGCACAACAGTGAATGCACCATTGGATATTGTGCTCAAGACGCTAGATTCCTCGGTGGCCACGGCACATCGGTCGTTTACCAGAATCATTTATGGGAACCTTGTTGCTGACACCTCGGTGCTTTTCCACAGCGCGGCTCCAAGCACAGATCTTTTGGGAAAAAGTGAGAACGACAGCTTGGAAACTCTTGCGGTTCGCTGGTTTGTATGTCGGTGCAGTAGCCCCATGGTGTCCGATTGCGATTTTTGCTTGCAGACGTACACCAAGCGGTATTCAATCGACGAACTGTCAATGAATAGAGATCACTACAACAATAACGCATGGGAAGACGACAACAGCAATGACGTGAGTGGTGAGACCCGTGAGGGTCTGCATCCGAAAAGTGAAATGCCAGTAGCATACAAACTCTTCCGATCTGTGGAGACACGGCACTGTCCAGAACTGCTAGAGTCTCATCGCGTCGTTCGGTGCAAAGTTCCTTTGGGAGGCTTCCTCTTGTATCCGACAGACTGCAGTGACAAGACAGACGTCGTTTTCTACATGAGCATTGCGCAGGACGCAGGAAGCGATCGAAGCATTCGCAGTGCGAATGCAACATTAAACAGTTCTATGGCGACGCAGTGCAGTGGTCGACAATTCCGGGCTCTTCAGAATGTCGTGCGGCAAATGGCACTACAAATCGGTCGCCTGGACAATGCTGTTGAATCATACAAAATGAGCCTCCATCTCGAGTCTCTGCGTACATTGCAGTGGGTACGCAACGCCGAGCGAACGGAATGCGTCGTGTGCTGCCGCAGGTTTAACCAGCTTACGCGCCGAAGACACCACTGCCGTTTGTGCGGAGAAGTGATATGTCGCGAATGCTCAGTACACAAGGATGTGGATTTACCCACGTTTGGCCCGACAGTACTGCGGATCTGCACGGGTTGCGAGAGAATTCATACGGCATCGCGACCAAAATCGTCGTACATGCCTTCACAGTCAGAACCAGAAATCTCTACGTCACTTGAAAAGCCACGGAGACGTCGGGCGCCTGCAACAACAGATCATGCTATCAATAATTCAAAGCAGTCGCCCGCTACTGATATTCATTCTCGCCGGAGACGCAGCACACTGGATGAAGGTGCCGCTAGGAGTGTTACGAACGACAAACGTGCACGAGAGGCAGCTGATCGGAGATTTGTGGCTGCTTTGGATGCCGCACAACGTCGAAAAGAGTCTGAGCCGGCAGCTAGTTGCCCGAAGCCTGCTGCATCACCTGTTATTGATCGACGATACTTCGCGAATAAATGGAGCGGTACTCGGATGATGCCTTCACTGAAATCACCCGTCGTAACGACGGCGCCTAATACCCCCAAGACGGCACCATCACCGGTTGGATTTCATCGGTCATCATCTGAGACCTTCTCGACTCCCCCGCTGCATCACCTGCACACAATAGCGACGTCTTCCATACCAAAGAACCGCAAAACCGGAGCTAAAACTAATCATGACAGTGAAGATGAAGACAAGTTTGAGCGTTACGTTCCCCACATTGACAACGAGGGTCTCAGTCCAAGCGGTCAGAGTTCCCGAGCACGCCCAGTCTACGCGATGAAAAATGGCATTCTTGCTGATAACAATCTTGCAAAATGTAACCAGCAATCTCCAAACAATGTGGACTGTATATCTCGCCTCAATGTAATCGCAAGAAACCAGCAGGACAGACCCTTAGTATACCGCAGCTTCGAGACGATGCAGCTGTACGAAGACATCCTCCTCAAGCTCTGCGAAAACTCGGCTTCCGTGCGAAACTCCAAGTTTGTTGCGCTGACACTATTCACGAAAGCGAACCCATACGAGAAGAGTCAGCAAAACGAAATTGAAGCGGGAGAAGCTGCAGTCTACTACCTGAAGGTCAAAGGCAGCTCCAAGCTCATGAAAGTAGCTGCGAACTTGCGCTGTTGTGACCCAGTGCTGCAATTGCAGAAGCCTGTGGTCACCAGAAATACATGGGCATTGGACGGGAAATCGCCGAAACACCCGTCAGGGTATGATTTCCGGCAGCTCCCGATCGTCTTGGGTCCTCAGCAGGCCAGGTTCTACGCTGGCGTACCGCTCACCGACATCAAGAAGCGCTTCCGCTATGGTGCTCTAGCTGTCTTTGACGCTGCAATTTACCCCGGTGAAGATGATGACTTGCCTATGAAGAAAACACTACAAGCTCTGCAAGTGTGCGCTCACGAGGCTGTGATGGCGGTGGATGAAAGGAGGAAGGAGCTCGAGCTACGCACTTTCTTGCAGGCACCCTTGATCCAGCTCCGACAGTCCGAGCCAGCGCTTCACCTCAGCTTGGAAATCTCACAGTCAAGTCCACGCTGGTTAGACATCGTACAAGGTGAACAGGAGAGTCTCGACGGCGATAGTGATGCCAACGACGACACGGACGAGGCCCAGCGCCGACTTGAGTACGAACTCATGGATGCTCGATCGAAGAGCGGCCCCGAGTTCCCCAGTAGCGGACGTGCAAGCATCGGCAAATCTCGCGTGGAGTACTTCCGGAGCAAGATGCAAGAGCTCGTGCGGCAAGCCCAGGACACGCAGGCTCAAATGGCCGAGAACACGCTCGTCATGGAGCGTCACGGAGTCCCCATCGTGTGAGACAGTAGCTCCTCGAAAGCAAGAACCTGTTAACTTCTTGGTAATTAGCATGGACAGCACCAGGAATGCGCGGTTTGCATGTTAAAATCTCTTGTTTCTTGGGCTTCTTCACAACAGTCTACGGGGCTGCAACGATAGGCGGAGAGCGAGGCTGCTCTTACTTGGCGCCGAAGAACTCGTACGTCTTGTTGCGGAACTCCAGCACCTTGGAGTTCCAGCCCTCGCGCACGAACGTGTAGTACTCGTGCTCCCGACTCGGCAGCGGCTCGTATCGCTCCTCGCTGCGCGTCTTCAGCTGCGATACCGCAACAGGAAATGAATAAGTAGGGCGCGATTGAGACATCACTATCAAAACTTGCTGTACGTACGTGGGCCTCGCCGCGGAAGCTCTCCTTGACCTGATTCACCGAGTAGAGCACGACGCCCTCCTGCTCCAGCAGCTGGTACTTGACGGCGCCGTAGCGCAGCCCGCCGAGCGCCACTCCAGCCACGAACGCACTCAACGACATGGGGATATCTGCCTGCCTTCGCGTCGGACTCGGTCTAGCCGCACGTCTACCTCAGTATTTAACCGGTTTATCGGTTAGTTAAATGGTATTTTATGCAATAGCACAGGTTCTAAGAAACCGGTTTAACCGAAACTCGACAAAGTACGACACTGGATGTGAACCGGTACTGTACGGTACGCCTGTAGAGGGTGCGTGGCCAGCCATCAGTCCTGGTAGTTGAACCGATGCAGGCGGAGGACGTGCCGATGGAGGCCGCCGCGCCAGCGCAGGGCGAGCCGGCGGCGCCTACGGCTCCCGCGGAGGAGATGCCGTTCACGGAGGAGGAGATGGCCACGACGTTCAAGGTGCTGGAGGTGCTGGGCAAGCGCAAGCAGCTGCTGGAGCAGAGCAACATGCGCATGATGCGCAAGAAGCTGGCGCCTGTGTCCGAGTACATGGAGGGCCGCAAGTTCGGCGGCGTGGGCCGCAAGAAGTACCTGGAGGACAAGGCCATCCGCGAAGAGAAGCGCGCGCGCCACAACCAGCGCAAGATGCACGATAAGCGCCACATCAACAGCTCGACGCTGCGGCGCGAGCGCATCGCCAAGCTCGAGTCGCTGCTGCAGCAGGGCAAGGACGACCCGAGCAACCTGCTGCCCATGATCGCCGACGGTGTGGCCGGAGAGGACGTGTGCCACTCCACCAAGGCGCTGACCAACGGCCCCGAGCCGGAGCTGCAGAAGCTCTGCACGGACGAGGCCGAGCAGGCGAAGGAGGAGAAGGCGGCGGCCGAGAAGAAGGAGGCCAGCGCGCTGCTGGGCTTCCGCTCGTGCTACACGTGCAAGAGCCGCTTCGACAAGATCCACCATTTCTACGACCAGCTGTGCCCGCGTTGCGCGGAGCTCAACTTCACCAAGCGCTTCCAGGCGGCGGACTTGCGCGGCAAGGTCGCGCTTATCACCGGCGCGCGTGTGAAGATTGGATTCCAAGCTGCTGTGAAGCTGCTGCTGGCGGGAGCCGCGGTCATTGCCACCACGCGTTTCCCGAAGGACGCGGCTGAACGGTTCGCGAAGCACCCCGAGTACGAGACGTTCAAGGACCGCCTGCAGATTTTCGGCATCGACTTCCGTGACCTGGTGCACTTGGAGCAGTTCTGCGACTTCGTCATCAGTCGCTACTCTCGTCTGGATATGATCGTGCACAACGCGTGTCAGACCGTGCGCCGCCCACCCACGTACTACAAGCCGCTTGTCGACAAGGAGACCAAGGCCCTCGAGGCGAGCGCCAAGGAGGTTCAGATGCTGATGAACCACCAGCAGGAGTTCGAGTCACATGTCAAGTCGCTGGCGCTCCCTGCTTCATCCGATGCCAAGAGTGTTAACGCAGGTGGCAACGTTGTCATGTCCTCTGCGTTGAAGTCGCAGGTGCCGATGATCGCTGGCGAAGACCACCCTGACGATCATGGCACCGCGTTCCCTGAGGGCATGGTGGACGTGAATGGACAGCAGGTGGATCTTCGCTCGCGCAACTCGTGGTTGTTGCGCATGGGCGAGGTTGCCACCCCGGAAGTAGCGGAGGTTTTCGCCATCAACACGTTGGCTCCGTTCATCATGAACAATCGTCTGGTGCCGCTGCTGGAGAAGAGTGGTGTGACCGAGAAGAAATTCATCGTCAACGTGAGCGCCATGGAGGGCAAATTCTACCGATACAAGACGCCGAACCACCCGCACAC
The DNA here is from genome assembly GCF_018691715.1 of Phytophthora cinnamomi. NCBI lineage: Eukaryota > Oomycota > Peronosporomycetes > Peronosporales > Peronosporaceae > Phytophthora > Phytophthora cinnamomi. The sequence continues at coordinate 430,698 of NW_027150933.1, forward strand.
CAACATGGCCAAGGCCGCGCTCAACATGATGACGCGCACGTGCGCTGAGGACCTGAGCAAGCGACGCATCTACATGAACTCGGTCGATACGGGGTAAGGTCTATATCCTACTGCTGCTATGCTTTGCTGTGCGGCGTGTACTGACCTGTTTTCTTGTGTTGTAAAACGTTCAGCTGGATCAACGATGAGAACCCGCTGGCCAAGGCGCACGCGCACGCCCAGGCGCACAACTTCCAGACGCCCATCGACGAGATCGACGCCGCCGCGCGTGTACTGGACCCGATTTTCGTCGGCTACAACTCGGACGAGACCATCTTCGGCAAGTTCCTCAAGGACTTTCACGAGACCGAGTGGTAGACTAGATAAGCGCCATGATAGATGCATGTTTTGCTGCAACCTACGCGTGCCGACGTCATTGAAGTTCCCTTTCACACTGGGCTCCGATTGGTCACTCCATGTAGGTACACTGTACCAGCTCTCATTCATTCAAGGGTCATAGTGCCCGATCCGCCAGAACCAGATTTGCCGCCGAGTGCACAAGTCCGTCGCCGCCTCCCGATCCAGAGCGAGAAAATGAAGGTGGACACGCGCGTGGACAACAAGAAGTACGGGCTGGCGGACGAGAGCAAGGTCTGGTGCGCCGTGCACCCGGTGCTGCGCCACAAGCTCACCAAGCTGCGCGACGAGCGCACGGACAGCCGCGTCTTCCGCCACCTGCTGCGAGAGGTCACCTTCTACCTCGGGTGCGCTGCTCTGCGGGCGGATATGATATGGGGAGATATAGATCCGTCGTGACTTAACGGTGTTGATCGGTGTCCGCACGCAGGTATGACGCGACAGATGATCTGGAGACCGTCCCGAAGAAGATCAAGGTGCGAGAGAGAGAGAGGAAGTTTCGTTCTGTACATGTATATGGACGAACAGTTACTGACTAAGATTTGCAACGTTGGGCTGGGTTGACAGACGCCCAAGGGCGACCACCAGGGAGCGGAACTGTCTACGTCGGTAGCGCTCGTGCCGATTCTTCGCGCTGGTCTTGGAATGGTACGGCCATTCTATTGAAGTGACGGTAGACACGTAGAATTTGTCGTAGCCGGTGAGTTGCTGGTTTACTTTGGTGACCTCATTTGCTCACTGTCTTGTAGGTGGAGCCGATGCTGGATGTCTTGCCTAATGCCACTGTGCACCACATCGGTAGGATCGTCGTACCGTGAATTTTCTGGATTGAGCAACAGCTGACACTTCCTACTGCAGGTATGTACCGCAACAAGCAGTCGCTCCTACCTGTGCAGTACTACAACAAGTTGCCGAAGGAGTGCAATGCCGACGTCGCTATCATCCTGGAGCCGGTCATCGCCACGGGTAAGTGCATTGAGACAAGCAAAGCCCATCATGGGGTCGCTTGCATGGCTGTGGTGGGTTACCCTAACAAGACTGTTGCTGGCTTGAAATGCGTTGCATCCTACACATAGCTGGTACGATTCTCGCAACGTTGGCCGTCTTGAAGACGTGGGGTGTGGAAAAGATCAAGATCGTGAGCGCAATCGCGTCGAAGCAGGGTCTGCAAGAGGTGTGCGCGAAGAACCCGGACGTGGAGATCTTCCTGGCGGCAATCGACGACGGCCTGTCCGAGGTGCGACAGCTAGCTAGGATGTTGCTTCAAGATGTTTCCACACGCCGCGCACGTTTCTAACCGCTCGCGTGTTGTTGTCTTGACAGGATGGTTACATCCTGCCCGGTCTCGGCGACGCCGGTGACCGCGAGTTCCAGACGGGCGCGCAGCTCGAGAAGGTCGAGAACGCCCACAAGAAGCGCAAGATGTAGTAGACTCGCGGGTGGGGGATTGCGCCAAGCAAAATTGGTACATATCGCCACCGCAGCAAGTTGAAGTGGTCTGACCCTTTTTCAAAACTACTTCGAATATAAACTTTCAAAAACTTCGCATTCAGTGTGGCACACATAACCAAACCTTCTGTGAAAAGTTGCAGCGGAATCATGACCAAGACGGAGGTGCCGGCGCTGCTCAAGACGCGCTCCAAGGACCCGCTCGAGAGCTCCTGGCGCCAGCACATGGTGCATCACCTCCTCCTGCATCTCCTCCTGCTCCTCGGTTGCTAATTTGCCGTCCTTTGGGCTGCGCAGAGCGATGGGCAGTGGGTTCCTGACGTCTCCGTGGACACGTGCATGCTCTGCCGCACCGAGTTCGGCTTCTGGATCCGCCGCCACCACTGCCGACGCTGTGGGGCTGTGGTCTGCGACGGCTGCTCTGGCAGCCGCACCAAGTTCATCTACAAGGCAGGTGTTTAGAGCCTGGAGGAGTACGGTACTGTGCTGTACTGACTGCTGCGATCTTGAGCGCAGGAGATCACGCCGAGCAAGCTGGCGGAGGAGGACTGCCGCGTGTGCGACGCCTGCATCCGCGTGATCGACGAGAAGCTGGCGCTGGGCGTGAGTCGGCGCTTCGGCAAGGGCGTGGCGGCGGCGCTGGCCAGCGAGAGCGACAACCAGACGGAGCACGCGGCGGCGGCGGCGGCTGCGCCGCTGGAGCCGGACAAAGGCGGCAACCGCACGGTGATGACCATGGGCAGATACAGGTGCGGCTGTAGAGCTGTAGAGGAGGCAATCAGTGTGTGTTCCTCGACAGGCAGAGGAGAGGGTGGAGACTAACTATGCTGATGGTCGTTCTCTCCTGGGGGCAGAGCGGAGATCAAGGAGTCGGAGGGCAACCGGTACATCCGCGACACCGACCTGTAGCGTCTTCTCGCAACGATGGAACCATGACGACGCAGCCCCCGAGGACTATAAAGCCTGTGGTGATCGCCAGCCGCTCCCGCGAGGGCATGAAAGCTATGAAAGCCGATAAGAAATCACCTTTTGCTCTTCTTCTACTCGTTGCTCCACGTGCCGCGCAACGACGCCAGAATCCGCTACAACGTGCAGATAAGCCCTGCCCTTTGAAGTGCATACTGGCGCAGTGACGGCACCACAGCAATGCATGTAACAACGTTAGCATCGCACCCGAAGACTTTTCTGAACTTGACGGAATCCACGCGTCTGATTGGCGCTGCATACTCGAGCCCAGTGTGGATGGGTCGACTGCGGTCGCCAGTTCCCGAGCCCAGTCACTTGTCGACTGGGCGCGGAGGGCGAAGAAGCGCACGGAGATTTATTCGCTCTCCTTCTTCTTCTCCTGCGTCTGCTTCTTGCTTGCCGGCGGAGGAAGCCCCTTCAGGCCCGCCTCTTTTCTGCGTGTTACTACCGGCTGGCTTGCAGCGGCTGCCGCCGAGTCGCGTGGACGGAAGCCGCAGCAACAGCAGACCGCCCGCCGCCCCAATACGCTCCTCGTATAGTGCGCGTGGATCCTCCTGTCTGGCCATGGAGGAGCAGGACGCGCGCGAGCCGCTGGAGGCGCTGCAACTGCAGCTGCAGCCGCCGCTCGACGTCTCGGCGCTGGATACCGAGCAGCTCGGCCACGACGAGACAAGCGTGGGAGACGAGGAGCTGACGGACGACAACGAGTCCATCGATGGGACGCAGTCCGTCACGTCGCGCCTCGTCATCTCCACGTCGGGCCGCATCCCAGGCTCCAAGTTGCGCACGCCCAGCAAGATCTCGCGCATCCCGACGCCCGGGAGAAGGCCCGCGACGTCCGCGGCGTCCCCCACCGCCAAGCACCTCGCCTCGACCGGCGGCCGCCTCGGGATGGCCGCCAGGACCACGCCGCGCGCCCTGGAGAAGAAGGTGCAGCGCGTGGGCATGAGCAGCGACTTCGGCCCGCGAGCCGCCGAGGACTCGGCGCCCAAGCGCCCGTCGGCGCTCGAGGCGCGCCGCGCGTACTCGGCGTCCATGAAGGCGCGCATGCAGGGCTCCTCTACTGCCGACGCGAGCAGCGGCGGCGGACTAAAGAGGACCAACAGCAACAGCAGCATGAGCAGCATCGCCAGCAGTGTCAACAGCGTGTCGTCGCTGTCCAAGCCGAGGACCAAGACGTCGTTGAGCGCGGCGGCCGAGAGGAGGAAGACGCTGCACGACCTGGTGGAGAGCAACAAGGAGAACCGGCGCAGCAGTCTGGGCTCGCAGTCCTCGTGCTCGTCGATGTCGTCGTCCGCGACCTCCGCGTCCTTTGTGTCGGCGGCGTCGTCCAGGATGGGGTCGGGTCGGTTGGGAGCGACACCCACACGCAAGAGCACGCGTGCGGCTAGCTCTGCTACGTCGTCATCAGCGCGTCACAAGTCGGCGTCTACTGCACCCAAGGTGTGGCCGGCGTCTGCTCCGTCCATGTCAATGCTTCCGGAGGACTTCACGTTGAACGAGGAGTCCGTGATGGCTCTGAAGGAGGACCATGACATGGCGGAGAGAGGGGTCCAGGAGCTACTGGAGTATGTGTCGGCGAATTCTACGAGCTCGGTGGCGACTGCCGCCAATATGAAGGCTCGCCTTGAAGAGGTGAAGCTGCTGAAGGCTGGGCTGCGTAGGCTGAGTTCCCACAGTGAAGGCTTGATGCGGTGCTGCGAGGCTTTCGAGAGAAGGACGCTGGAGCAGAATGAGTATGTTGACGCATCCGCTGCTGAGATTGAACGACTCACACAATTGCTGAACTCAGAGCCGAGCAGACACACAGACCACTCCAAGGGCTTACTACCAGAGCTCGACTTGGAGGACTTCCATAGTGACGGCCCTTTGTCGAGATCGCCTCATCCGACCTCTGACTCAGAAACTGCGTCTACTACTTCTTCGCAGAACATTTTCCCGAGGATGTCGAGTGAAGAAGCCGACCGCCAGCGTCAGGAAATTCAGCAGGCGATGCAGGAAGATTCGCCGCTGTCGGCATTCGTGCGCAACATCTTGAAGAAAGCAACAGACAAGATCGAGGATAAGTGGAAAACTCGTTTCGCGGAGCAACTGGTGGAACACGAGCAGGCTTTGGCTCAGGAACGTGAACGCTCTTCGGCATCGGTGCTCTCCAGCTCGCGCCTGGTGACTGAGACTCTGCATGGCAAAGATGACGAGCTGAAGGCCATTCAAGAGTTGAATCTTAACTTGAACATGCAAAAGCGTCAACTGGAATTGGACCTGGATGCGGCTCGCTCCGAGCTGGAGTTCTTGAAGCAGCAGTTGGATGATGACGACGACGAGCGGTCGGCCAACGCACACAGTTTCTGGGAGAAGACTACTGACTTAGCCAAGCAGAACCGGAATCTGACGGAAGAGTTAACGCACGCAAACAAAAACGTCACTCATCTCAACGAGACAATCAAGATGATGAAGGCGAAGGCGTCTAGTCTGAAAACAGAAAATGGCGATCGCGTGCGTGAGTCCAAGTCTATGGTGGCGGAGAAGAATTTGCTCCAGGACAAATTGGCCGCTATGGAGGCTAAGTTTGAAGACGAAAAGAACCGCCGCGAGCAGTTCCAAGTTAATGTGGAGCAGTTGACTGTAGAAAACACTGCCCTGTACGCACAAATGGTCGCACTGCAGACAACTCATGAAGCGAAGATGGAAGAGATGCAGGCGCGTTACGAGAAGCGGAATATCTCGCTAGCGGGTGAGATGAAGCTACTGCAGGATCAAAACCGGCTGATGCGCAAAACTGAGCCAAGTAATCAACGTGAGGCGTATGGCAGCAGTGGTGCTATTGGCGGATCAGGATATGGTAGCAATGACAGTATGGGTTCTTCGACGCGGGCGGATGATAAAGAAACGACCCAGCGTATCCAGGAGTTGACAGACGATTTGCTCACGGCGCGACAGGAAATTACAGAGCAGGCAGATATCATTGCTGAACTCGAGATGAAGATCGCCGAAGGTGAAGCAATGCGCCGCAAACTGCACAATACCATCCAAGAGCTGCGTGGTAACATTCGCGTGCACGTTAGACTGCGTCCGTTCCTGCGTTCTGATGGCGGGGAGGCAGTGGCTGAGAACCCTCAGTCCGCCATTATGTGCGACACGTTTGCCTCCACAATCACGACCAACGTGGACAACCCGCACACGTTCGCGTTCGACAAGATATATGGTCAGTCGGACTCGCAGGAGTTCGTGTTCAAGGATGTGTCAGACTTCATCCAGTCGGCTATGGATGGCTATAATGTTTGCATTTTTGCGTACGGTCAAACGGGGTCTGGCAAGACGCACACCATGCAAGGAAGCGGCAAGGCACAAATGCGCGGCATCATCCCGCGATCTATTGACCTCATTATCAATTGTTGCCAAGAGCTGACTACGATGGGGTGGAATTTCTCGCTGATGGTGACGTTCTACGAGATCTACAATGAGACCATCCGCGACTTGCTAACCATGGATAGTAGCAAGGATATTAAGCACAACATCCGCACGGACAGCCGTGGCCGGAACTACGTTGAAGGACTGACCGAGGTCTACATCGATTTCGAGCAAGCAGCTGAGCAGGTGGACGAGATTGTGAACCTAGCAGCGTGCAACCGCTCTGTTGACCGCACGGACATGAACGCACACTCGTCTCGTAGCCACAGCATCTTCGCGCTGAAGATTCAGGGATTCAATGAGGCACAAAACACAGAGGTCGAAGGAAGCCTAAGCCTTGTGGATCTTGCAGGCAGTGAGCGTCTGAGCCGATCGAACGCGACCGGAGACCGTCTGAAGGAGGCCCAGGCTATTAACAAGAGCCTGAGCGCTTTGGCGGACGTCTTCCAGGCCCTGGCAAAGAAGTCGCCTCACGTTCCGTACCGCAACAGTAAGCTCACGTACGCGTTGCAGCCCGCGCTGTCTGGTGACGGCAAGACGCTCATGATGGCCAACCTATCTCCCACCTATATGTCTCTGGACGAGTCGCTGTGCAGCATGCGCTTCGCGCAGAAGGTGAGCCAGTGTGAGCTTGGTGCTCCCGTCCGCCAGATCAAATCGACGAGGCGCCAGTCGCTTGGCCCTGGCGACCTCTCTCGCAACAGCATTAGGAGCTCGCCTCCTCGTGAATCTCGACGAAGCACGTTCACGCCTGGCCAGCTGAGAAAGCTGCTATGATGAGTGCAGAGGTGAATGAACCAGCTTTCTGCGTGCCAATTCATCTGGAATAAGCAATCCGACGTAGCGGCACACGACACCAATGAAGTGCCGGAGTGAGCTGCAATCAGAAACAATATGCACATGTACAAGTATCCATCTGCCAAGTCGCAGTCAGCAACGCGCGAAAGCTGTACTATCGCCGTACGAGCTGTGCCTAACTGGGTCGTGGAGCCTTTTGATTTTGTGAATACTAAAGTGCGAGAAAAGGAGGAAACACTAGCCGAGGTGAGATGAATGAGCTGCCTAACAACGTTAAAATAAAAGCAGGTTTTCGGCATTCATGTGTTCGTTACTGGTTGGTGATCCTGTCCAGGCTGGAAGGCGTTTTCATCGATCACTCAGTGTGCTCCTTGGGGGCAGGCGGGTTCAACCATCCGAAGTAGGAGATTAAGCGAGTCAGGTACACAGCAGTGCAGAGTGTGCAGATGAACAGCGAGACGACGTAGACGCCTGAACCTTCAGGGCCCGATGGAAGCGCCCCCTTGCCGTCATACGCATGGCTTGAGTAGCCGTAGTCCAGCGCGATCGGGAAGCCCACGATCCACCACAGCAGGTGCGTTGTGACCAAGTTGAACGTCCAGCCGGAGTTGTCCGAAACGAAGTGGGCGATCGACTTGGGCGGCGGTGCGGGCATACCGGTTGCAGGCTCCATGGTGCTTGGTTAGGAAGAGGTGGCTTGGTTGGGAAGAGGTAGCTTGGCTTTGCGGCGAGTCTTGGTGTGCGGTGGAGCGAATGGATATCCGAGCGAGGCGTCGCTTCGTCAAGCGACGTCCGTTACTGGTTTCTGCGAAACGATGCCAAAGGACAAACCTGGAGATGCAAATGCTCCCCTCATTTCAGGCTTACCTGTTTTTCATGTTTTTCAAGCTGCTGTTCCCCGGCACAGGTGTAACTTGATGCGATTGCAGGCTCAACTGGAACCTGCGAAAGGTGGAACTCCATCAACTCAACAGGACCGAGGCAACACGCTACCGTTCATCTGCATCGCACTTATTCCTCGTGTTTACTTTTTCTCTGGGCCTAGCGGAACATCCCACGCAGTAAGGCAAACGGCTCGGGTTTAGTCGCGCTCGCTGATGGCAGTCAAGTGCGCCTCGATCTCGTCCTCGGGCAGTTTGCGGAACCGCTGGCCCTGCACCACGACGCCCACCTCGATCTCGTTGGGGCGGAAGTCCGCCGACAGCACCGACTGCAGACACGTGATGGCCGTGTGCAGCGTCGTTTCGTAGTCCATGGCCGGGTTGGCCTTGATCTTCTTCTCGAGGTAGTTCTGTGCCTCCTGCTCCTTGACGCCCGCCGACGTGGCCTTGTAGCCCCAGAAGTGGCCGGCCGGGTCGATCTTGAACAGCTGAGGGCCCTTCTCGTCGTCCACGCTGATGAGCATCGTGATGACGCCGAACGCGCGCATGGACGCGTGCTGCGTGTACACCTGCGCCACGTCGGCGATGCGCTTGGCCAGCACGTGGCACGGGATCTTGTAGCCGAACTTGTTCTCGAACTCGTGCGCCTCGTAGCGGAGACGCTGCACCTGCGCCTTCGAGTCGGCTGTCCCCACAGACAAACAAACAAACAAATAGTCAGCAATTCTTGTTAAATTTCCAGCAATTTCTGCAGCATTTCGCCAGCAACGCACCGTAGAGTCCCGTCATGAGGCAGCCGATCTCGGGCGTGATCTGGAACACGTTCGTGACCGAGTCGGGCTCGATCAGCTTGTCCTATTAGCAGCAGAAGAAGAAACACCAGACAGCGTCAGAACTTGGCTCGATCGCTTTCCTCTCGGCGGGTCGAAGGCCGATTCTGCACCTGCACTTTCTTCTGGGTCACGAACACGGCGCTGTCCTTGCCGCGCACGGCCACGGACGTGAGCGTGGACTCCTTGGCGGCGCGGAAGGCATACTCTGTTGGAAAAATATTTTTTTTTCGTTGTTGAATAGGGAGGTCAAATCACCGGTAGAATGACGTCGTAGAGGGCAAGGTGGGCACGCACCGATCTGGTAGAGCCGGCCCTCCGGCGAGAAGATGGTGATGTGGCGGTCGTATCCGTCTCCAGGCATGGCTCTAGCTGCTGTTCTGCTGCTGCGGCTTCGACTGCTGTCGATATCCTCGTGGGCTTCTCCCCCCTTTGGCTTTTGCGATCCAAAATTCGTTTAATTGCGATATTATTGTTACTTCATTTTTTTACTTACTGTTTACTTTTGATCTTGGTTTTTGTCTGAGTAATTGTTACTTCGTGAAGTAGCGCGACGTCACGCACTTCAACGTCGCTCGCATTCACGACCATTTGGCAATTGGAGGCGTGGAGCTCAAGTCCCTTCCTTCCCATGGCGGAGCTGAGCGTGACACGCGACCTGGTGGGCTACGGCGCGTGCGGGCTCGACCCCAAGTGGCCGGGCGGCAAGAAGCTGGCGCTGCAGTTCGTGCTCAACTACGAGGAGGGCGGCGAGAACTGCCTGCTGAACGGGGACGCCGCGTCCGAGCACCTGCTGTCGGACATCGTGGGCGCCGCGCCCTACGTGGGGCAGCGCCACATGAACATGGAGTCGCTGTACGAGTACGGCAGCCGCGCGGGCTTCTGGCGGCTGCACCGCGCCTTCACGGAGCGCCAGTTGCCGCTCACGGTCTACGCCGTGGGCCTCGCGCTCGAGCAGAACCCGGAGGCAGCGCGCGCCATGAAGGACGCCGGCTGGGAAGTCGCCAGCCACGGCTACCGCTGGATCGACTACCAGAACGTGGACGAGGCCACCGAGCGCGAGCACATCCGCAAGACCGTGGCCATCCACGAGAAGCTGCTGGGCGCGCGGCCCGTCGGTATCTACCAGGGCAAGCCGAACGTCAACACCCGCCGCCTCGTGGTGGAGGAAGGAGGCTTCCTGTACGACGCAGACGCCTACAACGACGACCTGCCTTACTGGAACACGCAGTTCGGACGCCCGCACCTCGTGATCCCCTACACGCTCAACAACAACGACATGAAGTTCGTGTCGGCGCAGGGTTTCAATTCCGGAGACCAGTTCTTCACGTACCTGAAGGACGCCTTCGATGTGCTGCTGGCTGAAGGTCGCGCCGGTCAGCCCAAGATGATGTCTGTTGGACTGCACTGCCGTGTTGTGGGACATCCCGGACGGATCGCTGCTCTGCTGCGCTTCCTTGACTACGTGCAGAGCTTCCAAGACGTCTGGATCTGCAAACGCGAGGAAATCGCGCGCCACTGGTACAAGACGCACTACCCGCAGGATGCTGCTGCCTCGAAGCTGTAACAAGTCGATTTTTGTAGCATACCGATATGCTACGAACACTGCAAAATGAAAAGAAAAAGCTTCTAACTAGTATTACGCCCACCATACTTCCAGTGGTCAAGTTGCCGATCTGGTCGATCCCTACGGCCTTTGGACATTTGTTTCTGCTCAGCATTCTCCCTGTAAATAGCCTATCTGGGCACGATGGCACTCGTCTCGGTGCCGTTGGTGCTGCTGGTGTTGTTGCTCAAGGTGCGGTCATTTGCGAGCCATGCACTCTCAGTATCTGCGAGGGACTTTAGCTGGGCCAGAATGGGTGAATCTTGTGTTGGGTCCAAGCTGCGTGCAAACAGGAGCTGATTCATGCATGCATATCACCACGTCAGTCTTAACCTCACCCACATAAACAGACAATCAATCTCGCCGTACCTGCTGCACGTTCCTGCGCAGAAAGCGGATTGCTTTCTCGTGGCGTTCCTTCTCGGCGCCCTTCTTGTACAGCGGGTACTCGCCTTGAGGATCGTTGATCTCGTCCTTGAGGAATGACCGCGATGAGTACGGCACCACGCGGTAGCGCAGATTTACCTGGAGATACTTGCTGAGCATGAACACCAGGTGGGCAATGTAGCCCAAAGCGGTGGAAATCATCTCTTCATCGGTCCTGCCACCGCCCGAGAGGTCCGAGTTGGCGATGCGAATGCCGCGGATACTGTACTCTCCGGCACCTACGTATTCGATGGGGTACACAGTGCCGAGCTGTCTCACGAGCATGGCTTGTCGGGATCGGATTTTGTGTGCAGCACGCAGTACCTCGCACCGACGGTCAAGGATATCCTGACGCTCTTCCTTGTAGCGTATACTCATCTGCATGGTGTTCACCAATGCCTTTGGAATGTGTATGTCGGTCTCGAATGTCCTGCGTTCGTCCTGCATCACATTTCTTAGCCGTTCCAGCGTGTGATGCTTCTCCGCCACTTGCGCTCGCGCGAGGCGAACGCGCTCCTCCAGTGTCGCGCGCTGTTGCTCTCGAGAGATACGCTGCTGAGAGTGCAGCAACTTGTTGCGAATCCTCTCCTTCAGCTCGGCGTTCGTTTTCGTCAGCTCCGTGATCTTTTGTCTTGTGGTCAGAATCTTTTCCAGCGCATCCACGCCTTCGTGCAAGCTGTAGTCCTTCAGAGGGATGGCCGAGCCTTTCCTCCGCGAGTGTTTCGGTGCGATAACACCCCTGTCAGCCAGAAGCTCGAGCACCGTGCGATGCACGTAGATGTGGCCCGAAAACTCGAACAGACAGGTGTTCAGCGGCAGGTTCGTGAGGTCCGTCAGTGCAACAGGCAGCGGTTCAAGCTCCTTCACCCCGAAGCTGAGGCTCAGGATGTCCTCTTCAAACACGACGCTCCCGTTGGAGCCGCTCGCGTGCGTCGGCGTTTCGGTGTCCGTCATGGCGTCGTTCGCGCCGGAGTCGTCGGCCTCGTCGAAGCTGTTCTTGGCGTCCGCGAAGGACCGCGAGTTGTTGATGGGCGCGTCGTCGCCGAACGACAGGCGGTCGCTCATGGAGCGCGACTTGCGGCGCTCGCGCCTGGCCGTCTTGCTGTCGTGCACGCGCACCACGACGATGTCGAACCTGGTGCCGCCGCTGAGCAGCGCCTCGACGCCCGCGAGGCCGTCGCACTCGTCGTCGTCCTCGGACCGGAACGGCACCCACACGGGGTTCAGCGTGCTGCGCGCCACCTCGCTCTCGTAGACCACGCGGCCGTCCACCACTGCGCCAGCCAGTCACGTCGTGAGCACAAGAGCGCAAGAGCACAGCGTAGCTTCGCACAGAGCAGAGCAGAGGCCTAGCCTACCTAGCTTGAAGTAGACGCTGAGCAGCGAGTCGCCGTCCGTGCCGTGCACGCTGAGGTTGCGCATGCTGAAGCCGCTGAGCTGCTGCAGCGTGACGGTGGCCGAGCGGCCCGCGGGCGGCTGCGTGTTCCAGGCGGGCGGGACGCTGCTGGCGGTCATGTTGATGGCCCCGCCGAAGTTGCCGGCGATGCTGGACGGCGTCATCATGGCGCCTGCGTCCTCTACGACTTGTGAGAGCGGCGGCGGTGACGTGGGAGCGCCGCGCTCTCGGTGCCGGTCGGTCGCTCTACGTCGAGCGGCGATGGCGATGGAACGAAAGGGAGAGTCGGCGCCAGGCTCAGTTGCAGCCACCGACTGCACGCCCCCGGGCACAGTCGGCTTCCGAGGATGGACTGTCTCGCGCCACCGGACGCGTTCGAAATAGAGCAGCCGCGCGATTGGACGAAATGGGCCCACGACTTTCGGCCAGTGGCGAGCGAGGCAACTTCAACTTGTTCTGGCCCGGCCTGCAACTGAGTACAAGGTTAAATACACCTGCGATGCCAGTGTCCAAGCCGTTGCCGTTGGCGAGATTGGCTCGGCAGGATACCAGTGAATGGTGGTAGGTGAGCCCCGGTCTTGCCGCCATCCGGCCGCTGGCAGGTAAAGTGCCGCTGCTGGCGTGCGGAGTCCAGCTCCGTCACGTGGCGACCGTGGGTGTGCAGCCACACGCGCCACCATCTCGCGTGCTGCGCCGCTACAGAATCAGCGGTGGGCAGTGCGCTGCGTCCAGCTTTACGAGCTGCATACGAGGGTCCCCGTTCGTCACGGAGGTCATCAAGCGCACGAGACGATGGGCGGTGATTGCTGGACACAGCGTCATCAGTTTACTGCTCTGAGCGCAACGCCCAGCACGCTCCAGGTGCAGGCTAAATTGAGGCGGAGGCCAGAGTCCGAGTGGGTCCTGTGCGCGGTGCAGCTACTGGCGATTGGCCGGGTGGTTTCGCCCAGTTAGAGCCGACTGGTCCAACGTAACGTGCAACTTCAACGTGCTTGCTCAAACCGGTATCTGCCCTCCGATATATTTAGCGGCGTGTTGCAAGAAACTGCAGCATGCAAGCGAGGGACTGCGCGTTCGAGACACTTCCGAACTAGAAGCGAGGCGCGCAGACCCGTCGCCTAAGCGAGCGAGCGATCGTGGGCTGCCAGCATAGCAGGAAGCCTACGTCTCCTGCGGGTTTTGCGTCGTTATCGGCCGTTTCGGGGTCACTCGCTCCCAGCGTGTTGAAGGCTCTGGCTGAAGGGCGAGCAGGCGCCTAGCTAGGCCTACTGGGGGACAGGGCCAGCCATGGTGGGGATCTCAGCGCGCCGCAGCGAAGACTCGAGCCCGGCGACCAAGAAGCTGTCGCGGCACCTGCTGCACCTCGTCAGCCGCGCACAGATGAGTCCGAGGGAGTCGGCACGCGAGCCCTCGCGCTCGCTGTGGCGCCAGGCGCTGCTCTGGCCCTCCAGCCCCGCGATGCTCAAGAAGAACGCTCGCGTGGCCGCTCTAGAGAGAAGTCGCAGGGCCAGCAGAGCAAGTAGCAACCAGACCGAGACGCAGGCGTGTACTAGTAGTGCCAGCTGCAGTGAGATCCCAGTCGCCGACAACGTCACGACTGTAGTTTGTGAATATCAACAGCAGCAAAACGACCAGCCGCAAGGTGATACGCTGTCAACGGAAGTCAGTCCACGCAAAGCAGCCACGGACGAGGACAACAACCTCCATGATCTTAGCAGCTCGGTCAAGAAGCTCGCACCTACTGGTCTCCGACCAACTGTAAAAACCAGTGTCATCCACCCGACAGTAGCGGCGTCGCCGTCAAAAGTACTGCAGACAGTGCCTGAACCATCCCTGACCATCGTCAAACGCGCTTCGCTCTACCAAGAACTTCGCGAGTTTTGTGTCAATGCAGATGCCCACATCACCCTGTTTCCTGACTATTTCAGCGATGATGAGAAGCTCATGGTGCAGACAGTGGCCCAGGAACTGCAGCTGGGCTGCCAATTTGGTGAAAAGAACATTGCTGTGTACAAGTTGCTCGGCCACCCACCGCAAAGCCGAGCGCAGCGTTCGAGTCCGCCTCCTAGCGGCGGGCCAAACAACAATGCGGCTGAAGATGTGTATGTTGACGTTCATGAACTAGCTCAGCACGGCAAGGACGGCTTCATTGCGAAGCTGAGACTTCGACGTCTAAGTTCAGGCAGTGGCATTCGACGTAACATGCTCTGGGACGTGGCTGAGCTGAGCTCTACAGCCGATGGTGTCGCCGATCCCGTGAGTGAAGGAGAAGGCGGAGTGTATGCAGTGCAATCTCGCTCTAGCGGTCAGAAGCTCGCACTTTTCAAGCCCGCAGAAGAAGAGAAGTTTGTGCGCGAAGGACTTTTTGCTGGAGAAGGAGCTATTCGGGAAGAGGTAGCGTACGTGTTGGATTCGCGCAGCAATGGATTCAGTGGAGTGCCGCCGACAGCGGTGGCTAGGTTGAAATTGACGAACGTTGGTCGAGCCAAGCAAGGTGCTGTGCAACGCTTCATGGCTAGCAGCATTGGCAGTATGGAGAGTTTTGGCATGCCGTTCGACCTTGAGAAAGCGCGCGAGTTCGTTCCGGTAGAGCAGGTGCACCGTATCGCGTTGCTGGACGTGCGTGTATTCAACACGGATCGCCACCCGGGCAACATTCTTCTTATCGGCGACAAGAAGCCGTACACCATGGTTCCCATTGACCACGGCTGCATTCTTCCAAGTTGGTTCCACCTGTCTGAAGCGCGCTTCGACTGGCTAGAGTACCCTCAGAGTCGCGAAGCCTTCTCGTCTGTAGCTTTGCAGTACATCAACGCATTAGATGCTGAACGAGACGCCAAGATTTTGCGCAACCTGGGCATCCGAGAGGAGTGCGTGACTACGCTCAAGATCTGCACACTGTTGCTGAAGCTCGCTGCTGGACAAGGCAAGACGCTGTTCTGGATGGGGAACTTCATGGCGCGAGACGGGTGCTTCCAGCAGCCCTCGCGCTTGGAGCTTGCCATCAAGAACGCGTGCGATCGTGCCGGAATTCCGTACGCGTTCAAGCCCAACGAGTTCGACGAGCAGCGTGGCGAGGTCGAACTGGGTGTGCTTAGCCGCCGCCCTCCTAACGAATTTTTCCTCGCACTCGAGCACTTGCTGCTGGAGGCAATCAACAGCGACGAGTCCTAGGCTTGGCGAGATGTGAGGCAAGCATTATTACCGCTGGTAGTTTCTTCCTAATGCTACATGGCAACAAGTAAGTCAGTAACACTAGTAACCCGTAAATCAACACGTTGATCGAAGCAAAAGCAAAAAACGTAGCCACTACAAGTGCAACTTGCCTTTTTGTCCCGTATTTACCCCAATCCGGACATGGCTACATTTGTGCGCTTGATTGGCTGAAGAGCTCAATTCGACTGTCATGGCGGACGTGTCAACAACGCGCGACCGCGCCGCCTCCTCCTCGTCGGACGAGGCCGACTGGCGAGCGTGCGTGGAGTACGAGACGAAACGCGTAGTCGTGGGCGACCTGGAGGTGCAGGTGTTCCAGATGGAGGAGCTGCCGGTGGCCGCGTCGCTCTTCATGCTGGCCGAGATGGACGCCAACGTGACGGAGATCTCAGGCACGCGCCTCTGGACGGGCTCGCACTTCCTCTCACGCGTACGAAGTACTAGTTCTATGTGTTGCAATGAAGCACTGACTTGAAGTGGCTGTGTGGCAGTATCTGTGGCGCCATCCGGAGCTCGTGCAGGGCAAGCGCGTGCTGGAGCTTGGAGCCGGCACGGGCATCTGCAGCATCGTGGCGTCGAAGCTTGGAGCGGCCAAGTGTCTGGCCACGGACGGAGACGAGGAGGTCGTGGAGTTGCTGGCCAAGAACGTGACGGTGAACGAGGCGGACAACGTGGTGACTGCCCGCTCGCTGTTTTGGGGCGACGAACCGTCCGCACAGACGCTGCTGGAGGAGCTCCCGGGCGCGTTGACTGACGTCGATATTGTGCTGGCGGGCGATGTGCTCTACAAGAGCGAGCTTCTGCCACTGCTTTTTGCTACGGTGACCCGAGTGCTGACCGCGTCAAGTGATATCGACAGAGCATTCGTGCTGTGCCACATTCCTCGCGCGGATGTGACGCACGACCTGGTGCAGAAGCAGATTATCGACTCCGGGCTCAAGTTCGAGGAGGTTCAGCTGCCTGCGGAAGACGTGGCGAATGCTGCGGCGGAGCTCGAGGAGTGTCCTGTGGAAGACGTGGAGCGCGCTAAGCTGTACTATATCACCAAGTAATCGCATCAGAGGCGAAGAAGGTAGATTCGAGGGAGAAAAAAAGAAAGCTAGGCTTGTCAGAATAGCAGAATAGACGTAGGTGTACTTATGCGGATCAAAACTGGTCTATTTCATGAGCACTCGACAAGTTTTATCGTTGACTGCTCAATCCTCGTCACTGTCTTCGTCGCTGGAGTCCGAATCCAGTAAGCTGAATGCGTTTACAGGCGCTGACTTGTCGTTAGCAGGCTGTGCCGCGGAGGAATTATCCTCATCCTCTTCACCAGAGCTCTCTTCTTCGTCATTGTCAGCGTCAGCATCACTCTCTTCACGTGCACTAGTCTTAGACGCTTCCTCCTGCTTGCAGTACTTGGCAATACTGGCCGGTGTGATATCCTTGCCTGTGTAGTCCGGTGGAAGGAAGAAGAGGGGCAAAATGCCATCAACCGTATCACGAACCAGCTCCGATCCAGCTCGCTGGTGATCCGGTCTACCGCGACGGTCCGTGCGGTAGCCTCGCTTCTCCGCGTACGCTTCACACAATGTCCATGGTGTCCACTCCTGCAGATAGAGAACGAATGAAGTCATTAGCAAATGTGGCAGCAATCTCTGCGATGACAACTGACGTACCAGTTCCTCCTCTAAGCCGTCAAAGAGCTGTGTGCGGGGCTTCAGGTCCAAAATGCGTTCCAGCACAACGTGTTCTGCCAGAAAACGCACTGCCGAATACGGTTCACGAATCTAACAACGAAAAAACCAAAGAGGTTAGTAGTGGAAAAAAAAGGCAAGAACAAGGAGAGTTGGCAATTCATACCTGAGAGTATGGGTACAGCCCGCTGAGCTCCTGAAGATACTTCGGTACACCGGCAAACGGGAACACGAGACCGGGGCAATCACAAATACAGATCTCAGGGGCGATCATGATCGACTGGAGACGCTTCGTGTGTCCTGGAGTGTGCGATACACTCACGATCTTCTTGCCCGCCAGTGCATTCAGCACACTCGACTTGCCCACGTTGGGATGTCCAATGAGACCGATCGTAACCTTCGGAGTGTTGGCCTGTCCAATGGCAGCGGCACTGCCAGCCACCGCAGGGTCCGTGGACATCGCAGCCAACGCCGACTGCAGCCGCACCTGGAAGTGGCCCTTAAGTTCAGCGTGCTCCTCACGTTCGCACCGGGAACACAACAAGTAGCCCCGAGCAACAGCGTCTGCTTCGTCCTTGACATTTGCATCGGAGGCACTTGGTCGTCCACCAATCGCACACGACATGCAAGCAACGACGGCATCATCACAACCGCAGTGCTGGCATTCATACACGACAGGAGCACCGTCTTCGCCCACGCCATTCCGGCCTCCACGGCTCTTCTGTTTGCGCCTGCTACGACGTTTACCTCCTGTCTTTTTCTTCTCTTGCACCGCGTCAAACTGCACCTGCAAGCTCTCTTGCTCGGTCATGCTTGCATTCAACTCCTCGGCAAGCTGTTGAGCCTCCACTGCGTCGATACCGCAAGCGACAAGGATGTCTACAGCGCCCTTGATTGCAGATGCATCGCCAACTTCGAGCTTCTTGCTGTGAATGACAAACAATCAAATCACATGAGTTTCTTAGAGTACGACATCACTTCTAATAGCTTCTTAGAAGGGCCATTTACCTGAGCACTCGGCGACGAGTACTGACATCGTTATCGCCGTGAACAGCATTCGAGCGGGATGAGAAGCAGACCTGCTGCGCAAGTGGGAACCGCGTAGCCAAGTAGCGTTTCCAGAGCTGTACCACAGAAGTTGGAATCAAGTCAACCTTGTTGAGGACCACAACCATGGGTTTCTTGAGTTCCTTCGTGACGAGATCATACACCGACGCCGGGATGTGCAGCAGCGGGTTGCGCACATCAGCCACGACCACAACGTGCGTGGCACGCTCCGTGACTCGCCACAGCTCACGCCACACTTCCAGATTGTGCTCAAAGTGGTTCAAGTGTTCATTGTCGTACTTGTCGTGGATCTTGGTAAGCCATTGGTCGAACATCAGACTCTCGTTGGTGTCCACTGCCAAACACATGGCATACTCGGTCAGCAAATAACCCATCCAATCCTGCACAAATTCATCGCCACGTACCTTTCTCCTTGGACATGCTGTACGTCCACTTCGGCCGCTTAGGGTGGTCGAGAATCGGGTCGCGTTCGCTAACCGAGGCCAGCAGCGGCGTCTCTCTCTTGGACAGATCCAACGGGCGTTGGCCCTCCATGAGTCTCAACTGGATCTGCTCCTTGGTCTCCTTCACGAAGAAGCTGGAGAGCTCCTTGCCCACCGCGTCCTTGTTGTTCTTGCCCAACGCCACCGTGAGCTTCAGCCGGGAGCTCAGATCGTTGTCCAGGTCGTTGTTCCGCGCGAAAAAGTCCGGCTCGCCGCGGAAGGCCTCGACCTCATCATCCTCTTCCTCCTCGCCTATTGCCGACGGCTTGTCGGCGTAGAACTCCTCGTACTGCGCGCTCTGCAGGTCCAGCGCCGCCTCCTCGTCCCTGCGCGAGGCCAGGCGCTGCTTGCGCGCGCGCAGCTGCTGCTTCTTCTGCTTGCCGCTGAAGCTGGCGGTCACCGAATTCTTGGCGCGCTCCTTGCGCTGCTGCTTGAGCGTGTCCAGCTCCTCGCGGCGGCGCGCGTGCAGCGCGGCCTCGCGCTTCGCCTGCTCCAGCTCCACGTCCATCAGAGCCTGTGGCCAGTCAAAACTGAGGCGATGACATTATAAATGGCACTGAATCGAGGGTAATGGCATTCAAACGAGGATCAAGGACATTAAAACAAGGGTTTGTTATCGACATTGAAGCGTAAGCGAGGTAATGTTTCTGTATATAAGGACTGTAGCCATGCGCTTGGAACATGGCTACATGCGTCGCTTGAAGATCGCACTGACCAAAGAGGCGCTTGCAGCTCCAGTATCGGACTCGTGACGCTCTGGTAAAGGAGGACGGGGTCGAGATGCAGCTGCGCCACTTGACATCGCTGCTGCAGGCGACGGAGGGCATGTGCAAGGTCACGGCCATCGCGTTCTCGCCGAACAACCGGCGACTCGCGGTCGTTACCGTGGACCGCGTCGTGCACCTGTTCGACGCGCAAACTGGCGAGCGCAAGGACAAGTTCTCGACGAAACCGGCCGACAAGGGCGACAAGAACTACATCGTGCGCGCGCTCGAGTTCTCGCCGGACTCGACCAAGCTTGCGGTGGCTCAGAGTGACAACATCGTCTTCGTCTACAAGATCGGCCTCGAGTTTGGCGACAAGAAGAGCATCTGCAACAAGTTCGCGCAGCCCAGCTCCGTGACGACACTCACGTGGCCGAGCACCCACCCGAACGAGATCGTCTTCGGCTTGGCAGACGGCAAGGTGAAGGTCGGGCAATTACGCAGTAACAAGCCGGCCACGCTCTATGCTTCCGGGTCGTATGTGTCCCGGGTGTGCAGTAACCCGGAGGGTACTGCCATTCTGTCGGCGCATTACGACGGGGCCATTTATCGCTTCATTTTCGACGATGTGACTGGGGGGCCGACGCACGCGAAGCTTGTGGTGCACTCTTGCGTTCCCTACGCGCTTTCGTGGGGAGAAAGTATCGTAGCTGCGGGCAACGATCGCCGAGTGTCCTTCTACGACAAGGATGGCGGTCAGCTTCGCACGTTCGACTACTCGGCAGATGAGAAGTGCGGTGAGTTCACATGCAGTGTGTTCAATCCGACAGGTGAGTCTGTGGTCGTGGGCAACTTTGACTCCTTCTACACGTTCAACTACCAGCACAAAACCGAATCCTGGGAGCTCGTGGGATCAAAGAGCATTCCCAATCTCTATTCGGTCACGGCACTCGCATGGAAGCATGATGGCAGTCGCTTAGCCGTTGGCTCTGTGTGTGGCGCGTTGGATCTGTATGATGCTTGTGTGCGTCGCTATCGTTACAAAGGCAAGTTTGAGTTCACGTACGTGTCGCTAAGCCAAGTGATCGTTAAACGACTCGCCACGGGGGCGCGTGTTGTGGTGCGATCCGCATTCGGGTGTGAGATAATCAAGCTGAACGTGTTCCAAGATCGATTCCTGGTGGGCAATACGACCAACACGCTCCTTGTTGGCGATCTTGATTCTTCACGCATTAGCGAGGTGCAATGGCAGTCAACAGGAGCCGAAAAATACATGCTAGACAACGAGAGTGTCTGTATCGTGTACCAGGCGGGTGAACTGTCCCTCATCGAATACGGGCAAAACGAACTCTTAGGTTCTGTGAGGACGGAACACTTGAACACGCACTTGCTCAGTGTGAGGATCAACGAGCGGCCTCCACCCCCCATGCCGCAAGATGGAGGCGAACCGATGCCACCCCAGGAGAACAAGAAAATTGCGTATTTGCTGGATCTGCAAACAATCTGCATCACCGACCTTCATGCCCGTGCAGCCTCCACGGTCAACCATGACTCCCGTGTAGACTGGCTGGAGCTAAACTCACGCGGAAACTTGCTCCTGTTCCGTGATAAGAGACGCCAGCTCCACCTGTTTGATCTCGATACCCAGAAGCGCAGCACGTTGCTCAACTACTGTAACTACGTGCAGTGGGTGCCTGAATCGGACGTGGTCGTTGCGCAGAATCGTGGTAACCTGTCGGTCTGGTACAATATTCGCTCGCCTGATAAGGCCACCATTTATCAGATCAAGGGTGATGTTGAGCAAATTGAGCGCGGCAATGGCCGCACTGAAGTAATCGTGGACGAAGGAATGAACACTGCCTCTTACCAGCTTGACGAGTCACTCATTGCGTTTGGTGCTGCTGTGGACGACGGACAGCTCGTCAATGCGATGTCGATCCTTGAGCCCCTTGAACTAACTCCTGAGACCGAGGCTATGTGGAGTCAATTGAGTCAAGAGGCATTGACACAGAACGACCATCGCATCGCTGAGCGTTGTGCCGCTGCTCTAGGAGACGTTGCGCGCTCGCGTTATCTGCGGAAACTCAACAAGCTCGACTGGCAGGAGAAGGACCGCCTCAATGGGCTTGCTCACTGGAAAGTGCGAGCACGACTTGCTGTGCTCAAGAACGACTACCGCAGTGCGGAGCACTTGCTGCTTGCACAGGGTCAAGTGGACGAGGCCATCGAGATGTATCAGCATTTACACAAGTGGGAAGATGCCATCCGAGTTGCTGAAGCGAAGAACCACGCTGGATGCGAACAGATGAAGAGAAGCTACTACGATTATCTTGTCGAGTCCCGACAGGAGGAGAAGGCTGCAGCAGTTAAGGTCAAGGATGGCGACTACGCTAGTGCAGTGAGTCTGTATCTGAAAGGTGGTCTACCTGCGAAGGCTGCACAGCTGTTGAACCAGCGAAACCTTGGTCGTGATCATAAACAACTTCTGGAAACTGTAGCCGATGCCCTGTACTCGGCAGGCATGTTCGAGAAGGCGGGTGATCAGTTTGAGAAAATGGAGCAAGAGAGTCGAGCACTCGCAGCATTCATCAAAGCTAACGCGTTCCGAAAAGCTGTTGAGCTCTCACGAAAGCACTTTCCAGACAAGGTACTGCGTCTCGAGGAAGCTTGGGGTGACTACCTTGTATCTCAAAAGCAAATGGACATGGCTATCAACCACTACATCGAGGGCAACGTGCCTACGAAGGCTGTTGAAGCCGCATTAAATTCACGGCAGTGGGCCAAGGCCAGCCAACTTGTGGAGAATTTGGAGGACGACGTCTCCCTTCCATACTATCGGCGACTCGCACGCCACTACCAGGACGCAGGCAATCTTGAGCAGGCTGAACGCTGCTTTATCAAGGCTGACGCTGCTCGTGATGCTGTGGAGATGTACACCCGTGCCAACAAATGGGATGCAGCATACCAAGTTGCACTCAACCACTTGGACAAGTACGAGACGGAAAGACTTTACGTGGAGCAGGCACACCGAATGGAGCGTGCTGGCAAGCTGAAGGAGGCCGAGAAGCTCTTCCTGACTGTGAACGAGCCCGACTTAGCCATCAACATGTACAAGAACCACAAGAACTATGAGCAAATGATTCGCCTTGTAACCAAGTATCGGAAGGATCTACTCAAGGATACTCATCTGTACCTTGCTCAACAGCTTGAGCATGAAGGAAACTACAAGGAAGCTGAGCACCATTTCGCTGAAGCTGGTGAGTGGCAGGCTGCAGTCAACATGTACCGATCCAACGACATGTGGGATGAGGCCATCCGTGTCGCCAAGTTCCACGGCGGCATCAATGCCTCCAAACGCGTGGCTTACGCTTGGGCGATGGATCTGGGTGGTGAGCAAGGTGCTAAATTGCTCACACGTCTTGGGCTCATCGAACCGGCAATCGACTACGCCATTGAGAGTGGCGCATTTGAGCATGCCTTTGAGCTTGCCCGCAATTGTGCAACCAAGAAACTACCAGAAGTGCACCTTAAACACGCACTGTTCTTGGAGGATGAGGAACGTTTTAAGGAGGCAGAGGAAGAATTCATCAAAGCTGGCAAACCCCGTGAGGCGTTGGATATGTACGTGCATCAACAAGACTGGCAAAACGCCATGCGCGTCGCAGAAAGCGCCGATCCGGCATCTGTGGCGGATGTTTTCATCGCTCAAGCAAGACTTTGGATTGAGCGCAAGGAGCACCAACGGGCCGAAGGGTTCTTCCTCAGCGCCGGCAAACCCGAGCTTGCTCTCGCAGCGTACCTAGAAGCAGCTATGTGGGCCGATGCAGTGCGAATTGCCAAGCGACACCTTCCGCACAAGCTTATGGAGGTGAATATGGCTCACCAGCGCGCCATCTTTTCTGGCGGGCCAAAGAAGAAAGAGGAACTTATGGAAGCCTGCGAGATGTGGGTAGCCTCCCAACAGTACGTGCAGGCAATTGATGCGTATCTGTCGATTTCAGTGGACCAGATCAGCGACCTTAGCGAGCTGGAAGAGCTGTGGGCGAAGGCTATAGAGCTATGCGCTAAGCACGATCCGAGCCGATACAAGTCGATCGTGGAGGAGGTGGCTTCACGTCTACTAGGGATGTCTCGCTTTGATTCTGCGGCTGAGCATTTCCAGTCGATCGACAAGATGAACGAGGCCCTCGACTGCTACTTGCGTGTGAATAACTGGGCTGCAGCGCAGAAGCTTTGTGAGCAGCACGCACCTGAGCTGCTGCCGCGACTTGAACGAGCACAGCAAGCCAGTGCCTTCGGGTCCGCTGCCCACCAACCAGCCGAAGCCAAAATGGCTGGCGGCTCGTACACTCCATCGGCTGATGCCAAGGTGCAGTATGCCTCCGAGAAGAAGGAGTCGAAACTCAATGCAGGAGGTGAAAGCGATGACTCTGGACGCGGAACAAGCGCTCTTGACGCGTGGATGCAACGCGGTGAATGGGACAAGGTGCTGTCTTCAGCAGCCAAGCATGGCCCGGGATCACTGGCAAAGTACTTGGTCCTGCGCTGCACTCGTCTGTGTGGGCATGACGAAATGGGCACAGCCATCAAGACTATTGCCGACTACGGCATTCCTCTGGACTCGGACGCTCTAGACATGACAGAGAGACTGGTGCAAAAGACCCTAGGTTGTGGCTACGGCATCGAAGAGAATCCTGAGCACCAGGCAGCTCTGCCAGAACTGGTGAAGTGCCTGCGCAAGCTCGTGAAGGATTTGCGTGCCAACGGCAAGGAGTTCCCGAGCTCCAGAGTGCAGAAGGTGGAGCTGTGGCTGCTGGTTGCGCACTTCTTCGCGATCAAACATCAAGCAGCGAACGCAGGGCTGGATGATCTGGTTGCGAAGATCAGCATGTCGCTGCTGCGGTTCGTGGCCGTCCTCCCCGCCGACAAAATGTTCTACCTGGCCGGTGCCGCCGCGCGGAAGAAGAAGTGGCTCAGCGCCGCGTTCGTGTACTTTAACCGCTATCTCGATCTGTGCGAGGCCATCGACGACGGTGATGCCAGCAACCTGGACAACACCGACTTCATCGGCACCGACATTCCGTCGCCGCTGGACTTTGCGCTGCCTGAGACGCACTTCCTGGCCGAAGAGAGCGCGCGCGAGGAGATCCGCGACTGGGTGCTGACGATCTCAATGGACCAACAGGTTGCTGAGAAGCTGCCCGAGCGCGCGTGCCTGAACTGCAAGGCTAGCATCTACGAAGCAGCGCTACAGTGCCCCGAGTGCAAGACGGCGTCGGAGTCGTGCATCATCACGGGGTTCCCCGTGGCCGCCAAGACGACGGTCCACTGCGCCACCTGCAAGGTCATCGCCGACCGCGAGACGTGGAACAAGTGGGTCAAGCAGTTCGGCAACTGCCCGTGGTGCTCGGCCCCGCAGAAGATGAGCTACTGAGTGTGTTACTTGGCCTAAGCAGTTTGTCAACGATGACTCACCCACTTCAACTTGCCTTTTTCGGTAGGTAGTGCGGTTCTCCCAGTATTCTTCCGCTCTATCCGTTGCTGTGGCGTTTGTGCGTACGGGACGAAAGAGACTATAGTGTGATAGCAGTAGCGCTGGTTCAAACTGGCTTAAACTCAATGAGTAAGGAAACTAACGCCCTACCTGACAAGTAGGGCTGCCTGTTGGGTCGAGTGACCCATGGGTTTCTAATATTTGGCGGAGGTGGAATGGCCGTCTGTTTAGGAACCCGCTACTTTTAGGGTGACTGAAAAGGGGGCCGGTCCCCGCCCTCGCACTATTATATGTTTTCTTGTCTTCTTACTTTACCGAGCGAGCGATGCATGTTTGGCTCGGCCGTCACTACGACACTGGACAATCTTCGCTTAACGTTAGGCAGCTTTTGCCTGCATTGGCGAAACCCCCGCATGCAGTGACCATGCGGTGTCCATGTTAAAGGGGTTAAGGGAGCCCAACGCCGCGCAGTTTCAACGGCACCTTCAGCGTTGCATTCGACACGTGCTCCCCGTGTTCTCAATGCCTCGGTTCAGTGGGCCGAGGTGGCGACGACAGCCTCGCGCTCGATCATCTTGATGTAGCTTCGCAGCTTGACACCCCGGTCTGGATTTTCGGCCAATGGGATTCAGACGGTGGCTCGATGCACAACATGGCGGTGACGGCTACGACGACGAAGGTGCGGGTGCCCAGCGCTGCTCATGCGCGGCCGTAGGCGTGCCTGGGAGCTCACGCGTGTTGTTGCGTCGATGGGCAGCCCAAGTGGAAGAAAATCCTCTACGCGCCGCAGCCCTATGAGGACAACTACGTGGCCGACACGTTCCTGGAGCAGATGCGGACGAACGGTGAGCTCGCTCGGCCGCTCTGACAGCGAACAGCACAAAGCCTCATCTCTACGATGCACCTCATTGTAATTTTGCAGCAAATGTGCAGGAACACGACTACGGGGGCATGGTGCGCTCGGCCGCAGCCATCACGCAGCAGATCTGCGCCGTCTTGATCTTCTTCGTGAGTGTCGCTCGCAGCCAGCTCTGACGGCAAGCACTGCTCGACGGTACTAACTGCTGCTGCTGCCCTTGACAGTCGGTGTTCGAGTTCGTGCGCCAGGACGCCATCTCCGCCGCGCTGCTGGGCGGCATCGACGTGTTCCTGGCGGTGGCTGGCTTTGCGGTGCTTCGCATTCACCTCGGCCTGCCTCTGCGTGAGTACATCTACTGCTGTAAATTGCCCACGCTGCGTTTAGCTGATGTGGACATGGAGTGCAGACACGCTCGATACGCTGAGCTCCTGTCTCCTATTCTGCGCGACGCTGTCGCTGCTGTCGCCCGTGCTGCGGACGCTCACGCGATCGTACGCGGACGACACGATCTGGGCGCTGGCGACGTTCCTAGGTCTGCTGCACCTCATCACGCACGACTACAACTACGTCAACTCGGGCATCGGCCGGTACGTCGGGCGGCGGGTTATCAGCGGGTGCCACTAAGAGGCCTGGCGGGACAACTGACGTGTTTCCGCCGCGGTTATGGCGTGTTTCGGCAGGTTCAGCGGCACGATCTCGCTGAACGCGGCCATCTTCACGGCCGTGCTGCTCGGTTCGCGGCTGCAGTCGAACGAGCACGTGTTCGCGTTCGTGCTGCTGGCCATCGAGATCTTCGCCATGTTCCCCATTTTCCAGCGCGAGGTCAAGGTGCGTACAGCTAGTAGTGGTCGCTGGTGTTGTTGCAGTTGCAGGAGCTCCCTCGGGGTCTTGCTCACCCTGCGCGTTCGTCTACATCCATACCCACCCACCCACAGCGGCGCTCGGAGCGATTGCACCTCATGACGGCGGCCGCGCTGTTCGCGCTCTCGTCGGCGCTGACCTGGCAGCTCTCGGCGCTGCTGAGCGCGCTGGCGGGCGCGTTCGTGCTCTTCCTGGCGCTCGTGTGCCCGCTCTGGTTCATGCACGTGCAGGAGTCCAAGAAGTACGTGTCTTTTTTCCGTCGGTGATGCGCATCCCCCCGCTGACGCACGCCCTCTAATTTCGACTGGGTTCTTTTTGTGCCGCTTAGTGAGATTCTAGGCCCATGGGACATCGCCCACATCCAGCCCGAGCAGTGAGCGGTGGCGGTGGTGGGCGTCGGTAGCAGCAGCGGCATGACAAGGAGACGGAGGTCATTGCCACACCACGCGGGCCGAGCAGTATTGGGCGGCGCCACGCAGGACTAGCGACTCGCTAGCCCTCGCTCGCCGCCCAACGGACACGCGCCCGAGTTCAAGCCCCACAGTGGCACGCCGTGTTCGCCGCATATTCCATCGAACGCAGCCGCGTCCTTGTAACGACGAAAAAGTATCTTTTGCCCGCAAAGTGTCCTCTCATGCGCAATGCCCACCGTTCATTGTGTCCGCCCCTGCTCGAGAGTCTCGAGTCGAGACCGGCCCTGGCGCGCGCGGCTCTTCCTGCACCGGCGGCCCGCTCGAGCCGCGTGCTCGGTGGCCAGCGCTAACAGTTCCCCCGACGACGCAGACTCGGACGCGCAGCCAGCCGCCAAAACTCCAGCGCCGGCACGGGACGGCGGGAGGAGGGAGACTAGCTCAGCTGAGCTCGTCGACGTCATGATGGACTTGCAGGGTGGGTTCGCCCGCGTCCCTCTGCAGGCAATGCTGGCCACACGTTGGCAACGAAGCAGGGGCAACGAGTCGTTGC
Source organism: Phytophthora cinnamomi (assembly GCF_018691715.1). NCBI lineage: Eukaryota > Oomycota > Peronosporomycetes > Peronosporales > Peronosporaceae > Phytophthora > Phytophthora cinnamomi. Next base: position 458,183 of record NW_027150933.1, read on the forward strand.
CCCTGCTTCGAGCTCATGGCGACCCTTCGAGCTGCAACAAAAACGGTCTCCCTCCGACCCCAGCCGAGGCCTGCAAGGTGCCACGTTGAAGTGCATCGGCCCTTTGGTCTCCGTTGCCCTCGTCCCCCCACTCGAGCGGAGCTGTCGCCTCCTCTGCGGGCGTCGGAGCCGACGCTGCGGGCTCTGCTCCAGCGCTATACTCCACGTCAGACAACCGCTGCCGGCGAACGCGCGGGCCCGGTGCGCGCAGCGTGCCCGGCAAAATGCCAGCCAGCCCTTCCTGGCGGAGAAAGATACGTGGCCGTTGAAGTGAGCCCAGCCAATCAGCGCGCGCCGTTGGCTGATTCGCGGCGGCATTACTCACGAGGTTTTGCAGTCGCGCGTGCGAGGTTTTATTAGAGCGGAACTTTCTGCGAACCACTGGCCCGGCGCTGCGCGGGGCAGAGCCGCGGCGCTCTCACTTCAACGCGTATGGGGCGATGCCAACTCGACCCACGCAGGGCCCAGCTGGCGCGGGCTATCCAGGCTGTGGGTTGCCACCGCCACCACCATCGCCGCCGCCTCGCCTCGCAGGCCGGGTCTTGTCGCCGGAGGTGGCCGCTGCGGTCACGGCAGTCTGGCGGGTAACGTCATCTGTGCTGGCGGGCGCCTGTAACTGTGGCCAAATTGCCGGCAGCAGCGCTTGTCTATAGCCGGCGGGCTGCGGGCCCCCAAATTTGGCTTGCGCGCAGTATGGCCGGTACGACCCGCGGGCCGCCCGAAAGCCGAAACCCGGAAACACGCTCCGTCGCATGCCATTGGGCGAAAACCCGTCGCCCCCTGCTGCTGGGGGTGAGTCGGCCAAAAAAAAGGAAAGATTGCCGCCGGCCTGCTCATTTGAGCTTTTGCCTGCAGCTGTGCACGTGCTCACCTCTCGCCACTCGCTCGCTCGCCGCCGCCGCCGCTCGCCGCCCGGCCCGCCGCTTGCTCTACGTGTCTTACCCTCCCGTCGTCGGCGATCGTTGCCGCTGCTTGCCGTCGTGTCGTCCGTGTATCTTTTGTGTGAGCTCGCGCGCCGCTACCATCACTCTCCCGAGCGCGCGTCGTCATCCTTCTAGAACAAAAGAAAAGGGCTCCTTCCCCCCCTCGCCGCCGCTTCAACTGCCGCTCACTATGGCCTCCGCCGCCGTGCTCAAGAGCGCGCGATCGCACCCCAAGCTCCTGTCGCTCCAGCACGTGGACGACGCCTTCCTCTGCGCCGGCGACGCGCCCATGACCCCGCTGGGCAACGACGCGCCGCTCTTCGCCGCCACCGTGTCCCCGCGCGACCCCGCGGCCAAGCTGGCCGCCGCCTCGGCCTCGCCCAGCGGCAGCAAGTCGCAGCAGCCCGGCCCCGCCTTCACCAGCCACCGCGTGTGCATCCCCTCGTCCGCCTCCAGCGACGACGCCTCCGATGACGACGACGACGACGCCGAGGACGTCTCGCGCGCCGCCGGCTCCAGCGGCAAACCCGTCAAGGGCAACACCGGCCGCTGGACCGAGGCCGAGCACAAGCTCTTCCTGCAGGGGCTCGAGACCTTCCCGTACCGCGCCTGGAAGAAGATCGCGACGCTCATCAAGACGCGCACCGTCGTGCAGATCCGCACCCACGCGCAAAAGTACTACCAGAAGCTGGAGAAGGAGGAGGCACGCCTCAAGGAGCGCGAGGCCCAGGACCGCGCGGCCATCGCGACCGGCGCGGCGCCCCCCTCGCCCTCTACCCCCTCCAGCCCAGCCTCGCAGAAGAAGAAGATGCACCTCATGCGCAAGCGCAAGTGCTCCATGCTGGACATGGACACGGACACGGACAGCGACGCCGCCGTGCTTCCCAGCGTCCCCAAGCGTCTCGCGCGCGAGCAGCCCCTGGCTGCGCACATGTCCCCCAAGCAGAAGGTGTCGTCCCTGTCGGGCAGCAAGGTGTTCTTCGGCAACCCCATGGACGCGCGCTTCATGTTCGGCCGCAACCTCAAGAGCCACGCCGCCATGCAGCCCCCGCACCAGCTGCCGCTCGACTTTGCCGATGCGGCCGCTGAGGCGATGATCCTCGACTTCGCCGAGGACAAGGCTCTGGCCGACTACTCGCTCGACTGCGTGGACCAGACCCTGGCGTCCATCGACAACGACGACCTGCTGCAGCTCACGGAGGAGGAGCTCGAGTGGTTCTCCACCTCGAGCACGGAGCAGTCCACCGCCACTGCCGACGTCAAGGTCGAGGCCGCTGCCAGCCCTGACGCCGAGCCGTTCTCGGAGCTGGACACCACTGCTCTTGGCGGCGACAATTTCGCCTCGGGCCTGTGCCTCGACGACGAAGACTTCGTGCTGGACCCGGAGAAATTCCTGTCCAGCTACTTCGCCCCGAACGAGCAGGCATAAAATGGGAAGGGCGACGTCGTGGTGGTCACAAGTGCTGCAGCTTCCTCGTAGAGCGCCGTCCCATTTGTCCGTCCGTCCGTAGTTTTTTTTTTTTGAGATCCCCCCACCCAGCTTTCCTGTTGCGTCGGGCGCTAGGTTGCAGTCGTTCCGTTGCGTGTAGCTGGCGCCCTCCATGGAGAAGTGTCTTACCATATTATTATTATTATTCAAGTCAAAACAATTTTCCCACTCAAGTCGAAGCTTTGCTTGCTCGTGTTGAAGTCAGCTGGGTACCGCTGGGTGGCTGCTGCTGATCTCGAAGAGCAGCGCGCTCTGGTCGTGGTGGACCACGGCCAGCTTCACGGGGATTTGGACGCACGCCAGCGGCTCACTGCAACCCGAGTCCGCACCGTTCGAACCGTTGGCGCAGCCGCGCGCGTTGCTGCGGTCAATGGCCTGACGGAGACTGCGCGGGCCCGGCGCAGCGTCACCGAAGCGACACACCACCACGCGGAAGACCAGCGCCAGCTTCTTCCTCTGCTTCTGCTTCTTGGGCCTAACTGCATTGTCAGCCGAAGCCTCGAGCCCAACGGCTTCTCCACTGGTAGTAGTAGCCTTGCTATCAGCCTCTCCAGTGGGTGGAGACGTCTGGACATGGACATCGACTGCCACCGTCTTCCAGACATCGAACGCCACGTCGCAGGGCTCGCCCGCCACGAAGTGCCGCGGCACGCTGCGGCCGTCGTCATTGCTCGCTGCTCCACTCGGCTCGAGGCAGCGGCGCGGGTGCAGCTTCTGGTCCTTTAGAAAGGTGTACACCTCCATGCAGGCGAGCGACACGCGCGTATCCCTGGCCAGCAGGGCAGTGAACTCGGCCACGCTTAGTTCCTTGGCGTCGTCGTCTCCCGGCGACAGCAGGTGGACGACCAACGCCCCGCGCTGCAGCAGGTAGTTGGCCTCCTCCGGGTAGAGCGACAGCCCCGTGAAGGCGCCTGTTGACGTCGGCGGAGGCGCCGCTTTGGCCGCAATTGCACCAAGCGGCGGAGCCTCTCGCCGCTGCCGCCTTTTCAGGCTCGCGCCCATGTTGAACAGCAGCCGCCCGCGCTGCTGCGTGATGTGCGTGAGCCCCGAGGCGGCGTCGAACTCGCCCACCGAGACATCTTTGCCGAGGCGGACCATGCTCTTTTGAATGGAAGCCGATTGAAAGTCGACAGTATACTTTGGTCGAGGTAGAGTGTGTCAAAAGATGGCGCCAAATGTAGAACAGCTTCAACATGGTTGACATTGGTGTTCGTCGTTCCCCTGCACACACTATCTAAGCTAAATACTGGTCGAATCCTTCAGCTTGGGCGCTGGAGGCTCCACCGCTACGATCCGCTGTCGCAGCTCCTTCGAGTTCACCGGTAGCCACTCGTCGTTGTCCGCCGACTCGCCCTATGCATTGCCAGCAGATTGCCACGTGAGTTCGATGGCCCAGCAGAGCTGTTGAATCTAGCAGATTCGCTTACCTTGTAATGCACGCGGATGTATTTGCCCTCTACGGCCGCAACCTTCGCCTGCACAGCGACATGGTAAGCACAAGTGCGTCAGGCGGGACTCGCATATTTTCACCCACTATCGGTCAGAGCAATCGTCCAGGATGACGAACCTCAGTGTCCTCAAACCGAATGGTCGAGCCTTTGATCGTGAGATACTTGCGAACAGCGGTTCTGCCCTTTGTGGCGCTTTTGGGCGTACTACCACCGGGTTGGTTGGCCTTGGACACCGCTTTCGCCTTCTTCGGAGGCGATAGCATTACAGCAGAGGCTGGCACTTTCGCCGACTTCTTCTTTGAGCAAACTGCTGCTTCTTTCTTCCGCTTGCCGAGATTGCTGCGCACTGCGCTCTTGGATGCAGTGCCACTTCTCTTCCCAAGACCACCACTTGCCAAAGAGCGCGGTTTGCCCCCAGCAGCATCAGTGATGCATCGGTGGCAAAGCAATGACTGAGGCAGGTCTTCGGCAGTTTTGTCAGCGAAGTCGGGGTGAATGCAGCGAACGTGGGCCCAAATCTTGCACTTCGAGCATTCAAACCATTGTTCCTGCAGAGAAGGCATGTGTGCTGGTTATTACGTGTATACAACTCATCACACTCGATCCACCGCCACCAAATGTACCTCCACTCCTTCATCGGGGTTATGACTGCTACAATACTTGTGGCATTTGCAGCTGAAGACCCAAGGCTCTTCACCCAGGAGCTCCGAACTGCACTGAGGTTCTTCAAACAGCTTCGTCATGAATGAGTCCATGTCAATCCGTACGCTGTCAGGAAGGCACTTGCAGACCTGACCACACCAGAGTAAAAAGTTAACGTGTGTGGATAAAACAATTGTTGTGCCCTGGCTCACCTTGGCTTTCAGCCCGTACGGTATCCAAAGCAACGAAGCAAAATTGACTGCTTCTGCGATGTTGAAACCTTCACCGCACATATAGTACACCGAGGTAGGTAAGATACCAAGAACGCTATGCAAAGAAATACCCACAAAGCTTTACCAAGATTGAATCCCTGGTGGTAAGTCGCTGGAAAAGTAATGACGAACTCCCCTGGCTTTTGATAGGCCCGATAGAACGGCACACCAAACTCTCGAAGACGAGCAGGTGAAATAAGGGATGTCTTGTGCCGCAGAAACTGATCCAATTCATAGATTTCAAGATGGGTTACAGAGAAATAAGGCGCATTTTGGTAAACGGGTAAGGGCAGAATACCTGGCTGCACGCATGGTGTTTTTCGGGGAACATCGACTGTGCTGCTCGTTCCAGCTGAGGAGCTATGCATCACGCAAGTATACAAGTGAGATAACAGGAACAGCTGAGATAGCCACATCGCAGACAAAGACGCATCGCAGGACAAATATTTAAAGCATGCAGTAACTCACCAGCACCTGGAGGCACGCCATACCAGAACTTAGGTTTTCCTGTGTGCACGTAGTTGATGCTGTATAGATCCATATCTTCCTGCTCACACGCCAACAACAAATATCACAACAAAGTGAGACCCACAAAACCAGTCACTGCAACCTACAGTTGTGCTTACCGTGTGGAACGCGAACATTGCTCGCCACATGCCAAAATACAGCATGGACTGCGTTACTCCTGGCAAGTCAATTTTGCGCAGAATCGTGTTGAGGTCGTTCAGGTTCCACGACATAGCGTCCGCATCGCCGAACAAAGAAGCCTACATCCGTCCAAACCACGCAGTAAGTAACGTAGTTAGGACGACTAAATTGTCTGAAAAGCACCAAACAACTCCAGCACCAACCACGATGTCAGCTCCATACACCGGAGGGTCCATGGTTCCTCGCAGCCCCTTCCAGAACCGTCGCTCCACTTCCATCGGATCATCCGTGTCTGCATCCACACAACAACACATAATTACTATTCATGTTGCAACATGTTGAGCTTCACTGTCTCGTGCCTTCAGGCTCCTTGTCCGTGGTCGCTTCTGCCATGCCCTGGAACTCTGCGGGGCTCATCGTCTTCCGTTCCACGAGGTCCACATTGAAGATACCCTTCTTACCGGCCACGTGCTGGCTCACGGGCGCCGAGACCTGGCAATTGAGCTGCGAGATGTCGTACGAGCGACTGAACCATCCGCGCGGCGGAATTATCTGCAGGAATTAACGACACGCACCAGAATCCGTTATCAGAATGTAAAAGCGCCGGAAAATAATTGGCAACCGCTGACCACGAGTTGGTCACCCGGGTTCACGCTTTCATTCGTGGGTTTGTACCTTGCAAATGCCGATTTTCGCGCACTGAGGCTCGACAACAGTGCGGATGTAGGTGGCGAACGACTCGAACTCCGCGCGCGTGGGGTGGAACTCCGGGCACCACTGGCCGTCGGGAGATGGAGAAGAGCCCATGGAAGCGCCGTGAGGGTCGCTGGGGCACATGACGAGGCAGGGGAGCGCTCCAGACCGGGGCGAAGGTGTGGCCGAAGCGTCGCTGCGATTGTCTTGCGTGTCTCGCCTCGAGTTAATATGCGGATGACAAAGGTTGGTACTTTTGACAAAACGTGTTCGATACAAAACCCAAGTTATTTGGAGTTGCAGAATAAAACACCTGTAAAATAAGTTCAAAAGGTGGTACTTGTTGGCGAGGACTGCCATTCCTCGTGCCGATCACCGAAATGGCTACAGGGGTGTTGCACTTTTACTCGTCTTTGGAGACTACTGCTGCGTCTACTGCTCCTCGTCGACGTCTGGTGCGACTGACGCCTTGGTTGTAATTGTGATCAGCAAAATCTCCGGCCAGCGCTAGCAAATCGATCTGGCTGCCGAGCCGCGCGAGCGGGGCGTGGCGCTCCTGGTACACTCCTTCTGTCCGCAGAATGGCCGAGAACTGCTCGAGGATGTTGTTTTCCACCACGGTAACGGAAGACGGAGCGGGGTGTAGTCGCCGAGATGTCCGCCGAAGAGTGCTCGAGCTCTGCCGGAGCATATTGCGCACGCTGCGCCGACGCGAGTGGATCGGCACCGACTCGTCCAGCGGACAGAAGATCTGCAAGCGGATGGACCGCAGCAGCTTCTGCTTCTCGTCCACCACGACCTGCACGTGCGTAGTTGAACCCTTGGTCGGGAATCCAGGCTCATCCCACCTGTAGCTCTGCATTTCTGGCCTGCCACTCGCTTCGTACTCGAACGCACCGAACAGAACATTTCGCTTTTTCAGCATTCGTCTTAGCTGTGTCAGGTTGATCCGTTTATCTGTGTGGGCTCGAATCACGAGCGTTGCACCATGCTCGAATACGCGGTGGTCTAGCCACGCTTGCAGTATCATCCAGATAATGGCAAACCACACAAGGTTGATCACCAGAAAAGCAAGTGGCGCGTCGATTATCGGCTTCTTGATCCAGTCTATAAACCACTTCGGGTTGGGTACGTTGAATGTGCCGCCACTAAGACGGTCAATCACGTCAAAAGACAAATTTCCAGCAAAGATCACGCGGATGATTTCCAGATTGCGCTCAAGCTCATCGCGAACACGAAGTGATTCAGTCAACCGCCGGATGTTGATGTCGAATCCTTGTGAAACGTAAGTCAGCTGGAGTCGCGAGATGCCTTCAAACTTGGTGATTAGCGTGTCAAGTTGCGTACGAAGGCGTTCCATGAGCTTGATAGAATCCTTGCATCGCACGATCACGCTACTCTTGCGCTCCAGTAGCTGCAGGCACTTGTAAATCTTCGAGCCAGCGATGTCGACGGGTACAGGAGGCAACTCAAGAGCTTCCACCGACTCCAGAAGGTATTCGAGACATTCAATGAGCAGTATCATGTGCCGTGCGGCATCACTCAATGATTTCTTGATGCTTTCTAGTGTGTGCTCATTAACTTTGCGGTAACTGCGAATGGATTTCCGAAGACTCGTCAGCATGTCGTTCAACACGAAAGTGCGCACGAAAAAGTTTCGGATGAAAATCTCGCGACTGTTAAGTCCCATGAACGTGGTCAACAGCGACTCGTAGCGCTCTGCCCCAGGGCCGCTGAGAAGACAACCATCACGTCCGAGGAATAGCACGTCGTCCCGTGTGATATCGTAGCAAGCGTAGATTTCACCCAACACCTGTTTCAGTTCGTTCTCGCGCTCGCCCTTATCCAAGTATTTGCAGGCTGGTAACTTCGGCTCTATCCCAGCAGCGGTAATGAGGTTATACTTGTTTCGCTGATCCGCCTTACCCATGAAGAGCATGTCGAGCACACTGTGCTGGTAGCGCGAGAGTAGGTCTTTTATGATACCAGAACTATCTTGATGGACGTCGACAAGGAGTCGCGCAAGCAGGTCCAGCGGGATTGAACGCTCGGTATAGTTCATAATAGCGTCAATCTTGACTCCATAAAGTACTGCCCCACTCACGTGCAAGTGCATTCCGAAGTTTTCGACTTGGATGATACCGTCGCTCTCTGGAAAATTGATTTCAGCCTCGAAATTGATAAAGCGAATCGCATCGAAGTCCAAAATTTTGACCTGCGTGAGTCCCGGAGTCACCTCGAAGTGGGTCTCTGTCGGCTGCAAATCGAGCTTGGAGCTGAAAAGACCCCCTTGACACCTTTCCATGGCCCCCAAACGCTCGTTAAGAGCCGATATCTGGTTCGCACCAAACGGGAGCCACTCACCAACAAGTGCATGGACCTGCGAGAGTATGATACTCTGTTTCGCCTCTTTAGTCATCATGTTGAAGCCGTGTGCAGACTCAGTCGCGCGTAACTTGTTGTTGGTGGGCTCAACGAGGTGACTCGTGCTGGAACGAAGGCACGACGGAATGTATGGCGACGACACGTATGACACGTCTTCGCACTCAGTGATGGTGCTCACTCTGGTGTAAGACTTGTCCCTCGTAACGAGATGAAAATCCGAGCCATCGTAGCGTACATACAGCAACTGCGGGGGCTTATGGACGTCAGTCCCCGCATCGGTCCGGGATGTGCTAACTGGAGCGTAAAGGAACTCGTTGGTCTCCCGCTTCAACTGCTCTGGCATCTCCTCCACGATCGATAATCCTCGGAATGAGACTTGGTACGCGGTAACCGGTTGGTAGTCTACAGACGAAAGCTTGACTCCATTCACGAGCTTGGCTTCCCAGAGATCGTCGATCACGGATTTGGCTTCTTGAGAAACTCGCAGCCACCGGCGATCGGTGTGCTTCTTGTACGTGAGCCAAATTAGACTCGGCGAGTAGTCGAACGGAAGGATTCCAGCGTCGATACCCTCATACAACAAGACAAGCAGCGCCACTTGCCGGATCCATGTCTCCTTCCATTGTACACTGCGAGCTTGTCTCGCGTACCTGCTGATAGCGTACAAGACGCGGCAGTGTTCGGTCGGCCAGCTCTCGGGCGGACCGTACCAGACCGCATCTCCCGCTCCGCTGTTCATGGCGGGGTCTTGATCCAGTGTAACACTGCGCACAAACAGTCGCCTCTCAAGAGACGCCTACAGCAAATAGCTACAAACGCAGTCGGTGTGTACACCAGTGTATTTTCATGCAAAATTCCTCACCTCGATTCGTTCCTGCTGGTGCGAGACGTTCAGTCTGGGCCAGCCATTCATTCCACTCGCTACGTGTCCGCGCTTCTCCCCACAACGTATTCCTGATTGCTCTCCTTCTATAGCTAACGACCGGCCATGCGACGGTCTGCACCTCATAGGAGCTAGGGGGTCAAACTTGCACCATCACCTAAAGACCTCAGACAGACACGCGGTAGGCCTTCCCCGTTGTCCCTCGGTATGCCCTGGCAGCGCCTATGAGGGCGGTACCTGTCACGCAAGATGGCATCTTTACTCGCCCTTTATGCACGTCACGATCCTAACAGTGACAATGGTTAACAAACACATTGAGGACGTTAGATGCAAGCCCACCTCAAAAATTGACATCATTGTTGTACTGCAACGCAATCTTACCAGTCGAATCCTTCAAAGAGGCCGGCTCCTTGTGTTGCAGTGGTCTCCTTGATAGACCACTGCCGGTTGCGAATGTCTGACAGGCCCATTGCCTCCGAAATCTGCAGCAGCGACACAAGCACCTCAGCAAATGCTATAGCTGACACCAAGTAACCCCTCTCTCGCCGCACCTGAGCAGCGTTCAGCGCCCCCTTCTGGTCCTGCTTGTTGGCAAACACGAGCAGGATCGAGTCCTTCAGCTCTTCCTCCTGCAAAACACAGCCATCAAATCTGAGTCAAGAGCGGCCCAGAAGCCCCCGCAGCGACAACGCCACCGACCTCGAGCATGGCGTGCAGCTCCTGCTTGGCGATGTTGAGACGGTCGACGTCGGCCGAGTCCACGACGTAGATGATGGCGTCCGTGTTGGGGTAGTAGCACCGCCAGTAGGGCCGGATGCTCGTCTGGCCGCCCAGGTCCCAGACCTGGAACTTGATGTTCTTGTACTGCAGCGTCTCCATGTTGAAGCCGATCGTGGGCACCGTCTGCTCGATCTCGTCGGCCTGCAGGCGGTCTGCGCAGCAGCGTTCAGAGCTAATTAGCGCCTCGGACAGACAGAGTGGGGGTTGGCGCTGCCTCTCCTCGCGTTCACGTACAGAGAATCGTGGTCTTGCCGGCGTTGTCGAGCCCCAGGATCAGGATGCGCACCTCCTTGCTGCCGAACAGCGCGGCGAACACCTTGGACATGGCGATCCCCATGGTCGATTGACGCACGCGGTTCCTCTTCGCTGTTCGGTCTGACCTTCTCGGTAGTGTGTGTGGCCGATTGTGGGAGAGTTAGAACGGGGGCAGTAAAGCGGGGGATAGTGACGTGGCAGTACATAGCAGCAGTGCTACCGTAACAGTGACGTGAGTAGGTTTGGGTACAGTGGTGAGCTGAGCGGCGGATAAGACGGCTAAATGCACAGCTGGCTGACCTCAAAGCGAAGCGCGTTATGCGCTACTCAGCGAGCGTTGGCTACAGCTACGGGGGCAATGCCCGTGCAGCACCTGCTTGAGATTCTTACGTTAAAATTTGGTGGTTGTTCTCGGCGGCTCATGGAGTTGGACGGCGCAGTCCACACCCCGGCGGAGCTGTGCGATCACATTGATGCGACCACGCAGCGTGTCTGGGCGGTGGAGCTTGATCTCAGCGATGTGGAGCTTGCGAACAGGCCCAGGGATGCACGCAATGTTGATGTGAGACTAATTCTGAGCGCAAAATTCGGTGCTAGCCCCCAGGGTCCTGTAGACTTGCAAAAAGAAAATAAGTAGTCATGTCTGGAGCGACGATAACGAGTAGCTGTACCGCCGAAAAGTTATAATTCTCGACAAAATCACGGGGTTCGGCTCCGCAAATGAGCAGGGCTACATTGTGGAAGATTTGTGGTTTGCAACACCGTGCACGAGAACATTTTCCTGCGCAACTGGGAGGCCACGGTTGATTTCGAGGCTCGCTTTATCATCAAAGAAGAGAAACGTTTGATCCATCCTAAAGCTAGCAGTTCGTACTTGAGTCTGGAGTCTGTGAGAGTAGAGGTCGAATGGGTGCTCGAGGACATGACCTCGAAAGTCGCACTTGGCCAGATACGCCCCAAACGACCTCTAGCTCGCCCAAGTTTCGCGAAAAGTACCGGAAATGGAATATATGATCAGTCTCAGAAACTACTAGCAGGAAAAAGTTTACCGAGTCGAAAGCTGAACACGACTGCAACGTTACGTTTGGAAAAGGTTTTACCTGTGTATCTGCACTGCCTAAAGCGTTAGTTGTTGTCTCCTGCAAGACGTGGCTTCTTGTGTGGGGGCTCCTCATCGAACAACACTGATCGCAACGCGTGGAAATCGTTGGCTGCAGATGATACACCGGACCGGTGCAACAGCTTCTTCAAAGCTGAGGTAATACTTTGGTCCTTGAGCACGACGATCTCCCCTCTCTTGGGGACACGGCGGCTTTGCAGCTCTTGGAGACGGTCCAGCTTACGAACAAGCTCGGATAGTGTCTTGTCCTTGGAGAGGTCGCTATCGCCGGCGCTTTCCAGAGAGCTGCGGACATGACTCGTGACCACGTCCGGGAACTTGTCCATCCAGCACGCTAATACTGCGAACGGGAAGTCATCGTATGTGTCGGGGAGCTTGAACACGCTCTGTAGCACGGTCGTGTCGGGGCTGAAGTGGATTAGACACTTGAGCAACCCCGTCATCGTCTCTGGGCTATCTTTCGGATTGACACAGGCAAGCACCTTGCGTGCCGCTGCCATCATGTCCTTCTCGGCTACAGTTGATCGCCCTGACTGAAGCTCTGCCACAACAAGATCCCACATGCCATATTGCTCCCATGACGTCCACTGTAGCGACGAGAGCACGATGTTTGCTAGTCGGTTCTTGAAAATCGCAAACTCCCGCATAACGACACGAGTGCACAAGGCGTTGAGCATGGCTGGAGTGACCAGTCCAAGAAGAAGCTGAACAAGCGCCTCACTCCGACCCATGAGCTTGGACAGGAATGGGTGTTCCATGTGTGCAAACAAATAAGGGCACACAAAAAGAGTAGTGGCACTCACGGCATCCATTTCGTCCTTGGACGCGCTGGAAGACACCGTCTTACCCAATATCGCGCAAGCTTGAACTCGGGCATCATCGATTTGCTGGCTCAGATTCAAGTCCTTCAGAATATTTTGAACCAAATTGCCACCGATAGACTCAACAAATGAAAAATAAGGCTTCAGCGCAGCATCAGGGCTCTTCGTACCGTTTCTTGAGCAACAGAAGGCAAGCAGGCGGTAGGAGATTGTTACATCTCGTCCATACATCGCCTTGAGAAACGGAACAAAGAGTTCTGGGGATTCGCTGAGTACTTGATCGAGCATCGAATCGAATACGCCAGCAGACGTAGCCTTAGGGGAGTCACTCAGGGCAATTCGAGATGACACAATTATTCTTTCCAGTGATGAATGTAGGAACGAGCCCAGGGGAGCAGCGATTTCGACGGCATTATCGTGCCGAATCCAAGAAATCAAAATGTCGTTCAAGCATTCCAGAAAACTTTCCGTAGGGCGCGTACATGGGTCAGGCATCGTTTGCTGAAAGTGCTTGATGTCGTCACCTCCCAGAGCGATCAAAATCTCCGGGATATCAACCAGTGGCTGCTTCGAGATCACGGGTGCTGCTGCAGCCGCAGCAACCGTGTCGGCAGGTGCAGCCATCTCCGTCGTAGCATCAATCGGTTGCTCGTTGTCGGGCAAAAACGATAATGCGCCGAGAGAATTTGTATCAGACGATGCCCCGGCACCACTCATGCTCGAGTCCGAATGTGTAGGACTTTGTGAACGAAGGGGTGACGTAACCGGACTTCCTGCTCCGATGGGGCTGCTCCGCACCGGTGACTGTCGAACAGGCGACTGACGAACGGGCGACTGCCTGACTGGAGACTGTCTGGCAGGTGATGAGCTTGGACCGGGAGACCTGGCAGGGCTCCCACCCGCGTTTGAAAGGGGGCTTGGGTGGGACGTTTGCGCTTGAGCCTTGTTGGCATTCTCTGCAGAGGGGAAGTGCTCCGGGAAGATTCGGTGAAGCTCTGATTGCAACTCCGGGGCACTCGACTGCAGCATAGGAAAAGACTGCAGCGGGAGAATCGAGGGCACGACGCCGAGCTTTAAAATCATCCCGAATGCTGTAGACACGCCCTTCTGCATCAGCTTCCGGTTAACTGCTGATGCGGCAAACTTCTCAACTGCAAAGACAAGGAATTGAATCATGGCAAGCGTCACCATTGGGTGACTCTTTAGCGATTTCACCTGGCAAAACATGGCACGGAAAATGTCAGTCAGTACTGCATTAGACAATAGGCATACCCACCACTACGCACCATTAGCAAAATCGCCGGCTCCACAGTCATGATGTTGTCGGATGGCTTAAAGTACAAATAATCGAAGAACATGGCAAGCTGTACTCGTGCCAACACACTTGGGGTTTTACTGCCGTGGCTATATACATGCAGTCACGTGAGCACTAGTTAGCAATACATGCGATTCAACCAGATAGGACGGAGGAGACTCGCGTACCAGAGGAGGTAGAGCCACCCGAGAATATGGTAGCGCGGCGTAACCTTGGAGCTTAGAACTTGATTTGAGGGGTGATAAACGGCGCAGATGTAACGCACAAGGTCGGGTACAAGAGCATCTGATCCAGGGCTGCTCAAGAATTGAGACGAGAACCACTTTTGGTAGCGCGTCACAGACCCAGCCTGAACGCGTTCCTATATCAACAACAGGTTGCACCACAAATTAATATACCGAGAAGTGTAGCATGCTGATACGTAATTGCACGTACCATCATAAAAAGTAGATACTCCTCCATTTTGGGGTTCAAACGGTAGGCAAGGTATCTCGGAGGGGTCGGAATAGCCATCAACTGTGCCACCGAGTAAACCGTAACGTCCTTGTCGGGCTCGGCCGTATCGCGGACGTTTCGCAGTTGCTTCCATAGTGCATTCATTCCGGGGATCTACATTCCAACACCAGCAATTAACAGGTTGCTAAAACAGCAAGTAACAACCAACGCGCAGAGGTACTTACATCCTTGGCGTCGCTGAGCACGCGCACGATCTCTCGACCGAGCTGAGCCACGTCCGCCTGACGACGGTTCCACAGCGTAGTGCATAATTCCACCTCCTGCTTCAACAAGCTCGCGTGCTGCGAGGCCGTATGGTCCAGCGAGATTCTTGCGAAGGTGTGGAACACGAAAGGAATCAAGCTCGAGCACGACAGCAGCCAAGCTTCGTGCTCAATCAGGATCCGGATGACCGACGAAGCCAGCCAGACGGTAGTCCGACTCGGATCTCCTCCGGTCAGATACCTCATCAAGCAGACGATGACCTTATCCACCCCAGGTGCATTCAGATGCACGAGCTCCCTCACGAGCCACAGCAACTGACTGCGACAGCCCACCAGGAGCTTGACGAACTTGAGGTCGATGAGCTTCTGCAGCCAGCCCATGCAGTTCTTGTAGTTGTCTGTGGCGGCCACGGCCGTCAGGTACCGGAGGTACTGCTTGGCCAGCGTGGGCTCCGTCACGACGGCGTAGAGCAGCGCGATGTCCGGCTGGAACGGCAGCGGCGCGACGCCCTCGGCCGGCTGCTGCTTGAGGACGGCGAGCGCGGCGGCCTCGTCCTTGCCCTGGATGGTCTTCTGCATGTGGTAGAAGTGCGCGTACCACTTGCGGTCCAGCTCGTCGGGGGCGTCCAGCGGCTGGTGGTTCAGCAGCTTCGAGTGCGGCGTCGGCGCTGCGCTGCTGTTGCTGCTGCTGGGCGGGGGCGTGGAGGACGGCGACGGCGCGTGCGGCTTGGACGAGCTGGGCGGCGTGCTGGTCGCCGAGGACGCGGGGGGCGGCCCCGGGGGCGGCGGCGGGGGAGGCGCCGCCGAGGACGGAGAGGAGGAAGGCGGCGGCGGAGGCGGAGGGTCCATCTTCACTTGTCGTGCGTCTTGCCAAGTGCAGCATTGATGTGCGCCACACCAATAACACTCGGCGTGGTGTGGCCCACACCGACTGATAATCTGACAAAAAGAAAAGCTTCGGCAGACCGCAATCTGGCGCCGAGACGGGAGCGTACCCACTAGCTCCGCACTGCACTGCTTCTCTCCGCGCTGCAGGACCGGAGGGCCGTCGTCGTCACGCTCCGACCGCTTCTTCTCCTGCCTGTCTGTCTGGACGAGCGAGGCGCGCCGCGGGGCCTGATCGCGTGACGCCGCCCGGACGGTGGGAAAGGAAAAGGAAAGAACGAGGAGAGATCCATGCCGCCCAGACGCTTCGTGGAGACGGAGGAGACCCTCCACTTCTTCAACGAGGACGTGGTGCTGGGCACCAACGAGATCCGCGCCGACGACGCCAGCAGCAGCAGCAGCGACAGCGACAGCAGCGAGACCAGCCGCCTGCGCCGCGCCAGACGCCGCCGCCGAGCCAGCAGCGTCGTCTCCAGACGCACGTCGCGCAGACTGAGCCAGCTGCTCAGCGCCAGCGTCGCCTCGGAGCTCGAGAGCCGGCTGGACGACGACCTCATCGACAGCGACGACGACTACGACTCGCTGGACGACTTCGAGCTGGAGGAGGAGGACGACGAGAAGGTCAACGCCCGAGAGAGGAAAGACTCCACCGCGGACGGGGATGCAGACGCTCAGAACATGGCAGCTGCAGCCACGGCAGGGGTGAAAGTGCCTGGCGTTGGGCCTGCTACCTATGAGCAGATTTTCGAGCCGTTCCGGGACCTGTACGTGCCTCCGACGCTCGCTGGAGATGGGGAGGAAGCCGACTGGACGCAGCCGTCGAAGCGCTCCGCGAAGCAACAGATGCAGTACCGTAAGGCGAGGCGCGCCATTGCGGCGTTCACTAGACGCGTGCACTGCGCGAATGCGTATCGGTACCGCAAGCAAAGTGAGTTTATGCGTGTGTGCTACTTGCGAGCACTGGAGAACGGGCCGGGGGATGAAACGTTGGAAACGGCTAAAGTGGACATTTCTGCTGCTGGGGGTGGAGATACCGGGTCGGATGGAAAAGGTAAAGTCTCTACGAAACAATCGCTTCTTACTGCATCGCAGAAGGAAGACGCCGTCGACACAACTGTGCCGAACTTATTCCCGCGGAAGTGGCCGCACTTACCGTACAGAAGTCCGCTCCAATGGCACCACGACACAGATGCCGCTATCGAGTTCTTGTCTCGCCTTGCTGAGCTGCCTGAAACAAGTCTCATCTATGAACCAATCGACGTAAACAAGTTTGCAGGCGAAGTCACAGAATTGCTGGCACTCTCGGGAGAAGAGCAAATATCAGGGCCGCCATCAAACATCTCCGAGTCTACTTTTGCTGGGATGCTTGGATTGCTTGCGATGGGTGTGCAGCTGCAATCGTTTACGCTTTTGAGCAGAGCGGCGTTGTTGTTTGTCCAGTTGGGGCAGACTACCTACATTGGCGACATGTCGTCAAAGGAAAATACGTCGATTCGCCCTGAAATGCGCTCGCTTTTGGATTTGTATTGCTCGCGATTGGCGAAGCATCTTGCAGAGCCTACTCTTGCGGCTATATTTCCTCGAGATTTATCCGCGCAGTGGAAGGTTTGTTCGTACCAACCTTCTACTAGTGATGCTATTGCGACGGATGGTCTGTACTTGTATGTGTACGGGCGATCGGGGCTTTTCAAGATAGGCACAGGGCATGGGACGACTGTGCGCGATTTTGTCTATGCGCACAACAAGGAATATGTCCGTAGCCGCGATGCGGAGCGATCGTGGCTGTGTTGTATTGGTGATTCACTTTACTGCCGTACAATTGTTATGCCTGGTCACCGTGTGGATCGCATTCGAACTGCCGACTTGGAAAATGTGCAAGAGCTCGTTTTGGCTCCCAATTGTTCTCTAATTGGAAAAGGTACAACTGAAAGCAGCGTCTACGCTATGGTTACGGATGGTATAGACCTCTTCACCATCCGCTGTATCGATACCTACAAAAAGCCTTCGTCAAGTAAATCTAGCAGCAACCGCAAGCACAGAAGCCGCACGCATAAGTCAAGGAAGTCAACGCCTGTGAGTGAAATTGTGAATGCCGTGCTTGGGAAAAGCGATAGTGAACCAAAATCACCACCTCCATCTCCTGGTATCGCCACTATTCAAGTGGGAGATCGCGTCGTTCGTGGCCCTGATTGGAAATGGTCCAACCAAGATGGCGAAAAGGGTAGCCCGGGTACGGTCGAGCGTATTAGCACGTGGGGAGGTGTAAAAGGTAGTGGGGTAACAGTGAGATGGGACAGAAATCAGCGCGTCAATACGTATCGCTGGGGAGCCGAAGGATGCTACGACTTGTACATAGTGGTTGAAAAGGATGGTCAAGTTGTTGAGCGGAAGCCACTTCCCAATGATAACTGTTTCCGACAGCCCAATGACGGCGAGGTAACTAAAGAAGTTGATCGTGAGAACGAACCCGATCCACTACCACGCCACCAGTTCGTACTGTACCGACACAAGGTTGATGCGATCACGTCCATCATGAGACTAGAAGAGCCCGACATTGACCTGTTCTTGGACCTAACGCCGTCGGGGGATCAACGAAAACAAGGTACCACTACGGACAATAAGGAAGCCGATACTCAAAGTGGAGTGGAGACTCTTTCTGCACTTCATTCCCATACCGTTACATTGTGCACTTCCAAAACTTCATGGATGTGCGACGGAGGAATGTCTAATTGCTATGGAGACAATTCATCCAAACGCTATCGGTGCACCTCTGGGTGTGACTTTGATTTGTGTGAATCATGCTTATTTGCAACGGTGATCGACAAACCGGTTGGGAACCCAACTCCTGAAGGCGCTCCTGCTGAAGATGACACTGCTACCAGCGCAAATACCTTCGTTGAGATAGCTCCTGGAGCTGACGTTGAACCTGTTGACGGAGAATCTCGTCTCGCAACTTCGGAATCTACTGAAGCTACAGACCCTTTTTCCTCTGTCGATACTTCATTATTTGCTGAAAGTGAAAGGGAAGTCTCTTTGAAGAAGAAGAAGGAAGAGAAGGAAAAACAAGTGCAACAGACGGAGGAAGACATGGTCAACGATCTTGCAGCGTTTTGGTGCGGGTTGTATTCCCGGAAGGAATGCCAGGTAGCCCTAAGAAGAAATGGTCATCAGCTGAATGAAGCGTCCACATGGCTGCATACTTGTGGTGCGTATCTGCGAGAGCCTATGGTCATCCCCACCGTTTCAAGTGTCGTTCTTGCTGCAAAGCCGAAATCAGGCGCTCTCGATCCGGTGTTACTCATTGCCGGTACATTCTACGCAACACACGGGCAGCTTTGCATCGTTTCACCCCCGGGGCTGTATACTGTTGGAGACGAACACAGTGAAAAAACGAAACGTGCGGCAAATTCGTGCGATGCGTCCTGGTTTTTTTCGCTGAAGAGTGGTGCGTTGCTTTCGGATAAGCCCATACTACTCAAGGGGATTCCCGCTGGATCCCCAACATGCGTCGATATGACACGGAAACGAATCCTTGTGTTCTCAGGGTATTTAAACTCTTTGGAGGAGTACGTGGATCATGCGCAACAACATGGTCTCGTACATCGCGCTAACACACAATGCGACACTCTGGCTGATAGTGGAAAGCTGATTATCGCGCAAATCGCTGAACTCATGGGAAGGCGTGCTACATTCCCAGCATACAAACATCCACGTGCGGGTTTGCAAGACATTTTGTTCCGTGCGGGACGCGAACCAGCATCAGCCGATAAACAACCCGATGCCCAAGTAGGAAGCAAGGATGCTGAGTCGGGAACAAAATCAAGAAATCGCCGCATGAAGAACATTCGAGCACGGTTGAGTGAGCTGGATAGGCTTCGTATAGAGGATCGACCGGGCCACATCATTCCGTTTTGCGTTGACTTTGAGGACGATGGTCTTCTTCAAATCATCCGAGCGATCAATTCTTACTGCAAGCTGCTTTCGGCGCAGGAAGGATGTTGCGATGAAAGCGGTATCCCCCCAATGGATAAGACACCTGGCGGTATCAACAGACTCGTAGCCGATCTTCTGTGCATTTTGACGGGGACTGTGCAAGAGTTCGAACTCGTAGGTGTCAGGATGAAAGTCGAACCAAGTGATGAAACTATGCAACGGCTGTTCAAAGAAACCGAACGCGCGTTAAGGGACGTTGCAGGCCATCTCTTTGGTGACCAAACCTCGACAAATTTGCTCTCAGATGCGGTGTCACACCACGAGCGTTCTGAAGTGGTGAAATCCGCGCATTTCCTGCTGGTTTGGGGAATTCGCAAGAATATCTTCTGTCTGAACTGCCGGTCTAATTTTTTTATTTCCACGTGTGAGGGAGTTATCGGTTCTACATCGCACGAAAAGGCTGCCCGAACCCCCCTAACATCGCCGGAGTTGCCAGATTCGTTTTTTGCGACTTTGTTGAAGCCACACGATTCCTTAGTAGTGCGAACTAATCATGACTGTGAGGTGGATCTGTTGAGAAGGCTTCTCTACAGCCCCATGGACGATGGTCGCATTGCGATTGCCGATTTTGTACCCACGGAAGATACTGGGTTTTTAAGATTTTTGAAGGTACTTTTCGCGTTGTCTAAACTCGAATGGGGTAGTGCGCAGCGAGAAAAGTGGGTAGTTGACGATGACGGGTTACCATTCCTGACCCCAGTCAGCAAGGCTTTGCACTCAGTTATGAATTATTGCTGCGCTCGAGTGTTTGCTACCAACCTTGAGTTAACACCGACGACTTCCTTAAAGGAGGTGGGACAACACGTGCTAGAATCAATTGCAGCGTTTGAGTGTTTTTCACGAGCGTGCTTCGACAGCTCACTGGACATTCTTCATTGCTACCGCAAGTCAAATGGGCCCGATTTACGATTTTCTGTTGTTGGGACGATTTTACCCTTAGTTATCGCTTTCATCCCGAACTTTCCTGATCACTTTTCGGACGAGTTTCGCAATCGCTTGGTTACGTTAATGAAGACGCTGGATGCTCTCGTTTATTCGGAGGAAGACAAGTGTGTGGCAAAGCGGTCCAGGGCAACTCGTAGAGGTGCAGCCATTTTCGGAGGATATCAAGTAGTAGAAACGCCCCATCCATACAACCACACGCAGCCCGTGTTTCGCCGTGTAGTACACATTCCAGGCGCGAGTGTCCTACACTTTGAGTTTGACCCGCGATGCCGAACATCAGGTGAAGCTGACATCGTGTTTATTACGTCAGGGTTAGCTTGGTACCAAGCTGATCGACTTTCGTATGGGGACGTTGGATTTGGTGAAGATGGTGGGTGCTTTTATGGGTCGTACTCACGTGGAAATTGGCCAGCTGGTGGGCTTACAATTGTAGGGGACACAGCAACGATAATGCTGTGTGTAACCACTCAAGGTCGCAGCGGGACCGGGGACAAACAGCGATGGGGTCTCAAATGCACAGTACGCGGCCTGTTTACTAATCCACGCACATCATGGATCCCTGAACTAGGGTGTGCTGCAGCAAACGCTTGCAGCATAATTGGAGACAAGCAATTGCGTGGGCTTCCACTGCAAAGCGTCGAGAAAGGATGCCAACCCTGGGTAATGCAGCGGCATTTATTCAATTTAGCAACTCCTACTTGCAATATTCTGAAGTGTGGCAGATGGAAATTTGTCGACAACATCGTCAATCGGACCCCAGAAGGAGAGTCATTCTTCGAGACGCTTTCCAAATATGTGCGACTACGCACTTTGCCATCGCGGTATGCAACCAATCGGTGGACTGAATCGCTACAAGAAGCTGCCGCAGTTATTCTGATCCGATCAAACTATCGACAACTAGATGCATGGTTGAACAGCGTGCAAAGTCAAACAACTCTGCCCAAAGATAGCGAAAATGCGCTTTTCCATCGCATTGGAATTGAGCTTGGAAAGTTGGAGCGGTGGATGCTGCGCCAAGTACAACTTGTCAGCGAGTGGCGCTATCTGTGCATGGATAGGGTCAGCTTAGATGAATTGATGGAGCGTTACGCTGACAATTTGGATAGGTTATCGGAGCTCTGCCAGCTGAAGGGTGTGGTTTTCAAGAAAAGCGATATGACAAATTGTATCAAGTCCGTTCACGATCTTTTGGTGCAGGAAACGTCAGCGCAACAAGAGAAAAATATTGTTACCAGCGAGAAGGCACCAAGCTCGCACGAATCTGTTGCGCAAGCTGTTTCGGGTAAAGCTCGTTTCTTACTAAAACGGTGGGAAAGATGCGTCAAATATGGAAATGCCAACCTGGAATCAGTCTCGGAACCACACCATTCGACAATATTTGAATGCTTGTCTGATGTGGGCAAATTTTTGTGCAGTGCAGTACCTGTGTCTGCTTTAGAAGCATGCTCGACAGCTCACTCAAGCCGTCTGGAAACTCGATTAACTGGCGTTATATTCTGCAAGGAAATATTCGAGGAACTAACTAACGAAGACATGGCCCAGTTCTTTGTCGGTCGTGTCCTATATGCTGTTCCTTCAAGCAACCTTGTGCAAGATGATGGAATATTCTCAGGGTGCGCTTTGGCTGACCCTCATCTTCTCGCAAAAATGATGACATCGTAAGTACTGTTATTCGTGTTCTAACATAATAGCCTGTACGTAGTTGTCATAACAACTCGATCCTCGTGTATGTACACAGACTCAATTCGTATGCGCAGACCATTGCTAAAGTATCGGAGTCGGAGGACGCTCTCCCTGCTTTCCGAGCTGTGGCTTTGGCGGAAGTCTGGAATTGTGCACATTCTTTGGACAGTATTTCGGGTCGAGTGTTTGGCTTGGAGAAAGTTTCGAAAGTGATAATGGATTTAAATGACCCATGCTATGTGGACGTTAACGATGCAGTCCGAAATGGAGCACTCAGACTTCCGGATGCACGTGAAGTGCACGGACAAGTGTACGATATTGCATGGATCTTGCTACGACTGTTCGTGGAAGAAGTGTTTGATGATAGACCTGCTACGTGGAAACTGGATGCATGGAAGCAACCGTTGGAGGTGGTATTTAATGAGCTCTGCAACTTATACAAGCATTTTTCACTCAAGGGTAAGGCGCAAGGATTTCCTGCACAAGATGCCCGTGAAAAATTCGACGTATCAGTATCCTCGAACGAAGCTATATATCGCATCATGTGCACGATTGCGAGCAAAATTGCTTATGTTTACGAGTGGCCTGAAGCGTTTGCATGGTGGATTCAAAACGCAATTGATATCGCGACGAGCTCTAGTGATGCGTCGAGCTTAAGTTTGGCAAGTACAAGACTCCTTCGATACGCTCTTGAGGTGTTGGGTGATGCGATGTTTGACCTTAGAGTGACTGCCAAGTGTAAATCTGGACAGAGGATTGTTCTTGGCTTGCACATTCAAGAACTTCTACTGAAGCGAGTTGGAGAGATGGTATCCCCCATTCCGAATGTTGTCGACACAGAAGCAGTTTTACCTGCGGCAAACGACATACCTGGTAAGCAGGCTGGCTATTGTGTTCTTATTTTTCGAAACGAGTTAGCAGTTGAGAAACTGGTTGACGCAGTTAACACCGTCGGGGAGCCTGATATTAGCTCGTTGAAAATTCCGGTCGAGGTGAGTGATGGCCAGAATGCCGTAGAGAAAGCTGTAACGGAAGCAGTTGCTGAATGCACAGCCGCACAGGCCACCATGAAGCACCCGAGCGTGCGATGTGACGGATGTAACCAAAGTCCCTTGCGTGGTTTCCGATTCAAGTGCTTTACATGCCCCAACTATGATTTGTGCACGACGTGCTACATGAATCAAACGCATAACTTGGAGCATCTGTTTGTCCGCTTGACAGATACAACTGGCAGTGGTGACTTGCTACAACCACGCTCAAAAGGTGGAAGTGTTGTTCCCGAGACCGCCTTGGTTGGGTCAAAACCGTGGAAGGGAAATTTGCTTCGTGTGCTTCTTGACTCCCAAGGTTATGCTGTTTATTGTTCTGGCAGTCGAAAAACGTGTTGCGATACTGCTGATGGGCTCGCGCAGCTTGGGTTCTTGGTGACTGTGGCACACGTGGACGATGTAGAGAACATTAATTATTTGCATGATTGGGAAAGTAGAATCCAATTCTCGTTTGAGCCCGGCTCTTCGAGGCTCTCCCACCGTCGCTCGACCTTGTCAACTGAGAAAGGTCCGACCAGAAGAACTAGTCGAGATGTCATCAATGCCTTTAATAGGAAGGCGACTCTTGTCAACTCAAAGATACGGCAAAATGGTCATCACGTTGGAGACAAGCGAGCGTTGGCATCGGAAATGGTCGCCTTGCTACGTTTAATCACATCTAATCGTCCAATGATGCAGAAGTGGCGGAGTAGCACTCTGGGAACTCTCACTGAAATTCTAGATGGCGCGCCCCGTCAGCTTGCGGCGGCGGCCAAGTTGGCCCCCTTGCCAAGTGACGCGTACTTCTTGATTATGGGTGCAACCCAGATTCTTGGTGGATTTCGCGAACCGTTACGAGTTGGCGGAATTGTTTCATTGTCGGGGTATGTTGCTGACAAAGCTAGAATGGGACAGACGGGGGTAATTTACTCGTACGCCTTCGGCAACGACGACATCGTAATTGCAACTATGGATTCTGGGGAAGGCGCCCGAAATGGAGAATCTGAGAGTGATGATATTTGCTTTTACCAGCGTACAACTTCAGAGGTTAGAGCGATCAGTGGCATCTGTCTTGATGGAGATGCCATTCAAGCGCTCGAGCCACTTGTTGTTTCGTTTTGTTCTGTGGTTAAACAAATTTACGTGTGGACATCAGAAGGTGAGGACGGCAGTGCTGCTTCGTCAGCTGCACCTCTACTACGTTGGGAGCTGGCATGCGCTCTTATGCAATCATTTGCATACATGGCGCCGACTTGGCCATCACTCTTTGATAACCAGGTGATCTCTGTAAGTTGCCTATGTGCATGTCCTTGTACGGTGCTGAATAACTTACCGATTGCTGAATACGTTACGATTTGTTACTGTGTGCTACAGACATATGGCAATTGCCCCGCTATCCTTTTCCAGCTTGCCCAGTTGTGTGTGCGAGACTTGAAGGTTGAAGACATTGCCGACATGCGTGCCTTACTATGGCGGATGGAGTGGCTTCGCTCGCGAGAAGTGCATTTCTCACTCGCTACGCGGCCAATTTCGTCGAGCTCGTTTACAGCTTGCGATGAGAAAACCTCTGTTCTCCGCCCACCGATGTCTGCGCTCGATGAGCCATCCTCTTCTGTCGCTCCTGGCAATGATGGACTATTATCATTATCTGACCCATCGGAGTATTTCTACAACCTTTACGCGTTCTCATCCCGCACAGATTTACCGCAACACTCGGGACGAAACAAAATGCTGGAATACTGGGAGAAAAACGTAATCCCAGCGATTGAGACATACGTGTCAGGTTCTTTTAAGAGTTACGAGATGGATTACTTCTTCGCTCAGCTACGAGAACCGCTGCGGGAAGGTAATGCGGCAGCAGCACTAAAAATTGCGTTCACACTCTGCGACGGTCACGTGCCATCCGGCTGTCATTACCCTGATCCAGACACGGATTGGTCTGCGCTGCAAATTGATGACGTGGAAGTTGGTGGTCGATATGTGATCGCTTCTGAAAATGTGGATGTTGCGGGCTGGTCCCGGGAGATGCTGTGGACTTTAGGCCACTCGGGGGCTGTTCGACTTGTCAATCCGTCAGGCATGGTGCTGCTTCAACTCGTAAACCCTGTGACGTCAGCTAGTGAGTATTGGTGGTATCATGTTGACAGTCTGCGTTCAATATCGTCGACTACCTCAGTCTCGGAGCAATCAGTGACTGACTTTGAGGCGAGTAGGTTGCGGCTTAAGGTGATGAACCAACAACTCGTCTACAGCTTAGCACGGAAAAGTGTGTTCGATTTGCTGCAAGTTGCTCCTGAACATGCCATGAAGCTATCGATCGAGACAAGAAAAACAAGCCTGGTAAGAACGAGCTCGTCACCTTTTCCGTTGCCGTCCGCGTCAGCAGTCCTTTCTCCAACCCCCAAGGCAATGCAGCTGGCTGCGCCACTGCCCAAGGATCTGGAGAGTCGCTATAATCTGGCTGATTTGCTCAAACTAGCCGCAGCAGCTGACCTTGGATGCCCTGAAAAGGTGTTGTCGTCT
This sequence comes from Phytophthora cinnamomi, assembly GCF_018691715.1. Lineage (NCBI taxonomy): Eukaryota > Oomycota > Peronosporomycetes > Peronosporales > Peronosporaceae > Phytophthora > Phytophthora cinnamomi. The sequence goes on from NW_027150933.1 coordinate 483,675, forward strand.
GAAATGGGAACAATTTTCGAATCAGCATTTGGCGGATCAACAGAAAGCAATAGCAACCTTTACTTGCGTCCAAAGGTGTCTTCAAAGACGGCATTGATCACGGTGTTGCAGGCAGTACTGAATAAACAGTTTGAGCGTGCTGCTGCCACTTCTGTGCCCCCAGTCATGGATCGATCGACGTCGTACGATGAGAATGCCAGCGTTACGGTTACAATGCCAGCAAAAAAGCACAAAAAACGTGGAAAACACGGTGGCCTTGCTGGTAAAAAAGCAGCATACGGGGGTGCCTCTTCTGTTTCTGGTTCGGCTGCGTCGGCCGCTGCAGCAAGTTCCAGTAACTCGTTGAAGTCTGCACAGCCCAAACTGCAACAACCCGAAGTTAGCCCTGCCTTTTCCACGCGGAAGTACCGATACCTGCTGATGGAGGCACTACTGGCTGAGCTGAAAGCAAGTTTCGACTTGTCCAGTGCCTTTTTGCGAAGTAGATCCTTCATGGTGACGAGTGACAGCCCTCCGCAACCATTGATTCTCATCCACGTGCCCGATGCAACCTGCTTAGTCCTATCTTTCGCAGTTCATCCCGTGCTCATGGATTTGCCAGCAGGAAGCAGCTTAGAATTCTTCCGCGACGAGCGTTGCACAGATCGCTTATTCGGCTACTTTGGAGACAAGCGTGGACTGAGCTATTTGCCGTCACTAGTCGTTCCAGGCGATAAATGTTACGTGCGAATGTCCCAGGGAACATACGCTCGATACAAGTTTCGTGTCGATGCTTTCACGGCTGATTTTGGGTTGGCATTATGGTTATGCGAAGAGATTTACCAGAAGTTGCTGTCTGTACAGCTTTCTCATTACGAAGTAGAGACGATATTGACGACCGCACTGAATGTGCTCGTAGAGTATCTTATTGCTACTACGGCTTGCCTCCCATCAAATGCGAAAACTGCTGTATACCAGATCACAGCAAAACTAATCAATTTTGCATTGGGCAAGGGAGCTATGCACGCTGTTCCGATCGCGAAACTGTCAAGCTTGGTGAAAGAGCTAACGTTCGTGTATGATAACGAGCGAACCACTCAAAAGGGACTCTATTCACTGTTTACGCAACAGCTCGCCGAGCTAATATCCTTGGTTGAAGAAGTGTCGTCTCTAAAAGGTGGCTCGTCATCAATACTTGGAGGTGCATGGTGGAAAGAATATGTGCGAATGGCTGTGTTTACGAGAGTATTGGCGCAGGGAAAACGGGAGATTGCAACCCCCGATGCTTTCAAGCGAATTTACTGTGGGCGGGCGCCTATTCGGGAAATTGAGGCAGCGCATAATACGCTGGCATCTCACGACTTGTTCAGTGAAAGGATCATCTTTTTGCAGAACTTGCCCCGCACATCAAATATTTCGGACTTGGAGACGAGTGTATCGCGTTTTCTTGTGCACCTGGCTTTAGAAGAGTGCGGAGAAGCGGAGGATCAAAACGTGTACTCGGCTGCAACAGTTACCCGTTTTGGCATCATTTCCAATATTCTCTACTTGCCCGTCGATAATGAGGGGAAGACGCTGGGTTATGCAATGGTGGATATCGGTCGAGGAGATGTAATCGCTAACCTGCTAACTCGAATTCCTAAGGAAACGCTCGAGTTTGAGGGCGGGATACCGACGACGGAAGATACAGAGTTGCTTGCTAAACTCGAAGCGGTGTGTCGACCACCTGACAACTCAAGCAATAAATCAAGCGACGGGAGCGATTGTTCTGGCGATGGCGCGGATCCAAGTGGCGATGCTTGGGCCTGTAGTGTATGCACGCTTGAAAATTCTCTTTCCGACGTGGAATGTGCTGCTTGCGGCTCTCCCATACCCCTTGAGCTGGCGAATCTGGCTAGAGAAGTGCAGGCGCAGTCACAGCCCCCAGCAACACCACAAGAGGCAGGTAATACTGCTGCGGATGGTTGGGCATGTACAACGTGCACGTTTGTTAACAGTTGGACAAATACGAACTGTGACGCATGCACGATGGAACGGAGCGCAGAATTAGTGCCCCCTCCCCAAGTATCTGTCGGAGGAAATACAACAGGTGACGGCGATGAGAATGGTGGTGGGGGGTCAATTGATGCGGACACTGTTGCTGGTACTCAATACAAGCTGAGTGCTGCTCGGTTTGTTGACATGGTACGAGTAGCGGATGGAACTGGTGAGGTTCCGGTACAACTTATCGATTTTCTACGCCACAGGCTGTTTCACAAAACAGTATCAGACAATGATGTTGCAACTGGTTTGTCAGTAGAGCTTCGCGGTGTTCTTACACGAGAAACGGCTCAATACTCTTCATCTACTGATAGCAAGGTGGCAATAGACGCGTTCGCCGCTCTGGCTAATATGAAGAAGGACCGAGCATGGGATACGTTGTCTAGCATGGAGCGAATGAACGAATTAATCTCCGCAGATACGGTATTGAAGATAAAGGAAAAGCCTCTCGCAGTGTACAGATGGATGCAATCGTCTGGTTATGATATTCAATTTGAGCTCAGTCACTATGGATCGAAGGATGACGCGATGGAAGCACAACGGAAGTGGACGCATCAGATGGATTGTCAACTAATTGCAGTGTGTCGCGAGCTCAGCGGAAGAATGGGTGTCCTGTTGCTGACGGATCTATGCCCAAGTCATTTGAACGCGAAACACGTACGTGAATACTCGCTACTAGCATCGCTTGAAACTCGAGACTTGCGACTACGATTCTCAGTATTGCAGTCACTGAATAAGTTGTTGGTGGGAGCATTGCCTCTTGTGAACCTTCGCTTGTGGACTGATCCTAGCTCACTGCGTAGTCGCATCGTGTCGATACGGCAGCTGATTTTCCCTGGGGTGAAGATTAGGTTCTTTGCCCAAACACAAGATAATGCCACCGTGGCGCACTCGGTGTTCGTTGATACCAATACTAAGCGCCCCATGATAACGATTGATCGGAGGAAGATCGCTGGCAAGCAAGGTGGAGTGAGTTCTAGCGCTACAGATGCTTCCCGTTCGTTGTTGACCCTCCGTGACCCTAAGCTATCACTGTTCGCGTCCACGATGAAGCAGCTGAGTGCTATTTCGCCGTCTTTGTTGCGGGCGAAACGGCCTACAGGCGCAAGCGATCCGTTTGTATCGTTTATTGTCATATTCGCAGGCGAAAACGTGGTGGGAGAAGGAGGGCCGTACCGCCAGCTCTTCAATGACATTTCAAACGAGTTACTTGCCAGTGGTAACCCGCTATTCATTCCGACGCAAAATAATGTGATGAAGGCTGGCGAGTTCCGTGAGCGCTACATGCCCAAACCAAGCAGTACATCAAAAGACCTGCTGCAAATGTTCGAATTTGTTGGAATTCTGATGGGTTGCTGCTTACGAACGGGGGTGCGGCTCAACCTTCGCCTGGCGCCTTTGGTATGGAAAATGTTGGTTAAACAAAGCCTCGTTCTTGCGGATCTTGAAAGTGTGGATCATTCGTTATGCGAAAGCCTGAAATTTCTCGAGGAGTTAGCCTCGAATCCCGATGAAGATCCCGACGAGATACTTTTTGATTCGTTCACTACGACCCTCAGCGATGGCACTGTTGTGGAGCTCAAGGCCGGAGGGCTGCATCTTCCAGTGACGAAGGCTAATGCAAAGGAGTATATCCGACTCGTAAAAGCGACTCGGTTACAAGAGTGCAAACCACAAGTGGATGCTATGCTACGCGGCCTCGGCAAGATCGTACCAGTGCAACTGCTACAGCTATGCGTGTGGTCTGAACTGCAGCAATGGGTGAGCGGCAGCCTCGAAATCGATGTCAAATTACTTAAGAGGCACACTCGCTACTCATCTGGCATGAGCCCTGAGCAATTTCCGTATCTTGAGACGTTCTGGAAGGTATTATCGAGCTTCAGCGAGGAGAACAAACGTCGCTTTATTAACTTTGCCTGGGGTCAAGACACCTTGCCCGCGGACGACGCCGAGTTCGATCGCACGCACACGCGCTTACTCATCAAGGCACCACCCCAAGGCGACGGGGTAAACCAAGATGCACTTCTACCGAAGGCCGACACGTGCTTCTTCAACATTGAGCTGCCTGTGTATTCAAGCGAGGAAATCATGCGGGAAAAGTTACTGCTAGCTATTACTCTATGCACTAGCCTCGATGGCGACGAGCAGACAGCAGGCCAGGATATTTATTACGCGGGAGACGAAGTTGACGACGATGGTATGGAGTAAGAGCGCCTCATCGATGGCCATGCGTAGTTTCATGTACATGTTGGAGAAGTAGATCAAATCAATATAAGGATTCACAAGAAAGTGTATTGCAGCTGCAACGACAAACACTTGCACACCGAACTAGAACGTGACTTGGAGCTCAGGATACCGCTCTTTGACCGCTGCAGCTGCTTCCTTGGTGACCCTAGTGCAGACAGCATACGAAGTTTCAGCCAGAATATACTTCAACAGCCGATCAGCCGACAACTTACGTCGTATAGCGGAAGTCAATTTTCTTGAGGCGTTTGCGCTCTGGCTCGGGGTTTTCGTCAGGTGATGGCTGGGGTACCGCAGGATCAAGTAGCTCGTTTCTGGCCCCCATTTTCGCATGAATCGTACTAACAATCGCCTGAGCACGCAGGGGGAAGTAAACATTATAGTTAGTCATGTGCATAACAATCACATCAAATACTTAGTATAAAAGAAAACTTACGTCCGCCGAAACACTTTTGACACCGCACAAGTTAAGCTCCTGCAGGTTCCGGGCTTCCGATCCAAGGAAGCGTAGCAAGTTATCACTACATCTCGATACACGGGTAAACACGTGAGTTAGATACATGCTGAATTAAAAGAACACCTTGCCGCGAACTCACGTAATTGCAATATTCCAGTGCAAGCACAAGCGAGATACTGATTCGCGCTTCTTGAGCAGTGCGATTAATGCCTCGTCCGTGATAGCACAATAGCCGACACTGAGGCTATGCAGCTTCCTGCACTTCGCCATGATGGTCTTAATTGTTCTGCAAAAGAGAAAAATAAGAGAAACAGCAGGCACATGGTGTTAGCACGACACTGCATCATTCACACCTGCTCTTCTCCGACGCACTGGTCCGTCACTGGGTGGCCCGAGATGTGCACGCGGGCGAACTTGGAATGGTTCGGGTGCTTCTCAATCAACTTTGTGATGCCAGGAATGGTCATGTTGAAGTTCCCGCCGACGTCAATACTCTACATACAGCAACATCCAAACAACCAAACCACCTCCGTCACTGCATTTCCCGGATTCAAGAGTTCACAACATGGACGCAGTCCCAAACCTGCAGCTTCGGCGCCAGCTTACGCAAATGATCGAGCGTCACGTCCGTCAACTTGCGGCAGTTCTCGATGTTCAGTTCCTTGATGTCTGCCGCACACCAGAACGCCGCAGCATATTAAACAAAACGCCCCACACCTCAGCCTCCAAACCCCTGTAGCACCCTCAACGAACCCGGGCAGTTCTTCAGCAGCACCTCGATGGCGTCGTCCGTGAGCCGGAAACACCCCGAGAAGTTCACCGAGTGCAGCTTGGGGCAGATCTTCGACAACTGCAGACAGACGAGCAACAACCAAAGCAAAACATTGACACATTAGGCCTCAATAGGCCTCAATAGCCTCTCTCTCTCCCCCTCCGCCTCTGGCGCCGCACCATCTCGACGAACGTGGTGGAGATCTTGGCGCCGACGATCTCCACGCGCGTCATGGACGCGTGGAAGAAGCTGGCGGGCAGCGTGTCGTCGCCCAGGCGGCCGCCGCGCAGCAGCGCGCGGATGACCTCCTGCTTGGCCTTGTGCGTGCGCGACTTGGCGGGCTTGCCGATGCGGTGCGCGCGCTCCAGCGCCTGCTCGTTGAGGATCACGTCCAGCTGGCGCGGCGCCTTGGAGATGAACTTGAGCACCATCTTGTCCAGCGGCGGCACCTCGCGCCGGAACGCCATGCTGGTCGCCTTCACTAAATGGGAATGTGGCCCGAAGCAGCGGGAGGTGGCGCGAAGGTGGACGGATGCGTGTCGCATAGGTAGTTGGTGTGGCGCACATACCCGTTAAAAAGCGCTTCAATTTCGTCTCACTTCTGAGCCATTTGGCAAACCGCCCGCCACCCCCCGAAGCCTCGCGGAGTCCTCGGCCATGAAGTTCGGCAAGCAGCTGGAGATCTCGGCCAACCCGGAGTGGCGCGACAACTACGTGCAGTACAAGCGGCTGAAGCGGCTGATCAAGCGCGTGGCCTTCGAGGTGGAGAAGCAGCAGAACAAGCAGAAGAAGCTGCAGCAGAAGCTCGAGCTCTCCGCCCCGGGCGACGTGCAGCTGCAGGTGGCGGTGGACGAGACGCACCCGCTGCTCAAGGCCGTGGAGGACGAGGTGCAGGACGCCAAGGACCAGTTCTGGGAGGTGCTGGGCGCCAACCTCAAGATCGTCAACGACTTCTTCGTGGGCAAAGTGGTGACGCTCACGCGCTCCGTGGGCGAGTTCGAGGCCATGCTCGAGGACGAGAAGACGCCCACGGGCCACGTGCACACGCGCTCGCGCACCCACTCGCAGGGTGCGTGTGATTTTAGTTGTCAGGATTGCGCATTAGATTTGAGGGGGATGGACGTTGATGGTGCTGGTGCTGGCTGCAGCGGACCACGGCTTTGCGGCGCTGCAGGAGATCTACGACACGCTGGTGGACCTGCGCACGTTCGTGCAGATCAACCACTCGGGCTTCCGCAAGATTGTCAAGAAGGTGCGGCAGAAAGAGGTGTAGGAGTTGAAACGATTGAGTGCTGAGTGGGTTTTGTGATGACTGCAGTTTGACAAGACGATCAAGGCCCACACCCAAGAGGCGTTCATGGAGCGGCTGGCGAACGAGCGCTTCTACTCGTCCACCGACATTGACGAGCTGCTGGACCGTGTGTTTGGACTCACGTCGAAGTATGGATGGGCGTGGTTGTGTGGGGTGTGGATTGAGGAGATGGTGCTGACGTTTCGTGGTGGCACTTGTCGGCAGAGACAAACTCGAGGCTGGGAATATGGAGCGCCGCATGCAGCGAATGCAGGGCGACCAGAACTCGCTGTTCCGAAAAGTGAGTCGCTTGAGATGCTCACCAATACGTTGGACCAACTGTACTGAATCTTGGCGCTCTGGACTCTGCCGATCACTTATTGCTCAGGTCAAACCCGTCCCTTTCTGCATCTCAATCGCGCTCTTCGTGTTCCTGCTGCTTGTTCGTATCACTCCCGAAGGTAAGGAGGTAGTTGTTCCAGTGTTCATGATATTTTTCTAACTTAGCGCGTCTTGTCGTGGTGCAGGAGAAGATGTGCAACAACGATGCCTTGCTATGCTGGTATTCATCACAACACTGTGGGTGACGGAGGCACTTCCATACTTTGCAACGGCATTACTTGTTCCGCCCCTCGTCGTGTTCTTGCACATTCTAAACGACAAGGCTCATCCTGACACACTGCTCACTGCCAGTACGTTCTCAATGTACTCCGGAGTATGTAACTTTGTTGAGAATATGCGATCATTAACGCTGATTTGTTACAACAGAGCAATCTGCTAAGGAAGTGATGTCCATGCTGGTTAATCACACGACTATATTGATTATGGGCGGGTATGTTGTGTGGCGTATTCATGCAAATGCCCCAATCTAACGCAATATCTGCTCGATCTTCCTGTCGTAGTTACTCTATCTCGGCGGCATTCGCAAAGTGCCAGATTGAGCTTTACATTGCAGCATTCTTGCAACGTCGCTTCAAGAAGAGTCCGAACCTGTTCCTTTTGGCAATCATGCTCATGGGGCTTTTCCTGTCCATGTGGATCAGCAACCACACGGCTCCTGTGCTGTGCGTGTCGGTATGTTCTCAAGCTCCATTCCCCCCCCCCCCCCCCCCTGATTTTTTCATTCCTAACCTGCGTGTTCATGATTTCGCCTTGCTCTCCAGGTTCTCCTCCCAATTATCCGCGATTTCCCCACGGATAGCACCTATGTAAAGACACTTCTCATTGGCTTGGCCTTCGCCTGCAACTTGGGAGGAATGATGACCCCAATTTCGTCACTTCAAAACACACTTGCCGTATCGTTTTTGGAGAAGGCTGGCTATACGGTTACGTTTGGTCAGTGGATGGCGATGGCTGTTCCATTCTGCACAGCTGGCACGATTTTGGTAAGACTGCTACTGCCATTATTATTCGTTGGGTCCTTGCTTATTCTTGATTCGTTGTGTACACCATAGTGCTGGTTGTTCTTGCTGTGGGTAATGGATCCTCAAGACGCTACGTACATTCCGCAAATCGTCTACGACCAGAAGCAAAAGATCAGCAGCCTCCACGTCGTTGTTGTTTCAATGACGCTGCTTACAATTTTCCTGTGGGCGTCTTTTTCGGTGACAAGTGCTACATTTGGCGACTTGGGTATCATTTCGATGATGTTCATGGTATGTTTTGGTGGTGACAACGATCGAGAGTGCATCTTTGGATGATATCTTGACTGGTATGCCTTGTGATCTTGTATTTGCAGTTTATTATGTTTGGCACGGGGATGCTTAGCCAGTTCGATTTCAATTCATTCTCCTGGCACATCCTGTTCTTGATTGGCGGTGGCAACGTTTTAGGAGACGTACGTTTGTCCCTTTTGGGGTTGATGGTGATTTTGATGTGTACTAACTTCGAAGTTCTGTTTGCTATCTGAAGGCCGTGCAACGTTCGGGTCTTCTTGGCACGCTAAGCCAATCAGTCATTCACGCGCTGCCGTCCGGAAACGTGTGGATGGTCACCGTTTCTCTCTGCAGCCTTGTGATTTGCCTCACGACGTTCGTTTCGCACACCGTCGCTTCCATCATTCTGCTGCCGATAATCGTGCAGATGGCTATTCAGATCGGGCACCCTCACATTCCCGTGATCTGCTGCGCGCTCGCGATCTCTGCAGGTGAGCATTTTGCCGCTTTAGTCATGATTCTGGACAATGTTCTGAGAACTTTTCATGTGTTGTTGTACAGCTATGGCTCTTCCGTTTTCGTCCTTCCCTAACATCAACTCCCTGCTGGTACTGGATGACCACGGCCAGCCATACCTCGAAGTGAAGGACTTCCTGCGCGTGGGTGTTACTTTCTCGCTCATTTCGATGGCTTTGATTGTCACCTTGGGCTACGGTCTTATCGTACTTGTGCTGGGTTACAACATCGACCCGACACCAATTATGGTGGGCCTTTAGACAGCAAGTATACGCGAGGTATGCTTGAGTTTTCTTGTGCTCAGTCGGCGAAATTCATGGGAGATAGAGATAACACTGGGCTGAATTCTGCATCGTCACTGTTGCGCAGAAAAATCGCGGAATTAAATGAATACAACAACCAACTTTCTTCTTATCTCTGTGCTACCTCGCAAGCTAAAATGATCTGCTATACTTTTTGATCTCGTACAGGATCTCCTGCGTCGTAACAATTTCCGCGTTAAACGGTGGCGGTCGTTGGTAGCTCCGCTTGACGATCTCCACGAATCGCGTGTAGTAGAGCAGCAACTGTGTCAGCACTTGCTTGAGGATCTCCATGCCGTTACGGAAGTTTGCGAAATATGTCATAACATTGCTGTTCATCTTCTCAATCCCAGATTTCCAAGTTGCAGCAAACTCGCGCACAATCTTTTCTATCTGTGCCGTATCAACTTGCTGGCTTCCGGCTGAAGCTGCCCCGCTCGCTCCTTTGCCTAGTGTGACTTGCTCGTGTTGGCGGACAAACTGGATGAGCTTCGCGTAGTATGCCAAGAGTTCTTCCTCCACAAACCTTTCGCGCTGCCCAGCGAGGAGCTCTTCGAACTTTGACGTCTCCTCCGAAATCACGCGTCGCTCCTCGAAATGAGTGAGCACAAGGTCGTAGTTATTAATGAGGAACACACACTTGTCTTTCGTATTGGAGTGTTGTTCGGACAGGCGAGTCAGCAAGCTAAGGATCTCGTCACGCATAACAGTCAAATTACTGAGAACCATGTCACCAGCGCCATTTTCGTGCATCTGGGCGCTTGAGATAGCTGAATCGTCACCACCAGGCTTGGACGACTGGTTTTGCTGCGTGTAGAGACTCAAGCTGAGAATGGAAGAAGCAAATTCCGCATATCTCCGAATCACAAAGTGAGGGTGAAGGTCAATGGGTCCCAGCTTCTTCACCTTGGCATTCTTAACACTCATCAAATTGAGATCGAAGACAGCCTTGAACCGCGGCCACAACAGCAGCGCCACGCGATCAAAATACGCATCCAAACACGGAATGCGGCGCTTTTCCATCACCAATCTCTGCGCATATGTAAGCCTGATCATGAGAAGCAGTCCGATGGCGTCGTAACACGTGAAGAGGTAGTTTTCCATGTTCTCGAGGCACAGGGACAGCGTCTTGGCAAAAACACGGAGGAAGAGATCGCGGCTGCGGAACACATTTTCTTGCTGGTTACTGGGCTTGAAAAACTCGATCAAAAACAAATACTCCGAGGTCGCCGAGTCCATCAAATGCTGTTGCACGTTGCGAAAAACAGCCTCGTACGACAACTTCAGACCTTCTTGCTGCGCCACATGCAGGATCAGTGGTGGCGCCGACGCCGTCTCCAAAATCTTCTCGCGTTCCGTGACAGAAAAGGTGTCGTTCCGTTTGCTCAAGTTCACGCGGGAGCTAAATATCCCCTTCAGCGACTGCTCGTCCACCACAATAACATCCGTTCGCGCAGCCACTTCCTCATGAAACTTCATCAGCCCAGTATGGTACGACCGGAAGACATTCACGAGCGTCTTGCTCATCGCCTCCGCATACACCTCCCGGAACTCCTCCTCCACTTCCGGCGCATTATCCGCCAAGAACGTCACCAGATACTTCATCGGCAGCAGCGTGTTCTGCTGCACCATCTGAACGTTGGTCTTGGGTTTCTTGACCTCGTTCATCTTGGCCAGCAGGAACTCCCTGATCCGCGCGATTGCGCGAGCCTTCAGCTTCTTCAGCTGGGCCTCCACATCTGCAAACGCCGCAGTCTGCGACGGCACCAGGTCGAAACTAGAGCCCGACGGGTCCGGATCGCTCAGCGAGGCGTACCGTAGCTTCCCGTTGAGCGTCACAAGGGCGTGGAGGTAGGCCTCGTTGACCTCCCCCTCGTCGATGGTCTTCACCAGGGACGGAGCCACCGCCACCTGGTCCAGGTACGTCTGCAGCTTCTCCTCCGTCTCGCGGCGGTTCTTGAGCTTGACGTTCATGCCGATGGACTCGTCCTGCAGGTGGCGGATCTCGTCGCTGATGCCGCCCAGGTCGGCCTGGAAGCCCAGCAGCATCTCCTGCATCTTGGCCAGCAGGTTGTCGCAGTCCTGCACCTCGTCGTGCAGCTCCACGATGTCCGCGGACTTCATCACGTACTGCGCCACGGACGCCGCCTCGGCCTCGCGCAGCTCCTGCTCGATCTGCTGCGCGTACTCGCGCAGGTCCACGCCCTGGGACAGCGCCTCCTTGATCACGCCGTCCTGTTGGAACAGCTCCAGGTAGTCGTCCAGCTCGTCGAAGTCGATGTCGTCCAGGTTCACGCCGGCGCCTGCGGCGGCGTCGGCCTCGGCACCCTCGCTGCGCCTCGCCATGGATCTCCGATGGAAAATCCAAACGTGAGCTTGGATTTTTGGCCGTTAAATAACACATCCGTTAACTTGGACGTTAAGTGGCTTTATCGGGGTGTATTTGTCTTTTCCCGTACTTAAGTAAAAAAAAATGACAAAAAAGATAACCACGGTTGAAGTGCATCTCGTTCGTTCACTAGAGCAGAGGGCTATACAATTCTTCTACGGACGAAGAGAGCAGTGCCTACTTGTGATCCCTGATCTGAATTCGAGACTGGATGAACTCGCGCAGATCCACGGCGGCCCTATAAGTATAGATAATAGTGAGCGCCTCGTTGTGGTTCGAAGCAACGCGGCTAGCATGCAGATACGTACTTGTAGTAGTTGGTGTCGGGCGTGTTGTAGGTCGTGCAGTTGTCGCACATCTTGTCCAGGTCCGCCTTGAACGCAGCTTTGGAGATGTAGGTGCCGCTATCGATGCGCTTGCTGATGAGCTGCAGATCTATAGGCTCCTTGATGTGGTCCAGGTAGTCTACCACGACGGAGGTGTCCACGGGCTCGTGGAACGGCCACGCACTGCGGTGGTTTGACACCGCCTTCAACAGCTGCGAGAGCTGCGACTTCAGACTGCCTTGATCACGAGTTCTGCGCAAACAGAAATGGGAAACAAGATCATCAGGTACTTGTAGGCACACACTGGAGTAAGAACTAGACCACGCACCCGATACGGTTGTTTCGAATCGTTGCCTGAGACCATCCGGCTTCCTCTGTAAAAATAAATAAGATGGTAGGTGTCAGCGACGCTGTTGTCTACTTAGGGGTACATATCAACGAATACACAATAAATCCGTGAAATAAACACTTACTGACGCCGGCGACTATGTAGATATCCATCAACCTGCCCTCTGCAAACGTCGTTAGGCCGGGATACACAGTCTGAGATCGAGAGCGTTCTTTAATCTTCTTTTGGATCGCCTGTACACACGATACGAATCGGCATCAGCGCAACCATACTTTGAGTTACAATTTTGAATGGCACAAGCATCGGCGTACCTCGCGCTGCATGTGAATCATCGACGTGATCCTTAAATAGTTGATCTGGGTGTGAATAGTGCACTCCATCAGGGTTCCGCCGTCGTAGTCCTTGATGTAGCCATACCAGTTAGGTCGAGCCATCGATACACTCTTGGTAAATCCCTGCTTCTTGAAGTAGCCTATAGCGTAGTTGTCGGCGTACGTAAGAAAGTGCGTGATGTTCTTGGTCTTGACATACTCCTTGAGATGATTCATCAATCGAGTACCGTATCCTTTCACCTGGTCTGAGGCGTTAATGGCGCAGAATGCAATTTCTGCAAAGTGATTCTTTTCAAAGGGACGGTAGCAGATACCACCAATCACATGAGTGCCGTTCTTGAGAATAAGCATTGACCGGTGATTCTTGTCGAAAACTAACCGAACAATGTACTCCTTTGGCATCTTGGGAAGCTGCTTCGCGAAAATGTTCTTCAGCGTGGTAAGCTGGATCATGTGCTCATCTGTGCCATCATTTGTGATAACATCGAACTTCAGCCGGCCGCTATCCTCTTCCATCTTTGCCATGTCATCGCGGGAAAGCATCACGGATGGCACAGTTCCATCCGCAACGGCAGATTCCGCAACCTTCGCATCAGCTGCATCCACCTTTTGCTTCTTTGCAGCAGGTTCCGTTGGCGCAGCGACACCATTGACTCCGTTAGCAGCTTCAGCTGCAGAATCTTTCACCGGTTCCTTGCGCTTGGGGCTGGACGCTTTATCCTCCGAGTCGTTGGTATTTGAACCTGCATCACCGTTAGCATCAGCTTTAACCGGCGTGGCTGCTGGTTGTGCAGGCGACGCTGCTTCTGGCGCCTTCTTGGGCGATTCTAAAGCTGCCGCACTCGCATCCTCCTTCGCCTCACCAGCTTCAGCGTTCTCACTCGTCCCCTTTTCAGCAGTCATAGCCGCCTGTTCAGCAGCTGCATCATCGCGCTCACTCGTAGATCCCTCCGCGTTGCCCTCCTTCATCTCCACATCCTCGGCTTTAGCGCTCTCCTTGGCTTCGGCCTGGTCATCAGCTGCAGGCTCGTCTTCCTCCGTCTTCGTCTCGTTCTCCTCCACCTTCATCTCCACGTCGGACAACTGCGTCTTCTGCTCTTCGGCCACTGCAGGCGCTGCCTTCTCCTCCGCCATCTCCACATTGTCGCCCTCCTGCTTCTCGCTGGCCGCCTCCTCCGGCTTGGAGTCCGCCTCCACCTCCTTCATCTCCACATCTCCCTGTTGCCCAGAGGCCGCCGCTTCTGTCGAGGCTGCAGTTGCTGGAGGCATCACGGCGTCCTCCTCCTGCTGCTGCGTGGCCTCGCTGCCGTGCGCTGACTCCTCTGTGCTCTGGCTTGAGTTTCCGCTGGCGCCGACAACCTCGTCGGATGCAGCAGCAAGCGGCGCGTCCTTGTCCGTAGGCTCCGAGGCCATAGCTCCGCTTTGACTGATGCTGGGGCAGATTCGTCGTGTGCTGGGCGAAAGTGGCGGGAGACTCGTGTACACCATCAGTACATGAATATGGTGTAGTGGACATATATTGAAGCGGAAAGATTGCTGCAAAGGCAAGTTGCAGTTGCACTGCAACTTACCACTCGGACCTCCCGAGGAAACGTCTTCACTACCACTGGCCCCATTACATGCAGCGTCCGCGGGTGATATTTGCAGGATGTTTCGCAGCTACGAAAGCAGATGCGATGGCGTAGCTAAGCTACATGTCTGATTCTCGACTAGCTCTGTCTCAGTGCAAGCAGCGCAAGTCGGAACCTACCTGTGGATACAGCAGCACTGCCGTTTCAGCAAACCAGTCCAGAGTTCCGTCTGCCTTCGCGCCATCTACAGCCCATACTTATCACCACAATGCGACCAAGATTTTTCTGTTGTCTTCTTTTTGCGAGCGCCAGCTGCAGGCCTAAAACATCACTGCCTCTAGTTGAAGTTTTAGGTGCGATTAGTGCAGTAGCTGCAACCATGCAGTCAACACGTTGGTTTGCCCCTCGAAACCCCCCAACAACACGCCGTTCGGAGTAAAACGCCGCTGTGCTTACGGCGAGATTCAAATCTTCGTCGTTGCACGGTTTGGTCTTCAATTTGAACTTGCTTTTACTATGCCGCGGCAGGGTATAAATTTTCTCACACTTTGAAGTTCCCGCCACCTGCTGCCGATATTCCAGAGATTCGCTGCCTTCACATCGAGAAAAGCAAGCAAACCGCCACATCGCAACGGCAAAGCAAGACTAGACGACCGGGCTACCCAGCGCTCTCAAGCAGGCAACGACGACACACCACCTGAGAACCGCCATGCTGGACTCGCTGCTGCACCGCTTCTTCGCCCCCGGCGCCAAGGCCACCGACAAGCCCGGCGACAAGCCCGGCGAGCAGGTGTCCCAGGAGACGGCGTTCACGCGCGAGGCCGACGTGGAAGGCTGGGTCTTCCTCGCGGAGGAGAGGCACTCGGAGCCAGGCTCCAAGCCGCGCAGCTACGCCGACGTGGTGGCGGGCCGGACATGAAGAACAAGCTGCGCGAGAACCCAACCCGTAACGTAATTCAAGCCCAGCACGACTGAGAACCCTCGCACACTGAACCGCTCAGACGAGAGACTTCGGGTGCACCATTGCAAGACGCAGGACCCAGGTGACGAGGGCTCCTCCATCACAGAAATAAGAGCGCGCTCAAGACGCGGATACACATTTTCTCCTCTTTGCTACCGTAGACGCTGCCGCGAGACAAATAACAATTGAATCCAATCTCAAGTGGTGCCGATGGACTTCGCCACGGACACTCGATCCCTATTCGTACGCATACTAAACTACCTACCTGTACCTATTTGCTAGGCCCGCGCTGCTTACTCCTCGCTCTTCATCTCGCACTCGGCCGGAAGGTACGATAGCAGCTTGTCGGGGACCATCTGCTTGAGCTCGGTGTATGGCGCCTTGTGCAAATTCAGCTTCTGCAGGATATCTGCGTCGTCGTGGATTTCGAACGGCGCGCTGAAGTTGAAGAAGATGTCCTGACGATCTTCCGACATCTCGCACTGGATCACGGTATCCTTGCTAGTGTTCACCGCGATGAATGGGAGGAACACTCGGCCTTCGTCGCGAACAATAGTGGCGGCTGTGGGGTTATCGCTTTCCTTGCGCTTGCGCTCGGCGTTTCGCTTCAATAGGTTCTTCATGGCAACCTGCTGCACCAGGAGGTCCTGCAGGTGCTGCTTCTTCTGCTCTACGCTCTTCATGCGCTCATTTCGCTCAGCCTGCATTACACAAGACGCATAAGTATGCGATTACGATGGCACAAACGAGAGGCAGACAAACCAGAAGCATTTCCGTGTCGTGCTGCATATTTGAAGGCAGCCCTTTCCATCGGATCTCCTTGCGCTCTTTCGATATGATGTCCATGGCCATCAAAACGTTTAGCGCATCGTACACTCGCCGACGGATATTTTTCTCATCATAGACCTGAACACACACCAGCACTGATGAGCGTTTGCAACTTCACACTTTTCCTTCAACGCCAGCATACCGCATCGTTTGGACGCATCGTGACAAACTCGCGCACGAGCTCATCAGCCACTTCATTGTAGGACGTGACGTGCTTTTCCTCCACCTTTTGGCAGACCTTCATACTGAAATGACGCAAGCCCTTGTTGATCTTCAGGTATTTCCTCTTCTTTCCCGGCGACCTGCACAAATCGAAGGAAACGTCAACATAAGCACCAACCTCCTCGGTTCCCGGTGCAAGCTACAAGGAACGACATGCACGCACGGGCTGGTAAATGACGGGCTTGGAAGTGGTGTCGGAATCGACGATGGCTTCTTGCCGGCCCCAGATTTAACAGGAGTGCTTGCAGCCGAAGCAGGCGTCGCCGGATGCTGCGATTCGACAAGAGCACCATTTCGCAGTAGCCCTGCTTCTGTGGCCATCTTTTCCAGCCCTTGTGTCTTCATCATGTTCACGAAGTCGTCATGGAGACTAGTGGCCGTGATCGACGCGCTGGCTGTATCAACGCCAAAGGGCGTGGTCTCTACTTTGATCTCTAGGTTTCAGCACACAACAGCGTACGTGGCGTTAAGCCTGCAACACAATGGCCCCGCCAAGTTTGAAGAAAGCAGCGAACCCACCTCGTGGGACGTCCTCCTTCTCCTCCAGGTCCATCTCCGTCAGCTTCTTGAGCTCTCGACGCGTCGCCCGCTTGGTGGCGCCATTACTCGCAGCCCCAACGCGCTTCTTCCCTGCAACTTTTGCCGGCGCCTTTGGATTACTCGTCCGCCCGGCCGGAGACTGCAAGCCGTCGGGCAGTGGAGTTCCTTCCGCAGACATGAGCTCTCGGTGTTACTGGTGACTCGCTTTCTCGGCTACGATATAGACTGCACCGCTTTTTTTTGCTCTGTAAGATAGTACACGCGAAATGTCAATACACTATTGCGCTCAGCTAGCAGCACGAGGCGGCCTCGTCGCGGGAGGACACACGGCAGCACTCACCAGCGCCGCGACGTTCTGGTGGGGGATTCAATTGTATCGACATCAATGAAGTTGATAATGGACGATGATCATTGGTTGAAATTATCCGCCTTCATATGCCATTCATTGGCTGATATTGGACGCAGCCTTTTACATCAGCAAAGAGGCAGGAAGCGAGAGGATGCCCCGCGACGACGACTTCTACGTGCGCTACTAGTGCGTGCAGGAGGCGGATATGCATTGAAGCGTGTTGACGTGCTGGTAGCTGACATATTCTGCCCTTTAATCCCTTTTCCGCGCCCTGCAGCGTCGGCCACCGCGGCAAGTTCGGCCATGAGTTCATGGAGTTCGAGTTCCGCGCGGACGGGAAGCTCCGTTACGCCAACAACTCCAACTACAAGAAGGACTCGATGATCCGCAAAGAAGGTGGGCCCCTACTTTGAATACATCGAGTAGGTGGTGGTGCCGTAGCTATTCGTGCAAAGACTAATGTGGCGCTGGTTTGTATTGCTTCGTGAAGTGACGGTGTCCCAGTCGGTCATCGACGAGGTCAAGCGGATCATTAGCGATAGCGAAATCACAAAGTACGTGGTGGAATTGTTTGTCGACGGCTGGAGAACACTGAAGGGCATAATGCTCATGTGTTACCGTGCTGCTGTAACCCTACAGAGAAGACGACAAGGAGTGGCCCGAGCCGGACCGCGTCGGACGGCAGGAGCTGGAGGTCGTGCTGGGCGACGACCACATTTCCTTCACGGTGCGTCTCTTCAAAGCGATACAATGGATACATGTGTGCGGCCCTCTGATGGATGTGATGGTTTTCCTCTTTCGAAAAAATCGGTGCAGTGTGCGAAAATCGGCTCGCTTCTGGACGTGCAGGACAGCAAGGATCCGGAGGGTCTGCGCGTGCTGTACTACCTGGTGCAGGACCTCAAGTGTCTGGTGTTTTCGCTCATCACGCTGCACTTCAAGGTAGGTTGGGTCTTATCGTTTGCTCTGCTGCAGCCATATGAGCCGCCGAGTTTCTCGCAGCTGGTTTCTCACGTCGCGCTTTCGCTGCCTGCTTCGTTCAGATCAAGCCCATTCCGTAGGACGACTGCGGTGGACCAACTCAGCGATCCCAAACAGCCTATACGCGCCAGCATAATGCGAGCGCCAGACTCATTGCACCAATACAGCCAGACATTTTTGTGTTCGCTATGGCTCCTCCTTGTCCTCCGTAGTGGTTGAAGCCATGTGTACCAGTCGGCTGGTACCGGGGTTGATTACCTCCGGAATCCAGTGCGTATTAGATGTGGCAGGTCCGAATTTCTCCCATCTCAGCTTCGGGCGGGGGTGGGGGATTCCCATACAAAGACGCCGTCAGTACCGCGTGTGCGAGAAAAAGAAACAAAGCGAGAAGGAAGCAGGAGGCGACTCCCAGTCTTCACCCGCGCAGCCAAGCCACGCCCCAGCCAGCCAACCAGCCGCAGAGCCGGCAGGACGCAGCGCGCCACAGCGAGTCATCTAGCAGCGTCGATCGTCGACGAGTCGAGCGAGCGAGCGAGCGAGAAGGAGTATCCCGAGGGTTCTTCGAGCCAGCCGAGCAAGCAAGCAAGCGCTTTTATTAAGGAGAAGGAGCCACCAGGATGTCTCAGGGCAAGACGTGCCATTTCAAGCTGGTGCTGCTGGGCGACACAGCCGTGGGCAAGTCCTGTCTGGTCGTGCGGTTCGTGCGCGACGAGTTCTTCGAGTTCCAGGAGCCCACCATTGGAGGTAGGTCGCGGTGTCGCTCTCGCTAGAGCGGGATCCTGTGCCGGACGCTGTGTGGAAGACTTGTGTGTGGCTGCACTAATGCTGCTGTGGGGGTGCAGTTTCCTAACGGCGTTTATTGTTGCTCTTCTCCTCGTGCGTCGGTTGATGATATTGTAGCTGCTTTTCTTACACAGACAGTCGGTCTCGAGGACGGATTGACGGTCAAGTTTGAGATCTGGGATACCGCAGGACAGGGTGGGTCTTCCTTCGCCTTGTTGCCGCGCAAACCCTTGCTCCTGTCGGTGAGGCTGGGTGAGTGAGAATTTTGCGCTAACATTATTGCTACGTTTCTCGTCGAGCGCAGAGCGATACCGCAGTTTGGCGCCGATGTACTACCGTGGAGCTGCGGCGGCTATCGTCGTGTACGACGTGACCAACAAGGTACGGAGTGAGCTGGTGGTCTTCCTGCAGTGAGTGGGCAACTGTCGCAGAGCCTTGCTGATGGTTGTCGATTGTGCTTTTAGGACTCGTTCACCGGTGCCAAGTCCTGGGTCAAGGAGCTGCAGCGCCGCGGAGACCCCAATGTGGTTATTGCTCTTGCTGGTAACAAGGCCGATCTCGAGGCCCGCCGCAAGGTGGAGTTCGAAGAGGCGCACCAGTACGCGGAGGACAACGACATCCTGCACATGGAGACTTCTGCAAAGACCGCAGTGAACGTGAAGGATCTATTCGTTGCCATTGCCAAGCGGCTGCCTAAGAACCCACCTCAGCCGGAGCGCGAGGCGTTCCCTATCACCCCGCCCCAGGCGTCCAAGTCGAAGAGCGGATGCTGCTAGAGCCCTCACAGCTAACTACTGACTATTGGATCCTGCAGCTTTTAACGTCAATGCGATCGCCATTCATCGTGACCGATCGAGATCCTTCGTTCCGACCGCAGTTCACTTGGACGCGTGGGTGGAGAATGAGAGAAGAAAAAGAAAGCTACCACTGCGTGTCAGGCGGAAGAGCGACGGTAGATGTAATGTGAGCTGTGTGGTTTTGGATAAGTACAGCCGCTCTAAGGATTTTTTTCATGACCAAGCTTGTTTCCGTTTCTGCAAAACTTTATCATCACGGCAAAAGACAACGAGATCATAACAATCTTGTTTAATGGCCGCCACTGCGAGCACACAGCAACGCAGCAAGGCATACGTAGCAAATCAAACTTCAAGAGGACGCCAGTTCAGTCCGTCCTCTAGCTAAATCGATCACGCTGTCCGTGGCGCTGACTCACAAACGAATTGGGGTCGTCGCTGCTGACGTGGCGCCGCCTCGGTGCACAAGGCAGCAGCTCGTGCTGCGCTCCTCGCGTGCTGCCTGGCCGTGAGACACGCTCGCTCGCTTAGTTCTTCTTGTGGTCGTCGATGCCAACCGTGGAGTTGATGCCGAAGATCCGCACGCGGTCGAGCTCCGGCAGCTTGGCCAGGATGAGCGTCGCCCAGATGGGGAAATTGATGAGCAGGTGGCGCGTGTCGTAGTCCGTGGCGACCGAGGCGGCCAGGAACAGGAAGGTGGGGATCATCATGAGGAACTTCTTCGTGTTGGTCCACGGGTGGCCCTGGTCGATCTGCTCGTAGAACGTGAGCTCGCGGTAGTCGCCCATCGAGTTGTCATCGGGCGAGCCCTTGATCCAGTGCATGATGCCGAATGAGACCTGCAGCAGGAGCAATCATATCAGTACAGCGACAGCTTCATCTAACGCAATGCAAGAGCAGTGCAGCGCAGCGCAGCGCAGGGCTCCCCCTGTGGGCTCAGAAGGATACCAGCCCTCGCCTCCTGCTGCGCTGCTGACTCGAGAGAGACCAGGCAAACGTACCACGCCGTGGATGACGTTGACCGCCGTGAGCGCGTCGCCGTGTGTGGGGAAGACGATGGGCATCGCCATGTACAGCGAGGCCAGCAGCAGGATGTAGAAGGTCCAGAAGCCGCGCGAGTCCATCCAGTTGACGTTCTTGTTGGTGTCCACGTGGGCCGTCATGGTGGTCGCTCGCTTGCGTCGGTGCTGTGTGTGGGGAGGTGTGTCCGGGGTGCGCGATCCAGGTAGCGCTGCTTGCTGCTCGAGGCTTGGAGCTGCTTCTCTTGTGTTTCGTTTCTTTCGACGGGTTTGTCACCCAAGACGGTTCCGAGCGCGCTGATTGGCCCGCTGGGTTGCGAACCTACCGTAACGCATGCGCCATGCAGGATATCAGTCCACACGGCTAGGTAATCAGATGCGCCACGCCCGAAGCTTCTAGACGCTCGGGCTCGTGGTGAAGGCACGCAGCCGGTTAGTAGCGCGATTACGTGCTGCTAGCAGGGGTATCCTTTGCTGGGGGCGTTGTCCTCCGTGCGCTTCGCAGCCCAATCGCGGTCTGCCACCTCGGACGCTTTTTTCGCCAATCAGCACGCTCCGACGTAAGCAGCGCTGATTGGATGCCACAGAGACTGCTTCAACGGCAACTATCGAGTAGCACGTTTGGAGATAGGGGCGGCCATGGTATTCCGCCCCCGCCAGTAACTAAGTTGCATATTTGACATGCTAGCACTCGTCCAATCCGTTAGTGCGATAGGAGGTAGCTACCTGGTTCGGGTCGCAGCCGCGAATTTGCACTCCTGCACGCCCCTTTCGATAAGAGGGATCCCGAAAAATAAATATTCAAAACAATATATTAATATTTATCAATGAAATAATCTATTTTATCAAATAGTAATTCTCTATCATATTTTATTTTGATATACAGCGAAAACTAATATAATATTTTGTGATTTCCTGGTAGCCAACAGTTGTGGACAGGTAAACCCTTGAGCGCAGTCCCATAAGCCTTAAACGCAGGTTACGGGGGACCGCGGACGAGGGTGGCGTTGTCACCTTGTGAGTCCCTGTCGGTGTCGTTTATCTTCGGGGGGGGGGGGGGGGGGGGGGGGGGGGCTGAATCGGTCACCGGGTGAGTTGTTTGGTGATTTGGAGGCCTTAACCAGTCGGGCGTCACTGACTTGAACGCACTTTCCAAATGGTCGGGAGGTCGAAGCAGTGCAGGAACCAGGGTTGCTACCACGAGTTAGAACCCCAGAATATACACCCTTCCAGATAACCAATACAAATACAGAGTTATACACAAACAAATAGCCGCCACTTATTCTTAGACCCTCGGGCGGTGGGCCGCACGCCAGTCAACTATCGACGTTCCAGGCACTGGTCAACCTGAAACAATCTTCCTTCACGCGCGCCGCTCTCCGAAGAGAGATATACACAAACCAAATACAATCGCTCCTTGCACGCAGTCGATCAAACTATTCCCGGGGGTGACTGCTAACTAACCACCCGAGATAACCTTGTGAACATGAAATGGGTAACCACTCTTACCTACACGCAGTGGGTCCAACTGGGATATGGAATACGCGGATCACTTAGGCGCCGGAGCCACCGATCCCCACGTAACTGGACTTGAGTGTGTGGGGAGCTCCGCGCTGACCTTGTCCTTGGTGATCAGCGGACCCGATTCCTGGCTGGCACTTGCTTCCACTTGCGCAAAAGGGGGGTAAAACGAACTCTCTGTTTGTTATCTGCTAGATTCTCGCTAGGGGTATGTAAAGGTATCCTTCTTTGGTGTTATTCTATGTTCATCGTCGTGCGTCTGGCGAAAAGCTTGCCTTGATTATACTTGGGGTAGTTGTCTTGACTTGAATATACCAACCGTTTTTGCCTTGACTTGATTATATCCATCTCGGCTTGATTATACCGGCCAGCTGTTGACGTCGACACTTCTGGGCTGGATCTTGCACAACTGCAAGGTGCGTATGACTGGCTTCTCGGGGGCCTCGTACACAACTGCGGGCAAGGTTTCACATACTTTATACTGAGTTTCATAGTCAGCCGTCCTTCAACGAAAGTGTATCCGAGATCTGCGTTCAGGGGTAACTTCCACTCAGGGGCTCTGTCTTGCCTGAGGCTCTGCGGTCAAAGGTAGGATGACTCCACTCTGTAGCGTGACGCTTGTCTGGGCTTGTCTCGTGTGGCCAGCGGTCTGGGCACTGTGTACTTGTCTTCACGGGAATCTCTGGGCTCCGGGCGCACGAAATCTGTGTGCATTCAAACCTAGGCGAGGCGGGACACCATACATGATACGTTCGTGGAGGCGTTTTCGACGTTCATCTTTGTGTCAACTCGCTTAAGGACGGGGGCGGCTTGGACGGAGATCCTCGCTCAGGGTTTCTCGTCTCAACGCGGTCTTCCAAGCCTAAAGGGCCCATGCTATGTTTCTTCGCACTTCGTTCCGCGGAACACAGTCGGATTCCGGTTCTGCGCTTGTCGCACGGTGCACAGCCGGGCCCGGGGACAATCCCAGCCAATCAGAATGGCGGATTTAGCCACGTCAGCGACCGGGCCAGTAAGCAATTGGTGGCTTTCGGGGAAACCCTTTTCAGCCTCGTGCTAAAGAACCTTGATTATCTTTGATCATAATCACTCAAAGTGGCGGAACTGGCTATCGTTAGAAAAGGTAGAAAGGCTTGCGTGTGTCTACATCAATTACGGTACAGCAAACAAAAAAAGAGATTGATCTCGCACGTCTTCAGGTTTGTCCTGAAAGGGTAGATGAAGATTATTAAATTTACAGGCGTCTAACAGTGTCTCCACAATAGCCGTGTCTCACTTGCTGTGATGTACGTTAGATACGGAATCTACATGGCGTCGGTGTAGCTCTGGATACAGTCGCGCTCGGCCTCGTTCACCTGCCCGAGCTGGGTATCGCCATAGGTTCTTGAGCGAACGGTTTCTGAGCACAGCATCTACCGCAAGCGCCCACCTCGACCCTGCTTGGTCCGCAAAGCTCCGATATGGCTTCAGTAAAGGCCGCCGGCGTCTTTTGGCTCACGAAACCCGTTTCTCTGTTCATGATAGATGTCGGATAACCACCAGAGCCCGCAGCCACAACCGGGTACCTCAGGCCACGGCCTCAACGGTGACGGTATCAAAGTGCTCGCGGTCGGTTGTGTACAGGATAGCGTGGGCTTTGCGCAGCAGCTCGAGCTTACCGGGGTTTGAAACAGCGTACGGAACTCCACGTGGCAGCCAAGACCATGTTTCGCAGTCTTATTCAGTAGCTCAACTAGGTGTTCT
Organism: Phytophthora cinnamomi; assembly: GCF_018691715.1. NCBI lineage: Eukaryota > Oomycota > Peronosporomycetes > Peronosporales > Peronosporaceae > Phytophthora > Phytophthora cinnamomi. Next base: position 507,639 of record NW_027150933.1, read on the forward strand.
TTGTTCTCGGTGCTGAGCAGGTCACATCCTCCAGCGACAATAAAATTGGGACGTTGAAATTCATCACGCAGTAGACAACGGCTCATCTCAACGAGGGCTTCAATGACCAGAGCGATGTTGTCTTTGTGCACCAAGCGGTTTAGCTACACTAACACCCTTCGTACTCGCTCTACGTCCCTTCTCGCAGTAGTATTGAACGCCTTGGGTCCCATGGACAGGTACAGCACGCCCAACTTCTTGTCGTGCAAGCGCGGGAACACCTCCAGGTTGGCTCCGGGCGGGACATTGATGTTGACCACAATGACGACCTAGGCCGCGGTCGTGATCCCCTCCGGAAAGTCCACCAGCACGCGATACAGGCGCTTACAAGATGAGCTGGACCGGATGCCCAGCAGCTTGGCCCGGGATTGGCCGTAAGACAGCACGGGTTCACACACGTGCTGACGTAGAGCAGCGCGATACACAGCGTGTCGATGCGGGCTCCAAAATCAGAGAATAGCCGCGAGGGTAGACCTTGATCTCAGATCACTCAACCAGAATCTGAGATCAGATCTCAGGTCCCAGGCTGGTTGAAGCGAGTGTTCCTCACTCTTGCAATCTCCTGTCTTGGTTTTTCCTAAGGCTACGCTGTGGACCCAGACTTGCGTCGGCCACACCATCTGCCTTCGAACTCGAACATTCCCAGTTACCCCAAAGCTTGCTCCTCGCTTGGAAGGCCCTTGTGCGCATGTGTGAAGTTCGCTGTGTTCCGTTTTCTTGAATATAAACATGTCCACTCCACACACACTTAGTCCACCTCTCTTCTCAGGCCCTTGGACTCTGGGTCTTAACAACCTCCTCCTTGCTCAGCGACTCCGGCCCCGAGTCGCTTCCAGTCACAAAACTTCCTCCGGCGGCTCAGACGGAGAGCCACACAACGGTCTTCGCTCGCCCCTCAGACCAGAGTGGCCCCGAGAGTTGGCTCGGCTTGAGCCTGTCTTGATCCAGGGTTCTCGCTCTGCACCCTGGGACTTCCGCGCACCACGCCTTGATGTAGGCGAAACGGTGAAGCTGGGAACCACTATCCCAGACTATTCGCGCCACACGGATTCGCCAGCAGCCCTGGAAACCACTATCCCAGGTGCTGCTCTGCCTGAAACCTCAGGGCGAATCACCTTCCGTCCGAAAACACGAAATACGACACTGGGCATACAAGCACCCCAGTACGTAGCAATATGAAAAAACCCCACCGCTGCCACTCAGTAGGAATAGCAACTGAGTTGGTATGTGGAGCTGAATTTGGTCGGATGATCTCTTTGGACCCTGCGGAAGCACCACCTGCGTCTTTGGGGGCAAATCGAACTCTGATTGAATTTAACACATGTAAAAACTAACACTTATCAAGTGATGGAGCAATTTCCCTCTGGGTACACCTTGAGCAATGGTGAGATGTAAACCTTCAAATACTGACTTGGGCAACTCTTCGTGCTGGGTAGATCATTGTATCCACCACGACCGAGATCAAGCCAGCCACGTAGACGTCCACGACGATGCCAATTGGTCACTGCGGGTGAGGCATTTATACCCACAAAGGGGGTGCCTAAGTGTGGTACGGCTGATATGAAGTGAATGAATGAAACTTTCAAGTCGACTTTTCCCAGACCCCTCTGAGCCAACTCGCTCAGACCCTAGACTTCGCCCAGATCTCAGACTCTCGGCTGAGACTCCATAGACTCCTTGGCCAAAGCGGGAGCTGGCCCAGACTCCGGGATCCCTACTTCCAGCTCAGATTCAGCACTCTCAGCCCAGACTACATGATCACAGCGAACGCTGGGCTCAGATCCCGGGTGGTCAAAGTCAAGCACCCCGGGTCTCGGCTGCGTGCCGGCTTAGCTCAGATTCTGAGCGGAATACGCCCAAGACGCAGACCTAGCCGGGACATTTCACCAGGAGCGAGCCAGTCCACTTGAAGTCCGGCGTAGTCGAAGCCGACTGGCGGGTTCGGAATTTTCCTGCTAACCTCGCCACAGACTGCACTAGACCCATAACTCCATAATTAGCGAGGGCGCGAGATATACAAGCGTCGAGTGATCCAGGTGTCATCTTTGGCATTTGTGAATTCAATGCATCCCTCGCAGATGCGCAAACGATAGTCCAAGAGCGTTTACAGAAAGCGTCAGCTTCTGAAGTTGTTGTTCAGTTTGATTTTCAAGTACTACATGAGGAGGGATACCCATTGACCGGATACGATCGTTCGGTGCTGCTAAACTACTTACGCTATTGTTCACGGCCTCCACCTCGCTCGCATGCTCCGACTGGGGGCTATTGGCAGTCTCCATTCTGCTGAGTGGGATCCACTAGTATATTACATAACTATTTCGACTAGGTACGAGCATAAGAAACGTATACAAATTCTGGCTACGTACAGTGCACGCCGAAATTATAGCACTCGAAAAATCAAGTTTAACCAATCGTTGCGTTTTTGACGTCAAACCGGTGCATGTGATTCGTCTAAAATCGACAGAAAATATATGCAGAAAACAGAATTAGAAAAGCTGTCAACGTCTTTTTTTCTTTTTTTGCAATGGATGGAAAACCGATTGTGGGTTGGGTCAAAATTATAGTCGCACTTGGTAAGCTATCGGTAAGATAGGCAACAAACTCTTGGAAAGCTGTTACGAAGGTAACAAATGAGCTAAATCGATTTAATAGCTAGTGTGACGTCTATTGTAGCACCCAGACAAACGAGAACTAACTAGGATGACAAAATTCGGTGGAGACACGTACTATCTTGATTTAGTATAAAAACGAGGTTTTTGAAAGGGTTGTAGAATCCTAGAATTGTTAGTTGAAGTTGACAGCCTTATAGTATCTTGTATCTTTGTAGGAGTCTGTTAAACGTTCTAGTGCTGTCGGTTTTGCTCAATTGGTCAACAGATGCCAGAATACTCGGGCGATTTTTCCGGCTTATTGCATATCCTTTACACTTGCTGTTTGTACATGTATTAAACATAACTGTCAAGACCTGTCATGACTTCCAATGGAATTTTAGACCCTGTAGTGTGTGGCGAGGCGGGTGAGCGCCTTTTGCCGCCCAGGTGTATAGCACGTAGTCACGGGGCTGCCCTTCCGGAGAAAATACTCCTCCTTCCGGATTTCCCAATGGGGTCAGACCTCGGAAGCAGCACTGGTGCCGCAAAGAACGAGGTTGGCGTGTGATCTTGTGAATCCCTGCAGGTGTCGTTTACCTTCGGTGGGACGGAATTCACCGGTTGAGTTGTTTTCACTATGAAGAGGCCAGGAGTGTAGAGCGCTTACGTTACTGCAAACAGTAAGTCTCCACGACAGGGGGTGAAATCACAGGTAAGCCTTCCTAGACAACCAAAAATACAGAGAGTTAATATGCAAATATACAGCCGCTCCCTATTCTTTTGGACCCTTGAGCGGGGGGGGGGGGGGGGGGGGGTCCGTACACCAGTCTACTTGAGTTTCTTCCGGATCACTGGTCAAATCCGGAAGCGCCCTTCACTCACGACCACCAGCTCCCACAAGGAGATAATTAACTCCAAGCAAAAGACGTTGAGAAAGTTGAACTCCAAAAGGGGGACAACCTTCAGTCAAACAATATACAGTCCTAGCACAAAGTAGTCAATCGATTGGATCCAGGGGTGACTACACACAACCTCCTAGAAACGCAGTTAATATGAAATATGCGGCTTCCAGAAGGAGAACCAACAACTGGAATATGAAATAGGACAGGTCACTTCAGGAGCTCGTCGCCCGATCACCGCCTAACTTGGTCTTAGCCTTTGGGAGAGTTCCACGGCGGAAATCGCGGTCACGACAGGCCGCGCAGCTTAGGGCAGCCGGCAGGGTTGGTTCATCCGGGCAAGGCTTGTTCCTCTCACTGCTTGACAGCACCACTTCGCCCCTAAGGACTCCGCAGCACTTGCGCTCTTGTTGGCAAATTGAACTCTCTGATTATATAGTCTGTTACGCGTGTTTACCTACAATCTCTCCGGAAGCAGACATTTTATCTTGAATTCACTATGGTCGGGCATGGCGTAATCACATCGCACGTCGAGCGGGTCATGGAACGGGCAGGAATCTGGTCGGTGCATAACATATCATGGTCGGTCGTCTTGGTCGGTCGTTAACATCTTGGATGGACTATACTTGATACTTGGAAGGGCTTTCTGGGTACATCTCCGGACTTTCTGGGTTCAAATCAGGCGGCGACTGGTCGCATGTGGTCGCTCCGTCGGGAGATCGGCATCGGCGTTCGGAGTTTTCTTCGTCTGGAGTCGTGAAACTGGGGATTCTGGAGATGACTTGGGTTCAGTATGCTCCATCATCGAGCGTTCTCGGGCAGCCTCATTCCGCACTTCACCTCCACCGGCTTGGGCTCTCAGCTTGTGTGTGCCCCTGCTCTCCGCCATGGCTGACGATCTCCAGCGTCGCATGTTTTTTTCCGGACCCATCGCAGGCAGGGTTACCGGATAGGCGCTTGGGCAATTTCTGAGGAGCCGCTTCGCGTCAAGTGTGTAGCTGGGTAAATATTTGATTACGCATTAAAACAAAATCGATTATTTCTTCTTGCGAATGATATCCGACTTGCCCTCGATATATTCCTATTATATTTTGATTTTGATTTTTATCTGTCAAAGGCAGTTGCACGCGGGGGGAGCGCTGCATCCACCCCTGAACGTGGTATCGATCATCTGCGTGGTCGATGGTCGGTAGATACGACCGTCTCTCCTAGCCTACTCAATATCTAATGTCATGCATGCGCGAGTTGCTAATCGAGACTAACTGGATATATAGCGGGTTTTCGTTGTCATAGCTGGTCCGGAGCGTGAACAGCATGCTACATCGGCATGTCGAGTCCGGATAAGGGACCGCGTTGCTGATCACCAGACTGGTCACCAGACACACCGAGTTTGCATCTGCTTGACGAAGGGATCGTTGGTGGTGCCAGGCCATCGATCGGCGGCGAAGTGCTCCAGTGTGCCGATCTAATGCGGTGTCCGTGACTGAAGTTTTTGTGCATGTAATGTTCTGCTCGTCTTGACCTGCGTGTTGATTGTCGTCCATAGCTCGGTGTGGTCACTCGGCTCCATTGCTACGACATTTTCTTCACATGTATTGACCCAATGCGTTCGGTTTGCTGGCCAAATGGCTTGTAATATTGCGTCATGTAGTTGTGCTGTTCTTTTGGACATGTGAGACAGCGACCGTGGCCACGTCCTGGCTCCTACGGACGCTGAGGGTCACATTCTCCGCTCGATCGGAGCTTCGTTAATGGACCCGTGACGGCGGCGGATCCACCCTCGGTTGATCGCGAGGCCCTCATCAACCATACCAGATGTGCTATCATTTGTCCACGATATCAGGTTTGCTCGATCATCATGATATGCCCCCCCCTGTACTCGGAGCATAGCAATTCCGTTGTGGTCCTAGTAGTTATACTTTGCGACCAAACGCGCGAAAATGTAATGTGCTTTTCGTGCATAATGGTAAGCTTGACGACCTATCCAGATAGGTCTGGGGTTTCTAGTCGTGAACGCTCTTCGTGAATATGCGTCCATTTGGCGTACGGATAGCTCTGTACGCATTCGAATGCCTTTTGCTGGAATATGGATATACCCGCCAACACCAAGCGATGTAGCTGCTTTGAATCCTTCGGACTCGCCATAACATACAATAAAAAATGCGATTCTGTCATGTATCTTGTTAAAGTGAAAGAACGCTTTTGTTTTGTTTGCCAATTGTCTTTAGGATAGCGGTAAAGTGGCTAATAAAGACAATTGGCAAACAAAACAAAAGCGTTCTTTCACTTTAACAAGATACATGACAGAATCGCATTTTTTACTATGCTATCTTACAGACATGCTCAATCCGAAGCAAAAGCGGAAGCGAGGACGGTTTCCTCGCTTCCGATCCGCTGCTTCCGTTCTTCCTCGCACAAATCCTGCCTCTGTATTAAAGAGAGGGGGCAGTCTCTCTAACTCTAATGGCTCCATACCAGCCATTGGTGTAGTACCGTAGACTGCATCGACACTTGCCTTCGTATACCATACTGACGTAGTTGTTGGCGACGTTTAATCCTTGGCGACAAGGCCAATGGACCAATCACATGTATAGAAATAGACCATATGACAGCTGCTAATTTTAGCTTTGGTTCAGTCTAAATGGTCGGTGCCAGTTATCAACAGCAGCTCTACGGATGGGGAGGCCATGCATCAAGGGAAAACGGAAGCAGATAAAGAAGTACAAGTGGGTAGCAGTAGACTACTGTCATAATAGCATGCTACTAGAGTACTTGTCAGCACGATACACAACCGGCGAAGCTTTGGATCAATTTTACCCAGACTTGGCGGGACGACAGCGTAGGGCCAAACAACAGCTTATAAGCAAGTGGAGAGCTAATAAGGCGACTATTGAGCTGGCCTGTGAGACCGGAAGGGCCAGCCATCTTAACTTACGTGAGCGCGGTGTAGGTACGGTTCTAACCCCGTTAGCCGAGGAAGAAATTGTACAATGGATCAATTGTTTGCGAATGGATGGCGCTCCAGTCTCTCGCACAATGCTCGAGTTGAACGCGAATGAAGTTACTGATGAATGCGACCTCGGCGAAGATCAATTTACTGCAACATCCACTTGGATGAGGTTGTTTATGCGCCGGCATCGACTTTCCCCTCCGTGCACGAACGCGGCAAGGACAAACAACACCAGAGGACGCGATTGAAGCCGCTGAAAAATTCCGAGCGGATGTGCTGCAGACAATCTTCGAGCGTAACTGCGTTCAGGTATTTAACGCCAATCAAACAGGTAATAACCTCTTTGAGTTTGATTGGTACCATATTCCCTAGTGTATTCGCCCATGCTGGCCTTCTTACGGACACTCGTTCTCCAAAACAAGACGACGAGCTGCACGTCGATACGGATCACCTGGTTAAAGAATTAGAGCGCCACAGAATTGCCGAAGAAGAGTTGACGTCCGACGACGACATAGCCAACAACAACTACAGTTGGAGCGATTCCGACTCTGTAGAAGATTGAGATTAATACTATTAGCATTTCAATCTCCCGAATGTTTAATAACGATCATCTAAATAAATCGGATGGAGAGGTTGAATAAATCATAGCAGATCTATACCTAACCCTATCCCTTGTATGTCGCCGACAATTACGAAAGTACGGTACTTAAACTAAATATACCTAATCTTATTATGTCTGACCCGGTGCTCGCGTACCCATCCCGGGAAGCCCAGTCGGTTTCCGTACCACACCTGGCATTACGCGGGCCTGGCGCAGCGCCGGCGCCAAGCCGTCGAGTCCCAGTCTCAACACTCCCACTAAGTGTCGTGAGTAGGCTTAAGAGTTTTCACCCCTATCAGCTCCCTGGGCTTAGCAAACTGTGTTGCCGGTAGTGCCTTTGTCAGAATATCTGCTGTCATGTCCTCCATAGGGCAGTAATGGATATTCAGCCTTCCCTCTTCTACTAGTTCTCTAGTGTACACTTCATACGTCACCGCTCTCGAATTCCCATCAAGAAGGAGACCGTACGTCGACGTCCCTCTCAAGTATTTGAGCACTCTCCTCGCTGTCTCCCAGTGGGTCTTATTGTAACAGGAATTTACTCAATTCGCTTACTGCATTCGCAATGTCTGGTCTTGTTCCTCTTACCAGATGTTGCAATGATCCGACTAGCCCTCTAAAGGCTATATGAACATGGACATTTTTGGCGGAGACGCCGCCAATTTGCAGAGATTTTCACTGAAAGTTTGCGCCTTAGAAGCGTTTTTTCCGAGCGTTTGATTGGCGCACGTTTCCGCACCCAATTATGCGTCAGTAAAAGTTCAGACATTTTTTTTCAAAAACGGTGTGCGACACACAATATGAACATAGATTAAAGGCCCGGGGAAGATTCGTATTAAACGTTCCTACGCCACTCTACCACGTTGCTAATAGGAAATATATCCTCCATGGTTTGTTAGCACCTTAATACAACGTTTTCGCATCGATAGCACCAATCCTTCCAACGTTTCAGGGGACACCAGGTCCCATGCCTTCAAAATTGCCTTCTTCAGCTCCTCCACCGAGTTGTACTGGCGTCCTCTAGCGTAAACGTGCTGTGTCATGATCCCCCAGACGTTTTCGATTGGATTGAGGTCTGGAGACAGCGCAGGCCAGTCCAAAACGCGCAGATTTTGGCCTTGAAGCCACTCCATCGTGACGAGGGACTTGTGGCACGAGGCGTTATCCTGCTGAAATATTTGCGTCTCCTTGTCAATCAGCGGTTGCAAATGCGTCTGCAGCGTTGCGATGTACTTGGCGGAGTCTTGGCGACCGATTAGAACCTTCAGTTGAGTCTTCTTCCCTCCCACAAAGCCGCCCCAAACCATGACAGATCCACCACCGGTATGGCGACGGACATTGAGCGGCTCAGGGCGGCGTGTGTCCACCCACTGGTAGCGCATGCCGTCAGGATCATCCAAGTTCCACTTCTTTTCGTCACTAAAGACGACATGGCACCACTCCAGGTCGTCCATCATCCCCATCTCTTCAGCCCACTTGACTCGAGCGTCGCGGTGGTGCTTGGAGAGCATAGGACCAGCCTTAATCTTCTTGTAGGAGAGCCAATCGATGTTCTTGATGACGCGCTGAACCGTACGCACGCTGCAGCTCAATTGAAGCTTGTCCTTGACCTTGGCCGCAGAGAGTTTGTGGACCGACACTGCCCTGGCAATCCCTCGCTTCTCGCGCTCGGTCACCGACGGCGGAGTCCCGGTACGTTTCTTCGGCTGAGCTCTTGCAGATGACTTGGTAGCCTTTTGGCACGCACCCAGGGATCGCTTGAGGCTTTCAGCGATCGTCCGGAGGGGCACCCCAGCAGCTGAAAGCGATCGAATCGTTTCTCGCTCTTCGTCGGTTAATATCTTGCCTCTTGCCATCCTGATGAAATTGGAAATGTGGCTATGCGTTTTAAAGGGCGCAGAGACCATAAAAAACGTATTTATAACGCGAATTGAGTGGCTGAGAGAAAACTTACGCATTCTTACGGTGACCTGTAATCTATGTTCATATTGTGTGTCGCACACCGTTTTTGAAAAAAATGTCTGAACTTTTACTGACGCATAATTGGGTGCGGAAACGTGCGCCAATCAAACGCTCGAAAAAAACGCTTCTAAGGCACAAACTTTCAGTGAAAATCTCTGCAAATTGGCGGCGCCTTCGCCAAAAATGTCCATGTGGATATAGCCTGGTGCGCACTGTATTTCCTAAGCTGACATCTCCGTTTCTGCTACGAGCTCTACTCCTCTGAGCTACGGTGTATTCACTGCTGTATAATGCCCCATATTGAACTTTTTCAGTTGTCCATCAATGTATTTGTGCTGTGAGATTGTCATGGTTCAGTTGTTTCTGTTCCTTCTAACCTCCATCTTCAACATGTAGTGGATGTCTCCTAGGTCTTTCATCTTAAATCTCCCCGAAAGATCCTGTTTGAGTTTGTTGATCAGTTCCATATCCTTTGACAAGGTCGTGAGATCGTTCACATATACCACTACAATGATCCAACTCTCTCCCACGTTTTGGGAATAGGTGCAGTATTCTTTATTGCATCAGACAAAACCGAGGTTGGTGTGGAGTACCTTGTACCAAATCTTAGGTGCTTGCTTCAGCCCATATATCCTTTTCTTGAGCTCACGGACCAAATCCTCATGACCTGCCAACTTGAACCTCGGTGGTTGGTGCATATACACCCGCTGTTCACCCTTCATTGACGCATTGAGAAAGGCTGTACTCACATCAATTTTGGTGAATATGGCAATCTAGGATTGTTCCATTTGCCAGTACAAGACGACGCGATTCGAATCGTGCCACTGGCGCATAGGCATCGTCACAGTTGCACCATACTCCTGGTGGTCTTCTTGTGCCACTACACCTTTGCCCGTCCAAGTCCGCGGTAGTGTAAAGCAATATGGAATGGGAGCCACAATTTAGACATTAAATTTTCAAATAAATAACCTAAAATTTTGGCTTGTACTCCAAAGTAGATTTATCCCACAGTTAAGTCCCGTACGCCATGGGCTCGCTGCGGAAGGCGGCCGCCACGGACAGCGCACAGTGGCGAGCCATTTTATTGACCAGGCGAAGATCCATGCATGACATCGCTTGATCGGCTGCCTTCTCGAGTAGCTGCATTCGCAGCCCGGTCTTCTGACCGTATGGAACGTTCATCATCTCATTGTGGCTGAGCGCAAGGTAAGCCTTAGTGCGTGCTTTCAAGGCGCTGCAGCCGCCTGCCAACGGTAGGTAATCAAAGCCTATTAGAGCACATAGAGTATAAGATGTAAAATATGTTTACGTACCTTCAATGGGATTGTACATTGGCGAGTAGGGACCCAGCCGTACCAGCACCAGATCACATCGACCGCGGGCGAGATTCTCGGCCTGATTGTGGACAGGTGCGTTGTCTAAGACAACCACTATATTTTTCCCACGAAGTGATCCTTGTACACATCGTGCTGCTTGACAGCATCATAGATGGAGTCCACAAAGCAAGCATTCACCTCCATCTTGATGCTTCCACGCCTTTTCTCATAATGCACTAGCCCAACCTCAGGCTCGACAGCACACTGGAGCAGCAGGTTAGCGCCGTTTGAAGGCGGAAGCTTCCCCACAGCACGCGCTCCGATTGGCGCCCGCCCCTGGGACCGTTTACAATAACTATTGCAGTTGGTCTCGTCGTAGTACACAATAAAGGCTCCTTCGCGCTCGTGTTTTAGAAACGCTTCTCCAAACACTCTGCGCTTCTCAATGTTCTCTGCGTTATGGCAAGTTTCTGGCTCGACTCTAACCTGCGTACAGTAGAGCATAATACATGTACATGTATAAACACAGATTAGTACGGGGCAACCCATTTAGCATCAATCGATGAAGTACTTACCTGTTTTACGGTGTAAAGCTTGTTGCATAGCTTCTTGCTTATAAGCGACGTGCTGACGAGGACGCCAAAGTCAAGGTACAGCATATCACGCATTTGCGAGAGCGTATACTGACAGTTCTCTTCGAGGTAGTCTACCAGCGCTCTCTCCATCGCTGGCGTGCTCTTGGTGGTGGACGCAAGCGCCCCGCCTCTCTTCTTCAGCTCTGGTGTCCCACGCTCGGCAATGTTACGCGCAGTAGTGGGAGAAGTACCATTGTGGTGCGCTACTAGCATCCAGTCTCCGCCGTCTCGGTGAGTATCAAGGACGTGCGCGCGAGCGGCAAGCGTGTGCTTCGGCTCCTTCGGCATGCTGCCGTTCGAGTACTCACCACCAATTTGCCCTGTACTAAATCCACATTGGCGTAAATCCAAATTTCAGTATTTTTTTTCAATATAGCGGTTAGTTCAGTTACTTCACACGATGTTGCTTTACACTACCGCGAACTTCGACGGGCACTGGCGTAGTTTAGCCTGAAACCGCTCAATGGTGCCATCAGCATTATACTTAACTGCTAATACCCACTAGTATGGTAACTGCTTCTGACCAGGGGGCAGCCGAGTTAACTTCCATGTTCCATTATCGAGTAGTGACGGGTACTCCAAATCCAATGCCTTTCTCCATTGTGACCTGGGTTCTCGGGTTAGTGCCTCCCGGAGACTTTTGGGAACTGAGATCCTATTTTCAATTGTATCTACTGCAATTGCCTTATCGATATGAGTTTGAAAGCACTTGTAGTCCGAGTGCAGCTCAGGAATGATCCGTGTGCCCTCCTGTTGGGTTGGGCCTTGCGCGTTTATGGCTTTGATCCGGATGGATCTGCGCTTAACTCGCACAGGTACTGACGACTGTCTCTTCTTTCGTTTAGCTCCCACTGCTCCTGATGACTACTTCGGTTGTTCAATCACAGGGACTTCCACATTGGTCACCTCTTTATTGGATAATGTATCCAGTGCTTCGATTTCCTTTAGCCCCTCCTTGCTGAGCTGATCCGGTTTTATTCCGAATGACCGAGTAATTATGTTCGAGCCGTTTTCTGTATCGGATGCTACCGACCTGGACACCGGGAACTTGCTGTTATAAGCACCAAACAGCCGGTATCCTTTTGTATCCTCAGATATTCCTAGGAATCTGCACTTGATTGCCCGATCGGATAGCTATTTATCCTTTCGTACAACCGCTGGTACATATGCGAAACCCACGCATCCCCATACCTGGAATGTCTTCGGGTCTGGACCCACTCCTTTAACGAATTCATAGGGATTTTTGTTCTTTATACGGCTCATTGGCGTGCAGTTCTGCACATACGTAATGTATTTCAGTGCTTCCGGCCACAATTTATCCGGGATTTCTGCGTCACGTAGCGCACACCATTCTTTACTCATCTTAGTCTGATGGTCTCGCTCAGTCGCTCCATTTTCCTCTGGGCTGTATACATTCGAGGTCTGAAATGTTATTCCTTTATCAGTGCAGAATGCTGTCACAGCTGCGTTCACGAACTCCTTCCCTCTGTCGGATCTTATACGACGAATCGCGAACTTTCCCTCTCTTTCCAGCCGTAACAGCTGCTCTTTGACCTTTAACTGCACCTCTGTTTTCTTGCGGAGGACGAATGTCCATCGCCACGACGTTTGGTCGTCAATGGTACTGAGAAAATATCTGATCGATCCAATGACTCCGTATACTCCTAACGTCCTCGTGGGACCATTTGTATCCATATGTATGGTGCTGATATGTTTCTCGTCCCTAGATGCCATCATATTTCTGTAACTTATTCTGCGCATTCCATTCCGGTGCATATATGGCAGACGAACGACACTTTCGTCAGTGCGGCTTTACTGAAACGCGGCAGTACTGGTATCAGATTTCCGCTCATTACCTCTATTAGTTTGTCTCTGCTGAGGTGTCCCAATTTTACATGCCACTCTCTAAAAGCAGCCTTTATCGGTCTGTACGCTGGCTCCTTTAATGGTGCAATCGGTTTTGCCTTTACCGCAGAGCAATTTATTTGCCTCCATCTCAGCGTGCGCCTGCACATAGTAGACCCCGTTTACTGTAATGGCTACAAATGCCATCTTATGCTTCCAAAGTACAAACTTGCACTTCCCGTCTATACTTTGCACTATTTGATAGCCTGTTTGTTTTAGCCAATATTCACTATGTTTGCCTTTGCTTCAGGCACCAAAGCCATATTATTGAACTTAAAAGGACGAATTCTGTCCAGACTACTCAAATTAAGCTGTATGGAGCCAACATGTGTAGTGCTAACTTTAGTTCCTTCTCCAAATGTAAACCTAAACGCTTGGCTCGGCCGTTTGCTCAAAACAGTGTTGCATCCGCGGTTAGTCCATAACAGCAGCCTGAATCTAACACCCAATCATAACCGGTGATGTTGGTTACATTTCGCTCTAACACGTCAGGGTAAAAATATCTTACCGCCTCTTCAATGGCTTTCGCCGCCACTTCGATGTTGCCGGAAGCCTCCGAGACCTTTCCAGCAAGTGCCGGAACGACCGATGACTCAACGTCTTCCACGTCGTCGTCGCCACTCATCGAAGTATTCGAAACGACCGGTGAATGAGGTGTCAGCGGTGACACAGCCATGAGCGCATCAACATCCGCCTTGGCTTGCTCCGGCGTCAGCGTGTCGCTGCGTCGTGTCTCTTGCACATCGCTTGTAACTTGAGCGACCGCAACCTTCTTGGCCCTCTTGATTTGCCGAATCATCACAGCATCGACCGGAATTTCGACGCGCGCCGCCTTGGCCTTTATCTTGGCGGCCGCCTTTGACCCCTTCACATAAGCGACCGGCACCGGCTTCTGCAGCATGGGGCTCCTGAAGATGTTGATGCGATACACTGTCAAGCTTCTGTCCTTTTTCACCGCGGGGCAGTCACGTTTCATGTGCGCGAGACCGTCCCGGTTGTAGCCCCCATCGCAATAGAAGCACTCATCCTTGCGCTTCCGCTCAACACCACGCGCCTTGCGCTTGCCCAGATGCTGGGACGCCCTCACATGATTTTCGGGCACAACCACCGCTTACATCGCCTCAATTTCGCCGCGGCTCTTGTTCGTGAAGATATTGCGCAGCAATGCTTCAACCTTATCCAGCCGTTGGTGTAATCCACCTGGTTTCCCCAGTACTGACTTGGGAGTAAAGCCAGAACATTGATAGCCATGTACTGGTTCGGAATCATCGCCACGCCGTCCAGTGCCTCGCGCAAATGACGGTTGATCCGATTACGCGCCTCTTTGACACACAGGACGATATCGCCCACTGACGCAAAAACTATTGCCAGAGCCTCATCAAACCGCGCAATCATTGCGGCCATCGCATGTGCATTCGACTGACCGGACACAGTCTCGAGTCGCTTCCATGCAACAGGCAGACTTTCGTCGTTGAACAAGACGCGCAGCGACTCCATGTACGACCTGGGCAGCGTCTGGTTGAGCAGCGACCTAATGTAGGTGTCTTGCTCGTTGAGATTTGCCAGCTGCCACTTGTACGGCCTCTGCGCTTCCGCATCGTCCGTGTGCATCGGACGGGAAATCTCGCAGCTTGTCCGCAGCATATCCTCGTAGGCGAACGCTGGTTCTACCAGGCCGTTGACTAGCGCTTCACGTCGCATAGTCCCACTCTTCTGGCGAAGGTGCCCAACGATCAGGTCCTTCTACACCCCGAACGGCTTGGTGTCGCTCGCAAAGATGAGGCGGTTGAACGGATTACCGCTAGCGCTGTTGCTTATGATCACTTGTACTCTTAACTTGACATGTTAAAGTGAAAGAACGCTTTTGTGTTGTTTGTCAATTGTCTTTATTAGCCACTTTACCGCTATCCTAATGCTATCTTACAGACATGCTCAGTCCGAAGCAAAAGCGGAAGCGAGGACGGTGTCCTCACTTCCGATCCGCTGCTTCCGTTCTTCATCGCACGTATCCTGTCTCTGTATCAAAGAGAGGAGGCAGTCTCCCTAACCCTAGTGGTTCCATACCAGCCATTAGCGTAGTACCGTAAACTACATCGACACTTGCCTTCGTATACTTAAACTAAATATACCTAATCTTATTATGTCTGGTCCAATGCTCGTGTATCTATCCCGGGAAGCCCAGTCGGTAACCGTACCGCACCTGGCATTCCGCGGGGCTGGCGCAGCGCCGGCACCTGGCCGTCGAGCCCCAGGCTCAACATACTGTATCGTACTTGGCTTGCACCACTAACCACCATTGCTGAGAGTAGTGATTGAAGAGATCGTCAATCCACAAGCCAGAATGGTATGCGTATTGTGAGTGCGTCTTCGCAAAGCGGATACTTGGGGTGAAGCGTTCCAAGACTCCATACGCCGCACGCGTTATCTGGGTGACAGCATAAATGAGCAAGTGCTGTAGTACAGAGTTGTGCTGCTCGTTGAAAGTTCTGGAGTACTAAACGCCTCGCTGGATGGGTCGATTTCCGCTGGGATTGCGGCCGAAAGAGATTTCCACCGTAGTCCATCATATGTGACCAAACAAGGTCTATCATATTCCTTACATTGACTCAGATATCGCAGCCACCAGCAATCATAGGTTTCAATATACCATTTTCCAAAAAGCTGTCTTCACTTAGTGCTCGTGGGTCAATGTGTTGCAGCTGCCAATTCATGGTCCATGTTCGGTATGTAGTATTCTGGTCTGGGGTCCACCAATTGCAAATCGCGCTGACTTCCTTTGAAATACTATCTAGTAGTTACCCTGCTTTTACACAGTTCCTCCTACCAACTCCGCAGCGGTGGGATCGTGTATCCAACGGGTGATTAGGACAGACCCAACAGCGAGGGGGCATCGACTGTCAATAAGATATTTTCGGGCGTTCGTATGGAATATATGGCATATAGCCCTCCAATAGAACCGCTTTTTCGAGTCGTTCCCGCTCAGTAATTTAGTTGTACCCGTGGCCTCTGACATAATGGTTTGGCGATGTAGATCTTTCTGACTGATAAGGTCGACTCATGCTAGTTATCGTTCGCCTAGTATCATATTGACTATAGCCGATCGTGTTTTGCCCAAGATCGGACGTGCATCGTTATCAGGAAGGGTTACAGTATCCCACTCACGAAGACTGATTTATATGTGCGGCGTGCTTTATGAATGATTCGCTGTTCCTTCCTCGTCCGCTATTGCCAATGCGACTCGGCGGACTTGTAGACTAGAATCGCTAGTAGGTAATGCTTATTGATGAGATGTTATTCGTACAGCCTGAAACATTCTACCATCGCGCATCAGTTTGACCATTGTCCTCCTCATTGCACACGATGAGGGTTCGTCAAATTTGTGTGCTAAGAGTGCGATCTGACGGGCCGTCTCCTGAAAAATGTAAATCGCAGCATTATTATCGCAAACCTGTATGCCACAATCGTTTGATAGGTGAAGTCCCGTGATGGCAATATGACATGCACATCTTGTTGATGTTATATCCGCCCAGTGGCACTTGATATTCCCTATAATGCTGGCATTATCACGGATAACCGCCCACGCGCCACTAGCTCGTGTGGAACCGGCTTCTACACGCTTCCGTCTACCGACGCTGTCGGTGTCAGTCTCGTTCGCCGTTTTAGCTCCGTCCGTTGTGTCCACCTATTTCGACTAGGAGGTGGCTGTGTTTTGGAGCAGGGTATGCACTGTCTGTGATGTCATAATGCGCAGTACGGCACGTTTTGGAGTTGTCCACCCCGGTATCCTCCTAGTTTTGTCCTAGAGGGCCGATGAATTTGTGACTTGGTGGCTGCACACCACTTGAGTCGAGCTAACTTGCTGCAAAACTGAATGCAAAATGTTTTTTGCTATAATATCTGTAATCACATTTGTTGCAATCTCTAATAAATAGCTACCTGGATTATTTTAAGCTTCATAGTCGCCGTTATGCGTTTCGACACCTCGTTTTTTCTCGTACGAGGTGTACGACGTCTTACCCGCGTAGTGTAGTTGCCTAGCCATCCTCTGTTGCGGCATCACATTCTTCCTCAGGTCTTTAACGCCAAATGAAATCTTAGAATACCCTGTCCGCTAGAACGTTGTATGCAGCTGAGCCAACACTATGCAAAATGTCGCTGTTGCTTTCGGGCACACAAGTTGCTTCCTGCCAGCAAACCTGGAAGCAAACTGAGCAGATTTGCTGCCACTCCGGTAATTTATTTGCTGTCGTCCTAATTTGGAGCGTGCGGTAAGGATAGCTGACAGCAAATTGTCCGTAATTTAAAAAATGAGACTGCCGCCCAGGACGTTTAGCATAGCCTTGCGAACTTGTGTCCAGGATGCGTCCAGGATCGTCCAGGACGCGACCTGGACCAACCATGATTGACGTCCAGGATGTAATTTTCGGTAATATAGTACGGGAAATATATTCGTATACTTTTTGTACACTATCAGCTGGATTTGATACTATTTTATGAAAAAATATCGTATGGTTGTTTAATCGGTTCCAGGACGGGCGATGAAGAATCTAGCACGTCTGCGAACCCAACAACTTAGTGCGTAGCACTCCCGTGTGTTGTATTGTGCGTGCACACCAACATGTATGCTCAATCAGGTGTAGTTTTGTCATGTGTATGCATACAAGTGACCCGGTTGATGTCCATTGAAGTGTCCAGGTTGTAACCATACGTGTTGGTAATAGTATCTTGGCTGGTGTCTGTGATGAACCTTACCACCGACACTAACCGGGACACTATTGTACAGTCAATGTCCAGGTTGGTGTCAATTATATCCAGATTGGTGTCCAGGCTGGTGGCCAGGGCGGTGGCGAGGGTGGTCAAGACATCCAGGTTGGTGTCCAGGTTGGTGTCCTGGATGGACAGGGCGTCCAGGTTGTACATGGTGTCTGGGTTGATTTGACATCGGGGTATGTATTGACGTTAAGGTGAATTATCCTACTTGTCTGCTGAGGAGATATCCATGCATCTACTACGTAGGCTTTAAAAGGGCATTCAAGACTGAACCGAAACCAATGCAGACCTGTATCCCAAATGCACTCGTTATTTTCTCATTCAGCATTCGTTACACGAAGTTGGCCACGTACACCACACGTCACCTTGTTGTCTCTAACGTACTCATAAACGCGCCAGTACTTGCCACCAGCGAGACTCATGAGACGGAGGCCTTCGACGATCGGGTCATCAATGGGTAGAGATGTAGCACCTACGCCTGCACTGGATGTTGTCATAGACATATCGCACATGCTGACCAGTTTAACTCGCTTGGAAACTCACAACTGTTGGTTCCGCTTCGTGCCACTTTCGGTTTCTCCCACAGCCAAGTGAGAGCAGGCCTTCTCGCACAAGCGGTAGGGATAGTTCTCCCATGCGCCGCAGCCTACGTGGATCCTGCGGAGCGCCTTGCGTTCAAACGTACCCCCTGCCTTCTTCCCCGTCTTCTAGGTCGCATTCGGAGTCGTTCTCACTGATTTCATTAGCTTGCTGTGTTGCTATTTCGCGATTTTCTTCGATTTCGTCACCCGAGCAGCTCTCATTATCATCTGTAGATCAGCTTCGGCGCGCCACTGTTGCGGAAGGGAATAAATCTTGAAATGAGGGAGACGAGGGAAAAGCGGGAGGGCCAAAGAGCGATCAAAGATAGGAGGAAGCGTGTAGGGGAACGAGTGCAGATCACAACGTGACGACATCGTCTTTTATTTTTCTTCATACTTTATTTTATCCTGGACACAACCTCGGTACTAGTTCGCACGGCTATGCAAACATATCCTGGGCAGTAGGTTTTCTGTAAGTTAAAAATGATTTGCGGTCATAGCAGCAAATTAGAGCCGCGGCGGAGATGCCCTGATAGCTTTTCCAATTCTTTTTTTTGCATCTGTTTTCTGTCGATTTTAGACGAATCACATGCAACGGTTTGGCACCAAAAGTGCAACAATTAGTAATAAAACATTATTTTTCGATTGCGGCTATAATTTCGGCGCGCACTGTAAGAATAATGTTGAGCGTCAGCTAGAGTGAGTTTGTGGCTGGCGGCGGCGATAACAGTGCTAACGGCGATGGTGGCGGTAACGCTACGCGGCGAGATCCGTGTAGCGTGACCGGCTACAGGCGCGCAGCGCGGTCTCGCGGACTGTGCAGGTCTCATGGGGGCGGGATCTGCTGCAAGGTGGACGGCTGCGCCCGCGCACCTCAGAGTGCGGACCTCTGTGTCGCACCCGGGGAGGGCCACGGTGTACTGTCCCGAATTGCGGTAGCGCGGTTCAGTCACGGGTGTGTGGCAAAAAGCACGGCGGCAGTAGTCGCCTCGAGACGGAGGGCTGCACCAAGGCCGCTGACGAAACGTAGATGACCAAGTTTGTAAGCTGGTGTTACGTTGTAGACTAATCCCATCTCCTGCTGTTGCCACATTGATTGTCGAGATTCTCAAAATTTAGGGGATTGAGCGGGGGGGGGGGTAATACGCTAAGAGATAAGTATTGCGAATTGAGCCCCCAAAGCCTATTGGGGATCTAAAAATGCGAAGCGATTTCCAGTGCTGAAGAAAGTAGCTGATATCATGTTTGCAATTCCTACGTCATCTCCAGCATCGGAAAGATGTGGCGAGGCCGGTGAAACCTGAATCACCCATGTGTGCGGTGGCAAGCCCGGGGAAGTGGTTGTAGGCACTTCTCGGGACACCGCTGAAAGCCAGCCATTTCACCTGCTGTCTCCAGCTCCAAACGAGCTGCCTTTTTCCTATGTGCGCTCACCTTAGAACATTATCTGCCGCCCTCACGAAGCTCCAACCCCGCCATCTCCATCGCCATGCGTGTGCTTGCCTCCAACAGACCCACCCGGGCTTTCTCCAACAAGCAAGTCGCTCGGTTTTACTTCTCGCCGGCGCTCGACGAGCAAGCAGAACCGACGGGCCATCAAGTCTGCAAGTCTTGCGGAAAGCACCGCAAGCACACGCCTCGCTCGGGCTACTCCAACTTGATTTCGCACGTCCGAGACAGCCACGCTAACTACGAGGACGGGATGCGTGACGCAAGCGCTGCTGCCACCGGAACGCTCGTCCCGTGGGTCAGCCAGAAGGCGACAAACCGATTTGGTTGGATGCGTTGGATTGTCATGTGCAATCTCCCGTTCGTTTTCTGTGAGTCAGACGAGACTCGCAGGTACGATCCCGATACTACATTCAAGTTTCCGTTTGTATCACTAACATTTTGGCTACCGTGTTAACGGTAGGTTTACCAACTTACAGCCGATCTCTGTCGAGACGCACTATGGTGACATGGAAAACGTCGTGAAGGCCGTTGAGAAAACCATCGATGAGGAGATGCCCAAGAACATTGGCCTTATCATCGACGGGTAGTCGCATGGAACCGAGCACTTCCTGGCGGTGTATGCATGTTATGAGTCCTCGGATGCCCATCGATTCTCGCTCCTCGCCATGGCTCCAATCATCGACGAACTCGACGACGCGCTCAATGCGGACGGCCACACAGCGGCCATAGCACGTTTGTTGCCGTTTTTTTGGACGGTCTCTAGCGGATGTGCTGTTTCTGGTAGGGGATAATTGCGCAGTCAACAAGCGTCTGGCTAACCTTACGGGTGTGCCACTTGTTGGCTGCGCAAGTCACCGTCTCAATCTCGCGGTGCGGAAGCATCTCGCACCCTATGAGGACGCGCTGGGGCAAGTCCAAGCGCTTATGCGTAAGCTACGCACGCTCGAACAAGCCGCCAAGCTTCGGTATGAGTATTATTTTGTGCATTACTTTGTTTATATTATGACGATTACTAATATGTCGCTACTACTTCACAGACAAAAAACCTCTCTCCAGCCTATCCTCCGCCAAGGCACGCGATAGTCGTCGACGTTCGCAATGCTCGCGCGATATTTTCGCAGGGCGACGGACGCTGTAGGGACCACAGCGCAGGATACAAGTGCAAGCACCCGGGTGATTGCATGAAGTGGGCACAGGCGAAAGGCTTATGCGTGAGGCACGGTGGCCGGTCTGACGCAAAAAACAGCAGCGGAGCGCCTCCGTCCGCGACCGATACGGACGCACCAAGCAGCGACGCTGTCGAGAATACCAGTCACAGTGCTGTGTCCCACGCGAGCACCGTCATTAGATTTGTATTAACGGACGAAGCGCTACCGGTCGCCGCCCTAGGGTTGTATCGGGCGGTTGGGTGCACCACTGTCGTCGATCGGCAGGGGCTTTGCCGATTCCACAACATCAAACCTCACTACAACAGCCTCACACTGTGTGAGTCACAGGGTGTCGAAACGTGGCGCACGAAAACGGATTGTGTCTGGCGCACTGCAACGCGAGTACTAGTACCAATCGTTTCATCCAGGTCTCACATGGTAGCGAAACTATTTTCCCGGAGTCTACAACTAACGGCCTAACCTCGAAATCCGCGGATCGACCCACCGGGTAAATGCTCGCCAGAAAGAACTCCTACCCACAAAATACTGCGGCGCAGTCTTGTCGGCTCGATCCATCGAGCTGTCCTCTATCCTCGGCAATGATGCGTGTGGCGCCGTGCAGTTATCGCCGACGTCCCAAACAACGGCTCGCAGGCAGTAGCACGCGGCCGATCAGTACTGCAACGAGGTTGCCGCCGCCAGCGCCGTCCACTTCACCCGCACGAATCTCACACCTCGGATGTCGATGCCTATGGTTACTACCAGGGATCCCGAAAATTCAATATATACCAACTCAGGCATACCAACCAAAACAAAAAAAAATCGAAGAACTTCCGGATGCTGCGGTGGGTGGCTGGTGAGGGGATGAGGTCTTCCAGGTCCTCGTCGTCAGGGGAGAGGAGCTCGAAAAGGCGAAACTCTCGCGCAAGCATTGCGAACGTCGACGACTATCGCGTGCCTTGGCGGAGGATAGGCTGGAGAGAGGTTTTTTGTCTGTAAAGTAGTAGCGACATATTAGTAATCGTCATAATATAAACAAAGTAATGCACAAAATAATACTCATACCGAAGCTTGGCGGCTTGTTCGAGCGTGCGTAGCTTACGCATAAGCGCTTGGACTTGCCCCAGCGCGTCCTCATAGGGTGCGAGATGCTTCCGCACCGCGAGATTGAGACGGTGACTTGCGCAGCCAACAAGTGGCACACCCGTAAGGTTAGCCAGACGCTTGCTGACTGCGCAATTATCCCCTACCAGAAACAGCACATCCGCTAGAGACCGTCCAAAAAAACGGCAACAAACGTGCTATGGCCGCTGTGTGGCCGTCCGCATTGAGCGCGTCGTCGAGTTCGTCGATGATTGGAGCCATGGTGAGGAGCGGGAATCGATGGCCATCCGAGGACTCGTAACATGCATACACCGCCAGGAAGTGCTCGGTTCCATGCGACTACCCGTCGATGATAAGGCCAATGTTCTTGGGCATCTCCTCATCGATGGTTTTCTCAACGGCCTTCACGACGTTTTCCATGTCACCATAGTGCGTCTCGACAGAGATCGGCTGTAAGTTGGTAAACCTACCGTTAACACGGTAGCCAAAATGTTAGTGATACAAACGGAAACTTGAATGTAGTATCGGGATCGTACCTGCGAGTCTCGTCTGACTCACAGAAAACGAACGGGAGATTGCACATGACAATCCAACGCATCCAACCAAATCGGTTTGTCGCCTTCTGGCTGACCCACGGGACGAGCGTTCCGGTGGCAGCAGCGCTTGCGTCACGCATCCCGTCCTCGTAGTTAGCGTGGCTGTCTCGGACGTGCGAAATCAAGTTGGAGTAGCCCGAGCGAGGCGTGTGCTTGCGGTGTTTTCCGCAAGACTTGCAGACTTGATGGCCCGTCGGTTCTGCTTGCTCGCCGAGCGCCGGCGAGAAGTAAAACCGAGCGACTTGCTTGTTGGAGAAAGCCCGGGTGGGTCTGTTGGAGGCAAGCACACGCATGGCGATGGAGATGGCGGGGTTGGAGCTTCGTGAGGGCGGCAGATAATGTTCTAAGGTGAACGCACATAGGAAAAAGGCAGCTCGTTTGGAGCTGGAGACAGCAGGTGAAATGGCTGGCTTTCAGCGGTGTCCCGAGAAGTGCCTACAACCACTTCTCCGGGCTTGCCACCGCACACATGGGCGATTCAGGTTTCACCGGCCTCGCCACATCTTTCCGATGCTGGAGATGACGTAGGAATTGCAAACATGATATCAGCTACTTCTTCAGCACTGGAAATCGCTTCGCATTTTTAGATCCCCAATAGGCTTTGGGGGCTCAATTCGCAATACTTATCTCTTAGCGTATTACCCCCCCCCCCCCCCGCTCAATCCCCTAAAATTTGAGAATCTCGACAGTCAATGTGGCAACAGCAGGAGATGGGATTAGTCTACAACGTAACACCAGCTTACAAACTTGGTCATCTACGTTTCGTCAGCGGGAGCCACGAAGTCGTCGAAATCCGTGGCTGGATCCAGCATGAACACGACCGTCATCGCATTTGAGTCGAAGATCGTCACCGCTTCTGATTTCGCTCGAGAAATATGATTTGTTGGTGCTCAAGCGGGACAATCATGACACATTTGTACGTACAGTCGTCTGATAGACCATCATCAACACCCGTTGGAGCTCTGGGGTTGGCTGGCAATATGTGTAGCCGGCGATGCTAACTCAACTATATGACTGAGTACCCCGATGCCTGCTACTACTTGATGATTTCCTCCTTGTTCCGAGTCGCTCTCCACCGACTCAGCCAATCCATTACCCGGTTCTTCTTCCGACGACGTCCCACCGTACGCCGCATGGTACATAAGTTATTCCGCGGAATAATCCTCAACAGGTCGGCACCAGATCCGACCGTATCTGACCCGTTTTCACTGATTTTGGAACCGATTGACCCCCCCAGTATTTCAAGTTAGAACGAGTATCAGGGAGCGAGGCTCGCTCGTGGCGCTTACCAACGCGTAAGCGTGGCCGTCTAGGAGACAAAAAGGACGAGGACGACAAGAGTACTGGCAGTAATGACCTCAACGCTACTCGTACAAAGATGCCGCTGGCTCTAGCGCCTCTTAGAAACTCGACGATGCGCTCGCGTACGGTACGAATTGTTAAACCTTTCCTCGGACAAGGTAATGTCATATATATATCGTATCTGTTTACACGTATAACGTGCCTGGTATTCGGTTGTGGTGTCCACTGCAACCAGTACAACGTGGTCAATGCATTGGACCGGCAGTAACAGCGGCCCGTTGGACATCACCTCGGGCGCCACCGACGACCTCGGGACACCAGTAGATCACGGCTGCTACCGCTAAGGGTGGAAGCTGGCGATATCATCCGCCACGTGATCGAGGTCTACCTTCAATGTGAAGAAATAGATAACCCAGCTACCGGTTCAAACACTGAGTTTTCAAACAAGCAATCGAAAGGTGTTGTCAAGGGATTATATCGGCGCCGAATAACTATATAATCTGGCCGATTCGGTGTGGCTGTCAGTGTTCTTTGGTTGTGTGTGCTGTAGTGATTTCATGTGCGATCTCCACATGGCTTCTTTTGTTGCCGACAGCCACTACACGAAGTCTCCCTGCTCCTGCGCGGCGGGACAGCAGGTTGTGTATTGCTATTCGGCGATAGCTCGGCCGGCGGCTTCCTCTCTTCAGCCAACAACGCAATGCTTTGTTTGTGAGCGGCAGGTGGGGATAATGCTTCATTTACACTCGTGGAATGTATTACCACTTGAGTTCGGTATTGAAGCAGCATCTTCAGGCAGAATTTGGATATGCTCTTGCGTTGTTGCGGTAGGGTTCGACGATACGAGTGCTGTAACTGACATGATTGACTACTCATCAAGGGTTGAGGAGCCATTGCACCTTCATGGCGTTGAGAGATTATCCTGCCGGTTGTATTTTCGCATGGTGTCGATATTGAGATATCTGAAGCCCGCTCTAAACTGCCTATTGCGTTCATAGTACTTGGCGGCGATGGGGTTGGCGAATCCAAACGGTGTGCATCTGCAAGGGAAAGAAGGGTAAGCTGAAATGCGACGGGCTGAGAGGCAGTAGATAGAATGCAGACCAGGGTTTTAGTTGTCAACTATAGCTTGATGTTCAAGTTGGCCCAGTAGTTCTCCTTCTGCTTCAAATTACGCCAGCCGAAATGGCTGCGATTTTGGGTGAATGCCGGCACATATACAGCAGACGAAGTCATACACCATTACGAACACCTGTCGCGTTTTGGGGATGCTACCCCCCTAAACGCGACAGGTCTTCGCTACAGCCAAGCTGGCGACAATGTTTCCGTGCCTACATGCTTTTGTTGTGAGCTGTGTTTACCCACCGACGGTGGCGCGGGCGCCAAATAAGTCGAATTTGATAACTTCGGCTGCGTGACACGGTCGGTAAAGAGGCAAATCAGTTTATCGTACCGTTTTTCACATCGCCGCTGGATGTTCTCCACCGTTCGTTATAGTCCATGAGGAGACGACGTCCCTTCGCGCATCAGTTTCATCAGCGGCTTTGACATTACATCCTTATTAGTTATCACACAGGGAAAATGCATAAGTAGGCGAGCTTCACCCTAGATGTAAGTTGATGTCACCGTGGAAAAGCATCCCGTTTTGTGGCATGCACTCTGACATTTAATTTAGAATAGAAGGCACTTGCTATTGACCTCCTCGACAGATATCGGCTTGTAGCCCTTGATCCGAGGTGTACACGAGCACGTGTACACGACGCAGTATGGATTCTGGGCTGGGGTAGTGGTGCACTTAGGTACTCAGACAACCACGGGCCACTAAAACAGGGAAGAAAACGACCCTTCACTTCTAACAGCCTCAGGATAGTGGACTACAGGGTGGAAGCTCCTCTAGTTCGGTGCTTCATCTATTCGACGCTCGAACGCTTGATGTTCTAGACGCGACTCCATTCGGGGCGGTTAGCTTTCGCCTGCGCCCGTCATTGCCTTCAATGCTTCCGCACTGAACTTATAAACTAACCCACAGCGGACTATCTGAGTCCAGAGTTCGGTGTTGAATATGTCCGGACCTTTCGCCCCAACATATCGTATGAACCGGTGTAGCGCCCGTGTTCCCCCATTTTGTTCGTTCAAATGGCGAAATCCTACCAAACTCCGTCGCTAGGTATTAATGGCGATGCTCGTGACCATGTCACCGACCCTGGAGCACGGGAAACACGGGGATACTACGCAGGCTCAAGCAAACTGCGTTTTTAAACGTTCACCGGAAGTAAGGGTAGAAGCAAGACCGAAGGCCAGTATGATATCCGTGCTATAGGCAATTTGACTGGGGTGGATGGTGTAGGAAGTCTCCTGGTGTGGCACGAGCGATTGGTTCATACATGTGCCAAACACCTTAAAATATGGATCGCGCCCTCGATGCTGTCGCAATGTCAGGTAAAAGAGTGTGACGCTCGTCATGCATGAAAACAGAAGGCGAAGCGCCAACGAAAGCAGCTAAATCGCGGAATTGGAGCTCATAAATGAACTCGTATACGCAAATCGGATTTTCCAAGGCCAATGTATGGGACACGGTATAAGGCTGTAGAGGTGATAATTGACGAGTGGAGTAGGATTTTGACGCGGCACGGACTCACGAACAAGTCACCATCCACTGTCAACGCTCGTCCGGCAGTACGTCGTGTGAGCAGCGGCAGACTGGGCGTGAGATAAAGGAGACCATTCAAAGAGAGACTGGACCGGCTAATAGCGCGCGATTCCCAGTGAAGTAGTATTTGATAGACAAGGGAGGCGAGTTCGTGAACTAAGTGAAGGACAGTTAGTACTAGTCGCGGGGAATTGAGCCCATCAAGGTAGGGCCGAAGGGCTCCTACTGAAATTCCTGTGAAAGGGCCCATCAAACGCTCATGGAACGATCAAGGCGCAGATGCACGTGTCCGGCTTTCCACGCACATTGTGGTCGTATACACACAAGAACGCTGTATAAATAAAAACGATCGGGTATACGCAAAGCCGATTGAAGCTGTGCCGAACGAGCGGATATTCGGGGTGGAACCCGTTACTTGGCTACTTGTGCAAGGCCTTAACTCGCGTATGCACTGATTCAGTTGAGTAGATTCTTGTCTCAGCCGACCTCTAAGTACGTCGCAGCTCGTAATCGCGTCTTGCGTGACATGGTGGGGAATACGGAGTATGGGATTGGATACTTTAACGGCAGCAGTGACAGTTATGATGCAATAGTGCTGCAAGGATTTTATGATAGTGTTTGGGCGAGCGACTCTGAGTGACGAAAAACCACAAGTGGATTTGTCTTCATGCTGGTGAGTGGTGTCATTGCCTGGGTAGCTCGGCGACAGCTACTAACCGCCTTCTATCGACGATCGAGGCTGACTATATAGCTGCCTGCCAAGCAAGCATGGTAGCTACTGTGGAATGCAACACTGTGGCTGAAGTTCTGAGTTATCTCACAATCAAGCCAGGCTCCGGAATCGACAGCACATTATGTCAACTAGCCCTACCTGCGCTTGCAGGACGAGGCACATGGAATTCCGCTGATACAATGTGCTAGAGCAAGTCCAGCGTGGGTCGACTGTATGGGCGAAAACCCAAGGCGAAGCGAAACCTGCGGGCGCATTAACCAAATCACTGGAGAAGGCCCGTCTCAGCAAGCTGTGTGAAATGGTGAGCGTCACGACTTCTACGTGAGGTCCATAACCTTCTGGGGTTTGAGGGAGGCGTGTTGGAAAGAAGTACCAGATCCTCGTCTTGGGATGGCTGCAGAGCAACCATACACTTAAACCAGAACTGGGTCGTTTCACGTCTAGGTACCGTCGCCACCAGCTACAACGGACACTAGCGACGCCAGCTGATGTAGCCGCGGTAGGATAGGAAGCCGTACTAAAATAAAGCAGTTCTCAATCAGCGAGCAGCTTGCCAGACCTCTCTTCCAATCCTAGTTACCAGGATCCACGCTTCAACAGAACTCGTTGGACTTGGCATGGGGGACCGTCCGATTGTGGAGACGAATGCAATAATGCTGCTGGCGATGGGCGGGGCAAGGAGGATGATTGCACAGAGTTTGGAGAGCAAGGTAGAGGTGAGACCATCACCTTGCGTGGGAGCGCGCGGGATGTCAGGTGATTCCCTAACGGGCTTGACTGAGAAGATCATCTTTGATACGAGCTTCAGCGATAGGCCCCCCGTTAGGCCCAATCGGGTGACGATAGCAACGCGCTTGGATGCATGCTAGAATCTCGCGAGGCGTCAGCATATAACCCTTGCAATAAATTCGTCCGGAGTTTCGCCGCATCTTCCTTTGGCGCCTCCATGGAGAAGATCCGTTCACACTGAGATTTGGACTTTGGGATGTGATGGTCGGCCACCTTACTGCAGTTGCAGAAGATCCCTTCACACTGGTTGTTGGGCTCCTGAATACTTATAAACTGTTCTAAACGTTTTAGAGTATTTTAAGCGTTAGTTACTCTTCCAATTCAACTCCATCTCTTCACTCACTGCATTGGGAGTACACATCAATCACAAGACTGTAATGTGCTCTCGCCTCTTCTCACGAGGTGTATCGTTTTATTTGAAGTAACCTAGTTGCTCATTTCACCCCATGGATGTGTTTTCGCGTGACGTGACGATGGTCGATTCCCCATCAACAAAGTGCTCCACTCCAACGATCGGGAGGATGCCTGCGGTATGGCAGTCTGTGCGCGTCGCACGCGGCTGCAAACCCAGGACCCAGCAGTGGTCTACACAGCAAGCAGAGGCGACGCGTGGGAGCCACAGAGGACTAAGGGTTCCGACTGAGCGAACGCAGCAAACCTTTTGATCAGCGCAGCGACGTCTCATTTACGGCTGAACCAACTCATTGCCACGAGACTTGAAGTGTTCAGGGTTGACGACAGTCAAAATGTAAACTACACTGCATCATTGCAACATTGTACTCTTCGTCATGAATATCATATCGTTTCATGGCACGTCGCAGGGCTTGTTTCAGGAGAACCAAGCAGCCCAACGCAATGACATCGCGGAACGGCGTTTGCACCGCTTCCATCATTCCAGATTCGAAATCGCAGATAACTTCAACAGGACTCAGCCACTGGTCCGTAGCTTGCGCGACAAAGTGCATCGTATCCCGGTACGCGTTATCGGTGCGCGATGCACTTAGAATGTAAAACATCCGAACAAAGAGGCCGGAAACACGATCATCACCGATTAACACTACACATTGGTGGAAGTTGGATGGAACATTTAAATGCACCATGGGTCCGTCATCGCACGCTACACGCCGAAGCTTCCAGAACATGTCTCTGTCGTTGCCAGTTGCAAACCGAATGCCGAACCAGCGACCGTGTCCTCATTTCCCGATCCTCAACACCATCCTACTGAGATGTCTATGTCCGTTCCTAAACCTAATCAGTTATGTATCAGTTCACATTGACAGATAACCGTCGCTCCGCGGTGAGCTAGCATGCAATTAATGTCAGAGGGTTGGCGAAGCAGGCTTTGAGTTACGGATAGTTAATATTCGTGCATACCTCAAGCAAATAGCAGCGAGTTAGCAGACCCCAAGAGAAACTACCTTATAAACACGTGCATCGCGACGTGCTCGTCGACCTCGAATCCAGTCAGTCCTCGCGTATGGTAATTAGTGTCGGAGAAACCTGATGGAATTGCACTGGCAATTATGTGTTTTGACATGACATTTTTTTTCAGAAAGCGAATGAAATATTATAACAAGGTGTTAGAGCCCAGAATAAACATCATCCAATCAACAACAATTGGCTATATTTGTGGCTTCAAGGTTTACGTTTCGGGATTCTGGCCATCGTATCCACAAAACTACGCGTGTGTCGCTGTGCTTCAATATCAACTGTAAATAGCTCCAGCAAATCAAGCCGGTGCACTGCCGCCACGAGAAAATGGATAACCTCATCATCCCACCGGCGAGTAAGACAGTCGAGGACTTGAGCAGCGGTGGTCGGCGTCTTGTTGGTTGAATGTTTAGAAATGAGGCTCAAGCAGGCTGATCTTGTACCGCGAATGGCTCATCAGTAACTGGCTGGTATTTTGCCAAAGTTTTGTACTTTCTAGATACGACAGTCTAGTAACAAATATATACAGGAAAAAAATGAAGGGTTAGGTATGTTAATTCCATATCTTTCAATAAATTCAGGCAGTTTATCCACATACCGGAGGTGTTTGTAGTATTGACTCGTAAAGAGACTACAACAACTACATATATAAAAGCTACTGATCTTGACAAAGTTTCTTTAGGTATCATGTATATTTTTGAGAGAAAAAACTGCACCCAAAAACTCCCCTCATAACCCCGTCTAAACCAAGCAGTACTATTCATTATAGGTACGGACTAGTTATTCGAGTACGTGTTTTTGGCAACAAAAACCTCAATATTGTTTTCAATTTGATCCTATTGTATATTGCCGGAAAGTTCGTGTAAAAAGCAATCGAATCAGAGTTGGTTTTGCTTCCTACGAGTGTTTTAGCTTTTATGTTTATGTCCGGTTATCTCCTTGTCAATTTTAATCGCGCTTATATCGAAAACGCTAAATGGTTGATAAGTAACATTTTATTTCCCGTGGTCTCAAATTAGGTGCATTTCTTTTTAGAAATATCAAAAGCGCCCAGCATTTTCAATGCCACTTGTAATTGAACAGAAATAGTGTGGAGGTGCGTGATAAAAGATGACACGGGCGGTCAGCAAATGATTGAATAGTGTTAAATACATCACAAGCCTAAAAGCGAACAGGAGAATGGCGTCATCGTCGCCCATGTTGCGCCTGTTTATACGTCAGTTTTGGGCTACGTCCAGCCAACGTAAATATCATGGAATGTATGTCTTCAACTTGGTCAGGTCTAAGAGGTATGTGTAGCTCGTTGTGATTTCGAAACGATTTCAACTCCCAGTTTCTCAAACATTTGTGGGAAGCAGAGTACTTCAGGACCACGTTACACAACAAACTCCACGACTCAGTGAGAGCTGCATCTCCACCACGCATTCTCACAAATACGAACTACAACACCCTCGCGAACTTCATCGATGTGGTCCTTGGTTTGAACAGCAGTAATGCTTTGCGGTCACTCGTGGCTCCTCTGCTGGAGAATATGCAGTATTCGCGGTGTTAGGATACTTCTCCGCTGTCTCTCGCGTTCAGAGAACCGGCTTGGCTTTAAATGTTTTAGCTACGTCTGTCGCTGCCATTGCGTCGTCTTACGCTTCTCTGAAGCTATTTTCTGGTATTTTTGGCCCACTTTTTCATTTTGAAGCCGTTTTAGATTGCCTTTTTTGTGGTTCCGCGCGTTTTTGCATTTGAGTATTCGGCACCGGGTACTTCGCTTCCACAACTTGGGTCGCCTGGGGGCCGGATTGATTCTTCAGTTTTGAGGCTACTAGTTTGTAACTTGACGTCATACCCATACCCTTGATAATCACTGCTGAGCTAGAAGGCTCACTAGCAGCAACGATCAACCTTCGACTTACGGTGTTGACAACACTTTCCGGTTCTCGTGCCACATTAGACACGTACGCTGCTTTTGCATAGCATTGCCTCCTGCAATGGCAGCATTCTTCAGAATCCTCCATTCGTTGACCATGTTCGTCACATATAGAGTGATGCACGCATCGTGCGAACAGAAGTGGTACATCGGCTTATCACAATTTGTGTACAAGTGCTCCGTTGAGCATTCCAAATGACACACAGCACAAAGTGTCGATTCATAGGTCCCACTTCAGTCGCCACTACCCGAGTCTGTGAAATCACCGACCCCCCCCCTCCGTTTCCCAGTTGCGTTATTGGCTCTGTTTCTACGCTCATATGACCCACGTTACCACTCTTAATATATCCTGAACCCCGAATTAAAACAGCCACCGCTCTCATTACCATCTTCGCCTGCACCAATATAGACACCGGAAAGGTTATCGTTCCAGCTACCAAAGCTATACCTTCGATTTTTTAAATGTAAATCTTACCGAAACTAGTGATACTACACGACACGGTCCTCGCCCTGAATTCCAGCTATGCTTCTCCCGGGGTACATGTATTGGTACCTATTGTCCAGGCCGCGCTTTGGAGTAGGCGTTGACGTCCACACCTCAGGAAGGAGAACCCTCCACAATTCACTGAAATTTACCCCACCATATCTTCATCCAACGGTGATCGATGTCAGTGAAAGCATGCTTTGATACTATTTCCTGTATGCTTGACTTACAAACTAGAGTGGAAGTGGTGTCAGCCCAGCCATCTACAGGTGTGCCAGTGCCCAACGATCTTTACCATCTGTCAAACCAGCAGCGAAACTTCACTACGATCGCCAGTCTATCTACTTGCCTGTGAGGATTTTATCACATTACAACTCCTGCCGCTGTTCTTCGCTTGATACGCCTTGAAGCGTCGCCTGGGGCGCTAGTATCGAATCTTGCGGTTCGCAGAAGACAATGCGCCAATCCTATAGTTTGGACTGGTTCATCGCCCCCGAGAAAGGCAAAAGCCATGACCGCATCGATATTTCTGTTGGACGAGTGGATATGTGTGCAAGCTTGAGCTGCTATATGCTGATAATGATGAACGCCACCGTTGTAAGCATCCAGCGGGCGGGCATCCACTAGTTCCTTAGACATTAAATTACTGTAATGTACCTCACATCAAAACTAATAAAATGAATAACACTTCGGGTATTGATTTCCTATCACAGTACCACGCTAGTAACAAGGTGGAATGTATTAGATGAATGCAGCAAAAGGTGGCGTACATATAAGCGATCATGTATGAGAAATCAACCCACAATTTTGAATAAGACAGCTTCCACCGGCTTACAAAATGGAACAGTGGCTTTGGTAGCAGAACCGTATATGCCAGGTCAAGTGGCCGGTCACTTCACCATTCCGGAGCGCGATAATAGGAGCATTGAACGCATGGGCACTGTTCCCAGACCCTGTGCCCTCGGAGACAGTCAGCGATTATGTCGGTCTCGTTCATAGATGTTAAAGTGAAAGAACCATCCGTTTTCACTTGTCAATTGTCGCTATTAGCCATTCGATCGCTAGCATCGTGCTATCCTACCGATGTGCTCAGCCCAAACTTAGAACGGAAGTGAGGACGTCGTCCTCGTTTCTTACCTGCTGCTTCTGCTCCTCATCGCACTAATATTGCCTCTGTATCAGAGAATATGCGTCTAATCCTAAAGTCTCCATACCAGTCATTAGCGTAGTGCAGTAGACTACATCGACACCTGTTAAACTACATATATCTAATATTGTTCTGTCCGGTTTGGTGCTCGCGTACCCATCCCGGGACCCTCGGGCGGTTTCATTACCGTGTCTGGCTTTCCGCGGGGCCTTTATATGGCGACAGCCGTCGAGCCCCATCCTCAACAGTCTGCACCATATGAAGGCTCCGCTTCGGTCCCGATGGCGCAAGTTCTATGAATGCTCGCTGGGGCGAGACGAAGATCCTGTTGTCAAGGTTGCGCCCACGAGATAGAGGTGAAAACCAAGCCACTCACAGGACTTCCAGTTGAAGGTCCCGCAAAGGAGTTTAGCAGTCATGGTAGTGATAGCCCTCTCAGCGATGATAATGATAGCCGCTATGATCCCAGCGGCGACGACGACGGTCACACTCGCTGGGCGAATCAACGATTTATTTCCTTCTTCCAAGACGTTAGGAATACTCATACACGAGTCCCGCTGGCATCCTCCATGTCCGGAACGGGTCGCTTCATCTTTGAAAGCGCCCACCGGATTGAAGTGACCATCCACCATCCACCCGTAATGCTCGAACACGCGTGTCATGCGAAACAACTCAAATCCCTGAAAAGTTTCCATGACGAATGGCGTGATGTCCCGCGGGTTAAACTCGTTGTAATAGCGCCGGAATCCATTTTCATTTTCCCGAACATGATTTCAATCGGATTGAAAGAAGGACAATAAGCAGACAAAAAATGGGAATAACACAGACCCTGCGCAGGTGGTGAATCAGCTCAGATTGCCGACGATGGCCAGACTGACTACGCACTCAATGCTTACTTCAACGAGCCTAATTTAAGCATCGCCAATACCTTACTTCAACTAAGAGTGCCTCTAGCAACACCAGCACTTCACCCAAGCGTCTCCACTAGCTACACCAGATCTTACTTCAACTAAGCATCGCCACAGGGGCTTCTACAATGCATCAACTTACTTTATTCAAGGCACTTCCATTCAAGGAAGACGAGCACTACCCGTTGCGTTGATGACAGCGCCACACTAATTATTGTACACGAAAGCGGCAAAGGTGTTCTCGTGATTGTGCGTGCAACGTGCAGTCCATTCAAAGATCTATCCACACCGAGAGCCTTGCTTGTTCACTGAGTAAGCTACAGACCCTCGGTTGCGCTAGTATTTTATGTTTATGAATGTTTATGAGATTTATTTTCCAATTAGACGTCATTGCAAAAGACCGCAGCGCCATGTCCGCTAGGCAATGCCAGAAGACGAGCGGATTCCTCGTCCTCTACCACGCCGTTCTAGTTGATGTGACCGACACAATACGTTCCATTGCCCATGTCGACCAGGCTAGCTGAATTCACGGATGGAGTGGAGCACGATGAGCATAGTATCCGAGCACTCGTTTAGGCAAGGAGGCGGAGATGCTATCAGAGTATTTCGAGTGCCACCGCGGAACATTCTTCGCTATGGTCTCGGTGACGGAGCGGCGGATCCTCAAAATGATGCGTGGCAACGAAGACCAACCCTTTGGTCGAGTGTTTGCGCCCGCACGGGTTGATGCCGGAAACGCGGTCTTCGTTCCTGGGTGCACTTTGTTACCGCGCACGCCCGCGCTTACATTTATGGGTTCAAGAGGAACAACCACGTCGCGCTTCGCTCAGAGCACTCCATTGTCGAGCTCAATAAAGGCAATGTACTGCAATCTAGATGCGGCTTCGCTTTTAGTCGTCCAGGCAGCAACGAGAGCCACGTCGGGCTTCTTGGATATATTGACACCCCGCAGCATCGGCGTTCAAGATTCCCACAGCCAGTGAAGGTGATCTTCGTCGACGATACGTACGTCGTCGACGACGTATTCTGCTTCGTCTGGAACTACCCTTTCTAAGGAACATACCCCTTCTCGCTACGTAGGCACCTCAACCGTTATCATCGCTAAGTGATCACGTACACACGGTAGTGTCAAACTTGTACTTTTACCGATCATATAATATATAATATGTCATCGGTAAAAATACAAGTTTGATATAATATACTTCTCTGTCCCACCAATTTATAGGTAGTTAATATTTCGAACCATAGATTCACCTACACATATGAGCCGAAGACCGGAATAGCCGCGTTTAAAAGTCCCACTAGCGCACTCTTTATCATATTTTTTGCAGATTAATAACAGTGCTCAGCAAGTAAATAACAACACAAACGCGAAAACATTTTTGAAAGAAATAAGGTTTTATTTCGTAATTACACGGCAAATTAGCGATATTAGTAAAACAAATTACCAGATGTCCACTCCGACTTGGTGACCACGTATGTAACAGCACAACTGCCAGAAACGTGCGGAACATTCTCTAATAGGCACCCCAAAAAGTGAGGTTTAATTGCCTGTTATGACGATATGAGTCAAATCACATGATAATTTCATCCAGTCATCGATTGATATAGTTTTAGGTACGGAATTAACAAATATAAACATTGTTTTATTGATTGAGAATCTGAGAAGTCAGTGCTTTGTAGCCATTTTCTATAGTTGAAGCCGTAGTCGGAAGTGACGTTGGACCGAGCCCATTAGGACCGACGGTCTTACGAAGTCGAGGGAGCTTGAAATCATTGCCTCCCTCGTTAATGATAATGCATTCCAACACTTTTGCAAAGTGAGGAAGCATTTATCTATAGTTTCGTATTTAACACTATTAAAAACACTAGCTGCAGCTTCGATGAGCCCGTCGATCTGGTTTGTCGGTTGCCGATACTGTATGGACTGAATAGAATTAAAAATTCCCAAATCCAGTATGTTACACTCAGGTGAGCGAGGCGACTGGCACAACATTTGGATGTCCCAACCACCTTCCTTCCCGGCGGCAAGAACCTCGCCATGATCTTCTTCTACGTGCGGGCCAGCGTTGTCCTGTTGGACACGTATAACGGAAGTTTTCCTACCTGTTTACGTAAAATGACAAACGTTAATAGAGAGAATGTATCGGCAGTTTGATAAATACACGTACCTGGCCATTTGGCACGAATTGCCGGGAAAACTTTTTCCTTGAGCATCTGCACGTATATCTTTCTTGACATAGTGATGTTCTCGGTGATGGGCGTTCCCGCAACCCGATTTTTGGAGGTTCTCTTTGCTGCGGTGCGCTCAACAATTGGCCAGATCCCAATTTTCCGTCAAAATACTTTTTTCGGGAAAAATCGTATCGCGGTCTTGCTACTGCTGCAAGAAACATCACCTTACCGATATAGCGTTTGTTCGAACACGATCGGTAAGGTAGTGCTTCATCAGAGGCCAAGTAGTATCGCGAAGACGCCTTGTACATATTGAACCATTTCTCATCTATATGGACAATATCATACATTGCATTGAAACGATACAAAGTCCGCGTAACAATTATATTAGTCAACAATTAATTACAATAAATTGTAAATTAATGTCATTCACAATGAAAAATCCAAATTCTTACCAATAGGGCGCTGCACGTGCGCAAGAGCCCACGTTAGCCGCTGAAGCTTGTGTCCGTCGGTAAGCGTCGGCTTGACCCTTGAAATGAAGCGCCGCAGGACCTTCGACTTGAGGTGCCGGTGCAGCGTCGATCTTGGGATGCCGGAGGCCGCTTCGAGAGCACGCAAAGTCTGCCGCTGGCAGAGCGGCACCGCTGCAACTCGCTCCCCCACCTCCTTGGCGCTGAGGCGGGTCTTCTTCGGCGGGTACGGCCGCCGAGGCTGCACGAGGGCAGCGGAGTCGTTACGTAGACCCCAGATGGTCTCTACGGAAGCGCGGCTAAGTTTGAAGAGCCGCTTGGCTCGCGCTATGGTTCCGTAGCGGAGGCGGCCTTCCTTACTCAAGGTGGTAAGGAAGACCACCACCGCAACGCGCGTTTGCGGAGAGATGTCCTTGGCCCCGACTGTGCGTGTCATCTTGGTTGCCAAAACTGTTGTGGCGATTTAATGTCCACCACCAACCGTTTTACGGTGGACTTCAGCCCGCCTTAGCCAATACTATTTTAACCAATGAAATCATTCTAACAATGTTGAGTGGTACACAAAAAACCAAAGTACCTATAAATTGGTGGGACAGAGAATTATAATATATGATCAGTAAAAGTACATGTTTGACACTACCGTGTGTACGTGATCACTTAGCGATGATTGACAGCTGCCATTACTAGCCATACCACTAAGGATACAACTACGAAATAATATTTCTAGTAGGACAGTAGCGGAAGAATAACCAAAATAATCGGAAAACGTTCAAGATGATAAACTGACATTACTAGCCATACCACTAAGAAATAATATTTCTAAAAAAACTAAGAAATATTATTTCATAGTGGTGTCCTTTGTGGTATGGCTAGTAATGTCAGTTTATCATCTTGAACGTTTTCCGATTATTTTGGTTATTCTTCCCCTACCGTCCTACTTAACCAATTCTTCCGGACCAAGTAGTATCAGCTTCTGGTCGCGGATAACAGGCAATTAAGCAACGACGGTCCACCTAGAAGGGCCCATTCGCTGGCACCATTGGCACACACAAAAATCATTATTATAATGCTTTCACTGCACCCTGTAGGCCGCCACGCGCGTGTGACCGTAGCATTATTTGTTCTCACCGTAGTCACACAGTCGTTCGAGGTCTTCCCGACGTTGCGAGCGTCGGGTGAGTGTCCTATCGATTGTATCAAGACGAAGCGGGCAAGGCCTGGGATATCGCACTCCGGAGCGATTTGCTCTAATGGCATCGTAATTAGATTTGACTATTGGGATGTCAGTACAGGTGACACAAAACATCAGTCCGCAGAAACTGGTGGTCAGCGGAACTCTGGGTGTATTGAAATCTATCATATTTGAACCCGGTACAACCTTTCAACTCGTACATGATAGTGTAGCGGACATTGTGGTTAATATTCCAAGTGTTTCACCGCCTGCGGTGCTAGTTCGCCAGACGGGGGAGTTTTAGTTGCGCCGATGCAAGGATCCGATGATGTAGACTAATTTCTGCATTCTTTGACTCGCAAGACTACAGTCAATGTCATATTGGTCTAATGGGGTATTCGAAAGGGCTCCCTCGAGAGCTTTAAATTCTCAGTGAACAATTCCCTCTTGTGTGCGCGGTCTCGTTGACTGTGTACAACGTCCGAGGTAAAATGCTGGACAGGTTACAGATTGGAAATAATCGAATACAGTTGCAAATAAGCGCCAACAACCGTATCCGCCTTTCTCTAGAGTTACTTCACGGTCCGCATTCGCGACGCTTTTTCCGATCACTCCCGAAACAATTAAGTAGGCTCACCTACCGGCAGACTCTCTTGATGAAAAAGATCGACCTTTCACGTTGAACAACCTTATCATAGAGAAGATAATGAATCAATAGCCGGTAATGACGTTTAGTTTGTCTTGCGGGCTCGTACTGGCATCAGCTAGTATCTGTCGACCTGCTTCAGGCTTCACCATCTTCTCCATCTTCTGTACGATCAATACTCGCATGTGGTTGCTGTGGACGCGCTCGATCTAACAGATTTTCGGATGGGCTAAATTGAATGTATCGACGGAACCATTTACGCCGCAATTTAAGTCGGCTTTGACGACGAGTCGATATGATATGATTAAGGGGACGGTGTTGCCTCGCAGTCGGATCGTTGTGGGGGTTGTTGTCGCGGTGACAGAATGATTTGAGGATGCTGCAATGTGCTGGATTTTGGCGTCTGCCAAAAATGTTGTACGTTTTGTAAATGTTAACTACGTCTTGTACAACGTCACTCTGGATTTGATGCATCTTCCGCACTTTGCGAAATTGCCCTTCTGTGAAGTTACCAACAATGGCAACCCGATACGACGTTACGAGCGCTGCAAAAGCGAAACAAATGCATCTACGGCGATCCCCCGCACCACACGCGTTGTAGCCGCGATGGAACTGAGTTGTGTCACCACCCGCTCGGGGATTGTTACCCCCTTCAAAGGGTTTGGCATGTCGCTAGTGAAATATCCACGAGCAATTGCTAGCGTCGGTAGTTTTCGGCAACGGATAGAGGCTCCACACTTTTTCCATACGGTCACCCATGTGCACGGGTGACCATTTCCCAAAATCCTCACGTAATACATCCATGTAGATCCGTCCTCCCGCTCCACTTCATCTCTTATCACCAGTCGATCGCAAACGGCACATACGGCCTCATCGAGTCCCTTTACATCGACAGCATTGCGGAGTAACTTCATACAATGGTTCTTTCCCTCTTCTGTGAGCGGCTGGAAATATTAGAAAGGCACACAGTCAGAACATTCCACTGCATAACTTGTTCGTTGCTTCTTATGAGCCCTGGTGTTGTGGTCCCGACGAAAACTCCGGAGGGGGGGGGGGGTAGCCCCTGGCTACAATAGTGTGATCTAGGCCGCAGAGCCCTACCGGTTAACATGCAGCCAACCGTCCAACAGGGGACAATGCAAACAGAAACTCTGGTAATCCATCTACGCGCGGCCACCCAGGTTTTGACCAAAGCTCTTTTCGGATCGGCGGCAGATGAGAGAGTCTGAGAATGAAACTTAAATTAAATTTGCGTAAAATGTACTCAACAGTGCGGGCCTCGCAGTCCAGACCGGCAAGGAACCCAAAATCAGGGTTAGGTAACACCTAAAAGCGAGGTTTTAGTCCTTAACCCTTTAGCGAGCCACCATTATTAACTATTCAATGCAAATCTAGGACATTCAACTGTAAAAGATCGCAAAATACGCCGTTAAACGAGATCATGGTACTCCGGATCGCATGACTCATGGGACCCCTGCTCTCTACTGTGATTTGCCGGTTACACAGTGTGGGAAACTACATCTTCATTTTTATATTGAGTATGATTACGTGATGATTACGTCAAGCACCTTTTCTTATTTGTTATAAACAATGGTCGATTTGTTGTTGAAGTTAGGTACAAGGGCGAAAAATGGGCCGTTTTAGTGTGTGTGTGTGTTGGTGGGGGGGGGGGGGTATTCGCACCTTGTTTTGCAAAACACCTTAAAATGCGCCCTCTCATCGCGAAAGGGTTAAAACGACCTTAAATAATAATGTTCGGTAAAACACTATCTTTCTTGTTAACTTTAATACTTCCTTTTATGCTTTTACCGTGAAAAAACTTCCCGAAACTGTCTATTTTACGTGTGGCTCATTGAAAATTGCTTATGGCACAAAGTCCATCTTTAGGTGTGTATGAGCGACAATTATTTGTGGTGTAAAGTATTTTATTTGACTAAACGTAGTTTATCGGTAACTTACGGATGACAGTTCGTTACGCTCATCATAACGCGGAGGTTTTCAAACTGGCCTTGGATCAATGGCTTTGTTAGCGCATCTGCTATCATATAGTTAGTATTACCGTATGTAGCATTAATACTTTTCTCTTCAAGTTTACCACGGGCATACAAATGCCTGATATCAATGTGTTTAGTCTACGAATGACAAAATGGGTCTTTTGTTATACTAATTGCAGCTGTATTAGCACACCAACACTGTGTCGGTGGTACTTTCCGTAACCCAGTTCAATCAATAGTAGCCATAACCACATTGCATCTCTTAAACTTTCACTAGCGGCTACTAACTCTGATTCTGTTATGTTAAGTCTAATACAATCATGCTTAACACTCTTCTAAGAAAATGCATGCACCAGCAAGTATTGTTACATATTCTGTTATTGATTTCCTTTCTTCATTTGCATTCGCAAAGTTCGCGTCTGTGTATAGCTCTATCTTTATAGCACTATTTTCATAGCACTCTAAGCCACATTTCGACGCTCCGTTCAAATACGTTAGTACTCGCTAAGGCGATCTCCAATTAGTATTGGTATAGCAAGATAAGTACTTGCTCAACTCTCTTACGACGTACGTGTAGTGCATCTTACTAAATTCACTAACAAGCCAGTCAAACCTCGGTGATCAAACGGCTGGGCCTCTATCCGTTCAGGCGTTAAATTGGTTTTATTTTCTAAACCCACATACTTAGCTTGCTTTGTGGGCTCTGTAATGTAGTTCCTCATATGAACCTTTCCTATAAGGTCCTGAATATACTTCCGTTGCGACAGACGCAGTGCTTTCCTTTCTAGATCTCTTTTAATCTCCATTTTAGGAAACAGTGCAACTCGCCCAAATCTTTCATAGTAAACTTGTCAGACAACTCAGCTTTCAGATCACTGATGAAGCTCAAGTGTGAGCCAGCGATAGTAAGATCGTCTACATATACGCACACAATAAGGGTGCGTGTGACCTTGCAACCTCCTACCTTTTCAGATACAAGCAATGTTATTTCTTGAATCTAGAAAAGCCTAATTCCGAAAGGCATTCATTACTTCATACCAAATTATGGGGGCCTGTTTTATGCCGTTCAGACTTTTCGGAAGCCTACAGACCAGCCAATATCCATCGCGTAATCCTAGTGGCCGCCTCGTGTAGATACTTTAAAATTTGATGCCATTTAGGAACGCAGTTGGAAGTCCATTTGGTGTAGGTGTAGACCTAGGATTGTAGAGTGCGTGTAAAAGCCACAGGGCTCATACCAAGCCGTAGGGGCAAAGCCTTCCTGATAGTCAATGTTGCACAGCTGGGTGTTCCATTTGACTACCAACCCTGCCTTAAATATGTCAACTGACCATCTGAGTGGTACTTAACATCGAACACCCTGTGGCAACCTAATGCTGTTCGCCCTTGAGGAGGGGAAACTAACTTCCATGTGTCATTCTTGAGCAGGGCCTCAAACGCTTTCCTAGTCGCACACTCCCACTGCTCAGCATATTCGATAGCCTACACCTTCGAAATAGATCGCAGAATAGGAGTGCGTTTCTCACCTGTCGTAGCGTTATTTAAGTGTGTGGCATAATCTGTCAGTTTGACGTTACGCGTTCTTTTCCGCTTAGACCTCCGTCTGTCACCACCGACCCCATTTTCTGCTCCCATTGTTTCGGGATGTCGGTGGTCGCGTGACAGATGCTGAAGCAATGGCTTCAACTAGGGTGGTCGCTTCAACGTCAGAGCCCGTTCT
The DNA here is from genome assembly GCF_018691715.1 of Phytophthora cinnamomi. Lineage (NCBI taxonomy): Eukaryota > Oomycota > Peronosporomycetes > Peronosporales > Peronosporaceae > Phytophthora > Phytophthora cinnamomi. The sequence continues at coordinate 549,732 of NW_027150933.1, forward strand.
AGATCGCTTTCCTAAATTTTGTATGACCTTTTCTTCTTTCTGATCTCACTACTATCTTCAATAGGTAAAGAACCTTGAACCATAGCCTTTGTGCTTGTTGAGCTGGATTTTATGTCACGAGCTATAAGGTATTTGTTCGCCTTGATGTCTGGCAGCCGATACCCCTAATATTTCGGTGTCAGACCCAAAAGCTTACACTCGATCACCGAGTTTTGGGTCCATTCGCTTTAATTCGGTACATCCGCGTAGCACGTCGTGCCCCAAGATCGCAGTGCCAAGCCGTTAGGCTTCATACGGTGCAGTAGCTCATACGGCTTCTTCATCCCTTGTCTAGCCATGGGTAGACGATTGGTGATATCTACAATATCGTTTCAAGCTTCTGGCCACCACTTAGCCGGCATTTTGGCCCCTCTGCGTGCACAGCGAACTCCAGCCATCATCATCTACTGATCTCGCTCAGCACTCCCATTATCTTCTTGGGACTCTACATTTGAACTTTGAAAATCTAAACCGATGAAAGGAGGCCGACGTCGCAGTGAAGGACGAGACGGCGGGCACCTTGAAGATGCCTGACGACGTTGAAGTGGGCGGCAGCGTGGTACTGGAACCCAGTCGACTTCGTGAACGCCAGGATCTGCTGCACGGCGGGATCTCGGCGGCGGGACTTCCAGGCACTGCGGGCTCTGCCAAGCGAGCTTACGTTTGGATTGGGCGGCCAGCGAACAAGCCGCAGCTTCCGAATTGGACGGCCGGAGAACACTTCCGAATTGGAAGACCGGAGAGCACTTCCGAATGGGACGGCCGCAGATCACTTCAGAATTGGACGGCCGCAGATCACTTCAGAATTGGACAGCTGAGGCACGAGCCGGACGACTCGGCTAGCGGCACTCGGGAGTGGGTGTTCGGCAACGGGCGGTGGACGGTGGACGCCATACGACGGACAGTGGACCACGGAAGACGGACGGTGGACGGACGAATCGTGGTGCGAGGGCATCAACGACTACGGTAGACGACTGCGAGGCGTAGGCGACAGCGAAGTGAAGAACAGGAGGCACGTGGCTTCCGAGTTCTTCGGCGGCTGCGACGAGTAGGGCAGGCGCGTGTGGGCGTACGCCAGCGTGGCTGGGAGAGCGGCCCGGAACTCAAACCTCGTGTACGTCAAGTAGGTGTGTATTGTGGTGAAGTTGGTACCTCGGTTGGTAGCGTAGCTACCTTGATTCTGTTTGGTAAATAAGGTAGGTGTCGCTGCCAGTTGGGCACGCACCAGCGCGGTGTCATACGTTGTGACACCGTCGGCCAGACGGACTTCGGACTGCATCAGCACAGTCGCGACGAAACCCAAGCGTGTGGAGCCCAACACGTTGCATGGTGGTCATACAGGGGCCTCACACGCCAGTACGACAAAGCCCGCGACTTACGAAGACATTAGTGGACGCTGGGATGGCCCGGACGAAGGTTACGACGGTCGCACAAACGGCAGGCCCTGTGGCGAAGAGTCAGCCGGCGAATCAGACTCAGAGGGTGACGGTTACGACCCCTGCTGGTGGCGCGAATCCAAGCCAAACGTCGGGTTCTGGGCGACAAGAAAACAAGGACGAGGGCAAGGACGAAGAGACGAAGCAGAACGACGCTGTCAACGACGGCAACTCGGACAACGAGCACGAAACCCGCGACACCGGAGACGCCGCGGACGAAGTACGCGAACCAGCGGATAACGACAGCAGTGGCAACGACACGATGACTCCTGTGGCAGTACTGACAGCTGCACTACAGCAAGTGGCGGCGACGATGGCGCGAATTGACGCGAGGTTGGACCAGCTGGGCACGACGCCCAACGCACTAACCTCGACTGGTAGTGACGGCAGCCGGCAGACGACAACAGAGACAGCACGAACAGCTCCGACAGCGAGGTCACTAGGCTCAGGAGGCACGCAGCAGCCGCGGGCGGCAGGAGAACCTCGACGACAAGTGGTGCACCGACCACATGATCGTGATGACAGCAGAGATGACGGAGATGAGGACGATGACAATGAATACTCGAGCAGCTCCGACGGCGACGACGATTCCGACGCCAGCAATGATGGTGGTGATCGATGTGGATTACGGCAACCTGCTACGTTGCAAGGTGACCGAGACTTCCAACGTATCAGACGACGAACCATCCGTGACCTGGACCTGCCGACATTCCTTCCGACGCCGCAGACATCGGTGATGACATGGATCGCGCGTGTGGATCTGGCACTGCAGGGAGCGAGACTGTCAGGACGTGGTGATTGGACGGGTCATGAACGCTATTACATTTTAGGTAATAAGCTGCAAGACAGTGCGGCGCGTTGGTGGGTTGAACTGGATCGGTAGCTACGTGACAATGAGAGGACGCGGACGCGGTTCAAGTTTTCGCTGCTTCGACGATACGGCGAGCGACCGGACAATGCCATGGCCGAGTGGCGCGTCAGCTAGCGACGAATGATGCCCGGTGAGACGTGTGCAGGCTTTGCGGCAGCCCTGCGCGATCTGTGTGGAAACAATAGGGTCAAGGAGCGAGCCTTGTTGGCGCAATTTTACCGAAGCTTGGACCGCACGACCAGACTTCTCGCGAAGCAACGGCCAAAGCCTGGAACGGTGGAAGAGACTGTAGACAAGGCCACGGAAATCAATGATCCTATTGATAATGTGGCTCAGGGTATGGAAAACAATGGACAGGCCTTCGTAACCACACGTGATACTTACGTCGGACCGGCCAGTGGGACGACGGGGCACATGGCGCTGATTCCGGGTGTCGGTAGCACGGACATGGCGGAGGAAGAGAAGTTGACGTGCTTCACCAAATCACGAGGCGTATACACCAAGTACACAGGTCTTTGGGAGGCTCCGAAAGGAAGAACATGGAACGGTCACATGTGAGCACCATTGGCACGGAAGAGAGCAAGTCAACGACTGCACCGACGGTGAACCAACGGTCGGCGGTGACGGCCAAAGCGGACAAGAAAGCGAAGGTGAACCTGGTGATGACCGGCGAGGACGACTACGAGGCAGAGGTCGACGACGACCAGGAGGCGGGAATGGCGGCAATCCCACCGCCTGCCAAGAAACGGAAGACTGTGGTACGACGAGTGACGGCTGCTACGCGCCAAGTCAAAGGTGGCAACGCCACACGGGCGGCGACAGACGCGAAGCCATTCACCCGGCGGTTCGGCGAGACCAAGTGTTAAGCGTGCTATACTTCGGTCGTGAGTGCCCTGACGACGAAGCGCGCGCTCGGAACAACGAGTATCTCATCAAGCGCAATGAAGGACGGAAGCATCAGGAAAACGAAGATCGGGCGGCGTAGGGGGACCACGGCGCTCGGCGATACGAGGACTCCCCAGCGGCCAGTGACGGCGGCGGTGGACGGTGATACGGCGTGCAAGACGGACACAATGGCGGCACCGACATCGACGACCGACGGCGGGTACAATATGACGGACGGCACGCTAGTGTCACCGACGGACGGGAGCGTGACAGTGGTGAGACGAGCTGTCATCGCTCAATTGGACGGAGAGCTCACGGCTCGTGATGGTGGACGAGCGGGGCGGTACGTTAGTACAGTGCGGCCGGCCATGGTGGTATTGCGCTACGTTTGCGAGACGGATGAAGTCGGCAGCACCACGGCGGAGTGCACGACGGCGAGGACCACGACAGCCGTGACGAGCACATCGGTGCCCCTGACCACGGCTCCTGGACATTCGAATGAGGTGTCGACCTCTGAGGAAGGCGCGACGAAGTACAACAAGTCGTCGGCCACGGGCGACGCGATGACGACGCCTGAGCTCGGCGTGGAGATCACGAACTAGGTGATGTTGACGATGGGCAGAATGGCGGAGGTGCGCCTGGCCGTCATGCGGTCGAAACGAGAAGCGAAACGGCGGCGTGTTAAGCGTGCGTATGAGAAGGCGGCCGAGACCGTGCACAACGACGACGAGGTTGCGCGTGTGGTCGCAGAGCTCGAAGTCGAGCGTGATATACGACGACGGCGGCAAGCTGAGGAAGCACGAAAAGCGCTTGTATTTCGGAAATGCCGACGTGGTGCTGTTGCTGCGGTGCGCACTGACGTGCGAGCGCGTGTAAACCTGGTGCAACATGACGGCGCTGTAAGCGTTGGGTGCGATGCCGGTAGCAAGGGCGTGAGTGTGGAAGCCAGCGACGGCTTACCTACAGCTGCGATGCTTGTCGACTGCGAACAGCGTCACGTGAAGATCGACAGTGGAGCACGATACCCTGTGGCGGGTACTGACTGGATGGAACGCGGTGAACGGAGGCGCTCATGTGGCATATGTGGAAGGGATCGGCGGATTCTTGCTGGACGTGCTCGGCGTGTGGACGTTCAGCACGGCGAGCGTATACGGTCAGCAGGTGATGGTCGACGCCTGCATCGTCGAAGGATGTACGGACGAGTTCCTAATTGGCGTGGACTTCCTGGAGGGTCACCGAGCAACGATGGACTTTGATCGGAGTGAAGTACGCTACGACGAGAGCGGACGGGAGGTGATTATGCCGTTCCGGACGACGGCTGAGAAGGGCGACTCAGGGAGGGCGACCGTGAGGTTGGCCAGCGCGACGAACCTGTACCGACGCGCCGTGCAGAGAGTGGAAGTTGCTATTGCTGCGCCTGATGGTGAAGAAGTGATTTTCCTACCTACTGTGAACAATGGGGCAGTGCTTCTCGCATCGGTCGTGACTAAAGCGACGAACGGGAAAGCGTTGATTCCTGCAATTAATACGTACGGCGGTCTCATCAAATTGCCAAGCAAAAAGGAACTAGGAGTGTGGATACCTGTTAATCAAGACATTGATCTTGAAAAATGCATGGTGAACTGCAGTTGGGAAGCGTGGAGACCTGGTTGGATGAGTTAGGCGACACCGTCACGCCCTTGGACGAGGAGGGTAACGTGGACATTGCCATGGAGGAAGTGAGTTCACGTACACTTGTATTGAAACTGTTACGGGCCTACCGTGACCTAGCAAACGCACAGGACGAATATCCACCTGCTACTACACTCAACATTGAGCATCATATCGACACTGGGGATGTTGCTCCCATCATGATGCGTCGGCGACGTCAAGCCCAGACGGAGGATGCAATAGTGGACAGTAACGTAGAATCGATGCTGTCCGCTGGCGTGATTGAACATGTAGACGGAGCTTGGGGTTTCCCTGTGGTGCTTGTGCGCAAGAAAGATGGCACTGTGCGTTTTTGCGTGGACTATCGAGCCCTCAATAATGTCATGCGCAAGGGCGTCTACCGTTTGCCACGTATAGATGAAACTTTGGAGTCATTAGGAGGTGCTAGACTATTCACGACTCTCGACTTGCGCTCAGGCTACTGGCAGATTCATGTTGCGGACGAGGATCGGGTAAGACTGCGTTTATGACAAAGTGGGGGCTTTATCGCTTCAGGCGGATGCCCTTTGGACTGACTAATGCTCCGGCTACCTTCCAGCGACTCATGAACGGAGTGCTGCGCGGCCTAACATGGATGGTTTGTCTAGTGTACTTGGACGATATCATCATCTTGGCGAAGGGTGGTATTGACCGACACGTGATTGAACTGGCTGGTGTATTAGAGAGGTTACGGGCAGCTGGCCTAAGCCTCAAACTAAAAAAAAATGCATTTTCGCCACTACATCGATGGAGTATCTGGGTCACCACTTGAGTGATCAGGGCGTGCAACCTGCTGAGCGACTTGTACGATCAATGCGGGAGTTCCCACGACCTGTGAACGCTACTGAAGTCAAGAGGTTTGTCCACCTTGCTGGCTACTATCGTAACATTATTGCTGCATTCGGCTCGATCGTAAAACCACTGACGCGGCTACTCAAGATAGATGTGGAGTGGGAACGGAGCGAAGCACAGGAGTTTGCTTTTGGACGAGTGAAGGTGCTACACACTACGCGGCCTTTGCTGCTCTACCCTAATTTCGAACTGCCATTCCGCCAGGTGACGGACGCCAGCAAAGTAGGCTTAGGCGCTTGCCTGATGCAAGACCATGGACGAGGATGGCAGCCAATCGCATACGGTAGCAATGTAAACAACTCGGCCGAGTCAAACTACTCGATCACGGAGCTCGAATGTCTCGCTGTGGTATGGCCTGTGAAGATGTTCCGCCCGTACCTGTACGGCACGGCGTTCACAATCGTCACAGCCCACGCCGCACTGAAATGGCTGATGACTCGACCGAATCTGGCTGGAGGATTGCACTGCTGGTCGCTAATACTACAAGAATATGAGTTTCAGGTGGAATACCGGTCTGGAGCAACAACCGTGGTGGCAGCCACCTTGTCGAGGGTACCTGCGTCTGTCAGAGCAGCAATGGGACAGCAGCGACGACGCCAGCGGATGTCGGGACCGACCGCAGACGGCTTAGCGAACGCGGGCATGACTACGGTGGCTGGGTCGATACCCATGGCCCCATTGACCGAAACGGCGGTATTGACTGGTGCGACGGCGGCGAATGGTAATGGCACGACGGCCATCGCGACAACGGGTGGCATGCAAGTGACGAACGGTGGGCAGGACGCCGTGACAATGGTGGCGGCGATGCCTGTGGGCGACGCACCAAGTGGAACAGCGGCTGCGGACAAGCCGGCGGTACGGACGGGCGAGACGACGGCAGATGACGGCGCAGAACGTGTCATTACTACTACAGTCGAAGCAGTACGCACGGTGGGTACGGACAGCGGAGAGTATACGGTGACGGCTCCGGTGTCAACGCCCACGACGGACAAGACGGCGACGGACGGCACTTTGGCGGCGACGTCGACGATGCGACGCTACGGCAGTGACGGCCACGACGGACAACACTTTGGTGACGTCGGAGCTGAACGGCGGTGTAGTGAACGACGAGTATGCTGCCGTGAGTGATCACACGGTGGATGGCAATGCTGTGAGCGGCGGCACGGAGGCAGTGACGCTGGGTAAGAACGGCGACACGACGGCTACGACACCCGACACGGCGGTGGTGACGACCGTCGGCAGGAAACGCACGAAGGGGGCATGCGAGCCCGCCACTAGACGTAGTTCACGCGTTCGCGAACGTGCACAACGACACGTGCACTGAGCACCGGCGGTGTTGAACGGGAACGACGAGATCGACACAGCATCGGGCGCGGGACGAGCTCCAACTACGACGACTACGACACGGGAGGCGAGGTCGAATGCACTAGACGGCAGGTCCGAAACTACGACTCCGGTGAGTACCGACACGGTGATCCCGACGCATGCAACGACGGCGACTCCAGCACCACGAGAAACGGCGATGCCTGGAAGAAGGCGGCGTGTATCTGTGTCGACGACGCGACCAAGGAAGGCGGCAGAAGCGCGACGCAGTTAAACCCTTGTATCGAAACGTGTGAGGACGAGCTCGAAGACAACGGCGACAGTGTCCACGCCCGTGGAGACGACAACGACAACGACATCGTCGACGAGCAAGAAACCCACGGCCAAGGCCCAAACCAACACGAGGACGGCGAACACGGTGGCCGTGTCGACGAAGGACGGCACGACGATCACGACCGCGCGAATGGCGTCGAAGCGACGACGGATGGCTCGATGGCATCGGCGACGACCGGGAGAACTACACTCTCCAGTTGAGCGACGGCGAGCTAGTGGGGGCTCAAAAGCGCAGTAAGTTCGTGAGGAAGCTACTGACGGACGGCATGTACGGCAGCATGAAGATCGATGTAGTGGGTCTAACTTGACTCACTACTTTTGCTTACACGTCGCGCTACGTGTATGAGGAAGCGTAAGTACTTAGTAATTATTTGAGTTAATTATATTTGAATACACAAATATAATTTACATCAGATAAGACTCCAAGTGACTTAGATTAGGTGAAATGAGTACTGTATTGTTTGTAAATTGATCTCCTCCTAAATCTGCTAAAACTGTTTATCATCTATGAAAGGGGTTGACAGCGGCTGGCTGTCAGAGCCCCGCCAATATGCACGTCTCTAATTAGTAGAAAGATGCTGCTATCTACCAATAGGATCTTTGGGTAGGTGTGGACCACTCATTGTGGTGGCCCACTTCAATGTATCCATTGGTGTGACTTACACCAAGGTGAGGAAGTATCTAAAACTTTCAACAGATATCCTATCTGTTAAAATCACAAGTGGTTTGTAGCCACTTGTGCGTGTAACCCCGTTACACGATCCCCCCTTAAGGTTAGACGCGCGGGGCCCTCGCACGTCAATCTCTGAATTGACCATTCGTCAATTCTCCGAGTTTGGAGAAGAAACCCGCGCTCATTCAGCGATGAGCGCACCTCAAGAAAAGAAGGGCCCGAAGGCGGTGGAGAGTAATCTCTCCATCGACGACTACTTCGAACGTCAGAAGGCGAAGTATGGTGACGTTGTCGCCGAAGTCGACGACGATGAAGACATGGAGGACGAGAAGGACTCGTCCTCAAAGCGCAGAGCTTCAGTCTCGAGCGAGTCGATCGACCCCCACGCAAAGAACATTTGCCCGCGTGAAAGGGACGGATTCGAGCTCGAAGCGTTCGCAAATTGAGAGTGATACCCCACTCGCTTCCGCTGGGGCTCTCAGTTCTCCGCGCGATCCGTGGATGCCGTCCGCGTATGGCACCGGTATGGGAACTCGGTACCACCGAATGAGGTGCCGCTATACGTATGCAGCGCCATCAAGGATGACGCCGTGGCTGCCGAGCTGCACTTTGATGCGGAGACGCATCAAAGGCGCGATTACTACATTGAACGCTTCCATGAGCTCCGATGGTTCCAAAGCAAGAAGACGTTTTCTCGCAGCAAAGTGCCAGATTGGCAGGCACTTTGTCAAAGTTGGAATGCTTTTGTTGGGAACCTCAACAAGAAGCCGAATGTTTACCGTGATCGGATTAAGCAAGCGCGTGATCGCTTCGAGACGTACTCGAAGCGTGGAAAGTTGGAGCAACTCCACGTTGCTGCGGAGGAGGCTAACGTGCCGTGCGCTGTGCCCGAGGGCTTTCAGTGCGCGAAGTGTTTCCCAGGCGCGGTGCGCTTGAGCGACCGCGACCTGAACGGGTACACGTCATTCCGTGTGCCCGAGAGTCTCAAAGAGCTCCGTGCTAAGTTCTTAGCACGTGAGGGTTCGGGCGCTGGCGATGATCGCAGCGCTCGTGTTACTTCCGCTGCGCCAGCGCGTACTGCTCCTCGTACGCCCTCACCATTTCCGGAACGTCCTCCAGCAAGACGTTCCGCGGCTCCCATGTATCTTGATGGGGAGGAAATCCTCTCCAACGAATACGAAAACGAGCCCCTTGAGGGTTCGTTTTCGGGATACTATGGTCAACAATCCGCTCAACAATCCAGCGGGTTGAGCCGCGGGCGTCACGGATCGGCGGTGGCGGGGGTGGGAACACGCCCCGGGTATGGTCAGCCCCGGGTTGATCAGTACGCGCCTCTCCACGACCGGGCTGATCAGTACGCGCCTCTCCACGACCGGGTGACCGCCGTGGAGCGTATGCAGGGCGCTGAGTTCGCCGCCCTGAAGCAGGTGCTGGCGAACCAGAAGGCCCAAGTCGCGGCGGTCTCGCATACAGCCTCGAATATCCAGGTCGAGTTGGGGACCCGGATGAAGGAGTTGCTTCAGCGCGTCCGCGCTGGAGGAGAGGCTACTCGTCGCCGAGGCCAAGGCTTCCGCTTCTGCCGAGGTTTCGGGTCAGCCGAGCTAGGTGGCTCGTGCTGCAGGTACGGCTTCAGCCGTCCGACGTAAAAGGTCGGATGGAGACGCATGCTAGACGGTATGTCTAGCGTGTAAGCGTTGCCGTGCCGTGCCAATACAGTGAACGGCCCGATGAAGCGCGGAGCAAGCTTACTTGCTCCGAAGTCCGAAACTGCATGTTTAGGCAGGTTTTGAGCAGCTAACAAAACCAATGAACTAACTTTGAATTCACTTGTGTTGCCTCTGCCCACATTGTCTGCGTCTAGCTTTTGTTGATCAACAGAACTGCTATTGCATCTTGGACAAACCGAATTACGGCCTGTCTTTTGTTACTGAAGTCGATTGTGTCCGGACTGAAGTCATTCAGCTCGCTTTCCGCTAGAGGCCCGGCCCTGCGTGGTTCTTCGCGGTGTCTACGCCCTGCGCAGACCCGTGGTCTTTGTCCTTGTCGTTGGGGGGGTATGCGCCCTGCGCAGACTCATGTGGTTTGTTCAATGTTGCAGCTGACACTGTGCAAGTATCAGCGGTTTTCTGCGGCTGCTGTATTGCAGTCGTAGATCCTCCCCCACTTAAAGTGGGAGCCATCACTCCGAGTAAACTCGGTAGACGTGGATGCCGCATGGCATTCACGTACAACGGCGTATGCCCGGTCGAGGCATGCACTGAGTTATTGATGGCGAATTCCGCCATCAACAAACACTCGCTCCAGTATTGGAACGAGTGAGCGTAGCTCTTCAACATATCGACGAGCACGCGATTCACGCGCTCGGTTTAACCGTCCGTCTGCGGATGATCCGCAGTCGACATGGAAAGCTGGCTCCCAAGAAGTGCAAACACTTCTTGCCGCAGGTGCGCTGTGAAGCGCGGGTCTCTGTCCGACACGATGTCGGTCGGCATGCCATGGTGTTTGAACACCATGTCGACGAGCAGACGGGCCGTCTGCTTCGCGGTCACCTCTGCTGGCACCGCAGCAAGATGGTACATCTTGCTGAAGCGGTCTACGAAGACCACAACGCCGGTGTTCCCTCCGCTATCTGGGGGAAGACCAAAGCTGAAGTCCAAAGACATGGACTTCCAACACTCCGACGGAGTCGGTAGTGATTGTAAAGGATCCTGCGCGAATGGTGCAGGCTTTACGCGTTGGCATACCTCGCAAGCACGGACGTATTTGCGCACCCACTTGTACTGGTGGTGCCAGTAGCAGTCGCGCGTGAGAAGGACGTATGCCTTCTCACGTCCGAGATGTGCCGCAGACGGGGCATCACGATACTCGTACATGTTCCTGAGGCGCAAGTCATGATCGCTCGGCACGACAACGCGGTCCGCGTTGTCGTCGACTGCATTATAAAGAAGCAGTCCGTCGTGCACCCGATATCGGTGTGCACGCGCTCGAAGGTGCTTGGGCAGCTTCTGACGGGACTTGTCAGAAGGCGCTGTGCCATAGGCCAGCAAGAGCTTCGCGTCCGCGTCGTGCCCGTACGCGGCCTTCACATCGTCCAACAGAGACGATGTGAGTTTGCTTGTTCGCATGGCGTCAATGGCATTGACGTCAACAGCTTCTGCATAGTCCAGCCGATAACGCGTCGGCCACTACATTCAATCTTCCGGGTTTGTATTCGACCCGGAAGTTATACTCCACATAGAATGAGAGCCATCTCGCCATTCTTTGTGATATGTGTGGCGACTTCACTGCGGTGCGCAGTGAAGCATGGTCGGTGTAGACCACAAATGGTCTACTTCCAAGTAGATACACTCGGAACTTTGTGAGTGCATATTTCATGGCAAGGAGTTCCTTGTCATGTACCGGATAATTACGCTCAGCTGCTTTCAGCTGAGGCGACTGGTAATAGACGACACGATCACGGCCCTCGTGATCGTGCTGCATTAACGCGCATCCGATCGCGAAATCGGATGCGTCACACACTACGTGAAATGGGCGATCTTGGTCAGCCACTGCCAAGATCGGCGCCTCAGTCAAGCCCCGCTTGACTGCATCGAATGCCTTTTGGCAATCGGGTGTCCAATTCCACACAGCTTCTTTCTTAAGAAGCTGTGACAGCGGGCGGATCTTGCCCGCGTAATCCTCCACGTACTTGCACAAGTACGTGGCCAAGCCAAGGAACTGCCTCAGTTCCTTGACACTTGAAGGCGTTGGCCATTTATTAATCACTCTGACCTTTTCTGGGTCAGGGCGAACACCATTTTTCCCTACGAGACACCCGAGGACGGGTATCTCGCTCGCCCCGAAGATACACTTCTTCAGGTTCGCGTAGAGTTTATGCTTTCGCATAAGCTCAAGTAGCTTCCGGAGATGCACCCTGTGCATCTCTACGTCGGTCTTCCCGTCCACAGCCCGGCTGTGGATGAACACATCGTCGAAGTAGCTCGGCGCGAAGTCGCGCACCGAGCGCACCAAGTGCGTCACGCAACTGTTGAAGGTCGCAGGGGCGTTCTTGAGTCTCCGCGACGTCACTGGCCACTGCCAGAGCATGCCGCTTGGCGTGCTCACTGCCGTGAGAGGGATATCGCTCTCGCGCATTAGGATCTGATAGAATCCATCTCGCAAGTCGAGAGCACTGTAAACGGTGCTCCCGGCCATCGAATCGATGATGTGACGAGGACCCAGCCAATTCTAGGCCAGGACCCATCAGTCAGAAGCCCAAACCCTATCACGTACCGGCCACATGTCACTTGAAACGTGGATATTTCTTGACCCAAGTCTTGTTTTTGTACAGATTTCAAGTTGTACTGGCTACATCTGGAAACTGAGCTCTGTGGACGTCAAGATGCAGCGACCCCAGACCCGGGTCTGAGATTTGAATTCGGTCTGGGGCCTAAGGTCTGAGATTCGCTCTAGAGGCCGCAGATTTGAGGTTCCAGGCCTGAGTCAGACCATGGGCAGAGAGCTGAGCCTTGGTCTTTTGGATCTGTGATTTGGAGCCCCATGGTTGTTTAAGTCTCAGACTCCAGATCTCAGATTGGTGATCTAACAGTTTGGAGTGCCAGGGGTTCTGGGACCTTAGCGTGATGTCAAAAGTCTGAGACTTTGCGATTTGGAGTTCGGTCTGAGGTTTGCCTGTGCTCCAGACCCTGAGATGTGCAGTCTGGGGTCTAGGAAGAGGGCGTGGCGTGCGGCGTCTGATTTCATCTTGGCTCTGGGGTGCCACAGCTGAGATATGGAGTCAACATCGTAGTTTTGTCCCCAGCTCAGATTCCCAGACTCAGAGTCCCAGAGTTGAACCAAAACTGAGACTCGGCAAATTGGTGTCACAGCTGGGATGTGGAATCAGCATAGTAATTTTGCCCCAAACTCAGGTTTTCAGCTCGGCAGTCCCTCGACTCGCGCCAAAACTGAGACACGGTGATTGTGGGCGCAAGTTGGTGTCTGGATGCACGATGTTCGTGAGGTTAAGTGGAAACTGGTGAAAGACAGCTGACGCCCCGAGCCTAGGACGTGACTAAGAGCCTACGGCGTGCCTGCAGGGCCTGAAGTGCGATTTCGTGGTCTCGCATATGAAGTGGGTACACAAGCGATGGCTTCATTGCTGGTCTGGGAGCTGCGGTAGTTGCTCTTTGAAGTTGGCGGTTGCCGCTTGGAAGGTCACTCTGAAGGGTCGCCCCGTTGTGGCTTTTCGGCCCCTGGTGTCTGGCACACAAGATTCGGCCTGACCAGTCGCCTATGGATTTGGGCCACAGGATCTTGGCGTCATCCGGATTACACCTGATTTGTACCCAGAGTAATCAGTGTAATCAGGTAATGACAGACCAAGTCCGGCCAATCCCGGCCACAAGATCCTGGCGTGATCAGGATATCACTGATTTGCACTCCGGTGTAATCAGTGTAATCAAGTGATGACTGACCCAGACAGGCCAATGGAAGGACGCCAAAGCAGCGACGCGCATTCACGGGCGCCGCCAAGCCAGTAGCTTAGTGGGTGTCTCACCCTTGTTCAAGGTGTACCCAGGAGATGTTTGCACCCTTACTTGATAGGCCCTTTGTATGTGCATGTGCATGATAATAATCAGAGTTTGTTTTGCCCCGAAGACCGCAAGCCGCGGGATTCGTTTTGCGCCGACGGGCGTGTTGCTTTACAGGGACCAAGTCCCTGCCCCCGGCGGCGCGCGCAAGGCCTAGTGGAGTCGCTACCAGTGTTCTACGGTCAAGCTCAGCTAACTCCAAATAAATTCAAGTTCAACAACCAAGCTTGTCGTGTTTCGGCCCGGTTTGCCTTCGTTGTTGTATTTCCACACGCGGGACATTGGTTTTGCTGGTTTTCCTTGCTGGTGGGCTGGTTTCCTGGCGGTGCTTCATATTTTCGGGCGGAAGGTGCTCCGTTCTGACGTTTCGGCAGAGCAACACCTGGGATAGGGTTTCTGGGGTTGCTAGTGGTATCCGTGTGGCGCGAATAGTCTGTGATAGTGGTTCCCAGCTTCGCTGTGCCGCCTACATCAAGGCGTGGTGCGCGGAAGACCCGGGGTGCAGAGCGAGAACCCTGGATCAAGGAAGACTCAGACCGAGCCAAATCTCGGGGCCACTCCGGTCTGAGGGGCGAGCGAAGACCGTTGTGCGGCTCTCCGTCTGAGCCGCCGGAGGAAGTTTTGTGACTGGAAGCGACTCGGGGCCGGAGTCGCTGAGCAAGGAGGAGGTTGTTATGGCCCAGAGTCCAAGGGCCTGAGAAGAGAAGTGGACTAAATGTGTGTGGAGTGGACATGTTTATATTCAAGAAAACGGGGCACAGCGGACTTCGCACGTGCGTACAAGGGCCTTCCAAGCAAGGAGCAAACTTCGTCTGGGGGCATCTGGGAACTGTCGAGTTCGGAGGCAGCTGGTGTGGCCGACGCAAGTTTGGGCCCACAGCGTAGCCTTAGGAAAAACCAAGTCAAGGGATTGCAAGAGTGAGGAACACACGCCGCACCCAGCTTGGGATCTGAGATTTAATCTCAGATTCTAAGTTGAGTGATCTGAGATCGAGGTCTAGCCGCGAGGCTATTCCCTGATTTTGGAGCCCGCATCGCCACAATGATAACATCTTTTCGTGGTATCGGCGTCTGCGCCGGTACCGTTGCATCGTTCAGCTTGTTGTAGGCATGAACGACGCGCCATCCGCCCTGTGGCTTTTTGACACAGAACGTCGGAGCACTGTGTGGGGACTTTGACTCCCGCACTTGTCCTGCTTTGCGACGACTTTCAAAGAAGTCGTCGATTGTTTTTACTTGCTCTCGCGGCAGTGGCCACTGCCGCGTGACACAGTACTTCGTGCCCGGCACGAGATCAATCTCGTGCTGAATGTCCTTATCCTGCGGAAGCTCCGTAGGAATCTCTTCCGGGAGTACGTCTTTGTACTCCCTCAACAATTCGTAATAGGGACTCGACTTCAGCGAGTCCCAGCCTTGTTCCTCGAAGAGCTCTCGCTTCGTCTTCGCACTGAGAGTGTCTTCACTCTCAGTGGTACTTCACTTGAAGAGCTGCCTCAGCTCTTTGCTCTCGCTCTTCGTTCTTTCGCTGTTCGAAAGAACGCAGACCTGTTCGATGCGTCCATTGTGCAAGTCGCGTGTGAAGCGCTTCCAGCTCATGACTGGAAGCGAAGTCAACTCCGACGTCGTCGGAGGAGGACTAGCGAGTTCCATTTCACGATACTGGAATCCAGTATCGGTGCGCGTCAAGACGCTTAGCGTCTTCACATTCGGCGTCACCGCCTCTGTCTGCCCAGCAGACTGCTCTTGTTGCGTCTCGGTCCCAGACCGAGACTTGCGCCGTCTTCTTGTTGTGCGGAGCCCGGCTCCGCACAGTTGTTCTTCGGTCCAGGCCCGGCCGTGGACACTTGTTCGCCGGCGGACCCTGGCCGCGGGCGCGCGGTATCAAGCCCGGCTTGACCGCATTTTCCTTCGTGCAGCCCGGCTGCACGGTAATGTGTCCCTTCGCCGGCAGACCCTGTCCGCGGGCGCGCGATATCAAGCCCGGCTTGATCGCATGGCGCTTCGTCGTGCAGCCCGGCTGCACGACAGCATGCAAATTGCGTCAGAGCGGTACGTTTGCAACCGTCCGCACTGTTTGCAGCGTCAACTCCCGGAGTCAACACGCCTTTGTACCTCGACGCCAGTTATTGGCGGAGCCCCTCATAACCGAGGGTGCGTCGGCTCCCGGAGCCGACGCGTCGTTGTCGACCTGACCACTTCGGGTCAGGGACTGTCCCTTACACGCTTGAACGTGGGTGTTGGTTCCCGGAACCAACACATCTTTTTCTTCTGACGTCGGCAGCATTGCCGACGTTGGTCTCGCTTGTGCGCGCCCTCGCGCACCACTTGGGCACTCCGGGACAGCGGCATTAAGCGCTGTCTCGTCTGGCGAGTCGCGTGCACCTGCTGGTGCGTGCGCTGCGGTAACAGGGCCATCGCTCTCTGTTCCGCAGTCGCGACCAAAGCGCACGATCGTGCGCTTCTTCCAGTCAATTACCGGTTCATGCCGTGCAAGCCACGGCATGCCCATTACTACGTCGAGCTTATCGTCCAGGTCCAGGACGAAAAAGTGTTCGACAAACACCCGTTGTTTGTACGAGAAGCGCACGTTCACGACGCGCTTCTCGGTCTTCATGATGGCACCTGTTGCCAATCGAACTTCCAGAAGACTTCGAGGTACCTTTACCTCCTCGAAGTCAAGTTTCTGCAGGCTCCGTAGTCGAACAAAGTTGTTCGACGCGCCTGAATCTACCAAAGCTCGAAGAGAGTCACTCGCTCTCTTCGAGTAAACCTTCAGGATGACTAGGTTCGGTCTGTCATCTTGTTTCTTGCAGCGAGAGCTAGTCTCACTGGGGGCTGCAGTCCTTAATGTCGCGTGCCCGATGTCGGCACGCGTGACTGCATTACCAGTAGGGCGCCCCGCGCCTACTGGATGTTCGCGTTTTTTGTTGGTCCGCGACGATGCCCGGCATCACCACGACGGCCACCTCCAGGGGGCATGGGAGCTGTGCACTCCCGTGCAAAGTGACCGATCCTTCCGCAACGGAAGCATCGCACGTTGCCTCCCTGCTGCTGATAGCCAGCAGTTGTTGCGTGCGAGAGGTCCATTGGTTCTGGACCTACCGTCCTCACTACCGGGCGCGGTTGCGGCCTCGGTACATTTGCATGGAGTTTAGCCTGCCGCAGGCTAAACTCTTCTTGCATGGCATGGGTGATTGCAGCTTCGAGAGTACTCGGGTACTCTCGGAAGAGATAGGTCTTCACAGGCCCATCTCTAAGTCCCTTCATGGACGTGACGACCTTAGTCGCCTCGTCAATTGGATTGGTCACGATATTTGAAACCAAGTATCGTGCGCGCTGCGCGTAAGCATGAACGTCATGCGTTTACCCTGCTGAAGGTCGAGGAACTCCGCCCTCGACCGGACCTCGTTTTGCGGGGGCTCAAACGCTTGTCTGGGCTCCTCTTTGAATATTTCGTACGTGCTGAAGCACGTAGGATCGGAGAGTCGGCGCCCATACGCCCAACTCCTTGCGCGTCCGCCAAGGCAGGACATGGCGAATGCGACCTTCGACAGCAGGTCGACGATGCGTCGAGCCGCTATGGCTGTGTCAAACTCGACAAGCCACCGGAGGAGAGGCTCGCCCTCTCTTCCCACGTAATTGCTTACGCACAATTTCAATGATTGAGCACTCGGTGTCGTCCCTGACGACGCCGTTAATGAGGAAGCAGCATCACGCTGCTCCTTCATGATGAATCGTAGAGCAACACCATGTTGCTCCGTTGGCGATAGCGTACACACCATCGTAGCTATCGCCGCTTCTCCAATGACTGTTGACAGTCGTTGAAGGGCTTCCCACTCTGGGTCGGACATGTGGGGGCAGTCAGCGCGTGCAACATGCGTTGCAGGCGTATTGGAGCTCTCCATGGGCACCTCCGTGTTCATGTGGTTCTCGGCTCCGCGTTCGTACACCGCGTACGAACGTCAAGCAGTCGGTCGTTGGACGGACTACAGAGTGCTACCAGGTGCAGTGGGTCTAACTTGACTCACTACTTTTGCTTACACGTCGCGCTACGTGTATGAGGAAGCGTAAGTACTTAGTAATTATTTGAGTTAATTATATTTGAATACACAAATATAATTTACATCAGATAAGACTCCAAGTGACTTAGATTAGGTAAAATGAGAACTGTATTGTTTGTAAATTGATCTCCTCCTAAATCTGCTAAAACTGTTTATCATTCATGAAAGGGGTTGACAGCGGCTGGCTGTCAGAGCCCCGCCAATATGCACGTCTATAATTAGTAGAAAGATGCTGCTTTCTACCAATAGGATCTTTGGGTAGGTGTGGACCACTCATTGTGGTGGCCCACTTCAATGTATCCATTGGTGTGACTTACACCAAGGTGAGGAAGTATCTAAAACTTTTAACAGATTTTTATCTGTTAAAATCACAAGTGGCTTGTAGCCACTTGTGTGTAACCCCGTTACAATCGACGACAAGTACGGCCTGGTGACGATTGAGACGGCGAATGGATGGCGAGTGGTATTGCCACCGACGTTGTGGTCGGCCCTATTCAAAGAGATGCATGGCAGCGTATGGAGTGGACACTTGCGTGGCCCTCATACGTATGGACGAGTAGCACAGTTGTATTGGTGGTCAGGACTGTACCGGGAAGTACGACGATGGGTGCGTGGATGCCCAGAGTGCGGCTCCCGAAAGAGAAACCCACGTGAGGTGATACCGCCATTGCGCAGCTTGCGAGGTGGTGCGGTAGAAGACCGGTGGGCACGTGATGTCGCCGGCCCCATCCCCGTAGCGGACGGAGGTGATCGGTATGTTATCGCAGCGGTCGAGTACGTGACAAGATATTATTGCGTGACACAGCACACGGTGGAGAGTGTTGCTACATTCCTGATGCAGGAAGTTGTGCTACGTTTTGGTACTGTCACGTTTCCGGTAATATGAAATATCTGTTTAACTTAACGCACTCAAATATCCTCCAGGGTTTAAAACGTTAAGTTTTGTTGATCTTTTAAGCGTGCTTTGCGAAACGGTATCATTACCGTAAGTGAACAGGTGGCTCCGACCAGGCTGCAGATTTTCGGTACACTAGCTACGCGGTTATCAGTCTGAACCGCCCAGAGGAAGTGGCGTGACTGGAGTGACTCGAAGTCGGAGTCGCTGGGAAAAGCGGAGGCTATCAAGACCCGGGTCCAGGGTCTGAGAAGAAGTGGGCAAGGATTTGTGTGGAAAGTGATGTCTATATATTCTAGAAAAACCCTGGGGTATTTCGGGTTCGAATGGACACGTGCAAACTGGGATCTACTGGACCAGGGCCAAGTTTCGTTCAAGTGAATGTGGATATTTCTAGGGTTAAGTGTGGCCGAACCACGTCTGGGCCCACCGCGTAGCTCCCGTCAAGACCCGCCCAGGGGATCGCAAGTAGGGGAACAACACACGCCCTCCCGACGCGTTCCGAGCGTCGAGTGATCCGGGATCAAGGACTTGGGTTCTGGAATCACTGGGGTTTTAACCTGCGATTCTTGGATCTGAGTTTGCGATTTCTGGAAGGTGCGTCACCACACGTGCATGCCGGCAATCTTCAATCTCAGCAGGCAGACCAGTTTGAGCTCCGTCGCTGAGCTTCGGAGCTCGTCGAGCAGAAGTTTAGCCCGCACGGTTGGTTGAACTTCGTCTTGACAACTTGATGTGAGCAGGCGGGGTGGCGGGGGTCGTGGTGGCAAGGTCTTCTTGTGCTTGGGGGCATCTTGCAAATTGCGGAATGAGCGCTACGAGCGCATGGCAGCTTCGGCGCCAAAGATTTTCTAATCAGTGTCACCGATTTCCTTTCAGTGAACTGCAATATTTCACGAAGGCACCGAGGCTCCGTGACGAGACACAACTGTCAAACTTCGCGCAATTCCGCTTTAATACCACTTCCATTTATGCCTTCCGCGACGAGGCGCAACCTCAGCTTACACTTATCCTTGTGCTCCAAATCGCTTTAACACCATTCCCAAGCGAGGCTGTCGCAGCTTCAAGCACCGGAGGTTCGAGAAGAAGACAAGCGCGTACGTATGTTAGTCTGATAAAAAAAATCGGATCCACAGTTAGTCTTACAATACAACGAAGTAGGCCCATCAGTACACTCCTAGGTAACGTTAGAATTCGATGGCGACGCTCATGTTGCAAATTACAAATATTGGTCCTTGATGTACAAAAATTGCGACTTGTATCGGAATAGACACACGAATCTGACGGCAATTCCTGACTTGGCCCCCTCGGACGCAGACCGCCATGGAGTTCATGGAGAGCTGGGTGCAGGACACGTTCGCGCCCGTGGTGCTCACGTGCTCGACGTCCGAGGCGGAGCGCATCGCGCAGAAGAACAACCTGTCCCTCGCCGACCTGCTGAACGGCTTCGCGCGCCTGGAGGACGCCGACACGCCGCTGCGCTCCGTGACGCACCCGATCCAGCTCGCGCGCTTCAACTTCCGCTTCCTGTCGGCCAGCCAGTTCCACCCGCTCGGGCTCAATGAGGGCACCGAGCAGCTCAACGCCAGCATCAAGCGCCACCCGCCGCCGCACAGCGCCGCGTCCGCCGTGGAGCTCGACATCCCGCGCGTCACCAGCGTCGACGACGTGCCCACGTACCTCCGTGTGGTCGGGGCCGACCCCGACGCAGAGGGCAGCAACGACCCCATGCCCTGGTACCGCTCCTTCAAGCACACGCTCATGGACACCTACCGCTGCGAAGAGTACAGTCTGCTGTGCCATCCCGTGGCCATGCTGGTGGTCGTGAGCTCCACGGACCCGAACCCACGCCACAGCTTCGAGGAGCTCACGGCGCCCAAGAATCTCCCGGCGCCGTTCCAGCAAGGACTGTACGACGCCATGTTGGTGCCCAAGTTCTACGTGGTGGTGCACGATGTGCTGGAGACCGAGGGCACGTCCATCGATCCGGACGCGATCTTGCGCAGTTTGAACATTACCACGGTGAACGGAACGGTGCTGAGGATCAACTCGCTGCCCGTGGAGGAGGCGCCGGTGCCCTCGCAATTCGCGACGGTGTGGACGGAGAACCCGTATGTGAGACCCCCGCTGTTCCCGCACGAAATGGAGACGTTCCCGCAAGTGAGTGATGGAGTGGGGACTTTATTGTCCAGAGATGATGTGGCCCAGATCAAGGCGTTCGTGCGGGATTTCGGGCTGCGGTTCCTGTTGTCGTCGCTTGAAGGAAGAATTTTCCAGTTGAACGAGGTGGTGTCGGCAATGAAGAAGGGTGTGAAAAACGTGTTCAAATCGTGGCTGCGTAAGCCGAAGGACTTGCGTCCATCCAACGCAGCTGCTTTAGGTGGAGTTACGTACAAATGCGACTCGATTGAGTCGCAGACTCGTCTGCTGGCCGATACAGCTTTCCTGGTGAGAGATTACGAGCTTGCGCTGCAGATGTATCGTTTGGTGCGTGACGACTTCAAATCTGACAAGTCCGTGTTCCATTGCGCGAACGTCAACGAGATGATCGCAATCTGCTTGCTTCTGACAAAGGGGTCGCCTATGCAAATGACAAATGCTCTGGACTCAGCTAATGCTATCTACGCTAAGACACCATCCCCATTAACCCAGAGGTTGGCTATCCGTACGGCGGTCATTGCTGGTGAGATCTACCACACCTTGAGTAAGTCCGGGTTGTTTACAGATTATATGGACAACGCGTCTGCTGCTTTGATTCGGGGCTCCACGATGGAGCAAGGGGTCTGTGCTGCGGTCCTTATGGAGCGTGCAGCTCTTTGTGACCTCCGGGCTCGACTGCCAAAGTTCCGCAAGTACGGTTTCCGAATGGTGATGGCTGGACACGTATACGATTCGCTTGGACATGAGCAGCACTCTGCGAGGTGCTACTCTTTGGCACGAGCTATCTATGACTGCAGTGGCTGGTTTCTTGTTGAAGATCATATCAACTTTATGCTTGCACAACAAGCCAATAAGCTGGACGATCGCATGGCCTCCATTAACCTATTTCTTAAGCTAATCGGCACAGGCCGCAACTCAGCGAGTCAGCAGGAAGCTATGCTGTACGATTTTGGTCTGATGGTCAAGGATTTCCTCGCGACAGATGCGTCCCCGTCCTCATGTTCTCGGGGTGGACCCGCTTTGATACAGAATGGAGATGGTAGCGCTAAGAAACTTCTTGTGAGGGACTTGTGCATGCCTGAGCTGGATGACAAGTCAACTGTCGTGTTCGCGTCGACCAATGCATTTGGTATCGATCGCTCTATCGATGGCAATCACTCGGAAGCGGAGACTTGGCAAGAATTGG
The DNA here is from genome assembly GCF_018691715.1 of Phytophthora cinnamomi. Lineage (NCBI taxonomy): Eukaryota > Oomycota > Peronosporomycetes > Peronosporales > Peronosporaceae > Phytophthora > Phytophthora cinnamomi. The sequence continues at coordinate 571,708 of NW_027150933.1, forward strand.
GCGAACATGTTGACAAGCAAAACCGCCTGCACCAATATGTTACGTGTGCTGGTACTGATGAAACCAAAAGTTGGTTTGCGCCTTCGCACCTGTATGCCGGCTATCGCAACAAGAAGAATGCTGCGATTCAAAAACCTGAAAACTACGTGTTGGGAGAACAGATTTATGTGGAATTTGTGATGAAGAACGCGCTTTCCTGTGCTGTTGATGTTGAAGACATCCACTTGTTTGGAAAGTTTGAGACCATTGATGACAACAAGGAGACCTTTGATGTTCCTGAAAACCGAGACCCTGGAGAGCAGCGGATTGTCATTGATAGTGTAAACCTCCAGCTGTTGCCGTGTAGTGAAGAGCGGGTCCGCCTTGCGGTGTGTCCAAAAATCCGGGGGAAGTTGAATTTGACGGGTGTCCACTGGTCGATATGTGGTGGAGATGTCCAAGGCGAGCACGCGTTTGATATACCTGGCCCTCTATTGCAAGACACAAGAGCTCACCGGGAAGCTCGGGCTCGTGCACCGAACATGAGCTTAATCGCCAACGTGGTTGAGTCTATGCCATGGCTTAGTGTTAAGATTGAAGATGTTCCCGCTGAGGCGTTTGTTGGCGAACTCGTCAAGCTGAAGGTTATGCTTGTCAACTCAGGAACTGCTGCTCTTGCTGGTCTCCAGGCTTGTTGTAAGGATTTGTTGTTGTGTGCATCGGGAACGGGAAGTGCAGAAGAGCTGTGCGGATATATCGGTGCCAGTGGTCACGTTGTCGACTTGAGCGATGTCGTTCTTGCTCCAGGAGAAAGAAAAGAAGTGACACTGTGGGCGCGAGGGTTGGTTCCTGGGCGGCGTCATTCAGCCCTCCTATTCAAGTACAAGTCGTCGACGGCAGGAGAAATTCATGCCAAATCCTTGTCGCGCACCGTGAAAATAAGGCTGGATCTAGACTTGCTGCCTTGTGTAGATGTGTCTTACTCAATCGAGCCAAGCTTTGGCGCCAGCGGCGAATACCTTCTCGGTATTACTGTATCAAACCAACGCGGCGACCACGAGATGACTGGGCCGGTGGCTGGCGTGGTTCGGCTGGAGGAGCTTCTATGCGTAAGCAACACGTGGGCGATTGAAAGACTAGCAAAACCGTCGGTACAGAATGCAGCAAGTGTTCGAGATTCATTGCATCTTGGGTTTTTCGAGGCAAGCACAAGCTACTTCCGCGTGGTTCGCCGACTCGATACTGACACCTCCGACATGTGCAAGATGCTGCTGAACCCTGAGCAAAGCACGACAGAATTTTCAACGAACTTGCCTGTTGAGCAGTTTTTGTGTCTCGAAAATGCAGCAGAGCTCGTGCGCGTAGGGGGTGCAGGAGGTGGTGACGCAGGTGAAGGAAAGCGCGGTGGTGGATTCCGTACGATTCAAAGCGTGAGACGAGAGAACAAGGCTCTGAAAAGCGCTGCTGGTGACGACGCATATGAGCCGAAACCTCAACAAGAGCCACAGCCGACCTCGAAAGGCGCATTGCTATCCCACCCGGACATCGATGGTCATCTCGTGCTTGTGTGGTCGACTAATTGCAGCTCGTCGTACAGTGAGAAGGTTGCTGGGGTAGCACCCCACCGGGCTATTGGCCAGACCAATCTGACATCCGTGAAAATCCGCCCGCCTGTCCAGGAAAGTTCGTGCCCGTTAACTGTGACTCTCACCTACAATGACACCGTTGAGCTGCGTAGCTCCACATACCCTGGATCTACATCGGGACTGAGCATCGCCGAATTAGACATCATGATGCAGGTGTGCAACGACTCGACACCAAGTTCGGCACCACTCGATGTTACTGTCGAGATGTTGCATCCTGAAGAAGCTCAAGCCTCACTTCCTAACTCTGCGAGTTTGACCAAGTTACACTCGATTTCATACTCCGGGGCTTCTCCACCCCATGGCGCGCCTCCGCGCTTCTTTTGGACTGGAGTCACCAAGAAGAAGGTAGCACGCTTCTCACCTAACAGCCGGGTAGCGATCAACCTGAAGGCATGCTTCATGGCGCCGGGTGTCTACAACTTGAACCGCTTCCGGTTCGTCGTGCAATCAGCGACGTCCAATGGCCAGCCACCTGATGTATTCATGCTTCCTGCCGAGTACCTTGTGTATGTGGAGAGCCCAGGAGCATCACTTGGGTCTGAAGTCAACCAAACGATCAACGAGCTGCTTGTCCGAGTGCCATAAGTAAAACGACACATGATCGATCGCAGGAGGTAGATGTAGTAAAAGGTTAATCTTTAGTGTACCTGCTGAAAGGAACGAAACTATACTCCTTGTACCTACTACTGTGGGCACTACTTAGCAGGTGAAGTTGTCGGTTGTTCATGCCGCCATCAACCGTTTGTACTTCTGCTCGATGAGGCGGACCTCCTCGTCTTCTGAGTCGGACAACGAGCATTCTGGAGCCTCGCGCGAAAACTTGATGCGAGGTATGCAGAAACTGTGGAAGTCTAATGGTGGAGTCGTAAAGCAGCCACCGTGGTGGTCGACAAAGCCTCCGACCTTGCGAAGGTAAGCGTCAGGAGGTAGGAGCCGTTCAACGGCAGAGCGATTGCCGCCACTGACATTGACATCACGATCTTCGCTAGATGCCACGCTTGTTTTGTCGCCTTCTCTGGTAGCTTCCTCACCCTCAATGCCACCCAACTCGCTGATTCTGAAATCGCCCGCAGAGCTCATTTCGATTTCACTGCGCCCTTGGCCCACCGGTTCACTGGACGCCCCTGCGTCAGCATCAGCATCTCGTTGTGATGTTGTTCGTGCGCTGCCTGCTGATACCTTCGACTGCTTCAAAACTTCAGCTTGGAGGTCGGTGTGTTTGTCGTATGCTTGCAACTTGCTGATGCTAGTGGGAGAATCGAGCTGTTTTAACCGTTCACCAACAAGGGACGACGATATAGATGATAATTCGGCGTCCACGGATCCGCTGCTAATTGATGACAACTCCAACGAGCTGAGCGACGAATCCTTCTCCTCATCTTCATCGTCACCCTCTCTTTCGCCTGTGTTTTCTTCGGGCGTGTGAATAGAGGACTTGTCCGAGACAGGGTCATCCTCAACTCGCCGTGGTACCGAAACAAGGGACGACTGCAAGCTACGATGACCATTTCCATGCCTACTGAACGTATTGGAGACGTTGGAGACGTCAGCCACAGCTCCGATGCTTGAACTGCTAGCGTCTGAATCGTACCCTGCATCGTTCGGAACATGATACGCTTCTGTTTTGTTGTTGCCCCGTGCTTCGTCTAGAAGGCGTCGCAATTGTGTGATTTGCTCCTGCATTTCATGCAGTTGCCTCTGTTGGTTCTCGAGAATCTGTTGATGCTGAATAGTGAGCAACTGTTGCGTTTTGCAGCAGCTTCGGTAACTACTGCTGTTGTTACCTGACCGACCACGCTGTCGAAGCCTTCCAATATCTTCCGTCTCATTTGGTGCTAATGAATGGTATGATAAGTCTTCTGCGTCCCGTGTACACGTCGCATCATGAAGATTCTCTTCACTGCTTGCATTTGCGTCTACTTCCTCAGGGGCAGTTTCACCGACGAAGGTTGAATTATTTTCTTCCCTGCTAGCTGGAGCGCCTCTCTTTTGAAGGCCGTCGGCTGTTACCGTCCACCCACTCGTTAAGTCTTCGCCTTCTCCATTTTCACTAACAGATTCCATTGGCTGTGCTGCAAAGGATCGTTTTCGAGAATTGGTGTCAGACCTTGTTCTTGCCTCGCTTGATTCAGGATCCGGGGAATCTGAAGAGCGTGGGGCGGTGGGAATTTTAGCTCGGCGCCTAGCTGCTTCCCACTCGCTCGTCGGTGCAACCGAAAGAGTAAGCTCGATATCAGAAGCGAATTTTGATACGCCAACCAAGCAAGATCGTTTGTGGGAATACAGTTCCATGGGAAGTGGTCTTGCAGGCGGCGCTAAGAATTCGGAGTAGCTGCACTCAAAAAAACGCGGCAACAAGCCCATAGCGCCTCCGTCTTCAGGATCACCGGCTGGGTACAGTGCTATCAAAAACGTGTTCTTTGCTGGCCCGACACGCTCTTTAATTGCCTCGGACATGAGGTACCCAATGCACGCGAAATACAAGAACGGATCAGCGAGTTGCCGCCGCGCTGTTTCCTCATCCCAAGCATCGTCAATTTGAACGCCATACACCCAAACGCCAACAAGCGGTTGCTTTAGAACAAGAGGGTCAACTTTCAGCAACGGCACCGCTTTGCGAGTGCGGTCAAGTGTGAGATAACCAGATCGGAGGTTCCCCGTGCGAGTGCTAAACTCGCGTCGAGCTAAGCTTGCAGCCAGCGGCGTCATCAACAACGGCAAATTTCTGACAAGGGAGAACTTGAACAGGACCGGTGACGCAGCGCATTCAAGCTGGAAATCCAATTGTGCTTCGTGTGGCGACGATCGAAACACCAGCAGTTTAGGCTGGAGTTTCGACGCCACGTTGTCCGCGTATTCATCACGATAACTGCTCTGCACCGCTGCAATCGTAGCAGCATATCCCTCCTGCGAAAGTCCAGGGTTGTTCCCATCCGTAACACAATGCACCGGTACACACCAAGCTCCAGCGGCGCGTGCGTCTTCCCTCGTCATCTTCACGCCTTGCAGCACCACCTTCTTCAGTCTTGGCATCGTGGCATCCCCATACAAGTAACACAACACTGCTCCATTGCTCCGCGCGCTCTTCTGCTCCCCGAACAGCCTGTGCACTTCCTTCAAAGCCTCCGCCGTCAAGATAAACTGCGGCAGCACCTGCCCCAACGCCACTCCGATCGGTTCAGCCGACAGTTGACGACGGTCCCTGCGCCATAACGGAAACAAAATCAGCACAAAACTCACCCTTTACCTCCTCCTTCCTCGGCGTAAATCCTTACCACAGCACCGAGCGCGTCACGGGGAACTGGATGGCGTCCAGATGGAGTCGTGGGGTCTGCGCGGCTCTCTCGCTGCGTCGTCTAGGGCCCGCGCTCATGTGCAGCGGTGCTCTGCTGCTCTGCGGCTGGTTGGGGCGGCTGTACGCGCTCATGGAGAGCTGCGCGCGCCCCGAGGGTCTCGCGGTCGGCCGTGGCGTGTCGTCGTCCGTGGTGTCCGAGAAGAAGGCGGAGGCCGGGAACCGACGGCGCGCGCGCCCATCGCTGTCGCTGGCGTCCGCGAGCGTGGGGAGTCGTGTGCGCGGCCGCAGATGCCGCGCAGGCGTGGCGATGGTCTGGTCGCTGTCCTGGAGCTCGTCGTCGAACTGCGCGAAGTGGCGGCGCATTCTGCTTCGGTTGCTACCGGTACGGTACTGTACTGGGCGGTTTGAATTCTGTCGGACAAAGATTTGCGCGCTCAGATTTGAATTCGAATGCGCTCGACAGGGAGTGGCGGAAAAGATCCACGGCGGCTAGGGATTGGACGAAAACAGGATGGGATAATAAAATAGGACCACGCATTGTTTTAGGGACAAACTGCAACTGCAACAGGGTGACCTTGTCCTAACTTACTGAGCCGAGGTGACGACCAGTCCGATGGTCTCCTCACCGACCTTCGAGATGCCGCACACGTCGCACAGCGTGCCCTTGCTCTCCGGGTGGTATGCAGCGGCGCAGTACGGGCAGCGCACGTCCGGCTCGCCCAGGTAGATCGGCGTGAAGTTGCGCGCGTCCAGCACGAACGGCTTCGAGTCCTGGTAGTCCACGGCGTGCTCGTTGCGGGCCTCCTTTTCGGCCTTCTGCAGCACCTTGCGGGCGGTCAGACGCAGCTTCTCGTGGCGCGGGTGCTGCGACACCTCCGGGATCTCCAACAACCGCCGGCAGAACGACGCCGCGGTGATGAAGTTGCCAGCCTTGAACGCGTTCGTCATAGCGATCTTCAGTGTCAGCACCAGGTGCGGCAGCTGCAGCTCGCAGTGCGTGAAGTACGCGCTCAGCTCGATGTTGCGCTTCGGATTGCCCTCCAGCGGCACGGCAGCCACTTCAGTACGGATGCGGCACGCGAGCAGGTACTCGCGGCAGACAGTCAGCAAGCCCTTCACCTTCTCGGCCTCCTCCTTCGAGTCCACAGCCAGGAACGGGATTGCGTGCAGAATCGACTCGCAGTGCGTCTTCACGTCGTCAAACTTGGCGCCAGTGAACGAGCGGTAAGCGTGCTTCAGCTCCTCCACAAGCGCTCCGAACGACACGGCCACGGCAGGCTGGCTCGCGTCATTGCGCTGCAGCCATGCGCGCAGGGGCGGGCAGTTGCCCTGCGTGGGCAGCGAAGCAGCGCCACCCGAGAACACCTGAAGGAACACGGGCTTGAGCGGCTCGAAGTTGATGACACCGATCTGGCGGTGCAGCAACTGCATAGCAGTCTGGAACGAGCCGGCGGCCACGTGATCAGCAGCAAGCGACGAGTTGCGAACCCACTGCACAGCAAGGCTCGTGCCAGCCGTAGGCGCAGCCACGAAACCAGCGTCCGTGCTGAGACCAGCGAAATCGTTCTCCAGAGCTGCCGAATCCATTCCCAGCGACTGGTCATCAATCGTCAGCGAGTCATCCAGGTCGAGGTCACCATCCATACCCCAGGCGTCTCCAGCGGCGTCCAGTGCCAGCTCCATCGACGACTTCCGCGCCGGGCGCTCTTCCACCGAACGACGGCCTCCTTCCGCCTGCTGCGGCTGCAGGCTCCGTTCAGCTTCACGCTTCTCAGCGGCAATGGCATGGTCCTGGATCGTTGGCTCGTTGATCTCCACGAGTGCCCAGTTCTCGTTCTCCAGGCGGCTCACACACGGCGGCGGAGACAGCAGCGAAGGGTTCGGCAGCATCTCACGCGCAAGGAAAGCATCCACATCGAAGTCCGGGTTCGTCTCCTGCAGCACAGCACGGAGGCGCTCCACATGCTCGCCCAGGCCGTGAGTGGCAGCCGTGAGCAGTGCCAGGCCAAACTGGCCAGCAGCTTCCAGGGTCATCACGCGGACCTCGACATCGCCCAGGTAAAGCGCGTTGTGGAAGCGTGCCATGATGTCGTTGCGCACTTCGGCGATCTTGAGCATCTTCTTGAGCTTGTCGCGGTTGCCCGTAACCAGGTAAAGGAAGCTGAGACGCTCAAAGTTCTTCGTGCGCTGATAGGCCATTTCCACAACCTGGATATTACCCTGACGAAGTGCCTCCACTCCCAGCTGGTACCAGCACTTGCTGTCATCTAGCTCGTACGCTGAGTTTAGGGCCACTTCCAGGTTACCGCACGAAATGGCCAGCTTGAAGCGAGTCTTCTCGTCATTGACGAAGTGCAAAGCAACCTCCGGGTAGCCCTTCTTCGTCAGGTACGAAATGATAGCCTGGCCACAAAGTCTCGAGTGACGAACCATACGCATCACTTCAGTGTAGTTCTTCTTGTTCAGCGCGATCTTGAACTCGCACTCCGTCAGATCCACAGCCATAGTGCGCATCTTTGCCTCACGGTCGAGGCAGTAGAGCTTAGAGCCCTCAAGGTGAGTCAGGTACACAGGCACATCCAAAGTACGAATAATACCAGCGTCACCGTTCGTCAGGGAGTATTTGATGTGGTTCAGCGTCGTGTAAACGAAGATCTCAGCAGGGGCGTTCGCCCAGATACCGCTCTTGATGCGCACCGACTCAGTGATGGTGGACAAGTGGTTAAGCTGCTTGTCAGCCAGCACAATAGAGTGCTTGCTGATCAGCGCAACGTACTCATAGTTAGGGCTCCACACCACGTACTTCACGCGCGGGGCCTGGACGTCAGCCAGCACACGACGGCTCTGCGTTTCGTAGAGCACCATCTTGTCGTCAATGTGAAGGAGCACGCGGCCCACCACACCACCGAAGAAGAGACCATCTGCCGTGCCGTTGGGCGGCGTGATCTTCTTGGTCACTTCATTCTGGAAGTTCTTGATCACAATGTGGCGCGACTTGTCCAGAACAGCGAAGCGGTTGCGAGCCACGAAAACGGCAAAGAGGCCGGGTCCACGGCTGGACTCCGACGTGTCGCCGCCCGAGCCCTGGGTGAACGTCACCAGCTCGTACGATCCACCCTCAGCATCGCTCGTCATCAGCACGCTGTTGGTGCCCGAGTTCTGTTCGTACGGGTTGTAGTTCAGGTGGCGCGGGAAGTTGCCCATGCCCGTACCAGCAGTACCCGTACGGCGGACAGCCGCCACAGGCACGTCATTGCCGTTAACGAAGGAGTACATGCGCACGTAGCGCTCCTTGGCGTAATACGCACGGCCCTCGTGGATGTCCATGGCCGGGCGTTCGCGCTCCAGCTTGAAGACAATCATACCGGAGTCGTGGCCAGCAGCTAGCAAGTTCTGCGTAGGGTGAGCCGCCAGCATCCAGAAGCGGTCATTCTCGCGACGGAAGGTCTGCAGTCCCATGCGCTTGGAGATGTCCCACACCCGGATGGAGCGATCCTCACTGTTGGAAATGATGAGCTCGTGGCGCGGGTGGAAGAGCACGCACGAGATGTTGTTGGTGTGTCCGCGCATGGTGTCCACCTCCCACGCCTTCGTCTCGTTCATGCGCCAGAGCTTCACCTGGCGGTCATCGGCGCCGGAGACAATAAGAGGCAGCGTCGGGTGGAAGCTGGCCCAGTTGACGCCGCGGTCGTGGCCTTCCAGCACGTACTTGACGATGGCGTCGCTCGCGCCGAAGATGTCGTGGTTGTTGGAGCGCGACGTGGGGGGCCCCACCATGTCGTCCATGGACGAGGGCGCGCCGCGCACCGTCTTCTTGCGGAGGCCCGTGGTGTCCCAGACCCTGACCGTCTGATCCAGCGACGCGGACACGATGAGGTCGTCCTTCGGGTGGAACTGCGCGCACATGACGTAGTGGTTGTGGCCCGTGAGGATGGACACGCAGGAGCGCGACTGCCAGTTCCAGATGCGGATGGTCTGGTCGTCACTGCAGCTCAGGATCCACGGGTACTCGTGGTGGAACTGCACCGTGCGGATGTAGTCCAGGTGGCCCAGCAGCGTGAACAGGCAGCGGCGCAGCTTGTAGTCCCACACCTTGAGTTTGTAGTCGTCTCCGCCCGACACGAACAGCGGCTGCGTGCGGTGGAAGTCCACGCCGCGCACGGGGCCGTCGTGCTCGTCGAAGCGGTCCAGCAGCGTTCCCATGCGGTAGTCCCATAGCTGGATCACGCCGTTGTGCAGCGACGTGAGGATCCAGGGCCGGCTCACGTGGAACGCCAGCCCCTTCACGCGGTTGCTCTTGGACTCGAACTTGGTCAGCATGGCCGGAGGGGGAGGAGGGGGGGCGGCGCAGGCACCGGCGACGAGGATCTTCCTTCCCTTGAGCTCGCTTGAATGAGGGGGCCGATCTACGTGGCGGCTCGCGAGATTGTGCACGAAGCGGATTCGACGAAAAGACGGACGAGTTTTGACGAATGGTTTGCGCTTCTTGATAAGGTGATATAGCTGTATATATCGTTTTCGAAGAGGTACGATATCATACAGTTGACAATTGAACATATTTTCTATGATCTCTTTGAGGAGTAAATTCGAGTGAGAAAGGGTATACATATTAGAAGGCTATTGGTGTGCACCACACCGGCGATTCTCATTGGAGCCAGCGCAGCCGTCCAATGAATTCGCCGGAGACTTTCTCCATGCGCGCTCATTCGCCGATTTCCGGGCTCAGGTGCGTCAGAAGCTCTTCAAGGTGTCTGTGACGTGTGTGCATGTATGGCTCACCTGCTTGTGGTGCGTGTGTGCAGAGCTACAGCAACCATGGAGTCCGTCGAGCTGCAGACGCCAACGCAGGTGCAGGAGCTGTCCGAGTCGGAGCAGCAGCAGACGCAGCAGCAGGCCCAGGCCCTGACCGAGGCGCAGGCTGCGCAGATCGCGCTGTACCAGAGCCAGCAGATCCAGTTCCTCCAGCAACTGGTACGTGATCCTGCCGTTTGGCACACCTGACGTTGACCACAGCACTAACGCTGACTGCGCCTTTTTGACCGACAGCAACAGCAGCAGCCGAACAACGAGCAGCTCCGCCAGTTGTACAACAGCCAGATGATGATGATGCCGCAGTTCCTGGTACGTGCCCATCGTCTTGACGGTTGCTGTGTCTCGGCACACTAATGGATCAGCTTGGGTGGTGCTTTCTTGTTTGCATTGTTGCTCTGCGGATTGGTGGGCTACAGCTGAACTCGCCCTTGTTGAACTCTCTGACGACTCAGGGAGCGACGACCCCCGCAGTGGCGGACGCGGTAGAAGAGGAACCCGTCTACGTGAACGCCAAGCAGTACCATCGCATCATGGTGCGGCGTCAGCAACGCGCAAAGCTGGAGGCCAAGCTGGGAAACCTTCGTCAGCGCAAGGCGTACCTGCACCAGTCACGACACAAGCACGCCATGCGACGCCCCCGCGGACCCGGCGGCCGTTTCCTGACGCGTGCCGAGATCGCCATGCTTAAGGAAGGCACGCTGCGCCTGGAAGACTTGCCAGCCAAGGCCGAGAAGTAAATGCCTGTAGATTGCGCGAAATCCGCATAACCGGCCATATCTCGCCCCCTTTTGTGTAGTATAGTCTCTTCGTTCACTTCACGTTGCGTCTCTTCATTTTGTGACTGGCTAAAGCTTACAACTTACTACCATGGAACGACATGTAGAGCTGTTGCTGCCACACGCGCGGATCGCTACCGACGTAGTCACGCAACGCATTCGATTCCCGTTGAATTGCCTTCACATCATTGTACGGCAGCAACAGCAAGTGTGTCACTGTCTCGGCACGAACCGTGAATGCCACCGGCTCATCGTTTAGTGACTCGCGCTCACCAAACGTTTGGCCCTCGCTCAAGTTGTACGGATGCGCAGAGAGCACGCGTACCCTTCCGGATCTTCATCAATACAAGAGGTGTTAGTTCTTGCCCCGACAGGAGAAAGCATCCCTACGCAAAGCAAAGCAACGTACGCAATGAAATAAATGGCCTTGGGTAGAGATCCGCGCGCACTGATCACTTCACCGGCCCGGAAAACCTTGGCAAATAGCGGTGTGTTACGTTCATCCTTCAACCGCTCGATTTCTACCAGGAATAAGCAACGCCGTGATGTTAGACATAAAAAACAACTAAAAAAACACACAACATCCTCATACCATCCAGAATGACACTTTCTGTCGGCCATGCAAGCCGAGCTGCAGCGGGGGACACAGCCGCCAAGGATTGCCGCTTGTACGAAAGCGACGTGACATCGATCGAAGGCATACAGTACCGGTAGTTGATCATCATCCCAAGTGCCGATGTCAACGCTGACGGCGTCGTATCGGCCATAAAGTTGATTTGCTCAACTTGTGCGCCATTTTGCAGGTGGAAGTTTGCCACGGGATCCATGATTTTATCTTGCTTTCGTGCAAAGAGGATGTACCGTGCACATGCAACTGTCATAACATCGCGAATATTTTCCACCAGCTCGATGTCCGTGTGCCACTCGGGATCACTTAACTTTTTCAGTAGCCATTTGTGCAACACCAACTGGTTCACGCCGTATTTCATAGTAAGATGTTGGGCTTGCTCCGTGGTGAAGAAACTCCGTTCTGGTGGCTCCAAACGCAGTTTGGATTCATTGTGCTGCTGTGTTTTCAGCACATTCTTTGAGTCCGAGGTGGCTTGCGACTGCTGATCGCCATTAGCTAGGGCGGCCTTGAACCATCGGGCAAAGCCTGGTACAGGTGATAGCGTCGCTGCTGTAGTGCACTGCGGGAACATGCTGGTCATGCGCTGGATCGTGAGGAACAGCAAGTGGCTCGCAATATTTAAACCTCGAAGTCCAGTGTTGGACGTCGACACGGAGTAAAAAATGACGTGCGACGGATTCTTCACAACTGGCGTATCCTCCTCCAAGATAGGGGTAATATTGCCGCAGAGATGATCAGTCACAGCCACTTCTACGAACACCAACGGTGCATGCGGCATGTGCATGTGGAAAAGTCCAAAGCAGTAGCGCTGCTGCCCAATTAGACGCCGCTGCAGGTCCGCCCAGCCTCGAACCTGGTGCACCCGCTCGTTCTTCAGGACGAAGGCAGCCAAATCTTCTGACGACATATCAATTCGACGGAAACGCATGCTGCCCTGAGTAGCGAACAGGTCGCGCATAATCAAGTCCAGCAGCTCGAGGGCCTCCACGCTAGATTTGGGCAACACCTCTCGATGGCGCTCAATCAAAATGCCCAAATCCACTCGTAGGTTGAGCAGAAACAACGGGCCAGGTTGAATAGTGCCGACCAGCAGAAAGAACTGCTCCGCGAGTGGAACAAGGCCGCGCTTGACACTTTTGGAGATGTTGGGGTCGTTCTTGCGGCTAAACCCCAATGCAGCCGCCGCCACATTCAGCACCAGACCTGATCGCTTAATTGAGGGCAGCGTCTTCATCATCTGTGCCAAGTCTCGAACTCCCAGGTCCACCGCCAGAGCCAGCACGAGCTCCAGTCTCTGCGCCTCCGTGAACTTCTTGTAGTCGGCGCACAGCTGCAGGGCGAACTCTCTGCGCCGCTTGAGCCCGATGACGAAGCCGTCACTGACGTCGGTGTCCAGGAACTCCTGGATATCCGAGAGTTATTATTTTGCTTTGGTTATGAGAGATTGTGCCCCGACTGGGTTCGCCTACGCACCTGGATCTGCTTAGTGAACTCAGCACGGTCGAAGTGCACGGTCTCCACTGCAGTATAGCCGCCGTCAGGGCTGCTACGCCGCGCGCGCTCGGCATCTCGGTCCTTCAGGTGCCTGGCCACCCAGCCGTCGTCGCCACAGAAGGCTGACTGTGCTGCGGCGGGCATCGCCGCCGCAACATGCGCCTGCTCTGTCGTCATGCGCGCCTCCGCGGTTCACTTCAAGTGTGCCCCTGGGATCTGTTGACGTGTGAATTTACGTGTCTCCTAAGTGCGTTTTCAACAACGCGCACTTAACAGGGGCCGCCACCACTCAACGAGCTTAGGAGCAGAGGATACATAGCGGCGGCCATGGGCGAGCGCAAGGGCATCTACTTCGGCGCCATCAGCGCCAGCGCCGGCGACATGGTGCCCAGCAGCGTGCGCAGCGGTATGGCCAGCAACCTGGAGGCGGCCATCCGCGCGGGCAACGTGAACGTGTCGGACAACGTGGAGACGGAGGTGCTGGAGCTGTCGGAGAGCAGTCGCGCCGCCCAGGAGAAGCACGCGCAGCTGCTGCGCCGCATCGAGGCGGAGAAGCGGGCGCGCAACATCGCAGTGCCTACCAGCGTGGAGGAGGTCATCCGGCGGCTGCGGCAGCTCGGAGAGCCCATCACGCTGTTCGGAGAGCGGCCGGCCGACCGCCGCGAGCGACTGCGCGAGATCCTGTCGCGACTGGAGCTCAAGGCGGAGGAGACGGGCTTCGTGCATGAGGTGCTGGCAGATATTCAGAAGCAGGAGGCAGGTGCTGATGCGGCGGAGAAGGGAGACGCAGCACGAGATCAGGGCGCGGCGAGTCAAGCGGCAAAGCCCCAGGAGGACCAGTTGTTCTACGTGCCGATTAAGAACGAAGGGCTCAAGAGCGCGCGTGCTGCCATTTTTGCGCACACGACGAGTGTCGTGGGCGCACGGCTGAAGCGAGAGCGACAGGAGAAGCAGATGGATGCTGGAGAGAGAGCACGAACGATGGATCACCACGCTGCGGAGCTGTACGCCACGGCGCTCAGAATGGCCAATATTGCCAGTCAGAACGGAGATGTGCGACCACTAGCTAGCGTTCGGTATTCATCCGATGGAGCTCATGTGGCGACGGGTTCGTGGAGTAGCCTGTTGAAGGTGTGGGATGCCAATAGCGCTGCTGAGGTGAAGGTGTTCCGGGGACACGAAGACCGTGTCACTGGAGTTGCATGGCATCCGAGTAACACATTTTCTGAAATGACGGATGGTGCAGATTCGGTGTGTTTGTGCAGTGGTTCTGCTGATGGCACTGCCAGACTTTGGAGTGCGGCACGCAATGAGCCTTTGGCTGTATTGCAAGGACATAAGGCGCGACTGGGCAAGGTTGCTTTTCACCCGCTTGGAAACTACGTGGGTACGACGAGTTTCGATCACACATGGCGACTCTGGGACGTCGCAACGGCACAAGAGCTATTGCTGCAGGAGGGACACTATAAGGAAGTGTATGCTATCGCTTTCCAGAAAGACGGCGCACTCGCTTCGACGGGTGATTTAAATGGCAATGGACGCGTGTGGGATTTGCGATCGGGCAAGGCTATATTGCCGCTCCAGGGCCACTCCAAGCAGATTCTGTCAATGGACTTTGCTGCCAATGGTATGCAGTTGGCCTCGGGTAGTGATGACCGCAGTATTCGAATTTGGGACCTGCGCCAGCAAAAGTGCTCGTACATGGTTCCGGCCCATAGCAATTTGGTGAGCGACGTACGTTTCTCGCCTGGATCTGATGAGCTCCTGCTAAGTGCTTCGTACGACTCCACCATTAAGCTATGGCGAACTCGCGACTGGAAGTTGATGACCACGCTACGCGGGCACGACGGCAAGGTGATGTCTGCTGACTTCGCCCCGGATGAGAAGCACGTTGTCTCGTGCGGTTTCGACCGCACCTTCAAGCTGTGGGCCCACGAGAATGAGTTCTAAGCTTCGCTTGCCCATCTCGTCAACTCTTACCAATTAGAAAGTAGACATTGCACAGGTAGTAGTAACCAGGTGAAGACAATCTCGTGGCTTGTGCCGACGCCCTTTCGCGATATTGCATTTGGTTTTTGTATGGCGTCACTTCAACTTCGACAAGATTTTTGGATTTTGGCGATGACAAGCATGGCTCCTTGGAGCAGGATCCTACTGCTTCTCCTCGCTGTGGCGTCAATCATCACCGGTGTGAACAGCGTGGATACTGCGACTGCCAAGTGCTCACCAGAAGCGCAGCAATTTTCGGTTGTGGTGGCGACGAGCGCACCGCTGGGCCTGCGACTCAGCGATAAGCTGGAAGTGCTGGAGTTTGTTGCCGACTCCGAAGGACGAGGTCGAGCTGTGGAGGCCTCTGGCTTGGCGGAGATTGGCGACCGCCTCATCGCCGTCAACGACGTGTCGCTCGAGGGCTTTGCGCTGCAGAAGGCGGTCGCAGAGCTGCAAGCAGCGGAGCTGCCACGCACCCTACGCTTTCAAACTCACGACGGTCGTTGCATCCAACCACCGCCAGCAGCTATCAAGGAGAGCGTCATCGAAGCAGCAACGGCGTCGGCGTTCACCTATGATCCAAGCAATGAAGAGACCTTCGACTATGTGGTACGGTGCCGTGAACTCGGTGCATGGAAGCGGGCGGGAGATTCTAACCTGCAACTACATGCATGCACCTTGCATTTGTTCAGGTGGCGAGTGTCGGCGACAAAACAACAGAGTTCAAGCTCTACGCTGTATTGTCTTCAGATGGCTCACCCCCTAGTTGCGCCTTCCGAGAGCTGGTTCTCGCTCGCCCTTTCGACGGGTGTTCCCCACTCTCGATCGATGTCACGAACAAATATGTGCTTGTCCCGGTAAGTCGTCTGCCCATACGCATCGCTTATCTTTTATACACATCTAAATTCCTTACTTGATGACAGAGTGTATTTGGGTGCCCCATGCACCAAAAGGCAGCAATGGCGGACGAAGCAGGAGCCAAGGGCGTGATCTTTGTTCAGCGAGTCGGCGAAAAGCCCATGCGTGTGCGCATCCCGCCTGCATCGTCATTGCCCCACCCCATCAACATCCCGTTGGTCATGGTATCCACAGATTCTGGGGCGCGCTTGCTTGAGCAAATGGCTGCGGTTCGTCCCGGTGAAAGTCAACAGCTACGCTTCGTATTCAGCGCTGCCTGCGCAGTCGATCGGTTCGCAGTGCATCCAGGTGATAATGATCCGCTGCGTCGATCGGCAGCGTTCCTCATCGAAGATGCTAGTGCTGGATTTCTGTCCATATCCGTGGCAACTTCAGCAGAAACAGAACTAGTCGCAGATACATACGAGTTTCTCAAGCCTGCGGATTACAGCTCAGTTGGCAGCAGTGCTGGGGTGAAACTTCCAATTGGTAGACACGACCTCATCTTTCCAGACCCGCAGGCTCTCAATCCGTGCGAGTCAGACCCTATGCGAACCTCGCCACTTGCACGATTGCGCCTGGGAATAACGACGGACACTTTCATTGCTGTCAGATTGCGCGATCCAAATAGCTCGGGTGGATGTTCTTTAATGCGGCAATTGACCTACTTCGAAGCTAGTCGCCCAGCGGGAATAATTATGGGTGACCAACGATTTCCGCACGCAGCAAGCTCGCTTGCCGCCGCAGTTGCAGTTCAGCAGACCTCAATACCCGTCGTTTTCATCTCCATGAGTGCATTCCGGACGATTCGGTAAGTCTTGCATCTAACTTGTAGTGCTGACCCTAAAGACGCAATTGACGTGTGCTCTGCCGCAGACAAAAATTGAAAGAGCTGGAAGATGCTTCCGAAATAAATACCGGAGATGACAGCAATACGCACATTCACGTGGAGTTTAGTGGTGAAAGTGAGTGCTCGCTAGTTATCCCCTCTGAGCGACCAACGCTAATTACTGCTTTGCACACTACTTACTTTTCAGATGCATTGGAGCACCAGTGGAAGGAGCTTGCGGGTCTAGCAGTGGAGTCGAACTGGCCAGCAAGCGAAGCTGCACGAGATCGACTGTTTCACCGAATGCTGAAGGATCAGGCTACCTTGGACGACCACGACCTGCAGCTTTCTCTTGTGAAAAATGAGCGCTATGAAGCTCTGGTTGCGGCGTATTGGAGTGCTCAGCGGTACTACAGTGCACGCACGGACGATGATCTCAAAGATGATCAAGGAGAGAGTGGAAGCGAACTAGAAGACGAAAGATAGATCAACGATCGAGCAGCAGAAGAGTTGCATTTCAAGGTGTTAAACATCTCGTTGTCGACAGGCGACGCTGTAATCAACCTTTGTTGTTGCTGACACTGCAACTTGCTGGTTACTGCTCTTGAGGTTTGGACGCGCACATGATGTAGTTGATATCGGTGCACGTGGGGTGAATACGCCAGCTGCGGAAAATCGGATCGCCCACAATGCCTGACACGTCCTTCACAGCAAAACCATCTTTCCTCAGCTCGGCTTCGATCTCACCCGGCTGCACAAATTTGTTCCAGTCGTGCGTTCCTATCAGTTCGTTGATCACGAGTTAGCCTGGTGTGACAAGCGACGAACCGCTCATGCGCAATTAATGCCATACCTGGCGGAACGATTCGCATCACGTATTCCGCAGCTCCAATCGCAAGCGCGGCTGAAAGAGCCGTACGGTTGATCGACGACAAGAACAGCAAACCACCCGGCTTTCAAGATCACACAAGACCCCACAGCGTCAGTTCCTCCCGCACAGCTACCTAGATCTAAGTTGCACCCACTCCACCCTCTCACCTTCACCAGCGGCGTCAGCGAGTGCAAGAATGCAGGCACGTCGGACACATGTTCAATGACCTCCAGTGAGCACACCACGTCGAACTGCTCGCCTTGCGCCACCAAATCGTCTTCAACATTGCAAAAACGAAAGCGTCATAGAGCTTAGCATCAAGTCCTTAGCCAGCAAAACAACGACAACTTATGGTAGATATCTTACCCGACGTGCAACGGCGGTAATCGATGTTGCTGGTGTGGCGACTCATCGCTGCGTGCTTCTTCGCAGCCGCGATGTTGTCCTCGCCGGGGTCGGCCGACACCATCGTGCCGCCGATGCGACACAGCGCCTCGGACAGGATGCCGCCGCCGCAGCCCACGTCCGCCACGCGCAGACCACGCAGCGGCGTGGGGTCGTCGTCGGTCGTGTGGCCTAAGTGCTCGATCACGTGGCTGCGAATGTACTTGACGCGCACGGGGTTGATCTGATGCAGCGGCCCCACGCCCGTCGTGCTCTTAGGCGCCCACCAGTCACTGCAGCAAGTAGCACAACGACAGCAATAACGTCACAGAGCTGTATGGCTCACAATGTACTTGCAGCAGTGGAGCGGACGTACGAGGATGCGGCGTTGAACTTGCGCACTTCGTCGTCCACCACGGTGGATAGCGCGCGCGTACTGCGCAGCGGCAGCCGCGAGGCGCGCGTCACCTTGGCCAGCATCTTGCGCCGATGATCTTGTTGACTGCCGTAGCTCCGAGGCGGTCCACTATTCAGGTGTCCGCAATGGCCGTCCTCACTTGAAGTTTGTATGAGAGCGCTCTAATATGATCATTATGTGTGCCACCTATATAGACCCACACTCTTCATTTTCGACGCATTTGCGCCAGGATGAACGGGGGCGGAGGCGTCGGCAGCGCCGGGGACGCCGCCATGCAGCAGAAGCGCGCCGCGGACGCGAGCGAAGAGGAGCGAGTGGTCAAGCAGATGCGGACGGAGGAGGCTGCCACCTCGAGTCTGGCCCAGGCCAACGCCATGGCTGCCACGCGAGCCATGTTCGGCAGCCCGCAGCAGCAGGCCAACCTCTTCTTCATGGGCTCTCAGCCCATGGTGCAGTCGCTCCAACTGCCGCAGCAGCACATAATGGCGGTTGCTCCGAGCGTCCCAACGACGCAGGAGCAGCATATGCATATGCAGATGCAGCAGCGACAGCAGCAGCAACAGTTCTCAGCGGCGATGGCAGGTACGACTCCGGATCGCTGCCGGAGGATACGGCGCTGTCTGCTGCGTATTGACCGTCTGTTGGTGGGTCGTCGTGTGTTGTATCATAGCTCGGCATAACGCGCAGCAGCAGCAGGCTGCGGCGATGGCGACGATGATGGGACAGCAGATCGCTACGTCGATGGCGCAGCAGACACCGCAGATGCAGTCGAATTCTAGCGCGAACATTCATGTGGCATCGTTGATGGGGAGCCAAGGGATGGCTTTTCAGGTGAACACGTCCAGTGAAGCCCCTACGCAGCCCCAACAGTCGGCAGTGCCGACTGGAATGCAGAACCCGGTGCAGCATCAGCAGATACAGGCGCCACTTGCCCCGGTAGTACCGGTGACTTCAAATGAGAATGAAGAACCCTGCCTTATCTGCGGCAAGAAGGGGGACATCTTCACATGCAATGGCGGCTGCGCGCTCAACGTACACCCTGCTTGCATTGGCGAGGATGCGATTTTCCCGTTCGTTGGTACGGCATTTGGATTTCATGTATATTTGGGCATGAGGATAATTTACACTTACCCTGGATTGATGCGATTGGCAGTCGGGCAGCTGTGTGGTAGTTGCTTTATCGTGCAGCAGAATCGGGCATCCCAGGAAGATCTGACAAAGGGTGGACCCAATGCACTATCGGTAAGAGGATTTCAATGCTGAGTAAACTACATACTCACATGCTAACTGTAGGTACTTGTTGCATCTTGCTTGTTATATTTGGCATATAGGTTCGAAGAGCGATTTTATGTGTGAACTTGGAGACCAATAGCAATTTGAACTTCGACAAGTTCGGCCATTTGGCTTCGTTACGGCTCGGAGAAATCGGTTCGGTACGAAAATGGACAGTTCGGATTTCAGACGACGTCATACTCACGTTATGGTTGCTGGATACAGATCGCAGGCTATCCGATAAAACCATTTGCTGAAAAGTTTGTCGAGCCGTATTTACAAGTGAGTATTCGCCATTGTTGCAGGCGATGACGCTCATGTACGGTCGAACTCGCGTGCTGACCAATTCTGCTTCGTTCCCCTGTTAACTATTTCAGCGCTGGATACGTGAGAAGCTAACTACAGCCGGCAAATGGATGCTGAACGTCCGAGAGATTTTCACAGTGATGATTGGCCTGTACAGGTAATGAACCTGTCTTACGCATGCATGATACCGTGCGATATACTAACTTAGTGACTTGCTTAACCTTCTACAGTTTAAAAAGAGCCTGTGTCGCACATGGTTTACACGATAAAGTGATCGAACTCATGAAAGCACGCAAATTTACGGTGATGGACTTCTTTGGATGGCATCCTGCCATCGAAGGCCCAAGTGTGCGGTGTTCAAGTCTTTGTGCTGTCTGCGGAATCCGTAACGCGCCTGAGGTTGACGTATGCTCGCGTTGTCATCACAAGCTCGTGTTTCCGTCGGTATTCACGAAGTATATTAGCACCCTTCTGGCTGCTTTTTACGCAGGTGAGTGTCACCGCCCCTTCACATCCAAGTTACTATAGCTCGCACTTACTGTTGTGCGTATGCATGTCAATTTCATTGTTCTCTTTCTATTACAGAACAAGTTGGAATCCCTCTCGGAGCGTCAACACTGGACGTCTTTGCCCACACAAATACTGTGCGGGGCTTGTACAAGGGGCTCAGACCATTTGACGCAGATGGTGTCGTCTGGGAACAGTTTACGGATCAGTTGAGTGGTGTTCATTTTTCTTTTCGTTATCTGTGTACGTAGTGGCATTTCGCACCAGCTAACCATACTTGGCTTGTGCTCGTGTGGCAGACTGCGTATGATTTTCGGTTTTTTGGACATCATGAGTAATTTTGGCACATTGCAGCTGAACCCAGATCTCTTCGTGCCAGAAGTCAACATTATCTTCAATCCTGCCTACGTGAATCAAGCAATGATAACCAATGAGTTCGAGGTCGTCGGAAAGTTCCTTCAATGTATGAGGCTCTTCGGCCATGCAAAAAGTGTCGAGAACGAGCACATGATCGAATCCGTGCAGCGCTACGTGCTGTTCAAGCACCTTCCCAACGGGAGTTGGTGCAAGATGAATGGTTCGACGGTGGACCAGTACAAGGCTACGGTCACATGCTCAAAGTACGTCGGAAGCGTCCTTGTCAGGCGGTCATTCTGCAGGTACTGACGTACTCTTTCTTGTTTCTAACCTTATTAGGGCACTCCTCACTCCTGACTTTCGAGGATACGGCCCCATTTCACACGATTTCCAACGACTTCTAGAAAAATGGGCTCGGAATGCAGCCCCAAAGCTTCCATCTGCCGCAATGGCTGGAGCAAAGCAACCAGCGGAAACCTCCAAGCTAAAGCTGCTTGCTTCTGGGGCGACTGTGAAGACGAACACGCAGGCGAAGTTAAAGCGTCTCGAGGCAATGTACAAGGTAAGGTGCAATATGGGAGAATTTGCGTGCGTGGATAAAAAGGAAATTGTAATCTCACATTTGCGTGGTTTGAAAACCAGCGGCAAACGGCTCCAAAAGGAGGCACTGCCTCACTCGAATCTTTAATGACTGAGAGGATGAGGCAGCTGATTAAGGCGAAGGTACGCGTGTCATTTCAATTGTTCGCAGGTTGAGTAAGTATTAAGTCCCGGGACTTGGAATTTGAACATGCAGAAACTTGAAGACCAGGCTAAAGCAGCTACGGCAGCTGAAGAAAAGAAGGTTGCGGTCAAGGAGGAGAAGGGTAGCGTAAAGGAAGAGACCCACCCCGCCCCGCAAGAAGCAGCTTCGTCCAACGAGGAAACATCGATTAAGAAAGAAGATATAGCTACTGACGGCGCGACTGACTCGGAAGACATCAAATCCGAAAATCAACCGGCAGTGACAACCACTGCGGAAAAGGATCAGGATGATGACGATGTACTTACAAACATGAGTCTCCACGAGGACCTGGAAATCTTCGATGGTCTACAATTCGAGGACGGTGGGGGCATAATTGACATGAGCTTCCACTCATTAGGCCCCCCTACCGACGTTGATGAGGACAACGGAGAACCTGACATTGAAGATCCCGAAGGTACTGATGCACCCGGTCAAGATGACGATGACGAAGCAATGGACGACCACGTGTATGATGACGATGAGGATGAGAACGAGGATAGCAGTAGCCACGTCGCGGATGGGGATACATCCCAGCAAGAAGTTCAAGTTCCTTACCCACCGGAAGCTATAGAAGCTGCTGGCACCAGCGATGCTACCTCAGACTTCCCGTCAGACATGTAAATGTGTGATTCCACGGATTGAAAGCACATTCTACATTTCTTACGCAAGTAGAGAAAAACTACGCTCTCAGAGTAGCCCAGTGATTTGACCTAAGTCTTTCTCTCCTGGTTTCCTATATGTGATTGAGGCCTGTGCCCTCTGTCGGCTCTCAGCCACTTCTTCATCACTCAGCTCAAGGAATGACCGCAAGCCTTCCCACGCTGCTCGAGACTATAACAGAAACACAGGTCAGCATCGAACAGGCGTGCAGTAAAAGCCAAAACATTTTTTTACCTGAACGTGATAATCCAGCTCCAAATTCGCCAGCGATATCAAAGCAGTCTTGAGATTGGCAGTCTTCCCAGTGTCCATCCGCTTTGTTTCCACCTTAAGGCTGTTTGCGATGAATTGGACTTGTTCCTTGGCTTGGTTCATGCGATCTTCCGCCTGAGACAAACAAGTAGACTTTTAGGCCTTGAAAGCAAAACCATACACGGACCTCGCTAATCTGTAATGCCAACGTACTGATGCCATTTTCTGCTCAGCTCGCATGGCGGATGCTGCTGCACCACTGCTTGCCCGTGCAGCTGCAAACCGCTCTTTGTTGCGTTGCATACTTGCGTTCGCTTGCTGGACCTCGTGGATTGCAGACTCTCGATTGTGCATAACGGTCTGTGACGGAAACACAAGACGATCATTATCGGAAGACACCACAGAAACAAACAAATAACTCGAACCTTGACAGCATCTACTTTGCCAGCTTGGTATCTCACAATCGACACGTACATCGACAGTAACTTGTCCAGCTGGAAAACAAGGATCATGTCAGCACCAGGTATATGGTTTACAATTTTGGCAATGAAGGGTACCTGATCCTGGTAAATATTGGACACGGTCTCAAAATGATCGCCAGCGACCTAGCACAAGAACAATCAAACCATAAGTATACCAATGTGCTGGACCCTAGTAGCTTCACCTGTGTACTTGCATCACGAAAACTAACCCACCTCAGCAAGCTGCTTCATATCTAGGTCTCTCTTCTCGTGCTCGGACAAAGCAGACAAATAGCTGCCAAATCGTGACATCTCGTACCCTTCACTGCGCTGAGCGGCGTAAACGATGTCTGAGCAGCGGGTCACCTCTCGAATTCGCTTTTCGTATTCATCAATATGCTGGCCGATCTGCAATCGACAACCATATCTTGTTTACCAGTGCCCACACCTTTTTGTCGGATAATATGACATGACAACTCACCCTCGCATAATCATCGTCTGTCTTGATCTCGACTTGTTGGACGTTCGACGAGAGAAATACTCCGTCTTTTAAAGAGCTCCATAAGGAGCTTACCGAAGCTGGTGTTGGCACGTACGCGGCAGCAATAGATGCTACTTTCAATAGCTCTTTGCCGGCAATGAGACCCTGATACCAGAATTCACAGCCACGTCAGCGCAAGCATGCCAATTGTTATAATCAAGGACACGGACCTCGGTACTAGCAGTCAACACGATCTGCAACTCTAGCGTCTGAGAAAGTTTTTCATGACTGCATACTTCGTTCTGCTCGGAAACCACGCGTCAGAGATGAACCGAACAAACCATACTCGAAAAAGCAAATGCCACGCACGATGAAATGCTCTAACGCTTGGCGTCGTTCTTCAACAAAGGTTGCGTCCATATTTCCTGTCCAGCGCTTCTCGGGAAGTGGAGGTATGATGGTACCTGTTGGAGAGATCCGATCGTCAAACAGTTATAACCCCGTTAGTACCGGCAGTGAAATTATAAATGATCAGCATCACTTGTCACCTCGAAAATGCATAAGCAACCGCTGGTGAAGCCATTCGAAGTCACTAAACCGTCGCTTTACTTGCGCAGTAGTGCACGGAAAGTGTGTACAATTCGTCTACACAGCCATATATGTCTCAGCATTTGCAAATAGAAACCCCAGGAATATTCGAAACAACTTCGACGGTATACCTTCGTGGAGATCACGTACTGCGTATACCGCGAATAGCCTGAACCAACAACGACCGGCGTGCTCACCGACACCACAAAGGATCTCTCAAAATCTGGTGACGTCTCCTCCGGTAGCTAAATTATCACAGAATCACTGATTAACACGCTCTCCACACAGCTCAACACCGCTCCCTTTCAGCTCTCACCACATTGTCTACTGGCTGCTCGAGCTGGAAGTCGGCCAGCGGCAGGGTCTCTCCTGAGTAGAGGCTCTGCATCTGGCACTTGCCGGTGCTCTGCACCAGCGCCACAAGCTTCATAGCCACGAACCAGCAGTCCTTGTTCAGCTTTTCTTGGGACTTGCCTCCACTGGCGAGGCGCCAGATCTGCACACCACAAGGCCCCACCCGGTCAACGACAACTCCCCACCAAATCCTGCCCCAGTCTCTCTGCGCACCTCTCGGTTGGCGTCGTTCATGAGCCTCGCGCGCCGGATAAATGCCGCTCCCTCCGTGCCCCCAATGTAGCCATCTGCGTCGGTGTCCACCTGCCGTGGACAGAGGCAAAAAATAATTAAAAAGCGTCAGCATCTCGGATATGATTTCGGCACAGCACAACGCCGGACAGCAGGCAGTGCAGCGGCGTACGATGTGGAAGAGCCTGGCGTAGAGCACGCCCTCCTCGCTCAGGAACTTGATGGGCCCGTTCACGAACGCGATGTTGAACTCGCCGCCGCCCGCGCCGCTCGTCGAGGAGCGCCCCATGCCCAGCATAGTCAAAAGGAGCGACTTAGCTGTTCTTCTGGGCCGTTTTTCTGAATGCAACCTTGAAGTACACGGTACGCACACAACTTGACACAGAGTGCTGCATTTCAACCAACCAGAGACGATCATAGACGCTATTGGTTTATTAAAGTGCGATTGTGTGGCGGCAGTCTCTCGAGTGTCGAAGAAAAAAAGAGCGCGACCCCAGTTCGGATTTCGCGCCCAAGTTCACTTGAAGCTCAATTGATCACTAACGTTAGTATGCGGACCTACTCGCGCGACATCACGCTGGGCAGCTCCAGCCACCGGCTGGGAGCGGCGGCCGACGTGGGCTTCGGTGGCACGCCTGCTAATGAGCGCCGCTTCAACAAGAAGCGCAGCTCGCGCCGGCGCATGCGGATCTCCAAGGAGTAAAGACGCTCGATCTTCAACTGTAGCGCGTAAATGTGTGTCGCTCACGTTAAAATATACCTTCTCATAGGTCCATGAACCGCCTGGTGATGGACTACCTCGTGGGCAAGGGCTACCGGGAGGTGGCCGAAGCCTTCTGGCGCGACTCAGGCACCAAGCGTGAGTGGGTTGGGTCGTTGTTCCGGTGCTTGACCAGCTTGAAGTTGGCGCTGGCGATTGACTTTGTGCTCTAATCTTGCTGTATGCCGCAGCGCACGTGGACTTGCAGTCCGTGCAGGAACGCATGAGCATCCAGCAGCTGCTGCTCAAGGGTCAGGTCCAGAAGGCGCGCAGCAAGCTGGCCAACATGGACCCCGACTTCCTGGAGAAGAACAGCGGGATGGACTTCCTGCTGGCCAAGCAGGAGCTCATCGAGCTGATCAAGGCCCACAATATCGAGGAGGCTCTGCAGTTCGCAATCAAGAACCTCGCGCCGTTCGGACAGAAGAGCGTGAGTGCTAATGAGGAATAGCGAGCTGCTCTCAGCGACTTGCTCACCTTTGTGTGTACTTCTGTTGCTGCTCAGCCCCAGTTTCTTCATGAAATCGAACGGACGATGTCTGTCATCGCGTTCAAGAACCCGTCGGAGTCGCCACTAGGGCATCTGCTGGAGCAGGCCCAACGCCGCCGTGTGGCTGATGAAGTCAATTCCGCCATCTTGCGGAGCCAAAAGCAGGAGCTAGGTAAGGAAGGGGTATGTTTGTTGCTCTGTGTTTGATAACATACTCACGTCTGTGTACTGTTGCAGAACCCATGCTACCCACTATGGTTCAACAATTCCATTATATGGAGGATCAGCTCGAGACCAAGCTTAACCGCCGCTCAAACGGAATTCGTGTTGAAGACTCAACGCGTTAAGGCGCGGACCACAGCACCCTTGCTCCAGGTTCGCCTGGTGACTGCTGCTATTGCGCTCGTTGTTTTTATTCTCCATTCCTGTCCGCTCGAGATGTTGCATACGTGCTACATGTTTAACTCATTCTTTTGCTGAGCTCGGTAAACCCGCGCTGAAAATTCTCTAAAACACAAAATAATTTATAACCGCTCTGCATCATCGTCTGGTTCTTCATAAAGCCGTTCGATTGATAACAGTCGTCTTGTGAGTGGCCCTGCGCCGTACGGAAACAGATCTGCCACGACAAGTTTATCAATCTCCAATCGAAGTCGAATGAGCACACTCATAACGTTTTCGAGTTGCTTGTTCATCTGAAGTTTCTTCTTGCTGGTCTCCCAGTGTGCAGCTAGCTGTCGGAGGTATCGCATGAAATACTCGAGCATGTGGGTTTCTAAGGAGACAATATAGACATTAGTCAAGAGAAACCAATCCAGAAGCAGGATGTCCATTCTTACCGTTTGAAACGAGGAGATCAAGTAGCACGAGATGGTCCCGTCCTAACGTGTCCACGAGGTCAGCGAACAGTAGATCCGGGTCATATTCAGCAGTTAGATATGCCATACTGTGTTGTGCCCAGGTAAGCCGTCCAAAAACTGGTTTAGAAATACTCTCAGTAGCACCAGTTAGAGCTGCCATGCGGGTAAGACCGTTCAGAACTTCAATCATCACATCATCTTGCTCGGCAAGCACCGCAAAAAGCTGCCGCCGACTTGGTAGCTGCATCTCTTTAGCCCAAGCAGGTGGATTGCCGAATCGACTTGATGGTTGTGCTTGTGTAGTCTTTGCGTCGGTGGAAGATTCAACAAACGCGACTCCTATACGACTTAGAAGCACCAGCCATTGTTGTAAGAATGGGAATCGAGTTGATTTGCCAATGAATACCTCTTGGCTGGACACATTTGAAGGTTCATTACTATCGAGAAGCTGCATTGCAGTAAATGTGCATGATGACTGTACCAGCCACATTAAACA
Organism: Phytophthora cinnamomi; assembly: GCF_018691715.1. Lineage (NCBI taxonomy): Eukaryota > Oomycota > Peronosporomycetes > Peronosporales > Peronosporaceae > Phytophthora > Phytophthora cinnamomi. Next base: position 598,588 of record NW_027150933.1, read on the forward strand.
ACTCTCAAGGCACTGCTTGTAAATTATCGAAACCATAACATCGTCTTCACTTCGTGTTATATCCTTCCAATGCTCCATGAATGCCAGAAAATTACCAATAACCTCCAGAACCGCGCACGTGACAAACGTCGGCTGCGATGCGTAGTGCATCACCACAAACACGTCATTCATTAGCATCATAACTTGCTCACTCAACTCCACAAACTGTGGAGTCTCTCCATTTTCCAGGCTGCAAAATCGTTGCACAAAATCACTCAAAAATCCCAAAGCTTCGTACTGAACCGAGAAAGGAGCAGCAGCAGTCGAGTAGTCCTCTCCACCGCGAGATCCAGTGAATACACTTTGTAACATATCCCCCACGCTACGTATTTCGTCCAAAATTGCTTGCACGTACGAACTCTCGGCCACGCGCCCCGATAGTTTCTCCTTCTCGCTATCACCTTCCATTGACTCTCGCCCACACTCCGCCTTCACTAGCTGCCTCAATAGCAGGAGCCGGAATCCACTAGCCTCTCGTCGCCAGCACCCGGGCGTTAAAAGATCCCTGGCAATTGCAACAATGTCGACACAATGACTACATTCCCCGTCCGACCCCTATCCAGAACGATAATAGCCACACACCTGACGATGTCATTGACACATGGCCCCTCGGCGCCTGGGTCGCAGTTCAAGACGTCCTGAAGCGCTTCTTTCGCACCATACGCCACCAGCACATCCTTGTGGTCTAGCAGACCTAGCAGCGTCTTGATCGCGTCTCCAGAGCCGTCGTGGCGGCCTCGCACCGCGGCGGCGCAGGTCTCGACGCATCGGCTCCAGTCCATCGATGGCGTATCCTAATTTCGACCAATCGCAGCCGCGCAGATCTTGAAGCGGCGCGGATCTTAGGGCGCGCTTGACAATCATGATGAACATGATGGAGGCGACGGACTCCGACTCGGACGCCGAGTTCGCGGCGAAGGGGGCCAAGACGCCGCTCTGGTCCGGCACAGCGTACTCCAGCGCCATCAGCAAGTCCATGCGCGCGATGATGACGAGCAGCAGGCTGCGAGGCGGCAGGCAGGGGGCGGCAGCCGCTGGCAAAGATGCAGGTGCCGAACTCTTCGCTGACGCGGTGGCCAGGAAGGACAAGGAGAAGATGCTGGACGCACTGGCGAAGGACCCGAGCGTCCTGAGACGAAGCGATGAGGTGCGGACGCGTTGGCAGCGATGGGTGGCTGTAGCTGTGGGGCTTTGTTGTCTGATGTGCTCGTTGTGCAATGCAATGCAGAACGGCTGGTTGCCGCTGCATCATGTGTGTGCTTTGCGTCCGAACTATCGGTACGTCGACTTGATGACCATGATGGTCAATACGTACCCGGAGGCGGTCCGTTGCGCCGATAAGGTAGGTAGTGGTGAGGTGGTTTTTGGTATAGCACTGCAGTAGATTTACTACTTTTCTTGTTCGAGTGACCAGAATGGACGGACACCACTGCATACGTTGTGTGGAAACACGTGCGTAACGGTGCAGGCACTAGGTGTCTTTGCGGCGTCACTAGCAGAGCTGACGCTTGCGCGAGACAACGCTGGAAACCTGCCACTTCATCATCTCTGTCGCAACTCGTCGTGTGATGTTGGACTGATCAAGAAGTTGGGTTCGGATACGTCCGCTTACGCCGCGATCAATGACGTGTGTTTGATCGGACGCTTGATATAGTCGTGTGGTAGCGGATTGACGATGTTCGTTCTCCCTAATTGGCGGTTTCAGGAGGGACAAACCCCATTGCATTGCTTGGTGACGATCGGCTCCCAACTGAACAAGCCAGTACTTTACCACCTCCTCGAGAGCTTTCCCAACACAGCATTAATGCGAGATTTGGTACGAACGTCTTTATTTCTTGAAATCCTGAGAGTTGTATGGGATAGTATTAACGCCTTTGACACAAACTCATTAGATGGGTCGAACTATTCTTCACTGGATGTGTGAGCTCCATGACTTGGATCCAGCCGTCATCCAAACTGTGCTCGCTGCAGCTGTCGATTCTGCTTCCTTACCAGACAGTGTACGTATTCGCTTCTAAATTTACGTCTTATCAAATGTTCTCCCATGCTCACCTGCATCCACGTGCTGCAACCTTCAGAACGGGGACTTGCCCCTTCACACATTGTGTCAGAACGAAAAGCTTACGCGCGAATTACTTCGCTTGGTACTCCAAGCGTACCCAGCAGGCATTTATTCTCTTGCGAAGGTTTGCATTGTAATGCAGTAATTTGTACATGTACGCGACAAATAACGTGTGCTTTCGTCGATCGCAGGATAACTTGTCACCACTCCACTTCCTCTGTTCGAACGAAAATTGCAGTGCTGACATCCTGACAGATTTCTTCTCGGTTGACAGCGACAATTCTTCTTGTGCCAAAGCTGACAAGGTAAGGTTTCGAGTAACGACTTTATCCCATAACAATACCGTGCAGCTCGTGACGAGTTTGATTATACTAATCTCAATGCTCAGTTGGGAGCGACAGCTTTACACATACTCTGCATGAATGAATCCATTTCTACCGAGCTGTTACGCACGACTCTGCTAATGTGCTGCGAAGACTCCATAACTCAAGATGTGGTACGTGATGCACAAAATGCCGTTGGATGTTGTTTTTATCGGCATGTCATCTGCGCGCATTGAACCGATTTACGTGTAGCATGGCCGATCACCACTTCACTATTTGTGCATGAATCATTCGGTGTCGCCTGAGCTGCTGTGGCTCCTTTTCGATCGAGGTCACGACCTAGTTCGCCAAGTCGATAGGGTAGATACTGAGTGTTATGTATAGAGTCCTCAATTTGATACCCGACTAATTTACCGTGTATTGCCATTAGGACGAGAGAACACCACTACACTATCTCTGCAGCAATATCAAAGTAACACCACGCGTTTTAGAGATTCTCTTCGACAGTTGGCCTAGTGCAGCATTGGTTGTAGACCGGGTAAGCCTCCTAGGCTTTGATTGACAAATTTCATCTTGTGCAGCTCTGTCTCAATCTTACTGACCTTTGTATATTCCAACAGGACTTTAAGCTACCCGTCCAATACTTGGTGGACAACCCGTCATCTTCTCCTGAAACAACTACATTACTGATATGTGGACCAGCGTCGTATCGCCATCGATACGAGTTCTTGAGCGTGAACGGACAGTGTGCTTGTTTTACACAAGGATCTGAAGCGGTCTACGTCCAAACAAATGTCGCCATGGATTCCAATACTGCAACGAAAGTGCTCGTCAACTTCTATTCACCCCAGTCAGTCGTGAATCACGAACAAAGCCTGCTTCTTCGTCTGAAGACAACGGTATGTTTTAACTTCAATACTCTGAGCTGTTTTCGTATTGCTAACGGAGCCCCTTTTGCTATTGTGGTGGCGTAGGCCGAAATACGAAATGATAATGTGAACTACTCACTGATTGTTCACGAGATGTTTGAAAATGCGAAAAGGAGACTAACGTTGCGCAGCATTGAGATTGCACCAGAAGACCACAACGGGTAAGGTTACAGTACCGCACTCCACTCTTGCCAGCGTGTCACCGAAGAATCGATCGTTTTGTGCTAACACGTAGCGCCATTGTGGCTACGAGTAGCGACGCAACAATAACGTTGGACTACGCGCTGGTGATGGAAGCTCCCTTGTATACTTTGGAGAGTCTGAGAGCAGAACAAATATGTGACACGGAAGCAGCTCGCGCGATTACTACAGAAGTCGCCAACTGTTTGGTTTTCTGGCACTGCGATGCGCGCATGGTCCATGGGAATATCGTACGTTTGCTGAGGATGTCTTGGAAATGTGTATCGTGAATGCACAGTAAAATCGTGTTTATTTTCTGTTTCCAGACACTACAAAATGTGGGCCAGTTTGAAGACCGAGGGCTATGTCTATTCAATTTGAATACTAGCCGAGAACTTTATGAACAGCGTACGATTGGCTCCCATGCCATTGCGCTGAGCTCTTGTCCACCTGAGGCCGCAAAGGCTTTTATTGCTAAGGAGGAGTTTTTACCGACTCTGGCCTCTGATATGTGGCAGTTTGGATGTATTGTGTACGTACGCATTGGGATTGGTGCTAGTCAATATGAAACTAACCTTTTATGTGCGCAACTGGCATGCAGATATCAACTACTCAGCGGAAGCACTTTGCTCGAGCGATTGGCCCCTTGGAGTTCTTCCATCGGGCATGAGCAGGGATTGCATTTGATATGCTCTCTCACTGATGCTGTGCTTGAGACTCTCATTGCCGAAACCGAGCCAGAATTCCGTGTCCTACTCCAGCGAACTCTCATCGTGAATCCGAGTTATCGCTGGGGGATCGATCGCTTAATGGTTTGCTGTCGTTTTCGGATTAATTTTTAACCCAAGACTGACGCAGTGACTTATCTGGTGCTATGCTCAACAGCTTATTGAAGATGGATTAGCTTTGCCGTCATTCGTGACAAGCGAAGCTCCATCGCACGATTTTGTTGGCAAAACATTGCAGCAGAAGACTGAAGATGCACTGGCTGATGGAACAGAGCGGTCTCGATCCATCAAGCATGCACACGAGCAATTGGGTTTTATGAAAAAAGAGCAGTCATTGTTGCGCCATACGCTCCTGTCAACGAAGTCGCAGCTTCGGGACGTTGACCAGGTAATGCGTGTGTTATATAACAACTGAAGAAGCCACGTCGTTCACCACTTCCCCTCCTTGTAATTACCCAGGCACGGACCAATCTGCAACTGAAATTGGCGGAGCTCCAAACTCAGATGACGAGCGAGGTTCATCAAAAGCAAGAAGCACAACTAGAGGCTCAGCTGCTAGCGCGCAACCACCAGGCTATGACCCTCCAACTGCACACAACAGTGCAAATGCTACTCAACCTCGTTCCGCTCGCCCGCAAGGTAAGAGTTCAGTCACCTGAGAGGTATGAAGGAAACCGCAGTCTGATCTCGCGTATTCCTGTGCAACTGGCAGGTGTACGGTGCCGCTGCGGACGATTTCTTGTCGAGTGCACTAGCACAGTCGACTGGAAGCGCCCCACCCAATGCTTTCGCTGCAGATCCAGCCAGCCTTCGACGCAAGAGCGGCCCCGTGCAGCTCCTGAAGAGCCAGCTACAGCACTCGGTGCTGGCTCACGGATGCGTCCAAAAGTGGGCAAACAGTTCACCGTCCAGCGCATTGGCAGCGACGAGCTTGGCGTTATCGGACGAAAACTCTGGCAGCAATGTCACCACAGACGACACCTCTGATGACAATGAAGAGAAGGCCCGCAGCCAGGCCGAAGACTTTGATGTTGGTGGTGGTGCTGCAGCTGTGGCCTGAACACGAAGTTGAAGTGGATAAATTACCGTAATCGCAAAATTACTTTTTTCTGACTGTGGTAATTTTTCATTTTTGATTTTGAATCGGCGAATCGCAATGGCGCGCGCGACGGCAGGTTCGCGCGCCGTGGAGACGTTCCTGCGCAACTTCGAGGGCGAGAGGGCTCGCTACCAGGAGATCCTGGAGATCACGCTCTGCTACGGCGTGCAGTGCCTGGCGCGCACCTTCTCGCTCAAGGGCATCAGCTGCAGCGAGCTACGGACCATCACAGGTGCGTGAGGAGCTCCGTTGACCCTGCAGTTTATCCATTATGTGTCATACTAACCCTGGGCTGGTTATTACCGACTGCAGGCTACGACGCAGCCAAGAGCCGAGACTTCTACGTGCGCAACGCGTCCCAGCCCATTGGCAGAGAGGTGGGAGGGGTGCAGCGCTCGGTGGTGGGAGTGCGGGCCAAGCCGTCGCACTCGTGGAGAGACGGAGAAGTGGAGATGCCAGACTTCCCAGAGCCCTCTGCAGGGGCTCACAGTGACCTTTGCAATACCAATGAGAAGGCTGTTGCGGTCCCTGGAGCTGTGGCTGAGGCGCTGTATTCATTGCCTCCTGCGTTTGACGAGATTGATTTCTACTCGAAGTTACTGGGGAAGCCGCTGGTGGATCTGGCCTGGAAGGAGTTTACGGGCAGGGAGGGGTCGCAGATCACGACGAAGAAAGAGATGGAGGCCAAGTTCCTTCGCGTGGATCAGAGGAAGATACCTACTTCGATCCCACCGATGGAATTACCCATCGCGTCTTTTGTTGAATTTGTAGGAGCTTACGTGACGGAGTGCGTGCGTCAGTCACATCGTACGGCACGTGGAGCGGATGAAGACAATTGTGGTAGTAGTAGCGAGGAAGGCGCTGCCAATGGAGAGCTGGAGAGCGTCTACAGCCGCCGAAGAACAACGTCGGACTCGCTCAGATCTTCGTCAACGGGAAGGCGGGGACGCAGTGCTAGCACGCCACGTGCTGCCATGGGGAACACCAAGTCCATGCAGCCACCGCCTGCGTTAACGGAAAGAAAGCAACGCCCCTTGCATCCCCAACCGCAGCGACAGCCACGTACGGTCCCTCGATCACTTCAGCACGTGCAGTCCAAAATTCAGCCGGAGTTGGAAGCTCGGCGGCAGAAAATATTGCGCGTTAAGAAGACACAATCTCAAAGAATGGCAGAAACCTTAGCACGCGCTCGACTGGCGGAGTATGACGCGCGACGAGAATTGCAGGACGTGCGTGATCGGCGGCTTGGCCCCAAGAAGATGCCCATCAGTGAAATAACGAAAGGTATGCTGATGAAAATTGGGCCTAGTTCTTTCAGGACAGCAACAACAAACATATTTTTGACGTGTACTTTAGGTGCTGCAGCATTGGAAATCGTGGATGACTTTATGAAAAGCCCACTCATGGACAAGTTTGGTGGCGATGAGCCACTGGCGCCGGCTTCCAAGCAGCCGCGATTGTACGCTTGCCATCCTGTTCACTCTAGTGCAATATTTACTGGCAGTGGTTAACGTTATTCCTGGTATGCTTTTCTTTATTCAGTGGCTCTGTCGATAGGCGTTCAGACGACAAAGATACACTGAACGAGGAGTTGTATGGCACCACAGCTTTGGATCACTCTTTCCTCGGATGCAAATCTGCACCAGAACCACGACGGCAATCAAAGGAGCGACCGAAGCAACCGAAGCGCCGTACGATGTACAACAGAATACCAAAGTTTGTACCCGACTGACACGATTTTTGATATTACGCAGACTACAATGGTTGGCTAGGCGATTTTGGACCACTTCATACAAAAACCATTCGACCTGAGTGGGATGAGGGAGACGATGTTGCTGAACCCGATCTTCGTATGTATGGAGATGTACGAACAATTCTAAAGGAGAGACTAACAGTCATGCCTATGAAATGCAGAGGTCGGAGGGGCCAAGTTCGAGTGGAACTTTGAGCAGTAAGTGAGCATGCTCACTGCTTGCGAAGTGGTTCATAGAACTAATGTGTTTTTGCTTTTAATTAGTCTCCCTGAAGGACGTCACGAATCTGTTGAGCAAGCTGGCGAAAACGCTCGGACCCACTTTGAAGAAAATGATGGCAAGAACGATGGCTTCAATGACGATCTGAGCGATGCGCTGAGCATCAGCTCAGACCCTGTCTTTAGATGGCTTAAAGATGCCGTTTAATTTTCTAAGGTTAACAATGTCATCTACGTTAGTACCACCCGAAATGCCACTGCAACATTGAGAAGTGAGTAGATGAAGTAGTATATCATGAGCAGTTTGCCATACCACACAGGACAGCGATACTTGTGGTGCCGAAACACCAGTAACGATGATACGAGAGATACGAAGAGGAATCCTAGCGAAATCCAAGCATGCACATCAAGTGATAGGTCTTCACTGCGTCCGGAAACGAATGCATACGCCATCGGCAACCCCAATCCAAGCAGAATGTTGAACACTGGTCCACCGTAGCACCCAGCAATAGCCATTTGCGGAAACCCCGCTCGAGCCACCGACACATCCGTGATGAAATCACCGACGGAGTTTCCCCACGCGAGAACCGTCAGACCCAGCAAACTGTTGCTCGCGTGAGTGATATACCCCACGGCTACCAGCAGAGCCATCAGCTCGTTTGCCACAGCATAGATCCAGCATACGCAAGCTATAAAAGCCAGGGAAAGTAACAGGCTGGAAGTTTTTAGAGATCGTGGTGCGTGCGATCGGTGGGTAAAGAACGAAAGAATGCCGCTCACACAGCAGCCGACGAGCGTGAGAGCTTGCCACAGCGGTAGTTGGTACGACAGTCTACCGCCGCAAACATCCACACTAGCGTAGCCACTCGTGAGTGCAACCAATATCGGGACAGTTATTGGCGACAGGCACGCCTTGGGGCGCGACCACGATTCATCATCAAACAGCGGCACCGTAATATCTCGGATGAACACAAGCGTTGCTTGTGGAATACAAATAACCTTTATCAATATCGGCTCGTCGCTTGAGAATACTCGGATGACACGCCTCTTGAGTCGCCACCTCCAACGAAGGTGCTGCTGCCATTCAGGAATCCCTGCCTCATCGTCGTTGATATCCCGCTCACCATCGGCAATTAACGGAGAAGACAAAGAATCTTCCTCTTCAACATCGAAATGATCGTCGAACACGCGACTTGAGAACCTTGGGCCAGCCAATTCACGTGGTGACGACATCTCGAACTCCTTGGGCTCCACTGGCTTACCAGCATCGGTTTCACGTGATTCATCGTTCATTTTCTCGCTATCTACCCCAGCCTCCGATCTGGTAATAAACGCGTATTCGTGTCCCCGCAGATCTGTCTGCCTCATTCGTGTAGCATTTTTGCCTCTTGGTGATAGGACGTGCCAAAAAGCCGAGATCATCAGCGACGTCTTACCCGCCAGCTTTGCATCATAAATTTCGTTTTCAGCTGCTCTGTACCTCGCCACACACGCCGGGAACACCACGCTGCCCACGTAGATTCCGTACATCAACAGGAACATCAGAGCAGCCACCGCCGTGTCCCCTACATCTCGTCCACTGCTGCTCATAGCCAGCAGCAGAAACAGCAGCAACGAGCCGATCAGCGCTCCAACATCCCGCACGAAGGCCCAACGCTGCACCTTGACAGCGCTAGCCACGGCAACACCGCCTACCACCACGGTGGAGACGAACATGGCCCCTCCCAGTAGTTCGTTGACACCGGTTTCCCCCACCCCGGAGCTGTAGGCGGCGATAGCTGAGAAGACGTCGGGAGCTCCGTTGCCGAAGGCCAGGAAGGTGATGCCCGCCACGTCGTGAGGAACCCGCAGACGGTCACTGAGACTCGCCAGCGTAGGGGAAAAGTACCCATCGGCCGTGGTGCCCACTGGATACAAGAAGAGGAACGCGTAGGGTAGCGTTAGTGGGAGACTCGTTTTACCAAGAGAGCGATAGTTGTAGAGGCGCACGGAAGTAGAAGAGCGCGGCGAGCCACAGGAAGAGCAGAGAGAACGAGAGCAGCGGGAGATCCGAGAGCGAGCAGTAGTGCAAGTGGACATAGTCGAACCCTAGAGGACCCAGCGTCATGTTCGCCACGAACGGGTAGGCGTCGCACGCCGCTGGCAGCGGCGCCACGAGGCCCATGTTCTCGTATCAGGCAGATTGAAGCTCGTATTTTGACGAATCATAGGCTCCGTAGATATTTTCAGTACTAGTACGTTTTGATTGGGTAAATTGAGAGACCTTCGGAGCGGTTGAAGCCAGTAACTTGCAGATCTCGATGTAAAGCAGCTTAGTGTACTTGGTGCTCGATAGAAGCTGGCAGCACAGGCTCGGTGATGACTTCCATTTAAATGAGGAGTTTGTTCACTCTGAAGGTCTGGTTGGAAGCAGCACCTCTGCCACGCATTTAAAGCCTGGCTAGGCGGTCTAAGTGCTTCCACCAGCATTTACCTCGAAAAAGGTGACTCGTGTTGGCGGCAAGAAGCATGTGATTGATCATATTATGAACTATCATTTCTGATGTAAAACAATACGTACACGTGAATTCATACAGGTTGTCAGCTATCAGCGATTCCTACATCCGCCAAAGATATGGACGAAAATAGTGACTGCCGGCACGATGCCAAGCCACTTGGTTTTTGCGTTGGAATAGGAGCCAATAGGAGTGTTCAGGTCGCCATTCCAGCTTACGTTTTTACCAATCAGAATGGATTGGTCTAGAGTTATAGTCCACCGACCGGTGACCGTCGCATTATGTCTCCAGCGATAGCCAGACATTATGCGTCGATACATCCAAACGACACCCCCAGCACAAATAATGATCCTCCGAGACCTCGCTCCAGAAAATACGCAGCGAGCACAAGCGATGCAATCAGCGTTTTCAAGAGCTTTCTTACTATAGAGAATGTAACAATGGAGTTCGTGCGTACGGTTCTTCAGGCTGATAACGACTAGCCGATCGCCGCCGCTTCGCGGCGGTGTGTGTGTGGTTAGTCGCAGCCGGTTACACTCGCTGTTCCAGCTCGCTTCACTATTTGCCATAGCCCCCCTCTGCTTCGCTCCGGTGGCTGTACCGTTCGTCCCATCCCGTTACGCTCGCTGTACCAACTCGCTCCACTACTTGACCTACCGTTCGTCCTAACCCGTTACGCTCGCTGTTCCAGCTCGCTCCACTACTGAACATACCGCTCGTCTCAACCCGTTCCGCTCGCTGTTCCAGCTCGCTTCACTACTTGGCCTACTGTTCGTCCCAACCCGTTACGCTCGCTGTGCCAGCTCGCTCCACTACTACGCGATCGCGCACGGTGCGTGAAGGTCCAGCGTGCTCGAAGGTCCTGCGGGCTTGAAGGTCCAATGTCCGGCGTGCTTGAAGGTCCAGAGTTCTTGAAGGTTCGGCAGGTCGTGCTGGAAGGTCGGATGGCCTTGAAGGTCGAGGGAAGGTGCTTGAAGGTCCTGTCTGACGTGCTTGGAGGTATAGTATGAAGAGATGCTTGAAGGTCCTGGAGGGAGTACTTAACGGGCCGGGTTTACCCCTGGCCAGCGCACGTCTTGTATTTCGCGCGCTGTATCGCGAAATGTGTGTGGCACTCCGAATAGAAATATATTCTAACAGAGAGGGCTTTGGCCAATCACAGAGCCGTAACAATATGTTATTATATAGCTCAGGCCCAGAAGGTTGTCCTCTATTAACTTTAGGGGGCTATAACGCGCATGTACTGGTTGCTATACTGTACACCGAGCGCACCGTCGTCGCTGTGCAGCGCTTGCGTCCTGTGGGGCTCGCTGCAGCGCCCGACGTCCGAGCGCTTCCTCGCTCCGCGGCGCGCGAAAATCAAAAAGGAAATGTGAAAGTTGAGGCAAACCAGCCGGCCAATCACAGCACTAATAGAAATCACGCAGAAAATAAGCCAGTCCGGAAGATGGTGAGATGCCATAGGGCAGGTTACTAATGCGCTAATGCAGGGCGGTAGGACGATGCGCTACGGCAGGCTGATGCCCCAAGGGCGGAATACGACGGACTTACAGACAGACACACCGGATACTCGGTTAGTTGTAGTAGACTAGCCGAGCGCCGCCGCTTCGCGGCGGTGGGTGTGGGTTTGGCCACAGTTGTGTGGACCGCCCGCCTCCGCTTCGCTCCGGCGGGCTGGTTGGTTCGCTTAAGCACCACTTTGTCGTTGGGGTATGGGTATGCCCGCCTCCGCTTCGCTCCGGCGGGCGATGATTTCGTCAAAGGAATGCATTGCTAAAGTGAAACGCACTTCCAAAAAGACATGTATTTATGTAATTATGAAGTGTGTACTGCTGAATGCCTACTCCGCCTAAGCATCTTCGAATATCTGCCTGTACACAATGTTGTCAGTGTATGCACCGTCGTCTTCCTCCAGCTCCGGATACTCGATCAAAGCCTTGAACTTGGACCTGGATGTAACTCTCGACAGCGCCACATAGAGCTGTCCGTGGGAGAAGCAGGGTGTCGCCAGATACAAACCTAGGTTCTGGACGGTTTGGCCTTGGGCTTTGTTGATGGTCATGGCGAACGCTGGTACAACTGGAAACTGCTTGCGTCGCAAGCGGAAGGGGAACTCGCGCGCGTCCCCATCGCTGACGAAGACGATCCTTGGAATTAGAACGTTTTGGCCTAGGCGCTCGCCAGTCATGATGGTAGCATGAATAACGTGAGGCTTGAGCTGGACAACCCGTAGTCGTGTTCCGTTGCAGAGGCCCAAGTCGGGGTTCAGGTTTCTCATCATCATAATTGGGGCGCCTTCCTTCAATGTAAGCTTGTGTGGAGGAATACCGTTGATAGTCACCGAATGCAACACCTCCGGCTCGAAGAAGTTTCCTTCGTTGTCGTCATCCACTGAATCCACCGATAGATACTCGCGGGCCTCCCCGGAGAGTCGTTCAGAGACAGCTTGGTTGATGCGGTGCACCACGGCGTTGGTAGTCGTCAAGATGGTCCTGTTGGCGAAGTACTCGTCCGTAGCAACCTCGGGATCGTTGATGTCGGCGTACATCTTATCAATAATGTTCTTCAAACCCCGTGGAACAGCTACAGGTGTGATTTCTTCGTCTTCAATGTCGTCTCCTTCTTCGTAGATGTTGTCGATCAGCATATCGCGCGGAATCTTCACAAAGTCCCTGCCCAGGGACCTGTTGACCTCGTGTCTACCCTCTCCCACTTGTAGGAGAAACTCCGAGAAAGCCGCGAGCTCTGCGGCGGTGCTTTCGTTACTTGCCGATTGTACACGCATGTTTTCCGTGAGATGCAGCTGCTTGAAGTGTCGCCATAGCGTAGATGACTTCAGACACGCGTCGATGGTCTCCGCTGGTGTGCCGCGTACTACCACCGGCAAAATCTGTCGGAAGTCACCCGAAAGTACAAATACTTTTCCTCCACAAGGCTCCTGGTCGTTACCCATGATGTCACGCAAAGACCTGTCGACCGCTTCGAAGGCGTGCCTGTGAGTCATCGGAGCTTCGTCCCAGATAACCAAACTGGCCCGCTCGATCAACATCTTGAGGCGCGATTGTTTATAAATCGCACACGTCGACTTGTCGTTCAGCTTGAGAGGTATCTTGAACGTTGAATGCGCTGTGCGCCCACCCATGAGCAACAGCGAAGCAATTCCACTCGAAGCCACAGCAATCGCGATCTTCCCGGACAGTCGCACCTTCGCCAGGATATGCCGCAGCAGAGTTGACTTTCCTGTACCTCCCGGGCCGTCAATAAAGAAGAGCTTGTTGCCTTGAACTGGCGCTTCGGCCGCCTGGATGATTTCGTCGTAAATAGCTCGTTGGCCGTCGTTCAGCTGGCTTTCTTGGTCCACAATGGCTTGAAGGGTAGAGTGCTGGTACCCATCCAGTTCGCGTCGAATGAGGTTGTTCCGTAGCAGCGAATCCAGCACCAGCCGCGGGTAGTCATCCAGCTGAGGGAGGTCAAAGTCCGCCACTACGTAGCCATTGATTTGGAGCAAGTCGTTAAGGTCCTTGAGTGTGTGGAACCTGATCATGTCTTCCTTCTCCTGTCCTTCCAAGCCCCGGTATGTGTGCGCGAAGTCTTCAGAAAGAACCTCGTAGAATCGATTCCACAGTAAGCGAACCTCTGAAACTTGAGAATAAACAATGATAGTCGCGAAGAGCTGGCGGAGTTGGTACGGCATCTTGAAGGCTGCGGCTTCTTCCATACACGCAATCCATTCTGCGTCGTCTTCAAGGTAGCCCAGTTTAAGTGCGGCCTGGCGGTACGACGCATACGTAACACCATCCACTGTCCGAAGCTTGGCAAAGGACTGAGGTCCCTTGCGGTGACACAGCAGTACACGCATGTAGAGCCTCTCCATGTCCCGAGGGGTCACATGAACCATCCGCCCAAGCGCCGCTTGGTATTGTTTGCGACGAACCCATTTCTTTGCCTTGTCATCCCATCGGAATAGCTTCGGAATGTCTTGGTACACCATGGTCTTTGCAACTTGGTTCTCCGGGGCCTCACTCGCGCACAGTTCGAAGAAGCGGGTCAACATCGAGTGGTGACCACGCGTGAGAACTCGATCCGGGTTGTCGCTCGAACGGAAGGTCACAAATTGCTCGTTCTCCAGGTGGATCGTCAGCTGTACGATGGAGTGCGTCTTGCCTTGAACGGAGAAGTCGAGAAGCCGCATACATGCCTCTATCGGAGATATATACCTTGCGTTCAGGTACCGAAGAATCTCGTTGGGATCCTTCCTTGCACCGTTCGACTCCCCGCCAACCGTTTCCACAGTTATTACAGCCTTGTCGGACCCCTTGTAGACGTACTTGTACAGGTATTTGACCGCCGTGAGGGCCGTACAAACCTCCACGTTGATATGGCAGTTGTACTTCTGCGAAAGGTAGGGATTGTACGGGACCACCCATTGGTTAATGGTGGCGTTGTAGTACTCCCTTCCCTTGAACTTGAGTACTCCCGGTGGCCGGCGGCGACGTCTGCAGACAGGAAACCCGTTCACGTTTCCTTGGGTAACCTCTACCAACGGCTTCGGGTATCCCTTCGTGCACTTTCCGTCCTTCATGCAGGGGCTGGAGGGGTTCGCCGCGCCACATGGACCATGCATCATGCAAGTGAGGATGGTCTCGTACAGCTGGGGGTTGATCTCGGCGTCGGGAAGCTCCGAAGAGCACAACTTGTCGATGATTTGTCTTGCTCGCGGCTTGTCTTCGTCTGCGAGAATGATAAGAATGTGTGCGTGTGGGAGGCCCCGCTTCTGGAACTCCACTACATAGATCCGCGCGAGCACACGTCCCAGTACGCCTTCATCCAAGTCTTTCAGCATCGCCGCGAGTTTCTGCTGCCAAACGCGGGCTACGATGTCCGGGCGGTCTTGAGCGCTTTGGTTTGGCTCCGGTATCTTCTCCTGGATCTCCTCCCACGTAGGATTGCACGTCATAGTGACGAAGACGTCCGGTTTCCCGTACTCCCGCACGATAGCCATGGAATCTTGGTAAGACTTGTACATGGCCCGCGGACTCCCCGAATGCGTAGCTGGTAGAACGATGCGCTTGCCGATTTGGTCCAGGAAGTGTCCCGAGCGGCGTTGCGGTTCATCGGGGTGCTGTAACGCCCCCGTTTCGCGGTTGTATTCCGTCAGTAGAGCTTCTCCCTCGCGCAGAACCGCCGTGTTTTCACTTAGAAGCGCGTCTTGAACCCCGCTGTACTCATCGGCCCGTAGTTCAGCTTGATGAGATGCTACCCAACGCAGTTGCTCTTGCTCGCACTTGGCTCGTTGATCTACGCAGTACTGCTGAAATAATCGTCCACCTTGGTGTAGTACCGACTCGTCACCGACTTTCTGGAATAACCGGTAGGCTACATGCTCGCGGAGGGACATTTCACGCTTCTTTCTGCGTATCACGTTGTTCGCATACACGTCTGTGTAGGTCCAACCCAGTTCTCCATGCGGAAGAAGTAGTGGGTACTGCAACGGGTCGTACACAGAGTGTGTCTCGAAAAGGCGCAACAGAGAGTGATCTTTTGCACACAGAAGGATGTCGCGCGGGCTGTCCAAGTTGCCATCCTCGATAAGAGTCGCCCCAACTTCCGAGACCGTTGGTAGGTTGTGGGTTCGCGGGTTCGACCTCTTTTCATGTAGCCGGAACAGCATATCAACCACCTCCTTTCCCGCCGCCTGGTCGGCGCGCAGATTCTCCGCGAAGTTGAGAAATTGTTGCGCGAACGGATTGCACTCCTCCATCATTTGCTCGATTTCCAGCAGCGTTCCAGAATCGAGGTCAGCGAAGATACCTCGGCGTCGCTCCGCTCGCTGTTGCATGTCTGGATCGACGATGTAGATCTGGGCAAACTTGGGGGGCATCGGCTCGTTTGTGAACGTATCGATACGCGGAAGAAGAGATCCCAGGTAGTGCCCCATGGCTCCTTGAATACGACACGTGTATACGCCACGTTGTCCAGCAACGCTCTCGTCTTGGTTCACGTCCCTGAAGTTGGACCGGTTGCGGCAGGAAGCCCCAATCGACGTGAAGGCAAACACTTGATTGTAGGCTCGGATGCGGCGCCGAAACTCGGCGTCCGTGTACAACTGGTGCAATCGCGGTGGCGCAGCAGGTAGTGGTGGTAGTTGCACCGCTCCCTCTAAACAGCAGCCTTTCTTGGACACTGCAGGCCATTTCCATGCGTTGCAATGAGGACAAACCGTAGTCGGAGGCAGTCTGTGGCGCCCATTGACGATGTTGTCGCCGCTAAGCATGGAGACTCTGAAATCCTCCTGGTTCGCGAGTGCATGACCTCTGCGAAGCGTGCTGCGCCGTATACGCTCTTGTTGCCGCCGTTCCTCTCTCTCATCTTCGTCTTGAGCGTCGCGAACCGTGGCTTGATGCTCCCGACGGGCGACCCGCTCCGCTTCGACCACTTCCTGACTTAGCGCAGCTCGACGTTCTTCTTGGCGAACACGTTCACGTTCCTGCCGTTCCTCGCGTTCATCAGGAGCTTCTTGCTGACGGCGTTGTGCATGTTGAATACGGTTGGTCTCCTGCACGATCTCTCGTTGTTGCTCGGTTTGATTAGCTCTTCTATCGGCCTGTAGTAAACGATTTTGTTCGCGTGCTGTGCTCCGTTCAGCTTCGGGGACTGACGCTCGACGTGCCTGTTGGCGTTCTGCATCTCTGCGTCGTTGACGCTCGCGCTGGGATCCCGTCATGTTAGCCCTTCTAATTCGAGCTCTCTCTCTGTTGCGAGCTCGAGTGCGTTCCTTTTGAGAAGCCGACATTGCTGCGCGCCTCCTACGTGCTGCCTCCGCCGGGGTCGGGCCACGAACTTGCTCCGTTGTGCTGGTATCCGCCGCTACGACTGTTGAAGCAACAGATACCGCCGCCGGGACCGAAGGCTGTTCTCTGCGGGCTGGTGGAGGCTCAACAGACGTATTCCCGGCCGCAACGTAACTCTCGCCCGCCGTGACAGTAGTGGCTGTGACTGTCACGTTAAGCGCTTGAAATTCCTTGTTTAAGTTGTATCGTTTAGACCTTCGACGCGCTTGGCGGCGTTTTTTAGTGGCAGGCTCCTCTGGGGCAGCAGGAGTTGCGTTGATACGCTCATTGTCCCGCATGGCCTGCTCGATCTCCTCGCGCGTCCTTTTCCTTTTGACTCGACCCATTGTTGCCTACGCACACGCAACAGAGTCACATGACGCGTTAGACATAAAGTCTAAGAACACCGTCGCCATTTCCTGGGTCCTATACACGCGCCCCGCCGCGGACACAGAAGCGCAAATAGGTGTGTCCACCTAGAGCGCCGGTCCCATACACGACCACTGGCCCGGAGATGAGGCAGGTCACCCGGCTTCGCCGAGATCTGCCCCATTTACCCCGGATTGGTATGAGATTTCCCACGCCGCTGGCGGGCGGACGTGGGCACCTCAGGGTCGCGGCTCCCAAGAGCGGTCGCTGCGGCAAGGGCACGCGAATTCCTACGTCGGCGGCGGGTGCCAGCTACAGTCTTTCTTATCATCTTAAAATGGGTATTGCTACCCACTTTAGAGAAAGTAACGGTCAGTATAGTGGAGAGCTGCAGTACCCAAATGCCATTCTCCAAGGTAATTAAACCCGGGATGCAAGCAAGTGAGCAATGTTGCAGATTCGGGACGGCCTGCCTGGCATCTGTGCGCCAACGGGGGAGTCTCGACTACATGGCCGTGTCGTGGAACCCACTACAACTCCCCCGTGGCCCCACCGGAGTAGGCACCAGGCCGCCCTTAATCCCACACTATAATACCTCGACTGCCCTGAAGGTACCAGTTATCCCAACAGGCGGAACTCCCGAAACCGACACTTCTATTACAGTTAGGAAACTATGTAGCTAAGCGTACCTCAGTCCCTGTGCGGCGCTCGCGTCCTGTGGGGCTTGCTGTAGCGCCCGACGTTCGAGCGCTTCCTCGCTCCGCCGCGCGCGGAATTCAAAAAAGGAAATGTGAAAGCTGAGGCAAATCAACCGGCCAATCACAGCACGAATAGAAATCACGCAAAAATAAGTCAGTCCGGAAGATGGTGGGATGCCATAGGGCAGGTTACTAATGCGTTAATGCAGGGCGGTAGGACGATGCTCTACGGTAGGCTAAGGCCCCAAGACAGAGAACGGACGGACTGACGGACAAACACACCGAAGACTCTGTTAGTTGTAGGGGATGGTTCAGTCTTCATGAAGTTGCTTTACCGCTTTGCCATGTATCTAGCCTTCGCGCAAGGCCGTGGTGGCGATCTGCCCAAGCGAAATACTGTCATCAGCTACTTCCGCAATGTGAAGAACTGGTTGCTAGACGACTTTCCGCAGCATCACCATGTTATTGAGCAGCGGCTGCTCAAGACGGGGGTGCATTCTGGAGCGCTACTGCCTCACGCGAGAGCTAGACGAAACCGTAACGAAAGATTTTGCTGCATTTTACGAGAATTTCCGGTAACCTGTATGTTACTTTTATGGGTTTTGTGAAATGCAGCACGATGATTCATTTTACACTGTTTTACAGCGGCGCTATGATAGGCTTGAAATATAATTTCCCATACTTCATTAGTCAATTTTCGTAAAACGATGCGTTATCCAGCGTTTCGGATGGAATCTCACCACATTCTTTCCCGCGAGGAGGCGCGCAGCATGCTAACGCCGATTTGCCATTGAGCCCGCAGTGGATTTTCGATCACGTCAGTTGGAACACGACTGCAAGCAACAAGACATTTTTGCATACATCTTTAATATCACCAGCGAAGACAAGATAATTTCAAAAGTGCTCAGTGATTGGAAGTTGGACGAAAACCCTAGCGTACCTTGCTTGGCTGCCTTCGATTCAGGCACAAGATCTAACGTTCGCAAGCTGGGACGTGCCCTTCTCGCATCCAGCACCAATTCCACTGATAGAACTTTGAATCTAAATCAGCAGGTGGCTGACCTTCTCGTGGCATCATTAATCCAATATTCCATGAAATTAACTACAGGTACCACATCGGCCCCTACACATCCAGAATGCAAACGTGTTTGTTTTTACTTGAGGGGGAGATGCCAGAGCTACTGGCTTGGAGTGCGGAGCTGAACCGAAACGCACCGTGAAAACACAGAAGAGGTCAAATCATTCACGCTTGAGATCCAACTGATTAACCACCAGAACGCTATTATTGCCCTACGCATTGACGCTAACAGACACGAGACATTAAACGCAAATTTGTGTCAGGTTTGCTGAAGCGGATTCGTGTGCATCGTCGCGATAGAGCGTTCAAATAGCTCGCCACAGAGTATCGAGCGCGTTTGGCAATCTGTATGATGAGTGACCCTGCTTCGCAGAGCCTGGGGGAGGCATTCTCAACATCTATAAAAAGCGTTAGCCATAATACATTCCCAGTGTTCGTTACATTTTCGTGCACCTTACCCTGTTTTGATTTTCGAAGATGCCACTCCTTTGCCGTGAAGATGTGAAGACTTTTGTTAGACGTTACATTAAACAACATTTGCTTGTTTTAAATTACATATGACGCTTTACGGTACCTCCGCAATGTAGTAGGTGACGACGCGCCGACTTGGCTGATTTCTTGAACCAGTGCTTTACGACGCTTTACCAACCTAATTGAAGTCGCGTTGAGGATCACCACATTCGCGCCTGACATGAATCAGTCCTGTCACGTGGGCTCACCGACGTTAACCACGCCATCCTCACTGTTGCCGCTGTTGCAACACCGGTGAGAACCGCACCGTCGCAGCGGAGGAGAAGCTGTAGTGGGTCTAACTTGACTCACTACTTTAGCTTACACGTTGCGCAACGTGTATGAGGAAGCGTAAGTACTTAGTAATTACTTAGGCTAATTATATTTGAATACACAAATATAAGTTAAGTAACAAAAGGATTCCAAGTGACTTCGATTAGGTAAAATGAGAACTCTATTGTTTGTAAATTGATCTTCCTCCTAAATCTGCTAAAACTGTTTATCATCTATGAAAGGGGTTGACAGCGGCTGGCTGTCAGAGCCCCGCCAATATGCACGTCTCTAATTAGTAGAAAGATGCTGTTTTCTACCAATAGGATCTTTGGGTAGGTGTGGACCACTCATTGTGGTGGCCCACTTCAATGTATCCATTGGTGTGCCTTACACCAATGTGAGGATGTATCTAAAACTTTCAACAGATATTTTATCTGTTAAAATCACAAGTGGTTTGTAGCCACTTGTGCGTGTAACCCCGTTACACGATCCCCCCCTTAAGGTTAGACGCGCGGGGCCCCCGCACGTCAATCTCTGAATTGACCATTCGTCAATTCTCCGCGTTTGGAGAAGAAACCCGCGCTCATTCAGCGATGAGCGCGCCTCAAGAAAAGAAGGGCCCGAAGGCGGTGGAGAGTAATCTCTCCATCGACGACTACTTCGAACGTCAGAAGGCGAAGTATGGTGACGTTGTCGCCGAAGTCGACGACGATGAAGACATGGAGGACGAGAAGGACTCGTCCTCAAAGCGCAGAGCTTCAGTCTCGAGCGAGTCGCTCGACCCCCACGCAAAGAACATTTGCCCGCGTGAAAGGGACGGATTCGAGCTCGAAGCGTTCGCAAATTGAGAGTGATACCCCACTCGCTTCCGCTGGGGCTCTCAGTTCTCCGCGCGATCCGTGGATGCCGCCCGCGTATGGCACCGGTATGGGAACTCGGTACCACCGAATGAGGTGCCGCTATACGTATGCAGCGCCATCAAGGATGACGCCGTGGCTGCCGAGCTGCACTTTGATGCGGAGACGCATCAAAGGCGCGATTACTACATTGAACGCTTCCATGAGCTCCGATGGTTCCAAAGCAAGGAGACGTTTTCTCGCAGCAAAGTGCCAGATTGGCAGGCACTTTGTCAAAGTTGGAACGCCTTTGTTGAAAACTTCAACAAGAGGCCGAATGTTTACCGTGATCAGATTAAGCAAGCGCGTGATCGCTTCGAGACGTACTCGAAGCGTGGAAAGTTGGAGCAACTCCACGTTGCTGCGGAGGAGGCTAACGTGCCGTGCGCTGTGCCCGAGGGCTTTCGGTGCACGAAGTGTTTCCCAGGCGCGGTGCGCTTGAGCGACCGCGATCTGAACGGGTACACGTCGTTCCGTGTGCCCGAGAGTCTCAAGAACTCCGTGCTAAGTTCTTAGCACGTGAGGGTTCGGGCGCTAGCGATGATCGCAGCGCTCGTGTTACTTCCGCTGCGCCAGCGCGTACTGCTCCTCGTACGCCCTCACCATTTCCGGAACGTCCTCCAGCAAGACGTTCCGCGGCTCCCATGTATCTTGATGGGGAGGAAATCCTCTCCAACGAATACGAAAACGAGCCCCTTGAGGGTTCGTTCTCGGGATACTATGGTCAACAATCCGCTCAACAATCCAGCGGGTTGAGCCGCGGGCGTCACGGATCGGCGGTGGCGGGGGTGGGAACACGCCCCGGGTATGATCAGCCCCGGGCTGATCAGTACACGTCTCTCCACGACCGGGTGACCGCCGTGGAGCGTCTGCAGGGCGCTGAGTTCGCCGCCCTGAAACAGGAGCTGGTGAACCAGAAGGTCCAAGTCGCGGCGGTCTCGCAGACCGCCTCGAATATCTAGGCCGAGTTGGGGACCTGGATGAAGGGGTTGCTCCAGCGCGTCCGCGCGCTGGAGGAGAGGCTGCTCGTCGCCGAGGCAAAGGCTTCCGCTTCTGCCGAGGTTTCGGGTCAGCCGAGCTAGGTGGCTCGTGCTGCAGGTACGGTTTTAACCGCCCGACATAAAATGTCGGGTGGAGCCGCATGCTAGACGGTATGTCTAGCGTGTATGCGTTACCGTGGCGTGCCAACACAGTGAATAGCCCGATGAAGCGCGGAGCAAGCTTGCTTGCTCCGAAGTCCGATACTGCATGTCTAGGCAGGTTTTGTGTAGCTAACAAAACTAATGAACCCACTTTAAATTCATTTGTGTTGCCTCTGCCCGCATTGTCTGCGTTCAGCTTCTGTTGATCAACAGAAGCTGTTATTGTGTCTTGGACAAACCGAATCACGGCTTGTCTTTTGGTGATGAAACTGATTGCATCCGAGCTGAAGTCATTCAGCTCGCTCTCCGCTAGAGGCCCGGCCTCTGCGCCCTGCGCAGACTCATGTGGTTTGTCCATTGTTGCAGCTGGCACTGTGCAAGTGTCAGCGGTTTTCTGCGGCTGCTGTATTGCAGTCGTAGATCCTCCCCCACTTAAAGTGGGAGCCATCACTCCGAGTAAACTCGGTAGACGTGGATGCCGCATGGCATTCACGTAGAACGGTGTATGCCCGGTCGAGGCATGCACCGAGTTATTGATGGCGAATTCCGCCATCGATAAGCACTCGCTCCAGTATTGGAACGAGTGAGCATAGCTCTTCAAAATGTCGACGAGCACGCGATTCACGCGCTCGGTTTGACCGCCCGTCTGCGGATGATCTGCAGTCGACGTTGAGAGCTGGCTCCCAAGAAATGTAAACACTTCTTGCCACAGGTGCGCTGTGAAGCGCGGGTCTCTGTCCGACACGATGTCGGTCGGCATGCCATGGTGTTTGAACACCATGTCGACGAACAGACGGGCCGTCTGTTTCGCGGTCACTTCTGCCGGCACCGCAGCAAGATGTACCATCTTGCTGAAGCGGTCGACGAAGACCACAACACCGGTGTTCCCTTCGCTATCCGGGGGAAGACCAAAGATGAAGTCCAAAGACATGGACTTCCAACACTCCGACGGAGTCGGTAGTGATTGCAGTGGAGCCTGCGCGAATGGCGCAGGCTTCACGCGTTGGCATACCTCGCAAGCACGGATGTACTTGCGCACCCACTTATACTGGTGGTGCCAGTAGAAGTCGCGCGTGAGAAGGACGTAAGTCTTCTCACGTCCGAGATGACCCGCAGTCGGGGCATCATGATACTCGTACATGATCCTGAGTCGCAGGTCATGGTCATTTGGCACGACAACGCGATCCGCGTTGTCGTCGACTGCGTTGTAGAGTAGCAGTCCGTCGTGTACACGAAAGCGGTGTGCACGCGCTCGAAGGTGCTTGGGCAGCTTCTGACGGGACTTGTCAGAAGGCGCTGTGCCATAGGCCAGCAAGAGCTTCGCGTCCGCGTCGTGCGCGTACGCGGCCTTCACATCATCCAACAGGGACGATGTGGGTTTGCTCGATCGCATGACCGCAATGGCATTGACGTCAGCAGCTTCTGCGTAGTCCGGCCGACGTGATAACGCGTCGGCCACTACATTCAATCTTCCGGGTTTGTATTCGACCCGGAAGTTATACTCCGCAAAGAATGAGAGCCATCTCGCCATTCTTTGTGATATGTGTGGTGACTTCACTGCAGTGCGCAGTGATGCATGGTCGGTGTAGACCACAAACGGTCTGCTTCCAAGCAAATACACTCGGAACTTTGTGAGTGCGTATTTCATGGCAAGGAGTTCCTTGTCATGCACCGGATAGTTGCGTTCAGCTGGCTTCAGCTGACGCGATTGGTAGTAGACGACACGATCACGGCCCTCGTGATCGTGCTGCATCAATGCGCATCCGATTGCGAAGTCGGATGCGTCACATACGACGTGAAATGGACGATCTTGGTCAGCCACAGCCAAGATCGGTGCCTCAGTCAAGCCCCGCTTGACTGCATCGAATGCCTTTTGGCAATCGGCTGTCCAATTCCACACAGCTTCCTTCTTGAGGAGCTGTGACAACGGGCGGATCTTGCCCGCGTAATCCTCCACGTACTTGCACAAGTACGTGGCCAAGCAAGGAACTGCCTCAGTTCCTTGACACTTGAAGGCGTTGGCCATTCATTAATCACTCTGACCTTTTCCGGGTCAGGGCGAACGCCATTCTTCCCTACGAGACACCCGAGGACGGGTATCTCGCTCGCCCCGAAGATACACTTCTTCAGGTTCGCGTAGAGCTTATGCTTTCGCATAAGCTCAAGTAGCTCCCGGAGATGCACCCTGTGCATCTCTACGTCGGTCTTCCCGTCCACAGCCCGGCTGTGGATGAACACATCGTCGAAGTAGCTCGGTGCGAAGTCGCGCACCGAGCGCAACAAGTGCGTCACGCACCTGTTGAAGGTCGCAGGGCATTCTTAAGCCCCTGCGGCATTACCAGCTATTCCCAGAGCATGCCGCTTGGCGTGCTCACTGCCGTGAGAGGGATATCGCTCTCACGCATTAGGATTTGATAAAATCCATCTCGCAAGTCGAGAGCACTGTAAACGGTGCTCCCGGCCATCGAATCGATGATAACATCTTTTCGTGGTATCGGCGTCTGCGCCGGTACCGTCGCATCGTTCAGCTTGTTATAGGCATGAACGATGCGCCATCCGCCCTGTGGCTTTTTGACACAGAACGTTGGAGCACTGTGCGGGGACTTTGATTCCCGCACTTGTCCTGCTTTGCGACGACTTTCAAAGAAGTCGTCGATTGCTTTTACCTGCTCTCGCGGCAGTGGCCACTGCCGCGTGACACAGTACTTTGTGCTCGGCACGAGATCAATCTCGTGCTGAATGCCCTTATCCTGCGGAAGCTCCGCAGGAATCTCTTCCGGGAGTACGTCTTTGTACTCCCCTAATAATTCGTAATAGGGACTCGACTTCAGCGAGTCCCAACCTTGTTCCTCGAAGCGCTCTCGCTTCGTCTTCGCACTGAGAGTGTCTTCACTCTCAGTGGTACTCCCCATGAAGAGCTGCCTCAGCTCTTCGCTCTCGCTCTCCGTTCTTTCGCTGTCCGAAAGAACGCAGACTTACTCGATGCGTCCATCGTGCAAGTCGCGCGTGAAGCGCTTCCAGCTCATGGCTGGAAGCGACGTCAAATTCGACGCCGTCGTCGGAGGACTAGCGAGTTCCATATAGCGATACTGGAATCCAGTATCGGTGCGCGTCAAGACGCTTAGCATCTCGACGTCCGGCGTCACCGCCTCAGTCTGCCCAGCAGACTGTTCTTGTTGCGTCTCGGTCCCGGACCGAGACTTGCGCAGCGTTTTTCGCTTGCGCCGTCTTCTTGTTGTGCGGAGCCCGGCTCCGCACTGTTGTTCTTCTGGTCCAGGCCCGGCCGTGGACAGTTGTTCGCCGGCGGACCCTGTCCGCGGGCGCGCGGTATCAAGCCCGGCTTGACCGCATTTTCCTTCGTGCAGCCCGGCTGCACGATAATGTGTCCTTCGCCGGCAGACCCTGTCTGCGGGCGCGCGATATCAAGCCCGGCTTGATCGCATAGCGCTTCGTCGTGCAGCCCGGCTGCACGACAGCATGTAATTGCGTCAGTGCGGTACGTTTGCAACCGTCCGCACTGTTTGCAGCGTCAACTCCCGGAGTTGACACGCCTTCGTCACCTCGACGCCATTAATTGGCGGAGCCCCTCATGACCGAGGGTGCGTCGGCTCCCGGAGCCGACGCGTCGTTGTCGACCTGACCGCTTCGGGTCAGGGACTGTCCCTACACGCTTGAACATGGGTGTTGGTTCCCGGAACCAACACATCTTTTTCTTCCGACGTCGGCAGCATTGCCGACGTGGGTCTCACTTGTGCGCGCCCTCGCGCATTTCCTGGGCACTCCGGGACAGCAGCATTAAGCGCTGTCTCGACTGGTGAGCCGCGTGCACCTGCTGGTGCGTGCGCTGCGGTAACAGGGCCATCGCTCTCTGTTCCGCTGTCGCGGCCGAAGCGCACGAGCGTGCGCTTCTTCCAGTCAATTACCGGATCATGACGTGCAAGCCACGGCATGCCCATTACCAAGTCGAACTTATCGTCCAGGTCTAGGACGATAAAGTGTTCGACAAACACTCGTTGTTTGTACGAGAAGCGCACGTTCACGACGCTCTGCTCGGTCGTCACGATGGCACCTGTTGCCAGTCGTACCCCCAGAAGACTTCGAGGTGTATCTACCTCCTCGAAGTCAAGTCTCGGCAGGTTTCGTAGTCGAACAAAGATGTTCGACGCGCCTGAATCTACCAAAGCTCGAAGAGAGTCACTCGCTCTCTTCGAGTAAACCTTCAAGATGACTAGGTTCGGCCTGTCATCTTGTTTCTTGCAGTGTGAGCTGGTCTCACTGGGGCTGCAGTCCTCAGTGTCGCGTGCCCGATGTCGGCACGCGCGACTGCATTACCAGTAGGGCGCCCCGCGCCTACTGGATGTTCGCGTTTTTTGCTGATCCGCGGCGATGCCTAGCATCGCCACGACGGCCACCTCCAGGGGGCATGGGAGCTGTACACTCCCGTGCAAAGTGACCGATCCTTCCGCAACGGAAGCATCGCACGTTGCCTCCCGTGCTGCTGGTAACCAGCAGTTGTTGCGCTCGAGAGGTCCATTGGTTCCGGACCTCCCGTCCTCGCTACCGGGCGCGGTTGCGGCCTCGGTACGTTTACATGGAGTTTAGCCTGCCGCAGGCTAAACTCTTCTTGCATGGCAAGAGTGATTGCAGCTTCGAGAGTACTCGGGTACTCTCGGAAGAGATAGGTCTTCACAGGCCCATCTCTAAGCCCCTTCATGAACGTGACGACCTTGGTCGCCTCGTCAATCGGGTTAGTCACGATATTCGATACCAAATATCGTGCGCGCTGCGCGTAAGCATGGACGTCATGCTTACCCTGCTGAAGGTCGAGGAACTCCGCCCTCGACCGGAACTCGTTTGCGGGGGCTCAAACGCTTGTTTGAGCTCCTCTTTGAATACTTCGTACGTGCTGAAGCACGTAGGATCGGAGAGTCGGCGTCCATACGCCCAACTCCTTGCGCGTCCGCCAAGGCAGGACATGGCGAACGCGACCTTCGACAGCGGGTCGACGATGCGTCGAGCCGCTATGGCTGTGTCGAGTTCGACAAGCCATCGGAGGAGAGGCTCGCCCTCTCTTCCCACGTAATTGCTTACGCTCAACTTTAATGGTTGAGCACGCGGTGTCGTCCCTGACGACGCCGTCACTGAGGAAGCAGCGTCACGCTGCTCCTTCATGATGAACCCCAGAGCAACACCATGTTGCTCCGTCGGCGATAGCGTACGCAGCATTGTAGCTATCGCCGCTTCTCCAATGACTGTTGACAGTCGTTGGAGGGCCTCCCACTCTGGGTCAGACAGGTGGGGGCAGTCAGCGCGTGCAACATGCGTTGCAGGCGTGTTGGAGCTCTCCATGGGCACCTCCGTGCTCATGTGGTTCTCGGCTCCGCGTTCGTACACCGCGTACGAACGTCAAGCAGTCGGTCGTTGGACGGACTACAAAGTGCTACCAGGTGTAGTGGGTCTAACTTGACTCACTACTTTAGCTTACACGTTGCGCAACGTGTATGAGGAAGCGTAAGTACTTAGTAATTACTTAGGTTAATTATATTTGAATACACAAATATAAGTTAAGTAACAAAAGGATTCCAAGTGACTTAGATTAGGTAAAATGAGAACTGTATTGTTTGTAAATTGATCTTCCTCTAAAATCTGCTAAAAACTGTCTATCATCTATGAAAGGGTTGGCAGCGGCTGGCTGTCAGAGCCCCGCTAATATGCATGACTCTGATTGGTAGAAAGTGCTGCTTTCTACCAATAGGATCTTTTGAGTATGTGTGGACCACTCATTGTGGTGGCCCACTTCAATGTATCCATTGGTGTGCCTTACACCAATGTGAGGAAGTATCAAAAACCTTTAACAGATATTTATCTGTTAAACCATAAGCGGCAATTGCCATGCACAAGTGACAGTTGTCACTTGTGACCGTTGTCATGCACAAGTGACTGTTGTCACTTGTGTGTGTAACCCCGTTACAATCATGAGTTGGTGTCACGTTTTCCAAAATGTTTGGAAGCACTCACAGCAAAAAGGAGGGAGACACGACGAGATGCGTATCATTTTCGCAAAATGGTGTGGCAGCACTATACTAAGGAGAAAGGGTATCTATCTAGCCGTCAAACCGCGGGTACTAACTCGATGGCGTGGCTTTAGATCCACTCACAGACCACATCATTAAAATATGGATTAACTCCAAACGATTTTCACGTTGGAAGTCATTTGATACGCCCTTGGGATATGCAGTGACGAACAATCCTTTAGACCAATATTACAAGAAGGTTAAAATGCAGTGCCCGGATGGACTTGCTCGAGATGTTCACGCACCGCGAGATTGATACTGTGGCTTGCGCAACCAACAAGCGGCACACCCAGCCAGACGTTTATTCACTGAAGTGTCCCCAATCAGAAGCGCCACATCGGCTAGAGATCGCCCAAAAAACGGCATAAACGTGGGCTCACCGGTAATACAAGCCTACTGTTTAGAACGTACCGTTTTTAGAAATGGCAACCTAAAACGATTCATTTCTGATTATAGCTACAACTAGTCCACCTCGGTACTGGCCTATGCTGGCCTTAGGAGGGAAGAACCAGGAACGCCACATATACTCGTCAAGATAGGAGTCTAGGTTTTCCTTGGTCATGCCGCGCATGCTCTTGATATGTCGCTTGATTCGAGTCTGCCACAGCCCCCCCCCCCATTGTATTTGTGTGTGTGCCAGTGACGGGGTCTACGAAATTGAGATTGTGGTTCACCCAACTATGCGTAGTGCATACTTGCTAGAGTGCGGTTGTTTTCTAGGGTATGTTGGTTGCTGCCACGCTCACAAACGTAGGTTGCAAACAAGTCAGACATGATTTTTGTTCTGCAAAAGCAAAAATCCACATTATATTAGTGACACAATACATGGGGATAAACATTGCAAAAACCGTACGGGGGTTTGATGAATTTGTTGACAATGGGGAGGAGTGTTTGTTTAGTACGCTTATCGCACACGGTACGCTCGCAAACGTCCGCTAGTTCAGAAGCCTGGACTTGAGATAACCGCGTGCACCGAGCTAAAAGTAGCCGCACCGCACGGTGCAACTTCAACTTGGTCTCGTTTAAAAACGAGCTCGCAAGCATCCCACGAGACACCTCTTTACCCTCCTGGTGCTCTGCACGGCGAGAGCACCGCCAGCGCTTGCGGGCAACCGATAGCTTCATGTCGGCCCCGCAAAGTGGGCAGAGCTCCGATCTGTCTATGAGACCCACCTCCATGCACCAGAGGACACAGGTCTCTTCGTCGCATGTCACTTTCATGACGTGGGCGAGGACGAAGAGACTTTCGTCCTCGATATGGTACTGGAATGGGGTGTCCATGTTGTAGGGGCGGCCTCCGTGTGAGCGCGATGAAGAAACTTAAGTTGTGTGAGCTTAAGTCCGAAGAAATTGGCTACTGGCTACAGGCTATGGCTGGCGGGGGTGGTGGGCTTGTTTTTCAAAAGTATACAAAACGTAAGTAATAAAACTCGTTCAAAGCTGCGTTTACGCGACAAACGTTGGCGTATCTTCCGGAACTGTTGTCTACATAACATGAACACAACGGTGGGTGTCACACTGTAGGTTGCCATTTCTAAATTTGGTTTACCTCGCCCGGCTGCTGGGCGAGTCGTACAGCTCGCTGCGTCCACGTCCTTCGTACGCGTGACGTCGATAAAACACTCGCTGGCCGACAGCAACACCAGTTGCTGCGCCCGGTCGTCCGCCTCAGTGCGCCCGACCGAATATATTATCAACAACAATAGAGTAGAAGGAGATCTAACTAATAAACCTCTTCTAGTCTACCACTCGACTCCAACTACGTCAGCCTCGCCAACGCTAGTCTTCGTCCGCCACAAAGTTCACGTAGAGTCGCCAGCCTCAGTGCCGCCTACTCACGCTTCCGTCAAAAGCCTCACTCGTCGGGATCTGCTGCTCCCCAGTCACTCGCCACGCTCAGCTCGCAGTCAAGCACGCGCGTCTCGCTGTCTCGGTCTTCGTCCGAGCCAGGCAATTCGGTTGTCTCCTTGCACTCGACCCCGCAAATTGACTAGTGAACGGCTCTCACCGCTCACTCCATCGCTCACCGCTCAGCTTCAATGTCGAGTCAACACGGCACTGGGTACAGCTCGTCCCCACCGTGCCACTCTCCATCGATTCGGCCACTCACATGCAGCCCCTCTTCATAATCACCGCCACAGAGACCTCCTCGGTGCCGCACATCGCCATCAACTTCGCTGTCGTCACACGCTGACTCCACTGCCTGCGTGCCAACGACCCCACCATCAACAACTTCGCGGACGCCACACGCCGGCTCAACCACCTGCGTGCCAGCTACCCGACCATCATCACCACAACCATCAGACCACCACTCATCATCACGCTCAGCTTGACCAGCTGAACACTGCCATCGTCCGCCATCGTCATCAACTGCATAGGGGTCCTTCGGCGTCGTCCCCCCCCCCCCCTATTACAATCTAAACAGTAGGCTTGTTTTGCCGGTGAGCCAAAACGTGCGATGGCCGCGGTGTGGCCGTTTGGGTTGAGCGCGTCGTCGGGTTCGTCGATAATTGGGGCCACAGAGAGGATCGGGAATCGAGGGCCATCGGGGGGCTCGTAGCATAAATACACCGCCAGGAAGTGCTCAGTTCCTTGCGTCCATCCGTCGATGATGAGGCCAATTACCTTGGGCATCTCCTCACCGATGGTTTTCCCAACGCCTTCACACGTTTTCTTTGTAACCATCGAGTGATAGGCGAGAAGTTGTCAAACCTACAGTTAACATGCTAGTCAAAATATTCGTGATACATACGCAAACTTGAAGGAAGTAACGACATGCCTTCGAGTGTCTTCCGAACTACAAAACACAAACGGGAGATTGTGCATGACAATCCAACGCATCTACCTAATCCAATATATCGTATTCTGGTTGACCCACGGGACAAGCGTTCCAGTGGCAGCAGCGCTTGGGCCACGCATCGCGTCGTCGTAATTAGCTTGGGTGTCTTGGTCGGGCGATACCAACTTCACGTTGCCCGACCGATGCATGTGCTGCACCGCTTTCTGCAAAACTTGCAGGCTTGATTGCCTGTCGGGTCTCCTTGCTTGTCGAGGACCGCCGAGAAGTAGAACCGAGCGACTTGCTTGTTAGAAAAATACTGAGTGGTTTTGCTCGGGGCAAACACACGCATTTCGATGGAGATGGCGGTGTTGAAGCGTAGTCAGGGCAATAGACAATGTTCTAAAGTGATCGAATATTTGAAAAAGGCAGCTCGTATGGAGCTGGGGGATGTAGGTACAGTGGTTGACTTCCAGCAGTGGCCCACAACTGTGAGCTACTGGGAAATCACAACATATTAGATTAGGTTTCACTTGATATCCAATCAAAATATGATCGAGTACTACCATTTTGATAAAATAGATGATTCCGTAGCAAAATATTAATATATTGTTTTGAATATTTAATTTTCGGAACCCTTGCTTGCAAAGATGATGGAGGTCACCTGTGAGGCGGCTGACACGGAGTGGTGCAAGGAAGTAGGGTAGACAAACAACAACACTCTCTGTCCACTGTGAAATATGTCCATTTGGCTCAGCTTCGAGCAAACGCGGTGGCTCTGCTGCCGCCGCACGCTGCATGCTACAGGCAACGAGGCTAGCCTGGGCATGGTGACCGATTCGTTTTTCAGCGAGTCCAAGCTTAGCCTCTGTAGTTCGGTGCGCCTAGTGCTGGTATGGCGCATGCGTCTTTCGCACGTCCAGGTCAGCGCACTAGCGGATGTCTCCGAACGTACAGTCCACAACTTGTAAGCCTACTGCGTTCGGCGTGCTCCAAGGAGCTGCTACGGTCCGGGTTTAAGGTAGATTACGCGCAACTTGCGTATTTAATTAACGACGCACTAACCAAAATGACTACATTTTATAGGGTTTATTTTCTAATTTGTTTTTCAATACGCTTATTTTGTCAAGCGTGTTCGCTGCCTACATCTGTGGGCGAGGCGGTAAACAATACATACTCGCACACAATCGGACGCTAGATTGCACTACTCGCACAACTGGGGTACACATACTAAAACTATTGAAGGTCTCTGGAAAACGCGCATCAAGCACAAAATGGGCGTAACGAACGATCGCTGGGACGCTTACTTGAATGAGTATATGTGGCGCACTTGGTGTTTTTCCTGTGTGTGAGATTCTTAAATACGGCGATAACCAGAACTAAATGAGAAGCTTCTGAATGCTATTTCTTCTTTTTGAAAATTTAGAAACCGGTGATATAAAAAGCCGGCGTGTTGTTCATGATATCAAAAAATTTCACTCAATACATTTATATAATTTTGCCGAAAAAGTTATAAAAGCTTTCCGAAATGTGACAATAGAGTCTTTGCCCTGATGACAGTATTGCGACTTCTTCGTTATGATGATCTTTTGCGTTCTTACCGTAAAAGTCGGATACAGTGAGGCAGAGGTAAAACGATTGCTAATTTTATATATTCCATAAAAATACTATACTTTTTACGACCAGTAAAAAGTCTAAATCACGCAACATCATTCACTCAGTGCTGGTAGTCCAATACCATCTATCCTGATATCATCCGCGTTGGCAACGATGCGCCGCCCAAAAAAATAATAAAGTCACTCTAAAGGCGTGGTGACGACTGCGATAGCTGCTGCTGCAGATGTGAGCGCCCATGGCTCGATGGGGTACCACTGGAAACGATAACAAGCAATCATTACAACGGTCGCACAGGATGATCGTAACAAGTTCTACACTTCTCGCAGTAAATATATGTGCATCAGGAGCTCAGGCCTGGAGAAAAAATATGTTTTCAAGTCGTTTATCCTATTTAGGCACGTCAGTTTTATTATTTTCAGTTAAACCTCTCGCTTGGATTATAGAAACACGCAAATATCGCTATCTCTGTGTATCGGTGGAGTGTCTGCAGCTGATGCAGGCTCGATACGACCCAGATCACTTCAAAACGCGAAGTAGGAGTGGAGACATCTCGTTTCTAAAGGACTTTCTAAAGCCTACCCGCATGTCCATCCGACGAATCACGCACAAGGGTAGAAATAAGCGCCGAGACAAGGAGGTAATTTTCTAAATACTTTGTTATAACGTTGGTTTTAGTTAAACATTGCTATTTTTGCGCGATAATAGCTCGTCGCAAACGTATTTTTGCAGTCAATTCAGCATGTAATAGAAGAAGAGAGCATCCTTTCCACGGTGCGCGGCAATACCAAGCTTGCCGCCGTGGTCAACATGGACCAAACAGCCATATACGTTGATACGGCCAACAAAACAACTATAGATTTTAAGGGAATGCAACTGTGAACGTGCTTCAAGGTACATTTCTTATAATTTTGCGTCGTTTTATGGCGTTTTCTAATATCTATTGACTTTTGACTTTATAGATAGTGAAATGAACGGTTTTGGAGTATCCGTTTTTCTTACGGCATCATTGACAGGCATCAAATTGCCGTAGATCGTGCTTACTGGTGTTCCAGGGAGGTTAACAGGTGGTTTGGAACCCGGTGTTGGATTCCCCTCAAGCGGAGCACACCGTTCAAAAGAAGGCCTTTTGCAACGAGGTGGTGATGAAGGAGTGGATTGAACGGGTACGTTTGAGCATGTCTATTTGGAACTGCAGTTTTACGATCTAAACTTTCTTTGATTAAATAGGTATGGAAGCATTGTGTACAAAGTTGCCGCTGCAGATATTGGACATGCTTAACTATTTTGCTACGAGAGGGCGCATTTTTCGCCTTTTAAGGTGATTTGCGAAACAAGGACCGAATACTTCTCAAAGGCGCAGTTTTTGCCCGTTTACCAAACTTCAACTGCAAATCCACTGTATTTTATGACAAATCAGAAAAGGTGTTTGAACCGCTATATGTGTAGGGCGAATTTTGCAACCTTTCACAAATGAATGCCTTAGATTTTATAGTATAGTTAATAGAGCTGGTTTGCGAAATGGTAAAAACAAGGAAGCGTGTAGAATAATTAACCCTACTACTGAAAATTATACTTGAAGTTTGTACAGTATACTAACTACCCTACTATATAATGGAAAACATGAATATATGCTTGGTTTTATATATAATATAATATATTATGCTGTGGGGTGGTGATATTATCATATTGTAGGGGATAACCGATAATTATTGTCATTATTTTTGTAAAACCAAACATATTGCATGGTCACCTAAATTGGTCCAAAGTGATTTTGGGTTTATTTGATTGGGTATAAATTACAAGACCAAGCATATTGCGGGGGCTTAGCGCAATAGGGTTGATAGGGCCCCTCCTTGCACCAAGGAGGATTTGCAATAATTACGTGCCAATACGAGTCACGTAATGCTGAGCGCATCAAAGAAAAAGCGGCTGACTGCCAGAAGATTTGCCGGGCTAATGCTGTTGATGATGCTGTAGCGACGATCCATGGCTTCGCAGAACGGAATCCTGAAGCTCAGAGCTCGTTGACTACCCGGTTTATTGAGCGCCACAAGTTAAACACGTTCATCTCGCTACAAGTAAAGAAAACCGGGACATCGACCACAATTATTGACGATCCCCCAAGCAACACACTGGAGCAACAAGAGGCGACTTTGGCCGGAAAAAAGCCTCCGACTGTGTAGATTTTGGCCGAAAAACCCAAATCATCGGAGGCTATAACATTGATGAATGAAAATGGTGATGAAGAGGTTGTTCCATTCGATGTTAGAAAGATGTAGGATATTTCGCAATCAGGAGTTGTGTGTGAAACGCAGACACCGTGCTTTGTTGTGGGCAAACCCATCGTGCGTTTGATGGTGACAGAGGAAGACGTCAGAACAGTTCAAAATGAGAATTGGCTGAATGACGTAGTCATCACATTTTTATCCGAACATATCTTCCGCAACGTGGAAAGACGTTTATCACGGATGCAAACGTGTTTGATCGCATCTACCACGAGCTGATTAAATCGGAGCGAGTAATTGAACGCACACACAAGCGCTGTTGTGGTGTTACAGCGATATTTCCGTACGACCTAGTAATTCTGCCGATTTTCATGGGCAATCCCTGGGCGTTTGCAGTTACGCAAAACTCCGTGAATACAACAGAAACGCTGAGGAGAGGTCGATTTTAAAGGATTCTCAAGCATGGAAACAATTCAAAAAATCGTGGGTAGACACTTCGACGCTGAGATGAGGACAAGGTTTCCGGCAAAGTTGCACCAGCGTTCGTCGTGAGAGGTATCCTAACGAGACCGATGCAGATAAACACCGATGATTGTGGAGTATTTGTGCTCTACTTCATCAAGCGCACAGTGGAGGATTTTTTTAATTGGAAATACGCATCTCCTAATTTACATTGAGGAGATCTGCACTGCGCCTAGGTCGGCTCGCTTCAACTCGAAAATGGAGCGAAAGAAAATCCTAGAGCAGCTGGCACAAACCGATCTATAGCATCACCAGGTAACCTAGCCGGTTTAAGCTTTCTATGAAATCATTACATGTAGTTCGGGTGCATAAAGATATGTTGCTACCCTTCTTACAATTAACATACATCACCGTAGACCATCTCCGTTAGGATGGATCTGCGAAAGTTGCGAGGACTGCGGAGGCTTCGGGGCTATGAGCGACTGCGGACGCTGCGGGTACTTGCGGGGGCTGCGGAGGCGGTGGGGCTGTGAAGGCTACGGGCGACTGCGGGGGCTGCGGAGGCTCCGGGTGACTGGTCCTCCTGCCATCGTTCGAGGTGAACCCAAACACATTACGTTCAAGGTGGACGAAAAGGTGACCGTGCACTGGTGGCAGCAGCAACAACAACAGCTGCGGTGAACTTGTTTCGATGTGTCAAGGCGCTTCAGTGACCTGTTCACGGGTTCGTGAGGACGCTCATCCTGTTACACAGGAATGTTCCAATCAATTCGCCAAGTTGTGTGTATGTCGATGATTGGCTAATCTACGAGCCAATGAGAGGTCGTGTAGGAGATAGCTGGCACTGGATTGCATTTAATTGTGGTGTCTATGCCCGCGTTCGGGCCTCATTAATGAATTTACCGGCTCCGACGCACATTGCTCAGGGGTCGAAATGCTTGTATATACAAAAGGTCTTTTTTTCTCGGCCCACAGGCCTCTGGGGACGATTCCTCGTGCCTGTGAGCCCTGTATGAAATCTGACTGGAACCTCCAAAGACGGCCCCTAGACCTAATTTACCAAATGTATTGTTTAATTCCCGAATTGCTCTACTATTTCCGATTTCGTCCTGCCTATCTACGGCATTCCAACTGTCGGAAAATGTAGGGATGTCGGAACGGTTGCGATATGGATGAATAACATCATCTCTCCGACCTCACTGATCTTTTGTATGGCGTTTTTTCGTGAATACTGACCAATGATTTGCATTGATTCTGTTTCTACCAATCCTGTAGTGGGTCTAACTTGACTCACTACTTTAGCTTACACGTTGCGCAACGTGTATGAGGAAGCGTAAGTACTTAGTAATTACTTAGGTTAATTATATTTGAATACACAAATATAAGTTAAGTAACAAAAGGATTCCAAGTGACTTAGATTAGGTAAAATGAGAACTGTATTGTTTGTAAATTGATCTTCCTCTAAAAAGCTGCTAAAACTGTCTATCATCTATGAAAGGGTTGGCAGCGGCTGGCTGTCAGAGCCCCGCTAATATGCATGTCTCTGATTGGTAGAAAGATGCTGCTTTCTACCAATAGGATCTTTTGAGTATGTGTGGACCACTCACTGTGGTGGTCCACTTCAATGTATCCATTGGTGTGTCTTACACCAATGTGAGGAAGTATCTAAAACCTTTAACAGATATTTATCTGTTAAACCATAAGTGACAAATGTCATGCACAAGTGACAGTTGTCACTTGTGACCGTTATCGTGCACAAGTGACTGTTGTCACTTGTGTGTGTAACCCCGTTACACCATCCCTCCGTTAAGCTTAGACGTGTCGGTCTGGACACGTCAATTGATATTGACTGCTTGTCAATTGTTTGTGCTGGGGTTTCCGTGCTCATCCGCAATGAGCACGATCAAGCTGAAGACCGCCATTGCAACAGAGTGTAAACTCTCTGTTGCTGTGTACAATGCGCGGTAGCGCGAGGTGCGCCGCTACCACGGGGACAGACAACACAGTGTCTGTGTACGATTCTTCGATGTCGACCGCGTCTATGCGTCGACATCTCTAAGCGAATTTCTGTTGCTTACCGTGATCGGGTAAGCAAGCGCCAAAGCACTTCGAGTCCTTCTCGAAGTGGCAAGTATTAGCAACTCCACGCTGTTGCGGTGGAGGCTGGTGTCCGTGCGCCGTGCGCACTGTCCGTCCAGGTGGCGGTGCATATTAGCAACCGCGACCACAACAGGTATACTATATGTATACCTGAGAGCTTCAATGATCTCCGTGCTAATTATCTAGCACGCGAGTTGTCAGGCGTTGTAGATTACTACAGCGCTCGCACTACCTTCTTGCTGGTAGTGCGTGTTGGGTTTCGTACTCCTTCACCATGTCCGGAACGTCTTCCATCAGGACGTTCCGTGGTTCCCACGTGTCGTGTTGGGGAGGAAACCTCTCCAACGAATGCGAAACAATCCGGACCTCGGATTGTTTTCCTATGATCAACAATTCGCTGGACGATCCAGCGAATTTCTCCGCGTGCGTCTCGCAGCGGTGGCGGAGGTGGTGGAAACACGCCCCGATGGTCAACGCCGTGTTGACCTTCATCTCGTGTTGCTCCACGACCAAGTGACGGTCGTGGAGTACATTCAGAGCGTGGCGGTTGCCGCTCTGTTCCTTCGTGTCCCGGCTCTGGCGGTCTCCCAGACCGCCTTGAACGTGCCGGTCGGGCTGTAGGCCCGACTGTATTAACTGCTCCAGCGCGACTACGCGCTGGAGAGGAGGGTTTCACCTGCCGAGTCAGTCTCTTCGGGTCAGACGAGCCACTTGGCTCGTGCTGGAGGTATGGCTTCAGCCGTCCGACGTAAAAGGTCGGATGGAGGCGCATGCTAGACGGTATGTCTAGCGTGTATGCGTTACCGTGGCGTGCCATCACCGTGAATGGCCCGATGAAGCGCGGAGCAAGCTTGCTTGCTCCGAAATCCGAAACTGCATGTCTAGGCAGGTTTTGTGTAGCTAACAAAACTAATGAACCCACTTTAAATTCATTTGTGTTGCCTCTGCCCGCATTGTCTGCGTTCAGCTTCTGTTGATCAACAGAAGCTGCTATAGTCTGGACAAACCGAATCACGGCTTGTCTTTGGTGATGAAACTGATTGCATCCGAGCTGAAGTCATTCAGCTCGCTCTCCGCTAGAGGCCCGGCCTCTGCGTGGTTCTTTGCGGTGTCTGCGCCCTGCGCAGACCCGTGGTCGTTGGCCTTGTTGTTGGGGGAGTCTGCGCCCTGCGCAGACTCATGTGGTTTGTCCATTGTTGCAGCTGACACTGTGCAAGTGTCAGCGGTTTTCTGCGGCTGCTGTATTGCAGTCGTAGATCCTCCCCCACTTAAAGTGGGAGCCATCACTCCGAGTAAACTCGGTAGGCGTGGATGCCGCATGGCATTCACGTAGAACGGTGTATGCCCTGTTGAGGCATGCACTGAGTTATTGATGGCAAACTCTGCCATCGATAGGCACTCGCTCCAGTATTGGAACGAGTGAGCGTAGCTCTTCAACATATCGACGAGCACGCGATTCACGCGCTCGGTTTGACCGTCCGTCTGCGGATGATCCGCAGTCGACATGGAAAGCTGGCTCCCAAGAAGTGTAAACACTTCTTGCCACAGGTGCGCTGTGAAGCGCGGGTCTCTGTCCGACACGATGTCGGACGGCATGCCATGGTGTTTAAACACCATGTCGACGAGCAGACGGGCCGTCTGCTTCGCGGTTACCTCTGCTGGCACCGCAGCAAGATGTACCATCTTGCTGAAACGGTCTACAAAGACCACAACACCGGTGTTCCCTCCGCTATCCGGGGGAAGACCAAAGATGAAGTCCAAAGACATGGACTTCCAACACTCCGACGGAGTCGGTAGTGATTGCAGTGGAGCCTGCGCGAATGGCGCAGGCTTCACGGCATACCTCGCAAGCACGGATGTACTTGCGCACCCACTATACTGGTGGTGCCAGTAGAAGTCGCGCGTGAGAAGGACGTAAGTCTTCTCACGTCCGAGATGACCCGCAGTCGGGGCATCATGATACTCGTACATGATCCTGAGTCGCAGGTCATGGTCATTTGGCACGACAACGCGATCCGCGTTGTCGTCGACTGCGTTGTAGAGTAGCAGTCCGTCGTGTACACGAAAGCGGTGTGCACGCGCTCGAAGGTGCTTGGGCAGCTTCTGACGGGACTTGTCAGAAGGCGCTGTGCCATAGGCCAGCAAGAGCTTCGCGTCCGCGTCGTGCGCGTACGCGGCCTTCACATCATCCAACAGAGATGATGTGGGTTTGCTCGATCGCATGGCGTCAATGGCATTGACGTCAACAGCTTCTGCATAGTCCGGCCGACGTGATAACGCGTCGGCCACCACGTTCAATCTTCCGGGTTTGTATTCGACCCGGAAGTTATACTCCGCAAAGAATGAGAGCCATCTCGCCATTCTTTGTGAAATATGTGGCGACTTCACTGCGGTGCGCAGTGAAGCATGGTCGGTGTAGACCACAAATGGTCTACTCCCAAGCAAGTACACTCGGAACTTTGCGAGTGCATACTTCATGGCAAGGAGTTCCTTGTCATGCACCGGATAGTTGCGCTCAGCTGGCTTCAGCTGACGCGATTGGTAGTAGACGACACGATCACGGCCCTCGTGATCGTGCTGCTAACGCGCATCCGATCGCGAAATCGGATGCGTCACACACTACGTGAAATGGGCGATCTTGGTCAGCCACTGCCAAGATCGGCGCCTCAGTCAAGCCCCGCTTGACTGCATCGAATGCCTTTGGCAATCGGGTGTCTAATTCCACACAGCTTCTTTCTTAAGAAGCTGTGACAGCGGGCGGATCTTGCCCGCATAATCCTCCACGTACTTGCACAAGTACGTGGCCAAATAAGGAACTGCCTCAGTTCCTTGACACTTGAAGGCGTTGGCCATTCATTTATCACTCTGACCTTTTCCGGGTCAGGGCGAACACCATTCTTCCCTACGAGACACCCGAGGACGGGTATCTCGCTCGCCCCGAAGATACACTTCTTCAGGTTCGCGTAGAGCTTATGCTTTCGCATAAGCTCAAGTAGCTTCCGGAGATGCACCCTGTGCATCTCTACGTCGGTCTTCCGTCCACAGCCCGGCTGTGGATGAATACATCATCGAAGTAACTCGGTGCGAAGTCGCGCACCGAGCGCAACAAGTGCGTCACGCACCTGTTGAAAGTCGCAGGGGCATTCTTAAGCCCCTGTGGCATTACTAGCCATTCCCAGAGCATGCCGCTTGGCGTGCTCACTGCCGTGAGAGGGATATCGCTCTCACGCATTAGGATTTGATAAAATCCATCTCGCAAGTCGAGAGCACTGTAAACGGTGCTCCCGGCCATCGAATCGATGATAACATCTTTTCGTGGTATCGGCGTCTGCGCCGGTACCGTCGCATCGTTCAGCTTGTTGTAGGCATGAACGATGCGCCATCCGCCCTGTGGCTTCTTGACACAGAACGTTGGAGCACTGTGCGGGGACTTTGATTCCCGCACTTGTCCTGTTTTACGACGACTTTCAAAGAAGTCGTCGATCGCTTTACTTGCTCTCGCGGCAGTGGCCACTGCCGCGTGACACAGTACTTCGTGCCCGGCACGAGATCAATCTCGTGCTGAATGCCCTTATCCTGCGGAAGCTCCGCAGGAATCTCTTCCGGGAGTACGTCTTTGTACTCCCTCAACAATTCGTAATAGGGACTCGACTTCAGCGAGTCCCAACCTTGTTCCTCGAAGCGCTCTCGCTTCGTCTTCGCACTGAGAGTGTCTTCACTCTCAGTGGTACTCCCCATGAAGAGCTGCCTCAGCTCTTCGCTCTCGCTCTCCGTTCTTTCGCTGTCCGAAAGAACGCAGACTTGTTCGATGCGTCCATCGTGCAAGTCGCGCGTGAAGCGCTTCCAGCTCATGGCTGGAAGCGAAGTCAACTCCGACGCCGTCGTCGGAGGACTAGCGAGTTCCATGTCACGATACTGGAATCCAGTATCGGTGCGCGTCAAGACGCTTAGCGTCTTGACATTCGGCGTCACCGCCGCAGTCTGCCCAGCAGACTGCTCTTGTTGCGTCTCGGTCCCGGACCGAGACTTGCGCAGCGTTTTCCGCTTGCGCCGTCTTCTTGTTGTGCGGAGCCCGGCTCCGCACAGTTGTTCTTCTTGTCCAGGCCCGGCCGTGGACAGTCGTTCGCTGGCGGACCCTGTCCGCGGGCGCGCGGTATCAAGCCCGGCTTGATCGCATTTTCCTTCGTGCAGCCCGGCTGCACGATAATGTGTCCCTTCGCCGGCAGACCCTGTCTGCGGGCGCGCGATATCAAGCCCGGCTTGATCGCATGGCGCTTCGTCGTGCAGCCCGGCTGCACGACAGCATGTAATTGCGTCAGTGCGGTACGTTTG
Source organism: Phytophthora cinnamomi (assembly GCF_018691715.1). Classification (NCBI taxonomy): domain Eukaryota; phylum Oomycota; class Peronosporomycetes; order Peronosporales; family Peronosporaceae; genus Phytophthora; species Phytophthora cinnamomi. The sequence continues at coordinate 639,800 of NW_027150933.1, forward strand.
CAACCGTCCGCACTGTTTGCAGCGTCAACTCCCGGAGTTGACACGCCTTCGTCACCTCGACGCCATTAATTGGCGGAGCCCCTCATGACCGAGGGTGCGTCGGCTCCCGGAGCCGACGCGTCGTTGTCGACCTGACCGCTTCGGGTCAGGGACTGTCCCTTACACGCTTGAACATGGGTGTTGGTTCCCGGAACCAACACATCTTTTTCTTCCGACGTCGGCAGCATTGCCGACGTGGGTCTCACTTGTGCGCGCCCTCGCGCACTTCCTGGGCACTCCGGGACAGCAGCATGAAGCGCTGTCTCGACTGGTGAGCCGCGCGCACCTGCTGGTGCGCGCGCTGCGGTAACAGGGCCATCGCTCTCTGTTCCGCTGTCGCGGCCGAAGCGCACGAGCGTGCGCTTCTTCCAGTCAATTACCGGATCATGACGTGCAAGCCACGGCATGCCCATTACCAAGTCGAACTTATCGTCCAGGTCTAGGACGATAAAGTGTTCGACAAACACCCGTTGTTTGTACGAGAAGCGCACGTTCACGACGCTCTGCTCGGTCTTCACGATGGCACCTGTTGCCAGTCGTACCTCCAGAAGACTTCGAGGTGTATCTACCTCCTCGAAGTCAAGTCTCGGCAGGCTTCGTAGTCGAACAAAGTTGTTCGACGCGCCTGAATCTACCAAAGCTCGAAGAGAGTCACTCGCTCTCTTCGAGTAAACCTTCAAGATGACTAGGTTCGGCCTGTCATCTTGTTTCTTGCAGTGTGAGCTGGTCTCACTGGGGGCTGCAGTCCTCAGTGTCGCGTGCCCGATGTCGGCACGCGCGACTGCATTACCAGTAGGGCGCCCCGCGCCTACTGGATGTTCGCGTTTTTTGCTGATCCGCGGCGATGCCTAGCATCGCCACGACGGCCACCTCCAGGGGGCATGGGAGCTGTACACTCCCGTGCAAAGTGACCGATCCTTCCGCAGCGGAAGCATCGCACGTTACCTCCCTGCTGCTGGTAACCAGCAGTTGTTGCGCTCGAGAGGTCCATTGGCTCCGGACCTCCCGTCCTCGCTACCGGGCGCGGTTGCGGCCTCGGTACGTTTACATGGAGTTTAGCCTGCCGCAGGCTAAACTCTTCTTGCATGGCAAGAGTGATTGCAGCTTCGAGAGTACTCGGGTACTCTCGGAAGAGATAGGTCTTCACAGGCCCATCTCTAAGCCCCTTCATGAACGTGACGACCTTGGTCGCCTCGTCAATTGGTTAGTCACGATATTTGATACCAAATATCGTGCGCGCTGCGCGTAAGCATGGACGTCATGCTTACCCTGCTGAAGGTCGAGGAACTCCGCCCTCGACCGGAACTCGTTTGCGGGGCTCAAACGCTTGTTTGAGCTCCTCTTTGAATACTTCGTACGTGCTGAAGCACGTAGGATCGGAGAGTCGGCGTCCATACGCCCAACTCCTTGCGCGTCCGCCAAGGCAGGACATGGCGAACGCGACCTTCGACAGCGGGTCGACGATGCGTCGAGCCGCTATGGCTGTGTCGAGTTCGACAAGCCATCGGAGGAGAGGCTCGCCCTCTTCCCACATAATTGCTTACGCTCAACTTTAATGGTTGAGCACGCGGTGTCGTCCCTGACGACGCCGTCACTGAGAAGCAGCATCACGCTGCTCCTTCATGATGAAGCCCAGAGCAACACCATGTTGCTCCGTCGGCGATAGCGTACGCAGCATTGTGGCTATCGCCGCTTCTCCAATGACTGTTGACAGTCGTTGGAGGGCCTCCCACTCTGGGTCAGACAGGTGGGGGCAGTCAGCGCGTGCAACATGCGTTGCAGGCGTGTTGGAGCTCTCCATGGGCACCTCCGTGCTCATGTGGTTCTCGGCTCCGCGTTCGTACGCCGCGTACGAACGTCAAGCAGTCGGTCGTTGGACGGACTACAAAGTGCTACCAGGTGTAGTGGGTCTAACTTGACTCACTACTTTAGCTTACACGTTGCGCAACGTGTATGAGGAAGCGTAAGTACTTAGTAATTACTTAGGTTAATTATATTTGAATACACAAATATAAGTTAAGTAACAAAAGGATTCCAAGTGACTTAGATTAGGTAAAATGAGAACTGTATTGTTTGTAAATTGATCTTCCTCTAAAAAGCTGCTAAAACTGTCTATCATCTATGAAAGGGTTGGCAGCGGCTGGCTGTCAGAGCCCCGCTAATATGCATGTCTCTGATTGGTAGAAAGATGCTGCTTTCTACCAATAGGATCTTTTGAGTATGTGTGGACCACTCACTGTGGTGGTCCACTTCAATGTATCCATTGGTGTGTCTTACACCAATGTGAGGAAGTATCCAAAACGTTTAACAGATAACCTATCTGTTAAATTCACAAGCGGCTTGCAGCCACTTGTACGTGTAACCCCGTTACAAATCCACTCGAGACATAGCTCGTATTTTTTACCAATAAAAGCTCAGTATCAGTCAGAGGTCGGAACCACCTTAACTCCGACGTATCTGGTCGGAAGCAAGCCTCAGATATGTATATCTGTATAGAGAAGGCCGCCCAGCCACATATCATTTAGATATTACCTCCCTCTCCGACCCATTACGATGAGCCTCAACGATCTCAAGCCCGCCAACACCAAGCGCGCGCGCTCGACCGCTCTAAAGGCGTTCGAGCGCTTCCTCTCGAGCGAAGGGACCAGCCTCGAGCACGTTGGCGCCATGATCTTTGCCGAACCGAGCCGCGCAAGCGCCATCATCCTGACGATAATGGACAAGTTTGGCGTTTATCTTGCTTTCCACGCTGGCTCGAAGGGGCAGTATCTGTCACGGCACTCCGTGGCACAGTACTACCGACAGGTGAAGTGCTGGCTGCTCGATGAATATCCCGTCCCAGGTGGTGCTGTTGCAAGGCAGCTGCTAAGTATGGGTCGCACTCTGGAGCAGCACTGTATTAAGCGCGAAAGCGGTGGTTTCGTGAAGAAGGCGGTGGCATGCACCAAGACCGACTTGCAAAAGATGGTGGGATACCTGTATTCAACAGCTAGCTGCGCAGAGGACTACCAAGATGCTGCATTGCTATGCTTGCTCTGGTACCTGTTTGGCCGCGCTTCGGACTTGACCTTCGTCCGCAAACAGCAGCTCTCCATCGGTGCTGGAGGGGTTTTCTTCATTCGCTTCATTCGGATGAAGACGTCTGATGAGCAAGCGCTGTCGCTTTTCCCCGACGCTGACTTCCGGTCGTGTCCGTTGCTGGCTCTTGCGCTTGCGCTGGCATCTCAGGAAGCTCCATCGACTGCGCTGTTGAGCCATCTTCCAGCGCTAACGGCCCACGTGCCAGTTGAGCTGACTGCCTATGTCCCCCTCCTGGAGATGCTCGAGGGCTGCGACGACCAAACTCCTTCAAGTGCACCAGCTCAGTCGAATTCATCCAGGGCACCATCACCTCTTGGGATCCACGCTCAAGTTAATCGTCTCCTCGATCGAGTTGCGGGTCCAGCTGGAGTGGAAGAACCGCTGAGCTCGCACTCCTTTCGCCGAGGAGGTGCTCAGCATGCAAACGCTTGCTCGGACTTGACGGCGCAGTGGATCTTCGACCGCAGAGCCTGGAACATGACTACGACAAACAAGGCATTTGCATACGTCTTCAATACACCGAAGGAGGACCACCAAGTTGCGAAGGTGCTCAGTGGTATGGCACCAAAGCAAACCTCTGTGCTGCCGTCACTGGAAGCCTTCGACTCGACTACGCAAGATCAGATCCATGAAGTCAGCCATAAAATATTCAGTGCAAGCCACTCACTGGGAAATCCGGCCTTCAACATCAGCGCTGCTGTGCGAGAAGTGCTGACTGCGACGCTGATCCTTCACTATCCGTCGCTGTTGAAGATTAACCCACGCGGTAAAGAAGTCGCGAAGATTGAGCACTGCGCCGAGGAATCCGGAGTGACGACGACCAACCTGCTCACTTGGTCACAGCAGCTCGCAAGATCATCAAACCAAGCAAACGGAGTCACTGAAGACATGACCGAAGGAAGTAAAGGAGCGAAAGCTGCATTCGATCATCAAACGGCCTTGATTGAACGATTAATCGAGCTGAATCGACAACTGGAAGCACGCGTAAACTCGTTAGAATCTGCAAACGACAGTAAAAAAGACGATATAATCGCACGACGAGGTGAGCAAGGATCGAAGCGACTGAGAGAAGAAGAATCAAACGTACCCCAGAAGCGCAGACGCCGTTCGAAGCTGCAACCGCTAACCGACACCTGGTTTGCGTGGTATGCAGGAGATCCGCGCGGCTGGAGATGCAACGACAAGCACAAAAAATCAGACGCCAAGCAGCTTGTGGCCTTCTTGAAGCTCTTTATCGAAGATGGATACGTGCTCGACGAATCGTCACCCAGCTACAAGGACGATGTTCGTCAGCTTGGGGAGTTAGCATCAGGCAAGGTCATGGCGTTCTTGCGGTTGCGAAACGTACCCTCATCAGGATCCTGCGCTGTGTTGAAAGCGCTTCGGCAGCTGCATCGCGAAGGAAGCCTGAACGTTCTCATCGGAGACTATCGGAAGCGCCTTGCCATCGGAAGAGTTGTAGATCCTGCACCAGCACACCATCAAAACACACTCAAACAAGTCCCATAGTCCAACACAATAGCACAGTCATTGTTCCTCGTGTTTGTTGTTCTTGCTTCCGTTGATGCCGCTTGCGTGGAGGTCTGCATCGTTCATTCAATCATAGAAATTTTACCGATGGGTGGAATCGAACCACCTTCATCCCTTTCGGGGGCTCTTCCATTGAGCTACATCGGTGGGGGTTAGACAACAACATCGCAGGATACTTTACACTGGAGTGCTCGACGGGGAATTAACGACCACAGTTCTTCGTGGAAGCGACAACCCTCTTAGGTGCACCGATGCGCGGCACAACCCCCTCAATTCACCCTCCCGGGTGGTCAATCGAGCACTGAGTGCGCAGGGCAAACGGTGCAGTCAAACTTACGCGTGCACCACTCATTTGTTAGGTTATTTACGCGCGTAATTACCTGCTGTCACCCTATTTACGAAAACCTTCCCAAATTAGTTCGATATAAAGTTCTGTGATATGGTCGGATTCTGGTCGGAGTTGCATTCACGGTCGGAGACGTGATGATATGGATCAACATCGTCAAGTCTCCGACTACACTTGAGTTAACTATTGGTAGTTTCCACCAATAAAATAAATGTACCAGCAAAAATGGTCATTTCAGTCGATGAAACGGCTCGACTCGCATAAACTCAGCCAATAGAGGCTTCATTGATTCCTAGGCACATGGTGGCCACCGATCCGGCGTACCAAGTTGATTGGGGGGGGGGGCACTGGCGTTATTGATATCCCTCAACAGATTGCAAGTCACTTGCATATCTCTCGAATAACACGCAAGCTCCGACATCTCCGATTCAATATGAGCTTAAACGACTTCGCCACGCTCAACTAGTTTCAGATGCTAATGCTACGTGAAATGATGTAGAGGATGACGTTTCACGCTCTCATCACCTGTGCAGGTGTACAAGCACTTGATCCAGTGCTGGATGTATTCGTGAGCGCGAATACGCTCGGTAAAGTCAACGCGACTGCTGAGAATTTCAGCCACTCCACCACAATGGCTTATACGACACGTACAAAGACGGCTTGTTGGGGTCTTGTACATTCACCACGAAGCAGGCCTCTCCTCCCTAGCAGGGAACCATAGTGACTCTTCTTTTTGTTTTCGGCTCAACTCCGGCTATACCACTTTCATTTCTGTGAAGGAAATTCAGGCTGCAGCTATCACAAAGCGCTTCGCGGACTGACTACACTTATTGAAATCTTCTTTTGGATGTATTGGGCCGATCTCTGCTAAGCATATTCACGAAAAGACCACACAAATAGCAAGGCCCTGGTCCAAATGTGACCTTGTTCGGGTAACAGGAGAAAAGTGATTATTATTTCGATACTTAAAGCCGAGTCAAGTGAAACCACGTGAACTCGCAAGGAATACGTTTGGAAATGGACGTCCTTTGATTCAGGAAACTGGGTAAAAAAAAAGTATGGCGTGTGTCGAGAAACAGTGATAACTCCTTGAATAAAAATGCGACCGTTTGCTTTTTGCAATTTGCGCTAATCTATCGACCTGTACTCTCCATTGCAACACCAGTCGAGGTGCTCGCTCCGAATTCCAGGCATATTTGCAAACACCACGGCGCTCGTTTGTGCTGTTAGCAGTGCAGGGCACTCCATCTTGGTCAAGTACATGTTGAAGCGGCTGGGGGTAGCTGCCACAACCACTTGCTCCACAAGTGTTGGCCGAAGGTTGCTCGAACGCCAATATAAATATTGGGGGCGCTTTGCTATTTATAACAATAGCACAGAATGTTGCGAATTCTCTGAACAAATTTGCGTTTTGGCTGCAATTATCCAAACATGCAGCGCCACGGAGCTCGTGGGAGCTCCGGCTCCGGCCGGGGCCGCAGCGGCCCTCGAGGCCGCGGACGGGGGCGAGGAGGAGGCGGGGGGCGAGGTCGTGGCCAAGGGCGCGGTCCTCCGCCCAACGGGTCCAGCGCGCCTGGCTCCAGCGGCCGCGGCGGGTCGTCGTCGGAGCCCGCCATCAGCCTGGACGAGAGCTTCTGCATGGAGATCCACGCGGCGCTGCAGGCGCTGGTGGAGGACGGCGAGCGGTCGGAGCTGAGCTTCCCGCCCAGCTACGACAACACGCAGCGGCGCTACATCCACTCGATGGCGCAGAAGTACGGGCTCTTCTCCAAGAGCTCGGGCAAGAAGGGCGCCGGCCGCTTCATCCACGTGGCCAAGGTCAAGAAGAACGCGGCCATGCAGGAGGTCTCGCTGCGGCTGCCGGCCGCGCCGCTCAACGCCTCGACGGTGGAGTGGTTCCCCCCAGTCGTGAGGGACTACATGGCCAGGTATCCGGCCCCCAGCGCCGGCCTGGACCCTTGGAGCGCGCGGGACTTGAGTCCTTTGGCCTCCGTGCCTAAAAGACACCAAGGACGTGGCGGTGCGCCGCTGTTCAAGCCACTGGCGGCTCGGACCAAGGGCCAAACAGGTGTGAAGACGGTCAGGACGCCGCCCGTTGAAGCCACGAGGCTGCCGGTGTGTGGATACCGGGAACAGATCTTGGAGCTCGTGGACAGGAACCAGCTCGTCGTGCTGTCGGGAGACACCGGATGTGGCAAGTCCACGCAGATCCCGCAGTTTCTGCTGGATGACGCATTAGCTCGAGGGCGTGGGGAGGAAACGAGGATCATTTGCACACAACCGCGAAGAATTAGTGCTATTTCGTTGGCGGAGCGCGTTGCGCGTGAACGATCTGGTCCGCGTGGTGAGGATAATAAAGAGGTGGGACATGCGATTCGCTTCGACTCGTCCTTTGACGCCAAGCGATCCAAGCTGATTTTCTGTACGACGGGAACGCTGCTGAAGTGGCTCAATAACGACCCGCTTGCACGCGGATTTTCGCACATCATTCTGGACGAAGTGCATGAGCGTGACCAGTTCACGGATTTCCTGCTGATTCTGATCAAGACGTCGATTCTCAAGCAAAGGCCAGACCTGAAGGTGATTCTCATGAGTGCTACCATTCAGGTGGAGAAGTTCTCCCAGTACTTTCAACCAGATTTCCCAGCGCCCGTTTTGCAGATGGTGGGCGGCACCAATTTCCCTGTGACCACGCTTTTTCTAGAAGATGTGTTGGCGTTGTTGGAGAGCGACCGAAGTTCACCGCTGCCGATTATGGACGACTCGCGAGTTGGTCGTATTGGAGGCGATTCCAGCAGTATAGGTGGAGGAACAACTGCGAATAACGGGCTTGAATGTCCGCTGTGTGGCGGTTCAGGTTTTGCTGACGAAGAGGCGTTCGGTATGCATGTAGCGACCTGTTTCGGCGAGCCAAGTGCAGACTTTGGAGTAGCGTCTGCCTCTGAGCCTGAGATTGCTCCAACAGCGGTCCCTGTTGCTGCCATGGGAGACGTATTACAAGCCGCATTGAGCGATGTCAACGAATCCGCCAAGGAGGGGTTGCTTTCAACCTACATGAAGCAACAAGATGCTCTGCGTCAAGATCAGGCAGTGGACTACGATCTCTTGCTGCAGTTACTCTTTCTCGTAAACCGTACGTTCCCGCTGGACACGGATGGGAAAGGGGCCATTCTTGTGTTCCTGCCGGGGTGGGAAGAAATATCCTTCATGGAGAGGGCTTTACTCAACTCACCGGCAACGTCAGCAACGTACGAGATCGCTCTTCTTCACTCGCGCTTGTCGGCTCAGGAACAGCGCCGTGCATTCATGACGCCGCCGCATGGGAAGAGAAAACTAGTTTTGGCTACCAATATCGCTGAAACGAGTCTCACGATCGAGGATGTAGTGTTTGTCGTGGACTGTGGCAAGTCCAAGCAAGTACATGCATTAGCCGCGACTTCGAGCTCATCATTCGTCATGGGGTTGCAAACTACGTGGGTGGCGCGTGCAAACTGCGTGCAGCGCACAGGACGTGCTGGTCGTGTACGTGCTGGTATTTGTTTCCGTCTTTTCTCCAAGACTCGATACGAAAACGCCATGAAAGAATTTATGCTTCCAGAGTTGCTTACCACGCCGTTGGAGGAGCTGCTATTGCAAATCAAGCTTCTTCAGCTTGAGAAGAAACTCCATATTCGCGATGCGAAGGATTTTTTGCTGGAGGCTATGGATGCTCCTAGCGAGACCGCGATTGATGCCTCATTGCAGCGACTGGAAGACATGCGCGCCCTTGCAAACACCGGAAATGGCCATCAAGCACTGACGTTGCTTGGTTGGCACCTTGGTCATATTTGTGCGGGTGGAGTAGCTGTGCAAATGGCGAAACTTCTCCTGTGGGGGCACACATTCGGCTGCTTTGACGCGATCCTGCAGACCACGTGTACGCTGAGCGGATATCGAGATCCTTTCATTAGCTTCCTTGGGATGTCGCCTGAAGAGCAACGCCAGGTGGACGCTTCCAAGAAGGCCTTTGCTCGAAATGGGTCACCGCCATCGCTCACTCTACAAAGCGATCATTTTGTGTTGTGGAAGGCATTTGAGGCTTATCTAGATGCACGGGCGCGCTCTTCGTTCAAGGCAAAGGATGTATTCTGTGCTCGGAACAAGTTGCATCGGCAGACTTTAGAGCAACTTGTAGCCATCTACAAACAGTTGCACCAAGATATGGATTCTATGGGTCTTTCGCCTGCGACTCAACTAGTACCGACTCCAATGTCAAGGATGCCTGCTAGTGTAGAAAGTGTCGCGCCTTACCTGATGGCTCTTAGTATCGGTATGTATCCGAACGCGTTGTTCACTCGATCTGGTGGTGTGAGCCGCAACTGGACCTCTAAAGAGAAGGTGAAAGTGAAGATGGACGGGTCGTCTATGGTTACGTGGACTGCCACTAATCCCCAGAAGCACAAGAGAAATCATGCATCGGAACAGGATGATATTGGCCCCCCCGACGAGTGGCTCGTGTATCATGAAATGATGCAGTCGGAGCGTACGCGTGTCGCGAAGTACGGCAGCAAACTCCCATCGCTTTTGTTGCAAGCGCTGCTTATGGGTTCTGTTGAGTCTCAGACCGTTGAAGAGCAAGATTCTGACGTGGATGCCAGTAACGATGGTTCCGCAGGGCCGCGTAAGTGGCTTCTTGTGTTAGACGACTGGATAGTATTCGAGCTAGGCAGTGTGGGTGAAGCACGTTGGATTGCGCTGTTCCGAGAACGCCTGCACGCTACGTTCATCCGACACCTGGACCGTCTGCATGCTAATGCTCAGCAGTCAGGTGGTGCGAAGCCGCTGTCGGAAGCAGCCCTGCAACTTAGACAGCATGACGCTGATCTTCTCCACGCTTTAGTGGCCTGGGTCTCATCTGATCTGCGTCGTAGCGCTCGTCGCTGAAGCTAGAGAAACATAAAGAGGTAGATAGAGGTTCTCAAAAATCAGGGAGAGACAGGACTAAAAACAATAGAAACCAAAATTTGGGTGGTGTTGTTAACGGTTGGTGAGCACCTGCACTCCGCTAGGAAAAAGACGATCGACGGCGCATTCGTAGCTGAAGACTGTTGAGCATTGCGCCGGCTGAAGCAGAATAGCCATTGATTTTTGGGATAGCAGGCTGTATCGGTGAATAATTGAGCTCTTCGGCGGCTTGGAGGAAGTCATCGATGGAAAATTCGTATTTGTGCAAGTGTTGCATGACGCAAGTGAGAGCCTTACGTTTGCCCCTGTCACCACCGCCGTAAATCTCTACAATGCGGCCCAAGATGGTTTCGAACTCCCCAAGCGTACCCCGTAACTCGGTTTCACTTCTGTTTCCTCCACTATTGACATTACCGGAACCACTGAAACCTGGGGCAGCAAGTAGCCCGCTACGCTCTCGTGCTTGCTTGACATCCTCCTGGACAAGCGAGCCCAGTTGTTTCACGGACGTCCGCTTGATGTGAGTGATCTTGTTGCGGAATTCTTGGATGATGCTGTGAGCCATTTCCGGGTAATGCAGTGAAATTCGATCAAGCCCATGCAAGCTGAGCACAAAAAGACTCATATACGTCTTCGCACGAATACTTGCAGCTCTCTTGGAACGCGTGAGCATAGCGATCTCCCCAAAGTAGCTCCCCTCGAGCAGAGTCGCAACTACCTGCTCCTCACTCGAATCTGCCTTGAAAACAACTTCGGCGACACCTTTGACAAGGAAGTACATATGACGACCTACCTGGCCTTCCTTGAACACATACTCCCCTGGAGTACAGAACTCCGGGTCCAGGATTCCCATGAGGCAACTCACACAAGTATCGTCTTGTGTGGCAAAGAAGCCAATTTTACTCACAACATCGCGGTTCAAATGCAACACCAGTTGACTTCGAAGGTCGTCTGAGAGAGCGGATAAAATAGTTTCTTCGTTTTCATCATCGCGCTGTAGTAAATAGTACTCATAGTAGCGGCGAAGACGGTCTGCCAACGGTCCATAAATTCCTCTCTCGCGAAGATAGGCTTTCAGGTGATCAATTCGTGTTCGAAACGTGTCCGAAGCCTCATTCAGCTCTTCAACTACGCTGGATAGGGTGCCCACGACATAGGTGAAGGTTGAAGCCCCAATGAGAACTCCGATGGACACGTATGCCACTTCAGCGACGGTAAGCGGTGGGGTATCACCATAACCCACTGTTGTCATGGTTGTCACAGCCCAGTAAAGGAAGTAAATGTACATTTCGCCGTTTGAGTTTTGGTCGTCTGGAAAATATGATCTGATACTCCGTCCTTCGCTAGCTTCACGTGCCAAGCGTGCAACAAAAAAGTAACCGCATGCTAGTACGTGTGCGATGAAACTTACACGACACATCAGGCGCATCACTCGAGCGACGTTATGGTGCGTAGCTAACGTCGCACCTAATGCTGTTGAGCTTTCCTCCCGCTGAAGGGTGTGAATGAACTTAAAAATGCGTGCCAGCTTCAGTAAGCGGAGAGAGTGCACCAGACTCAGGACCCATGACTGAGAGCTCATAGAGTGTTCAATCGATTGGTCTGAAGCCGCAACGATTACCGAGACGGGTAGTGCTGAAAGCAAGTCCATCCAAAACCAACCCCGTATATATTCGCGCCATTTTGTGTGTCGCTCAATAATGGCGGTCTGTCCCTCACCAGGAAGGTCGACTACCACAGCTGTGCGCAAGTTGATGATAATGTCAACGGTGAACGCGATTTCGGTTACAATGTCCATGCCTGGGCTCAGTGTGGTGCCTTCATCCCCAAGGAAAGAAGCTTCGTACGGGATAGCAATCGCGCAATACGCGAGAAGTATGCTAGTGAATATATCCCATGTTAGCTTATGCCAATGGAAAGGATTGATAGGTGTAAGCAGCTTCCACTTGATGAGCTGCCAGTTCGACATAGCGTTAGCGGACTTGGCATCTTGAGAGAGAAGCCAAATCATGTTCATTTTCTCCGTAGCCGAGTTGAAAACTGAAATTCCCATGGATAGTTGGAGCTCTAGAGATTGAAGTATCGGTAGTGGTAGCGAGCGATAGCTTCGCAAGACACCGTCGAGTAACACGGTCAAAGTCGGATACAAGTTCTCGAGACCGGCAACTCCTGACACAGGGTCGTTGTTTTGAGAGACGATGAACATGCGGTACCGAGCCAATGTTTGCTCGAAAACAAGATCATACATTGCACTTCTCTCACCGTGGTAATCAATCATTGCGTGTTCAGCGTCTGGAAACTCCTCAATGAGGTGATCGAAATCTTCTTTGGGTAGCGTAAATAGGTCGCTCGTGGCTTTCGCTGTGTAGGAATTGGAGTGAGGAGCATATTGAAGAAGCGATGCTTCGCCAAATACCCCTCTTTCCGTGAGAATCTCAAGCACCACAATCCAGTCTGGGTTTTCAGGAGGCGTGCGCCTAACTTCAATGATGCCCGTGTTGAGAATGAACATTTCGGTTCCTACACAACCTTCCCTGGCGAGTACATCCCCTTTCACAACGATGAGCGGTTTAATAAACATCGCCATATCCAGCACAAACTGAGTGCTTAGTCGCTTGAAAGCTGGGATCCGAAAAAATGTGTTTTTGTACGTTTCGTGGAGAATCTCACCGCGAAGGGATAGTGAAAACTCACAAAGCAGTTCACGCTCGTCAAATGCACTCGTCTTGGCAATGTAGTGGCGGAAGTAGCGCATGAGGCGGACCTTAAGAGCTCGAGGAAGGCGTTTTTTGTGTATAAACGCCTGTATCATACTCAGTTTGCGTGCACGGGTTGTGGTTTCACGATGCCAATTCTCAAGAATCTTGGTGAGACTGCCAATTATCAGACCAAAACCGCTTGCACCGACGATCGATACCGCCATGGAGAAGAGCCTCTCCGTTTTATTTGTTGCATGTATGTCCCCGTAGCCTACTCCACACACTGTCGCGACGACCCAGTAAAAACTGTAAATGTATTGATCACCAACACTGTCGTTTCTGATCTGCGCGTCTTCCATCCACGTATGTCCTTCATCTTCGGTGGTGTAGCCTATTAGGTGCCAGAAGCAGGAGAAAATATGTGTCACCAGAAGGACTTGTCCAATAAGACGTGTAAGTCTAGCCAAAACAGCGTCCAAATCAAACGCATCTTCAACTTTTGCGGCAAAGTGGCGCAGCTTGATCAACCGAGTTAGCTTCGTAATGCGTAGAAGTCGAGTTAGTCGCGCAAGTCGCAACGAGAGAACCTGAGCGTTTGAAATACTGTCGCCTCCCCCACTGCCAGTTCCAACACCGGGGGTAGTATCCGACTGAACGAGAAAATAGTCGAGGGGAAGGGAGGCGAATACGTCTGGGAGAAACCAAGAAGCCAGATAACGCTTTGCAATAAGTCGACGATCACGAACCATGTTTTCATCGTCGTCTGGGTAATATCCAACCAAGAAATTCTGAACCACATCGAGGAAGAACAATACGTCCGAGAAAACCCCCACTGCCCGCACTGCAACACCTAATTGTACCTCTGGGAATCCCATTTGGAATGGCACCATCACTGCACTGTAGAGCACAATTAGCATGATCAGTGAGTCCCACGCGAGCTTTTCATTGCTTCGTGGGTCTAGAATGGGTGGATCAAGTACAAAGCTCAGAGGCCGCTTGTAGTTGTGGTAGACCTGTGAAAGCCAAATGACAAACCGTAGGCGGGGCCCCGGAGGTCCTGGTCGCGAGGCTAATGCTGAACGCTGCTTCCGTAACGTAGGGAGGGTCTTTCCCTCTTGGGAAATTCGGCCTGCTGATCCTCGGTTATTCATCATCGAAGATGTCGAAGACATTCGCCCAACGGATCCTAATCGGGGTGGCACGTGGCTGGATACTGGAATGGTGCCCGTGAACGATCCTCGCCGGGTTGATGCTCTATCCATGGCAGCTAGTGGAGCAAGTGGGGAATTAGTAGAGCCGCGACGCTCTTCTAACTGTGATCCTCGTCGGAGCCTTTCACTATCGGATACTGGGGCGACTCGCGATGCCTTGCGGGATCCGCTCTTGCTGAATGTGTGTGCGTGTAGAAAAATCGGTCTCGCGTTCTGGGCGAGTGAACTTTGAGGTCCGGTGGTCTCGGAAGTCGGGACTTGTGTTTGTCCGCTTTGATTCATGATGCTCCGCTCCGCTACGCCATCCAGTGCCCAACCGGAAGCTTCAACTTGCCGCCACACTAGACGAGTCGTCGGTCAAGTCTTGCTCTACTTCAGCCGAGGTCGTTGTTTGCACGCCTACCTTGGACGGAGCTAGGACGGGGCTCAAAGCATCCGTCATCCGTTTCGCCGACTTGAGTCGTTTCGTGTCTCTGCATTGGGAAGAGGATATTCCTGTCTTGTTTGTTTCGTGGTTATTGACTCAGGAATTCACAATACCTATCTTTTTCTAGGCTCTACGTGTGTTTGCCGTTCGAGCCTACGTACCCGTATCCTCTTGGTCAATGGGAAAGATGGTCTCGAGGCTCTTCTTCTTGGAGAAGTCGACCAACAACTGGTCACGCTCACGACAAATCGTGCGAGGGTCTGGCGCGAAGAAAACTAGCCACACCTTCGGCATGAACGCTGGAGCCAGCCCCGTGATGCAGCAGAAGAGGGTGAGGAGTAGTGCGTTCGGGATGGCACCGACGTACAGGATGCCGTAAAACTCTCGCCCGAACGCGATCATGGAGGAGATGGCAAACGTCACGACCCACCAAAAGAGCACGGAGGCTGTAGCGAGTATCATCAGAATTCGGGAACTGCTAGTCGCTTCGATGAGTAGGCGCGCGCTAGCGAGGACAACGACCGCGAGGTTTTGGGCCATGCCTAGCGCCCACAAATCGTTGTCTCTTCCAGTTCCGGACCACGGTGCGAGGGGTAGTAGCTCAGCTGGGACCAAGACGATCAGAGCAGAACCGACCATGGCCTCGAACATCCAGTAAGCGAAGCGATTGCGGTTAAGGAATACGTGGTGGTACCCGTCTTGGTAGAGCCGTGGGTAGAAGAGCACTGTGCGGGCCGAGATATCGTCATCTTTGATCGAGAACACGAGGATAGGGAGCGCTGTAAAGCCGATGTTGAAGAGTTGCAGCAGCGTATCGAAATACGTGCTCTGTCCTGAGTAAAGGCAATAAGCTCCATACACGAACTGAGGAAGCACCAACAGTACATTCTTGTAGAACACGTACAAGGTCAACACCGCGATTCGGCGATTCATGGCACGACCATGTACCAATACAAGTCGTTGTAGAAATCTGAAAGCTGGCAATGAGTAATCACTAGCATCTGACGCTTGGTGCCCTTCTTCACCAGCAATGCCAACACCAATGTGTGCGCCTTGGATCATCGGTACGTCGTTAGCGCCATCACCTATCGACAAAGTCACCTTGTCTGGGCAGAAGCTGCGCACCATTCCTACGATCAACTCCTTCTGCTTTGGGCTGATGCGAGCGCAGAGCACTGAATCACACTCCATGCAGAGCTCGAGAAACTCTTTTTCGATACCAAAGCCCGTGACAGCTTCAACCACCATATCGTCAATCAAGAGGGCGAGTCCAGGTCTTGCTTTCGGCGGTACCACCCCGCTCTTCAGCATTATCGAGCTCGAGTTGCTGTCGCTGCCTCCCAACTCACTTTCTTCTCGAGCTTTTCGGAGTTCTCTTCGAAGAAAATCAACTGCGTCCTGCTTTGATCCTTCCATCCACGAGCTCGAGTTTTCACATAGCCGAAGTAGTCGCATCTCAGGGGAAACTAACCGTACCGCGTGAGCAACGTTTGTAGCTGTGTCGGCACGATCACCGGTGAGCATCCAGACCTTAATGCCGGCAGCTCGGAATTTTTCTAGTGCTTCTGGGGCACCCTCTTGAATCTTGTCCTCGATGGCAGAAACTCCGACAAAGGTAAGGCGGCATTCCAGTTCTGAAATGGCTTTTGCTATCTCCTCCTCCGATGCTCCTCGAGTTGTGTTGTTTTTGAGCGCCGAGTAGCGAGCATTCCAAGAACGATATTCATCTGCGCTCACCTCGCGTTCGGCAATGCAAAGTACCCGCAACCCGTTAGCGGAGTACAGCTTCATTTGATCCTTCGCTTGCAATACTGCAGCTGCTTTATTTCCAGACTCGCTTAGCGCCTCCATGATCACCGAATCCGCTCCTTTTGTCATCAGTATGATCCTCCCTGACGGTTCTCGGCACAAAATTGAACTTTTCTTGCGGTCGCTCGTGAACTCGAAAGAGTGAAGTATCTCCAGCTCTGCATCCTTCCCGTAAACTCGCACCACAACTCGCGTGTTATTGCGAGCACAAAGCTCTACGCCGGCTTGTGCTGCTGCAACCACCAATGCACGTTCATCTGGAGATGGACCGGCATATTCCTTTCCTACAGGCTTCGACGACTTAGCCGAAGCTGGAGATGTGCTTGGCCAGATCGAGTTGTTTACAGCAAGATTAATAAGAAATCTCTGCATGGGTGTGCTCTTCAATGGAAAGGATGAAAGCGCTATCGTGTTCCTTCGACGAGACGGTTTTTCAGGCACTTCTTCATTTGAGGAGCCTACGATGGCGTCATGAACAGCCTTCTCTAAGATCAACAACGAACCATCTTTCTCATCAAAGTCGAATGTTTCCCCGTCAACGTGGCATGAGCGGAAAGTCATCCGATTGCAGGTAAGCGTCCCTGTCTTGTCGGTGAAAATATGTTCGACAAGTCCAAGCTCTTCGTTCAGCTCGGAAGACTGGACACAAACGACGTGCTTCTTATCTGCTGTGTTGTGCGCTGCAACGAAAGATGGACTACTGGGAGGCAATCGCATACCAGGGTCATTCGTTATTGCTCGTGCTTGAAAGTAGCGGGTAAAATCAATCGTGACTTGCAGCGAAATGGGGACAAAATTGGAGAATAGCAGCATGTACGCCAGGAAGAGCCATACGAAGTCCACAAAAGTGCTGTTCTTGATGTCATCAGGAATATACGGGTTTCGCTGCACGCTTGAAGATCCCACAAGCTGTGCTTCAACGACAACCGCAACAATTAGGATGACAACCTGCACGACCACGATCCAAACCGTGATTTGGTTGACAAAATGACTTAACCAACTGGCCTTAATAGGTGTTTCAGACGCATTCTGGCGCACACGAGTATCGTCACCAGTGTAAATGACCACCCCAATGACCCAAGGCGTGTCTTTTAGGTGAGTACCACGTAGCAGCACATGCGTGATGTCCAAGCTTAAAGAGCGTGCCTCCGAAAGCACCAGACTTCCTTTGAACTTGTCGATTGATCTGTTTGGTGGCTCACACTCGATGAAAACGTTGGGCAAGAGCGTCGTAGCCTGGGCTGTCAATTGCTGGCCATCGCTCGAGAAACAGTCTCGATAGGGAGAGCGACAGAGTTCTGGCTGCACGAAGCGAGGTTTTAGCGAGGACTCGCCGTCTAGGTTTGCCGTCATTACGTAGCATTGGCCATTCGGAGAGCCCGACGAGACCAAAGCAATATCAGCAGGTACCTCCTCATTCTCTCCAACTCGAACCAATTCCCCTACTTTCAACTCTTCGCAGGTAGCAGGATGGAAATTCCCAACAGAGAAGGTAAACTTTCGCACTTGAGCTCTGTTCTGCTCAGCATCCGCTTGATGTCGTTGAATGTCCTCCATGATATCTCTTACGCCGCTGACTACGATGATAAACATGAGCGGGACAACCATCGTAGGTACCCCATTTGAAGACGTTACTTGGGGTAGCAACTGCAAAACCGTGATCACGAGGAAGTAGATATTGGAAAACCGAGTGAACTGTTTGAACAAGTTCTTCGGAAGAAAATTGTACGGGGTGTAGATAGCCGTCTTGACAGCATTCGACGGGAACAGTTGTGACTGCTCGCTAGTACCGAGTTGGACAGAGCGGAAAGCATCCGGGTCGTCGGGGTCCTTGGCATTGGGCTTTGAAGAGATGACTATATGGCTGATGCTGCTCACGAACGAATTCGAAGACATAGCTTCACCTTCCAGTAATTCGAAGCGTCGAGGTGTTCTCAAATGTTCAAGCTGATGTTGTAATGAGTTCTCCTCCGATGTTGGAGGAAGCCAAGAAGATAGCCGAACTGAGCACATGCGGCTGGCTCAACACGGGTTGTTCAACAGCGGTGTGCTTCTCAATATAACGGTTCTAGGCGGACTTCCAGATATAGTGGCAGCTTACGGTTCATCCGAAAAATAGGTTTGCAGCACAAGTGAAGCATGACGGATATGGAAGTTTGGGGGTTCACTCAAAGGAATATACGGCTGGCGGATGGGAAGCAGCGACAGCAAGCTCAGTGCCCAAGCGCAGGCACAGCAAGAAGAGCAGTATGCCCATCAAATGAAGAATCCAGCTGTAGTCGCAGCCATAGAAGCGCTTGAAAGTAAGCACGTCGACTTTGATTGTGTCCTGCCGTTCTGATTATCAAGAGCTTGCGATTTCGCTGTAGTCGACAAACCCATCACGGGGCTCAAGTTTTACCAGCTTTTCGCTGCGATGGATAAAGAGTACGAAAATATGAATTCAGTGCCAAGTCAATCCGCTGACTTCGCTCTCTACATTGACCAGTGGAAGCAAATCTATCGACTTAGAAGAGTTCCATCAGTTTTTCGAGCTGTCGCACACAGCGTTCTCTGACCTTGTATTTAGCAACTTGGGGAAGCAAACTCCAGCTCGTGGTGTTACATTTGATGGTAAGGCGTATATTGTCAGTTGGTGCCGCTGGATACTGATCCTTGCCTCTAGATTTCGTGTTAAATCTGTGGAACTTCTGTACCATGTCTCCGCAAGACATTTACACTCACGTCTTCCGACTCTACGGTATTCATTTTGCCGCGGATTTAAATAAGGTGGCCGTATTAACCACAAGTTTCCTGTGCTTCACACCAGATGATGATCACAACGGAACCCTTGATGCTGCGGAGTGCGAAAGCCTCTTCCGTCTCCTATATCACACGGATAATCTTCCCAGTATAGTGAAGAACCAACTGAAGTCGATGACTTCAAACGATAGTGGGGCCATAACGCTTGGTTCGTGTTAGTGAATGGGCACAGAAAATACGAATTACTGCTAACGCCGCTTGCCCCTCCGTGGTAGACGCTTTTCTGGTCATGTGCTCGAGCAAAGCAAATTTGTTCAAACCGATCATTGACCTGCAAACGAGAGCACGCACAAAGGTCGAGGCGGTCATAATGGTTTGTCCAAGAAGCCCCATATACATTGCTTACTGAATCCTATGCCGTGTAGAGCCTGGGAGTTGGTTACTGGTCAAACGCCAGCAAGAAGAGAGTGAAAATACTCAGCGGAGATAAGGACGTATTCGACATTGCAGCCAGCCGGCTTCAGGCTTCGCGAGGTCAACCAAGTAGTGCGTCGTCTCGAACTAACATTTTATCAGGAGGTCCCGTTCGCAAGCTGTCCTCGAGCTCGGTATCCTCTCTAATTGCAACAGACCCAAGCTCGCCTAAAGTACCGGAAGATAACCCCCCCAAGGCTAACCCGGTGGATAACAAGTCTTTGGATGCGTGGGTCCAAGCAGAAGCTACAAAAGAGCCTCTGGTTCAAGCGTACTTGACGGCATTCAGCCAGGCGTATGTCGCTGAGTGTCACTTAAAAGAGCAGTCACAGAAAGCATCAACCGGTCCTGGCCAAGACCAACTTTTGCTCGACTTGCGCTATACCGTGGCAGTCTCCTCCAAGAGTACGTGTTTGCTACAATTTTGTGTTGTTAAACACTGGTGGCCTTTGGAATGCTCATGTTGAATGACCAGGGCGCGATGAGGCTAAAAGTGCGCTGGAGGAGCTGTGGGAGCAGGAGCAATCCTCGCTAATTGCAGAGCGCCACGACGTCGTAAAAACACTGGTGAAAAGCATCTCCACGAAGACTCTTCACAAGCAGACAGGCAAAAAGGTTGACATAGTGTACTTGCCAGTATTGATCCGCGTTCCTATCACTAACTTTTTGCCCCCACATTAGTCCGCCGATAAAGTCGTCAGGAGCTACACACAGAAGAAGCTGGACATCGAAGAGAGCAGCATCCGCAATCGCTTCAGTGGGCGTTGGCAAGCGTTAGAACGCGCTGCCGAGCTCGTCGGCCAACGAGACCTGGAGGCAGCAAGCAAAGTCTCCGAAGCAGGAAGCGGGGCGTCAACAAAATCAGCGAATGGAGCCCCCACCACTCGAAAATAAACAACTACTGCTTAATAGTACGCCAACATCGTCAGTGAAATGACATGAAAAAATATTTTTGCAATGCACTGGGCTTCCAGCCACTACCGATGGAGTTCCTGCACTGACTACCGTTGCTGCTGCTGCTGAGTCGCCGCAGCGATGGCTGCGTCGCAGTGCGACTGCACGCGGCTCTCGTAGCCCTTCCACACCTGGCACGTGAACGCCAGCTCCTCCCGGAACGAGTCGCTCTTCTGCAGTCGCCACGCACCAATAAGTACGAATCAGTCGGAAGAATTGAAAATAATAACGGCGACCGACCGCACCTCGATTTGCGTGTTGATCTCCTTGAGCACTTCGTGCAGCCGAGCCACGGAGCCTGTGATGCGCTGCAGCAGCGCCTTCTGCTTCTCTTCGTGAGGGTCTACACGGGTCCGATAAAACGGTGGTTAGACGTGCAGCAGGCCCAACAAGGCACACGAGCGAGTGCGTACTCTGCATATTGGCAGGCGAGTTCAGCAATGACCAGGAAATGGTTCAATTAAGCGACCTCATTGGATGAAACACGGCAGATGGCTACAGTTTCGAATGTGTGCGGCATTATTGGTATTGCTGACCGTCTGTCTGTCTACTCGGGCGGCACGATGGCGCTGAAAGGTGGCACGGCCTTTCCAGCCGGCCGGTCTTTAGCTAGAGACTGCTCCAGAAGTGTCATGATTGTCTGCAATTGGGTCTCTTGACGACTCAACTGCGCTTGGAGCTGGACTTGAGTTGCGGTGAGCCTGTCGACTTGCTCTTGAAGTCGTACGATCGGAGGTGCTGGGGCGGCGAACGCCGGGTAGTTGTGCGGAGTGGAGAAGGATGACGGCGGCATTGAGAACGACGGCGTTGCTGACGGTGAATCCAGGTCTGTCTTCGGCGAGTCGAGGTTTCCTGCGTTGACAGCACACACATGTATAAGCAAGCATTCACGGGCTACAAAAGCACTTTAGTGAACATACCTGTAAAGGCAATAGTGCTCGAGCTGAGTGATCGCAGTTCCCGCGTCAGCGAAATGCGGATTGACTCCTCCATCGCTTGCTCGCTATTTAGTTCCTGCTTTCTTAGCATAACCTCGACAAAACCACTCCCCAGTACGGCGCCTGCAATATAGCACAAGTCGAGTAAGCGTTGTCTATCGCTCCGCCAAAGTAAGATCAGCGCACATACCAGGAATCGTGAACAGAATGATCCCCCTGCCAGTTGCACAGCGCACAACATAAAAGACTGCAATGTTAGCGCGAGCATCCGAGGAGCCACATTTTCTTGGTGTTCACGCACCAGAGCGCCAGCAAAGACGAGAAAGCCCGACCTGCCGCTGTAATAGGGACGATGTCCCCGTATCCTAGAGACGTAATGGTCTCGATTGCCCACCAGGAGCATGTACCGATGCTCGAAAATACTTCAGGCTGAGCTGGGTTTTCCAGGAAGAAACTAAGCGGACAAAAACTGGAGTCAGCCATACGCAGTACGAAAATAACGTGGAGTGCCCCTTACATCGTTGTAGAGGAAGTAAGCACAATGACAATAGTCATGTAGCTGACAACGCCGAGCTCCTCCTTCTTCGCCGCGAAAATCTCACGCAGATTCTTCATAGCTTGGTACGAATGTTCCAAATGCAGAAATGACATGATCCGCAATAGCCGAAACCCTCTCAGCGTTAAGACACCACGAGACGACACGGCCACTCTGCACAAAATATCCATCGCGTGAGTTAGACGTCGTACCCATTCACTTATTTCCCACCCTCAATGAGCCACGTACTGCTTCTCCAGCAATATCTCCAAGTAGAACGGGAGTAGCACCACGAGGTCGATCACCGACATGGGTCGGAACATCCACTTCAACCTGGCAATCGTCACCGCAACAAGAACAGCGTTATTCTCTCGCCAAGGTATCCAACCCATTCCAGCGACTACCCCACCTTCCGCAGATTGGATGGGGGAATCTATCATCCTCAACGCACGACCAGAGCCGAAGGAGGTACTCCACCGTGAACAGCGCCGTCGACACGTACAGGAACACTTCGTACCAATCGGACGTCGTCACCGCTGCCCCCAAAACAACCAGTCAGCACTCTCCCGGCATTTGTGTCATTGCGATTGCAGCTGCAACGTACGCGCGGCGCCAACGGGCGAGGCCGACACGTACATGGCCAGCACCACGTTGAGCGTGATGAGCACCAGCACGCACACCTCGAACACGTAGGACGCGCGCTGCAGCCCCGAGCGCGTCTTGAGCGACGTGCGGTAGTGCAGCAGCGTCCAGACGTCGGCGCGCAGCGAGGCCCGGCGCTTGGGCGTCGACATGGCCACGACGCGCGCGTCTCGCACGGACAGCTCCACGTCCAGCTCGTCGTCCTCGCGGGGCAGCAGCCGCTGCTGCTCGCCTCGCGCCGTTGCCATCGCGGATACTTTTTGTCAATGAGCTCTGAGTCGCCTCTGCCAGAATATTTCAATGAAATTTCGGTGCACGACAGAACGGGCGCAGCTGAAACTTCGCCAAAAAACACGACGGGGCACATGGCGCCAACGGACAGGAGGGAGGCAGCATGTGCCGAGCACTAATGTTCAGTGCCAAGGAAGCACGGCCGCATCGTACGAAGTCGACGGCACTGCCTGGCAAACATTGTCAAGGCCTGGAGTTGTCGCCGACGGCAGAACAAGGTAACACGCCGCAAATATTGCGGTTGTGCTGTAAAGTGTTGCATGCAGACCTCTGGGCTGCTCCCTTGGCTGGAACATGTACTGTATCAAGCGCTTTTCGACTTCCCTTGTCGGTCGAGCTACAAGCATCGTCCACGAGTACTAGTACTCCACATACCTCCTGCAATACTGTCCAAATCCATGGCGGTCCAATACAAGTTCACCCTCAAAACTCTGCGTTCCAAAACTCCCGCCAATCACACGCTCGCAAGCCAACATGATGTGCCACTGGTGTGGCGCGGAGGGGGGCCGATAAATAAAAGAGGACATTTGGACTGTTGCGGAGACGCTCCGAGCGTGGGCCATGGAGAGTTACCACGCGAGCGACGGCAAGCCCGGCGGGCGCTCCGGCAGCGGCGGCGGCAGCAGCAGCAGTGGCGCCTACAAGGAGCGCGGGTCGTCGTCCCACGGCGGGCGCAGCGGCGGCAGCTACCAGTCCTCGGGCTCCTCGTCGGGGCGCGGGCTGCCGCGCCGCGGCTCGTCCAACTCGGTGGGCGGCACGTCCTCGCGGGACCGCGAGCGGGAGCGGGACAGGGACCGGGATCGGGAGCGCGAGCGGGAGCGGGACAGGGAGCGCGACCGAGACGGCCGCAGCCGCCCGCGCTCGCGCTCCAGGGACGCTGGCGGCAGCTCGCGCGAGCGGCGCAACAGCGGCGGCAGCCGCAGCTCCTTCGCCGCGGCCAGCAGCCCGGCCGTGCGGCTGCGCGAGCGCAAGAACCTGCTGCTGATGCACCGCACGGGCGCGCGCCGCAACGACCTGACGCCCGCGGACGCGGCCACGCGCGTGGTGGGCATGGACGTCAAGTACATGAAGGTAGATGGGCCCTTATTAGGGGTTGGAGACGTCTAGGGTCTAGGGTTTTAGTGGCTGACCAAGTCTTCCGCTTCTTCTTCTTGCTGCAGGACCCGGAGCACCCGTACATCACCGACAAGCTCGCCATGTTCCCCAGTGTCTTCCCGACGAACGCCAATTTCCCAGAGGAGAAGTTCCGCCTCCACGCGCTGCGCAACGCGGCGTTCGTGAGCCCGTTGCCGCGCGGCTTCAACCAACAGTGGCACCTGCAGTACTCGGCGTTCACGGACAAGAAGCTGGCCATTTTTGATGATCTGACGAGGGCCACGCGCGCGATTCTCCAGCTGCGGGAGGACGCAGAGGACAGTAGAAATGGCGGTGGGGATGCGGCTACACCTGCTGCTGCAGGTGCTGACGATGGCGCGGCGACTGCAACTGCGGCGGCTGTTCAGCGCGCGTTTACGAATTATTTGATGCGCCACGTGCGACGGATAGATGAGCGCACGAGTCACATCTGGATGAGCGAGCTGGCGAGCGGTGTTCGTAGTGCTGCGGAGCTTACGCAGGCGTATGGAGTACCTTTCAAGCAGTGGCGTGCAGTTCCGGGCGTGTCCAAATGCCCTTTGCTGGAGTTTGTGGTGAAGTATCGCCCTGGGTACGCCGAGGCGACGTGGTTTGTGCGAATTAATGTAGTATACACAGAAATGCGGGAGCTTGAACGGGACAGCGCTCTCCGGACAGGCGACTGGTTTTTCAGCCCGCGGCGCAACCAACGGCGAAATCAGGGGTGGACCGACAAGCTGATCGATTATTTGCACTCAATTGCACGCCAGGCGGCGCTGGAAAGTGGAACAGGAACAGAAAACAGGTCGCAGGATGGGCTACAAAATTCCAGACTAGTGGCAAATGGTTCCCAGGCAGCTGGAAACAACAGTAGGGCTGCGTTGCCCCCGACTGCGGCTAGTGGCGGGTTTTCACAACGCGCGCAAATGACTCCTAGGCTACGACATGGTGAAACGCCGGCAGCAGCAAACTCTGCTGTCTCAAGTGTTCCCGCCGCTCCTGGTGGTGGTGGGGTGGATACGTCACCACCACTGTCGTGGCATGAAAAGTGGTCGTACGTGCTGAAGTTATCGGAGTACCAGTTCAAGATGGGGCTACTGGACCGCGTGCACTATTTCGACGGTCTGTTGTCTCTGCTACAAAAGTCCTTAACCCCACGATCGCGATCGAATGGTACCCGATGCTCGGCTGTATTGGCCCTCGGGGTGAACGGCATCATGGAATTAATATCGGTGATGCAAAAGTTGCTGCCTGAAATACTGCTCTCCGCGGATGCCGTGCTGTTGCTGGTCAAAACAGTGTTACAGCATCTTCGTTACCTGCTGCCGCCTGGCCGACCTGTGCCCGCAGAAACTACAGGCAGCGCACTACAGGAAGAGATTCTAGTTGCTTTGTGTCAGCTGCTACGCGACATATTGCTAAATGGGAATGATGTGCTTGTCCGTCTTGAAGATAATGGTACGTTATCGCATGATGGAACTTTTACTGATGAGGGCATGCTAATGTACTAATCATTTCCTTTCTCTTACGCGAAGCACCTCCATTATGGCCAGGATTCGTGTTCACCGACCGATTTTTCAGTCGGGACGCGTATGGAACTTCCGCAATACAGGCATGCATCGAACGTTGCCAGCGAAAAAATAGAGAGGTTGCGGGTCGTATTCTACGACTACAGCAGGCATGCCCGTCGCTGAGTGCCGTCGGTGGAGGTCAGGTTCTTGCAGCAACGATGCGCAATGAGGCGCAGATCCTGCAGACTCTAGATCGTTTTCATCGTGTGGACTCGACCTCAGATTTGCACCGCGTATACAGCGAGGTATTTAGCCCTCTTCCCACTGTAAACCCAAGTGGCAGTGGGTCTCTTGGAGAGCTCCCTGTTGATGTAGCTGCACTCTTCCTCGTGTGCGAATGGGCAGTGACAAACCAGCGACCCGCGGAGTACCGGTATTTGTCTGCGCTTGCATTAATCGAGATGCACAGCAACACGCTCCTGGAATACGGCAAGAGGTGCGTGCTTAGAACAAGCGCTGTTGATCCGCAAACTAGACTTTCTGACGTGCTTGCTGTGTATCGTAAAATGCCCTCTATAGCAAGGGATTACTTCCTCATTGTGGACCGAAAAATCACCAGTTGGTACTTCAGAGTGCGCTACAGAATTTCTTGCACCGCTATGAGCCCAAGGTCATTACGGAGGTCACGCAAGTCATCGAATTATTCTGCCTGCTGGTTCGCCGGCGACTGTTTAGTGTTGCAAGCTTTGTTGAGTTTGCGTCCTGTTGCAATGAAGCAGCGGCCAGTATGAGCAACAGTCCTTTGCTAACTCTGGCTGCAGGAGCTGGCGGCAATAGTGGCATTACCAAGCGGAAGGAATCGGCGCCTGTTGTTCACACAGCGTACAATATCGAGTGCTCGCCTGGACGAGGATACAAGTCAAGCGATATCCATCTTCTTTCGTCGAGCGACCGACTGAAGTTATATCTATGGCAACTCCCCCGCAGCCCGTTTCCGTTGCCGACGTGTGTGCCCATGCTTCCAGACGACAGTTATGATGGAGAACTGAATTATCTACGGTGGTTGGAGGTTATGGAGCTGCGTCGCGAGCATTTCAATTACTCGAAGACACTTGAGCGCGCTCAATCCTTGTGCATCTATGTGTTTCACACGCACGGCCAGGCTAATGACACACCGATGGTTGGGACACCAGGTGCTGCAGGTCCAACTCCTGCTACTGGTAGCGCTGGCACAGGGGAAACCAGTCGTGTAATGAAGGAAGTGGAATACCAAGGCAAAGTGGGCGAGCTAGTTTCAGCTGTGAAGACCATGTGTGGCCACGACAAGGGTCGGTTCACGCGCTGGTTCTTGCACAACATATACGAAGAGGCCACATTCTTTCGATTTTCTGATTATGGAAGTGTGGAGCATGTGATGCGGTTGGTGTGCCTGGTGCTAGAAATTGTGGATATCCTGGCACTGCTCGAAGTTCTCGTGCACTTCCTGAGGCGTTCGCCGTGCTTTCTCGTCAAAAATGTGGTGCTGGCCATGATTGAACGCCACGAGTTAGCGTTCTGCGCCACTGATCAAATCCCGTTTTTGATGCAGTCCTTCGTGGACCGCTTCCATCGTATTCCGAAAAATGCTGATGACAAGTCTGGTAATGTGGCCCAATTTTTCTGCAGGATGTATTACGCACACATCAAGAAAAAAGAAATCGCCAAGCTAGACTTGCCATTTGCACTGCTCAAGCCAATTGCGGAGACTGCACGGAAGAATCAAGATGCAGCTGCAGCTGGCGGTGTGAACGGAAATACCGCGGCGAATGGAAATGGCGCGAACGGGAGTGGTCAAAAGAATAAGGAGCTATCACTTGAGGCAACGAATCCGATCGTGCGCATCCCACCTCCCCGCGAAGTTCTTCCCCCAGAATTAAAGAGCGCTCTGGCGAGGTCGTTTAAAGCGCTGCAGGCCCGTGCTTTTGATGGCCCTGGTGCTGATGGAAAACAGACGCCAGCAACCCCGGGCGCGGGCAGTGGTACTCCGCTGCAAAGCCCTAACAGCATGAGCCAAGATGCATCGACATCGACTGAATCAGTGGCAGCCTTTGAACCCACTTATGCGAGCTTGTCCTGGCAGGAGGTCGTCAGTGAGGCTACCCCTGCAGCAGAGGCTAAGTGCCGTGATAGCGCGATTGATTTCGCAGTGGCCGCAATCAACATGAGTATGACATCGTCTTCCGTGGGCTCTACTAACGCGAATGCTACGCGGGAGCGGCGCACGCCTAATTACGTGTTTTTCTTCCGGGCTGTGCTTACCGAAGTCATGGACAAGTGGATGGCCAATATTTCCGCACGGATCAAATCGAACTGCAAGCGGCCCATCACAACACCGCATTACGTGCACCGTTGCGTGCGTCTTATTCGTGAAGTCGTGGAACAGCACCCCGACAACGGTGAGGAGTTTAACGAGAAATTCTCGAACACCCTGGTTGTGTGGTTGCAGAAGGAAGTTTTGCCTGGCTTCGCTGGTAGTGACACACCCAAGCGCTCGCGTAACCCGTTTTTGAATGCCGACAACAGCAAAGAGGCGTTCGCACTCAACCAGAAGGGCCGCCTGGATCGCCTACAGTACGGCCTCAAGAGCTTCCTCGTATCTCTTGTTGTGCATAAAGTGCTGGATCTCTCTCAGGTCCTACGGCTTGTGCTTGTGCCGCTCTTCCCGCGACTGGTACGGTGATTTTGCTCTCCTCTCCTTTATGAGTAGTGGCTCACATTATTTTTGTATGTTCGCTTTACTAGCGTCGCGCCTCGCGTGACCCACCGCCAAACCTGCCGACGCAACTCTTGGCTATGGCGCTTGTTTTCCAGCTCTTTTCTGAACCCCCTCAGAATTTGCTACTTGAGCCCCAAAAGTTGGTTATGTTCGACGAACCTCTGGTGAGTTGCCATGACTGTGCGTTGCTATTCGATTCCGCATTACATTCCTCTGACCCACATTTCATGGCCCTTGCCAACAACAATGCAGACAAAATACCACCTGCGCTTCCTGCGCACCCAAGTGCCAGCGTGCTTGATGTTTCCGCTGTGCTTCTTGCTGTGCCAAATTTCGTACCAGATGGAGGACAATTTCTTGCTGCGCAAGCGTGAGGAGCGTGGCACGTTGGCTAGTACCACACTGTTCAACTTGACTTCGGACGGCATCGTTCGGGATACTATATTCCATGACACGAAAGAGGCACGTGAAAAGCATATCCTTCCGGTTTATCACAAAAAGCAGTGGCACACAGCCGTTCTGCTGACACACTTCTTTCGGCCGCCAACGTCTCCGGCTGAAGATGCCAACGGGCAGGTGCAGCTGCTTAAGGTCGACCAGATCATTGACCAGATGAACGTTTGGACACTTCATCGTGGCGGGTCCATCTACTTAGACTTGCAGATGAGCAGACAACAGCAAAAGGTCAAGCGCTCCAAACGACGCTCACGTCACCAACGCCAACAGGCACAGACCCAGCAGCAAACAGGGCCCAACAAGCGAAAAGCACCGTCAGGAGAGCTCTCGACCCGTTCCACCAAACGAGCAGCTGTGGACAATGGCGAGGGTATGGTGCCAGTCTCAGTTAATGGCTTCATCGACGGCAAGGCATCTCTCGGCACCCAAGATAAGGATGTATCTTTTGGTGGCAGTCTACTGGGTAACAACTTTTCTGATGGAGAGGAGGAGGCCGACGATGAAGATCTTGAGCTCGAGTTGGGATTCGACGAGGCGAGTAGTGCCACGGAAATTTTGTCAAGCCTGATCGTGCTGCGCACCCTTAAGCGCAGCTCGCGACCACCTCCCGGGGTAGGATCGACTTCGTTATCATCATCCTCTACGACGTCGTCAACCGTGCCAGTGCCCCAAACTACTTCTGCAACGATCACCACGCTCTCGTCGTCGTCCCCCCTTGCTACTCCAAAGCTATACGGTACACCTCACCATGTGCACCACGGAGAAGGAAACGAGGGAAAGCTCCGCGGAGGCACGCCTGGTCCAAGCGATGGTCTTAAGAAGAGAGCGCCGACCCCTGCACTACCGATGACTCTTGCCGCAATGCAGAGTGCGTTGACTCCATGCGAAACTCGGATGCTGGAGGCTGCACGCGAGGCACAAGACTCGGCAGTCGCGTCTCTATATGCTGCTACTGTGTGTAGTATCTCCAGGCGTGCAATGGGATCCGTAATCGCGAAGATCCTGCAAATACTTGAAGATGATGTCAAGCACACGCTTCCCGACAAATTTGCTCGCCAGTTGAACACAACATCAGTTGTGCATCTTGTAGGAGGCATCATGTGCACACCGCCAGGCAATGCGTTTTTACCCCGCTACATGATGTCGCTGGCCGCTCAGCTCGAATGGCTGTACGAGGGGTGTACACTTTATGACAAGCAGCAGCAATCCTCGTCGACTACTCTCGGGCAGCGTAACAACCTTTTCCAGCGACGGCTGCGTTGCAAGTTGGCTGTGCGCTTACAGCTCGTTGGCGTGATCGGACCCAGCAAGCACGCTGTGTTGACCATTTGTTATCGTGACCGCATCGTGAAAACCTTATTCGCGTTGCTAGGAACTTCAGTTGTCTCAACTGGTCCAGGGTTGTCGCTCTTCAGCTGGATTTTGGATCTCATTCCAGTCGTGAACGCATCTGTGCTGCACGATAAGCAATTTGTAAGTACTCTCTGAACACCTATTGCGCTGTGCACTGGGTGATTGATTGACTAACGCTTGGTGCTGTGCTTTGCAGGAACTTGTGGAAGCTCTGCAACTACCTGACGAGCTTAAGAGGCGTGTTTGGTCTGTGCTACCACGACCTATGAACATGTTCGGCGCAGCGAATGTGTTTGTCGGTCGCACTACGCCAACGTCAGTGCAAGCAGGTACTACTGAGAAGAAAAAAATGGAATACGCACCTGTGGATCCCTGGGGTTTGCTGGAACATGTGCCCCAGCTACCTAGCGATGCTCTGGTTCCAGCTCTCCCTGCCCAAATCCCAAAGCGGCCGCGGCGAGTATTCCGGTGTGTGTAATCTGTCCTTCGGATAGAGCAAATTCGCTATACAGAAAACCGCCCGCCTTGTCGCCTCGGCTTCAAGCGATAGGCACTCGTGGTCGCTGCCTTGTGTACCTATGGCATTATGTAAAATGCCTCCGTGCCTAGGAGGCAGAGGCACGACGTAAACCCATTCGATCGCAAGCAAAGAACATATTTAAAAGCTAAAGAATGCATTCCTTCGCCTTGCAGCTTCTTAAGGCCAGGCTCGCGTAAGCGACCTTGCTAATTTTCGAACTACTGGGTGGTGGATTCCATGGCAGTCGAAGTCTCCTTCTCGGTCTCGTGGCGCGTTTCATCATCATCCTCTTCATCGTCGTCATCGTCGACACCAACCCACGACTCAAACGCCATGAGAAACTCGTTGAAATGAATCATGCCATTGTGGTTCCAGTCCATTTCAGCGAAGCGGCGCTCCCAGATCGACCAGTTCTTCGAGTCTTCACCCGAATCTGTCCCAACAGAAAATAAAATTGTTCAGGTCTTGCATAAAAAACCTAGCAGCAAAAACATAAGGGATGCCCGTGCGGTTGGTACTCCAACTACACTTACCCCTGTAGCCCCCCGAGCGCCTCTTGAGTTTTTTCGTCGGCGAGTGACGTGCCATAGAGGCTTCCAGCTGTACGGCCATGTCGTTGCTACCGGAAAAATGGGCAGGGAGAAACATGTTATGATGGATGGATGAATAGATAATGGCGTCGTGCCACCAACCGATTGATAAGCCCGCTGCCTTCAGTGTCGAACCACAGGAATGCATCTATCGCCAACTGGTAAGCCCTTCGGAGCTCGACGTCCTGCAACGCAGACAAGACCCAATGTCAACAAAATAGGATTACACAACATGAATGGATACTTACATCTCCATTCATCGCCATGGCAGTGCTGGAGGTGCTTGATCCACCCATACTGTTCCCTCCAATGCTGTTGTTCCTGCCGACGCTTCCACTGATACTGCCACCGATACTACCACTTCGAGATCTGGCAACATGAGAGAGTAAGGATAATGAATCAAACTGGCAGGAGTTATAAGCTTCAGCGTACGTGTAGAAGACGCTCAGTCGGTTCTTCTCCAGTGAAGGAATTCGCTGTAAGAGTGACTCCCGTCAGCACAATTCAATCTTAAATACGTGCAAGATGTTTCAGCTTACATGCAGCAAGAAGCCGATGGCAAGAGAAATAAGGAGCTCCTTAAAGTTCAGCTTGCCGTTCTCTTTCATGTCGGACTCGTCAAACACTTGGTTGATCTCATCTTCCGAAAAGCTGACACCAAGTTCTTTGTAAATTGCTGGGAGGTCGTCATACTCAACATATCCATGGCCCTCCTTATCGTATTCCTTGAACGTCGTACGAACGCCACTGAAAGCTTTCTGAAAGTTTGATATCACAGATACCAGCACAGTCGGTGGTTAGCTCTTTACCGTTGAGCATTTATGATCAAACGGAAAACCCCTAAAACTAACCGCTGCCTGCGGGAATTTCAACAGGATGCGGGTGAATGGGCTATAGATTCGAAAACGAGGATTCAGTCCACAGTTAGAAAAAAACGCAAACAAAGTCCAAGCCTTACGATACGTACATCTCCTTCTTGTCGTTGAGGACGTGCGAGCGCCACAGTTTCTGGAGTGTCAGCGTGACCCTGAAATTGACACCATACCCGTGAGTTCATTTCCATTTTCCCCAATTGCGAGTCGCAACTTACTTTCGATCCAGGGGACTGTCCTTGTGTACGTGCGTCGGTTGGCGATGGAGCTGCTCCTTAGTCGTTTCTATCGACGACTCAGTCGGGCCGTATGACGCGTGCGTGCTAGTTTTGCCATCACGCGGGGAAGCGCACGATTCACCAGTGGACTGGTAGGACGAATCCACATGAGAATTGTGGGACGCCGTCGAGTGCTTGTGCCCGTGGCTGTGGAGCCTGTGCGTCGAGTGCTTGGTTCCCATGGTGTTCTTAAAGTGCGTCCTTGCAGGCAGTGCAAAACGAACGCGCTAGTGATACGCACTTGTGGCCGTTCAGGATCGTACTTCAACAACGACCGTTACGAGAATTGCGTTTTTAGGCTTGAGACTCTAGTATACAGATCGCTGATTTCGTTGATCTTCAATCTATTGATTGTTATTGTTGCTTTGCTGTGCGAAATCTCTCGGGTCGAAAATCTGGTGCCCTGCGCTTTCGCTAAAGCCTCCTTCTCTTGACCAAAGCGACAGCGTCCCCAACTGGAGTCACCTTGAAAACGCGTCCATAAGCGCCACGGGTGAGACCTTTACCGTCCTCCACAATATCCACGCCCAATGATAAGCTAAGAATGGCTAAGCGCGAAGTAGGCCACACGCTTCACATACAGCTAATTCTTGCTAGAGCCGCTTTTCTTCTCAACTTTTCCGAAAGTTGGATAGACATTTAGTGCAAACGAGCAGGCTAAATGACGCCTCCACAACATACTGCGTTCAATCTAATGTAGGCTCTTATACGAATGAAATGTCCATTATCAGTGAGACACGTCGGGATGACGAGACTTAACCAGCATAACGAAAACTGTTTGTACTCATGCTGTCATCATCTTCAAGACCCACCCAGGATTCGAACGCCATGAGGAATTCTTTAAACTGGATGGTGCCATCGCCATTCCAATCCATTTCCATGAAACGCTGTTCCCAGATCGCTTGGTTGCTCGAGTCGTCGCTCGTGTCTGACGTGCACAAGAGGTATAAGTTTGACGGTAAGCCAGCATCACGGTTACTTCATTGGCTTACCTTTGCTCATATCATCTGCTGTCATTCTTTTTGTCGGAGAGTGAAGAGCCATCGAGTTTTGAAGTTTTGTTGACATCTCCGACCTACACAAAGACTATCGTCAAGATACAATATTTTGTGCATCATGCACGAGTGGTGGACGTACCGATTAATAATACCATCGCCATCAACATCAAACCACAGGAAGGCGTCCACCGCAAGCTGGAATGCGAGCCTAAGCTTATTTCCCTGTAATTAACAACACGTTTGTTAGAACGAGGCAGCGAAAGTACGGCAAAGAGCGACTAGGGAATTTCTTTTTACCTCGCCAAACAGAATGGATTGAGTGGCAATAGCTGGGTTGCTGTTACTACCGGTTCGAGACCTTTACACGCAAAAAAATGGGTTAGTTGCACGAATAAATAACCAGCTTATGGGAGGGTAAACGCCATTACATTGGGGCGTAGAAAATGCTGAGCCGCTCTGCTTCGAGCGAGGGAATTTTCTGCATACGCACACAACAGTTTAATCAACTCAAGTGCAACCCCTCGTCAACCGAATTAAATATTGGGTCGCACATGTAGGACAAAGCCGATAGCGAGGCACACAAGGAACTCCTTAAAGTTGAGCTTGCCGTCCTCCATCATGTCGGACTCCTGGAAAACCATGCTAATTTCTTCCGTCGAGAAGTTAGCGCCAAGCTGCTCGAAGACCCTCGACAGGTCAGCGAACTCAATGTAGCCTTTGTTGTCGCGATCAAAAGTCCGAAATGTCGAGCGCGCACTGTTAAATGCTTCCTGCATATCCCACCGCCTGCGTTAGCTGCATCCCCAACGAAAGCACAGCCACTGCAAACCTCAAAACCCACCGCAGCCTGCGGCAGCTTCAGTAAAATCCGCGTGAATTGGCTGCAACACACACGCAGCCCCTTTTAGCGCTCGCACTGTGCACCACTAGCGCCACTAACAGTCCGTACTTGTCCTTGTCGTGGTGCGCTCGAGCCTCCCACCGCTCCCTCAGCGCGTTGGTGATCCTTCACCAACAAGTCAGAGCATTATTACACCAGGTCCAAGACGATTAATCTGTAACCCTCGACGCACTTCTGGTCCAGTGCTGTGGGGGCTCGGGGCATCTGCTCCACGGGGCGAATGCTGGCGATGTTGCCCGTCAGTAGCTTGGCCACGGGGCCGCTGGGCTCGCCCTGCTGCTGGTACTCGGCCGTGGCTGTCGACGGACCGCTCGCTGCCACGCGCGGCATAGCATTTGCCTCGTCCGCGCGCGACGAGCTCCTCAGACCGGACGGCTTGTTCCCCATTGTCTCGTGCGTGTTCCGCCGCAAAATGCGCAATGGGAATGGTACATGCAGGGATGAAGTCACACGTTGACGTTGAAGTTATCTTTAGTGAGCCAATCAGTGGCGTGCGTTTACTTTGTCCAAGTCACTCGTACCCTCCGTATTTCGACCAGTAGCAGCGAGGCACTGCAACACTAAAGTGCCACTGTCCAATTTCCTATTATTATACCTGACCGACCATGAGCAAGGCTGCAGCGGACGCCAACGGCGCCAAGAAGAAGGCGGCGCCCAAGTCGCGCAAGCGCAAGACCAGCGACGTGGGCGCCGCCTCCAGAGCGGGCGGATCGCCGGCCAAGCGGCTGGCGGGAGACGCCGCGGCGGCGATTGCGGCGAACGGCTCCGGCGCCGAGACCCACGCGGTCCAGGCGGCGCAGCTCAAGCCGTTCGTGCGCGGGGAGCTGGTGGAGAGCAGTAGGTGGCCGCCAATGCAGCACAGAGAGGGCCGCTGGGCTGGAACACGGCGACTAAAATACCTCGTTACTGTATTACTTTATTTAATACGTCAACCGCAGTCAAGCACATGATGTTTGGCTTTGGCGATGAAGCCGAGCCGCTGGACGAAACTGCCGAGCTCATGGAGGACCTGGTGGTCGAGTACGTGCACGCAATGGTAAGGCTGCAGCGACTCTATACACGTACTAGCGATTTGTGCTCTATCGCTGAGCTACAATTGACGTTGGGTGTCTGTCAACAGACGAAGAAGGCGATGGAGCTGGCGACGATCAAGGGCAAGCTGGACACGGAGTGCTTCATCTTTCTGATCCGCAAGGACCCGGAGCGCTATGACCGCATCGCCGAGCTGCTGCGCGCGAACGACGAGTTCCGCGCCGCGCTCAACAGCGGCTTCGACCCGAGCGACGAGAAGATGTACTGAGGACACCCCTGCTTAAGTACACGACCTTCTGGAACAAGCACGGCGCTGTGGTTGAACTGTTCGGGGCGCACTCGGCTCTCTATTGGATGTGCAAGCGTGAGCATTCAGTGGGCGCCGCAACCGGTACTTAGCCGAAAATGCACAGTCGCCTCCCCGCTCGAGTGCCACTTCCACTCGCTGCTCGTATGCGTCACTCTTTCCCTTCCTCGCCGGCTCTGCTGCCCGCGCCTCGTTTCTCCCCGTCACAGACGCGAATTGAGCCAAGTAATAGACCGTTGCGTGAGCAAGCCGCGGCTCTGGAGGCTGTGATTTCTCTTCCGCCCGTGCATGCCGCATGCTCCTGGAGCCGCCGGACGACGTGGTGGGCGAGAGCTGCCCCTCCCAGTTCGACTCCGAGTCCGTCATGATGACCTCCGTGCACGCCGAGCTGCCCGCGCTGGACGCCGCCGCCTTCCGCTCGACCAGCCCGTGGCTGCAGCAGCGCTCGCACATCCAGCGCGACGAGGCGGAGCCGCTCAGACTCGCAGCCAGCGAGTGGACGGGCAGAAACTCGCAGCGCTGCAAGGCGCAAAGGCCGTCCGCGTCCGCCATGGTGCTGGCGCGCAAGCGCAAGCGCGACGAGCAGCGCCGCCTGCTGAACGGCAAGAAGCTGTGCACAGACAGCGACGGCAGCGAGTGCAACGCGGCAGACAGCGAGCAGGACAGCCTCGACATGGAGGAGCAGCTCACGGCCTTCGTGGAATACGTGCGTATTCGGATTCTTGAGAGCGTGGGTTGATAGGTGGACTGATGGGCGGTGCTGTGGCGAGCAGAATGCTACGGATATGGACAGCTTGGACATTAACCCCAGCCAAGACTTTGACGGGGGTGCGTTGGGGCCACTCTGGTCATGCGCAGGGGTTTCGGGACGCTCGTGAAACTGACGTGTTGTGTATATTGTATCGTCGGCGTTTGGGCGTTGCAGGCGACGAGGAACAGGAATCAGTGACACAGGCCTCGCAGCACATGCAGACGTGTAGCTGGCAGGACGTCACGGATGGTAATTATTTAAACTTAGTGGGTTTTGGCGCCTGATGTGAAGAAAGTGGTAGCGGTCCTGGGCGAGGCGTCTAAGCACCGTGCTTGTTTCTGTGTGTGGGTTGCAGTGAACCAGTTCCAGGAAGAAGCGTCCGAAGTTTTTGACAGTGAGTTAGATCCGCTCATATCTTGCCGACGCATACGCTCATCACACATGGCTGCTTGCTTTGCTGCAGACGTTATTTATGCCCCGCGGCCCGCTTCAGTGCCTGCTGGTAGCAACGCTTCTACTTACTGCCGGCCACAAGGCAAGAATGAGTTCGGGATCGCACGTCCTTCATTCCTGCCTGCTCGCAAAACTATTCCTGAAAAGAGGGCCGTTTGCAGCCCTCCTTCCGACGACAGCGAGGATTCGTTGAGCGGTACGTGCACATCTAGCTATAAGGATGTGCACGGACGGACATTTCAATTGCTAGATATCGGAGATCTGACGTTTATCCTTTGATGATCTTCCATATTCAGATGGATTTGACGTTTCAACAAACCTTGCCAGTAAGTTAAGAAGAGTGGAGGAAAATCATGCCGACACGAGTGCGAAGCAAGCGGCCAAGGTGAGCGACTCGTATCATTTCCTCGATCCCAATTCGTTAGCACTGACAATCTGTCTGCGATCTTGTAGCCGCTATGGACACAACGGCGCTCGGTTAAACGAGATTGCTCGTTCCTAGACAATTCCAACTATTCTGTGAACGGACGGCTTTTGCTCATGGCATCACCGACACCGGCCACTGCAAGTGAGGCTAGTGAGGCGTCGTCGGATAGAGTCATTGAGCTCAAGGACGGGTGTTTCGATTCTAGTGACGACGTCCAGGAAATTCCCATGCGAGATGGCGAGGTTTCGGTCTCGAACAGCGTACCGTCATCCATGCCGACAACGGTGGATACGATGACGGTCGTGTCGTCGTCGTTCTCGTCGGGGCCTTCAAGCCTCCCGGCAGCCTTCCAACCTCGACTCGTTCGGAAGCGGAGGAAGGTCGGGCAGCTTACGCTCGACGGGTTTTTTCGTTCCAAGTGAGGTGGGCAGCTATCTTTTCCATCCCCACACAACAGTACGAAGACGCGACCCGAACGCGGTTGGGTTGTGTCGCTCGCTATAGGACGTTTTGGCAGCTTTTTGAATATTGCTTTCTTGTGCAGATAGAGCCTCGACCAAAAAGAGGGCACACTAGGTAAGATAAGTTAACTTTGTAGTGAATGAAACAGAAGAAGGCATGCATGCACCGGCGCAAAATAGCATCACTGTCTTACTCTTACGTATCAAAACTCCCTTTTTTGGCGGGAAATAGTTGGCGCGGTAAGATCGTACTTAGAGCGGGCTTCAACGGTACGCCGCGTTTGGTTTTGGCGCGCTCGCAACTCATTCATCGAGTGCCCCCAAGTGCCAGCCACGCGGACTCTGCCCCCCTCTCGCCACCCCTCAAGCCCCCCGCGCCCCGCTAGCCATGGCCTACGTCACGCTCACCAACATCACCGTGCTGGACAACCCCACGGCCTTCACCAACCCCTTCCAGTTCGAGGTCACCTTCGAGTGCGCGCAGCCCCTCGAGGCCGGTACGTCCGTCGACAACAAACAATCACTGAGAGAGATTGCATATCCGCTAACCGGCTGTTGCTGTTGCTGCAGACCTGGAGTGGAAGATCACGTACGTGGGCAGCGCCGAGGACGAGAGCCGCGACCAGGTGCTGGAGGAGGTGCTGGTGGGCCCCGTGCCCGTGGGCACCAACAAGTTCGTGTTCCAGTCGGACCCGCCCAACCCGGACATGATCCCGGACGAGGACAAG
Source organism: Phytophthora cinnamomi (assembly GCF_018691715.1). Classification (NCBI taxonomy): domain Eukaryota; phylum Oomycota; class Peronosporomycetes; order Peronosporales; family Peronosporaceae; genus Phytophthora; species Phytophthora cinnamomi. The sequence continues at coordinate 677,968 of NW_027150933.1, forward strand.
GTGGGCGTGACCGTGGCGCTCGTCACCTGCTCGTACCGCGGCCGCGAGTTCGTGCGCGTGGGTTACTACGTCAACAACGACTACGCCGACCCGTTCCTGCTGGAGAACCCGCCCGCGCGCGTGGACGTGAGCAAGCTGCAGCGCAACATCCTGGCGGACAAGCCGCGCGTCACGCGCTTCCCCATTGACTGGTCGCCCGCGGGCGCGCAGGACCCCAACGCCATGGAGGACGGCAACAACCAGGCGACCAACGGCACGGGCTTCGGCGCCGCGCAGCCTGGAGCTCCCGGCGCCCCTGGCGCTGGCAACGACCTCGACATGGACTTCGTGGACGACGAGGAGCTCGTCAAGGCTGCCGCGCAGCTCGACCACAACTACACGGACATTGTCATCGACGGTAACGCTGCTGAAGGAATGGAGGAGGACATCGACCTGGAGGAAGAGGACGATGAGGACGACGAGGCCGACTCTGTCGAAGAGGCCGAGGAGGAGGACGCCGATGGCGACATGGAAATGGAGGACATCGAGCAGTAAACCAACGTCCGAGAACGCCGCCGGCTGTCTACTGACAGCAGCACATCGAGGCAGCAAGACATGCAAGAAGAAGATACTGTATTTATAGAGAAAAAAACATGATTGAAGAGCACGGGAGTAGTGCAAGCGCATTTGAATGCGCGGTTGCAGATAGTAGGAGGGTAGGATGAAAATGTTTGAGTATCTTTCTTTCAAATGGCGTTTAAGTTTCTAGTCTACTCAGATGCATGCGGTAGTAACGTAGGTCGGTAGTGTATGGAGAGTTCGCTGGCAGCTTAGCGCAGCTTGAACTCGTGCAGCTGGTTGTACGAGGCGCTGGCGCCGTCGAAGCGCACATTGATGTCAATGTCCAGGTCGCGCGGGTTGGTCGCGTTAGGCTTGCAAGTGAGCTCGCCCTCAATGACCTCGCCGGGGCTGCAGGCCAGCTCGCCCTCCAGGTAGAACACGGTCTGCTTCCAGTGCGTGTACTCGGCCTTGGGGCCCGTGGAGAAGCTGAGCTTCTTGTGCGTGGCCGAGAAGGTGCAGTCGAAGTAGGCCACGAGCGCGTGGCAGAAGTCCTGGCGGAAGGCCGTGAGCTTGAACGTGGACGAGAAGGCGAGCTCCTCCTTGGTCACCTTGGTCAGGTCAATGTCCAGGATGGGGCACACGTCCGTCAGCAGCGCGTCGCTGCCCACGGTGTCCACGAGCGGCTCGATCTTGGCGATGTTCTTGATGCAGCTCATGTCGAAGCCGTAGACGTTTTCCCAGAAGTCGAGCTTCTCGGCCTTGTACTCGCCGTCCTCGATGGCGCCGATGTAGAGCGTCGAGTGGTCCGGGAACATGAGGCCGCCGGGCACCAGGTACTTGTCGCGCGCGTACAGCACCGTGTCCAACATGGACTCGTAGAGCAAGAAGTAGCCCATCCACTCGGAGATGATGATGTCCACCTTGTCCACGGGGAGCGTCAGCTCCTCCATCTTGCCCTGGATGAGCGTGATCTTGTCGGCGAAGCCGTTGGCCTTGACGATCTCGCGCGCCTGCGTCAGGATGCCCGAGCAGTCGACGCCGTACACATGCTTGGCGCCAGCCTTGGCGGCGAACATGGACAGGATGCCGGTGCCGCAGCCCACGTCCAGCACAATCTTGTCCTTGAACAGGTGCTTGCTCTGCAGGATGGCGTTCATGTACGCCTTGGTGCGCACCGAGTCCTTGAGCATCTCCTCATGGATGCCGAAGTGCGAGTACGAGTCGAAGTAGTAGTCCTTGCTCGTGAGCTCCTTGGGGGCGGCGGCGGGGGCGGGCGGGGGCGTGGGCGTCGACATGGTGGCAACGAGATTCGCAACTGACCGGACCTGACCAACGGGGCTGGTTGGCCGCCGAGCCTCTTTATGTGGATACCCAAAAAGTCAGCACTCGAGTTGGTGGAGCGTAGCTTCTGGCTTCGCATGGGGATTTGATTGGTACACGGAGCCTATTAGCTCATGGCCTCGGCATATGCAGCATGAAGCTGCAAGCGGCAAGCTCCATGCGACGGAGCGAGTACATGTGCTGGCAGGTCATGCAATGACAGTCGCGCCGTATGCTAATAGAGGTGGGCAAGGCGGACCAAGATAGCGGGTCTCCTGCGTGTTCATCAACCTGCGTCTACAGTACATGTAGCCATAATTGCATGACGTTCGCGAGCACATTGACTACAGCATAGCAGAAAGAGATGGCAAATTGGCATAGGAAGCGAGATTCCCCCTCCAAGACTGACCTCTATTGTGTTCGTTCCACTTAACTCGGCAGCGCAGACTGCGTCCAAACTAACTGGGAAACGAGGCACTAGAGCGCCCGCCCATTGCCCGAAAGCAGCAAAGAGGGAACTTCCCGTGTCGATGATTGGCATTCAAGAGGTGGCGAGACTCCCGAGTAGCGGCGTCGATCAGTCGATCTGGTCAACTGACTTAAATGGCACCGCGGTTGCCCGACTTCTTCTGGGCGCGGGGGGCGTTGCCGCCCTTGGAGCCCTTGTTGGCGTGCTCGGCCTTGTTCACCGACTTCTTGGCCTTGCTGCGCTCCTTGGCCTCCTTCAGGGCGGCACGGGCGGCGGCACGGACCTCCGGCTTCTGGTTGCGCTTCTTGCGGATGTCCTCAGCCGAGACACCGACGATGGCACGCTGGATCTTGGTGGTCTTGCGAGCGCGACGGCGGGCGACCTCCTCAACCTGTTACGACGAAGCAAGCGGCAGCGCACAAGTGAGCGAAAGCTCCAACAAGCGCTGTGTCAACCTAAAACGGACTGCAAAAGGCTGCAGCTACGGACCTTGAGCTTCTTGTTCATGCGGCGCCAACCCAGGGTCCACACGATCTTGGTGGCCTTCTTGCGCTGCATGAAGAGCGACTTGCTCTTCGAGTTGATGAACACGTAGGCCGAGCCATCGCGACGGATGAAGCGCGAGCCGTGGCCGGGGTAGATGCGGCTCTCGCTGAACGAGCACGTCTCGGTCCTGATCACGACAAAACGCCGCACACGTCGTTAGGGTCATCGCTCGTTTGATCGCTGCTGCGCTATTGGCCCCGAGGGCAGACGGAGAGGGAGGCGCTGCTGAGTGGGGTCTCTCGCTGATCTGTGGTGTGCTGTGTCATCTGTGCCTCCTTGCGATTGCCTGCCTGTGTATGTGGTGTGGCGCATGCCATGGCCACGCCATTGCCTGTGTCTGCTGCGCCTCCGCTCCCTTCTGACTCGGGGGCTCTCATAGCCATGCATGTATCCATAGAAAGGTGGCGCACTTACTTAATCACCATTTTGCTTCAGTCTTCTCGGGAGAATTTATGCCAATTGACTCGCTGGACGGGCTTCCGCGCTCCAAAGCCCACAAGGGAGCGGCGCCGCGCTGCCGTTACTTCACCGTCGCCGCTGCGAATTGGCTGGTTGAAAGGCGTTTACTTAAGCGGCACTTACGCACTACTTGGGTAGAGTGGCCAGCGCGGTTACGGCCCGCGGTCCAGAGTCCGGTTACGGGCTAGGGTAGTGCCTAGTGCAAAACTTGAAACCGGAAATTTGCGTTAGCGAGGGTGTCTCCTTCACGCCAGCTCGATATCGTTCTCCCCAACCATGTAAATTAGTCATATCGTGGGGTAAGCTGATGCGACACTTGCATAGCGAGATATTGAGACCAGTAGTTGCGACAGTGTGCTGAAGGCACCACCCCGTTGTGTCCTCGAGGTACTGTTGACGCGTGCTCGCCCACAGACTTTTGGTTGCGGCATTCGCTGCACTCACACACTACCGTAGTACGGGCAGTTCTACGATGCTAAGTAGCTTGCGGGCGTTGTTTTGTTTCTAGGGGCATTGTGAAATATTCGTATTGCTGTGCTAGCACAACCGACGGAAGTGGAGCTCGTCACCGTGTGTGAGCATCGTACGTTCGACTCGCGTAGCAGGCAAAGACCGATGGAGCGTACTGTAGTTTCGTGTAGAGAGGATCTCTCAAATGGTCTCTCGGAGACTCTAGCACCAAGCACGACCTGTGGTGGAAGCCTCCAAGAAAACTGTGCGCAAATGCGTGAGTCGTGGCCAACTGTATGGTGCCGCAAACTACCATCGACCATCCTGTGTTTGACGGAATATTTTTACTAGCAGCTCCATGCGAGAAATAGATGTTGCTGCTACTGTGCTAAGTCGAGGGAGTGATCTACCGGTGCTTGCAAGCTCCCGAGTTGCGCCCGCCAAGGTCCAAGTTGAAGCTCCTCACTGCAAAACCACAACCCGCACATCAGCCGTACATAGACTGAAGTTCAGTCCGAAGGTATCCGCCGCACAAAATCGAGCATGGCTCCTCCGCTGCTGCGCCGCTGGGGCGCTCGCAATGCTCTTGCGGCACGACGCCTCTGCGCCCCATTGCAAGCTGCAGAGTCCTCTCGCACTCTGCACTCCAGTCCGGACTTGCCTCCCGTGAAGTCGGTGCAATCGTCGCCCTACGCGCAGACCCACACGTCCAGCAGAGTCATCAACTTCGGCCTCGGCCAGCCTTCTGCGTCGTTGCTGCCCCTGGACGCTTTCCGCGAGGCTGCAGTCGCTCGGTTTAAGGCCACTCAAGACCCGGCGATGCTGCAGTACGGGGCTGCAAAAGGGTTTATTAGGTTTCGCGAAGAGATCGCCAAGCTCACGGCAGGTAACAAAATAGATCGTCGAAATGGTGACAGAGACGACGGGGAAGCCGAGTGGCTCAACGCTTTGCTGTACTGCTGTGACTAGATACTTGTGCTGTCGACTCAGAGACGCTGATGGTGACTGCGGGCAACTCGCAAGCCATCTCACATGCCGCGATGGTGTTCTCCAAGACCAACAAGCGCGTGTTCGTGGAGGAGCCGACCTACTTCTTGGCGCATGATATATTTCGTGAGCTTGGGTTGGACTTGAAAGGCATTCATGCAGGGGAGGGCGGGATTGACGTACGTTCTTCTGACAGCGGGGTTGTTAGTGGGATGGTCTGGTTAACTAGTGTTGGTCTGCATGGATTGTAGCTTGACGTGTTGGAGGATAAGCTTGCCGCAGGTGATATTCCTGCCTTTCTGTACACGATTCCGTTCTTCCATAACCCGACGGGGGCTGTTCTGTCGCACGACCGCTGCAGGCGCCTAGTTGCTCTCGCACAGAAGTACGGGTTCCGAATTATCTCGGACGAGCCTTACAACCTGCTGCATCTGGACGGTGGCACATTGCCTTCTCTCGCGTCGTATGATGATTCCGGTCTGGTGGTGTCACTGAGCAGCTTCTCGAAAATTCTTGCCCCTGGACTGCGCCTCGGTAAGTACTAAAAAAACGAAGCAACAGTATTACATGTATCAACGTACTGGTCTACAACGTTGCTCAAATTGCAGGCTGGGCTCAGAGCAGCAAGGAGACCATTGAGACACTGTCTACGATTGGAGCGCTTCGCAGCGGGGGCGGACAAAACCCTGTCACCGCAGCTCTCGTTCATAGCGGTACGTGTCTTAGTGAATGCTGTTCATACTCAACTTCTCCCTAACTTTGCGGGATTGCGTGTCATGGCTTGTGGCTTTCGTCCGTACGAGCAGTGCTGGAGTTAGACTTGCTGCTACCTCACATCGACCATTTGAAAAGCGTCTTCCGAGTCCGCAAGAACAGCATGTGCGATGCACTACGCGAGCACTGCCCCGAGGTTGCGTTTACAGAGCCGAGTGGCGGATACTTTGTGTGGCTGCACCTGCCTGACGGCGTGAACGCGGACGCACTGCTGAAGGAGTCCGTGGCCCACCACGGCGTCGCCTTCACGCCCGGCACGCGGTGCTCGCTCGGAACTCTCTACGGTGACGGTGACGGTGGCGTGCCATCCAGTGAGGCCATGACGCGTTGCGCGCGCATATCCTTCGCCTACTACGACGAAGAAGAGATCCGCATGGGCATCCAGCGGCTGCGGAGTGCACTCGACGGCCTGAAATAATGCGTGTGGTAGACTAGGCGCAGAAAGCAAGACCACCGAAACAAATGACATCATCAGTAAAGAACAAAACTTCAAGGACGTGTCATGTGTAGCGAACAGCACCTGCATCGAGCGAGCACATTGGACGTCGCTCCAGCTTCACTCACGCATATCCTGGCCGCACTCTTATTAATATTGTCCAGCAGTGATACCATCGCACGTCCAGCGTCCAGCGATGGAAATCACCTCAGCTCAGTTGCAGTGCTCGGTTCAACCGCACCGTTTGTGCAATTCCTGCCAGATGTGCCACCCGTTGTTTCTGCTCGAATTCTTGTGGCTATCCCACGCGCAACTTCAGAACTGAAGCTGCGTCACGTCCAACACGGCATTTTGAATCTCACCGAGTGTCGTGTATAAGATGGTGACCAAGTCCAAGAACCCCATGGTGGCCACGACGGCGGGCGCCATCGCCGGCGGCATCGAGACGCTGACCATTTGGCCCATGGAGATGATCAAAACCAACCTGCAATTGGGCACCATGCGTGCGCAATACACCGGAATGGTCGGCGGGTTCCGTTACCACGTCCAGACGGACGGTGTCGGATCACTGTACCGTGGACTGGCGCCGGTGCTTGTAGGCTCCATCCCCAAGGCCGGTATCCGATTCGGAGCCTTCGACTTCATTAAGCGGAAGCTAGCGGACGAGGACGGCAAGACGTCGGCCGTGCGTAACCTTGCGGCCGGCATGATGGCTGGAGCCATCGAGGCCACATTCACCACGACGCCGGTATGGCACTCGCAACACTTATATTCCCGACGGAAACATCATGGCCGTGAGTCTTACCTGTTGTTTTGTTGCTGTTGTTGTGCAGATTGAGACGCTGAAGACCAAGCTTATCGGTGCCAACGCCGGAGTGTGGGAAGGAACGAAGATGATCCTCGCCAAGGAGGGCATTCGTGGTATTTATCAGGGGCTGTGGGCTACGATCCTCAAGCAGGTATGCGTGCGTTGTGGCAGTAACATGTCTAGGGCTAGAGGTTGACGATTGCTGTGATTGATTGCAGTCAACCAACCAAGGCCTGCGTTTCATGTGGTTCAGCGAGTTTCAAAAGCGAGTGAGCCCCGAGTTTCTCGAACGCCACGGAATTATCAACGACGCCCAAACCATGACGGGCAGTCAGCGAGCGTCGCTGAGCCTCATCGGTGGCATGACGGCAGGCATCTTTAGCGTCTTCGGCAACAACCGTACGTGCCAGCGATGATGCGGCTATAATATTGAATACTTTACTAACTGTTGACTCTTTTTTTCTGCACCACAACAGCGTTTGACGTGGTGAAGACGCGGATGCAAGGTTTGCAGGCGCAGAAGTACAGAAGCACGTTCGATTGTTTTCGCCAGATGTTGCTTCGCGAAGGCGTGGGGTCCTTTTACGCTGGCGTGGTGCCGCGACTAGGTCGTGTTATCCCTGGCCAGGGTGTTATCTTCATGTCGTACGACAGCATCACGATGGTTGTATCCCGCTATATCGAGGGCTAAGCTCTTTCCCAACGAGCCGAGCTAGCCAGTCGGCCAGCCACCAATGCGGTCGCCGCCCGATTCGCATCTCTACAAACAACCTCAGTCCTGGACCCAGAGCGGTTTGAGACGTCACAGAATTGTAACAGGAGTACAAAACACTACAGCCTTAGACTACGTACTGTTGTCGATGAGCAGAATGAAATGCGTGAATCCAGAATAGCTTCTTGCGGCAACTCCTACGGTAAGACTAATTCATATGCTCCAGAAATCAGCGTGTTCATCTCGGATTTTATTTGGGGCGTGTGACCTCAATATTTTTTCAACTTTAACATATTGTATATTGTCGGAAAATTCGTGTAATACAATCGAATTAGAGTCGTTTTCAATTTCTACGAGTGTTTTTGTTTCTTGAATTTTTGGTGTCCGGTTATGTACGAATTTTGGTTGGTCAACTTTTTAAAGTTTAAAAACGTGATTATCTCGAAGACTCCAAATGGTGGATAAGTAACTTTTTGTTTGCCAACGAGTCGCTCAAAATATTATGGATGTGGATAAAGTCACACACTGAGCGCTTTGTATTTTTCAAAATAAAATTCCGGTCGAAGGTAAATCCCCTATTTTTGCGACAGCGAAAAACGGAGAAACACCCTCTCTCCCCTTCCCGCGGATTCCCAGCCTTTCATTTTGAGATTCCCCGAAGTTGAACGTATGGCGAGCGTCGCGTCGTCGGCTTCCGGTTCGGAGGCTGAGAATGCATCCGCTGCGACAGCTGAGGCGAGCTCCCACGAGGTTCATGTTTCTGCTTCTGCTAATGTGCGTGCGCCGCCTATGGAGCGACGTTATTGTGCCAGTTGGGAGGAGTTTTTTGTGGCCTTAGCCGAGTATCAGGATGCTACTCATCGAGATTTCCGCAAGAGGACGTCTGCGTGTCGTGAGAGGACGCAGGTTGCGTCACTGCGTCACTAAGCCAGCGATCACTACGTAGTGTAGGTGCCATACCAGGCAACGACGTAGCAGTATGAAGTAGGTGAAACACGTGTGTGCCGGGCTAAGACCGCGACAGGTACAGTGGTGGGGATCTCAGTGCTCTCGGTCGTTCGTAAGGCAACGAAAGCAGAAGTGGCTGAGAGCACGAGATCCCCGCAAGTCACCGTACCGCAGAGTTAATTACATACAGTATAATAGTCAGTCAATACAACGTGTAAGTACCAGCGTAGCTACATCTCCGAAGCACACAACCAGCAATTGCCGCTTGCATACATCTCCAAGGTACTAGCAGACACGTGGCTGAGTAAGCGGTCTTGTAACCCCGCGCTACAGCCGGCGCAGGATCTATTCTAGGATCGGCAGGACTTCAATAGGTCGCACTCCCATTTGATCTCGGCGGCAGGTGCCAAATCGTCGGGATCACGCTCTCTCACGAGCGTTAGCCGCGGTAAGGTGACAGTAGCAAGATGGTGCAGAATTATCAAGTGTGTGCGTGATACAGGGGCGTAGTCATCGTCGTCGCCGTACCGGATCCAGCAGGAGGATCACGGGTAGACTCTGCAGTGTCCGGAAAAGCAACAATCGGCAAGATCTTCATCGCTTGATGGAACCGAGTAAACTTGACAACCGACAGTGCCTAGGTAACCACATCAGCAACCATCGCGTCCGTGCCAATACGTTGCGTAGTCAGTCGTTGTAGTTCCACATTTCGTCGCACTATGTGATACGTGTTGTCAATATGCTTTGACTTCGAATGCTTACCAGGCTTGGCCGTCAATGTGATGGCCCCTTGATTGTCGCCAAGGAAGAGCGGCACGGGGTTTCCAGGACAGCTCGTTGCAAAGACCAGCTGGCCAGAGCAAATCCTTGGTCGCCTCAGCCATAGCAACGTACTCGGCTTCACACGAGCTCAGGGCATTGATCTCTTGCTTGCGAGATGCATATGATACAACATTGCCATCCAACATCGTAACGTAGCCACTGATGCTCTGCCGATCCACGGGGACATTTGCATAGTCGGCATCGGAGTAGCAAATAAATCCTACTCCATCTCCTTTCCCCGCTGTCATGACAAGTCCGTAGTCACGAGTGGCCTTGACGTAACGCAATACTGTGGTGGGCCTACTTTGGCTCACTACTTTAGCTTACACGTTGCGCTACGTGTATGAGGAAGCGTAGGAGTTTATTAATAATTTGAATTAATTATACTTGAGTCCACAAGTATAATATAAATCAAATAAAACACCAAGTAGGTAGTTTAAGGTAAAATGAGAACTGTATTGTTTGTGAATTGATCTTCCTCTAAAATCTGCTAAAAACTGTTTATCATCTATGAAAGGGTTGGCAGCGGCTGGCTGTCAGAGCCCCGCTAATATGCATGTCTCTGATTGGTAGAAAGATGCTGCTTTCTACCAATAGGATCTTTTGGGTATGTGTGGACCACTCACTGTGGTGGTCCACTTCAATGTATCCATTGGTGTGTCTTACACCAATGTGAGGAAGTATCTAAAACCTTTAACAGATATTTATCTGTTAAACCATAAGTGACAAATGTCATGCACAAGTGACAGTTGTCACTTGTGACCGTTATCGTGCACAAGTAAGTGACTGTTGTCACTTGTGTGTGTAACCCCGTTACACCATCCCTCCGTTAAGCTTAGACGTGTCGGTCTGGACACGTCAATTAATATTGACTGCTTGTCAATTGTTTGTGCTGAGGTTTCCGTGCTCATCCGCAATGAGCACGATCAAGCTGAAGACCACCATTGCAACAGAGTGTAAACTCTCTGTTGCTGTGTACAATGCGCGGTAGCGCGAGGTGCGCCGCTACCACGGGGACAGACAACACAGTGTCTGTGTACGATTCTTCGATGTCGACCGCGTCTATGCGTCGACATCTCTAAGCGAATTTCTGTTGCTTACCGTGATCGGGTAAGCAAGCGCCAAAGCACTTCGAGTCCTTCTCGAAGTGGCAAGTATTAGCAACTCCACGCTGTTGCGGTGGAGGCTGGTGTCCGTGCGCCGTGCGCACTGTCCGTCCAGGTGGCGGTGCATATTAGCAACCGCGACCACAACAGGTATACTATATGTATACCTGAGAGCTTCAATGATCTCCGTGCTAATTATCTAGCACGCGAGTTGTCAGGCGTAGTAGATTACTACAGCGCTCGCACTACCTTCTTGCTGGTAGTGCGTGTTGGGTTTCGTACTCCTTCACCATGTCCGGAACGTCTTCCATCAGGACGTTCCGTGGTTCCCACGTGTCGTGTTGGGGAGGGAAACCTCTCCAACGAATGCGAAAACAATCCGGACCTCGGATTGTTTTCCTATGATCAACAATTCGCTGGACGATCCAGCGAATTTCTCCGCGTGCGTCTCGCAGCGGTGGCGGAGGTGGTGGAAACACGCCCCGATGGTCAACGCCGTGTTGACCTTCATCTCGTGTTGCTCCACGACCAAGTGACGGTCGTGGAGTACATTCAGAGCGTGGCGGTTGCCGCTCTGTTCCTTCGTGTCCCGGCTCTGGCGGTCTCCCAGACCGCCTTGAACGTGCCGGTCGGGCTGTAGGCCCGACTATACTGCTCCAGCGCGACTACGCGCTGGAGAGGAGGGCTTCACCTGCCGAGTCTGTCTCTTCGGGTCAGACGAGCCACTTGGCTCGTGCTGGAGGTATGAGCTTTAACCGCCCGACATAAAATGTCGGGTGGAGCCGCATGCTAGACGGTATGTCTAGCGTGTATGCGTTACCGTGGCGTGCCATCACCGTGAATGGCCCGATGAAGCGCGGAGCAAGCTTGCTTGCTCCGAAATCCGAAACTGCATGTTTGGGCAGGTTTTGAGTAGACAACAAAACCAATGAATCCACTTTGAATTCATTTGTGTTGCCCATGCTAATATTATCGGCGTTCAGCTTCTGTTGATCAACAGAAGCTGCTATTGTGTCTTGGACAAACCGAATCACGGCTTGTCTTTTTATTGATAAAGTCAATCGCATCCGAGCTGAACTCGTTCAGCTCGCTCTCCGCAAGAGGCCCGGCCTCTGCGTGGTTTCGCGGTGTCTGCGCCCTGCGCAGACCCGTGGTCCTTATTCCTTGTGGAGTCTGTGCTCTGCACAGACTCGTTTTCCTGTTCTGGGGGGTCTTCCTGTCTTGTTCCTTGTTATCGCGGCTGACACTGTGCTGGTGTCAGCGGCTTTTTATGCGACTGCTGTGTTGCAGTCGTAGATCCTCCCCACTTAAAGTGGGAGCCATCACTCCGAGTAAAGTCGGCAGACGGGGATGCCGCATGGCATTCACATAAAACGGTGTATGCCCGGTCGAGGCATGCACTGAGTTGTTGATGGCGAATTCCGCCATTGACAAACACTCGCTCCAGTATTGGAACGAGTGGGCGTAGCTCTTCAACATATCGACGAGCACGCGATTCACGCGCTCGGTTTGACCGTCTGTCTGCGGATGATCCGCAGTCGACATGGAAAGCTGGCTCCCAAGAAGTGTAAACACTTCTTGCCACAGGTGCGCTGTGAAGCGCGGGTCTCTGTCCGACACAATGTCGGACGGCATGCCATGGTGTTTGAACACCATGTCGACGAACAGACGGGCCGTCTGCTTCGCGGTCACCTCTGCCGGCACCGCAGCAAGATGTACCATCTTGCTGAAGCGGTCGACGAAGACCACAACACCGGTATTCCCTCCGCTGTCCGGGGGAGACCAAAGATGAAGTCCAAAGACATGGACTTCCAACACTCGACGGAGTCGGTAGTGATTAATGGAGCCTGCGCAAACGGCGCAGGCTTTACGCGTTGGCACACCTCGCAAGCACGGATGTACTTGCGCACCCACTTATACTGGTGGTGCCAGTAGAAGTCGCGCGTGAGAAGGACGTAAGTCTTCTCACGTCCGAGATGTCCCGCAGTCGGGGCATCATGATACTCGTACATGATCCTGAGTCGCAGGTCATGGTCATTTGGCACGACAACGCGATCCGCGTTGTCGTCGACTGCATTGTAAAGCAGTAGTCCGTCGTGCACACGAAAGCGGTGTGCACGCGCTCGAAGGTGCTTGGGCAGTTTCTGACGGGACTTGTCAGAAGGCGCTGTGCCATAGGCCAGCAGAGCTTCGCGTCCGCGTCGTGCGCGTACGCGGCCTTCACATCATCCAACAGAGATGATGTGGGTTTGCTCGATCGCATGGCGTCAATGGCAGTGACGTCAACAGCTTCTGCATAGTCCGGCCGACGTGATAACGCGTCGGCCACCACGTTCAATCTTCCGGGTTTGTATTCGACCCGGAAGTTATACTCCGCAAAGAATGAGAGCCATCTCGCCATTCTTTGTGAAATATGTGGCGACTTCACTGCGGTACGCAGTGAAGCATGGTCGGTGTAGACCACAAATGGTCTACTCCCAAGCAAATACACTCGGAACTTTGCGAGTGCATATTTCATGGCAAGGAGTTCCTTGTCATGCACCGGATAGTTGCGCTCAGCTGGCTTCAGCTGACGCGATTGGTAGTAGACGACACGATCACGGCCCTCGTGATCGTGCTGCATCAACGCGCATCCGATCGCGAAATCGGATGCGTCACACACTACGTGAAATGGGCGATCTTGGTCAGCCACTGCCAAGATCGGCGCCTCAGTCAAGCCCCGATTGACTGCATCGAATGCCTTTTGGCAATCGGGTGTCCAATTCCACACAGCTTCTTTCTTAAGAAGCTGTGACAGCGGGCGGATCTTGCCCGCATAGTCCTCCACGTACTTGCACAAGTACGTGGCCAAGCCAAGGAACTGCCTCAGTTCCTTGACACTTGAAGGCGTTGGCCATTCATTGATCACTCTAACCTTTTCCGGGCCAGGGCGAACACCATTCTTCCCTACGAGACACCCGAGGACGGGTATCTCGCTCGCCCCGAAGATACACTTCTTCAGGTTCGCGTAGAGCTTATGCTTTCGCATAAGCTCGAGTAGCTTCCGGAGATGCACCCTGTGCATCTCTACGTCGGTCTTCTCGTCCACAGCCCGGCTGTGGATGAATACATCATCGAAATAGCTCGGCGCGAAGTCGCGCACCGAGCGCAACAAGTGCGTCACGCACCTGTTGAAGGTCGCAGGGCATTCTTAAGCCCCTGTGGCATTACTAGCCATTCCCAAAGCATGCCGCTTGGCGTGCTCACTGCCGTGAGAGGGATATCGCTCTCACGCATTAGGATTTGATAAAACCCATCTCGCAAGTCGAGAGCACTGTAAACGGTGCTCCCGGCCATCGAATCGATGATAACATCTTTTCGTGGTATCGGCGTCTGCGCCGGTACCGTCGCATCGTTCAGCTTGTTGTAGGCATGAACGATGCGGCATCCGCCCTGTGGCTTCTTGACACAGAACGTCGGAGCACTGTGCGGGGACTTTGATTCCCGCACTTGTCCTGCTTTACGACGACTTTCAAAGAAGTCGTCGATCGCTTTCACTTGCTCTCGCGGCAGTGGCCACTGCCGCGTGACACAGTACTTCGTGCCCGGCACGAGATCAATCTCGTGCTGAATGCCCTTATCCTGCGGAAGCTCCGCAGGAATCTCTTCCGGGAGTACGTCTTTGTACTCCCTCAACAATTCGTAATAGGGACTCGACTTCAGCGAGTCCCAACCTTGTTCCTCGAAGCGCTCTCGCTTCGTCTTCGCACTGAGAGTGTCTTCACTCTCAGTGGTACTTCCCATGAAGAGCTGCCTCAGCTCTTCACTCTCACTCGTCGTTCTTTCGCTGTCCGAAAGAACGCAGACTTGCTCGATGCGTCCATCGTGCAAGTCGCGCGTGAAGCTCTTCCAGCTCATGGCTGGAAGCGAAGTCAACTCCGACGCCGTCGTCGGAGGACTAACGAGTTCCATGTCACGATACTGGAATCCAGTATCGGTGCGCGTCAAGACGCTTAGCGTCTTGAAATTCGGCGTCACCGCCGCAGTCTGCCCAGCAGACTGCTTTTGTTGCGTCTCGGTCCCGGACCGAGACTTGCGCAGCGTTTTCCGCTTGCGCCGTCTTCTTGTTGTGCGGAGCCGGGCTCCGCACAGTTGTTCTTCTGGTCCAGGCCCGGCCGTGGACAGTTGTTCGCTGGCGGACCCTGTCCGCGGGCGCGCGGTATCAAGCCCGGCTTGATCGCATGGCGCTTCGTCGTGCAGCCCGGCTGCACGACAGCATGCAAATTGCGTCAGTGCGGTACGTTTGCAACCGTCCGCACTGTTTGCAGCGTCAACTCCCGGAGTTGACACGCCTTCGTCACCTCGACGCCATTCATTGGCGGAGCCCCTCATGACCGAGGGTGCGTCGGCTCCCGGAGCCGACGCGTCGCTGTCGACCTGACCTCTTCGGGTCAGGACTGTCCCTTACACGCTTGAACGTGGGTGTTGGTTCCCGGAACCAACATATCTTTTTCTTCCGACGTCGGCAGCATTGCCGACGTGGATTTCTCTTGTGCGCATCCACGCGCACCACTTGGGCACCCCGGGACAGCGGCATTAAGCGCTGTCTCGACTGGCGAGTCGCGCGCACCTGCTGGTGTGTGCGCTGCGGTAACAGGGCCATCGCTCTCTGTTCCGCAGTCGCGACCGAAGCGCACGAGCGTGCGCTTCTTCCAGTCTATCACCGGATCATGCCGTGCAAGCCACGGCATGCCCATTACCACGTCGAACTTATCGTCCAGGTCCAGGACGATAAAGTGTTCGACAAACACTCGTTGTTTGTACGAGAAGCGCACGTTCACGACGCGCTTCTCGGTCTTCACGATGGCACCTGTTGCCAGTCGTACCTCCAGAAGACTTCGAGGTGTAGTAACCTCCTCGAAGTCAAGTCTCGACAGGCTTCGTAGTCGAACAAAGTTGTTCGACGCGCCTGAATCCACCAAAGCTCGAAGAGAGTCACTCGCTCTCTTCGAGTAAACCTTCAAGATGACTAGGTTTGGCCTGTCATCTTGTTTCTTGCAGTGAGAGCTGGTCTCACTGGGGGCTGCAGTCCTCAGCGTCGCGTGCCCGATGTCGGCACGCGCGACTGCATTACCAGTAGGGCGCCCCGCGCCTACTGGATGTTCGCGTTTTTTGTTGTTCGCGGCGATGCCTAGCATCGCCACGACAGCCTCCTCCAGGGGGCATGGGAGCTGTGCACTCCCGTGCAAAGTGACCGATCCTTCCGCAACGGAAGCATCGCACATTATTTCCGTGCTGCTGGTGACCAGCAGCCGTTGCATTCGAGAGGTCCATTGGTTCCGGACCTCCCGTGCTCACTACCAGGCGCGGTTGCGACCTCGGCACGCTCGCATGCAGTTTAGCCTGCCGCAGGCTAAACTCTTCTTGCATTGCGAGAGTAATCGCAGCTTCGAGAGTACTCGGGTACTCTCGGAAGAGATAGGTCTTCACAGGCCCATCTCTCAGTCCCTTCATGAACGTGACGACTTTAGTCGCCTCGTCTATCGGGTTGGTCACGATGTTCGAGACCAAGTACCGTGCACGCTGCGCGTAAGCATGGACGTCATGCTTACCCTGCTGCAGGTCGAGGAATTCCGCCCTCTACCGGAACTCATTTTGCGGGGGCTCAAACGCTTGTTTGAGCTCCTCTTTGAATACTTCGTACGTGCCGAAGCACGTAGGATCTGAGAGTCGGCGTCCGTACGCCCAACTCCTCGCTCGTCCGCCAAGACATGACATGGCGAACGCAACCTTTGACAACGGGTCGACGATACGTCGAGCCGCAATGGCTGTGTCGAGTTCGACAAGCCATCGGAGGAGAGGCTCGCCCTCTCTTCCTACATAATTGCTCACGCTCAATTTTAATGATTGAGCACGCGGTGTCGTCCCCGACGACGCCGTTGTTGAGGAAGCAACATCGCGCTGCTCCTTCACGATGAATCCCAGAGCAACACCATGTTGCTCTGTCGGCGATAGCGTCCGCAACATTGTGGCTATCGCCGCCTCCCCAATGACTGTTGACAGTCGTTGGAGGGCTTCCCACTCTGGATCCGACAGGTGGGGGCAGTCCGCGCGTGCAACATGAGTTGCAGGCGTATTGGAGCTCTCCATGGGCACCTCCGTGCTCATGTGGTTCTCGGCTCCGCGTTCGTACACCGCGTACGAACGTCAAGTAGTCGGTCGTTGGACGGACTACAAAGTGCTACCAGGTGTGGTGGGCCTACTTTGGCTCACTACTTTAGCTTACACGTTGCGCTACGTGTATGAGGAAGCGTAGGAGTTTATTAATAATTTGAATTAATTATACTTGAGTCCACAAGTATAATATAAATCAAATAAAACACCAAGTAGGTAGTTTAAGGTAAAATGAGAACTGTATTGTTTGTGAATTGATCTTCCTCTAAAATCTGCTAAAAACTGTTTATCATCTATGAAAGGGTTGGCAGCGGCTGGCTGTCAGAGCCCCGCTAATATGCATGTCTCTGATTGGTAGAAAGATGCTGCTTTCTACCAATAGGATCTTTTGGGTATGTGTGGACCACTCACTGTGGTGGTCCACTTCAATGTATCCATTGGTGTGTCTTACACCAATGTGAGGAAGTATCTAAAACCTTTAACAGATATTTATCTGTTAAACCATAAGTGACAATGTCATGCACAAGTGACAGTTGTCACTTGTGACTGTTATCGTGCACAAGTGACTGTTGTCACTTGTGTGTGTAACCGTTACACCATCCCTCCGTTAAGCTTAGACGTGTCGGTCTGGACACGTCAATTAATATTGACTGCTTGTCAATTGTTTGTGTTAGTTTCCGTGCTCATCCGCAATGAGCACGATCAAGCTGAAGACCACCATTGCAACAGAGTGTAAACTCTCTGTTGCTGTGTACAATGCGCGGTAGCGCGAGGTGCGCCGCTACCACGGGGACAGACAACACAGTGTCTGTGTACGATTCTTCGATGTCGACCGCGTCTATGCGTCGACATCTCTAAGCGAATTTCTGTTGCTTACCGTGATCGGGTAAGCAGCACAAAGCACTTCGAGTCCTTCTCGAAGTGGCAAGTATTAGCAACTCCACGCTGTTGCGGTGGAGGCTGGTGTCCGTGCGCCGTGCGCACTGTCCGTCCAGGTGGCGGTGCATATTAGCAACCGCGACCACAACAGGTATACTATATGTATACCTGAGAGCTTCAATGATCTCCGTGCTAATTATCTAGCACGCGAGTTGTCAGGCGTTGTAGATTACTACAGCGCTCGCACTACCTTCTTGCTGGTAGTGCGTGTTGGGTTTCGTACTCCTTCACCATGTCCGGAACGTCTTCCATCAGGACGTTCCGTGGTTCCCACGTGTCGTGTTGGGGAGGGAAACCTCTCCAACGAATGCGAAAACAATCCGGACCTCGGATTGTTTTCCTATGATCAACAATTCGCTGGACGATCCAGCGAATTTCTCCGCGTGCGTCTCGCAGCGGTGGCGGAGGTGGTGGAAACACGCCCCGATGGTCAACGCCGTGTTGACCTTCATCTCGTGTTGCTCCACGACCAAGTGACGGTCGTGGAGTACATTCAGAGCGTGGCGGTTGCCGCTCTGTTCCTTCGTGTCCCGGCTCTGGCGGTCTCCCAGACCGCCTTGAACGTGCCGGTCGGGCTGTAGGCCCGACTGTATTAACTGCTCCAGCGCGACTACGCGCTGGAGAGGAGGGTTTCACCTGCCGAGTCTGTCTCTTCGGGTCAGACGAGCCACTTGGCTCGTGCTGGAGGTATGGCTTTAACCGCCCGACATAAAATGTCGGGTGGAGCCGCATGCTAGACGGTATGTCTAGCGTGTATGCGTTACCGTGGCGTGCCATCACCGTGAATGGCCCGATGAAGCGCGGAGCAAGCTTGCTTGCTCCGAAATCCGAAACTGCATGTTTGGGCAGGTTTTGAGTAGACAACAAAACCAATGAATTCACGTTGAATTCATTTGTGTTGCCCCTGCCAATATTATCGGCGTTCAGCTTCTGTTGATCAACAGAAGCTGCTATTGTGTCTTGGACAAACCGAATTACGGCTTGTCTTTTATTGATAAAGTCAATCGCATCCGAGCTGAACTCGTTCAGCTCGCTCTCCGCAAGAGGCCCGGCCTCTGCGTGGTTCTTCGCGGTGTCTGCGCCCTGCGCAGACCCGTGGTCCTTGTTCCTTGTGGAGTCTGTGCTCTGCACAGACTCGTTTTCCTTGTTCTGGGGGTCTTCCTGTCTTGTTCCTTGTTATCGCGGCTGACACTGTGCTGGTGTCAGCGGCTTTTTGCGACTGCTGTGTTGCAGTCGTAGATCCTCCCCCACTTAAAGTGGGAGCCATCACTCCGAGTAAAGTCGGCAGACGGGGATGCCGCATGGCATTCACATAAAACGGTGTATGCCCGGTCGAGGCATGCACTGAGTTGTTGATGGCGAATTCCGCCATTGACAAACACTCGCTCCAGTATTGGAACGAGTGGGCGTAGCTCTTCAACATATCGACGAGCACGCGATTCACGCGCTCGGTTTGACCGTCTGTCTGCGGATGATCCGCAGTCGACATGGAAAGCTGGCTCCCAAGAAGTGTAAACACTTCTTGCCACAGGTGCGCTGTGAAGCGCGGGTCTCTGTCCGACACAATGTCGGACGGCATGCCATGGTGTTTGAACACCATGTCGACGAACAGACGGGCCGTCTGCTTCGCGGTCACCTCTGCCGGCACCGCAGCAAGATGTACCATCTTGCTGAAGCGGTCGACGAAGACCACAACACCGGTATTCCCTCCGCTGTCCGGGGGAAGACCAAAGATGAAGTCCAATGACATGGACTTCCAACACTCCGACGGAGTCGGTAGTGATTGTAATGGAGCCTGCGCAAACGGCGCAGGCTTTACGCGTTATGTACACCTCGCAAGCACGGATGTACTTGCGCACCCACTATACTGGTGGTGCCAGTAGAAGTCGCGCGTGAGAAGGACGTAAGTCTTCTCACGTCCGAGATGTCCCGCAGTCGGGGCATCATGATACTCGTACATGATCCTGAGTCGCAGGTCATGGTCATTTGGCACGACAACGCGATCCGCGTTGTCGTCGACTGCATTGTAAAGCAGTAGTCCGTCGTGCACACGAAAGCGGTGTGCACGCGCTCGAAGGTGCTTGGGCAGTTTCTGACGGGACTTGTCAGAAGGCGCTGTGCCATAGGCCAGCAAGAGCTTCGCGTCCGCGTCGTGCGCGTACGCGGCCTTCACATCATCCAACAGAGATGATGTGGGTTTGCTCGATCGCATGGCGTCAATGGCAGTGACGTCAACAGCTTCTGCATAGTCCGGCCGACGTGATAACGCGTCGGCCACCACGTTCAATCTTCCGGGTTTGTATTCGACCCGGAAGTTATACTCCGCAAAGAATGAGAGCCATCTCGCCATTCTTTGTGAAATATGTGGCGACTTCACTGCGGTACGCAGTGAAGCATGGTCGGTGTAGACCACAAATGGTCTACTCCCAAGCAAATACACTCGGAACTTTGCGAGTGCATATTTCATGGCAAGGAGTTCCTTGTCATGCACCGGATAGTTGCGCTCAGCTGGCTTCAGCTGACGCGATTGGTAGACGACACGATCACGGCCCTCGTGATCGTGCTGTATCAACGCGCATCCGATCGCGAAATCGGATGCGTCACACACTACGTGAAATGGGCGATCTTGGTCAGCCACTGCCAAGATCGGCGCCTCAGTCAAGCCCCGATTGACTGCATCGAATGCCTTTGGCAATCGGGTGTCCAATTCCACACAGCTTCTTTCTTAAGAAGCTGTGACAGCGGGCGGATCTTGCCCGCATAGTCCTCCACGTACTTGCACAAGTACGTGGCTGGCCAAGGAACTGCCTCAGTTCCTTGACACTTGAAGGCGTTGGCCATTCATTGATCACTCTAACCTTTTCCGGGCCAGGGCGAACACCATTCTTCCCTACGAGACACCCGAGGACGGGTATCTCGCTCGCCCCGAAGATACACTTCTTCAGGTTCGCGTAGAGCTTATGCTTTCGCATAAGCTCGAGTAGCTTCCGGAGATGCACCCTGTGCATCTCTACGTCGGTCTTCTCGTCCACAGCCCGGCTGTGGATGAATACATCATCGAAATAGCTCGGCGCGAAGTCGCGCACCGAGCGCAACAAGTGCGTCACGCACCTGTTGAAGGTCGCAGGGCATTCTTAAGCCCCTGTGGCATTACTAGCCATTCCCAAAGCATGCCGCTTGGCGTGCTCACTGCCGTGAGAGGGATATCCCTCTCACGCATTAGGATTTGATAAATCCATATCGCAAGTCGAGAGCACTGTAAACGGTGCTCCCGGCCATCGAATCGATGATAACATCTTTTCGTGGTATCGGCGTCTGCGCCGGTACCGTCGCATCGTTCAGCTTGTTGTAGGCATGAACGATGCGGCATCCGCCCTGTGGCTTCTTGACACAGAACGTCGGAGCACTGTGCGGGGACTTTGATTCCCGCACTTGTCCTGTTTTACGACGACTTTCAAAGAAGTCGTCGATCGCTTTCACTTGCTCTCGCGGCAGTGGCCACTGCCGCGTGACACAGTACTTCGTGCCCGGCACGAGATCAATCTCGTGCTGAATGCCCTTATCCTGCGGAAGCTCCGCAGGAATCTCTTCCGGGAGTACGTCTTTGTACTCCCTCAACAATTCGTAATAGGGACTCGACTTCAGCGAGTCCCAACCTTGTTCCTCGAAGCGCTCTCGCTTCGTCTTCGCACTGAGAGTGTCTTCACTCTCAGTGGTACTTCCCATGAAGAGCTGCCTCAGCTCTTCACTCTCACTCGTCGTTCTTTCGCTGTCCGAAAGAACGCAGACTTGCTCGATGCGTCCATCGTGCAAGTCGCGCGTGAAGCTCTTCCAGCTCATGGCTGGAAGCGAAGTCAACTCCGACGCCGTCGTCGGAGGACTAACGAGTTCCATGTCACGATACTGGAATCCAGTATCGGTGCGCGTCAAGACGCTTAGCGTCTTGAAATTCGGCGTCACCGCCGCAGTCTGCCCAGCAGACTGCTTTTGTTGCGTCTCGGTCCCGGACCGAGACTTGCGCAGCGTTTTCCGCTTGCGCCGTCTTCTTGTTGTGCGGAGCCGGGCTCCGCACAGTTGTTCTTCTGGTCCAGGCCCGGCCGTGGACAGTTGTTCGTGTTAAAGGGTGATGCGTGTGTTAAAGGGTGATGCGTGCGCGTGGCTTCACACTTGGCGCGCCATTGTGTGTGCGTGCGTGTGCGTGTGTGTGCGTGCGTGTGCGTGTGCGTGTGCGTGTGCGTGCGTGTGTGTGCGCGTGTGCGAGGCTTTGTGGCGGCGTCCAATGCTCAAGATGAGACGCGCAGGCTGTGTGTGCATGAGGACGAGCGCGTGGGAGCGCGTCTGGATGTTCAAGCTGCGTGGATGCGCGGGTGGGTGCATAGTATTTGCATATGTAGGAGTAGGGTGTCCATGACTTTGCACAAGTCTGTATTGCTTAGTGGGTTAGTACCGGGTTTTTGACTCCGAAGGTCGTGGGTTCTGATTCCCACAGATGTTTGCTTTTCTTTTGCCAACAAGAGAGCATAGTAGGCAGGCTAGAAGCTAAAACTCACTCAATCAATCTTACTTTTGGTTTTTGCAATCTCGGCCCGAAGCCGTCTTTAAGTGTTTCAAGCTTTACAGCTCGTAGTCCAACTTCCTTTTGGTTATGAGCCCAAGTACCGACACCAAGTTCAAAGTCGAGCCTTTCGACGGCTCGAACTACTCGCTGTGGAGCTACAAGATGAAGATGTACCTGATGTCCAAGGGATTGTGGGATGCGGTCAGCGGAGAAGCCGAGGTGGCCTCGGCGAAGGAGCAGCAAGCGCACGCGGCGATTGTGCTCAACCTCAACGACTCGTAGTTGATGCACGTGGTGACGTCCAAGACTGCGAAGGAAGCGTGGGACACATTGAAAACGTTCCACAAGACTCAAGACATGGCGAACCGACTGTGGCTCAAAGAGAAGTTCTCGGCGTTCAAGTTTACAGCATCCTCCGTCAGCAATCACGTAACGGAGTTAGAGAAGCTCGTGATGGATATGAAGAACGCGGGGTGTGAACCGAGCGAAGAAGACGTCTGTGCGACGATGTTGCGGAGTCTACCATCGAGCTACGAGAGCCTGGTTCAAGCATTTTCGCATGTCAGTGAGCGATTTCAAGCTTGCAGACCTCGTGAGCAAGCTGATTGCGGAAGAAGTGCGTCAAAAGGACTCGACGCGCGTCGAAGAGGCGACCGCGCTTCTTGCCGGTAAGGGCAATGGAAAGCAGCAACAGAAGAAGAAGAACACACGCGGGGGACGCAAGAAGGGATTCTCCGGAACGTGTTTCAACTGTGGCAAGATGGGCCATTACGCGAGGGATTGCCGTTCTAGGGCAAGTCCCGATGATAGTATCCAAGACCAGTCAAACGTTGCGTTTAACGCGACCGACGCTTTGCGAGCGAGAGCTGGGTGATGGATAGTGGTGCTTCGGCACACATGTGCAAGACACGCGACGCCTTTCACGAGTACTCGGCTATAAAGACTGCGCGCAGCATATTGAGCGCAAAGAACAGTGCGAACTTGAAGATTCTCGGTTTTGGAACAGTTGTTTTGCGTGTCTGGACTGGAAGTTCGTGGATAAACGCGCGGCTGGAAAACACGTTGCATGTTGAAGACTTAAACAAGAACCTGTTCTCTCTGACGGCTGCAACAGCACGCGGTATGACCGTGACTATGGACAGCGAGCGGTGCGTTGTGAAACGCGGCAGCCAAGTTGTGGCGACGGGTAGGAAGCAAGGCAAGCTGATGTACCTCAACACTGATGGTGGTGAGGAGTGTCATGTGGCTGAAAACGACGTTGGTCTATGGCATCGGCGACTCGGTCACGTGTCTTTCAGCACGTTGAACTCCATGGTTAAGGACGGAAAACTCAGTGGTGCGCAAGTTGCACCTGGAACCGTGTGTGGTGTATGCGCGACTGCGAAACAAGCACGCAAGCCATTCAGTTCAACCGAGAAGGAGCTCGAAGCCAGGGAGAGTACGCACGACACTTTGCACCACCGTGTTCCTGATGTGTTGGGGCCTGTCACCCCGCATCCAAGTCGGGCTACAAGTATATTGTGAGCTTTATTTTGATGAAAAGCCGTTTTGTGACGATCTATCCACTGCGCAAGAAGAGCGAAGTGTGTGAGGCGTTCAAGAAATTTCTCAAAGAGGCAGAAACAAGCGCGGGCATCAAGGTTAAGGTGTTACGCAGTGATAATGGTGGTGAGTATTGCAACGCAGCAATGGAGACTCTTTGCGACGACAAGATGGTCAAGCAGGAGTTTACGGTACCATACAACCCGCAGCAAAAACGGTATGGCAGAGCGAATGAACCGTACTCTGGTCGAAATGACACGCTGCATGCTGAAAGAGAGCGGGATTGATAAGTCGTACTGGTGTGAGGCTATGATGACTGCAGCAGACATTCGGAACGTGTTGCCTAACACTTCAAACCCACACTCAAGTCCGTTCCAACTGGTTTACAAAAGGGAGCCACGTCTGGAGCACATGCGCGTTTTTGGGACCGAGTGCTATACCCATGTGACCAAGCAAAAACGCAAAAGCTGGATGACTCGGGTATCAAGTGCGTTTTCCTCGGCTACGCCAAACAGCACAAAGCATATCGACTGCTGGATCCAACTAACGGATCAATCGTGATTTCAAGGAGTGTGACGTTTGCTGAAGCCCCACTCGCTACGGCGCGTAAGGAGGGCAGCCAGGAGGTGATCGATATCATCGGCAACGACGAAGAAGATGAGCGCACGGAAGAACCCAGCGTTGAGGAAGGTTTCCGCACACCCCCAACTCACCCACGCCGGGAACCTGATAATCACAGCGGGCCGACTGACTCTGTGCCGACGCGTGGCTCTGTATAATCCGGGGAGAGATGGCGAGGAGGAGTGGATGGTGCGTCCGGCACGCAAAAGGCGTGGAGTTGTGCGCTACCAGGACGAGTACCCCGGGACTCCGACGTGGTGAGTTCAACTTGGACGATTTTGAGGGTGAGTTCGATTCCCTCTACTGTCTACTTACTGAAGACGACGACGGCGGGCGTGCTGTTTCATACGACGAAGTTATGCGCAGCAAGTACAAGGACGAGTGGCTGCGTGCCATGGAAAGCGAGATGAAGTCGCTTGAGGATCACCGCACCTGGACTTTGGTGGATATGCCATCAGACAAAAAGGCAATCGCGCAAGTGGGTTTTCCGCATCAAGCGAGACCCGAGCGGGAAAATTATCAAGTCTGCTGAGCTCGTTTGGTGGCAAAGGGCTTCACACAACGCCCAGGAGTTGACTACACGGAGACGTTCGCTCCTGTAGCACGCAAGGAGTCCATCAACATGGTTGTGGCAATTGCTGCAGAGGAAGACATGGAGGCTGAAAACGTGGATGTTGACACCGCGTTTCTATACGGTGACGTGGACGAGGAACTCTATATGGACCAGCCAGATGGTTTCGAGGACCAAAGCAACCCGACTAAGAAGTGTTTGCTGATGCAAGCACTTTACGGCACGAAGCAAGCGGCGCGTCAATGGAACAGCAAGCTGAATAAGCACTTGGAAAGCCAAGGCTTTTGTCGATCGGCGGCGGATCCGTGTGTGTAATGTTCGGCGTTCTGGCTCAAAGTTCAGCATTATTGTCGTCTATGTGGACGACCTCATGATCTTCAGCAAGACGAAAGCAGATATTACTGGGATCAAGGAGGCGCTGAAGCGTGAGTTCAGCATTAAGGAGCTCGGTGAGCTAAAGTACTGTCTCGGCATCGAGATCCACCGCGACCGTGAGAGCAAGGTCATTATCATGAACCAACGAGCGTATATTCAGCGACTCGCAGAGAAGTTCGGTGTAGAAAACTGCAAGGCAGTGCACACACCAGCGGATAGCAACTCGAAACTGGTGAAACCCTCGAGGACGAAGTTTTCGCGCCTAAGTACCCGTACCGCGAGTTGGTGGGGCTTTATCACCTCGCAACTTGCACCCGTCCGACATTGCCTGCTTTCGTGGGTGAAGTGGCCAAGTTTTGCGAGTACTACAACAAGCCTCATTGGGTGGCCGCAAAAGGATTTTAAAGTATTTGAAGACGACTCAAGACTTGGGGCTTGTGTTCAACGGCCGGACCAAGGGAGAGTTGTCTGAAACTACGCGGATGCGAACTGGGCAGCGATCTGGACACTCGGCGCTCGACTACAGGCTACGTGTTTTTCCTGAATGGGAGTGCGATTTCGTGGAAGTCGAAGCGGCAACCGACAGTGGCAACATCGAGCACGGAGGCAGAGTATATGGCCTTATACAATGCCACCCAAGAGGCAGTATGGCTGCGTCAGCTACTAAAGGACGTGGGGGCTGAGTGTGTGGGTGCTACTACAATATTCCAGGACAACCAAGGATGCATTGCGCTGGCCAAGAACCCAGCTTACCACTCACGTACGAAGCACATCCACCTGAAGTATCACTTCTTGCGCGAGAAGGTGGAAGACAAGATCATCGTGCTTGAGTACAAGCCGACAGACGAGATGGTCGCGGACGGGTTTACCAAGGCGCTGGCACGACCCAAGCACCTCCAGTTTATCGTTGGACTCGGCATGGACGACTAAGACGCCAGGCACAGCGCATCAAGGGAGAGTGTTAAAGGGTGATGCGTGTGTTAAAGGGTGATGCGTGCGCGTGGCTTCACACTTGGCGCGCCATTGTGTGTGCGTGCGTGTGCGTGCGTGTGCGTGCGTGTGCGTGTGCGTGCGTGTGCGTGCGTGTGTGTGCGTGTGTGTGTGCGCGTGTGCGAGGCTTTGTGGCGGCGTCCAATGCTCAAGATGAGACGCGCAGGCTGTGTGTGCATGAGGACGAGCGCGTGGGAGCGCGTCTGGATGTTCAAGCTGCGTGGATGCGCGGGTGGGTGCATAGTATTTGCATATGTAGGAGTAGGGTGTCCATGACTTTGCACAAGTCTGTATTGCTTAGTGGGTTAGTACCGGGTTTTTGACTCGAAGGTCGTGGGTTCGATTCCCACAGATGTTTGCTTTTCTTTTTGCCAACAAGAGAGCATAGTAGGCAGGCTAGAAGCTAAAACTCACTCAATCAATCTTACTTTTGGTTTTGCAATCTCGGCCCGAAGCCGTCTTTAAGTGTTTCAAGCTTTACAGCTCGTAGTCCAACTTCCTTTTGTTCGCTGGCGGACCCTGTCCGCGGGCGCGCGGTATCAAGCCCGGCTTGACCGCATTTTCCTTCGTGCAGCCCGGCTCCACGGTAACGTGTCCCTTCGCCGGCAGACCCTGTCTGCGGGCGCGCGATATCAAGCCCGGCTTGATCGCATGGCGCTTCGTCGTGCAGCCCGGCTGCACGACAGCATGTATTGCGTCAGTGCGGTACGTTTGCAACCGTCCGCACTGTTTGCAGCGTCAACTCCCGGAGTTGACACGCCTTCGTCACCTCGACGCCATTCATTGGCGGAGCCCCTCATGACCGAGGGTGCGTCGGCTCCCGGAGCCGACGCGTCGTTGTCGACCTGACCGCTTCGGGTCAGGGACTGTCCCTTACACGCTTGAACGTGGGTGTTGGTTCCCGGAACCAACACATCTTTTGCCCGACGTCGGCATTGCCGACGTGGGTTCACTTGTGCGCCTCGCGCACTTTTGGCACCCGGGACAGCGGCATTAAGCGCTGTCTCGATCGAGAGTCGCGCGCACCGTTATGCGCGCTGCGTAACAGGGCCATCGCTCTCTGTTCCGCTGTCGCGTCCGAAGCGCACGAGCGTGCGCTTCTTCCAGTCTATCACCGGATCATGCCGTGCAAGCCACGGCATGCCCATTACCACGTCGAACTTATCGTCCAGGTCCAGGACGATAAAGTGTTCGACAAACACTCGTTGTTTGTACGAGAAGCGCACGTTCACGACGCGCTTCTCGGTCTTCACGATGGCACCTGTTGCCAGTCGTACCTCCAGAAGACTTCGAGGTGTATCTACCTCCTCGAAGTCAAGTCTCGACAGGCTTCGTAGTCGAACAAAGTTGTTCGACGCGCCTGAATCCACCAAAGCTCGAAGAGAGTCACTCGCTCTCTTCGAGTAAACCTTCAAGATGACTAGGTTCGGCTTGTCATCTTGTTTCTTGCAGTGAGAGCTGGTCTCACTGGGGGCTGCAGTCCTCAGCGTCGCGTGCCCGATGTCGGCACGCGCGACTGCATTACCAGTAGGGCGCCCCGCGCCTACTGGATGTTCGCGTTTTTGTTGTTCGCGGCGATGCCTAGCATCGCCACGACAGCCTCCTCCAGGGGGCATGGGAGCTGTGCACTCCCGTGCAAAGTGACCGATCCTTCCGCAACGGAAGCATCGCACATTATTTCCGTGCTGCTGGTGACCAGCAGCCGTTGCATTCGAGAGGTCCATTGGTTCCGGACCTCCCGTGCTCACTACCAGGCGCGGTTGCGACCTCGGCACGCTCGCATGCAGTTTAGCCTGCCGCAGGCTAAACTCTTCTTGCATTGCGAGAGTAATCGCAGCTTCGAGAGTACTCGGGTACTCTCGGAAGAGATAGGTCTTCACAGGCCCATCTCTAAGCCCCTTCATGAACGTGACGACCTTGGTCGCCTCGTCAATTGGATTGGTCACAATATTTGAGACCAAGTATCGTGCGCGCTGCGCGTAAGCATGAACGTCATGCTTGCCCTGCTGAAGGTCGAGGAACTCCGCCCTCGACCGGAACTCGTTTTGCGGGGGCTCAAAAGCTTGTCTGAACTCATCTTTGAATACTTCGTACGTGCCGAAGCGCATAGGATCAGAGAGTCGGCGCCCGTACGCCCAACTCCTTGCGCTTTCGCCAAGACAGGACATGGCGAATGCGACCTTCGACAGCGGGTCGACGATGCGTCGAGCCGCTATGGCTGTGTCGAGCTCGACAAGCCATCGGAGGAGAGGCTCGCCCTCTCTTCCCACGTAATTGATCGTGCTCAATTTTAATGATTGAGCACGGGGTGTCGTCCCCGACGACGCCATCGCTGAGGATGCAGTATCACGCTTCTCCTTCATGATGAATCCTAGAGCAACACCATGTTGTTCCGTCGGCGATAGCGTACGCAGCATCGTGGCTATCGCCGCTTCTCCAATGACTGTTGACAGCCGTTGAAGAGCTTCCCACTCTGGGTCAGACAGGTGGGGGCAGTCCGCGCGTGCAACATGCGTAGCAGGCGTATTGGAGCTCTCCATGGGCACCTCCGTGCTCATGTGGTTCTCGGCTCCGCGTTCGTACACCTCGTACGAACGTCAGGCAGTCGGTCGTTGGACGGACTACAAAGTGCTACCAGGTGTAGTGGGTCTAACTTGACTCACTACTTTAGCTTACGCGTTGCGCCACGTGTATGAGGAAGCGTAGGTATCAGTAATAACCCGACTTAATTATACTTGAGTGCACAAGCATAATATAAATCAAATAACGACTCCAAGTAGCTTAGTTATGGTGAAATGAGAACTGTATTGTTTGTAAATTGATCTTCCTCCTAAATCTGCTAAAACTGTTTATCATCTATGAAAGGGGTTGACAGCGGCTGGCTGTCAGAGCCGTGTTGACATGTACGTCTCTGATTGGTAGAAAGATGCTGCTTTCTACCAATAGGACTATTAGTTATTCGCAGGCCGTGGCCGAAAGTGTAGCCATTGGTGTAACTTACACCAAGGTGAGGAAGTATCTAAACTTTTAACAGATATTTTATCTGTTAAAATCACAAGTGGCTACAAGCCATTTGTGTGTGTAACCCCGTTACAAGTGGGGCCTCTTGACATTTCACAGGTCACTTTCGATTGTACACTACGCCTTCTAGATTTCACTTGCTCAACGATCACAAGTGAATCTGCATCTTTCCGGCAACCCCTTCCCAGCAGCATGGATTAGAACGCAGAGACGGAGGCTCGGCTATGGCTGGGCAAGAACTTCGTCGAGCACGAGAATGAAGCACTGCAGCAAGAGTGCCGCGAGCCGATGGAGGAGGCGTGGAGAGTCGCGATGCGTACTCGCCACTACATCACAGTTCAGTGCTTAGACTCGCCGGGGGATTCAGTCTGGATTGTTCTGTACCGGTACAGCAACAACAAGAACATTTTGAATGCGACAAGCCTCGCGAGGTAAGCTAAAATGTATATGCATAGTCCAACCACTGTAAACAAGCAGGAAAGCTAGCATATTTCCATGCGTGGGTATTTCGCTATTCTTCGTCGAACTTCCACATTGCGCTGTGCACTCGCATTAGCATGAGTTCTCGGCAGAACAAATCTGTTCAGAACTAGCAATGGTAGATGGATCCAGGAGTATTCGGAGACGAACACTACGAGCATCCTCACAACCAACGCAAAATAAAATTAGCCGGTTTATAGCTAATTCCGTTAGGATTACCTTTGAATATGTAGAGTAATGTTGGCATTAATTATAATAGATTATACCAACTAACGAGAGAAGAAACACTTTGTTGTTTGAAGGTCATATAATGTTTCAATCCTATATTATTGTTCTTGATAATTGATTATAAGGGATATTGGCCATTGTAATTATTTTCCTTCATTCATCCCCGCGAAAACAAATATTCCGATCGACATCCGGTTCATTTTGCCAGTTCGCCATCATCATTCTTTGTTTTAGCGTTTCGAAAGGTTATTTGTCGGCGTTCATTGAACCATCCCATCGCATCATCCGCCCCGTTCCATTCCTTCGTTTGTTATTCATCCCGGTTTGTTCCGATTCATCCCGATAGCCAGTGCCCGTTGTTCCAGCTCCAGCTCCGTTCCATCCACCATCGTTCCCGACCATGATCAGTCCGAGTTCCCCGCCCAGAGGCCCAAACGGCTCCATCCGTCCACCAGTTCCGCCCCGTTCGTCATACCATTCCGGCCACCAACCGCCCCACGCCCAGCAGAGCTCATCCGCCCGTCCGCCATCCAACCGCCGTCCGCCGATGTTGTCATCAGCGTTCCATCCATCCGTCCGTTTTTTTTTTCCGCCCATCCAGTTTCACGCCATCCGTCGTGCCGCGTCCTGTCTCTTGCCTTTTGTGCATTGTTGCTGCGCGGCTTTGAAAGCTCGTTGTGAAATCGTCCATTCTATTTCCTGTAATTGTGTTATGCGTATATTGAGTATCAGTGACATCATGTTAAGCAGCGACGCCACATTGAACAGCGCGTATGGTCCTTCACATTGGTGATGTATCATCACGTGTATGATTTTGACCTTTCCTCGCCGCTGTACCACGCCGCACTGCTGCAGCTGCCTCGTCAGCGATACAGATGTGATTCCAATACAGACCGTCATACTTTTAAAAGGTAACTGGAGTTGTGTTTAATTTTGCAACGGTGTGGAAGTTCAAGTCGTCCACACTGTGGATGGTCTCTTCATTTTTCTAGAAGTTCTACAAATCACCCCGATTTATTGATAGGATCACCGCACATGTACACTGTCTACGGTAATTAGTCTGAATAATACTATTTGTGTTTATGCTGAAAGGAGGACACTACCATAAAATTCGGATTGAGTGAGACACTGGTAAAAAATATCATCTTCTATTGTAAAAATGCAAATCCCAAAATATCTTTACGCCGTAAAAAAAATATTGGTGTGGCACCATTTTCGATCCTCACACGTTGCGAGCTGACATCCCTCCCGAGCTGCCTCCGGGCTTCCAGCAGAGCGGCATGACTAGGCGGCCTAAAAGCACGAACAGGACGAAGCTAAATGCCCTCTATGCGCAGGCAGGCTTTATCGTCGTGGCTGCAGCAGCTGCCGCTCGTGCACACCGCTCTACACTGTATCGGTGGAAAGCCCAAGTCACCACGATCACTGCCGTAGCCAACGAGGCCCCGAACAAGAGCTACGCAGATCCTGTTAATGTACGTCCAGAAGCTGGACCTGGGAAAGCAGTAATTTTATGATAGGGCGTTAAAGGTATGCTTTTATTATCGTACAAATAAATAGTAGATTGCTTGGCTGAATCATCGAAATGCTAAAAATCGCTTTCTTCGTATTTAACTGCGTTATTTGCTTATATTTCTATATCGCTTAGATCCAAAAAAATCTTCGAAAAGGACACCGGGCGGCACATTCATTTCTTCGGCACTTCCGTAAGCGCAATCATCTCTCCATTCGCCGCATCACTCACAAAGTGTAATGGGCCTATTTTGGCTCGCTACTTTAGATTACACGTGCGCCACGTGTATGAGGAAACGTGGGTATCAGTAATAACTCGACTTAATTATTCTTGAGTGCACAAGCATAATATAAATCAAATAAAGACTCCAAGTAGCTTAGTTATGGTGTAGTGGGTCTAACTTGACTCACTACTTTAGCTTACACGTTGCGCAACGTGTATGAGGAAGCGTAAGTACTTAGTAATTACTTAGGTTAATTATATTTGAATACACAAATATAAGTTAAGTAACAAAAGGATTTCGAGTGACTTAGATTAGGTAAAATGAGAACTGTATTGTTTGTAAATTGATCTTCCTCTAAAATCTGCTAAAAACTGTTTATCATCTATGAAAGGGTTGGCAGCGGCTGGCTGTCAGAGCCCCGCTAATATGCATGTCTCTGATTGGTAGAAAGATGCTGCTTTCTACCAATAGGATCTTTTGGGTATGTGTGGACCACTCACTGTGGTGGTCCACTTCAATGTATCCATTGGTGTGTCTTACACCAAGGTGAGGAAGTATCCAAAACTTTTAACAGATAACCTATCTGTTAAATTCACAAGTGGCTTGCAGCCACTTGTTCGTGTAACCCCGTTACACCATCCCCCCCTTAAGGTTAGACGCGCGGGGTCCCCGCACGTCAATCTTTTGGAATTGACCATTCGTCAATTCTTCGCGTAAGGAGAAGAAATCCGCGCTCATTCAACGATGAGCGCGCCTCAGAAGAAGTCCACAAAGTCGGTGGGGAGTCATCTCTCCATCGACGACTACTTCGAACGCCAGAAGGCGAAGTATGGCGACGTCGTCGACTTCGACGACGACGATGAAGATATGGAGGGCGAGGAGGACTCGCCCTCAAAGCGTAAAGACTCAGTGTCGAGCGAATCGCTCGACCCTCACGCCAAGAACGTTCGTCCGCGTGAAGGGGACGAATCGGACGCTTCGAGTTCGAAGCGTTCGCGTACTGAGAGCGATACCCCACTTGCTTCCGCTGGGGCTCAGTACTCCGCGCGCTGCTGCTGCAGCGCGTGATGTCAAAGCTCAAGGTTTCTCCGCGCTGAGCCTGCAGCGCGCGATCCATGGATGCCGTCCGCGTCCGAGATCGCGGACCGGTTTGGGAACTCGGTACCTCCGAATGAGGTGCCGCTGTACGTATGCAGCGCCATCAAAGATGACGCTGTGGTTGCCGAGCTGCACTTTGATGCGGAAACGCATCAAAGGCGCGATACTACATCGGACTCTTTCATGAGCTCCGATGGTTTCAAAGCAAGAAGACCTCTTCTCGCAGCAAAGTGCCCGAATGGCAGGCACTTTGTCAAAGCTGGAACGCCTTTGTTGATGAACTTCAACAAGAGGCCGAGTGCTTACCGTGATCGGATTAAGCAAGCGCGTGATCGCTTCGAGACGTACTCGAAGCGTGGAAAGCTGGAGCAACTTCATGTTGCTGCTGAGGAGGCAAATGTGCCGTGCGCTGTGCCCGAGGGCTTTCAGTGCACGAAGTGCTTCAGGCGCGGTCCGCTTGAGCGACCGCGACTTGAACGGGTACACGTCGTTCCGTGTGCCCGAGAGTCTCAAGAGCTCCGTGCTAAGTTCTTAGCACGTGAGGGTTCGGGCGCTGGCGATGATTGCAGCGCTCGTATTACTTCCGCTGCACCAGCGCGTACTGCTCCTCGTACGCCCTCACCATTTCCGGAACGTCCTCCAGCAAGACGTTCCGCGGCTCCCATGTATCTCGATGGGGAGGAAATCCTCTCCAACGAATACGAAAACGAGCCCCTTGAGGGTTCGTTTTCGGGATACTATGGTCAACAATCCGCTCAACAATCCAGCGGGCTGAGCCGTGGGCGTCACGGATCGGCGGTGGCGGGGGTGGGAACACGCCCCGGGTATGATCAGCCCCGGGCTGATCAGTATGCGCCTCTCCACGACCGGGTGACCGCCGTGGAGCGTCTGCAGGGCGCTGAGTTCGCCGCCCTGAAACAGGAGCTGGCGAACCAGAAGGCTCAAGTCGCGGCGGTCTCGCAGACCGCCTCGAACATCCAGGTCGAGCTGGGGACCCAGATGAAGGGGTTGCTCCAGCGCGTCCGCGCGCTGGAGGAGAGGTTGCTCGTCGCCGAGGCCAAGTCCTCCGCTTCTGCCTCGGCTCCTGCCGAGGCTTCGGGTCAGTCGAGCTAGATGGCTCGTGCTGCAGGTATGGCTTCAGCCGTCCGACGTAGAAGGTCGGATGGAGGCGCATGCTAGACGGTATGTCTAGCGTGTATGCGTTGCCGTGCCGTGCCAACACAGTGAACGGCCCGATGAAGCGCGGAGCAAGCTTGCTTGCTCCGAAATCCGAAACTGCATGTCTAGGCAGGTTTTGTGTAGCTAACAAACTAACGAACCAACTTTAAATTCATTTTGTGTTGCCTCTGCCCGCATTGTCTGCGTTCAGCTTCTGTTGATCAACAGAAGCTGCTATATGTCTTGGACAAACCGAATCACGGCTTGTCTTTTGGTGATGAAACTGATTGCATCCGAGCTGAAGTCATTCAGCTCGCTCTCCGCTAGAGGCCCGGCCTCTGCGTGGTTCTTTGCGGTGTCTGCGCCCTGCGCAGACCCGTGGTCGTTGGCCTTGTTGTTGGGGGAGTCTGCGCCCTGCGCAGACTCATGTGGTTTGTCCATTGTTGCAGCTGACACTGTGCAAGTGTCAGCGGTTTCTGCGGCTGCTGTATTGCAGTCGTAGATCCTCCCCACTTAAAGTGGGAGCCATCACTCCGAGTAAACTCGGTAGACGTGGATGCCGCATGGCATTAACGTAGAACGGTGTATGCCCGGTCGAGGCATGCACTGAGTTATTGATGGCAAACTCTGCCATCGGTAAGCACTCGCTCCAGTAGTGGAACGAGTGAGCGTAGCTCTTCAACATATCGACGAGCACGCGATTCACGCGCTCGGTTTGACCGTCCGTCTGCGGATGATCCGCAGTCGACATGGAAAGCTGGCTCCCAAGAAGTGTAAACACTTCTTGCCACAGATGCGCTGTGAAGCGCGGGTCTCTGTCCGACACGATGTCGGACGGCATGCCATGGTGTTTGAACACCATGTCGACGAGCAGACGGGCCGTCTGCTTCGCGGTCACCTCTGCTGGCACCGCAGCAAGATGGTACATCTTGCTGAAACGGTCTACAAAGACCACAACACCGGTGTTCCCTCCGCTATCCGGGGGAAGACCAAAGATGAAGTCCAAAGACATGGACTTCCAACACTCCGACGGAGTCGGTAGTGATTGCAGTGGAGCCTGCGCGAATGGCGCAGGCTTCACGCGTTGGCATACCTCGCAAGCACGGATGTACTTGCGCACCCACTTATACTGGTGGTGCCAGTAGAAGTCGCGCGTGAGAAGGACGTATGTCTTCTCACGTCCGAGATGTCCCGCAGTCGGGGCATCATGATACTCGTACATGATCCTGAGTCGCAGGTCATGGTCATTTAGCACGACAACGCGATCCGCGTTGTCGTCGACTGCATTGTAAAGCAGTAGTCCGTCGTGCACACGAAAGCGGTGTGCACGCGCTCGAAGGTGCTTGGGCAGTTTCTGACGGGACTTGTCAGAAGGCGCTGTGCCATAGGCCAGCAAGAGCTTCGCGTCCGCGTCGTGCGCGTACGCGGCCTTCACATCATCCAACAGAGATGATGTGGGTTTGCTCGATCGTATGGCGTCAATGGCATTGACGTCAACAGCTTCTGCATAGTCCGGCCGACGTGATAACGCGTCGGCCACCACGTTCAATCTTCCGGGTTTGTATTCGACCCGGAAGTTATACTCCGCAAAGAATGAGAGCCATCTCGCCATTCTTTGTGAAATGTGTGGCGACTTCACTGCGGTACGCAGTGAAGCATGGTCGGTGTAGACCACAAATGGTCTACTCCCAAGCAAATACACTCGGAACTTTGCGAGTGCATACTTCATGGCAAGGAGTTCCTTGTCATGCACCGGATAGTTGCGCTCAGCTGGCTTCAGCTGACGCGATTGGTAGACGACACGATCACGGCCCTCGTGATCGTGCTGCATCAACGCGCATCCGATCGCGAAATCGGATGCGCACACACTACGTGAAATGGGCGATCTTGGTCAGCCACTGCCAAGACCGGCGCCTCAGTCAAGCCCCGCTTGACTGCATCGAATGCCTTTTGGCAATCGGGTGTCCAATTCCACACAGCTTCTTTCTTAAGAAGCTGTGACAGCGGGCGGATCTTGCCCGCATAGTCCTCCACGTACTTGCACAAGTACGTGGCCAAGCCAAGGAACTGCCTCAGTTCCTTGACACTTGAAGGCGTTGGCCATTCGTTAATCACTCTGACCTTTTCTGGGTCAGGGCGAACACCATTCTTCCCTACGAGACACCCGAGGACGGGTATCTCGCTCGCCCCGAAGATACACTTCTTCAGGTTCGCGTAGAGCTTATGCTTTCGCATAAGCTCGCGAAGCTGCCGGAGATGCACCCTGTGCATCTCTACGTCGGTCTTCCCGTCCACAGCCCGGCTGTGGATGAATACATCATCGAAGTAGCTCGGTGCGAAGTCGCGCACCCAACGCAACAAGTGCGTCACGCACCTGTTGAAAGTCGCAGGGCATTCTTAAGCCCCTGTGGCATTACTAGCCATTCCCAGAGCATGCCGCTTGGCGTGCTCACTGCCGTGAGAGGGATATCGCTCTCACGCATTAGGATTTGATAAAATCCATCTCGCAAGTCGAGAGCACTGTAAACGGTGCTCCCGGCCATCGAATCGATGATAACATCTTTTCGTGGTATCGGCGTCTGCGCCGGTACCGTCGCATCGTTCAGCTTGTTATACGCATGAACGATGCGCCATCCGCGCTGTGGCTTCTTGACACAGAACGTCGGAGCACTGTGCGGGGACTTTGATTCCCGCACTTGTCCTGCTTTACGACGACTTTCAAAGAAGTCGTCGATCGCTTTCACTTGCTCTCGCGGCAGTGGCCACTGCCCCGTGACACAGTACTTCGTGCCCGGCACGAGATCAATCTCGTGCTGAATGCCCTTATCCTGCGGAAGCTCCGCAGGAATCTCTTCCGGGAGTACGTCTTTGTACTCCCTCAACAATTTGTAATAGGGACTCGACTTCAGCGAGTCCCAACCTTGTTCCTCGAAGCGCTCTCGCTTCGTCTTCGCACTGAGAGTGTCTTCACTCTCAGTGGTACTTCCCATGAAGAGCTGCCTCAGCTCTTCGCTCTCGCTCGTCGTTCTTTCGCTGTCCGAAAGAACGCAGACGTGTTCGATGCGTCCATCGTGCAAGTCGCGCGTGAAGCGCTTCCAGCTCATGGCTGGAAGCGAAGTCAACTCCGACGCCGTCGTCGGAGGACTAGCGAGTTCCATGTCACGATCCTGGAATCCACTATCGGTGCGCGTCAAGACGCTTAGCGTCTTGACATTCGGCGTCACCGCCGCAGTCTGCCCAGCAGACTGCTCTTGTTGCGTATCGGTCCCGGACCGAGACTTGCGCAGCGTTTTCCGCTTGCGCCGTCTTCTTGTTGTGCGGAGACCGGCTCCGCACAGTTGTTCTTCTTGTCCAGGCCCGGCCGTGGACAGTCGTTCGCCGGCGGACCCTGTCCGCGGGCGCGCGGTATCAAGCCCGGCTTGACCGCATTTTCCTTCGTGCAGCCCGGCTGCACGGTAATGTGTCCCTTCGCCGGCAGACCCTGTCTGCGGGCGTGCGATATCAAGCCCGGCTTGATCGCATGGCGCTTCGTCGTGCAGCCCGGCTGCACGACAGCATGCAAATTGCGTCAGAGCGGTACGTTTGCAACCGTCCGCACTGTTTGCAGCGTCAACTCCCGGAGTTGACACGCCTTCGTCACCTCGACGCCATTAATTGGCGGAGCCCCTCATGACCGAGGGTGCGTCGGCTCCCGGAGCCGACGCGTCGTTGTCGACCTGACCGCTTCGGGTCAGGGACTGTCCCTTACACGCTTGAACGTGGGTGTTGGTTCCCGGAACCTGCACATCTTTTTCTTCTGACGTCGGCAGCATTGCCGACGTTGGTCTCGCTTGTGCCCGCCCTCGCGCACCACTTGGGCACTCCGGGACAGCGGCATTAAGCGCTGTCTCGTCTGGCGAGTCGCGTGCACCTGCTGGTGCGTGCGCTGCGGTAACAGGCCATCGCTCTCTGTTCCGCTGTCGCGGCCGAAGCACACGAGCGTGCGCTTCTTCCAGTCTATCACCGGATCATGCCGTGCAAGCCACGGCATGCCCATTACCACGTCGAACTTATCGTCCAGGTTCAGGACGATAAAGTGTTCGACAAACACTCGTTGTTTGTACGAGAAGCGCACGTTCACGACGCGCTTCTCGGTCTTCACGATGGCACCTGTTGCCAGTCGTACCTCCAGAAGACTTCGAGGTGTATCTACCTCCTCGAAGTCAAGTCTCGACAGGCTTCGTAGTCGAACAAAGTTGTTCGACGCGCCTGAGTCTACCAAAGCTCGAAGAGAGTCACTCGCTCTCTTCGAGTAAACCTTCAAGATGACTAGGTTCGGCCTGTCATCTTGTTTCTTGCAGCGAGAGCTAGTCTCACTGGGGGCTGCAGTCCTCAGTGTCGCGTGCCCGATGTCGGCACGCGTGACTGCATTATTAGTAGGGCGCCCCGCGCCTACTGGATGTTCGCGTTTTTTGTCGGCCCGCGGCGTTGCCTAGCATCGCCACGACGGCCTCCTCCAGAGGGCATGGGAGCTGTGCACTCCCATGCAAAGTGTGGGATCCTTCCGCAACGGAAGTATCGCACGTTACCTCCCTGCTGCTGGTAACCAGCAGTTGTTGCGTTCGAGAGGTCCATTGATTCCGGACCTCCCGTCCTCGCTACCGGGTGCGGTTGCGGCCTCGGTATGTTTACATGGAGTTTAGCCTGCCGCAGGCTAAACTCTTCTTGCATGGCAAGAGTAATCGCAGCTTCGAGAGTACTCGGGTACTCTCGGAAGAGATAGGTCTTCACAGGCCCATCTCTAAGCCCCTTCATGAACGTGACGACCTTGGTCGCCTCGTCAATCGGATTGGTCACGATATTTGATACCAAATATCGTGCGCGCTGCGCGTAAGCATGGACGTCATGCTTACCCTGCTGAAGGTCGAGGAACTCCGCCCTCGACCGGAACTCGTTTTGCGGGGGCTCAAACGCTTGTTTGAGCTCCTCTTTGAACACTTCGTACGTGCCGAAGCGCATAGGATCAGAGAGTCGGCGCCCGTACGCGCAACTCCTTGCGCATTCGCCAAGGCAGGACATGGCGAATGCAACCTTCGACAGCGGGTCGACGATGCGTCGAGCCGCTATGGCTGTGTCGAGCTCGACAAGCCATCTGAGGAGAGGCTCGCCTTCTCTTCCCACGTAATTGCTTACGCTCAATTTCAATGATTGAGCATGCGGTGTCGTCCCTGACGACGCCGTCGTTGAGGATGCAGTATCACGCTGCTCCTTCATGATGAATCCGAGAGCAACACCATGTTGCTCCGTCGGCGATAGCGTACGCAGCATCGTAGCTATCGCCGCTTCTACAATGACTGTTGACAGTCGTTGGAGGGCTTCCCACTCTGGGTCAGACAGGTGGGGGCAGTCAGCGCGTGCAACATGCGTTGCAGGCGTGTTGGAGCTCTCCATGGGCACCTCCGTGCTCATGGGGTTCTCGGCTCCGCGTTCGTACACCTCGCACGAACGTCAAGCAGTCGGTGGTTGGACGGACTACAAAGTGCTACCAGGTGTAGTGGGTCTAACTTGACTCACTACTTTAGCTTACGCGTTGCGCCGCGTGTATGAGGAAGCGTAGGTATCAGTAATAACTCGACTTAATTATACTTGAGTGCACAAGCATAATATAAATCAAATAAAACTCCAAGTAGCTTAGTTATGGTGAAATGAGAACTGTATTGTTTGTAAATTGATCTTCCTCTAAAAGCTGCTAAAACTGTTTATCATCTATGAAAGGGTTGGCAGCGGCTGGCTGTCAGAGCCCCGCTAATATGCATGTCTCTGATTGGTAGAAAGATGCTGCTTTCTACCAATAGGATCTTTTGGGTATGTGTGGACCACTCACTGTGGTGGTCCACTTCAATGTATCCATCGGTGTGTCTTACACCAATGTGAGGAAGTATCCAAAACGTTTAACAGATAACCTATCTGTTAAATTCACAAGTGGCTTGCAGCCACTTGTACGTGTAACCCCGTTACAGTGGATGGTCTCTTCATTTTTCTAGAAGTTCTACAAATCACCCCGATGTACTGATAGGATCACCGCACATGTACACTGTCTACGGTAATTAGTCTGAATAATACTATTTGTGTTTATTGCTGAAAGGAGGACACTACCATAAAATTCGGATTGAGTGAGACACTGGTAAAAAAAATCATCTTCTATTGTAAAATGCAAATCCCAAAATATCTTTACGCCGTAAAAAAAAATATTGGTGTGGCACCATTTTCGATCCTCACACGTTGCGAGTTGACATCCCTCCCGAGCTGCCTCCGGGCTTCCAGCTGAGCGGCATGACTAGGCGGCCTAAAAACACGAACATGACGAAGCTAAATGCCCTCTATGCGCAGGCAGGCTTTATCGTCGTGGCTGCAGCAGCTGCCGCTCGTGTACACCGCTCTACACTGTATCGGTGGAAAGCCCAAGCCACCACGATCACTGCCGCAGCCAACGAGGCCCCGAACAAGAGCTACGCAGATCCTGTTAATGTATGTCCAGAAGCTGGACCTGGGAAAGCAGTAATTTTCTGATAGGGCGTTAAAGGTATGTTTTTATTATCGTACAAATAAATAGTAGATTGCTTGACTGGATCATCGAAATGCTAAAAATCGCTTTCTTTGTATTTCACTGCGTTATTTGCTTATATTTCTAGCTCGCTTAGATCCTAAAAAATCTTCGAAAAGGACACCGGGCGGCACATTCATTTCTTCGGCACTTCCTTAAGCGCAATCATCTCTCCATTTGCCGCATCACTCACAAAGTGTAACGGGCCTATTTTGGCTCGCTACTTTAGCTTACACGTGCGCCACGTGTATGAGGAAACGTAGGTATCAGTAATAACTCGACTTAATTATACTTGAGTGCACAAGCATAATATAAATCAAATAAGACTCCAAGTAGCTTAGTTATGGTGAAATGAGAACTGTATTGTTTGTAAATTGATCTTCCTCCTAAATCTGCTAAAACTGTTTATCATCTATGAAAAGGGTTGACAGCGGCTGGCTGCCAGAGCCCTGTTGACATGTACGTCTCTGATTGGTAGAAAGATGCGGCTTTCTACCAATAGGATTATTGGTTATTCGCAGGCCACTCATTCTGGTGGCCGAAAGTGTAGCCATTGGTGTAACTTACACAAAGGTGAGGAAGTATCTATCTTCTAACAGATATCTGTCTGTTAAACCACTAGTGACTATTGTCAGGCACAAGTGACTGTTGTCACTTGTGTGTGTAACCCCGTTACACAAAGGATGCAAAACGCGATCCGACATGAGGTATGGCCTAATAATTTACCTATTGTGATCAACTTGCGCTATCTAACATTTTGTTGTATTTATTAGCCTGTTACTGAAGAAAAAAACATTTTATCATGGGAGCAACGGCCTGAAAAGCTCTCTACCATATACAAACATGGACCAAACGGCTATATTCATCGATGTGGTCGGCAAAACAACTATTGACTTCGTTGGTAACCCCACTATAGATGTTATTCAAGGTAAAATCGCATTATTATTTATATAATACTTTTTGTAATATTTATAACGTTTTCTTCATGTTGGCAGTGAAGTTAACAGCATACAATGTTCGGTTTTCTTGACGGCATTCGCGACAGGGGAGAAATTGCCCCCACGGATTGTTTATGGAGGGGTGCTGGGGGGGGGTCCCAAAGAGTGTGGAAACTGAATTTCGGCCACGTCAACGTACTTCACACTGTGCAGAAGAAAGCTTGGTGTGATGAAAGCGTGTTGATAGAGTGGTTTGACAGAGTAAGTGACTTGTTTTGGATCTACAAAACCATTTTGCTGTTTTTTATTTGTTTTAGATTTGGAAGCCAAGCGTTAATCCGTGTCGCCTTCTCATATTAGCCTGTTCAAAAGGGCACAAGATGGACACAGTCCGCGCTGAACTGCAGGATAATTGATGTACCCAAGTAGGAGATCGTGACACTGGGGTCATGGATGGACACAGGGTCCGCGTCGTGGATGGAGCCGGGGTGCCGGATACTTCTGCAGTAACCATGGTCGGGGCAGGTGCCGATGAACCCACGCTTGCCGCTACAAATGGCGTCATGGAGGAACCCAACGCGTAGACAAGATACCCTTGCAACTCATCTCGAGGATGAAGGTGCCACTCTAGAGACTGGAAATGCTACTAA
This sequence comes from Phytophthora cinnamomi, assembly GCF_018691715.1. NCBI lineage: Eukaryota > Oomycota > Peronosporomycetes > Peronosporales > Peronosporaceae > Phytophthora > Phytophthora cinnamomi. The sequence continues at coordinate 719,986 of NW_027150933.1, forward strand.
ACCGCTCCGCTGGTCTGTCGCCCTACACTGGATGTTACGACAACATTGAGCTAGTGAATCGCGTTACGGCGTCTAGAAGACGCTACCACGAGTCAAGGATGAAGGAAGAGATCGTGCAAGTCCAGATCGCATACGTTCAATGGAGGCTCGCGTGTGTGCTGGATAGTTTAATGAACAGCACTGAGAGTGCCGTGCATCTCGCAATACCGGTTGATCGTCCTAAAACAAATTCGGATTGTTTTGTTGCTGTAGGAACACGCCTAGGCGATGTCTTTGCGGGTGTACGTGCGATCACTCGCTTCCCTCCAGACCCAACTAGCGATCGCCCAGATCCTTCATTTACTGCTGCGCGAGTGTAAAGCGCCAGAGAGAAATATCGAGGTGCAGTAGCTGCTCTCTACAACAGTGGAGTATAACTACAAAATGTCTCAAACCCATCAATCCTTCCGCCGCGGTTTCATGGTATTTGGAAAGTCCGAAGGGTTCACCTGTTTTTTTTTTTCAATGAATACCGGCTCGCATTAAACGGATTCGAAGGGTCGAAAGGTTTCTTTTTTCTAGACACTACTAGCTCGCTATAAATCAATTCGTTTATCGTTTCACTTTTGGTTTTGTAATAGTTGGGGGTACGCGCTCACGGTGAGCTCGACGGACAACGGCATGTTGACGGCGAGCGGGACTCGTGGGACAGACGCAAGCGTCCGCGAGTGGTGAGTGACGACGAGCAGTCAGCGAACGAGGTGGTCACGAGCAGCGAAGGCACACAACCCAGGTGGAGAGCGGCCGACACCGTTCAAACCGGCAGTGAACGGCGCACGACGTCGTGCACGTGGAGGTGGGGTCCTTGAGTGACGATGAAACTGGTGGGCGAGACGCGAGATGCGAGCGACGTGACCGAAGCGGGCGGAGTGAGCGATGGAGTGAGCGGCGGGGATCTCGGCGGAACGATGGTCGGCAACCCCGGTGACGAAGCGCGAAGGACCTGGAGTTACCAGCCTAAACCCCCTCCCCCCTAAAGTGTCCGTTGCCACGTGGATAGCCCGCGTGGATCTTGCTCTGAAAGTCGCGGAAGAATCGGTTCAAAGCAGTGGTCCGACAGGGCTCTATACTACATCATGGGCAATAAGCTCATGAAGAACACGGCGCGCCGGTGGGTCAATATGAACGACCGCATGCCTAGCCGAGAGAAGACATGGTCCAACTTGTCGAAGGCATTGCTCAGACGCTACGGCGAGAAACTGGACAAGTCTGCCGCCGATTGGCGTGTGAACATGAGAAGGATGATGCCCGGCGAGACGAACGCTGATTTCGCGGCGGGCCTGAGAGACGTAGTGGGGCGCAAACGAGTCGGCGAACGCGCATTACTAGCGTAGGTCTACCGCTGTCTACCCAAGACTACGAAGAAGCTGGTTCGACAAGAGCCTAAGCCTAAAACGCTGGAAGAGGCCGTGGACAAAGGGACAGAGATGGACGACCATGGACAACGTGGCACAAGGAATCATCAACATCGATCTCCCGTGGGCTACAGCTCCGATTCCACACCTGATTCCCATTGTTGGGACCGCTGGAGAGATGACAGTGCTCCGGGGGATCGGCGGCACGAACTTGCCCACAAAGATGACGGGTGCCGTGAAGAATACCAACGGCGGCGTAGCGGTGCGCCGAGACGTGGAACCGGTGGCGCTCTTTACGAATCCGCAGGGGTGTACAATGACTACACCGGCACATGGGATCCGCCGCCTGGGCACATCTGGAACGGCAAGTACCGGTACGAGCCGCGCGAGACGGAGCGGAAGCGAGCAGCGGCGACGGAAGCGACGACGACCAGTATGCAGGCGATTGGGAAGTCGGTGGTGAGGCCAGAGCCTTAGACCACGCGTGAAATAGTCGACTCGCGCAGCGACGAGAGTGACGCCAAGCCGCGGAAGAAGCGAGTGAGGGCTGCTGTCCGTCAGGTTGTCACAGACGAGAAGCGGGGCAGGGGCGACGACGCGGTGGAGGCGAAACGAGCGACTGCGAGCGGTGGGCAGCCGAGCGGCAGCGCGTGTTTCCAGTGTGGTCGGTCTGGCCACCGGGCGATGCAATGTCCCTACGGATCTAAGTGTTATGTATGCAATAACCCCGGGCACTACGCCCGCACATGTCTTGATGACGAAGGGAGACGAGTGTATGAAGCAACGAGGGTAGAAGGCGCGGATGACGCCGGAAAACGGCAGTCGGACGCGGTAGGGGGATTATGGCGTCCAGCTAGCTATGGGAATCCCCATTTGGCGGTGAAGGTCGTGCGAGATGGCGAAAGAGGACGTGTCGCAGCGGTGCGAGCGGCTGTGCACGGAATTGAAACGATGGAGGACGAGAAGGCGGCAACAGGGAGAGGGGTGCAGAATGAGGAACAAGACGAACAGTCGGTTGCGGCGACGGAAACGGTGGAGGTTGAGTGCCGCGACGGCGAGAACTAGGAGATGAAGACAATGGACGAGAGCGAAACGAGGAGCGAGGACGAGACGCACGTGGCGCGTGCAGCCCCAGTGCGCGCACTGCTAGGGAAAGCAGGGACGAACTCGGTCGGCGTGACGGAAGTGATGGTGTTGATGAGGGAACACGCGACAGCCCGAGCCAAAGAGCGTGTGGTGCGCTATGTCGCGACAGTTAGGCCGGCCATGACTTCAGCGAAAATCGTGAAGGCGACGGCCATGGAACCGCAGGCACGCAGCAGAGCAGGTAGGAGGCGAAGAAGATAACTAGCAACGGCGAGTGCGAGGGTACGCGTCGAGGTAGCGATGATCGGCGTGAATATGCGACGTGAAGACGGCGACGGCCAGCGGCAACGCCGACCCGGCGAAAACGAGCACCGAGCGTCGGGTAGGGACGAGCCCCGACGAGTTGAGGTCGACGGTAAGGACGGTGGTTCGGCTGAAGATGGCGGCAACGCCCAATCTGCCAAAGATGTTGATGCCGGCGACGGACGTAAGACTGGAGAAGGCGGAGGAGACCCATCCGCTCGCGCACTAACTTGACGAGCTCGAGGCGTGGTAGACGCGAGTCCGGTTGGGACAGAGGAGCCTGACGCGCCGAAGGTTGCGTCGGACGTGGTCGTGACCCCGATGACGATGGACTAGGACGACAGCGCCGGTGAGCAAGTGCTCTCGACGTATTCGGAGGTGCTCGACGTGCTCCAGGACGAGGGCTCGATGACGTGCAACGAGCACTCATGGCGAGGCGACACGCACAGAAGCAGCGTTGGAGTAAGGTGCTCCTTGCGAAGCGACGCCAGGATGAGCGTGAGAGTGCTGACGAAGTGCGACAAGCTATCGAGGCTTGCCGTGCAGAACGAAGGCGCGTACTCGATGACGCGCTGGACGAACTGAAGCAACGTCGCCGACCGCGGCGAGACGAGCAGCAAGGTGGTATAGCGATAACACGAGGCGAGGCAGCACGTGTCAGTCTCGTTCAGCGCACGCGAGACAGTGGGGAGCGACGCGCTGGTCATTACAAGTCGGTCGAGTACGTAGGTGCTGACGATGGCCTACCTACGGCGACAGTGCTCGTGGATGGTGAGCGAAGGCACGTGACGTTGGACAGCGACGCCAGGTATACTATAGCTAGCACCGGGTGGATGCGGTACGGCGATCGTGTGTCGACAGAAGCCCCTGTAGATTTTGTCGAAGGTATTCGCGGTTTCGTGTTGGACGTCGTAGGCGTGTGGCGGTTCAGGCCCTTGGACTCTGGGCCTTAACCGCCTCCTCCTTGCTCAGCGACACCGGCTCCGAGCAACTTCCAGTCACGACACTTCCTCCGGCGGCTCAGACTGAGAGCCGCACAACGGTCTTCACTCGCCCCTCAGACCAGAGTGGCCCCGAGAGTTGGCTCGGTCTGAGCCTGCCTTGATCCAGGGTTCTCGCTCTGCACCCTGGGACTTCCGCCCACCACGCCTTGATGTAGGCGACACAGCGAAGCTGGGAACCACTATCCCAGACTATTCGCGCCACACGGATACCACTAGCAACCCCAGAAACCACTATCCCAGGTGTTGCTCTGTCAAAACCTCAGCACGGATTGCCTTCCACCCGAAAATATGAAGCACCGCCAGGAAACCAGCCAACCAGCAAGTAAAACCAGCAAAACCAATGTCCCGCGAGCGGAGTATACAACAACGAAAGCAAACCGGCCGAAACACGAAAAGGCTTGGTTGTTGGACTTGAATTTATTTGAAATTTGTTGAGCTTGACCGTAGAACACTCGTATCGACTCCACTTGGCCTTGCGTGCGCCGCCGGGGGCAGCGACGTGGTCCCTGTGAAGCAACACGCCCGCCGGCGCTAAACGAATTCTGCAGCGTGTGGTCTTCGGGGCAAAACAAACTGATTATTATCATGCACATGCACATACAAATGGCCTTCCAATCATGGAGAAGCTTCGCCTGGAGCCAACTGGGAATGATTGAGCTCGGAGGCAGCTGGTGTGGCCGACGCAAATCTGGGACCATAGCGTAGCGTTAGGAAGAACTAAGTCAAGGGATTGCAAGAGTGAGGAACACACGCCTCACCCAGCCTGGAATCTGCGACAGATTCTGGGTTGAGTGGTCTGAGATCAAGGTCTAGCCGCGAGGCAATTTCTGATTTTGGATTCCGCATCGCGACAGGGCGCTTTATCTCGAGCGCCCACGACAGCTCCAACAGTCCTAGCTGCAGGCGTCAGCGGGTACGACAGCGGGGTGCAGAGCGCGCGGCAGTAGCTGTGGCCCCTGATGTGGGTGGTGCGGCGGTAATGACGACGGAGGACGTAGAACAAACGCCAGAGACGGCGGCAAGAACGATGAGGACGGTGAGCTCGTCCCCGACGGCAGTGATGAGCTGCATGGACGGCGGGAATACAGGTCTGAGTGGAGCATACGGCGTACCGACGGGTGTAGCAGCGAACCCGCCCGATGACCAGGTGTCAGCAGCGGGTGTGAACAAGGACCCGACGACGAGGCTAAACATGCAAATCTCGACCGTGAACGCGACGGCGAGCGACGACACGACGAGCGAGGATGCGTCCAGACTCGCGGGCTGCGGGTCAACGAGCGCGACACGAGCGCGATGTGGCAGTACGCCATCTGCGGCTGCTACAGCGGGTACGGCGACGATGGCAGTACTGCCGGCGGCCAAGAAGCCATGACGGACGGCACGACAAAATGAGAGCATGGCGGAAGTGCGACCTTTGACAAGGGCTGCGGAACGACACCCAGCGACGAGCTATGGAGATGGTGGTTGGTGATGGCGCGGCGGAAACGGCTGCAGACACGAGCTGTATGCCGAGAATGATAGCTAAGCACGGCAGCATGACCTACAGATTGGCGGTGTCGATGAGCGACGGACGAACCACGGTGAGCGAGCGCGTCCACAACGAAGGCAATGTCGACGGCGATAAGTGCAAGGTGCAGGCGGCACAGCGAGGTGACGGCTCACTTCAAGCGGGGGTCGGAATGAACGGAGTGTCCGGCGACCAGGCTACGAGAGCCGGGGGCGATGTGAAAGTCCGTGCGACAGCGACGGCGTAAGGTGCGGCGAAAACGGTGCAGACGGAGGCATCAACGCTGCCTCCGACGGCATCGGCGACGAACGTGGCGGACGCGGTGCATTCGAAGGCATCGTTGTTGACGACGGCAAAGCCGACAACGCGCATGATGGTGATGGCGGATTCGGTGGTGCACACAGCGGCGGTGACAGGCACCGAGAAGGCCCGGAAATCCGTAACTGCTCGGGGACGAGGCCCTGACGACGATGCTGATAATAAAGATGATGACGTGCAAGGGTCACGGCGAGTAGCGCACCCCATACCGCGCTCTGATGAATGAGCGCCGACGCCGATGCGGACAAAGGTAGCGGCTGCGCCAAGGACGGAAAGGGGACAAGTTACGACGATGGGTGCGACTGGGAATACTCGCTCGAAGGCAAAAATAACCTTGAAACCGAGCGGCGCACGGGCGTTGACGACGGATACCACACCCCTAACGCGTACGAAGGCGAACGCCATGTCATGACCTGATGAAGAACGAACATCCAAAAGAAAGACAGCGCCGAGGTGGACGCAAACCAAGGCGGCGTCACCTGCTGAAGGTAGACGAGGACACGAGCAAGGGCGAGTCGGCCCAATACTCGGCAGCGATGGCGACCAACCACGAACGACGAGTGAGTAACTCACGACGAACCTGGGGGAGCGTGCAGCACGACGAGTTCATGAGCCTACACTGCAGCTGACCGACGACGAGATTATCGAGGCGCAGACTACGAGCAAACGGGTCCAGAAGCTGGCCGTGGGAGGTGTCCATCGGGGCAAGACGGTAGAGCGACGGCACGGGCTCCTGATACTCAACGCTACAAAGGGGAGGCGAGTATTTTTACCTCAAGTGTTGTGGGCGGTGGCTGTCAAAGAGCCCCATGACTCGGTATGGGCCGGTCACTTAAGAGCTCCACACACGTACGCGCAGATCACGCAGGTGTACTGGCAACCCGACCTCCAGCAGCAAGTTAACCAGTGGGTTCGTGGGAACCAAGAGTTTGACAGCAGGAAGGCGAGACCATGGGAAGTGGTGCCGCCATTGGGAAGTTTACGTGGTGGCAGGTAGGCCCTTGACGTGGCGAGACACCTGCCAACGAGTGGCGGTGGTCAGCGCTATGTATTGAGTACGTAACTAGGTACACAGTGACTACGACGGAGTAGCACCACACTCCAGATAAGATGGCGGCGTTTTAATGCTGCATGTAGTGCTGAAGCTTGGTCCATTTCGCGATCTTCTGAAGCGCCAGGGCTCACAGGCAAGGCGATTAGACAACTTGTCTTTTTGCTGTAGGCTCAGCAAGCCGACCCAGTACCGTAGAGACCTCAAATGGTGGGGCTAGTGGAACGTTTCCACCGGACGTGGAAGGATTGTGTCTCCATCTACATGAACGATGATCGGCAACATGATTGGGATACCTGGATGGACTTTGCGGTGTGGGCCTATAACTCAGCGCAACCCTCGACGGTGATGTTGCGCCCGAACGAGCTGATGGTGGGCAGAAAACTGCGCAACCCGGACGAGCCCCCGTGATAGACGAATGTGACGGAGGCAGGCGAGCTGAGCGAGTACCATCAACGGTTGTTAAAGTCGGGTGAGCAGTCATGAGCACGCTGAATGAGCACGAGTGCATGAGCAGCAGCGCCAGGCAAAGTATTATGATCGAAAAGCAAAGCGGAGGCGTACCTTCGCGCCAGGTGATAGCGCGTGGATGTACCGGCCACCACTAGGGCCGAAGGCTTCAAAGTTTGTACATCAATGGCTAGAACCTCTGCGAATGGTGGAACCGGAGGGTTATGACAACCTGTTGCTCGAACGAGAGGATATAGACGGAAAAAGCGAGTGTTTCATTGCGCATGAGTCATTTTTTGTGTCTACCTTCTAGTATATAAAAAACGGCTCGTAGTCGCAATGCCGCTACGTTAGCGACGCAGAAATTTCGGCTAGCTAGGGTTGAAGCTGCAGGACGCCAAACATTTGTTTCTAAAGCTGCAACGCACTACTGGAGGGCGCGCCATTGATAGGTCCAGCTCACTGCCCAGCAGCGGCGCGTTCACGTCGGCCAGCGTCTCCACGTAGATCGCATGGTCGCTCTCGCGCGTGTACTCACAAAAGGGCATCGTCTCCACCGTGGCGCGCTCCATAATGGCGGCGCTGGTGTGCAGTTCCATGATCTGCTTAGAGGAGAGGTGTCGATAGTTGGTCTGTGTGTGAGTGGTGTTCAAGTGTCCGGTGGGCTTGGCCACTCTGCGCAGGGCGAAGCTGTGGCAGGAACGTCCGCGGACATTTGCGCTGTCCCTGCTCGTGGCTGGCTGATTCCGAGGCATCTATAATACTCAGGCTTGTTGGCGGCTCTACTCTTGGAAGTGCGGGGCCGATATGCGGAGCTTTACGTCCTGCTAGTTGTGGTGGTGGTGGTGTCTAATTCTGGCTGCGATGATTTGTGCTTTATACGTTTGCCGTTATCTGACCAACGAAAACCATAACTTTATCTATTCGTTTACGTAACGTTTATGTACGATAACAAAAAACTGTATTCATGGACTAAAAAGCTGGTGTTTGTTTCGTTGATTAATGTGTCCTATTACTATCCTACACCGATGTTCGAGCGTGTAGCACAGGACATTGCAATCCAGTTGGAGTACAAAGATGGGCGAGAACGAGAAGCTGTTCCGACGACACGCGTGGCTGTACGAGCAGCGACAGCAACTCCGCAGCCAACAACAGCAGCAGAAACTACGAAGCGAACGCGATGAACAATGGAAATTAAGGTTGCGTGGCGAGGAACGAGTTACCTCTTGGTTGAGCTCCGGCGACGAAGACGCCGGAACAAGGTCGTACATTACGTACTTGAGTACGAGCTGCACCCAGCACGAAACGACGACCAGCGAAATTAGACAGGCGCGAATGACGAACGGAAGTGGGTATCTGCCAAGGGGACGACAAGCTCTTCAACGCCGACATAGTCGTGGAAGAGTGTGTGGATGAAGAAGCCGTGTAATAGGTGGGCGTTCGCGCTCACGGTGAGCTCAAGGGACAACGGCATGTTGACCTCGAGTGGGACGCGTGGGACGGATGCAAGCATCCGCGGGTGGTGAGTGAGCAGCAGCCGGCGGTGAGTGACGACGAGCAGTTACGGAACGAGGTGGTCACGAGCAGCGAAGGCACACAACCCAGGTGGAGAGCGGCCGGCGCCGTTCAAACCGGCAGTGAACGGCGCACGACGTCGTGCAAGTGAAGATGTGGTGCTTGAACTACCTCGTGGAGCTGAATTCGCGCACCCAGTGTAGGCAGTGCGTGCTGGCAAGCGGCAGTTAGTACAGAATTTGCGCGGCGAAGAGAGCGAGCGGTGGGCTTTTTGGAATCTGCGCGGTGAAGGACAAACGGTGGCGGCTTTGTTGCGGGGAGTGCAGCGAGGCGAACTTCGACAAACACGTGCGACAAGAGAGATAGCAGTTCGTGGGGTTTGAGTGCCTCGTGGACGCGGAAAGGACAACGAATGGCGACTGCGTGGGCTTCAGTTTGTAGTGACGAGTGGTGGGCTGCGGTCGGAAGTGGTGGGTGTGGTTGGCTAGGTTATGGACGGCGTACGGCGTGAGGAGGAGCGTCGATTGACACGAGGTCCCGGTGTTCTGGAAACCCGGACGTGGGCGCCAGGAGTAGTTGGTTGTGTCGGCTAGTAACGGACGCAGAACATTGAGACGAGGGTAGTAGTTAGCAGTAGCTAGCTCTATCCGTACGAGTTAATACAAAGTTGGACGGCCGCAGACGTAGGCGGACAGTCCGGCAGGGGGGGAACCAAGTGGGTTCCTGACGGCCACCAGCGAGATCGGGTTGAGCGAGGCGACCCACGAGGACACGGCGCAGTATCAGCACTGGGACCGGCAAGCAGGTGTTAATAGCCTAGTTACATTTTAATTTTGGCACAATTCTGCCGATATTTCTCATTATTTGTTTAGTCTCGCAATACATCGGTTTGAAGTATCGGAAAGATTTCCCGTTCTTCTAGAGATTACTAGCTCTCAATACATAAATTCATGTATCGCTCCACTTCTGTTTTACTGGTTCTGGATACCTCGTTATTAGAAAACGGTAAATCTCCCCATAATTCTACTGAGACTGGTTTCTCCGGGCAGATCACTGTATGCATTGTATTATTCATAAATTGTATGAAATAGGCTAACCTACCTTTCTGATTTATTCAGAATTTAGTAGGAACTGGATTGAAAGAGTTCTGGATGCATGAGGCGGCCTTCCTCGCGTCGCCTCTGCTACCACGGCTGCGTTCGATACACTGCCGTCGAGCGCGTAACTTGCTGGTACTTCTGTATTCTGCGATGACACTGTGGACACCTACCGGTTTGCTTGATACATTTGATTGTTTGTTTCTGATGCCACGCTTTGCAGTGTCACTTTCTGTGTTGATGCTGTCCGTTTGGATTTGTCTTGCCTACGACTCGATGTTTTAGTTTCCGACCCTCCCTTAGAGGGTAGATTTTTGGTGCTCGGGGTTGGAGCTACAACGTGATAACAAGTAAGAAACTTGAAGAAGAAAAAAAAACTCGCACGAGTACAGGCGCTACTCTACATCCCCCAACCAGCCGTTTTCAGGCACTCCCGCTCTATGCGTTCTTTTCATTGACCACTTCACATCGTTGGTATACAGCTCGACTGCCTTGTGAGAGTCCACTTCTCCGTCCGAATCTGGTCCATTCTCGTCCTTGTTTATTTTTCCCGCTCCGCAGACTAGTAAACGAGATATCGGGCGTTGGTTAATGTCGTGGTGACTGCTCACAGAGGGTGCTGCTTGAAGCAAGTTGAGCGGACTCATCATCTACAGACGGAAAGTGCCCCTCTTCACAGTCAAACAGCAGCTCGAAACCATTTCTGTCATGTTCATTTGCTTCCTGGTGTCTCAAATTTTCAGAATCATACTTCTCTTCATCGTCATCACCCCTTTCGTTGATATCCTTCCAACTGCGATCTAAGACACGAATTCGAAACCCCACAGCCGTCTTAGCAACGACAATGCGCTTATCCCCAGTAACACGTCCGCAGTAACACGTCCGCAGCTTGTTTCAATTCCGTTGAAGGTGCAGTAACGTAATCTCTCGGAACTGGTTTCTGGACTTCAGCGATCTCGACAAGGTCCGAGAGCTTCAGAAGTAGACGATGCATGTGAAATTTGCGTCGCTGCATCAAGGATTTGATACTGGCGTTGTACACTTTGCAAGGATTATTTGTCGCGTCATAGCCTCCCGGTGAACGGAACGCCTGCCAGGACCAACATCGACTTGACAACCACTGCTCTTGAAAATAATCAGCGAGCGCCTCCAAGTGAGATGTATTTCTTCGTTTGGTTAACGCTTTGTTGCGGCAGTCGTAGAACTCATTCACATCCTCACCGAAATGCATATCAAGTATGGGTCGGAAAATCATCATGCGATCCGAAGAAGACATATGCCGAATTCGTTGCGCATATTATACATGACGTCAAAAAGCACATGAGATCTTTGCCTTAGTGTATTTATATACGCTTCTTTCGCGTCCACCACGAGTGTGTGGATGTGCAGGCGACTTCCGCGGACCTCACGGACCATCGCAGCAAAACCTTGACAACACAGTCTGTATTCGAGTTCGGTACGGCGACTCACCACGAAAAGTACAGCGATCTGATACGATCGCGCTATATCTCTTAAACCACATGTGATGATTGGATACCCGATATCACTCAACTTGAACGTCGCGTCCGCGTGAAGAATGGAGAACTGTTCAGACGTAGCGTACACCAGACTGTTCTCGAAGAGCATAACGGATCTCAGGCCAATTATAAATGGGTCATCATCTTCGCCCGAGCCAACGTGTGTGTAGCCGTAGGAGTCTAGTTTATAGCCGAAGAGGAGGGCCTCTTTCTTGTCAATACCAGGTTTATAGCAACGTTCTCGTACGAGAGCTTCAACAGATTTGACAGCATTCTTGGAGCCTTGGTCGCTGTGAATACGACGAAGGTTTTGAATCTGGTGTCGAATTGGCAACACATGGGCTGGAGCTGTAGTTGAAGCTGTTTTGTTCATGGTGACCATAATAACGCGAGGAGGGACACTCGTCGTGATGTGCAATAGCATCCTTCATGATCTTGATCATCTTCGGTTGATGTTCTACAGTGCAATGAAGCGCTCCGCCGCCATGCGGAGCTTCATTCACCATGCGGAGCTTCATTCACCTTCACAACCCATTTGCCTTGCCCACTACGGTGCTGTGCTTTCCATACAACACGACATTTTGTGTCAAACTGAAGGCAGGTGTTGCTATTACAGTGAAGGCGTCGGTGGTCATAGTATAGGTGCTACAGTATACGCGACAAATCTTGAATTGCACCGTGTTGAAGATAGCCGAGCAGCACATCGCTGTAGCCCTGAATTCTTCGAAGGCTTCCTCGCTCATGAGAATCGCAACTGTACGCCATGCTTAGGCATTGTTGACGTCATAGTAGTAATCACCCTACCTACGGTTCTGTTTCGTCGCAGAAGCCGCACTGTTTAGTTTTTTTTTGCGTTGTTTCCGCTCTATTTTATACCCTTTTTGGCTCGGGGCTTGCGTACTATTTTTAGTGGGGCTGGGCTGAGCGCTATAATCAGTGTTCCCGGGAGTAAACTGGCGTATGCCAGCCAAGCAACAACATTTTGTATAATCCTCCACACTTCATAAGCGTTTTGTATGGTTTGACCCACGCAAATATAATTTGGCACACAATCTGTATGGAATACATTAGAATCGTGTATAGTCCAACACGCTCCTCTGCAGCAGCACAGATGATCTTAAGAGTTTGTTTGAAGGACAGAACGCTGGCAAAGAGCTGCAAATGTCAGGTGCGCTGACCCACCACATGCTGCATTGCATGATCCACCTGGAAGGCTGTTGTCTGCTGTTCGACGCAAACGCCATGCGTCGGCAGTGACAGGTCGCTTCAACCGCAATCTCGAGCAAGGATTTCCAACCCACGTGGTTCCGGATTCCGAAGCTGTTCCACGGAACCGGTAGGCACAGCGCGAACTGCATTTACTATCCGCCTACAGTCACCATTAGGGGGACTCAAACCTGCCAAAAATAGCACTAGTTTCTCGTTTGGTTGATCCCTGGTTTTCGCCACGAAAGGTTGCTGGTTTCGCCGACCTACGCTTTTCTAAACAAGAAAGTGCTGGTTTCGCGCCAAAATCTTCTTCTCGAGGCGATGCGCTTGCGCGCGAAGGTCTTCGCGCCCAGAATCGATGAGGATCTTGTAACGGGGCGGGGGTATCGCCTTCGTTCACATTTTAACTTGCCTACCAGCGGCAAAGACTCTAAGCACACGCAGCCCCCTCCCTCCTACCCCCCTGTCTTTCATTGTGGGCGCGCCATGGCCTCCAGCAACGAGGCGAAGAACACACATCTTACGGAGGCTGACATCAAGGTTCTGCTGTCTTGGATCGAGAGGCCAGCAAACTTCGAGAGCATATACGGCACAAGTGGGAAGACTACAGTAGGGGGGAAGGCTAAGATCACGAAGTCGGCAGCGTATACGCAGATGGCCGCACATCTCCGCAGCAAAACCAAGAAATACGAGAGTCTCAAACCAAGAAATATGCAGCAACGTTGGGAGAACGTGGTGAAGAAGTTTCGCGAGGTGCTCAAGCTGCAAGGCGGAACCGGCATGGGCCTAACAGCTGCCGAGATACGTCAAGGTGTGTCCCTCCCAACCAAGTTGGAGAAGATGTGCCCGTGCTTCTACAGGCTGGAGGCTCTTTTCGGTGAGCGGCCAAACATGAACGCGCATGCTACGGTCGAGCTCGGCGCTGTTGTATGCACTACAGTCACTGAGAGCGTGCCTACCGAAACGAAGGTCCGAGCGCTAGCCTATGCGTACGAGAATGATGATGCATCCAGCTCGAGCCCTCACACCAGCTCTTCTGGAGGCAGCAGCACTATTAGTGATGAAAGTGACGACATCGTTGAGCGCCCACAGCGCATGGCTGGTCTGGCGTCAAAGACTGCAACAGCAATGTTTTCTCCAGGTACACCGAATTCGCCATCGCTTGACGAGTTTCAAGACGATGATTTTCCTCCCAATCCGCTTGTCCAGCCGAGTAACTCTACGCCTGCTACACCACAGCCAGCACTACCGCAGCCATCACTACAGCGCAAGCGAGTCGCGAAAATCGAGATAGCCAAGTCTGCAAAACGAGCAAAGAAGGACAAGCAAAAAAAGACAGCAAAGAAAACCATGTTGACTACCAACTCAAACGCTCCCCAGCCTCCGCAAAGCAATTCTCAACCGACCGACAACAAACCCACACATGCTTCTGCTCACGAGACGCGCATGTCATAATCTCAGGCTTATGCTAGAAACGCAGAGGCCAAGATTGAGTTTCTTGGAGCTAAACTCGAGGAGGAAAAACGCCAGTGGAATGAAAAGCAAGCTGTATTGCGGCAACAGAATCTGGACGAGCTACAGGAAAAGCGTTCTGCCCGGAAGCAAGCTCTGCTGATTGAGCTGATTCGCCAGAACAAGTCCGCTGAGGACATTGAAGTCTTCATGAAAATGGTTGAGTGATCACAAGTTATGACCGCCTCGCTCTCAACGATCATGCATATCCTCTCTGGTCACGTGCCCAAAGTATTCCGCCATGCTCACGGGCCTTCCGAATGGAGCGACGCTTAAGTTCGCGTCGAAAACCAAACTCATCTTCATCGGTATCAATATTTGTTTGATTTTCTTCATCGTCCAATTCGCTGTCCGACTCGCTTTCATATTCCTCAGTCCATTCATCAGCAAAATCTATGAGCATGTTGTGCAGCACCACGCAGCCGGTTAACCACAGGGTAATTCTCTTTACGTCTTCTTTCTTGCGTATTTGAATACGAAGCTCTTTGAGAGAGCTCCACTTCCCCTTCAGAACGCCGATAGTGTGCTCGTTTACAACTCTCACGTGGGCCACGCATGTGTTAAAGTCTTCATTCGCATAACCTTTCATGTTAGACTTGTACGAAGGGACCAGAGTATTGCAGACAACATCAGCTGGGTAGGCCGAATCGGCAATAAGATACTCCCCTTGCGAGAAAAACAAAGGCTTGTTCGTGTTGTTCGCAATTGCCATCTCGCGAAACACGGTACTGTCGGCGCAGGAACCTGGCCATCCGGAGTAAAACGCAATAATTCTTCGACGGTCATCGCAAACTACTTGAGCATTGACACTATAACGATGTTTCCGATCGAAGTAACACTCACCATTGACTGCAGGCTTTTGGGAAAGCGGAAAAGTAGTACCATCAATGAAGCCGACACATCCACGAAAACCCTGTTGTGCCATACGGTGAGATGTCGACAGCCGCCTCGCATTATCTGGCCACACGACATACTTAGCAGAAAGGTCCTTCAGTGCGAGAAGAACACGAGTGGTGTAAAGAGCGCATGTACCTTGGCCAATCCCCCAGAGCTTTTGGGTTCTTCCTAGTGACACGCCGTTGCCGTAATTTCCCAAACGATCCAGCGCAACCGCTAGCTGCAGCCACACCGGTGCCTGTCCGCAAGCAGAATTGTTTTGAAATATTCCGTGACACTCGATGCCCGATACGATACGGAGAAAGCTGGCATGACTAACCCTCGTCATTTGGCGGAACTGCTTAGGTGAGAGAGACTGAAAACCGCTATCACGGAATTCGATACTCATAGGAAGGCGTGTATGGCCCTCCAAGTATCGACGAGACTCCACCAAGACGAGTAGAGAGGTAAGCTCCTCAGTTGACGACGGAAGCTCCTCGGGATCAACCAGTTGCCGCGCCATGTCGTCACAGCTTAGGTCATGTAGCTCTTCCTCGTCGTCCTCTTCGATAATTGCAACAGCCAAAACGGCAATGATTTCGCCGAGTAAGCGCTGGCGCTCGCTCACACGTGGCATGCTGCCGTCTGTGCGGGGGGATCTTTTCAAAAGTGGCAAGCGCCGTTTGAATGCCCCCTTTGCGATGCCAAACCGCTGCTGGTTTCACGTTCTCGGAAATGCTGGATATCAGAACGCGCGACTGCTGGTTTTGATTGGCGTTTAGGCAAGGTTTGAGTCCCCCTATTGGTACCGTACGTAATGCACGAAATAATCGGCTACTCAGTGTCCGAACGCCTACTATAGTACTGTACGTATGTATTCGAACTGTAGGTAAAGGAGCCACCAGCGCGATTTCCAGTTCTTTTGGCGTTCGCTACTCGTACTACAATATTACTTGGAAGGGCTTCCAACTTCAAGGCCATGAGACGTCGCGATCCCACGGTATTTTCTCGAGATAAAGCGAGGAGCTTGTTCACGTGCCTGTTACAGATAACGAGCTACATCTGTCCACGTGCGAGGTGGGCTTCTTCCTGGTACCAACATGAAGTGAAAATCCACTCACAGCCCTTACACTACGCGTGGTTAACCGAGCTACTGTTGTCAAGAAAGATGATTAGCTTGGAATGTTCGTACATTGTGTGGTCCTGGCTCACTTCGTTGAAGCAGAAGGTGTTACGGATCATCGTTCGATCCTCCGCTGCTGCCGCTGCAAAAAGTGTGATTGTACGGTAGTAGCGACCTACAGGGCACTGATCCTCCTCGTGCAACAGGCGCACGGCCTTCATGTCCGTTGTAGTTCGCTTTGCTGCCTGGTGTGGCGTGCAGTACTGTGGCTGGGCTGTTACTGCTTTGAGTGCCAGAATTTTACTGGTCTGCCATTTGGCGCACAATTCGGATTTTTTGCCGGATCTGTCGTTTCCCATTATCTGTGGTGTAATTTATGTTTCGCAAGAGAGTTTCTCAAGAGAGTTTTTCGCGAAAGAATGTTTTGGAGTATTGCAAATCTAAATATTGGAAATGTTATTGTAGAGCTCAACTGCAAGATGCCTGGTAAGTCCAAAGCCAGGATATCAGCGCCAGTGTCTTCAAAGAGCTCGGTGGCCTTACGTGGCTCACCACTTGGCGAGGTGACTCGTGGAGGGGGCTATCGAACACAACTAAGCAGAGAAGGAACCGTGTGCTCTGGATCATTGTGGTCCGCCTTCGCCGCTCGCGTCTAGCCAGCGCACGTAACTGCCGCCCTGCTGCCTCACTGAACTCGCGTACGCTGCTCTCTTGGGATACTTGTCCGCCTTCGTGTACCACCCGGTTCCGTTGTGCCCCAGAGTGATGCTATGCAGATCTTACATACTAGTAGTAGGACCGTCATAGACGCCATCGTCGAAGACGGTAGCTAACTTAGCTCGAATCGGTCGAGAAGTCGGAAGCTGCCCTTGACGCGTAGTTTATGTTATAGTATGCAACGGCACAACTTGTATTCTGCTTCACATCAACGTCGACCAAAAGCTCAGCTACCACTGGCTGCTACGGAATTAACTGATGGTCGTCCAACTAGACAACCACACTAAAATTTGTAACGGGACTTGACGTGCTCCAGCACACGACGCAGCATCCATCCATCGCCAGGGGTGACTGTCATCGAAGAGCCAGCCTTCATGATGCAGACCGGGAAGTTCTCGTTAGGCTGGTCCGTCGTCTCGTAGAAGTCGGGGAGACCGAAGCCGTGGCCGATTTCGTGAGCCACAATCGTCAGCTGTTCCTGGTCAATGGACGCCAACATGTTGTCCGCATCGACGCGCTGACCCCAGTCGCCACCGGCGCCGCCGCCCTGGCCCAATGTAGGCCACAACGACATGTCGAACGGCTCGCCCTTGCAGCCACTCGTGTCGGCGCTGGCAGCGAAGTCCTTGTGCTTGTAGCAAGCCTCAGGGCACTGCGGAACGCCACCAGAGTCCTTCTCGCCCGTGTAGATCGTGCCGAGTGAGTCGTCGCTCCAGCCGAACAGCGAGGCATCGCGCGTCGCCCAGCCCACGATCTTGACGTCGATCTGCTCGAACGGCCAGCAATCATACCCGATCAGCCACTTGTTCCACGCCTTGAACTGCCGGTTGAGCATGGCCTCGAACTTGGACGCCACTGACTTCGACAGCTTGTTCGTGCTGTCCCAGCGGACGCAGTACGAAAGCTTTCCCTTGTTGGTCACGAGCTGGTCGAAGATGTAGTTCTTGAAGTCCGGGACGCTCTTGCTCATTCGCTGTGTCCAGACCCAGTCCACGTCCTTGGTCGAGATGTAGGCGTTCGGGTTGCCGACGACGCACTTGTCGCTGCCCGAAGTGACATCGCCAAAGGTGGCGTGGCCGCTGGAGTTTCCAGATGACGGGGCTTGGGCGATTGATCCCTCCGTGGAGGCTTGCGTTGGAAGTGATCCAGTCGTGTCGCCGTTGCTTGATCCTTGGTTCGTCGGAAGTGAACCAGTGGTACCGCCGTTGCTCGACTCAGAGGACCCTGTCGCGGGTGTCTCCGGGGCCTCCGTTGCTGTTTGAATAGGAGAGTCCGTCGTCTGCTGGTTGGGGGTGTCCGTCACCGTTGGAGTGTCAGGGAAATCGAACGAGACGCCCGGGGCCGTCGTCGCGGAAGGAGCTGACGGCGTGGGCCGCTTGATGGTGCATTTCGCGGCCGACGTGGCAGAGCTGCAAGCAGCCAGCGCAACAACGACAGCGATCAAAAGGTGTCGTGTGGAAATTCGAGGCGACGCCATGGTGGAGAAAGCGGAAATGATGCCAAGGTCGGACGGATTAAAGCGCGATGGTCGCCTGTTCGCTTGCAGCGTGCTGTAATGGGGGTGCACAATATCGCAAGAAGCTGTTCGGGATTGGCCTGCAGCATTGCCTCTACATGTGTTGCATTTTGCCTCGTTCGCCAAATGGATCCGTGTAGAATAGTGCGATAACGCAGCTTGACAGCGGTGAGATTTGCACGAACAATTCCTCAACACCTGCTGGTTCAACAATTGTTATCGCGAACAGACAAATTCAAGCAGAGAACCGACACGCTCACGAACAGTAAAATGATGGGACACGTACACGCGGTTGTGAGTAGCCAACCTCTCCAACTGAAATTAAAGAAGCTGTCGCTTTCTTCGCAGACGTAGTTACAGCTTTGCACCAGGACAAGTTGGCTCCGTGAAGGCCCATCTCTAGGTTTGTCCCGGGTAATTTCCACAGCAGTATTGTATTGTGGAATTCTTGGGATAGAATGTACGGACATCCACGTTTTTGCTGGTTCCGCTTCACCATCAGCGGGATCGTTATTATCTGATATCGCGTAGACAACCAAATCGTAGAAGATAGGCTGATGGAGTAAATACACGTTCAGTTATACGCAGAGGCAACTTACGGTACTGTATTGTACAGTAGCTCTACCCGCATATACTTCGATGTTTTTAATTTTATTCAAGTTTATCTACGTCTCGAGCTGCGGACACCTAACGTGCGTTTGCTGTTCGTGCACCTTTAGATGGAGGTGATGAAAACCCCCAGCTTGAAGTACTCTCTTGTATTTTTGACCAATCAAATTTCGTTTTGCGCTGTTGTGACTAATCTTCGTTTTGTGGTACGCTCGTGATAAACATCTGGTCTAGAGTCAGTTGAGAAAGTCGTGTCAGAATTAAAATCGCTCCTCTACCTATTTGTAGGCCGCACGTTGCAACTCGCATCTCCAACAGCGATGCGCCTCCGCGTGGCACGCTGTGATGTAATATGGTATTCCGGAATATATGCCTGTTTGAGTCGAGCACGTGCAGGGAGCACGCTAACCCCATCATTTCATCAAAGCCGTTGGCCTCATAGTTCTCACGAGCCTGATCCCATCGAGGCAAAAGTGATCCATGAGCAAAGGGATCGAGTTGGAACGACGATACGGCACTGATTGCTCTTCTTTGTTTTACACGATGTCGTCCCGATCGTGTGGCTTGTAGATCTGCTCGTGCATACGAAACTCAGGATTGTGGATAGCGAACGAGAACTCGTAATCATTAATGATTGCGAGCAAATAAACAAACCATCATCGGTGTGCGCGAAGCAAGAAGAGCCGGCGTGTCTGGCACAGAGAAGCTCTGGATTTCATCATACAGTAAGATCTGCTTCTAACCTGCACACTCTGTTTCTGCCAGTACCTCTTGAAGTATTGTAGGAAATCCAGCGTGAGTCGTTCCATCAGATAGAGTTCGTTCATCGTCTTAGCCCAGGTTACCGCGACATAACATTACGTTTTTTGTGGGTTAGGAGGACGCATTGGACGGCGCAAAGGACCGAGCATCATTCGATCAACCGTGGGCTTTGACATTTGTCGTTTACTGGTTGAAGTTGAGTGCTTCGATTGAGAGAGTGCTGTGATAATAGATGATATATTTGTAGTGCGTCTACTACTTTAGCACATATCTGCCCCCCCCTCCCCTCATGTTACGCGAACGTTAGCGCTAAACAGCAACCAGGTTGTACTTGTCACGCGAATGCCGACCCTGAAAGTCTCAAGCAACACGCAACTGGATAATAAATATACTATCAATATCGGTATCAAATCTAGCAGGTTCATACCGATACATTATCCTGTTATCACCTTATAAGTGATTCAGGCATATGCGTTTATAGAGTGATTTGCACCTGCACCCAACACTCTGGGTAAAATCTAGAGAACCGGTACCGGGCTTGCATACCGTCTTGTCGCACTCAGATAGTTCTAGGTAACTGTTTTTGAGTACTTGTAACTCAAGTACCTAGAACAGGCCGCGCACGCTTTTTCAGACACCCTTTCACGAGTTTTTCCTCACGTTCATACCCAAACAACATGTCGTCTCCTTGTTTCAAACCGCGTTGGCTCGGCTCGGCTACTAAGTAGTAGTCGGGATGTCTTGCTGCGCGAGTTCCAGTTTCTAGTTCGAAGCTCCGGAGCCAAATCGTGAGTTCCGGCTTCAATCTGTACCATAACATCGGTACGTATACTTTTTCGCTCAATTAGCACATGGTTATACATTCCTCAAGGCAATAAATTGCACAACGATGTATGCATAATTAGCGTTTTACATACACCTTTGTGCAGTACCTTCAAGTACGTGTGCATCGTCGCGCATGGTGTTCTCTGCCTAACTTCCCATTTACTGACTCCCCCGCCCTCGCCACTTGCCAAGCCAACCCACAGACCTCGGCGCCAGCAACATGGCGTCGCCCTATCCGAGTTCCCCGCTCGTGGGGCGCAAGCGTCGCGTTGACAGCGAGGCGCAGCCGCAGACCCCAGCGCGGCGCCGCAAGGTCAACACCTCCCGGGTTAAGCAAGTGCTAAAGCGACAGGGCTCCGGCAACTCTTCAACCGACGGCAACAAGCAACATCAAAAGTCGTCAGGCACCATACTTCTCAGCAGTCCGACCGACGTGTTCGACGCCCCGGTGGTGAAAGTGCAAGTGCAAGTTCGCGCCAAACAGGCAAAAGCGAGCGGCTTGCCAAACCTTTCGCCATCCCTTCAACTCGCGACAAAAGTTGATCAGCAACAACCAGAAGAAGCGTCCGAAGTTGAAGCTGAAGAGGAGGCCGAGGCACTAACGCCTCGACCCGCAGCCGCGGCGCGTCGACGGCCCCCTCAGCGCCCCCCATTGAGCCGGAGGCGAGCTGTGGTCGTCAACCGCGCGAGGTTCGGCGTGGGCATCGTCCGCTGTCGCAGCTGGCGACTCAATGGGGAGGACACAGAGACGGAGGATGAGAGTCCTCCGACGTCTCCGCGGAACCCTTCGCCCCGGTTAAGTGGTGCTTCCGCGAGTATCTTTCCGGTGTCGGTCTTTCCGGTGTCGGTCGTGCAACCTTCGGGTTGCGCATGTTTAGATGAATTCGGCAACTCGGTCGGTGAAAATTTGGAAGAAATCGCAGTGTTGCCGATCGACCCGAGCCAATCGTGCTTCGACACCAGTTACGGTGAAGACCGGTGGCAAATCCGCCCCCCTTCTCCGGACGAAGAGTTCGAACCTGAAAAATCGTGTTGCGCCGGCAAAATTGGGGAGAAAGGGGAGCATGTACATGCGAATGAACTCGAACATGAACACGGGAGAGACGTTGAAACGAGTTCGGTCGGCTCGTGCTCAGCCAAGACCACGTGAAAATGTTCGACCACGACCCGAATTTCGAGATTAGAAGGACAAAAAGTTGGTATAGTGAATTGATTTTTGAAAACGAGGAAAGTACGGCGGCACCTAAAGTTTGCCGTCGTACCCGAGGAATAGTGCGGTCGAGAAGTCGACCATTGCGTCGTGTAAACGCTTCTGTAGAGCAACAATTTTACCACGTGCCAGATAAAATTCTTTCCGAGACGGAAGTTCGTCGATCGCTTTTTTGAAGTGCAGCTCGGCGCCGCCCACGTCACCACTGCGGGCTAATGCCACTGCTTTGTTTGCATACGCATAGCTGCAGCGCGGGAGGATTGAGATGGCAGCGTCGAAATGGACGAGAGCGGCAGACAACTCGTTGCGACTCAAACAAACAACACCCAGATTGAGGTGCGCGACTCCGGAAGACGGGTCCAACTCAAGTGCACGCTGGAACTCGGCTGCTCCCTGCTCCAAGTTCCCTTCCCGGAGACTGAGTGTGCCTAAGCACACGTGGACGTGAACCGACAGCGGGTCAAAGTGCAACGCGTCGCTGTAGTCTTGGCGAGCACGCGCCAAATTCCCCATCTTCTCGAGCATGATGCCCCGGTTGAGCATGTACAGAGCGAGCATCTGCTCATGTGAGCCTGTGAGATGAACCTTCGGGGCTGACGTCTCCATCTGGGCTAAAAGAGTGGCGGCAGCACTCGTAGCATTGCTGCTATCAACCGGTGAGGTCGGAGCTATTACCATGCCTCTCGATAGCCGACGTGGTCCGTTGCGTCGGATGGTCTTCCGCTCCAAGGCGTTGCGGTGAATAGTTCCACTCGAGAAAGCGTAAAAAATGTTTTCCAGGTTAGCGGAGGAAGACACGCAAGTGCGCACAGCGGCATCCATGCAAGCGACAGCGTCCATCCCTCGCCCTGGAAGCAGGAACAGCGCTAGCGCCTTGCTCTCCATGCACGTGTGGTTGAGAGGCTGGTCGCGTGAAATGACATCGCACTGGGTGATTGCGGCTCGCAACGAGTTCTCCTTGCGCAGGCAATTCGCCAAGTTCAGCCGTACATCAACATTCGACGGCTGAAGTCGTGCAGCGCGCAAGTAAAATCGTCGAGCTCGTTCAAGGTACGCTGCGTGCTGGGTTTGCTCGAGATGTGTCTCGCTCTTGGTGGCCAAGTTGAAGTATGCGTTCCCGCTGTCAACGTACGTGTCACGGCCCAGTCGTCCATACGCGGCAAAATGCTTGGCAGCGTCCTCGTATCGATTCAGCTGCAGCAACGCGAACCCCAATGCCCCGTGTAGTTCGTCGTCATCCGGCGCACTATGTTGAACTTCCTCCAGATCCTCCAATGCGCTATCAAAACTTCCCAGGTGACAACGCACGATTGCTCGGTTTCGGTGAGCAGCGACATCGCGGCCTCGTCCAAATAGCGAAATAGATTGGTTATACGACCTCTCTGCTTGAGACCAGAGCTCCAGCTTCTGGTAGGCCACACCACGGTTGAACAGAGCATATGCACGGGTCTCCGCGCTTGCAGCTGCTTCGAGCTTTATAGCTTTGTCGAAATCCTCAATAGCAGCGGCGTACGCAGCGAATTGACATTTCAGTACGCCCAGACTTACATGTGCACGAGCGTATTTGGGCTGACGCTCAGTTGCAGTCTCCAAATCGCGGAAAGCACGATCGTACTCCTCACCAAGTGCGTTTAGTTCGGCACGATCTACGTACGCGTCCGCAAGAAGGGGTTCCAATCGAATGCACTTGGACAAATCGGTGATGCTTCCTACAAAGAATTGCTTCATCATTTTGCGTATCAGCGCTTCATCTTTCATGGCATCTGCTCCCAGATCCTTCTCTACATCACGTGCTGTCAGCTGAGGTGCGAATTGCGAGCGAGTCATCTTCTGCGCCGTTCCAGCAGTAGTAGAAGCAACGTTCAGTTGAAATGCCACTCGCCACCGCATATACAACTGCATGTGCACTACACCACGCTCATAGTAGACACGTCCCTCCTTCGGAGCTAGCGAAATAGCCCTGTCATATTCGGCCAAGGCGTTGGCTAGTTGCCCTACCGATACGAACAATTGGGCCCGACGCGCATATCCGCGGAAGCTGGACGGGTCAGTATTCACCACTTTATCGCTCACACGCAGCGAGTTTTCAGTGTCTCCAAGCGAGTGAAGCGATTCGGATAACAACACCAAGTTTTCGCTTGTAGGACTCTCTGTGACAGCCTGTTCGAACGCAAGTACTGCGCTCTGGAAACGCGATAGAAGCTGATATGCTCGACCGCACAGCAGTAAAGCCCCCTTGCCATCAGCTTTGGGTTTACCATCCTTGGCAGCTTTAGCATCCACAGGAGTTCTCTCTCCTTGACGACTTGATGGAGAGTCTTTCATGACTTGCTCGACGAAGCAAATGAAGCTGTACAGGGCTGGTCGCGCCATTTTGAGTTTCAGCAGAAGCCTTCCGCGCAGCAGGTGTGCCCAGCGGTCATTTGGATGAGATCTTGTAAGACGAGTGTAATCGTGGAGTGCTGCCGTCGTGTTACCTTGGCGCGTATACGCTTCACCTCGCAGATAGATGGCACGGGCCAGACTAGCGTCGTTCGCCAGCGCGCTCGTACATGCCTTCACAGCTTCTTCGCAGTCGTGGTAATTGTTCAGGTAGACCAATGCAATTTGCAACCAGACCTCGGACAGTGTTGGGTCAGTGGCCACTGCTGCCTTGAAGTCTTGCAACGCGTTATTGAAGCGCAAATCGCGCAAATGTAATGCGCCCCGCACTGTGTACGCACCAGCGATCGTGGGATCCAAGGACAGACACCGTGAAAGGTGCTGCATGTTGTTGGCATGATGTGCAGCGGCTGTCTCGGCATCTTTAGCGGCACCAGTAGAGTCCTTGGTTAGCAGCAATGTCGCGAAGGCGCCTCGATAGAAATGAGCGACAGGATAGTGATACTCCATCACCACAGCATGATCAAAGTCTTCCATCGCATTTACCCTGTCGTTCGAGAGCGCATACAACCGTCCACGTTGAGCATAGATAGCGGCTACCAAGAGTTCGCGATCCACTGTAGACAGTGAGCGATAATCTCCCGTTCCTGATGAGGAAGCTCCACCCAAGCCACTGTTATTACTCGGGGTCTTTGGGGTCCTTGGTTTGCCGAGTCCACCACCTGGATCAAGAACGAGTAAATGCAGCAACCGCGTGAGATTCTGGATAACTTGCCGTAGCACAGTTGCATCCCCCGTGAACTCTAGAAGGCGAATCGTGAGATCGCCGACAGTCTCCACAACTTCTACTAGCGTGCAGCCTTTATGGAGTGCGTTCACGTAGTCTTGGATAATAGCTGCCAGCAGCTCCTCATAACGCAAATGTTCTGAATGATAAACTAGGTTTTGTTCCTCTCCCTCGATAGCGCGCAAGCGCAATGTTGCACGATCATAGTAAGCCCGCCAACAACTTCGGTTTAGTGCCAGCACGGACGTCAGGTCCTGCAAAGCTGCACCGATAGAGCATCCTCGATGGAAAATCTCAGCCCGCAGCAACAAAGCTTCAGTGTACTGCGGATGCAGCACCAGTGCGCGATTTACGTCTGCCAGCGCATTCTCAGCGTCCCCTATTTTGCTATGCAGACATGCCCTCAGCAGAAAGAGACGCTGGTCCTCCGGACGCAGTAGCAAGGCGTGGCTCAAATCCTTAATCGCTTGTGTCCAAAGTCCAAGTCGACGACAGCAACGCGCACGGAGCAACGCAGCCAGAATAAATTCGCGGTCGATAATCGCGCATGCTGAGGCCAACAAGATTGCGCGCTTCCAATCCTTTTCTGCTTCTGCTAGTAAAGCCTTCAGGAACAACTCGTCAACCGTCATGTGCTGGTCACCTTCCTTTAAGTAAGCGGCCAAACTCTCCACAAGGTCGGATGTCATAGATTTGATCGGAACTCGATTTTCACTTGTCGCGGATCGGGAGTTTGGTCGATCGGACCCACGGCTAGTGCTTATCGACGAGCCCGGACGGCGTTGTAAGGTAGCGTCATCGCGCAACACCGCTTCAGTTTGTGTAATCACCGACATTTCTTGGCGCAAGAACGACTTCATGGCTCGCTTCGCGATGACATGGCGACAAATCCGCATAATATGCGCCGATGTGGGGTCCAGCTTTGCCCGCACAGGGATGACCCCCGCATCGTCTTCGTTTATACCCGACATATCTGATGGCCGTCGCCGCTGCAATTTTTCCTTGGGAGGAGCGAGTTGCACGGGGGCAGCGAGTTGTTTTCCTTCTCCAATAGTGCGTAATGAGGTGCCCTTAGCCAAGCTTTGTGCATTTAGTGTTGGGATACTCGCGCTGGACATTAGCCGCATCCGATGTGCAGTTTGGGTAATAGCTTTATCCACAGACGCTAACCGGTGGAGAATTGTAGTCGGACCCCCAGCTGATTCGGTAACATCCTCGGTCACGCTGTCAATTACGCGCTCTAGCGACGATTTCCGAGTCCGGATACTGTTGCTAGTAGCGATAGCTGGTATTGACGATTTCCCTAAACTTCCGCCGCTTGATGGAACCATGGCGGACACTCGAAGGACATGCTGCTCGGTCTCCCGGAGTTTTCGCGCGATGTTACTCACGTGCAGGTACTTTCGGAGGATGACACCACGCAGAACGTGCTGAGTAAAAACCCCGGACTGCTTATCTCCTGCTTTGCGGATCACAATTGGTGTTGCAAGCATGTCATCAACTGGTTCTGGTTTAGCTGGTCGTAACTCCTTCTCAAATGACTGTGGTTCTTCTGCAACGGGAGCTTCGAATACACTTGACAGTGGAATTGAATCCGCTGTGCGCGAGGACTGAGAAGTTTCTTGCCCATTTTGCTCGTCTGCTTTTCCGGATGCAGAGGAAGGAGGTGACAAAGGCTGTAGTCGAATCGGTGGTGTGCCTTGAACAGGCTCTGAAAGTGGTGGATGGGAATCAAGTACAGCTCCTCCAATACTACTTCCGGAGACTTGCAAGTTGGCTGTAGATGGTATCACGATAGTAGGATCGGCGTAGCCCGGGTTGCTACTCGGCCTAATAGAAGTGGACTCGCTAGGAGGTCGGACTGGGGTCGCTATACGCGCGTGATCCAGGTTTTGAGCAGACGGTTTTGCTGGAGCTGACGGCATCGACGGTATTGCTGGTGTTGAAGGCTTGGACAACATTGCTGGCGTTGTTGGAGTTGATGGTTTTGTTAAGGCTGCTGGGGTTGTAAGTTCTGACCGTGACATCACTGGGCCATCGAAAAGGTAGTGATTGTTTTCCGGGGTAGCAGGGAATTCGCTGGCTGATGCGATTTCCTCATTCCATGGAGCCACCTGCGACTCATTTGCGGCGTCATCGGAACCAAATTCATTGTCTCTAGCTCTACCTCTACTAGATGGTGGAGTAGAGATCACATTCTCATCCCCGAGCAGCTCCGGCGCCCGAATATCAACCGCAGTTTTCCAACTGTTTTGCCGTCGCTGGGCACTTGGAGACGGCACAACCGGGGGAGGTGCAACAGGCTTACTCTGCGGGTAAACAGGAGGAGGCTTCAGCGGGGACATCGGCTGTGGTTTCCATCTGAAATACTTCGGCGTATCCGATGGGGTCGGGACGTACGGTCTCTTCATTGGGCGCGGGCTGAATACGGCAGGGAGAGCTCCGGCGGGCAGAATAGGCTCGCCGCTTTGATTTTCATCGTCTTCTGCAACACGTTCACATTCATAGCCATCATCTTCCAACAAACGAGGTCTTCGATGCTTGAGTTGCAGCTTCTCGCTCTCCTCTTGGGTAATCACCCCCAGCGGCGGTCGCTGCTGCGCTGGTCGGACGTCGAATAGCAGGGGGCGCCGCTTAAGCACGGGGTCCATTGCTGACTTATGTCACCTGGTAGGCATTCTTGAGCTGCAGCAGTAAGCGTTTCCTACCGTTTCTCAGCTATCAAGGGTCTCGACCACAACATTTTCAGTAAGTCGGCAAACTTCAGTCTTGATGTCTGGGTACTTAGCCTTGGTCTTCGATCTCCAACAAAACGTATTGTGCAAGGACAGCAACGCCGGTTGTACAAGGTGGAACAGCGTTCTGGTTCGCGGTTAATTATTCATCTAATTTTTTGTTTCCATTTGTCTACCGTATCCCCGCCACTGCATCTGCAAGTTACCGCAAGTCGACGCTGCTTATCTTCTCCTGCAAATTGGCAATGCATTTCCGCTGCAAATGCAGAATTGTTAGTGGCAGCACTAACACAAGCAAAGTATATGGCGGTCTTACCTGCCATGGCGCCAGTCGGTGCGACGAATCATAGCGCTGGGAGGCAGTCTCGAGAATATGTGGAGACCACTTGCTGCACGCTTTCAGTAAACTTGAGAGGAAGAAATCCATGTCGCTTGGGCGGTGAGTCTCGCCCATGTGCTCCGTGAATCGGTTGAGCATATGCTCGGCGCCAGCAATGTCCAGCTGACCAAGGCGACAAAGCACTGCATTGCCATAAGCTTCGTTCGCCAGGTCATACTGCGTGTTGGCACGTCGAATGTCCCCCACCGCTTCAAAGCACCCTTCCGCGGATGCCCACAAGCGAGCATCAGCATACACGCGCGCCGCCCACAATCCATTTTCCGAAGCACAGTGCACACTGCCGCCCGCTTCCGCGACGTTCTTGGCTTGCACATACAACTCCGCCACTTCCTTCGCCAGCTCCGCAGTCTTACAATCCGCTGGGAACCTGCGCTTAAGTCTCAGCGCCAGCTCCGACAACCCACGCGACGCCTCGTCAAAGTATCCTGCCGAGGCCAGTTCATCACACGCGTTGCGAATACTACGCACCAGCTCGCCCTGTGTCTTCGGGTATGTGTCCACCTCCTCCAACGTGCACCAGGCCGCCTCGAGCTCGTAGTTGGCTCTCAGCAGCAAGGCCCCCGTCGCTCTCGCCGCCTCGAGGAACAGCGCCGCCGCCTGCTTCCAGTCCTTCCTCACTTTGCACTGCAAGGCCTTGGCTCTGATCTGTCGGTGACTCTCCGTCTCCACCTCCGTCACATCGAAGCCCGCGGTCGCTCCTGCGGCTTTCCGGCGTCTCAGCGCACCGTCGTCCCTCTCCGACGTGGCCGCCGCCCCCGTCACGACATACTTGTCCATACAGGACGCGACTCCACCTCTGGACAGTTTGCCCACCCACGGTGCGCGACACAGCGCCTTGACGTAGTCCGAGGACTCGTCGGCCCAGCGCCACGTGCCGAAGACGCCAAAGGCGTAGCGCTCCCTGGACGGCACGAACACGACGCTGAAGGCCAGTGCGTTGTGGAAGCGCCAGGCGAGCGGCTCGTTGCGCACCAGCGCCTTGGCCGTCTGGTACACGGCCGAGAACCACTTGGACACGCCCAGCGACGCGTCCGGCACCAGGTCGGCCGCCTCGCTCTGCTGGCTCACCCACAGCGCGAACGACTGGTCCGACGGGTTCGTGGCCGCGGCGGCCAGCAGCACGGCGGCCACCAGCGCCAGCAGGCGCAGCAGCGTGGCCACCAGCACGGGCAGCAGCGTGGCCATGAGGAACATGCCGAGCACTGTACATGTATCATAGGGGGAGACGAGAGGTTAGAGCGCTGTAGCGTTAGCTAGGGGTGGCGGTGGGAGGCGGCGAGGGCGGCAAAGTGCAGCTTACGGATCAGGAAGAGAGCGTTGTTGGCTGTCATGGCCGCTGGAGCCGCGGCGGGCGCTGCAGCAGCAGCGGGAGGAGCTCCCCACGCCATGCTATCGTGTCCTCGGAATCAGGTCGTGCGTTGTGTGTAGCCAGTCACTAAGTCGGGGGAATTGCAGATGATAGTGATCGTAATATGAAAGTGTAGCCATTTTACTACTGGGACTGCATGCGCGAGATTTCTTGGAGCAGCTTGGTGAGGTTGCTTTGCGGCTTGAGGTTGGCGAAGCTGTCGAAGTGAGACCAGGAGTAGCCGTCCGTGTGCGCGACATCACTCGTTGTGTCTGCAGTCAAGAAAACAATAGTTGTCAATTGAAGCAAGGCATCACAAGCTCGATATCAAAAAATGTTCACGTACCGGGGTTCATAGCGAGCTGCACACGGCCAAGAGCGTTGCATTCGTACCACTCTGTTTCCTTGCTCCGAGACTTGTTGGACAACCCGATCATGGTGGTCGCCAACTGTGTCCTCAAGGCAGGAGATTGGAGTGTTTGAGAGAACTTGATCCGTGTGGGCTGGGTCAGTTCCGCAAGACCCACCTGCATTCGCTGCAGGGCGTTGACTTGCTGGTCCGTGCACAGATACAGCATCTCGATCAGACGAACTACCGACAGACACGCTTGCTCGCCTTCTTGCTGCAGGAAAAGCTTGGCATCTCCATCTTCGTCGGTGTTGGCGCTTTTCTTCTTGGGCTTGCCGTTCTCATCGTAGACTCGCTTCCACAACTGCAGCGACCAACCGATCGCTTGGAAGATCAAGTTGTTGTTGCGCAATTTGTTAGACTTGGCGCGCGACTTGGCACGAGCCTTCGCAGAGCTCGACGCGCTGGCGCCATCGCTCTGCAGCAGCAAGAACAACCGGGTCCGCTGCACCCACGCCCTTCCTTCCAAGCGCTCATACCGCGAGCGGCACGAATGGAAATCTTGTTGGAAGCAGTAGATAAAGAACTGCACTACCAGCAGATTTCGCCGCCAGCTCTCGTCCTTCTTGGGCAGTCCGTCGTCTCCAACTCGTCCATTCCCACTAACCTCCTGCAACGCCGTTCCCAGCGGCTCCCACTGGCTAGGAAACGTCAAGTCGCAGCTACACGACGCCGCCTTGTCGAAGACAAATACCAGCGCCGCGTAGATGGCCACTGCGTCGTTGTACGCTATGGCCTCGTGGCTCTGGATACGGTCAATGAGCTCAGCATAGAGCAGATCTGACGGATACTCTTTGCCGAGCACCACGATGCTCCGAAGCGTAGCGATCGCCACGCCCGGGTCGTTCGTACTGAGCGATGTCACCATGTCGAACACCAGCGACGCGTTCATGGACGACTGGAGCGTCGACGACGGCGTGATGGGCTTCAGACCGCCGGACTGGTTGGTTGGGGGAGTCGAGAATGGCCCAGACGTTGCACGGCGCTTGACCGCCTTGTCCGGCGTTTTCTCAGGCGTGGAGAAGTAGTCAGCGATGGAGCGACTGCGCGCTTTCTTGCTCCTGGCAGGGCGCGGTGGCGTCTTGGCCTTGTTGGCCTTTGCCAGCTTGTTGGGGGCGTCAGACTTGGTCGCGGAGGACACGGAGCTCAGAATCTCCTCCAGTTTCACGTCGCTGTCGCTGTCGCTGTCACTGTCGCTTAGGACGCTGGCGAGCGCGCTGGAGGCGGCGCGGCGAGGTCGAGTGGAGTTCTTGGGCTTGTCATGTTCGTCTGCGTTTGAATGGGAATTTTGAAGGAAGTAGGCGACGTTAGTGGGTATGAAGGGTATGTGTGGAGAGTGAAGAGACTGGTGCTTCAGATGAGGGCCAGTGGAGTCGCAGTCGTACCGTCGGAGATGAGGATGACCGCGGCGTCCGCCGCAGCCTCCGGCTTGACCTTGTCCGTCATACGTTTTGTCAGACTTTTGCTGCACAGTGGAAAGGTCACTAGGATGGGGTTTTGATGCGGTATTTAGTGACATGTACACCTGTTCAACTTGACCTTTTTTGAGGTTGGGCCAATACTGCGCACTGCTTCTTTGCATTGCTTGCTCGATCTCGAATCACAAAAAGAATATGTGGATGCGGATTATGTTGTTGCTTCGTGCTGCACGTTCAATGCTTTCACGGGTCCAATGCACCCGATTGGAATTGAGTAGAATTCAATCGACAGCAACAAGTCATGCAATGCAACTTGAAGCGAACGATGTTATAAAATAGATACACTTTCTTACTACTTTCAAAAAGCGAGCACGTTTCAACAAAGGAACACAATACTGCGGACACTCCCGGCAATTTGCGCCCGACCGGCTCCCAACCTGACAACTTTTTAAGTCTCATCAGACCAAACACAACGAGATCCACGTTATTCAACACGTCTGCACGGCTTTCAAGCTCGTGATCCCTCCAAAATGCACCATGACGTTCGCCGGGCGAGTTTTCTCTCTCTCGTTTTTCTTCCTTCTATCATTGGCTTTGACGGAATCGATCAACTGACCAATTAATGTATTTGATTGCTGCACAGGTCCGGTTATCCTGTCAGAACTATTACTTCGTAATAGATGGGGAAAGGTGTTTCATCACTACAGTACTAATGGCTACGGTGATGGAATGACGGGGTCCGACCTCGAGCAACAAACTAGTAATCTGAACTTCATTTCTGAATTTGTTGTCATGTCAGCCTCATCGTCTACTTCCTCGCCCCCGCCTGCTTCACCGGCATCGCTGGCTGCACTGGCGACAAAAAGTGAACATTCGCCAGTCCCTGCTGCGTTGGAGCAGAATGACACGAACCTCGAGGATACAACGGTGCTCAATGCGCCTACAGAAAGTGATGGAGATAGCGAAGCCACCTTATGGGATATCATCGCCGACTCCCACCCGGACCTAGAGAGCTACATGGACCCGCACTATAACCAGGAGATGAGCTACCAGCCCGCCGTCGACACCCCCAGCCTCATCAGCAGTGGATTGCTGCCATTGACGACAAACTCTGCGTTTTCAACCCCAAGCTACTACATCACCGTCGACACGCGCCTAGATGGCACCCCATTCCGTATGAGTTATTGGTTCACCTTCTTAATATTTTTCGAGTCGCTAACGTGTACGTGGTGATAGCGTTGTCGAAGCCCATCGCCCGCGAGGATGGAGTTCTTTTCGTGGGAACAGAGCTTGTGGGTACGGAGCTAGGAGAAAAGAACCGTATTTTCACAACGAACTTTTTGAGTTCAAGCGATACGGTGACGCATATACAAGTAGAACAGGTGTGCCACAAGAGGCTGTTGTTTTTGAGTCTGTAAGTCCTATACTGACGTCGCCAGTGTTTGGATTCTTTTAGGAGGTTCGCGATCTGCAATGGGTTGATACACACGTCGCTATCGCCGCTGTTGGCCACGATATCCAGCTGATTCAGCTTGGGCCATTCAGAGTGCAAGGTACGAGTGCATCTCTGATTTCCCAGACACATTTATACACACGAATGGACCTCACGAGCCGTTGCTTCTCGCAGAACCAATTACTAGTGTCCACTCCGATGTTATTCGAGAGTTGGCCGTCTCGAACACTACGAGCTCATACGTTCTTTCTGGGGGTAAGTGTGGGCTTCCTATTGAATTGTTTTATTCGCTCTGACTAATGGTTTTGGTGGCTTCATCACGCATGCGCCAGGGTTTGATGAGACTGTCGTTGTCACCGATCTCCGGAGCACGGCAGACCCTATGGCTTCTACGGCCATTGCCAAGTACGACGCACGAGACGTCGTAAGTAGTGTTCGGTGGTCGCCTGCGGGCGCTTCGCAGGTGAGCTGGACCACGGACGGGGGCGACTTCCAAGCCGCAGACTCTCGCGTTCCGTCGCCTCAGCTACAGGTTCCTTTGCACAAGTATTTGGTACGTTTGTTCACCTTCCGCTGCTATGAAGTTCAGCATAACTAACGATCTACTATTCTGCAGCATGTTGGCAAGCTGGGTGGGCTGTTCGCGCACGAATACCTTAGTGACTTTAGTGTTGCTCTGGGATTCGAGAGTGGCTACGTCGCGATGTTGGACCTCCGCCTGCCTCGACACTCATTTTGCACTTCACTGGTAGAGTCGAGGCTGACGGCGATCGGCGAGATCCGACGTTCTGGCACCAAGCTCGCGATGTTTGGTCGCAGCGGGTACGAGCAATTCTAACTTACTTGTTTGATGTCATTTTTGACAAGTGGATTGCATGCTTGATTTGATGCCAGGTTTTCAACTGCAGAGCTGACTGCAACGGCCGACAGCATCGACCACATCACGCTGTGCGTAATGACCTCATTCTGGCATTATTTATGTTGTTGTACGCTGACTGTATTATCGCGATCGTGATGTTTAGGCGGCAGCAACCGACCCAGATTGCCGCAACTTCCTACAAAACCAGCGGCGACTTCTCTTTCGAAAGTGGAGCCCACCTAGCAGTCTCTGACAAGTACGTGGCCTGCTTGTCGCGCTGAATTGATGTGGTGCTGACAATTATTTTGTGGCAGCATGGGTATTGTGTCAGTATACACGGACAACAACGTCTTCGGGAGCGGAAGTGGCGGGTGGTGACGCGGTCACATAGGCAATAGCGGAGAAGATCGGTGTGAAAAACGAAGGAGTATCCTTCACTGCATAACCAGCGTGAATCTACATTATGAGATTTAACTTAACACAAACAACCTACGCCGTAACTTCCAGGTGATCATAACGTGGTCGAGGCACTGGCATGGAGGTCACTATGGTGAGCTAGTGTGAATGATACTTCGTGGGATGCAGGCGACTTCAACTTGACATTAGAGATTAAATGATGTAGTGGCGTTCTTACGTGGGGAACTAGATGATGTAATCGCTGTAGCGGTCGAAGTCCCGCTTCCACTCTCACTTGCCCAATTCGCGTTGAGCTTCTGGCGGTAGACGTCGGGATGCATCACGGTTACGTCCTTTGCTGGGTCGTCGTTATCATCGTCGTCCTCGTCTTCGGGGACGTCTCGATCTTTGGAGCGTTGTGCATTGTTATCGGCCTTGATCGTGGAAGGAGGCTCGACACCGCAGAGCTTGGAAAGTGGGAGGTTTGTTGAGTCGCGCTGTTCTCTTCTTCCCTGGTACTGCCGCAAGCGTCGCAACGTATCGCTGTCGTTTGAAGAAGCAGAGGTCTCCGTCTCCTCGAGTATCTTGGCCATGATGAACTGCATAATGCGCTCTTCAATAGCTCCGATCCGACGCATCATACCTGATTCTCGTGTTGCCTATAGTGAATATAAATGTGATGAATATCGAAGGAGACCCCGGTAAAAGAACATTAGAGACTTCTTACGTTGCTGTCGAACACGTCTTCATTGCGGTCGTTCGGGAAAAACTCCTTGTAAATATCGTAGATGGGATCTCGAAGGTATTTCACCCTAACAAATAAAGAGTAAGTGGAAGCACATGGTGTGTGTGTATGCACCACTCAGATGAATGACGCACGCCTTAGCAAATATATCTGCGTCCTTCACCCATCGCTTGATGTGAAATTCGTCTGCGTCCAGGAGCCTTTGAAGCTCAGCTGTGATAACAAAATTCGGTTACTTCATAGGCAAATCATGCACAACTTGTTATAAGAGTGCCACATACCCGAAGGTTTCTCACCGTCGTCCGTAGTGTCAGTCTCTTCGGCTCCACTGAGTCGTGCAATGTCATCAGTAAACTGAGTTATGGAGTCATTAAGTGCAGCATCTGGAGGTATGATAGAATGGTTAAAACCATATAGTCACAGTGGTCTCTATCAAGCAAAACGCACTTGCTGTGGTCTGCACTTCAATCCGAGCGAATAAATCCGCCTTTGCGCGCTCCTGTTCGTTGTACTTCTGAATGAACTCGCTCAAGTTTTTCACGTTTGTCTCCTCTACGATGCGGTCGAGTACGCGCTTCTTCTGTTCAAAAGACACTATCTTTTGTTCCAAATTGACTTTCTTCCATTTGCACGACCTGGCCAGCATTCGCTCCACAATTGCGTCATTCTCAACACATAGCAACAAGCATTTATGTAGAAAAAATATCGAGTTTATAACGCACCTCGCGTGTTTTCGGCGATGAACGATGTTGTTGTGGAACATGCTGTATTTCTGAGAAAGCAAACGCCCGGGTAAGGTCAACTTCAGCAGCAAAGAATGCGAGACATCGCACACTTACATGCGACACTGGCACAGGCTGATCTTGAAGTTCTTGTTTCTCAGTCTTCGCGATCTCCTCCACCTCCACCAATAATCGCTGGCGCTCCAGGCGGAACGCCTGCTTCTCCATGTCAAACTTCTGCTCCGTCGCCGCGATTTCGTTCTTCAGATCCACCCCCTGCTGCTTCAATTCAGCCACCTTGGCTTGCGCTGCCTTCACGTCTTCTTCGTCGTGCTGGATCTCCTCCATCATCTCCTTCTCGGCGGCCAGCGCATCAAGTCTCTTTCGTCTGGTCTCGTCGATCGCATGCCGAAGTTTTTGCATCTCGACGTTGCGCTCTGCAATCGCGACCTTCAGACGCTCCTCTGTCTGCAACACTCTGCCACTGGCTACTGCACTAACAGCAGCAGCAGTTGGCGGTCTTTTTGTCGCGTTGGTCTCCTCCGCCTGCGGGATCGTGGGCAGTTGCAGCTTAGCAGCCTCCTTGCTGCCGGCCGGGGCCGACAACACCGTTGCAGCAAACAGGCCCTTGTTTTTTGCAGTCTCCGCAGGGTTTTCTCCCACTTTGGCGGCCTTCTTCCGCTCTCGGAGCTGCTTGTGCGCCTCCGCCAGCTTGGTCTCCAGCTCCACGAGCTTCTTCCGCTCCGTCTGCACCTTGATCAGCGTGAGGTCGCCCTCGGTCCGAATGCGGTCCAGCTCCTCCTCATACTGCGAGTGCAGCGGGTTGATGAGGAAGTGGTGCTCCCCCGAGTTCGCCTTCTCCTTGTCCTTCATGCTCCCAAAACGGTTATAAGCTGCTTGTTGAAGTTTACGCCGCCATCATTTCGATACACGTATCAACGATACCGTATGCGTCGAGATTTACCGTAATTCGGCTCCTAATTCGTCCCCCATTTGCAAAAAAAAAGTTGGTGTAGTGTAGCTCCTCGCCTCATGGCGGTCGCCGGCACGCAGACGATCGCGGGCGTGCCCGTGGAGCTCGGGCAGGCCGTGCACGTGAACACGAAGAAGCAGCTGCAGCGCCAGATCAACTCCATCGTGGGCTGGAACGACCTGGACCGCGCGCCGCTCAACGTGGCGCAGACCATGCTGCGCGGCAACGAGCACCAGGTGGGCGAGCACCCGTACTTCGTGTGCGAGAAGTCGGTGGGCGTGCGCTACCTGGCGCTGCTGGTGCAGGGCCGCTGCTACCTCGTCTCGCAGAACTACGACATCCGCGAGGTGGCGCTCTTCTGCCCCGTGCGGCCCGACCGCCTGCAGCCGGGCGTGGACCGCAACACGGTCGTGCCGCACCAGTGGACCATCCTGGACGGGCTCATGGTGTGCGACAAGGACGGCAGCAAGTCGGTGCTCACGCTGCTGCTGTACGACATCTTGGCGCTCAACGGCAGCCCCGTCATGACCTCCAAGCTGCAGGACCGCCTCAAGCTCATCCAGAACGACGTCGTGGGGCCACGCAAGCAGCTGCCGCCGCCCAAGGGCCAGCCGCCCGACATGTTCCAGCTCGTGCTGCAGTCCATGTACCCGATCAACCGCGTGGGGCACGTGATCCGCAGTATTCTGCCCAGAGTTTCGCAGACCCGCCAGAATGCGGGGCTGGTGTTCACACCCGTGCTGCTGCCCTACACGCCAGGGTATTCCAAGGGGCTGTTCCATTGGACGCCGACGTCGATGCTGTTTGCTGACTTTCAACTGGGGGTGGAGTGGCGGGGCCGGCCGCCGAAACCGGGCTTCAAGCTCGTGATCCATGACAAACGCACCCAGGTCTTCCATGATTGGATCACTTTCGCACCAGGTGAGTTTTTGCCTTTATTCCTTTTCTTGTGGGTTGGCTGTATCCGCGCTAATAGGCACGTGGAATGAACTGTAATAGATGACTTCGAGGCCTTTCGACAGGACAAGAAGGCGTCGTCGCGCATTGTGGAGTGCGTTTATGACCCGGAGTGGCTCACATATATCCCGTCACACGACAAAAGCACATGGGACTCTGGCAGCACGGAGTTTAATGCTACGGAGCGAGGTATTGGGTGGCGAAAAGGTACGTAAAAATTATGTGGAACTGCAAGTGTACTTGTGCTTCATTTTTCCTCACAGTATCTATGTTAATCGTCTAAATGTAAGGTGGCTGGAGATTTATTCGATGCCGTCCAGACCGCGGAATGCCGCTTGAGCGCAATTTCCTGGTGATGATAGAGAAAGCGGTTGGCGAGGATATCAAACTCGAAGAGATCGAGCGATTTTTCCCCGATGATCCAAGCAAGAAGCCGATATCGTCACAGCAGAAGAGTCGTCATGACACCCCGACGACGTCCGATGTAAGGCTCCCCGAGTTGTCGTTGTAATATTTCGACATGAAAGGACTGACCTATTGTTACGCGTATCCCGGAACTCAGCAGGACTTTGCTCCACCTAGCAAAAAGAAGCGCGGTGGAGGTGGAGCAGGTGGGAGTCAAGGACCCGGCACAGGCGTGTGTTATGACTTCCAGAACAAGGGAGTGTGTCAGCGTGGTCGATTCTGCCACTTCTCGCATTGTGCTTGCAATTCTACGTGCTCGTGCACACCGACCAAGAATACTTATGGTGAATGAGCCTTACTTTGTGAGCAGATTCTGTCATTCGGGGCTAACTCAGTATTGGTTTCAGGTCAACGACCTTCCTACAGGAGAAACGATTATGATGCTCCGCCGTCTCCTGAAGTACCGCCTTCATCGATTGTTGATGCAACTTCCGTACCGGACAAGTCTCCATCGCTGCGCCACACAAACTCGTTTGAACGGGACTCAAAGAACGATGGTGCCGGAGGAGAGGAAGAAGAGGCTGGCGAGCTTACCGACAACAGTACGTTGCATTCCTACGATGCCTAGTGTGTTGTAATCTGCCAAACTCATCTTTCATTTTGTTTCGTGCTGCTAGACAACCTGCACATCAACAGTATCTACGCCCCTCTCGAGAACTTCGACAAGGAGACGATTGCTGCGAAGCGCGCGCAGTTGGCAGCACTCGGAAATCGTCGCATCTGGGCAAGTCTTGGACTCGAGGACAAGCCGCAGCGCACAAGGCCTTGCGGCCTGATTGTATCCAAGACGGGTGAAGTGGCATACGTCCGTGCGCTGGAGAAATAACTACCACCCTGGTCGCTACAGTGGGGAACATGCAGTTTCCGCTTCATTACTTACGTCACGGAATACAAATACGATGAGTGCGCTGCTATCTGGAGTTGCGTTTTGCCGACGCGTCTGTGCCACACCGGTCTACTGCTGCTTCGGCGCAGCTTTCCGCGGCAAGTCTTCAAACACCATCGTGCCGTCCTTCAACCCCTGAATCTCGTCCTTGGTAAGGAATCGACCTCCGGGCCCACGCGGCCGCCGCATAGCGTGCTTGTGGCGCGAGTCGTGCAGATACGCCTTGCGCTGACGAGGGTTTCCTAGCTTGGCCTCCAGCTTTGCCCGCTGCTGGCGACGGATCATAATGCGGTGGTACTGCTTGGCGTTCACGTAGACCGGCTCCTCCTCGGTCGCCTCTGCCGAGTTGGGCGTCGACGGCCGCGGGAACATCGACTGCGACAGCTACAACAACAGCAACGCCGTTAGGTATTACGCTTCACAGTCAGATAGCTCTGCATGAGGTCTCACCATGTATGGCTGCATCATGGCGCTCGAGTTGTACATGGCCCGGAGCTGTTCACTGTTCGTTTGTTGCTGCACGACACGCGAAGCATCAGCGTCAGCAACAGAATAACCAGCTCTATACCATTATACAAGTCCCCTTCATACCATCTAAACCACGCGTTAGAGCAGCAGAAGCGTCGAGCAACAAGAGCAACAAGTGGTCAGCCTCCAACTCAATAACAGAGCAAACCGAGAGTCTTACGAGCTGCTGGATGTACTGCTGCTGTTGCTGCTGGAAGAGCGCGAGCTGCGCCTGGAGGTCTGCCTGGGACGCGTCGGCGGCGGCGCTGGGCGTGTCGTTGGGCGTCGTGGCGGCGTCCGAGTCGGTGAAGACCAGCTTCGTGTCCGTGCTGGTGCTCGTAGTGTCCTCCATGCTGCTAGAAGACGGGGAGACAAACGCGCACAGAGTCGGTCAGCGTCTCCTGCATGGCCACTGCCACTGCCAGCGCCCAGACACGCGATTCTCCTGCGTCTGGCGGTGAACATGACGACATACCTGCTGGCGGCGGCTTCTTCGGGCGAGTTCCGATACTGAGCGCGGGAATTCGGTTTGAACAGCGTGACGCTCCCGGATTGGCTGAAAATAGATGTACATAGATTGGACACAAACAGCTTGAAGCGCGAAGAGGCACACTACGGGCGACTCGATCATGAGAGGCGACACCAACGCCTCGCAGATCCAAGTGCTCGACGGAGCTGCCCTGGTGGACGATTGCTGCTTTGTTGACTTGTATTGATAGGTGGTGTGGCTGACTGTGTGTGTGGGTGTGTTATTGGGCAGAGGGCGCTCTCGACGGAACTCAACTCGAGCAAGTACGCCATCGATGCGCACAACCGCTCGATCAACGAGCTTGGCAACTTGTCGGAGGTGCAACCAATGCGATTTCTGTCGTCTCCGTTTTGGTATCGCTCATTTTGAAGGTGGTATTTTGCGTCATTGCAGCTGCCGAAGCTGTGCTCGCTGGATGTGTCGTTCAACAAGATCTCGTCGCTGCGCAATGTGAGCACGGCCAGAGAGCTGCGGGAGCTCAAGATCTACAACAACAAGCTCACCAACACGATCGGGCTGAAAGCGTAAGTGGTCGTTGTTGGCAATTGAAATGAATGCGGGGGTGGAGCTAAGTCCTGT
Source organism: Phytophthora cinnamomi (assembly GCF_018691715.1). Taxonomy (NCBI): domain Eukaryota; phylum Oomycota; class Peronosporomycetes; order Peronosporales; family Peronosporaceae; genus Phytophthora; species Phytophthora cinnamomi. The sequence goes on from NW_027150933.1 coordinate 760,137, forward strand.
TCCTGTGAAGAAATTCCAACTTGGAAGGTCTCCAGATGAACGACAACCAGATTGAAGAAATATCCAGCGACTTCTTGGCGCTGGGCAGACTCAAGAATTTGTGGCTGAACGGTAACCGCATTGCCTCTGTGCAGAACCTTCGGGGATGCAGGCTACTTGTTCATCTGGACTTGGGCCGGAACCGTTTGCACGGTGCAGCGTCAGAGGTACAAATACTTTGGTCAACCTACCCGTGCTTGAGATATTTACCAACAACGTTATATATCATAGGGACTAGATGCACTCACCAATCTGGAGCACCTAAATCTTGCTGGGAATGAGCTGTCTTCCGTCGGTAACCTCGCTCACCTTACGAAATTGGAGGAGTTGAACTTATCCGAAAACAAGCTCACCAGTTTGCAAGGCATAATGCCACCGAATCTGATAGTAGGTTTCACGACCCGTAACGTAGCTCGCGTGGGATAGCTGACAGACTGATTGGCTTGAACATTATATGCTGTAGGTGCTTCGAGTGAATGGAAACCAAATTTCGGACTTCCAAGGCATGGCAACGCCACTGGAAAAGCTTAACGAGCTCTACGCTCACGACAACATTATCGTGGAATTTGATTCACTGCCCACTCGATGCCCACAGCTGGAGTCTATCGACTTGCGAAATAATCAGATCGCGTCGAGCTTCCAGGTTGCGGGTCTGGCAAAATGTGAGGGGCTGCAAGACATTTGGTTGCAAGGAAATCCATGCTGCTACTCGAGCAGGTACGCAATCTAACTTTCGATACCAGAATTTGCAGCACTGATGTGCAATTGTATTGGTGTGTGTGTATTCGTGCGTGATTTTGTCCAGCTACCTCATCGATGTGATGTCGGCGCTTCCGGCGCTGAAAACACTGGATGCATTTACCGATGCGCAATTACAGAGCCATCGCGATAAGCTGAAGAAGGGCCTTGTCTCTCAAGAAGAGCTGCTTAATTCTTCTAGAGCGTCAACGCCCGCGTATCGACCAGGTTCAGCGGCCTCTCGACCTGGCAGTGCACGAGCACGAACACCCAGCGGGAGACCTGCGACGCCCGACTCGGCTCCTGTTTTTCATACATCTTCAGCTCGAATTGGTTGGTATTCGTTATCGTTCAGGAGTGCCATCATGCACTAACCTGATTGTGCTCCCTGTATGCAAAGGTAATCTCACGAAACTAACCAGCGACGACGAGCTTGCCAAAGCTCAAGAGGAAGTACGCAATCGTTTGCAAAAGATGAAGCAATTATTGCATCGCGTGGGGGGCGTCACCGAACAATCTGCAGCAGCTGACAACGTCGAGAAGGTGGACCAGCCAAAGCCTTTTCAACGACGTACTTCGGCACCTGTAGATCCTATTACGGCAGCTCTTGCAGCGAGAAAACGCGAATCTGCAGCCAAGGCAGGGACTGCACCAAGCGATGGTCGTAATGCTACGAAGCTCGCTTCTTCGGCACTGCTGCCCACAACTTCCGTGGGTGTTGCTAGTGAGACAGAACGGATCCCTAAAATCGTGCATCGCGCGAGAACCGTACAGTCACTCATCAGAAGATCATGTGTGGACGCCGGTACGGACCCACTCGAGTCGCTTATGATTCACAACAGACCTGTCGGTATTCAGACACCTGCACAAGGTTGTGAAATGGAGACTCAGACTACATTGCCACCTGCCCCACTCCTTTCGGTATCGAAATCAGGCTCTCTTCGTGATCCGGAATCGAAGTTCGTTCAAGCAGAGCAAGAGCAGCACGAGCAGAACAACGAAACAAGTACGAGACCAGAAGAAATGGTTAGCGAACCTACGGGAGGTGACTCTCAGTGGGAGCCACAACAAGACGGCGATGCGATCGAAGCTGAAATGAAACTTTTCCTTATGCAGCATGCCATGGAGAACGCTTCCCCTGAAGACAACCAGTCCAGACCTGAAGAGCAGCCAGAGGAGGACGTTGACCCCGCCAAGTTCTGGTCGGACTCTCCTCGTCTGGATCCTATCAAGACCGCTGAACTACGTAAACCGCCGACGTCGCTGTCAAGGACGGGCTACAGAACCTTTCGAATGCCCTCGCGACCCAGCAGCTCCGACAACATCCAAGTGTAAGGAAGACTAGGACGGTTTTAGTAATTCACCATATCATTGGTTTTCTCGGAAGAGAACAGTAATGTGCTCTACTGTGCCGGGTCGGCGGCGCTCATGGGCCTCGCCTTGCGCACGGCGTTTTCCACGTATCTAGTCAGTTGCATTGTTGGCGTGAGCGGCACTCCACCAACAGCTACGAAGTTATCTTCACCAACCTCAGGCTCCTCTCGACCGCGGTCATCTTCTCGTTCAGCACCGCCAGCCTTGTCTTCGCACTGGCATCTGCACACACGTAAAACCCCGTCAGCTGGGAGATCTTAGTGAGTCCGGTGTAGTGAATGGGCGTACGGAATCGGTTGATGAAGTCCACGACGTCCAGCAGCTGGAGCTGCACGCGCTCGATCTGCTCGGCCGTCGCCCAGTCTTCGCGGAGCACCGACGCCTTGGAGCTTCCCTCAAGAACGCACACACATCAAGCCCCCCTTAGAGAAGAGCACCAGCACCATACCCCTGCAGCAGCATACTCACGCCATTCTCTGATTGGCTGATGTGCAAGCAGTCGCATTGAAGTTGGCAGAGTGATTGTCATTCCCGCCCAAGTGGATCCACTGAATCATTCTTCAATCTGCCGCCTCGAGTTCACACCTCGCTGCAATGTGGAGCCTTGTTGCTCTCCCGCACTCGCCGCTCATCGCACGCAGCTTACCCCGCTCCGCGGGCCGCGTTCACTGGGCGTCGTCTGCGGCCTTCGACCGAAGCGAGTACGGCCTCTTCATCAACGGGAAGTTCGCATCCTCCTCTGCGACAGGCGAAGACTCGCGCCTGGCGGTGGAGAACCCTGCGACGACGGAGCGCCTCGCCTTCGTGGCCAACGCAACGGCTGCAGATGTGGATCGAGCTGTAGCCAGCGCTCATCGGGCGTTCGAAGACGGCGCGTGGTCCCGGGCCTCTGTCGCTCACCGAGCCAACGTGCTCAACGACATCGCTAAGGCGCTGCGCGAGCGGATCCCGGAGTTCGCAGAGAAGGAGAGCCTGCAAACTGGACGTCCCATTCGCGAGATGCGGGCGCAGTTGATGAGAATCCCAGGTGAGTGGTGACTGCGAGGGATTCTGTGAGAGAGGAAGCAATAGAGTGACGTTGAGTTTCGATGAGTTAGAATGGTTCGAGTACTTCGCGGCCTTGGCACGAACATCAGAGGGATCGGTGCCGCCGTTCTCGGGGCCGTACGTGAACTATGTGCGGCGTCTTCCGCTCGGAACTGTCGGGCTGGTGGGTGGGTTAGTGTGTTGGAGGACGTGCGTGTAGGCTTTGAAACGAATTGCTTTTATGTCCTAACGTTGATATAGATCACGCCGTGGAACCATCCGTTGCTAATAGCTGTGAAGAAGTTGGCTCCTGCATTGGCTGCGGGCAACTCGGTGGTTGTGAAGCCGTCGGAGTTGGCCCCTCTCACCGTCGTGCAGCTTGCTGAGCTGTGTCACGAGGCAGGGTTACCTGCAGGGGTGTTTAATTGCGTCCCTGGACTTGGTGCTGTCGCAGGGCAAGCTCTTACAGAGCACCCGTCGATTAAGAAAGTTGATTTCACGGGAGGAACAGCTACTGGGAGACGCGTTGCAGCTGCGGCAGGTTGCAACCTCGCAAGTACGACGATGGAGCTTGGCGGAAAGGCACCGATCGTGGTCTTTGGCGATGTGGACGTGGATGAAGTGGTAAATGGTGCAGCATTTGCATGCTTCATTGCAAGTGGCCAAACTTGTGTAACAGGAGCACGTTTGATCGTCCATGAATCCATTTTTGACGAGCTAATCGATAAGCTAGTGGCAAAAGTGCAATCTATCCGCCTGGGTGACCCGCTTAATGATCGAACGCAAATGGGAACCATCATTTCAGAACCGCACCTCCTTCGTATCCATGCGATGGTGGAGCGTGCCAAGCAAGCTGGTGCAGCGATACGATGTGGAGGACGCCGAGCCCCAGGTCTCAAGGTGTGTAGACTCCTTCATATAGGCATTTTTATTGGCACTAATGTCTCCAAACGTACTACAGGGATACTTTTACGAGCCGACAGTGATCACGGATGTTACCCCACTTATGGAGATTGTCCAGGAAGAAGTATTTGGCCCTGTCGTTGCTGCGTATTCCTTTAAGGTGCGCTTGTTCACCCCCTTGAACGGGATGTTGGCTTGTATGCACTTATTGTACTTTGTCGCGTGTTGCCTTGTTGGCTCTAGGATGAAGGCGAAGCTGTTCGGCTAGCAAACGACTCGTCTTTTGGGCTTGGTGCAGCCATATGGACGAACGATATTAAGCGCGCTCATCGCGTAGCACATAGTGTGGAAGCTGGTATTATTTGGCTCAACGACCACCATCGCAACGACCCATCCAGTCCTTGGGGTGGCGTGAAAGACAGCGGCATGGGGTAAGTCCTGCCTTGCGTGTATCAAAAATAAGCAAACGAGATCATCCTAACCGATGAGATGTATTAACGTGGATTTACAGGAGAGAGAACGGGCTGGAGGCGTATCGCTCGTACTCGCAGGTCAAAAGTGTGATAGTCGGATTTGGAAACGAGAAGTTTGACTGGTTTGTCGATGACACGGTTCGGTACGGCTGACCTATTGGTATCGGGAAACGACCAAACTCTGTAGCAAATGCAACCGGAGTTTTGACATCATAGCAAGTGTAAAAGACTACTCACAACGGCAGCGAAACAATTATTTCGATTGGAGCTGCTGCCACCTCATTCGCACTTGTAAAGCAAGACGAGGCTCTCTATTCCAGTATTAAATTACTGAGTGGCTGGCTCAAGTGGGTGCTTCTTTTGCTGGACGATGCGGAAGAAGGCAGCCACACTTTCTGATGCCCTGTAAAGTCGCGACCGATGTTAGTCTTGAACATCATCCAGACACACTCGAGCTCATCACGCACCTCTGGCATGCCTCCGAACACGCGAAGTACTGCTCTTCTGACAGCAGGCCTGCACACAAGATCGCGAAACATTAGCTTCCCGCAACGGAGTACAAATATCTGGATGTGCCTTCAACACGTACCGTTGGTAATGCAGGTCAAAACGCCGTCGCTTGTGCTTGAGCGCGCAGTGGTGACCCAAGAAACCGCTTCCTGTACAATTGAAAGCAACGCAACACTTTCCGTGAGACCTCCTGCACTCCATAACGTAGTAGATAGCCCGCGTCGGCTGCAGCGCTACCTCTTCTTCAACCGACGACGGGTCCAGGTACAAATTGCCATCCGGGAAAATGCTGCACGAAGTGGCGGTGACGACAGAGAGCATAGGGACTCCAGCATCCATCAGCGCCAAGCTCACCGCGTTAATCGCAACTGCCAGGAGGTGTTGATTTCAAGCGACGACGAGTCGAATCAAAGGTTAAGGACACCAATGAGCACGTTCGAACATGTTCCCTTCACCCCTCAATTGCAATACACATGCACACACAAAAAACAGTGGAAAGGATATAGAGCCATTGTCCTCGATGACCTGCACCACGATGCTGATGACGGCGCGCGGGAAGCTGTCCGTGAGCACCACGGGCGTGAAGGTCTCGCGGATGATCTGCTCGTACTCCTTCTCCTTGGACGCTGTCAATAAAACCACGAGACCATTGGCACCACCACCCAACCCGCGCAACGTATCAATAGAGACCCAGTGCAATGTACTCATGATGCCCTTCTCCAGCTTGAAGCACACGTCCAGCGTGGCCTTGTCCGTCTTTTCGGCGCGCCAGTTGCGCGCCTGGCCGGGGCCGTACACGGCCGCCAGCACGGTGCTGCTGCCGTGCGACATACGCGCAGAACCATCGGCCCGGAAGAGCGCGCCCTGCTCGGACGCAAAAGGCCGCAGCTCGTTGCCGGCGCGGCCGTCCTGGCGCTTCGGGGTCGTCGTCACCATTGATGCAGGCGTATCGGAAATGGACTCGGCTTCAAAAAGCCCAGATGGTACAGAGTACCACCCAGTTGACCTTCGTACTTAATCTAAATCACCCCAAGCGACAAGAACATGGGTGCAACGAACTCGATTGTTCGGTGTAAATAATTGAGATTTAATCTCGTAATGTAGATTCACGCTGGTTAAGCAATGTAAGTATTATACTTCGTTCTTTCACACCGATCTTCTCCGCTATTACCTGTATGGCCACATCACCACCCGCTACTTCCGCTCCCGAAGATGTTGTTGTCCGTGTACACTGACACAATACCCATGCTACCACAAAATAATTGTCAGCCCCACATCAACTCAGCGCGACAAGCATGCCACGTACTTGTCAGAGACTGCTAGGTGGGCTCCACTTTCGAAAGAGAAGTCGCCGCTGGTTTTGTAGGAAGTTGCGGCAATCTGGGTCGGTTGCTGCCGCCTAAACATCACGATCGCGATAATACAGTCAGCGTACAACAACATAAAGAATGCTAAAATGACGTCATTACGCACAACGTGATGTGGTCGATACTGTCGGCCGTTGCAGTCAGCTGTGCAGTTGAAAACCTGGCATCAAATCAATCATACAATTCACTCGTCAAAAATGACATCAAACAAGTAAGTTAGAATTGCTCATACCCGCTGCGACCAAACATCGCGAGCTTGGTGCCAGAACGTCGGATCTCGCCGATCGCCGTCAGCCTCGACTCTACCAGTGAAGTGCAAAATGAGTGTCGAGGCAGGCGGAGGTCCAACATCGCGACGTAGCCACTCTCGAATCCCAGAGCAACGCTAAAGTCACTCAGGTATTCGTGCGCGAACAGCCCACCCAGCTTGCCAACATGCTGCAGAATAGTAAATCGTTAGTTATGCTGAACTTCATAGCAGCGGAAGGTGAACAAACGTACCAAATACTTGTGCAAAGGAACCTGTAGCTGAGGCGACGGAACGCGAGAGTCTGCGACTTGGAAGTCGCCCCCGTCCGTGGTCCAGCTCACCTGCGAAGCGCCCGCAGGCGACCACCGAACACTACTTACGACGTCTCGTGCGTCGTACTTGGCAATGACCGTAGAAGCCTTAGGGTCTGCCGTGCTCCGGAGATCGGTGACAACGACAGTCTCATCAAACCCTGGGAGGTGAAATCAGCAATTTTCGTTTTTAAGAACGAACGAACGAACGAAAGAAAGGAAGGAAGAAAGAAAGAAAAAAAGAAGCGATAGCAAACCCACACTTACCCCCAGAAAGCACGTGTGATGCCGTGGTGGCCGAGACGGCCAGCTCTCTGATTGTATCCGAGTGGACACAACTGATCGGGTTTGCGATAACTATTCCACCCACGGAAGGGTCGGCAAGCTGGATCAGCTGAATCTCCTTTCCAACCGCGACGACAGCGATTTGGGAGTCAACCCAATGGAGGTCACGAATGTCCTGCATAAAAGAAGTAGTCCACAGTGCATTAGTATCAGAACATGAAATACCAGTTCAAGTAGACCAACATGCGCTTGTTGCACCTCTTCAACTTCGATGTGTGACATCGGCTGGGTTGCGCCGCTGGAAGTCAGGACGTTTGCCACAAAAATGCGGTTCTTTTCGTGATTTGGGCTTGATGGATCTGCGACGATCTCCGTTCCCACCAGCAGAATCCCGTCCTCGCGAAGGATTGGTTTCGAAAGCGCTATACACGGCAGACGTATGTTAGTAGTAAGTGGCTAAAACGATAATAAGGTGGAGTTGCGTACGGAAAGGACTGCCATCTTGACGGGTGCCGACTGTGACGTAGTGGTTTGGCCTTGCTAGTGAAGAGTATGACGGCATGCTGGGATCGATAGATAAGGCGCATACATCGCAGAAAGTGAGTTATCTACTACTCTAAAGTGCAGTGTAAGAAAGAGGTGAAGACATACTCCCCAAAAATCTCCGGGATACTGTCATGCAGGGGTGATGCTCCCGTCAACGCCGTAGTGGGAGTCATGCTGGTCGAGATTAAAGTCGGAAAGTCCGACATGGAGACGTCCATCTCCTGGTCGCTGTAGCTCTCCAAGTTCGGGTGTGACTGGGCAATTATGTCCCAGAAGCTGTTTTCGCTGTCGGCGTCAGCTGCCGCCGCTGCTGGAACTGTTTCCACCGGCGGCGTCGCCGCCGGAGGAGGAGAAGCGGGAGATGACGAAGAAGACACGGTCGACATTGGACGCCAATTTGCAAGTGCAGTCCTCGCTCGACCTTGTCACGGAGTGAAGACAGCCGACCTCTTCACTCCGTCATTTCCATCTTGCCGCCGACGAAGCCATTACTAGCGTAGTAATGGCTTGGTGTGCACGAATTTTTGCAGAATCGTACTGCGAAAGATGTCCGTCGTTTTCAAACTTCTTAATCGATATCGTTCCTTGTAGACCTTGGGCCACGATTCAGTAGCACCTGTGGTGGTCACAATGGCCGAGTCCTAGAGCAGCACTTACATGCCGGTGCTATTTTGTTCCAATCACAGCCACTTTTGCTGGAAGTGCCTCGTAATGAAAAAAAAATTGCACTTTAACTATGGACCTGAACACGGCGTCGCCCCTCGAGTTGCAGCAGCTGCCGGGCGTGGGGTGCGTCACTGCGCGGCTGATCATCGAGTTGCGCCCCTTCTCGGTGGTGGAGGACCTACTACGAGTGAAGGGCATCGGCCCCGTCAAGTTGGCGGCCATCACCGCGCAGAACCAAGTGTGTGTCGGTGAACGGACACTAGGTGTAGACTGTGGTAAACCCAATACAATTCCCACTAAAGTCGACCTGAACGCTGCGTCCAAGAGGCAATTGCAGCAACTCAAGGGGGTGGGGCCAGCCCTGGCTCAACGGATCGTTGAGGCGAGGCCGTTCCATCGGAAGGAGGACCTACTGGCCGTGAAAGGCATCGGCGCGAAATCTTACGCTAAACTGCAAGCGGGGGCTCACGTGGGAGTGAGGTCTGAAGATGGACAGAGTGAGGGTGAAGGGTCAGAAGATGGTGCCGAGTGTAGTCAAGATGGAGTGGCGCAATACGAGAACTTCCGCATTTGTCGGGAGGTTGAGAGAGACGTGCGCGGAAATGTGTTCCCGATGTGGAATAGCGGTGAACGTGACAAGCGATCGCTTATCGTAGCGAGCTGGAATATCCGCAACATTTCAAGACGCAAGGAGACAGTTCTATTGGAGCGTATTGCGGACGTGCTGGATGAGTTTGATGTCGTCGCGCTGCAAGAAGTGAGGGACTTGATTGTTCTAAAGAGGCTCAAGACCATGCTACCTGGTTGGGACTACGTGGTGTCGGAGCCGGTGGGGCGCAAGTCGCCGGGCACCAAGAAACGTGTTGAACGCTATGCTTTCTTTTACAGGCGTAGTGTTGTCCACCTTGTTGAGAAGTGCTCGCTTTTGGAAGGGAACAAGAAGGTATTCAACCGACTACCGTGCGTCGCTACCTTCCGAGCGACCAAAGAGTCGGGATTATCGCAGCTGGAGCTCGCGATGATGAACGTGCATGTGTCGTTTGGCGAGAAGGAAGAACGTCACGCTGAAATTGTCGAGATCAACAGACTGGCGATGGAGTTGAGCAAAAATTATGCTGATGAGAGGAAAGTGGTGGTGCTAGGCGACTTCAACTTATCGCCGCAGGACGTGCTCGGTAGTCTAGGGTCACAGAAGATGGCCCTGATCCGCTCACCACTTTCCACCACAGTATTCGGAAAACTTTACGACAACATTTGGCTCGATCTTTCAGACTTTAGCAGCAGCAAAAACTCAGGTGAAGTGGGCGACTACCTCGTCGATAGCGGTGTCCTTCGGGTGGATTGGCGATATTACCCTCCTTCAAAGAGCAGTCGTCTTTCCGTTCAAAACCCAATGGATGCCATGCTTCCGCGACTACAAACGTATATGTCTCGCGTGCAATGCGGGTACGAGCTCTCGGATCATTGTCCTGTGTGGGTCGCGTTCGCTGCTAGCAGGAACAATACGGGCATTAAATAGTTACAGCACCTTACTACAGCAGTAAGGTCAGCATTACTCTGACTTGCTGTGTAAGTTGCCAATGATGGCTTCAGGCAGAATGCACACATTATTGAACCAACTGTATGTTGTCATAAGCACTACGTGCTGCTACAGTATCTACCACCTAACTATCAAACTAACACAAGCTCTCATGCATCTACATGCTTTTATTATCTCTGTCCGGGTACTCGCCTGCCGCGATCTCAGAGCGCATCGTAATGGTCGTGTCTGATTTAATGACCTGTGTCATACAGAATGGACACACGTGGACCTTGGTCCAGTAGAGCTTGTTGTCAGGGCCGATATCAGCGATTTTGTGAGATACTCGGCATGACTTGCACAGAAACTCCCCGCACAGCATGCAGCTGCATCCCTTGCGAACCGTGGGTTTCTTCTGACAAACCCTGCACTCGTCGGAGCTTGCGCTTGAAAGCGAGTCGACGCCCTTTTTCCTCCGTTCTTGAATTGCCCAGCGCAGCTTTTTCATGTGGGCAGCAAAAAAGATGTTGATGCACGACTTGGACATGGAAACCAGCACCATATGCGTGAAAAGTGCTCGTGCTCGCTCAAAGGGGATAGCGAACACAGCTCGACCGTGAATCTGCACGGTATCTTGATCGATCTGACGGAAGAATAGAATACCAGCGACTTGGCCCCTCGAATGCGTCGAAAGCGGAGGAGTCAGGTGCGGGAAGTCGATGGAGTGTAGAAGCTGGTAACTCACTCGGTCCCCGTTGCTCAGAGTAGTGAAGCCCGTGGCCTCGAGGTAGATGTGGTCGTAGCTCTTCAGGAAGGTTCGCATCACCGGCGGGTTCTCGGTCACTCGCCAGCGGATAGTGAGCGACGTGAACGGGTCTGCCGCCGTGACGTTGTCGATCAGGGCCAGCACGTTACACTCCTCGATCTTGTCGTCGACGTAGGCGGACTTTGTGCGAAATACTTCTGTGGTAGGGCTCATGGCACCATACACACCATCTTCGATCGTGCCGTCCTTGAAGCCGACGGAGCGGATATCCGCCACATCCAACGAAGTCAGCTCGTCGCTCTTGGTGCTACTCATGCTAGCGCTCGTGTCGGAAGTTTCGCGACGGAATCTTTTTGTAGCACCGAAGCCACGCAGGCCGTACTTCTCCCGGCGACGTAGGAACGTCTCGACCTGCTCGTCACGACGCACGAACTCCCACTGGTGTTCTGGAAGCACCCCATTGTTGTCGAAGAGAAACTCCTCGAACTCCTCCACGTTGACAGCCACCAAGTCCTTGGCCAGCTGCCGCAAGAGGTCCTTCTCCTTTGGGGTCAAGTCCATTGGCGGGTACGGACTTGTGTTGGGCTCGCGCGCCGTCCGGTTGCGGAACTCCTTAAACTCCATGGCCCGCGACGATCGATTTGGTTCGCGGGGAGACGGATCGGTCACTGCTGGCGGTGAATGTCGGAATGAGCATTTGCACCAGTTCAACTGGCGTGGCGGGACAAGTAACAAACCCGGGGTTCAGGGAGAGGTGAGGGCAAGTCGCAATTGCGACCTGGGGGATTTGCGTACTGTACAGTACGTGTAGCGATGGCGTCAGGTGTGACCCGTGCCCCACGAAAGAGGGCAGACGTTTTGGCAATCGTACGTTGGTGTGCACGGGTATTCAGATTTGCAGAGGTTGAATGCGCTTCAGCTCTCGCACAAGTCGCAGACAGGTCTTGAAGCCTTCTGCCTTCAGGACCTGTCTGCGACTTGTGCGAGAGCTGGGCACGAGGGGTGTCGTAGCAAGTCAAAGAAGCGGCGGAGCAGCAAACGTATGTCCGTCAATACTGGTAAGTTACACAGTTACCACTGGTAACGGTGTAATGGCGCGTCGTGATCAACGCCGATAAAGCTGGCTACTCGTCCATCTACGCAGACATCGCTCATGATAACGGAGACCTTGGATAAAATTGGTCCCAACTTCGTGGTGGTAACGGGATCAGGGTGTGCGGAGCCCTGGCGCGACTGGTGGTTGCGGATAGGCTCTGCCAGGTGAGCTCACGTTGCAGCGCGCAGGATAGGACACAGCCACCTCGGTTCACATGCCGCAAGAATGGATAGGCCGATGGGGCTCAATTTCGAGATCGATCCTGCCGGGTGAGAACAGCGGCTGCGGGGCCCAGCTTGTGGAGGTCAACGGGAATCACCGCTCACATTATCGATGTGTCCTCTGCGTGCCGCTGCAACCTCACCCCCAAACTTTGAGCTAGCCAACGAAGTGATGAGTGGCGTGCCTGCATTGCAGGCCCTACAATCGACGGGGTTGAACTAGGTGTGCAAGGCTAAACAGCAGCAGTCCTTATCGACGATAAGTTATCCTTTGCCACCTGCGCGACCAGAAAATACTTTGCCAGTTGCCAAGCGCATCTGACTTTAGGTTTGTACTTGTGACCAAGTGGACGCAGCTGTACAGTACAGTACATGTAACACTGTGCAGTACCCAAACCTGTTGTTATTGACAATAATAACTTTTTGTTGCTTTCCTAACGATATTTTATTAACAATAATTATTATTTAAAATAAATAATGGTCGGCAAAACATCCGGGTTTGGGGTTCACCGGGTTTGGGTTTGTGTTTTCACCGGGTTCGTTTCAGGCCCGGGTCATAGAATCGGTTACGATTTGTAACTGACGAATCGCAATCACTTGACTTGATTCAACGATCGACGCTCGCAATGGTGGACCTGGCAACTTGGGAGGTCTCGCGGATTCCGCGGCTGGCCGGCAAGGTAGCTGTGGTCACAGGCGCCAACTCGGGCATCGGCTTCGTCACTGCGCTAGAGCTGGCTCGCAAAGAGGCGCACGTGGTGCTCGCCTGTCGCAGTGCTGAGCGAGCTCAGAAGGCCGTGGACGCAATCAAAGCGGAACTGGAACCGGCAAATGCGAGCGTGGAGAGTTTGCTGCTGGACCTGAGCGACCTCAACAGTGTCCGGTCCTTTGCTGGGGCTTTCCGGGCCAAATTTGACCGCCTGGATATACTGGTGAACAACGGGGGCATCCTGATGTCCAACCCGACGCACACGCCGGACGGACTGGAGATGCATTTCGCCGTCAACCATTTGGGCCACTTTTACCTAACGAACTTGCTGTTCGACCTCCTCAAACGCGGGGACGAACCGTCACGTGTTGTGAGTGTAAGCAGTATATCGCACAAGTGGTCGAAGATAGACCTGAATACGGTGGCCAGGTCCACGCCCAAGAAGGCCTACACAGATGAGTACGGCATCTCCAAGCTGGCCAACTTGCTGTTTACCTACGAGTTGCACCGACGCATTGCTACTGCCGACTTGTCCGACAAGATCATTGCGGTGGCTGCTCATCCAGGCATCTCCACGTCGGACCTCGTTCCCAAGATGTTCGCGAGGTTCTTACCGTCGTGGATGCTGGGGTTCATGAACAAGCTGCTCGACATGCTGCACATTATGCAGCCTACTGACCGCGGGGCCATCCCGTCTCTCTTCGCCGCGACGAACACATCGGTGGAAGGCGGAGACTACTTTGGACCGGATGGATTTCTAGAAATCCGGGGTAAACACCCGGCCAAGGTCGAGTCCAGCGCTGGGAGTCACTCGAAAGAAGACGCCACTGGACTCTGGACGCTGAGTGAAGACCTCACGCGCTGCAAATTCGAGATAGGGCAGTAGGTCGTACTACTACTACTAGTATACGCTGAGAGGCCCAGAGGACGAATAGAGAAATGCTACTGCGGAGACAGCTTCACCTTCAGCGTTACTGAAGTCGTTCTGTTGACAGCTGAATAGGATAATTAGTTTGACCTACCTCGCGCACTACTACAGTGCGTTCATGTACATGCACTCCTAAGCTTAGTACTTCTCCTTGACGGCGGCGGCGTAGAACATCTTGGCGTCCGCCACCTCCTGCTCCAGGTCCTCCTCCCAGATCCAGCGCATGCGCTTCTGCAAGTTCTCGGCGATCTTCTCCACGTCGTCCTCGTAGCCGGGCAGCTCCAAGTCGTACAGCTGACCGGCCTCGTGGCTCGTGGCCACCACCTTCTGCGTGCGATACAGACGCACCTTCTCAAACGCCTGGAAGGCCGCCCTCAGCTCCGACGCGTGGTGCACGTCGGCCAGCAGCGACGACAGCACGTACGCGTCCTCGATGGCCATGGCGGCGCCCGATCCGTGGTTCGGCGTCGTCGCGTGGGCCGCATCGCCGATCACGAGCATGTTGTCGCGCGTGTAGGTGCGCGCGGGCAAGTGGTGGAAGAGCGCCCAGATGTCGGTGTTCTCCATCATGGAGATGATGTCGCGCACGTGCTTGGAGAAGCCCGCGAAGTCCTTGGTCAGGTCCTCCTTCGTGGTGCCCACGACCCAGTTCGGGTCCTTCCACTCGTCCTTGCTGGCGAACGCGACCACGTTCATGACGTCGCCGTGCTGGATGGGGAACGTGAGCACGTGACCGTGGTAGCCGAAGTACATTTGACTGTTGCGAGCCATCTCGTCGCCCAGCAGCGCGGCGGCCTTGTCCATCGGGATGAGACCGCGGTAGACGTATTTGCCGGAGAAGACGGCGTTGGCGGCAGGGTCGTTCTCGCCGAGGATCACCTTGCGCGTGCGCGACTTGACGCCATCGCAGCCCACCACGGCGCTGTGCACAGCCTCGGTGCCGTCCACGAATTTGAGCTTGACGTTGCCATCGGGAAGCGTCTCAATATCTGCAGGCGCTTGTCGAACTTGGCGACGCCCTTAGAATGAGCTTGACCATCTCGTCGAGGAAGTGGGCGCGATGCACGTAGGCCGAGCCGGCAGGCGTCTCGCCGGTGATGTGAGCTCGCCGGCGCCTTCGTTCACGTCGCTGCCCTGGGTGCCGACACCCTTGCGGAAGTCGAACCACACGCTCTTCTTGGCTGTCGAGAGGTTGAACGTGCCGACACGGTCGAAGCCACGCTTGACGTCGGGCGCCAAAAGCTCCATGGCACGAGCGGCGTTGGCGGCGAGCGCGACGCCGGCGCCGATTTCACCGAACGCCTTGGCCGACTCGTAAAGAGTGACGGGGACGTTAGCGCGCACGAGGCCAACGGCGAGGGTGGCCCCAGCAATGCCGCCACCAACGATGGCGATGTCGTAGTCGCGGGGCAAGTTCTGAACCATGACGGTGTGTGAGGAGAGCTTTTGGTGGTGTTTGTGTGCTTGATGTTGAAGACCAGGCAAATGTGAGAATGAAATGCCGATCCAGCGTCGTGGCTGGTAGCCGGCGCGCGCGTTGTTCGTCATGAAGACAGGGTTCCTCTTGGACGTCCCACCGTATCGCCATGATTGCCCGCTTTGGTTTGCGAGCCAGGATCGTTTTGGAACTCGCACAGCCAGCAACATGTACATGTAATAGGAAGGATGTTGGTCCGATGATGGATGAGTAGGTCCGGTACTACACGAGCACCCGAATACACTCGCTTTCACTCGGTCTTGGTGCGGTGCACGGCGTGCACTGAGAGATTGCTCGTCGCAGTTTGCGGGCCGCGATCCGAAATGAAATTCCCGGTGATACATGTTGAAAGCAGGGGGTCTGTCTCATGCAGCCAGGGCGGAGGGAACTTCCCTCCGAGTCGGAGTCCGACCGAGATGCGCGGACTGTATGTAAAGCTTGCTCTCGAAGTGCACGTTGTGCGGCTCGGAGGAGTTGGGGCTTCCAAGTACATGTACAGAGAAAGTATTCGTATTTCGAGTGGTACGTAGAGACTCAATGGTAGAACGCGGAGAAATCGTTCTCCGCTTCGTGGGGATTACTCAGGTTTACTTTGATACGTAGATATAGAATAAGCGCTCGAGCTTTGAAGTTCCGGCTTGCCGCCGAGGTGGGTGGTCTGTCGAGCCCAAGTCTTTTGTTCGCGGCTTCCTACCGAAAACTATGTCAATTATTCACCAGCAGTGAGTGTCCAGGTCAATGCAGTACGAGGATAGTAGAATTTACGAACTTAAAAAACATATAAAAAATGCTAAACGTCTTCGCACTTGTTTGACAAGGCGTCGACTGTGCTGACAATGAATAAAAGCCGCGAATAAAAGACTTGGACTCTGCAGACCACCCACCTCGGCGGCAAGCCGGAACTTCAAAGCTCGAGCGCTTATTCTATATCTACGTATCAAAGTAAACCTGAGTAATCCCCACGAAGCGGAGAACGATTTCTCCGCGTTCTACCATTGAGTCTCTACGTACCACTCGAAATACGAATACTTTCTCTGTACATGTACTTGGAAGCCCCAACTCCTCCGAGCCGCACAACGTGCACTTCGAGAGCAAGCTTTACATACAGTCCGCGCATCTCGGTCGGACTCCGACTCGGAGGGAAGTTCCCTCCGCCCTGGCTGCATGAGACAGACCCCCTGCTTTCAACATGTATCACCGGGAATTTCATTTCGGATCGCGGCCCGCAAACTGCGACGAGCAATCTCTCAGTGCACGCCGTGCACCGCACCAAGACCGAGTGAAAGCGAGTGTATTCGGGTGCTCGTGTAGTACCGGACCTACTCATCCATCATCGGACCAACATCCTTCCTATTACATGTACATGTTGCTGGCTGTGCGAGTTCCAAAACGATCCTGGCTCGCAAACCAAAGCGGGCAATCATGGCGATACGGTGGGACGTCCAAGAGGAACCCTGTCTTCATGACGAACAACGCGCGCGCCGGCTACCAGCCACGACGCTGGATCGGCATTTCATTCTCACATTTGCCTGGTCTTCAACATCAAGCACACAAACACCACCAAAAGCTCTCCTCACACACCGTCATGGTTCAGAACTTGCCCCGCGACTACGACATCGCCATCGTTGGTGGCGGCATTGCCGGGGCCACCCTCGCCGTTGGCCTCGTGCGCGCTAACGTCCCCGTCACTCTTTACGAGTCGGCCAAGGCGTTCGGTGAAATCGGCGCCGGCGTCGCGCTCGCCGCCAACGCCGCTCGTGCCATGGAGCTTTTGGCGCCCGACGTCAAGCGTGGCTTCGACCGTGTCGGCACGTTCAACCTCTCGACAGCCAAGAAGAGCGTGTGGTTCGACTTCCGCAAGGGTGTCGGCACCCAGGGCAGCGACGTGAACGAAGGCGCCGGCGAGCTCATCACCAGCGTCGAGACGCCTGCCGGCTCGGCCTACGTGCATCGCGCCCACTTCCTCGACGAGATGGTCAAGCTCATTCCTAAGGGCGTCGCCAAGTTCGACAAGCGCCTGCAAGATATTGAGACGCTTCCCGATGGCAACGTCAAGCTCAAATTCGTGGACGGCACCGAGGCTGTGCACAGCGCCGTGGTGGGCTGCGATGGCGTCAAGTCGCGCACGCGCAAGGTGATCCTCGGCGAGAACGACCCTGCCGCCAACGCCGTCTTCTCCGGCAAATACGTCTACCGCGGTCTCATCCCGATGGACAAGGCCGCCGCGCTGCTGGGCGACGAGATGGCTCGCAACAGTCAAATGTACTTCGGCTACCACGGTCACGTGCTCACGTTCCCCATCCAGCACGGCGACGTCATGAACGTGGTCGCGTTCGCCAGCAAGGACGAGTGGAAGGACCCGAACTGGGTCGTGGGCACCACGAAGGAGGACCTGACCAAGGACTTCGCGGGCTTCTCCAAGCACGTGCGCGACATCATCTCCATGATGGAGAACACCGACATCTGGGCGCTCTTCCACCACTTGCCCGCGCGCACCTACACGCGCGACAACATGCTCGTGATCGGCGATGCGGCCCACGCGACGACGCCGAACCACGGATCGGGCGCCGCCATGGCCATCGAGGACGCGTACGTGCTGTCGTCGCTGCTGGCCGACGTGCACCACGCGTCGGAGCTGAGGGCGGCCTTCCAGGCGTTTGAGAAGGTGCGTCTGTATCGCACGCAGAAGGTGGTGGCCACGAGCCACGAGGCCGGTCAGCTGTACGACTTGGAGCTGCCCGGCTACGAGGACGACGTGGAGAAGATCGCCGAGAACTTGCAGAAGCGCATGCGCTGGATCTGGGAGGAGGACCTGGAGCAGGAGGTGGCGGACGCCAAGATGTTCTACGCCGCCGCCGTCAAGGAGAAGTACTAAGCTTAGGAGTGCATGTATATGAATGCATTGTAGTAGTGCTCGAGGTAGGTTAGACTAAATGTTAATCAACAGAATGACTTGGTTTCAGTAACGCTGAAGGTGAAGCTGCTCGACGCAATCTTGGCGATACGAAAAGGCAAGTTGAGGTAGTAATGTTGCACGAATGTAGCTGTATGCTATCCAATGTGTACCCAATGTCGCTCCAACCTGCTCTACCTTCCCGCAACATCCCACACAGCGTAGCCTTGGCCAGCCACATACAAGATCGTCGTAGTCTAGAGAGAGCTCGTCGCCACCCTCCGCCACCATGATGCAAGCTCCGGTGATGGTTCTCAGTGCGTTTCCCCTCCGTGCCGCGCACTCCCTGTCCACCTCCTGCCTCTAACCCCGTTCTCCTCCCCCTCCTGCGCCCGTAGACACCAACACGAAGCGCGAGACGGGCCGCACCGCGCAGCTGGGCAACATCGAGGCCGCCAAGGCCGTGTCCGACATCGTGCGCACGACGCTGGGCCCGCGCTCCATGCTCAAGATGCTGCTGGACCCGATGGGCGGCATCGTCATGACCAACGACGGCAACGCCATCCTGCGCGAGGTGGACGTGGCCCACCCGGCGGCCAAGAGCATGATCGAGCTGAGCCGCGCGCAGGACGAGGAGGTGGGCGACGGCACCACGTCCGTCATCATCCTGGCCGGCGAGCTGCTGGTGGTGGCCGAGCCCTTCCTGTCGCACCAGGTGCACCCGACCGTGATCATCCGCGGCTTCAACCGCGCGCTCAACGCGTCCGTGGACATCGCCAAGTCGCTGGCGCGCTCCATCGACATCGAGAACAAGGAGGACATGCGCAACCTGGTGCAGTCCTCCATCGGCACCAAGTTCTCCCCGCGCGTGGGCAACCTGGTGAGCGACCTGGCGCTGGACGCCGTGCTCACGGTCGTGCGCACGTCCGCCTCGGGCCGCAAGGAGGTGGACGTGAAGCGCTACGCCAAGGTGGAGAAGATCCCCGGCGGCGAGCTCGAGGACAGCCGCGTGCTCAAGGGCGTCATGTTCAACAAGGACGTGACCCACTCCAAGATGCGCCGCCGCATCGAGAACCCGCGCGTGCTGCTGCTGGACTGCCCGCTCGAGTACAAGAAGGGCGAGAGCCAGACCAACGTCGAGCTCACGAACGACCAGGACTGGAACACGCTGCTGCGCCTCGAGGAGGAGTACATCGAGAACCTGTGCGCGCAGGTCGTGGCCATGAAGCCCGACGTGGTCATCACGGAGAAGGGCGTGTCCGACCTGGCCCAGCACTACTTCGTCAAGGCCGGCATCACGGCCTTCCGCCGCCTGCGCAAGACGGACAACAACCGCGTGGCACGCGCCACAGGCGCCACCATCGTGAGCCGCGCCGACGAGATCCAGGAGGCCGACATCGGCACCAAGTGCGGCCTCTTCGAGGTGCGCAAGCTCGGCGACGAGTACTTTGCGTTCTTTGAGGAGTGCAAGGACCCCGGCGCCTGCAGCATCCTGCTGCGCGGCGGCAGCAAGGATGTGCTGAACGAGATCGAGCGCAACCTGCAGGACGCCATGCAGGTGGCGCGCAACGTCGTGTTCGAGCCGCTGCTGCTGCCCGGCGGCGGTGCCACGGAGATGCGTCTCGCGCACGAGCTCAAGAAGCGCGCGGACGAGATCGAAGGCGTGGAGCAGTTCCCGTTCCGGGCAGTGGGCGAGGCGCTCGAGGTCATCCCGCGCACACTGCTGCAGAACTGCGGCGCCGACGTGGTGCGCGTTATGACGTCGCTGCGCGCCAAGCAGGCCGAGACGGACGAGTCCTACGGTGTGGACGGCGTGACCGGCAAGGTGACAGCGTCGGAGGAGCTGGGCGTGTGGGAGCCCTTCCAGGTCAAGACGCAGTCCATCAAGACAGCCGTGGAGGCTGCGTGCATGCTGCTGCGCATCGACGACATTGTGTCCGGCCTGGCCAAGAAGAAGAACTAGGTGATATCGCAAGGAGCGTGAAATCGCATGGATTTTTTAATATATTTTTGGCCCCGATCGTGCTTGAGGGGCTGGAGATCGATCCGTCAGGTGTGTAAACGGTCACTCGCTGGATCCGGAGAGTCGAGCATTGCATCCTGGTTGCAGCCATGGCGCTGGATCGCGAGCTACGGCGATTGCTGGAGTACGCGAGACAGCCGGAGACTGACAATGCCTCGTCGAAAGATGTGAAGCCGCCCAGACCGACTGCACGAGGCATCCTCGACCGTATCATTGGCATCCACCAGCAGACCTGCGTGCCGTCCATGGGTGTGAATGCTGACATGAATCTGCCAGAGCTGTTGGTCTTGACCGCAGAGGCCGCAATTTCCCAGGGAGACTTTGGGACTGCGTCTGAGAGTGCTGAGTGGTTTTTCAGCGAGTGCCAACTCAAGAACCAGGTACTGACACCACGAAAGCCGGGGGTGCAGTTGATCCTACTCACAGCACTTGGGTGGTTTGATTGTTTGTGTAGTTTTACTGTCGAGCGCAATTCGTTCGCGCTCATTGTGGCTCTCACGACGCGCAGTTGGATACGGGGGTGATGAAGTTGAAGAAGGTACTCAATGCTATCCACTTCATTTTGGCTGTGATCCCGATCGCGACGGATAGTCACAAACGCCCCACGTACGATTTCCTCGTCTACAATGCGTCGGTGACGTATTGGCAAATTGCTCGCCAACTAATGAAGCAATCCACGTTCCAGTTTCTAGTGCCGTCACTGTCAAAGATCATTGACGCGCTGAAGTTGACGGCTGAAGCTGATGTGGCGTGGCTACTTCGACTTCAGATCGCTCTGGTTTACGCTCAAGTAGACGCCAATCAACTAGCAAACGCTGCCAAAACTATTAACGACGTGGTTGACGTGCAGATCACCCCTCACCTAGCTGTCCCCGCAAAGGCTGCGGACGATCCATTCAAAGCTTTGTATGAAGAAGCCTTGCGAATCCAGGTTCATGTCGGGTCGTTTAAGGACCCAGAGTGTCAGAAAATCGTGCCAAACGTTAAGCGCTTGCTTCCACCAACGGGTAAACGGGCATCGTTACTTGTAAAGCTCCAGTGTGTGAAGTCGGGGAATCTCTCGGGGACCCTAGAGGCAGCGTATGTTGAAATCTTACAGGAAGCAACAGGCTTTATCGCGTTCGCCGTTGAAACTCACATAGACGAAGTTACGACGTTTGTGGTATCGCTCGACCCGCGAGTGCTGGAGGCCATCGACGCTGAAGTGATCGTGGAAACTGGAATTCATGCTGCCTTCAACAATACTTTCTCAGTAGCAGCAGCGTGTGATGCCATCCTTCAACGTAAAGGCAAACACATGCCGCCGAAGATTCGCGTATTGTACCAAGTGCTGAGTGCAACACTGCTTATCGCAATACCCTCCCCGCACAGTGGAAGCAAAATGACTTCACGTCAGCGCCACTCGATGCTACTTGCTCGCCGCGTAGAGGGAATGAAGACATTAGAGCGGGCACTTCTGGCCAGCAAACGCCAGCAGGATCCACAGCTGGTTGAGAGGGTGTGCATCTACACCTGGAATTTATCGCTACCATTGCTACAGCCGCATTTGCGCAACAACTTGGCACGGGTGCTGGGTCTATCTTCCTCTGTACTTGAAGAACTAGACTCTTTGCTACTTGGGTTTCGTGCTCGGCTGTATTTGGAGATGGCAAAGCTGGAAGTGGCGTCCGATTTTCTTGCCAAAGCGAACTCGAATGTCAGCAAAGCTCTCACACTAGACTATGGAACGATCACGCGCTCAAATGACGCGTCTGCGATGACCGTGGAACTTCTTAGTGCACATGAAGACTGGATTGCTCGGCCAGTAGACACGCATTTACTTCCCATCAAGCAAAAGCTGGATTTGAAGCTATCGGCCGAGAACTTGCCCTCGAAATCGATCGAAGTGCTGGCATTGCTTGAACAGGTCAAAGATGGCAAAGACCTCCATCAACAGCGATCCACTCTTGCGCGAGCCATCGAGATCATGACCGAGATAACTAGCCCAGCAGACGCTACTGCTGCTGCTGCAGATCATGTTAGAATCTGGAGCGAGATATCTTCATTCGCATGGAATGAATTGCATGATGGCGAGCTGGCACAGAAAGCAGCTGGAAGTGCTCTGACCACATACTTCGTGACAACAGAAACGGGGGAAATCAAGATCCCAAAAATCTTTTCTGATGAAAAGAGTTTGATGATTCTGGAGGTTGATATGCGCCTTTTGCTAGTAGAGATTCTCGCGACAAGGCTTAAAGATCAGGCAACCCAGGTTGATAATGTTCGCCGACAAACAGAATTATCTGGGAATCGTATTGAGTCGCAGGGCGTTGGCAGAAAACTCGGCGGGAGAAGGTCGAGCGTTGATCTCACAGCTTTGATCGATTTGGGAAAGGAGGCTTACGTGCTTGGAATATACCGGCCACATACAGAGACGGCGCCAATACCAGCGGATCCACCGGCCGACGGCGCAGAGGTAGACGAAAGTGCCATTCTACAAGCGCGACAAAGCATGCTGGAGAATGAAATACAAGCTGTGAAAATTGAGATACTCAAGCACCTGGTCAGATCACTGAAGGCTGCCACGAAAATCGGGTGGACTTTCATACTGGAAAACACCTGCATCTACTTGTGGAATTATCACTTCCACGTTTTCCGCATGGTACTGGAATCATCTCAGACATCTACGAATTCTTCTCCAGAGGTCTTTGACCCACAGCGAATTCTTCCTGAGTGCGTTAGTGCGTTTGAAGCCTTTTACACAGCTCTGGAAGCTGCAGCAAGTGGGGTAGATAGTGACCTCCTTGCCAGTGTTGGCTTTGGTCTTTCAAGTGTTTATGAGAAAACGGCTCGGTTGGATAAGGCTATGGCGATCGCAGATAGTTTCTTGAAACGAAAGCAGTTTGCGGTTGTTGCTGGCGGCCACGCAAGTAATGTAGGTGTGCTGCACTTAAAACGGTTCGCAGAACTAAAGTCCAGAATCCAAATTGCTCAAAATACGAAAGATATTGTACCTACGGACACTAGCACAGCTCAACTGAAGGTAGTTGCGTATCTGGAAGCGATGGAGGTGGTGTTCCGACAACTATTACTTCCCGCAGCCCAGCAAACGCAACTGATGGAGAAGGCCCAAGGATTATACCACAAAGCCGTCGGGATCTGGCAAACGAGTGCGCCTGAAATCTTTAATGCATTTATGAGCGATGATCTTGAGCGAGTGCTTGAAGAAGAACAGCAACTGCTAGAGCTATACGTAGAGATATGGGTCCGTGTGGGCTGCGGCGCGTTCCGTCTCCACAGTACAAGATATGCAATCGAGTGTGCTGATCAAGCATTAGTAGTGCTAAAGTCAGGCGAGGGCAAGAAGGTGAAGCAGATGACTCAGCTTCTTGTCGTAGGGAGCACCTGGAAATGGCTTGCTCTGGCTGAAGTTCTCTATGGACGCTCAATATTGGGGTTAGGCCATGGCGATTCCCCAGCGCAAAAGCTGCTACTTGCTTCGCTGTCTCACCTTGTTCGTGCAATCGAGTACGGTCTTCGTGGGAACGTCTCAACACTTGTTGTCCAAGCATGTGAAGTGATCTGGAATGCAACAATATCGGCTGTGGACCGAAACAGCACTCTGGATAACGACGAAGCGGTAGAAGACAACTTCCTAGATCGAGTTGTAGAGTACTTGAAGAAAACATTGCGCTATCTGGATCAAGTAATCGTTTCTCCCGATGCCGACCTATCTTTTTATGGTGAAATGGTTCTGCTAACGCTTGCAGTGTGCGAGAAAGCAAGCAAATGGAGCGACCAGTTCGAGATTTGTGAAGCTGTGCTGAAAACGTTTGGACCAACTTCCCATCGAACACCACTTCCGGGTCAGATTATGAAGGAAATTCAAACCGCAGCAGCAATATCAGGAGCGCACCTGGGGAAGCCAAGTAGTATGCCAAAGACTGGAGGAAGCTCTAAGTCTCCAGAACAGCTTAAGGAGTCACTTGTCCAGGCTCAAATCTTACGAAAAGTGACTTTTTCGTCTTGGAAGGACCCGCCTGCCCAGCTCAAGGCATTGTCTAATGCGTACATAGAGCTCGATGGACAGTTAGAAGAGCAGGCTCTTGTGCTCGTCGATATCGCGGAGTGGCTTTTCACAAACCAGTTACCATCTCAAAACGCCGAGGCCTACCTGGAATGCGCGACCGCGACGCTTCTAAATTGTCAGAAGCAGAAACTTTTAGCGTCGCAAATGGCGATGTCCCGAAAGACTTCAACTGGACAGCTATCGGTAGCTTCAAGACTCAAATCTAGTTTGGTATACTCGCCATTGTGGTTTGCTGAAAAGCAGCTTCGGATCTTTGTCATGCGCGGCAAGCTATCCAGAACCTTCACAGAGAGCTCGAAGTACGTACGCTTGGCACTACTTGAAGTCGAGAAGGCGTGGGAACACGTCTTCGTACTGGTAAATGAAACTGAGTTTCAAGCTGCATTTGATGCGGACCCAACAAACAAAACACACAATGTGGACTTTGACGAGTGGAAGAAAGATAAATCACCAAGATACTCGAAGCCCGCATGCGTGCGTGACTGGGTTTACTTTCTCCTTGACAACGACGAAAACGCTACCAACCACTTTCACGTCCCATGGTCAAAAGCTCTTCAAGCAGTGCAATCGCCGACTTCCCTACACGTTACCCAGCCAATTCTCACGCTAGCTTATCTTGAAGAGCTGATGATGATGCTTCGAGATGATGGTCTTCAATATGCCGCTGTAATCCCCGCATTTTGTCTGTATGTTGTCGTATTCAACGCTTACATTCCTCATAGAACTCATACCGCGCAAATTTGGCTTGATCTGTTGCAATTTGAAATCATGGAGCGCATGAATTTGAGTAAGTTTTCGCTGCCTCTGCAGAGCGCTCTCGACATTATTCAATTTCATGGAGACACCTTGATAAGGGAAATTCAGGTTGCGGAGGCGCCTACAACGCTCCCGAATAGCGATCTCGCTTCAAGAAAGCGGCTTGTGCTTCACAGTGACCGCCTCGACACACGGGCCAAAGCTGTGAGTTCAGTTAAGATGCTTCTCCAATTCGGGTTTGTTCGTCAGGCAAAAACACTCCTTGAGATTTTACGCTACTCGGCAAATGACAGCGGCAGCAATGGAAACAATGCTGCTCCTACCGAAGCGCTTAGCGAGTGTGAGCTTTTATCGAGCCATATCTCAGAGCTCGAGGGTCAGCATGAGTCGGCTTTAGCGCGGATGCTTAACGCGTTAGAGTGTCCGCAGCTGGACAATTGCCGCTTCTTGGAGTGGACATTGAGAAGATGCAAGTTAGACCCTAATCTCACTCAAACTCTCTGCATTCTGCAATCTGCCGAGAAGAAGGCAGCTAAAACAATAGTTGCTGGTTTACGGCGTCCTGTCGTCCAAACAACTCTAGGCACCTCGAACAAGGCCCCCAATTCGTCTGGTACTGCGACGTCTAGTTCACCAGACATTTCAGCCGTATGCTTACTTGCTCGGGTTATTTTCAAGCAAGCCACGATTTCGCTCAAGATATCTACATCCAATGGCTCTGGTGTTATGACGCATTTATTGGAGAGCAAACGAGCGTTTGAGAGATGCGTGCGAATATTGCATCTCGTCGAAGCACACTATGCCTGTAGCCAATTCATGCTGAAGTATGTGCGGGTGTTACAATCCTTCGAGCAAAATGTTGGAGGAGCTCAATTATCTGGCGCCGACTTGGATTCCAAAAGTATCGTACAAGAAGTCGTAATATTGCTTGGAAGTATTTTGGCACGGCACTTCCAGCTTTCTGGTGTAGAAGCAATACAAATGAAAACTAAGCAGCGAGAAGCCATCGTGAACCCTTTGGAATTGAACCTTTCGATGACGAAATTGCAGCTTGCTCGACTACTTATGGCGCCGGATCTCTCTCCACTCGCTATCCAAGAAAAGGAGATGACTTGGTACCGCTATTATGAAGACAGTCAGCGCAACATTGTGGAAAAATGGCTTAACACTACTAGGTCAGTGGTGAAGAAGAACTTCTCGGGGGACTTGCCACACGCAATGACTCTAATCACCTCAGCAATAGACACACTCGAAGGAAACACCGCCTTGGAAATCCAGCATGCGATAGCGCAAGTAATCAAACTACAATGCCAGAGACTTGCTCTCTTGCACAGATCGGATAGACAGACAGCAGACGCGATCCAACATCGCTTATGGACGCGTTATACCTCGTCTGACTCACCTAATGTGACGTGGATTTGTTGTCATGGAGCTCGGGCTGAACTCGCTGTTGCTGCTGCAGACGCCGCTGCAGCGAATCAAAATCAACCACAAGCTCAAAACCAGTCACAAGCTCAAAACCAGCCACAGTCTCAAACAGGCCAAGAAGAGAATGATGAACAAGAAGAAGAGGAGGAGGAGGATGAAGGACTAGATCAGGCTCGCTTTGACGAAATGTTAGCTGCCCGTGCCGCTCAGATACAGACGTACCAGGTCTTTGCGTTTGAGAAGCAGTGCGCAGAACTTTTACGACTTTGCTCAAACGAGCTCATCCAGCTTTTAGGCTGTCGCAAGCCTTTTGATTGCGCTAAGAACGTGCTCAAGCATCAGAGCGCGGAGGTGATCGAGGTTGCCAACAACCTGTTCGAGAAATGCGTCTCCGAATCAAACGTGCAGCGCCTACATTTGCGACGAATGAAGAAAGTCCAGAAGGCCCACACAAGTGCCACAGCTCATAGCCTTCCGTTTCAACTTTCGCAACTCTACCTGAATCAGCAATCGGAATCGTATAAACGGATGAGTGTCGGCTTTCGGGTTGATTCAATCGTGGCCGCTCTGCCTAGTTCTATCCGCGTGCTGTGCCTTCACTTCTCTCCGGACCGCTGCTTTCTCTATGCTGCATTCTTGGGTAGTACTGAAAGGCGCGTAGCGATTGCACGGATGGAATTTACCGATATCCAAGCAGACCTATTTGCGCAGCTACGGAAGAGAATCGAAGCTTGGAGAGCGAAATGTACAAAAGAGACCTTGGCTTACGAAGGTGTTCACGGTCACGATGAAATGTATGAATGCATGCCAGTGGAAACCCAGCCGTCGAGTAATAATGGGACAGTAAATCACAGCGATGATATTTTGGAGGAAGAATTCACAAGCATCATCAACGATACCATCGAATTGCTTGGACCTCTCTTTACCCACTCAGCGATGAAAGCGGAGCTGAAGAACAACCTCGCGGGCAATACGCTGATCCTTCTACTGGATCAAGTATTGTCTTGCTTGCCTATGGAAGCCCTGCCTGCTCTTCAAGCTGCTGATGCAATCGGTCGGGATTTTTCCATCCAAATGCTGCATCAAAGACTCATGGCGATGAAGAAACAGCCGCTAAGACCAAACGAGGTTCGCGTCATCGTGGATCCCCACAAAGAAGACTCTGGAACTCCAAGTGGCCAGACCCTAACGAGCGTGGTAAAGCAAGCCGGGTGGAAAGATGCCTTCGAGCATGGCCAGATCCCAAGTGTAACAGACTGGCAGCAGGCTCTTCTTGCTCGTCGCGGTGGTGGTCTAATCTACGTAGGACCCAACCGTGTCCTCGGTTCGTGTCTACCACTACGGCAACTCACGGGTATGAACGTTGCGCTCACATGCCAAGCGATGATACTGCTCGACCATGCCGAAAACGCTAAAAGCACCCGCCGCCAGAGCAAGCTTGACAGCGAGAAGCCTGCTTGGGAGAAAGAGGTCGAGTGCGATCCGTACTGTCGCGCGCTGCTGCTGACGCTCTGCGGCGTGAACGTGCTGACCATCAACCAGTGGACGACAACCTTCAACGGGAACCGCCGCCTTGCCAACGGCCTGCTCCAGAACTTGTCCAAAGGCCACTACATCGGCAAAGCGCTCAAGAAATTCAGCGAGTCCACGATCGCAACTTCTCCAAGCGTAACTTTGCTCCCCGTTGCCCCAACAGACCCCACCGCAGCCCCCAGCAACCCAACCACGACAACGTCTGAAGCCAGTGCCGGCAGTAAAGTGCAACTAAAAAGCCGCTTCCGCTACAACGCCGTAGTGTACGGGCTGGCGCACCTCAACCTCAAGAGCGACTAATCAAACGAAAAAAAGTTGCCTTTTTCACACGTCACAGATAACATTCCGTCTAAGTACGAATACTATCCTAGACTTCATAGCTCCGTTCAAAGTGACGATGATGTCTCGGCGCACTGTGGCGCTCTTCGGTGGCGCCTTGGCACTGCGCCTAGCGCTGCTGCTCTACGGCCACGTGCAGGACCAGCTGATGGCTGTCAAGTACACGGACGTGGACTACGACGTGTACTCGGACGCGGCGCGGGAGGTGGCGGAGGGCAACTCGCCCTTCGAGCGCACGACGTACCGCTACACCCCCGTGCTGTAAGTGTGGAGGCTGTTGGGGAAAGGGGGGATTGCAATTGAGAGTTAACTTTTCGGTATTTTATTTTTGTCGTGATTTTTCATTTTACTGGTTTTTAGAGCTTTCATGCTGCTGCCGAACGTTTACGTGCACCACGAGTTCGGCAAGCTGCTCTTCGTAGCCTGCGACCTGCTGGTGGGCTACGTGCTGTACCAGATACTGAGGCTGCGAGGACTTACGGATAAAAGTGAGGCCAGAAAAGTAATGTGGGGTGGGCGTATTTTCTCACATGCTGCTGCTGATGTTGTTGTTGTTGTTGTGGGGTAGATGCTGTAAATTACTGCTGGTAAGAGTTCTTGAAGGATTTTTCTTGGTTGTTGGGAGCGAACAAATGTGCTGATAATAGTGATGTTGCGGCAGTGTGTGGCTGTTCCACCCGTTCTCGGTGAACATTTCGACTCGAGGAAATGCGGACTCGATTGTGGTACTGTTGGTGATGTTGTCGCTGCTGTTGGTCATGCGCAAGCAGATCGTTCTTTCGGCACTAGCGTACGTGTTCTTCGCCTAAAGTTTACTTTCCTCGCAGATGCTGACAATAGCTTGTGTAACCCATGCAGATATGGTGCCGCTGTTCATTTCAAGATTTATCCTATCATTTATGCGTTGGCTTTTCTTGTGGTAAGGTGGTTCAGGTTGAGAAGGACATCCATGGACTTTATTAGTATTGACCACAATCTTTTCGTGCTCTACTGCTGTTTTTTTTTAAATAGTTTCTGGACGGAGATTTTTGTATTTCGAATGGCAAGTGGACCTCGTCTTGCGGATCATCCGCTTGCGTTTGGATAAAGCTTGCTGGACAGCTCAATCGTGACCGCCTGGGATTCGGCGTAGTGAGTGGAGGACTCTTCCTTCTACTCGCTGGTGGCTTCTACTACCTGTACGTATCAACCCGCGTGCGATGACACTGCAATGCGAATTAACACTATTTGTCTTACCTTGAACAGCTACGGATTTCAATTTTTGTACGAAGCGTACCTCTATCATTTTACGCGCACGGACAACCGTCACAATTTTTCGGTCTACTTCTATGACCTCTATCTACGATACAACACCCCATCTGGTTTTGGAGTTGGGCTCCTAGCCTTCCTACCCCAGCTTGCGTCGCTCGTAGCCGTCTCTTTCGCATATGGTCGTGATCTCCCGTTTGCACTTTTTGGATTGACGATGGTCTTCGTGATTTTCAACAAAGTGTGCACGGCACAGGTACGCAAAAACTACTATGCACCAGTTCACACTGAATTCTACCTGACATTATCGCTGCTACAGTATTTTCTGTGGTACACTGCCTTCCTTCCACTTATTTTCCCGCTGACAAGTTTGCGACTCAAATGGAAAGGCCTTGCGATGATTGCTGCGTGGTTAGGCGGCGAGGTAAGATTATGTGTATTGTTCCCTTCTACGACAAGTGTTACCGTTGACTTTATGATTGCATTTCTCACAGTTGCACTGGCTGTACTGGGCGTACCATTTGGAAATGCAAGGATCCAACACGTTTTCCCCCCTCTGGGTAGCTGGGCTCCTTTTCTTCTCGGTGAACGTAACCATCCTTGCCATGCTCATGCGCAACCATTCCTTCACGCCGCTATTCAAGAGAGGCAAGATTGTTCAACTGTTTCCTAATGACCGAGCAAAACTACAGTAGCTGCGAGTGATGTACTCGCGCGTCTGTGCATGGTGCCACATCAAAAGCGTTAAAATGTGACGGCAAGTGTGTGTTGGTTTTCGTTAATTAATATGTGCTCTGGTATTTCAGGAGACCTCTTACTCCTGCAGACAAGATGCGGTGGACAAATTTCAGATAAAAAGGCTAACAATACGGCAGTCACAGCTTCCTATTGTTCATCACTACGTACACTAACAATCCAGGAAGACGATGAAGTCATTCGAGTCAAGACAGCAAATCAACGATACGTCTTCGAGTATGACGACTACTGGACGTTTTTAAACATTTGTAAACACTCAATGGAAGAAGCTTTTACACACATAGTTCGTGCTCCAGCTCACCTACTACGATGATAAATATTCCATTGAGCGGATGCTGGCAATCGACGAAGATACTCGAAGCTCGTTGCTGGTTCGTGTGACGCTGGTAATCCTGGCACGTCATTCCTCATTTTTACATTTGTAGTTGGTCAAGAAAGTATCCCGCTTCAGAATCCGGCTGATGGTTGGGAAGCAAATTGTGGCTTCTGGGTTCGCGTAGGAGTTCTTGGAGCAGTGATTGGCTTAGCCGGCGCATGCCAGATTGGCAAGTGGCTCCTGACCTCTCTTCGCGGCAGACACTTTTATTTTGCTGTCGAAGGCCGCCGGTTTCGTTGTTGTAGGCATGGCGGCAGCAGGGATCTGGGCATTTCCGGTTTTTCATCTTGTCGCTTTCAGTGGTATGTCCGATGCTACTCGTTGGCTTCTTACGTGCCATCTTGCTTTCAACAGATACTTTCGCGGCGTGAACAACTCCGTCGATTAAACAAACTGGGACACTGCAAAGTATTCTTTCCGTAGCATATCCCGCTTACCAGGTACTTTTCAAGAAAGCAAATCGTTCGAATTATGAACTGCCAGTAACACTCCTACTACCAATATTCAATCAAGTCAGTGATGAAAGCAATATTTGCGTCAGCTGCATCACACAAAGAGGACATTATACCTGTGTTTACCGTCGAGTTTTTCGATTCGTTTTATCTGGATACGATAATGCCAAATCTGTCTTGGACGACACTAGTAGCAGTACTCGTTGCCCACTGCATGCAAACAGCGCTGGAATTACAGGATCTCTATCAACGAACACAAAGCATCTGACACGTCTTCACGTTTCACGTAGCTACCGGAATCGTGAACAAAGAGGCAAATGGTGATCTGGTATCAACACTTCGATTGTTGTCCTACTACTCGGAGCCACTCCGAAGACAAGCGCTTGTCACCAGAGGTAAGAAAAGTGCTGGAAAAGCTCGATAGTTATGGTTGCCCATATAGACCCGATCGAGTGCTTTCCAGATTGAGAACCGTAGTGATAGTTCCAGAGCGTGGGTTAACGTTCGGAGACTTTAATCGTGGTTCGAAACATTTTGATGCTGCTCTACCGTTGCAACGGTACCAAAACCAACGAGAGCAATAGGTGATACCGACGTAGTGCACCAAGAAATATCCAAGAGCAGGGGCCCACAGGCTGTCACCTCAGCTATCCTCCTAGGACCAGTATGTGGAAATCTTTATCCCATTGATCTACGGAATTTTCAACCTGGTGATGATTCATTTGTCCAGTCAAACCGAAATGACTGGGGTCACTCACTAGAATGTTAGTGAAATGGTGTCGGGAATGTTCATTTACGCTCTGCTTGAATTTGTCTCGTTCATGATACTGCTGTTATCACAGAGCGAAAATGCGGTATCCACACAGTTGATCAGCTGGGGTTTGTGCTGGAGACGCAGAGGCCATTTGTACCGTCTAAACTGATCTGATACCTTCACAGTAGCCTACCGTATTATGCACTTTGGTACGTTTGTTTTTACCTCGATGCATAAGTTTATGTTGTCGTCGATGGTTTCGCTGACGCTTTTTACGTCGATGCAGGGGCTGATTTTTCGTGCCAGTTTGAGTGGATATGGCATCGAAATGACCACCCATAAGACTTCAGAATGTTAGAAGGCGCAAAAGTTACTGGGATACAATGCATTTTGTTCTAGGAACCATTTGGTGCTTTCATTTCTGTAATAATTAAAATGATAGTGAACAAGGTTCGACATTCGGTTCGGACCAACCTTCAGAGATACGAGGACTGTAGTTTCTAGTTAAGACAAAAATCATTCATTAACTTAGGAATCAAACCACTTGATGGCCTTCAGTCAGCCGACGACTTTGGAAACGCTACTAAATACCGTATACAAAAGCACACCAGATAATCAAATCACTGACCGCGGGTCTTAGGGCGCGTGTCCTTCTCTCCCAGGTTTGTCAACGGCGCATAACGCACATTCTTGGCCTTCAGACCCACAAGATTTTTAAGGTCCACAACCTGTACGTCCTCCTCGAAGTGCACCTTTGGCAGCTTGGCTTGGAAGAGCTGCGGCGCTTTATATTTCTTCAGTAGCAGCGACGAAATCACCACCGACACCGAAGAAAACGCCATCGCCAGACCAGCACACGCAGGCGGCATCATTCGATGGATCAGAGGGAAGAACATGCCGGCCGCCAGCGGGATGCCCACCACGTTGTACACGATCGAAAAGAAGAAGTTTAACTTGATGCGTGAGAACACCACGCGGGCCAAGTCCAAGGCTACCACCACGTCCGTCAGCGCGCTCTTCACAAGCACCATGTCGGCCTCCGCTTTGGCGATCTGCGTGCCGGCACCGATGGCCATGCCGATATCCGACTGCGCCAGGGCCGGCGCGTCGTTGATACCGTCGCCTACCATGCACACCACGCGCGGCTTCAGCGTCAGCGGATTCACCTGTGACTGCAGCGCCTTGATCTGAGACGCCTTCTCGCCAGGGAGAGCCACCGCCTTGACGTGGTTGATGCCCATCTGACGCGCAATCGCGCTGGCCGTGCGAAGGTTATCGCCCGTGATCAGCCACACGTCCAAACCCATGGACTTCAGGTGACCGACGACGGCCGCGGCTTCGGGACGAGGAGCGTCCGCCAACGCGATCACGCCCGCCAGCTTGTTTTCCACGCACACAACCACGACGGTCTTGCCCTCCAGCTCCAGCTCGTGCATGTGAGCTCGCATCTTCCCGCCGATCTCGATGCCCTTCTCCTCGCAGAACTCGGAGTTGCCCACCATCACATTCGCAGCAGTGGTGCGTGAAGTGACGTCGCTGGCAGCCACGACACCCTCAATGCCGCGACCAGGGACTACGTGGACCTCGGTCGGGTCCTGAAGTTCGAGTTTTTCGTGTTCCGTAGCCGTCACCACAATGGCCTTACCCAGAACGTGCTCACTCACACACTCCAAGGACGCACCGTAGTAGAGCAGTTCGCGTGGCGTGTACGCTCGGTCAGCTACCACTACGTCACGAACCGAAGGGTGACCGACAGTAAGTGTGCCAGTCTTGTCGAAAACGATGGTGTCGATGTACCGTGCGGTCTCGAGTGCACGGCCGCCCTTGATGAGTACACCCTTCTTGGCGCCAACGCCACATCCGACCATGACAGCCGTGGGGGTGGCAAGTCCCAGAGCGCACGGACACGCGATCACTACAACCGAGATCGCAAAGAGGATTGACAAGAAGAAATCATCAGCATGACCAGTTCCAACTGACACTCCTAGATCAAGTTTCCACTCAGCAGGCACAATGTCCATCGAGAGAAGCAGTAACCAGGTTGTGAACGTCAGCACTGCCAATCCCAGTACGCAGGGAGCGAAAATTGATGCCAGCCAATCGGCATATGCCTGGATGGGAGCCTTGTGAAGCTGAGCCTCTTCAATCAAAGCGCAGATTTGCGACAATGCCGAACTCTCGCCGCCTAAACAGCTCGACTCAATCACCAACGTGCCCTGCTGGTTCACCGTTGACCCAAACACGTAGTCACCTTCCTTTTTCGCCACAGGCATGCTCTCGCCAGTAAGCATGGATTCATCAGCGGAACTTGAGCCCGACTTCACGACGCCATCTGTCGGGATGTTAGCACCCGGGAGGATACGAAGAAGATCACCTCGCTGCACCAACTCGATTGGGATTTCACGATCGCGCTTACCGTTGGTAATTAGTAGCGCCTTCTTCGGCTGTAACTTGGCCAGTTCCGAAAGTGCATCTGCCGTCTTGCCCTTCGCCATCGACTCCATGTACTTGCCCAACGTCACGAACGTCAGTAGCATCGCCGAAGACTCGAAGAAATGGTGTCCGTGATAATTCTCATGCACCGCCGAACCCACCAGTGACACAAAACTGTACGTGTACGACATGGTGGTGCCTGCCACGACCAGGAAATCCATCCCCATGGCACCGTGTTGTAAACCCTTCCATGCCGCCACGTAGAACCTCCACCCCACTCCGAATTGGATAGGAGTCGACAGTAGGAAAAGCAGCAACAATTTTACCGAAACCGAATTGAACACGGGCGTCATGAG
This sequence comes from Phytophthora cinnamomi, assembly GCF_018691715.1. NCBI lineage: Eukaryota > Oomycota > Peronosporomycetes > Peronosporales > Peronosporaceae > Phytophthora > Phytophthora cinnamomi. The sequence continues at coordinate 794,757 of NW_027150933.1, forward strand.
CACCTTCTCCACCGGCGGGATGTACATGAGCACCATGTGAATAAGCATTGCTGGCAACGAGAAGAGCATGGCCGTGGTCAGCAACTTACGCCACTTCTCCACCTCCGACTTGCTCAGCGCGTTCTGGTCCGTCGTCTCCAGCGCCACCTCAGCCGAGTACCCCAGTCCGTTGATGCACTCCAGCACGTCGCGCGGACCCGTCTTGGACAGCTGCTTCAGGTGCACGTGCGCCTTGTTCAGCGGCAGGTTGACCAGCACCTTGGTGACGCCCGGCAGCTTGCCCACGGCCGACTCGATCTTGCCCACGCACGCGGCGCAGCTCATGCCCGTGACCGTGAACTTGAGCTCGAGCGAGTCGTCGTCGCCCGGCTCCACGACGTGCGAGAACGTCGCCTTGTAGCCTGCGTCCTGGATGAGCTGGCGCAGCGTCCGCTGCTCGTCGCGGACCAGGTCGCGGTCGAACGCCACCTCGGCCTTCTGGCTGATGAGCCCCACGCGGCAGTGCAGCACGCCCTCGGCCTTGCCCACGTGGTCCTCGATGGCCTTGACGCACGCGGCGCAGCTCATGCCTTCCACGTGGAACACGGCGCGCGGGTGGCCGGCGGCGTCGGGCACGTCCAGCGCCAGGCTCTGCTCCTTCTCCTTCTGCTGCTGCTGCTGCGCCTGCAGCTTGATGGCCGCGGCCCTGGCGGCGTCGTACGCGCGGGCCTCGAAGCCCACGCACTCCACCATGTCCACGAGCTCCTGCAGCGTCGAGCTGCCGGGCCGCCGCAGCGTCACCGTCGCCTTGCGCTGCTCGAAGCTCACGACGGCGGCCGCCACGCCGTCCACGCCGCGCAGCGCGTTCTCGACCGTGGAGCCGCAGTTCTTCTGGCACATCATGCCCTCCACCAGCAGCTCGATGGTCAGCGCGTCCGTCGCCTGCTGCTGCTGCGTCGGCTCCTGCAGCGGCGCCGACTGCACGGCTGCGCCGAAGCCCACGCACTCCACGGCGTCCACCAGGTCGGCGGCCGTCACGCGCGCGCCGGGCTCGCACTCGACGCGGGCGCTGCGGCGCTCGAAGTCCACGACGGCGGAGGCCACGCCGGCCACGCCACGCAGCGCGCTCTGCACGGTGGCGCCGCAGTTCTTCATGCACATCATGCCCTCCACCGCCAGCTCCACCACCTCCAGCGGGACATCATCGTCCCTGGTCACCATTATCTCTTCCTCTGCTGCCTCTGCTGCTGCTGCCGGCGCGCTCTGGTCGGACGATCGGGAAATGAACGCGCTCGTGCTCGTGCTCGGCCGCGTGCAACGGGCGAGCGATCGAGCCGAGGCTCAAGTCAGCGAGGGTCATGCGGCGGCGACGCCATCTCGATGGGGTGGCCGCGGCTCTGTGCCCTCGGAACGCGCCAGCTGGCGTGTCCGAATGGCGGCTTTGACTTGGCCTTGTATGGGACCAGCACCGGCCAGCGTGCTAGAAACGCAGGTGGCGGCCCGAACCAGAAGAACGACTCTGAGACGCAGGATTGATGGCTCCGGCCACAGCCGAACGGACACCAGCAAGCGAGGTGAAGCACCGCGCCGCTAACTCTGAAGGACGAACTTTTACTTGTTCTGACCGAGATGCTGGTCTGCAGAGTGCAAAGCTGTTGGCAAGCACGGCGGATGGTCTCTTTCTATCGGCGTGCTGTAATCATAAATGTACAGTACTTAATACCGGCGGTGCCGAGTCATATGCATGTGCGAACGCGCGATGGCCACAAGTTGTGATCACCGCGCGTCGTGGTTCATACCGAGGCGGTGTTAGCGAGGTACAGCACGTGCATCCGAAGAGAAGTTACCGTGTTGGGTAGTGTTGCTTCTCGAAATGCTGTGATTCTCAGCCTATTTACTGTTCAAGTGTATACCGGTATGCTTAATAAGTAGTGTTCCTCGGAGCATTTCTTGAGTATGATAGTGGACAGAGAGAAAACACTCGCGGGTGTTCCGCGGACCGCGATAAAGCGGCCGAAGGAACAGCAAGTGCATCCGCCTGCAGGAGATCCCCGCGAACGGCGACAGCTCGGCACTTTACACGCCTGGTCTCTGAATCGGCCACATCCTTTACTCCCGGGCAAGTCGTTTTCGAGGAGATGGCTCTTGATTCACACCGAAATGACTTCGCCACTGTGAGTTAAGAGCGACAATCGAATTCAGCTCCTGTAATTACAGTCTACATGGCGAGGACTAAACACTGGAAGTTGCTGGTGTGGTTCTTCCTGCGACCATCTAAGCGCTGGTAGTGGAGCAGTCGCTTGAAATCTGGGACCACATTGCGTCGGACGCCAGGAGCGACGACTCCATGCTCATTTTCCGCTTCTTGTACGTTTGATCGCGACAGCTCGGAATATCGGCCTTTTGAGGTACAGCTTTGCTGGCAGCAAGAGCTTTCTTCTTCTTTCTTGACTTTACCTTCAATGCTTTTGGCTGTTTCTTCGCGTCTTGATGTGCACTAGCTGTGCTTGAAGTAGGAATCTCTTCTGTCTCTAGCGCAGATTTGGAGCTTGCTGCCTCCTGCGCAGCCAACTTCTCTTGCCTTTTCTTCGCCTTCTGCAATGCTTTACGACGCTTCTTAGCATTTTGATGTTTGGTAACTGGGCCCGAGGCATCGTTTTCCTCTTCTCTCACCGTGGTGTTGGTGGCGGCTACGTCCACACGTCCAAGACGGCGTTTCTTGCCGTTCTGCGACTTGGCAGAACTACTTCGGCTCTCCATTGACAGTGATCGCTTTCTCTTGACCTGAATGATGGGCTCCGCAGTCTCCTCCTCCACTCCACAGTGCTTCACATGGTGTTCCATAGCCTTCTCCGTCACGAGTTTCTTCCCTTCACAGATAGCGCAGATCACCAGAGTACGCACATCCACGGCGCACATCTTGCGGTGTTTCTTCAACTCCGGCGCTGTCTCGAAAATCTCAAAGCAGAGCGAGCACTTGGGCGTCCGTGGCAAGTTTACATCCAGCACATTGGTCACGTCGCTCAGCTGAAAGTTCTTCGCTCCTGCTTGCTTCTTATTAATCCGAATCAGTAGCTCGTCGTACAGGTGAATGAGCACGAGAGCGTCCGCGGCAGCGTAGTGCAGCTGACTGGCAGTGAGCGGTCTCCTCTCCCAGTTGGACATCTGCTGCGTCTTGGCGAGCTTCCGGTGCAGGTAGAAGAACACGAGCTTCTGCAGACTCAGCGGGTTGTGCGCGCCAGCCAACGCGATGGACAGGTCGTTCACCTCCACGACGCCCTTGCAGACTGTGAAGCAGGACGCCTGCGGGTAGGACTGCGCCAGCTCCTGCAGGTCCTGGCAGAAGCTCTGACCGAGCTTGATGATTTTCTTGGACAGAAATACACTTGTAAGCGTGGTGTTGTACACGGTGGCTGGCAGCCTGCGGAGGTCGATGATGAAGACCTCCTCCGTGTTGCTGGCGTCCCGCACCGCGATCTGTAGCAGCGCGCACGGGTTGGGACCACGGGTCCTGCCCCACGTAGGGCGCGTCTCCTGCGCGGCATCGCGCGAGGTGGTAAAAGTCAGTGGCTAGTAGGAGATGGAGGTATTATAACTGCGCAGTTGTCAACCCACGCACCGTGTCGAAGCCCATGAGCTGCGCGCTGAGCAGGCGGCCGGCGCAGTAGGAGAAGTCCTTCTTGGTGGCCACGAAGTGGATGGGGACGCGCGCCTGGTCGATCACATACTGCGGGGACTGGTTGATAAGCCCCGTGAGCCGCACCTTCATGGACACCATGGCGAGTACAGTGTATGTACTACTAGTAGCAGTGCTGAGCTGCTGAATGCGAGCGCACCGTTTCGTTGGCCACGAGGATGTCTGTTAAGACACTCTATATAAGGACCTTTCTTATAAGGTATAGTACAGATGAGCGAATCGTCGTGCTCGACGGTTACAGGAGCGAAATTAATGTCTTCAACTTGCGGACACGCTGCTGACGAGCGCAGTCGAATGCGCTTGAGCCCATCAGCTCTGCGATCGCGTTGCAGACGACGGTGGAGAGGCGTGGGGAATCGTGGGGATCAGCTCGTGTCTGGCTCAGACTCTGATCCAGCAGCCACGCCGCGGGTTATCCACAGATAGACTCGCTGACGACCAGCTCGAGCGATTGTTGACAGGCAGGCCCCGGAGCAGTGTATCGCCGTAGCTGTCCGCTTGCTTGCTGCAAAACCTTTTCGGTAGTCGATGCGCTTTTTGTCACGCCCATGGTCCGACGCGCTCCTTGTGCCTGGCTCAGCAGCACCGCCGGATTGCTCCAACGCAGCCACGCTCATCTTTGACGCCGACGACTCCGCGCCGATGGTCCTCCGCCGTTAGCACACGCAGGGCGACAGCTCCGTTCTGGCGGTGGCGGCGACAGCAAAACGGTCGCTTGCACGCCGCCAGACCTGAACCCGCCCTTCTTGATTCCAACCTGCATATCAGCGCGTGTACCCATCGCCTCCACCCCACACAGCTCAGTCAGTGCCTGTTCAGCATTTGAAACGTCCAATCCAGAAGCTGCAGGCGCGTGCTCCGGCTCCAATCCCAAACTTATCACCAGCTCGTCCCACGCACAAATAGATAGACCAGCTGCAGCGCAGAGGACCATGGCGGCGCGCGCTCCTCCGACCGACGACGCGCCGCTGCTGGTGGTGGAGCTGGCGGTGGAGGGCATGATGTGCATGAAGAACTGCGGCGCCACCGTGCAGAGCGCGCTGCGTGGCGTGGCCGGCGTGGCCTCCGCCGTCGTGGACTTCGAGCGCCGCAGCGCCCGCGTCGAGTGCGAGCCCGGCGCGCGCGTGACGGCCGCCGACCTGGTGGACGCCGTGGAGTGCGTGGGCTTCGGCGCAGCCGTGCAGTCGGCGCCGCTGCAGGAGACGACGCAGCAGCAGCAGGCGACGGACGCGCTGACCATCGAGCTGCTGGTGGAGGGCATGATGTGCCAGAAGAACTGCGGCTCCACGGTCGAGAACGCGCTGCGCGGCGTGGACGGCGTGGCGGCCGCCGTCGTGAGCTTCGAGCAGCGCAAGGCGACGGTGACGCTGCGGCGGCCCGGCAGCTCGACGCTGCAGGAGCTCGTGGACATGGTGGAGTGCGTGGGCTTCGAGGCCCGCGCGTACGACGCCGCCAGGGCCGCGGCCATCAAGCTGCAGGCGCAGCGGCAGAAGCAGCAGCAGAAGGAGAAGGAGCAGAGCCTGGCGCTGGACGTGCCCGACGCCGCCGGCCACCCGCGCGCCGTGTTCCACGTGGAAGGCATGAGCTGCGCCGCGTGCGTCAAGGCCATCGAGGACCACGTGGGCAAGGCCGAGGGCGTGCTGCACTGCCGCGTGGGGCTCATCAGCCAGAAGGCCGAGGTGGCGTTCGACCGCGACCTGGTCCGCGACGAGCAGCGGACGCTGCGCCAGCTCATCCAGGACGCAGGCTACAAGGCGACGTTCTCGCACGTCGTGGAGCCGGGCGACGACGACTCGCTCGAGCTCAAGTTCACGGTCACGGGCATGAGCTGCGCCGCGTGCGTGGGCAAGATCGAGTCGGCCGTGGGCAAGCTGCCGGGCGTCACCAAGGTGCTGGTCAACCTGCCGCTGAACAAGGCGCACGTGCACCTGAAGCAGCTGTCCAAGACGGGTCCGCGCGACGTGCTGGAGTGCATCAACGGACTGGGGTACTCGGCTGAGGTGGCGCTGGAGACGACGGACCAGAACGCGCTGAGCAAGTCGGAGGTGGAGAAGTGGCGTAAGTTGCTGACCACGGCCATGCTCTTCTCGTTGCCAGCAATGCTTATTCACATGGTGCTCATGTACATCCCGCCGGTGGAGAAGGTGCTCATGACGCCCGTGTTCAATTCGGTTTCGGTAAAATTGTTGCTGCTTTTCCTACTGTCGACTCCTATCCAATTCGGGTGGGGTGGAGGTTCTACGTGGCGGCATGGAAGGGTTTACAACACGGTGCCATGGGGATGGATTTCCTGGTCGTGGCAGGCACCACCATGTCGTACACGTACAGTTTTGTGTCACTGGTGGGTTCGGCGGTGCATGAGAATTATCACGGACACCATTTCTTCGAGTCTTCGGCGATGCTACTGACGTTCGTGACGTTGGGCAAGTACATGGAGTCGATGGCGAAGGGCAAGACGGCAGATGCACTTTCGGAACTGGCCAAGTTACAGCCGAAGAAGGCGCTACTAATTACCAACGGTAAGCGCGATCGTGAAATCCCAATCGAGTTGGTGCAGCGAGGTGATCTTCTTCGTATCCTCCCGGGTGCTAACATCCCCACAGATGGCGTCGTGAAGTCGGGCTCAAGTTCCGCTGATGAATCCATGCTTACTGGCGAGAGCATGCCTGTGGCGAAAAAGGAAGGTGACTACGTGTTTGGGTCAACGGTGAACCAGCAGGGCACGTTGGTGATTGAGTCGAGCTGTTTAGGCGGCGAGAGTTCGGCATTGTCGCAAATCTGCGCTTTGATTGAAGAGGCTCAGCTTCACAAGGCTCCCATCCAGGCATATGCCGATTGGCTGGCATCAATTTTCGCTCCCTGCGTACTGGGATTGGCAGTGCTGACGTTCACAACCTGGTTACTGCTTCTCTCGATGGACATTGTGCCTGCTGAGTGGAAACTTGATCTAGGAGTGTCAGTTGGAACTGGTCATGCTGATGATTTCTTCTTGTCAATCCTCTTTGCGATCTCGGTTGTAGTGATCGCGTGCCCGTGCGCTCTGGGACTTGCCACCCCCACGGCTGTCATGGTCGGATGTGGCGTTGGCGCCAAGAAGGGTGTGCTCATCAAGGGCGGCCGTGCACTCGAGACCGCACGGTACATCGACACCATCGTTTTCGACAAGACTGGCACACTTACTGTCGGTCACCCTTCGGTTCGTGACGTAGTGGTAGCTGACCGAGCGTACACGCCACGCGAACTGCTCTACTACGGTGCGTCCTTGGAGTGTGTGAGTGAGCACGTTCTGGGTAAGGCCATTGTGGTGACGGCTACGGAACACGAAAAACTCGAACTTCAGGACCCGACCGAGGTCCACGTAGTCCCTGGTCGCGGCATTGAGGGTGTCGTGGCTGCCAGCGACGTCACTTCACGCACCACTGCTGCGAATGTGATGGTGGGCAACTCCGAGTTCTGCGAGGAGAAGGGCATCGAGATCGGCGGGAAGATGCGAGCTCACATGCACGAGCTGGAGCTGGAGGGCAAGACCGTCGTGGTTGTGTGCGTGGAGAACAAGCTGGCGGGCGTGATCGCGTTGGCGGACGCTCCTCGTCCCGAAGCCGCGGCCGTCGTCGGTCACCTGAAGTCCATGGGTTTGGACGTGTGGCTGATCACGGGCGATAACCTTCGCACGGCCAGCGCGATTGCGCGTCAGATGGGCATCAACCACGTCAAGGCGGTGGCTCTCCCTGGCGAGAAGGCGTCTCAGATCAAGGCGCTGCAGTCACAGGTGAATCCGCTGACGCTGAAGCCGCGCGTGGTGTGCATGGTAGGCGACGGTATCAACGACGCGCCGGCCCTGGCGCAGTCGGATATCGGCATGGCCATCGGTGCTGGCACGCAGATCGCCAAAGCGGAGGCCGACATGGTGCTTGTGAAGAGCGCGCTGACGGACGTGGTGGTAGCCTTGGACTTGGCCCGCGTGGTGTTCTCACGCATCAAGTTAAACTTCTTCTTCTCGATCGTGTACAACGTGGTGGGCATCCCGCTGGCGGCCGGCATGTTCTTCCCTCTGATCCATCGAATGATGCCGCCTGCGTGTGCTGGCCTGGCGATGGCGTTTTCTTCGGTGTCGGTGGTGATTTCGTCGCTACATCTTAAGCGATACCAGCCCCCAGTGGTTGGCGAAATGAATCTGAAGCGCCAGGTGAAGGAAGACGCGAAGGTAATCGAACTCAAGAACATGGTGCGCCAGAGGCTCGGACCATCACACAAGACCTACGCTCCGTTGACCAATTCCGACGAGGTACGATGCTGATGCCAGTTTTCTTGATATGCTGAGCGTATTTCACTAATGTTTTTTGTCTTCGTGCTGTTTCCCTTGTAGTGGGATGATTGAAGCTCGAACCGCGTACAACAACGCGTTGATGAAGAAGTAACAGTACGTAAATTAATGGAGCTTGGAGTGCGGTAGCGTTCACGATAGATCATCGTACAAATAAGCTCCCAAGTAAAGCAACCTTCTTTTTTGCCGAGTCTTCGCTAGCCGAAGACTATTGAATTGCGCCTTTGTCTTGCTTCTTTATCGCTATCATCGCCGTCATAGCTCTCATCATCCATCATGTTGTTCCTTGGGGTCCGCCTACCCTTCGCCCTCCGTCTTGGTGGTGAAGAAATTAGCGGCGTATCTTCGGTCACAGAACGTTGATAACTCTCCTCGTCACAAAACTCGGCGAGTAGCTTCAGTCTAGCTGTAGCCCAGCGAGTTCGGTCCTTGCGTTCGCTCTCCATTTGCTCTAGCAACAGCAAGTAGTATGTAAGATGATGGCCATCACGTGTTTGGTTGGGCTATACATACCTTGCATTTCAAGGACTTGTTCAGTCAACAGGCTGTTCTCATGTTTCGCGTCCTGTGTACATGAAACCATCGTCAAGAATGCTACGTTGGCAAATGGGGAATAATGCTCACTATGCTGGCTTACGCGTAATGCAATCTGTAGCTCCGAGACATCGCACTTCAATTTCCTCTCCTTGCGTTGGAATTCTTTGTTCATCTGCGTATTGTTCGCCATGAAAGCGTGAGTAAAGTGTTAGTCCAGTGAGGCTGACAACCACAACAAAAGCAAATAACTCACCTCGCCCAGGTCCTCTTGAGCGACGTAGGCGCGGTTCATGACGTCAATTTCCTTATCCTTCTCTCGCAGAGCGCTTTCATACTTGGTGAGTTTGTTTTCCAGAGACGTTAGTTTTTTCTCCAACGCGATCGCCTCAGTGCCTGCGGACTCTTTCAACGATTCCACTTGCACTTCCAGTCGCTGGCTTTTCGCTCTTAGTTCGCACGAAAGTTTCAGCTCCTCCTCATACTTAAACTGGGTTTGCTGCTGTTGTTCTTTAGTTTCGGACAGCACGCGGTCGCATTCCTCGATTACAGTGGTCTGGCGCAACGTGGTGGCGAGCAGATTTTTGATTTGTTTCTCTAGTTCTTGCACTTCCGATTCAAGCTGGTTTGTTTTGCTGTGGCTCTGTTCAAGCTGCCGCTGAAGGGCAGCAACAGTTTGAGTATGTTCTCGTTCAGCGTCCTTCACTTTTTGCTTCCACTGGCACTCCATACGTTTCTGATCGTCCGATTGGGTTCCTTGCGAACACTCAAGCTGCTCAATTCGCTGCAATAATCTCCTCTGCTTGCTTTTTAGTGCCTTAGCGTGCTCATGATGGTTTTGCTTCGCATTTTGAACCTCGTGGTGAAGTTGATCGCGTTCCAGCTTGAGGCAGCGTAGCTTCTCCGAAATGCTGTTCAGCTCCATCGTTTTTGCAGTGCATGCTTCCTCCAATTCGCGATTTCGCTGCTCTAGTAGCTTTAGAACCTGGAGATACGCTATATTTTCTTGCTCAGCCTCTCGCAATGTGAACAGTTCCTGTTGTAAGCCCTCATTCGAGGCTTTTTGTTCAGCGAGTTGGCGCTCAAGCTTCTCATTCTGCTCACTTGGACGCTCCTTGAGAATCGGTCCAGCTCGTAGACGTTGCGTTGTCGGCTGAATGCCACCCAGTCCAGTCGGCGCAACGATAAGCGATTCGAGATGCTCCTTCTCCAAGGTTTTTACCTCCTCCTCAGCTGGCTTGTAATTCGTTTCTGTAAAACGCTCAAGGGCTACATTGAGTTTCTCGGTGCTATCGCTGATTGATCCATCTTCATCGTTTCTACAATGACTCGAGTTGTGTCTGTCGGTATCTTCACCGCTGCCACCACCAGCCAAATCTGTCCTGGAAAGCTCCTTTGTGCAGGTTAAACGCATTGGGCTTGTTGCCTTGCGAGAGCGGATCCCTGCCGTCGCTGTGCATAGCTCACATTTTCGCCTGCAGTCTGGAGAAACTGCACTACCTATCGAACTGTGAGCAAGGTAACCAACTCATACTCGTACAACTTGCATGGCTCACCAGGCGATACTTGGGATTTCGTTGACGGACTTGACGCGGAACTATATTTCTTGGGTGGGCTTGCTGCGCCAGCTTTCTTTGATGCGCCTCGCACTTCGTGCACAGGAGGCATCTTGCCTTAACAGAGCAGGCTTTCACGGCCTGTGAAACGGAAGACTCGCTAAAGTTGGTATGTTCAAGGTGTTTATATATCGCTTTGGCCTCCTACAGCTACCACTTAACAATAGTTGTGGTTGCTTCTGCCTCTTTCGTTGAAATCTAGATGTCCCAGGTGAGGTTGAGAGAGCTGTCGATTTCTTCGACCTGCTCCTTCGCCGGGAAGCGCGTGTGGTTGATACCCATGAGCCGCTGCAACACACGGACAACCTGGCAACTGTAGCCAAATTCGTTGTCGTACCAGACGTACAAAATGACCTTGTTGCCATCGACGATGGTGGCCTTGCCGTCGACCGTACCGGCAGCGCGGCTGCCAATGAAGTCCGAGGACGCGGCCTCAGCCGAGTTGACGAAGTCGATCTGGTTCTGCAGCGGGGAGTCCAGCGACACCTTGGACATGAACGCGTTGATCGACTCCTTGGTGATGCCCTCGGCCTTAGTCGGATCAAGCTGCACGTTCAGAATGGCCAGCGAAACGTTGGGTGTCGGGACGCGGATAGCGTTAGCAGTCAGCTTGTCCTTGAGCGACGGGAGGCATTTGACGACAGCCGCCGCAGCGCCCGTCTCAGTGATGACCATGTTGAGCACAGCGCTGCGTCCACGGCGCTCCTTCATGTGGTAGTTGTCGATCAGGTTCTGGTCGTTCGTGAACGAGTGAACCGTCTCAATGTGGCCGCCCACGATGCCGAACTTCTTGTCCAGCGCGTAGAGCGACGGCGCGATAGCGTTCGTCGTGCACGACGCCGCCGAGTAGATGTTCTCGGTGCTCGAGATCATGCTCTCGTTGACGCCGGCCACAATCGTGGGCACGCTGCCCTTGGCAGGCGCCGTGAGGATGACCTTGGCCACACCGGGGGACTTGAGGTGCAGGCCCAGCGCGTCGGCGTCGCGCCAGCGGCCAGTGTTGTCGATGACCACGGCGTTGTTGATGCCGTACTTGGTGTAGTCGCATTTGTCGGGGCCGTCCGAGTAGATGATCTGGATGAGGTTGCCATTGGCGATGATGGCGTTGGCCTCCTCGTTGAAGGTGATGCTGCCCTGGAACTGGCCGTGCACCGAGTCGCGGCGCAGCAGGCTGGCGCGCTTGATCAGGTCCTCCTTGGTGCCCTTGCGCACCACGATGGCGCGCAGCATGAGCTTCACGCCGGGGCCGCTCTTCTCGATGAGCAGCCTGGCCAGCAGGCGGCCGATGCGGCCGAAGCCGTAGAGCACCACGTCGCTGGGCGTGAAGGAAGGCACGGCCTGCGTGAGCGGCGCCATCTTGGCGTTGATGAGCTCGCCGAGCGCGCGGATCTTGGCGTCGCGCGCCTCGGGCGTGACCTGCGCCTGCACGTCGAGCACCGCCTTCTCCATGAAGACGAAGGTGCGGCCCAGGTCGACGCGCATGTCGCGCGCGTTGGGCGCGTACTGCACGAGCGCCAGCAGCACCACGAGCGTCTCGGTGGGCTGCATGCGCTTGCCCACGTACTTGCACACGTAGTTGTGCAGCTTGATGAGGTCGATGCTGTTCTTGTGCACGACGCCCTTGCCGAAGAGCACGCTCACCACGTTGTTCTCGCGGTAGAGGCGGCCGATGAGCGGCACCATGAGGTCGGCCGCGTTCTCCTGCGTCTTCCACTGGTCCAGCTCCGCGTCGCGCAGCGCGTTGATCTGCTCGCTGGTCAGCGGCGTCTCGGACATGGCGGCTGTGTGGGGGTGGAGGTGCTGAGGTGGTGCTGGGCTGCTGGAGCCACTTGAGCGGTAGAGCGCGGAATGCGGAATGACTGAAGATCTCCATGCCCGAGTTGAGCCGGACACGTACTGCGGATGTTGAACCCGCCTAAGCTGATGTTCAGAGACCGGGCTTGTGATTGGAGGGCGCGAAAGGAAGCGGAGAGCAGTTGGCAGAAGACTGTGGATGGCTACGGTTGTCGATACCGACACGCAGCAGAGTCGCTTAGCGTCAGGGAGCGCCCTGCAGCCTCTGTTTGAAGACCTCCTGCCAGAAGACCTCCTGTGGCATGCTGGACGAACCGTTGCTCTCGTGATGCATCATTTCCGGAAGAGTTTGGTATCTTTACAGTTTTGCTCGCGCAGGTGCAGAGCTCTTGTTTCCGTGTTGAACACCAATCGAGCTGTCAGGCCTCAAACATGGTGAATTATTTGTGTGCCGCATTGAATGCACTGCATTCGGACGTAGCTAGTGATTGCTGGCGGCGCCAGCTGTTGCAAGCTGGCACAGGGTGGAGCAATGGGCACTACACACCAAGCTAGTCGACAACTCCGGGTCGTATCCAACGAAACGCATGCTCGTCAAACCGATGTGTAGTCACAGGAGTTGGCTTTGTTGCCGATCTTAAAAAAACTATTGTGGTTCGCAGTCTCTGTGTAAGCTGTTGCCTGCTATACCAAATGCTATTCGTTTGCGTGACAACCCTAGCCCGAAACGGGGTTGTCGACGCGCCTCCGTGGGATTTTGAGTTTTACGACGCTTGAGAGGTCCCGCCACCAGCCGGGCCATTTCGCCGCCGTCCGCGCTCCACGACCACCCAGCAAGCGAGAGAGCAGGTTCGGAGATGAGAGCGTCGCGCTCTGCCTCGTGCGAGGGCAGAGCAGCGCCCCTCTCCATTCACGGCCTCGGGAAAGCACGTGAATGGAGGAGAAATCGCCGCGCCGAACGTCATCCGATTGCCATTGAGCTCGAGCGAGGCCCGGCAGGCTGCTGACCACCTCGCAGAGGTGTGTTAGACCTGGATAGGGCAATTATGGCAGTCGAGGCTTTGGCTGCAATGGCCTAGTGCTGGTTGCTGGTTGCATGCCCGTAACGGATGTCGCCGCATTTAGTTCCGTGGGCTGAAACGATCCGCAAAGCGATATCGAGGAGGAGGTGGAAACATGCCTGGAAGCAGCGTTGGCGATGGCGACGCCGATGAAGCGGCCGTCGGGGAGGTACAAGTGGAATTCGATGCGGAAGACGCTGAAGGCGGGGCTGGGACGGATCTGAAGTCGCCGTCGTGGGAGTCCGACGGTAACAATTGGATGGAGGACGGCGAACATGAAGACGGGCTTCTCAAGGACGAAGGACCACAAAACGTCGACTCGGAGCCTGCGCACTACAGCTGGAAACGTGCTGATGGGCGGCAACGAAACCATAGTTTTGATGAAGAGGATGAGGACGACGAAGCTGACAACAACAGCGACGTCAATGGCAAGGCCGATGAAAGGGCGGTTCGGACGCTGCCCACGGGCATTGATGACCTCCCGCTGTTTGCGGACGAGAAGAACCGCGAGCTCCATGCGCAGATTCGCGTCAAGGAGGCACGCTTCGAGGCAACGAAGCGCGAACTCTCGGAAACGGCGTCGCGTGTGGAAATCATGACGGAGCACCTAAAAAACGTGCAGCAAGAACTCCTGCACACTCAGGCTTTGCATGGCGCCAAGCTTAAGGAAGTTTCCAGCGAGGAACACATGAGGCAGCTAGCACAGCGTGAGATTGGACGGGTGGCTCAAGAAGCTAAGATCCTGGACGCTGAGGCAGCGGAGCTGGAGCGCAAGCTTGCGGGCCTGCAGAGCTCTTTGTTTAAGGGCAATGAGGCCATGGACGCCTTCAAGCTCCAGATGAACTGGAACCAGGACGAAATGGAGCAGTGGGCAGTCGCAGCGCGTCAGAAGGAAGAGGATGCGATGGCCCTGGAGAGATACCGGCGTGCTGATGAAGCTCGAATCAAAGAGTTGACGCTTGCTTTGGAAAAACTCACTCAGCAGCTCGCCCGTGCCAAACGTGAAGTCGACGACGAAGCTACGGAGACACAGGCGAAGCAAATCGAGCTGGACAAAACAGCCGAGGAATTTCGTTCTCTCCACGCTGAGCGCGCCAAGCTTGTCGCGCAGTGGCAGTCCACACTAGAAGCCATGCGAGCTCGTGACGAAGAGATTACGCAGGCTAGTGAGCAGTTTGCTGTGGCCCAGCGTGGTCTACAGAGTAAGCAAGAGCTTCTCGGCGAGCAGAAGCGCCGTCTGAAGCAACAGGAGACGGCTAATAATGAGGCACAAGGTCAGCTTGCAGGCAAGGAACGAGCGCAATCCAAAACACAACTGGAACTGCAGCAAACGGGAGCCCGCTTACAGGCTTTCCGCGACCAGGTGGAATTGCTCAAGAGTGAACTATCCAGTGCTGTAGCTGCGCTGAACCAGCAGCGATCAATCAATTCCAACCGTGATGATCGGCTAGAGGCCATGAAGCAAGAACTCGAAGCTGCCAGAGCAAGATTCAAAGGAACGCGACAAGCGCTTGATCGCTGCCGTGACTCCACCATGGACGCAGAAACACTGGCCAAGCAGGCTGAGGCTGATCTGGCTGATATGGAGACTGAGGTCAAACGCCTAGATAAGGAGATCGCCGCTCAAAAAGATCAAATGTTTCGCAAGAGCCAACAATTGTTCGCACTGCGCCAGCAGGAGGCTAGTCTGGTGGCGGAACTGTCGGGCGCAAAGGCTGCAGCGCAAAACTTGCGCTCTAAGCTGCGAACGCTAGATGCACAAGCCTTGCGCCAACAAGAACTCGTTTATAATGGCGAGTTCCAGATTCAGCAAATGGAGCGCAAGGTGGCTCGAGCGAGTGGTGAACGCAGTGCAGACGAAACTAAGGCACTTCAAGCCCAGATTCAGGTGTTGCAGATGGAACTAGACCGCGTGAAGGCCGAGCAAGTAATGCTCTCGACGCAGTGCAAGAAGTTGGAAGAAGAGCGCCGAGCTCAGGAACGGTCCCGTAAAGCGTTGGTGGCGCAGCAGCAGGAGGTGGACGCTCAGATTGCCGAGCATGAATTGCGCAATGAGAGCTGTGCGCACGCACTCAAAGCATCACTCAAGAATAAGGAGGAGTTGTTGATCCAGCATGACTTGCAAGCACTAGAAGTTCGTCGTCTTCGTGACCTGCTGCATGCTCGTGCCGATGAGGTTTTGTCTCTCGAGAATCGTGACTTTCAGCTCAAGAAGAGTATGGAGGAACGCAAGCGCGAGATCGCAGCGCATCAAGAGCTGCAGCGTGCGGCGAACAAGGCCATTGACGAAGAGCGCCACCGCGTGTCTGTAGAGCTAGCGGATCGAGAAAACCGAGTGCGAAAGCTGCAGGCCAAATTCGAGACCCTATGCAAGATGGGTGCCTACGCAGACGACGGTGATGATGCAGGTGAAGCTGGGAAGGAGCGCAGTCAAGCCTATTTCGTGATTCGAGCAGCCCAGCGTCGTGAAGAACTTCAGCGCGAGGGTGACGAGCTGGACGACAAAATTCGCGTTGCCGAGAAGGACGTGCGCGCCTTGAAAAAGACGTTGGCTCACTTGGAGGAGCGCAACTCGGCCTACCGCAAGAGCTTTCACCGCGCTGATCTCGCTGGTGATGATGCACAACGTCTCGCTGCACTTGAGGCCCAAGCCAAAATGGCGGAGGACACCTTCTTCAAGAAGAAGAAGGAGCTCGCGCGGGTGGAGCTGGACGTGACAAGCGAGACTCAGCGTCTGCGTGAAGTAGAGACCCAGCGCGACTTCGCTCGAGCGAATGCAACTCAACTCGAAGGTGCCTTGGCTCAAGTAGAGCGCGAGGTGCAAACGGAGCGAGCGAAATGGGGCAAAGTCGTCAAGAAGCTTGACCGACAGATGCGGGAGCACCGGCAGTTCGCCGTGAGTGCCAGAGGCGTCGACGACGACGGTAGCTGGCGTACGAAGGAGCAGATCATGCTGGAGGCGCTGGAGCTCAAGGAGATCAGCGCCAGTTTACTGTACACCCTTGGCCAACTGGCCAACGAATTCCCCGAGATCGGAGACCCACTGCAGATGGCGGTGCGCGAATCTGGCATGTGCATTCCGGCGGTGCCACCGGGACGCACTGCTGCAGCGAGAGCTGACGGAGCAGGTCTGCAGCGCCCCATGTCGGCGCGCAGCGACAAAAGGTTTGATGTGCATGCTGCAGGTTTTTGTTGCGACGGTGGAGATCAACTAACCGCGATGGTGTGTGTGGCGTCGTCAATGTGCAGCGATCGATCGGTGCGCAGCGTCGGGAGCAACGGGTCTCACCGCAGCAGCGGCTCCGGTGTGCGCGTGGCGGCGCCTGTGAGCAAGGTTCGCATCGGGTTCTAGCTGGAAGCAATCAAAGAGGAGAACTTGTTTGTCAATTCAGGTCCGTGATACGTCGCTACGCTACGCTATGCTATGTGTGTGCGTATCTTGTCTTGTCGCTGCTGGTCTACGCGAGCTTCTTGGCGACAGTGGCAGCCACGAAGCCGAGCGCGCCGAGGGTGGCGACGTGCAGCCACGTCGAGACCGTGAAGAACGGGCAGTTGGTCAGGCTGTGGTACGGCAGGTGCTCGTGCGGGCGCATGGGGCAGCCGCCCTTGAGCGTGGCCTCGCGCAGGCGCGCCATCTCGACGGCGGTCTGCGCCCACTCGGTGCCATGGTTGTGGCCCTTGTCCGAGAGGCCGGCGCGGTCCTTGGCCTGCTGCTCGTTGAGCACCGTGAGCACGCCGAAGAGCACGGGCACGCCAGTGTCCAGCTGCACGCGCATGATGCCCTGCGACACGGCCTCGCAGATGTACTCGAAGTGCATGGTGTCCCCCTTGATGAGGCAGCCGACGCAGATCACGGCGTCCAGCCTCTGCGACGCGATGAGGCGGCTGGCGGCGTACGGCAGCTCGTAGGCGCCCGACACGTCCGCGACGACCACGTCGCTCTCGGCCACGCCCGCGCGCAGCAGCTCCGCTTTGGCGGCCGACACGAGCGAGTTCACCACCTCGGCGTTCCACTTGGCGTGCACGATGGCCACGCGCAGGCCCTTGCCGTCCGTCTTGCGGCTGCTCAGCGCCGAGAGCGCGTGCTGCTTGATAGCTCCGGCCATGGTACTGTAGTGTTGGTGTGTTGGTGGTGCGGTTTGGATGCGGGTCTTGGAATGAGCTGGAGTTTGTATCGGCCCCTTCAGGGACCCTCAGTGCGCAACGTCTGCATACAAAGAGCAAGTGACAAATTCGACCACCACCCCTGGTCTGCAACCGATCGCAGTAGTACCGTGGTTGATGTTTTGACTCACGGTACTTTTACACACGATGGAATCCAGATTCATCGTGTGTAAAAGTAGTTTGGTCGAGATTGGTGCAAATTCACGTTAGGTTAAGAAATTCAGCTACCGGTATTAACCAAATCTCAATTGGCTCCGGTGTGGAGCCACTTGCTAAGTCACGGTCGTCGGCCGACGAGGGTGCCAGCCCCACCAGGCGGGTGGCGGGATGAGCGTGTTGACGCGTTTGCGTCGGGTTAAGCAGCTTCGTAAAACCGACACCACTGAGGGCCAAGAGCTGGAGGATATGTGTGAGGCTGTGGATACACCATTCAAAGCTGTCGTTTCTGTTACCAATACAATGACATACTGGGTCCCGCACTACTAGTCCGCGAACAACACGCGCGCAGCTCAATTATACAAAAACGGCGAGCCATGGTCTCTACGATACGCTCATTACAGTGGAATACCCGACAATAGCTGGATTGTTGATGTTGAAAATTGTGTTTGCGCCTGCAAATATTACGTGAAGTTGAAGTCGTGATGCCACATTTTTGGCGCGAGAAAAGTCAAGAAGTTAGGTCGTCCGGGAGACACTTCTTCGGAGAAACTTTTCAATCGGAAGGTGTGCAAAACCGAGTATGCTCCATCTGCTGCACAAAGGCGAAAGTGAACAACTATGAAAACCCGGGAGCGCTGCCCCGGGTAGCCCCTCCAAGGTCGACCCCCCCCCCCCCCCCCCCCCTCGCTTCCCGAGCGCTTGATGTTCAGTTCATTCTTTGCCTAGACACATAGGAGGTTCTGCAGGTTTGGAAAGGGAGTTTCATGCACGTGAGTATATACTCGCGACATCTTGCGTGTTAAATTTCTCGTCATGTTTCAAATTTCGTGTACGCCTTAAATGCGTCCGAATTCCAGCTTCCATGAAGCTGGATCGTGAGGGCATCGATTCCACACCGGTACATTTGCGTCGCACCCCCAGCACGCAGCGAGTGTGTAGCAAATTGTGAGCTGTCCAGACCTAGCCCCTCGGCCGCGCGTCGGACGGTGAATGTTATCCGTGCGGCTGATATATCATATTGTCTCTGGTCTTGAGAGATGAACTCGGCTATCGGCGACTGGGCCCGCGCGGGTCCGCGGAAATACTTGAGGTACAATGCCCCAAACACGGAGCATATGAAGGGATGACCGGAGCGAGAGAGAACTTTGTCTGTCGGAGGGTCGTGTTGGTTTGTTTTCGACCCGCATAGCCAAATTGCGGCGAACTTAGCCGCTTCAGGCTTGTAGGTAGGTTGGCTGCTGTCATCTAGGACAGCAACATCTTCATCACGAAGCGCGAACCACTGGAATGGCTTGCCTCTTGCGACGATTTCGGATTGGCGGGGTAGAAAAAAGAAAGCCATGCACAGAACCCCCCAGATCATGCGGTCGCCGGCCGCCGTCGGGTCGAGGGATCGATAGCAGGAATCTAGAATCTCTAGCGTGCTAGGGGCGTTCTGAGCCGGCGGCGTATCGATGTGGCGAATGCCCTTGAACGGCATGCGAATCTGGGGATAACCGAATGTGGAAGGAGAGCCTACGGCATTGAGGAAATGTCGGATGCCGTGAAGTAGGCCAGAGATCGACGAGCTACGTAGGCCCCGCTGGTACGAGGTCAGGATGAAGCGCGTGATTAAATCGACGAACGCATTCCGGTCGGCGGTGACGCCGTACGATTCTACGTGTACCGCGGCGCATAATCCACACCTCTACTGAAACGCCTTGCGGTACTTCGCATGCGCCGATGGGGCTACCGAATTTTCTTTGAGATGCTGTGCCAAATCTCGTTGAACATTGCTGAGGAGTTATCCGTCTGTGTTGCAGTCCAAAACCGAGTTAGCACGTGGAAACGGTTAGCGGTAGCTTGGTCGTGGGAAATGCGGGACCCCAGGTCTGCTAGTGTGTTGGTCTTTCCAGCTACATGGCGGGATGAGAAACGCAGGTTGTACTTCACTTCCCATAGCGCCAAGAGACTGAGCACCGTTTGTGCTCTGGGATTTCGGCTGGAGAACTTTGATTGCCATGATACGGCAAATATATTATCGATGTTGAAGCGCACGTGGGTTGGTAGGAATGGGGGTGGGCGACGCCACTCCGGTCCCCAAGCATGAACGGCAAAGTCAAGCGATAGCAGTTCACGAAACTTTATGTCTAATCCATTCGCCTCTCCGGCTTGGAAATCACTAATCAGTCGGCGTTCCTGGATCGAAAATGTGTATGCTACATATTTTCTCTGTGACACGTCAGCTGCACACAGGCCGTTATTGGAAGCGTCCACGAAAACGTCAACATCAGCTCGGGGTAGATCTCGAAAGTACTGTAGAGGGACACCGTTGAGTCTACCTGTGTCAAGGATGTAGAGCCACCACACAAGGTCGTTTGCCATTGCGTTCGAGACTAGGACGCGGTGGGAGCGATTGAGTCCCAATTCTGCTCTTCGAAGGCGTTACAGGAATGTTTTGGCGGGGTGTATGCATGTGGCTACGTGACGAAGGGAATCCAACAGGGAACGGTATTCTGTTCGTGTCAGCGACTTGGTTTGAAGAGCATGTGCGATTCTGGTGCGTACTTTCAGAACTTTGGACTCCGGAATTGCCACGGTTAGTGTTTTCGCGTCAAATACGAGGCCGAGCACCTTCAGCTGCTGGAGCCAACCAGTGAATTTTTCTTCATTAAAAGAATCAGGGCCCAAAACTGCCATCACTGCACGGCGAAGGGAGTGTTCTGGTTTTCCACAAACGCCTGGGTATGCGTTGGAGATACTGACATGATCGTCCACCGAATGATTGTTATAAAACGGCGTTCTCGTATGTGAACACAGTGTCGAACCATGCACATGCGAAATTACTCCACCAAAAACTTCATACTCTGCTGGAGACAGTGCCCAACCGAAAGGTGCGAATAAATCGATAATGAGGGCGTTTGCTTCTGGTATCAGACCGCCGAAAAGTTATACACTGTTCGAGTGAACACCAATGTTGCAGGGCGCTGATGCCACGACGCCTCCCATAAGGAGTGCTAGTTCGGATGATCCCGCTTCGGAGGCGGACGATCGTACCTGCGGCGCAACTGACGTACACGATCGATAAGTGGGTGCCGGTGTCGTGCTGGCATCCGTTGCATCGTTTACGGATAGGCCTTCGGGGCAGGATAGGTCGTTGCTCGTTACGCTGAACGTTGTTAGCAGCGCCACTGACGCAGAACGTTTCCGATTCACACTGTGATGTCGAGAACTGTTGCTCCGAATGGAGTGATAGCGGTGCAGTATTGTCATGCTGACGAGGTATTGATAAGCCAAAAGTGTAGTTGTAGTGATGAAGTGTATCCAAATGTGTATTCAAATTGCAACCAACAGTTTCTGCCCCCACCTCTACGCACCGTCAACTTCGCTGGAGATGTTGCGGCCTCCGCGCGAAACACCAACGTTGGTCTTTGCCCAAGCCAGGAGGTCGGGATGGAGAGCTGTTGGGCGCTGCTGTTGCTGCTGCGGTAGCGGCTGTTGGTGGTGGAGTCGGCCAGGTTGGTGTACTTGCCTGGGCCTCCCGCGCGTGGCATGGCGGATGGTGACAGCCGGGGTCAATGCCGCATGGGTGCACCATTTGTCTTGCTCGTCTCGGTAGCGGTTTGTCTCCGTAACCAGAGGTTATCACATGCCTTCATGCTTTTCTGGGTACGTGGATTCGATAAGACACAGTGGCTTCGTTGGGATCGCTCCTGAAACACGGACTGATTCATGACTAGCGAGGGCAGAAACAACGATACCAGATCGGAGCTGAGAGCTATGGGAGTGATCACCTTCCACACGTATCGTTTCTGCTGCGGTTAGTTTCTTTGCCTTGCTGCTCCGTTGTTTCTTTACCGCCGGTTTTGGTCCCGCAGTTGCTCCAGATTTCTTTGCAGTCGTTTTAGGTGTCACGGTAGATCTAGATTTCTTCTTGGAAATGTTCGCCGTAGAGACGACGTTCGTTGCCTTGACTGTTGCTGTTAGTCTCTTCGTGGGTTTGCTAGTGGTTGCAGCTGTGGTTTGGTTTCTCTACGTTTGAGCCCGAGCGACGCTACTCAACCGTAAAGGTTCTTGGGTGGTCACCACATTACCGAACTGAAACTCTAGTGATTTATTAGTTGTTGCTGGATTATCTGCAATCGACGGTGCAACAGGAGAGGATTCTATCACTGCAATCGGTGCTACTAATGTGTCGTAGCATTGCTTGCTGCAAATGCTCACATCTCCAAATCACTCAGAAGATGACCGTCTGGACCGCGAAGCTTGAGAGCAGCACAAATGTCGTGAGAGCAAAAATGATGTAGGTACGCCGCACAAATCGAACATTGTCGAGCTGTAGAGCATTGTTGCTGACGCACGGCACATACCGGTACCGTTCCCAGTCTTTGAGCTCCAATTATCGGAGATATATCCACAATTGCCTCGTCGTACTGCACCGTCATAGTTGCAGTTTGATCAACGTCGATGCAAACTCCGTCAATTTGCCCATGTTCTACGGCTGGGCAGTGACTCTGTGCGTCCCCTCTCCATACCATTATCCCTAGGCGGGAAGCAGGATCATACGATAAATCAAAGTCCACAGGTTCACTTCCAGAACTATCACTTCTCACACCGAGTATCACATGCTGTATTTTCTCCACACATCATATTATAACAGGCCACAAGTGCCAGCTCCCCCAAGAAATAATCGACACATTCTACTCCATCTGGAGTGCCGCCAGGACGAACATACCGGTACCGATCTTCCAGACCTCGTCGTGGAGGCTTTGTAAACCAACCCACCTTACGCAGTGCCTTCTAAGCTGCCTTGAAAGAAATACGGGCTGCTGCTTGTGCAAGTTATAACAATGGGTTCGTGCGAGCAAGATACTTATCGGGTAAACTGCAGCATAACTTACCATTTGGGATACGTTTCTACGTTGCATCCTGAATGTGGTAAGACGACTTCAGTCGCTTGAAAGATCTCTCCGGACCACCTCGCGGTCTTTCCCGCGCCGGAACGACTCTCGACAACGTCTTCGCTAGATATCCTTGATGTCCTTAGCGTCTGTTCAAAAGTAAGGTGTGAGGCCTGTTTGCACATTCCATTCCAAGACCATATACCGTAATAATCGGGCCCAGTGCGACAAACGGTTTGAGTGCGACACCGGCAGACGTATGGGTGACAACCCCTCCCCTCCTAAAAAAATATTAAGATAAAAGACTTGAAAAGAAAAACTTGCGTTTAACGTCTATTGATCGTTATCTTCCTCCTCGTCAGTGATGGTCATCTCTGGCAGTGGTTGTAGGAATGTCCGAAACACACCATGCTCATCGCGGGGACCAATTGGCAAGAGCTTCGCCTTTCTAAAGCCCTTCACGATTGTCTTAACCTTTATGAGATCCCATGCTTTGGCTACGAGAAAAGAGAGCATGACACGTCTTTCTGCTGCGTTAGCAGGGAACGGATGATCGATGCGGTATTTCAGATAAAGATCCCTGCAGTACCATTACAGCGTCAGTTAAAATTAAAATAAATTATCCATAGAAATACTCACTGATTTTTCTTTTTGAAAGAGGCCATCACGCTTACGTCCATGGGCTGACACAGTCCAGTAACTCCCGGAGGAATATACTGAACTTGGGTGGCGCAGTCGTCCTCGAGGATCTGCCGGATGCTTGCCATTTTGTGAACCTTGAGACTGTCGAGTAGCCGCATCCGGCAGCTGTAGTGGGTCTAACTTGACTCACTACTTTAGCTTACACGTTGCGCAACGTGTATGAGGAAGCGTAAGTACTTAGTAATTACTTAGGTTAATTATATTTGAATACACAAATATAAGTTAACTTAGACAAGACTCCAAGTAGCTAGTTTAAGGTAAATTGAGAACTGTATTGTTTGTAAATTGATCTTCCTCTAAAATCTGCTAAAAACTGTTTATCATCTATGAAAGGGTTGGCAGCGGCTGGCTGTCAGAGCCCCGCTAATATGCATGTCTCTGATTGGTAGAAAGATGCTGCTTTCTACCAATAAGATCTTTTGGGTATGTGTGGACCACTCACTGTGGTGGTCCACTTCAATGTATCCATCGGTGTGTCTTACACCAATGTGAGGAAGTATCCAAAACGTTTAACAGATAACCTATCTGTTAAATTCACAAGTGGCTTGCAGCCACTTGTACGTGTAACCCCGTTACACCATCCCCCCTTATAAGGTTAGACGCGCGGGGTCCCCGCACGTCAATCTTTGGAATTGACCATTCGTCAATTCTCCGCGTTGGAGAAGAAACCCGCGCTCATTCAACGATGAGCGCGCCTCAGAAGAAGTCCGCAAAGTCGGTGGGGAGTCATCTCTCCATCGACGACTACTTCGAACGCCAGAAGGCGAAGTACGGCGACGTCGTCGACTTCGACGACGACGATGAAGACATGGAGGGCGAGGAGGACTCGCCCTCAAAGCGTAAAGACTCAGTGTCGAGAGAATCGCTCGACCCTCACGCCAAGAACGTTCGCCCGCGTGAAGGGGGACGAATCGGACGCTTCGAGTTCGAGGCGTTCGCGTACTGAGAGCGATACCCCACTCGCTTCAGCTGGGGCTCTCAGTACTCCGCGCGCTGCTGCTGCAGCGCGTGATGTTAAAGCTCAAGGCTCTCCGCGCGCTGCGCCTGCAGCGCGCGATCCATGGATGCCGTCCGCGTCCGAGATCACGGACCGATTTGGGAACTCGGTACCTCCGAATGAGGTGCCGCTGTACGTATGCAGCGCCATCAAAGATGACGCTGTGGTTGCCGAGCTGCACTTTGATGCGGAAACGCATCAAAGGCGCGATTACTACATCGGACTCTTTCATGAGCTCCGATGGTTTCAAAGCAAGAAGACCTCTTCTCGCAGCAAAGTGCCCGAATGGCAGGCACTTTGTCAAAGCTGGAACGCCTTTGTTGAGAACTTCAACAAGAGGCCGAGTGCTTACCGTGATCGGATTAAGCAAGCGCGTGATCGCTTCGAGACGTACTCGAAGCGTGGAAAGCTGGAGCAACTTCATGTTGCTGCTGAGGAGGCAAATGTGCCGTGCGCTGTGCCCGAGGGCTTTCAGTGCACGAAGTGCTTCCAGGCGCGGTCCGCTTGAGCGACCGCGACCTGAACGGGTACACGTCGTTCCGTGTGCCCGAGAGTCTCAGAGCTCCGTGCTAAGTTCTTAGCACGTGAGGGTTCGGGCGCTAGCGATGATCGCAGCGCTCGTGTTACTTCCGCTGCGCCAGCGCGTACTGCTCTTCGTACGCCCTCACCATTTCCGGAACGTCCTCCAGCAAGACGTTCCGCGGCTCCCATGTATCTCGATGGGGAGGAAATCCTCTCCAACGAATACGAAAACGAGCCCCTTGAGGGTTCGTTTTCGGGATACTATGGTCAACAATCCGCTCAACAATCCAGCGGGTTGAGCCGCGGGCGTCACGGATCGGCGGTGGCGGGAACACGCCCCGGGTATGATCAGCCCCGGGCTGATCAGTACGCGCCTCTCCACGACCGGGTGGCCGTCGTGGAGCGTCTGCAGGGCGCTGAGTTCGCCGCCCTGAAACAGGAGCTGGCGAACCAGAAGGCCCAAGTCGCGGCGGTCTCGCAGACCGCCTCGAATATCCAGGTCGAGCTGGGGACCCAGATGAAGGGGTTGCTCCAGCGCGTCCGCGCGCTGGAGGAGAGGTTGCTCGTCGCCGAGGCCAAGTCCTCCGCTTCTGCCTTGGCTCCTGCCGAGGCTTCGGGTCAGCCGAGCTAGATGGCTCGTGCTGCCGGTATGGCTTCAGCCGTCCGACGTAAAAGGTCGGATGGAGGCGCATGCTAGACGGTATGTCTAGCGTGTATGCGTTGCCGTGCCGTGCCAACACAGTGAACGGCCCGATGAAGCGCGGAGCAAGCTTGCTTGCTCCGAAATCCGAAACTGCATGTCTAGGCAGGTTTTGTGTAGCTAACAAAACTAATGAACAAACTTTAAATTCATTTGTGGTGCCTCTGCCCGCATTGTCTGCGTTCAGCTTCTGTTGATCAACAGAAGCTGCTATTGTGTCTTGGACAAACCGAATTACGGCTTGTCTTTTGGTGATGAAACTGATAACATCCGAGCTGAAGTCATTCAGCTCGCTCTCCGCTAGAGGCCCGGCCTCTGCGTGGTTCTTTGCAGTGTCTGCGCCCTGCGCAGACCCGTGGTCGTTGTCCTTGTTGGTGGAGGAGTCTGCGCAGGGCGCAGACTCATGTGGTTTGTCCATTGTTGCAGCTGACACTGTGCAAGTGTCAGCGGTTTTCTGCGGCTGCTGTATTGCAGTCGTAGATCCTCCCCCCACTTAAAGTGGGAGCCATCACTCCGAGTAAACTCGGTAGGCGTGGATGCCGCATGGCATTCACGTAGAACGGTGTATGCCCGGTCGAGGCATGCACTGAGTTGTTGATGGCAAACTCTGACATCGATAAACACTCGCTCCAGTAGTGGAACGAGTGAGCGTAGCTCTTCAACATATCGACGAGCACGCGATTCACGCGCTCGGTTTGACCGTCCGTCTGCGGATGATCCGCAGTCGACATGGAAAGCTGGCTCCCAAGAAGTGTAAACACTTCTTGCCACAGGTGCGCTGTGAAGCGCGGGTCTCTGTCCGACACGATGTCGGACGGCATGCCATGGTGTTTGAACACCATGTCGACGAGCAGACGGGCCGTCTGCTTCGCGGTCACCTCTGCTGGCACCGCAGCAAGATGTACCATCTTGCTGAAACGGTCTACAAAGACCACAACACCGGTGTTCCCTCCGCTATCCGGGGAAGACCAAAGATGAAGTCCAAAGACATGGACTTCCAACACTCCGACGGAGTCGGTAGTGATTGCAGTGGAGCCTGCGCCGATGGCGCAGGCTTCACGCGTTGGCATACCTCGCAAGCACGGATGTACTTGCGCACCCACTATACTGGTGGTGCCAGTAGAAGTCGCGCGTGAGAAGGACGTAAGTCTTCTCACGTCCGAGATGTCCCGCAGTCGGGGCATCATGATACTCGTACATGACCCTGAGTCGCAGGTCATGGTCATTTGGCACGACAACGCGATCCGCGTTGTCGTCGACTGCGTTGTAGAGTAGCAGTCCGTCGTGCACACGAAAGCGGTGTGCACGCGCTCGAAGGTGCTTGGGCAGCTTCTGACGGGACTTGTCAGAAGGCGCTGTGCCATAGGCCAGCAAGAGCTTCGCGTCCGCGTCGTGCGCGTACGCGGCCTTCACATCATCCAACAGAGATGATGTGGGTTTGCTCGATCGCATGGCGTCAATGGCATTGACGTCAACAGCTTCTGCATAGTCCGGCCGACGTGATAACGCGTCGGCCACCACGTTCAATCTTCCGGGTTTGTATTCGACCCGGAAGTTATACTCCGCAAAGAATGAGAGCCATCTCGCCATTCTTTGTGAAATGTGTGGCGACTTCACTGCGGTGCGCAGTGAAGCATGGTCGGTGTAGACCGCAAATGGTCTACTCCCAAGCAAGTACACTCGGAACTTTGCGAGTGCATACTTCATGGCAAGGAGTTCATTGTCATGCACCGGATAGTTGCGCTCAGCTGGCTTCAGCTGACGCGATTGGTAGTAGACGACACGATCACGGCCCTCGTGATCGTGCTGCATCAACGCGCATCCGATCGCGAAATCGGATGCGTCACACACTACGTGAAATGGGCGATCTTGGTCAGCCACTGTCAAGATCGGCGCCTCAGTCAAGCCCCGCTTGACTGCATTGAATGCCTTTTGGCAATCGGTTGTCCAATTCTACACAGCTTCCTTCTTAAGAAGCTGTGACAGCGGGCGGATCTTGCCCGCGTAATCCTCCACGTACTTGCACCACAAGTACGTGGTCAAGCCAAGGAACTGCCTCAGTTCCTTGACACTTGAAGGCGTTGGCCATTCATTTATCACTCTGACCTTTTCCGGGTCAGGGCGAACACCATTCTTCCCTACGAGACACCCGAGGACGGGTATCTCGCTCGCCCCGAAGATACACTTCTTCAGGTTCGCGTAGAGCTTATGCTTTCTCATAAGCTCAAGTAGCTTCCGGAGATGCACCCTGTGCATCTCTACGTCGTCTTCCGTCCACAGCCCGGCTGTGGATGAATACATCATCGAAGTAGCTCGGTGCGAAGTCGCGCACCGAGCGCAACAAGTGCGTCACGCACCTGTTGAAAGTCGCAGGGGCATTCTTAAGCCCCTGTGGCATTACTAGCCATTCCCAGGGCATGCCGCTTGGCGTGCTCACTGCCGTGAGAGGGATATCGCTCTCACGCATTAGGATTTGATAAAATCCATCTCGCAAGTCGAGAGCACTGTAAACGGTGCTCCCGGCCATCGAATCGATGATAACATCTTTTCGCGGTATCGGCGTCTGCGCCGGTACCGTCGCATCGTTCAGCTTGTTGTAGGCATGAACGATGCGCCATCCGCCCTGTGGCTTCTTGACACAGAACGTCGGAGCACTGTGCGGGGACTTTGATTCCCGCACTTGTCCTGCTTTACGACGACTTTCAAAGAAGTCGTCGATCGCTTTCACTTGCTCTCGCGGCAGTGGCCACTGCCGCGTGACACAGTACTTCGTGCCCGGCACGAGATCAATCTCGTGCTGAATGCCCTTATCCTGCGGAAGCTCCGCAGAATCTCTTCCGGGAGTACGTCTTTGTACTCCCTCAACAATTCGTAATAGGGACTCGACTTCAGCGAGTCCCAACCTTATTCCTCGAAGCGCTCTCGCTTCGTCTTCGCACTGAGAGTGTCTTCACTCTCAGTGGTACTTCCCATGAAGAGCTGCCTCAGCTCTTCGCTCTCGCTCGCCGTTCTTTCGCTGTCCGAAAGAACGCAGACTTGCTCGATGCGTCCATCGTGCAAATCGCGTGTGAAGCGATTCCAGCTCATGGCTGGAAGCGAAGTCAACTCCGACGCCGTCGTCGGAGGACTAGCGAGTTCCATGTCACGATACTGGAATCCAGTATCGGTGCGCGTCAAGACGCTTAGCGTCTTGACATTCGGCGTCACCGCCGCAGTCTGCCCAGCAGACTGCTCTTGTTGCGTCTCGGTCCCGGACCGAGACTTGCGCAGCGTTTTCCGCTTGCGCCGTCTTCTTGTTGTGCGGAGCCCGGCTCCGCACAGTTGTTCTTCTGGTCCAGGCCCGGCCGTGGACTGTCGTTCACCGGCGGACCCTGTCCGCGGGCGCGCGGTATCAAGCCCGGCTTGACCGCATTTTCCTTCGTGCAGCCCGGCTGCACGGCAATGTGTCCCTTCGCCGGCAGACCCTGTCTGCGGGCGCGCGATATCAAGCCCGGCTTGATCGCATGGCGCTTCGTCGTGCAGCCCGGCTGCACGACAGCATGCAAATTGCGTCAGTGCGGTACGTTTGCAACCGTCCGCACTGTTTGCAGCGTCAACTCCCGGAGTTGACACGCCTTCGTCACCTCGACGCCATTCATTGGCGGAGCCCCTCATGACTGAGGGTGCGTCGGCTCCCGGAGCCGACGCGTCGTTGTCGACCTGACCGCTTCGGGTCAGGGACTGTCCCTTACACGCTTGAACGTGGGTGTTGGTTCCCGGAACCAACACATCTTTTTCTTCCGACGTCGGCAGCATTGCCGACGTGGGTCTCACTTGTGCGCGCCCTCGCGCACTTCTTGGGCACTCCGGGACAGCGGCATTAAGCGCTGTCTCGACTGGTGAGTCGCGCGCACCTGCTGGTGCGCGCGCTGCGGTAACAGGGCCATCGCTCTCTGTTCCGCTGTCGCGTCCGAAGCGCACGAGCGTGCGCTTCTTCCAGTCTATCACCGGATCATGCCGTGCAAGCCACGGCATGCCCATTACCACGTCGAACTTATCGTCCAGGTCCAGGACGATAAAGTGTTCGACAAACACTCGTTGTTTGTACGAGAAGCGCACGTTCACGACGCGCTTCTCGGTCTTCACGATGGCACCTGTTGCCAGTCGTACCTCCAGAAGACTTCGAGGTGTATCTACCTCGTCGAAGTCAAGTCTCGGCAGGCTTCGTAGTCGAACAAAGTTGTTCGACGCGCCTGAATCTACCAAAGCTCGAAGAGAGTCATTCGCTCTCTTCGAGTAAACCTTCAAGATGACTAGGTTCGGCCTGTCATCTTGTTTCTGCAGTGAGAGCTGGTCTCACTGGGGGCTGCAGTCTCAGTGCCGCGTGCCCGATATCGGCACGCGCGACTGCATTACCAGTAGGGCGCCCCGCGCCTACTGGATGTTCGCGTTTTTTGTTGGTCCGCGGCGATGCCTAGCATCGCCACGACGGCCACCTCCAGGGGGCATGGGAGCTGTGCACTCCCGTGCAAAGTGACCGATCCTTCCGCAACGGAAGCATCGCACGTTACCTCCCTGCTGCTGGTAACCAGCAGTTGTTACATTCGAGAGGTCCATTGGTTCTGGACCTCCCGGCCTCGCTACCGGGCGCGGTTGCGGCCTCGGTACGTTCACATGTAGTTTAGCCTGCCGCAGGCTAAACTCTTCTTGCATGGCAAGAGTGATTGCAGCTTCGAGAGTACTCGGGTACTCTCGGAAGAGATAGGTCTTCACGGGCCCATCTCTAAGCCCTTCATGAACGTGACGACCTTGGTCGCCTCGTCAATTGGGTTAGTCACGATATTTGATACCAAATATCGTGCGCGCTGCGCGTAAGCATGGACGTCATGCTTACCCTGCTGAAGGTCGAGGAACTCCGCCCTCGACCGGAACTCGTTTTGCGGGGGCTCAAACGCTTGTCTGAGCTCCTCTTTGAAACATCGTACGTGCTGAAGCACGTAGGATCGGAGAGTCGGCGTCCATACGCCCAACTCCTTGCGCGTCCGCCAAGGCAGGACATGGCGAACGCGACCTTCGACAGCGGGTCGACGATGCGTCGAGCCGCTATGGCTGTGTCGAGTTCGACAAGCCATCGGAGGAGAGGCTCGCCCTCTCTTCCCACGTAATTGCTTACGCTCAACTTTAATGGTTGAGCACGCGGTGTCGTCCCTGACGACGCCGTCACTGGGGAAGCAGCGTCACGCTGCTCCTTCATGATGAACCCCAGAGCAACACCATGTTGCTCCGTCGGCGATAGCGTACGCAGCATTGTAGCTATCGCCGCTTCTCCAATGACTGTTGACAGTCGTTGGAGGCCTCCCCACTCTGGGTCAGACAGGTGGGGCAGTCAGCGCGTGCAACATGCGTTGCAGGCGTGTTGGAGCTCTCCATGGGCACCTCCGTGCTCATGTGGTTCTCGGCTCCGCGTTCGTACACCGCGTACGAACGTCAAGCAGTCGGTCGTTGGACGGACTACAAAGTGCTACCAGGTGTAGTAGGTCTAACTTGACTCACTACTTTAGCTTACACGTTGCGCAACGTGTATGAGGAAGCGTAAGTACTTAGTAATTACTTAGGTTAATTATATTTTAATACACAAATATAAGTTAACTTAGACAAGACTCCAAGTAGCTAGTTTAAGGTAAATTGAGAACTGTATTGCTTGTAAATTGATCTTCCTCTAAAATCTGCTAAAAACTGTTTATCATCTATGAAAGGGTTGGCAGCGGCTGGCTGTCAGAGCCCCGCTAATATGCATGACTCTGATTGGTAGAAAGATGCTGCTTTCTACCAATAGGATCTTTTGGGTATGTGTGGACCACTCACTGTGGTGGTCCACTTCAATGTATCCATCGGTGTGTCTTACACCAATGTGAGGAAGTATCCAAAACGTTTAACAGATAACCTATCTGTTAAATTCACAAGTGGCTTGCAGCCACTTGTACGTGTAACCCCGTTACAGAGGTTGCTAGTCGCCGAGGCCAAGTCCTCCGCTTCTGCCTTGGCTCCTGCCGAGGCTTCGGGTCAGCCGAGCTAGATGGCTCGTGCTGCCGGTATGGCTTCAGCCGTCCGACGTAAAAGGTCGGATGGAGGCGCATGCTAGACGGTATGTCTAGCGTGTATGCGTTGCCGTGCCGTGCCAACACAGTGAACGGCCCGATGAAGCGCGGAGCAAGCTTGCTTGCTCCGAAATCCGAAACTGCATGTCTAGGCAGGCTTTGAGTTGCTAACAAACCAATGAACTAACTTTGAATTCATTTGTGTTGCCTCTGCCCGCATTGTCTGCGTTCAGCTTCTGTTGATCAACAGAAGCTGCTATTGTGTCTTGGACAAACCGAATTACGGCTTGTCTTTTGGTGATGAAACTGATAACATCCGAGCTGAAGTCATTCAGCTCGCTCTCCGCTAGAGGCCCGGCCTCTGCGTGGTTCTTTGCAGTGTCTGCGCCCTGCGCAGACCCGTGGTCGTTGTCCTTGTTGGTGGAGGAGTCTGCGCAGGGCGCAGACTCATGTGGTTTGTCCATTGTTGCAGCTGACACTGTGCAAGTGTCAGCGGTTTTCTGCGGCTGCTGTATTGCAGTCGTAGATCCTCCCCCACTTAAAGTGGGAGCCATCACTCCGAGTAAACTCGGTAGGCGTGGATGCCGCATGGCATTCACGTAGAACGGTGTATGCCCGGTCGAGGCATGCACTGAGTTGTTGATGGCAAACTCTGACATCGATAAACACTCGCTCCAGTAGTGGAACGAGTGAGCGTAGCTCTTCAACATATCGACGAGCACGCGATTCACGCGCTCGGTTTGACCGTCCGTCTGCGGATGATCCGCAGTCGACATGGAAAGCTGGCTCCCAAGAAGTGTAAACACTTCTTGCCACAGGTGCGCTGTGAAGCGCGGGTCTCTGTCCGACACGATGTCGGACGGCATGCCATGGTGTTTGAACACCATGTCGACGAGCAGACGGGCCGTCTGCTTCGCGGTCACCTCTGCTGGCACCGCAGCAAGATGTACCATCTTGCTGAAACGGTCTACAAAGACCACAACACCGGTGTTCCCTCCGCTATCCGGGGGAAGACCAAAGATGAAGTCCAAAGACATGGACTTCCAACACTCCGACGGAGTCGGTAGTGATTGCAGTGGAGCCTGCGCCATTCGCGCAGGCTTCACGCGTTGGCATACCTCGCAAGCACGGATGTACTTGCGCACCCACTTATACTGGTGGTGCCAGTAGAAGTCGCGCGTGAGAAGGACGTAAGTCTTCTCACGTCCGAGATGTCCCGCAGTCGGGGCATCATGATACTCGTACATGACCCTGAGTCGCAGGTCATGGTCATTTGGCACGACAACGCGATCCGCGTTGTCGTCGACTGCGTTGTAGAGTAGCAGTCCGTCGTGCACACGAAAGCGGTGTGCACGCGCTCGAAGGTGCTTGGGCAGCTTCTGACGGGACTTGTCAGAAGGCGCTGTGCCATAGGCCAGCAAGAGCTTCGCGTCCGCGTCGTGCGCGTACGCGGCCTTCACATCATCCAACAGAGATGATGTGGGTTTGCTCGATCGCATGGCGTCAATGGCATTGACGTCAACAGCTTCTGCATAGTCCGGCCGACGTGATAACGCGTCGGCCACCACGTTCAATCTTCCGGGTTTGTATTCGACCCGGAAGTTATACTCCGCAAAGAATGAGAGCCATCTCGCCATTCTTTGTGAAATGTGTGGCGACTTCACTGCGGTGCGCAGTGAAGCATGGTCGGTGTAGACCGCAAATGGTCTACTCCCAAGCAAGTACACTCGGAACTTTGCGAGTGCATACTTCATGGCAAGGAGTTCCTTGTCATGCACCGGATACCGTATTCCTTATGTGCTTGCTGACTGATTCATTTTACTGACAAATCTAAGTAGCCAATCAAATTCGAGTGTTGATTGTACAGTTTTACTTTATGTGCTTACTGACAGCTCAGCTCAACCACAAATTTCTCACTTGCAATTTCGACATAAGCAGCGCACAGCCGACGGCATGAAGCGGAAACCACCAGGACGCAGCCGCGTGACTGGCACCGGAAGGAGCCGAAGCATACTCGGGACTCCTTCACTAAGAGTGAGAAGCTGGAGATAGTAAGATTCTTTGCTAACAACAAAGTCGACGCTACGCTAGACAAATACTTTCCTAAGCTGGCAGGCCATGCAAGAGAGCAGAAGAGAAAGCTAATGTACCAGTGGCGTAAGGAGCACGACCAACTCGAAGAGTTGTGCGCCGACCCCCGCCAAGCAAGTCTAAAGTACATACGCCCGACCGGCAGCACTACCATCCTCCCCACCGACGCTGAGATGGAGCTGGTGCAGTGGATCAACGCGCTGAGGAAGGACTGCTCCTGACGTTTTAGATGACGCCGCTGTGGCCTTCTTGAGGGAGTTCAGCATGGTAGATGAGACTGTAGGCGATCTCTCGTCTGACGACGACTTAGATAGCGATGATGGCGACGAGATCGACGAGTGGTAAGCGCGTAATACAATTTTCCGTTTGATGACTACTGTTACATTTGTCTACTGTTGCATTTGTCGAAGATTACTGTTGATCAATGTTTGGACGACAAGTTGCAAATCATGCAGATGCATGTCAGCAAGCACATAAGGAATACGGTAGTTGCGCTCAGCTGGCTTCAGCTGACGCGATTGGTAGTAGACGACACGATCACGGCCCTCGTGATCGTGCTGCATCAACGCGCATCCGATCGCGAAATCGGATGCGTCACACACTACGTGAAATGGGCGATCTTGGTCAGCCACTGCCAAGATCGGCGCCTCAGTCAAGCCCCGCTTGACTGCATTGAATGCCTTTTGGCAATCGGTTGTCCAATTCTACACAGCTTCCTTCTTAAGAAGCTGTGACAGCGGGCGGATCTTGCCCGCGTAATCCTCCACGTACTTGCACCACAAGTACGTGGTCAAGCCAAGGAACTGCCTCAGTTCCTTGACACTTGAAGGCGTTGGCCATTCATTTATCACTCTGACCTTTTCCGGGTCAGGGCGAACACCATTCTTCCCTACGAGACACCCGAGGACGGGTATCTCGCTCGCCCCGAAGATACACTTCTTCAGGTTCGCGTAGAGCTTATGTGTTCTCATAAGCTCAAGTAGCTTCCGGAGATGCACCCTGTGCATCTCTACGTCGGTCTTCCCGTCCACAGCCCGGCTGTGGATGAATACATCATCGAAGTAGCTCGGTGCGAAGTCGCGCACCGAGCGCAACAAGTGCGTCACGCACCTGTTGAAAGTCGCAGGGGCATTCTTAAGCCCCTGTGGCATTACTAGCCATTCCCAGGGCATGCCGCTTGGCGTGCTCACTGCCGTGAGAGGGATATCGCTCTCACGCATTAGGATTTGATAAAATCCATCTCGCAAGTCGAGAGCACTGTAAACGGTGCTCCCGGCCATCGAATCGATGATAACATCTTTTCGCGGTATCGGCGTCTGCGCCGGTACCGTCGCATCGTTCAGCTTGTTGTAGGCATGAACGATGCGCCATCCGCCCTGTGGCTTCTTGACACAGAACGTCGGAGCACTGTGCGGGGACTTTGATTCCCGCACTTGTCCTACTTTACGACGACTTTCAAAGAAGTCGTCGATCGCTTTCACTTGCTCTCGCGGCAGTGGCCACTGCCGCGTGACACAGTACTTCGTGCCCGGCACGAGATCAATCTCGTGCTGAATGCCCTTATCCTGCGGAAGCTCCGCAGGAATCTCTTCCGGGAGTACGTCTTTGTACTCCCTCAACAATTCGTAATAGGGACTCGACTTCAGCGAGTCCCAACCTTGTTCCTCGAAGCGCTCTCGCTTCGTCTTCGCACTGAGAGTGTCTTCACTCTCAGTGGTACTCCCATGAAGAGCTGCCTCAGCTCTTCGCTCTCGCCTCGCCGTTCTTTCGCTGTCCGAAAGAACGCAGACTCTGCTCGATGCGTCCATCGTGCAAATCGCGTGTGAAGCGATTCCAGCTCATGGCTGGAAGCGAAGTCAACTCCGACGCCGTCGTCGGAGGACTAGCGAGTTCCATGTCACGATACTGGAATCCAGTATCGGTGCGCGTCAAGACGCTTAGCGTCTTGACATTCGGCGTCACCGCCGCAGTCTGCCCAGCAGACTGCTCTTGTTGCGTCTCGGTCCCGGACCGAGACTTGCGCAGCGTTTTCCGCTTGCGCCGTCTTCTTGTTGTGCGGAGCCCGGCTCCGCACAGTTGTTCTTCTGGTCCAGGCCCGGCCGTGGACTGTCGTTCACCGGCGGACCCTGTCCGCGGGCGCGCGGTATCAAGCCCGGCTTGACCGCATTTTCCTTCGTGCAGCCCGGCTGCACGGCAATGTGTCCCTTCGCCGGCAGACCCTGTCTGCGGGCGCGCGATATCAAGCCCGGCTTGATCGCATGGCGCTTCGTCGTGCAGCCCGGCTGCACGACAGCATGTAATTGCGTCAGTGCGGTACGTTTGCAACCGTCCGCACTGTTTGCAGCGTCAACTCCCGGAGTTGACACGCCTTCGTCACCTCGACGCCATTCATTGGCGGAGCCCCTCATGACTGAGGGTGCGTCGGCTCCCGGAGCCGACGCGTCGTTGTCGACCTGACCGCTTCGGGTCAGGGACTGTCCCTACACGCTTGAACGTGGGTGTTGGTTCCCGGAACCAACACATCTTTTGTCTTCCGACGTCGGCAGCATTGCCGACGTGGGTCTCACTGTGCGCGCCCTCGCGCACTTCTTGGCACTCCGGGACAGCGGCATTAAGCGCTGTCTCGACTGGTGAGTCGCGCGCACCTGCTGGTGCGCGCGCTGGTAACAGGGCCATCGCTCTCTGTTCCGCTGTCGCGTCCGAAGCGCACGAGCGTGCGCTTCTTCCAGTCTATCACCGGATCATGCCGTGCAAGCCACGGCATGCCCATTACCACGTCGAACTTATCGTCCAGGTCCAGGACGATAAAGTGTTCGACAAACACTCGTTGTTTGTACGAGAAGCGCACGTTCACGACGCGCTTCTCGGTCTTCACGATGGCACCTGTTGCCAGTCGTACCTCCAGAAGACTTCGAGGTGTATCTACCTCGTCGAAGTCAAGTCTCGGCAGGCTTCGTAGTCGAACAAAGTTGTTCGACGCGCCTGAATCTACCAAAGCTCGAAGAGAGTCATTCGCTCTCTTCGAGTAAACCTTCAAGATGACTAGGTTCGGCCTGTCATCTTGTTTCTTGCAGTGAGAGCTGGTCTCACTGGGGGCTGCAGTCCTCAGTGCCGCGTGCCCGATATCGGCACGCGCGACTGCATTACCAGTAGGGCGCCCCGCGCCTACTGGATGTTCGCGTTTTTTGTTGGTCCGCGGCGATGCCTAGCATCGCCACGACGGCCACCTCCAGGGGGCATGGGAGCTGTGCACTCCCGTGCAAAGTGACCGATCCTTCCGCAACGGAAGCATCGCACGTTACCTCCCTGCTGCTGGTAACCAGCAGTTGTTACATTCGAGAGGTCCATTGGTTCTGGACCTCCCGGCCTCGCTACCGGGCGCGGTTGCGGCCTCGGTACGTTCACATGTAGTTTAGCCTGCCGCAGGCTAAACTCTTCTTGCATGGCAAGAGTGATTGCAGCTTCGAGAGTACTCGGGTACTCTCGGAAGAGATAGGTCTTCACGGGCCCATCTCTAAGCCCCTTCATGAACGTGACGACCTTGGTCGCCTCGTCAATTGGGTTAGTCACGATATTTGATACCAAATATCGTGCGCGCTGCGCGTAAGCATGGACGTCATGCTTACCCTGCTGAAGGTCGAGGAACTCCGCCCTCGACCGGAACTCGTTTTGCGGGGGCTCAAACGCTTGTCTGAGCTCCTCCTTGAAAACATCATATGTGCTGAAGCACGTAGGATCGGAGAGTCGGCGTCCATACGCCCAACTCCTTGCGCGTCCGCCAAGGCAGGACATGGCGAACGCGACCTTCGACAGCGGGTCGACGATGCGTCGAGCCGCTATGGCTGTGTCGAGTTCGACAAGCCATCGGAGGAGAGGCTCGCCCTCTCTTCCCACGTAATTGCTTACGCTCAACTTTAATGGTTGAGCACGCGGTGTCGTCCCTGACGACGCCGTCACTGAGGAAGCAGCGTCACGCTGCTCCTTCATGATGAACCCCAGAGCAACACCATGTTGCTCCGTCGGCGATAGCGTACGCAGCATTGTAGCTATCGCCGCTTCTCCAATGACTGTTGGCAGTCGTTGGAGGGCCTCCCACTCTGGGTCAGACAGGTGGGGGCAGTCAGCGCGTGCAACATGCGTTGCAGGCGTGTTGGAGCTCTCCATGGGCACCTCCGTGCTCATGTGGTTCTCGGCTCCGCGTTCGTACACCGCGTACGAACGTCAAGCAGTCGGTCGTTGGACGGACTACAAAGTGCTACCAGGTGTAGTAGGTCTAACTTGACTCACTACTTTAGCTTACACGTTGCGCAACGTGTATGAGGAAGCGTAAGTACTTAGTAATTACTTAGGTTAATTATATTTTAATACACAAATATAAGTTAACTTAGACAAGACTCCAAGTAGCTAGTTTAAGGTAAATTGAGAACTGTATTGCTTGTAAATTGATCTTCCTCTAAAATCTGCTAAAAACTGTTTATCATCTATGAAAGGGTTGGCAGCGGCTGGCTGTCAGAGCCCCGCTAATATGCATGACTCTGATTGGTAGAAAGATGCTGCTTTCTACCAATAGGATCTTTTGGGTATGTGTGGACCACTCACTGTGGTGGTCCACTTCAATGTATCCATCGGTGTGTCTTACACCAATGTGAGGAAGTATCCAAAACGTTTAACAGATAACCTATCTGTTAAATTCACAAGTGGCTTGCAGCCACTTGTACGTGTAACCCCGTTACAGCAGCCATCGACACTAGGACGCCAAACGTAAACACAGTGTTAATAAAAAGCCAGAAATAAAAACCGCAGGAATATCAAACCTTAGCGATCCACTCCTTCATAATGGCATGGTCGCTCCACGCCTTCGGCTTCACGGTGTGCTCCACCGCAGCACTGCCAAACGATGAA
The DNA here is from genome assembly GCF_018691715.1 of Phytophthora cinnamomi. Classification (NCBI taxonomy): domain Eukaryota; phylum Oomycota; class Peronosporomycetes; order Peronosporales; family Peronosporaceae; genus Phytophthora; species Phytophthora cinnamomi. Next base: position 832,956 of record NW_027150933.1, read on the forward strand.
GCCGTCACTTCATCTGCAACGCGGCAACCAGGTACGCCAGCTAAAACCACAAACGGTGGCAGCTTTTCGCCGGTTGCCGACGCGCATAAAAACACGCTGCAACGCCATCCATTTTCCGCACTACCTTGTATTATGTCCACATTTCATGTCCCGCGATAATCGATAGTCAACTTGCAGGGGTTATCCATGAAGAGAGCCGTTTGGTCCATGTTGAAAAGACCCGAGTATTTTGCATTGTAGGATATATAAAACGATAGAACACCATCCATTTCAACTGCCACCTTCACGGAATTAACAAAGGAATCAGCAAATTCCTAAAAAAAAAGACAAAACTTTTAGTGTTCAAAACCAGATAAATTTCTTCATGAAAACTGACCTGCATTTCACTTCTCGTCTTGCTGCCCTTGTGGGTAATTCGGCGCACCACATGTCGGTTTCGCTTGAGGAAGCGCGCAGTCCACGATCGCAGCGCAGCGTATTTGCGCACTCGAACATCATCTGGATCAAATTTAGCCATCATTAAAATGAGGCACTTCGTGGTTACGCAAAGTTTGCGATTCTGTCTCATCTCGGCCACATAATCGAGAAGTCTAAAACACGAGAGTTAATTTTTAACCAAAGATAATCGAACAAACAAACATTTTACGCACCTTTTCTCTAAAACGGGATTTCGCACTCGAAGAGCTTCATGGCTACCCGTACGCACGTAGAACTTTCTACCAGTCGTTTTACCAGCGGCTAGCGCAGCAACTAGTTTCTCCACCGGTACACAGATGACCGGTGGACGCCCAGCCACATAGCAACAGACACAACAGAAGCCGTTTTAGAGGCCTCAGCACTCCGTACACGAGCATCATCAGCAAATGTAATAAACGAGTATCGAGCATGACTTCCGAGAGACCGCACCTTCAGCTTCGTCTTGTGATTGTTCTTCGGCCTCTTCTTCATTTTCTTTTGTGACTGCGATGGCGCGAGGGAGATACCGCAACCAACCGTGCGGCGGACGTGATCCGAGCGAACTCCTTGAAAAACCTCACGAGGTTTTTTGCTTCACCTGATTATGACTGGGAAACTGTGTCGCACTGGGCCCGATTATTACGGTACACTACGTTTTGTACGCAAGCTCATTTTGTTTGAAGGAGTCAGTTCTATTGAGTCGATTACATGGGATCTGTGGACTACCAGGCTGATATCTGTGATAGTATATCAAGCTCGAGTTCCGCCAAAGAAGGTTTGCCGCGATAAGAGGATATTTCGACAGAAAACCCTCACGAAGTAGTATACTGCCGCCGCACGGTGCATCAATGGAGTCAATTGTGGCTCAATATCTTTTGGAATCCATGTTGATCGGAATCTCGACATCCCGGCCCAAAACTGCGCCATATGCCAGTGTAATGGCAATCGGCGTATGCTTAACATCACAGCGCTGCCCAGTCGACCGTTGTGCATCACGTACCTGTTTCCAAATACCACTTCACTCATCATCAGCGTTGGAGCTAACTCTAGGTCCATCACGTAGCATAGTATAGCTAACGGTAGAGTTCCGAGTCATAGCATTGGCCCAACTCGCCCCCCCCCCCCGCTGTTCCACGCTCGTTTCCAAGCCAATGACACCCTGTCCTGCTGGACGACGAACGAGCAATAGTCATGTGTATCTTGCTCGGGCAATCATTGAACGTTGGCACCCCAGTGAGCACCATACGAGCGAACGACATAGCAGCGAGTATCGAAATCGATCATTTTGATGAACAGAGGTCACTGCAATTCAGCCGCTTTTCCCGTTCACACACGACAGAAGACTCGCTAAGTAAGAGACCGCACTCGCCTGTAGCAGAACGATTCAACACTCCCATGTTATTCGAAGAGTAAAAGGTACTGCCGTTACTGCGGCAAGTGCTACCCGTATTCGACCGTACGCGTCGCTTATCGAAACTTGCTCTGTAGAGCGTGCTGGTGGACGATGTAGCCTGCAAAATCACGGACTTTGGCTGTCGACGTACACTCACATGTCAGCATCAGCCGCATCTTGCCCGAGCATAACGCTCCCGGGATAATTGTGGTTGTGCCCCGCTTGAGACATCAGCTCGGCCGCCATCTGCTTCCAGAATTCGAGCAGGCCTTCCCCAAGCTGTCTCGGTGAAATCGCAGTCTTGAGCAGCGTCGTAGCTACAACCTTATCTGCTCGTCCATGGTAACCTCTTGGCTTCTTGCCCCAGCATCAGGTCTGGTCAGTGAAGTATTAATGCCGTTCTGCCACCGACCGCAGATCATTAAAAAAAAGGAGATTTGAAGCCGTGAAGGACCCGGCACGCACCAGAGGATACATTAACGACAGGGATAAGCATCACGTTCATGGCATCGGAACATAGCTCCGTGAGAAGATGGTGCTTTTCCCTTGGTGTAAGGCAGCAGCGAAGCCTACGAAGAGACGCCGCAGATCTCGCTAGGTGTTACCCACCGTACCGCCCTTACTAACATATTCGCCATACCTTGGTCCACGGTACCCCTTCTATTGGGTTATCCACCAGCAGTCTGGCGTTATAGGCGAATCGTGGCGCGACCTGCAAAACCATACACTAGGTCTGGTTTAGCGAAATCACCTGTAAAATCTAATTACAAATTGTATAATAACCGCTGAACCTCTATGATATTGTGTTATAGAATCCTACATGAGGTGCAGTTTCGCCGGTTTGACTTGATTAATATATGGGAAGCTTAATATAGAACTGTGTGGCGGTAACTAAAGGATTAATATGCCGTATTGCCGTGCATTAACCCCTTGATTTCCAGAATTTAGGCATCGGAACACGTAACTTACGGTACTTGTAGGACTACGTTATGACGAAAACGATATCTGAGAGTATGTATGGAGGTGTCCCAGAGACGTCAAATCCATTGTATAAGATTGAAGGGGTTGCACGGGCTAACTTACGACATAAGAAACAAAATCGTGCTGATATACCACGAAACTTACGAGTTAGATGTGAGAGCGGTTGCATCTAATCCTCCACATGGTTGATCATAATGATCAGTAAAATACACAAAACGTGCAATTTTCGTGCCATTGATAGACGACTGCTGGGCTTTGATCATCAAATCATCGATATGTCCAATCACACCTGACACCCTTTCGTTTATGCACAACACATCTCTGATCACAGCTCCCTATGCACGTTTTGTGCAATAACAGATTTTTAACTCTCTAGCTTATATTTTTGCTGAAGAAAATAGACTTGGTTAAAGTATGCCCGATTCGTTCCGAGCCTAACACTATTGTTATTCGAGCAATGTCGTAACTTACGACATAGAGAATTGACGAAGTCGTAACTTACGACATTGGGAACTAAGGGGTTAAGATGGAATCGACAGCCCATGAATCCTACGAGCTTCAAAGTAATGTCTATGGAATCCCTAACGTTATTAAAACATCCGCCAAGCGACTCGGGGACGCCGAAGCAAACTACCGCGTTATGTAGGGCAAGCACGACGTCGCCGCGCAGAACGTCGCCGACGCCGAGCGCGCCATGGTATCGAACGATGAGGTGCTCGTCGGAGCTTCGGAGCGGTTACTACCTGCGCTACGTGCCATGGCGGATCGTGCTTATGGCCTACGCAAGCTTGTTCAGCGCGAGTGGATCATCGCACAGCTCGGCATTATCGCCAACGAGGTGATGGAGGCATACAAGTCGCCCAAGGCTGCCGTCAGCGAGATAGAGCACTCCGTCGCGGCGACCGACAATAAGCTGTCCAAGCGGTGCATGGCTGCGAAGGCGGTGGACTACAAGTCGGAGCTGGACAACCTTCACAACTCGCTCACCGGACCACACGCTGCGGCGGAGGAGGCAGTGGGAGCTCGTGGTCGACCCCGTCGTGAAGGTGACGAAGTCCAAGGGCAAGACCACGGACGGCATGATCGAGCGAGCGACAACTCCGTGCGCCCATGCCTGCTTCAAGTGGAGATCAGGAATGATGATGCCGCTGGAGAGAAGGAGCCCGCTGTCACGCCTATCACGGACCCGTCACGCGTGGAGCTGTGACACGAGCAGTAGCTGTAGCCAAGTGTAGGAGGGCGTTAACGCATTGGTTTCTTTGTCACATCTACAACTTGCATGTTGGTAAAGTAGGCATGAAGGGGGGGGTCCCCCTTGGTAACGGATATTTGTGTGGAAGTACCGTGTCACGCGCGTGACAACGTGACATTGCATGTGAGGTCGTCTACACCTGATCTAGTGTAACCGACGTCGGTTGAACGCCAAGGGGACACGCACGTGACGGCGTGACACGACCCTTCAAGGGCGTATCTTCGCGCAAAACGTCCCGATCTAGCGCGACCTATAGCCGCCGTAAGTGATCCATACGCATAAGCATATCGTAATGAAGAATAAGTAATCAATACACTGCAATACATGATCCGTAAATGCAACTTTAATGTTACCACTTCGTGGGCCTACGCCGATGACTTTGGTTGGCGGATTTTTTATTAGGGTTATAGGTTCCGTAGGCGTTACGTTGAAGCTCGTAGCTGTCGATTCCGTCTTAATATTCGGCATATGAGACAACGCAGAACCGTGTCTATCTTAATGCCTAAGTACGGATTCCTTTTTTATTTAGTCACCTAGCCCTGTGTCTTAACTTTATTTTGAGCAATTGAACGACCCCAGGCTATCAGTGCGTCGGACAGGGTGCCGTTTGGCACAAAGAGAGCATGTTCAAAATTAAAAAAAAATGTATGTTTGCTTTCGTGCTGATTAGTATGTGATTTAATCAGATTATGCACTCCATTTGACTGAAAACGAGCTAGAACCACCTCAAAAGTAAGATTATGTGCTGAAAAAAGCAGTTTTAAAGATCTGTTATGTGGTGCACACATAATACATTTGGTGGCGTTAAGACTGGAATTGTTTCACCTTACATATTTCCGGTGGTAAATCCTTACCTTATAATCATGTCGTTGCTGACGTTGCAGGCTGTCTAGAACACTGTTTTGCATACTTGGCCGACGAGAGGCAGTTGCTCAGACCTGTCACTGTCTCGCTCGCACTCATTCGAAGACGCGGGCGCTTCGTATGCTTCACTACAGCCGCGTCGTCGCTCTGCTCCACTGCTGAATTGGCTGTGAATTGTGGAGTGGTTCGAGCGCGGGGAAAAATTAGGATTTAGAAAATCAGAGCAAAATGTTCAAAACGCGTTTCCTTGAAATTTCATGAAAGTACAATCCTTGCCCCCGTTCCATTCAAACGGCCGTAACTCCACTGTAATAAATTTGAAGTTACGATTTTGTTTTGCGTGGTCTCATATATGACATATACGGCATATTAATGTACGGCTAGAAACGCTACATCAAGAAGCGATAAACGTTTGTTTGGATTACCGTCCATCAGTGTTCGTCTGTTTCTAAGTACTCTCACAGTGGGGGTCAAATTGAAGTAGGTGTTATTTTGTTTACCACCATAGTATCATACTGAGATTTCGTCAGCAATATATTGTATTACACGCACGAACTTATCGACAGGACTTAGGCGAAATTTCCGATTCCTTTTAAAAATTATGGTCGTCCAAACTCGCGCCAAAACTCCAAAGTTCCACTCCAGTGCAGTACGAGTAGTACTCATCTCCTTGTTGAAGATACGTTCAAGTGGTCGCTCTTAAAACGCGTCACCACGTACTTACTCACATGTGATGTTGAATTTTGACGGCGAAGCGAAAGCGCCGCGCCGAGGTCTAACAGCATTGAGGGTTTGGGAGGAAGGTGACCAAGGTCTCCTATTGGCTACTCACATTTAACTGCAGGGATCGGCGGTCTCTAATAAATCCCCGCCAACCTCTTCCGATAGTCATAGTGGATACACATTTTGGGAATCCGTACTTAAGACGAAAGCTCGGTCAACGCTAGATAATATTTGTATAGACATTAAGGATTAGTTATAGTCTAGGCCTCACTGCCTCTAACTATTAAATCAGAGCAGAGTATTCCTCCCAAACCACACAGAGTCAAGTCCGTCTAGGGTAAATCTAGCTAGCTTAGCTGTAGGGTCCGGACACGCTCGGCCAACGTGTGGTATGTCTCCCAATGAGCTTTAGGTACATTGACCGAGGGTACCCCCTGGTAAGGCTAAGCGTGAGTAGTGGCAGAGAGTTGGGAAGTAAAAAGTCCTCTCTGTAAGTTTGAACGTTGTCCTGAGCGCGCGACATGCCCCCCCCCCCCCAAGCCCCCAGGTGTATTTGAATTGTGGCCGAGGTTTCACCTCGGCGCCCCTGTAAAAGGCCTTGACCAACCTGGTACCCTTCCTTCTAAGGGACTACAGTGGGTTTAGTGCGAAAGCGCTTATATTACGCACCCTAGTCATTGCTCGTGGCTAGCGGTGCCTTGGTGGTGGCTCTATCAACCTGACCGATACTTCGACACAAGGCATATTTCCAGCCTGGTGTAAGGCATCGGGCCTGGACTTCTGGTTTAATCCCAGCAATCGTCGCCAACCTTTCGAGGGAAGCGTGTGATGTTGGTCCATTCGTCGAGGCCGAGGGGACCAGGAGTCGAAAAATAGTGATTTTCTACACGCCACACAGAGTGGATGGGGTTGCCGAATATTGCCTTGTTTTCAAAGATGGTGTGCTTGTCGAAATATTCCAGAATCACACTCCCAGCAAACACAGTCTTGTTGTGCCGTCGACCATCGTATGGACCGAAAAAGTGGAGGCAAAGGCCGTCTGGGGTAGTCAGACCTTCGCACTGTATTTAAAGACAAATAGCGATTGTCAGTGTGATGTAGAACATCAAACATCATTGTTACCGTATCTTGAAAGAGTATACAGTGAACACGGTTGTGTCAACTGTATCCTTACCGCTGCAGAATTTCTAAATGGTGCCCGTGCCTCGAAGGCGGTCGTCACATTGGTATCTTCGTTCCGTCAAGGAAAGCGAAAACACCACTGGCTGAGCGTCGGCGCTTAATGGCGCTGCAGTAATCGCTCATTTTTGTTTGTACTAGCTTCAGGTTGGGGTACATCTTCTCCTTAAATCGCTGATGCACATAGCCAACTGCACAGACACGGCAGTTAGTATCCAGTGTAGCCATAAAGCAGCATCGATTGTAGATGTACTCGTCAAAAGATGATTCGACTCAGAGCCGATGTTGAGCTCTCGAACCTGTCCATCCGGTTATGGAAGCGATGAGGATAGGAGGGCCGATGCAGCTTGATCAGCGCCTCCTCTTGGCAACAGCGATCACCCTCCATTGCGATCACGGTAGCCGGAAGGGAAAATAGGTTTGACAAGAGCTTGACGCCATTGACGTCGAAGCGGAAGTCTTTGGTGGCGTTGGCGTATTCTTATATGCTCACCTCAAGTCGCGCATGAGGTACAAGGGCCCGCTCCGGACAGTCGAACGCCCCCGCGTGCTGCATAGCTACCCATGTATCCTCCTGGTTGAACGCCAGCAAACAAGCAGAATCTTAAGAGCTTCTTCCTGTGTGTTCTGCATTCATCAGGTAGGTGCCACTGTCCATGTCGTGGTGCGCTTCTGCGTTGCCCTGCTTGTTTTCGTACTGACCACGAGCCATCCGTTGGCGGACGTGTCTATGCGATTTCACAGGATTTGCTTCTCGAAACGTCAACGGGATTTTTACTAGCCCTACCGGTGCATTTCGCTTTGTGAAAGAAAAGTGAGGACGGTGCAGAGTCCGAAACCATACAAATAGTTTACTTTTTGCACCCCTTATTCTAATACTTACGCTTGGTTACAATACGGGGTTGTACAAACCTACCGGATGCATCTGTAGCTGGGTTACAATACACCTCGTAATGGTTTAAGTGGGATAATCGAAAGGTACTACCAAATCTGAAAGTTAACATGATGTAGTTAAACCCTGATTCAACATAATAATAATGCAGATTGACCGAGTAACCACCAACTTCCACGGACTTACTCGATCCACGCATTCTTGATGGTCGAAAAATATCGCTACATTGATGTACTTCACTTAGTGTTCATCCGCCTGACCAGAAGTTCACAATTAAAGTTTTAAAGGTGGCTGAACCTCGAAGTTTTTCTTTTCAAATCCCGAACGATTTTATTGAGATTGAAAGGGTATGCATTATTTTTTACAAAGTCATTCAATCTCCACAACTCGAGTGGTGACACGGTAGATAAAATGCCAACTTCGTTATGCGCGAGTAGGGCTGCAAAATAATTGTTTTACAAAATGGTACCAGGCCATTCCAACAAATCGTTGTGATGATTTGCGGCCATCCCTTTTTCAGATCTTGACATACCATCGTCTAATCTGTGTGTTAGCTGTTCAATAAAATGTATTTTTCGTGTTTGAAAGGATGTGTTGATTGATGTGTTGAAGCCGAAGTTACTGATGAACATTCAGGAGTGCAATTAAAAACAGTTGTAGTAAAAATAGGTGTAATGATATCATTTCAAGTTATGTAAATGTAACAATACGATAGCGACAACGCGGGGCCAATTGTGGAAGGCCTTTCACCTACACATCGCCGTTCACAAATGCTATCTTAGGTATCGAAATTCCGGGAACAGGAAGTCCAGCCAGACGTAAGCAAGTAATTCAGTGCACACAAACTCCGGATTTATTCCACGACCGGCACGGACACTCTGGTTTCAAGATTGACTTCCCATCCGTCTATTGGCAGATCCTCGATCTCCATGAAATATTGGTTGGGAGTTTTCAAAGCCGGATATAACTTTTCCACGTTGCGTTATTCTCCACACACATACCGGGGTCTTCCCGCTGACATAAAATCAACATATTACTTGAATTTGTTCCATCTACCAATGACTGAATGCCACCACGTTGTGGCCGAACCGCCCAAAGGCACTGTGTTTCTCCAGAAAATTTACACGATCCAACATTCTTCGTTTTGGAATATTTACTGAACCAAATGGAATTTCATCGCGTGGCCAATGGTGACGCATAAGTTTAAGTCTGTCTATTAGGCCAACTAGCTTGGTCAAACCGTAGACTATGTAACCTTGCCTAATTCAATTAATAAATGTCTCGGCTGGATTAGTTGTCGAAACACGGAGGAGTCCAATACGCACACCAACTTGAGAACCCAGAATCCAGTCATTGTTTTTTCAAATACACTGCAAACTCAACTAAGAGCGGGTCTCCCGTCAAAATGCCAATAACCTTTTTGAAAGAGTTTCAAATTCCTCGGTACAGCGAGCGTAATGTGTTAAGTAGAATATCGAAAAACTTGAGATTTTGACTATTCAAATAATGTTGATAGTTGCGCTCCGACGTTTTCCACCACGCGAGAAAAATCCAGAAACCAAATTCTGGGGGTTGCGTGGCTTCAAAGTCAAGTCTAATTAAATTGCATTATACTGAACTTTATCGGCACCAGTTATGCAATCTCAAATCTCAGGTAACTCCTCAGTCAAAACATAGTACATGTCAAATAGCTCAACTAAATCGTTGTGAGTATCTGGACCAGTCACTTGAGACGTAATAAATATCACGACTGGATAAAAACTACAGTTTGATCCGAAATTTCCAACACAACAGTTGGATATCCAGATTGGTTTAACATGTATGTTGGGTTGATGCGAAATTCGTGGTGGCTGTCGTATCGGAGTCGTCTCAGCATTAAAGGTGTTGTCACATCGACCACTAGTAGATGGTCGTCAATACCGTCTCCAAAAGTTTATTTTCCACCTTCAAGTTTATAGCCAACATTAAATGGGCCAATTTCACCCATTCCACTGTGATATTTTAGTCCTGTAGCCGTCGATTCAACGTCTTCGATGAAATCAGTTTCCTTCAAGCGTGTTCGCATATAATGACCAATACAACGCTGGCCTTGGTGAAGCTTTGGTGCTCTGCTCGGTTGATGTCGTGTCTAATACGTTTCGGCTTAGCCCGAGAGGAAAACAAGTTGGGTGACAAAATGCTTCGTACTTCGCGTCAGCTTCGTTTTTTTTTTTTTTTGGAGACGTAGAGTTGGTATGGCCCATGCCACTGCAAAATACGTTACGCTTGGTTATAGTTCGGCCAAGTCTAAAAACAAAGCAAAGACAAGTAAGTATTCTACTAGATGCAATAGGTTCGGCCTAGGAATCTGGAGCCTGATCGCTCCACGTTTCCAGTTTGCTGGTCGGTACTGTTCGGAGGCTGGCCCGCGAACAATTTGGGCAGCGTCATCATCATGCGCTAGTTTTGAGTATCGCGGATGCTCTTCTGCTGAACCATCGCTAGGCGGAATCGACGCTCGCGCACCTATCTGGCAGCCCCTCTTTCTCGTCACGCTCGCGGCATATCGCCGCTTCACGTACTGGTTGACGCTCTTCCATTACAGAATTGCCTGGCTCAACTGGGTGGTCGTCGTATTCGATGAGACTACACTGGAGTGCGAACGCATCATCTCTAGACAGTTGGGCGAGCTCCGTCAGTGTTAGGCCTGGGCGAGACATGGCTGTCGGTGGGGTGGGGTGGAGTAAACAGTTGCCTGGAAGGTTGGGGTCACAACCGGGTTGTTTGGCAGCGAACCACCATCGGTTCACCAACAACACGACCTACAGTAGCGATAATTTGTTCGATTGTTGGAGAAGATGGTTCAGCCAGTTCATCTACCCCAACAGCCGCCGCCGCTGCTGCGGCAGCTGTAGGGGTCGTTTTGCTCGTGGCGACGCTGGAACCATCAACATTATCTCGACCAACGATTGAGGCTTCGCTTTCTGGCTCGCTGGCGGGAGCATCATTGGATTCTGCTTCACCAACGTCGTCACCATGCCGTGTAGTGACTCCACAACGGAGCTCAATCGTGTTAAACAGCGCTTCACATCCAGCGGGTTCATCGGGTCACCAGTTGGCTTCCTTTAGTTCTTCCAATCAGGATCCCCCCGTCACGTTCATACCACCCGCTATGTTGTATTGCTACGCAACATTGGCCCACTGCTCCGCTCCCGAAGGGCAAACGTGCGTCCACAATGTCCAGCATCCCTGTCCCGATGCATGACATGTGAGTCTATGATAAAGCGTACGGTTGATCCCGCTAGAGCGAATGTTTTCCCCTTGGTTTTATTGGTTCCGATGGACATGGCAGGCTAAACGTAGTGTTGGGTGTGCTTGGGACGAATGAAGTAAAACAAAACTCTACTCTGCTCAAGAAGAGACCTACCATCTATTTGGCGTTCCTAGCGCTTGATGCCGCATTATAAAAGTGAGGCGTTTCAGCGAAATGTCGTCAAACCTGATATCACAAGTCAGCGTGAAAACACAAGTCTGCTCAGACGCGTTTTAGAGACTTAACATCCTTGCAACGAGGTTGTGATCCCTTTGCGTCATCGTCTGCGTGAAACTTGTACGTCAACATATGTTCGGGTTGTGTCGTTTTTGGAAGTCACCCTGGAGGCGGCTGGCACCAAGCAGTAAGCTCATCCAAACCCAGAACTCCACTGTTTGAATTTTTACCTCGGATACACTAGGACGGACCTTGCGTGGATATACAATAAAGCACTGAGTACAATCTAATTGGATAACTGTTTATGAGCAAATGGGGACCTATCGGCGCGCCCACCAGACCACCATTTGCAAGTATCCCGTTGCGAACCGGAAGTTGTTCTTAGAGTTTTGGAGTTGTCCCGATTTTTCCTGCCCGCCTACTGTCCATTTTTTTCTTTCAGTACGGATGCTGCATATGACAGCTTAAGGTCCGCTCCTGCCACTGTTAAAGGGTAAAACCAAAACGTCATGAAATTTGTATTGAAGGTTGTTTCGGAGCCAACGAGGTTTTTTGTTTTTTGATCCCAGCATACGCAGTTGTTATGTTCGCTTATGCTGCATATGTGTTCAAAAGTGGTGCTAAGGGGAAACATTGCACATTAATTACACAGATACGGGGATATCTCACCGTCATACATTTATCACGGTATATTATGTAGTCTATACTGGTCCAGTTCTTTAGCTAGGTTCGCCCAAACCTAATTACATATCGGTAGTTGCTCGGTATTAGCGCCGCTGATTGACGTGATTAGAGAAGCCAACTGTAGAGGAATCAAATGGTGTGCGGAGCTCGCCATTTCTCGCAAGTGTGACGTCAAGCCATATGAAGGAACTCGCTTTTGGTCTTAAATGGGCACGGCCATTTCTCTTCTATAAGTATTGACATCTGGAATTTGTTTTGTTTTCTGTTTTGTTAGTTTGGCTTGCAGTGCGAGTTTTGGAACGGAGCACTTCAACTTCGCGTAGTCGTAAGTATTGATTTCCCTCGCGATCTCCTAGCGCTAGCCAAAGAAGATAGAAACATCGGCAGGCTAGATACGAGCGCGCACGTATGCCGAGAAGGCTCCACGACCCCATATGACTGACGAAGAGGTCAATGAGGTCGTTGCCGATGCCAGGACCTTCGTCTACCCGCCGAACCATCGGTTCGCTGGTCAGGCTTGCATCGACCGTGAGGCCAAGCTTTACAAACGCGCTCCAGATACGATCAAGCGAATACTCGACCGCAATCCGACGGTGGGCAGCAGACGATCTCGTAGCTGACCATGACCCATCCATGGTTTCGCAACGTATGCGCGAACTGCCAGTCGACTTCAGTGCCCGACAGAACACTGCGCGTCTCGACTTCGGGCGGACGTGGAGAGTGTTCTTGGTCAAAACACAAGCGTCCGCTTCATGGGCGCGAACGCTGTCTCTGATCCGAGATTCTGTTGCAGCTTGATAGGCCGGCATCGAGGAGGTCGTGGTGGCATACTGTGCAATTACAGATGAGGCATTTATCGACACCCTGGTTTGGCTGGCCGGAAAAGGTATCAAGGTCACTGTTGTGTTCGACAGAGTATCTGGCACGGAGTTGCAAGACTGCAGTAAACGTTATTAAGCGGTTGCTGATCGCTGGCATCGATTACAGGCATAGGCTCTGTACGCCCTCTCGGTAATCCGAACCGCGACTATTGCCTAGACTTGGCCTGGGTCTGCAAACGTAACACTCGCGGTGTGGCTGCACCGAGACTACGTTTTGCTGCTTTTGCTGTAGTAAGCAGCTGGAAGCCTGAGCCCTCGTCAACAGGATCGCAAAGCAAAGATCTAGAGACTGATGGACCCGCCGTTAAAACAGATATCAAGTACGTCAGATGAGAGCTACACCTTTTCCAGGCGTAGTTCAGCCAGTGTCAGACCAATCCACCTAGTTCAAGTTGAAATCCGTGAAGACTAAGCCCAAATTTATTGTTCCTGTTAAAAACAAATACCTGCCACATTTGTTCAAAGAAAAACTATATGTAGAGAGTGGTAGCAATTGTACTGGTGCTTTTCAGCTCCCAACCGGTATGTCTTGCATATTGATCACCATCAAGTGGAATCGCAGTGTGGGGTGGTAGAACGCGCGGTGGTGTTCCATCGCGACAACTTGTGGGTTGTGCATGTGACCCACCACAGCTTCCCACAAATTCCGGCGGCTCGTGGCTTCTTCAACGCGTACCGGAGATACTTTGTCGGCTGGGTTTCGTGGTTGGTTTAGGTGGCGCGATGCTAGTGGAAAAGTGAGGGCGTTGGTGGTCCGAGCTAGAAGCTGAAGTCACATATCTTTCGCGTCAAGACGGATGGCAGCGGCACGACAGCATCGCGGATCCAAGCGCCAATCGGCGAGGCCGCCAACACCATCTTGAAGCTTCATGGATTCGAATTTGCTTTTGATCAATTTCACCTCCAGTTGCCAAACTACGGTTGAAAAAGGTTAGTCTCAGCTCAGTAAGGTAAGTGGTTTGACGGTCAATTTGTTGAGTGTAATCTGTGATGGGATCCTGGAGTGCACCACGGTATTGTGAGTTCTACTCAACATTGGAATGAGCTGTTGGTCCAATTGACTTACCTATGCAATAGCAAACATTAGGCTGTTTTGAAGGGATCATTTGGTGGGCACCACATTCATCTTGGGCGAATATCCACACTTCGCGACAAGTCAGCGGGCATGGCGAACGTTGAAGCACACAGTGCTGCTACAGCCACACCAAGATCGTGTCGGTAGCCATCGCCGGAACGCAGAACGCCTTCTCAAACATCGCGTGCTGCTGATCGCAACGTGCTTCGTATGTCCGTGTATCGCCATACCCGCTACGAGTGCCAACCCCCCCCCCCCCTTCGGCACGCGCTGCACAAACGCCTCTCTCGCCCCACCCACCATTCCCGCGGTTGCATGTGCAACTCACGCTTCTTCTGCACCCCGATCTCCAGCTACACCTCCACCCACAGCAGCCTCACAGCCTGCAGCACAGCGACACCATTTTCAGCTGGTTGTTCGGTCGATAGTGAAGAGAACCCAGCGGGATACATCAGGCGAGACGCGCTAGAAGGCTTTGTGGTGAACGCGCGAATTTCAATGACATCATTCACAAGTTTAGCGCCCGTGTGAACAGACAGGCTGTCAAGAAAGATGGAGCGTAAGCCGTAAGCACGCCTACGGAAACATCCTGGAGTAAAGTGATGCAAGTTAAAGGATCTCGTCATTTGGTGTAAAGCCCGAAGACGGAACAAGCGTGGCGCTGATGGGTTGTATCAACTCGTGGAGAAACAGTGCGTCTGTTGGTTTGTGAATATGGTATGGCCATCGCTAACGCACGGGACTTAGTGGCATCGTGTGGTAAATGCGGATAAACCACATAATGCGCGGTCTATCCTGGGATCGTGATATCTTAGAACCGTCTTTGAGCTACATTGCGAACATGCTCAAGCATGTGGATTTGTCTGCCGAGCGGTAGCTGTCAGAGCTGCCCAGCTCGTCCGAGCTGGAACTTCAAGTTGTTAATATAGCCGTTGAAGACAACAAAAATTAAGGAAAACTGGGCGTAGCACAATAAGCGACTCGAGAACCAACGCAGCTGCTAATGGCACGTGATCATACCATTGACGCGATCCTTTCCGACGCGTGTCTGCCACCGTTGAGTGACGTGGTTGACCAGCTTCCACGGTTGACAAACATAGATGACGTAGAACATCAAGAGTAAGACTGAACCTGTCGTTAGAGCGTAGTTAATGATGTTTGTTTGCGAATAACGTATTCGTTTAGGGTTTAATGATCTCGGACCAAACCGTGTTGCCGAAATGCACTGTACTGGCCCACTAAATAACTCGCGCCCAGTGTAAATTGATGTCAAACCACCGTGAATCTGGTCCCAACTAGCCCATTTTTCATTCACTGTATCAATTATAATGATAAAAGTCATTAGCTTTATCTAATCTAGCTTCGTAAGCACACGCTTTGTAGGGATCTCCACAGCGTATGGGTTCTCGCTAAATCAGACGATATACTCGCTGACGATATTTCGGCTTTTCTACTTCGGAACTGACAAATGCACTGTGTTGTTGCAGTAATCCGAGTGGACAACTTCCAACGATGCAATTAATACGTTAAACGTCGCTGTCGAGGTTTCCATCAGATCGGTTCGGGCATTTGGATGCATTGTGGTCCTCTCTTTTGCCGCAGCGACCGTAAGTATTTTTCTTCTGTTTCTGGTTTTCTTTCGTGTGGATTGCACTGGTGAAGTATTTGTGCATCTTGTCGGCGATGATGGCCCGTTCACCACCTTGTGTGACTGACGTTTTTCGCGGACTTTCGCGTCGACGCAGATCCATTGGGTTCACCACGACTTGGAATTGTTGGTGTGCGTCTACGTCACGGGCAGCGCGAATGGATGGTCCACCAGCTTAATTTTAGAGAGACGCCGAATATTGCAATCGGGAAGAAGCACAGACATAAATGGAATATTTATGACGACGTTCTAAGAAGCTTGGACGTATGAAGTAACTGTGTATGCATAGTGGTAGAACTGAAAAGCGCCAGCAGTTGATGTACGATTTCCGTTTTGACTATATACGGCTGCGGGAATGTCGCCACAAGAGAGCTGCAGTTGCTCGCGGTCTGCACAACGCATGCAAGATCCATTGGTTAGATTGACAGTGAAGGTATATCACTGTTGATCATTCCGTTCGCGACATACTGGAGCATGCAAATCCACTTCATCTTGGTCTACCCCCCCCATCCCACCCACCCACCCACACATGCTCCTTACCAGGTCATCCACTAAGGAAACCGATTCAGCACTTTTCCTCAAGGTGCAGATAGCAGTACCTCAGGCTTGGTTGGCAAACGTAGCTTTTACACGGGGGGCGGTGTGCTTTGCGGCTAACCACTTCTTTACCAGCGTAACGGGAAAATAAGCTCACGAAAAATATTTTAGCCAATCAAAAGTATGAATCAGAATAAATAATATAACCAGTAATTGTGGTTAGGAGTGCATTCGATTCGCACATCGCGATATGGCGATGGTGTAACGACACGCGCGCCGTACGGCTCCGCTGTGAAGACGCCGTGCGACGCGTGTGGCAAGGCAATATCGCGCACCAACCTTTCCAAGTACAAGAAGAAGTGCAAGGGCACCGGGGAACGGCTCTCACGCAGTGAGATTCGAAAGAAGTCGAGGAAGAAGAACCGCGCAAAGCGTGTCAGCGCCCAGCGTACCAAGCATGCATTCGGCCGACTTCAGGGTGGTCTAATCTATAGCGACCATAACTTATCGTTATTTCTAAAGCACGTGTCACCAGGGCTACGAGTGGAGTTTCTCGAACTAGAAAATGTATATCTCCCTCCGAAACTGGAGCCTGTAGGCTTGAAAGGGCACGAACTGGAAGATTTACGCAGCAAGGCAGACCGATTTGAGTACATCTTCACGGAGGTAAGTGGTGCTAGATGGAAATCAAAAGGTTCTCATGTATGTTATTAATATCGCTATGTTCAGATGGAGCACAAGGACTTGCTGTCGCAAATTTGGTTTAAAAGAATCATTCTACTTCTGCATCCCGATACAAGCAACCTGAGTTTCATGTGGATCCCGCAAGTACTCTACTACAATGCACGTGCAAGCAGTTTTTTTATATAGGCAGCGTATGCTCAGGGAAGACGCAAACACGCTGCTTAGAGAGAGCGTTCGGCTCCAGAAGTGCCGCAGTTACTTACAGACAACTTAAAAAGCGAAGAGCGACCGGTGGCTTGCTGGCTGCGAGGATGCGCGTCACGAAAAAATTTACTGAAGGCTCCTGTCCAAGGCCGGAGTGACGCGTCTGGAGATTGCAAGAACGGCAAAACGTTGGCCGAGTTTGAAGCTTCGTACGGGGTTCGCTTTGCTGAGAAGGGCAAGGCTCATGAGGCAGAGGAGAAGAAAAAAGCAACAATATCCGCCGGGGGGTGCCGTTTTCAGGTTGTCTTTGGTATTGAATCTGACTCCGAGGGTGATTAGGGGATTGGGTTAACTCACATAGCTTTGTATCCGTTTAATGAAAGGCCATCGTTAGTCAACAAGATAAAAATTACTATGACAAGTACGACAAAATTAAAAGTACTAATGGTAGACTAAAAGTACTGAAGCAAAAAATGAATGGCGAAGAGGCTCACAATTGATTTGGCTGGACAGGAAGCTGTGAGAGCACAGTTTTTTTTTTTTTCATTGCGATGGCATCTCAGCTAACGTCTCAACGACCCACATTTTAAGAGCTAATGCAAGGTGGAATTGCGACAGCTACGCATGTGATCAAGAAGGAAACCAGAGATGTCTACGCATCCTACATTAAGAAGTTTTGCGATTACTGCATTGCAAATGAATACCCGGATCCAGCTATGGTCCGCCATCACGAGCTTCCCTCTCTTCTTGTTGCATTCATGGAAAGTGTATCGGTCTCAAGTGTTGTATCTAATCAGACTGTTGAGAAGATAAGAACTGCCGTTGCAAATTTACTACAGTAGTCACGAGCGTCGTGATGGCGCCGTCCAGACAGTCACCGACGAGAATGGAAGCAAGTACGGTCTGGGAAACTCAGCAAAAGACTCGTTTGTTCGGCAGTTCGTGCGCGGTCTCAAGAAGAGCAAAAGTGCGGAGTTTACTCAGCTCCAAGCTACGGCTATTTCGCTGGACATGCTTAGCGTTCTGCATAGCCATTTGGCGAGCACAGAAGGACTCACGGAAGCGAGTCGCTTGTGGTTTATAGTGATATCCGCATTTGCGTTCTATAGTATGTGCCGAATTAACGAGGTGCTGAGCCTGCAGTGGGAAACAATTACGCTAGAGCGCACGCGACAAAGGGTTTCGGACCCTGCCTATCCATAGCGTTTGCATCATGCAAGCTTGAAGGACGGAAAACTGAGGCCACTGCTATAACATACACCACTTTGTCGAGCGTGGCAAAACGATGTCAGAACAGGCATTCATAACCTTGCTTAACTGTGTGGTTTGTGATCTCAACCGAAACGGAACGAAGACTCGCGTCTAGGTTATACAAGCGTGGAGAGATATCTGGTTTACGTCGCATACCTTTCGGCGAGCTAGCACCAGTACCAGTTCATGTTTGCCGTCCCTGACAGGCGATGGTCACGCAGAACGGTAAAGTGGTGGGCTGGCTAGAGAAGCTCACTGGAAAGGCGTTTGAAGGCCCTCGAAAATTCTACAAGCGCTTTTAGAAGAAAAACCCTAACAGGGATACTACAACTTACGAAGAGCCCTGCGCCTGAGCCATCGCGCGATCGGCCTGTATGCAGTGAACAGGTATCCGTTCTCCCTCCAGCAAAAGATTGGAAGGATTTGTGTCGTATGTATCGGTAGGTGGATCCATTTCAACGTTTATTCAAGCCGGTATGCGAGTGGACCAATCTGGACAAAAAGAAAGTGGAGTGCTTCCCAGCCGCCTTAGCGTTGCCAAACCAATTGCCCAAGATGTGTTTGGAGTTTGCCACCCAAAAGGGAGTTGCCGACCCGGAGGAGATTTTGGGCGCTACACTCACCGCATATTCGGCTTACTATATCACACATTGGTTAAAGAACAGTGCTATTCCGAACATGTATGTACTCACGATTGACACACTTGCACAGTATATTAGTCTCGATAAAAAGCGCCGAGTTGTGAAGACTCGGCATGCATACCTGCAAGGTATTGTGTAGTAGATAATGTCATCGTATTGTAGGTCTTAGCCTTGACCTAGTACTTTAAAAGTACTAACGGCCACGGGAAACAAAATGTCACTTATCAACCATCTAGAGTTTTCGAGGTAATCGCGTTTAAAGTTGACCAATCAAAATTCGTACATAACCGGACATCAAAAATTTATAAGCTCAAAACACTCGTAGAAAGCGAAAACAATTCTAATTCGATTGAGTTTTACATAATATTTCTGACAATATACAATAATATAAAATTGAAAAAATATTGAGGTCACACGCTCGAAATAAAATCCGAGATTTCGGGGGTCCGGAAATGGAGATTTTTTTTCGTCCGATGTAACTCCACGAGTTCTCAACATTTGCTAACGATCAATAACTTAAAAGAAGTACAAGACACAGTTCGTTCAATCCACGTGGTTAAATCGCGATTTGTACTTAGGTTCATCACTATTTTTTGTTTGCCGTGGTCTCTTTTAAGCTTGCCGTAGTAACTTTGGTCTTGTCTGACTTCGCTAGTACTGTAACGCGGTTACACGCACAAGTGGCTGCAAGCCACTTGTGAATTTAACAGATAGGTTATCTGTTAAAAGTTTTAGATACTTCCTCACCTTGGTGTAAGACACACCAATGGATACATTGAAGTGGGCCACCACAATGAGTGGCCCACACATACCCAAAGATCCTATTGGTAGAAAGCAGCATCTTTCTACCAATCAGAGACATGCACATTAGCGGGGCTCTGACAGCCAGCCGCTGTCAACCCCTTTCATAGATGATAAACAGCTTTTAGCAGATTTAGGAGGAAGATCAATTTACAAACAATACAGTTCTCATTTTACCTTATACTAGCTACTTGGAGTCTTATCTAAGTTAAATTATATTTGTGTATTCAAATATAATTAACCTAAGTAATCACTCAGTACCTACGCTTCCTCATACACGTAGCGCGACGTGTAAGCTAAAGTAGTGAGTCAAGTTAGACCCACTACACCTGGTAGCACTTTGTAGTCCGTCCAACGACCGACTACGTTACGTTCGTACAGGGTGTACGAACGCGGAGCCGAGAACCCCATGAGCACGGAGGTGCCCATGGAGAGCTCCAACACGCCTGCAACGCATGTTGCACGCGCAGACTGCCCCCACCTGTCTGACCCAGAGTGGGAAGCCCTCCAACGACTGTCAACAGTCATTGGAGTAGCGGCGATAGCAACGATGCTGCGTACGCTACCGCCGATGGAGCAACATGGTGTTGCTCTGGGATTCATCATGAAGGAGCAGCGTGATGCTGCTTCCTCAGTAACGGCGTCGTCAGGGACGACACCGCGTGCTCAATCATTAAAATTGAGCGTAAGCAATTACGTGGGAAGAGAGGGCGAGCCTCTCCTCCGATGGCCTGTCGAGCTCGACACGGCCATAGCAGCTCGACGCATCGTCGACCTGCTGTCGAAGGTCGCGTTCGCCATGTCCTGCCTTGGCGGACGCGCAAGGAGTTGGGCGTATGGACGCCGACTCTCCGATCCTACGTGCTTCAGCACGTACGAGGTATTCAAAGAGGAGCTCAAGCGTTTGAGCCCCCACAAAACGAGTTCCGGTCGAGGGCGGAGTTCCTCGACCTTCAGCAGGGTAAGCATGACGTCCATGCTTACGCGCAGCGCGCACGATTCTTGGTCTCAAATATCGTGACCAATCCAATTGACGAGGCGACTAAGGTCGTCACGTTCATGAAAGGACTGAGAGATGGGCCTGTGAAGACCTATCTCTTCCGAGAGTACCCGAGTACTCTCGAAGCGGCAATCACCCTTGCCATGCAAGAAGAGTTTAGCCTGCGGCAGGCTAAACTCCATGTAAATGTACCGAGGCCGCAACCGCGCCCGGTAACGAGGACGGGAGGTCCAGAACCTATGGACCTCTCGAACGCAACAACCGCTGGTTACCAGCAGCAGGGAGGCAACGTGCGATGCTTCCGTTGCGGACGGATCGGTCACTTTGCACGGGAGTGCACAGCTCCCATGCCCCCTGGAGGTGGCCGTCGTGGCGATGCTAGGCATCGCCGCGGACCAACAAAAAACGCGAACATCCAGTAGGCGTGGGGCGCCCTACTGGTAATGCAGTTGCGCGTGCCGACATCGGGCACGCGGCACTGAGGACTGCAGCCCCCAGTGAGACCAGCTCTCACTGCAAGAAACAAGATGACAGGCCAAACCTAGTCATCTTGAAGGTTTACTCGAAGAGAGCGAGCGACTCTCTTCGAGCTTTGGTAGATTCAGGCGCGTCGAACAACTTTGTTCGACTACGAAGCCTGCCGAGACTTGACTTCGAGGAGGTAAATGTACCTCGAAGTCTTCTGGAGGTACGACTGGCACAGGTGCCATCGTAAAGACCGAGAAGCGCGTCGTGAACGTGCGCTTCTCGTACAAACAACGAGTGTTTGTCGAACACTTTATCGTCCTGGACCTGGACGATAAGTTCGACGTGGTAATGGGCATGCCGTGGCTTGCACGGAATGATCCGGTGATAGACTGGATGAAACACACGCTCGTGCGCTTCGGCCGCGGTAGCGCAACAGAGAGCGATGGCCCTGTTACCGCAGCGCACGCACCAGAAGGCGGCGCAAGCGGAGAACGCTGCACAAGTCTCGGTCCGAGACCGAGACGCATCAAGAGCAGTCTGCTGGGCAGACTGAGGCGGTGACGCCGGATGTCGAGACGCTACGCGTCTTGACGCGCACCGATACTGGATTCCAGTATCGTGAGATGGCACTCGCTACTCCTCCGACATCGGCGTCGGAGTTAACTTCGCTTTCAGCCATGAGCTGGAATCGCTTCACACGCGACTTGCACGATGGACGCATCGCGCAGGCCTGCGTTCTTTCGAACAGCGAAAGAACGGAAAGCGAGAGCGAAGAGCTGAGGCAGCTCTTCATGGGAAGTACCACTGAGAGTGAAGACACTCTGACAGTGAGCACGCCAAGCGGCATGCTCTGGGAATGGCTAGTAATGCCACAGGGGCTTAAGAATGCCCCTGCGACTTTCAACAGGTGCGTGACGCACTTGTTGCGCTCGGTGCGCGACTTCGCGCCGAGCTACTTCGATGATGTGTTCATCCACAGCCAGGTTGTGGACGGGAAGACCGACGCAGAGATGCACAGGGTGCATCTCCGGAAGCTACTTGAGCTTATGCGAAAGAATAAGCTCTACGCGAACCTGAAGAAGTGTATCTTCGGGGCGAGCGAGATACCCGTCCTCGGGTGTCTCGTAGGAAAGAATGGCGTTCGCCCTGACCCAGAAAAGGTCAGAGTGATTAATGAATGGCCAACGCCTTCAAGTGTCAAGGAACTGAGACAGTTCCTTGGCTTGGCCACGTACTTGTGCAAGTTCGTGGAGGATTATGCGGGCAAGATCCGCCCGCTGTCACAACTTCTTAAGAAAGAAGTTGTGTGGAATTGGATACCCGATTGCCAAAAGGCATTCGATGCAGTCAAGCGGGGCTTGACTGAGGCGCCGATCTTGGCAGTGGCTGACCAAGATCGCCCATTTCACGTAGTGTGTGACGCATCCGATTTCTCGATCGGATGCGCGTTAATGCAGCACGATCACGAGGGCCGTGATCGTGTCGTCTACTACCAATCGCGTCAGCTGGAGCCAGCTGAGCGCAACTATCCGGTGCATGACAAGGAACTCCTTGCCATGAAGTATGCACTCGCAAAGTTCCGAGTGTACTTGCTTGGGAGTAGACCATTTGTGGTCTACACCGACCATGCTTCACTGCGCACTGCAGTGAAGTCGCCACACATTTCACAAAGAATGGCGAGATGGCTCTCATTCTTTGCGGAGTATAACTTCCGGGTCGAATACAAACCCGGAAGATTGAATGCAGTGGCCGACGCGTTATCACGCCGGCCGGACTACGCAAAAGCTGCTGACGTCAATGCCATTGACGCCATGCGATCGAGCAAACCCACATCGTCTCTGTTGGATGATGTGAAAGCCGCGTACGCGCACGACGCGGACACGAAGCTCTTGCTGGTCTATAGCACAGCGCCTTCTGACAAGGCGCGTCAGTAGCTGCTCAAGCACCTTCGTGCGCGTGCACACCGCTTTCGAGTGCACGACGGACTGCTACTCTACAACGCAGTCGACGACAACGCGGATCGCGTTGTCGTGCCAAATGACCATGACCTGCGACTCAGGATCATGTACGAGTATCATGATGCCCCGAATGCGGGACATCTCGGACGTGAGAAGACATCCGTCCTTCTCACGCGCGACTTCTACTGGCACCACCAGTATAAGTGGGTGCGCAAGTACATCCGTGCTTGCGAGGTATGCCAACGCGTAAAGCCTGCGCCATTCGCGCAGGCTCCGTTACAATCACTACCGACTCCGTCGGAGTGTTGGAAGTCCATGTCTTTGGACTTCATCTTTGGTCTTCCCCCGGACAGCGGAGGGAATACCGGTGTTGTGGTCTTCGTAGACCGTTTCAGCAAGATGGTACATCTTGCTGCGGTGCCGGCAGAAGTGACCGCGAAGCAGACGGCCCGTCTGTTCGTCGACATGGTGTTCAAACACCATGGCATGCCGACCGACATCGTGTCGGACAGAGACCCGCGCTTCACAGCGCACCTGCGGCAAGAAGTGTTTACACTTCTTGGGAGCCAGCTTTCAATGTCGACTGCGGATCATCCGCAGACGGACGGTCAAACCGAGCGCGTGAATCGCGTGCTCGTCGACATTTTGAAGAGCTACGCTCACTCGTTCCAATACTGGAGCGAGTGCTTATCGATGGCAGAGTTTGCCATCAATAACTCAGTGCATGCCTCGACCGGGCATACACCGTTCTACGTGAATGCTATGCGGCATCCACGTTTACCGAGTTTACTCGGAGTGATTGCTCCCACTTTAAGTGGGGGAGGATCTACGACTGGAATACAGCAGTCGCAGAAAACCGCTGACACTTGCACAGTGTCAGCTGCAACAATGAACCAACCACATGAGTCTGCGCAGGGCGCAGACTCCTCCACCGACAAGGACAAAGACCACGGGTCTGCGCAGGGCGCAGACACCGCAAAGAACCACGCAGAGGCCGGGCCTCTAGCGGAGAGCGAGCTGAATGACTTCAGCTCGGATGCAATCAGTTTCATCACCAAAAGACAAGCCGTAATTCGGTTTGTCCAAGACGCAATAGCAGCTTCTGTTGATCAACAGAAGCTGAACGCAGACAATGTGGGCAGAGGCAACACAAATGAATTCAAAGTTAGTTCATTGGTTTTGTTAGCTACTCAAAACCTGCCTAAACATGCAGTTTCGGATTTCGGAGCAAGCAAGCTTGCTCCGCGCTTCATCGGGCCGTTCACTGTGTTGGCACGGCACGGCAACGCTTACACGCTAGACATACCGTCTAGCATGCGCCTCCATCCGACCTTTTACGTCGGACGGCTGAAGCCATACCTGCAGCACGAGCCATCTAGCTCGGCTGACCCGAAGCCTCGGTAAAAGCCGAGACAGAAGCGGAGGACTTGGCCTCGGCGACGAGCAGCCTCTCCTCCATGCGCGCGGACGCGCTGGAGCAACTCCTTCACCCGGGTCCCCAACTCGACCTGGATATTCGAGGCGGTCTGCGAGGCCGCCGCGACTTGGGCCTTCTGGTTCGCCAGCTCGTGCTTGAGGGTGGCGAACTCAGCGCCCTGCAGACGCTCCACGGCGGCCACCCGGTCGTGGAGAGGCGCATACTGATCAGTCCGGGGCTGATCATACCCGGGGCGTGTTCCCACCCCCGCCACCACCGATCCGTGACGCCCGCGGCTCAACCCGCTGGATGGTTGAGCGGATTGTTGACCATAGTATCCCGAAAACGAACCCTCAAGGGGCTCGTTTTCGTATTCGTTGGAGAGGATTTCCTCCCCATCAAGATACATGGGAGCCGCGGAACGTCTTGCTGGAGGACGTTCCGGAAATGGTGAGGGCGTACGAGGAGCAGTACGCGCTGGTACAGCGGAAATAATACGAGCGCTGCGATCATCGCTAGCGCCCGAACCCTCACGTGCTAAGAACTTAGCACGGAGCTCTTTGAGACTCTCGGGCACACGGAATGACGTGTACCCGTTCAGGTCGCGGTCGCTCAAGCGGACCGCGCCTGGGAAACACTTCGCGCACTGAAAGCCCTCGGGCACAGCGCACGGCACATTCGCCTCCTCCGCAGCAACGTGGAGTTGCTCCAACTTTCCACGCTTCGAGTACGTCTCGAAGCGATCACGCGCTTGCTTAATCCGATCGCGGTAAGCGCTCGGCCTCTTGTTGAAGTTCTCAACAAAGGCGTTCCAGCTTTGACAAAGTGCCTGCCATTCGGGCACTTTGCTGCGAGAAGAGGTCTTCTTGCTTTGAAACCATCGGAGCTCATGAAAGAGTCCGATGTAGTAATCGCGCCTTTGATGCGATTCCGCATGAAAGTGCAGCTCGGCAGCCACAGCGTCATCTTTGATGGCGCTGCATACGTACAGCGGCACCTCATTCGGAGGTACCGAGTTCCCATACCGGTCCGTGATCTCGGACGCGGACGGCATCCACGGATCGCGCGCTGCAGGCGCAGCGCGCGGAGTACTGAGAGCCCCAGCGGAAGCGAGTGGGGTATCGCTCTCAGTTCGCGAACGCTTCGAGCTCGAAGCGTCCGATTCGTCCCCTGCACGCGGGCGAATATTCTTGGCAAGAGGGTCGAGCGATTCGCTCGACACTGAGTCTTTGCGCTCCTCGCCCTCCATATCTTCATCGTCATCGTCGAAGTCGACGACGTCGCCGTACTTCGCCTTCTGGCGTTCGAAGTAGTCGTCGATGGAGAGATGACTCCCCACCGACTTTGAAGTCTTCTTCTGAGGCGCGCTCATCGTTGAATGAGCGCGGATTTCTTCTCCAAACGCGGAGAATTGACGAATGGTCAATTCCGAAGATTGACGTGCGGGGACCCCGCGCGTCTAACCTTAAGGTGGGGATGGTGTAACGGGGTTACACGCACAAGTGGCTGCAAGCCACTTATGATTTTAACAGATAAGATATCTGTTAAAAGTTTTAGATACTTCTTCACCTTGGTGTAAGACACACCAATGGATACATTGAAGTGGGCCACCACAATGAGTGGCCCACACATACCCAAAGATCCTATTGGTAGAAAGCAGCATCTTTCTACCAATCAGAGACATGCACATTAGCGGGGCTCTGACAGCCAGCCGCTGTCAACCCCTTTCATAAATGATAAACAGTTTTTAGCAGATTTAGGAGGAAGATCAATTTACAAACAATACAGTTCTCATTTTACTTTAAACTAGCTACTTGGAGTCTTATCTAAGTTAACTTATATTTGTGTATTCAAATATAATTAACCTAAGTAATCACTCAGTACCTACGCTTCCTCATACACGTAGCGCGACGTGTAAGCTAAAGTAGTGAGTCAAGTTAGACCCACTACAAGTACTATTAGTCTTGTCGTACCTTTGTAGGAGACCGATCGTCTCTAAGACGTTATCTATGCGACCTATATGCGTACTGTAAAAAATAATATTCTAGGTCGTCCAACATTCAAAGATTGGTGTATATTCACAAGTAGGTTTTTCTGATTCGTCATGCAACCCGATTTTGCATATGTTATTGTTTCGCGCGAAGGAAGTTGCTTCTTACACCACGGCATACAAATTCCTAGTATCGTGGAAGTTACTTCATTTTTCTTGTACGGCATATCTGAATAGGAGCGATAATGTTTTGTTGATCATACATCCTCGAAGTGATTCATCAGAACCTAATCCTTCATTTTACAAATGGAAGCGCTACCACTTGTTTTTCTCCTTCTTGTCGTTCATTGTTTCCACGGACAGATTGCATAATAGAACTGAAGCTTCCAGGATTTGTCTTTCGCGGATTCTGCGCATTGTCTTGCCCCTCCACTGTACTCGCCCACCTAGGGCGCAAGGCTCACCGTACTACCATTCTTGCTTCCACCCGGTTCCGACAGTTGATATTTATTCGGCGTTAATCGCGCATTTGCCAAGCTTCGTCCAACTCACAGGATGTATTTGAGCAAGTACACTGCAGTAGTCTGGGATTGCCTCTGGTTACTAACGCTCCTGGTACGCACAGCTAGGAACCGCGTATCAGTCACCACTTGAGCTTCGTTGTACTCGAATAACGTCGTCATAGCTTGCAGACGAAAGATCAGTCCTTGATGTTGTCGATGTTGGGCTCAACAGCACGAACGTGACTACAAACGTTGAAGAAGAATTGTCAAGCGCAAAACTTGAGGCCGTACAAACGTACTTGAGCGTCGCGCTGCTTGCCCCTGTTTGTGAAGGTTGCTCGGTCGAGTAGCTTGAACCCAGCAGCAATGCAGCCAGCAAAGCACCATTCGAAGTTCTCAGCCGTCTATTTGTGTATAAATGCGATTGCAACCGGAATGTTTGTCAGTTACTATGCTGCCCAACTACCAGCATTCATACACCAGAGTACTGTTCATTCTTCATATGGGTGCTATTATATTCGAGTACAGGCAACCAGTTGTCTTGAGCTACCACTAAGGAACCGAAACACAGGAACATTCGGAAGAAGCGACCCTTACTGCCAAGCTGACAGCACACTCTGGATGCTGGATTTAGTCGCTCGAACGACCGCAGAAAAAATGGAAGCTTGACATAGCTACCATCATCTCCTGCCATCAGCTTCTTTACTTTGGCGATAGCTCTATAAAGCAACGCGGATCGATCACCCGCGTGTTTGCCTCAGGTCCGACCAGTGCTGATTTCCTCCGCGCAAACGCCTTCAACGAGAACTAGTCCATCAAGCAGATAGATCATTTCGGTCACAAGGACGTTTGGAGATGCAAGTCCGAGGTGTTCTGTGTTTGGGAAGTTTCTAGAAGACGTGTCACACAAAGCGTGCTAATACGAAGCTCACATTTTGTCCTCCAGAGTTTGGTTTGTGAGTTCGGCGAACCCGGTGCATTCGCCAAGTTGTGACCCTGTAGGCGAGTGTTCAGCTGAGATCCTGGCAATGCTACCCGGATTTGAAAGTGCCAAAGTCAAAGGGCTATGCCATGAGAAACCCTAAGTCTTTATGCAGTCGATAATGATCATCAAAAGTTAACGCAGAGTGACAATGTTGTTTCGATTAATTTACACTTGCTATTTGGTCACCTATCTTAGCCGTCGCGGGCTCTGGTACCCTATGAATACAGTCAAACCTGTTTATATGATCCTCCCTACTTGAGCCTTGCCATTTATTTGATGCAAGCTTTGTTGCTACCAAATATTTTACTTAGTTTTGTATAACCGCTGTTTATATATATACAAGGTATATGAGTCACATTTTGGAGGACCAAATTAGGTCTAACCTGTTTATTTGATTCACACTGTTCACGACCACACACTCTTCAAAGCCCCCACTGCTCAACGCCCAACGCCCAACGCAAGCCCCCTTCCCTCGCAATGTCTCCTCGCACCTGTCTGACGCTAGAACAAAAGCTCCAAGTGCACCTAAAGCTCAAGCAGAATCCTGGCATGAACAACCCTTTGTCTGAAAAACTACTGAATCGAATATGCGATCTACCAGGTTGTTTCCCTTTCACTTCAAGATGCCGCCGAATGTTTCCGCACTCGCTGCTTTTGAGGCAACTACCGTATAATACTTCTAGCGTCCGACAACTCACCAATCGTCACGGTGTAGGGTTAACCAAATTACCAAAACCTCAATAGTTTTTAAAACAATGTACAAAACATAATTTTAGTCAGTCAGCTAACTAATCGTCTGGTAGGACCGCAAATACCCCCGCTGCGGCGTTCTCAACTACATATCTGTCATCTTGCACCTCTCCAAGATGGCGATCAAGCTGCCCCAATCGTTGCAGCGCATCTGGGACAGCAGTAGACGTCTGTAGAACGTCACTAGGTAGAGCGGTGCTTGTTCTCTCGTTACAAGCAGCAGCGCCCTTGAAATTGAAGGAGAATCGGCTTTTAATAACTGCCGGGCTGTGGTACCCTCAACATTAGGAAAGAACTTTGCGAGCGTGTCGTCCATGCTCTTGTGGTCTCGATAGTGGTTTTTTGGCAGCCAGCTTCACGAAGTAGGGTTCCGAACTACGCTTGAACTCGTGGTAATGCTTGCCTTTGCCATTTTCGCCGCGCTTCCTCCCTGGGCGCTGGGCCAGGGTTCCCAGTGGGGTAATTGTAGGTTGGGTTACCCCGGGATTACCCACCCGTCCAACCCCAACTACCAGGTTGTGGGTATTGCGCGGGTTAAAACGAAGCCCACCCACCCATGGATCTCAACAACCAATAATCAATGACACTACATGTATTACGCTAACGGGGATAGTACTTTGCTACCACGTTTCTTGCGCCCCGGGACCACGTTAGCTAGATGAAACTATGCACTGAAAAGTATCTTCCGGCATTTAACACCTTCCGCGTCTCAGGCGAAGCGCGGGCTGCGACGCGTTGGTTGCTCAGCGCGTAACTTGTGTCGTGTTCCAAGCGTTGACTGGTAGAGCCAGACCGAGTCGATCGTTTCGCGTTCGAACTCGGCAACGGCTTGCCAGGGGATGTTCGCAACAGGCTCTCACGTCAGCTCTTGGAAGCCTACCCACTGGACTAAATAGAAGATGGCCTCATTAACCTAGCGCTTCGCCCACAGCTTCTCGATCTCAAATTCGTCGCGCGCGATGCCTCGTCTCGCTGTAGCAAAAAGGCCACCCCCACGGCGTTTACGCCTTCCTGAGCCGCCAGTTTCTTCCTCATCACTGCTCCCAGCGTCCACTCGCTCATGCTGAAGTCTTTTGCGCCAGAACGAGCCATCTAGCCGCCTCATTCGCGTTCATGCGTCCTTTTGCCGACGAGTTAGAGGCGGCATCTCCTTGTTCTCCTTTTCTCTTCTTCTCCTAATTCTCTTTTGGCCCTGTTCTCCTACAGTTTTGGACTTAATGCATTTGGACAATGACGAATGTTGACTAATACCAAATTTGGTCAAATCAAAAATACTCCTCCTATTTTTGATTAACTAATACCAAAACTCCGCTGCAACATGCATGCAAGATGATGTCGTAGAGAATTAACTGCTTCTAAACGCGATCAGCTCTCGACAACATATTTTGGGATCAAGTTCTTGAGATGATAAAGCACAATACTACTGGATCGCATGTCTGAAAGGATCTTTCATTGCTCCTTTATCTATTGTCTAATGACACCGACGAATTCGTGTCATTAACCAAAAGGTTAGCAAAGTTGCTAAAAGGTACCTTCCTAATCGTAGACAAAATCAGCATCACGGTTGTCGCTTGGGTCATCTTCATCTTGGTCAACCAGCCGCAAAATGTCATCAAGCTCTGTGTACACATCCAGGTCTTCGTCACGAACGTTCTTGATATTGAAGTAGATGCGAACCAATTTCTCGACTCGATCAGGGGCAAGACGGTTCCTCAGCTTCGAGTGGATGAAGCCGTGCGCAGATAAATTCCTTTCTGAAGCCGAGCTTCTTGCAGTACACCGGAAAACCTGCTTCGCGACGGCTTGCAAGTACGGGAATTGTTTGAGCGAGCACCAAACGTCGTACACCGTGAGCTTGCGCTTGTCAAGAAGGGCCTACGTCCGTGGAGACTTGGTCGCCAGCTCCGAGGCAAGTCGGTGGAATTTCACCAATTCGATCACGATAGCGTCCGCTGTCTCTTAATCGCTGCCACTTTCGTCATGCCACTGCACCAGGAAGTCTTCAACGTTGGCTCGTGTGTCCGTGTCCATCTGAGCACCACAGTATCGAGGATCAAGGAGATGGCCGACTCCGTGTGCATCGCCATACACAAAGTCAAACTGTTCACCGATCAGCTGCTTGACCACTTTGACGTCCTTGGCTGGGAGACCACACTTCTCTACGTCCTTGGGCAGGTCCAGAAAAAGCTGGTAGACTTCGGAAACGGGGGTCACGTTCTTTTCAAAGCGTTTGAGTGGCTCGCCAAAAACGTTCAGCAGCGCCGTCGCGCACTTCAACTTCGGCACAAAATCAGTCGCAGTTACTGCGTTGAACACCATTCGCCGAGTCTTGCGCTCCTTCTTCGACTTCGCGTCAAGGAAGTTGCGCCCGGATGCCATCACGAACAGTACTTCCTCCGCCTTGAGAACCGACATCAGGCACGCCAAAATCGAACCCCACCTTGTATCACCAGGCAAGGCCAGGATCGGCAACTTTATTGCTTTGAGCTTCGACGGCACCGTTGCCCACAATTTGTGGTTTGTCTTGAAGAACGTGACGACCAATTTGCAGCTGGCCAGTAGCGTTTCCAGCCACGAGACCTTGGCGACAGTGTCCTTGACTAGCAGATGCACTGCATCGCAAGCACAGCCGTGGAAGAAGATTCGAGGAAATTCCGGCTGCAGCAGCTCCCAAGCGGCCTTGTTGGTTGCTGTGTTATCGGTCACAACAGCACCGACGCACATGAATTCGTACTTCGTGACAATGCGCTTGATGTCCGCCGTCAGGAACGCTACTTCATGTCCTTGAGAACCCGTGTAAACAGACTCTGAGAAGTAGGTCTTCTTGCCCGCGACAGCCATGTAGTTGATGACGGAAAGGCCATTAATGTCCGTCCACCCGTCAGTCACAATTGTGACAATCTGACCTTCGAGCTCAAACTGCATCCAGGTCAACGACTTCTTGTAGGATTGGTCTAAGAATGTCGTCGAAAGCTGGAAATAGGTGGGGAGCTGGACACTCGGATTCAGCAGCTGTAGCGCTTTCAGTAGCGCCTCATGTTCCACTTTGTAGAAGGCCATGCCGGTTGAGAACACGCAAAACTCTCTTCAAATGCTTTCAGGGCGTTCGGCTGTAGTTTCGGCTTGAAGGTATCAGTGATCTTCAGCTGAGCGAGGCGCTTCTCGCGCTCCTCATACACGTGGCGGCGGACCCGGGCAACATGGTTATTGTCCTGGGTATGGACGACCTTGCCGCAGCGCAAACACCACACACTGTTGTCCTCGTCAACCTCAACCAGACTCCAGACGTCGTCTCGCGGTCTTCCACCACGTGCTGGAGCGTTGTTAACGCGCGCCACTTTGGAGGGCGCGGTGACGTGATAAGCGTCGACAGGAATGGCTCCTTGGTCAGACGAGGCCGGCGTCGACGGTAGACGGATCTGCTGCAGCGACAGCGGAGCGAGAGAAGCGGTGGTGTTCGCCATGGCGGGGCTTGGTGCTGATATTGTAAAAAGCAAAGTGAGAGGAATGCTGAAGCACCAATCCACCTACAAGGAGCCGCTGGCTTGCCGTTCGTCTTGTGAGAGAGCTGGTAACCAACAGATTTAAGTTGGTTGGCCCTGGAGCCTAAGGTAGAAAGAATTGCACCAGGTTTTGAGAGAATTGGAGGCTGAATTATGAATATTGCTCTTGAATTGCAGAGGGGATAGGGATACAAAAACCCATAACCCTCCCACCCGCCAGGGCATTTCAACCCACCCACTTCATTTGAGAAACCCGGGTAACTAGGAACCCTGGCGTTGGCGCGCCATTGTTGTTTTGGCGCGCTTCCGACATGAGTGCCTTCCAAATATTAGTTACGCTACACACAACAGATTCCTAACTTAGGCTAAAGCTAGGACTGTCGGATGCTAGAAGTGCTCAGCAGTAAAGTGCCACTCTTGACAATTTAACTCATCCGATTGGCTGAAATCCACTTGTCGGATGCTAGATGTTGTCGGATGCTAGAAGTATTATACGGTACGCCAAGGCCGCCACTGCAAGCCGCAATTATTAGCCGCTCGGGGAAGTGCTTACGATCCTCGGCAGCCCAGGTAGCTCTCCGATAGCTACATCCATCCAACCATCCTGGTCCAGCAGCATGGACGAGGTAGCACCAACGGGAATATCGTACGTAGGTAGCCTGGCTTCTAGCACCACTGCGGGCTCCGTTTGAGCGTCCGCAGGTACATTCATAGCAACTGTACTGTGGGAGGCTGTTGATACGCCTTCACCATTCCCACGGCGCCACCTGGGTGGCTCCTCGCCATCCTGCGCGCTCTGGTTCGGCAAACTAGTGGATCTTTAAAATAAATCAACCTCACTATAAATAAATTGGTGCCGCACTAATTTATTTTTACCGAATTATAAGTCGGTGAAACGGCACCTAATTTTTCATTCGTGCAATATTCACGAAATAAATCGGCTCAAATAAATGAGCGAGATTTTATTTGGAAATCGTTCTTACCATTAAAAGAATATTTTATGACATGATCTCTTCACTTAATTTTTTTTCGAATTGGAGGTGATCTTCGACAATACAATATTCAATAATGCAAGCATCATACCTGTAAGCTGGAATAAGGACGGAAGCAGCCTTCCAGCTCGGGCAGACAGTAATCAAAATTGATCGTGTTTAGTGTGCATCATTTTTATAAAATTACATCTGGAGGAAAGTTAGAGAGAATAGAAATCTATTTTTATTATTTTTCTACTGAAATAGATATGCTTCGCTGATTGGTCGTTCTGTGTGTCCACCCCTTCCCCTATTTTAAACCAAACCGACTCGACTGCTCGACCACCAGCTGAGCAGCTCGAGACCAACCACAGGCTCACTTCCGTCCCAGTCTCCGCGATGCTGGCCATGGCCCCACGTGCCGCGGAGCTACCGTCCGGCGCGCCGACCGCCGCGTCTCCGGCCTTCAAACCCGCCGCCCAAGTCGTTAACACTGGCCTAACCGAGGTTAACACCAGCGTAACCGACGCTGCCAAGGGCGCGCTGCCGTTCAAGGCGCAATGCAAATCCGCTGTTGCGTTGGTGAACGAGCGCCGCATCGACTTCGTGCGCGCCCGCAACGTGCGTGTGATTGGTCGGCTGGAGGACGCGCAAAAGCAGAAGAAGGAGAAGAAAGAGGCAAAGCAACTCACGAGCGCCGACGCGGTGGAGCGAGTGCTCGCGTGGCAACACTCCAAGAAAATCGGCCCGGGCTTCGCCAACCTGGGCAACACGTGCTACCTCAACTCGGTGCTGCAGTGTCTCACGTACACGCCGTGCTTTGCCCAGTTCCTGCTGGACAAGACCGTGTTCGCATCGTTCAATGGCGGCAACTTGCCGTCGAGTGCGAATGGCAAAAGCGGCAACAAATTTGGCAAGAATGGGTTTAGCACCAAAAACGGGTTTAACACCCCCGGGGGCAACGGGTTTTGCAGTGTGCGCGCCATGTCACGTTTGCTGCAATCCGTGCACGGAAATAACGCGGCAAAGGTGCTGCAGCCCAAAGAGCTGGTCATGAACGTGCGCCACATCTCCAAGAGCTTCCGCATCGGGCGGCAGGAGGACTCACACGAGTTCTTCCGCCTGTTGCTGGACTCGATGCAACGATCTTGCCTGCGCAAGGCCAACATCAAAAGCGAAACTCACTCTGCCGCCTCCACCACGTTCGTGCACCGCATCTTCGGCGGCAAGTTGAAGAACTACCTTAAGTGCGCCAAGTGCGGGTACGTCTCCGAGCGGTTCGACGACTTTCTGGACCTGTCGCTCGAAATCGCCCATGGTGTTAACACTGTCAAAGGGGCACTCAAACACTTTACGGCAATTGAGACGCTGGACGACCGCAACGCGTGGAAATGCAGCAGTTGCGGCAAGCCCAGCCGCGCCGAGAAAGGGCTGACGATTGCCGAGTGCCCCAACGTGCTCATGATCCAGTTAAAGAGGTTCGACCTCATGTTCGGCAAAATTAAGAGGCATATCGAGTTCCCTCGCACTCTGGACATTGCCTCGGGAATGAGTAAAAACTGCGAAGATCGTCGTCGTGGACGTACCAAGTACGACCTACACGCGGTTCTAGTGCACGCCGGGTTCTCCACGGACTGCGGCCACTATTACGCGTTCGTGAAGGGGTCCTCCGGCCAATGGTACGAGATGAACGACGATACCGTGCGGTGGGTGAGTCTCGACACGGTGTTGCAGCAGAAGGCGTACATGCTGTTCTACTCGCGGGTGTTGCCTCTTTCTGAGCGTCCGAAGGCTAAAAGCACCGATGAGGAGAAAGAGGTCAAGGCGAAAGCCAAGGAAATGGTGGAAAAAGCCAAAAAGGACGAGGTGCCCGAAAAGATTGCGACTTCTGTCGCAAAGCCGTTGCTAGCGAAGACGAAGGAGTTGGATATGAACGGGTTCCTTGCGAGTCTCAAGACGAAGGTCACATCAGAGGAGGGTGATGGGGATAATCCTTTGGTGGTGGTTCCCGCAAAAACCGGCAAGCGGAACAAGACGGTGGTGACCTTCAAAGTCACGACCAAGTCGAACCTGTTGGCGGATTCGGCACCTGGTGTCGCCGTTCGCTACCGGATGAAGCGCGCATTAACACCTAGCTTCGGTGGCCGCGTGGGTCGTCTGTACAGATTCGGACCGGCATCCTGGAAGTCTTGTCCGCGTCTCGTGATGACCCAATCGGTGACGGAGCTGGCGGTGGAAACCACTGGGGCTGACGAAGCGACCACGTCCGCGCCGGTGAAAACCACTGGAGTCACTAAAGTACCATTCGACCCGCGGCAGCTGAAGAGAATCGGTGTGCGCAACGCGGCGTTGTTCGGTCGCGAGGTGGACAAGTGGACGGGTGAGACGGACGTCGAGTCCTCAGAGACCACTAGCGGCAGCGACGTGGCATCGCACGAGGCGCTGGCCGCCAAGCACGACCGCGTGCTGAACGCTCTCAAGCAGGAAGAGTGGAAGCACCGCAACGCCGGGCGCCAGGACTACTGGGACGAGACCCTGGACATGGGTAAGGTCAAGAAGGTGAAAAAGCGCAAGGAGTTCGTTGCGAACGAAGGTCGTAAGAACGTCTTCCAGACGACTCTAATGCGCAAGAAAAAAGAGGCCAAGCGGCAACGCACGGCTTGAATGCCGTCGACAGTAGTAGCAAACACTTCGCACTAGAGAAGAAGTGAGGATAAAAGTCCACGGGCGACCTCCGATTCATGCACATTACCAAAAGTCCAAACGTACTCAAAAAGCCCCTGTTCCGGTCGGTGTCCACGCGGCGCAGGAGCTCCCATGGCCGGACGTGTTCAAAGTTGAAGTGACCAAAAGGACTCGTCAGAAACGACTCGACGAGTCCGTGATCTATTGAAGGGGTGCCTGGAGCCGCGGTGCAGTGGGTCTCCTGTGAGCTGGTTGGTGCTGGGAAATCTTTGTCATGGACAGTGACGAGCAACAACCTGTAGCTGACGACGAGCAGCACCCCGAGATGTCTTCGGATGAGCCGGCCACATTCGATGAGGCGGAAGACCCTGCAACGCCCGAAGAGAACGAGAAAGCAACAACGGTGGATGAGTCCGGGGAGCCGTCGTCCGTGTCCGAGATGGCGATGGCCGAGTTTCTTCGTGCATCGTCGGAGCAGCTCGAAGGCAGCGAGTTCTCACTGCTCGTGGTGCTGCAGCCGGATAACGTGAGGCATCGCGTGACTGTCACGGCTGAGACCACAATCGGGATGCTGCGCAAAATGCTATGCTCCGACCTGCACCTCAACGCGGAGCTTGTGAATTTCCCGGACCTTCGAGGGATTCGTGACGTGGACCAGAAGGAGGACGAGTTGCCACTCTCAGCGTACGGCTTGCCCAGTGGCAGTGCGGAATGCACCCTCGAGGCTTACGTCGCGAGACCGCCGACCACAAGTGACTACGTCATGCCAGCCCGCATACAGGTTCAGGTTTACAACGGTGAGTTGGTCGAAGGTGATTGACCTTTTCGCGCCTTGAAGCTGACGTTGTGGTGCTGCCGCTGTGATTGATTCAGAGGAGACCGACAGTACCAGTATAATCACTGTTGAGATCGAGAAGTTTGCAGGCCACAAGCCGTATTTAGGGGGCTTCAGACACCGCAAAACACAACAGCATTTCCATCATGCATCGACTCAGGTATGCAAACATGATATAGCAGTGTTTGGATGGCGTCTGAAGTCTTTCATGTTTGGTCAGACAATTTTATCGCGAGCTCGACGCAACATGGGACCCGTACGGTTCCACCGCGAGACGCAGACGCAGGAGCTTGTTACGAGATCTTTGCAAACGCACCGAGAGTCTGGCACGCAAATGTCTCGGCGTGATCTGAAGCTGGATGAGTCGTTCGACCGCCACGTCATGGCGCGGCCGTACTTCGACTCGTACCAGCTAGACAGCTTGCGTGAAGACTCGGTGCTGCTCATGCAGCGTTTGTGGCGTGGATTTCGAGCTCGGTTGTATGTTTATAATATTCGCGAGCAGCGCCGCCGCGTGAGTAGACTCGCCGAAATTGAGGCCCAAGAGAACGAAGCCGAAGACGTCAATCGCCAGCGCCGTGAAGTCAATCGGCGTATGCATCCGAACACCGTCAGCGACTTCGAGGTGCTCTACAACGAGCTAGACAAGTGGAGACAAGTAGAATGCCGCAAAGTTCGGGAACAGAGAGAGCTGGATCCGAGCGAGAGGCAGAACGCGCTCGACACGATCCTGGCGAAGGAGACCAAGCTGCTGCAGACGATCGATCGCCTCAAGTTGACAGCCACTGACGCTAACCGCAAGCAGCGCATCGAAGCTATGCTGCAGTTCATGGCGCGTCCCAAGCAGTGGCAGATGAGCGACGGCGGTATCAAGGAGGTGCATACGCCCTTCACTGTGAGGGCTAAGGAGCTCATGGATCTGTACCACGGTCTACGGACGCCCTTGAACTCTGTCGACGAGCGCTTAGACATGCTGCTGCACATCAAGTGGACCGTGCAGGAGTTTGACTGTGCCCTCACTCGCGAGCTCGTGGAGCTCATCGATCGCGAAGCAGACATGTTGAGTCGTGGAAGGAAGGAAAAGAGCCTCGAGGGACTGCGCAAGCGGCTGACAAACCTTTTCCTGCAGTTCATCGAGACGCCCGAGTTTAATCCGGAGGCCGCCGCGCTCAAGCACGCGCGCGCTTAAACTACAAAACTTTGGCATCGTTTTTTATCACTCTCAGCATGAAGTGTTCACTATGGCATCACTCACTAATATCTGCGGGTGCTAACCAGCTGCTCGGAAAATAACGACGATTTAAAAAACAATCGTCGACCGCTCTCCTTGGACACCCAGGATGGCGAAAGGCTTGTAGGATTTCCGCTGGATGATGATGGGTGTGCCAATCAGGACGCTGGCGATGCAGCACTACCGAGATAATCACGTTTAAAGTTGACCAATCAAAATTCGTACATAACCGGACATCAAAAAGTTTAAAATCTAAAAATACTCGTATAAAGTGAAAAAAAAACTCTATTTCGATTGGTTTTTTACACGGGTTTTCCGACAATATACAATAAGTTAACATTGAAAAAATATTGAGGTCACACGCCCAAAATAAAATCCGAGATTTCGGGGGTCCCGAAATGGAGATATTTTTTAATCGATGTAACTTCACGAGTTCTCAACATTTGCTATCGATCAATAGCTTAAAAGAAGCATAAGACACAGCTCTTTCGATTCATGCGGTTAAATTGCGATTCTTACTTAGATCCATAAATATTTTTTGTTTGCCGTGGTCTCATATAGAGGAGTTGAGACATGCCTACACAATTTGTCAGCACTGCTGCTGACTCAGCAGAAAAGAGAACCTTTTTTGGTGTTCAGACAAAAATAATTGAGTCGGAAAACAAATACAGACGTACACCTATAATTCGACAGGGCGAACCATATTAAAAATCACATTTGATAATTTCTTGGGACTTTTTGTGACTTGAAAAGGGGTCGAATCTATATGATTAGCTGAGGTTATGCGTTTATATCGATGTCGAATTAGAGGTGCACTACTGTATTTGACAACTGCATCGATGGCTCAAGCTAGCGTCTTTGCGGCGGCGTGTGTGTGGCCCGTACTGCTGGTCCGCAAGTCGTGAGGAAGTGTTTATCCCCCTCCTTAAAAAGGGGATCTTTAACGAGGGGGATTCTATATGGATGAGGACTTCTAAATAGTTGTTGATCAGGCTGGATGGTTAGGCCATGTTCGTGAGGTCTTTAAAACAGCGTTTTGGGCTCGGAAATGACGTTTCGACCCGAAAACGACTGCGAGAACACGAGTGTGATAAAACGTTGTTTCAGCCTCTAGACGACGTTGACAGAACTGGTTCGGAGATCAGGTGGGGATCTGATTTTTGCTATTAAAACACGTTCCAGGGTACCAATATCAATGGTGCTCGTAATCTAAAGTGCCGCTGTTGAGAGCGAAAACCCCACGCGATTATTCTCAATCTTTGCGGGTTGCAGAGCTAACGAGCTGACCACTTCAAGATTTCAACGCAGCTACGCACTCGCTGCACTAGACGAGCATACGATGTCGATCGAGCCCGAACCAGCATGCGCTGCCACCAAGGAAGGCCAACCGAAGCCAGAGGGCGGTGCACTGCGCGCTAAGTGGGAGCTTTGCGAGGAATTCGATCTCCTCGAACGCTTCGTGGACGCACGCAAGGTGCCAGCTCTCTCAACTGACAACCGACTTATTTCTGCTGTTTGGAACGACATCACCGCGGCGTTGAACATGAAGCATAAGCGAAAGGTGGGTCTGGCATTGCGCTTTTACTGATATGGCTGTCTAATTCGTGCGAACTTTTCTCCTACTCAAACAAACAGTACAGTACAAGGCCAGACGAAGTCGTATCATGCGCGACTATGACCTCTTCGAAAAGATCAAGGGCCTGAGCGTCGGTGGTGTGTGTCCAATGACGAGCAAGCTGGTGCTTGACGACGACGTATGGGAGCGCCTCGACAAGGCAAACCCCAACCAAGCAGGGAAAATCAAAGAGTTATACAAGAAAGGATTCGAGCACGACATCATCGGCATGATGGCTGTAGGTACCGCGGCGTCGATGGTGTTTTTGGATTGGCATGACGTTGGTATTTGATTTCGATTTTTTTATTTTTATTTGATGGTGACTTGCGTGCTACTGGCGCTAATGCTCAAAGTGTTTAAGGGGTCACTGCTATGTTGAACTCGTCGAGCGAGGACGATGTTCACAATGCAGCAGCAGCTTCCGAAGTACTGGCGTTGACGAAGCCTTGACAGGCAGTGGGTCTGGTGAAAAGGGCGAATCCGCAGCCAAGTCACCAGCGACGCGTCGAAAACATTAAGCGCATTCATGATGGAGCTTTCAAATCCCACCGCAACAAGAAATCCCCAAAAGTTTCGGATGAAAGTCACATCCACGAGCTGAAATTGTTGTTGAAAACGATCAATACGTATATCGCCTTTAAAATGCGCCAGGAGATACAGAATGACCGCACTGACGCTGAAGCGGACCAGCATGCCGCCCTTCTGGGGCTTCTTCCAGTCATCGACGACGGTGAAAGCAACGAGGCCTTCGAAATAGCTGGTGTTTGACTGGGATTTAGTGGTTTACCCACTATTCCCGCGTTCTTGAGTCGTAGTTTTTTTTTGTTATGGAACTAGTAACGATGGGAATGGTACATGTTTGCGATTTATCGGCTGTTTTTCAGAGTAGAGTTGACACGCAAGCAGATATCACCGTCTTAATGGTCATCGACTCACAGTCCAAACACGTCCGAAGCGCCCTAAATCAGCGTTTCAAAGTCCTAATCGTACGTTCTATCACGTTCCGAGCCTTTGTATGCCGAAGATTGAACAGTTCCTTCGCATTTTGCGGGCGCCCACCTGCCTGGCGCGCCCACCCCTTGAGATGGTATCGTATGCCGTGAAAGGAGTCAGTACTTGTCGGTAAGCCCATATCCAGCATCTTTCAGAACGTAGAAATTTGCTCCAGAATTTGCTCCATCAGTCAGGAACAGCTCGAAATGGTGGCATCGTGAGAACTACCCTCAACACCAACGTAGACAAAAGCTATATTCACGTGCCAATCACAGAATACCAGTACATTCGTGCTGATAACGCCCTTGTCATTTCGAAAACGAGCGGCATCATCTTTGGAGACCTCGATGCGAATATGGTTCCGTCAATAGCGTCGAGTGCTTGATCAAAATACGGGTGCTTGAACGCGAAAGAATCTGGAACAACTGTAGGAACTTTCATCATCGCGTGGAGGGCTTCGACAATATCACGAACACCCCGGATTCGATACTTGTGTATACTCGAATATGCCAGGTCAAAGGTCACTTCCTTGCGAGCGACAAGTGGCAGTGGTTCCCATCCAGTGCAGCGCAACAATTAGTACTTCCCTCTGGTCGAGCACAGAGTTGGCGATAAACGGTCCACACTGCACAAACAGTGCGTCGAATGCTCCTACATCCATGCGGAAATGGTCTCGAAAGAGCGTTCGACTCTCCGACCCGTGGATGGCTTCGAAGAACCGCTTTCCCTCCGTTGTTGTCAGCCCTTGTTTCCTCACTTCGCGTTCGTGCTGCTCTTTCCACAATGAGCGCACAAAGAGGAGAGGAGTACACGCAACTACGAGTAGCAGCAATAGCTCGAGGACGGAATCCATGTGGTGTCAGCAAGGCGCTTCGCCCGGTGTTTGCAAGCGCGAGCATCTCCTGAAGCTGACGTGAAACTAGATTTGGCCTGCGAACACGAATAATGCAGAACATCGTTTTTGATTCTCTGCGAAAACATGTGGCTTCGAGGAATAAACCACAAAGAGTGGGTTAGGTCGAAACATTTCCTCGCACGAACACGACATTAGTTGCTCAAAATCAGCGTAAGACACGCCTGTTTCGAATGGTGTTCCTCAATCATTCGGACTTTGATTTGAATATTTATGTTTCATTTGTATATGACTTATGTCCTGCAAAATTGTTTTCATTTGAACGAGCTGTGTATTCCAGGAAGTTCGTGTGATAAACAACCGAACTAGAACGGTCTTACACTTTCTACAAGTAAGTTTCATTTTTAAATGTTATGTCCGATAAATATGAAATTTGGTTGATCGACATCAAACTCGAATATCTCGATGAGGAAAATGTTTCAGCACTAAGCCTTTGGCAAAAAAACCGTTTCCAAAACTTCTTCAGGTGGCCACGTCTAATTAATAAAAGACAGGAAGCGTTGTGCTTAGCCTGCACCAACGCAGAGGAATTTCCATAATCCAGTATAAAACTACTGAATCGTGTCCCACAGCAGTAGATATAAGCAATTACTGTCGCG
Organism: Phytophthora cinnamomi; assembly: GCF_018691715.1. Lineage (NCBI taxonomy): Eukaryota > Oomycota > Peronosporomycetes > Peronosporales > Peronosporaceae > Phytophthora > Phytophthora cinnamomi. The sequence goes on from NW_027150933.1 coordinate 874,987, forward strand.
TTAGTGTTAGTTTGTGTTGCGTACTGAATGTCTATTCATATTTTATCTGTCTACTCCTAACACCTTCTTAGTCTTGCGCTTCTTCAGGTTGGGTGCTGTCGATAAACCCTGCGCCTTCCCCGAGTGACTGGTAGACCCATGCAAATTGATGTTCTCGTGTTCAAACTGGATTTTGAGTCGTGTGGGAACGTGGCTTCCTGGCTCCCACGTGAATTCTCTATATCCTACCAACTGAAATAAATTAAAAAAAAAACTCAGATATTCACCCAGCGCCTCGCGTAAATTCGTTCGACTTCATATAATGTTCATTGTCTCCTCGCCGTGTGCGCCTGTTTTCAGCAAAAAGACCACCTCTACGGGGGACTTCCCGCAAACCTCCGCCTACTGACGTATCTTGTTCACCCTGAGCAATGCGCTCTTCGTCTTCGAGTGCATGCCGCGAAAGGTCGCGGTTTAATCGCAGACGCCAAAACGAGCCGTCCAGGCGGCGTTGGAATTTCCTTGCGTGGTGCTGGCGTGAGTTGAGTGGGGGCATTCCAAGGGAAAATGCGAAGTGCCTCTATAGCGAAGGTTCATTCAAACAAAGGTTTAAATAGCATCCTATCAATCGATAGTGCCAATACTATTTAAAAATAGCGCAAAGGTCATAGGATAAAATTTAAGTTATCCAAAATAAAATCATTCCGATAAGTTAATAATCACAATTATTTTTGGTGCAGGCAACGGTACATTCATCCCTGAACATAGGCCGGTGCATTGAGCGATAATATTTCATAGAATATCATTTCACGTCGCGCACTATCAATCTATCGGGTTAGATTTTATTTAAAACCACATGATTTCGACAAACGGTAACCATACTTACATCAAATATTGAAGCTACTATCGGGGGGTTCCGTCATATTCGCTTCAAACTTGTATTTTCAAGACATTTATGAACTGATCCAACCAATGTGTATAATGATAAAGTGAAAAGATACATTTCGCTACAATGCATTTTTCGCTAGCTTGTGTTTGTGTTTGTATTTGTGTTTTGGCTTCCGACCTGGTTTTAAACCACATTTTCCTAGCCGGTCGAGTTGGGTTTCCAGTTGAGGTGGCTGAGCGGTGGTATCTCACTGTAGTGTTGTAGTGGTGGTCCACGGAAGAAATATAGCGGTGTATGTGCACACTATACGCTCCTTCTAAACGCGGCACGAAATCACACATCGGAAGAGCTACCGTGCGATCCGTACGCTCCTTCAACATCTTCGGTACTAACTGAATTTCTTTGTTTGATGGCCCAGTTTGACGCCATCTTCCGCTTATCTGACATCAACTTGCTCAATCTGAAAAAATGCAAGTGAAACCCATCCAAAGGTACCGCTCTCCGGAGCTCGGTTCCCATCCAGCTATTGGCCTGTTCCGACAAATTTGACGTAATTTCGTCGAATGTTGGCGAATCAGATGCTTCGTAAAAACTGTATTTGGCCCAGTGTTTTCTGTCGATAGCATCCAGAAACGCCGCGATGGTTTACTGCAAGCTCTCCGCGAAGAAGGTTGTAATCCTGTTCACAGTCACTTAACGCCATTCTACATGTCCACCCGCGATCCTCTTCAGACAGTATTCCACATTTTCGGTTGGCATTGTTGATGATGTGCCTAAGACAGAAGCGGTGTCCTCCGCCTGAAAATACTCGAGCAATTGCCGGAATCATTTCTGACGATCGGACAAAACTGTAACTTTGGTCATTCCAGTCACCTCTTTGATAATTTCCAGAAACCAAATCCAGTTATCTTTATCTTCTTGGGGGAACAAGAGCTAGGCCAATTGGAACTATGTGCTTGTTGTAATATTTCACGGTAGCGATCAAATAAACTCCCATTGTGTTCATTTCTTGTTGCAAATGGACACCATCAAAGCCAAAGAGAGGTTCACACTGCCGCGCGATGTGTATCCCAGCGTTGGGGATGAATGCAGCGCGACCAAAGTGATCCCATTTGCAGCAGTCTCAAATTTACAGGAAGAACCAGGATTGTTTTTGCTCCATCAATTGAAAATAAGCTTCAAGTTTCTGGTAGCTCTCTTGCAAATCACCATGCAGCTTATTGTCAATCTGATTCTTCATTCTGGAAATCACACGTGCGCAAACGTCAGCTCCTTTCCATGTCAAGAATTTCGGGATAGCAGTCCCAGTCATTGTCGAAACTGAGCTGTTGTGTGATGGTAATAGCTCAGATTCCACTATAGCCGTCAATTTGCTCACTTGTCGGATTGTATTGCTCTTGGCCTTGACACTTAGAGGAACTGAGCCTTCTATACTTGGCGGAACCGACAAACTTCATGTGGCTGTGCGCAAAGTTCTCCCGCGCTATTTTCCACTGACCCCCTTTCCATGAACATTCACGAAAAATGGGCAGGTCGGCCGTTCAGTGGGTGTGACGCGATCGAAAAACCGCATTCCATTGAGTTTCTTGCACGCAAATTTCGCTTTGCCGGAATTGTTGGCCTTCACGCTCGATTGTCGGACAAAAATCTGAAAGCCACGTACAGCCAAGTCTTTGCATTTACTGTGAATTGCCTTCTGACTAGAAAAAAATGGACGCCGCAATATTCTGGCGCTGTAGACCGTAGTTCAAGGTCCTTGGATCCGTGGAGTCGATGTCCACATTCTCACGAAGCAAACCCAACTCGCGCGCAGCCTCGAGGTCGGATACGTCGTGTACAAATCTTGTCTTGCCGTAGCTGATAGAGTCTAATGCTGGTGACTTCAACATTTTCAAACTGATGAGAAGCAAGGTGTGCGCTCCTACTTTGAAACCCACCACTATTTTAAATCGAAAACCAAACCATAGTTGGATTTAAATAATTGTTATGATCATACCTGTCATTTACCTCAAATCTTATCTAGTTATGCTATCTATAATCTATTCTCTTCTTTAGATATAATGCCAGCGCAAACATTACTAGAAATTTCATGACTGCCTCAGAAATGCTATTTAAAGTTTTAAGTGCGCCTGCTGCCATCTTGCGCACTTACCTGGGAACTACTCTGGTTTGGATACACCTAATCTCGTCGGACACGATTCAGTACTTTTCTTTGTAATGGATTATGGAAATTCTTCACTAACCCACCATTGTAACGGGCCACAGTTACATAAGTAGGTAGGTTGAATTTACATAAGTATATGAGTCAGCGAGCGTGTGTGGGACGCCATCGCTGATTGGTTGAGATCGGCCCCTTTCAACCAATTAGGCGTTGACCGGTATTTGAATGGTTCACAAAAGGCCAGAGACAGTCGCATGGCCCTAAACAATACAGAGTTGATTTTCACAAAGGCTGACTACTTGGTTCCTTATTTCCGAATCTAAACCTAAGCTTCCTCACGCTACGAGTAAGCTAGTGATGGGCACACACACCTGGCCCCTTACAACCAACGCCAGATGCGAATACTGCGCCAGCTCAAGTTGCCATCACACTAGAACGCCCAGTTCCTGTCCACAGCCGTGCTGGACGCCGCGCTTCCCCTTACAGACAAGCTGCGAGTGGCCAACATCGAGCAGTGCATGTCTCTACCCCTGTTCGACAACAGTAGACACGTGTAGCTCCGCGGTATCTGCGACAGTCTATGGTCGTCAACGCCCATTTTCTTCTGAAGTACGCTGCATGTAAGTAGTCGGCGAGGCCGATATTGGCTGACCCACACCATTTTCGGCTTACTCGGCAATGTTGTGTGCCGCAGCACCATCGTGGGCTTGCTCTGAAATAGGCTCCGTGTTCACAGTGACTGAGGCGGGTGGCTTTGCAACCAGTGATCTCCCCGTCGTCGGCCGTGTTGGTTTGTTCATCTTCGGAGCTTTCTGCTTCTTCGACAGTGTCGCTGTAGTACGCGTATTTCGGTGAGGTCGGACTCGTTGTATGTTGGGAACGAGTCTGTGTATCTGAGCGGCGATTCCGGATAAAACAAATCCTGCATGGTTCGCTGCTGCAACGATATGATTCAGTACTTTGGTCAACACAGACACCCGCAGGACAAATGCTCGATCTCGGCGATCCAATCGGTAGTGGTACTACCTCCGGTACGATAGAGAATGTGCACTTCTACTTATTGGTCGCCATGTGAAAAGTCGTTAGAGCTACGAGCTCTGGGTAGAAGCATAAGAATCATCGAGACGCCTTTCATACCACAAAATTTTAGTGTGCATGACTAGCGGGAGCGCATCGAGTTATTGGTAAAGTTGTCTTATCAAATTGCCTGCCTGACGCTCAAGTCTTCGCTGTCACCACAATTGTTTTCGCCTCGTGGCAATATGCACACGAAACCAATCCTGGCGATGCGAACCGGAGGTTTAGCAGGGTTTTATCCTCTATTTACGTTAACCAATCGTGCTATTTGGCAGAAAACAATTCGTCATCACTTCAGTCCCATTGGATAATAGACCCTGTGACATTGTTATTTTGACCAATCAGGCAGCCATATTTCCACGGTCAACTTTACAACTAGTCAACCTACGAATTAAATCAAAGCTATGTGCATGAAAAGAGTCGTGTTGAAGTGAATGAATTCGCTGAGACGCACGGAGTGCTTCAGCAGAGCATGGCAGACAAAATGGAAGGGTGCCAGCTCTCGTTAGCGCATCTTTGCGAAGGTGGGGATCTTGTAGCTGTTGCCACCACCAACAAGCATCGACGCTTCCATTACACTCTGTAGCGTCAAAAAGCACTTGTTGGTGGTGGCACTGTTCATCTCCTCGTAGGCATCTTCGACAGCCTTGATCAAATCGACAATACCCTTAATTAGCTTTTTGTATTGCAGTGACTGGAGCGAGTTAAAGAGGCCCAGATCCAGGCTACGAGGTGGTCGGTTGGCGAAAGTGATCTTCCAGTCACCACCACTGGCAGCCGCTTGCTTGCACAGCTGGGCGGTCGGACGCACGGTGGGGCGATGCATTATCTTGCTGAGTAACCACCTCATTTTCACCTGTAAAAACGCACGATAAAAATAAAATACTAGTAAACTAGCCCTGTAAGATTAAAAAATTGAATAAGCGCAATAACTTACCAGGCCAAGATCGTTTAATGACAGGGATCACATGGTGCGTTAGCATTCGCTCGTATATGTCATTTGTCATCTCAATAGGTGTGGTGATCTCCGTGCCTTTAGGTCGATTCTTGCTTTGCGCACCGCCTCCACGGTCTCGACGATGAGCCATAGACCGACCTTTCCGTCGAACATCTTGTGCAGATGATGGTCGTAACGGGGGCGGGCAATTGCGACCAAGAACATGACCTTCGTTACGTACTGCTTGTTCTTCGTCACAAGGCGAGGAATTGGCTCATCTGCGGACAGATAGTACGTGTTTCGATTGCGGCGCATATAAAACCACTTTTCGTCAACATTCACAACGTTGTTAATGGTGACGAAGCAATACCCACGATCACCTGCAGCAAAACATGCATAGAATAATCGTGTAAGTAGACTAATATTGAGAACTAGATAAAGGATAAACTTACCGGGAAGTGCCTCCACAAAGAACCGGGCAAATTTCCGGTGCTCCACCACGTGCTCTGGCGTGAGCAGCGGGTTCGGCACGACCGTTGCACGCTTGATCGTCTCCTTTGCTGTTAGCCTCCGCGAGAGCTGCGTGCGGGGAGTTCTCGTGGCAGCCGACGGTCCACGGAGGGTGGTGCGGTCTTCGAAGGCTGTCGTTTGCACGGCCGCCTTGATCTCGCCGTCGGTGTGAGCTCATGGGCGGCCACGGCTACTTTGCTTGCTGCCAAGTGTGGTCCGCTCACGCCACACCTTGCTGATAGTGTTGCGGTGGTAGCGGAAGTGCTGGCTTGCCTCGGATTTGCCCCCCCCCCCCCCCCCCCCCATGGAAGCGCTCCACGGGTTGCCAAGTCCGAGAGAAACAGCACTATCTCCAGCTGCGTGGAGAGCGGGAGATCCTTAGCTTTTAGCGAGCGGGGCCTCTTGGTGGGTAGATAAAGGATTCAGGAAGTGTGTTCTGCAGTTTGCTTCTCGTAAAAGTTGCTGGGTTTGGCGGGAAATCGTGGGCGGGAAGTCACCCATGGAATTGGTGGGTCGAAGGTAGCAGATTGACTCGGCAAGTTCGTTGCGAAATCTGACCTATGAAAAGCTCACAATTTATTTGTGTGTGACACATCAGTGGAAATCCACATTCTCTATCGGACCGGAGGTGGTATGACTTTGCGTAGAATGCGTCACTTATTCGTGGAGATAACTTTAGAGTATCCTTGACATCATTCGGGATTGCAGGTAACGACGTGTTTTGCACAGCGTAGAGTTGTAGATTGAGGTTGCCGACCGACTGAGGTGAAAGAAAAATACTTGTACTGAGCGACGATTTCGTACAGCATAAATAACCGGGCTGATACTACCGGGGAGTTCTGGTATACACAATCGTCTGTACGAAACGCTAGGCGGGAGGTATTCATAGACCTTAGCAGTTACATGGCTGTCGCTCCGGGTTTTGAACACACATTCTTGAGCACTCAGTGATATTGCTCAAGAGGTTTGTTAGAGATAGCGCACCTCGCATGCGTGCGGAACGCTTTGTCATTTGCGGAACGAGTATTGCTTAACCGTGACGAAATATAGCTTCCTAGAGAGTGTTCTGCCGAGCCTTCTGGAAATATTGTATGGCTGCACAAAACCCGACCGTTTTAACGTCCCCAACGCCCAGAGAGAGCGCCTGGTTTTAGGTGAGATATATGAGATGAAACCAACACATCGAAATCGTTGCTATTGGGAGTTCGATCCGACAAGCATTATGCTGTGGCTTGTCCGTGTCGAGTGCGGGGCTGAAGTCAACATTAAGTTTTCCATGACTAGCCTGTTTCAACTGGCAGAGACACCACAAAATGTCGGGTGCACGCGCCTGAGAGGTGCCAAAGAACGCTAACGGGAAACCGCGGTCGCACGTACGCCATGTGCCGGTTGCGGTCAGGCTTGAACGTGTTGTCGATGTGAAGCAGGGCCGTTTTCGTAGAGTCGTACTGGACATTCGTATAGTTGCAAAAGGAAGCTGAAGCAGGTTAGCATGGGTGCAGCGCGCGGTGTTCGCGCAGGGGCTCGTAAAATCGTTTGCGACGGCGTGGGGGTGTTTGTCCCGTTATGATGCTCCTTTGGCTCAGTTGGTAGAGCGTCAGTCTCATAATCTGAAGGTCGCCAGTTCGAGCCTGGCAGGGAGCACTTCTTTGCCTCGTTTTGCCTCCGCATCGCCTCCCGCGTTTTGCCGTCCTTCCTAGCGCACTACGGACGGCCGACAGTCTCAACTCGCTCCTCCGTGCCACATCAAACCTAGCAGTGCGCTCCGCGTCCATTAGCCACCCGTTTTCACACGCCCCATTCCGTCGATATTTTGGTTGGCTCGGGTTCGAGTCAGGGACGCGCACCTGCTTTTGGCCGCCTCGATTCGGCGCAATAGCAAGCGAATCAGCCAGCTGAGCGTCGGAACAGCTCCACGTTCGCACGCACAAGGCCTGCCGAGCACGCGGAGCACGAGGTAGTGTCGTGCAACCGACGGGCTGGTCTCGCGCCAGGAGTCCCGGTCCCGAACATATCAACGCGTGGTCCAAGTGTATTCGAGCTGCAAGTACGCCGGGAGCTGTCTCTGGCGTAGCGAAGAGAGAGAGAGAGAGAGGGGTGATGTGAGGCACAAGCGAAATTCGGCAGACGTTGACCTGGCGGCGGGGAGGGATGACATCTTTTCGCGCGGAGGCGTGTGGAGAAGGCCAGAAGGCTCAGGAAGACCATTCAAGGCTAGAAGGTGGTCCACTGCGTGGCAGGCATGACGGTGAGGCGGTAGGAATGGGTGCAGCGCGCGGTGTTCGCGCAGGGGCTCGTAAAATCGTTTGCGACGGCGTGGGGGTGTTTGTCCCGTTATGATGCTCCTTTGGCTCAGTTGGTAGAGCGTCAGTCTCATAATCTGAAGGTCGCCAGTTCGAGCCTGGCAGGGAGCACTTCTTTGCCTCGTTTTGCCTCCGCATCGCCTCCCGCGTTTTGCCGTCCTTCCTAGCGCACTACGGACGGCCGACAGTCTCAACTCGCTCCTCCGTGCCACATCAAACCTAGCAGTGCGCTCCGCGTCCATTAGCCACCCGTTTTCACACGCCCCATTCCGTCGATATTTTGGTTGGCTCGGGTTCGAGTCAGGGGACGCGCACCCTGCTTTTGGCCGCCTCGATTCGGCGCAATAGCAAGCGAATCAGCCAGCTGAGCGTCGGAACAGCTCCACGTTCGCACGCACAAGGCCTGCCGAGCACGCGGAGCACGAGGTAGTGTCGTGCAACCGACGGGCTGGTCTCGCGCCAGGAGTCCCGGTCCCGAACATATCAACGCGTGGTCCAAGTGTATTCGAGCTGCAAGTACGCCGGGAGCTGTCTCTGGCGTAGCGAAAGAGAGAGAGAGAGAGAGGGAGAGAGGGGTGATGTGAGGCACAAGCGAAATTCGGCAGACGTTGACCTGGCGGCGCGGAGGCGTGTGGAGAAGGCCAGAAGGCTCAGGAAGACCATTCAAGGCTAGAAGGTGGTCCACTGCGTGGCAGGCATGACGGTGAGGCGGTAGGAATGGGTGCAGCGCGCGGTGTTCGCGCAGGGGCTCGTAAAATCGTTTGCGACGGCGTGGGGGTGTTTGTCCCGTTATGATGCTCCTTTGGCTCAGTTGGTAGAGCGTCAGTCTCATAATCTGAAGGTCGCCAGTTCGAGCCTGGCAGGGAGCACTTCTTTGCCTCGTTTTGCCTCCGCATCGCCTCCCGCGTTTTGCCGTCCTTCCTAGCGCACTACGGACGGCCGACAGTCTCAACTCGCTCCTCCGTGCCACATCAAACCTAGCAGTGCGCTCCGCGTCCATTAGCCACCCGTTTTCACACGCCCCATTCCGTCGATATTTTGGTTGGCTCGGGTTCGAGTCAGGGGACGCGCACCCTGCTTTTGGCCGCCTCGATTCGGCGCAATAGCAAGCGAATCAGCCAGCTGAGCGTCGGAACAGCTCCACGTTCGCACGCACAAGGCCTGCCGAGCACGCGGAGCACGAGGTAGTGTCGTGCAACCGACGGGCTGGTCTCGCGCCAGGAGTCCCGGTCCCGAACATATCAACGCGTGGTCCAAGTGTATTCGAGCTGCAAGTACGCCGGGAGCTGTCTCTGGCGTAGCGAAAGAGAGAGAGGGAGAGAGGGGTGATGTGAGGCACAAGCGAAATTCGGCAGACGTTGACCTGGCGGCGGGGAGGGATGACATCTTTTCGCGCGGAGGCGTGTGGAGAAGGCCAGAAGGCTCAGGAAGACCATTCAAGGCTAGAAGGTGGTCCACTGCGTGGCAGGCATGACGGTGAGGCGGTAGGAATGGGTGCAGCGCGCGGTGTTCGCGCAGGGGCTCGTAAAATCGTTTGCGACGGCGTGGGGGTGTTTGTCCCGTTATGATGCTCCTTTGGCTCAGTTGGTAGAGCGTCAGTCTCATAATCTGAAGGTCGCCAGTTCGAGCCTGGCAGGGAGCACTTCTTTGCCTCGTTTTGCCTCCGCATCGCCTCCCGCGTTTTGCCGTCCTTCCTAGCGCACTACGGACGGCCGACAGTCTCAACTCGCTCCTCCGTGCCACATCAAACCTAGCAGTGCGCTCCGCGTCCATTAGCCACCCGTTTTCACACGCCCCATTCCGTCGATATTTTGGTTGGCTCGGGTTCGAGTCAGGGGACGCGCACCCTGCTTTTGGCCGCCTCGATTCGGCGCAATAGCAAGCGAATCAGCCAGCTGAGCGTCGGAACAGCTCCACGTTCGTACGCACAAGGCCTGCCGAGCACGCGGAGCACGAGGTAGTGTCGTGCAACCGACGGGCTGGTCTCGCGCCAGGAGTCCCGGTCCCGAACATATCAACGCGTGGTCCAAGTGTATTCGAGCTGCAAGTACGCCGGGAGCTGTCTCTGGCGTAGCGAAAGAGAGAGAGAGAGAGAGAGAGAGGGAGAGAGGGGTGATGTGAGGCACAAGCGAAATTCGGCAGACGTTGACCTGGCGGCGGGGAGGGATGACATCTTTTCGCGCGGAGGCGTGTGGAGAAGGCCAGAAGGCTCAGGAAGACCATTCAAGGCTAGAAGGTGGTCCACTGCGTGGCAGGCATGACGGTGAGGCGGTAGGAATGGGTGCAGCGCGCGGTGTTCGCGCAGGGGCTCGTAAAATCGTTTGCGACGGCGTGGGGGTGTTTGTCCCGTTATGATGCTCCTTTGGCTCAGTTGGTAGAGCGTCAGTCTCATAATCTGAAGGTCGCCAGTTCGAGCCTGGCAGGGAGCACTTCTTTGCCTCGTTTTGCCTCCGCATCGCCTCCCGCGTTTTGCCGTCCTTCCTAGCGCACTACGGACGGCCGACAGTCTCAACTCGCTCCTCCGTGCCACATCAAACCTAGCAGTGCGCTCCGCGTCCATTAGCCACCCGTTTTCACACGCCCCATTCCGTCGATATTTTGGTTGGCTCGGGTTCGAGTCAGGGGACGCGCACCCTGCTTTTGGCCGCCTCGATTCGGCGCAATAGCAAGCGAATCAGCCAGCTGAGCGTCGGAACAGCTCCACGTTCGCACGCACAAGGCCTGCCGAGCACGCGGAGCACGAGGTAGTGTCGTGCAACCGACGGGCTGGTCTCGCGCCAGGAGTCCCGGTCCCGAACATATCAACGCGTGGTCCAAGTGTATTCGAGCTGCAAGTACGCCGGGAGCTGTCTCTGGCGCAGCGAAAGAGAGAGAGGGAGAGAGGGGTGATGTGAGGCACAAGCGAAATTCGGCAGACGTTGACCTGGCGGCGCGGAGGCGTGTGGAGAAGGCCAGAAGGCTCAGGAAGACCATTCAAGGCTAGAAGGTGGTCCACTGCGTGGCAGGCATGACGGTGAGGCGGTAGGAATGGGTGCAGCGCGCGGTGTTCGCGCAGGGGCTCGTACAATCGTTTGCGACGGCGTGGGGGTGTTTGTCCCGTTATGATGCTCCTTTGGCTCAGTTGGTAGAGCGTCAGTCTCATAATCTGAAGGTCGCCAGTTCGAGCCTGGCAGGGAGCACTTCTTTGCCTCGTTTTGCCTCCGCATCGCCTCCCGCGTTTTGCCGTCCTTCCTAGCGCACTACGGACGGCCGACAGTCTCAACTCGCTCCTCCGTGCCACATCAAACCTAGCAGTGCGCTCCGCGTCCATTAGCCACCCGTTTTCACACGCCCCATTCCGTCGATATTTTGGTTGGCTCGGGTTCGAGTCAGGGGACGCGCACCCTGCTTTTGGCCGCCTCGATTCGGCGCAATAGCAAGCGAATCAGCCAGCTGAGCGTCGGAACAGCTCCACGTTCGCACGCACAAGGCCTGCCGAGCACGCGGAGCACGAGGTAGTGTCGTGCAACCGACGGGCTGGTCTCGCGCCAGGAGTCCCGGTCCCGAACATATCAACGCGTGGTCCAGGTGTATTCGAGCTGCAAGTACGCCGGAAGCTGTCTCTGGCGCAGCGAAAGAGAGAGAGGGGTGATGTGAGGCACAAGCGAAATTCGGCAGACGTTGACCTGGCGGCGGGGAGGGATGACATCTTTTCGCGCGGAGGCGTGTGGAGAAGGCCAGAAGGCTCAGGAAGACCATTCAAGGCTAGAAGGTGGTCCACTGCGTGGCAGGCATGACGGTGAGGCGGTAGGAATGGGTGCAGCGCGCGGTGTTCGCGCAGGGGCTCGTAAAATCGTTTGCGACGGCGTGGGGGTGTTTGTCCCGTTATGATGCTCCTTTGGCTCAGTTGGTAGAGCGTCAGTCTCATAATCTGAAGGTCGCCAGTTCGAGCCTGGCAGGGAGCACTTCTTTGCCTCGTTTTGCCTCCGCATCGCCTCCCGCGTTTTGCCGTCCTTCCTAGCGCACTACGGACGGCCGACAGTCTCAACTCGCTCCTCCGTGCCACATCAAACCTAGCAGTGCGCTCCGCGTCCATTAGCCACCCGTTTTCACACGCCCCATTCCGTCGATATTTTGGTTGGCTCGGGTTCGAGTCAGGGGACGCGCACCCTGCTTTTGGCCGCCTCGATTCGGCGCAATAGCAAGCGAATCAGCCAGCTGAGCGTCGGAACAGCTCCACGTTCGCACGCACAAGGCCTGCCGAGCACGCGGAGCACGAGGTAGTGTCGTGCAACCGACGGGCTGGTCTCGCGCCAGGAGTCCCGGTCCCGAACATATCAACGCGTGGTCCAAGTGTATTCGAGCTGCAAGTACGCCGGGAGCTGTCTCTGGCGTAGCGAAAGAGAGAGAGGAGAGAGGGGTGATGTGAGGCACAAGCGAAATTCGGCAGACGTTGACCTGGCGGCGGGGAGGGATGACATCTTTTCGCGCGGAGGCGTGTGGAGAAGGCCAGAAGGCTCAGGAAGACCATTCAAGGCTAGAAGGTGGTACACTGCGTGGCAGGCATGACGGTGAGGCGGTAGGAATGGGTGCAGCGCGCGGTGTTCGCGCAGGGGCTCGTAAAATCGTTTGCGACGGCGTGGGGGTGTTTGTCCCGTTATGATGCTCCTTTGGCTCAGTTGGTAGAGCGTCAGTCTCATAATCTGAAGGTCGCCAGTTCGAGCCTGGCAGGGAGCACTTCTTTGCCTCGTTTTGCCTCCGCATCGCCTCCCGCGTTTTGCCGTCCTTCCTAGCGCACTACGGACGGCCGACAGTCTCAACTCGCTCCTCCGTGCCACATCAAACCTAGCAGTGCGCTCCGCGTCCATTAGCCACCCGTTTTCACACGCCCCATTCCGTCGATATTTTGGTTGGCTCGGGTTCGAGTCAGGGGACGCGCACCCTGCTTTTGGCCGCCTCGATTCGGCGCAATAGCAAGCGAATCAGCCAGCTGAGCGTCGGAACAGCTCCACGTTCGCACGCACAAGGCCTGCCGAGCACGCGGAGCACGAGGTAGTGTCGTGCAACCGACGGGCTGGTCTCGCGCCAGGAGTCCCGGTCCCGAACATATCAACGCGTGGTCCAAGTGTATTCGAGCTGCAAGTACGCCGGGAGCTGTCTCTGGCGTAGCGAAAGAGAGAGAGAGAGAGAGGGGTGATGTGAGGCACAAGCGAAATTCGGCAGACGTTGACCTGGCGGCGGGGAGGGATGACATCTTTTCGCGCGGAGGCGTGTGGAGAAGGCCAGAAGGCTCAGGAAGACCATTCAAGGCTAGAAGGTGGTCCACTGCGTGGCAGGCATGACGGTGAGGCGGTAGGAATGGGTGCAGCGCGCGGTGTTCGCGCAGGGGCTCGTACAATCGTTTGCGACGGCGTGGGGGTGTTTGTCCCGTTATGATGCTCCTTTGGCTCAGTTGGTAGAGCGTCAGTCTCATAATCTGAAGGTCGCCAGTTCGAGCCTGGCAGGGAGCACTTCTTTGCCTCGTTTTGCCTCCGCATCGCCTCCCGCGTTTTGCCGTCCTTCCTAGCGCACTACGGACGGCCGACAGTCTCAACTCGCTCCTCCGTGCCACATCAAACCTAGCAGTGCGCTCCGCGTCCATTAGCCACCCGTTTTCACACGCCCCATTCCGTCGATATTTTGGTTGGCTCGGGTTCGAGTCAGGGGACGCGCACCCTGCTTTTGGCCGCCTCGATTCGGCGCAATAGCAAGCGAATCAGCCAGCTGAGCGTCGGAACAGCTCCACGTTCGCACGCACAAGGCCTGCCGAGCACGCGGAGCACGAGGTAGTGTCGTGCAACCGACGGGCTGGTCTCGCGCCAGGAGTCCCGGTCCCGAACATATCAACGCGTGGTCCAAGTGTATTCGAGCTGCAAGTACGCCGGGAGCTGTCTCTGGCGTAGCGAAGAGAGAGAGAGAGAGAGGGGTGATGTGAGGCACAAGCGAAATTCGGCAGACGTTGACCTGGCGGCGGGGAGGGATGACATCTTTCGCGCGGAGGCGTGTAGAGAAGGCCAGAAGGCTCAGGAAGACCATTCAAGGCTAGAAGGTGGTGCACTGCGTGGCAGGCATGACGGTGAGGCGGTAGGAATGGGTGCAGCGCGCGGTGTTCGCGCAGGGGCTCGTAAAATCGTTTGCGACGGCGTGGGGGTGTTTGTCCCGTTATGATGCTCCTTTGGCTCAGTTGGTAGAGCGTCAGTCTCATAATCTGAAGGTCGCCAGTTCGAGCCTGGCAGGGAGCACTTCTTTGCCTCGTTTTGCCTCCGCATCGCCTCCCGCGTTTTGCCGTCCTTCCTAGCGCACTACGGACGGCCGACAGTCTCAACTCGCTCCTCCGTGCCACATCAAACCTAGCAGTGCGCTCCGCGTCCATTAGCCACCCGTTTTCACACGCCCCATTCCGTCGATATTTTGGTTGGCTCGGGTTCGAGTCAGGGGACGCGCACCCTGCTTTTGGCCGCCTCGATTCGGCGCAATAGCAAGCGAATCAGCCAGCTGAGCGTCGGAACAGCTCCACGTTCGTACGTACAAGGCCTGCCGAGCACGCGGAGCACGAGGTAGTGTCGTGCAACCGACGGGCTGGTCTCGCGCCAGGAGTCCCGGTCCCGAACATATCAACGCGTGGTCCAAGTGTATTCGAGCTGCAAGTACGCCGGGAGCTGTCTCTGGCGTAGCGAAAGAGAGAGAGAGAGGGGGGGGGTGAAGTGAGGCACAAGCGAAATTCGGCAGACGTTGACCTGGCGGCGGGGAGGAATGACATCTTTTCGCGCGGAGGCGTATGGAGAAGGCCAGAAGGCTCAGGAAGACCATTCAAGGCTAGAAGGTGGTCCACTGCGTGGCAGGCATGACGGTGAGGCGGTAGGAATGGGTGCAGCGCGCGGTGTTCGCGCAGGGGCTCGTAAAATCGTTTGCGACGGCGTGGGGGTGTTTGTCCCGTTATGATGCTCCTTTGGCTCAGTTGGTAGAGCGTCAGTCTCATAATCTGAAGGTCGCCAGTTCGAGCCTGGCAGGGAGCACTTCTTTGCCTCGTTTTGCCTCCGCATCGCCTCCCGCGTTTTGCCGTCCTTCCTAGCGCACTACGGACGGCCGACAGTCTCAACTCGCTCCTCCGTGCCACATCAAACCTAGCAGTGCGCTCCGCGTCCATTAGCCACCCGTTTTCACACGCCCCATTCCGTCGATATTTTGGTTGGCTCGGGTTCGAGTCAGGGACGCGCACCCTGCTTTTGGCCGCCTCGATTCGGCGCAATAGCAAGCGAATCAGCCAGCTGAGCGTCGGAACAGCTCCACGTTCGCACGCACAAGGCCTGCCGAGCACGCGGAGCACGAGGTAGTGTCGTGCAACCGACGGGCTGGTCTCGCGCCAGGAGTCCCGGTCCCGAACATATCAACGCGTGGTCCAAGTGTATTCGAGCTGCAAGTACGCCGGGAGCTGTCTCTGGCGTAGCGAGAGAGAGAGGGGGGGGGGGGTGATGTGAGGCACAAGCGAAATTCGGCAGACGTTGACCTGGCGGCGGGGAGGGATGACATCTTTTCGCGCGGAGGCGTGTGGAGAAGGCCAGAAGGCTCAGGAAGACCATTCAAGGCTAGAAGGTGGTCCACTGCGTGGCAGGCATGACGGTGAGGCGGTAGGAATGGGTGCAGCGCGCGGTGTTCGCGCAGGGGCTCGTAAAATCGTTTGCGACGGCGTGGGGGTGTTTGTCCCGTTATGATGCTCCTTTGGCTCAGTTGGTAGAGCGTCAGTCTCATAATCTGAAGGTCGCCAGTTCGAGCCTGGCAGGGAGCACTTCTTTGCCTCGTTTTGCCTCCGCATCGCCTCCCGCGTTTTGCCGTCCTTCCTAGCGCACTACGGACGGCCGACAGTCTCAACTCGCTCCTCCGTGCCACATCAAACCTAGCAGTGCGCTCCGCGTCCATTAGCCACCCGTTTTCACACGCCCCATTCCGTCGATATTTTGGTTGGCTCGGGTTCGAGTCAGGGGACGCGCACCCTGCTTTTGGCCGCCTCGATTCGGCGCAATAGCAAGCGAATCAGCCAGCTGAGCGTCGGAACAGCTCCACGTTCGTACGCACAAGGCCTGCCGAGCACGCGGAGCACGAGGTAGTGTCGCGCAACCGACGGGCTGGTCTCGCGCCAGGAGTCCCGGTCCCGAACATATCAACGCGTGGTCCAAGTGTATTCGAGCTGCAAGTACGCCGGGAGCTGTCTCTGGTATAGCGAAAGAGACAGAGAGAGAGAGAGAGAGAGAGAGAGAGAGAGGTGGTGGTGGTGGTGGTGGTGGGGGGTGATGTGAGGCACAAGCGAAATTCGGCAGACGTTGACCTGGCGGCGGGGAGGGATGACATCTTTTCGCGCGGAGGCGTGTGGAGAAGGCCAGAAGGCTCAGGAAGACCATTCAAGGCTAGAAGGTGGTCCACTGCGTGGCAGGCATGACGGTGAGGCGGTAGGAATGGGTGCAGCGCGCGGTGTTCGCGCAGGGGCTCGTAAAATCGTTTGCGACGGCGTGGGGGTGTTTGTCCCGTTATGATGCTCCTTTGGCTCAGTTGGTAGAGCGTCAGTCTCATAATCTGAAGGTCGCCAGTTCGAGCCTGGCAGGGAGCACTTCTTTGCCTCGTTTTGCCTCCGCATCGCCTCCCGCGTTTTGCCGTCCTTCCTAGCGCACTACGGACGGCCGACAGTCTCAACTCGCTCCTCCGTGCCACATCAAACCTAGCAGTGCGCTCCGCGTCCATTAGCCACCCGTTTTCACACGCCCCATTCCGTCGATATTTTGGTTGGCTCGGGTTCGAGTCAGGGGACGCGCACCCTGCTTTTGGCCGCCCTCGATTCGGCGCAATAGCAAGCGAATCAGCCAGCTGAGCGTCGGAACAGCTCCACGTTCGCACGCACAAGGCCTGCCGAGCACGCGGAGCACGAGGTAGTGTCGTGCAACCGACGGGCTGGTCTCGCGCCAGGAGTCCCGGTCCCGAACATATCAACGCGTGGTCCAAGTGTATTCGAGCTGCAAGTACGCCGGGAGCTGTCTCTGGCGTAGCGAAGAGAGAGAGAGAGAGAGGGGTGATGTGAGGCACAAGCGAAATTCGGCAGACGTTGACCTGGCGGCGGGGAGGGATGACATCTTTTCGCGCGGAGGCGTGTGGAGAAGGCCAGAAGGCTCAGGAAGACCATTCAAGGCTAGAAGGTGGTCACTGCGTGGCAGGCATGACGGTGAGGCGGTAGGAATGGGTGCAGCGCGCGGTGTTCGCGCAGGGGCTCGTAAAATCGTTTGCGACGGCGTGGGGGTGTTTGTCCCGTTATGATGCTCCTTTGGCTCAGTTGGTAGAGCGTCAGTCTCATAATCTGAAGGTCGCCAGTTCGAGCCTGGCAGGGAGCACTTCTTTGCCTCGTTTTGCCTCCGCATCGCCTCCCGCGTTTTGCCGTCCTTCCTAGCGCACTACGGACGGCCGACAGTCTCAACTCGCTCCTCCGTGCCACATCAAACCTAGCAGTGCGCTCCGCGTCCATTAGCCACCCGTTTTCACACGCCCCATTCCGTCGATATTTTGGTTGGCTCGGGTTCGAGTCAGGGGACGCGCACCTGCTTTTGGCCGCCTCGATTCGGCGCAATAGCAAGCGAATCAGCCAGCTGAGCGTCGGAACAGCTCCACGTTCGCACGCACAAGGCCTGCCGAGCACGCGGAGCACGAGGTAGTGTCGTGCAACCGACGGGCTGGTCTCGCGCCAGGAGTCCCGGTCCCGAACATATCAACGCGTGGTCCAAGTGTATTCGAGCTGCAAGTACGCCGGGAGCTGTCTCTGGCGCAGCGAAAGAGAGAGAGGGAGAGAGGGGTGATGTGAGGCACAAGCGAAATTCGGCAGACGTTGACCTGGCGGCGGGGAGGGATGACATCTTTTCGCGCGGAGGCGTGTGGAGAAGGCCAGAAGGCTCAGGAAGACCATTCAAGGCTAGAAGGTGGTCCACTGCGTGGCAGGCATGACGGTGAGGCGGTAGGAATGGGTGCAGCGCGCGGTGTTCGCGCAGGGGCTCGTACAATCGTTTGCGACGGCGTGGGGGTGTTTGTCCCGTTATGATGCTCCTTTGGCTCAGTTGGTAGAGCGTCAGTCTCATAATCTGAAGGTCGCCAGTTCGAGCCTGGCAGGGAGCACTTCTTTGCCTCGTTTTGCCTCCGCATCGCCTCCCGCGTTTTGCCGTCCTTCCTAGCGCACTACGGACGGCCGACAGTCTCAACTCGCTCCTCCGTGCCACATCAAACCTAGCAGTGCGCTCCGCGTCCATTAGCCACCCGTTTTCACACGCCCCATTCCGTCGATATTTTGGTTGGCTCGGGTTCGAGTCAGGGGACGCGCACCCTGCTTTTGGCCGCCTCGATTCGGCGCAATAGCAAGCGAATCAGCCAGCTGAGCGTCGGAACAGCTCCACGTTCGCACGCACAAGGCCTGCCGAGCACGCAGAGCACGAGGTAGTGTCGTGCAACCGACGGGCTGGTCTCGCGCCAGGAGTCCCGGTCCCGAACATATCAACGCGTGGACCAAGTGTATTCGAGCTGCAAGTACGCCGGGAGCTGTCTCTGGCGTAGCGAAAGAGAGAGAGAGAGGGGGGGTAAAAGGAAGTTGGACTACGAGCTGTAAAGCTTGAAACACTTAAAGACGGCTTCGGGCCGAGATTGCAAAACCAAAAGTAAGATTGATTGAGTGAGTTTTAGCTTCTAGCCTGCCTACTATGCTCTCTTGTTGGCAAAAAGAAAAGCAAACATCTGTGGGAATCGAACCCACGACCTTCGAGTGAAAGACCCGGTACTAACCCACTAAGCAATACAAACTTGTGCAAAGTCATGGACACCCTACTCCTACATATGCAAATACTATGCACCCACCCGCGCATCCACGCAGCTTGAACATCCAGACGCGCTCCCACGCGCTCGTCCTCATGCACACGCAGCCTGCGCGTCTCATCTTGAGCATTGGACGCCGCCACAAAGCCTCGCACACACACACGCACGCACACGCACGCACACGCACACGCACACGCACGCACACACAATGGCGCGCCAAGTGTGAAGCCACGCGCACGCATCACCCTTTAACACTCTCCCTTGATGCGCTGTGCCTGGCGTCTTAGTCGTCCATGCCGAGTCCAACGATAAACTGGCGGTGCTTGGGTCGTGCCAGCGCCTTGGTAAACCCGTCCGCGACCATCTCGTCTGTCGGCTTGTACTCAAGCACGATGATCTTGTCTTCCACCTTCTCGCGCAAGAAGTGATACTTCAGGTGGATGTGCTTCGTACGTGAGTGGTAAGCTGGGTTCTTGGCCAGCGCAATGCATCCTGGTTGTCCTGGAATATTGTAGTAGCACCCACACACTCAGCCCCACGTCCTTTAGTAGCTGACGCAGCCATACTGCCTCTTGGGTGGCATTGTATAAGGCCATATACTCTGCCTCCGTGCTCGATGTTGCCACTGTCGGTTGCCGCTTCGACTTCCACGAAATCGCACTCCCATTCAGGAAAAACACGTAGCCTGTAGTCGAGCGCCGAGTGTCCAGATCGCCTGCCCAGTTCGCATCCGCGTAGCCGAACAACTCTCCTTGGTCCGGCCGTTGAACACAAGCCCCAAGTCTTGAGTCGTCTTCAAATACTTTAAAATCCTTTTGCGGCCACCCAATGAGACTTGTTGTAGTACTCGCAAAACTTGGCCACTTCACCCACAGCTTGAGCAATGTCCGGACGGGTGCAAGTTGCGAGGTACATTAAAGCCCCACCAACTCGCGGTACGGGTACTTAGGCGCGAAAACTTCGTCCTCCGAGGGTTTCACCAGTTTCGAGTTGCTATCCGCTGTGTGTGCACTGCCTTGCAGTTTTCTACACCGAACTTTTCTGCGAGTCGCTGAATATACGCTCGTTGGTTCATGATAATGACCTTGCTCTCACGGTCGCGGTGGATCTCGATGCCGAGACAGTACTTTAGCTCACTGAGCTCCTTAATGCTGAACTCACGCTTCAGCGCCTCCTTGATCCCAGTAATATCTGCTTTCGTCTTGCTGAAGATCATGAGGTCGTCCACATAGACGACAATAATGCTGAACTTTGAGCCAGAACGCCGAACGTACACACACGGATCCGCCGCCGATCGACAAAAGCCTTGGCTTTCCAAGTGCTTATTCAGCTTGCTGTTCCATTGACGCGCCGCTTGCTTCGTGCCGTAAAGTGCTTGCATCAGCAAACACTTCTTAGTCGGGTTGCTTTGGTCCTCGAAACCATCTGGCTGGTCCATATAGAGTTCCTCGTCCACGTCACCGTATAGAAACGCGGTGTCAACATCCACGTTTTCAGCCTCCATGTCTTCCTCTGCAGCAATTGCCACAACCATGTTGATGGACTCCTTGCGTGCTACAGGAGCGAACGTCTCCGTGTAGTCAACTCCTGGGCGTTGTGTGAAGCCCTTTGCCACCAAACGAGCCTTGAACTTGATAATTTTCCCGCTCGGGTCTCGCTTGATGCGGAAAACCCACTTGCACCCGATTGCCTTTTTTGTCTGATGGCATATCCACCAAAGTCCAGGTGCGGTGATCCTCAAGCGACTTCATCTCGCTTTCCATGGCACGCAGCCACTCGTCCTTGTACTTGCTGCGCATAACTTCGTCGTATGAAACAGCACGCTCGCCGTCGTCGTCTTCAGTAAGTAGACAGTAGAGGGAATCGAACTCACCCTCAAAATCGTCCAAGTTGAACTCACCACGTCGAGTCCCGGGTACTCGTCCTGGTAGCGCACAACTCCACGCCTTTTGCGTGCCGGACGCACCATCCACTCCTCCTCGCCATCTCTCCCCGGAGTGCTAGAGCCACGCGTCGGCACAGAGTCAGTCGGCCCGCTGTGATTATCAGGTTCCCGGCGTGGGTGAGTTGGGGTGTGCGGAAACCTTCCTCAACGCTGGGTTCTTCCGTGCGCTCCTCTTCTTCGTCGTTGCCGATGATATCGATCACCTCCTGGCTGCCCTCCTTACGCGCCGTAGCGAGTGGGGCTTCAGCAAACGTCACACTCCTTGAAATCACGATTGATCCGTTAGTTGGATCCAGCAGTCGATATGCTTTGTGCTGTTTGACGTAGCCGAGGAAAACGCACTTGATACCCGAGTCATCCAGCTTTTGCGTTTTGCTTGGTCACATGGGCATAGCACTCGGTCCCAAAACGCGCATGTGCTCCAGACGTGGCTCCCTTTGTAAACCAGTTGGAACGGACTTGAGTGTGGGTTTGAAGTGTTAGGCAACACGTTCCGAATGTCTGCTGCAGTCATCATAGCCTCACACCAGTACGACTTGTCAATCCCGCTCTCTTTCAGCATGCAGCGTGTCATTTCGACCAGAGTACGGTTCATTCGCTCTGCCATACCGTTTTGCTGCGGGTTGTATGGTACCGTAAACTCCTGCTTGACCATCTTGTCGTCGCAAAGAGTCTCCATTGCTGCGTTGCAATACTCACCACCATTATCACTGCGTAACACCTTAACCTTGATGCCCGCGCTTGTTTCTGCCTCTTTGAGAAATTTCTTGAACGCCTCACACACTTCGCTCTTCTTGCGCAGTGGATAGATCGTCACAAAACGGCTTTTCATCAAAATAAAGCTCACAATATACTTGTAGCCCGACTTGATGCGGGGTGACAGGCCCCAACACATCAGAGCACACGGTGGTGTCATTGCGTGCACTCTCCCTGGCTTCGAGCTCCTTCTCGGTTGAACTGAATGGCTTGCGTGCTTGTTTCGCAGTCGCGCATATACCACACACGGTTCCAGGTGCAACTTGCGCACCACTGAGTTTTCCGTCCTTAACCATGGAGTTCAGCGTGCTGAACACGTGACCGAGTCGCCGATGCCACAGACCAACGTCGTTTTCAGCCACATGACACTCCTCACCACCATCAGTGTTGGGGTACATCCAGCTTGCCTGCTTCCACCCGTCGCCACAACTTACTGCCGCGTTTCCACAACGCACCGCTCGCTGTCCATAGTCACGGTCATACTGCGTGCTGGCAGTAGCCAGAGAACAGGTTCTTGCTTAAGTCTTCAACATGCAACGCGTGTTTTCCAGCCGCGTTTATCCACGAACTTCCAGTCCAGACACGCAAAACAACTGTTCCAAAGCCGAGAATCTTCAAGTTCCGCGTTCTTTGCGCTCAATATGCTGCGCGCGGTCTTTATAGCCGAGTACTCGTGAAAGGCGTCGCGTGTGTCTTGCACATGTGTGCGAAGCACCACTATCCATCACCCAGCTCTCTCGCTCGCAAAGCGTCGGTCGCGTTAAACGCAACGTTTGACTGGTCTTGGATACTATCATCGGACTTGCCCTAGAACGGCAATCCTCGCGTAATGGCCCATCTTGCCACAGTTGAAACACGCTCCGGAGAATCCTTCTTGCGTCCCCCGCGTGTGTTCTTCTTCTTCTGTTGCCAAGCTTCCATTGTCTTACCGGCAAGAAGCGCGGTCGCCCCAAGAAGTCTTTTCGACAGGTTCGTTTGTAATGATCCCGCTCCGCGCACGCGAGAGCAATGAACGGGCTGTCACGTGATCTGTAGAACGGAGTCTTGCGGAGACTTGAGATAAGTGAAGAATTGAGAGACTGATAGATTGAATGAAGCAAATGAAAGGAGCTCTGGGCTACGGTACCTGGCTCCAGGGGCTTGCGTGTGCCTGTCAGTCCGTTGGGAAACGGACGCTGCTGAATGTTGGTTTCAGGTTGCTGGATGCGGTTGTTGCAAGTTGGTAGGCAGACTGGCGATGCATCATCGTCACAGTTCCTCCCTTAGACGCGCAGTAGCGCAGGTTAATGTGTCGAGGTAGCGGCGAATAAGCCCGATGACTTGACTCCAGATTTTGAACCGGTTCCATGAAGGGCTGATCGTAGAATCCTGCCATCGTACGAAGTATTGCGTCTGGCCGTGGCGCCTCCGTGCTTGGTGATCGCTTTGGCAACGGTGACCCACGGCTCCATCAGCTGTAAGCACGGGTTGAACTCGGTTGGTCTACTGGCCCAGGCTCATCATGAGCCCCTTTCGGCGTGGTCGACAAAGGCGCCGGGGATCCCCAGACTACAGCAGGACAATCCACGTCACTCTCCCCGAGGTCGAGTCAGTGAACCAGTGTACCGACCTGGACAGCGTTCCCAAGGCCACGTTTGAAAACTGCTCGCGCATCGCCAGAGAAATCACCCGTTGTAAACAAGCGGACCCCGACTGCGAGGTAAAGGTTATGGCTGGCGACGTGGCGGCCGCATACCGAAACGCGTGCATCCACAGCGAGTCGGTCCACTTGTTCGGAGGCCACATTCCGAGGACAACGCCATCGTCATCGACTTGTCGGCCGCTTTCGGGTGGTCAGGGTCGGCCGGCATGTACAGCGTCCTTGGCGGAGCCGTCGCCTTCCTGCACGGCAGCGTCGACCCTGGACCCGCAAGTTTCTTCAGCTACCACTGGGTCGATGACCACGTCAATGTGGCGGCCGACACCGGCACCCGCTGCGCCGACATCGAGCGCTCGTTTTCGTTCGCGATGACGATCATGGGTCCGGCGGCCGTCAGACGAGGACAAGTTTACCGTGGCGCTCTCGCCAACAAGTCTTGGGTCTCATCTTCGACACCGCTGCGGGAATCGTTGCGATGCCAACAGCGAAGATACTGAAGGCGCGGCAACGCGTCAGATCTGCATTCCAGGCGTCCCGCCTCACCCGCAGCGAGTTCCTCTCCCTCATCGGGTCACTGCGCCACGTCGCAACGTGCATCCGCCCGGCGCAGGAATTTCCTCCATAGGCTTCGGCCCGGGGAATCCCGTCTGCCCCGCCACTCACGCGTCCAGGTTACCCCCTCCATGCGCGACGACCTCTCGCGGTGGTGGCGAATCGTCCACGACCCGGCTCTGAACGGGGTCCCCCTCGAGTACTTCGGATAGCTCCCCGAACCCGACATCGTCGTGGCCACCGACGCTTCGGACGTGGGGCTCTGCGCGCTCGTCCCAGTGCACAAGCTCGTCCTGAACTACCAGTTCTCCCCGCCCGCACACAACCAGATCGAGGCGCTCAAGCGCGGGGCCCCGAACGAATTTGACATCAACTACCGCGAACTCCTCGTCTGCGCGTTCGCGCTTCACGCATGGGCCCCGGGGTGGCATTCCGCTCGCCACCGTCACCGGCCCCTCCACATCCACTTCCGCATCGACAACACGTCCGCCGTCGCCTGGCAAACGAAGATGGCATCGCGCAACTCCCGGGCCCAAGTCCTCATCCGGCTGATCAGCGCATGGGAACAACAATTCGGCCTCCGCATCTCGGCTTCCCACATTCCGGGGGCCGAGAACGAAGCTGCGGACGCCGGCTTCCGTCGCTGGGAGAACACCGCCTACGCCCGTCGATTCGACGACCTCACCCACGACTGGCACCACGCGCAGCCGCTGGCGAACATCGCGGACCTCGAGTCCACCTGGCTCAACGCCTCCGAGAGCATTCCGTCGCTGACTCGTCATTCAAGAAGTACGCCGGATCTTTCAATAAATGGAAGCAGGGGGCAGCCCGACGAGGCGTCCCGTGGCAGCTCAGCGTCCCGTGGCAGCTCAGCGTCCCGCTAGCTGGGAAGATCGCTCTGATCTCAGAGTTCGTCCTCGACTGCACCCACAGTGCTACCGGTCACCGTGAAGGCGTCCGTGCCCCCATCGCGAAATCGACCCTGTCCGGCATTCGACACTTCTTCGCGGCCGCTGGGCTCGAATTCCCTTCCGACCATCCACAGATTCGCATGCTCCTAAAAGGCGTGGGCCGCCTCGACGCACCGCGCCGTCAAAACGCCCCGGTTTCCGTTGCGCTGCTGGAGGAGTGCGCAAACGCGCTTGACCTCAACGACCCCGCCGACCAAGCTCTCTGGGGGGTTCTGTGCCTGGCCTTCTTCTTCATGCTCCGCCGCTCCGAGATCGCAGCCACGACAAACACGGCGTTTAAGTGGTTCGCCCTCAAAGCGGCCGATGTCACCACCATCGACGCGACCGGAACGCCCACGGTAAATCCGAAGAGGGCCACCGCTGTCTGCGTTCGGCTAAGTGGCTCCAAGACCAACCAAAGCGGGGATCCCACCACGCGAATGCTCGCCCGCTCAAGACACCCAATACTGTGTCCAGTGCTCGGCGCCCTGTTACTCCTCCGCTCCAGACTCAACCTCCCCGCGTCGATCCCTGCAGCGGTATTCGTCGCCAAGAACGGCACGCCCAGCTGCGTGACAGCGTCGCGCGAGTCATCCGCCTGGGTGCCCGCACAATCGGCGAGGATCCTACCCTATTCAGCACCCATTCGCTGAGAGCAGGCGGCGCAACCAGCTTGTACCGGGCTGGAGTGGACGCACTGACGATCCAATTCCACGGGCGTTGGGCCTACGACGCTTTCAAGCTCTACACGCGCCTGTGCCAAGAATCCGTCGCGAGCGTGGCGGAAAAGATGGTCAGCGGTCCGAGGGGAGCGACAACGCTAGCTTAGCGGCACGTATCTACCACCCTCGTCTGGTGGGGCTCAGCCCGGACATCTTGCCCGGGCTGCAGCGCGGTAGATACGGATCCGCTAATGTAACGTGATGTTGTCCCCAACCGTCTGTGCGTGTCTAAGAGTGGGAAACGTGGTCTTAGCCTTTGGGAGAGTTCCACGGCGGTACTCGCAGTCACGACGCGTCCAAACGCAGGCCTCACAGCCTAGGGCCACAGGCATGGTCGGTTCCTCCGGGCGAGGCTTGTTCCTCTCACTGCTTGACAGCATCACGTCATCCCTAAGGAATCCACAGCAACAGCACTTGCCTCTTCTTTGCAAATTGAACTCTCTGATGATCTAGTCTATTAGGCATGTGTACCTACATTCTCTCTGGAAGCATTCACTTCATCTTGAATTCACTATGGTCGGGCGCGGCGTAATCACGTCGCAAGTCGAGCAGGTCATCGATCGCGCAGGAATCTTGTCGGTGCATAGCATATCCTGGTCAGTCGTCTTGGTCGGTCGTTAACATCTTGTCTGGACTATACTTGAAACTTGGAAGGACTTTCTGGATACAAATTAAGACTTTTAGGAAACAAATAAGGCGGTAACTGGTCGCCTCATCGGAGGTCGGCATTTGGAGCCTGACGTTCGGAGTTTCTCCGTCTAGAGTCGGGAGACTGGGGATTCTGGAGATGACTTACGCTCAGTATACACCACCCTCAAGCGTTCTCGGGCTGTCTCCTTCCGCACTCCACTTCCACTTGCTTGGACTCTCAGCGTGTCCCTGCTCTCCACCGTGGTTGACGATCTCCAGCGTCGCATGACTTTTTCTGGACCTATCGCAGGCAGGGTTATCGGATAGACGCTTGGACAAATTCTGTGGAGCCGCTTCGTGTCACGTGCCACATCAAGCCTAGCAGTGCGCCCCGCGTCCAATAGGTGGAGAGGACCGGATGCTTGTTGCGGCGCACAACGGCTTCTCGCCGACTTTGACCCGTTGGATCGTGACCAGTGGTCGCGAGGAACTTCTGCCTCGTGGCGACTTACGGGGTGCGTGTGTGGAGTGCGCACCGGAGATTGTTGCTACCCTCCAAGCGTACTTGGACGACGACTGCACCTACTCGTTGGAGGCGATGAAGGCATAGTGGCATACGACTTCGGCGTGGACATCAATTTCGAGCAAGCTCATCGGTATGTTATACACTGTTAAATAGATACGGGTACATATATACGTCCACCTACTCATACATGTACAGTCAAAAAGTACTGACCGCTCATATTGTTTGAAATGTAGGTTCGAGTTGAACCAAGCACGTGTAACAACGAGCAGAATAAGACAAAGCGGATGGAGATCGCTAAGAAACTACGTTCTCACATGCGTGTTGGTGACTGTATCGTTTACTACGACGAAACTAACTTCGACGATTACTGCAAGCGCACCCAAGATCTCGCAAATTATCGACAATCAAGCCTCTGTTGTGTTGACCCCGTCTACAAGAGACAATCTTTAACTACAGTGTGCAGCCTCGACCGAGATTGGATTGGTCCACCACCGACTCGAACGCGGCAGCATACGGATGGATGACAATGCCGCATTTGTTGACGCTATTTACGAGAAGGTGAAGGCGTCGCCTACATGCCAATAACATTTCCAGGGCTAGAAGGTGGTAGTCGGGCTCGACAACGCCCCGACCCACAGCCAAACTAAGGATCACGTTTTCGACCACGGCGATCTCGTACCGTTCAGCCTGGCGCCCTATTCGCCTATGTGAAACCCCGTAGAGGGAAGCTCTTCAGTGTTCTTAAATCACGCGTCAAGGCGGACCTCGCTATGTCGCGTGAGGAGTTGGTGCCGAGTCCTCGCGGCAAGATTGCGGAGGGGTGCATAACGATTCCTGTTAGATTTGCAGGTGTGTCTCTCCTTGTTGTTCGGGCTCTCACCGCTGTTGGATCCATCGCTATTTTTGGGCCTCTCGCTGGAGTATTCCTTGGAGTTGTCGAGGAGTGTGTGACGAGGCTCGCTCAGATCTTTCCGGTGAACCCGTCAATAGCCTGCCGCCAACGCAGTCTATGTCCCACGCACGACCCTTAGTGGATGGGAGAGGGCAGCTGGCTTCAAGGAACCGCCGCTTCAACAAGAACTGGCTCGGAGACCATGGACACACTCTTGGCCGAAGCCCCAGGTCTCAGCTGGGAGGCTCAGCTACTTCGCTGAGACTGCTGTGGCTCTGAAGCCATGATGACTGAAGTTGACTATGGATTAGCTTGACGCCTGCGAAGTTTGGATTGCGGTCACCCCGCTGAGCTACGCTGAGCTCAGATGTCCCGGATAGACACCTGTTGATGGCTGGATGCGTGGCAAACTGAGCCGACCTGGTCTCAGCTGAGCTCGCTGCGGCTCGGCTAAGAGTCGGTCAGCTTTGGTGGTGAAGGCGCTTAAGTCTCCAAGTCTCAGCTGGAAGAACTGAAGTCCCCAGGTCTCAGCTTGGATCACTGAGACTAGCTGGTCTCAGCTGAAGCCAGTTGGTTTCAGATCTCACAACTCTGAGCTTGGGTGGTCTCAGCCCGAACAGCTGGAATCTGTATATCTCGGCTCAGATGTTTCAGCGGGATGTGCTTGGGCTCAGTGGACGTTCCGGAGTCTCCGTTTGGCGACCCAGGTCTCAGATGATGCGGACACTGGTGGACGCTTATGTCGGGAGTCTCAGTTGGAATCTCGCCTGAGACTATGGGGTCTCAGAGTGGCCGATGGGTACACGGTGAATGCGCGCCGCTGGAGGGTCGCGTCATCAATGATGACGGACTCATATATCAGCCGGGATGGGACCAGCTGTACCCAGATTACGACACACTTTCGGCCAATGAGTCACCGGGGATCAGCTACTCATCACTGAAGCTTCGTTGAAGATCTGCTGAACCCATGCCTGACCACGCTGGATTCTGCTGAGCTCGGCCCATTATTGGCTAAAACTTAGGTTGAAGCGCCGAATGCCTTAGGCACACTGGCAGCTCTCAGGATGGTCTTAGCACCCTTTGTGGGTGCTCTCCGAACGGCGCTGTGCGCCCCCACTTGATAGGTCTTTGTTTGCATGTCGGTGAGCTCGATAGTGTGCGCCATATCGCTTGTGCCAGTAGACTTACTTGGGGTTCTCGCTGGTGTTAGACTTCGTGCAGAGGTAGCTGAAATTGCTAGAGTCCATGCTTTTACAGGAGCCACTGAATTGTTGTGGCCTTGGTGGAGTTGGTGATTGCTCCCTCTAGCGCTGGTGATTTTGCTCGTGCTAGCGATCCTGCTGCTGCCGATGGCCTCCCACCCATCTGTACCTCACCTTGCTTAGTGCAGGGGCCGCTACAGTGAAGTGCGGCGCGCTGCGCAGATATAGCAAAACCCGACGAGTGAGCGTGTGAGGCAGAAGCCTGATCTGTCAGCACGATGGAAGAGGCTGTGACAAAGTAGAATGTACACACTAATACCATATTTCACCGCTTATACGGATATTACAACCTCAGGTACACCAAGCAAGAGCTGACTAAGGTGTATAACAAGTCTAAAAAAAGCTATTGATAACTGGATCAAAGTATATGAGAGGACTGGAACCTTTGAGCGAGCGAAGCCCAAGGCGGACAAGAAGTTTACCGTGAGTCATCGCCAGTGGCTGAGTGAGTTCTACCAAGCCCACCCCCTCACCTACATTGATGGACCTCAGTCAGTACTCAGACGTACAAATCATATGGATATCTCGCGATCACTGTATTGAGAATTATTCATGAGTGTGGCTTGACGTGGAAGGTACTAAAACAGAGATCAATGCATATCAAGGAGCTTGATATTTTCCGTTTTACGCAGGGGCTAAGCACAATTGATTGGGGCGACCAGAACCTTGTTTTCTTAGACGAAGTCTCCTTTGACAACAGAGGTATGATTCGGAAGCGCGGCTATTCACTAAGAGTAACGACTGTTGCAGCTCGTGGCGCTTTCCGGAGGAACCCAGAGTCTCGATGTTGGCGTTTATCGGAGTTCATGGGTTATCGTTTACTACGACCCTGAGGGAACCTTTGACAGGGTAGAGTTCTTGGAGTCGTGTCGTGTGTTCGCCTTCTCGAAGAGAGGGAACGTTCGCCAATACACTGGGCTGAACGCAGTTTTGATTCTAGATGGAGCAGTTATAAACATGCAACCTGGAAATTATTCACTTTCTGCGGAGCATCGGAGTCGTGCCAATTTATTTTGCTTGCCCCTTGTCTATTTTTCAACCCAATCAAGTACCTGTTTGGCTTGAAGCGATGCTTCCAACGCCGCTACGATGAGGCTTGAGGACGCGATTTAACGCCGTTCATAGCGCAGACGTTCTCGCGGTTTGATGACAACATCATGGCAATTGCGTTCGAGCATTGTGGGTGGTCGGAGCAAGGGTACTTCAACCATGTCGGGCAATTATCAAAAGAGATTTGTGTGGCTGCCGATGCGGGCACCAGCTTCGTGCAAGATGAGACGCAACAAGGCGACTTGGAATTACGATTAGGCAGAATGAATCGCAGACGTAGTCTAGGTTAGACTACACTGCACTGCACTTATGCGTGGTCAATGCCGTCGATGTTCTCCATCAAAAGCATTGGGTCGACAGCTTCACATGGTTGAAGGACGTCGTTATTAACTGCTTCAATGATTGCTTTTCGTGTTGGGAGACGTTGTCCCTTCGATTCGATGCGACCTGCGAGTGTCCAAGTCTCTGCGATGCAGCTCATTGTCCACGATGGATGCATTTACGCAATCAAGTGCAAGCCGAGCGGAGCGCGATATGTCGCTAGTGTGCTCCTTAAGCTGAGTGTCAGCCAGTCGCAGTAGTGGTACGATGTGCTCGGGTGACGACTGGGCAATTGCATCATCCCATGTCGAACGATCCAAGGTTCTAGTGACGTGATTCGCTCAAATTTTCCAGACTACTGCTGCCGTTGGCTCCCCATACTGCTGAAGGCAGCTCCCGACTTCCTAAAGCGAGCTCTCAGCTGTGGTCCCAATCCTGTCCGTTTCTGACGGCGGAATGCTCCTTTGGCTCAGTTGGTAGAGCGTCAGTCTCATAATCTGAAGGTCGCCAGTTCGAGCCTGGCAGGGAGCACTTCTTTGTCTCGTTTTACCTCCGCATCGCCTCCCGCGTTTTGCCGTCCTTCCTAGCGCACTACGGACGGCCGACTCATAACGGGACAAACACCCCCACGCCGTCGCAAACGATTGTACGAGCCCCTGCGCGAACACCGCGCGCTGCACCCATTCCTACCGCCTCACCGTCATGCCTGCCACGCAGTGGACCACCTTCTAACCTTGAATGGCCTTCCTGAGCCTTCGGGCCTTCTCCACACGCCTCCGCGCGAAAAGATGTCATCCCTCCCCGCCGCCAGGTCAACGTCTGCCGAACCTCGCTTGCGCCTCCCCCCTCTCTCTTTCTCTTGCCGTTCGACGAAAGCCAAAAACACTTTCGAGGCAGCGAGAAAAAAAAAGTGGATGACACTACGTGTTTGGCGGTACCATTTTCCTCCTAAAAGGTGCTTCTAAAAACCGCTATTGGCGAATTTGAACGTCTTCGAACGCGTGTGGTGCGACATCACCCAACCTAAAATGCTGTAGAGTGTGTTTGACGCTTCATTATAATGAAAACAGGCTGATTCAATTGTAGAATATAGTGCTGTATATAACCACTGCAAGTGTAATAGGAATCAGATCACAAAATATCACACAAGCTGATTGGCTACTAGGTAAGATTCTCAGAGTCATGTGTACTTTTCAATTTAATTGGCGTATGCGCTCACTAGGTTTTCTTTGCTGGTATTTACACAGTCGATTGTAAATTGTGCCACAGGTAATCTCTTCTGGTCGCTTTGGTTTAATTTCGTATAACTGGGAGAGCATATTTGCGTAGGCGATGCCAAAGACGTCATCAGCTGCTGACACTGACATTCCCGAGATACTGTTTACTCCTTCTGGTAAGATTCCTGCTTCATTTACAAGATGAACTACATGCTCCATTACTTTTCGTACGCGTGAGTGGCGCATCTTGTCGGATACTTTGATATCATGCTGCTTGTTGATCAGTCTATACGGTCGAATACCGTCCTTATTGCCAAAAAACCATAGATTCCACATCTGCTTCACGCTCATTCGAGCAGGAAACTCCCAGCCTTTAGGTACAACATGTGCAAGTTGGCCGTCGTTCCAGCTCCAAGACCGCCAATCTGGTTGCTGCACATCGGTTGACGTAGCCGCTCTGGGATCGTAAGGATGCTGAATAGCGCTGATCGCGCTTCGGAACTCCGCTGCAAGGTCGGAGCGAAGACTAGAGAGGTCTCGAAGCGATACCGGGGCGACTCCGTTCACAGTAAAGTGCTGCCTCAATTCAGTAACTACTTTTGCAACGACATTTTCTGGTAACACGGAGGATACATCAGACTTGAGCTGATTAATTTCATTGGTTAGGTCAGAGACCTCTTGCCGTAGATCTTTTACCTCTTTTGCAATGGCAAGATGAGCTGGTATGCCTGTCGCTTTCAGCGCGCAGACTGGAGAAGCACCGATTGCTATAACCGTAGAGCCTCGTTGTAGATTTAGCAAAGGATTCGACGAAAAAATTCTCGCTCCAAAAATCGGATGACTAGAATTGAGGGTAGCACGCAAAAACTGTTCGTGGTGAATTACCGAGGCCAAAAAAATACGGAAACGACGACCGTATGCCTCGTGGATAATTTCCAAAGCCACTCCCTAATTTTTCCCAGTATTCACAAGTCATTTGGGCTGTTACCACCGGAGGAAAATGCGGTGGCAGCACCCAAATTGCTCAGAATTAAATGGCAGCCCTGCAGTCATTCTACCGCAAAGCTGATCTGTTCCTTCGCCGAAATGAATGTACTGGTCTTTTAATTTTCCTAGGCTTTGGCCCATTCTTAGGTACACGGAGACGGGCGTGGGGCCGTTGACTTGTCCTAGGGCATAGGAACTGCTGCCCTTGCGTAGACTGTGCGTTCCAATATCACCAGGACTGCAACTTAGCACTGAAATCTCGTCTTCACCCAAAGAACCAATTACACGGCGTAGCATTCGTCCAAACCGATTTTTACTATCGTCACCGAGAAACAATTGCTGTTTACCACCTGCTAAGCGCTCCAGGCAGCAAAATAGATGCACCGCTAGAGCTAGAATAGGACAACGTGAATGTTCGTATGGATTTGCGTACACGTGCTTTCCGTATTTCTCAGCACCAGTCTGGTCACCTTTATGACCTTGCTCCTCAACAGTGAGACAGTCATCGACCCATTCAATGTGCTGTAGCATAATGGTGCTAATAGAGTCCGAACGACTCATTAGGTTCCACATCAAGACGAAATAACCCACCCAAACAGAACTGTATGCCATGCTTGTCCTCTCTTCACTGGTGTTATTGTCATCAACTTCAGCGCCAACATATCAAAACCACTAGTTTTCAGCTGACTTTTCCCTTCATTTATCTTCATCAGCCCATGTTTCTTCAAGTTGTTGATCACTTTTCGTATCCATCAAGCACTCGCCTCAATTCAGTATCCGCTGGCTGCCCCAATTCAATCAACTTACTGTGGTAGACGTCAACCAGCGCACTACGGTAGCCCCAGACACCAGACACGGATAGCGGAGGGGTTGGAGCGTCTCTTGCGTCCATGTTGGCACGGTCACATGCATGTGCGGGGCTGCAGATGTGTCCAAAGAACGCCAAGATGACGTTTTTCGGCAGGGGGACGCGAAGCTCGCTTACATCGCTGTCAATACAGTCTGGGTGGTGACGTTGAAGCCACTCCTTCATAGCGTTGATCTTCGAGCGGTATGTGCGCTTCGTGCTGCTGCTCGTTCGCTTGGACTGGAGCGACGCAGCTACTGCGGCAGAATAGCTTGGATCATCTCGGCTTCTCTTCTTTCCTCGGGGCATACTGAAATGTGGCTCCCCAACATCAAATCAAAGGTCGCCGTTGATCTATGATAGACGGCTATCACACTTGACGTGAATCTACGCATCAAGTTCACATCATACTCAGTGCCAGTAATTAAGAGATAGGTTGAAGTGCATTTTGCTCAACTATGATAACCTACTATCACACGCCTGTTGCAGAAAAGCAGTGTACTATCACGGTTGCAGCAGATGTATATAACCACTGCAAGTGTAATAGGAATCAGATCACAAAATATCACACAAGCTGATTGGCTACTAGGTAAGATTCTCAGAGTCATGTGTACTTTTCAATTTAATTGGCGTATGCGCTCACTAGGTTTTCTTTGCTGGTATTTACACAGTCGATTGTAAATTGTGCCACAGGTAATCTCTTCTGGTCGCTTTGGTTTAATTTCGTATAACTGGGAGAGCATATTTGCGTAGGCGATGCCAAAGACGTCATCAACTGCTGACACTGACATTCCCGAGATACTGTTTACTCCTTCTGGTAAGATTCCTGCTTCATTTACAAGATGAACTACATGCTCCATTACTTTTCGTACGCGTGAGTGGCGCATCTTGTCGGATACTTTGATATCATGCTGCTTGTTGATCAGTCTATACGGTCGAATACCGTCCTTATTGCCAAAAAACCATAGATTCCACATCTGCTTCACGCTCATTCGAGCAGGAAACTCCCAGCCTTTAGGTACAACATGTGCAAGTTGGCCGTCGTTCCAGCTCCAAGACCGCCAATCTGGTTGCTGCACATCGGTTGACGTAGCCGCTCTGGGATCGTAAGGATGCTGAATAGCGCTGATCGCGCTTCGGAACTCCGCTGCAAGGTCGGAGCGAAGACTAGAGAGGTCTCGAAGCGATACCGGGGCGACTCCGTTCACAGTAAAGTGCTGCCTCAATTCAGTAACTACTTTTGCAACGACATTTTCTGGTAACACGGAGGATACATCAGACTTGAGCTGATTAATTTCATTGGTTAGGTCAGAGACCTCTTGCCGTAGATCTTTTACCTCTGTTGCAATGGCAAGATGAGCTGGTATGCCTGTCGCTCGCGCAGACTGGAGAAGCACCGATTGCTATAACCGTGAGCCTCGTTGTAGATTTAGCAAAGGATTCGACGAAAAAATTCTCGCTGCAAAAATCGGATGACTAGAATTGAGGGTAGCACGCAAAAACTGTTCGTGGTGAATTACCGAGGCCAAAAAATACGGAAACGACGACCGTATGCCTCGTGGATAATTTCCAAAGCCACTCCCTAATTTTTCCCAGTATTCACAAGTCATTTGGGCTGTTACCACCGGAGGAAAATGCGGTGGCAGCACCCAAATTGCTCAGAATTAAATGGCAGCCCTGCAGTCATTCTACCGCAAAGCTGATCTGCTCCTTCGCCGAAATGAATGTACCGGTCTTTTAATTTTCCTAGGCTTTGGCCCATTCTTAGGTACACGGAGACGGGCGTGGGGCCGTTGACTTGTCCTAGGGCATAGGAACTGCTGCCCTTGCGTAGACTGTGCGTTCCAATATCACCAGGACTGCAACTTAGCACTGAAATCTCGTCTTCACCCAAAGAACCAATTACACGGCGTAGCATTCGTCCAAACCGATTTTTACTATCGTCACCGAGAAACAATTGCTGTTTACCACCTGCTAAGCGCTCCAGGCAGCAAAATAGATGCACCGCTAGAGCTAGAATAGGACAACGTGAATGTTCGTATGGATTTGCGTACACGTGCTTTCCGTATTTCTCAGCACCAGTCTGGTCACCTTTATGACCTTGCTCCTCAACAGTGAGACAGTCATCGACCCATTCAATGTGCTGTAGCATAATGGTGCTAATAGAGTCCGAACGACTCATTAGGTTCCACATCAAGACGAAATAACCCACCCAAACAGAACTGTATGCCATGCTTGTCCTCTCTTCACTGGTGTTATTGTCATCAACTTCAGCGCCAACATATCAAAACCACTAGTTTTCAGCTGACTTTTCCCTTCATTTATCTTCATCAGCCCATGTTTCTTCAAGTTGTTGATCACTTTTTCGTATCCATCAAGCACTCGCCTCAATTCAGTATCCGCTGGCTGCCCCAATTCAATCAACTTACTGTGGTAGACGTCAACCAGCGCACTACGGTAGCCCCAGACACCAGACACGGATAGCGGAGGGGTTGGAGCGTCTCTTGCGTCCATGTTGGCACGGTCACATGCATGTGCGGGGCTGCAGATGTGTCCAAAGAACGCCAAGATGACGTTTTTCGGCAGGGGGACGCGAAGCTCGCTTACATCGCTGTCAATACAGTCTGGGTGGTGACGTTGAAGCCACTCCTTCATAGCGTTGATCTTCGAGCGGTATGTGCGCTTCGTGCTGCTGCTCGTTCGCTTGGACTGGAGCGACGCAGCTACTGCGGCAGAATCGCTTGGATCATCTCGGCTTCTCTTCTTTCCTCGGGGCATACTGAAATGTGGCTCCCCAACATCAAATCAAAGGTCGCCGTTGATCTATGATAGACGGCTATCACACTTGACGTGAATCTACGCATCAAGTTCACATCATACTCAGTGCCAGTAATTAAGAGATAGGTTGAAGTGCATTTTGCTCAACTATGATAACCTACTATCACACGCCTGTTGCAGAAAAGCAGTGTACTATCACGGTTGCAGCAGATGTACATGTTTTTAGATGTAGCTGGTTATGGATTTACGATAGTACTGTGAGATGCGGTACCCGATTCGTGGTACAGAGAAGAGTGCGCATTTTTGACAATTTCGCCTTCAGTGTTGAGCTCCGTTGCCGCGTGTTGTTTCATCGAGCGCCATGGTGCACAGCAGCAAGTACGACCTGCTCATCAAGCTCCTGCTGATCGGAGACAGCGGTACGTACGTGGTCGTGATCCACTTCCTTCCTGCGCTTCTCCCGGGCCCGTGCAAGCGTCTAACCGCCTCGGCGTCTCTCTGAATCAGGCGTGGGGAAGAGTTGCGTCCTGCTGCGGTACTCGGACGACTCGTTCACGACGTCCTTCATCACCACCATCGGGTGCGTCCGCTGCTCTTCCAGCCAGCCAGCGCCGCTCTCTCTTTCTCCGGCTACATGCGTGCATGCGCGCGGGCTAACACTAGCCGTTGTTTTGTCCTGCAGCATCGACTTTAAGGTCAAGACGATCGACGTGGACGGCAAGCGGATAAAACTGCAGATCTGGGACACCGCTGGCCAGGAGCGCTTCCGGACGATCACGACCGGTGCGTGCCACTGCCCTTTAGAGTCTACTGTGTGTAAGGTGCGCTTTGCTCGAGTAGGACCGAGGCTGACTAACGGAGATGGCGTCGTGTGCTGCTAATAGCTTACTATCGCGGCGCGATGGGCATTCTACTTGTGTATGACGTGACCGACGACCACTCCTTCCAGAGTAAGCGACCGAAGTGCCTGGGGGTGTCGCTAGCTGCTTGGCGCGTTTGGGCGGATGGTCTAACGGCTTTGCCTCCTCTGTCGGCGCAGACATTCGCAACTGGATGACACAAATTCGACAGAACGCGTCTTCTAATGTGAACAAGATCCTGATCGGCAACAAGTGCGATGTGGATCCGTCGGAAAGGGTGCGTTGGATAATTGTGTGATGTCAGGAGGCCACGCTCCTCGTGTATTGACTGGTGGCGCTTGTTTCCAGGCGGTGACAACGAAGCAGGGTCAGGATCTGGCGGACGAGTTCGGCATCAAGTTCTTCGAGACGAGCGCAAAGAGCAACAAGAACATTGACGAGGCCTTTCGCTCCATCGCCGTGGACATCCAGAAGCGACTGGCCGAGAGCGAGCACGATAGATTAGACGTGGCGAACGGCAGCAAGTTCCGCGTGGACGAGTCCCAGGAGCAGTCCAAAGACAGCTGCTGTGCGTAAGGCGTCGCTAGGTTGTTCCTCCCTCCCTCCCGCTTGTCTTTCGTTGTCGTTTTGTGCCGCGTGGCTGGCGCGTCCTGGCCTGCAGTAGTCGACAAAGGCCCACCCAGCATTGATGCAGGACGAGCAGCCATCGGATGCCATAAAGCTTCTCATACACCTCTTGCTACGCACTTGTCCCTTTTGCATCCCTCCACTGTAGCCATCTGGCTCGGGGGCTCAGTCCACTGGTTGGCATTTGCCAATTGGAATCAGTGACCACCGACGGACATGGCGGAGCGCGAGGACATCGTGGACGTGGACGGCGGCGAGACGTGGGACGACTGGGTGGACGACTCGTCCGCCAGCTTCGACTGCGTGTTCTGCGCCAGCAAGTTCCCGGCCGAGGAGCCGCTGCACGCGCATCTGCAGGAGACGCACGACTTCTCGCTCAAGCGCGAGATCTCGACGCGCCAGCTCGACACGTACGGCACCATCCAGCTCGTCAACTTCCTGCGCTGGAGCACGCTGGACGGTGTCGCCGCAGAGGTCGTGAAGCAGACGCTAGCTACGGAGGGCAACGCCGCCTTCCAGAAAGACGAATTCCTCAAGCCTGTGGTGGCGGACGACCCGCTGCTCTACTGTCTCGACTGTGACAGCGACAGCAGCGACGACGAGGACGGCGCCAATGCCGACGAGGAGCAGAAGAGCGAGACGGTGGCGGCCCCCACCGCTGGTGACGATGCCAGCGAGTTGATCGGCAAGCTGCGGCTGGAGAATCAGGAGCTCAAGCAGCAGATGGCCAAGTACTCGAAGCTCGTCCGCGACTTTGTGGTCGACGGCGAGAGCGCGGCCCCCGTGGAAGACGCTGCCGACAATGACACGTACTACTTCGACTCGTACTCGCACGTGGGCATCCACCGCGAGATGATCACGGACCGGATCCGCACGGACGGCTACCGCAACGCGATCCTCAACAACCCGGAGCTCTTCAAGGGCAAGGTGGTGCTGGACGTTGGCTGCGGCACCGGCATTCTGAGCATGTTCGCGGCGAAGGCTGGTGCTGCTAAGGTGATCGGCATCGACCGCAGCGAGATGGGCGACGTGGCGCGCGAGATCGTGGCCGCCAACAGACTCAGCGATGTCATCACCATTCTCCGTGGCAAGGTCGAGGACATGGATCTACCCGTGGACAAGGTGGACATTATCGTCTCCGAGTGGATGGGCTACTGCCTCCTGTACGAATCGATGCTCGATACGGTGCTGTTCGCGCGCGACAAGTGGCTTGCCCCCGGCGGCCACCTGTTCCCGGATAAGTGCTCAATGTTCATTCAGGGAATGGAGGACTCGACCAATCGCTTTGACTTCTGGGACGACGTGTACGGCTTCAACATGAAACCCATCCAGTCCAAGATCTCGATCCGAGATGCCTTCGTGGAGGATGTCCAGCCGAGCGACATCATCACGAGCCGCGAGCTGCTGCAGAACATCGACATCGATCACGTCACGTACGATGAGCTTGACTTCCACTCGACCTTCACGCTGTCTGTCACCAAGGACGCTACGTTCCATGGGTTCGTGTCCAGCTTCGACATCGGATTCGAGCGTGACTGCCCGCGCCCGGAGTACTTCACGACGGGAGCCGAGGGCACGCCGACGCACTGGCACCAGGTCTTCTTCCACGTTCCGAAGCCCTTCGGTGTCAAGAAGGGAGATGTTGTGGATGGCAAGTGGTGGGTGCGGCGGAATGCCGAGAACCCGCGCTTCCTCGACGTCGAGATCCAATGGAAGGAGGCAGCTGAGGGCGAGTTCATCGTCCAGCGTTACCGCATTCACTAGAGCTTTTAGTGCTTAGAGCGCCGTAATACTTGCTTTTGAATTTCTATCTCGACATTACATGTCCTTCTTGTGGCATTGCTAGCAATGCTAGGTAGTCTGATGATAAATTGGTGCGGGACTATTTTGTTTGAGAGGTTTTGAATGTACCTAAATTTAAGTAATTTTTAGAGATTTGAAATGGGTACTCACATCCGCCAACCGTACCCAATCCTCACAAAAATGGCAGGCGGCGACTCCGCGCGCCGGTCGCGCCGCTCCGACGGCTTCTCTCGCCGCCGGCGCCGCAGTCCCAGCGCAGAGGACACCTCCACACGCTCGCAAGACGCAGGAGATGCTCCAGATGTCGAGGTCATCCACGACTTCCGCTCCAAGCGCGCGCTGGAGGCCGCCGAAGACGAGGCCAAGCTAACGCCCGAGGAGCGCGAGCGGTTGCGCGACCGCGAGGAGCGCGACGCCTTCGCCGAGCGGCTGCGGCAGCGCGACGAGGACCGCACCAAACACAAGCGCAAGGCCGACGAGCTGGAGGCGTCCGAGGGCGCGGGCGGCCTCACGCGCGACGAGATCAAGCAGCTGGCCACGAGGGGGACAGTGGACGCCGGACAGGACGCGCTGGGCGACAAGCTGCGGAGGCTGAGGGAGCTCAGCAGACAGGAGTATCTCAAGAAGAGGGAGGAGAAGGAGCTGGAGCTGCTGGAGTTCCAGCTCAAGGACGAGGACGTGCTGTTCGAGGGCGGCAAGAGGTCCAGGAAGGAGCAGGAGCAGCTGGAGCTCAACAAAAGGATCCTGGAGACGGCCAAGGCCAGGTCCAAGAAGGAGGAGACGGAGGGCTACCAGATCCCGGATTCCTACGAGGAGGTGGACGATGAAGGCAACAGGGTCAGGAAGAAGGAGGACTTGCTGACGGACAGGTACGAGGAGGAGGAGGTCTTCCACACAGAGCAGGAGGTGTGGGAGGAGACGCAGGTCAAGATGGCTACGAGTAGGTTCGGGGCCAAGGACAAGCGCAAGAAGAAGACGGAGGAGGAGGACGAGCTGGTCTTCGACGACCAGATCGACTTCATCTCCCAGCAGATGCTGTCGGGACATCATGTGAGTGACGAAGATGTCAAGGAAGCTAGGAAGAAAATGGAGGAGGCCAAGCATCTGAGCATCCAGGAAGGAAGAAAACAGCTGCCGGTGTTTCCCTATCGTGAGTCTCTCCTGGAGGCGATTCGGAACTACCCTGTCATTATCATTGAAGGAGAGACGGGATCGGGCAAAACGACGCAGATCCCGCAGTACCTGCATGAGGTTGGGTACTCGGAGCTGGGCACTATTGGCTGTACGCAGCCGAGACGAGTTGCTGCGATGAGTGTGGCTGCGCGTGTGGCGCAGGAAATGGATGTGAAGCTGGGTAATGAGGTGGGGTACTCGATTCGTTTCGAGGACTGCACTAGTGACAAGACTGTGATCAAGTACATGACGGATGGTATGCTGCTGCGCGAGTTCTTGACGGAGCCAGATTTGAAGTCGTACAGTGTCATGATTATTGACGAAGCACACGAACGGACACTGAGCACAGACATTTTGTTCGGCCTCATCAAGGATATTGCGCGTTTCCGTGACGATATCAAGATCATTGTGGCTAGTGCAACGCTAGATGCGACCAAGTTCAGCGCCTACTTCGATGATGCCCCGATCTTTAAGATCCCCGGACGCATGTTTCCCGTTGATATTCTGTACACAAAAGCTCCCGAGGCTGACTACCTGGATGCGGCTATTGTGACAGTCCTCCAAATCCACATTACTCAGCCCCTTGGAGACATTCTCGTCTTCTTTACTGGTCAAGAAGAAATTGAAGCAGCCGAAGAAATACTGCTGCAGCGCACGCGCGGCCTTGGCTCTCGAATACGCGAACTGCTCATTCGACCGATTTACGCTACTTTGCCCTCGGAGCGCCAGGCTCAAGTGTTTGAGCCAACGCCAGAGGGAGCTCGCAAGGTCGTGCTGAGTACAAATATTGCAGAGACGTCGTTGACCATCGCAGGCATCTGTTATGTGATCGACACGGGCTTCTGCAAGCAGACCAACTACAACGCGCAAACTGGCATGGAGTCTCTTCTGGTGGCACCAGTGTCACAGGCTATGGCGAACCAACGTGCTGGTCGTGCAGGTCGTACAGCTCCAGGGAAATGCTTCCGCCTGTACACTGCGTGGTCGTACAAGAACGAACTAGACGAGAACACTGTACCCGAAATTCAGCGCACGAACCTTGCTAGTGTTGTGCTGCTGATGAAGTCGCTGGGTATCAACGACCTGCTTCATTTCGACTTTATGGATCCTCCGCCAGAGAAGGCACTCATTCGCTCCCTTGAGCAACTGTACGCTCTTGGAGCTCTGAATGGTCTGGGTGAACTCACAAAGCTGGGTCGGCGAATGGCTGAGTTCCCGTTGGATCCCATGATGTCGAAGGCACTGCTCGCATCAGAGAAGTTTGGTTGTACTGAAGAAGTGATGACAATCTGTGCCATGCTGAGTGTCAACAACTCTATCTTTTACCGCCCGAAGGACAAAGCTGTGCACGCTGATAATGCTCGACTAAATTTCGCGCGCGGCGGCGGCGGTGATCACATCACATTAATGAATGTCTACAACCAGTGGGTCGAGACGAACTACTCAACGCAGTGGACCTACGAGAACTTTGTGATCATGCGCTCGCTGAAGACCGCACGTGATGTTCGAGAGCAGCTTGAAGGCCTTTGCGATCGCGTGGAGCTGGAGCGTACGAGCAACCGTAGTGATCACGAACCGATCCGCAAGGCCATATGTGCCGGCTACTTCTACAATACCGCCAAGCTGGACAACTCGGGTCACTACAAGACGGTCAAGAAGGCGCAGTCCGTGTACATCCACCCAAGCTCGTGCCTAATCAAGCTGGAAGAAGTCCCGCGCTGGGTCGTGTACCACGAGCTAGCCTTCACGACGAAGGAGTATATGCGCAACGTGATCCCCATCAAGTCCGATTGGTTGATGGAGCTCGCGCCGCATTATTATAAAACCAAGGAGGTTGAGGATGCTCGCACGAAGAAGATGCCCAAGGCGGTAGGCCGGGCTGGTTAAGCTCTTCCGACAAAATGAATAGATAGGGCGTCCCTGGCTAAACGTTTGAAATGGATAGCAGGTGACAGTACAGTGTACTCACCACCTCTGTTGATGGATTATACTCATGATGATTTGGAAGAATTGCCTCTTTCGCATTCGTCGGCTCTATGAGTGCAGCTTCACCTGGCTAATTACGTCCTTTACCAGCACAGACATTGCTGATACCTTCTCGAACTCCTCACCGCTGGGAGGGATCAAAGCTAAGCATTTGAGCAGCAAGTAGTGAGTAGAAGTGAGCGATGGCGTGAGATCGAGCTTCTCGACCAAGGGGTCTGCCACGAGGGGTGGCTGAGTGTCGTTGATCACCCACGCAAACACGTCTGCAGGCAGCATACTCATCACCACAGCGTACTCTGCCTCCGTCTTCATTCGCCGCAGAATCAGGGACAGCCGCGTTCGAGCAATAGCTCCCAACTTGAGTACCAAGCTCTCCGGTTTCTGCATCTTTTCGATCGCCAAGTCGGCACGCTCGTCCCGACCCGACTGATAAAGGAACAGCACATATTCTTCACGAACCACCTCTAGTGGAAGTCCAAAGGCCTCCGCAAGCGAAAACCCTAGGGTTTCATCATGCCGGAGAAGCTCCTTCAGAAACCTGGTTCGATCCCGGTTGATGGAAGTAACCTCTTCTTTATTCGGCTGAGTCGGTGGCTGGACCATCAGGAAGCTGTCTGCACGGCACAAGTACCGGCCGCTATTCGAGAACAGCTTAACGATCGAGATTGGCGTCACTGCTGTCGCGGCGAATGAATCGAGTAGCATAATCAAGCTGATATGATCGGCGATCTGCGTCACTGAGATCATGTCAAACTTAAAATTTTTCAACGATTGCATCAGCGCTGATGTATCA
The DNA here is from genome assembly GCF_018691715.1 of Phytophthora cinnamomi. Classification (NCBI taxonomy): domain Eukaryota; phylum Oomycota; class Peronosporomycetes; order Peronosporales; family Peronosporaceae; genus Phytophthora; species Phytophthora cinnamomi. Next base: position 918,010 of record NW_027150933.1, read on the forward strand.
TGCGAAGGTGGCCATCGCTGCCGGAAAATCAAATGGAGGTCCTTCACACGGCAACGCCACTTGACTGATTGAGTCAAGCTTTCCATCTTGAATGCAGTGGTACGCGGAATCGTATCTTCGTCATCGTCTTCGTCTGATTCGGGATCTGCATCGCTCGTCTCATCGTCGTACTCGCTTCCGAGGCTGTGCACTGTTGTCAAGGCTCGCGACACTGACATTGATTTTGCCGTGTTCAACAACGTAACAAGCAGATTTCGGATAATTCCAAAGAAACGACGAGCGACTTGAGGCTGGAGTCCACGCTGCGGCTTCTTGCCAGCAGCGCTCTCTTCCCAAAAAGTGATGAGCGTGACCACGTGCACACGGATGTATCGTTCCCAAATATATGCCGCCATGGCCACTTTCATTCGAAGCGATTCCACACAATCAAGCTCCAGCAGTGCATCTTCCAACTGGCGCATATCCGAACGCTCAGCATTCCAAGCGGTACATAGCACACTTACCCGAAAGCAGCACAAGCAATCTTTGTTCGAGAATTGAGGATAAGCACGCAATACGGCTGCCCAATCCTTCATCTGTGCAGCCTTTCGACAGTTTTCCATAGTAGCGACCCAACCGTCTGTGCCATCTTCGCTCATAGTGGTCTCGACATGGTCCACGGGTAGTTGTACTGCGGAGTCATCTTCGCCAGCCTCGTGGCCGTCGTTAATCTGCATGACAGCAAGACTCCGCATGATGTCATCAACGTGCTCAACAGCATCAACAGATAGACGACCGACTTTTCCAAGACGTAATGATAAGTGCACCGTTTTAGCGATGCAACCCTGCAGAATGATCCAGCGCGTTCCACTGCCGGCGCTGCTGTACTTCCCGAAGGTATCTTCTTCTGCATGGTTTGCCGACTGCTGCTCTCCCCATCCGCAGTGTTCACACAACACGAACGCGTGGAAAAGTTTCGGCGTCTTCCAGCATGAGTTAAAGATTTCTACTAGCGAGCGGGGACAAACACGCAAGCGGCGAAGATAGGTCTCTGTCGAAACAAAAGACGTTCCGGCGTTATCCTCTCCTTCTTGCTCTATTGCTGTCTCGACATCAGCGATGACGAAATATGGTTGTAGCCAACGCTGAAGGGACGAAGACAGCGAAGGCGAAGGTAGTGCCAGTATCGCACCGAGAGGAAGTGAGAAAAACCACTCAATAAATAGTTTTGTCAGAATTTCTTCCGTCAAGAAGATAGACGAATGCAGTTGTTGCAGTTCCTAGAAATGTAGATAGATGTTAGAAAATTGTCATCAGGCCCACCAGCGAGAATTTCACCGTACCTGAACAGCGAAGACGCTTGATAGCACTGGAGCGAGGATGAACGTAAAGAGACAATCCCTCTGAGCAGTAGTCGAAAATTTGCGGAAAATCGGGATTTTCAACACGCGGAAAACTTCACGCAAAAACTCCTCTTTCGTGTCTGCAACCTCAAACAGAGATAGAATATCTCGGCGGCGAGGCAAATCGGGATCACTGAACGGCATCGAGAAGAACTCCATGAATTCCCACGCAGTCAGTTGACTGGCACTATCGATCGATCGTTGTGTCCGAGCGCGTGATTCATCGTCTAGCGCGAGACCAGCCCGACGAAATAACTCCAGCCACGGGAGGACTCGAGGCAATGGGCCTGTTTGGAGGTTGTTCGCGCTGGACCGAGAGATGATATCCTTAACGGAGGTCTGCACCATTGTCGCCAGAGCGCGCTTACCCCGCTCAAATTCCTGTACGCAGTAAATACAAGTTAGTGTACCGAGTCCAGAATTCGCAAAACCTGCCCATCTTGCCACACTTACTGTCTGAAATCCGATAAAAGTTAATACAAGCCGGTGTTGCCAGAGCAACTTCCACTGCAACGATAGCTCTGCTCCAGTTGGCGTTCTCGATGACATTCCGTTCTTTAAAGCCTGAGAAAGAATAACAACACATACGTTACACATAATATTCTTTGGATAACCATGTAATAGGTTCTTACCAGCTGCAACTTCTCCAGTGCCTTGATCAAAAAATTCGCATTCAATAGTGTCATATCCGCATTCAGTAGAACGTCGAGTAGCGCCTGGATCGTTGTTGATGATGATAGGCTGCCAATGTCTTCTAACAACGGATCGAGTGCATCTTGCTCAAGCGTATGCGTCGCGTCAACACGTTTCTTCTTCACAAATGCCTGAAGGCCACCTATTATTTGGTGTAAAAGAAAGTGTTCCTCTTGAAGCTTGTTCTGTGTAAAATACTTCATCAAAATCGAGGCGTTCGGCAACCCGGGCTTCAGCTCAATCAATTCCGACACAGTGTCGCTCGTTTTGGATAGAACAACGCACTTTGTCCTTCGTGTAATGGGGTCGAACTGTGTAAAAAGCTTAGCACTGTTGCCGACTGCAAAGCTGAAAACCCTGGGGCCATACCGAGCACGCCACACTTCTACGATACCACGTTGGGCAGAATATATGACGAGATAGAGTCCAGGAGGGCGCCGAGCTCCTTCCATGCCCTGCATCCAGCCGCACTGCGCATTTCGATAGCCCTTCCACATCCGAATCACAATCATCCGAGAGGTATCAACAAGCAGAATCCGACCTAGCGTGTCCGAAACAGCCGCCAGTCTGCCCGTCGGACTCAGCACTAGGACCCTGCACCGGCGTCGGTCGTCCTCGTAAATTGACCGAGTAGTGCCGACAGGAGCGGGCACATGCTCGGCCGCAGCGTCAATTGCACCTGCACCTAGCTGCGTATAACCTGCATGCTCTCCGCCTTCCTCCACTCCAGCTGCAGGTTCACCAGCGCCTCGCCCCCATCCCCAGCTAGTAGCAAAGTTCCACACCGCGCCAGCAGCTCTCGAGGCAATGGCAGTAGCGATATGCGCCAAGTGGATGATCGAGTTCTGATCGTTCCCCGCCTGATAAAACGCGATGAACGGCGCCTGGCCCGCGCTCACAATGGTGTACACTCCGAGGCGCGCGTGCGACTGGAAGATCGTCGGCCGCACCGGTCCGCATGGAATCGCAGCCACGATGTCCTTCTGGTCGCGCAGCGAGTACTTCCTGAACTTGCTGGCCTGCGCAGGGCCTACTCCACAATAAAAAAATAAAAATAATAAAAAATAATAAAACTTTAGCCACACCTGCTCTCTACCAGCCCGCGTTGGCCGCTGCAGCCACGCACCGAACACCGCCGAGCTGAGCTTGCCCAGTATCTCCGAGATCTGCACGATGGCGACCGTCGAGTCCGCGTAGAGCACCCAGAACTCGCCCTCCGTGTCGGGCTCGCTGGCCTGCAGGACGCTCGCGCGACGGGGCGCCACCATGGTCGCGGCGTTGCGGTTCACGTCCAGCCGGAGCACCGCGGCGCCGTGCAGCTTCTGCTCGAAGAGCAGCTTCCCCGCGCGGCTGAAGATGCGCACGGCGCCCGACGCGAAGCCCACGGCGAAGAGCTCGCGGTCCAGCCACTTGACGTCCGCCACGCGCTCGTCCTCGTCCTGCGCGTCCACCACCACGCGCAGCGGGACGCCTCGGCCGCCGCCTCCGCCCTGCTCCACGTCCTCCTGCACGCCGGCGGTGAACACGCGCCGCCCGAAGCCCAGCAGCAGCGTCAGGTCCTCGGCCACGTCCACGCGCACGCGAGCGTCGTCGAACAGCGACACCGGCGCGCCGTCCTCCTGCAGCGCCGAGCTGTCCACGCGCAGCGCCACAGCCAGCGCGTCCTCGTCGTCGTCGCCGGCGGCCAGCGGCGGCGGCAGCGGCAGCTCCAGCTCCTCCTCCGCGCCCGCGGATGTCGCCATTGTTCTCTTCTCTCGTCTCGGAGTGAAGTTCCTTCGCGGGTGCGTGTACCGAAAAGGCGGTACAGATGGATTTGATCAACGACCTGATGGCTTCAACTTGGCATTATGGCTTCAACTTGGCAGTATGGCTTCGCCTGTTCGTTGATGAATGTGGTCCTGGCAGAGTCGAACCTAAAGGGCGGATGGACAGATGACTGCCAAGATCGCGGAATGGCATAGAATCTGGTAGCATCACCCGCAGCGATTGCGGTCGCCACGGAGGGGGAAGGAGGAGACTCGCCCCATTCCCGTAATCGTCGAAGGTCGAGTCGAGCACAGCGATTGCAATGGCAATAATGGCGCTGCTGGGTATTGCACTGTTCGTTGGATTGGCGCTGGCTGCTGACGTCGGCGACAGCAGCGACAATGCGGACGACTACAGCCGTCTCCGGAGCCTGAGCTCACTTGACTCGGACGGTAGCAGCACCGGCGATGCGAGTGTGACGGCAGTGCAGAAGCAGCAGGAGCAGGACAACATGACCATCCAGCCTGCGACCATCGACAGCTCGGGCAGCGGCTTCCCCACCACCTCCATCATCGTGATCGCAGTGGGGCTCGTGGTCCTCGTGGGTCTCGTCTACCTCCTCGTGGTGCTGCGTCGCGGCAGGGGCAGTCTCGACCAAACGGACAGCGAAACGCCCACCCCCAGCGCGCCGCCCGACAACTCGCGCTTCTGCATGAAGCGCACGACGTTCGCCGTGCCCGAGCCGAACCGCACTGGTTTGGCCGACATTGACTCAAGCGGCTCCGTCGTCCCCGTGCTGGGGGACGACGCCAGCCACCGCAAAATGCGCGAAGGCTCTCGACTAGACTCTCTCAACTCCTGGGCAGAGGCCACCTCCTACAGCGTTGCTCCTCTCAGTAGCCGCCACACAAGACCAGCACCGCAGATGCTAATCTACGCGCCAGCGCGCCGACACGGTCTAAACGACAGTCACGCGGCGAGTGACTACAGTTCTCACACTGACGACTACTCCATCGGCATGCTCGAATCGCCCGTGTCCACGGAGTACAGCTTTGGCTCGGAAGGCGACGACACGTTCCCGTCCTCGCCTTGGGACGAAGTTGATTCGTACCGAAGTCTCGACTACACCTTCTTGTCCACGACGTCCTCGAATGTTTTCGGCTCTAACCGTGATCGGAGCGGTGGTGCCTGGAAAAAGGTGTATGGCTCGGCTGATGAATCCCCCACGGACGCGGACATCCCACGCGTGTCTTCGGGATTTCTCTTCGTTCGACAGATGGACTCGAACAACATGAGGCGTATGAGCCTTGACCCTCGTGTTCATGGAGGCCGAAACAACAACCGCATGCGATTCGATGTCGAGGTGTGAAAGATACGGTGACATTCATCTGAAGAGAGGACACGAAGGCTAAGTTTCTCTCCACTACTTTTATTTATCGACTGACCTGCTGCGGCAAAAATTACAACTTGCTCTTCACGTTGTCTTCTCAGCAATACGTTATGCCCACCGGGACTCGCCTGTGAACGAATTGTAGTAGTACGTCTGACCTGAAGAGTCATCAACCAGTGTTATCCACCCGCCGTAATCGCCTGTTGCTGGTGGTACGGCATACACTTGGTTATACGACTGGGCATACGCTTGAGCCTCCCGAGCTTGTCGCGCTGCTTCAGCCACGGCATACTCCGTGACGTATTGATACTCGTTCGACTGCATGAACTCGTCGTAGGTCTGAGCGCTCTCCTCTTCCTTGGCCATTTGTTGCTTCTTGCGCTCCTTCTTGAATGTTGCCATGTCTGTCCATTGGTGGGTGGCCTTGTTTCCCTTGGAATGGATAATAGTAAAGCAGCCCAAACAGTAGGGGTCCTCACAGACAGAACACCAACGTGTTGCACGCATTTTCTCGCACTCGATGCAGCGGAGTGACCCAATAGCTTTCCACGTGTGCTTTTCCCGCTTTGCCGAATGGTGAAGCTTCTCGTAGCACGCATCGCAAAATACGTCCTCGCACTGAGCGCACTGCCGTCTAGCGTCCTCTTCTTCACACTCTACGCAGAGCTTGTCTTCGTCCTCATCGTCTTCGTCTTCGTCTTCATGCTCCTTTGTATTTGCATCGGAGTTGTCAGTTCCGTTCAATGTAGGCGGTGCCTTTTGAACTGCCAAAATGGCGGTGATGTCATCTTCTGACGGGTCGATAACCTTGCCATCCTGAAGCACAAGCTTTCCGTCCGCCTTTGTGTATCCTGTGGCAGGAGGGGCCCACAGTGCCTCACCAGTCTACCGAACAGACACAAGAAAATATAAGCAAGCTTCCTGGACAAATGATCCAAGCGAATGACTACCTACTTCTTGGTTGTAGTAAAACCACTTGGCCGAGTCTTCGTTCCAGTATTCTACCCATGTTCGTGCCTGAAGCACGAATCTAGCCGCTCGTTCCTGCCGAAGTTGCTCGACCCGGCGAATAGCTTGTCTTTTGCGGACCAACTTCTGAATCTTTGTGGCAGCCTGAGCATACATCCGATTTCTCTCCCGCAGCGCCATCAGCTTTAATTCTGTCGACAGGCGAGCGCTAATATCACGGAACATGTAATTAGGTAGTGCACTAATGAGTTAGCAACTGAGCAGATTCGTACCGGTGTCCTCGATACACTCTTTGAATGTCGATAGCTGCAGCACGGCGAATCGCTTGACGCTTACGCTTCTCCTCGCGCAAACTTGCGAGTTTCTTTCGTGCACGCCTACCACGAGCCATCGTTTGAATTCTCGTTGCAGCAATACTGCGCATCCGATCCAGTCGCCGTCGAATGAAGGTTGCACGCCCGAGGCGTCCGCGGTACCGACGTTGGATTAATATCGCCGCCTTAGTCAGGCGTTGGGTCCTTCGCCGAATTGCTACTTCTCGACGAGTCTTCCGACCGCGGTATAGTGCCTGCACACGACTGGCGACAAGATGCATCTTCCGTTGATCTCGCATTTGCTTGGCGAGTTTCCGAATGATGTATCCTCGTGCCAGTGCTTGTATACGAGTGGCCATGGCCTGACGACGCTGGTCGAGTCGTTTGAGCCTGAAAAATTTGCGTGCGATTCCTCCGCGGAACATGCGCTGCATCTTGATAGCTGCAGTTGTTTGCTTAGCAATTAGCTTCTGCATCTTCAAAAGATAAGCAAATAATCGCCCGCGGTAGGCGCGCCACGAGCGCTGGATAACCTGAATTGCGTTCAGCTCCAGAGCTGATCGCTCCAAGGCCTTCTCGTGAACAATATCCGACCACCATTTTGTCCAGGCTTGCCGCAGCTTGCGTTGCGACCAATTTAACAAGAACAGATCAAGCTTCTTACTCCCCTTGTAGAGTAGATAAGCTTGAAGTTTTTCTTGCTGCTTTTCGTGCGCGACTGCATGCTTCCAGCGCTCCATGGCCACGCCTTGAAGATTGTACAGCAGCCGGCGGAATATGTTCTCAACTTTTTCCCTCCCCCACCGTTTGAAATAGAGCGTCGTACGCAGCTCGGACGCGGGGCAGATCTTCTGTGCCCAGCAAATATCGTCCTTCACCAGCCGCGTGAGGTGCTGCACGCTATAAAGTGCCGACTCTAATTCCTTGCGAAGTGCACCGCCATCCTCTGCAGCGCGAAGACCCTTCTTCGCCTGGACTGAAGGACCACCATTCTTTCGCGTGCTCGGATGTAGTTGTTGCTTCCGCTTCTTGCTCTTGCCTTGCGCTAGACCGGGAAGTTTTTGCCCGTCGAGAGGGACTTGGTTAGGCTGGTAGAATGACGGAGGAGAGGTGTCGACACTCTGACCGTTGAGTTCTGCTTCGAGAGCTTCAATCTCCTCTACCGACAACCCGAGCGTCTCGCTTGCTTGTTTCCGATCAACGTCCTCTTTGATTGCTTGCACCTCCTTGGCCGCCATCGTGCTGGCCGTACTTACCACATGCACGGACGGCAGTCGAAAGACAGGTAGAACATATTGTTGTTGTTGTTGCTGGTGCTGCTGTCCAGGTTGGAATTGTGACTCCAGCCCAACTTCAAAAGGGGTTTCTCCTGTTGTTGTCAGCACTGGCAGCATATCCAGCCCTGTTCGAACGTTTGCAGGCTGCACTGAGGAAGCATTGACCACACCACGTGATGCGTGGGCCTTCTTGTGCCTCAAAAACGACTTGGAGCGCTGGTTTGGGGAGAGCTTCAAGGTCTTGGAGTGCATTGCACGCTGCAAATCATTCGACAGTGGAGGCGTGGAACCACTCATCGCTTGCTGGAAACGCTTCTCCAGCTCCTCGACATTGGGGATCGTTGCTTCGCGAACATTGTTCAGCGCGCTCACAAGCATGTCGGGGTGCTGTCGTTGAAGGTTGGCCACTTTAAGCCGCCACTCGGCCTGCAGCTTGGAGCGCGTGCGCTCGAGCTCCTCCAAAAGCCGGAGCTCGTGGTTCGTCAAGCGATGCAATGCGTCTGTGTGGGGTGTCAAGGCTGCTGCATCTCCATTTCCACTCCCTACTGACTGAGATGACAAGCTCTTCGATACTGCAGCTGAGTTGACCTTCTTGCCCCCGGAGAGATTCCCACCAAAGAGCAGCATTCCAGCCGTGCGAGCAAGTGTTTCAAAGCCCGTAGGTGTCGTGTCTTGTCTGAATTTCCCAGTCGACTCGTATATATAGTGGTTCTCGATCTCATGAACCTCCATCATCGTCACATCCGTTACGAGAGTCCCAACAATACTCATGCTACGCACCAAAACTAGCTTCATGAAGATTTTCCTGTGCTACTCCTACCAATAATACGCCCGGTCCACGGCTGCTCTTCATGCCAGCACCTGCGCGTGTGCCTATATAAACTAGCTGACACTTTCTGCACAGACACCGCTGTCGTCGTCGTCGTCGTGCCCGGCTCCTTCCACGCTAAATCTCAGAACTTGAAGTGGACGAGCATGAGCGTCGCCGCCATGCTGAGGAACACGTGCGAGAGCGCGTTGTGGTTGAACTTGTCCTTGCTGGGAGCCCATACGAGGCCCTGGATGAGGCCGCCCACGAGCTTGACGCCGTACACGAGCAACTCGTTGCTCGAGTGGCTCCACTCCCAGTTCCACGTCATGAAGCAGGCGATGGGGCCGAAGACCATGACGGGGATGAAGCCGGCGAAGAGGAACACCGTGTGCATGCTGACGCTGGCCCAGACGGCCAGCACCACGTAGAGCACGGCGGCCAGGCCGATGATGGAGTAGGCCCAGGCCTCGGGCAGGTGGCGGCTGGCGGCCAGCGACAGCAGCGCGAAGTTGGTGAGGATGGAGCAGGCCAGCACGACGCGCCAGAGCGCGTCGATCATGTTGTCCACGGTGGAGCGGCTGAGGCTGACGCCGAAGATGCGCGCCGTCTTGACCAGGTGCTTCTCCTGCTTGTGCGCGATGTCGCGCATGGCCTCGAAGGCCACGTGGTGCAGCAGGCCGCCGAGCGCGGCCGAGATGCCCAGCGCCATGAAGTACATGAGGTACCAGGCCAGGTCGCCCTTGTCCGTGGCGGCGAAGAGCCCGATGTACACGGCGAAGGCGAAGCACTGCACGGCCAGCAGGTAGTCGGTGATGAAGCAGGCCGGCTGCGCGTCCCACTCCTCGCCCGTGGTGGAGCGGTAGGCCCAGAGCGACCAGTTCTCGAGCCCCGTCACGGCCTGGCGGCAGGCCTGCGCCACGGTGGCGGCGGTGGCGGACGCCGTGCGCTTGCGCTGCGCCAGCGCGCTCTGCTGCTGCTGCGTCTGCGTCTGCACGTCGGCGCTCATGTCTGCGGTGGTCAGTTACGACGTCTGCCTGCGACTTGTGCGTGTGGTGGAGGCGGCGGATTTGATACTGAAAATACGCTCGGAAAACGGGCGGCTCCAAGCCGAAGGGGCTCAGACCAATCACGTGCGGCCGAAAAGGGTCAATGCGACACCATCGCGTGTGTAGGTTCACAATCCCAGCCGAGGACGAACTGCGCTTCCGAGCAGGTTCGGTCACGAACCACCTGTCGGACGCAGGGCCACCTCTCGAGGAAGTTGTTCCGCGCGCCGTCTATGAGAGTGTATGGCAACGCGCCCGGCCGCATTGCCGCGAGCTGGACGTAGGGCGAGTTTTCGGTGGTCCCCAGCGCTGGAGTCAGCGTCCGTTTTTATAGGGCAAGTTGAAGCGAATCTAAAGATGCTGGACAATACAGTTGCTGCTGCGGCAATTGATGGACACCAGCCAACGCACATGGCTGCTTTTAGTGCATCAACGCTTTGGTACAACATCAAGTCACGGGCGGATCTGCTGGTAGCTGTAGCACTTGCGGCGGCGCTGCAGCCGCGCTAGCAGCACGCTGCACGCGAGCGCCACGGCCGACAGCGCAATGGCCACGACGAACACGGGCCCGAAGCACTGCGTGCCAAAGCACTTCTCGACGCCGTCGACGGTGCGCGTCGCTGCCGAGTGCTGATACACGTACGAGGCCAGCGGGCTGAAGAAGAGAGGGTACCCGATGCAGTTGGCGAGACTCAAGAGCCCGAAGTTCTTGCCGAAGTGCTGCAGACCGAACTCCTCGCGGATGATCACCGGGAACGTGCCGAACATGACCCCCTCCGAGAAACCCGCCATGGCTACAGGCAGCAACAGCCACCTCGGCGGCACCGAGAGGAAGACAGCCTGAGTGATGGCCGTGAGCAGTGCGGAGACACCAGCGAAGTACGCGCGCGGGTATCGCGTCAACAAGAGATCTGAGACGGCGCCGGTCGCGAGGCGGCCCAGGGTGTTCACGATGGAGAACAGCGCCACCATGAGCGGAACCTGCTCCACTGGCCCATTCAGCGACTCCACGATGAAAGATACATTCGACATGACCAGCAGCCCGGCGCCAATGACAATCATTACAGGGATGAAGAGCATCCAAAAGCGCATGTCCGTCAGCAGCGCCACGCCCGTGATATCGTCGGGCTTTTCACTAGCAGCTCCATTCACCTGTCCATCCGACGAAATGTTCATGCTGCCAAGACCGAACTCGATGCTTCCAGACCTCCCTTTCTTAGTGATGCCTTCTTCGCACGGATGTTGGCGAACGAACACGCACCAGCCGAAGACGCAAGCAACAATCAGGTAGTTCCCCACGAACAGGAAGTAGCTCGGTACGTCGCTGCTGTTGAAGCCCTCGTGGAACACGAACGCGAAGAAGGCGCCTCCACAGCTGTACGCCGACGTGAGCGCTGCCATGACCTTGCCGCGGTTGGCGTCTCCAAACAGCGACTCGTTGGGCACGATGGACGAGAAGACGCAAAACGAGCTCAGCAGTCCGAACAGCAGCATGGCGCTCCCCATTCCCAGCGGACTCAGGCTCTCGGGCGCGAACTGCAGCACCGAGAATATGGCCAGATGAACTACCAGCATAGCGCTCCCGCTCAGCAGCGCGCTCGTGTACGGCCCGAGTCGGTCGAAGATCACGCCTGAAAAATAGGATAGGTAGGTGCCGAGCATCGTCATAGAGGAGACCATGGAGATGTCAGCCTGCGTGAAGTGCAGCAGCGTCTTGAGCTGCGCGTTCCACGCCGAGAGCGCGTAGGTCGACCCCACGCCGAGCATGAGCAGCACGCCGGCGAGCAGGCTGCATGACCGGCGGAGCAGCGACGGCGACGGCGCCATCAGTACTGTAGTACTGATTCAGTACGCCACGTACACTGCAACAGGGGTTTATTTTCTCCAATGAAAAGCTTGGCTTCCAAACATGGCTACACTGTCAAATGGCATATCTTCGAGCTGCATTACGTTAAGCGGACGTAGCTCTGGCGCGCCGCGAACCGGAGACTCGCCGCCAGCGACACTACGCTGAGCGCTACTACCAGCAGGAACACGGGGCGAAAGCACTCGTCGCCGATGCACTTCTGGACGCCGTCCACGCGCTCAGCCGACAAGCTGTACACGAAGGAGCCCACGGGGCTGTAGAACAGCGGGAACCCGAGCGCGTTGGCCACGCTCATGAGACCGAAGTTCTTACCGAAGTGACGCGCACCGAAGGCCTCGCGTGTCAATACCGGGAAGGCCGCGAACATGACGCCGTCAGCGATGCCTGCCAGCGTGATGGGGACGACCAGGAACGCGCGCGGGATGACCAGGAACAGCGTGTGGATCGCGCCTACCAGGACGGAAGCCATGCTCACAAAGTAGATGCGAGGGCAGCGATCCAGCACGCTGTCGGAAACGATGCCAGCCACGACGCGGCCGCAGCAGTTGCCGACGGAAAACAGCGCCACCATCGTCGGGATCTGCTCCATTGGGCCGCCTAGAGACTCCACGATGAACGCGATGTTGGACATGATAAACAGCGACGACCCCACCAAAATGAACACGGTAGCGAACAACAGCCAGAAGCGCGAGTCGGTCAGGATCTCGTGGCCCGTAATATCAGGCTGCACTGTAGGAACCAGCATGCAATTAGCGCCGAGGTCCACACTCGCAGCCGCCTTCTGGACGACTGTGTCCGGCGGCATGAATTCATCCAGGGCGTGAATCGGTGGGGCCGCTGCAACCGCGTGCGCCGGATCTTCTTTGCCGGGCCGATACAGCGTAACCCATGCCACCAGGAATACTGCAAGCATCAAACACCCCATGAAGCGGAAGTACAGCGGCACCTGCCCATCGAAGTAGTGCTTGTAGAGCTCGGCGAAGAGCGCCCCGCCAGCGCTGAAAGCCGCGAACTCCAGTGCCATGATCTTACCGCGGTGCTCAGGCCCGAAGAGGTCTTCGTTGGGCCCCAGCGCCGCGAAAACGCCGAAGTTGGTGGCCTGGCCGAGCACCGCAAAGGCGACGCCCACGCCGAGCGGCGTCATGGCGCCGGGGAACGCAATCAGGCCTGCGTACAGCCCCGTGTAGATGCCGGCAAGCAGGAGGCCGCCCAGCAAGACGCTGTGGTGGGCGCCAATGCGGTCGAATATGTAGCCAGGACTCACGGAGAAGTAGGCGCCGAACGAGGCCATGGAGCACACGAGCGAGATGCCCGCCTCGGAGAAGCCCAGCAGTGCGCGGAGCTGCGCGTTCCAGACGGAGATCGAGTGGTTCGAGCCCACGCTCCCCATAAGCAGGAGCCCGGCCAGCACGCTGGCGAGGCGGCGGCATCGGTCCCAGTCGCACTGCGTCGGCGCCATCGCAGAAGCTTGTGGTAGTGTACGTCAGACGGCCAGTGATTGGCTAGCCGCTTGGTCCAGGTGGGAATTGCTGCATTGGAGACTGCAGCTCGAGCTCAGCCCCGCTCGATGCTACCAACCCAGTGCTTTGTGCAAACTAGACAGTATCTAAGGTCTACGGCGCGCTCGGTACATTAGCGCTCAAGAGTGGGTATCCTTACACGCCTTGGGCGTACAGTATAGAAGTGCTGTGGCGTGACTGGTGAGGTGCTAACGAAGCTCTTTGCCTTCGGAGCCCACATCAGCACCACAGGATGAGGATGCGCAAGTTTGTTTACCGCAAGTGCTCTGTTGGTGCTGCTAATGCATTTGCTTGCTGGCGACATGTGCTGGCAGGTTATACATGCCTCACGCCGGAGACATCAAGGAAATCCTTCCAGTCAACGAAAGTGGCCGCATAATCTCGGAGGCACGAATGAACACACTGCAAGTGTCCGCCTGCAACACAGTGGCATGATGGCATTACACGCCGAGGATCAATTAGTTCTCGTCGAGAACTTCTCGAACCCCGAACTTAGCTAACAAACAGGTGGTAAGGAAATGCCAGCGTAGTTGAAGCGGGCCGCACTCAAGGGGTACTGTAGGCTCGTGTAGGTCTGTTTTTCCTGAAAATGACGAGCTGGTTACTTACGATTCTATAACTTGAATCACTGCGAGAACACATAGTGTTAGTTTTAGATATGACCCCAAAACAATTCTATAACCGCATGCACCTTCGAAACCGAAACGTGTCCGAACAAGACAGGGCGGACCATCAGTTCAGAAAACGTCCAACTAAAATCCCCGCTTAAGTAAATGTCAGCGCGCTACACGTGTCGCCGCGCCCCACGAACACCCGTTCCCTTGAACGCGATTGCCTGCAGCCATTTCCCCACTCCTATCTCCGAGGTGCAGAGTTCAATTGTTGAGGCCGACGCCCCGCTTCTCCTCGCGGCCTGGGCCACAAAGTCCCCAAGCGAGAACGATTTGCCCAGCCTTCCATTACTTAATCGACATAGCGCCAAACCGTGGGACCTATTTGGGCCAATCCTCACCTAGCCCCAGCCCCAAGTACGGAGGTGTGTCGTCGTCGGCCAGATGGGCCAGGAAGCCAGCACAGGCGAGCACCGACTGGCGGCCCCGGGGCGCGCATTGCTCCACCTCCCGCCCGCCGTGCGCACTCCATCCCGCCCGCTTCTCGTCGCCATGAAGGTCGGGCGCGACAGCCCCTCGCGGCTGCGGCAGGCCGCGGGCCTCCTGCTCGCGACGAGCGCCTTGGCCTCGGCCAACACGGCGCCCTCGCTCTACGGTGCGTCGCCCTCCCAACAGCCTGATGCGCATCAATTCAATGGGGTTTAATAATAATACGTTGGCATGGCAGACTACAAGTACGACGGCACCACGACCTACTGCTACTGGATGGACCAGGGCATGCAGGTGTCCAACTTCGACTTCGCCTACGTGCTGCAGGAGGGCACGGACTCTGAGTGCCCGCTCACCGTCTCGCTCGAGCAGGCCACGACCGGCACCATCCTCCCGGGCAGCGAGGTCGAGTACGCCTTCACGGCCACGCTCAACCTCAACGACAACGCCTTCAACCTCACGGAGCTGCAGACCACCGTGCCCGACCCCACCACGGGGCTCCCCATGCAGATCGGCCACGCCAACATCCACACGTGCTCGCGCTCCACCGTGTGCGACATCTTCCGGACAGGCTCCAACCGCAAGATTGCGGACCAGGAGACGTCCAACTTTACTAGCGCAGGCACGGCCAGCTTCCGCCAAAAGATCACGTACACCAGCTCAGGCGAGCGCAACGTGTTCGCGCACATCATCCTGCCGCCCAAGGACTACCTCCAGGAGAGCTACCACTTCATCACGTTCATCACGACCAACGTGGAGGCCAGCACCTCCAGTGTGGCTGACGAAGGGAGCTCAGGCATGTCGACTGGCGCGACGGTGGCCCTGGTCCTCGGCGGAGTAGCGGTCGTAGTCGCAGTGATTATCTCGGTGGTGTTCTACCGCCGCAAGCGCCGGCCCGGTGACGGCACCGACCACTTCCGCAACAGTGGCTTCGGCCTGCCAGCATCATACGTCGCGAACAAGTCCAAGTCGCACCTGGACTGGAATGCTGAGCCGGAGGCACGTGTGGCGCCGCCCGGTTCTGGCTGGAAGGACAATTACGCTGCTGGAGACCATTCCCAGGTCTCTCGTGGCCCTGGACTCAATGCCAGTGCTCTTGCCTTTAATACCGATCGTCTCAGCCGCCAGAACAAAACAGCGTCGTCGTCAGGATCGCTCCACTCGAGTCGTGGCCCTGCTGATTCGGGTATGATGTACAACAACTACGAGACCCCCATGCAGCGGTCCGCCAACAACTACGCGGGCGATGCTTTTAACCGGTCGCAGTCGATGTACCCCGACGATTCCATGTACGATGACGGAGAGTCCAGGATTGTCGAAGAGGACCCCAACCTCGAGTATGGTCGCACCCCAGACCTCGAGACGTTCGGCATTGGGGGCGTGCAGGGACCCTCCTTCGAGAGTGAGACCTCGATGGGCACGTCTTTCGAGTACAACTCGGACGACTCGCATTTCACTCAGCCTACTTTCAACCCGCTCCTCAGTGGTTACGGCCGCGAGTCCGACATGTCCAGCATGGGGGGAACCGACGAGTACAACATGTATGAGCAGCCTCGCACGCGTGGTAACACATTGGACGCAATGCTATCAAGAGTGCCTGGCGACCAAGGAAGCGAGAGTGGCGATGTTCGTGACGGCTCGGTATCTTCGATTGGTACGGTAGACTTTACGCAAGATGAGCCTTCTGTTCGTTCCGCGAAGCCGATCACGTTCGAGCCTTTGGACGAGACCTTAACATTGTCCGGCTACGGAGGAGCGAAGGAGGGAGACCCCAACCTTGCCAAGTCCGGCGAGTTTGCCAATACCAACTCGAGTGAGAACACTGAATTTGTTCTCCGCGACAGCAACGTCGATTTCCCGACGTCCAACACCAACGCGGACTTACCCAGCACCACTGGATCAGCCGAAATCGACGGCAACGTGAAGTTCGACAATACAGTCACTAGCGACATCGTTTCCACCGGTTTTGGTGCCTCTGGTACTACCGACATCGTCAGCAACGCCGATTTCGAGGCCAACAGCAAGGCCGAAAGTCACAGCGACTACGACGAAGGCAGCAGCTTTAGCAGCGGAATGGAGGGTTCGAGTTTCAACTCTGATCTGACCGGTAGCAGCTATGGCGCTGGTTTGACCGGTTCAAGTTATGGTACGGGCGGGACCGGCAACAGCTACAACACCGGCCTGGAAGACTCGGCATTAGATGCGACCAAGGCGAAAAATGGTCTCAACGACACGCAGTCTACGTACGAATTCGATGACAAGTCCTTCCGTGCTTCCGGCTCGTTCACCACGACAGCATCAGATGATGATCCGACGGCTGGCGAGGGTCTCCGCCCGAGACGCGTGTCTTCAGCCGATGGCGAGAGCTACGAATTCTAGAACTCCCGGCTTGGGTAACTAGATAGATTTTGTAATCTCGTTTGTTGATGCGTTCGTTTGCGTGGTGGAAGACAGGGACTCGCTTTCTGTCACTTGGATAAAGGACGGAACAGCAAGGCGCGCAGGAACGCCTGCGGCGCGCATTTTGCTGGTTCGGCGGTGACCTGATTCAAGTGCGCATCGTCAACACCTGGACATTACGATGTGGAATATGGAGACGACAGCGCCGTGGCATACTTTATTTTTTTGGTCTACGCGAGGGTACTTCAGCTGGTCAAGCTTTGCACTTTGGTCCAGGGGACCATGGTTTGGAAGCATGAAGGTGCATGTGAGAACCCAGGCATTACGCTAGTCGTATTTAAAAACCTTTTTGAAACACGAAACACGTGAACCATGAGCAAGGCAAGCTTGATTGCCGTAAGGTGCCATTGCAGTACCCGCACGCATTTGCACTCCCAGATATAGAGAATTCATAAACGGGTTCGACGCTGCAGGGTTCATGAACCCTGCAGCGTCGATCACGCTGTTAGCGCCCCCACTATAAATACTGAGTTTTTCCTAGGTGCGCATGTCTTGTAGACGATTGCGTTTGCTGAGATAGTGGTCACAGCACTACAACCGTCCAACGCAAACACTCAGTTGCCAAGGAGGGCGCACAGCGTAATGTGGGCGAGCGAAGTTGCCTCACATTCTGAGGTGAAGGAATCGGAGGTTCAACAAGGAGAGTCAGCACCTTCCGCTGCGTCGAGACCAAGTGTCTCTGCTTCAGGGTCACGAGGGGCTTTCAGTTGTCGGCGGTGGCGACTGCTGTCGGGAAAGCCAAGCAAAGACGACGCTACTTTAGATAATAGAGACTCCATGCATAAACCAAGCTTGGTTGTGACTGAAGCCGTGCAGCGTCCAACGACAGCTAATGTCGATTCCAAGGATTGGGCTTCAGCAGCGACGCCATTTGCAGCATTTCTACCACGGGACACCATCGTCCCAACAATTTCACGTAAATCGGTGGCTGCTGTAGTCTTAACTTCAGCATGGCCACCGGAGAATACCACGCAATGGGATCGTGAAATGACCATTTGCGAGCGAAAACATGTCAAGGCTATGGGGAGAATGGCGACGAGAATTTATCGTGGCAGAGGTGTAGGAGAGGATCCATCAGAGCCTTCCAGAAGACGGAAAAATCGCGAAAAGCAGGCCCTGAAAGACCAGATCTACTTGCCTGTATTATGCCACGCACGAGCTGGAGGGTCTCGCGATTTAACACCTCGGGTATCCAAGTCAGCTCAAGCGTCACCAGTACGTGAAATTTCTACTCAAGGCACTGAAAACGCAATTGAATTGCCGACTGCCTTGGCAGGAATGAAGCTTTTATCATCACAGCTCGACGAACTTCGTGCAGGTCTTGATGCACCGTCGAGACAAACAGAAAGGTTAGCACAGTGCATGAGAGCGTATTGCCGCCCCATCCAGACATCTCGTATCTGTAGAATTGGGCCACCTGATAGCGGTAGCAGCTCCAGCAGCCTCGAAACACTTTTATTGCGCGTGTTAGAACGGCCTCCAGCATGTCCCGACGGGTACCAGGCTGACCAGGAAGCAAGCACAGTCGACTCCAGCGATGGAACCACAACAAACTCACTGGATAGCAGAAGTACCAATCCCAGTGAAGACGATTTGCTGTTTCTGCTTAACGCACTCGACTCCACCAGTCAGGCTTCTTCTCAAGATGATTTTTCTGGTCGTTTGGGCTTGGCCAACAGCGTCACAACTTCGGAGCTTACAGCTAGCGGGGATCGAAAGTGAATATGGTGATGTTGGCCAACGTCATGAAGTATACGACAAGTAAAATGGCCAGACCGCATTTTCCTACGAAGAGCCATCCAATTTTATATACTCTAACAAGGAGTCGCAGGTTACCCGGATGCAGGATGATGCATCGAACCCCGTTCGGTCGATGCAGTGGCCAAATAACGAGCAGCCCATCATGTCAAGGAATCGAAAGCAAAAGCCTGCAAGTGCCTACCAGTATTACCAGAAATTGGTCCAGGATTTTGACTCTCTTGAGCGAGAAATGGAGAGCCACCAAGAGGAACAATGCGAGCTGGAGGCTCAGCTGGAGCGTGCCCAGGCTAAAATCCGAGCGTCAAAAGCTGAGGACCAGCAACTTCAACAGGCTCAATGGGAGCGAGAACGTGATCGGCAACTGGAATCGTTTCTCCAGCAGCGCTCCACACTCGACACACTTCGGGCTCAAACAGAGGCTTTGGAAGCCCAGGAACTACATCTTCAAGCTGAGATGGAAGTGCTTCGCGAGAGGCAACAGGAAACGAGTAAAACTGAAGCACGTCGAATCCGCCGACTTGTTCATGAGCGAACAGCGCTGCTCGAGGACGAACTTGCTAAAGGGAAATTGGATTTGGATTATATTGCCCAGGTCGTCTCCTCTACTTGCCGCCGAGAGCTGAAGCAGGAGGCTGAGCGAGAGACCAACCAAAACGCTATGTCATCTGTGAAAACCCTCGTTAAGGATGTTCAGGACCGCAGACAGCGGGACTTCGAGACGGCTGAAGCTAACTTTCAAGCCCGCATGCGCTCTTTTCAACTCGAGAAAGAGGCTTTAGCTAAGAAAGCAAATGAACTGCGAGTGACGAAGCAGCGAGCGCTCCAGATCCTCTCCCAGAACCA
The DNA here is from genome assembly GCF_018691715.1 of Phytophthora cinnamomi. Classification (NCBI taxonomy): domain Eukaryota; phylum Oomycota; class Peronosporomycetes; order Peronosporales; family Peronosporaceae; genus Phytophthora; species Phytophthora cinnamomi. The sequence goes on from NW_027150933.1 coordinate 937,189, forward strand.
ACAACAGGTGATTAAAGTTTTTTTCGATACACAAGTTTCTCAGAACCGCGAAGAGAAAGCACCGATAACACCAACCCTTGATTTTGGAGAGATTTTACAGTCTCTCTATCAGAGCGGTGCGCAGGTGGAACACATCCAGACAATCGACTCAGAAAGAAACTCGGACCGTCGAGAACTTATAGGCGCGCTACAACAAGCACGTGCGACATTGGAGCACGGAAACCAACGCGTTGAAGCCATCCAGAAGAGCCTCTTGGACCGTAAAACAGAAGCACAAAAGCTGGGCATCACAGTCGAATCGTCCGAAACTACCGGATACGATGGTGTATGGGGGATTGAGTCGTACGCCCCGCGGCAGTTTGAGACGGTTTACTTTGTACGAGGCCTGATATTTTCTTGTATGGATGCTGCTATAGCTGAAGTCAGGACTCAGCCCGCGAAAGAACTTCTTGAATATGAGGTAAAACGTTGGAGCGATACACATTTCAGTGTTGAACAGGACCGCGACCGCGAAAGAGTTCTCCAATTTGCAAGGCAAACACTTGCTAATCTGATGGACGAGGTGATCACTGAGATCTCTGAAGATCTTCGATCGGAGTTTGAGTCTAGTGCTAATTGCGTCCGAAGTGTTGTTACGACCGCAATCAAATCTGCTCTGTTTCCGAATCGATTACATAAGCTTGAATCTCTACATACCAAGAAAACGATCACCAAATCTCACACCGCTGCTCCTGCTTCAGCTAGTCCACCCGCTCTACGATCGTTGTTGTTTGAATCATCTTTTGATCATCTACGGTCCCTCCGGAATCGGCGAAATGATTCAAGCTCCACAACGATTCTGCACCGAACTTCATTACCGGTGATCCAGCGGGAAACAGCAAAGACAGTTATTTCTTCTCCAGTGACAACGAACCCTGCAAAGAAAACATTTAGCCTGTTCAGTTCGTCAAAAGGAGCTGAAAAAGTATCGAAAACAGAAGTCCTAACTGATACACACAGCTCCACAGCTGCAGGTGTGAAACCAAGCAAACTCGAGGACATTCCATTTTTTTCTATATGTCCTCCCACACCCCTACCGTCATCTGCTAAGCTGGCTATCAAGTTTTGGGAAAACGATCCGCACCTTCGGTCGCAAACAATTGTAGTGCCGTCGTCACTTGGATGTTCTTCATGCGTACAAGTATCCCCACACGGTGACCTGCTCATTTGCGGTACCACCGAAGGTGAACTAATAATCTGGGATCTGCTGCCTGATCAGCCAGCAATTTTGTGTACATGGTCACCTCCAAAGGCTGAGCGCTCGCGAATTATTCGGGTTGTCCTGAGTGCAGATTCACAGGTTGTGATGGCATTTTTCAGGCGCCGAACTGTCAGCGTTTTTGCTATCAATTCGGCACGTATCACCACGGTTTCACAAGCAAAGGCCAAGCAAGCCACGCACTCTGAAGATTGTTTTCCAGTTGAATCCTCGAAGTTCAAGCCCCGCAATCTAGAGGTTTTAGTGCAGCTTTCAGTGGCTGACGCACTTGCCGAACTGCCATTTTCACGTGATCTTTGCGAGCGTGCACCAAATGCAGTTGCAAAGAATTCTGCCCGCGTTTGGTCAGCCGCTGAATTATGTAGCGGGTCTTTCTTCGCCACATCTTCATTAACAGGTATCACAACGTGCAGTACCAGCATACTATTCGGAGCTTCCACGGGCGACCTGCTGAAATTGAACTTGCAACCGCAGCGAGCAAGCAATGACGCATGGTTGCACAGCATTCAGGCCACTTTCGACTCGCCAAGTTCGGAAGACAATGAAGCCCTTGATACGAAGAGCATCCGACGCGAATTTTTCCGCGGTCACCGGGGAGCTGTGGTTTTCGCGTCTTGCATACATCGGGAATTGGAAGCGCCTGAAGTTCTGAGTGTTGACCAAGACGGCGTGGTATGCATCTGGAAATACATAGCTGAAGAATTTAGTGGATTCGGGTGGTTTAAGCCCACTTTGAGGACACGTCTGGAGCTTTCGTCCGACTTCACCACTTCCACAGCAATAGCGTCCGTAGTTAGTGCTTCAAAACAACTTCGACCGAAACAAACTTCATCAGTGCCCGACAAATTTCCTGGTGTATTGAATGGAGAGGTGCTGCAAGTTGGTTTGACGCCCGACGATTCACGGCTTGTTTTCATGATATTCTATGGAGACCAAACGAAGAAAGAAGTCACAGGAACTCTTCGCTTCTTACAGCTTCTCACTATTTCCATGCAGTTGGATCGAGTGCAATTGGATGTGAACTTTGTTGGAGGTAATGGGGTACCTCGATTCGCGGTGACTACAAATTTTCTGTTCTTGTTGGCAAACAACCGTGTTCGAGTGTACACTTTACGCGCAGGCAAAGAAGCGCGCGATCCCATTGCACTCTCCGCTTCGGGTAAGCAGCAACTTGCATTCAATAGTATCAGTTGTACTACGACTTCCAGTTTCAGCGTGACGGACAATCTTGGATCAACGAAATTAACAAGTAGGCGGAACACAGACCCAACCACCATAACCTTGGTTGTGTCTGGAGATCAGCACTCACGCGTTATCGTTCTCTCGTTCACTTCTTCTGCCCCACAAAAATCTGTAATGACAGCCAACGCCAAACGTGAACGTTGAGTCAAAATTTTGCCAACAGACTCTATTTTCTGTGCCACTCACGACGACCACGCAGTCAGCTGGCATTTGTATAGGAGTCCTGGTGTCTGTGCGTATTGTGATTGAAAGTCGCTGACCATGATCAGTCGAATGTAGTCGGCCACCTCTAATGGAGTGGATTCAGCGTTCATGTCGTTGAAGAGAAAGAAAGTCGTATTGGCAGACAACGACAAGCACAGTCCATGCGAAAATACTTGTCCAAGCTTCGTTTCCACGCCCTTCAGTGCTTCTGGTGACTCAGTTATCACGTTCACTGCAAGAATACCGTGTGAGGTAAGTAGACGTTTTGCCGTATACAAGAAGCTCGACTCCAGCATGGCAAGCGGTGGCGCTCGCACACCATTGCAGCCGTCGCCAGCCTCAACATCCAACACGACCATGTCAAATTCACTACCTTGTTTCTGCTTTGCGAGGAACTCTTCGCCCATCTCTTCGTGAATCACAAGCCTTGGGTCATGCTTTAGGGCTGCCCCAACGCCGAAGAAGCGTTTAGCAACCGCGTTTACCTGACTACTTGGCTCAACAGCATCGAGTCGTCCCAGCTCCTCCGACGCATAATGTTCCAGAATAAACAGTGGCAAGGCACATGCTCCTGCACCTAGCACAGCCACTCGCAAAGGTAGTGGCCACAGATCGCGCCGGGGTAGCCATGCAAGAGGCATGCACAAAGCTCGGTGGACATCGAGAGTCAACGTACTTCTGTCAAATTCCGGCTCCGACTCGGAGTTTTCGTCAGGCATGCTGACAAGCGCAACCTCACTTTGAGTCAAACGCAGGCGGTTGTTGAACACGAAACTGCGCGTGGGCTTCGACGAACCATCAAAGAGACTGTCCAGAACAGTAACCTCGTCGTCACTGAAGACAACGCGTCTCGAAAACTTCGCGAAGAATTCAGCCTTGTACTGCGCGACAAACTCCAGCTCCACTTCTCGCAAGTCGCTCAGCATCTGCTGCAGCTCGTCGTACGTGTAGTTCTCGCCCGACCGATGAATCTAGCATGCAATACAGACGCTCTCATTAAACCCTCTTGTTATTTATCTCACCGAAAATCCATACACAAACCTACATCGTGCAGAATCGTCTCCGGCATGACGTCGTCAAAGGAGTAGACCGGGATATCCTCCCCTTCCTTCTCTTCTTCTGTTACGTGGATGCCTTCACAGTCCGCAGCCGCCAGCTGCCAGTCATAATCGGATACAAGATGCTGCGGCCACCACGGAAACGTGCGACACTGCGTCGGCCTCGCTGCAGCAAAGACCCCACAAGCAGTCAACGACAATGAGTTGCCAACCCCCGCTGCCAAGAGAAACAGAATACTAATAGGAAGTTTAATCGGAGACCTTGGTAGACAGAACACTTGGACCCCCGCAAGAAAATGCACTGGCGATCGTCGGGTGTCTGCTTGAGCACTAGTTGCGTTTCCTTTTGTCCATCGACGTCCTCCTCCACTGGACGCGTGTAGCTGCGCCTGAACTCGGCCACCGACAAATCCGTGGCTGCGGCCAGCTCCTGCAGCTCACGGTCGTTCACGCGCACGCGGCCGCCGCTGCCTGTGCAGCACTTGCCGCAGCCAGTGCAGCGGAAACGCAGCCGCACTTCCTCACGACTTGTCGACCAGCTCTGCAGGCCACGCGCGCGCCGCTGCGAATGGGACAGCTTGAGCCATTGACGCATTTGTCAAATATTTGTTTTCCTACCGTATTCCTTATGTGCTTGCTGACTGATTCATTTTACTGACAAATCTAAGTAGCCAATCAAATTCGAGTGTTGATTGTACAGTTTTACTTTATGTGCTTGCTGACAGCTCAGCTCAACCACAAATTTCTCACTTGCAATTTCGACATAAGCAGCGCACAGCCGACGGCATGAAGCGGAAACCACCAGGACGCAGCCGCGTGACTGGCACCGGCCGAAAGGAGCCGAAGCATACTCGGGACTCCTTCACTAAGAGTGAGAAGCTGGAGATAGTAAGATTCTTTGCTAACAACAAAGTCGACGCTACGCTAGACAAATACTTTCCTAAGCGAGACAAATTATGGCAGGCACCGATTTGCAGCTGTATGCGAACCCGACCGCGTGGTGGAACGCCGACATCCACATGGAGTTTATAAAGGGCAACTTCGGATCTCGTCCCCAGCCTAGGCAACCTATTCTACTGCTGGTCGACGATTTTTCCGGACACTGGACGGCGGAGGTGAAGGCCTACGCAGCGTCAATTGATGTGCATCTCATGAAGGTCCCACCTTCGTGTACGGCGGTGTCGCAGCCTGCCGATATCGCGTGGAACAGACCTTTTAAAAGCTACCTACGTACTGCGTGGGTTGAGATGCTACGTGAGCAGCTTCGAGCGCACACTGGGCAAGGTACAACCTTCAAAATGAAGGCTCCGGGGCGGGCGCTGGTGTGCAAGTGGATACAAGAGAGCTGGAGTGGTTTAAGCCGCACGACAATTCAGCGCGGCTTTTCCAAGGCACACCTTCTGCCGCCAATCCCACCGTCGAACGCTATGCAAGATGGGCCTGCTGCTCCTGACGTTTTAGATGACGCCGCTGTGGCCTTCTTGAGGGAGTTCAGCATGGTAGATGAGACTGTAGGCGATCTCTCGTCTGACGACGACTTAGATAGCGATGATGGCGACGAGATCGACGAGTGGTAAGCGCGTAATACAATTTTCCGTTTGATGACTACTGTTACATTTGTCTACTGTTGCATTTGTCGAAGATTACTGTTGATCAATGTTTGGACGACAAGTTGCAAATCATGCAGATGCATGTCAGCAAGCACATAAGGAATACGGTACTCAATTGTCATGCCTGCACATTCTGCTCACACAATTTTGTATATATAACGTAAAAATTCTGTTTGTGAATTGTTGCGATAGCAATAGTGGCTGGTCCACCTTGGCCCCATCTCCAGTGCTCCTGAGAACGCAATACTCAGATTAATACATCACGTCGCAGGGTAGAAATGAATCATTGCATTATTGCCATTAATTGCTGCCAATTCGTGCACGCACCTGCTCGACCGTATTCACGTCCCACAAGTCGCGGTTGTACTGCAGGCACATCAACATCGCGAGCTTGGCTGGGGAGAGGCTCTTTCACACGTCCGAGAGCACCAGCTTTGCCGCCGAAATAACCTCTCGCACTCGTTGGATGTTGGCGGGAAGTATGCAACGTCCACACAGTGCGAGCGCTTCGGCGCCTTCCTCTTGAACGCCACCTTGACGATGGAACTGTTGCCGTCCTCCCAAGCTGGCGCCGTTTCGAGAGCGGTCGATCTAAAACCGTCACAGACACTTTTCAGCGATCGTCAACGCCTCTCCGAGCTGAAGCTTGACGAGGCCTTGTTCTAAATGGGGGTTGTTGACGATCTGGGCCGTTGTGGCAAGTGGTGCCTTGAGCGCCGGGTACTCCTTGACGACCTGGTCGAACAGACGGCGCACAGCGGACATAGTTAGCGTAGACTTCTGCAGCGCTTGGGTAACACCCTCGAAATAGATAAGGTCCTTCCCCAAGGCCTTGACTCGCTCGTGCTCGGTACGCCGCAGAGGCAGAGACTGAACATCGTGTTCGACCAGAAGGTCGTGGCCCAGCTGGATTATGGCGAGCTGGAGTTTCACATAGCGCGCTACCATATCGTACGTACTCGGCCACCTGGTGTCGTTCCTTAGCAGAGGCGACAGGCGGGAGACGCGGCGAAGCACAGCACGTCCCTTGATTGTTCGAAACTTGGGCATCAACGCATGAACCTTGGCAACGAGCTCCTCTTTGATCTTCATGGAGTCCTTCACCGCCAGATTAAATCTGTGGCAAGCACATCCGGTGAAGAGGACGGCCCCTTCCTTCTTACCAATGTGCTGATTCACAGAGCAGTTATCTCCCATCAAAAGCTCGACCACGCTCCAGGGTTTGATATAGCTCGACAATGTGTCCGCGATCAAATCATGCTGACTCTGCGCGCCAAGATCTTCCTCAACTTCTAAAGGAGAGAACGCGCCAGCTGCAGGAAGCGGCGCGACGAACACTCCAGGTCATCGAAATACTCGGTACCGACGCCCCCACCTCAATTACCGGTACCGAATACCGCGAATACCGCGACATAGTGACGGTTATCGCTTGACTAGCCTGGCCGAATGCAGCTAGGAGCTCGCGAGCGACGCGAAGCTCTAGCAGCTCGAAGATCGGTCCGATGTGCTTCGAGAGCGTGTCCTCAGACACAAGCGATAGAGCGGTGTTCAGGCGTGTAAACCCGCGCTCTACACACGCGAACGGGAGTCGGTCGCAAACGACCTACTCGATCCATCGGCATCGGTCCCTGATACGCGCGTTAACTAGGTGTAGGTGTAGTGGGTTCTGGCGACGTGATACCTCCTGTGCATCTTGCTCGTAGTTGTCGCTGCGCCGCAGGTGATTCAGTAAGTTCGTGTAGCTGTTGCCCTTCTTATACTGCTTGGCGCAGTTGGTGGACTTGAAGAAGCCGTTGCCGACTTCGCTAAAGAGCATGGGGCATATGAAGGTGAGAGTAGGGAGCGTAGGGACGTAGAGAAGAGTATGTAAATAAGTTGCAGCCGTCCAAAGACGAATTAAATATTAGTGAAGTGAGCTCCTGACTGAGCGGAGGATATGGCTGGTGCAGAGCTTATTACTATGGAAGACTGTATATCATACTAAATACCACAATAACAGCTTTAAGCGGGTCTGAGATAACTGGCTAACAGCGTTTAAGTACACTGTACCAGAGGTCCAAGAGGCTACTTCAACAGCCTACCTGTCTCATTTGATCTCTTTTCTGATGTTGATGGTATACAATTTCACAGATCACCAAAATTGAATGAGTCACTCTTCAGTCACCAAATCGCTGCCGAGGACGCCCGCGTTTGCTGACGCTCATTGGTGCTCGCAGTCCTGCTGCGAGTGAAGGAGCGTCGCACTGGGCACGCCATGGCGCCGTTTTGGATGTCTGGGATTGACAAACGTGCTGTGCTACAGGGAGGACAGAGTTCAGAAGCACGCAGGAAGAGAAAAAAATCGCACAGCGGCCGAGACGCGGGACATGAAGAAGGCCAGAGCGGCCCGTCGCGCTGTGGCTGTCGGCAAATCCGTCCAGAAGCAGGGCCGGGGGGGGGGGCAGGACGAGTGGAGCCACGGGGGCCATCGCGGTGGCGGTGCTGCACGGCGTGGAGCCGCTACAGCCGTCACCTCATGTCACTGAAGTGAGTGAGGTTATTAGTGACAGTGATTGGTCTGCTGCCACAGTAACACTAGCATCACTAACCAGACTGATTCTGACACAGACCAGCCATTGCACGATTCTGCAGCCGACTGGGTATGCATGATATGCACGTTCATGAACTGCGAGGCATCAGCAACGAGTGCAAACTGCAAGTGTGCCAATGCAGCTGTTGTAGTTGACGATGTGGTATGGACCCCACAAGTTTGAGCAAATACTCTTGCTCGCTGGAGTTCGATGTAGCCTGAATAGCCACTTCGAGCTGCCCTGGAGTACGGTGCTGGTGGCCGTGGGCGTACACCCGAGCTGCCATGGCCGACCACACGTTCTCGATAGGGTTGCAGTCGGGGTAGCGGACTTGCCATACCATTGTGCTGACCTCCATTCCCAGCAAGAATTGCGTCGTTTCAACAGAGGCGTGAATTGACGCTTTATCTTGCTGGAATAGGAGCCAACGACATGCTTAGCGTGAGCAAACGGTACCACATACTTAGACACAGTGTAACCGTCGTTGCCAGAATTCTGACGTCCCGCAGGAACGCCAACTTGCTCTTGCCCTCCGCGATGAACGCGTCCTACTCCTTGACACTCCAACCGCCGTTTGGGCGTCGCACGTAGGATTTCCCCTGGCGGCGCATGTCGCGCAAGTAGAACTTGAACCCATCAGATCCATCAAGGTTAAACCTTTTTTGGTTAGTATATTGCCATATTCCTGTGCACATGACGTGTTGTTAGCATCTCTAAAAAATAAATAAATCAATACAGCGTACCAGGATTTAAAATATGGGTTTCAACCCAGTCCATTGTTGCAGCCAAGGGGGGGGGGCGGTTCGTCTTGGTGTATACCGAGTGGTCCCCAAGCTGCGAAACCCGCTGCACCGTTCGCACGGAAGCCATGGGATTGAGCTTCGTCATGCGCTCTGCCTCCGCTTTCGGTCGTCGGCCCGCGCTCTGCCTTGATCGCTGCACGCACACAGGTGCGTGAGCAGCGTGCCTTTCTTGAAATATCGCGAATCAATACTATTCCGTCGTCCAGGCCTGTAATCCGCCAGTACACATCGTCGATGAGGGACTTGACACGGTCTATTCGGAAATGAACGCTGCCAACGCGATGCGCAGTCCCTGCAAGTCTCTCACAGCAACACGTATCGACCATCCATTGTACCATTATACGACAATCACATTTTTAATATAGAATATGTGTTTGGGTTCGCATAAAACGTGAATGTTCCCCCCCAGAAAAAGGGTGTTGTGCTTTTAATTTGTTGTTGCCGCCGAAACCTACAGTCTATATGGCTGTTAAATGGGGAGGTGCGCAGCGCGTACCCCGCTCGTAGAGTGGCAACAGGCAACGCCTGTCTGCCAGTCGGGTTATTCAATAAAGAAAGAAAAAACCTCGTTAAGGTGATAATATTTATCTTAGCAAGTTCGAAAGGGAAATGTTCACATCGTAAGCTGCGATTTGGATAGTACAGACACAGAGCTGCCTGTCATCCTTAGTGCGATAACGACAAGAGGCCGAGGAGCGACCCGTCGAGGACGCAGTCCGGAGACGAGCTCACTTCCTCTTTGCCACCAGGTACCGAGCACGGATATAGAGTAGTAGGCATAGGAATAAGAGGAAAAAGAGTAATATATTGAAGTGAATTATCTACAGTGAAATTTCTGTTCATTTCAAAATTTCATGTAAAATGAGCAAGCCCCAAGTTGGCAAGAGTTCGGTCGACTCGCTGCGGTTCAGCGGAAAGCCTCTGCACTTCGCATCATGGAAGAGCAAGCGAGTCATCCACCTCAAGGCGCTGAGCGGGCAACGCGCACTGGAGGAGCTGCAGCACAAGCGTGCTAAGCCGCAGACTCTGGTCAAGGATTTGCTCGAGAGCAACCTGTAATACCACCACGTCCTCCTGCTGAAGATAAACACGCGACGTGGCAGCACGATTTGCGCGAAACGCTGCTGAGTCAGCAGTCGTCGTATATCAAGTGGCTGCTGTGCTAAACGCTGCCGGGCGATTTCAAGGGAGTCGCGACCAAGTGCATGGACGAGCCTGTTCACCTGAGTTGGCGGCTCGTTAAAAAGAGGTATAGCCTCAGCAACGCGACAGACCTCGTCGGGCTAGTTCGGCAGTTCATGGAGACGGTTAACTTCGACTTTAAGAGCGTGGGACAGCTCTCGAGATCTCAACAGTGTGCGCAGCCAAGTCAACGTGAGAGCGCACAAAGATCTACAGAGCCACAAGTTAACGTCCCAGCTTATGCTGGTGATGGCGCTCGGAATGCTTCCAAGGCACATGTGGTGCTCTTCGGTAGAGCTGACCCAGGAGGGGTTTACGCTCGAGATGATGAGCGACAAGCCCAACGCCATCTTTGGCACCAAGATCAAGAGTGAGATCTGGGCTCTGAACAGCGGGAAGGCGGACAACACCACCAACGCGGCTCCGACAAATTCAAAGCGGCCAGTGCGCTACTTGCACTACAACATTGGTGCAGTCAAGTACCATTACTGTGGTGGTGAACACAACAAGATGAACAATGTTTGGTCGCTCAAGATGATCAACTGCCCCAAGCGTGCACTTGACAAGACAGCTGGTGTGCACCACCGGAATAACTGATCGAAGCCAAGCCGCCAGGCTCTCAAAGAAGTGCACGCGCCTACGCCCAATATGAGAGCCAACGGCAAGGGAAGGGCCGAGGCCAAGAAGTCTCTGCCTGGCCAAAGTCGTGGCGGTGGACGCGTCCAACAATAAGCAAGGTGCGTCACCAGCGACAGCTGATGGATACACGAGCCCGTCTACAAGCAACTTCTAGGTGCCCGTGACCCCCGGAAAGGGCATGCTGCCCTTCAGGGAGGAAGACAAGCCAATGGATACCGTCGCAATGCTGCTGACGCCACGGACAAGGCTCAAGCCGCGGGTAAGCAACCGGACGGCGACGTGGACATGGAAGAGCGTCCAGGCAAGGACAGAAATCAAGCGATTGCTGAGACGGCCAAGTCCTTTGCCGGCATGCTGACTGAGCTCGAGAAAAAGGGGCGAAATTTGTATCCATTTCTGTTAGATGATGAAATTTATCTAACTACATAAAAGCATCCCTTGCCTCCAGCGCGCTTAGTCTCCTCGTGCTCAACGCGGAGGGACATCTCGGAAAGTGGCGTGTACAAGTACATTTCTTCCAGCGCTACAGCGTCGGACAGAATGTAACTACCACCTATTGTCGCAAAGTCATTGGTAAAAAAAATCTCATTAATTTTATGGCTACCTAAATATTAGAGCAATTTTAGTTGCAAAATAAAGAGGCAGCTGTATTTTCCTAGAAATTAGTTAAAACCGCTTTGTTGAACGCTTTTGTGACCGTTTGTGGCTTGAAGGATTCCCAGGCCTTGATGGTTCGGGCAATTGTCTCCAGCCGCTTTTGCTTTGCTGTCACTTTCGGTCGCTTCTGGAAGAGGCGGCGGCCTTTCCTCCATCCACAACTCCTTCAGTTTAGCCTTGAGGGGGCCCATTATTCCTACATCTAAAGGTTGACAGACAGAAGTAGCGTTTTTAGTTAGCGCTTGCAACGTGCAGTCGAGATCACTGCGCACAATAGCCTCAGGAGCCGCCGAAACATGACAGTCGAGATTGTCTACAAGCAGGTCAGAGACTTGCGTGATGTGATGGGCAAGCAGGGAGCGTAGGTAGAACTCCAACACACGCGAATCCATCCAAGCTTTAGTCTGTACAGTGTAAACATGACCTACATACAATTTTTTCGTTAGTAAAAGTACACTGTGCGTACCACTTTAAGTTACCTTTTGGATAAGTCGGGAGCTCATCCCTCTCGATAGTGCCCCCTTGTTCACCTCGCACAATAAAGAGTAATTGCAGGTTCAAACCGTCGGCTCGAATCGTGCAAACGGCTGTGAGGCGCGCCGAGCGCTTCTGCTCAGCCGTTATTGAGGCGCCCTTCCCCTCTCAGACAGCATTTTAGAGGGAGGGGTGTCAAAGTAGATGCCGGTTTCACCAGCGTTGTAGATGTGAACCGCATCAAATGACCCACACCTCTCACTGAAAGTTTTAGCGAACTCGTCACGCACTGCAATGAAATCTTCTACAGCAACATCGCAACATCGCAACATCTACACAACATAACACCACCGCATACAGTTAAAATACAGAATACGAGCAAAAAGGACAGTTTAGGAGTGTTAAAACAGTTAAATAGCGCCTGCACCTTCAGCCCGCTTGGCGTGCGCTGCACGGACCCATGTCGATAAACGAAGCACCTGAGGAGTCGGAGCAGCGAATCGTGTGCTGTGACTGTCCTTTTTGCCCTCAATGTAGCTGGCGAGCCAACGTGGGTGCTGGTCGCGCACGAATGTAGCCATGACCTTCGCAGTCAGCACGCCGCCCCCCTGCGCGTGTCCTTCATGTACGTGACCAGCTCTGTGCCAAAGGGTACAATTTCGGGGCGGCCAGGCACGTGCTAGAGACGCTTTTCGCTGCCGGAATAGCTAGCAATACTCTCCTGCGCTCGTCGCCAATCGACGAGCGTCCAGCGCGGAACCCCTTGCTACCGAGAAACATCGCGCTGGCTGAGGCCCTGAGTTGCACGCAGCAGTTCACACTTGACCTTAATTGAGTAGTGCTTTATCCTTTTCTTCTGTTGGCCATCCCCAGCAACCGCTGCAGAAGTGTCCTGCGGACGCACGCTTGACTGGTCGTCGTCGTCTACAGCTGCCTCCATGTTACCGACTGTCAGCCTCAGAATTATGGTCCTAATATATGTATTTGATTGGCTAAAAACGACAAAATACCATTTGGTGATTGGCTCAATTTTGATCTGGTTTGGGACCTGCGGTGATTTGCACTGGCAGTTGCATTCTGTCCGACGCTGTGCTTGGGGATATCAAGCCGCCTTAGTTACCACGGCTAGTGTCCAACGCTTTCTGCCCAACCATCGCGTGACCCGTGTAATTCATCGTAATGTGCCTGGCCACACGAGAGCAGTTAGGGCTGTGCGCAAGAGACATCAAAACAAATCAATTTGTTTTGAAACGCAGGGATTCATCCCAGTTGAAATCGACAAGTAAAGTGACTTCATACGCACTAGCCGAGGCCAATGCATTCTGCCGCTATACACCTGGATGATTCAGATTTCGCCGACCTCGTCACAGACGGTCCATCGACCCTGTCGACATCGTGGGGCAGAGAAGTAGACCTCCTATCGTTGCGAGTGGTGTTGCAAAAAGTGGACAGGGACGATGAAATAAAGCGAAAGTTTAACTTTTTATTTTTGGGGGACGGATGTTGTTTCAAAAAGTTGAATCCAAAGCATTGTAATTGTGGGAGTGAAAAGATCGTAGTTGGGCGAAATCTAACTTTTAATACTTTTATAAATTGCTGTGTCATATTCACTTATCGACAATGTATAAAATAGAGTATATGTAAAAGAGAGTATAACAGTTCTAAGTTGTAAAATTGATGTTGGATGATTGCGACAGTTAGTCGTCCCTTTGTTTGGAGAGCCGGCTCTGTCGACCCTGTCGAATCCGCAGTCCTGTATTATGTGTTCATAAGATCGCGACTATTCGGATCGTACCTAAGCGGCGTTGGTTTCTGAATTTCTCGCGATCCTCTGAATTTCAGAGTCATTCATCGGTTCGCCGCCTGCCGCCGTCCATAAATCTTTACACCAACGTTAATCAGCTCCCGACGGTGAACTGCCCTGGACGTCACCCCAACTCGCCGCGAGCAGTGAAAGCGACATTCCATTCCGCCTTATACTGGGCTCCAAGTCGTATCCAAGCGCCCGCTGCCGGTTGGAAATACATCACCGCGGAGGAGACAGCTATACGGTCGATCCCCCGGTGCTACGTATGGTTTGAGGAGGCCATGGACAAGACCACGGCGCGCGAACTAGAGCTGCATACGGATAGCGTCTCTCTCGAGGACGAGGGCAATGAGACGGACGCTGAGGAAGCCGAGACCAAGGGAATTACCACCCCACGAATCGGGCTTGCGGCATACGTTAGGAGGCACCCTGATATACTCCACTTAGCCTCTCCAGATCTATTCGGTATTTGATGTTGTCAAGAAGGCGCCTCGACCTCCAGCGGTGTACCGGTACGACCTTCATTCGGCGGCACTTCAAGCTTTCCCGTGATTACGTGCAAGTGATTACGGGGCAGGTGCTTACGCCACGGTTGTCACGAAGGTACAAGATTATAGGTGCAAGATGGGCATCGACGTGGCAGCTGCTGATTGGCTCAAGCAATTCAGTATCCAGTAAGGAATCCAGCAGTGTGTGTCCAGAAGAGAATCCAGTAGGCTTAGAGGTAGCAAGGAGTTAGCAAACGGAGGACCTGTGGGAAGTGACAAGCGGAGAGATCAAGTTGGAGCACTGTGCCACCACGCTGGACCAAACGACGTTCAAGAGGAAGTCTCGCAAGGCGGTAATCTGTCTCGCGATGGAAGATTCGCAGCTGCTGCTGGTCCGGTCGGCGAAGGATGCGTACGATGCATGGTCGAAACCGGAAGGACACTTCGAGAAGAAGAGTTTGGCCAACATGCTCTTCCTTCGTCGACGTTTCTTCACGACGATGATGGAGGAAGGTGATGACGCGCTGGAGCACATCAACAAGATCAAGACGCTGACAGAACAGCTCGACGCAGTTGGTGCCCCGGTCAGCGAAGACGACTTGGTGATCACACTTCTGGCAAGTCTGAGCGAGTCGTACCAGTTCCTAATCACGGTGTTGGAGTCGAGAGCCGATTCGTTGACGTGGGAACTCGTGACGGCTCGACTGCTGAATGAGGACTTGAAGCGCAAGGAACAAGGTGGTGGTGTTGAAGGAACCGCGCACGATCAAGCGTTCATGACGAGCGGCAATGGGAAGAGCAAAGGACGACAGGCGCAAAAGACCAGCGCTTGTCACTACTGTGGTGAACAAGGGCATTGGATCGCCCAGTGTCCCGCGAGTATTCGCGAGAACGCAGAGCGGCAGAGTCACAGCGAGCGAATGTAGTCGGCATTTTTTGGACTATTGATATAAAACCTTAGATTCACTATAAAGATAGGATTTCTTCACTTGGAGGGTTATATGGCTGCATCAATTTGAACATTATAGAAATAGCTACTTAAAGAGCCCGTGGACCCGAAATTTCTCGTGGAACTAGATGTTCCTGGAGGCCATGAGAGCCCGTGGACACGGACCGGACCCTGATAGGTGCCCCTGCCACAATGCCCCCCCCCCCCCCCCAGTGCGTCAGGCGGCCGAGCGGGTGTGAGAAGTGCATAGAAGTCCCCTGCCGGATCAACCTGCCCCTATTGTTCGACTACAAGCCCGGAGGTTCAGCTTCAGCAACCACTTCTTATAGCCAACGTTAAGGTTCGAAAGGTTGCAATCTAGCAGATTCAAAGTACACTTTATATGAAAGCGCCGACACAGCTATGTTACCAACTGTCGCCAGCAACGGGGATCCAAAATATGATGACGTTTTCAATTGCTGGTCAATTCGGACCAAATGGAACCCGTCGCTTCAGCTCGTCGAACAGCATATACCATAAAAACAGCAAAAAGGGATAGCACAAGTCAGAATCGTTTGAGACAGAAATGGCCTAGCTCCTAACGATGTTTTGTCCAACCGGTGCATTGATTTGGACTTCTTTTTTTTGTATGGTCTATCAAGTCCTAAACAATAACAGATTACAGAAGGAAGGCAATCGTGACTATATACGGCAGATCAGTACGATTTAGTTCATAGATTCCTGCGAGTTCTATCCGTCGCCAAACATGCGATTAACCTTACTTGTCGAGATTTTGAATTAGTAGACACGATACCAACGAATAAACGTTTTTGATAAGTATCATGTTTGTTCTCCGTGGCGATCACTTTTACAATTTGGATTGAATCTGCCACACGATGTGGAAACCCCACATCTAGGTTTGTGAGGAGCAAACGCTTAGATCATCGCTAAGTTGCTTCATACGAGTATTGAACCGGTAAGAATGTACCTTGACTTGCCTCTAAGTGCGTGCATAGTCAAAAATGCGTATTTGCTGCGATGGAGTACGGGTAATATGCCAAAATCAAAGCGACACTCCAGACGAGTTTCACTCCGTGACATCTACACTGTATACGTGGGAGGGCTATCTCACACGAGAGAATTTAAGCCTCCGTACATAAGCGATTCAGGAAAGCGCCGTTTGGCCGCTGTAATATATGTTCAGGGGCGTTCAGTAACAGCGGTCAGTATGCATTGCGCCTAACGAATATGACCTTGCTCCAGTGGTCCGAAAAACACGTATTATAATATATAGTAGTGGTATTGGTGTAAGACAATTATTTACTATCGCTATTTTTCGTGGGGTAAAATTGATATGTCGATGCATTTACTTGGATTTGACTATACAGCACAAATAATGAGTGGTTACGAAAACGCATGCATACCATATGGTATTGTGAGATTCAGTCTTTTGAATTGACGGGCAGCGTGTTCCGTGTCATTGCTGCCTTCTTAGATCCTACCATTTTCCAATCTGAAAACCCCAACCCAACCTTCCCCTGATCGCTGTGACCAAGAACTCCGGTATTACCGCATGCTGCTCAGCGCAATAACTGTGGTACCATTTGCAGGCGGCTTACTACAGCAATCTCGATTACCACTTGAACAACAAGCGCGGTCCTATATGGATGACTACCTGGGCCATGATGGCTCGCAAGCGGGCAACCTACACGCCCACGGTTTTGTCAACGACAAGATTTCAAACATCTACCGTTGGATATCATGGGTGATCAACTGAAACATACCTCTATCTGTGGTGGACCATCCAGCCGCTCGCGTGACGTCTTGGCTCAACCCCATCTCACTAAAGGAGTTTCTAGCCGCGGCGGCCAAACTCGTCCAGCAGCCCTTCGCCTCCATACTTCTGCTTCGCTTTGGCATCATGTTCGATTGCTGGACATGTTTCCAAGAGCGTTACTTGGTGCGGACCGTCATGCCAAAGCACATGACGCTATTGACCATCTCACCGCTAGCCGAAGTAAATCAGACGGTGGATTCTCATTGCTCCTTCATTCCGAACATTTTAGCTACTTTAGTCCAATGACAGGCCCGTTGAAGCCTTGAAGGGATGGGATCGTACTCAAGCGAAGCACCAGCATGTTGCGAGACGGCGCGGATTTGATCTGAGCAACGCCATTGTATCACAATAGCATTGTCACCCAGCGAAAAAATGGTCTCTGACCCCAAATGAAGCGGAATCCTCCAAGGTAAAGTTGCCAGTGACTGCAAAATTCTGGAAATTGGTCCCAATGCGGTCCTTAGACACATGAATTCTTCGTTATGCGACTCATCTATTGCTTGTGCCAGATCGATTGTACGCAAGTATCCAGCTCTCCACGGGTTTATTGGTAAAGCAGTAATACCACGTCGGCACTATTCGAACAGACAGCCGAGACTTCTGCTGAGCAGTGCACTAAGCGCACCAGCTCGTATCATTAGCACGAGCACTCTTGTTCTAACAGATGGATAGGGAGGAAAGTCAGGGAAAATGTCCCCCCCTCTCTCTCTCGTAAAAACTATACGCGTCACCGTGTAATGTTTTCGTGTACTTTGATACCACTTCTGATTCTAAAAACAATTCCGATTCTAAAAATGATATTGGAAAATTTGGGTTTGCTTTGAACAAATAAAGGCTACGCTTTCTGGGACGGAGCCCACTCCAACTTGTTGGACGGCTTCCGCGTTAATCGCACCACCACAAAATAAAATGCCGGCGACCCAGTCCTCCTAGCGCAGCGTGTCCGCGCGCAGCCCGCCGGACGACCGCTCGACAATACGCGGCACGCTTGAGCATCTCGACGGACACGCAGATTCGACTTCGTGGGAGCGTTGAGAGAGTGTTGCAAAGGATACTAGCGTCCACTTCTTGGATGCGAGCCTTCAAACTCGAGATGGTTTTATTCAGGATCTCTACGGAGAGGACGTTGTGGAGGTCATGATGGCCTACTTCGCGGTCACAGACGCCGCATTCATCTGCGCGATTATCTTGCTACGTAACCATAACATCAAGGTGCGCGTTATGTTTGACAAAGAGTGGACATTAACCAGCTAGACTGCGGTGCGATGCTCGCAGGGTCTGGTATTGGCTGGAGTCGAATGCAAGCACAGACGCTGCACTCTCCATTACAAGTTGACTATTATCCGCACCAAACCCAAGATCTACACGTGGTCGGGCTCCGCAAACTTGACCCTGACGGCGTGGCAGCGCAACGACGAGTTCCAGGTGCACAGCAAGGGTCCTGGAGATAAGCCCAGTTTTACTGTTGTACTTTTTAATGACGTGATTTTTCTATATGCAAGGTTTTGAAGCTTATCGGCTGTATTAGTGGCATTGGGATAACGGAATCGTGACGGCTATGGATCACCTGAACAAGTTTTCGGCCGGAAAGCCGTTCTCAAGCGAGCCTGGAGAGACATCGTTGTCACAAAGGCGGATGTTGAACTCGTGGCACAACAGACTGCCAGGTTGGGGCTCGCGGAGTTTGCTGAGTTATACTACAGTCAACCTGTACGTGGAGCAAGTCGAGATCGAGCGGTTGGTGGCGCTGATTGGAGAGTCCCCCTGTACTGGGTCTAACTTGACTCACTACATTAGCTTACACGTTGCGCTGCGTGTATGAGGAAGCGTAGGTACTTAGCAATAACTTGAGTTACTTATACTTGAGTACACAAGTATAATATAAATCAAATAAAGACTCAAAGTAGCTCGGTTAAGGTAAAATGAGAACTGTATTGTTTGTAAATTGATTTTTCTCCTAAATCTGCTATAACTGTTTATCATCTATAAAAGGGGTTAACAGCGGCTGGCTGTCAGAGCCCCGCCAATATGCACGTCTCTGATTGGTAGAAAGATGCTGTTTTCTACCAATAGGATCTTTGGGTAGGTGTGGACCACTCATTGTGGTGGCCCACTTCAATGTATCCATTGGTGTGACTTACACCAAG
Organism: Phytophthora cinnamomi; assembly: GCF_018691715.1. Lineage (NCBI taxonomy): Eukaryota > Oomycota > Peronosporomycetes > Peronosporales > Peronosporaceae > Phytophthora > Phytophthora cinnamomi. Next base: position 956,093 of record NW_027150933.1, read on the forward strand.
GTGAGGAAGTATCTAAAAATTTTAACAGATATTTTATCTGTTAAAATCACAAGTGGCTTGTAGCCACTTGTGCGTGTAACCCCGTTACACCATCCCCCCTTAAGGTTAGACGCGCGGGGTCCCCGCAGTTCAATCTCTGAATGGACCATTCGTCAATTCTCCGCGTTTGGAGAAGAAACCCGCGCTCATACAACGATAAGCGCGCCCCAAGAGAAGAAGGACCCGAAGGCGGTGGAGAGTGACCTCTTCATCGATGACTACTTCGAGCGCCAGAAGGCGAAGTATGGCGGCGTCGTCAACTTCTGCGACGATGATGAAGACATGAAAGACGAGAAGGACTCGCCCTCAAAGCGCAAAGACTCAGTGTCGAGCGAGTCGCTCGACCCCCACGCTAAGAACGTTCGCCCGCGTGAAGGGGACGTATCGGACGCTTCGAGTTCGAAGCGTTCGCGAATAGAGAGTGATACCCCACTCTCTTCCGCGGCGGCTCTCAGTTCTCTGCGCGCTGCAACTGCAGCGCATGATTCCAAAGCTCAAGGCTCTTCGCGCGTTGCGCCTGCAGCGCGCGATCCGTTGATGCCGTCCGCGTCCGAGATCTCGGACCGGTATGGGAACTCGGTACCTCCGAATGAGGTGCCGCTGTACGTATGCAGCGCCATCAAGGATGATGCCGTGGCAATCAAGCTGCACTTTGATGCGGAGACGCACAAAACGCGCGATTGCTACATCGGACGCTTCCATGAGCTCCGATGGTTTCAAACCACGAAGACATCTTCTCGCAGCAAAATGCCCGAGGGGCAGGCGCTTTGTCAAAGTTGGAATGCTTTTGTTGAAAACTTCGACAAGAATCCGGATGCTTACCGTGAACCGAATAGCAAGCGCGTGGCCGCTTCGAGACGTACTCAAAACGCGATATGTTGGAACAGCCCCACGCTGCTGCGGAGGAAGCTGGGGTGCTGTACACCGTGCCTAAAAGCTATCAGTGCGCGAAGAACTTTCCAGGCGCGGTGCGCTTGAGCGACCGCGACCTGAACGGGTACACGTCGTTCCGTGTGCCCGAAAGTCTCAAAGAGCTCCGTGCCAGCGATGACCGCAGCGCTCGTACTACTTCCGCTGCACCAGCGCGTACTGCTCTTCGTACGCCCTCACCATTTCCGGAACGTCCTCCAGCAAGACGTTCCGCGGCTCCCGTGTATCTTGATGGGGAGGAAATCCTCTCCAATGAATACGAAAATGAGTCCCTTGAGGGTTCGTATTCGGGATACTATGATCAACAATCCGCTCAACAATCCAGCGGGTTGAGCCGCGGGTGTCACGGATCGGTGGTGGCGGGGGTGGGAACACGCCCCGGGTATGATCAGCCCCGGGCTGATCAGTTCGCGCTTCTCCACGACCGAGTGACCGCCGTGGAGTGTTTGCAGGGCGCTCAGTTCGCCGCCCTGAACTAGGAGCTTGCGAACCAGAAGGCTCAGGTCGCGGCGGTCTCGCAGACCGCCTCAAATATCCAGGTCGAGTTGGGGACCCGGATGAAGGAGTTGCTCCAGCGCGTCCGCGCGCTGGAGGAGAGGCTGCTCGTCGCCGAGGCCAAGGATTCCGCTTCTGCCGAGGCTTCTGCCGAGGCTTCTGCCGAGGCTTCGGGTCAGCCGAGCTAGATGGCTCGTGCTGCAGGTACGGCTTCAGCCGCCCGACGTAAAAGGTCGGATGGAGGCGCATATTAGACGGTATGTCTAGCGTTTAAGCGCTGCCGTGCCGTGCCAACTCAGTGAACGGCCGGTGAAGCGCGGAGTAAGCTTGCTTGCTCCGAACCGCATGTTTAGGCAGGTTTTGAGTAGCTAACAAAACCAATGAACTAATTTTGACTTGTTTTGTTTTGCTTCTGCCCACATTGTCTGCGTTCAGCTTCTGTTGGTCAACAGAAGCTGCTATTGCATCTTGGACAAACCGAATTACGGCTTGTCTTTTGGTGATGAAATTGATTGCATCCGAGCTGAAGTCGTTTAGCTCGTTCTCCGCTAGAGGCCCGGCCTCTGCGTGGTTCTTTGCGGTGTCTGCGCCCTGCGCAGACCCGTGGTCGTTGTCCTTGTTGGTGGAGGAGTCTGCGCCCTGCGCAGACTCATGTGGTTTGTCCATGGTTGCAGCTGACACTGTGCAAGTGTCAGCGGTTTTCTGCGGCTGCTGTATTGCAGTCGTAGATCCTCCCCCACTTAAAGTGGGAGCCATCACTCCGAGAAAACTCGGTAGACGTGGATGCCGCATGGCATTCACGTAGAACGGTGTATGCCCGGTCGAGGCATGCACGGAGTTATTGATGGCAAACTCTGCCATCGATAAGCACTCGCTCCAGTATTGGAACGAGTGAGCGTAGCTCTTCAAAATGTCGACGAGCACGCGATTCACTCGCTCGGTTTGACCGTCCGTCGGCGGATGATCCTCAGTCGAAATAGAAAGCTGGCTCCTAAGAAGTGTAAACACTTCTTGCCACAGGTGCGCTGTGAAGCGCGGGTCTCTGTCCGACACGATGTCGGTCAGCATGCCATGGTGTTTGAACACCATGTCGACGAAGAGACGGGCCGTCTGCTTCGCGGTCACCTCTGCCGGCACCGCAGCAAGATGTGTCATCTTGCTGAAGCGGTCGACGAAGACCACAACACCAGTATTCCCTTCGCTGTCCGGGGGAAGACCAAAGATGAAGTCCAAAGACATGGACTTCCAACACTCCGGCGGAGTCGGTAGATATTGCAAAGTAGCCTGCGCGAATGGCGCAGACTTTACGCGTTGACATACCTCGCATGCACAGATGTACTTGCGCACCCACTTGTACTGGTGGTGCCAGTAGAAGTCACGCGTGAGGAGGACGTATGTCTTCCCACGTCCGAGATGTCCCGCAGACGGGGCATCATGATACTCGTACATGATCCTGAGTCGCAGGTCATGGTCATTCGGCACGACAACGCGGATCGCGTTGTCGTCGACTGCATTGTAAAGCAGTAGTCCGTCGTGCACCCGATATCGGTGTGCACGCGCACGAAGGTGCTTGGGCAGCTTCTGACCAGCCTTGTCAGAAGGTGTTGTGCCATAGGCCAGCAAGCGTTTCGTGTCCGCGTCGTGCGCGTGCGCGGCTTTCACGTCGTCCAACAGAGATGATGTGGGTTTGCTCGATCGCATGACGTCAATGGCATTGACGTCTGCAGCTTCTGCGTAGTCTGGCCGACGCGTTATCACGTCGGCCACTACATTCAATCTTCCGGGTTTGTATTCGACCCGGAAGTTATATTCTGCAAAGAATGAGAGCCATCTCGCCATTCTTTGTGATATGTGTGGTGACTTCACTGCAGTGCGCAGTGAAGCATGGTCGGTGTAGACCACAAATGGTCTACTCCCAAGCAAGTACACTCGGAACTTTGCGAGTGCATACTTCATGGCAAGGAGTTCCTTGTCATGCACCGGATAGTTGCGCTCAGCTGGCTTCAGCTGACGCGATTGGTAGTAGACGACACGATCACGGCCCTCGTGATCGTGCTGCATCAACGCACATCCGATCGTGAAGTCGGATGCGTCGCATACGACGTGGAACAGACGATCTTGGTCAGCCACTGCCAAGATCGGCGCCTCAGTCAAGCCCCGCTTGACTGCATCGAATGCCTTTTGGCAATCGGGTGTCCAATTCCACACAGCTTCTTTCTTAAGAAGTTGTGACAGCGGGCGGATCTTGCCCGCATAATCCTCCACGTACTTGCACAAGTACGTGGCCAAGCCAAGGAACTGCCTCAGTTCCTTGACACTTGAAGGCATTGGCCATTCATTAATCACTCTGACCTTTTCGGGGTCAGGGAGAACACCATTCTTTCCTACGAGACACCCGAGGACGGGTATCTCGCTTACCCCGAAGATACACTTCTTCAGGCTCGCGAAGAGCTTATGCTTTCGCATAAGTTCAAGTAGCTTCCGGAGATGCACCCTATGCATTTCTACGTCGGTCTTGCCGTCCACAGCCCGGCTGTGGATGAACACATCATCGAAGTAGCTCGGTGCGAAGTCACGCACCGAGCGCAACAAGTGCGTCACGCACCTGTTGAAAGTCGCAGGGGCGTTCTTAAGCCCCTGTGGCATTACTAGCCATTCCCAGAGCATGCTGCTTGGCGTGCTCACTGCCGTGAGAGGGATATCGCTCTCACGCATTAGGATATGATAGAATCCATCTCGCAAGTCGAGAGCACTGTAAACGGTGCTCCCGGCCATCGAATCGATGATAACATCTTTTCGCGGTATCGGCGTCTGTACCGGTACCGTCGCATCGTTCAGCTTGTTGTAGGCATGAACGATGCGCCATCCGCCCTGTGGCTTTTTGACACAGAAAGTCGGAGCACTGTGCGGGGACTTTGATTCCCGCACTTGTCCTGCTTTGCGACAACTTTCAAAGAAGTCGTCGATTGCTTTTACTTGCTCTCGCGGCAGTGGCCACTGCCGCGTGACACAGTACTTCGTGCCCGGCACGAGATCAATCTCGTGCTGAATGCCCTTATCCTGCGGAAGCTCCGCAGGAATCTCTTCCGGGAGTGCGTCTTTGTACTCCCTCAACAATTCGTAATAGGGACTCGACTTCAGCGAGTCCCAACCTTGTTCCTCGAAGCGCTCTCGCTTCGTCTTCGCACTGAGAGTGTCTTCACTCTCAGTGGTACGTCCCATGAAGAGCTGTCTCAGCTCTTCGCTCTCGCTCTCCGTTCTTTCGCTGTTCGAAAGATCGCAAACCTGCTCGATGCGTCCATCGTGCAAGTCGCGTGTGAAGCGCTTCCAGCTCATGGCTGGAAGCGAAGTCAGCTCCGACGCGGTTGTCGGAGGATTAGCGAGTTCCATTTCACGATACTGGAATCCAGTATCGGTGCGCGTCAAGACGCTTAGCGTCTCGACATCCGGCGTCACCCCGCAGTCTGCCCAGCAGACTGGGCTTGTTGCGTCTCGGTCCCGGACCGAGACTTGCGCAGCGTTCTCCGCATGCGCCGTCTTCTTGTTGTGCGGAGCCCGGCTCCACACAGTTGTTCTTCTGGTCCAGGCCCGGCCGTGGACAGTTGTTCGCCGGCGGACCCTGTCCGCGGGCGCGCGGTATCAAGCCCGGCTTGACCGCATTTTCCTTCGTGCAGCCCGGCTGCACGGTAGTGTGTCTCTTCGCCGGCAGACCCTGTCTGCGGGCGCGCGATATCAAGCCCGGCTTGATCGCATAGCGCTTCGTCGTGCAGCCCGGCTGCACGACAGCATGCAAATTGCGTCAGTGCGGTACGTTTGCAACCGTCCGCACTGTTTGCAGCGTCAACTCCCGGAGTTGACACGCCTTCGTCACCTCGACGCCATTCATTGGCGGAGCCCCTCATGACCGAGGGTGCGTCGGCTCCGGGAGCCGACGCGTCGTTGTCGACCTGACCTCTTCGGGTCAGGGACTGTCCCTTACACGCTTGAACGTGGGTGTTGGTTCCCGGAACCAACACATCTTTTTCTTCTGACGTCGGCAGCATTGCCGACGTGGGTCTCACTTGTGCGCGCCCTCGCGCACTTCTTGGGCACTCCGGGACAGCAGCATAAAGCGCTGTCTCGACTGGTGAGCCGCGCGCACCAGCAGGTGCGCGCGCTGCGGTAACAGGGCCATCGCTCTCTGTTCCGCTGTCGCGTCCGAAGCGCACGAGCGTGCGCTTCTTCCAGTCTATCACCGGATCATGCCGTGCAAGCCACGGCATGCCCATTACCACGTCGAACTTATCGTCCAGGTCCAGGACGATAAAGTGTTCGATAAACACTCGTTGTTTGTACGAGAAGCGCACGTTCACGACGCGCTTCTTGGTCTTCACGATGGCACCTGTTGCCAGTCGTACCTCCAGAAGACTTCGAGGTGTATCTACCTCCTCGAAGTCAAGTCTCGGCAGGCTTCGTAGTCGAACAAAGTTGTTCGACGCGCCTGAATCTACCAAAGCTCGAAGAGAGTCACTCGCTCTCTTTGAGTAAACCTTCAAGATGACTAGGTTTGGCCTGTCATCTTGTTTCTTGCAGTGAGAGCTAGTCTCACTGGGGGCTGCAGTCCTCAGTGTCGCGTGCCCGATGTCGGCACGCGCGACTGCATTACCAGTAGGGCGCCCCGCGCCTACTGGATGTTCGCGTTTTTTGTTGGTCCGCGGCGATGCCTAGCATCGCCACGACGGTCACCTCCAGGGGGCATGGGAGCTGTGCACTCCCGTGCAAAGTGACCGATCCTTCCGCAACGGAAGCATCGCACGTTGCATCCCTGCTGCTGGTTACCAGCAGTTGTTGCGTTCGAGAGGTCCATTGGTTCTGGACCTCCCGTCCTCGCTACCGGGCGCGATTGCGGCCTCGGTACGTTTACATGGATTTTAGCCTGCCGCAGGCTAAACTCTTCTTGCATGGCAAGGGTGATTGCAGCTTCGAGAGTACTCGGGTACTCTCGGAAGAGATTGGTCTTCACGGGCCCATCTCTAAGTCCCTTCATGAACGTGACGACCTTAGCCGCCTCGTCAATTGGATCGGTCACGATATTTGAAACCAAATATCGTGCGCGCTGCGCGTAAGCATGGACGTCATGCTTACCCTGCCGAAGGTCGAGGAACTCCGCCCTCGACCGGAACTCGTTTTGCGGGGGCTCAAATGCTTGTCTGGGCTTCTGTTTGAATACTTCGTACGTGCTGAAGCACGTAGGATCGGAGAATCGGCGTCCATACGCCTAATTCCTTGCGCGTCCGCCAAGACGGGACATGGCGAATGCGACCTTCGACAGCGGGTCGACGATGCGTCGAGCCGCTATGGCTGCGTCGAGCTCGACAAGCCACCGGAGGAGAGGCTCGCCCTCTCTTCCCACGTAATTGCTTACGCTCAACTTTAATGGTTGAGCACGCGGTGTCGTCCCTGACGATGCCGTTACTGAGGAAGCAGCATCACGCTGCTCCTTCATGATGAACCCCAGAGCGACACCATGTTGCTCCGTCGGCGATAGCGTACCCAGCATCGTAGCTATCGACGCTTCTCCAATGACTGTTGACAGTCGTTGAAGGGCTTCCCACTCTGGGTCAGACAGGTGGGGGCAGTCAGCGCGTGCGACATGCGTTGCGGGCGTGTTGGAGCTCTCCATGGGCACCTCTGTGCTCATGTGGTTCTCGGCTCCGCGTTCGTACACCTCGTACGAACGTCAAGCAGTCGGTCGTTGGACGGACTACAAAGTGCCACCAGGTGTAGTGGGTCTAACTTGACTCACCACTTTAGCTTACACGTTGCGCTACGTGTATGAGGAAGCGTAGGCACTTAGTATTTTATCTGTTAAAATCACAAGTGGCTTGCAGCCACTTGAGCGTGTATCCCCGTTACCCTCGCCCCCCCCCCAGCCACCGCCACTATTCTAGCGACCGCGAGCGCCTGTTTGCTCCGGCGGCTCCCACCCTCCCACCCTGGCGAGTACTCGCGCCGCCATGAACTGCAAAGCCGTCCAACGTCTCGGCAGACGTATAGCGCTGCCCGACCGTGCTCTCAACAATCGGACGTACGACTAACTGTAAGCGGTGTTAAGACGCAACGGGTGATGCTGGAGCCCCAAACGGAGACTCAGGAGCTGCTCGATACCGTTGACCGTGACTTGGTGGAGGAGTCCATACTCGCTGCGGATATGGCGACATCGGACGTACAATTCCTCTGCCTCACCAAGATTCTGTGGTGGGAGCATTTATCGATGCTGTCCTGATGTCCGTCTTGCTCCTGGTGATGTATGTCTCCTTGGGGCCGCTTCATGCTGCGTTCTTGAGGTATCTTCTGTATTCTGTTCCTTGTGGTCGGCCATTGCTATCTGCTCTAGAAGTCTGGGAAAGCACTGCTAAATGAATATGTTATGCTATTCGAAGAGGAAGTCCGGTTGTTTGAACCAACCAGTAGTTTTGAGTACTCAACTTTGGTGCAACGAATTCTGAAATATTCATTTAGGGTTTATGCACCTTTTCATTTCCACTAATAGGGTTTTCTTGACTGCTTTTTTATATTCGTATCTGCGAGTCATTCGTCAAGATGCTGTCAAGTGTGCGGTGCAGGCGGCTTGGAGTGCGCGCTGCGCCTCTGCTGCCCCAGGGGCGCGCCGGCCTGGCCACGATCTCGATCCGCAACGACCGCGTGGCGCTCTGGAAGCAGGAGCTGGAGCGGCAGCAGGCGGCGCTGGCACAGGCGACGGAGCAGGCTCGGGCGCGCGGGGAGCCGCTGCAGCTGGCCGTGCAGTATCCGGGCGAGACGCCGGGCGCCTTCGCCTTCAGCGGCGTGGCGGGCGTGTCCACGGCCATCGACGTGCTCAAGCAGATGCAGCAGCTGGGGCTGCCCAAGTTCCAGGCGCTGGCGGCCAAGGTCGAGGACTCGGGGGAGCTGCTGGACCTGCGCTCGCCGCTCACGCGCTCCGGAACGCTGAGGCTGCTCGAGTACGGGCGTGATTGGAGCTGCTGTGGAGGCTAGCAGAGAGATTTCTGACTGTGTGGGTGGTTGGGTGATTAGTTTCTTGAGTGACGAAGGCAAGAGCGTCTTCTGGCACTCGTCGGCACACGTGCTCGGACAGGTGGGAGGGTTTTAATTGGAGGTGGGTGGTGTCTGTGGTGGGGATTAATGGGTGGTGGTTTTTATCTGCTGTGAGTGTAGGCTCTGGAGGAGAAGTTCCAGGACAAGATCCGTCTTACGGACGGCCCGCCGTTGAGTGAGGGCGGCTTCTTCTACGAGATGTTCCTGCAGGACGGGCTCACTGTGTCCGAGACCGACTTTGACGAACTGGCACGCAACATTAAGAAGATTGTCAAGGCTAGACAGCCCTTCGAGAGGCTGCAGGTGACGCGCGAGTTCGCGGATGAACTGTTCGCTTACTCGGACTTCAAGCGGGATATGCTCCACAAGATCCCGGACGATGAAGCCATCTCGCTGTACCGTTGCGGCCCGCTGATTGATCTTTGCCGAGGCCCTCACGTTCCCCACACTGGTACGTACACCATGCGTGTTTGTATTTTGTCTGTGTGCCGGACTGCTACCTGCCCTACACAAGCAGACGAGAGTGAGGGTGCAGCTAAAAGTTGCTGCTCTCTCTAGCTGAGCTTTATTGGGTGCTCTCCCCGCCTGGTCCAATATCAACTCTGTCTATCGAACGACTCTCCACTCTCGTAATGAGTGCTGGCGAGCTACACGTGGGCAAACATGCATGATATTCCGTTATATCCAGCCGTGAGCCGTGAAGGTTAGGGAGCTAACGTTGGTATTTCTATTCTCTGTTGAACAGGCATGCTCTCGTCATTCGAGATCACGCGATGTGGCGCATCGCACTGGGAAGGAAAAGAACTGCTGCAGCGTGTATACGCTATTTCGTTCCCGAACAATGCGCAGCTCAAGGAGTGGCGTCACCTTCAGGAGGAAGCGAAGAAGCGTGACCACCGGCTTATCGGGCGCGCTCAGCAGCTCTTCATGTTCCACCCTCTCAGCCCCGGATCATCTTTCTTCCTGCCCCATGGCACACGCGTGTTCAACACGCTGGCCGACTTTATCCGCGGGGAGTACAAGCGCCGTGGTTACGATGAGGTCATCACCCCTCTGATTTTCAAGAAGGAGCTCTGGGAAACGTCAGGTCACTTGAAGAATTACCACGATGACATGTTCATGGTTTCTCAAGGCATTGATACTGGCGACGAGGGATGCGAAGGACATGGTCACGACCACGCTCACGGTGAAGAAGAGTACGATCAGTTTGGGCTCAAGCCTATGAACTGCCCCGGCCACTGTTTGATGTTCCGCGAGGCAAAGAAGTATTCGTACCGAGAACTGCCTGTGCGCCTTGCCGATTTCTCGGCCTTGCACCGCAATGAAGCGTCTGGTGCGCTTACGGGGCTTACACGCGTTCGTCGATTCCACCAGGACGATGCCCATATTTTCTGCACAGCTGCCCAGGTACAATCGGAGATCTCGCATGCCCTAGACTTCATCAAGCACGTGTACGGCATCTTTGACTTTAAGTTCAACCTGCGCCTTTCGACGCGTCCGGAAAAGTATATGGGTGACCTCGAGCTTTGGGATGACGCTGAAGACCAACTTCGTCTCGCCCTGGATGACTTCGGCCAGCCCTGGACGGTGAACGAAGGCGATGGTGCGTTCTATGGCCCCAAGATCGACATTGTTGTGACGGATGCCCTGAAGCGTCAGCACCAGTGCGGTACGATTCAGCTGGACTTCCAGCTGCCGATCAACTTCGAGCTTGAATACGATGGTGCTGATGGCGAGTCGCACACGCCTATCATCATTCACCGTGCAGTGTTGGGATCGATCGAGCGTATGATGGCTATCCTCATCGAGCACACTGGTGGCAAGTGGCCTCTCTGGCTCAGCCCTCGACAGGTGGCTGTGCTGCCAATTGCTGAGGCCCACCGTAGTTACGCTCACGAGGTGGCAAGCAAACTGCAGACAGCTACGCCGCGTGGCCTGTTTGTGGATGTGCAAGATGGTAGCAAGACGCTCAACAAGCGCGTGCGTGAAGCGCAGGTTGCGGGCTACAACTACATTCTCGTGGTCGGCGACAAGGAGCAAGCAGCACAGGAGGTTAACATCCGTACGAGTGACAATCAGGTGCATGGCGCTAAGCCGCTCGCGGACTTTATCGACGATATCAAGGCCGCTATCGATCGTCTGGAGTAGCTGAGACGATATGTTAGACAGCTTGAAGTGGTTGGTGGACAACTACTCCACAAGCATTTCGAAGTAGACAATCAACATGAAAATGCAATCCTCTTTTTGGTTAGTGCTAACGCGTTGGTGAGAACTCCTCGGGGATGTCAGGTTCAGGAGCGATGGAGAGCTCGCCCACTACTAGCTGGTTGAGTGCCCGATTGCCATCCCAACCGCCGAAGAGGAAGAGATGGGGGCCTACCAGCGTGGACGTGTGACCGTAGCGGTTTGCCACCGCCACCCCATAAGCAGTGACTCGGTGCCACTCCATGTTTTGCACGTCCAGGACTCGTGCGTAAGGAGACGCACCACGTAGTTCTCTTTTGTGCTGCCTCTTGCGTTCGCGCTTCTTTCGGTTTTCCTCGCGTTGGCTGGTACCGTTATTGCTGCTTGCAAGGCGTTGCTCTCGGTCCTCAAGTCGAACGAGCTCTCGGACTTGTTTGTCCCCCATGAACAGTGGAGTACGCTCTGTACCAGACCACCCGCCCAGCAACACTGCTAGCTCAGCCCCACTGCCAGCTCCTGCAAGGTTCATCGACTGACCAAAAGTGCCAGGAGGATATTCGCCTACCAATCTGGGACGACTCCACGCCATCGATGCAATGTCGAAAACGTGCACGTCCTTGTTGTACACAGGTAGCGCCTCTGGTATCACGGTGTAGCCGCCATACAGAAGCAGTGATGGCGGTCCACCTTCTCCATTGCTCGAAAGGTCCACCATTGACAGGTTTTGGCGCGGGGTGGGTGGCTTGCCCGAGCATTTCGGTCGACGCCAGGTGAAGGTGGCCGAGTCAAAAGCCCAAAGATCGTTCATGCTCTTCTTGCCGTCCCAACCACCGAAGATGAACATTTTCTCGTCGTCCACCGAAGCTACTGCATGTCCGTAGCGTCCAACTGGGCAATCCGTCGTCCACTGCACTTGCAACCACGCCATCGCACCTAGGTCAAAGAAGAACATATCGCGAAAAGCTTCGCCTCGTGACCCACGGCCTCCGAAGACGAACATCCTCTCGCCACCGTTGAGTAGTAGAGCTGAGTGGCCATAGCGGGGAGTTGGTAACACAACTGGCGGATCCATTTCGCCTTCATCTATCTGCTGACGTCGTCGAGGTTGTTCCTTCGGGAAGACCACCTCTGCCCACGTCGACGTGCCCAAATCCAAGCGATGCAGGTCGTTCAGGTACACGAAGCCACCCTCGCTGCCGAAGTAATGTCCGCCAAAGATGAGGAGTTGGGTACCAGCCAGCACTGCAGAGTGGCCACCTCGAGCGCTGGGCGGCTTGCCTTCTAGCGCGGGCATCGACCATTGCAGACTCACTCGACCAGCACGACTTGCCAGAACGTCGCTCTTGCGGTGAGTGCTCACAGCTCGTTCTTCCGGGCCTTCTTTCATCGAGGATTTTGCTCAATGCCAGCACCAGCGACCGCCCATTACAAGTGCCGCTTCGCTTGAAACGCTCTCACCAAACAAAGAATTGTCATCATCTTTTTCCATGTAATACGTAGTATTTGCATAAGCCTCCAGCACTATGCGCGACGTTGGAGGCCAATCCCGTTGACTTCAACAATTGCGCTCGTTTCTTCCTCGTGAATGCGATACGTGGCTCCTGTTAGTCGAGCTGCGACCTCTAGCGCTGTCTCTAAGTGCTTCGAGGTGCGGTAAGCCTTCGACGGCACGCGCAATTGGGAAGAACCTTGAGCTAACGCCATGAAGACGACAGCATTATCCGCGAGGTGCTCGTCAACGCACGTGCCGCACTGCACGTATTCGTTCAGCTTTGAGATTATCTGATCCGCAAAAATGCTCGCTGTGGACTCGTTCACATTGACCGTACGGTCGACTGAGATGATTCCACCGGTAGCAGTTTCCAGCACAACAAGAGCAGACACCGCAGTTCTATCCCTTGGTTTCTTGCCCCTGAAAGATTTCTTCTTGTTGTGAGTGGTTGCTGCAATAGCTTCGACGATACATTCCTCTTCGAGTTCAAGCTGCTCACCGTTCTCTCCGCTTCTAAACCCGTGGCCGACCGCTCTCTTCAATGCACTAGCGTAATGCTCGGCCAAGTTCTCATTTGCCGATGAACCAAACACTGTTACTCGAATGAATGCACGACGAATAGACGATGACGGCTCTGTCAAGTTGATAACTTGAAGCGTCTTCTCACTTGCAATAGGGTCCATGGAGACCCGCACTAGGCCACTGGGGTCACCACCGGGGAAAAACATACGCTTGCTCACTTCGACCTGGAAAGAAATTCCAAATCTGGTGAGTAGAGAGCGCAGTGGCACCTCCATAAAGTCTATCGTTGGGCTAAACCCGACGTGGGTGCCGCCTCGTAAACTTAACTGCGTCGAAGTATCACGGAAGGCCAGCACCGGTAGGGCTCCTTGCATCATAAGAGAAACGCTGCCACCCGTACGCGAGGTGGCATTAAAGACACCCCCTTTGTTACCCGCGGTCAGGAGTGCGGCGCGTGCGTCAAATGTGAGGTCTGTCGAGTTCAGCTTAGCCCCAGACAAAACTCCACCCGCTGACAAAGCGGCTACGAGCTCGATCGTGCTCAAGTGTTGGTTGCGCAGTCCAGGAGCCGTTCGATTCGCACGAATAGAATGTACTCGCACTGAATTGTGTGTCACAGCAGATAATGCCGTCGCCACCCGTAACAATTGGCCTCCACCCTCTCCATCTCCACCATTCAGTGCAATGGTGCCTTCAACCACCCTGTGCTCACTAGGCAATTGTGTCGACTCTACCGGTGCAGGCGCCTTCACTTCAGTCACCGACACACGGTCTCCAAGTCGAAAGAAATTTATGGCGTTCTCCGTCGTAGCTCGTGCAACTTCGTCTTCCGTAATTCCATAACACCTCGCAAGTGTCTGCACCACGGCTGCAAGATCCTTAGGCTCGCACCTCGCTCGCTTCTTCTGTCTCCCGGCACTGTACGGGTACATGAACGGCGCGTCGGTCTCGATCATCAGTCGGTCCAGTGGAATCTGCTGCACCATGTTCCTCACCGCAAGTCCGCGTGGCTCCATGCACACGAACCCCGTGACGCCAATGTGCAGCCCCATCCTCAGATACCTCCGCATCTCGCTCTCTTGGCCCGTGAAGCAGTGCACGACCGTCGGCGGCAGCGTCCCGCTCTCCACGAAGGGGTTCAGCACCTCCACGAGCGCCTCATGGGCCTCTCTCTCGTGCACAAACAGCGGCGTCTTGAGCTCGCAGGCCAGCGCCACCTGCGCCCTGAAGGCCTTGACCTGCGCGTCTCGCGGACTGTAGTCGCGGTTGAAGTCCAGTCCGCACTCGCCCACCGCCACCACGAGGGCCCCGTCCTTGCCCGCGATCAGCGCACGCATCTCGTCGATGGTCGAGCGCTCGTCGAAGCTCTTGGCGTCGTGCGGATGCACCCCCACGGTCGTGAACAGCGCCACGCCCGATGCAGCGGCGTGTTGCCTCGCCAGCTGCAACGCGCGGCGGCTCTCGCTCACGCTGGTGCCCGTGATCACCACCGTGTCCACGCCGGCGAGCTTGGCTCTCCGCAGCACCTGCGGCAGGTCGCGGCGGAACTGGCCGCTCGTCAGGTTCGCCCCGATGTCCACCAGCTCGCGTCCGACCATCACTCTGCTCTCCACCAGGTCAATTCGATACTGAGCTCGGCGACGATCGATGCGCATCAAAAAGTCAACCCATGTGTGGTGTACACCAAACAGACCATCACTCATAGATAGGGTTTTGGGGGGAAACCTGGTGTGGCTACACCATTTAGGTTAGGGTTTGGACGGATGCATCTCCCCTTCCATTGACCAGATATATATAATACATCAGAGCAGCATGTCGGTGTCGCTGGACCAGTCGGCGGACGCCGAGTTCCTCCGCTTCGTGGCGCGCTTCTGCGGCGTGAACCTGGGCTCCGCCGCCTCGGGCCGCCTGCGCGTGCGCCTGGGCAAGACCACGGAGCTGTACGAGGCCACGACCATCGCCAAGTACCTGGCGCGCTTCGCCGACCGCGAGCACGAGCTGCTGGGCCAGACGCCCTTCGAGCGCGCCCAGGTGGCCATGTGGGTCGACTTCGCGCGCGGCATCCAGCGTTGCCCCCCGGCAGCCTCGCCCGCGCACTGGCAGGTGCTGGAGGGCGCTCTGCAGCAGAAAACCTACCTGGCGGCCAACCGCGTGACGCTCGCGGACGCCGCGCTCTTCTACACGCTGCACGCGGCGGTCCGCGGCTTCTCGGAGGCGCAGCGCGACCAGTACACCAACCTCGTGCGCTGGTTCGACCAGGTGCAGCACACGGTGGGCGTGCGCGGCTTTCGCAACTTGGACGTCGTCAGCCTCGAGCGCAAACCCATCGCCTTCACGGCCTAGAAAGAGACGACGCGAGCAGGAGCAGGAGCAGGAGCAGGAGCAGGAGAGTGCAGAGGAGGCAGCGACGGACGGGGATAGATTCGCATCCAGCGAGGCTTAATTCTGCAGTAATAGGAGATGTGGGTGGGGTGCTACGTTCTCTGCCCGTGACTTTAGATATGATGCTGGTTGTCCATGTGATGTTGGTTCGTTTTGTGCTGAAAGGGTGGTTGAGTCAGCTTGTTGGAGGACGACAGCGCTAAATGCATGCGAAATATAGGTCTATTCTCATTAACACGGCATCTACAGCTCTACTTGGACGTCTTCCGCTTCTTGTTGGCGGACTGGCGCTGCTGCTTCTCGCTGATCTTCTTGGCCAGCGACTTCTTGGCCTCCTCGCCCTTGCTCCAGTACTGGCCGTCCCGCTGGCGGAAACTCGCCTTCGGGGCGCTTCCTGCCGCGTCCAGACTGATCAGCACCATGCGGTCGCCGATCTTCATGCCGCTGCGTCGGGCAGCAGCGAGCGCCTCGTCCTCGCTCGAGAACTCCACGTAGCCGAAGCCCTTCAACTTCTTGGTGTGGTTCCAAATCGGCAATCGGATACTGGTGATAGTTCCGCACGAAGCCAGCGCCTCGCGGATCGTGTCCTCCTCCACCTCGTAGGGCAGCTGCTTGATGAACACGGTGCGGCATCCCTTCACCGCCTTCTTGTTGGTGTTCTGGCTCTTCTCCTTGAGCGCCATCTCCACCGCACGCGGAGCCTCCGCCCTACGGATGGACAGGTATCTGTTGAACAGGTACTGGCCGTCCAGCTTCAGCGCCTTGTTCAGCGCGGCCTCATCGTCAAACACCACGTGAGCGTAGCCACGAGGTTTGCCCGAGTCCTGGTACCGCGGCATGCGCACCTCGCGCACCGTACCACAGGACGAGAAGTGCGTCACCAGGTCACCCTCGTTGGCTCGGTACGGGATGCCTTCCACGTAGACCGTAGCCTCCGTCTTGCGGCCGATCTCCTCCTGGAGCTCCTCGTCCTGCGGCTGCTCCACCCTCGTCTCCTCCTTCAACTGCTTCTTCTTCTTCTCCACTTCCTTCACCGGGGCCTCTTCTTCCTCCTCCTCCCCCTCGTTTTCTTCATCAGAGGATGAGGAATCAGCTGCAGCGTCCGGCTGCTCCTCGTCCTGCTCCGCCTCCGCCTTGGGCGCGGGGCGGAACATGGAATTCTCCACCTCGTCGTCCTCGCTGTCGGAGCCGCTCTCGCTGCTGCTCTCGGCGGACGAAGAGGAGGACGAAGACGCATCCGAGGCCGCAGCTTCCTTCGCGGCGTCGGCGTCGCGGCTGCGCTTCTTGCTCTTGAACAACGCGGGCGCCATCACTTGCAGTTGCGCTTTGGCAATGACGCTTCAAGAGCTTCAAGGCGTGTGCCCCAGTCAATATTGGGCGCCTTCTATTGGCTGAATATACGGACTTTTAATTTCGGCGAATAAGAGGACGGGGACCTGCACTCCCAGCTGTCGACGCACAAAAGAACAGCAATTGACCTCCAACACCAGCAATGAGCTCGGACGAGGAGGAGGAGGTGAAGCTCTACAGCGCGCTGGAACGCAACAAGAAGCGCCAGATGTTCGGTACGACTACTGAACCACTTGATAGCGTATCTGCTGGCGCGGGTTTCATTCTCTTCGGTGGTCTACAAGCCGCGCAATCGCTGTTCAAACTCTGACGTCCCTTGCTGCTCGCTGCTTTCAGTGTCGCTGTCGTCCTCGTCTGATGAAGACGGAGACGGTGACGAGAGCTTCGACGACTTCGCCATCTTGGAGACGCCGACCAAGAAGCGGAGGCAGAGCGCGTCGCCTGGAAAAGCTGCGGCGAAGAAGGGCAAAAGCCCCGCGAAAGCAGGTGGGGGCTGACAGTACGACAACGCTGGCTGTGGGAACCGGTACTAACTGCTGCTGCTACTGTTGCCTGCAGTAAGAGCACTGTCTGTCGATAGTGACGAGGATGACGACGACCTGTACACGCCCAGAGAGCGCGAGGCGGAACGCCTGCGGAAGCTGAAGATGGAGAAGGAGATCAGGAAGAAGCTGGAGAAGGACAAGGTGCTGAACCAGACGCGAGCCATCCTGAACAAGGTCTCTACCACCAAGAGGCAAACAACCGTGAACAACCTGGAGGTGATTTCGCTGGACTCCGAGTCGGATGATGACGGTGGAGCTGGTAGCCCTTCCGAGGTTGAGGTCGTTGCGCCTCCTCCTCCTCCCCAGTCTGTTGTCGACAAGGGGCCGCGTATCACGTTGCACATTCGCTCAAACGGTGGAGCCGTCGATGAGATTGGCATTCACAAGGTAAGCGCGCAGGAAGAGCACTTGGTGCTGGTGACAGTTGTTTGACGTTTCACCGTGATACATTTGCAGAAGGAGACGTTTGATCAGCTGTACATGAGCTTTTGCGAGATACATGGATTGCCACGATCTGCTGTGAAAATGTCGCTGGATGGAGAGCCTTTGTCACTCAGCGGTACTCCGGAAAGTGAAGACCTGGATTCAGGCGACTTAATCGAGGCCAAGGTGGACTTCTCCAAGCAGACTGCATCGAAAAAGAAAACCTACCTCCGCTTGCGGCTCGTGGTCTTCGGTAAGCGGTCAGAGGTCTTTAAGATTGACTCGGTACGTTTGTGATATATGTGCGCTTTGCATATTTATCGTGAGGATGCTGATGGTCATGGAGTTTTGTGCAGAGCGCGACAGTCGAAAAACTACATGCAAGTTACTGCAAGCGCCATGGCATTACAAACCCGGACGATGTCGCTATGAGCTTGCAAGATCAGGAGCTCCGACTGGAAGAGTGCCTACACCATTACGGTCTCATAGACCACGACGAGATCTCTGTCAAAGTCAACAGCGTCCTGCCTAGCCCGGCCAAGCCTCATACTATAGCTCTACAGCTCCGCTTCGCCGAGGGTGATCCTCAGACTCACCACATTATCCCGGTACGTTCGTTGATTGACAGTGTTCTTGTGAGAACATCTTCTCACTGTTTTTGCAAAGCAGACCTCGAAGGTACAAGTGTTGATGGCAAAAATTGCCGAGGAGAAAAGTTGCGAATCGTCGAGCGTATCACTCATGATCGACGGCGAGGAAATGGCAGCTTCCCAGTCCTTCAAGGTCAGTGATGGCACTCTGCCAGATTGATTTAATTCCTTCGTACTGAAAGTGTATTTGCAAACTTTGTATATGGTGCAGGACTACGATTTGGAAGGCGGCGAGCTGATCGAGGTCAAGATTGCGTCTTGAAATTGCCAGCACAGTTTTGATATCGCTTCGCGCCAGCTCTTAAATGTAAAATATCACAAGCACCCCGCATTTGCTGAGAGCGCCGATGTCCACTTATGTTTCGACTGGATCGGCAAACGTCACGGTGCGCTGCTCCTTGTGTTTAGCCTTCGACAGCAGCATCACCAGCATCAAGGCCAATACATGTGCAGCCAGCAGTCCGCCATACCAGACGGGCGCCCAGGGCGTGTCCAAGTCCAGGAACGGGTACGGCCAGAAGCCTTTGCCCACTGTGCCGTGAACGATCCACGCAAAGACCGCGTAGACCGACGGCCAGCCCATGATGAGCGGCAAGGCATCTCTCGACACTTGGTGTCTCGTAGCGAAGAAGTCCGTCTGCAGCAGCAGCACATTGGCCCCGTGTTGGCAGTAGCTCACCCCGTTCAGGATCCTCTCTGGGTGGCCCGTCCTGACGGCGTACGGGTACAGCACGGCCCACACCACGACACAGATGAGCAGCGAGCCCGCGAGACACACGTCCAGCAGCAGCTCCAGGTCGACCCAGTGCAGGCCGCCGTCTCTGACGATCCTCCGGCGGCGGGCGAAGGGGCCGCCCGTGCCGTCGTCGTCTCCGTCCACCAGCGCCGTGTAGCTCGCCGTGCGCTCGTCCAGCCGGCGCTGCAGCTGCCGCCGCGTGCGCCACGCCGCCATCGAGAAGTACGCGCCTTGCAGGACGAAGTTCCAGGACGTGTAGAAGGCCAGGCAGCGGCCCCGGGAGCGCCACACGTCGCAGATCTGCACGAGCACGAAGAAGGTGGCGGCGCCGGCGCGGAAGGCCAGCAGCGCGCGCAGGGACCAGCAGCTGCGCGGCTGCAGCAGCCCCGCAGCCTCACTGGAGATCGGCAGGCGGTCCACGCGCCCGGAGCGCCGCGTGGCCAGCCAGAAGGACGTGCACAGCGTCGCCACGAGCTCCGCCGCCACTACGAGCGTCTCCCATTCCTCGCGGCCGAGCGGCATGGCTTCCAGAAATGATGGACCGCGCGCTGATTGGCCGAAAACCGAAACAGAAGTTGAAGTTGGCTGCAACTGGCGAAAGCATGGGCCTTTTTCACAAGAGTTAACCTTCCGCCATGACTTCCGTCCTGTGATTCTGTGCAATGCGCCACTGATGATGCAAGGGTGAAGAAGCTGGCGGAATCATACATGCTGCCCTTCAGGTTGTTTGTCATTGTACAATCTGCAAGCGACGGCAACGGGCAGCATGGCGGGCGTTCTGTATGTGGCGGTGGTGTCGCGAGTGCTCGACATGGCGGACGCAGCCTTCCGGTACCTACCGAGTTACCTGCGCGGGTCGCGGAGACGCAGCATCTACACGCCCAAGGAGGACGCCAGTGTCGGTGCCTATGCTGGGGGATCGACCTCGCGCCACGCGACGGCCACGCCTTTTGGTCGCGTGGACACCGCCACGCCACGAATGGGCAAGAGAAATGCTGGGACCAAGATATCCATATAGGAGAAGGGAGAGCAGCGGAGACGCGTGTGTATGACGATGGCTAGTTAATCGCAATAAAGTATTGGTGCTTGTGTTCATTGTCCGACAATGAGGAACGACGACGTCCACTTCCTCAGTACAGCTACCAGTTTTGTCGCCTCCAGCACATTCTTCGAGTTGCCTAGCAGCTTGAGGACTTCGTCGCACCGATGGGCGAGAGCTGCTCCACTTTCTCTCTCTTGTCCAGTGGCGACCTGGCGGAAGAACCCCATGCAAGCCCCGCGCTTGCCTTCCCAGTATTCCGGATCTGGGTCAAGCCTCTCCAGCACATCGAATGCCTTGGCGGCATAATAATAATGCTGAGCTTTGTAGCAGTCGTTGGCGATCTGCTTGAGTAGCGTGAATGCAGCCACCGAGTTCTCCATCCGGAGGTAAACTTCCCACGCCTGCGCGGCACGACCGTTGTAGATGTAGCAACGCGATAGCCAGCTGCAAAGCACGAGTTGAGAACGCAACTCGGCGCTCTGCACTCGAAGCAACACTTCTTCAGCCTCGCGATAGGCGCCAGTGGCTGCTAACGCCACGCCGTAGTTCCAGTTGAAAGCGTCGTCAGTGCTCAAGTACGTGGAGATGGAGCTGAGGTACACATTCGCATCGCTGAACTCCTTACGCAACATGAAATACGACGCCATGCACTGGCGCCCTGGAATTGTGTCGCAATCGTCAGGAGATGACCCGGCCGCGTTGAAGTATTTCTCGGCGAGAAATATGTGTTCCTTGGAATGCGTTTGCTCGCCGATAACTGCGTGCAGCACGCCCTTTATTGCGCGCTCGGGGGTGGACTTTGGTTCTAGATCCTCCACTAAAGCAAAGGCCTTGTGATATTCACGGCGCTTGAGATGAAGCAGAACCAGATTCAATTGAGCCTCCTCGATGTGGCCCACCATAGGGCTCAGCACCCGTTCTGCAGCTGCACCATGCTTCTCAATGCCGTTTGCCTCTCGATCAGATGCACGAAAGATGGCCAAATTGTGCTGCATCACGTCCGTCATGGCCGATTCGGAGTGTGTTGACAACGCATGAGACGAATCGATCGCTCCTTGAGTGCACGGATGATTAGGAAATCGCCGTGCGTAGTCGTCAAGAATGGGCTTCGCCTCACGAGCGCTGTATACACGAAAGTTGCAGCTCGCCTTCAAGTTGGTGGCGAAAAAGCTGTTAGGGTGGCCGATCAGGTACACAGCCAGCAACTCTAGAGCAACATCGTCGTAGCCTAGCTTGAAGTAGCACAGCGCCAAGTACACATGGAGTGCCGAGCCGCCTTCTTGACTCCCCTTGCTTGATTCCGAGAGCAGCCTCTTGTAAATCTCCGCTGCCTCCTGGAAATTGAGCTGCGCGAAGCTTGTCGCCGCTAGCGCTAGCTGATCCTCCACCGAATCCCTCGAAAGTTGTTGATAGCGATCCAACAGCGCCTGCTCGCCGTGCTGTCGCCTGTGTGCGAGCAGAAACAGTAGTCGATTGCACAACGCGCTCCGAGAACTGCTCAGAGCTGCGTGTTCTGCATCCTCGAAGTTCTGCAGGTAGAACAAGCAGCAAGCGCGGCTTAGGCGCCAACTCTTCAGATCTGTTGCACTCGCATCGCCGCTCGAAGCAGCTTCAATTAGCTGCTCGAAGTGAGATAGAGCCTCGCCAAAGTCTCCACTGTGGAAATGACAATACGCGGTCCACCAAGTGTTTAATCGCCACGAGCTGAGATCATCTCTTTCTGGAGCCTCCTTCTTCGTGCGGGTCCGATCTTGGTCGCTGTCCTGACGTCTCAACACTCGCAGCAGCGTCAATGCCCCTACAAAATCTCTCCTGTCAAGGTACGTAGCCAACTCGAACGCCTTGTCGCGTGCAGGCTTCGACCTCAGTAGCACCTTTTCCTGGGATTCCCTGTTGCTGCCTGCTGTCTGCCTCGGCTGTCTTGCTACAAACATCCTAATGCTCGTCCGTGTGAGTGCTGGAATGGAAGGCGTCAGAAGTCGCCGTATCTACATTTTGAGTTAATTCGTTAGTTCTCTTTCGTTTCGTCGATCGCTTCGTTTTGCTGCGTCTTGCTTTCTTGATCATCCGCGCTAGCACTCGTAGATGAAGGCCTCGGTCGGTAGAACTGCGACCCCGACAGCGTAGCTGGTCTGGCATTGCCAGCAATTGCAGAGCGAGTGCCATAAATGTTGAATAGAGGGGGCAATCCTTGTGGGGTGCCGCCGCTCTTGGCTTCTTCTTCATGAGTTTGCAGCTGATCGCCGGGTGATGGTTCTGATAGTTCAGTGGAAACCTGCGAGTCCCGGCGGTCATTACGGATGCTTCCAGCGTCTATCGAATCCTGCGACTGACTTGATCCAGATAGGCCCGGAGAGGGATCTGTTGCTGCGCGAATAAGCGCAGTTACTTCAGTCTCCTTCTCGGTCAGTTCGGATAAGGCCTGCGAGTATTCCTTCTGAATCGTTGTTCTCTTGCTTTGCAATTTCGCAAGATCACTTGTCAACTGCTGCTGCCTCTCCGTCATAACCAGCTTCTTTTTGGGGGATGGAGTCCTGTGCACGTTCCACGCGAATAGCAGTAAGGATTAGTACGAACTACAATCCTCCTTGTCGTTGTTGTGCATGCACGTACGTCTGAGGTCGCCCGTCGTGAGACTGAATTGCCAGGTCGTCTTGTTTAGACCGGAGTTCATTCTTCAGTTGTTGGATCTGAAAAGAGCGGTATGTTAGCCAGACGAACTCATTAAACTAGACAGCAACAAGATAAAAACAGTACCTTCGCCTCCAGCTCGACAATAGACCGCACTTGAGAAGGGGCCTTCGGGTCAGCTAATATGTGCTGAATTGCTCGTTTGAGTCCATCGCGTTCGTGTTGCAGTTCGGACCGCTCCTTACTCGAAATCTCCTCCTGTTTGGCAGCATCAGCTTTCACCTTCTTGAGCTCAGCTGCAGCTTCGGCTTTAATCTTTGCCAGCTCCTCCCCGTGCTTCTGTTTCAACGCCTCGTTCTCTTTACGAAGAGTTTCCAGCGCCTCTTCTGCCTTCTCCAGCTTCTTTGACTTGTCCTTCAGCTCCACCTCTTTATCCAGTATGATTGTGCCGTACTTCTTTTTCAGCTCTGCGAGTTTGCTGTCAGGGGCCGGTACATCGGGGCGACGACGTCTCTTGCCAGCCGCTGTAGACGATGGCACTTGCGATCCGCTCTCTGGGACAGGCTGCGTGGCAGGGGTACTGGCAGGATCAGTGGCTGGCTCACTCAATGGCTGACTAGCCTCGTCCTCATTCAGTTGCTGGCTACTGGTCACCCGCCGCACCTTCTTCACAGGTCGGGGACGTGGTGGTGAGCACACCACCTTCGTTGGGCTCTGCGTGCACTGCGTCTCCTCATGGGTGCGCTTGCGCGTACGATCAGCGACCGACATTTCATCTGCACTCATTTTCGCATGAAGCTCTTCGTTCTGTTGTGTCAGTCCGCTTGGCCTGCAAGCACAGCAAATGCAGTTAGCCGTCTGTATGTCTTCAAGCAGATGTCCCCACCAAAACGTACAATATCTCGAGCCTGTACGAGATCTCCGTCACTTCTGATAGATAGTATAATACAGCATCGTAACGCGTTAAAGGCTCCTCTGCAGCATGAAAAAACAAGCTCAGAGCTACAAGGAACCTTTGGAGTCGGGGGCGGTGAAGTGGACCACCCCGCCCTTCTTCAGCGCCGTCTTCCTGCGGTACCCAATCTTCACGCGGTCCACCCAAGTCCCGTAGCGACTACTTCGCATGCACCCCAACGCAGATCAACCGCCGACGCAGTGCGTTAGACCACAGGCCCTGGCAGTCAGTCGCAAGCGACTCCACCTACCTCTGGTCCTCGATCTCCACGATGGGCTCTCCGCGGCTGTCCTTGCCCTTCAGTCTGATGATGGAATGCTGTACACGCGGAGGGGGACAACAGATCGTCAGCCGTAAGCGTCGGCAGGGCGATGCGAACGGCGTACCAGGCCGCTGATGAAGTTCTTGGGGATGTGGAGGTCGCAGCGATTCGCCACGCGGCCGACGCAGTGCTGGGAGCGCGAGAGGTCGAAGTGGTCGGGCAGCGACGACCTGTGGCCCCTGGAGAGCAGCACGAGCCGCCCCCAGGGCAGCAGCTTCGGCTGCGGAGGAGGAGGAGGTGACGACGCCATCGCGAGCTCCCAGCAGCCAGCGGCGGGTTCGGGCGATTCGCGCCAGTATTCAAAACTGAGCCTGGCGGGTTGAAATCGCCTGCAATAGTAATCTGACCTGGAGAACTTTCTACGTTTTAGCGACACTGATTCGCTGGAAGAATTCGGTTGAGTGCACCACACTACTTTTGTCAGAGCCGCATTTTTGTCCAATCGCTGCGTCCTCAGTTACCCTTCCAAGCGCACACTCGCAGCAGCCATGACGACCGCGCACCGCCCGACCTGGCACGCCGCCGTGGGGCAGTCGAACGAGGGAGGATGGCACGCCGGAGGTGCGTGCGAGCCCTCTGTAGTTTGTGGACCAAGTCACACCTCTTTGTGTTTTCTCGTCGGCGCTCTAACGAGCCGTTAAACGCGGACTGTGCCATGCTGTAGGCAAGCTGAGCGATCAGGTGTCGGCGCGCGACCTGCCGGCCCACAAGCGCCTTAAAATGCGGTGCGCACAGTGTTGCAATACTTCTGGCTATGGTTATATAGCTGTTGCTGAGATTGTCGTGCGCTGGTTCGGACTGCAGCCAGGTTGGCCAGGGCACGGCGAATGAGGTGGAGCTGCTGGACTTGCGTGAGGAGCTGGAGCGCAAGGAGGAGAAGTACGAGCAGGAGAAGGGACGCAAGAAGGACACCGCCCAAGGTGTGACCTGTTGGATTGGAGCGTTGAGCGCGGCTTAAGAGTGGCTGGGTGTTAACTGCTAGTTGTATACTTTTTTTTTTTTTCAGACAAGCTGCGACGGCTGGAGGAGAACAAAAAGATTCTGCTGCTCGGAGACGCTGAAGCTGACGAACGCGAGTCGCAGATGAAGCAGGTGGCGAGCAAGTATGATGACGCAGACGATGGAGCAGATTCCGAGGATTCAAGCGATTCCGATAGTGACAGGTGCGTTGGGCGCAGATCGCTGTGGAGGATTTACGTTTCTAACTGTATTGTGGGATGGCTGTGCTTCAGCGATGACGAGGATGAAGAGGCCGAGTTGATGCGCGAGCTGGAGAAGATCAAGCAAGAACGTGAAGAGGAACGGCAACGCAAGGAAGAAGAGGAGCGGAAGGCTTCTGAGCAACAGTCACGCGAGGAGATTCTCCAAGGCAACCCGCTAACGCAGCAGCAAGCGGCAGGTAGTGCGAAGATGAAGCGCCGGTGGAATGACGATGTGGTCTTCAAAAACCAGTCCCGCAACGAGCCGGAGGTCAAGAAGCGCTTTATCAATGACACGATCCGCAACGACTTCCACCGCCGGTTCCTGAACAAGTACATTCAGTAGCTACATGTGCCTGAATCCGAGGAGGCAGTGGTGAGAGGCTGTAAGAAATCGTATACTTTTCATGGATTACTCGGAGCTGGGCGACCTGTAGCACTATGTCCAAGAGTAGATAGTGCGTGTACACTAGCGCACTTTGACGATCATGCCGCCCACGAACTTGTGGACAGTCACTTCCTCGCCCGCATCATTCGTTACCTGGGCCTTGACGTACTCGCCATCCTGTTGAAGGCCACTCGGAAACTTGAGCATGCAGTTTCCGATGGGATTCCCGTTCTCGAATCTGCCGACGTAGGAACCTCCATCCTTGAACACCCATTTGCCGTTCGTAATAGTGTTGTCTGCCCATTCACCCACGAAGAGACTCTTGTCCGCCGCGAACTCATACGTGCCCTTGCCGGAGCGGATACCGCCTTCAAACCTCCCGCTGAAGATGTCTCCGTTCGCGTACATGTATGACCCTTCACCCGTCATCTTGTCCGTTTTCCATTCACCATGGTACACGTCTCCGTTGGCGAACGTCATCTTCCCGAGGCCGTTCTTGCTGCCGTTCACGTACGTCCCCTCGAACGTCGCTAGCACCGACACTAGCGGAACAGTCAGTCTCAGCACACAAGCTCCCTCCAACCTCCAACGATTGTACGTACGCTCTCCTTCCTGGTTACGCTGGTTCCACGTGTATTTCCCCTCTCCGTGCTTCAGTCGGTCCGGGCTGATTGTCCCTTCGAAGGTGTCGCCATTGGCGTAGGTGATCTTCACTTCACCCTCGCGGCGCAGGTACTTGGCTTCCTCCGGACGGTCATCCACGTAGCTCACCGAGTATTCCTAGCCACCACTTATCAATATCCATAGCATTGCCAAGTCACTTCGTGTGAATTGCCATACCGCGTCCTCGCTCATGCCTGGTGCAGGTATCCTCGACTCGATGCGCCACTTCGATGAATAATGCCTTCGCGTCGTTTCGTAGTCGGATGGATTCACGCAATGTGATTGGACGATCGAGCAGTTTGATGAACGCGAGGAGTGGTCAAAAAGCTGCGGCGCACATTTGATCGGCATTCGACAAAGCATGTTGCGTCTGTGCCGCCGTCCGCTGCGCGCGCCGCTGCTCCAGCGCGGGAACCTACTGGCGAGTGCCTTGTCCACTGCGGGCTCCAGTGACGAGGACAGTGAGGAGGTGTCAGCGCCAGCGTCTCCGCACAAGTACGACCACGTGCGCAAGCTCATCGTGGGGCTGGGCAATCCAGGCGACAAGTTCACGAACACTAGGTGCGACCGACCTTAGGCCACTGTAATTGCAGGTTGAGGGTGATGCAACTTTGCTGACAGACTCGTGCGCTTTGTGGTTGGCTGTTGCTTTGTATTGATAGACACAACATTGGTTTCGTGGCGGTGAGGCACTTCCTGGACACGTACGCCTCTAAAGTGACGGTGCGTGCTGCTTCGCTCCTTGTTGGGAAGACTTAATGGACTTGTACTGTAGTGCATTGCAAAATGAATTGGTGTGGCAAAGGGCGAGGTGTTGACTGTTGCTGTGGGTTGCAATTGTGCAGGGAAAGCATGTGCAGCTGGAGCATGAAGTGGGTAACCATGGCGACGTGGCACGGTTCCGGGTGGCGTTCCAGCAGAATGTAGCGGATAAGGGCTACGTCTACCCCGTCGATGACCTGGTGAACCGCTCGTCGAAGCGAGCCAAGGAACGAACTCTGAAGGAAGGCGTCCCGCACGAAGAGGTGAACGTCGCGCTGCTGCTGCCCACGACCTACATGAACTGTTCCGGCACTGCTGTCAGGGCCTTCATGCAGTCGCACCGCTGGCGCTTGAAGAAGAACCCGCTGGCGCTCAACCGACAGGACGAGCTGCTCGTAGTCACGGATGACGTGGCGCTGCCGTTCGGCGAGTGCCGCTTCAAGGCGAAAGGAGGCCCCGGCGGCCAGAACGGTGTGCGTGACATCATCAAGTGCGTTGGCACTGAGCGCTTCGCCCGCCTCCGCATTGGCGTTGGCGCGCCGCACTGGTTCGTAGGAGGCAACAGCGGCGCGCCGTCGGGCACCGCGATGGACAAGTTCGTGCTCGGCCGGTTCAACGGCGACGAGCAGGAGGCCATGCCGGTCCTGCTGAGCTACACGAACGAGCTGCTGCGGCTTTATCTGCACCGAGGCGTGGCCCAGGCCACCACGTACGCCAACAGCATGGACTTGCCGCGGTACTTAAGGCAGTACGGCGCGTCACAGCGGGCGCGTCGACAGTAGACCAGCCGTTAGATAGACTCAGGCTTTGTATGGATCTAACCCTACCCTCTGAAGTATTTGGTGTGATCCGCAGGGCGATCGCCATTTGGTCAATAGCGCCCTGCGTGTATCATCGACCTTGACTTTGAATCATGGCGACGTCCCCCGTGCCCGTGCAGGTCTCCCAGAAGGACCTCCCGCGCGTGCTCGTCATCCTTGTGGCGGGATACGCCGCCGTCTCTTGGCTGGCGCTTTGGATGGACGACTACTTCGCCGCGGACGAGCAGGACGAGAGCTTCAGCTTCCCGTCCGTGTATAATGACGAATTGCTCTTGGCATTGAGGGGAGGAGGCTGACGCCCCAATGTGCTGTATCCGGTGGTGAATGCAGGAAGGTGGGGGCTTTCGTCGCTCTCTACACGGCGTTGATGGCGATCTCCCGCTTCTACGAGCACGGTACTTTGTTGGCAGACGACGTTGGGGAGGGGGGACTTTGTACTAATGAAGTTAAGTTTAATCGTGTTTACAGGCACTTACATCCTGTATGAGATGTTGTGGGCGTGCAACGTGTCGCTCGTGCTTGTGGTCATGGCGCTGTACTTTTCCAAGCCGTTCCTGGTCGGCGTTGCGGTGAGTGTGTAGTGGGATCTTGCCTTTCAAGTTACGAGAAAGCTAACTGGAAAGGGATTTAGATGGTGACTGTGTCAGGAGATCAACTGTTGTGGTACGTCGACACGCTGTCGTTCATTCTCAACGGCAAGTTTATCACGGGCGCCATGAACTACCTCACGTACCCTGAAAATCGCTCGTTCTCCAAGACGTTCTTCGCAACCCACCACCTGTGGTTCCTCCCCGTGTGCCTTTACGTAAGCGCGGTCATTGTGGAAGCAAGCCATGCTGCACATTGCCATTCTGATGGGATGTTTGTCGTGTGTGCAAACAGATCACTACCGGCCACGGTGGTATGCACGGTTCGAGCTTCATGGGCTCGGCCATCTTGACCACCTTCCTCGCTTCATATTGCCGCGCTTTCACGCCCTTCGAAGTGCGTGTGCCCGGCAGTGACCACGTGATTTACCTGAACGTGAATGGAGGCTACGAGTTCTGGAAGGACATCAAGATTCCGCTGCTTCACCTGCTGGACCACCAGCACCCAGCGCTGTACCTGCCATTCCTTGCTATTGTCGGAAATCTCGTCGCCAATGGTTTCCCTCACATGCTCATTCTAGGCATTGCGCTCGGACTTCAATTCAACCCCCTTCTTGAGGGAATAACGCACTAATGCAATAAGAGCGACACGTTTTGTGTTATCGCGAAATCACTCAGTGTATGAACACAGGTTTTTCATCTTTTTTACGCGAGTGCTACCGATAGCTCCGATGTAGTGTCAATCGCTGGTTATGGTCTCATTCTCTAGCATTGGTCAAGCATCGGGCGCTGGAGTGGGAGGCGAAGCGAGGGATGGCGTGTCGGCGGTGGCTGCCGGGAGGTCGATGAGGAAGAGCACGGCGGCAAGCTGTCCCCCGAAGGTGAAGTCCCCCGTGGTTGTTTTGAGGAAATTGCAGTCGAGTTGGTTGAAGGATGTGCGACCGCCACTGCGAGTGGAAGGTGAGAAGAGTGTCGGGTGGTGCATTGGCGAGAGCGGAGATCGAGGGGATCCAGGTGGGGAGAAGGTGCCCGCCCCGGAGAACGAAGCGAACCGCCCGCTGGAAGACCGTAGCAAGGCATGCTGCGGCGACGGTGCATCAGCGTTGGTGCGACGCAACGTGCCCGCGAAGTTGAGATTGTATTGCTTGCGGTAGTCTTGGAACTCCAGGTCGGTCTTCTCAATAAGCTGTTCAACGTACTCGATCGGCTCGAGTTGGAAAAGCTTTTTCATCACGAAAATCAGGAGCGCCGACTCTTCCTCGACATCAACCTCAGGGCCAGAGCCACTCGCTGGCATGTCAGGAAGTGTTTTTCTAGACAACAATGCAAAGCGTGGCCACTGTTGCGAGTATCGTTTTGCCGTCTTATCGATGATCTGAAAAATAGAAACACAAGTTAGCTCTGCGAAAGATAACCGGGAACTGTTGCAGGACTCACATTGCGCTTTTCAAGCGAAAGTGTTTGAAGATGCAGTTGTAGCATAGCTTGGGTTATGCTGCGAATCTGATCGATGTGCTCGTCGTCGTGGATAGTTTTCAAGATTGACAAGCCTGGTTTGAAGTAATCGACTGCTCGGTAAAGTTCACCAAGGTCTCGAGACAAGCTACCCAGCTGCAGGTACGACTTCATTATGTCCTCGTGGTCCGGGGGGAGCACTTCCTTGCGAAGACCCAGACCTGTGAGCGCAATTCCGTATGCAGCTTCTGCTGCTTGGACCCCGCTAACTTGTGTGCGTAAATTGGCGAGCATGTAGCAACACTCTGCAGCAAAATCCTTGTACGCGGGGACGTCCTCCACAGGATCCTGGAAGTGCTTCTCGTAGACAGAGAACGCGTCTTCTAGTACCCCGATTATCGCTTCGCCATCGTTAGGGTTAGCTGCGTACATCAAAATTCCTTGTTGGCGTCGAATGTCGGCATAGAGAAGACTAGTCTTGCCGAAGCAATCACGGACCAGCGCCACACAACTCTGCAGAATCTCCACAGCTTGCTCGGGTTCACCTAGGTCACCGAGAATTTCGGTCATGGTCATGTACGTATCACAAAGCAGAGGATGAATAGGGCTGAGGTGCCATTGAATAGGCTCAAGAGACTTGTCAAAGTATTCCTGGGCACCCGCTATGTCACCAGCGGCATGCTTCAGCTTCATCAAAACTGTGTATGCTCGTGTCAGCTCGGCATGATTACTGGGTGAGTTTTCAATCGCCAGTGTTGCTAACTGCTTAGCTTGGTCAGGCAGATTCATCGCAAGTGAAATGTTGGCGGCGCAAGTAAGCAAGTGGCAAAGTGACAGATTGCGCTCGTCACTTGGTGCAGTTTCCAGGATGGATATGTGGAACATGATACTTGATAAAGCACTGCTGAACTCTCTTGCGGCGAGATACGCGTCAGCGCTTTCTAAAATTCTTTCGCAGTCGGTAGTAGTCCGAGCCAACAGCACCGTTGTTGGGGTGATGCACTGGATATACTCGAGCGAAAGCGGCTCAGCTCCTTTAAAGTTGTAGTTCATGTGGTCGGTGAAGTAAACACCCGTCTGGAATTGAAGCGCATGGAACAACTGCGGCAAGTGGAGCAGATCCTCACTAACGATGGTATCTAGGTTAAGTGCTTCAGGTGAAAGCCCAAATTTGGCTTGTACTTGCGGTAGAATTCTCTCCTCCCAAAACGCCTTTGAGTCAGGAGAAGAGACACCGAGCACAAGGTTGAAAAACTCGATCGTCACTTGAGAAGCCTCTTGTTGAAGAGCCAACTTTGCCAAAGCTCGAGCTGTAGCAGGATCAATGTTGTTATGGACGTCGTCATTAGCTGACTTAGCCTGCCTCAAAATTGCTGTAGTTGCGTCTGGGAGAATCGCCCGGAGCGACGCTCTGAGTTCAATTTTGCAGGCTCTAGCCACCATCTCCACAAGCAAGACTCGACGAATGTGCTTCAGAGATGCAAGCTCGTAGCAGGACGCGAGGTATCGCACATTGATGCCTTCTCCATGCAATGCTCGAGTTAGTGATTGACTGTCAATTACCTGAACCGTTGCGTTTTCCAGATCCGCAACAAATTCCGGTATGACGATCGTGTGAAGACAATCGCGAGCACTTATCGCGGATTGTCGAAGCAATTGGGCTTCTAACTTGGACTTGTCAGATGCACTTTTGTCGGCAGACGGCTCGTAATCGACCGATACGTGAGTGTTCGAGTGTAGTGGCAGATTGTTACCATGCATCCGAACAAATTCTGGTCTCATTTTGTACAATAAAACCTCGTGGGCAATCGCGCCGGGTTCTTCACTTGATGCGTCGGCCGGGATGAGATCAGTAAGGTTCTGGAGCTCAAATGCTGCTGCACCGTTTCGGGTTTCCACAGTAAATCCAGCAGTGACGGGAAAAAATGCAGGAACGGGTTGGCTAGTTTTGGAAGTAAACTCCGTGTCATCGTTCCCAGCCCCCTGAAGGCTATCGGTTAGAAGCCCAAGATAATCAAACACGATTTTGAGCTGATCGCGGAGTTGTTTGATGTGATCCTTCTTAGCTTCCACTGCCAAATTCTGCCGCGTGCTTTTCACCCTTGAGTGTGCAGATGCAATGACAAATGCCCGAAACCCGAGATAATCTACCGTGCACTGAAGCGGAATTTGCAGTACAATATCTTGCAAACTTGGGTGCAACTCGTCCCCGGATTCCTCTATTGCACAGTGAATTGCGCGTGCAGCACGGATTTGATGGCCTACCATTCTGTGAAATATTGCCATCGACGTTGCGCTTTGCCTTTTCTCGTGTGACGAACCACTTGGCGGGTTACTTGAGCACAGATATGCCAAAAGTCCATTGTGCTCATACTTGAACAACATGGGAAGTAAGGCACTGTGCTGCCGAATGCCGTCGGTCGCAAAAATTTCGTCATTGTCAAGAGGCTGTGCTCGTATGGTCTTCTCAGAATCCTCCAAAACCAATTCAGCTACGATCTCGCTTACAAGCACTTCCGCGGCCTGTCGAAATTCTGCAAAGAAAGCTGATACCTCTGCTCCGACCGCGAAAACATCTTCTGAAGGTTCTTTCGACTGGAGCGCGTAGTATTTTTGATTCCAGTCAGCAATTCGTTGGTACAATAGTCGTTTGGACGCTGAAACACGAGTGCTAGCTTTAACGGATACGCTGTTGTCACGTTGCTCTGGAGGCTTGCGTTCTTCTGTGGCGATTTGGTTGTTTGCTCGTTCAGCTTTCACGCGAGACATAACTTCTTGTGCGCAGTAGTAGCTCTGAAGCCATGTGAGCAATCTTGTTCTAGTTATAACACCGTGTCGGCCGAGATCAAGCTGTTGCTGCATCAGCGCAAGCTCTGAATCTTGTCCTTCCCATCCAATGTAAAAACAACGAAAACAATCTGATGTAAGGACTATCATACTGCAGGATTCACGTACAAACTCATCATTTGTCATGGCGTTTTGGCAGCAAATTATGGGAAAAGGATATGGTTTGAAGAAGCCCGTGGAGTCTCCCAACTTCAATTTTTCCGGTGTTTCGATGATCAATCTGTGGTGTAAGCGCCATCACATTTGTAAACTCACCACAGAGCGATAAAACTATGGCAAATTTGTACCTCCTTAAATGCTTCTGCAGCCCGGCGAATCTTCTCCGTAACGCTACACAAAGTCAACATCTCTTAGCTTTTACCCAGCATCTCACATTTGCACGCCAACAAATCGTACACTGGGGAGACGTGCGCATCTGCAGGGAGACACAACCTCGACTACATGTGAGTTAGTCTTCAGCCTTAGCTCGTGCTGATAGAATTCGTTCGCACCGTAAGTGTGTATTTCCACTCCGCGAGTTCCTTCTCCGACGCGCAAGCAAACGTCACTACTTTCGACGACTACAATCATCGCCAGTGCTTCAGTTTTTTTTTTTTTTCAAGCAATGAACACCACTGCTCTACAGCTCGAACCTTCTCAATCGATTCCAACTGGAATGCGAATTTGCGGTTCACTTTTTTCTGAGTCACGACAAAATATGCAACAGAGCGTCATTTTGGCGACCATTCTACTGCTTCAGAATATGGGTTTCGTGCAGACCTCGTCCGTCAGCGCAAACTTGTACTCCATGAGTTCGTAGCAGTTACTCTGGCGGGAGCTGCCAAGCGAGAACACCTGCTGCTCCACGGCCATGGGGAAGCACTTGAGCATTGTGCCGTCCAGGTGCACCCACTTCTCAGTCCACTTGGGGCCGAAGAAACCGGAGGCGAGCTGCGTAGGCGAAAGAACCACAATTTCAGCGCTGTATTTATACGCAGCATTTACAGTATAATAGTAATGGGTAGGGGGCAGCACCTTGTGCAGCTTGCCGGACTTGGGCTCCATCGTCGGCATCGGGATCTTGCGAGCAACAAAGCGGTTGTGCCTCTGCTGCGTCCCTTTGGGCGACTTCAACTATCACGTTTGACAGGATTTTTTGAAATATTATCACACATTCAATGTGGTCCACCGCACGCGCGTTTTTGCTCTGCGGGCATTTTCAAAATGCGCTGTGGGAATGCGGTGCTGCCATAGGCTCAATTGGCGTACAATCAACAAGCCTCCCAGCTGGTATAATAATCCCGACAAGCCTCCCAACTGGTATAATAATCCCGACAAGCCTCCCAGATGGTATAATAATCCATGTCATCCCATCCAAGAGGTTGTAAACTATACCTCATTCCAATCCCGCTCTCTACAACCTCTGCTACAGCATAACAATAACTCCTGACGTCAATTGTAGCCATCCACAGGGCCACACACTCACCGCCGGATCATTCAGCAATCCGCAGCGTGACCAGCAAGCAGACTTCCACCACCGACCATGGCGACCGAGGCGGAGACGTGGAGCAAGGAGCAGGTGATCCAGGCCTTCGAGGACGCGGGCAACCTCAAGTTCCTGGAGCACATCAACCTGTCCAACACGGCCAAGTGCTCGGAGCAGGCGCCCGCCTACATCTTCTACATGCGCGGGCTGCAGTGCTCGCGCGACCCGCGGCTGGCCTACCACTTCTGGGCCAACTACGCGGGCCGTCACCAGTTCCACCTGTTCACGGGCCAGCCGAAGGACGAGTGCATCAACGCCGCCATCTACCTGTACGTGCCCGACCTGGACGCCATCGAGAAGAGCCTCGCGGCCGTGGCCGACGAGCTGCAGGGCACCAAGTTCGCCTTCGAGCGCGTCAACCGCGGCGCTGAGACCACGCGCGAGTACCCGCAGCACCAGTGGCACGAGCTCTTCGACACGACCAAGTACGACCACCTCAAGGTGAACGACCCGTACGGCAACGAGCTGCGCCTGAACGTGACGCCGCGCAACTACGAGTCCATCAACAAGTCGCTGGGCAAGACGCTCCCCGTGACCGACGACGTGGAGGGCGTGGCCCAGGGCCTCCCGTTCCTGCTGTACCCGTGCCGCCCCGGCATCGCCGAGGGCATCTCCCGCTTCTTCGAGCACTACCTGGGCGCCAAGACCGTGGTCACCAAGAAGCAGGGCAACGAGGAGGGCCTGAACCGCACGACGGTCTTCTGCGGCCCGCTGCAGGCCATCGTGTTCGACGAGCAGGAGTCCCAGCGCGACAGCAAGGGCGAGTACGATGGCCACCACGTGTGCATCCACATCGACCGCTTCAAGGAGTGCTACGATAAGGCCTTCAACGACCAGATGAACTGGAACAACGTGCTGTTCTTCGACCGTTGCGACACGTGGTTCGAGGCCAACCGCGACCAGCAGTACCGCATCCTGCACCTGGTGGACCCCGTGGACAAGAAGTTCCTCATGTCCTTCGAGATGGAGATCCGCTCGGCGCAGCACTTCCGCTACCTCATCCATCGCAGCGACGTGACCCCCGAGGAGGAGGAGGCCAACGAGGTCCTCCGCAAGAAGAACCTGTAGACTTACTTGGCGCTGCGGTTTTCGGAGATAGTGCGTTCGGCACGGCGCAGCGCTCAACCCAGTGCTCCGTCGATTCAAGTGGTAAAAACAAAGTGACGATGTGATCGCAGTTAGACTTGTCCGGGGTAACTTACGTTGGTGATCAACGGCATTCTAGGCATTTTTTTCTCTTGTCTGTATTTTTAGGGAACAAGCGATGGTACCAGTGCGCTTCATTGACTGCGTGCACTCCAGTAAAGGAATCGTACGATGCAGCTGAGCAATGCCACTGCTCCCGATGTTACCAGGTCTCTTTTGCCGCCTGGGAAGGCTCCGATGCACCCTGCAGCATTGAAGCGCTTCCCTACTTTGCGGAAGAACTCGTTCCTTTACCAACTTCAAGATCAAATCCAAATTCACAGGGAAAGTGAACCGCAACGCCAACGGCAGAAAGAGGTGAAGGAGATTTATCGCATCTTGCAAAGAGTTCCGGAAGCTCGCGAGGCCCATGAAATCGACACGCTGTACGAGTGGGTGCTCAGGAATGGAAGTACAAACAAAATCTTTCAGGGTGCGCAAGAGATCATCTGCAAAACAATTTGTCGCGAGATGACGCTGTTGGAGCTGCCGGCTCAAGGCGTGGTGTGCTACCAAGGCGACTACGGTGATACTTTCTACGTCATTATCTCTGGGTCGGTGTCGCTCTTCATCAACGCAAGACCAAGACAGAGGCTTACTCTGGAGGAAGAAGACAACAACTCGAAGGCGTACTCTGCCGACGAAGAAGACGTGAAGTTACAACCGGATCAATACGGAACGTTCATAAAGCATATCACTGACGGTGGCACTTTTGGCGAGTTGGCTGTAATGGACCCCACTGCTCGTCGATCATGCACCATTATTTGCGACGAGCCAACATCTTTTATCTGCTTGAAAAGAGGAGCTTACCAACGGCTGATACGCATCACAAACTCTTCTCAGCTCGACTTCACGCAGGTGGAGTTCCTGGAGACCATGTACTTCTTCGATGGATGGCCTCACGGTGAGCTCACGCGGCTGTCCAATCGCCTGCGCCAAGTACACTATCCAGCAGACAGCTATCTTACTCGCATCGGGGCTGAGGCAAATGTGGTGTTCTTCATCTACGCGGGCATGGTTCAGGAAACCGTGCCAATGATTCAGCTCCTTAATGAGAACGGCAGTGTCCAGCGTTGTGCAGAGCTAGAGAGCAATTTGGCTAAACGAAGGATTCAAGGTCTTGTCGGAAAGAGAATAACTCAACAGCGACGTCGAACCGAACTCGAGCTCAGCTTGTATCAAGACCACGACATATGCGGCGAGCATCCTATCTTCTTCAACAGGTCAACCTACAGCACTGATTTACTGGCAGGTACGGGTCACGTAATTCCGTTTTGTACTAAGTACACCAGCAATAACGTAACAACGAGATATGTGTTTTGAACAAAAAGTGACGGATGTGAAGACTCTCGTAATGGATGTAAGTTCTCCGCGTTCCGGTGTAGCCTTCTAAAGTACAACGATACTGACAATGTGCTCTTTTCTTGCGGTACGCTTTTTCTTAGAGAGAAACCTGGAAGGAACTGTTCTACATGCACGCCTTAGACCACATCCGAGACTCGTTCACTAAGTTTCGCAAGCTGGCCGATGCTCGAGAAAACTGGAGGAAGACGCGTGTCAAACTTGCCCTTGCGAACCCGGGATTGATCCTTACAATGTAAGATAATGAATGGACTTCAGTAGGCACAGGGGAACGAATGTGTGAAGTGTTAGTACTCACTTGTGGCTTGTGTGTGGTACTTCAGCTCGACAAAGGCTATGATGCAAGATGGAAAGTGTCTGTGCGGGTGGTGCGGAAACCAGGATCACACGACTGGGGATGCTTGTTGTCCTGGACTGGCAGCATCGAAGAAGAAGCTCGAGGACCGACAAAAGAAGGCGAACGCGAAGAAAAACAAACTTGCGGCGAAGTTGCAAAGCCCTAATGACAGCATCCAAGCAGCCGTGAGTTTGACGAATTCTATTGCCGAGTCTGCTCCTCCAACGAAGGACACACCTGAAATCTCTGGAGCAGTTCCAGTATCGACGAATTCTGGAGGGCCAATTCAACCCACGCCTCCGAGCATTTCTGCCCCTCGAAGACTTCGAAGCCCAAGCATCAAAATTGTAGCTCAAAGTGTTTTGTCGATCGAAACCACCTCTTCCGTCAACTCTAACCAGTCCGAGGCAGATGCGCTTCCCGAGAGAATCAACACAAACGTGGCGGGAAATGAACTAAGAAGTCCGCCCGAAGAGAGAACTCCTGGTACTCCCATTCATGTCTCCGCTAACAGAAAACTCGCCATCTCGGATTTCCAAAAGCTTTTGAAGGCCTCTAATAGCCTCTATGCAAAATACCAAAACTCCTTAGAAGGCAAAAGCGAACAAACATTGCCGGCCATAAAGGTTGAGGACGTGCGAAAAGGTGCGTTTACCGAGGACTTGGCGGACCAATACAAACACGAGATGGTGCGAAAGGTGAAAAGGCTTTCCTCAATGGAACAATACATCGGCGTGCGTTCCAAGGTTCTCGGAGACATTACGGCTGCCCAGGAAGGTGGAGACTACCACGAGCACTGTCGACTTCCTCGAAAACCAAAGATACCAAAACCAAGCCGCCGGTTGGTGAACTCGAAGACAAAGCAGCCTCGACCGGACCGCTTCAACAGGAAAATCAATCGCATGATGAGAAAAATTTGGAGGAAAGATCACCCGCTGCCGGTCGTCGAAGAAAGTCTGCGTGATCCCTAGCACTGGCCAAATTGTAATTCATTGCCAACATCACTATGATAAGGCCTTTGAAGCCCTAGCGATTGCGATAAGCTCGACGAGAAGAGGTTCGAGCTCATCAATCGGCAGCATCGTGGCAGCATCGCAGAGTGCCTTGCTGGGGTCGAGGTGCGTCTCAAAGAAGAACCCATCGACACCGACGGCCGCAGCCATTCTCGCAATCGTCGGGATAAACTCGCGATCACCTCCACTGGTGGTAGCCCCAGCGTGAACACCGCTTGGTCGTTGAATACTGCAGCACAAGGATCACATCAAGTAAGCAATTGCCCAATGTTGGTGCTCGAAGCTGCAGGGCCGTACCTGTGAGTGACATCCTGAACGACAAGGCCATACGATTTCCGCAGTTTCGGCAAATTCCTCGCATCCACCACCAAGTCTCCATAGCCGAACATGCTGCCACGCTCCGTAAGAATGAAGTCTTCACACATACAATTACACGACAGGTCAGCCTTGCCCACCAAACCCAGGTACCATGTAGTTTTCAGTAACGGTAGCGTACCGGTGTCTTTCTGCGTCATTGCGATTTTCTTGGCGGCAAGCAGCTACGAATCAGAAACAATGCAGGCGTCAATACTCATATTTACCACCATACCCCTCCAGTACATGTACGCACCATGGTCTCAGCTGAAAGCATTTGTCCCTTCTTGAGGTTCACGAGTCTTCCTGAATTGGCTGCCGCCACGAGAAGATCCGTCTGGCGACTCAGAAACGCTGGGATCTGGATAATATCCGCCACCTCCGCCACTGGAGCCACTTGGTGCGTCTCGTGGACGTCCGTGAGCACTGGCAGCCCCGTCACCTCCTTCACTTGACGAAGCATTTCCAGTCCGCGCTCCAGACCAGGACCGCGGTAACTCTTGAGGTCCTGGCGGTTGGCCTTGTCGAAACTGGCCTTGAAGATGACGGGGATCTGCAGGTCCTTCTGCACGTTGGCCAAGCTGCAGCATGCCATGCAGAGGTAGCCATGATGGTTAGTACTGAAGGAATTGGTGGTGTAGCCATAACGCGATCAGTGAAGCGCGTACCGATCAGCGATGGCCATGACGACCTGCTCGCTCTCCAGCACGCATGGTCCAGCGATCAGGAAGAACGGAGCCGCCTCCCGCAGCGTCTTGGCCAGTGCGTGGCGGTGCATCATCGCGCTCGGTCAACGTCAGCCCCAGGAATGGCTCATAGGGAGCCTTTTGTGATTTGTGACATGGATACATATGTATTTAGGAGTATTTAGGACTATAATGGATCGTGGTGCAAGGCCGTCGTGGCGTCCTCTTCCTGCTGCTGCGATGGCAGCTCTTGAACTGAATCATGCTTCTCGAATGGGGAGTGGATAGTTGTGGCTTCGCCTTCGTCGACAACATCCTGCATCGTGGCATCCGCCGACAGCTCGCGGTTCCTCTGGATGACCTCCCTCACCGCGTGCTTGAAGGCCGTCTCGTCGTCGTCGTTCTCCAGCGCCCCAATGACCATGTTGGCCAGTCGGTCGACCTCCTCCTCCAGCTCTTCGTCGTCGTAGATCAGCCTCAGGACCTCCATCTGAAAGCGCAGCATATCGCAGGCGCAGAAGATGATGGCTACATAGAGCGCCGGCCCGCGCTTGATGACCATATTTTTGTCCAGCACGAGCTCCACGAACGCGTAGAGCCACATGAGGATCTTGAGCCCCATGAGGTTGCGGTCCAGGTTGTCCGGGTCGGGCCCATACTTGCCCAGCAGCTTGGCGCTGTACAGCAGCGTCACCGTGCACAGGAGCGGCACCCACGCCATGTAATACGTGGTGTGCAGCTCCTGCTCGTCGCGCCTGATCGGGTCCGGGCACTGGAACAGCGACACCATGAGCAGCAGCGACAGGTACAGCTCCAGCGTGCACACCACGAAAGGCTTGACGCTCTGATCGTAAAGTTCCCGCACACCCATCTTGCTCAGCCGAAAAGTGGCTACAGGCACTTTCCACAAGTGTAGCCATGTTTGATTGTGGCTACACCTTCCAATATCATCCAATCGCCACGATTTCCACATCGCAGCCATCATGGTGCGCGTGTACTTGGACGTCTCGATCGGCGGCTCACGCGCAGGGCGCGTCGTCTTCCGGCTGTATCCAGACCTGCCCAAGACGACGGAGAACTTCCGGTCTCTATGCACGGGCGAGCGCGGGCTGGGGCGCACCACGGGGCAGCCGCTGCACTACCGGAAGGTGCCGTTCCACCGCGTGATCAAGGGCTTCATGCTGCAGGGCGGGGACTTCTCCAGGCGCGACGGCACGGGCGGTGAGAGCATCTACGGGGGCAAGTTCGCGGACGAGAGCTTCCGCTACCGCCACTCCAAGGCGGGGCTGCTGTCCATGGCCAACGCCGGCAGGGACTCCAACGGCAGCCAGTTCTTCATCACGACGGTGCCCACGCCGCACCTGGACGGCAAGCACGTGGTGTTCGGGGAGGTGGAGAGCGGCATGGACGTGGTGCGGAGGATGGAGAACGTGGAGACGGTGGCCAAGGACAAGCCGGCGCCCACGCAAGCTGTCGTGATCGAGGACTGCGGGGAGCTGCAGGGAGACGGCGGCTCGGACTCGGACTCGTCCAGCTCGTCGGATGAGGACCGAGAGAAGAGGAAGAGGCGGAGGAAGGAGAAGAAGGAGAAGAAGAAGCTGAAGAAGATGGAGAGGAAGGAGAAGAAGAGGGCCAGGAAGGAGAAGAAGAGAGCCAAGAAAGAGGCCAAAAGGGAAAAGCGACGACGCGATGAGGACAGCGACGAGGACAGCGAGCGGAAGCGACACCGGCGGGATCAGGATGGACGAAGCAGGAGTCGGGAGCGAGACCCTCGTGAGTGGCGTGGGGATGAACGACGAGAGAGGGGGAGAAGTTCGTCGCGCTCTAGGTCGAGGGAGCGGGCG
This sequence comes from Phytophthora cinnamomi, assembly GCF_018691715.1. Taxonomy (NCBI): domain Eukaryota; phylum Oomycota; class Peronosporomycetes; order Peronosporales; family Peronosporaceae; genus Phytophthora; species Phytophthora cinnamomi. The sequence continues at coordinate 996,893 of NW_027150933.1, forward strand.
AGACACTTCAGTAGCCGCAACAGCGAGAGAAGGAGGTCAAGTGAGCGAAACCGCGATGGAGCTTCTAGGTCGCGTAGGAGGAGTCCCAGTGATTCGCCACCTGCCTCGCGTAGCCGGCGTGCCTCTCGTGATGAATACGATCGACGGGGGCGAAGCTCATCGCGTGAGCGTCACCCATGCAAGTAGTAGCGCACGGACAGCGCGTTATCATCGATGCCTCCACGCAAGGAAGGTAACATTAGTCGTTCTCGTTATGGATGGCAATCGGGAGCCCAATACGTCGAAGCAGGGTTGTCTTTCCGCAACATCAGCAGCTAGTAGTTTTCACGCGCCTTGGAGACGCTTCGCGGTCCCGCATTTCCGGTGCTTTAAATGCGTATATCTTCGTATCCTTCTCATTTGGCAATCTGCAGCCCGATACGAAGAACTTCGTCTTCTTGGGAGTGTGATAACCGCGCATCTACAGCACATGGACAACGTATTCTGAGTCAATCACGTGCTGCCACTGCACAGCAACAGGAGCACGCTATCTTTCGTTTCGGCGTTGTCTCTCATGGTGAAAGTGTGATGGAGGTGGTCACCTTTCACCGCAGCGGCATCACCAGCCATGAGTTTGATATGCCGTTCTGGCTAATATACATGTAGTGTTGCCCTGCAAGATACCAACACCAAAACGCAAATGTAGCCATCTTCCCCCCACTTCAAAACCGGTCACTAAAGCGAGGTCTTCCTATCACTTCCCACCAAACGCATCATGGCGCCGGTCCCAGCGTGGACTCGGGAGTGGCGGCCGCTGGCGCAGCAGCTCTGCGCGGCGGTCCTGGGCCACGAGGAGCCCTCTTTGTCGCTGTCGCCGCCCCAGGAGGCGCTGCTGCTGCGCGCCGACCGCGTGGTGGGGCAGCTGTACGCGCACCGGTTCGCGGACTGCCTGCCGCAGGACGCGCAGCGCCAGGCCGCGGGCGTCGCCGCCAAGCTGCGCGTGCACTCGCTGGAGGAGCGGGCCGAGCGGCTGCTGCGGCTGAGCGGGGCGTGCGACCCCCAGGTGCTGAAGCTGCTGCTGGAGCTGGCGACGGCGCCCACGCGCGCGTCGGACGAGCAGGTGGCGCTGGACGAGGACGCGCGCAGTCGCTGGAAGACGGCGCTGCAGCAGCAGCAGAGCAGGCAGACGCAGCGCCGAGAGCTGCAGGACCAGCTGCTGGACGAGCTCTTCCAGATCTCCACCGACGACGAGTGGTACCAGGCCTGGGACGACAGCGACGAGGGCGAGGACGAGCAAGACGGCGGCTGGGGACTGCCGGACGGCGCTGCAGAGCAGGCGGGGGAGGAGACCAGGCGACGCAATGGCAAGAGGTCGAGTGAGGTGATGGAGGAGAAGGGGGAGGAGGTGCAGGACGGCAGCAGAGAGGAGGAGGAGGAAGTTCTGGATGAGGAGACAAGGAGGGATCGACTGCTGTGTCGGTATCACCCGGAGGTGGAGGTGGAGGAGATGCAGGTGCAGATGGAGGAGGACCCGACCTGTGAGCTGGAGAAGAACGCGCTGGTGCCGTTCACGATGGAGCGGCCGTGGCTGCTGTGTGGGGCGGTGGTGAAAAGTGGACAAGGGAATGGCAGAACCCCGCGTAGACTTATTCACGAGCGGACGGTGGTGAGCATGGTGTTCGAGGCGCTGGATGGGGTGGAGTCGCTGCTGTTTGAGCTGCATCCGGTTCAACCGACACCGGCGATTTTCAGTGTGGACTTTCACACGAAAGCGGTGCAGCGGTCTCGACGATCGCTAGGCGTGGCGGTTGGGCACCTTTCGCCATTGGCGTTGCAGAATATGCTGGACGACTTTGCACGAGCGGCGTCGGAGCTGCAGCTGCTGCGAGATCTGCTTGCTTTTATCCGACAAGCGCGGGATCTGAGCCAGCGGCACAGGTGTGTGACCTTGGAAGGGCTTGCCAACTCTCTCTCCGGAATTATTGGCACTTTGAACGAAACCATACGCATTGTCGAGCAAGAAACTTGCATAGCTCAGACGTTTGAAGGTAATGATGATCCATGCCCATGGTCTGGAGTCGCAGCAAGACAGCCAACGTTGCTGGGAATATTTGGTGGGCTAAGGGAAACATTCAAAATGATTTCGTGGCTGAAGAGAATCTTGGTCGAGTGCTTCCACGGTCTGTCAGAGCGGAAGTGGTACGAAATCAGACGTGCCGAACAATCCAAGTGTGTGCTTGACGCACTGTACTGCATGATGGAAGTGGAATACGTGGAAGGTGTGGTCTTCGACGAAAAGGCAAGCGCTGCAGGCAATTTGTCGCGATCGGAAGTTCTGCTGCGCCTCTTTGTTGGCGCGCTGAATCCGTATTTGGATCTGATGAACCGGATGCTTTTCGAAAGAGGGCACTTCGAGACAATTCCGCTGGATGGGGAATTGTTTTTCGCTACACCAGCGTCGATAAGCGTTAATGCATCTCCAATGCGAGAACGGAATCAAAGCTTTCGCGAGGGGTTGATGTCTCTGGCTCCGTTCGAGGTGAATAGGTCACTTGTTCCGACATTCTTGGAGCCAGTCACTGACTTAATGAACGAAGCATTAGCAAGTCGACAAATGAAGAACCGCTTTTTGCAGCATCAACAATTTACAACTGAAGGTCCACTTGGGAAACCTGAAGAGCCACGGCCGTCTTTACATGAACTACTTGGTCGTGAACTGGAAGATATAGGATGCGGAGTTCACAAAGGATCGTTGTCAGTATCGAATGCCATGCCACACCTCAGCGGCGAAATACTGCCATCCTCGCAGCAAATAATGATGGAATGTGTGCCTTTCAATCGAATCTTAGAGCGTTGCCTTACTCGACACATTGAGAGCAAGGTATGATACCTAGAACTATATCTAATCGCGTTGCTGTGCTAACATTATTTTTCGTTCGTGGGCGTGCTGCAGTGTCAAGAACTAAATGGAGAGATCACCGACATCTTTCGAGATAAAATGAAATATATGGAGCATGTTGAAGCTCTTCGGATGTTCGTACTGATGGAGCAGGTAACGAGTACTGAGTAGTTGGCGGTGTAAAAATGGATAATGGTGTCTAACGTGCCATTTGCAGCAAGATGTTTTCACCGTCTTCAGTGAGATGGTGGTTGCACACATGCAAGAGAATCCGGTAGCATGGGCCGACAGCGAGAAAATCAACGGTTTTCACCAGAGCGCGGTTCAAGGAGTGTTCGAAGACAACTCGCTGTCATCTTGCCAACGGCAAATCGGTGGTCGGCTCTGTGTTCGTGTCGACTTCAATCGACTTGATGGCGCCACTGGCGTTGCAAAGATTGACGTCGCAACAATGAAGTGTTTGCATTTCACATTTGCTGCGCAACAGCCACTTCGTGTACTTTTCAGTGCATCTATTATGCAAAAGTACTCCCGCCTCGGGGTCTTCCTCGTACAAGTAAAAGCTGTGGAGTCAGCCCTAATCAAGGTACGGAGTGCGTCGGATATGTGGCTTCTGCAATAGCTTTATCGCTGACTTTAATCACTATGTCCTGCTCGTATAGTTTAAATCACCGCTTCGACAGCGGCGGTGTTACTCCTTGTAGGTCCAGGATATTACAGGCGATTTTGCTGCTGCTTGAGACTCACTTGCACTATGGTATGGTTGACTACAGCATCGAGGGAGAAATGCGCCAGCTTCTCATTCAAATTGCGGATATGCTCCATTACACAAAAACTATACTCAACTACCTCACAAGCCAGGTATGAGCACGTATATGCTAGGATGTAAGCCGGATATCTCACACATTTGTGATGAACAGATATCAAGGGAGGGATGGTCTAAGTATTACCACATATTACAATCGTCGCAGAGTTTAGCCGAGGTGTGAACTCAATTATTAGGTTTGTGAGTCGCTGAAAGTTGTTCACTCACTCTGTTTGGATTTGTCATGTTATTATCTTGTATTCAAGATGGATGCTACCCACGAGCAGTATCTTGACCATTTGCTCAATCGCTTCTTTCTGCTGGATAAGGTGGGTCTGAGCGCTTGGTTTGCGTGTACAGCTTACCCTGACTCTTTCCCTGGTAGCATGCGACTGTGATTCAGTATATCCTCACGACCTTCAACCACATTTTGCGGTTCGTTGGTCATGTTGATGATTTCGTCAGTGCCGTTGACCGGAATATGCACAAATATTTTCCGACTAGCTGGAGTGAAGACGGCGAGGAATTCGAGAAAACCAATCACAGATCTTCCAAAGCGGACGGCACGGCACCAAAGACCCGTCTCCTCTTGCATGCTGACTTTAGTGTGCTCTACTCTGACATGATTAGAAGCTCGAACGAATTCAAGCGCCAGTCTCATTTCTTAGTTGTTATGCTGACGGCCATGCAGAAGCACGGTGCGTCTCCCCACGTCAACGAAATCGTGACCCAGCTCAACTACAACTACTTCTACCACCAGCAAGAAAGTCGATTACGAGTGCAACCACCAGTTCAGCAGCCGTTTCCAATCAGCCAAACCAAGAGGCTACCTCATATCAGCCGAGCGGATTCGTGGCATGCCTCACTAGCGCCGAAGAAGTTTTCGCGTACCGGATCTGTTCATTTATCGTAGTCGTAAATGATTGTGTACCGTAGCTAGCTTCAACAGTAGGGCTTGGCAAGTGCTTCGAAGTAGGACTGTATCACCATAATAAGATAGAGTGGGCACTTGGTTACACGAATCGAATAGGAGGGCCGATCTACAAGTTTGCCCTTCTTGCCCCGGTAAGCAATAAACTCCAATGTTGCAGAGATCTTCGGGTGTACCGTGAATGAGCAGGAGTATTTTACGTCGCGAGCGCGCTCGTGGGAAGACCGATGGGCTTTACTGCTTCGGATAGCTGCAGCCTGTTTCCGCGTGGTGGTTGGGCGGTCTCCTAGTTCCTGCAAGGTGGTCACCGAGTTAAGGTTTGGACGATGCGCGACTGTAGTCGTACCAAGCTGCAAGTTTGGCAGATATCTGCAAAGCATGAAGAAAGCGGAAAGAATAACAAGGTATGTTGGCGATTGAATGGGATGATGCGAACACTGGCTGTATTTCTTACTCTTCGTAGAAGTCATGTTCGGGGATTTCATCAGGGAGATCATTGTACTCGCCGACTACTGTCGCGACAATTGCCGCGAAGGTCCTGCAGGCGTCGACGCCACTGTATCCTCCTCCACAAAGCAGTAGCAGTGGAAGCTTCAGTGCCACCACGTAATTAACGCATCCGCAAATGCCATCACTAGTGAGATTGAATCCGCCCTGGGGATCTCGAGCCAGTGTGTGCCTCCGGCTGAACGGTCTCAACAGCTTTGCCCACAATACGCTGAAAGAGCTCAAGGAACTGGTCATCAGTAATTCCACGCTGCAACGGGGAATTCACGTTGTTGAGTTTGCCTCGCCCCGCACCAATCATCCAGACCCGGGAAGAACCCGCGCTCATGTAGATGGGACGGGATGTTTGTGACCTTCTCGCTGTAGCAGAAAGTTTCTTGAGTGCCGTCTCCATGGTGAACGTCGATGTCCACAACCAGCACCCTCTGGATATCAGTCGCTGTACCCCCAGCATCACATCGTTGACGTAGCAAAAGCCGATAGCTTTCGAGCGCATGGCGTGGTGTCTTCCGCCCCTAAGGTTGATAGCAGCCGGAGCCATAACTTGTTCATGGACAGCCTGCGACCTCATCAAATGCAGCAGAGCGTCCACAGCAGCCAGCGTCGCACCTGCAACGTAGCAGCAGTACTCGAACAGCCCTGGGAACACGTAGGCATCGTCCACCAGCCCAAAATCTTCCAGTTGACTCTGAACCTCCCGCTTTCTAGCGGACGCCAGTCTGCCGCTCTCCATCAAATCCACGTCACCTCCAAACTCATGGAGAGCGTCGACGTAGTCTCGTGAATGGAAAGCTTCCAGTTGCCCTCGATTCGCTACCGTCGGTGCAAGGAGCTTAAGGTGTTGAGCGAGTTTTCCATCCGGGAAGCAGGCTGTGAGCAGTTCCAGCGTCATTCTCTCGCGCTGCTGGTGCACCGGCAGGCGACTCAGCGCTTCCAAGTAAGCTGGGGAGTGCAGGTACACCACATCTCGACGCCGCGACCTTGCTGAAGGTACCATGTTGATCATCTTTGCTTCTTGTAGTCGGAAAGTATTTGACTAATTACCCGAAACTAGCTGCGACGCGGGCCAGCCGAGCGTTCATGGGGCCTTTGACCGGCAGTGTGAGTGAGAAATCGTAGTTGACGTCCTCCGGGTTCTCCACGTGGATGTGGAATCTGCTGAGCAGCGCCGCCGCTACCAATTTCAGTTCGAGACCTGCTAGGGACGACCCGAGACACATTCGAGGTCCGGCGTTGAAGGCGACAAACTTGAACGCCGACACGCTGATGATCTTCTTGGTGACGGGGTCAATCCAGCGTTCGGGTTTGAATTCGGCCGCGTCGGGACCCCACACGTGAGGCATTCGACCCATGGCGTACAGAGGGAGGCAGACTATCGACCCAGCGGCGATGAACGTGCCATCGGACAACACGGTGTCACGAACAGCATACTTCGGGGAGATCGCCATGGACGGATACAGCCGTAGAGTTTCTTTGATCACTGCCTCCAGGTACACGAGTTTGTTGACCTGTTGGAGCGTTGGCACGCAACAATCGGCCGTCATGAGCTCGGGCAACTTCTTGTAGATCTCTCGACGGAGTTTGGACTCCACGCGCGGGTTCTGGCTGACGTTGAAGAAGAACCAGCTCAGGGCTTGAGCGGTGGTGTCGCGCCCAGCAACCAAGAAGTTGACGACCACATCGCGCAAGTGTGCGGGGTCGTAAAGCTTCTCGTCTGCCTCCGGGGACTTGGCGATGCTGTCGAGGAAGAGCGACAACATGTTTGTGCTTTTGTCAGTGCCGTCCTCGGGCGCCATCGCGCGTTGGGCGAGAACTCGCTGCACGATACTTAGCACCGTCGCGTCGATCTCCTTGATGTCGAGCTGGAGCTGGTCCTCCGCACCCAGACCCAGTCGCCGCTGCAGCTCCCAGAACCAACGCGGCCGGACGAAGCGTAGTGCGATCAGCCGTTGCGCACGGTCAAATGCTGCCTGGAACGGGAGCTCCTTGTTAGCCCTCAGGCAATCCATCTTCAAGCCGAAGCTGATCTCCGCGAAAGCCTCGGTCGAGAAGCAGCTTAGCAGCTTGTACAGATCTACCGACCGGTTCCTGGCACAAATCTGCTTTAGAACGTCATGTAGAGCCATGGTGTGACGGGTGATGGCTTCGATCATGCACTCTCGAAGCTCCCTCGCCCGGAACAGCCCACGAGCGACATCACGCTGGTGTGCCCACTTGACTCCGTCGACAGCGAAGATGCCATCACCCAGCAAGGCCTTCATGTTCTCCTCGTAGTGAGGTCCCTTGGGAAAGTTCATGAACTGGTGTTTTAGCACGTCTTCGAACGCTTCAGGGGTGGAGACCACCAGCATCCGTGGCAAGCCCAACACTTTGACCGTGAATGGTTTGCCCTCAAATCGTTCGCAATTCCGCGTGATCCATTCGTGAATGTTGTTGCCAGCGAGAAGGAAGCCCAACGTGTTGTGCAGCACCGGAAGCGTCCAAGGAGGTCGACCAGCTTCTTGACGCTCCGGTTCCGAGTCCGTTCGCTCCGCCATTTCTTCCGAAGTCTCAGTTGTTGATGAACCAATGCGCCTTGACAACTGAATCGCGACCGGAAGCAGCAGAAAGCTGGTGACAGCGATTGCATGGTACAGTGGCTGCTCCAGATTCATCACCGAGACCGACAGCATCGTGAATGCCTTGACCGTGAGCTCGGATGTTCTCTAGTGAGACGGACCGCGTGGGTGGCCGCCGCGGCCTTCCGATTCGTGCCCGGCACGAGCTCAGCTCGAGTGTTCCGAGACCGTGGCGATTGGCTTCTGTCCAGAGAGGACTCGTCATCCCCTAGCATTCATAAGACGGTGAGACCCTTAATCGCATGGATGTCCTTCTGGCTCGATGCAGCACTCGACTGACAGAGGTTGCGTGTCTTCATGTTGCTGTGACTCCACATGATGCTCCATGTGTTCGTGCTTGAAAAGCATTCGACCATCCAACTTGAACACCTGACAGAACATGTCAGAGCCACACGATGCCATCAAACGCATGGGTTTGCAGCACAGCATGGCAACTTTGGTGACCACAATATGTTTATTACTCATCAGTTTTCGCTGCTGAAGCGCAAAGCGTCCATGAGCGACGTGATCCACGAGCGACTTGAAGATTCCGTTGGGCTTGTGTTGCAGCTCCGCGGACGAGGCAAGCTCAGCCCTTCTCAATCGTCAGGATGCGGTCCGAGTCGGACTCGGAGTCTAGAATCGTGTTGATGCGATGCGCGATCTCTTCGCGGATGCTCTGCTGGCTCTGACGGTCCATCGCGAGGCAGTGGCTGCATCCATCAAGAGCATCATTGAGGTGTTCACGCAATAGTCAACAGCGCCCACTCTGAAGTTAAATCGTGCTGGTGCCCGCGTCCGGGTGAATTGGCAGGGAGTCTACTTGTTTCCTCGGAGCCATTTGAACTGGAAGCTGAAGTCCATACCTGGGGATGTAGTCACGGTATGCACGTTGTTAGGAGGGGTTCGATGCGACTGGAAGGCGGCGTACTTACCGAAGTGCTCAAGCTCGTATTGCAGAAGGAAAAGGGTCTCGACGAAAAGTTTGGCTTGGACCAGGTAGAATTGCGTCTCAAGCACGAATGCAAGCTGGTACAGAGGGGAGAAGGCGAACTTGCGTTGAAGTAAGATGTGAAGCAGTAATAACGACACGATTTCAAGACCAGCAAACACCAAAATCTTCGCCACCGCGGCTGATCCAAAGTTGCCGGCCCCACCAGGATAGTACGCCACGTTCGGCAGATGCTCGAGCACCGTTTTATACAGCACATACATCAGCGGAACGAGGCACTCCACGTACTTCACCGAGAACCAGCTTTTCGCTATACCACCGGATGCGTTATACCTGGGACTCGTGATAAATACCGGGGAGAGTCCTGGATCTTCTTCTGTGCCGCTGAGATTGGCGCCTCGTATAAATGTCGTTGGTGCAATTCGGGCCCGTTGAATATGCACACGTCCAAGTGGCTTCAATTGTACTAGTGAGGGTGACTGATCATATATACTCGAAGCTCGCAGCTCTCGGAGTTTCTCTGATTGTTCTCTTGTAAGCCGGTGAGGATAGCAAGCGCCCAGCCTTACACCCTTCAACGAGCTGATGTGGAAGGCGTTTGGATCTCGAGCCACTGTAAGTATAAATGCTGCAAGGTTTGGAGTCTCAGGATTACCGATCAGGCTTCCACATCTGGAAAACGTTTTCTTCAGATCTTGAAGATGCTTGACAACATTTTTTGCGTTGATTCGTACCTCTCGATATTCTAGTAACAATTGACCGAGGTCTGCCGCAACAAACAAAACTGAAATCTGAATGGATCTTGTGGCCGCCATGCAAACTACAACAAATAATGCACCGAAGAAATCCACCGTCATGGCAACGATTTCAGGAATAAAGTCTCCCATCTCCCGAATAGACCGCACTATAAATTGTTTTGCCGCGAGCTTCCAAACCGGCAGCACGATAACAACAAGACCCAGGTACGCCGTAGGCACAAGCTCGTAGACGATTTTTGTAGAGCGGATATATGTTAGTTAGCTGCAAGATTGCTTGAAAAGAGCGAAAGAATCGTAGCAGATTAGGACGACAAGGCGACACGCTCGAAAACTGCGCTCGGCCAAACACGATGCCCATGATAGCAGGAATATAAAGTCCAACAAAGAAGCCTCCGACGTACCACGTGAATGGAATCGGAAACCCAACGGTTTTCGCTCCAAGTACAAAAGTTGCTACGTAGGCAACAGATACAGCCACAACAAGTACCATTCTCTTACGAAACGTTGGGTCCAGCTCAGGACACAAGCTGGACGAGCTGAGAAAACCCAGCAAGATTCATGGCGAAGTTGGTCAAACCCATGCGAATCCAAAATACCAAATTTACACTCCACGATTCAGAAGGTGGTAGTAGAGGCAAACACTCGAGTAATACTGCAGTCAACAGTGCAGGAAGGGGTGTCAGTGCGCAAACCAAAACACTCGTGTGGGGGATGTTGTTTTGCAGTAGTGGTCGAAGCTTTCCAGACGCTCCACGGAGTACGATCCCAGGCGACCAACTTGAATTCTGTTCCATTCTCTTCGAGGCGCTTCCACCACCGCTCGCTTGATAGTGAGTCTGGGCCGTGACCTGGCGATTTAGAATCTCTCATCAATGCTGGATCGCTCTTTAATCAACGGGGTGACAGACAAAGTAATGGACAAGTATTTGCTCGTCTGTATTTGCCGTACAAACTCCTATTTTAGTCGATTCCCGTTATAGCAGAGGTAGGACTCGTATTCAACTAAGCTCGTCAAACCCATCGCGCACGCCAACCAGTAGTTAATGGTACTGAAAATGATAGAGGAAGTGTGCGCACTGGTTCTTGTCTAAAAGAAACTACCCGATGTGCTTTCCGTCTGTGAGTCCGGATACACTTCGATGCCTCCTTCTATATGGACCTTACAAACGCCGTCCTTCAGGAAAATACTTGTGCTACCGTGGTTGATTTCCAATGAATGAGTCGATCATCTTCGGCGTAGCAGTATACTTCACGAAAGCATAGAATGAAAACTCAGCCTCTATCCTTGCCAGCACTATCAAAGGCAACGGTGTGGTCCAATAAAAGGGCTCAAGTTATTCGAATCTAGTCTTTAGACGTTGGGGATGACAACTTGCCGATAAGCCCCCCTCATTTGATGCATCTGCTCGTCTACCATACCATCCGTAGCCGCATTCCTAGTTGCTTTGGTCTGGGGATCGCTCGCGCTGTCCTGGGCGATTTTCTCCCACTCGATCACTAGGCCATGCAAACGCTGGCGTCCAGTGAGGCGTCGCGCTTCAGCGTTGGAAAACTGAGCTCCGGTGATGTCAAACGGACATTCCATCCGACGCTCGCCAAACGCTCCGGGGTATACATCCGCCATTCGGGCCTTCATGTAATACACAGGCTCCGCTTCCGGTTTGAAATGTAACACGCGATCACTGTTAAGGTAGAACAGCGGAACGTCGTCCTCGTTGGTCTGCTTGATAGGGAAGACTTGAGCCATATCTCCACAAAGCGTCGACTTCTTCTTTCCACGATCGTAGTATTCGATGCCGACGGCACCGATCGCGTGGTCTGAGAACGAATACTGCGTCTCCGCCATCTCCGCAGCATAAAAATATAATTCCTTGTCGCCGTACGAGGGGGGAGAGCCGACATCGCAAAGTGCTTTGAATGATGCCAGGATTGCAGTCGCGCGAGGTTGCTTCTTCTTGTTCCAAAACATGAGTGAGGAGTCTACTTGATGGCCCGTGCGAAGATTCCAAGAATGACTATTGAGCAAGTAATCGCTGGGTTCGAAGTTGAGGTTGACTGGGGCGGGATTCGACAACGTAGGTTTCTCACGTTCGAGCGTGGGGATGAAGCGGAACGGAGCAGGATCGAACTTGGACATGTATCGATGCTGAAACGAGACGTTTCCCGATCTACCGACACGTTCAGCCATGAAATAGATTTCGTGAGCGATGCGGTCGTTCATGAGCAAAATCCCCGTGGTCTTGAACTTCTCGGAGTCCCGGAGCACCGTTGGATTGACAAAGAACGCCGTGTCGGCGTCGACCATCATAATTTCCTCGAACTTGGAGAACACCACGGACACCACCTTGATATCGAAATTTCGAAACTTGGTGTGGCACGCGTCCAGGTTTTCACAAAACACTTTCTTGGTCGCGTCGCCTTCAACTGTAGCGGCAGCCGCGAGCGCACAGACGTCGTAGAATCTGATGGAGCCCAAGGCCGACTTCTGCATGAACAGTTCCTGCGTCGCCGGCGCCACATCTCCACAGTACGGCATCTCAATGGGATCGTCGACGCCCATAGTGCGTAACTCCAGGATCAGCGACGCCGTTAGCTTGACGATGGGCTCGTAGACCGGGATTACGATGCCCCGTTGGTGCGACGTGTTCTGCGCGATGGCGTTCAGCGTCCGCACAAGCGCCAATTTCTCAGGGTTCACATTAGGGTCGACCTGCTGCTGCGGCTGTTGTGGCTGCTGTGGCTGTTGTGGCTGTTGTGGCTGTTGTGGCTGTGGTGTCGGCTGTGGCTGCTGCGCCTCCTGTGTCTGCTTTGGCTGCTGCAACTCCTGTGGCGGCTGCGTCTGCTGCGAGTCCTGTGGTTGCTGTGGTGGCTGCGTCTGCTTGGTTTGTTCGACAGTGTGGAAGACGTGCTTGGACGTGGGGAGCGAGTTCCACGCGAGTCTGGAGTTGAAGTAGACGGCGATGAGCCCAAGCGAAAACAGCAGCGCGAAGGTGAACACGCGAGGCGTGCAGCGCTTCACGGGCAAGTTCATGCTGGCTGCGTGGCCGACAGAGAGGGGAGAGAAGTACTGACGGCGCCGAGGGCGTTGCGCTCGAGGGGGCACGACGTGTTCAACGGTTATGAACTCCCGTACTGGTAGTCAGACCACAAAGGAGTGGAGCTTGAGCACACACGAATGGATTTGAAACTCTAATCGCCCCATGACCGTCTGTGGTTCTCCATGCTGCCCTCCCGCAGGCGTCTTATGAATAGCCTTAGCCTATTAATAATACACCTGTGTGTGTGTGTGTGGGGGGGGGGGCTAAGGCTATCCCGCACTTCAACCACCGATGGGTCCTCACAGTGTAGCTACTATAATTCATGTAGTACGTCCAAAAAGGGTCCTCTTCTCTGCTAGCGGATCGCCACAAATTGTGTAGCCATGTCTCAACCCCTCTCCAAGTCGCAATACGTTGGTGTACCATACACCACGCAAGCCTCAGTAGCGTATCGCCGCCATGTTCCTCAAGCGCGGAGGAGACGAGAGCCTGCAGCCCAAGGGCAATGAGGACTCGGCGCAACTGCAGCAGATGCTCACGTCCTGCATGATCAACCGCCAGATCCTGGTACTGTACTGTATGGCGCAGCGTTGGGGCTATCACCCACAACAAATACACTCACACCCTCTCCGATTTACTGTCACAACGGTAGTGCTGCATCGCTGGCGTCCTGATCGGCATCCCCATCAGCATCCAGCGGAAATCCTACAAGCCTTTCGCCATCCTGGGCGTCCTAGGTTCGTGGCAATATAGTGCCGCAATGTGAAGAAGCGGTGGGTGACGTCTGTGTGGCTGATTGCTGCTGCTGACAGGCTCGTTCGTGGACTACTCGATCCCGTACACGACCGACTGCCGGATGATCCACAACGCCATGCAACTGGCGCTGCAGCAGGAGAGACAGAGAGACGCAGCGAAGCCGTCGAGCGGTGACGCTTAGTGGCCAGCATCGATACTTGAGTAGCTGGGGCTGGAAATGTAAGGCCGCGCTGCAAATGATGCCACATACGTGGTTCTTGGATGCTGGAATGAAATGCTGCTTGCGAAGGCGACACGGGCACATAGGCATGACAAACCAAAGCGAGTTCCCTTGTTTCCGGGATTTAGGTGCGCTTAATCGCAGTTTATAGTCTGTTGCCCTGCTGAGTTGCCAAAACAAATTGCACAATAACATTGCACAATGGCATTTTTCACCGCAAGCACAAACATTATTAAAAGGGCGTGTAAGCTTTGACTGCCGACATGCTCAAGACCAATACGACGCAGGGTTCGACTCAGTTGAGCCATGATCGCTCACGCGAATTCGGGGCTGGATGAAAGCGCAGCTGGCGAAATGTTGACTTTGAGAGCACCTTTCACGGGTAGCGTCAACGATAGGTCGTATGTCACGTCCTCCGGATTCAGCACTTCGACGTGGAACTTGCTCAGCAGGCCTGCCACGACCAGCTTCATTTCCAGCATGGCCAAGTTCATCCCGAGGCACGCGCGCGGGCCAGCGTTGAACGACGCAAACTTGTAGGCGGAGACCGCGATCAGTTTTCCGGTGGTGGGGTCGATCCATCGCTCGGGCTTGAACTCTTCGGCGTCGGGCCCCCACACCTCCTGCAATCGCGCCATCACGTACGTCGCCAGTACGATCAGTGAGCCCGCCTTGACAAAAGTTCCGTCAGAAAGCGTTACATCCTCCACAACATACTTTGGAACCATCGGGACCGGTGGATGGAGGCGGAGCGTCTCCTTCAACGCAGCTTCTAAATACACGAGCTGGCTCACATCCTGCATGGTTGCTTGTGACGCATCTACTACATCGTCTCCAGCCTTTGACAGCTTCTCTACAATCTCATTGCGAATAGCAGTCTCGACATCTGGCTTTTTTGCAAGATTGAGGAAGAACCAGCTCAGCGTCTGCGCAGTTGTATCCCGCCCAGCAATAAGGAAGTTCACGACAACGTCGCGCAGGAACCTCGGGTCGGTGTCGGAATCAGGTGAGTTGCCAAGGAAGAGAGACACAATGTCTTTTCCTGTGCTGGCATTGTCACCAATCTCGAGAGTGCTGTCATTATTGTCGTTAGAGATGTTCGAGCGCTTCGCTAGAGCCTTCTCGACAATGTCCAGCACAGTCTTGTCAATCACGTCAATGTCGTTTTTCAGCTGGCCCTCGGTGCCAACCCCTAGCCATTTCTGAAGCTTACAGAACCAGATCGGGCGCACAAAGCGCAAGAAGAGAGCTCGCTGGGCATGGTCGAAGGCCTTTTGAAATGGGTGCTCTTCCTCCGAGTCTAGGCAGCCCATGTGGACCCCAAAGCCGATCTCCGTGAACGCTTCGATCGTGAACCTGTTGAACAGCTTGAAGAGATCTAGTGTTTCCCCACTGTCGCTCGCACGTTGCAAAACCCTGAAAAGCACGACGGCGTGACGCTTGATGGTGGCGGTCATGGAATCTCGGAGCGCTCTTATGGTGAAGAGGTTGCTGGCAGTCTTGCGTTGGTGGACCCACCGGTCCCCATCCACGGCAAAGATCCCGTCGCCCAGTAGATCGCGTAGGTTTTCGCATTGGTAGGATCCTTTGGGGAAGTTTCCGGATTGGATCTTGAGGACGTCCTCGAAGGCTTCTGGGGTGGAGACGACGAGCTGGTCGGGAAGGCCAATGGAGCGAACGAGGACCGGTTCCGCGTTGAATTGGCGGCAAGTGAGCAGCGTTCGGTCGTGGATGTCCCCGGTGTGAGCGGACTGGATCACGGTCAGTGTGTTCTCCAGTAGTGGGAGCGTCGTCTCGGGACGGTGGATCTTGCGCTGCGGCTTCTTGGAGGGGTCTCTGTCGGTCGGTTCATAAGGAGGCTTGACCAAGAACAGAGCGACCGAGGCCAGCACGAGAGCTCCGACGCCGACTTTCACCGGGTCGAACGAGAGTTTATCCCGAAGCGAGGAGACTGACAGCATCTTTCGCTTGGTTCCTAGCTGGTCGGTTTGATTCTGACGAGAAGTTAGCGAAGAGCTCCTCGTTGAAGCCCGTGGCGGTCCGCACTCAGCTGCCATTGAAGATGAGCAGTGCAACGCCGGCAGGGCTGTCGAACAGCGAAATGACCATCGATCTCGTCGCCGATCGTGGACGTCATGCCAAGCGCGCTGTCACTTTCATCATGAAGCATTC
The DNA here is from genome assembly GCF_018691715.1 of Phytophthora cinnamomi. NCBI lineage: Eukaryota > Oomycota > Peronosporomycetes > Peronosporales > Peronosporaceae > Phytophthora > Phytophthora cinnamomi. The sequence continues at coordinate 1,012,507 of NW_027150933.1, forward strand.
CGCGGCTTGTACTTCCGCTTGATCCTATAACCATCAGCAGCATGTTGTGGAAGGGCTTGTCTACGGAGGGGGGGGTTTCGTCGGGATGCGATGAAGACTGCGCGCAGGTCAAGAATTGCGACGATAGTAGTGAGAGCCCATAGGATGCTGAGAGTAACAGTAACACGGAGCCCGTAGTTGGCGCCGTAGATCTGGGGAAGTAGCTATCTATGTGTCGGATGTACATGGCTGTGAGGGACACTCGCCCGTGCTTCAAATTGTTTCGAGTTACATTCTACCCGGGCGGTGCTGTAACCTGTCCTGCATCCACTGCAGTGGGGTCCGCTGGATGAATCTTACCAGCGGAATCCGCTAAGCGGATTCATGATATCGCTTCTATCCTCTGACAACCAGAGTTCCGTTCATCCGAACTCACGCGTACTAGTAATACATCATTTCATTGAGCCCTGCGGTGAATACAAGCCTAACGAAAGTCACCAAGCAGAAGGTTCTACACAGCCTGATGCACATGGTGTGAACTGACGTGAATAACGCATTCATTCCATCAGCCACCGCAAAGTCTGCCAGCGCTAGTATTTAGCAGCAACCCATCGACTCCAACGACGCAAACTCGCTGCGGCTTCAATGCACTGACGCAGCCATTCCAACCCGTTGTGCCTGGTGTTGCAGTCAGCAGCACGGCCCACGTAATCAAAACGACCATCACTCGTGATTATGCATCCGGGATGATGCATCCCAGGGTGGTCCACTCCACTGGCCAGCAGCCGTCGAGTGGGTGCGTCAGTCTCGAATCGGCGCCGCGGACGGCAAGAGCTTCAAGCGCCAGAGCCAGTAACGGCCGCATGGCGCCTCCCACGCACCGCAACGAGGAGCGCAAGCCGCTGCTGCAGGGCGTGACCGTCGTGCACGATGGCGGCAACCTCCAGCCCAGCGGCACGTGGATGCCCGTGGACGCGCCGGGCCTGGGCGACCGCTACCCGTCGCAGCTGTCGGGCTGCTGGGGCAACGTCTTCTTCTCGTGGGTCACGCCGCTCATGCGGCTGGGCAACGAGCGGCCGCTGGAGAGCGACGACCTGTTCCAGCTGGACCCGCACAACCGCGCGGCCAACGTGTCGCGCGCGTTCGGCGCGGCCTGGGAGCAGCAGAAGCACAAGCAGGAGCACAAGCGCGGCGGCCAGCCCAGCCTCGTGTGGGCGCTCAGCCGCGCCTTCGGCTTGAAGTTCGTGGTGGCCGGCGTCCTCAAGCTCGTGCACGACTCGCTGCAGTTCGTGGGGCCCATGATCATCAAGGACATCATCGCGTACCTGAGCGACCCGACGGCGCCGCTGGCCGAGGGCCTGACGTACGCCGCCGTGATCTTCGTGTCGGGCGTCGTGCAGTCCTTCGCGCTGCGCCAGTACTTCTTCTACTGCTACGAGACGGGCCTGCAGCTCCGCAGCGCCATCGTCACGGCCGTGTTCGACAAGTCCTTGGTGCTGTCGGCCGCGGCGCGCCAGCAGCGCACGTCGGGCGAGATCACCAACCTCATGTCCATCGACGCGCAGCGGCTGCAGGACATGACGCCGTACCTGCACGCCGTGTGGTACGCGGCCTTCCAGATCATCGTGTCGTGCTTCCTGCTGTGGCAGCAGATCGGCGTGGCCACGTTCGCCGGCGTGGCCGTGATCCTGCTCATGATCCCGCTCATGACGCTGATCTCCAAGGCCATGCGCAAGCTGCAGCAGCGCCTCATGGAGGTCAAGGACGAGCGCATCAAGATCTGCGTCGAGGTGCTCTCGGGCATCAAGGTGGTGAAGCTCAAGGCGTGGGAGAACTCGTTCGGCCGGCGCGTCATGAAGTTCCGCGACGAGGAGCTGGCGCGGCTCCGGACGTACGTGTTCGCGCGCAGCACGTCCAACACGCTCTTCAGCTTCGTGCCGTCGCTCGTGACCGTGGTCTCCTTCAGCGCGTACGTGCTGCTGGGCCACACGCTGGACGTGGGCACGGCGCTGACGAGTCTGGCGCTGTTCAACATCCTGCGCTTCCCGCTGTTCATGCTGCCGCAGGTGCTGAACAACGTGGTGGAGGCCAGCGTGAGCTTCGACCGGCTGCGCAGCTACTTCCTGGCGGAGGAGCGCACCAAGGTGGGCGAGGGCGACTTGACGGAGGTCGGCATCTCCGTGCAGGGCGCCGATTTCAAGTGGGACGCAGCTCTGCCTGCGGAAGGTGACAAGAAGAAGGACAACAAGAAGACTGAGGAGGAGGAGGCACTGGTGACTCCCGTCACCGAGGGCCCCACGCTTCGCCACATCGACTTCTCGGCCAAGAAGGGCGAGCTGCATGCGATCGTAGGCCACGTCGGCAGTGGCAAGTCGACGCTGCTCTCTGGAATCCTGGGCGATGCTCGTTGCAGCGCCGGCTCCGTAGCACTTCGTGGCAAGGTGGCGTACGTCTCGCAGCAGCCATTCATCCAGAACGCGACGGTGCGCGACAACATCACGTTTGGTCTGCCGTTCAACGCCGACAAGTACGAGGAGGCTCTGCGTGTGAGCTCACTGAAGAAGGACCTGCGGATTCTGACAGCCGGAGACCGCACCGAGATCGGCGAGAAGGGCATCAACCTGAGTGGAGGCCAGCGCACGCGTGTCGCCATCGCTCGCGCTGTGTACCAGGATGCCGACATTTACCTGCTGGATGACATTCTGTCGGCGGTGGACAGCCACGTGGGTGCAGACATCTTTAACGAGTGCATCAAGAAGACGCTGAAAGACAAGTTGGTGGTGCTGGTGACGCACTCACTGAGCTTCGTCAACCAGTGCGACCAGATCGCCGTGATTGCCGACGGGAGAATCGCGGAGCACGGCTCGTACAAGAAGCTGATGGCGAAGAAGAACCTGCTGGCTCAGATGGTGTCGAACTACGTGGAGAGCGAGAAGGAGGAGGAGGACGAGAACACTACGTCGGCTGAATCGGTGGAAGACGAATCGGCTGACTCGAGTGACGACGAGGAGTTGGCGATCACTGGTCGCCGAAAGTCGAGCGAGAGCCGCATGTACCGCCGTTCGCGTGTGTCATCTACGAGAAGCGATGACAGTCAGGCTTTTGAAGAGGAAGGTCAGTTGATGGTGGAAGAGGACCGTTCGGTGGGCGATGTGTCTTGGTCGGTCTACCGTGTATGGATTGGTGCTTTCGGTGGTATGTGTGCTGCTTTCATGGTTGTTCTTGGTTTCTTTGCCGCGCAAGGCTTGACCCTGTTGGCAACGGTGTGGATTTCGTATTGGTCGGAGGAGGCCTCGAAGTACCCGGACTCGCAGATGTACTATGTGTATGTGTACATGTTGATCAACCTGGCATACGCGGTGCTGCTGTTCATTCGTGTGGTTCTGCTGTACCTGGGGTCACTTCATGCGAGTCGTCTGCTGTTCAACAAGCTCCTCAACCAGATTCTGCGCGCACCTACCTCTTTCTTCGACACGACACCTCTGGGTCGTATTGTGAACCGCATGTCTAAAGACATCTACACGCTGGATGAAGCAATTCCAGGCACGGTTGTGGGTCTTCTCAACACTATTGTGTCGGTTGTCATCACATTGGTCACGATTTCGTACGTGACTCCGATGTTCATGGTAATTCTTGCCCCGGTTCTGGCTGGATACTACTGCTCGCAGCGATACTTCATCAAGACTTCCCGCGAGCTCCAGCGATTGGACTCCATCAGCCGTTCTCCCATCTTCGCATTGCTGTCTGAGACTCTGGATGGTCTCTCGACGATTCGTGCGTTCGGAGTGGAAAGCAGCTTCATCGGCCACAACAACTACCTTCTGGACAAGAACCAGCGTGCGTACTTCCTGAACTTCACTATTAACTGCTGGCTGGCGCTGCGCCTCGAGTTTGTCGGCACGTGTATTGCAGCTGCTGCTGCTTTTGCTGCGGTCCTTGCTCACGGCACGAATGCTGCAGAGGGCACAGCTTTCGCCGGTATTGTTGGCGTCGCACTCACTTACGCGTTTACTATTACGCAGCCGTTGAACTGGACGGTGCGCATGCTCAGCCAGCTACAGACGCAAATGGTGTCCGTGGAACGTATCCAGACCTACACCGAAATGCCGACGGAAGCGGCACTGGAGAGCACCGCTGCTCAGAAACCTGCACTGGAGTGGCCCATGACCGGTGCCATTAGCTTCAACCGCGTGGATCTCCGCTACCGCCCTGGCCTCCCGCGCGTGCTTCGTGGACTGACATTCAGCGTGAACGCCAAGGAGAAGATCGGCATCGTCGGCCGCACGGGTGCGGGCAAGAGCAGTCTGATCGTGGGTCTGATGCGTCTTGTCGAGCTGGACGCAGGTTCCATCACGATTGACGGTGTGGACATCAGTAAGATCGGCCTGCACGACCTCCGCGCCAACATCGCCATCATCCCACAAGACCCCGTGCTGTTCTCGGGCACCGTGCGCTCGAACCTGGACCCGTTCGACCAGTTCTCGGACGATCAGATCTGGACTTCCATCAAGCGCGCGTCGCTACAGAAGGCGGTCACGTCGCTGGACGACGTTGTGGATGAGAAGGGCTCGAACTTCAGTGTGGGCGAGCGGCAATTGCTGTCTATTGCGCGTGCGCTGCTGAAGCGGTCGAAGGTAATTTTGATGGACGAGGCCACGGCGTCGATCGACCCGGAGACGGACCGCCAGATCCAGCAGAGCATCCGCGAGGAGTTCCGTGACTGCACCACGCTGACGATTGCGCACCGCATTAACACGATTCTGGATTCGGACCGCATCCTGGTGATGGAGAAGGGCTCGGTGGCCGAGTTCGGCTCGCCCGCGGAGCTGCAGCGTAAGCCCGAGGGTATTTTCAAGTCGCTTGTGGACGCGTGGCGCCAGAGCAGCGAGAAATGAGGGATATAGCGGAGACCATTGTTTGTCTCGCTGGTACAGATCTAACGAAGGTTCACTCAATACACAGATAGTTGCATGCTCATTTTAACTACTTGTTTTGCGTCCATGATGGAAGATTTTGTGGATGAAACTATCGCGGACTACGACCAGGTCGAGTGTACATCTCGCGTGTGGTTGACCTTTTGATCCTGATTCCATCGCGCATTCTGTCTTTGAGAACCTACTGGGATGGGTGGGCGAAAAACAAAGCTGTCTACAGCTTCCGGGAGTGACTCCATTACTTGCTTTCACGAAGCCATTTGAATTGAAATGTAAAGTCCATGCCTGGCGAGATGAACGATGTTAGGATAAACGGAGGAGTGAGTGCGTGCGTACCGTAGTGCTCGAGCTCGTACTGTAGCAGAAAGACGCCTTCGACGAAAAGTTGGGCTTGGCCCATGTAGAACTGTGTCTCCAACACGAAAGCAAGCTGGTACAGAGGGGAGAAGGCGAACTTGCGTTGAAGAAAGAAGTGCAGCAGTAATAATGACACGATCTCGAGGGTAGCAAAACCAAAATATTAGCCGCCGAGGTCGATCCAAAGCTGCCGGCGCCGCCAGGATAGTACGCCACGTTCGGCAGATGCTCAAGCACCGATTTGTGCAAGACATACATGAGTGGGACGATGCACTCGACGTACTCGACCAAAATCAAGTATTCGCAGTGGAACATCAGGTGAAGGCCTTGCAGAACTAGCTTGTTAGCTGTGCCACCGGATGTAACATACTTCGGGTTTGGGATAAACACGGCGGAGGGCCCTTGATCGGCTTCTTGATTGGTATCCGGTGTAAATGCTGTTGGCGCGATTTTTGCTGTGTGATTGATATGCGTCGAGGTTGTGTCGGCCTTGATAGCAAAGGTACCGGGTATATATACGTAAGTTTGCAGCGCTTGCAGCTTGTTTGCCTGCTCTCTCGTAAGAGGGTGGGGGTAGCAAGCGCATAGCCTTACACCTTCCAACGAGCTTATGTGGAAGGCGTTTGGATCTCGAGCCACTGCTAGGGTAAACGCTGCTAGGTTGGGAGTCCCAGCATTTTCCATCAGACTTCCACACCTGGATGAGCCTTTCTTTAGATCCTGAAGTAGCTCGAAAACAGTGTTCGCGTTCATGCGGACTTCCCGATGCTCTAGCAACGATTGTATTAGATCTGCTGCGATGAAAAGTACAGACAGGTACATTGGTCCTGTGGTCGACATGACCGTAGACACAAACAACGCACTGAAAAAGTCCACTGTTATCGCCACGATTCCTGGCATAAAGTCTTCCATCTCGCGAGTAGAGCGCACCATAAATTGCTTTGCAGCGAGCCTCCAGACTGGCAACACAATAACTACAATTCCTCGATATGCACCAGGCACAAATCCGTAGATGACTTTGTACAGCCGGAATATGTTAACCAGCGCAAGGACGGCTAGAAAATAACGATGAAGCGCAGCAAGTTGGGACGACATGGCGCCGAACTCTTAAATAATTTTCGACCGAAAACAATGAGCCCCATCAACGGCATGTACTGTGATATGAAGAATCCGCCGATATACCATGTCAATGGGACAGGAAATCCCACCACGCTCGCTCCAAGTAGGAAGCTTGCCACATAGCCAGTGATTGCACCCCCACATATTATCAACCTTTTGAAAAATGTGGCGTTAAGGTCCGGAACAAGCACAGCGATCTGAGATGCACCGGTAAGGCAAATCGCGAGGTTTGACAGACCCAAACGAATCCAAAATACCCAGTTAGTAGACCACAATGCGGAAGGCGAATGCAGTGGCAAGGTTTCCAATGCTACAGATGCTAGTAAAACTGGGAGTGGTGTAAGCACGCAAACCAATAGCACCCGCGCTGGCGGTGTTGTTTTGCAGTAAAAGTCAAAACTTTCCGGACGCTCCACCGAGTACGCTCCCTGGCGCCCCACTTGAATTCTGTTCCATTTCTCTTCGAGACGCTGCCACCATCGCTCTCTCGATCGCAGTGGTTCTGTGTGTGTAGCTAAATGAGTGTTCATCGAGTGAATTGCAGGTGTGGCCTTGATCGCCAACTTGGGTTCCTTTGTCGGTGCGTGCCTGGGACGATATCTACGATTACGAGAGTATTGCAGTAGAGGCAATAGACAGACACTTCATAGCTTTCTTGTCTTTTTTTGGTAGGGGGATGAAGATTTTGTCTTTTTTCGAAGATGAAATCTCACCAGACTAGGGAACTGTATGTTCTTTGGGCTTGCTAGGTTATTCCGTTGTTTATCGTCTTTAATTAACATGCATATTACTCCATTATTAAGGAGTACTTGTTTTCGTGAAGCAAATTGAATTGAAACGTAAAGTCGGTGCCTGGTGTTATAGCAACAAGGTAAGAAAAATAGTACAGAGTTCAGACGACAAGCTGTGCTTACCGTAGTACTCGAGCTCGTGCTGCAGCAGAAATATGCTTTCGACGAAGAGCTGGGCTTGGACCACGTAGCTTTGCATTTCAAGCACGAATACAAGCCGATGCAGCTGAGAGAAGGCGAGCTTTCGTTGAAGAAAAACGTGCAGCTGTACTAATGAAAACATTTCCAGCGCGTCAAGCACAAATATTTTCACCACTGTGGTTGACCCAAAGTGTCCGGCCCCGCCAGGATAGTATGCGACATTCGGTAGTTGCTCGAGAACCATTTTGTAAAGCAGGTACATGAACGGAACAATGCACTCAACGTTCCGTACTCGACCAATATCAAATACTCACAGTGGAAGAGTAGGTTGTGATGGTAGATCTCGGTCAGGTAATAAAGGGGCACCCATCGTGTGCCTGTGTAGATCTTCAAGCAGGCTTCCGTCGTCGAGATGGCAAGAAGAATACAGATAAGGCAAAAACCGTCGATGAAGTTCTTTTTTCATGAACGCATTGAAATGACACTATGAAGGACGCTATCATAGTCAGCCCCATCTACGTTTTAGTTAACGTTATCGCCAACCCAGCTACGAAGACGTCGCTAGTTCAAAATAAATTCAATGTTTCTGCTCAATCTCGCCTTGTGTTCACGCTTGAGCCACACTCGATGAGATCTCAGAAATTTTGGCGTTGAGTTGTCCTTTGATTGGTAGTGTGAATGAAATCGCGTACGTTACGTCCTCTGGGCTTTGTAGCTCGACATGGTACTTGCTCAGCAAAGATGCCACGATCAGCTTCATCTCCAGCATCGCGAGGTTCTTGCCGAGACACAGGCGTGGTCCAGCGTTGAATGCAATGAACTGGTAGGCCGAAACGGAGATGAGTTTGCCTGTTTGCGAGTCGATCCAGCGCTCAGGTTTGAACTCAGCAGCGTCGGGGCCCCAGACGTGAGGCATTCGCCCAAGACCATACATCGGTAATCCAGCCAACGCCCCCGCGGCGATAAACGTGCCGTCCGATAGCACAGCGTCTTCAACAGCTTCCTTGCTGACGATGGGGACGGACGGATACAATCGCAGCGTCTCCCTCAGCGCAGCTTCGACGTACGTGAGCTCACTCACTTCATCCATCGAGGGACTGCAATCTCCATTGAAAAGTTCGGGTAGTTTCGACAGCAACTCGTTTCGTACCTTTGTCTCAACTTGCGGGTTCTGACTGAGACAGTAGAAGAACCAGCTCAAGGCCTGCGCCGTTGTATCGCGACCAGCAATGATGAAGTTGATGACGATGTCTCGGAGGTAGGTGGGGTCGAAGCAGTTTTCATCCGCATCGCCTGATTTACTCAGGTCGTCCAGGAACAGCGACACGATATCCTTGTCAACGCTGCCGTCTAGGTCAGACCCTTTAGCGCGATTTTGGAGAGTCTTGGCCACGATGTCGAAGATGGTCGAGTTGATCACATTCATCTCTTGCTGTAGTTGGCCCTCGGCCCCAATCCCAAGCAAGCGTTGCGCCTTCCAGAACCAACTCGGACGGATAAACCGAAGAGCCAAAATCTGTTGACTTCGATCGAAAGCTGTCTGGAACGGGTGCTCCTTGTCCGAGTTGAGGCAGTTCATTTGCACACCAAAGCCAATTTCCGTGAACGCCTCCATCGTGAAGCGGTTGAGCAGCCGAAACATGTCAACCGTGTCGTTGGTCGCCGCTGCTCGCTTAAAGATATTTTCCAGCACCACCAAGTGTCGCCGAATAGTGCTCGTCATGGAATCTCTCAGCGACCGCATCGTGAACAGGTTGCTCGCGGTTTTGCGTTGGCGGTACCATTTCTCGTGGTCGACGGCAAAGATGCCTTCGCCGAGTAATTCGCGCATGTACTCGGACTTCTTGGGGCCTTTGGGGAAGTTATCAAACTGGCTCTTGAACACGTCTTCAAATGCCTGCGGGGTTGACAGCAGCGTCATGTCCGGCGTCCCCAAGGACTGAAGCAGCACCGGCTCACCTTGAGCTTCTTCGCACAAACCGGCAATCCAGTCGTGACGACACGGGAGGTTTTTGATGATGTCCAACGTGTTGCCCAGCACCGGAAGAGTCGTTGCGGGGCGAAGCACCTTGCGAGTCCCCAACTGAGACTTGTCCTTGTCGGTAGCTGCAACGTGGAGCAATCGCCAGGCTAGTGGAAGCACGACAAGTCCACTCAAGGCAGCGACTGCCACATTGGACGAGAGCTTGTCCGTCATGCGGTCGAGCGTTAGCATCTTGAAGGTTTGGGACTTCGGTGGGGAGAAAATGGGAATGATCGGACGTGAGAGTCCGACCCGACGGGAACAATACCTAACCGTGCAAGAACCCATGCAGTATGGCTTATCGTCACCCGGTAAAGATGAACCCCGACACAATCCGTGGAGAAGGGGTTTCCATGGATACATTGTTTTTACGCTAGTGTTTACGGACTGTTGATGCATGGACGTTGTTCTAGGCACCTGCAGGCTTTGCAACCTGCGAAACCTTCACGTTGAGAGCCCCCTTCACAGGCAGCGTCAGCGACAAGTCGTAGGTGACGTTCTCCGGGTGCAGCACTTCGACGTGGAACTTGCTCAGCAGACCTGCGACGACCAGCTTCATCTCCAGCATGGCCAAGTTCATCCCGAGGCACATGCGCGGGCCAGCGTTGAACGACGCAAACTTGTAGGCGGAGACCGCGATCAGTTTTCCGGTGGTGGGGTCGATCCATCGCTCGGGCTTGAACTCTTCGGCGTCGGGCCCCCACACTTGTGGCATCCGCGCCATCGCGTAGGTCGCCAATCCAATAGATGACCCCGCTGGTACGAAGGTCCCGTCCGAGAGCGTCGTGTCCTCAACAGTTTGCTTCGGTTCAACAGGGACCGATGGGTGCAGACGGAGTGCCTCCTTCAAGGCCGCTTCGAGGTACACGAGCTGACTCACATCCTGCATCGAAGGGGTGATAGCATCCATTCCACCCCCTTCAACCTTCGGAAGCTTCTGAGTGAGCTCGCTCCGAATGGCGGCCTCTACACGAGGGTTCTTGGAGATATTGAAGAGGAACCAGCTGAGTGCCTGGGCAGTGGTGTCTCGCCCAGCGATGAGGAAGTTCACGACGATGTCGCGCAAGTACGTTGGGTCGAACTGCGTGTTGTCCGAGTCCGGGGAGCTTCCAACGTTATCAAGGAACAACGACACGATATCGCCCCCCCTCTTCGTTGGGTTACCGTCAACCTGACTCGATCGCCGAGCCAAAGCCTTCTCGACGATATCGAGCACCGTCTTGTCAATCACTTCGATATCACGTCGTAGTTGTCCTTCCACACCCACACCCAGCCACCTCTGGGCCTTCCAGAACCAACCCGGCCGCGTGAACCGGCAGCGAAGTGCTCGCTGGGCTCGATCGAATGCCTTCTGGAATGGGTGCTCTTCCTCCGAGTCTAGGCAGCCCATGTGGACCCCGAAGCCGATCTCCGTGAACGCCTCAATCGTGAACCGATTTAGTAACTTGAACAGGTCTATCGTCTCCTTGCTCTCACTAGCACGGTAGAGGATGTCGTAAAGCACGACGGCGTGACGCTGGATGGTGGCGGTCATGGATTCTCGAAGCGCTCTCATGGTGAAGAGGTTGCTCGCCGTTTTGCGTTGGTGGACCCACCAGTCCCCATCAACGGCGAAGATCCCGTCGCCCAGCAGGTCGCGCAGGTTCTCACACATGAATGGACCCTTCTCAAAGTTGGTGAACTGGGTCTTCAGCACGTCTTCGAACCCCTCCGGGGTGTACAGTACAATGTTGAGGGGAATCCCCAGCGCTCGGATGAGAACTGGCTCGGCGTTGAACTGCTTGCCGATTTGGATCATGAAGTCGTGCATATCGCCTCGAACCCCATGGATGATGAGATCCCATGTGTTCCCCAGCAGCGGCAGCGTCGACTTTGGGCGGTGGATCTTGTCAACACCTTCATTTTTCTTCTGCCAAGAGTTGAGCGCCAGAAGAAGAGGCAGCAGCACTAGCCCACCAACGACCGCGATCGCCGCGGGGGACTTCTCGGCGAGTTGAGGGATCGGCAGCATCTCCACGGCAGCAACGGTGGTGTCTTGAGCCCGACGTGCGACTTTCGAAAATGACCGTAGATATTAGCTCGCGAGTCCCGACTGCTACGATGCAAGTTGAAGTAGCTATCGCGGATGATGGCAACGGAGACTTGCCATCAGCGACGGTCACGGTACTTCAAACCTTTGGCAACTGTGGAAGCAGAATAGGTTGCGACGTCGTCGTTGCATCTGCCAAACTTTCTCTCGAAGACAAGTATTGGTGTCTGCGCGATAACTCCCTCCAGCTACGATCTGGGGGTGGATGCAGTGACTGTCTTGGCGTTGCCCAGCTTGGCGGTGTAGTAGAAGCTTCACGGTATTGTGGCAGCGACTTGTTTACCGCGTATGTATCCTAGACATCGTGTGTGAACAACCATTTAGGTAAAACCTAGGTGATGGCAACGACGTCGGGCTAGAGAGAATGAAAATGGATGAGGCCTACGATGAGCTGCTTTCATCACCATGATCAATAGGACCTTCCTCTTCCTTACCCTTCTTCGATTGATTTCGGGATCTGGTAGTTAAGTGTAGGACTGGTTTCGGGTATGAGTGCTACGCGTTGACTTCGTTATACGTCGATAGGGCCGTCGAGACCATCGAGAATTTTGCGTTGGTTTTGTGAATAAGAAAGCGACTGACGTATCCTGCAGATTTAAAACTTGGAGCGTTATGAGCTTGTCTGACTGTTCCCTTGCACTAGGATGGGGATAACAAGCTCTCACTCTTACAAGGGTCTCTGATCACTGAAGAAGTGAAGTCACTAGACTGGGATTTTCCGCTCCAGAAGTTGACTCGCACCTCGTGAAATTCTAGCAATGACTGTCCTATATCGGCATAGTATCGACAGGTACAGTGACCTGTACTTGACGTACATACCGACACAAAGAGAGCACTGAAAAAGTCCACTGTGGCAGCGACGATTTAGGGACAAAGTATTCCATCTCATCACAAGACCACACAATAAATTGTTTTGCAACGAGCCTCCAGACCGGTAGGACGAACACTACAACCCCTCAATATATCGCTGGCACAAGACCGTAGAAGACTATACACCAGGAATATGTTGAGCAGTGTCATGGAGGCATGGAAAAATTGAATGGATCGTCGGAGATTGGAACAGCATGGCGAGGACTTTTGAACGACCGAAAACGATGAGTGTCATTGCCAGAACGTAAACTGACTGCAACAGCTCTCCGATATACAAGTACCAGGTATTAAATGGAACTGGAAACCCAATGACATTTGCTCCAAGTAGAAAACTTGCTACAAACAAACTAATCGAACCCAAAGAATGTATAAATTGCTTCGCAAATGTGGCGTTAAACTCCAGAACAAGGAATGCTAGTTGGTATGACCCGACTAGCGCTATCGTGAAGTTTTTCAAGAGCAATCGAATTAAAATACCCAGTTAGCAGACCACGATTCGGAAGGTGGCTGTAGGGCAAACATTCGAGTCGTACGGCTGTTAAAGTGATGGGCGGTCGTGTCAGAACACAAACCAAGAACACTAGCGTTGGTGATGTTATCTAGAAATGGTGATCAAAACTCTCGAGTCGCTCCACCAAGTACGAACCCTGGCGGCCCACTTGAATTCTGTTCTATTTCTCTTCAAGGCAATGCCAGCACCGCTTTCGGTAAGTCTTGGTTGTGCGCGGTGGATGACTCGGCACTCATCCAGCGGTATTTCTGCTCCTACACTTCAAATCTGCGAGACTGAAGATGAGCTTTGATGAAAAGCATTATTTTGCGTGGTAGCTATTTATTCTGCATCAAAACTCTATTTTGGTGTTTTGTACATGCAGTTGTTGAGATGCGAGAAACCCATGTGAAGCGAAATTTTGCATTGTCGGTTATCATTACTTGCTGATAAAAGTTTTATAAAAAAAACTTAGCTAGTGGAGTGTATCTACATTTGCAGTCGCAGTGATAGCAGCATGTGTGGGTATCAACAATCTTGTGCTGGAGAAGAAGGATACGTGCAAAGTTCTTGTATTTTGAGTGAAACAGACGTGTCGAGTTCGGCTTTTCCTTGTAAGGTGAAACTATTCCTTCTTCTTGCACTGACTTTGAAATCCTTTCTCCAATCTGCCTCAAAACTAGATTTTGGGCTCTCGGTTATCTCATCTTTCACCTCGTCCAAACCGCTTCTCAATTAAATGCCTGTAGCCTTCAAACTTTGTTCTTGAAGTTGAGCCTACCCGCGCGCGGCCCCACTTATCCTACGGAGTAAAGGTTAAGTACTGGTATGAATGAGCTAGGAGCAACCTACGCGTTGAGAGTTTGCGCGCGCTTGTTTGGCCTTTGAGGATGTTGGAGCGGTTCGATCCTATTGCCAAAACCGAGGAATTCGTACACTCACTTCGAACGATCTAAAAAAATGCCAACCAGCTCGAATATTAACGTTTGTAGCAAGCTTCTACACAACCACGCTAACCAAAAGAAATCAGAACTCACAACATCCATTCTGTAATCTCATGAAAAAATAGACTTACTTGTTGTTGGTTGCTCCGGTGGCGGTGACGGGTTGTACACTTGTCCCAGCTACCGGGGTCTGCTGCTGCGGTTCGTAGGTAACATAGCTGCGCTTGAGTGTGAGCCCATTACGTCGAATGAACTTGGTGACCCAGTTCTCGGACGCTTTGAACGTCGAGTCCGAGCGCTGGAACATGTGCTGCGCCGTTTTGGCGATCCATTTCCTCGTGACGCGGTCTTTCTTGGCACGTTCTTGAATCACCACGACCAGCAACTTCTCCTCCGAGTCCTCCAGGTACGGCTTGCGTCCTCCCCCGCTAATGCGTTTCTTGCTTCCGGAGTCGCCCAAAATCTTGTCTCGGTTCTTCCACCATTTGCGGAACGAGGACGCGCTGACGTCCCAATTCAACGCCCCAAAATGTTTCTCGGCTCGGGACGGGATCCCTTTACCGGGACCCATTATCCATTGAATGGCCTCTTTCTTCATGCTCAACGGGATACTTTTCCGCTTCATGGTCGTCGAGCTTGACTGGACTGGGGCTGCAGTTCCTGCTGTAGCCATCTGAGTGGACGATGATGACGTGGCATGAGCCGAAGTTGCACTTTCCAGTGTCGAACTGGGGAGGGGCCCAAGGGCAACTGCAGCGGCTGATAACGGCACCAAGTCAACCACATTACTGGCCCCGTGGTCTGGTTTCATGGTCTTGACTGGGGACGCGCCAGTATTAGGGCGGGGTCCGGTGGCGTGGGCTTGGGCCTGATTGAGCGCGTGCTGCTCCTGGAGCTGCATCAGCAGGTGCTGCATGGCCGGATCCAAGGTCCCGTCGGGCCCTGTGGCCGCATTCACGAGAGCCAGCACCTCCTCTGCAGACGGAGCCTTCATCATACTGCAACGTTGGCGGCGTTAGTGCAGCGAAACCGATTAGTAGCCCGCCCTCAAAATGCGCGGGATAAACGCGTGACTTGCGATTTGTATGGAATACAGTGGAGACCGGGACAAGTACGAAGTAAGGTGGCGCACACTACAACCCATTTTGGAATTTTGGCATTAGAAATAAAATAAAACCCAGATGGAGAAACTTGAAATGGCCATAACTACGTTTCTGGTTCAAACATTCTCGTACAACTCACGGAACTAAGGGTGCGTACTGCAGTACAAAATTCCACTGGAATGGGGCCAATTCCAGATGGATTTTCGTTCCAGTGGAATAGCAGATCCGCGGGCGCGTACTGCGCGCAGTTCTGGCGGAAATTCCAGCGGATTCAATCTTCCCGAGTTTCGGGAAGATAGATTCTGCGGGTTGAACACATGGCCCCCTCACAAGACATGCTTTTCTCCAAGAGTGGTTGGACTACAGTCGCTCGTGTAGCTCGAAGCTACGCCGGCAGCTCTAGTGTTCGCGGACGAAGCGGCACTACCAAATGCAACTAAAAAAGAGATGGAGCAGCGGAGTCATCAACTGAAGGCCCTGGTCGCCAAAGTGGCGAAGGCAGCGCGCCACTCAGGTCGGAACACCGTGCCAGTAGATATGAATTGTCGTTTGTAGCTTACTGTCCTTTATAACTACATACACGTTTGCTTCTAATGCATTTTGTATTTTCAATATTTGATAGTGTAAAATAGCGGATCGATGAAATGCAAAATCGTGCACTGCAAGTCAAAGCAGCGGACCGCCCGTTCCATCGGGTGATTCGGTTCCAGCGGAAAGAGCAATCCGACGTTTCATTCCAGCGGAACTGCAGTGTGCACCCTAATCGATGATGAAACAGCTTTTCATATTCAAAGAACCCGATTGTGAGGCTAATCCTTGTGAAGTCACTCGAAGCAAAAACTGAAGTCAGTCCCGAAGTGTTGCAGTTCGCATTGCAATAGCATTAAGCTGATTGCTATCCATGGTGATCTCCTCTTAGTCGCCTTAGAGTCGCGATGTCTATTGGGTTGCTTCCAGACTTCAAAATAGTGAAGAGTGGACCCCTTTCGAAATCTCTGTGGTCGCTGGCATAAGCAATGCTTACCATATAAGTATATTTTAGCTTCAAGCAGTGTACCTGATGCACTTGCTATCACTGAGTTTTTTATTATTTGTTTGTCCTTGGCAATTACAAACGCGCTGTGATCCGACAAGTAGTATCTGGTTCGCAACTAGGCAGCCAGGTCACAAGGCGAGTTTGCGACGAGCAATTTCCGTTTTAGGCAGATAACGATAAACGAAATGAAATTATGTCTTCAGAGCTTCGAAATGGGTTCCAATCCCACAAGTTACCCATGGAAAATATATAAAAGAAAAATCGATTTTCCATGAAACTAAACGCAGCATCAGTTCTTGTATTTCTAAGGCGCATTCGTACGAGCTACAATTTCTTGAATGGTCATTCGATCCGTATACTCGTCCAGAGATATGACCCTTTCCCCCTCACATGCAAATTGAAAGATGATGTTACACATCGTAGCATCGATTCGCTGCATTGGACTGTCCTCAACAACAGGAGAGCTGATCGCGCTGATGAATGCAAGCCTTTTCCTAGCTTCTTCGCCCCCTCGCAACCAATCACCACGGTGAGCCAAAAAGCGCGGCATGTACTCGTCAAACAGGTAAAACGCAATTTTGATGTGCAGACAGCACAGTGTACAATTGTTTTTCAGCATCCTCAGCAAGATCTCCAAGTCATTCTTTCTCAGTAGACCAGTTTGTAAACGTAGCTCTCGTAGTCTGGATGTATTGGCTAGGCTTGGATTTGAAAACTTTTTTGCCATGTACTCCAGGCTTGATGTCATAACTTGTCGGGTCAGGATATGTAACGAGGAAATCTTGCAGGACCCCGCAACGGAGGCATCGATCACTGTGGAAATGTCATCGAGTTGCCCTGATCGTAGACTCAGATGAGTTAAGTGGGGACAATAATACAACAAGTCATTGAGGTGTGCGTTGGTAAATACGCCGCAGTCCAGATTCAATCGCTCGAGATGACCTCCAATTTCTTGCAGCAGTGCTAACGTTGCCGAAATATCCACCGTCTTTAACTTCAGAGATACCATAGGAGACTTTCCTGATGGTAGAATGTTCAAGCGCGTGGAGAGTGATACAATAGAATGGCGCTTGACAAATCCGCACCCGAAACCAGGTAAATATACGCATACCCAATCTTCTCGTAGGGAAAGTGCCACAAACTCTTGATCGTTCTGCAATGTGACGAGCGCTTTCGTGAAAAACCGACGGGTTGGTTCTGCTTCAACCCTGGTATATCTCTTCACCAGAGCAATTGTCACTCCTCCTTTTGGCGTCAAAGAGCCCTGCATGCTGGAATTACCTGCAAGCAGCTCCGATGCTACGGAGGACCATTGCCGCTTAATTGTGTCTCGAACAACATCGACGTCTCCAGCCGACACATAACACTGAGATAGATCAAGGTGTTGGAGTTTCGAACTAGACTGCGGATGGAAGATAGATACAACGAGCCACCGCCACAGCAAAACCCTCATGTCGTTTCGAATAGTCGGTGGCAGCACAACGCGAAGATCTTGTATGGACTCCATAAACGGAAGAGCTGAGCACAGCGTGCCGAAAAAGGATGCATTCGCCAGACATCTCCCTGTGATTTGCAATTTGCGCAGTGTGTGTTCACCTGTACTCGCCATGCTCCACATGAGCACCTTAAACTCCTGAAGTCGCTTGTCCAAGTTCCTATCGGCTGAATTCCAACCAAAGTGCAGCATTAGTTCCGTCACCGGAACCCGGTCACCTTGTATTTGAAACACCACTGCCGCATCTCGCAGCACGCTAGACCTTTCCAAGCAGTGCTGCGCCGACAGGAAGCACTCTGTGAACTGGAAGGGTATCCACATCTTGGTTACCTCCGCCTGGTCTCGGTGCTTTGCAGCATTAATCAGCCGACTCCATCTGTTCGCATGCTCCTGCGTCGTCTCAACCGCACACTCCACCCAGAGCGGCCACCTGTCCTGCTCAATGTGTCTCCCCAGGATCTCCATCGTAAGCCGAAAGCCCGCGCTCTCGCTGTCCTGTGCATCCACAACGATCTCCTCCAGCAGCGCCAAGACGTCTGCACGGTTCCTGCTGCCGACCTCCCCATCCCACACCTTGAAGAGAAACTTGAGCCTGTCACCGGACGGCTTTGGCAGTCCCCTGAGGTGCAGATGCCTCCACTTCGCAGCCCATTGCGGCTGCTGCTGCTCGTACGCCGGGTCCTCCGGCCACAACTCGCTCCAGAACGTGGCGTTCTCCGTCACCGCGAAGCCCTTGCAGGCGGCCAGAGCAGTCAACACCCGCAGCGACTCCCGGATGTTGCGGCGCAGCGTGTCCCCCGAATGGCTCGACAGCTGGTGCGGTGAGAGCGTTACGACGACCCACGAGTAGGAGGGCGCGATGGCCTCCGGGTCCAGACGCAGCGACACGTCCAGCGAGCTCACGGCCGCGCGGGCGATGCGGCGCGCCGTCTCCAGCGGTAGTGGCGGCGACGACTGCATCGTGCTGTCTGTGTATTGCGATGCAGCTTTTTCTCGTTCCTGCAGAGCTTCTCTCCCTCCGGGGATATGGAATGCCCCGTGCCCCGTCGAAGGTCAGGCAGCTTCAACTTGAGCAGTCATTCGAGTGCAGTTTGCGTGTCAACACACCACATACGCGTGTCACACACCACCATCCCCCCTCCCATCCTCTATAGCTCATCTCGCACTACATCCCGCAGGGCCCGTGAAATCGCATCGTTCCCTCCAAACCATGTGCTGTACTTGCCAGTCATAGTCACATCGAATCCCCCCCAGTACAGTAGCCGTACGTGTCAGCACCATGAGCGCCGAAGAGGTCCCCGCCGCCGCCGCCGCCGTTGAGCTGGAGATCCCGGACGTGATCGAGCGCCTGCCCAAGCCCGACAAGGCCGAGCACGAGGCCAAGATCGCCGTGCTGGACGGCGCCATCAAGCAGCTGCAGGCGCGCAGCAACGTGATCCGCGCCGAGATGGACGCGCTCAAGACGAACCGCGGCGGCTACGGCGGCCAGATCCAGGAGGCCAAGGCCGCGTTCGCCGCCCTGCGCGCCGAGAAGGACAACCTGATCCAGCAGCGCAACCAGATCACGGCCCGGCTGCGCCAGACGCGCGACGAGAAGGACTCGACGCTCAAGCACCAGCGCAGCGCGCGCGCCAGCCTCAAGTTCGGCTCCGAGGCCGAGTTCGACGCCGCCATCGCGGCGCTCAAGCTCAAGCAGGAGACCAGCTCCATGTCGCTCAACGAGGAGAAGCGCGTGATCAAGGAGATCGAGCAGCTGCAGGCCCAGCGCCTGCAGGTGGCCGCCTTCTCGGGCGACCAGGGCGTCGTGGACAGGCAGAACGAGAGCATCAAGGAGACGCGCGCGCTGCAGAGCAAGAAGAACGAGGAGATCGACGCCCTCCAGGAGAAGCTCAACGCCCAGAAGCAGGCGCTGGACGAGCTCTACCGCCTCAACGAGGAGGAGAACAAGAAGGACAAGTTCCCCGCCCTGGCCAAGGAGCGCAAGGACATCAAGGAGCAGCTCGACGACAAGTTCACGGCCATCAAGGCGCTCCGCAAGGACTTCAAGGAGGCCAACGACAAGTACTACAACAACATCCGCCTCGTGCGCAAGAAGAAGGAGCTCGAGCGCCAGAAGGAGGAGGAGGCCCGCAAGGCCGAGTACGAGGCCAAGCTCGCCGACTACGAGAAGGAGATGGCCAAGATCCACCCGTACCAGGACGAGATGGACCTCTGCGACGCCCTCGTGAGCTTCCTCGAGAAGACGTACGCCAAGGAGCTCAAGGAGGAGGACGACAAGGCCGAAGCTGCCGCCGCCCCCGTCGAGCTCGACGGCATGAAGCCCCTGCAGCGCAAGGAGGAGGACTTCATGATGCTCGGCGGAGGCAAGAAGAGCAAGAAGGGCCGCGCCGGCAAGAAATCCAAGAAGCCCGCCAAGCTCGTGCTGCCGCTCGCGCAGATGGAGGCGTTCAGCACCATCGGCCTGCTGCCCCCCTCGGCTGTGAGCGCCGTCTCGGAGTCGCTGGCTGCCGTCAAGGCGAAGAAGGTTTGGTTCAACGAGCAGACCTCGCGCCCCAAGGCCGACAAGCCCGCTGAGGCCGCTGCCGAGGCTGCCGCCCCCGCCAAGGTCGCGTCCCCCAAGAAGAAGAGCAACAAGAACAAGAAGTTCAACGCCGGTGACAACGACGCCTTCCCGTCGCTGGGCGGTGTCGCTGCTGAGCTTCCCTCGTGGGGCCCGGGCATGGCTGCTCCCGTTGCTGCCGAGCCCGCTGTGGCGGCTGAGTTCGCTGGTGCCGACGTCGTGACCGAGGACGAGTAAACCTCGTCATAGGAGAGAGTCTAGCTCAAGAGTGATCACTCATTCACCCCTGGACACACAACACCACGGAACCAAACACGCTCAAAGGGCGAGAGGCGGTTGCTTGTTGCCAAGGAAGAGCTGGCGGGGTCTCTCGCCCTTTACGCTAGTGCGTGTCTGCTTCCATACCCGGTAGTAATACAGTAGATACTTCCCACGTTTAGCGAGTGTTAATCATTGTGCTCATTCATCGGTATCGTTGTTTGTCAGCTGCTCGTATTATCAACCTCAGCAAAGAGCTGCTGCATCCGCTCGTTCTTGAGCTTCTCGCTGGCCAACATTATCTGCAGCAACTGGTCCGCCAATCGGTCTTTGAAAAGCTGCGCCTCCTCCAATTCCACTCGAGCAAGTTGTGCGTCACGCTGTAGCCTTCGAGTTCGCTGCAGCAGCGGGCGAACGATGCGCTCGTTGTAGGCAAGTGACCTCTGTACGAGTCGAAGTTCCGCTGCCAACTGAGGAACAATAACTTCGAGGTGCACCAAATTTCGTTCTGCTTCCTCGGCCTCTTCATCATCTGTGTCATTGTCACCTCCACGAAGTTCACCCCCTGTGTCGAGGTAGCTTGATAGCAGAGGCAATCGCTCGAAGCAGCTGGCCATACGCTCGTTGATGAACTCGAACGGATTGATCCAGGCTGGAAACCCTGATGCCGGAGACCTCGCCGTTGATGTGGTGGTTGCTTCGGTAATTGCGACTGACATGAGCTTTCGGAACTTCGAGCGTAGGCTATTTCGAATCTCGATCCGCTCGTTCAACTCAATGGCAGCTTCTGACAGTTCGTACGCGATGGCATAACGCACTGACATGGCTTGAGCCTGAGTCTTCTCTGCGGCCTCAATTTTGTGTTGGAGGAAAGCTGTGTCACTCGCAACATCCGTGTCGAAGCGCCGCAGTTTAGAGCGGATCAGTTCCAGATACTTCCGCTGTGCAGCGACGTCACCTTCTTGTTCGAGCGTAGGAAACAGCATGCGATGCTCTTCCGATAGTGGTGTTTGTTGTAGTCGAAGTCGCAGATACTGAGCAGCAGAATACAGGTAACGAGGAGAAAAAATCAATGAGCGTCTTCCGTGTGGTGCACGAGCAGTTCTGACGTACCTCAAGATGCCGCTCTTCCTCCAACTGCTTTAGGCTGGAACGCGTCACTTTGTATTGTAGGGCACGCTGCAACAACAGTTCAGGGGTAAACGCTTCTTCCAAGCCCAGTTTGGGGTTCTTCCGGAAAAACTCGCTGCACTGCTCCATGTCCTACGATGATGATAGTCGCACACTTAGAACATACCTCAAGTAAACGTCAAGTACCGAGGCAAGCTTCTAACCTACCATATCAAGAAGTTTCGGTCGCAACTCCGCAGTAATGGCGAGTGCAACTCGGTAAACAGCCTTCCATCCGTCCATAAAGAGCAGATCCCATACTCGAGTAAGGGTCGGGGTGGTCAGCACTCGCGCAAACACTGTCACAAACCACTGCAGCAAGCCCCTTCTTTAGCTAGTGCAACGTGATAAGTAGCAGCTAAAACATTGGGAGGATTTCCTACCTGGGTGACTAGAATATTGGAATGCATCCCAATCTGCCGAAAATGTACCGATAGATCGTAAAAGTGAATCTTGAGAAGCTGCTGGAAGAGGTAAATGCACTGCGACAGCCTGGATCACACAAGCATACACTGTTGGTAACAAAATTTCGAGGCGCTTGCCGTAACGCTTGCACTGTTGAACGAACCCTGGCATTTTATGCTTCCACAGATCAGCCATCCCCTTGCGCCGAATCAACGAGATGGTTAGCCAAAACACCACTTCTTGCACCGACAGCCCATCGAGGGCTAGATCCGTGACGTCTTGAGCATCTTTTATCACGAGAATAAGCGCTGCAACAACATAATTCATCCCCTACAATGCGCACATTCCAACATCAGTCCCACCACCAAAACCCACCAACCTCGTCCCGCCCCGCCACCCTACCTGGCAGTAGCCAATGTCGACTGCATGAAGCGCCACGGCCTTCAGTATGTTTCCAAGCAGCCGTCTTCCATCGCCTACCAAAACAAACAAAGTTCACAACAAAACTAGCATCAACACGACGAACTACCCAGCTCAGCGATACCTGCAGTAACGAACCTTCCTCAGAAAAGAAGGGGTTCGCTGGAAACGTGCGCTCAATATCGCGATCAATCTCTCCTGCACACACGAACTCAATCAGGCCTGCCATAACCACCATCACTTCTTCCTCCACCCACCTTCCACCCCGGTGCTTCCCAACGTCGCCGTGTCCTCCAGCGTCTCCATCCCAGCCAACTACCCCCAGCACAACCACAACCTCCGTGTCAACCCACCAGCCTCCGTCCTCCAACCTCTTCCTCTCTCCACACCTTCAAGTAGAGCTCTTTGCTGCCCAATTGGCTGGGCGCGTCCCCCATCAGCGTCGCCACGTCCCCAGCTTGCAGCCAGTAGCTTCAACATTGACACAGTTCAGATCCAGCTCCTGCCACTCCACCCAGCGGCATCTATAGACCCCAAAGCGTCGACGCACCGGAACTTCGTCGACCTGGGGAAGCCTCCGACCCGAACCGCCTGGCGTCGCAGCCTCAGACGCTCCACAGCCGCGCGCAGCTCTTTGCTGACTGCCGCGACAGCTTCCACTGCATCTACCTGCGCACCCAGAGATTAATATACTGATAACAGGGTATGGAAAGGAAGAGGAGGCGTAGGCAATTTACGTCTATCCATCTGTGCTGGACGAGGACCGGCAGAGCCTCCGTCAGCGACGTCCCTAGCTGTCCGTCCACCGAGGAGCTCATTGTGGCGCGTCAAAAGTCAGATCGTCGAAAATGACAAGTTCATGTGTGCCACGTCAAAATCAAACTTCGGTGTGGCACACATGAGCTAACTTAGAAACGCGTTTAGAAATAGGTACACTCATCGCACAAGAGACTTTGAGCGGTCATGAAGGCGAATGCAGGCGTAGTCATTGTACGGTGGCAGGGGCCAATGCAACTGCATTTGTTGCCATCGCAATGGCTGAAACTTACATTAGTGTGTGCTATTTCTTCGAATTGAATCGTGTTGTTCTGCCAGACCGGGGAGCGGGTGACGCTGGTGCCGTACGAGAAGGAGCACGTGCCCAAGTACCACAACTGGATGAAGGACCCGTGGCTGCAAGGCGAGGCGTCAATGGCTGCGATGTTCTGCTGCTATTGTAGTGGGACACAGTTGCTGTAGTGGTACTGACTGTTGGTGCATTTCTGTGTGTGTGTTTGGCAGAGATGACGGCGTCGGAGCCGCTGTCGATCGAGGAGGAGTTCGAGATGCAGAAGGCGTGGAGAGACGACGCCGAGAGTACGACGACCGACGCACTGCAGCGGGGTGGACAGAGCCATTGACTACTTTTTTTTTTTTTAATTTTGGGTGCAGAGTGCACGTTCATTGTGTTGGCACGCGCTGAGGGCGACGCTGAGCCTGGGGCTTCGTACGTTGATGAGAGTGCCGTTGAGCGTGAGTGCCGCGATGATTTGGTGGAGAGGAGTGAGTGGAGTTGAGCTGATGTGCCGTCTGGTGACGACTGGGCGCAGGCATGGCGGGGGACGTGAACTTGTTCTTCAACGACTACGACGACCCCCACGCGTGCGAGATGGAGATCATGATTGCCGAGGAGAAGTACCGTCGCAAGGGTTTTGCGGAGGAGGCGGTCAAGCTCATGATGGCTTACGGTATGGGCGGATACTGCTGTGCTGTTTTGAAAATATTGGAACTTACTGTGGATGGTCATCGCTGGTGGTGCAGCTACCTCCAAACTCAACGTCACCCGGTTCTTCTGCAAGATCATTGAGACGAACAGCGCGTCGGTGAAGCTTTTCGAGAAGTAAAACTAGTTTTATTTTGTTTTCGATGCGAAATAATTTACTAATGAGTCTGTGTGCTACTGCTATTGCAGACTGGGGTACGTCAAGTACGCCAACGTTGCTGCGTTCAAGCAGGTCGAGCTGGAGTTGGTCACCAAGGACAAGCAGTCAGAGCTGGTTGATGCCGTGCTCAAATCTGCGACCATTCACCCACCGCAATAGAGGCCGCGGCGCACACCGTGGAGAATCGAATATACAGGTGGATGCTTTTCATAACTTGACCTTGTTTCTCAATCGTGAATTAAATGTATCATCGACCAAGGCCAAGAAGGTATTTTATTTTCTGGTTTGCCAAAGTACGCAGTAACGGCCTTTGAAGCGACGAGTCTTCTTTATCGGTATTTCATGATGAAGCCGCTGCCTCCATCATCGACTCAAAGCTCCAGGCGGCCCAGCAGACTGGATCGAAGAACAATCTACTTACCTGCAGAGGTACCTGGAGTCGGTATGGACATGCTGGTAAGAACGACTGATCGTCATTTTGATCGCCACTTGTAGATTCCTGCCGCTTTCCAGACAGGTTCTCATCGATTTGAAGCAGCTCGACCAGCCACAAGCGAGGTCCAGCGATTCCAGAACTCTAGGGATCGCTTTGCTGCTGAGACCACAAGCTATTTCCCAAAAATCCGGGAGAGTGCTATTGCCCGAGACAAGCGCGAGAAGCAATTGGTTGAGAGGCAGACGCGTCAAGGATGGAATCAATCAGCCGGAACACGTATACGGCCATCTACCCCAAAGCCTCAGCTAACAGCGTCCGATGCACCCGCAAAGTCTTTAGCGACGCTAGGTCGGTTGCGTTTTTCACTAGTTTTCTTCGCTCTCAGACTGATGAAGTGGTAATTTTGGTGTGAGGCAGATCAGGACGGAATGGCTGTGATGCGGCTGGCCTTTGAAAGACGCGGTCGTCTGGATGAAAAAGATTTTACTGCGGAAATGTTTCACGCATTGCACGCGCAAGACTTGGAATGGGAGCAACAGGTTCGTGATCAGATGTGCTACTGCCTTTTTTATCATTGACTGAAGCGATGCATGCTTCATGAAGGTTGCCCTGATCCACGAGCTCAGTAGTCTCTATCGGCAAGCTGATTTGCATGCGGCAGGGTTCCTAACGTGGGAGGATTTTAGTTTGTCTATCTTCAAACCCTCCGGTTCGTGCAATCAATGTTGTCGCCACTCTCACCACTCTCACCACTTTGAACGCAGCTCACCATCATTTCACATCGCTGATAGATGAGTATTTTCCAGAAGAGGACACGACCGCCCAACGAGTACGTAAATCTTCGTTTATTGCCTACTTCAGGGAATTGACAGAAAAAAACAGTTGATGTGTCAACCAGACGCGCTTAATATGCCAGCTGAAGTCCATGGCATGGTGAGTTTGTTTGTGTGCTTCATATTGTTACTGTAAATGTAGATTTACTCTTCCGATCGCTCTGTACCTTTTAGTACTATTTCGAGGGTGTCGATAGAATATTCCTGAATGATGCTCGGAATAAAGGCTTTCGGCTACTAGATCCCTCGACAAACACAATCGCAGGTGAATACAACTCTCCTTCAAGGTATGATGAGGAATACTCAGGATAATGCATTGCCAGTTCAATCTAAAAAAACGTACTATTTTACCTGTTGATGCTTATGCTTACAGAGGCACTAGCATTTTGGACGCCGTGTACTCGCCCATGGGTCGCTACGTGATCACAGCTTCGACGTCTCCAGTGATTACGCTTTACGATGTAGACCATCTTCTCATCCGCCAGGTCTGTGGCTTCCGTTTTTACACGACTCATTGGTATGTACTTACTCCTCATTGTCAAGCAAATTCCTACGGAGGTAGCTCAAACAGCTTTAGAAATTTCACTGGACACAGCAAACCCAAGACTCTACTCTTCGTGTACAAACGGCCAGATTCATGTATGGAACTTGGAGACACTTTCGAACTCGCACTCGTTTTTCGTGAAAGGCCACGAGGTCATGACCGATATCGCTGCCCTTCAAAATACAACGCACATCGCTGCAAGTTGTCTCGACGGGAAAATCTACGTGCTTGATTTGCACCTAGAACGGATCGGTAAAGCTCTAACTGGCCATGACAAGGGTGTGACGATGCTGAAGTATTGTGCGAATAAAGGCTATCTTGTTAGCGGTGGCCTGGATCATTGTCTTCATTTGTGGAATCCTCACGTGGAGCAGAAAATTGGGTCGCTAAAGGGCCACAAACACCAATTAATTGGCCTAGAGGTTGTGCGAGACTCGCCGCAAGTGATTTCAGCCGATGAGAGTGGCCTAATCAAGATTTGGGACCTACGGAAGTTTGCACCTGTTCGAGCTTTCAAGCGAGAAGCATACATACAGGACCATACTTTGCCGCGAACACTTACACGACCAATGCGATCGATGTGTTATATGCCGCCTCGGAAGCGACTGGCGATTGCGCACTCGAGTGTATTTTTTGTAGACTTACAGAATGGTGAAGATCTTGCACCAACCACCAGAGTCAGGAAAGATGAACAGCAATTTCTTCTCAACGATAGATCTCGAAGTGAATTCGCCGTAGAAGAACGGTCAAAACCGCTTGCGGTGGTATTTCACCGTCCAAGTCACGCTGTTGTCGTAATCACACCCCGAGAGCTACAATCTTGGGCAGCGAGCTCTGGGTGTTTACTTCGACGAGAAAATTTTTCGATGAAAGTTGACGTTACCTGTGTCTCAGTCGTGGAAGACAAGTACTCTTGTATTGTGGGAACAGAAGAAGGAACCGTAGCACGCATAATGCTTCCTCGAGGCGCGGTGATTTTATCAAAACGGTTGCATAGTGCAGAAGTCGCTGCAGTACGATGGGTGAGCGGCTCACGGCAAGTCGTGTCGAGCTGTGGTGGCACAGTTTTGATCTCACAGTCAGCAAATCTGGAGGTGCTTCACACACTAAACCACTGGCACGGAATTCAAAGTGTGAGCAACAACTTTGATGGTTTGGTGTCGTACGAGCCACAAAGCGCTCTCGGCAAAGTTGAAGAGTTTACGAGACTTTTCAGGTCGGTGGACTACGCTCAAACCGGCAAAATCACAACACGAAAAGCCAAAGAACTCTTGGATGCAGTGTTCCCAATGCTGCATAACAGTCAAAGTTCGAGCGCGTCGACAAAACGTTTCAGTGGTCGAGAAGCAATCACGCTGACCGCATTCCTTAAGAAAGCACAAACAAGACTGAAAGAGGCACAACAAGCCGCTATGATGACCAGTGGAAATGGAGGACCCGATACCGTCACAATTGATGTTCATGGAAAACTTCAACATTTGGTCACGGTCTCCCCATTTGACGGCACATTCTGTGTGTGGAAAGTGAAAGACGGGACGGTGGTTGCAACTGGAACCGCTAGCAAGTCTAAGCATGATAGTGACTGCGCTGTTGATTGCGCACACGAGACGAATAAACTGAAACCATGTCTTGTCGGGCAAGTCGTGTATCTTGATCCGCTTCCGTACTTTGTTCTGGTGGAGGAAGGTCGTCCGTGTCAGCTATCAGTTTGGTCTAGCAAGGCTATTCCGCCAGCTTTTCCCTATGCACATCAACGCATTTTGTGCCTACAATATGGCAACGAATTTGATCTACAGCACGATGTTCAGTGGTCTGGTAGAAGCCAACGATGCAATCCTCATGCAGATTCTCTCGTTTGTGCAGCGGCGTGGCTTTCTGACGATACGAATCATGTATTTTGCGTTGGAGATGATCACGGTAAGTGTGCATTCCATATCAAATGGTATGCTGGAGAACGTACATGCGTACATGTACTCACGCGTGCTGCTGTAAATCACTAGGATTTGTCACCTTCTATGACTTCGGGGGCTTGCTCAAGGAAATCGACACAATTCGTATGCCGAAACAAGTGGAACCAAGGTGGAAAGGCTCGAATTCAGAACCAAATGATGTGGTCAAGTTATTATCACCAGCTTTGCTGCAGATACGTTGTAGGTGGTTGATTCGAAAGGGAGACTCAGTCAGGACGCTGTGTGTGGTTCATGGAATCGAAAGCTCCGCCTCGCTACTTGCGATTACGCTCGATAGCGGCGCTACCTCTTTTTATACAGTGGACGGTCAGTGTGTTGGTAATATTCTCGATAAATCGGTGCCGTCGCAACTCAATCTCAATAATAAAAAGACCGACGAGAGTTCCAACGCTGCGGCAGCCAAAATGCTTCAGGAACTAAAACGTCATAGGAGTGCATCCCAGCCACGGCAACGACGTCATTCGCAGGTTAAACAAGACTGGGTTCGCAATGCATCTTCAAGCTCCAATGCTAAAGAGAAAACTACGGAAGAGTACGCGAAGAACCGACCTGGGCTATCCCGGTTCCTCGCTGTGGCGAAGCAGTTGTAGCTGGAGATCATTTACGACACACTCACCTTTCATTATGTGAAACATCATTGCTATTCAGTCCAAGCCTGAACGCGTTGATTTACATGAATGCTTCTTACAACAAGCATTCGAACCACTTGAGGGGCTTCTTGGCACTGCTAAACAGCCCTTCGCCATTGTGAAATGTCGTGTCCGCGTGGTTCAGAGCAGCAGCGTACCAATTCGCCGAGTACGTGTCATCGAACGACGACGAGTCGAGGTTTCCGATACAGCTCTGGAACTCCACAATACCGTCGTTCTTGGACGAGTGGTGTGGGATAAGCAAGCCTCCAGCCAGCAGTCCCAGGTATTCGCTCGACAGCAGTCCCGAGTATGTCGTGCCGCACATGCTGGCAGTCACGTATTTCTCATGCACGGTTCGCGCGGCCGCATAACGGGCTGAACATGCAGAATCACAGTAGTCACCGCCATCGTACACCAGTGACCTCCGTGTGGTGGTGCCTGGGCACTGCCCAATGATTCCACCGAGCTCCGCCAAAATGTTCTGGAGGGTGTTACCGCCATCGCAGATTTCGTGGAGGAAGTCGGATCCCATGCTGCCCTTCATGGGCCCACTAAGGTCGATCCAGTCCACATTGCTGCCGATGGAGCATTTGCCAGTTGCCAAAGCTCCCGCGAGCATGTTGTTGCCCATTGAATGGGCCACGATAATCAAGTCGTTGATCTCCGTCTTGCCGCTGTCCGCCGTACCGGTGCTCACGTTCATGGCGGCATTGCAAGCCTTCTGCTGCAGCGTGTCGTTGTACCATTCGTAGTCCACCGTGTTGAGAATGGCGAAGCTGAAGGACGAGCAGCACGGAGCGTGTTCCTTGATGTCTCCGAAGAAGGAGTAGCTGTCCACGATGCCTCCGTCTGCCTTAACGTCCATGCCGTGGAAGAAGAGGCATGGCCGGGGCGTTCCCTGGCACGTGCACGAGGAGCTAGCAAGGCGTGCAGCGCCAACTTCTTCCTTCAGCACACGACGCGAGCTTGACGTGGTGAGACCGTACAGCGAACCTACAGACGAAAGCGCCACAGACCCGTCCGACACGGCCGCGCAGTCACTCGGAGCATTGGTCGGCTTGGTGATCGTCACGTCTTCCGACAGGTACTCGAACGAGATGCTCAAGTCTTCGCCGTACACAGTGAAGTTGCCATCCTCTCCGTCTGCGCCTGTGCACAGCACATAGGACTCGCCAGCGAAGGTCGTGCTGAGCCAGGTGCCGTTGTTGCACGAGATGTCCTGCTCCGTGCTGACGCTGGAGACGGCGGTGGCCGATGCGATGGCCTTCACGATGTCCGGGACGCTCGGGAACAATTGCGTGGGCAGACAAGTCGTGGCATCGGCGGTGCTATTGACGACTTCATGGAACGGGATGCTGTCGATGAGGACAAAGTTGTGCGTGGTGCCGTCCTGCTCGAAGGTCACCTTGCCGTCGAACGAGATGTTGCTGCCGCTAAGGACGGGTTTGACATAGACGTCGAAGGTAGACGTGCCGTAGACCTCCATGGTGGATCGCTGAATGTTGAAGCCGAGCTTGATAGACGGAAGCGCCGAGGTCGCAGCGACGGCATCGAGGCTGGCCAGGGCCACTACAGCAGCAGCGACCGAGCGTGCACACTTCATGGGGAGCTTGGAGAAAGTCGCGAGTCCTGCGCTTCACGGAGCAACTTGCGGAATGATGTGGAGGCCGCTGCGGACGCGTGCACCCTGTGAAGGCCATCCTGGCGAGCTGATACTGTGTACACTGCGCGGCCTTGATAACGCAGGAAGCAGACGCAGATCTTCACGCCCCTTCAACGTGCTTCCGAAAGATTGGGAGGTATGCGTTTTCGGATTCTGCTTTTACTAGCAAATGCGTTGCAAGAGATTTGGTGTCGTGACTGGTGAACAAAGTATAGCAGGTGCGACTGACAGGTGGACAGGCTTTGTCCGCTTTTGGCGCAAAAAGTGACAAGCGATGGATACCCTGCGCGGCGTCTGCTGCTTCGGCTGCGCTGTTACTTACGGATCCCGCTTGGATGGCCACGATGCCAGGCTTCCCGGCGGCGGAACATCCTGGTGGCACCAACCTCGGGTAACTTGCAGACTGCAGCCCATGCAGCTTGTCGCTGTGTTTACTGCTGTGCTCCGCTGCAAGGGCAGCAAATGTTTACCTTTTGAATCAGTCCAGGCACTGCAGATGCTGTTGCTCTAGTGGAAACTGCAGCGCCCAGCAATACATACGAGTGGCGTCTGGCCATTACAGGTATCTGCACAGGCATTAAATGATGATGCATTACACGTATCATAATCGCTTTACAGCAAGCACTCGAACCACTTCAAGGGCTTCTGCGCGCTGCTGAACAGGCCGTCACCGTCGTGGAAAGTCGTGTCTGCGTGGTTCAGCTTCGCAGCGTACCAGGTGCTAGCGTACGTGGTGTCGAACTTCGACGCGTTCAAATCGCCAACGCAGCTCTGGAACTCGACCTGCACAATAAATAACACATCAAGCAATCAGCACGAGCTTCTACCTAAACGAACAGCGGACTCAAAACTTACAATGCCGTC
Source organism: Phytophthora cinnamomi (assembly GCF_018691715.1). NCBI lineage: Eukaryota > Oomycota > Peronosporomycetes > Peronosporales > Peronosporaceae > Phytophthora > Phytophthora cinnamomi. Next base: position 1,043,555 of record NW_027150933.1, read on the forward strand.
GTTCTTGGATGAGTGGTGCGGAATGATCAGACCTCCAGCGAGCAGCCCAGCGTACTCCTTCGAGATGAGTCCATTGTACGTCGTGCCACAAATGCCGGCAGTCACATACTTCGCGTGTATGGCGCGCGCAGCAGCATACCGAAGCGAGCACGCGGCGTCGCAATACTTACCGCCATCGTACACAAGCGAGCGGCGCGTTGTTGTTCCCGGGCACTGGCCAATGAGACCGCCAAATTTCGAGAGCAGAGTATCTGATCCACTGCCGCTGCCGCAGATCTGGTGAATAAAATCGGAGCCCATGCTTCCCTTCATCGGTCCGCTCAACGCAACCCAGTCGACGTTCTCGCCAATAGAGCACTTGCCAGTCGCCAGAGCTCCCGCGAACATGCTGTTACCCATCGAGTGAGCCACAACGATGAGGTCGTTGATCACCGTCTTGCTGCTGTCTGTTCTGCCCGTGGTCACGTTCATCGCGGCGTCGCAAGCCTTTTGCTGCAACGTATCGTTGTACCATGCGTAGTCCACCGTGTTGAGGATAGCAAAGTGAAAGGACGAGCAGCACGGCGCGTGCTGCTTGATGTCACCGAAGAACGAGTATTCATCGACGATTCCTCCGTCCGCGTCGACGTCCATGCCATGGAAGAAGAGGCACGGGCGAGGCGTGCCCTGGCACGCGCACTTGGAGCTTGCTAGGTGCGCGGTGCCAGCCTCTTCCTTGAGTCCCCGACGCGATCCAGACGTCGTGAGGCCGTAGATCTGACCGAGCGAAGACAACGCAACAGAGTCTCCCGTCACCGCCTCGCAGTCGGAAGGAGAATTGGCCGGCTTGGTGATCGTCACATCCTCCGTCAAGTACTTGAACGAAACGCTGAGGTCCTCGCCGTACACGGTGAAATCATCGCTGTCGGTTTTGCTGCCCGTGCACAGCACATACGGCTCGCCGGCAAAGGTGGTGCTGACCCACGTTCCGTTGGTGCAGGATATGTCTTGGTCTGTGTTGACAGCAGACACTGCAGTGGCCGAAGCGAGGGCCTCCACAATGTCGGGCAAGCTCGGAACGTTGTCCGTTGGAAGACACGTAGTCGAGTTAGACGTGCTGGAGACCTCCTCGTAGTAGGGCACGCTGTCAACGAGGACGAAGTTGTACGTGGTGCCGTCCTGCTCAAAAGAGACCTTGCCGTCAAACGTGACGCTGCTCCCGCTCAGAACGGGCTTGACGTAGACGTCGAAGGTGGACGTGCCGAACACCTCCATGGTGGAACGATGCACCTTGAAACCGAGCTTGAGTGACGGTAGCGACGAGGTGCCGGCGACGGTGTTGAGCGCCAAAAGCGCCACGGCCGTTGTGGCAACAAACTGTGAGGCAACCATCTTGATCGACGGCACGAGTTCCGATTGAGAAATGAGGTGGCGGGTGCTTCGTCGTGGGGTGGGGTGGCATATGCTGCCAACTCAACAAAAAAAAACTGCTTCTGATCTCGCAGCAGGGTCCGAACAGCGCAAGTGAGCGTCATAGCTAAGAAAAGGGACCACCGTTGCAGCAGAGGTAGCGATGTCACCGTGACAATTGTGATACATTTATTGATACAAACGTGCTTAGCAATTGAGCAATGCTAATCCTAAAACTGCGTGCCAGGTGCGATTACATACCTGTACTGCAGCGAAGGCCGATACCTAGTGTTTGATACCAGCTAACCTTTTCCTTCAAGCGTCTTAGTCTGTCACCATGTTGGTCAGCAATGGGGGTGTGCCGATGGGCTCCATGATCGACTCCATCCTGGAGCACTGGCCGCTAACTGGTCTGTAGGCTACAGACAGTAGCATAAAAGGCGTGAATGGATACATGAAGGGCAAACCTGGTGCCTGTTGCCCTATTACTCACAGTCCATCGGATGGCCAGGATGGAGGTGCATCGCCTTCGCCGACGACGAGCAGCGGCAAACTTCCCACTGTCGTCGTTGCCGACTCGTCGGAACCTGTTGGCTGTTGCTCAATGACTTTCGTCATTCTACGTATGGAAAGGAAGGAAACCAAAATGCGCGTTCCTAGGTAGTACAATGTATTTAGCATGTGGTCGATGTAATTTGCATGCACGCCAGCGTTTTTGGTGGTGCCTGGCGTCTCACGCCGTCTGCGAATGTGTTTGTGAGACCAGACCGTGGGTTCTCGTTTACGACAGAGTCTGCGAACGATGTTTACCACTTGTTCCTACTCACGAATGAAGCTTCAACGTTTCAAAATCGAGTTCAAGGTATGGACGCTGAGTTTGTCATTCTTCCTTTCGTTAGTCGTACGAACTCGAGCTCAGCTATACTCGATTGAATTTCATCACTTACCGGTATTTTTATAGCAAGCATTCAAACCATTTCAAGGGTTTCTGGGCCTTACTAAACAGCCCTTCACCGTCGTGAAACGTCGTGTCTGCATGATTTAGCTTTGCAGCGTACCAAGTGTTTGAATACGTGGGCTCAAATAGCGACGCGTCCAAGTTGCCGACGCAGCTCTGAAACTCCACCTGCCAGTGGCATCAAACCATAGCGTTGTCAGCTCGAAACCCAGCTCCTAAAACTCCACAAATTTGAACTAAAACTTACCACTCCGTCGTTCTTGGACGAATGGTGAGGGATGATCAAGCCTCCTGCCAACAGCCCCGCGTACTCTTTGGAGAAAAGTCCACTATACGTCGTGCCGCACATGCTCGCAGTCGCGTATTTCTCGTGCATCTTGCGTGCTGCCGCGTACCGAGCTGACATCTTTTTGTCGCAGTACTCACCGCCATCATACACAAGAGACCGACGAGTCGTGCTTCCAGGACATTGACCGATCAAGTTCCCCAGCTTTGACAAAATGTCGGGGGATCCTTCGTCATCGCCGTCACAGATGTCGTGAATGAAGTCGGCGCCCATGCTGCCTTTCATCGGCCCACTGAGATCGATCCAATCCACTTTTCTCCCAATGGAGCACTTGCCACTCGCAAGCGCGCTCGCAAACATGTTGTTGCCCATCGAGTGGGCGACGACGATAAGGTCGTTGATCACTGTCGACTTGCTACTCGTCGACCCCGTACTGACATTCATGGCAGCGTTGCAAGCCTTCTCGAGTAGTGTTTCGTTATACCACTCGTAGTCCACCGTGTTGAGAATTGCGAAGCTGAAAGATGAACAACACGGCGCGTGCTGCTTGATTTTCCCAAAGAAGGTGTATTCGTCGATGATACCGCCGTCTTTCTCGACATCCATGCCATGAAAGAAGAGGCAGGGACGAGGCTTACTTTGACACGTGCATGTAGGGCTCGATAGGAATGCCGTACCGGAATCTTCTTTCAGCCTGCGACGTGAGCGAGCCAGAGTCTTACCGTAAATCTTGTCCAGCATAGATAACGCCACGGACCCGTCCTTCACAGCGGCACAGTTGGTTGGAGCAGTCAACGGCTTCGTGATCTCTACGGACTCCGGTAAATACTCGAATGCGACGCTCAGGTCCTCGCCGTACACCGTGAAGTTTGCGTCCCCAGGTCTGGAGCACAGCACGTAGGACTCACCGGCGAAGGTCGTGCTGAGCCAAGTTCCGTTGGTGCACGAGATTGTCTGGTTGGTAGAGACGCTGGAGACAGCAGTAGCAGAAGCGATGGCTTCCACCACGTCGGACAGGCCCGGGATAAACTCCGCGGACTGGCAGGTGGTGACTCTGGTTGAACCGTTGATAACTTCGTGGTTCGGCACGCCGTCGACGAGGAGGAAGTTGTGCGTAGCGCCGTTCTGCTCGACGGATAGCTTGGCATTGAAGCTGATGTAGTCTCCGGTCACGATAGGTGTGACTAAGACGTCGAAGGTGGTAGCACCGCGCACTGCCATACTGGGTCGATGGATGTCGAACGCGAGCTTGAGCGACGGTAGCGCGGTGCCACTTTCTGCAAACGCCAATAGCGCCATCGCCGTCGTGGCTAAGGAGCGTGAAGCAAACATCTTATTACTATAGTACTTTGGAATTGGAAGCCGGTGGCAGCGACAGCGTCGATCGCCAAATGGCGGTCAGGGAACACGTTGAGTTTCTTCACGACCTGCCGTGTCGTCGACATATCTTGCGATTTGGCCATGTGGTAAGAGTGGCGAAGTTCACCACTCTTATTGTGCCTTGCAGTTGTTTTGCCTTTCGTTTTGACCTCGGTGTCGTAGTAGACGGAAATGATAAACTGGCCAAATCGCAGTACACCTGGACCCTTCACCGTGAAGTTCCCAGGTACTTGTTTTCTTGAAATCGTATATTAAATTAAAAATTGCATGTTTGCACCTTGGTTTGTGCAACTTGACCGGGACATGGTCTACAGAACAGTTAGTAAGGGCCTGGTCGCGTCAATTCCATCTGGAGATTGCCAGCAATGCCAGGACATAATATCTTGAGGATATTACATGGAGATCATCTCCAGGTCGCCTCCACCCAGGGTCATGGTAAAGGTCCAGAAGTTAGCCAATCACGTATTGAGCCTTTGCCTGTGATTTCCAGCATTTCTCCATCTGGAGATGACGCATCCAGGCCGTTAGGGCCTGGCCGCGTAAACAAGGCACCAAGTTGGTCATGGGGTGTATCTCTTAAATACAGTTTGGACGTTCAACGGCTACTTGTGTGATGACACGCTTACTAGTTTATTATCAAGAGAAGACATTCGAATCACTTTACTGGTCTTTTCGTGTATAACGAACCGGAAGGTGATGTCGAAGTAGTTTTAATTAATCTCGGTCGCGTAGAACTTGCTGGAGATATCGAACAGGTCCTTCGAAAGACCCTTGGCGCAGCTCTGGTAGTCAACGATGCCGTCGTTTTCGCGAGAGGTGTGAGGTATCAAGGACCTCCGATGTTGAAGATGGGGGCCATGATCAACACCAGCCCGGTGCAGTTGCAACATAATTGTTGTTCCAACACTACTGACCTGTTAGCGGTGCACAGCTCCTACTAACCTGTCCTCGAACCTGTTCAGCTGCTACTTTTCAACAGATTATCAATATTGAAACCTGTTAGTCCGAGTAGGCCGTAGCTTACCTACAACAAAGCACTTCAAAGGGGACCAAATATCAGAACCAGTATGCAACACATAGTGTGCGTTGTGAAGTCGCGGGCGGAATACTCGCGAAGCGATGTAGCCATGTATGGTGAGTCCAGGTTCCTCACTGCCCCCCAAGACTTGGTTACTCATTGACTTCATCTTACAACTTGTTGTAGGATCTCATGAGCTCGTTGTCCGCAGTGTTCATCATTTTGACGTTGAAAAACCTAAGGTAACGAGGACTTCAGCAACAAAAGCCAACGCAGTTATGTAGACATGACAACTCTCTTACACCTTACCAAGTATGGACGGCGTACAGAATGGCGCTTCGACAGCCAAACCTCTTTTTTGAAGGAAGAGAACACAACAATGCATGCCGGAAAACGACAGCCTGTAGCGAAGTCAAGGGAACTCAGAATCATAGTGTCCATGTGCAGTGAACTGCTGGGCATGGTTCGCCAGACACTGTTCGGAAGTGACTGGCAATGATATAAACACATGCCGTGAGTACTGTGTAGCGCGGAAAGCACCACCAATTCCGGACTCCATGAAAAAGAGAGTGACCCAAACGGCAGGAGCATGTACGAAACAACACGAAGATACCTTAAAACGTCTCTGGAGAGTGCTGGCCACGGTATGTGATACAACGCAATGGATGCAGCGCAACAAGCTAATCTTTAGGTCATCTAGGGAGTTGGCCGGCACCTTGGCAAATATCGCATCTTTGGTGATAAAGTATAGATCCTCCCGAGACCATGCCAAATCGCATGAGGGACCTATTAACCTGCAAAAGACTACACTCCCGGACAAAATATTACGGCCAACCTCTTTTTTCGCTATAACTTCTTTTCTACTGAGAGTTGGCGCTTGCTGTTTAGATATGCGTTTCAGACACCCTCAAGAAACATAGTTACGATGAGAAGTTTGCGGAGTTCGGGCTCTGAAGGGAGGCTCCCATACAAAAAACCGTATCATGTCGCCGGACACAATTTACGGCCAGTCACCAGCATACAAAACTTAAGTCAAATGTAATGAAAAGATTGTCTCATTAGTAAAGGGCACTCACAGCCACCAGTAGCCTAGCTGGCTGCAAGCGTTGTTACCGGTAATTGACGTGCGCCAGCGCTGTCATTTCCCATTTTGATGGGAAGGGGGCCTTCGCTGACGGAGGCAGAGCGCGGGCGGATTTCAGGGCTGGCCGAGGCCGGCTTTAGCATCAGGGCCATCGCCAAGAGAACTGGGCGTTCCAGGGACTGCGTACAGCGAGCACTCAAGGTTTATCGTTGACGATGCAGATTCTGTGAAGACTATCTGTGCAGGGGCGGCCAAAACGAGAAGTGATGAGGTTGCCGCCCCACGCAGTTCAGGCAGTTGGGAGCGAAGCTCCCACGGACTGCCCTACTCTGCGTTTATACTAAAGTTTGTATAGTAGTAAATCCTATCCTAAAACATACCCTAAAATACAGTAACAACTGTTACACTCACCCATCCTCCAGGAGTCGTCCGTCCGTGAATAGCCAGTCATTCGGAAATTTGCTCGGGTGCGCCACAGTGGTCCCGGTGGCATTTGAACGGCTCCAAAGTTCCAATGCTTCATATGACGCTTGGTTCGAGAGGGGCTGGTCCCTCTCTGAGGTTGCCGCCGGTTGAGACCATGGTACAGCAAAGCTCCGATTAAGAGGTGCTCGTGCCACCACTTCAGGGAAGAGTGGTGGCTGAGCCAGATTACGGTCTTGGCCTCGTGCCTGACCTGCTCGCTGCCGCTGGTGTCATCGAAACGCCACCGCCTGTGCTTGAGCGGTCTTGCCAGATCGACACGCTCGGTGGCATGACCGAGGAAGAGCTGACCGAGTTCCTGGGCTCCCATTCGCCCATGTCGCTGCTCAACGATATCTCCACGGCCTCCCAAACGGTGAATCCAGTCTCCAGCTGTGCTGCTCTGCCTTTTCCAGTGGTCTCTGCGACTTCGCTTCGCTCGGCTTCGCCTCCACCGCCGCCTGATGGTGGACCTTCGTCTCCAGGCAACTCGGACTCGGGTGAGTCGGTTGCCGAGACTGTGATTTCACCGGAATCTCCTGCGCCTTCGGCTCCAGCGTTACCTCCTGCTGTGGATCCCAGCGCCGTTGACTATAACTGGGTTAACGAACCGCCTGCTTGGATCGTTGGCGTTGATCAAGACGAGCTTGATGACCCTTTTTCGGCATACAACTTGCTGCTAGAAGCCAAGGAAATCACCGAGCGTCCGCTGCTACCTGCGCCTCCGGAGCGTCACCCATCACCGCCACACGCTAAGAATTGTTTCAATGCAGATGATCCGTATGACCCGGAGCAGATTTGGCAAGTACGTCGTCTCATCGATCGGTATGGAGAGCCTCCGGACGTCGCGTTCCTGGTCGAGTGGGAGACCGATGATCTGCAGTTGACGTGGGAGTGGCCTGAAAATCTCGAGGGTGTATACTGGTGCATGACCCAGATCAACCAGTGGATCGAGTCCGGCAAGCGCGTTACCTTCACCAAGTTCTTTGAGCAACACTTTCGTGGAGCTGGAGCGTCGAAGACAAATTTGTGCTTCCTCTACTCGTTTCAAGCAGCTTGTTACGGACTTGACTTGGATGGTCTTGTGAATCATGGTCACTGGGTCCGGTTCTGCCGTGCAAGGAACAGCACGTTCCCATGTGGCGTTCTTACAAGGGACATCGATGCTTTCTTCAACTTCGTCCGTGATGAACGGCCAGCTTGTTCAAGGTGTTCCAGAAGTCTTCTATGACAACTCCTGCTGAGCTGGAACGTAAAGCGCTTGAGCATCCGTCTGGCTGTTACATCGTCCACACTGCTCAGCACTTCGTTGAGCATTGCTTCACGCTCGTGGTGACCAAGACGGACTCCAAGCAATCGGCGATGATATACGATGACTACGATGACAGCGCGGACCCGCCTTGCAAGTTGGAGCCTGTGCGCAAGTTGGGATGGCTTAATCGTGTCTATGCCATCTATGACATTGCTCCAGCAGTTCCCAAGGTTCCCAAGAAATCGAAGATGTCCAAGAAGCAAAGATTGCGCAAGAAGGCCAAGCATAGCCACAACTAGGATAGGCATGAGCCTTAATACATGTAGGCCTTGAGCCCCCTTTCATTGTTGCTTGGTTCTTCTTCGCCGCTTCAAGCGTCTGTTAGCTTCGAACTCTGCAATCAAATCAGGAACTTGACTTAGATTCTCCACCGGTTCCCAAGTGGGTTCCTCTTCGCCCACCCACTCCACAAGAAATTGCGTCCGTTGTTTGTGATGACGCTTCTTAAGTAGTCGCTTGACTAGTTGACCGACACTTCCATCCGCAAGAATCACATCATGGGGTCTTGATAATCTTGATGGTTCAATGTACGGCTTCAGTGATCCAGTGTTAAACACTAGGTGGAGCTTCTTGCCTGCTTGAATATTCAGCTCGTAGGCATGATTGTGCACCTTCCGCACGACGGTATACGGACCAATCCACTTAGGCCCAAACTTAGTCGAGTTGGGTAGCCCAGTATGTTTTGGATCCAAATGTTGAGTGCTCAGGTACACTCGGTCGCCAACATCAAATGTTTGTTCTACACGGTTGCGATCGTATACATCTCGCATCCGTTCTTGCGCCTGCGCGAGTGCCTCACGGCAGCGCAGTAAGATGGATGCTTGACGATCCAAAACGTCAGATCCACGTCGACTTGATGGCACCTTAGCGAGCTTTTCAGCTGCTAGTTGAAGGGGGTTCAACGGGATGTAGCCCAGATCAGCTTCAAATGGTGCAAGCTTGGTGCTTGAGTTGACTGTGGAGTTGACTGCAAACTCAGCGTTGGCAAGATGGATATCCCAGTCGTCTTGCAAAGGTCCAACGAAGCATCGCAAATACTCTTCCAGAGTTCGGTTCATTCGCTCCGTCTGTCCGTCACCTTGAGCTCGATGAGCGACCGTCATGCTAAGCTTGGTCCCGATGGACATGAAAACATGTTGCCAAAAAGCTGAGACGAACTTCCTGTCACGATCGGAAACAATGTTGGTCGGCATGCCGTGGAGCTTCCAGATGTGATTCACGAACAATTGAGCGACACCTTCTGCTGTCACGGTTTTCGTGGTCGGCACGAAGTGACATCTCTTCGTGAGGCGATCGACAACAACCCATATGGAATCGACCTTGTTCTTCTTCCGAGGCAAGTCAGTGATAAAGTCCATAGAGATGGATCTCCATCGTTCATCTGGGATACTTAGAGGCTTGAGCAGACCTGGTGGTTTGGTTAGCCGAGGCTTGTTGCGTCTGCATTGCTCACAATCCGCGATGAACTTCTGGATCGACGCTAACATCTTTGACCAGTACCACCGTCTAGCGAGAGTCAGGTATGTCCGTTCCGCGCCTGGGTGTCCACCATAATTGGAGTCGTGGCACTCGCTGATGATCTCGTTCCGAAGCTTAACATCGTTTGGAACGACAACACGGGGTACGCCGTCTGCAGGAGTTTGGTACCAGAGCAAGCCATTGTCCTCTGTGTACAGCCGGTACTTCTTCCGTTGCTCACGCTTGTCTTTTTGCTTCATCGATTCGGAACGCTGCTTGATAGTGGCAAATATGGCTTGGCTCTCACGATCTTTCACGTACGCCGCTTTGATTTCGTTGACAAGTTCGGTGTTTGAAGTCACTTTGGTGATGGATAAGCTGAACGAAGTGTTGTTGAAACCAGTCACACTTAAGTCGTGGAAGTACTTCGTTTCGGGCTATAAGTCAGGTCTTCTGCTCAATGCGTCTGCAATACCGTTCTTCGCTCCAGGAAGATACGAGAACGCTGGTTGGTACTCCGCGAGGATATCATACCATCGCGCGAGTCTGCGGTTAGACATCTTCTGCGTGAATAGACCTTCAAGACTTTTGTGATCGGTCTCGACAATTGGTGGCTTGTCCAAGCAGTAGATCCGGAAAGCAGCTAGCGCGTGAACAATAGCTAGTAGCTCTTGCTGTTGCGTCGGGTAGTTGAGCTCTGCTGCCTTCATCTTTCGACTTGTGTAAGCAATTGGACGCTCAAATCCGTCAACAACCTGAAACAGAACTCCACCAACAGCAAACTTGCTGGCATCCGTCCGCAGATGCATTGGTTGATTGAAATCCGGGAGATGCAGTACGGGTGGATTGCACAGCCGTCGCCTGAGCTCCTTGAAGTTTTTCAACTGTTCGTCGTTGAAGTGGATCTTGGCATTCCTCTTTTTTTGTTTCTTGAGCAGATTAAACATGGTTGCTGTCAGAGCGGCATACTCGGGACAAAAGCGCTGAACGTAGCCAGTGAGACCAAGAAAACTGTGGAGCTCTTCTTGAGTTCTCGGGGCCGGCCAGTCTCGAATCGTCTGCACTTTGTCAGGATCCATCCTTACACCATTGCATCCCACGAAGTCTCCCAGACATGGAATCTCCGAGGCGCAAAACACACACTTGGCCAGCTTGACATATAGCTTGTTGTCTCGCAGTATATCCAGCGTCTTGCGTAGGGCTTCCAAGTGGACGTTCACGTCTTGTGACTTGGTGAAAATGTAGATATCATCGTAGAAGGATCTTGTATGTTTCAACCGGCGAAACAACTTCGACGTCAACCTGGCGCTGCGTGAGGACTGATACTTGGTCGGATGAGCTTCTTCTTTACCATATCTTCTACCCACCGCACAATTTCACGTTGTTGCTCTGGCGACTGCCGCCATTGCTGACGGTACATTGCCACGTTTGGATCTTGCACATCGATTCGATGCTGATCTCGCGCTTCTCGGGTAGACCTTCAGGGAGTTCTGGACGGAAGACGGTGTCCTTATACTCCTTCAGTAGCTCGTAGGCCGGGTTGGCACGAAAGCTTTCTGTAGTGGGTCTAACTTGACTCACTACTTTAGCTTACACGTTGCGCAACGTGTATGAGGAAGCGTAAGTACTTAGTAATTACTTAGGTTAATTATATTTGAATACACAAATATAATTTAACTTAGATAAGACTCCAAGTAACTAGTTTAAGGTAAAATGAGAACTGTATTGTTTGAAAATTGATCTTCCTCCTAAATCTGCTAAAAACTGTTTATCATCTATGAAAGGGTTGGCAGCGGCTGGCTGTCAGAGCCCCGCTAATCTGCATGTCTCTGATTGGTAGAAAGATGCTGCTTTCTACCAATAGGATCTTTGGGTATGTGTGGACCACTAATTGTGGTGGCCCACTTCAATGTATCCATTGGTGTGTCTTACACCAATGTGAGGAAGTATCTAAAACCTTTAACAGATATTTATCTGTTAAACCATAAGTGACAAATGTCATGCACAAGTGACAGTTGTCACTTGTGACCGATATCGTGCACAAGTGACTGTTGTCACTTGTGTGTGTAACCCCGTTACACCATCCCCCCGTTAAGCTTAGACGTGTCGGTCTCGACACGTCAATTAATATTGACTGCTTGTCAATTGTTTGTGCTGGGGTTTCCGTGCTCATCCGCAATGAGCACGATCAAGCTGAAGACCACCATTGCAACAGAGTGTAAACTCTCTGTTGCTGTGTACAATGCGTGGTAGCGCGAGGTGCGCCGCTACCACGGGGACAGACAACACAGTGTCTGTGTACGATTCTTCGATGTCGACCGCGTCTATGCGTCGACATCTCTAAGCGAATTTCTGTTGCTTACTGTGATCGGGTAAGCAAGCGCCAAAGCACTTCGAGTCCTTCTCGAAGTGGCAAGTATTAGCAACTCCACGCTGTTGCGGTGGAGGCTGGTGTCCGTGCGCCGTGCGCACTGTCCGTCCAGGTGGCGGTGCATATTAGCAACCGCGACCACAACAGGTATACTATATGTATACCTGAGAGCTTCAATGATCTCCGTGCTAATTATCTAGCACGCGAGTCGTCAGGAGTTGTAGATTACTACAGCGCTCGCACTACCTTCTTGCTGGTAGTGCGTGTTGGGTTTCGTACTCCTTCACCATGTCCGGAACGTCTTCCATCAGGACGTTCCGTGGTTCCCACGTGTCGTGTTGGGGAGGGAAACCTCTCCAACGAATGCGAAAACAATCCGGATCTCGGATTGTTTTCCTATGATCAACAATTCGCTGGACGATCCAGCGAATTTCTCCGCGTGCGTCTCGCAGCGGTGGCGGAGGTGGTGGAAACACGCTCCGATGGTCAACGCCGTGTTGACCTTCATCTCGTGTTGCTCCACGACCAAGTGACGGTCGTGGAGTACTTCCAGAGCGCGGCGGTTGCCGCTCTGTTCCTTCGTGTCCCGGCTCTGGCGGTCTCCCAGACCGCCTTGAACGTGCCGGTCGGGCTGTAGGCCCGACTGTATTAACTGCTCCAGCGCGACTACGCGCTGGAGAGAGTTTCCCCTGTCGAGTCTGTCTCTTCGGGTCAGACGAGCCACTTGGCTCGTGCTGGAAGTATGGCTTTAACCGCCCGACATAAAATGTCGGGTGGAGCCGCATGCTAGACGGTATGTCTAGCGTGTATGCGTTACCGTGGCGTGCCATCACCGTGAATGGCCCGATGAAGCGCGGAGCAAGCTTGCTTGCTCCGAAATCCGAAACTGCATGTTTGGGCAGGTTTTGAGTAGATAACAAAACCAATGAATTCACGTTGAATTCATTTGTGTTGCCCTTGCCAATATTGTCTGCGTTCAGCTTCTGTTGATCAACAGAAGCTGCTATTGTGTCTTGGACAAACCGAATTACGGCTTGTCTTTTGGTGATGAAACTGATTGCATCCGAGCTGAACTCGTTCAGCTCGCTCTCCGCTAGAGGCCCGGCCTCTGCGTGGTTCTTCGCGGTGTCTGCGCAGGGCGCAGACCCGTGGTCCTTGTTCCTTGTGGAGTCTGTGCACTGCACAGACTCGTTTTCCTTGTTCTGGGGGTCAGCGCAGTGCGCTGACCGTTGGTTCTTCCTGCCAAGGTCTGCGCGGGGCGCAGATCTGGTTGTCTTGGTCCTTGTTGTCGCGGCTGACACTGTGCAAGTGTCAGCGGCTTTTTGCGACTGCTGTGTTGCAGTCGTAGATCCTCCCCCACTTAAAGTGGGAGCCATCACTCCGAGTAAACTCGGTAGGCGTGGATGCCGCATGGCATTCACGTAGAACGGTGTATGCCCGGTCGAGGCATGCACCGAGTTGTTGATGGCAAACTCTGCCATCGATAAGCACTCGCTCCAGTTTTGGAACGAGTGAGCGTAGCTCTTCAAAATGTCGACGAGCACGCGATTCACGCGCTCGGTTTGACCGTCCGTCTGCGGATGATCCGCAGTCGACATGGAAAGCTGGCTCCCAAGAAGTGTAAACACTTCTTGCCACAGGTGCGCTGTGAAGCGCGGGTCTCTGTCCGACACGATGTCGGCCGGCATGCCATGGTGTTTGAACACCATGTCGACGAACAGACGGGCCGTCTGCTTCGCGGTCACTTCTGCCGGCACCGCAGCAAGATGTACCATCTTGCTGAAGCTGTCGACGAAGACCACAACACCGGTATTCCCTCCGCTGTCCGGGGGAAGACCAAAGATGAAGTCCAAAGACATGGACTTCCAACACTCCCACGGAGTCGGTAGTGATTGTAACGGAGCCTGCGCAAACGGCGCAGGCTTTACGCGTTGGCACACCTCGCAAGCACGGACGTAGCAAGCACGGACGTACATGCGCACCCACTTGTACTGGTGATGCTAGTAGAAGTCGCGCGTGAGAAGGACGTAAGTCTTCTCACGTCCGAGATGTCCCGCAGTCGGGGCATCATGATACTCGTACATGATCCTGAGTCGCAGGTCATGGTCATTTGGCACGACAACGCGGTCTGCGTTGTCGTCGACTGCATTATAAAGAAGCAGTCCGTCGTGCACCCGATATCGGTGTGCACGCGCACGAAGGTGCTTGGGCAACTTCTGACGAGCCTTGTCAGAAGGTGCTGTGCCATAGGCCAGCAAGAGCTTCGCGTCCGCGTCGTGCGCGTACGCGGCCTTCACATCATCCAACAGAGATGATGTGGGTTTGCTCGATCGCATGGCGTCAATGGCATTGACGTCAACAGCTTCTGCATAGTCCGGTCGACGTGATAATGCGTCGGCCACTACATTCAATCTTCCGGGTTTGTATTCGACCCGGAAGTTATACTCCGCAAAGAATGAGAGCCACCTCGCCATTCTTTGTGATATGTGTGGCGACATCACTGCGGTGCGCAGTGAAGCATGGTCGGTGTAGACCACAAATGGTCTACTTCCAAGTAGATACACTCGGAACTTTGCGAGTGCATATTTCATGGCAAGGAGTTCCTTGTCATGTACCGGATAATTACGCTCAGCTGCTTTCAGCTGACGCGACTGGTAGTAGACGACACGATCACGGCCCTCGTGATCGTGCTGCATCAATGCGCATCCGATTGCAAAGTCGGATGCGTCACATACGACGTGAAATGGACGATCTTGGTCAGCTACTGCCAAGATCGGCGCCTCAGTCAAGCCCCGCTTGACTGTATCGAATGCCTTTTGGCAATCGGTTGTCCAATTCCACACAGCTTCCTTCTTGAGAAGCTGTGACAGCGGGCGGATCTTGCCCGCATAGTCCTCCACGTACTTGCACAAGTACGTGGCCAAGCCAAGGAACTGCCTCAGTACCTTGACACTTGAAGGCGTTGGCCATTCATTGATCACTCTGACCTTTTCCGGGTCAGGGCGAACACCATTTTTCCCTACGAGACACCCGAGGACGGGTATCTCGCTCGCCCCGAAGATACACTTCTTCAGGTTCGCATAGAGCTTATGCTTTCGCATAAGCTCAAGTAGCTTCCGGAGATGCACCCTGTGCATCTCAATGTCGTCTTCCGTCCACAGCCCGGCTGTGGATGAATACATCATCGAAGTAGCTCGGTGCGAAGTCGCGCACCGAGCGCAACAAGTGCGTCACGCACCTGTTGAAAGTCGCAGGGGCATTCTTAAGCCCCTGTGGCATTACTAGCCATTCCCAGAGCATGCCGCTTGGCGTGCTCACTGCCGTGAGAGGGATATCGCTCTCACGCATTAGGATTTGGTAAAATCCATCTCGCAAGTCGAGAGCACTGTAAACGGTGCTCCCGGCCATCGAATCGATGATAACATCTTTTCGTGGTATCGGCGTCTGCGCCGGTACCGTCGCATCGTTCAGCTTGTTGTAGGCATGAACGATGCGCCATCCGCCCTGTGGCTTCTTGACACAGAACGTCGGAGCACTGTGCGGGGACTTTGATTCCCGCACTTGTCCTGCTTTACGACGACTTTCAAAGAAGTCGTCGATCGCTTTCACTTGCTCTCGCGGCAGTGGCCACTGCCGCGTGACACAGTACTTCGTGCCCGGCACGAGATCAATCTCGTGCTGAATGCCCTTATCCTGCGGAAGCTCCGCAGGAATGTCTTCCGGGAGTACGTCTTTGTACTCCCTCAACAATTCGTAATACGGACTCGACTTCAGCGAGTCCCAACCTTGTTCCTCGAAGCGCTCTCGCTTCGTCTTCGCACTGAGAGTGTCTTCACTCTCAGTGGTACTTCCATGAAGAGCTGCCTCTGCTCTTCGCTCTCGCTCTCCGTTCTTTCGCTGTCCGAAGAACGCAGACTTGCTCGATGCGTCCATCGTGCAAGTCGCGCGTGAAGCGCTTCCAGCTCATGGCTGGAAGCGAAGTCAACTCCGACGCCGTCGTCGGAGGACTAGCGAGTTCCATCTCACGATACTGGAATCCAGTATCGGTGCGCGTCAAGACGCTTAGCGTCTTGACATTCGGCGTCACCGCCGCAGTCTGCCCAGCAGACTGCTCTTGTTGCGTCTCGGTGCCGGACCGAGACTTGCGCAGCGTTTTCCGCTTGCGCCGTCTTCTTGTTGTGCGGAGCCTGGCTCCGCACAGTTGTTCTTCTGGTCCAGGCCCGGCCGTGGACAGTTGTTCGCCGGCGGACCCTGTCCGCGGGCGCGCGGTATCAAGCCCGGCTTGACCGCATTTTCCTTCGTGCAGCCCGGCTGCACGGTAATGTGTCCTTCGCCGGCAGACCCTGTCTGCGGGCGCGCGATATCAAGCCCGGCTTGATCGCATGGCGCTTCGTCGTGCAGCCGGGCTGCACGACAGCATGTAATTGCGTCAGTGCGGTACGTTTGCAACCGTCCGCACTGTTTGCAGCGTCAACTCCCGGAGTTGACACGCCTTCGTCACCTCGACGCCATTCATTGGCGGAGCCCCTCATGACCGAGGGTGCGTCGGCTCCCGGAGCCGACGCGTTGTTGTCGACCTGACCGCTTCGGGTCAGGGACTGTCCCTTACACGCTTGAACGTGGGTGTTGGTTCCCGGAACCAACACATCTTTTTGTGGCGATGCGGGCTCCAAAATCAGGGAATAGCCTCGCGGCTAGACCTCGATCTCAGACCACTCAACTCAGAACCTGAGATTAGATCTCAGATCCCAAGCTGGGTGAGGCGTGTGTTCCTCACTCTTGCAATCCCTTGACTTGGTTCTTCCTAAGGCTACGCTGTGGGCCCAGACTTGCGTCGGCCACACCAGCTGCCTCCGAACTGGACAGTTCCCAGATGCCCCCAGGCGAAGCTTGCTCCTTGCTTGGAAGGCCCTTGTACGCACGTGCTGAGTCCGCTGTGCCCCGTTTTCTTGAATATAAACACGTTCACTCCACACACACTTAGTCCACTTCTCTTCTCAGGCCCTTGGACTCTGGGCCTTAACAGCCTCCTCCTTGCTCAGCGACTCCGGCTTGGAGTCGCTTCCAGTCACGACACTTCCTCCGGCGGCTCAGACTGAGAGCCGCACAACGGTCTTCACTCGCCCCTCAGACCAGAGTGGCCCCGAGAGTTGGCTCGGTCTGAGCCTGCCTTGATCCAGGGTTCTCGCTCTGCACCCTGGGACTTCCGCGCACCACGCCTTGATGTAGGCGACACAGCGAAGCTGGGAACCACTATCCCAGACTATTCGCGCCACACGGATACCACTAGCAACCCCAGAAACCACTATCCCAGGTGTTGCTCTGCCGAAACCTCAGAGCGGAGCACCTTCCGCCCGAAAATATGAAGCACCGCCAGGAAACCAGCCAACCAGCAAGAAAACCCAGCAAAACCAATGTCCCGCGTGTGGAAATACAACAACGAAGGCAAACCGGGCCGAAACACGAAAAGGCTTGGTTGTTGAACTTGAATTTATTTGGAGTTAGCTGAGCTTGACCGTAGAACACTCGTAGCGACTCCACTTGACCTTGCGCGCGCCGCCGGGGGCAGGGACTTGGTCCCTGTGAAGCAACACGCCCGTCGGCGCAAGACGAACTCCGCAGCTTGCGGTCTTCGGGGCAAAACAAACTGATTATTATCATGCACATGCACATACAAAGGGCCTATCAAGTAAGGGTGCAAACATCTCCTGGGTACACCTTGAACAAGGGTGAGACACCCACTAAGCTACTGGCTTGGCGGCGCCCGTGAATGCGCGTCGTCGGTTTGGCCCTTCCATTGGCCTGTCTGTGTCAGTCATCACTTGATTACACTGATTACACCTGGGTGCAAATCAGTGATATCCTGATTACGCCAGGATCTTCTGGCCGGGATTGGGCGGACTTGGTCTGTCATCACCTGATTACACTGATTACTCTGGGTACAAATCAGTGTGTAATCAGGATGACGCCAAGATTCTGCGGCTCCCGTTGGCCCAAATCCATAGGCGACTGGTCAGGCCGAATCTTGTGTGCCCGACACCAGGGGCCGAAAAGCCACAACGGGGCGACCCTTCAGAGTGACCTTCCAAGCGGCAACCGCCAACTCCAAAGAGCAACTACCGCAGCTCCCAGACCGGCAATGTAGCCATCGCTGTGTACCCACTTCATAGGCGAGACCACGAAGTCGCACTTCAGGCCCTGCAGGCACGCCGTAGGCTTTTAGTCACGTCCTAGGCTTGGAGCGTCAGCTGTCTTTCACCAGTTGCCACTTATCCTCACGAACATCGTGCATCCAGACACCAACTTGCGCCCACAATCACCGTGACTCAGTTTTGGCACAAGTTGAGGGACTGCCGGGCTGAAAACCTGAGCTGGGGGCAAAAATACGATGTTGATTCCATACCCCGATTTGGCTGTCCAACCGATTGAGCTGCAAAATTACATGATTCCATACCCCGGCTGTCCAACCAATTCTGACGGCTCGAATTCTGGGACTCTGAGTCTGGGAATCTGAGCTGGGGGCAAAATTACGATGTTGACTCCATATCTCAGTCGTGGCACCCCAAAGCCGAGGTGAAATCAGACGCCGCACGCCACGCCTTCTTCCCAGACCCCAGACTGCACATCTCATGGTCTGGTCCACAGGCAAACCTCAGACCGAACTCCAAATCACCAAGTCTCAGACTTTTGCCACCACTCTCAGGTCTCAGAACTCCGGGCATTCCAAACTGTGAGATCACCAATCTGAGACCTGAGGTCTGAGACTTAAGCAACCATGGGACTTCAAATCACAGACCCAGAAGGCCAGGGCTCAATTCGTCACCCAGAGCCCGATCCAAGGCCTGGAGCCTCAGATCTGTGGCCTCTAGAGCGATTCTCAGACCTCAGACTCCAGACCGAATTCAAATCTCAGACCTGGGGATCTGGGGTCGCCGCAACTCAACGTTCGCAGAGCTCAGTTTCCAGATGTAGCCAGCACAACTTGAAGTATGTACAAAAACCAGACTTGGATCAAGAAATATCCACGTTTCAAGTGACATGTGGCCGGTACGTGGTAGGGTTTGGGCCTCTGACTGATGGGTCCTGGCCAAGAATTGGCTCGGACCTCGTCACAACCGTCCCTTATGTGCGCTGGGTCCAAAGAGATCATTCTCGAGTTGGCCCCGGCGCACATAACCGGAAGATGCCCACACTCGCCCCGTCCCGGCCGCGAAATCTCTTGCCGCGGCTCCCGGGTCTCGGACCCAGCCATTTCGTGAACAGTCCGGAGTCACAGAACTTCACATTGCAGCGCTGGCACGCGCAGCACATTTTTCGGATGGCCGACGACCCCACGGACGACCAGCGGCTCCCCGCGCCATCGCAAGGTGGCGGTGGACAAGACGCGGGGTCGCGGGGCACTCCAACGGCTCCCACAACCTCCGGCAGCGTGTCCACGTCCACAAGCAGCACGTTCACGGCCTCTGGCAGCACTCCCACGGCTTCCGCCTCCGTGTTCACGGCGACGGCGACCTCCACAAGCGCGTTTGCGTCGTCGGCGACCTCCACGAGGGCGCACACGGGCTCCACGACATCTTCGGCAGCTTCCAGCATGTCTCCAGTGACTCCAGCATCCGCCTCGACGGTCCCGCGCTCTGCACCGGCACTGCCGGCTTCGCAGCCACCGTCCGGCAGCACCACGAGCTCCTGCACGTCGATCACACCGCCATCCGCATCCACGACGCTCGCATCAGTGAGCACGGCAGCTTTGACGCCACCGCCAGCGTTGCAAACGCCTTCGGCGACGTCTCCGGCGGGTCCACGGCGGTCGTTCACGCTCTTCAGTCCCTCGCAACGCCACCCGTCGCCCGTGCCGTCCACCATTCGGGTCCCCGCGACGCTTGACGACGTGGAGAACCGCGCAAACCTCGTTGATGGGTTGGATGGGGTCGCTCGCATCGAAGATGTTACGCGCTTCTCGAGCACCGAGTTGGCGTGGTTGAGCAGGATGGCACACGTCACCGCTTCGCAGGACGTGATCCAGCCAGTCGCTTCCGTGCCGCTGAACTTCTCGGATCCAAGATCGCGTATCCGCTTCGAGCGAGAGACCGTCCCTCTGGTGCAATGTTTCGGCGTGGAGCACTTCGCGCGCCGCGTTGTCGGTACGGCCCAGTGCTTGCAGCGCGTGCTGAACTACGCTCAAGCACTCGAGCGTCCCAGTCCCGGTGGTGCGGCCCACATTCAAGTCGGGCAGCTCTCGGCCGAGATCAATCGGCTGACCGTGGAGCTGAAGCGCGAGCGCGAGCGCCACGCTCAGGAGATGCGCGACTATCAAGGCTCTCACCAGTACGACGCTGCCGCAGCCGGGCGAGAACAGGTGGTCCGTGGTGAGCTCCAGGCCGCTGAGGCTCAGCTCAATTTCCAGCTGTCCGAGAACAAGAAGCTTCGGGCTCAGCTCAGGGCACAGCCACCAGCCCCACCTCCGGCCAGCAGTCCGGATCGGCTACTTCGAGCTGAAGTTCAAGCGCTAACCAAGAGGCTGGACGACGTACAGGCTGAGAACCAAGCGCTTTGCGGGCAGCTGAAGAAGTGCGGCAGCGACCTCGCCGCCTGCCAGAGCACCCTGCACGCCAGCGACGTCTACACCACGCAACTCAAGCACCAGCTACTGAGCGCGGTCCCGTTCTCAGCTGAGGCGCTGATGAACTTCCTGATGGCGAGCTGCAGCGCTTCGGGGCACTGGGCGCGCCTGTATGAGCTGCTTCAGCATTTCCAGAGCCAGACGGACGTCCCAGCCAGCTTCGGGACGACGCTCCAAATCTCGGCGCGGGACCAGACTTCGGATGACTGTGGGCCCTACGTTCCGCTCAACACCGCCGACCCAGTTCCAAGCCCAGCGTCCGCGATCGTTCTCAGCGCTGCGGCTTCGACGTTGACGTCTCTCCTGGGTTCGGCTGTGCCTCCGGCGGCGTCAGCGACATCGGCTCAGGTTACCACTTCGGTCCCGATCCAAACTCAAGCCTCAGCTCAGCCCAGCAGCACGTTAGCTCAACCCAAGACCACGTCGACAGCAAAGCCGAGCAAGAAGAAGAACAAGAAGCCAAGCTCCGCCCGGACTCCTTCGCTGAGCAGCGCTCGAAAGGCTGGTGGCAAGGTAGCCAAAACTCCAGCCCAGCCAAGCAAGTCTTCAGGTCTTCTCGCCGCTTCCAGCACAAGTCCATCCAAGCACCTCAGGATCAAGCGTATCAACGATCGGATGAGTCTGCCCGGCTACCCTTCGTCCCATTCGCCCCAGAAGGTTCGCGCCTCCAAGGAATCTCCGTCCCGGGTCTCAGATCGTCTGGCAACGCTCAAACTCCCCCGACATCTGCCGTGGGAACATGTCCGTGTCGACGTCAGGGAGTTGATGCGCGCCGGCGTCGACTTCTGGGACGCCGTGGACCAAGCCGGGAAGTCGCAACTCCTGCATGACCAATTTGGGAAGAAGGCCCTCGTGAGCATGCTGGTCTCGGCGATCTACTGGGAGCAATTGGACTCCACGCCTTGGCTGGCGTTCGTGCCGTCAGCGTACTACGAGGCAGCGATCAAGCGGGTCCGCGACGTGCACTTGAGCCAGCGGCCGCCCAACTGGGATCCATTGCCTGAGAAGCCCAGCCCGGAGGACGAGGACGACGACTCTTCAATCGACACTGACTTCTCAGATGTCGACGACGATGCCGATGACGATGATGATGAGCTGGGCAGTGGCGGGCACTACCAAGTCAAGAGCTCCAAGTCAGGTGCCGCTTCAGGGAGAAGCTCCAGTGGGGGCAAAAGGATACGCGACCCAACTTTGTCCGCCGGTGGCTCAACTTCCAAGCGCGGCAAGATTTCGTCCCGTACAACTTCGCATGGTAGGTCCAGTCCTGTTGATCTGCAGGTTCCAGTGTCTGACCAAGCGATTGACCCAGCTCGTACATTGGCTCCGCAGCAGATCTCAGCTCGCTCGAGTGGACGCTCTAAGGCAGGGCTCGCAGCGCGCCCAGATGATGGAGTTATCGAAGAACCGCAACCGGGCCAAGGTAGCTGGCTGCATTATGGCATCAGAGTCCAAGACTTTCCTCGGCAGACGTTTGGCTTCCCCAGATACGCGCCGTGCAAGAGCCATATTCAGCACCTGCACCAGCGTTGGGAACCGGTCGAGTACTTGGAACTTCTCAAGACAAAGCCCTGGGATGCCATGTGGAATCAGCGAATCCAGACTCTGGTATTCTTTCGATGTCGCGACTTGGGCCCGGTTATGGTTCGCGCTCTGAAGCGCGTGGTCAACTTCATGAGCCTCTGGCGGCGAGCTTACTGGGAACGCTTGCACTGGGTCACGATGGATACACGTTTTGATTATGAAGCCATGGCTGCGCTTCTGGGCATTCCTGAGCTTGTGGATCTCTACCGTGACCGCAAGGAGCGCAGTGCCGAGTTCGAGATTCGACGTCGGGAGCTCATGTATGATCTGGGACGCGTCAAAGGCTAAACGGATGATATCTGGTACGAGCCTGGACTCTGGGTCGTCCCTCACGATCCCTGTCATTGGATCCTTCGCGACCCAAGTCGCCAGATCTCGCTCCCGGATCAGCTCGAAACTTTGGATGATGCTGAGCCGGCTCGCACGCAATTCGCCACTCGCAGCTCGGACGACGCGTTTCTGGACCTGGCCCCCTCCGATCTCCAAAGAGACCCACTGGACGATGAAGAGCGAGCCCAGAATCCTATCGACCCAAGCATCATTTATGATCAAGCTGAGTTGGAGAGAGTTTTGGAGAGCCTTCGGCGCCACCGAGGAGAGGAGGATGAGTAGTTCACAGAGATGTAGCTTTTTTAACTTAATATGACGTCCTCACAATTTTGCGTTGCGTGTGTCACTTGAGTTCTTATGCATCTCAGCTTGTTTTCACTTCCTCAGCTAGGAACCGCTTCGGCTCACTCCAGGCATCTTTAGAATAGGGTAAACATCTAAAACTTCAACAAATTTCAAACATGAAGCAACATTAACACATGCACGGTTTAGGCTGAATACCTCTACTGAGCCTCAGGCTCAGGAGGTTCATCGCCAGTCTGCATAGCTTTAAACCGTGCCTGCGCTCGCGTGCTCTTGTTGAATTCGTAAAGTAAAGCTCCACAGTTCAGCTGCGACATCGGCAGCCACTCCAACTCCGAATAACCCTTCCACTTTACCAATACTCTCGGACTCTTCTCGACGTCCGGGTTCTCTTGACCCAGCGGACATCTCGGATGGCCTCAACCTCATAGATATCCTGAGTTTCATCGGGCTCGTCAATATCCTCGGGCAATAAAGCTGCATCTAGATCATCTTCCTCAGAAACTTCGATCTCAGCTGTGGGTCGGTCTGGAAACAGTGCTCGTGGCTTGAGTCGACTCACATGGACCCACGGGTAGAGCTTGTAGCCAGTCCCCTCGATTTTCAGCTTGCACCGATAGTCATCTGAGACTTCCAAGATCCGGAACGGCCCATGCCAGAGATGAGCAAATTTCTTGCTCAGTCCAGGTTGCACTCGGGCCAGGTATAACCAAACAGCATCACCGACAGCAAACCCTGACTTCAGCCTCTCAGAGAGTTCAGCCCAGACCTTAGTCTGAGCTTTCGAACGTTTCTCTTTGGCTTTAGCTTGGAGGTCCTTAGCCCAAGCTTGAGCGTACTCATATTGCCTCTGCACGTTCCGTCGCCACTCATAAGCGGTCCTTTGATCCAGCCCAACTGGGGGAGATCCCAGCATAGCTGAGACTGTGCTTTTCGGGTCCCAACCGTGAACCAAATAAAATGGAGTGTCGAGACGAGTAGCGTCGAAGGACGTGTTCAGAGCCCACATCAACTTCTCCACTTGGTCGTCCCAGTCGCTTTGGTCAGGTTCGGAGACATAAGCTCGGATAGCTCGGACTACGGTTTGCACAGAGCGTTCTTGCTGGCCATTGGCCTGAGGGCGGTAGGCTAGGGTCGCACGCTGTCGACTTCCCAGCATTTCCCGGAACTTGGTGAAAACCTCACTCATAAACCGAGGATCTCGGTCATGACGCAGCATTTCACTCGCTCCAAACCTCTGAAAGACATATTCCATGTAAACCTCAGCCACATCCTGAGCTGTAGTAGAACTCATAGGCCGCCCAATAACATACCCTGAGAAAGCACACTGGAAAAGCAGCAGAAATACATTGCCACGGTCTGACTTAGGAAGATGTGTCACAAAGTCCATAGAGACCACCTCAAAGGGCCGAGACGCCAGAATATTTCCGGGTGAAGGCCCTGGGTTGGGCGGAGCTCCTTTAGCAGTGACACAATCCACACATTCCTTGACATAGCGTTCCACATCTGCATACATCCCAGGCCAATAGTATTCTTGGCGAAGTCTCTCGAAGGTGCGAGTAATTCCCTGATGGCCGCCTTGATAATCTTCATGGCTCAGCTGCAACAGGTCGTCCCTGAGAGCGGAAGGTACTACCAATCTCAGATTCCCAGCAGCGTCCCTGGGTCGACCTGGGGTAGGACGGCTCAGATAATACAGGATATCCCGAGAGTCTAGCACGTAACGATCCACAACCTTCGCCACATCTTCAGCTTCGGCCGCGGACATGTCTTCAAGTTCACCTTTAAGATAAGCTCTGAGCTGTTTTGTCCAGGGCTCAGCTTCTTGCTGCACGAGGATTCGTCGCCACCTTTCGGCTATTGATGCGGCGGGTGTCGTCATCTCAGATACATACCTGGGTTCTGCTTCAGCCTGGATTTCTAAAGTCTCCGTTGGGGGTTCCCTGTCTGCATCAGCGCCCGCTTCTTGGCGCCGGGCTTGATTACGAGTGACCACAAAAATCTTTGCGTCAGGAGTCAATGGTTCAGCCGCAGCTTCGAGAGAAGTTGGTTCTGTCTTGGGTCCAGGCGCAGTTTTTGTGACAACTGAGTGTTCTGCCGAGGTGTTAGCAGGTTCAGGTGCCTCAGATTTCACCAATTTCTCAGGGATCCGATTCATCTGTCTGAGCTGACTCAGCTCCACCGGGTCATCAACCACTACTGGACATTTAGCAAGGAGTGTCTTTGAGGTCAAATAATCTGCGGCAGCATTGAATTCTCGCTTGACATGTACTAGTCTCAGCGATTTAAACTTGAGGCGGGTAGACTCGAACTGAGCCAGCAATAATTGAAGCCCAGGGTTCAAACATTGAATCAAACCTTGTGCCTGCTGAATAGCAATTCGAGAATCTCCAACTACAACCAAATTTGATATTCCACGTTCTAAGGCCATGCGAGTGCCCTCGATTAGACCATGATACTCGGCTTCGTTCACCGTGACACCTTCGAAATGAAAACCTCGAGCTTCTACAACGTCCCAGGACGGCAACTTCCACAGGATGCATCCAGAACTGCCTCGCCGATCTGAAAGTTTAGCTGCTCCGTCAAAACTAAGCAGCCATCCCTCGTAATCAGCTTCAAGCATCTCCAGACTGATGGGTGGAGCTCGGACTACACGTCCCTTAGCCGGGATCAGGTTCTCAGCGATTTTATCAAGCTGCTCTCGGGGGTAATCCCAGCTCCCAGAATTGCAGCGAGTCCGTCTTCATCACGCTCTACTCTGTAAATCTCCAAGGGCCATGGAGCCAAGCGAGCAGCCCATTGCTCACAGCGACCTTCCAGGGACTGAGACCTAAACAACCACTTCAGAACTGAATACCGGGTGTAGACTTTCAGCAATTTGCATCCAACCAGCATTGTGTAGAAAACTCTGAGAACCCTGAGTAGGGCTACGACCTCTTTCTCAGCTGGGTGGTATCTGAGCTCCTGATCATGAAGAACCCTTCCGGTGTAACGCACCGGATGAATTACTCCATCGTATTCTTGTCCCAGCACGGCACAGACAGCCCAAGGATTAGCGTGAACTATGATCACAAACGGCTTTTCCCTGTCTGGGTGTCTGAGCAATGGCGTCGAAACAATTTTCTCTTTCAGGATCCCAAACGCCTCCTTAGCTCGACTGAGATCTCGACCTTCCCGGACTTGATCGTCGGTCAACTCGTAGAGGACAGAGGCTACAACTGGGAGGTCTTCAATAAACTTATTGTAGTAATTGAGACTTCCCAGAAAAGACTGAACTCCCTTTAAAGTCGACGGGAACGGCAAATCTCGGACTCCCTTGGCGATCTTCGGCTTAGCTCGGATCCCCTCAGCCCCAATTTCGTGGGACAAATACGAGATCGTCTTTTTACCGAATTCACTCTTAGGTAGGCTCACAGAAATTCCCCAGTATCGCAGTCGGTACAACAATCGATTCAAGTCGATACACAGTTGATCCCAGGTTTCAGCACCATAGGCGATGTCATCGATGTACGAACTTCGTCCCAGAACTGGGTTCAGCTGAGGAGGGGCTGGTATGTTTCTCCGAAACACCGTCAGCTCTGCACACAACACCGGCAATTCACTCTCAACTCCATCTGAGCCCTTTGGCTCAATCCCCAGAAACCTCAACACATCTGGGTCCACCTGAGCCTCTTCCGAGGCTGGGAGGCGGACAAACCCCCACAGACAGTTGTCCAGCATTTGTTGGTAGATCAGCGGGGCATTTTTCAGTCCAAACGGCATGCGGGTCCACTGGTAATGGCCTAACGGGCAAATAAAAGCTGATATGAGCTTAGCCCTGATCGTCATCGGCACAGCCCAGAATCCACTAGCCATGTCCAAGCTGAGAAACCACATCGCACTCTCAAACCCGATCAATAAGTCATCGATCAAAGGCAGAGGGTAATGCATTAGCTTGATCAGCTGGTTCACCAGTCTGTAGTCAATGCAAAGTCGAATATCAACTCCATTCTTCTTCATCACAATGACAATGGGTGATGCCCAATCTGAGTGTGAAGTCTCGGTCAGTCCAGTTTCCAGTAACTTCTTGAGAAGATCGTACACCTTCGGCAACAGATGCGGAGGAATCGATCTCGAGCGCTGAGCTATAGGCTTGGCGTCACCAACATATAAGTCACAGACAACACCTCGCGCAGGGGCTGGGACTGCATTCCCATCTCCCAGAAAACTTGCGTGATGTCTTTCCAAGATCTCCCGGATCTGGGAGTCCATCTCAGGTGTAGTTTCACCAACTTCGCCGATGTCAGCTGAGTTCAGGTCCGCTTTGGGGTTCAAGTCCTTCAGTTCAGGGAGAGCCGCTAGTTGATCTCGGAGATCGCTCAGCAGCGCGCTTCCTTCGTGATAAAACACCGTAGCTTCTTCATCTATTTCAGCCTCCATTCTCAGACATCGAGAAAACGTCTCGTCCAACTGAGATCTGGGGTTGCTCACAAAAGTCTCCGATTGTCTCGAAAAACTCTCTTCAGTTCCTGATCAGCATTCTCAGAGGTTCCTGGCTCAGATTTTCGCGCAAATCTCGGGTTCGTTAGGATCTTCTGAGGCCAAGGATAAGAATGCTTCTCAACGGCAGGGGGTTCGTTCAACTCCCGAAGTTTCTCAGCTTCCTCTTCTCGCCTCAGAAAATCCTCAGAGGGCTCAGCTTCAAAATCAACTGTGCCCATTCTCGATACTTCCGAGATCGCGGCCGCACAAAAAAGTCTCCATGTGGCAGGTAATCCTTCTCCACCAAACAAGCAACCACAGTGTGTTGATATACTGGGGTCAACCGGTCTGAGATATTGACAATCTTGACTGCTTTCGGTTTCCGCCCAGCTCCATAGATGAATTGTGTCACCCATTGCTTGCCCCTCCCAGCCCATTCCTGGACTTTCTGAGGGTCGGCACGGTCATACTTCACAGGGCGAATCACAGATTCTCCTGGTTGTAGCCAGGCGGTCTCCAACATTCTGACTCCGATTTCCAAACCAATATGATCCACCTCAGGTCCTCCAACTAAGAAAAGACTTTCCTCATCTGGGAGTTGAACCATGCCTTCGCGTGCACAGAGGCGAACCCCAGCAGCAATCATGAAGTCCATTCCCAGAAGACAGTCGACACCTTCTCCAACATTACCAACCCAGATATCCATGATGTAAACAACCCGAGTTCCGAGCGTCAACTTGATCTTAGCTTGAGCTGAAACATAAGTGGGAACGTCCCCGACCCCAGTTACTTTGAGTCTGTAACCACGTCTGAGCTTGAGCCTTAACCTGCGTGCAAGGTCTAAGCTCATAAAACTCGTAGTAGCCCCAGAATCCAACATAATCTGTAATCTGTGATCGAAAATCGCTCCATGCACCTTTGCCACCGCCCGTTTTTCACCAAGTAAAGTGTGATTGCTCCACCAGCCATATCTCTGACCTGGGACTAGGGCAAACTCGAGATGGTTCTCAAGCTCAGCCTCAGAGTCTGGGTCTTCGAGGTCAGCTCCAACGGAATAGACACATCCTTGCTCAGATGAAGACATACATTTGGGGTTATTACTGCGCCAACATGGAAGGGCAGAGCCCACATATGCATATGCGCAGCATGCTTGGGACTTCGGCTCGTCACGCACTGGTTCCCAGACCAGCGAGCCTAGTGGTTTAACGGCATCCCAGACTCCGGGCCATCCAATAGAGCTTGGACTACTTCAGGAGCGAGGCCCTCGACGGAACCCCCAGCACGGATGACATCCTGTACTGCTTTTAGAGCCGACCACATGTCGCATAAACCCCGGCGATGGTATTCGCCGCACTTGGAACATGGTTGGCGTCGACAGAACTGAGTCGGGTGACCCTCTTCGTGACAACGTCCACAGATGAGCTTGCTCCAGCATTTCTCCGTAGTATGGCGGCTGCTGCCGCATTCTCCACAAGTCTCAGCATGCTGGTACTCATCGCTTCTGGGCTGGGATCTGGGCTTCCAAGCCAATTTCTCAGCAACTCGGTAAATCTCCTCATCCAGCAGGGCTGTTGTACAGCTTAGCTCAGATGGTTCTGTGATCTCCTTCCCGGACATCTGTGCCTCTTTGGGGCTTAGATTCTCAGCTCCGGTCTCAGTTTCGGTCTCAGCTTTATTATCTGAGGGAATCTCCGAGTCATCCTTGAAATGGACATGTCGTCTCAGATCTGAGTCGAAATTTCCTCCATCAGCCAAGAACGCCCGGCCCTCAGCTCGTCGTTGCTGAGGCTTAAACCTGCCAAACTGCACAGTCTGGGATGGGCTTCGCTTTTGCTGAGCATCCCGGCTTTCATCTCGCTGCAGAGCTTCAATACGTTTCAAAGTCTCCTCCAACTCGCTCAGCGTGTCAAACTTCTGACCTTGCAGAGTGGTTCTCAGCCGAGAATCACCCACAGCTTTGATGAAGCGCCTAATATGCGCTTCACGGTCTGGGGTTGGCTTCAGATAAGCGATGTTGGCCTTCTTCGCAGCACGGTTGAGGCGGTAGAAGAACATTCTGGGGTCTCTCGGTCTCGGATCCTCATCTCGTAGTACCGCTCAGCCTTGGAACCAATGCTTCGGCACCATTCCTTCTTGAAAACGTGTGAAAGCTGTTTCCAGTCTGAGCGGACATCATCTGAGAGCTGAGTACACCAGTCGTTCAGAGAACCTGAGAGTCTCATACGAAGCTGGACAATCCGAGTTCGTTCATCCCAGGGTGCCATGGTAGCATAGTACATGAAACGCTCCCACCAGTTGACTCGGTCCTCCAGGGGTGCATATTCATTGAACTTTTCCAGAGCATCATGGGGAATCATCGCTTGGACTACCACTCGAGTTCCAGAGCTGGGATCAGCACTCTTGGACTGGGCCACAGCTCCAAACTGATTTTCGAGCTCATCCTGAGAAGAGTCACTTGAGCTGGAATCGTCTGACTCAGATCCGCTATCATCTGGGCCTTCTGGCGGCGACGTCCGAGATTTCTGACTTCGGCGAGACGCTGAGCCTGACTTCATCTCAGACTTGGTCTCAGATTTGGTCTCAGAAGTCTTGGTCCTGGTTGAAGCCTGGGCTTTCCCAGCTGAACTTGGCTTGCTTTGACTGGCTGTTACCAATTGTTGCACAATACTCGTCAGCTGAGCAAGCTGGGCCGTCACAGAGTCTCCAGGAGTCTGAGATGTAACCGGGATGGCTGGGATAATCTGAGCTGGGGTCTCAGGCTGAGATCGAGAAACAGCAGTTTGGCGAAGCTGGTCTTGAGCCACTTGGAAGCGGCGGATTTTCTCTTCTTGGATCGCCACTGCCTTCCTGTGGTCGATCTGAGCTTGGGCATATTTCTCATTCATCATTCTCAGCTCGGATTCGTATTCGGCTCGAATGCGGCTCGCTTCAGCTTCCTCAGCTCTCTTCCGCTCAGCCTGCCGAGCTCGATCCTCAGCTTCTCTGAGACTTTGTTGCACACCCAAGAGATACCGAGCTCGGGTTTCGTCTTCCTTGCGTTTCTGAGACTCCTCCTCAGCCCTCTGCTTGGCCAACCGCTCGAGTGCTTCCAACTGAAGTTGTTGCTCTGACTTCTGAGATTTGGGAGCTGAGTTTAAACTTGTTTGGGGAATGTACTGCTGAGAGCGGTGATCAATCGTCTCGGCTCCTTGCTCCACAAGTAAAGTTCTCAGCTCAGCCTCGAGCTCAGCTCGTCTTGCCTGAGCCGCAGCAATTCTGGCTTCCGCCTCAGCTCGGACTCGGGCTATCTCGCGTTGATACACACTCTCCAGTTCAGTGTCAGTCACAGGAGGCTGAGAAATTTTCGGAAAAACATATTGCGGGGTCTGACGAATTTCCCAGGTCGGCTTCACAGATGGGGTCACAGTTCTCTGAGGTTCCGCATCATTCATGCCGCTGAGAGCGTCCTTCTCAGATTCTGGTGTGCCAGGCAATGGTACTTGCGAGGGGTTCGCGTCCCTGGCCGTCCCAGTCTCAGACCGAGCTGAGGCTGAAGTAGTCTGGGGTGTAACTGAGACCATTACAGCTGGGAAATTACTCCGCGCGGCTGAGGTCACAGATCCCATCATCACCGTTGCACCTGAAGTGGGTCCAAACGTTCCAGCTCCAACACCATAATCTGAGAAAGACATCAGAGACGATCCCGAGGAACTTAATCCAGACAGGTCCGTCCCTTGGTCATTCCCAGCCATGGAGGCATCAGAACCAGCTTTTGCACCAACCACACTTGGAACTGTGCCCGATCTTGCACTTCGCATAGCATCCGAATCACTCCCAGACCCGTGCCAGGATAGCAGAGATGTTGAGGGGATCGAAGGATCTGAGCGTAACGAGGGCAGCGGAATCTCAGCCGGTTCATGGCTCAGCTGGGGTTTCTTGCAGAATTGGTTCTTCATCCAAGCTCGAAGCTGGGCTTCTCGGCCGAAGACCAGTCAGCTGAAGACGCATTACCACTTCTGGGCCAAGGAAAAGCTGGGCATCCTCACCCATAGCCACATCTCCATCTCGATCAACTGGGAATCCGAGTTGGGTATCAGATCCCTGAGCGGCAGACTGGGTCTGAAGAGAATCTGAGGTTTGTCGAACATAGTATGCTGTAGTACCAACCACAGATTTCCAAGTCGCCAGCTCAATGCCGAGGAAATGAGCGATTCGCTCGATCTCAACTCGGACCCGAGAATCTGGGACCCCAGACACTTCATCCAAGCTGGGCCAAGCTGGGACTCGGTTCACAAATTCATACCCAGCTTCCCAGAGCATAGTCTGCAAGAGCGCCACGCAGGCAATCGGTGGAAGCAATTTCAGCGAAACTTTCACAGCTCTCAGGTCTGAGATGACTGGGAGTCGCCGTCGCTCAGCTCGAAACACGTTCAACCACCTAGCGGCAGGCGACCGGGTCACAGAAAACAAGTGTCGACCGGTCGACTCAGCAGCTTTGATGAATCCCCACAGGTCGTAACCACCGTGACACAGGTTGTACGCGATGTCGACCGGGTGAACAGTCTCAGCTGGGACTCCCATCCACATCTCAAACTGGGATCGTGCATAGCTCAGCATTTCTTCGTCAGTCATCTCTGGGAGTGGGGCTAGAGCCCAAGTCTCAGCTTCTCCCTCAGGCACACATTGCAATCTGCGAGTGGTTCTCTGCTCAGGCCACAGAGTACTTGACCAAGCACCGCCACCACTTGCATAGCTGGGAAGTGTGACACCAGGCGCATAACTCAGCCTTGTAGGGGTCGTCCCGGCCCCAGAAACACTTTTCGTTCTCAGATGTAGCTCGCGCTTACCCAAAAGGCTGAGCGCACCACCCTCGGCTTGGCTACCGGGATTACTCCCAGTAGTTGGCTCTGGGCTGAGACTCGGCGCTTGAGCAGTGGTCATCTCAGCTGAGAAACTTCCTCGATATGTCGAACTGTGACTCGCTGGTGGTAATCCCAGACTCGGACCATCATTTCTCGGAACATCTTGTCTTGGATCCGATTCTCGACCAGTCTCAGCTTGCTTCTTCACAGGCGAGCTGGGCGGCGGCTCGGCATCCTCAGTTTTGGGCGCAGCTTCAGGTTCAGCACTCATCTCAGCTTCTTCCTCAGCAGATACGCTCAGATCATCACTTTCTGGGACCCTTTCCGACTTCCTGGATCTGGGCGTCCCAGCATTTTCCGTCATTACTTCAGCCGGCAAACCAGCAACTCTGAGACTTCGCCGAAGCGAAGACTCAGGCATCTCACCACTTGTCTTGGAAACTTTCGAGTCGGGAGCAGTCGACATGACTTGCACACGTCCGTCACCAAAGTCGTTTCCTGATCCGGGCACGCGCACCAGCTGTGGCGATGCGGGCTCCAAAATCAGGGAATAGCCTCGCGGCTAGACCTCGATCTCAGACCACTCAACTCAGAATCTGAGATTAGATCTCAGATCCCAAGCTGGGTGAGGCGTGTGTTCCTCACTCTTGCAATCCCTTGACTTGGTTCTTCCTAAGGCTACGCTGTGGGCCCAGACTTGCGTCGGCCACACCAGCTGCCTCCGAACTCGACAGTTCCCAGATGCCCCCAGACGAAGCTTGCTCCTTGCTTGGAAGGCCCTTGTACGCACGTGCTGAGTCCGCTGTGCCCCGTTTTCTTGAATATAAACACGTTCACTCCACACACACTTAGTCCACTTCTCTTCTCAGGCCCTTGGACTCTGGGCCTTAACAGCCTCCTCCTTGCTCAGCGACTCCGGCTTCGAGTCGCTTCCAGTCTAACACTTCCTCCGGCGGCTCAGACTGAGAGCCGCACAACGGTCTTCACTCGCCCCTCAGACCAGAGTGGCCCCGAGAGTTGGCTCGGTCTGAGCCTGCCTTGATCCAGGGTTCTCGCTCTGCACCCTGGGACTTCCGCGCACCACGCCTTGATGTAGGCGACACAGCGAAGCTGGGAACCACTATCCCAGACTATTCGCGCCACACGGATACCACCAGCAACCCCAGAAACCACTATCCCAGGTGTTGCTCTGCCGAAACCTCAGAGCGGAGCACCTTCCGCCCGAAAATATGAAGCACCGCCAGGAAACCAGCCAACCAGCACGAAAACCAGCAAAACCAATGTCCCGCGTGTGGAAATACAACAACGAAGGCAAACCGGGCCGAAACACGAAAAGGCTTGGTTGTTGAACTTGAATTTATTTGGAGTTAGCTGAGCTTGACCGTAGAACACTCGTAGCGACTCCACTTGACCTTGCGCGCGCCGCCGGGGCCAGGGACTTGGTCCCTGTGTAGCAACACGCCCGTCGGCGCAAGACGAACTCCGCAGCTTGCGGTCTTCGGGGCAAAACAAACTCTGATTATTATCATGCACATGCACATACAAAGGGCCTATCAAGTAAGGGTGCAAACATCTCCTGGGTACACCTTGAACAAGGGTGAGACACCCACTAAGCTACTGGCTTGGCGGCGCCCGTGAATGCGCGTCGGCCCTTCCATTGGCCTGTCTGTGTCAGTCATCACTTGATTACACTGATTACACCTGGGTGCAAATCAGTGATATCCTGATTACGCCAGGATCTTGTGGCCGGGATTGGGCGGACTTGGTCTGTCATCACCTGATTACACTGATTACTCTGGGTACAAATCAGTGTGTAATCAGGATGACGCCAAGATTCTGCGGCTCCCGTTGGCCCAAATCCATAGGCGACTGGTCAGGCCGAATCTTGTGTGCCCGACACCAGGGGCCGAAAAGCCACAACGGGGCGACCCTTCAGAGTGACCTTCCAAGCGGCAACCGCCAACTCCAAAGAGCAACTACCGCAGCTCCCAGACCGGCAATGTAGCCATCGCTGTGTACCCACTTCATAGGCGAGACCACGAAGTCGCACTTCAGGCCCTGCAGGCACGCCGTAGGCTTTTAGTCACGTCCTAGGCTTGGAGCGTCAGCTGTCTTTCACCAGTTGCCACTTATCCTCACGAACATCGTGCATCCAGACACCAACTTGCGCCCACAATCACCGTGTCTCAGTTTTGGCACAAGTTGAGGGACTGCCGGGCTGAAAACCTGAGCTGGGGGCAAAAATACGATGTTGATTCCATACCCCGGCTGTCCAACCGATTTGACATGTCTCAATTCTGGCTCGAATTCTGGGACTCTGAGGCCGGGAATCTGAGCTGGGGGCAAAATTACGATGTTGATTCCATACCCCGGCTGTCCAACCAATTTGACGAGTCTCAGTTTTGGTTCAACTTCTGGGACTCTGAGTCTGGGAATCTGAGCTGGGGGCAAAATTACGATGTTGACTCCATATCTCAGTCGTGGCACCCCAAAGCCGAGATGAAATCAGACGCCGCACGCCACGCCCTCTTCCCAGACCCCAGACTGCACATCTCAGGGTCTGGTCCACAGGCAAACCTCAGACCGAACTCTAAATCACAAAGTCTCAGACTTTTGCCACCACTCTCAGGTCTCAGAACTCCGGGCATTCCAAACTGTGAGATCACCAATCTGAGACCTGAGGTCTGAGACTTAAGCAACCATGGGACTTCAAATCACAGACCCAGAAGGCCAGGGCTCAATTCGTCACCCAGAGCCCAATCCAAGGCCTGGAACCTCAGATCTGTGGTCTCTAGAGCAATTCTCAGACCTCAGACTCCAGACCGAATTCAAATCTCAGACCTGGGGATCTGGGGTCGCCGCAACTCAACGTTCGCAGAGCTCAGTTTCCAGATGTAGCCAGCACAACTTGAAGTATGTACAAAAACCAGACTTGGATCAAGAAATATCCACGTTCCAAGTGACATGTGGCCGGTACGTGGTAGGGTTTGGGCCTCTGACTGATGGGTCCTGGCCAAGAATTGGCTCGGACCTCGTCACAGATAGGTCTTCACAGGCCCATCTCTAAGCCCCTTCATGAACGTGACGACCTTGGTCGCCTCGTCAATCGGATTAGTCACGATATTCGATACCAAATATCGTGCGCGCTGCGCGTAAGCATGAACGTCATGCTTACCCTGCTGAAGGTCGAGGAACTCCGCCCTCGACCGGAACTCGTTTTGCGGGGGCTCAAACGCTTGTTTGAGCTCCTCTTTGAGCACTTCGTACGTGCTGAAGCACGTAGGATCGGAGAGTCGGCGTCCATACGCCCAACTCCTTGCGCGTCCGCCAAGGCAGGACATGGCGAACGCGACCTTCGACAGCGGGTCGACGATGCGTCGAGCCGCTATGGCTGTGTCGAGTTCGACAAGCCATCGGAGGAGAGGCTCGCCCTCTCTTCCCACGTAATTGCTTACGCTCAACTTTAATGGTTGAGCACGCGGTGTCGTCCCTGACGACGCCGTCACTGAGGAAGCAGCGTCACGCTGCTCCTTCATGATGAACCCCAGAGCAACACCATGTTGCTCCGTCGGCGATAGCGTACGCAGCATTGTAGCTATCGCCGCTTCTCCAATGACTGTTGACAGTCGTTGGAGGGATTCCCACTCTGGGTCAGACAGGTGGGGGCAGTTGGCGCGTGCAACATGCGTTGCAGGCGTGTTGGAGCTCTCCATGGGCACCTCCGTGCTCATGGGGTTCTCGGCTCCGCGTTCGTACACCTCGTACGAATGTCAAGCAGTCGGTCGTTGGACGGACTACAAAGTGCTACCAGGTGTAGTGGGTCTAACTTGACTCACTACTTTTGCTTACACGTTGCGCAACGTGTATGAGGAAGCGTAGGTACTTAGTAATTACTTAGGTTAATTATATTTGAATACACAAATATAAGTTAAATCAGATAAGACTCCAAGTGACTTAGATTAGGTAAAATGAGAACTGTATTTGCTTGTAAATTCATCTTCCTCCTAAACCTGCTAAAACTGTTTATCATCTATGAAAGGGATTGACAGTGGCTGGCTGTCAGAGCCCGACCAATATGCACGTCTCTAATTGGTAGAAAGATGCTGCTTTCTACCAATAGGATCTTTGGGTAGGTGTGGACCACTCACTGTGGTGGTCCACTTCAATGTATCCATTGGTGTGTCTTACACCAATGTGAGGAAGTATAGAAAACGTTTAACAGATAACCTATCTGTTAAATTCACAAGTGGCTTGCAGCCACTTGTACGTGTAACCCCGTTACACCATCCCCCCTTAAGGTTAGACGCGCGGGGTCCCCGCACGTCAATCTTTTGGAATTGACCATTCGTCAATTCTCCGCGTTTGGAGAAGAAACCCGCGCTCATTCAACGATGAGCGCGCCCCAAGAGAAGAAGAACCCGAAGGCGGTGGAGAGTCATCTCTCCATCGATGACTACTTCGAACGCCAGAAGGCGAAGTATGGCGACGTCGTCGACTTCGACGACGACGACGAAGACATGGAGGGCGAGAAGGACTCGTCCTCAAAGCGCAGAGACTCAGTGTTGAGCGAATCGCTCGACCCCCACGCTAAGAACATTCGCCCGCGTGAAGGGGACGAATCGGACGCTTCGAGTTCGAAGCGTTCGCGAACTGAGAGTGATACCACACTCGCTTCCGCTGTGTAACGGGGTTACACGTACAAGTGGCTGCAAGCCACTTGTGATTTTAACAGATAAGATATCTATTAAAAGTTTTAGATTCTTCCTCACCTTGGTGTAAGCCACACCAATGGATACATTGAAGTGGGCCACCACAATGAGTGGTCCACACCTACCCAAAGATCCTATTGGTAGAAAGCAGCATCTTTCTACCAATTAGAGACGTGCATATTGGTCGGGCTCTGACAGCCAGCCACTGTCAATCCCTTTCATAGATGATAAACAGTTTTAGCAGGTTTAGGAGGAAGATGAATTTACAAGCAAATACAGTTCTCATTTTACCTAATCTAAGTCACTTGGAGTCTTATCTGATTTAAATTATATTTGTGTATTCAAATATAATTAACTCAAGTAATTAATAAGTACTTACGCTTCCTCATACACGTAGCGCAACGTGTAAGCTAAAGTAGTGAGTCAAGTTTGACCCACTACACCCGTCGTTCACGCACCTGTGTGCGTCCAGCGATCAAGGCAGAGCGCGGACCGGCGACCGACAACGGCAGCGACGACAACGCAAGGTCCGGGAGGCAGTTCGCACCGACGGAGAGGTGCGGCTGCTTGTCAGCACGGTTACAAGCGGCGATCACTTCGCGGTGGAGCTGAAGATGAAGGTCTGGTTCAACGCTTCCGTGCGAACGGTGCAGCGGGTTTTGCAACGTGTGAACCACTTGGTGTACACCAATACGAGCCGCACACTCCCCCTCCTGGCTGCCCGCAAGGCGGCAATAATTGACTGGGCTGAAACCCATATGTTAAACCCTGGTACGCTTTATTTATTTATTTATCTATTTATTTTAGGGGTGTTAACAACCTGTTATGTCCATATATATTTTCTTACGAAAAAATGTTCAACCTTGATGGCCCTGATAGGTTCAAGTTCTACTGGCGCGACGTGCCGCCCGGCGCAATCCTACGTGCGGAGCACAACTGACTGTGGGAGTGTCATGGTGTGGGGCGCGTTCAGCGCGGAGGGCAATAGCAAGTTGGCACTCCTGAGGGGATGCCAGAATTCTGGTAACTACATTTACACTGTGCCTGAGAATATGCTACCGTTTGCTCATGCTAAGCACGGTGTTGACTTCCTATTCCAACAAGATAACGCGTCGATTCACGCGAGGTGTGAATCGATGCAGTTCGTGCAGGAAATGGAGGTCAGCACTATGGTGTGGCCAGCCAGATCCCCCGACTATCGAGAACGTGTGGTCGGCTATGGCAGCTCGGGCGTACGCCCACGGCCGCCTGTACCTATTCAGGTTGCATGAGATTCCATCGAGCAAGAGTCGTTTCTCAAGCTCGTGGAGTCCATGTCTCACCGCTGCCTAGCTGTCATCAAGGAGAAGGGTGGCCTTACTAGTACTATTTTTAATATAGAAGTGTGTATGGATTCGCGTAAAACCTCTATTTTTGTTTTTCAGGAGCAGGGTGTGGTACTTTAATTTGTCGTTGCCGCCGAACCCTATGGTAGCACCATCACGGTCGTCGAAATCTAATATGTTAACACAAGTAGCCTCTTCGTGTGTACGCTAGAAACAACATATCCAAGTAGCAGTCCCTAATACGTAGTAGAAGCCGAAATATCGGCCGAAAATGGGGGTCCTAATCATTTGGCGTGCACTGTATGTTTCCTATTATTTCTGAATAGGGGTATAAATAGTCCTCCACAAATAGTCTTGTCAACAGGTGTACAATTTCGTTTCAATGTGCAATTGCTGTTTTAATTGTTATTTTATATCCGTAATTGCACCAACACTCAGGATATCTTTCTGCAAATGATGGTAGTTGAAGTCAGCAACTTCAACTTAGAACTGCTCTATTTCATCTTGCGTGCGTCGCGCATCCACGTCGTGTCATCGCTGGCTTCATCATGACGTCATGTCTTGCTTCACCGGCGCGCAGCGAACTGTTTTGTCATTCTCCAATTCTCCGTGTCGGGCGCTGACCTTCTTCTTCGGCTCACAAGGTTTGCTATCCAAGCGATTCCTGTGACGCCAAGACTAGGTTGTAAGTTACGCAAGGCCTAGTGAGTGGGTAGGAGTCATAAATACATTCAAGAGAGAGGTCGTTGGGTTCCGTATCCTGGTATCTCTGTGGACCCTCAATAATGTCCACGTCGATATCGGCTGAAAGGCAGGACGTCAATAATGAACTCCCTGTCCTGACAGCTGCGAGGGTGGTCAGCCGTGAGTGCGTGGCAATTGGGGGCGGCGTGCTGAAGTATGTGGAGAAACGTATCGACGGGTTTCTGGACTCCTTCTCCACTCAGGAGAACGCGCTGCTGGATGCCTGCTCGCGCGGAGCGTCCGAGCGCGCCCTCGAGTACGTCTACGGCCGGAGCTTGAGGGGGGCCCAGAAACTGGCCGTCCACGTCGCCGCGATGGCGGGCCATATTCACGTGCTGCAGTGGCTCGTACAGCACAACCCGGCGGATTTCTCTAATCTGCGAGCGGGGTGCCTCAGCCCCATCGACCGCGCCGCGCAGCACGGGCACCTCGACGCAGTCGTATGGCTATTTGCCAACTGCGTCGAGGGGTACAGTCCGACGACCTTCACGCTGGCCGCCCAGTGTGGCCACGTCTCAGTCCTCCGCTGGCTGCACCGCTACGGGTCCGAACCGTGCACAAGCGAGGCCATGGTCGGGGCTGCCGCGCGCAACAAACTCAGGGTCGTCAAGTGGCTCCATCGCCATGGACGCCGTGACGATGCCCACACTGCGATCCTCAAAGCCGCAGAGCACGGGCATCTGCCGGTGGTGGCATGGCTGTATCTCCACGGTAGTGAGGCAGACGCCCTGCAAGCGATGCTTGTAGCAGCCAGTAGCGGTCAACTCTCAGTGGTTAAGTGGTTGCACGAGAACGCCCGGGAACTCGCGTACGACGACGAGCACTCGCACAACTTCCACACCGCTGTCCAGCTCGCAGCCAGAGGGGGCCACGACCAAGTGGCGGTGTGGTTGCTGCGCAGGCCTCAGCGCGCCCAGCAAGGCCGCCGCAACAAGCGAACTCGCGACCGTAATGAGCGAGACAAGAGCAAGCGTGCTCGACTGGAGTGAAGTGGAATTGAGGTGCAAGTATAACCCGCCCCGACTGCGGGGTTGGCCTTAGTTATGAAAACGTTAACGCGAAAGCTGTACATGAAAATGCCCTTGCTCGATGGCCTCTCCGTATCAGACAACCACATTGTCATACTGGCACAACGAAATCTTCGTGACTTCTCAGCCAGCCTCTCGACCCCTTCGTGAAGATGTCGGAGTGTGACGCTGTCGCCGCCGCTGCCGTCGAGGCTGCTGGTAAGCCCCCGGCGATAAAGACTCTGCCGGAAGTGCGCGTGGTGGCACTGCGTGCCGTGATCCCGAACTACCGCGCGCAGCGAACGCTGTGGGACCAAGTTCTCGCCTTCACCAGGTCGCAGGGGATCGCTATCGCCGGGCCGTGCCTTACGATCTACTACGACCAGGGCTACAAGGAGAAAGATGTCGACGCCGAGGTGTGCCTCCCCATCGCCACGGACGCCCAGGTGGATGAAAGCGCGTCCTCGACGCCTTCGATATCAGTTCGGGTGCTGCCCGCCGTGCCACGAGCTGCGTCGGCCGTTCACCTGGGGTCGTACGATGCGCTGAACCCTTCCTACTCAAAGCTCTTCGAGTGGATCGGCCAGCAGGGCCTCCAGCCGAACGCGCCCGTACGCGAAGTTTACCTGCGCATGAACCACGAGGACGTCAGCGAGGACTCCTTCGTGACGGAGATCCAGCAACCAGTTGCATAAGGTGAGCAGCCGAGCGTGTTCGTTAAGCCCATGGATGAATTGGAAACGAGTGCGTTGTCTTCGTGCCTACTCTTGGAGATCTCCGGGCGCTTCGTGAGCCTCCGCAAGTCGCTCGCTCAGGCGACGGGGAGCTGTATCTCCGTCACGCTCTCCTTGTCCTGCTCTTCGTTGCCCGTCGGTCTCTTCACATACACCTCCCTCGAGGGCCCAGTCGGCGTGAGCTTCTCCGCTCCGATCCAGCCGAAAAAGGTTTGGTAGGCCGAGAAGTAGCCCTCGCACGGGCCAACGTACACCATCACAGCGGCTCGAGGCACCGCCGGCACGTCGCGAACGCTGAACGGAGCTTCGTCCGGCGCTTGGGCGTCGCCCGCGATGGGGAGACACACCTCGACCTCCACGTCGGTCTGTCTGCTGCCATGCGTGAAGTTGATGGCGAACGTCGGCCCCGTGACCGCAACGCCGTGCGTCTGCGCGAAGGCGAAGAGCTTCTGCCACAGATCTCCCTGAGCTCGGTAGTTCGGCAGCACGGAGCGCAGCGAAAGCACGCGCACCGCCGGCAAGCTCTTGATCGTCGGAGCCTGCGTCTCCATGTTCAGTGGTGCTGCTGCGGCGTTGGTCGCACTGCCCGGGCGTCTCTCCAGCGATGTGGATACTGGTTTTCTTGCAGACTGCCGCCAAAAGCTCTCGAGTCTGTCGAGTTGGCGCGAGATGTGCCGGCGGAGATTCGCGTTCTAAAGCCGGCGAGCCTGCCACTTGCAAACTCGCTTCAACCCACGCCAAGCCAACCTCGTTCGGTCAAAGGCTGCAGTAGATGGAGCACAGCAACGCGAACTCGGTTAACGTCACTACCGTGCAGCCGACAATGGCCACCCAGGGATCCCACGAGCGACGATGGGCGGGACACTGCGGCTGCGACGGCTCCTGCGAGTTCCAGCACTTCAACGACGACATGCAGCTGGTCGACTCGAGGACGCCGCAGACGCCGCAAGAGCAGCAGCTTCCTCCTGACGAGGGCTCGCCGCCGCTGCTGCTCCACTTGCTCATGATGTGGTAACGTCGCCACCACCAGCTGCCAACTGGGACGACAAGTAGCCGAGTACATTCCAGCACATCAATTCACTCTCGCGACGCTCAACACTTTGCATGCCACCAAGACAAACATCTCCATCTCGACCGACTCCATCGACGCCTTCGGTCCTGTATCCATTTCAATGAGTTGTACTGAATGTGACCCCATAATTAAGACATGAAGGTAATGTAGTCTACACAACTCTTCACAATCTCGTGCTCTCACACGTCACACGTGCTGATGTATCCAAATCGTTTCTCCACATATATAAAAACTTGAAGTGCTTCGTAGCCAGTCGCAGACCCGCGTGTTAGTCGACTCTGCAGCCATGACACCAGAGCCGCACGTGCACGTACTGTCGCGCCTGCGCTCTGCGTGCGATGGCGGCGTCCACGTGGTCTCTCGCAGCCTCGTTCCTCGCCTGGCAGCGCTGCATGAAGCTCTCCACGCCCCGAGAGACGGAAATGGGTCTGCTTCCGACGACGAATGGGACTTTTTGGCGGTCGTGAGCCGCCGCCGCCACCAGGAGACGGCGCTCGACGCGCTGCTGCTGCAGCTGCAGGAGCTGGTCGGGGCGACCGAAGAGATAGACGCCGTAGAAGAGCATAATAGTGAAATGTTGCCTAAAAACGGGCTGCTGCAGTCGCTGCTGCAGGCCCCCAGCAAGAGCAGGGAGGTGCACTGGATGCACCTGCAGGTAGACGCGCTGGCGGAGGGCAAGAGCGAGTGGCAGGAGAGCTGGCGCGAGGATTACCGGCAGCAGATTTTGGTTTTTGAAGAGTTTTTAGACGGGGAGGAAGGGCTGGAGAGGGAATTGGCAGCGATGGGGGAGAGCGAGAGGGGCGAGCTGCTCACGTCGCTCGTGTATGAACGGAGGAAGTTAGAAGATGCAGATGCAGAGTTGATGCCGATGGAAGAGAAGGAGCTGCTGGACCATGCGGTCGTGAAGGTGGCGAGAGTTGGCGACGGGCAAGTTGCAGCGGTGCCAAGGTGGTTCGTGCCGAGATATGAGGTGCGGGTTGTGGACGAGGGGGAGGGTGGATTCGAGCGTGTGGAAGGCGAGTGGAACGGACTTCAGGTCACGCTGGAGTTTGTGACGGATACGGAGGCGGAGGGTTTGGAGACACGACGTACACACCGTTTTGCCGAGAAATGGCATGGCGTGGCGGATCCGCACGTTGTGACGCTGCACGGAGCATGCCATGTTGGAAAAATGCCGTTTCTTGTGTTCGAGTCGTTGCGGGGGTTCATTTCGATGCTGGAGTACGCGAAAAGCGTAAAACATCCCCGCAAGCTGTGGAAGCGGCTTCTCGAAGTGGCTCGCGCACTCCAGCACCTGCACAGTTCGGGTATTGTGCACGGCGGAGTTAGTACGGCATGCATGCTGATTGGGAGCGATGGAAAAGCGAAGCTCAAACCGGTACTCGGCAGTTCTGAGGATAAGGACGATGCCACGTCTTCGATGGAGGACGATGTGTTCGCATTTGCTGGTGCGATTGTCGAAGTAATGGAATCTCACTTGTCGAGCGGGTTTGAAGATTTCACCGGAAGCTTAGCGAGCATCAGAGAAGATCAAGAGAGTGTTGGGGGAGTGAACGACGCGGTCTTGATCCTTATTCACAGCATGACGACTTCTGACCCACATGATCGCCCGGATATGACTTCTGTGGTGCGAGCATTATTGAACCTGGCGGATCGCGAACGCACATGGAATGACATGCAATTTCCAGAGTTACTGTTACATGCCCCGGACGTGTGGACTGCTCTTCGTGCTGCTAGTCAACACCACTATGGTGGGGTTCTGATGTGTGTTCGTGTGCTTGCCCGACTCGAACGGGTGCTAGCTCGACTCTGGGACGAAGGCCTCAGCTTTGCCGACGGAGAAAACGTGGAGTACAATTGGCAAACACGCACAGAGCACTTGATTCGTAGCATGCGCTATCTCACGAGAAACTATCTGCCATCGGGCGACCAGCGTGAGCTGCTTAAAATTGCTTACACACGTCGTTTCACCGACGAGATTCAGCAAATTCACTATCAGCTTGATGCCTTACTGGTCGAGTTCGATAATGAGAGCTTAATGCCTGAGTTAAGCCCTAACGACAAGACTTCGAATCGGTCAGTCGGGGACTGGGAGCTGCAGTGGGAGTATGATTGTGGAGATTTGGTGGCATCGTACCATAAATTTCTCGATGATCTGGAAAAATATCCAGCTACGGCTTTGAAATGTGAAGTGGCTATGGAGGCTATGACGCTGATGAAGCACGAGCTAGACAATTTCCGCTATGCATTGTCTGATGTACAGCTGGGGCTAATGGTGCGGGCCTTCGATATATGCGTTCAGCGTGTAGGGGCAACGGTGCTTTCGGCGCCAGAGTGGTTTATCCCGGCGTACGAGGTTCGAGATGAAAGTTGGTGGGAAGGAGTTCACGTTACCGTGCAAAAGGCAGGTGATTTCTTCCACCACCAGAACTCTAGGAAGCTATGCGAAGTTGTGTTGCGGCAAGCTGACGTTTGGTCCGAGCTCGTGCACCCGCATATTGTCGAGCTGTTTGGAGCATGCCATGTGGGTCCAACGCCATTCTTCGTCTTCGAGCGTGCTCGAGGAGGGTCATTGAAGGAATACTTGACGAGGTATCGAAATGCGTTCGGGTCAACCGCCAAGTCGCCTCCACATCTATGGCAATTACTTTACGAAGCTGCGTTGGGACTGCAGTATCTACACGAACGTGATATCGTGCACAAGAAGCTTTGCTGCGACAATATTGTCGTCGCTATAGAGAAACTTTCCAACAATCGACTTATCAAGAAGGAGCGACGATTTTCCCGTGAACAGAACGCCTTCAGAGAAGTGGCAAAGCTAAACGGCCTCCAGTTTGTACCGTTGCGTGATCGACAACTGCCTCAGAATTATTTGGTAAATTCCGAGGAAGATTGCTCAGGAGAAGGAAGCACACACGTGGAAAAGTGGCTGGCCCCGGAGCGCAGGAACGGTGAGTTGGCGCCTGGACCGCCCTCCTTGGCGTCGGATATTTACAGCTTTGGTACGATCATTGCTGAAGCATTGGCTCGTGGATTTACAGCAAGTTTTGAGGGCCTGGATGACGGAGATCTGCTCAGCGAATCGAGCCTACCTGCACAACTAGGACATGACGCATGTGAGCTTGTGAGGAATATGTGTGCTCAGCAGCCGGAGTTGCGTCCAACTATTTCCCACGTCGTACAGCAGCTCGGATCTTTGGCAAATAGAGCGCAAGTCAGAGATCGGTCCGACAGCTACCATTCACGTGAAACTGAGGAACGGACGAGCTTAGGGAATGGTGCTCAATATTCTGACGCTGTAGGCGACGGGATTGCAGTTGCGGATGTCATGCTTCCGACCGAAACAGAACCTTTGGCGATCTC
Source organism: Phytophthora cinnamomi (assembly GCF_018691715.1). Lineage (NCBI taxonomy): Eukaryota > Oomycota > Peronosporomycetes > Peronosporales > Peronosporaceae > Phytophthora > Phytophthora cinnamomi. The sequence goes on from NW_027150933.1 coordinate 1,088,363, forward strand.
CCAAGTGTTGGAGGCGTTGAATTCACGGATTCTCGAGCCCGCTGATGGAGACATTGACGTTATTCCCAACGTTGAGGCGAGCAGTGGAAACGACTTAAACATGCAGATCTTATTGCGCCTTCAAGATATCTACGAGCGTCTGTGCGCAGCCGAAGCATGTGCAGGTGAAGAAAGCGACCACACCGATAACAGCAGCTGCCTACCGAATATCGTATCCGACTTCGCGGAAGTGCTTACGCAGTTTCGAGCGCACGTTAATGCTAGTCGCACTGGAAACCGCATCACACAGATCGCAGCAATTCGCCAGCGTGCTTCGGATAAATTCTCGTTCCACAAGGAACTCGACGACTTACTGGACAGACTTCGCGTGTATCGAGCGTTTTCGGTGACGGAGACTTCGCAGATCCACGACTGGAAGTGGCAATGGTACGCTAAGCGCGCCCGACAAACTGAATGCTTCGAATGGACGCTGATTAAACCAGAAGCTTTCGAAATGCTGCTTGACGAGCTGAAGGATGCCCGCGATCGCGAAGAGATGTTGGCATTCTTGCGCTTTGAAGTCACGCGTCACCGCTCGAGTTACACGCCAGCTCAAGTCGAAGCCATCGGCACTGCATGCACTGACATTTCTCGTCGATTGTCCGACGCTACCGCAGTGTTCGAAGATGATGGACATTCAGGTGGTGCCCACTTTCACCTCTGGCGCCCGCCGAAGTGGTTTATCCCGCCTTACGAAGTTGAGTTCGACCCCCACGAGTCCCTGGGCCACGGTGCCTTCGCTTCGGTTCATATGGGGAAGTGGCTCGGTACGCCAGTTGTCATCAAGAAGCTCGTACCTGTGCAAAGCGATCTCACTGCAGCGAAAACCAATTCGGAACCCCAGTCGAGCGTCGTGTTCTACCGGGAGCTGAGTATCTGGTACCGACTCAACCACCCTTACGTGGTCAAACTCTACGGGGGTTGCCACGTCGGCGGCCAGCCTTTTTTCGTGTGTGAACATGCAAGCAACGGACGTCTGGACGTGTATCTCCATCGATTCGAGTTCAGAGGCGAGGTTAGTGGCAGCGCCGGCAACTACAGCAGAGACCGATCAACCTCCACGACCAGCGGGAATGCCAGTGGCTTCAGCCGGAGCACGTCGAACACGTCAAGTACTGGGTATTCCGTGGAGAGTGCGGCCAGCTACCGGCGCTGCGAAGCCTGGCAGAAGTTGCGTCAGACCGCGCTCGGGTTGCAGTATCTCCACCAGCACAGCATCGTTCACGGCGATCTCAAGTGCGACAACATCCTCGTGGCTGCTGACGGGACGGCCAAGCTCACAGACTTCGGACTCAGCACGATTCGCCGCTACGTCGCCAGCGAACAGGAACGCGGCACTGCTTCAACTATAGTAGGCGCACAGAGGTGGAAGGCTCCGGAGTGTTTAGCTGGTGGCCCACCCAGCTTCGAGTCCGACGTGTTCTCGTTCGGGATGTGCGTGCTGCAGGCTGTGAGCGGCGAGTTCCCGTGGGGCTCGCGCATGCCCGACGCAGCCGTTCGCTTCCACGTCCGACGTGGCGTGCTGCCTCCGAGACCCAAGGGCTTCGAGGACGACGCGCACTGGGACCTCATCCGGCAAATGTGCTGCTTCGACCCTCAGCAGCGCCTCAAGCTCCCGGTGGTCGTGCAACGACTCACTCGCTTCGCAGACCTGGAGGCGCGACGACAACGCGGAGGGGTTGGCCTGCACATGCGCGAACTATTGTTCGGAGGCTCCGTCACGAGCTAGTCGACGTCGACTGCAGCTACTGAAGGAGTATCAATGGTAAGGTGTTTCATATCAACCGGTGGCGAGATTCGACTCAGTTCATCCAGCAGCGCGACGCCGGTAGCCGGGTGAAGGTCAGCGAGAAAGCGACACCATTACCAGGCCAGCGATTCCGCCTCTCCGGTCCGCGGCATCGCCCGTATCATAATACGGCGAGTCAATCGTTGCCATGTGAACGAACATCATCAGAGCCGGGCTGCCTTCGAAGACCACATGGATGTGTCACGGCGACAACGCGGCAGGGTCGGGGAGCAAATCTCCAGTCCTTTGCGGCTCTCGACCCGCTCGAGTGGACAAATCGAGGCTTCCACATATTGGCCGTGCGATGGGACCGAGGCCGCGCCGTCGCCGTCGCCATCACCGTCCTACCAACGCAGAAAACAGTGATGGCATGCATTGCTAACTCCATGGTGCTCTACTGTGGCACCACATCAATCGCATCGTCTGAGCTGTTGCCTACGCTGCCTGAACGCCATACGCTGCTCTCTGGGCAGCTGGCACCACAACGTCGTCGGCAGGTGGTACTGTTAATACACTTGGCTGGGTGGCGTGGTCTCACTTGAGGAGGGATCGACATGGTGTATCGCCAGTATGGTGTTCGAACACTGCACCGTTTTGATGTTTGACGACCAGCGCGCTTGATTCTCCACGTCCGCGAACCTATCTGCCATGTTGACATAGTGCCAGCCTCTGCAAGGAGCAAACTGCATCGAATTTCCATCTCGCGATGTGTCTTCGTTCCGCCCCAGGCTTTGCGTGGCTGGGCCCAACGGTGCATGTGAACATGTATTTGCCAGCGCAATGGGTCGAGCATTGCTCCGCGGCGCGGTTTTCTCGCCTCCCAGATGGGCTCGCCGATCGCGGTGGCCGATCACCGGCGTGCAGAAGCGAGTCGCAGCGTAGCGCGCATTGTGCACGGCATCGCCCAGCCGCAAGGCCCCTACATCTGACTCTCCTCCTGCTGGCCCTGGGGCTCAGTGCCACATTCGCCCACTAGACCAATTCCGCCAACACGACAGCGTTGCGGCGGGGACGGACGTGATCGAGCGATAGGAGAGTCTCGCTTGACTCAAGACAGGAACGCAGCCCACCCGACTTGATCGCGATTAGCTGGGACGCAGGACTAGCAGGCTCTCGACCACAGTACAGCAGCAGCAGGTTCACGCGGAATTCGGAGCGCGAGTGGCGAATTTCTACGCCGGGACCATGCAAGTCCACCGCCGCTGGCTCAAGCTGGCGCTCGTCGCGGTCGCGTTGATGCACGCGGTCGCGGACGCGCAGGTGTACACGATGGAGAGCAACTTGGACGGCTCCGACTCGGATTCGGGCTCGGACCCGACCGTGATACGCACCCCGACGCCCACGGCCAAGCGGCCGACGCGGACGTGGATCCCCATCACGGACGCGCCCTCGGACTCCTCGGAGACGACCGACACGCCGGCGACGACGAAGAAGCCGCGCGCTACGACAAAAACCCCGCGGACAACGCCGCCGGTGACCAGCGACGACAGCGAAACGGGGTTGTCTGATAGCTCTGGGACGACCCAGAAGAAGTCGTCCGACTCGGAGTCCACGACCGAGTCGGCACTGGAGTCTACGGACGAGTCTGGGTCGGACGAAGCGGCCGAGTCCACGGACGCATCGGGGGCCTCGACCACCACCAAGAAGAAGAAGAAGAAGATCTTCACCAGGTCGCCGTACCTCCAGCAGACGACGCCCGTGCCCGATGGAATCCCTACTGCTGATGACAGCAACTCGGGCGAGTCGGCATCGACCACTGAGTCCAACTCGGAGGACTCCTCGGCGTCCTCCAAGACGTCCAAGTCCAAGACGTCCAAGTCGACGAAGACCAAGAAGAACTCGTCGGACTCTACCTCGGGCTCGGACTCGTCGGCAGCCTCGAGCAAGAAGACCTCGAAGTCGAAGTCGTCCAACTCGACCAAGCAGAGCTCGGACGCTGGAACTTCAGGCACCGACCAGGCCAACCAAACCGACCAGACGGATGGCGCCACCACGACCCCCTCGTCGGGCTCGTCGACGAATTCATCGTCGGCTTCGGGGTCGTCGTCCGCTGCCTCTGTCATGGCGGACTCGGCGAACTCCAGCAAGCCGAGAACGAACACGCTAATGCTCGGCCTCATGATGGGAGGCGCCGTGGCGCTCGTGATGCTCGTGGCCGTGTTCGTCTACATCAAGACGTCCAACAAGGACGAGGAAGACGACGACATGGACCCCGGTTTCCGCACGGCGCGCCACGACATGAGCAAGGGGACGGCCCAGACGTCCACGCTGAACGCCAACTACCACGAGAACGACAACATGTCCCCCATGCAGCAGTACAGCGACGACGACTACTACCCCAACAACCAGCAGCAGCACAGCGGCCAGTACGACCAGGACCCGTACGGACACCCCGGCCAGGGCCACTCGGGCCAGTACAACGACGACTACCTGACTCCGCAGAGTCAGATCGAGCTCGCGCACTCGGGCGCGTCGCTGCCACCCATGGCGCAGACCAACTACAGCCACGGTGACAGCCAGTACTCGCAGTACTCGGCGGGCGAGTCGTCGTTCTACAGCCAGAGCGCGTACAGCGCGGACCCGTCGTCGGTGAGCCAAGTTGTGAGCAAGTATCCGGGCATGCGCCATGGCGGCGAGAACGACGTGGCCGGCTCCGAAGAGGAGGAGAGCGACTTCGAGGGCGACTCGATCCAGGACATGTCACGCACGCAGAACGACTGGAACAGCGCCGGCCGCAACCGCTCGAGCACCGACGGGAGCGCCATGGACCAGTCCATGGTGGAGTCCGGCTTCCACCCGAGCGACACGCGCTCCACGGCGGCGGCCAGCGGCTACCGTGGCAACAACCAGTTCGCCGAGTCCGAGTACACGGAGTACCGCGTGTCGACCGATTACGACAGCAGCTACGTGAACGGCAAGGGCGGCTACGACCAGAGCTTCGCGGCCAGCCAGAGCGGCTACGACCAGAGCGGCTACAACCAGAGCGGCTACGACCAGAGCTACGCCGGCCACAAGAGCTTCGAGAGCAGCGGCTTCAGCGAGTACGAGAGTGGCGCCCCACCGCGTGGCCGAGGCGACAGCACCAATAGCGACGCGTCCTCGTTCTACCGCACCAAGGACTCGTCGTACTACTAGGTGAGACCTACGTGCCTGCCAGCCAAGCCAGCCCACCAAGTAAAGTGCCAAGCCCCGCCCAGTGTAGTTGGCCCGGTGGAGTTCAAGGCGGCGAGGTGATGCGAGGTGCATCATTCGCACTGCATTGGCAGCGACGTGCTCAGCTCTTGACGGAAGAGAGTGAACAAGACACAAGCGGCAGGAGCTACTGGGTTGGTGTACGTAGCTGGTGGACGGATGGATGGATGGAGCAGGTGTTGTGGAGATAGAATCGATCGTCCCCTTCGAGTAAGTAGCGTCGGAATGAATGGAAACTAATTTATGAGTTCGCTGCAGCAAAAAAGGCAACAATGGGGTCAAGTTGACCAGGGTCAAGTTGATGTAGCCATGTTGCTCCGGATCTGAATTTTAATCCAATCAGTTTGTGGCTCGGAGTCCAGGGTGGCTACAGCGGTTGTGAAAACTTATCAGGGACGATTTACCGTAACTATGTACGAGTTACACACTAACTTTTACCACACGTTTCGAACTCGTCGAGGCGCCACGTGCTGGTTGCATGGGCATTGTTCAAGCTACACACGCCGAGACAACACCGTTTCTCTGCTTCCCTTCACCCGGTGATGCATGTGCAACACTTCAACTGAGAGCTGCGAGACATTCGGGACCTTCGGAACAGATCAAGTTGCACGAGTGCAACACGAGGCCACAAGTTTCCCTCAACATTCGCGCTGGTAGCACGTCACGCTCCGAACGCATAAACAGCGTGAGGCCATCAACTTCTAGTATAATTTATATAATAGCCACGCAACACTTCTCTGATCGCTCGGCAGGGCGGAGCTTCTGGCAGCTCCGCCCTCGGCCATGTGGTATCCAAACCTGCTGTATCTGCCCGCAAACGCGCTTGCCATCACTCGCACGACGCGGCGACCTCGCCACCTGGCGGGTCCATCATGTTGCCTTTGCTTTCGCGGCTTTCGCTAATACAAAGCGCCAGTCTAAAATATACCTGCGAGACCTAATATCTGACTCGTCAGCTGCTGTACCGCTTCTGCCGGTACCATCTTTTTTCCTCTCGAGCCGGCGGCAGAGACTCGGCCGAGCCCCCGCAAGTCTCCGCTCTCCATCTCCCTATTGCCTCGCGGCGAGGTTAGCACCACTTAAACGCGGCGGCAACAGCGCAGCGGAGAGAAAGCGAAAGAAAGACAGAGGCAGGAGCGACAGGGCGGCGCGGCAAACGCGGCAACAACAGGACTTTAGAGACACTCGCGAGATCTTTTTCACCATGTCGGGACACGGCCAGGGGCAGGACGTGCAGACGCTCAAGATGAAAGGTGGCCCGCCAGCAACAAGTGTCTCTAAACCGGATAAGGGAAGGCGGTTAAGCTAGTGCTAACCTTGCTGCGTGTGCTTCTCTATCTCCGACAGCGGCGAGGAAGCACGACAACGACCACGAGCGCCGCCGCTCGTCCACGCTGCGGCTGGAACCTCCACGTACGTGGCAACACCTCTGCATTCCCTTTTTCTCGCAAAGAAAAGTTTAGGCTAGTGCTAACGTTAGCACTAGCCTAAACGGGGCCAATAATTTTCGTGCTAACCATTTTGCAAATATTCCTAACTAGAATCGGACTCGCGCAAGGCGACGTCCTTCGTGCGCGCGCGCACCTCGGGCGTGAACCGCCTGCTGCGCTCCAACACGAGCAGCACGGGGGTGCTGTCCAACGGCTTCAGCACGCGGAGCAGCGGCAACCGGCACAAGCCCCAAGAGCAAGAGCAAGAGCAAGAGCGCGCCGAGCAGCAAAACCCCTCATGAAGAATATGACACGGCGCTGGCCGAGCCGGTGAACGAAAACGCGGTCGAGCCGCCTCCTTCACCCACTAAATCGGGGCCTAAATCGGGGTCGTCCACCTCGTCCCCCCCGATTAGTAATGGACTACTTAACGGAGACGAAGTGGACGAGGACGGCCTCCCGCCCTACCAGGAGCTCAAGTGGACCCACGTGGTGCTCAAAATGACGGCGTTCTCCGAGGAGGACGCCGTCACGAGCTTCCGGTTCGACGTTAACGGCGGCGGCATCGGCCGCAGCGCCGACAACGCCGCCAGCATCCCAGCCGACAAACTTTTAGCTGGCAAGGACCACGCGCGCGTGCTCTACAGCGGGGGGCGGTTCTACCTGGCCAACGGGGACAACTCGAGCGACACGTTCGTCCGCCTCAGTCCGTGCGGGGCCGGCGCGGACGAGGACGAGCCGGAGGACAGGATGCAGTGGCCGCTCGAGCCGCACGTGTCCTTCCGCGTGGGCAAGTCGGACTTCCTGGTCACGGCGTTCCACGAGCCGTCGCAGTCGCTCGAGGTGTCGGCGCTGAGCGGGAAGCTGGCCGGCTCGCACTTCACCATTGGCAGGGAGGGCGCGGGCATTGGCAGGTCGGCGGAGAACAAGATCCACACGGGGGACGGAGAGCTGTCCCGCAAGCACGCGGCCATTTGGTTCGACGAACTGACCAACCAGTTTTACTTGGTGGACCTCAACTCGACCAACGGCACCTTCATGAAGCTCGTGGGCAGCTACCAGGAGCCCTACAGACTGGAGATCGGCGACGACCTGCTGGTCGCGCAGACGTGCTTGACGGTCAACCGGTTCGACTTTGGCGCGCACGCCGATATGGGCGCCAGGAAGCACATGGAGGACGCGCACACGGTCATCCAGGACCTGTGTATTGAGAGCCTCAGTCGACTGGGCATGCACCCGCAGTCGTACTTTGCCGTGTATGATGGCCACGGAGGAGAGGAGGCCTCGGCCTTTTTGGGGGACGTGCTGCACCACAACATCATCGAGGAGTTCTACATGAAGAAGACGGAGCTCAAGACGCTGCTGAGCACGTCGCAGGAGGAGCTGCAGTCCATGATCACCAAGCGGCTCACCGACGCCTTCGAGCGCACGGACGAGGAGTTCCTGAACGAGTCGGAGCGCCCGCAGGCGGGAAGTACCGCAACGACGGTGTTTGTTGCGGGCAAGTACATGTTCGTGTCGAACGTGGGCGACTCCCGGACGGTGCTGAGCCGCGGCGGCAAGGCGGAGCGTCTCTCCAACGACCACAAGCCCAGCCGGCCAGACGAAGCCCAGCGAATCCGCGACACGGGTGGCTTTGTGATCCATGGACGTATCATGGGCGAGCTCGCGGTCTCCCGTGCGTTCGGAGACGTGCCTTTCAAGACCTTCGACCTGCCGGAACCCCCCAGCGAGGACGCGGACTCGGACAAGCCGCGAAGCGACTACGACTCGCAGGAGCTGCCGGTCAACCCGAACGACATTCTCAAGGGCCCGCTCGTCATCCCCACACCCGAGATCACGATCACGGAGCTTACAGACGACTGCGAGTTCGTCATGCTAGCCAGCGACGGACTGTACGACGTGCTCAAGGACCAGGAGGCCGTCGACTTCATGCGCCAGAAGATCGTGCAGCTCAATGACGTCCAGCGCGCAGTGGAGGTGCGTTCGTCGACGACGCAACTTTCATCTTGACCAAGTGGAAAACATTTTGTGCTAATTTGTTGTGACTTCATTGTGCAGGCTATCGTGGAGTACGCGATCTTCCATCAGCGCTCGACGGACAACGTGACGTGTGTCGTAGTGATGTTCAAAGAGCCCAAGGACCTCAAGTGATTAATTGCTGGCAGTGCCACCGCCAGTGCCCTCGGCGGTCGTTGAAACTTTCTCTGGTGCTGGCTCATTGAAGCGGAAAAGCATAAACGCTTACGGTGCTTCAGCAGCACGGAGAGGCGGTGGACGGGGAATCTGGCGGACGGTATCGCTGCGAGGTGGGGACATAGATGAATAGTTATAGGAGTGAGGACGTTTTGAGATGATTTGGGGGCATGCAGTGCATGCAATCCAGCCGAACCGTGGATGATGATTCAACGCAAAACAATAAACTGAACAGCTTGATGGGTGTTAGGAATGGAAGTCGCTTCGCTTGGATAGATAAGAGAGAGATGCATGGAAGAAGAAGAAGGAGAACCACCAAGAAGTTACCAAGCTACTCGAGACTGAGCTTGGTGGGTGAAGACGTAGCGTGGCGCAGTGGGGAGCCGGAGGCCATCTTGAGCACGGGTGAAAACTGTTCTGATGCGGAGCGCAGCGGGGCGACCGGCGGAGGACACGCGGCTGCAAACGCCTTGATGAGGCGGCATCGGCGCATGGTTTTCTGCTTGGAGCGGCTTTCCAGAGCCGAAACGTGACTACCGTCGTCGAAGTCGAAGTGCACTTTGTACGTGCGAGTGTCAACGTCACCGCTGTACTCGCCCGCAGCTTCGACACGGATGTTGGTGATGTGGCTCATGTCTCGCTCCACCACGCGCAGGTAGCGCGTGCTCAGGCACAGCGGCTTGTTGGAACGCACCGAGAGTCGATTGAGCTCCTTGTTCATGTAGAACGTCTCAATTCGGCCGTTGGCGATGAGCGCGAAGCCCAAGACGTAGATGGCGACGGCCACGAGATACTTCCACCAGCGGGTAGGACGGTGACCTCCGTCGTCGTCGTCTCTCTGGCTGTGGACGCTGTTGACGAAAACCGAGGCGCCGAGCATGATCAACACGCCGAATGTCCAGATCGGCCACGGGTAGCTCACGACCTGAAGCTACAGATCACGAAAAATAGGCAAGTTGTGTTAGTTTTTTTTTGCCTAAAAAACTTTGTTTTTTGTTTGCAGGTTGTTGGTGATACCTCTCGCATGTAGGTGCTGCCGCCCCCGAAGAGGTTGTCGAACTCGACCTCGTCGTCGTAGGCCTGGGTCTTGGCGTTCCAGCGCCTGCTGCTGCGGTGCAGTCGCTTGGATCTCTTTTTCATGGCGACGCGCCAACGTTCCAGTTGCTTGAAGGCGAGACGCTTCTCTTTGGTCATGGGCTGCTCTTCTTCCCGACGGGAGTTGCGCGGCGCGTCATCTTCCACTTCGGCCGCGCTGATCACCTCGATGTCGTTGTTGTCGTCCAGGTCGTTGACGTCACTCACGGAAATGGAGCGGAACTGGTCCTCGCCCTGCTCCTCGAGCTTCGAGGTCATGGTCGGACCTCGGAGCTTCGTCGGAGACGGGGCCATGGCGGTCGGTCGATCTCAACTACAATGTCAATTCCAATTCCGAGCACCTAGTGATTCTTTTCGAGCAGAGCACAGAATGACACCGACTTCAAGTAGGCGCGATTCATGAACACGCAGCACGCAACCGCCCAGGCAAACGGTAATTTTGGACACTTCGCTTTGTGCGGGAGCCTCGCAGGATGGAATGCTGGGAGGACTATCCTATTGTTGCTTGGAGCCTATTGTTGGCGTCTGACCGATCTCACACTCAGAAAGCTTTGATTTGCTTTCCCTCGATAACAAGCTCACTTTGAGCGTGCTACACGTGCTCGTTTTGCACTTGGTTCGTGACGACAAGAAACCCAGAGACTAATTATTCACCGATGGCAGCCAAAATTTACTCTCTGTGAAGTCCAAATTTGCTCTGGCAGCATATCATCAGTAGAAGTTTTTTCGACGTCTGATCTGTATGCACGTTGCGTTCAACCCCGACTTAGAGGAACTCGTCCAAGTGCTAGTGTTCGGACGGCTAAAAGTTGAGTGCGGTATTGGGCTTACGCGAGGTCACGTACTCGCCGTACCTCTTCCACAAGAGGTACTTCGAGCTGTGAGCCAGCGAGGAGGACGGGATCTCACGGATTTTCAGCGCAAGTTAAACATCCGCGGGGTCGATCTTCTTCTTGAACAACTGCACGTACGTATTGCCCTAGGCAATCATGCGCACAACCCGGTCGTTCAACTCCTCTCTCTGGAACAACCGCTTTATGGCGTCGCCGACCCCCCAGTCTTCGTCGTCATCAGCGTAGATCCTCAAAGGCCCATTTTCAGTTGTAGAGTGCTGGCCGAAGAGAACCCCTGTCGACATATTCAACCGACTTGTGACTGGTGAAGCTGAGACTTGTCCATTACTACAGTCATGAAAGCCGCCGTGACCGTTAGCACAGCGATGAAAGCAGGGATGTAAAAGCTTGGGTGGCTGTGAGTGTTGTCGAGCATGCGCTCGACGGAATATTGATGGCTCTCACGTACAAGCTGTAGAGTCTTCCGGCAAATGAGGCGCTAAACATTCGCGTGCAAAGAGCTGGTTCAAGATCATCGGATTGGTTTGCGGAAGAAGTGCGGTGTTAATGTTGAGCAAGGACTTTAGCTGGTTTCAGAGAAACTTTGCGCTTAATTGTGCCGGAAAGTTGGCGTAGCGTAAATCCACAAAAATCTTTGCCAGTATTGTGACGCCCAGAACTTATTCGTAAGATGCCAGCACCAGTTTGTGCAATTATATTTTTCCCGTGTACTTTTGGGGAATCGCAAGACAAAAAAACTTCAGTACAGGAACGTTGTCCTATCCTTGATCTGATCTTCTCATCTAGTCATCACTCTTTGCGATTGCTTCAAGTACAGATGTATTTCCAGGAGCGCACTCGGTCCAACCGTGAGTTTTGGCCCATGGCAGCGAAGATTCGAGTCTTCCGAGCGAACGTCTCACTTGACACTTCCCTCTTCGTTGAAGACCCACATGCGGTTCAGGAATGCTAGTTGCCACAGTTTGCCTCGGAAGCGGCAATGCTTTCTCAGCGACTGGTGAGAAGGAGTAGTACGAGCTGCGGCACTTATTGCTGAGAAAACTGATATTTCCACCTCGAGATTGTTGAGGTCGGAAGCGAACGAGGACAGCTGAAGAGAGGGTGGATGGCACCCCCGGATCTTTTTTCAAGATCGACGGGGCGATGAAGAAGGGATCGTCGAAGGCTAACCTGTTCATCGAGAGACTGAAATACAAGCTCTGATGGAAGACCGGAACGATGGACGAGGAGATTTTCCTCAAGTGGACCGATCAAGGCAAGCGACCTGAGGATATGCACCAGATCTGGTTCAGAGAGGGTTTCGCGCCGGACAAGGTTTACCAAGTGATGGGCTTGACCGAGCGGCCGGCTACAGGAGTTCGTAGGGACATTTAGAGTGGGTACCGCGACTTCTACAACGAAAACACGGCCTATCGAATGTATGCAGTCGTACGATTTCATTTCGACGGATACGCAGCCACCACTTCCCGTCAGGCTATAAGTGCGATCGGCATTGTAGACGTCGACGTTCAGGTTAGGCTGTTCTCGGCAGGACTTTCCCTTTAGTTAGCAACGTTTTGGATTGACTATTCTGCAAGTATGTCATATAGCCCCCGGCGAAAGTTTCTGCTGGACAGCCACTTTAATAGCCTTGACCAGCGCATCTGCCTCAATTTCGCAATCACGTTTACGTTTCTATGTGGGTTGTAGCGGCTCCATTTGAACTTGTGGGTCAATTAACCCACAAGTTCAAAGTTGGTTTCAAAACAAGTTTCCCCGCGCTGTCATCTCCGATCTTTAGCATATTGAACACGACATCTGTGGTGAACCCGTTTTTTTAGGCGCACCTCGTCGACTGGGTTCCATCCAGCGCGTCAGTGAGATTATATAAAAAACCGGTTTCGGGTTGGCCTCGCTGTTTCTAGCATGAGCAACGGATCGTAGGTTTTAGCGAGCATACCACGCAAAACCCTTCCTTCTCCTGTTTGGCCTTCGAGAGAATATGAATAGTGGCCACCCTCTTCATCAATCTCCTTCGTTTTCGTGTAGTCTCGTAGAGAAGTCATTCCTTGAATTATCGCTGGACGAGCTATGCGAAAACGGGAAATTAGATACAGGTAACTTCGAATCTGCCGTCGGTGGTGCTGTTGTCAGAGCTTTTTACTAGATATGGGGCGAGGATAACAAAAACTAAGAAGCAACTGGAGTGCGTTATGTAGACATGCAATAGATTGACTCGAGCGGTTATCACCACTTGAACTTGGAGGCGTTTATCGTAGAAGACAAAACGTTTTCCTTTGCTTAAAAAAACATTTATGCGCTGTTTGCCAGTCGCTATTGTTGTTGTTCAGCACTTGCAATTTGGTCACAGCCCCACGCGCGCCAACAGGGCAGACTAGGCATTCGCAACCTTCACGTAGTTGGGAGAGAAGGTGATCATAATTCAGCTTGGCGGCGTGCGACCACCGCTAGTGCCGAAGCTGGCTCGAATTCCACTACCACACGTCAACAAAACTGCGGATGGTCTCGTTAATCGCTCCAACGGTATGGAGTTCCCGTCCAGTTGCTTGAACGGCGCACTCCACAACGCGCCGAATAATATCAGTGAATTACAGATCGTGATCCCCGCGCTTGCGTTGGTCTTCATGTGAGGTACGTTAACGCCACGTAGATGTATCTTACGACGTCCTATGTCCGTACCAACATTCGCCTCTATATCACCGGTTGCCTAGTTTTCCTCTATTCGTCCTACACCTTTCCAGACTAGAGCTAATTGCTGGATCACACCGTGCAAGCCCGAGGTGTCCTCATAAAAGTTACGCCAGCTAGTGTCCAGCATCGCCTTGTGCATGCGAATACTGCAACCCCTCAACTGGACTGGAGGTCGCCGTTTTATCAGAGACTGATGCAACTTTGCTTGTTTTCCTCGCACAAACTTCCTGCCTAAACTTCTGGTGAACTGCTAGCCCAACAGGGCTCCGCGGTTGATGGGTAGGTAATGTACCAGTTAGGAGTAAAAAGGGATCATCTTTTGACTGTGCGTACCACATAGGGATATAAACCCAGTTGGGCTGCGATAGCAGCACTAACGTTGCTTCCTATTCAGTGTGAAACCCATATCCTTATTTCTTCATTCGTGGCCCTCCTATCGTGAAACAAATATACCAGAGGTTCAGTGCAGTTGGGCGATCAGCTGGATCGCCGTTAAAACAGCGTCGCATTGGGCACTTCGAAACCTGTGTTCGTGCATTATGTTGATATCCTTAAAAGGTACTCTTGATAGCTGCAATTAGCCACTTCGTACGAGTTGATATCCAGTTATTCCTGGTTGCTGGATATCAACTCGTACAAAGAGGCTAATTCTCGTAAGTCAGAACAGAATATTGAAACACTCCGTTGTACACACGGAGCTAGGATAAGTCAACGCAACATAAACGTAGAAATGCATGAAGAAAACTAGCTGTTTGTAGGGTACGCCTTCAATTCCCCTTGCTTTACGCTTTGCTAACGGCCTTGGCAAGCTCGTCAACATACTCCCACCAAATCTTGTCGTATGGGTTCTCATACGTCGTCTTCCGATCGAGCTTAAGCAGATCCCACACATTGTTGGGAGTCTTTTTCTCGAGTATCCACTGCTTGTACAACGCCTTCTGCAAGTCGGTAGCAACATCCTTCGTCCACAAGCTGCTTTTTGCGGTGAAGAGCACCTTGGCCACTTCTTCGTCTCCGTAGATATTGGTGATAGTTTTAATCACTGACACTTCTTTGTCGGGGTTCTGCTTGTTAAGCATGCCAACGTACGTCTCCCAACTCTTCAGATTTCCGTTGGTAAGAAGTTTCGACATTCCATTGTCGAGCTGGAAGAGCTTGAACACTTCGTCCGCCGATGCTCCTTTCTGCAGTAAATTCTCCAACTGCTCGTCGGTCCACTTCGATGACTTGGCCCAATTGACGAGGCTCTCCGCAATCCAAGCGGTATTAATATATGCTCTCTCCTCGTTCTCGTTCTCTGACGCTGAGGATCGTTTTCTCAGATTTCGCACACCAGCGACGTTGCTCTTGACCACTTTCGAATCGGAAGTTACCTCCGCGGAATTAACTCCAATCGTCAAGGCTACAGCACACAACAGCAGCGCCAGTAAATAAGAGCGCATGGTTAAGGTGAAGGTGCCCCTCGACTGGGTGTCGTTAAGCAAATTGCGGACTGGCGGGAGGCATCACTGCTGAGTCGTCAGGCTGGCGTGCTGGCAGCTGGGCGGCTGCCCAGCACATACATCCGGTTCAGTTTTACACAGAGAAAGGGTTGATCATTGTAGAATAGGTACGAGAGCGTGGTGTAAACAAGAAAACAAAATTAATTTACCTCACACAAGAAATAATTTTCTTTTTCTTGTTTACAGCACCCAACGTTTGAAGGCTCTCATATTCTTCCACACTCATTTTTGTCGTGCTAAACTAAGACCTCTTGTTGAAGTCATAAGAGTTACCCGAAAGCTCGAAATGGCATCCAACCGCTTATAATTTTTAGGCACAGTACTGGGTACATCCAGTTTAATATATTGTGAAAAGCACTCAGAATGTCTAATCGGATAGTAAATCGGCTGATTTAGTGCCTTATTTAAAGACGGGAACCCTTATTTATTTCGACCCATCCCTTATTTAGAATTGGATACCCCTAATTATAATCGGTCTTATGCAGCATCGTTGCTTCAAAGCTAATTTAGAGTCGGAATCGATTTGGTCTCTAAATAGGCTGAAATGTCAGCTCCATTCCGAGGAAGTCCGCACAAATAAATCCACCGAGCAAGCGGCTATGCAAACATTAGCCAAGATATCAGTCAAAATAGGAGGAATCAACAGGACGAGCAGAACCAGCGTCCGTGTCGAGGACGCGGAGTTTCGCTTCGACCCAGAGGGCAGCTTTGATGACCTCTACGCGAGAGCGGAAGAGCGCATCGTAGCCGCGCTAGCTGCTTTCGATATTAGAACGTTGCGCCCTGATACTAATCTCTACGCTAAGCCAAGTCAAGGCGCCACTCAGCAGGGCTGGGTGGCTTTAACTGAGTCAAATTGGACTGCCGTTGTGGTCACGGTCCGATCCAACTTCCAGCGGCGTCGCAAGGACACAGGGCCGCTCTGCTTGGAGCTATTTTCATTTGCTGTCAGGGAAAATCAGGCAGGCGACACAACGCGACGACGAAATTCTGCGGCATACATCGTGTCTCCGCTGTCTCTCTCCCTCACCATTTTGTTCTGACAAGATGGCTTTAGAGTCCAGTTCCCAACTCCTATTTAAGCCGACTTACTCAGATTAGTACCCACATTAACTTCTTATTCAGTACAAATTACCACGTATCGTTTTTGCTCACAGCCCTGATTTACAGAGCTATACGGAGTGACAAAATCACCGGTTTTCACAATAGTGCATATTATGTGCAGACGATCCCCTCGGCACTGTAGTAATCTATTGGTACGGAATACCGGTTCAACAGGCATTCAACAGGCATACAAAAACAGTTATCCGAAGTTATATAGAAACTTAAGTCATTACAGTATTCCCCCTCACCCGTTAACCGTAATAAGAAATCAGAATCACAAAATATGACATTTATGAGGTTATTAACTATGAAAAATCCATTCTGTAAAGGACTTTGAAATTGTAAAATGGTCTAGTAAGACATGTTGCAGCATCCGATCAAATACTTCGGAGGTTGACAACCACAAGAAGCCCTCCACAGAAATGGGTTAAGATAATCAGGGACAAACCCCGGTTTTAACCTCAACGTCCTTGCTCAGAATCCGTACTACGTATTATAGTATAACGCACACACACACACGGTTTTCGTTCTTTACGAGACCACCATACACTTTATCGGCGGGCTCGCCCACCATATTCTTCTGTGTTGGAGCCCCACGGACATCCAATGCTCTACAAAGTGTACCTTATCGGTGGTAAATTTTACTGTACCACAGCTATGGCACACTCCATGACAGGAATACCCTCATCTAGGAATAAAGATTGCGTTGGTACTGTACACGGCCGGACAGAATGCAACTGCCACCTTACTTTATGGAAATACCTGTAAGGTAGCGAAATTCTTTTTTCCCCTCAAGATTTGCATCAGCAACGAATTACGAGGAGGCAGCTGTATTTTTATAGTTGGTGTTGAGCGCCTTGTTGAACGCTCTCGTGACTGTGTTGGCCTCGATTGATTCCCATGCCGAAATTACTCGCTTGATCGTTGCTAGCCGTTTCTCCTTTGCAGTTGTAGCGCTAGCCTTTTCAGTCAACAACAAAGCCTTCAGCTTCGCCTTCAAAGGTGGCGGGGAGTCCGAGAGTGGGCGCAGTGGCGAGTCAACTGCGGGCGGCTCTGGGGGGTGGCTCTGAGGGGGCCTCCAGTTGGCACAGAAATAACGGGAATCAAAACCAGGATTTTGGGTGATTTGATTGGTTGATAAAATATGTTTGCGCATCATCTTTGAGCATGCACGCCCGTTTTACGCTGAGTGACAGTTAGTTTTGTCGGCAGTTGCATTCTGTCCGTTCAGTGTGGATAAAGCCGCGGCTTTTTTTTTGGGCTTTTCGGCTTTATCGATTTTTTAGCCGATCGGCTTTATAATTTAGCCGCGGCTTTATCCGCGGCTTTATTGGTGGGGCAAGTGGCAGTCAATATCCGGACATTACCGGACAAATCGTACCTAATTGGGCTTGATATATTTTGTAGATTACACAGCCGAAAGAAGGAGAATCGCGCCATCACCGAGCTCTTGCGGGCTCCTACGCGGGCCACACCGCGCTGGAGAACAAGTTCCACCTGGTGCCCTCGGGCATCCTGAACCCGAACGTTATCTAAATCATCGGCAACGAACGGCCTCCAACTCAAATCACGGCCACGGTGTCTCAAGCGTATTGCGCTCCATTTCGTTGAGCGCTGCTCGGCCTCATTTCTCATTTTGCACCGAGCCGAGCAAGCTCCTGCAATAAGTCTCCCCACCTCACCGCCAAGTCACCTCCCACGCACCCACCGAAAGCAGCATGAGGTTCTTCACCACTGCGCTCGCCGTGTTCGTGCTGATCGCGACGACCGCCAACGGCTCGCCCATGCTTCGCATGGAGACCAAGGGCAAGAAGGGCAAGTCTAAGACGGAGGTACCGGTCGTTCGACGCCGAACGCCATCTTGTTGCTTCAGCCACCTTGGGATTCCATTCGCAAAGGCAGTATCAATTCTCTCAAAATTGGTGTTGCCTCTCTCTCGCTGAAAAAAATAACCGGTATCTCGCCCTATGACGATCTTGGGCGCGGGTGCAGGATCAGATCTTTGTTCGTCGCCGTAAGCTGCATGACAATGCTTGCACCAAAGCTGGAGCCTGCCGCCCTTCTTCGGTAAGTCCGTCTCAATGAACTGCTGCCGCTCGTAGCCCTGGACGCGCCCCATCGTGCCAGGGTAGGCTTGCTGTATGAGTAGGCTGGCTGTATGCTGATTTGGACGCGAACTTGAGGGGGGGGGGGGGGGGGGTTATGTTGTGGTACTCACCTGAGCAGGAACTGTCCGAAACACAAACCCCACACAAATTAGCCGAGTATACAAGTAGGTATAGGCTTTCGTATACCGTTGTATAGCCAATCTCGCGGAGTTATCTTCGGCTTTATAGGGCCGGCTCTATTCGGCTTTTTGAATTTGCTTGCGGCTTTATCTAGCAAATCGCGACAGAGCCCTGGACGAAATAAAGCCGCATGGGTGCGGCTTTCTCCACACTGGTCCGTTGCTGTACTTGATTGCGGCACGGGTTACGTTCACCTTCCGGTGAGAAGCATACGGTTATCATATGCAGACCAGTACCGTAATAATCGGGTCCAGTGCGACAAACGGTTTGAGTGCGACACCGGCAGACGTATGGGTGACAACCCCTCCCCTCCTAAAAACGATTAAGAAAAAAGACTTGAAAAAAAACTTGCGCTTAACGTCTATTGATCGGTACCTTCCTCCTCGTCAGTGATGGTCATCTCTGGCAGTGGTTGTAGGAATGTCCGAAACACACCATGCTCATCGCGAGGACCAATTGGCAAGAGCTTCGCCTTTCGAAAGCCCTTCACGATTGTCTTAACCTTTACGAGATCCCATGCTTTGGCCTCTTCTTCATTTTCTTTTGTGAGCGAGGGGGCAACTGTGCGGGACGGACGTCACCCGAGCGAACCCTTTGAAAAACCTTACGAGGTTTTTTGCTTCACTTGATTATGACTGGGAAACTGTGTCGCACTGGGCCCGATTATTACGGTAGGTTGTTCTATGCAAGTTCAGCATACATTGTGCCTTTCTGTCATTTTGCCGACCTTCGTAGGACTTGGGCAGTCGGTTAATCTGAGGTCCCTAAGTCTTATAGGATAGGCAACTCAAATACCAGACAAAAATTCTGAGGGAGCCATGGGTGGATTGGAGGGTGGTGTGTGTGTGTGTGTGTGTGTGTGTGTGGGGGGGGGGGGGGGGGGGGGGGGGGGATGGGTGGTGGGTAAGTTTATGGTGGAGGCTCGAAAATAGCGCAGAAATGACGAATTCTGGCACTTCTCCGAAAACATTTCCAAATTCTGCGCCAAATGACAAAATCGGACAGCGGCCTTGCGGTCTTCACCGCGGCGCCGGCTTCTTCTGCACACGCGCTTTCTCGGAAGGCACAGTATTCACCACTGCCCCCGCGATCCCTTGGTGCTTGTTGCGAAGCAGGCGCATGGTCCTCTTGTGCGGCGGGGCCCTGGTACTCTTCTTTCAGCATGCGCATGACCTTCTTGTCTTTTGTTGTTTTTGTTGCCGCCTGGAGCGCAGGACCGTGGATGAGCTGTTACTGCTCTGAGTACCAGAAATGTTTTGAGTGCCAGAAATGGGGGTTGTCAATGCCTGGAGCGCAGGACCGTGGATGAGCTGTTACTGCTCTGAGTACCAGAAATGTTTTGAGTGCCAGAAATGGGGGTTGTCAATGCCTGCAGCAGCAACTATTTTTTTTTTTTATCAAAGTGTTTACCGTATCTCACAGAAAGAATGCGTAACAAATAGATACCAAAACCAGATTTTCGAGCATTTGGTCTTGATAGCTATTTCTTAACACAAAGAATGCAGTTTCCAAATGCTCCTCCAAAAGCTGTCATCAAGAAGAAATTATTAAGTAAGTACAAAGTAGATCGGGTGCAAATGATCCACTGAATCGAATAGACTGTTTCTATGGTAAACGAGCAGCAGGACTCGGTGCGCAAGATAGAATACACGTTCAGCCACCTCAGACAGGACCCACGACAGCCCAATAACCACCCTCTTCAAGAACACATGGGTCGATTGCAAGACAACGAGGTTCACAATTCGCTCCTTCTGAATCAGACAACTGAAACCCTTGAGTAGGGAAGCTGCAGAACGCTTTCCACCTTTTGAAATTTGCCAGCTAAATCTTAACATAAGGGATGCATATTTGTCTTTTCAAGTAGTGGTAACAAGAGTGCCAAACAAGCTCCACCCAACGCATTCTTTCTGTGAGATACGTTATTGACCAATCGAGCAGAGTGCTTTGACCACCCCATTTGTGCTCTGAGCAGCAGCAGATCAAGATTTCAGATGCCACGGATTACTGCGCGCCAGAAGGCGCTGCGAAAGCCGTGCGCAGCTTTAGTCATTGTGCCAGGGGGGGCTCTCTTTCGGACAGCTTGCGCTGAGGCCTTGCGCTGACTTTAGAATTGTGTTGTAGCAACGCTTACTGCACACAACCCGATCAAACGGGCCCTCGGCGTCGAATGGCACGAGAAGAATTGATACACAGACCTTATGCATGCTCTGCTCGCAACGCAGAAGACAAGGGCCGAGTCTTCAGCGGTGATCTTCTCCACGCGGTGACATGTCTTCAGCTTGCACGAAAGTGGTTCTGAAACCGTGTCTAGCAATAGGTTTTGTATACACCTACGAGCTTACTATCTCATATCGCGGGCATGACGAAGAAATTCCTGTTGCAATATGGCTCGAACAAACTCGGACAAGATCCTCGGTAGCTTAACAATGAACTCATCCAAGAGCATCTGAGCCAACTACAAGAAAGAGAAGTATACGGCTCTCTTCTCCTGAATTAGACGACTGAAGCGCTCGAGTAAGGAACACGAGTAAGGAACACATCCGCCATTTACATTTAAAAATAATGGGGGGAATCTTAACAGGAAATACGCATATTTCTAAGCTGAGAGCATGTCAATTACAAACCTATAATACCTTCCCCTCGCAATTTGGAGACAACTGTAAAACACCATGCTTAGAAGGCGCTAGCCATTCGATTGAAATTAAACGTAATGCAATTCACAATGCTTATGTTTATCGTTTTACTGTCCCATATTGCAGTGGCGATATTGTTACCACCATTTAACGCCTTCAGAATCTCATCTTTCGCGGATAGCTCATGTGGAGTGCCATCGCCGACAACACTGGGTACCTTCGATGTGCAGCCCTGCGGGTACCCACTCAGTTTGCTATGTAGCGCCTCCACGAACTTGTAATAGGTCCTATACCCGTCGGCCTTGGTGACTTCCATCGGCGGAGCTTCTTCCAAATTGAGCGTCTTCCATACTTTAACAGCGGGAGTATACGACATCAGCCGACGCCGAATCTGGAAATTCTCGTACTGGTTGAACGTCGGGTGCAGCTTTAGCGTTGTGCCCGTCAAACTCTTATCAATTCCCAGCGCCTTCTTAATGTAGTCGTCGGACCTTTTGGTACTAATCCAGATACTGATTCTCCACTTTGACAGTAGTTCCGACATGCGCGCCAAGATATCCGAGGGAAGACCTCACTCTTCGGTGCTGGCGGCGGCGACGTTAGTGTGCTTCCCAACGCGTAATACTCTTCCATTTTTCACGCTGTTGAAGCAGGCTTGGTCGGATCGTACTTCGGTCGCGAGAACGCCACCGCCAGCTAGGAGAGTGAGTATCATGGTCAGCATGAGGTAGTGCGAGACATTCATCTGTGTGTCCTGTTTGGTCGACAATGGGGAAATTTCAAAGGGAATATACGTTGCGCTGTTGGCCGCCAATGGTTGGCACCTATCGTACCGTAGGAGTTTTACGGTCTCCCAAACCAATGAACGATGATGAGCTGTGCCGTGCTGATTGCCCGGAATATTCGAGCAGGAGCTTGCGATGGGATCTCGGACAAAAGTATACTGAATACAGGATACGCCCAGGTACATGCACTGTATGTACGTGTACGGCTTGTGCTTAATCTGTAAAACGTGCTCAGAGGAACATAATTCGGACCGGAAGATAATAGGAACAGCAAACCCCCTCCCCGCAAGGATTTTCCTTGTCTGAGTGGATATCCACTTAGGTGACCCTGCGACCGACAATCGCTGTTTCAACTTCAAACTTATGTGAGCGAAAGACTAACGATTGACGTGGCTTTTTTCCCACCTCGAAGTCCGCAGAGAGCCTCCCTCAGAGAAATAGGCGATATAGTGTACTCCGCCAACATGTTTGTGAATTTTACCATACACTAACTAACTTTAAGTGCTGTTTGCATACGTGCTGGGCTGTTTGAACAATGCCATAGCCTCTAAATCAGCTACAAATTCGATGCAGGAGGCCCCTTCACTCATCGAAATTCGTCTGAATGGAGGGCACTGCACACAGCCACCTGAGGTATTGCAACGAAACTGGTAAAAACAACGAGTTCACACAAGTTTTCGTTGCCAGAGAGAGCTTCAGGGTCAATTCGATTAACCTCACCAACATGTTCGTAGATTTTGCTATACACTAACAAACCGTTTGCAAATACCAGCTTTTGCTATACATGCTCATGTTATGTGAACATTATCAATCGTGGAGCCCCGTTGAATCCGTCAAAGTTCTCTTTCAGGGTTAATTTCAAGAAGCTGCTACGACCAGTGAAACTGTGATAACGATGTCCATAAGACGATCGACTCCAGCCGAAGGGGGATTTTGTCGCTTGGTGGTTCAAGCCAGGCGGCTACATCGCTGCAGCGGAAAGAGTGACAAAAAATCGCTCAACTAATGCGAAGAAAGTGGCATGCAGCTCAGCTGTAGATTGAACTATCGCGTTTAAATTTGAAGGCATAGCTACTGCCCCGTACCTCGAATAGCTTAAGCGAGTCTCCTGCTCTTTGCCGCGTTGCTTCGAACAATAAGTAATGCATGCACCTGTAGAGCATGTTGGAGGCGAAATCCCAAAGGTATTTTGTTGTACTTTGTTCGCAATCGCATACATTTAGTAAATTTATTCTACTGTTGCATATTTAATTCAAATTAACATTGTTGTTGACTTCATTTATAGTATTCCATGAAAATGTTCATTGAGTGGATGTTAAGGAGGAGGAGCGATACTGTGACCGACAGTTACGACGCTACATTCCGCCAGTCAAAGCAGAAACCTAGCTGTTAAACGCACTTGATTGCCTGGAAACTGGATTTGCTCCCCGTCGACCGTACCGTCGCGGCTGTGCGCGCCAACCAAGACGTACTTGTAGTCAGGATAGTTCTTAATACACGACACCAAAGTGAGAATATAGGAGGGAGCGTCAAGTTCCCCATCGCAGTAACTACCACCTCCACTGGTGTCGCGGATCCATACAGTATACGTTTTTGTACCTCTTGGAACCTCCGTGCCGCCAGTGATGAGGACACGCTCGGTTTTGTCGGCGTGCGCACGACTAGAGACAGAACTAAGTGCGAGCAGCGCGGTAGCGAGAAGAGATGCGTTCATGCCCATTGCGGGGTGGCTTGAAAACCCGGAAATGGCTAGAACCGCAGAGCTTGCGAGCGAGGTACAGTAAGTGCTGTGCGCTGTTTGCGCCAACGCGTGGTGTTTGCAAACCGATCTGGCAAGCTAATTGTTGTCGCTCGATACTCTCAGGTTGAACCAGCCTGGCTGAGAGTTATGCCATGGTTTACGAAAGATAATGACATACTTGAATGTGAGGCAGCACAACAGCTTCCTTGTATCAGTTTATATGACTTGGTACCTCTAGCTATATTTAGGTATAAAGTGTATTAGTTAATAAAGGGACTCCGACAACCAGTCGTGCTGGTTGCCGGCGTTTGGTCGGGAAGTGAGCACTTCTCAATCTCCCCACCAGCCCCCATCAGCTCTTCCTCCTCCCCCCCTCCTCCTCCTCCTCCTCAAGTTTGATTCACTGGTAGCAATTGTTGGTCAAGACTCGACGACCATGGCCCCCACGACACGCAACGGGCCCCAAGACGCAAGTCCCGTGGAGGGAGGAGACCAGGCTGCGCTGGAAGCCCAGCTCGCGGAGCTGCGTGCTGAACTCGCCACCCTACGAGCCAACCGTCAAGTCCAGCCGGCGAGAACAGCCGAGACCAAGCCTCGTGTGCCAAGCGGCCTGCCCAAGTTCAAGGGCAAGACGTGCGCCAGTGGCTCTTCCAAGTGGAGACGCTGTGCCGCATTCACAGCCACGACGCGTCTGACAGCAACACGACGCTCCCATCGATCGCAGGCACTGCGATGGAAGACCCCGCATCCGGGTGGTTCCTGTTCTGGGCGTCAAGGACGCCGGCGGAGGAGCAGACGTGGGCACGGTTCACGGTTGACGCTCTCGCGCACTTTGAAGCCTCCAACTACCAAGCGGGGCTGCGCCAGAAGCTTCGTCAGCTACGCCAAGTCGACGATATCGAGAACTACAACGGCAAGTACTCGGCGCTGATCTTCCGCGTCGAAAACATGAGCGAGGTGGACCAAGTCAGCTACTACTGCGACGGACTCAAGCGTGCGACTCAAGCTTACGTTAAGCTGCAGAACGCGACAACGCTAAGTGAGGCGATGGACCAAGCCGTCAAGTACGAGATGTCCCACTTCGGGGGTGAACGCAACGTCAGCCGTGAGAAGCCCGAGCGTGAACAACGTTTCCGTGGAAAACCAAGAGTGAAGCCTACGCAATACAAGAAACCATTCAGCAAGCGTTCGTTCAAGCCTGGTCACTACGCACTCGCGGAGCAAAACAAGGAAGGACCCGTGTGCTACCACTGCGAGAAGCCCGGTCACTTCGAGCGCGATTGCAAGAAGCTGAAGAGCGAACAGGGAAACGACCAGCCACGTCGGTAGAAGAGTCACACAAGTCAAAATTGATGACGCTCTGCATTCCATCAATATCAAAGCCAAATAAAGCACTGATGATGGTAGCATAGTAACCAGGAATACCAGAGTTCCTTCCTCATCAGATTATACGTAGTCCTCAGAACTAATTCAGGGACGACTTAACATAGCACTTCAGTAATATGTTGGTCGGGTGAATTGAGAATTGGTGCTACAGTAGGGCTCTGCCTTGCTCATGAAGATTACAAGCCAATATGGCAGGTATTTTCTCAACAACCGATGATTATAAGGCTAATTGGCATTGTTAAAGTGAAAAAAAAAAAACGCTTTTGTTTTGTTTACCAATTGCCTTTATTAGCCACTTTACCGCTATCCTAATGCTATCTGACAGACGTGCTCAGTCCGAAGCAAAAGCGGAAGTGAGGACACCATCCTCACTTCCGATCCGCTGCTTCCGTTCCTCATCGCACAAATCCTGCCTCTGTATCAAAAGAGAGGAGGCAGTCTCCCTAACCCTAATGGCTCCATACCAGCCATTAGCGTAGTACCGTAGACTACATCGACACCTGCCTTCGTATACTTAAACGGAATATACCTAATCTTATTATCTCTTACCCTGTGCTTGCGTACCCATCCCGGGAAGCCCAGTCGGTTTCCGAACCGCACCTAGCATTCCGCGGGGCTGGCACAGCACCGCTCAACAGGCATTATGCATGGTGGGCGCATTGACACTGTAGCAGTATGCAGTACCGTACCTGACCTCATATTTTTCAACAGCACTAACTTTTCATTCCCAGTTTTTTTTCATTTCATGGTCGCTCCTCGACCCATATTTCTGCGATAATGGCATTTCCTCCCATTTCCGCGCTAATCGGACTTGGCTGCGCTCCTGATCGTGTAGCACGCTGAACAACCAAGCGTGGCCTCATCGTTGGTGGTAACAAGTGGCACAAAGAGACATACCGTAGGGATTCGTAGTACCCGACGGGGCTACAGCTTCTACTAATCCCTCCATCGTACATCCTCACAACGGCAGTGTGTACTACTATTTCCTTGTCTACAAGTACGTCTCGGTTGGTACGCACTATCGCAACGGTAGCCTTGACGGTGAACGGATCTTGATCGCGAAGGCATGGAGTGGACCCACCCAGATTACAATGCCACTGAAGGCGTGTAAGATTACGCGCTGTTGAAACTGATAAAAGGGTAGCAACTTCTTGGCGGTGAACCTCCCCGCTGTCGACGACTCCGACATCAAGGCGGGTATGCGGTCGACTGCTATGGGTTGGGGTTACTCAAGCGCATGGATTTGGAAGTCCGAGATGGAGGAATGTTTTACAGATTTCGACCGGAAATGCTCTCCAATATGTGCTGGCCGTACTACCGACAAAAGTACATGCGGCGACAGGGGTGCTCCGCTGGTCGAGGAGAATCCGAATGGAGACTCGGACGACATTCTTGTGGGTGTGTTCAGCTGGGAAATTCATGCAACAACGAGGTGGTGCCATCCAGTTTCTGCCGCGTGTTGACTGCGACAGAGTGGGTTAGCTCTGTGGCCAAGAACTACACGTAGATACTGGCACGTCTTGCTATCACGCAAAAACACTATTTTTTTAGCCTCAGTAAGAAATAGTGTACTGCTTTTAGTGGCAGTAAATAGATCCGACGTTTCTGATATTTCGAATCGCTACCGCCATTTTATTTTTTACATTAGGTTTCTATACCAAGCTGCAGTAAAGAAAAGGATAAGCTTGGCGTGCAATTAATTGCATCCTTCCTACATAAATTATGTTTTTTTTGTAAGTCTGTCTAACCTATCAGAATGGGTTTATCGCTTGTTGGTGTGGTTGGGACTCCCAAGATCATGCACATGTAGATTAGGATAATTGCTTACGGGTGGGATGATTGGAGGATGGTATAGTGTGAGAAATAGGCACGATTTTCCCACAAGTAGACTGGCATCACGAACACCAGGAAGTTTATTGGGTTAGCTAGGTACGAGATCTCCCGATCTCGATTGCGAGCGTTAACACATAGTGCAGGCAGGGCACGTGCCCATTAGGACCAGAATTCAAAAGTGAGGCAGTTGAGATAAGGCGGCATCGGCGAACGGTCAGAAGTGGTCCCGATAACAGCTTCGCCAATCCTCGAAGTAAACGATAATCGAACACATCCAAATTAAGTTAGACGATAAGAAGTGAGAAAGCGGTGTGGAAGGATCGTTTTTAGCATGCATTTTCTAGGTATAACCTAGTACAATAGATTATACCTAAACCTACTTCAAGTATTACCTAGACACTATTAACGGCACGCGTGGCGCCCAGGTTTTACGCTTCAGGTATTATACAGGTATGCATACATGTATTGTCCAGGGGGAAGGTGTCTCGTTTTTCATTACCGTCATTTTTCTTTTAGCCTGACAGCCACCAATTCGGTGGAGCGGCATCAAGCCACGTGGCACTCATCGCGTCGTCCACGAAGAGCCGGAGGCTCCACAGCTATGGCGCGCACGCTCAAAATGGCACAAATCAAGGCCCAGATGGCCGAGCAAGCTCGTCAAGAGGAGGATGCCCGCCAGCAGGTAGCTTCTGCGCGTACAAAACCGCAGAAATCCGAAGCTTTGGCGCGTGCACGCGAGACTCGTGCAGGACTTGTTGGACTTCATGCGCCTGCTTCAACATCGCAAAGTGACGATGGTGATATAGAAGAGAAGGACACAGGGGAGGAAGACGCGGGGGAAGAGGACGTGGAGGAGGCGGAGGAGGAAGACGCGGAGGAAGAGGACGCGGAGGAAGGGGCCGTCGAAGAAGAGGACGCTGGGGAGGAAGACGTTGAGGGGGGAGACGCGGGGGAGGAAGACGAGGAGGAAGGCGCGGAGGGGGGAGGCGCAGAACGGGAGGAATTTGCGCCAGCCCCTTCAGCTTCAAAACATGGACGTAAACCTGGACGAAGACCTGGACGTGAACGTGGAAGGAGTGTTCGCGCTGGAGACAGGCAAGATAGGGAAGGACGTCGCCAGGGCAAGAATCGTTCAGTATCAGATGTGGAAGACAAAGACTTGGTGCACGTGCCTGTCTTTCAGGCTCAACACGACTCGTGGGCGTCCCTAGAAGTCAGCTTGCAGGATTACACGGAGAAAACGCGTCAGAAGATTGTGATCAAAGAAGTAATCAACAACGCCCGCCGTAACGCGGACCTCCGTAAACAGGCCCGCTACCAAGGCCACCCCACTTCAGAGATCCCTCTTGTTCCTACAGAATGGGAGCCGTTCCAGAGGAAGTATATTTTCACACACGGGTGGTCGGTGCGCGAAAGATCGACGGGAAAAAGAAGTTCACACAAGCTTTTCACCACGGAGTGTCCGTTTCAGATGCTTGCCCAAGTCAGCAAGCGACGTGATGGAACGTGGTGTATCATGATGAAGCGTGAAATCTACCATCACAACCATCCCGTCTTCGAAGATATCTACCTGTCTTATCCAGGTATACGCCAGGTTCCGGATGACCCGCCTCTGATGCCTGGGATTCAATTGCTCGTAGAGGCTGAGGCTGGAACGTCAAGCGTGTACAACTATATTCGCGAGAACTCAAATCATCGTGTCAAAATGGATGACGTGCGTAATCTTATCACAAGGATGCGCAAGCAAGGCAAGTTATGTACAACCGAACACGGTGAATACTGTGCTGACTATTGTTTGTGCGGTTTGAGTAGGTGTTCAGCTATCGGATGACGATGCAGTTGTTGAAATGATCGTGGATTTCAATTTAAAGTCCCCTCTAAATGTGTCGTTGGTTCACGAGAGTGCGCAAGGTGATACTGGTGTTATTTCATTCACAAGTGGTCACATGCGGGCAATGCTGGACAAGTTCGCTGAGGTGCGACAAATGGATTGTACGCACCAGACCAACCAGTGAGTTTCGTTACATGTACATGTTTTTTTCCATGTTTCGATCATTAATTGACCAGGTTTTGATTTGATTAGGTACAACTATCAACTACTCTCTATTGCTGCTATGGACCAGTATGACTGCGGACAACCTGTGCAATATTCGCTCATCGAGACAAATGGGGATTGGCATATGGGCAAGTGTTTGGATCACTTCAAGTGCGCAAGTGAGTACTGGAGCTTTGTCCGCATTGTCGTCGTTGACAAAGATCTGCGTGAAGTTGAAGTTATTCGCAAGAAGTTGCCAGAGGCCCGCGTATTGTATTGCCACTTTCATGTGATCAAATGGCTGCATGGCACAATTCGAAAGTCTAGCCGATACGGCGTCTATGAGCCTGAGATTTTGGGACAGATGAAGCACACCATCACGTATATGACTTACGCAAGAACTCAAGAAGACCGTCAACTGCATTGTGATGAATTTGAAAGTCTCGCTGGTAACAAAGGCCGCACGGAGCTGTGGGAGTACTTCGATAAAACTGGAATGCTTGTCGGGAGATGTGGGTGATGACGTATCGTGTGGATCTGCCTCACTTCGGCAAACACACAAACAACCAGGTAGAGAGCTTGTTTGGGAAAGTGAAATGATATCTCAACGGGCACCTCACGATGCGCGCAAGTTTGAAGTTGCTCTTAACCTACCAATGCCGAATGGAAGAAGGATACAAGGCTATGGTGGAGATGCCAGGTACATTGCGAGATGCGAATTATCCCGATGAGATAAATATTGTGCTGGGGATGACTACACGGTGGGTGGCTACCGCCGTCAAAACACAATTTGACATCGCAGCAGACCCTGATATTGCTGGGAACTTCGCATTCAAAGACAACGGAGCTACGATCATCACCGTACAACGAGGTGACCACGAGTACCTCCTGGAAAAGGATGGCTGGCTATGTGACTGCGAATTCACTCAGACAATGAAACTACCCTGCCGACATGTGATGGCATCCACGAAGTCTTGTGGCGACCCTCTCGTCATTCCGTTCTCTGCAATCTCTCCTCGATGAGTCCAGGTTTTGGCCATGTTTTGTCTATGTATTGTCCATGTATTTTTTATTCCCGGTTTTGACCAGGTTTCTGCCATGGTTGCGTATGTAGGTGGTTCGGACAAAGTCGACTATCTCCAGAGGAGTTGTCGGAGGTAGCGGAGCCGTTTGTGGCTAAGATATACAAAGCAGATCGACGCTTTGCCGGTCGTATGACTGAGGCAGAGAAATATCGCCGCGCACAGCAATCCTTTGGTCGAATTAGTGGTGAACTCACCCGGTTTGGAGATGACAATTTTGAAACTGCTATGCCTGAGCTGGATAAGTGGTGACACAATTTGCGAAAGGGGAAGGTTTTCCTGGAGTAGTCTGCATCTGGTAATAAAGACAATTCCGGTGGTGGTGGTAATGGCGAAGGGGGGGGGGGGATGCAAGCGCTGGTGATGGGACAGGTGGCGAGGCCGCACCTGGTGCAAGTAGCACCAAAGATGAAGCAAATGATGGGAAAGCGTCTGGCGATGAGCCACCTACCCAGCCAGCGGCTCCAACTACTCAGACGGCAAGAACCCGTGACAATTCTGCCTTCAACCCCAAGATTAAGCTCAGTGGTAGTACCAAGCGAGTCGGAAGGCCTCGTTTGAAACGCGCGGAGATGAAAGAAAAGGCAAGAATGCCCTAAAAGAGTACAACAACGGCACGAAACTGCGTGCTTTGTTGCGAGAAAACGACGTGTGTGACGTGGTCTCAACTTTTGTCGCTATTACGCCTGGTGTTAAGGAGGTCAGCTCGTTTCTAGCTGCATTTCAAGTGAAAGCAAATGGGGACAGGAAGCCGACGAAGTGGCGAATCGACAGCGAATATGTGCCTGATAGAATCCGATTTCGACTTCCCGAGTCGGTGATTGACACCGCTTTAGATGAGCTAAAAGCAGGACTAGCGAAAAAGGAGGAGATTGAGGTTGACAGTGATGGTGATAGCCCGAACGCTGTTCCATTTGTGGTCGCTATTGAAAAGGTCGGTCAATTCACGAGACAGCAGCTAGAAGCAATGAAATGGTTGTGGAAATTGCAAGCCAAGTGTCGAGATGCTGTCATTTGTTGCACATGGCTGAACCGCGAAGTGAAGGCTGTTGTGGACGACCCCGCTACTTCCACAGGAATATTTACTAAGATTTTGGAGACATGGCCGTTTACGCCACTACACGGTTTTGGCTTTGACCTATCATATGCTGATCTGTACTGTTTTCGAGGCTCTGCATGGCTAAATGACGATGCTACTCGAGCTTTCACAGTGTTTCTAACTGGTTACAAGAACAATTTGACGGTATCTATTCTCCCCAAATCAGAGAGTGGAGTTGGACAACAAACAAATAAGCCGAACACCATTCTCCCAGCAAAAACGTTGGATGAAATTACTCGAGGAGTTGACGAGCACCCATTTGTGCTACTACCAGTTAATTTTGGAGACGTACACTGGGGGTGTATCGTTGTAGATCGGGCCGCAAAGCAAGTGAAGACTTATGACAGCATGGGTGGCAAGCGGCACAGCAAGAGGCTGTCCGTGTTCTATGTCGCCAGGTCGCTGGCGTTCCCGTTCTCGTTCGCCGCGGGGCACGCCTCGGGATCACTCGCAGACTCGAGCGCTTTCTCGTACTCGCGAATAACGTCTGGAACATCGCGGAGGAGGTTGTCACGTATCATCTTCAGCAGGAAAACCGAACCAGCGTACCCGATACTTACGCGCAGCCGGGACTGCGTGGCCACCGGAGCGATGATCACGAGCGCGGCCTCGTGTGACAGGGGGATCTTCGTGAGCCACAATATGGTCGACGATCCAGCGGAGTTCGCCCGCCGAATCAACAATCGGCGGTGGTCCCTCACGGCGGTACTGCGCCCGGTTGGCCGGGCGTGGGCGAATTTGTTTATGCTGTGAATCGGTCGTGGGACGCTCAGGAAGATGCTGAGAGAGTGGTGGATCGCGCCTGGCGCGCTGAGCGCGTGGCGACCGAGATCCGGCAGTCCAATTGCGAGTTGCTGACGCTTCTGCGGAACTTGGAGGGTCGCATCTTCGGGCGGCTCAATCTGGGGCACGTCCGCGCGAGCGGGCGCCTGGTTCAGATTGCTCGATGGCTCGTGAGGCACGTCGGGCTGGGCGCCCGACGCACGTTCCGCCAAGGGTTCCTAGTGAATCGAACCCGGGATCTCGGCCAGCCGGTAATGCTTGAGGCGCCCGACGTAGAACGTTGGGTGGAGGCGCAACGAGGACGGGATGGCCAGCGTGTATGCATCGCCAATGGACTTCAAGATCTTGAAGGGGCCGATGAAGCGTGGTGAAAGTTTGTTTGCACCGAGGTTTGTCACGGCGGAGGGTCGGATACCTTCAGCAGACAGTAACACGCGAGCGCCCGTGTGAAATGAATCTTCGGTTTTCGCCCATGTTTGTCTGCGTTCTCTTTCTGCTTGTCCACTGTTGC
This sequence comes from Phytophthora cinnamomi, assembly GCF_018691715.1. Classification (NCBI taxonomy): domain Eukaryota; phylum Oomycota; class Peronosporomycetes; order Peronosporales; family Peronosporaceae; genus Phytophthora; species Phytophthora cinnamomi. Next base: position 1,120,431 of record NW_027150933.1, read on the forward strand.
TTGCAGCGCATCTCGCACAAACCGTGTGATAGCTTGCCGTTGTAGCACAAATTCCGAAACTGCTGCGTGATCAGCGGGGTTCGCCGAAGGCTTCGGCGCATAGTTGGTTATTGCGTCGTCTGATGGGTGCGCTGTCGAATGGCCAGCGGGGTCAATCAAAGTACGTTCCGTCCAGTCAGTGAGTAGAGTCGCCGCGTTGCGCGGTGCGGCGAGGGCTTTCTTCACTTGGGCGCGCGTCACAGCATTAGCGCTCGATGCACTCGAAGATGAGTGTCGCGTCACCGGCGTCACAGCCAGTGTTTGGCCCGCCGGCGTCTCTGTCGGCGGTAAGTCCACAGCGACAGCTCCACCCCCACCAAAAGTGGAGGTACGTGATCCCATTGGGAGGCCCAACGAAAGCATAGCGGGGACGCGCGGGTGCTACGCGGAGTTAATGAAGAATGGAGTCAGACCCGTCAACGAGTGCTCATCGTTGTTCAAGGCGAACTCGGTCAACGGCAAGAATGCACTCCAGCTCGGGAATGATGTCGCGTATCTCCGGAGCACGTCTTCAACGACGCGGTTGACACGCTCAGTCTGACCATCCGTCTCCGGATGTGCCGCGGTCGACATCTTCAGCTTTGTGCCAAGGCATTCAAAGAGCTTGGACCAGAACGTAGCGGTGAAGCGGGGGTCTCGATCGGAGGCGATCGATTCAGGCAACCCATGATGTCTAAACACCGCATGCAGGAAGAGCACCGCGGTTTCTTCCGCAGTGACGGTGTCGAACACTGGTGTGAGGTGGGCCATCTTACTGAACCGGTCCACGAACACGAGGACCCCGGTGCGCCCCTGCTCATCGGGAGGTAGTCCGAAGACAAAGTCCATCGACACCGAGCGCCACACCTCGGTGGGGATTGGGAGTGGGCGCAGTGGGGCCTGTGAGGACGGCGACGGCTTCACTCGCTGGCAGATTTCACAAGTGCGCACCCACTTGCGTACCCACTTGTACAAGTGTGGCCAGTAGAAATCTTGCGCCACCGGCGCGAAAGTCTTTTCGCGTCCCAAGTGACCTCCGACAGGTGCATCATGATACTCGTGGATGATCCGCGCACGAAGGTCTCCGTCATTCGGCACCACGATTCTCGGGGCATCGAATTGGTCGATGGCGTACATCAGTAGAAAGCCATCGAGACTATAACGCTCGATGTGACTGCGAATTGAGCGCGATAGAGTCTTCCGTGTCGCATCGCTGGGTGAGCGAAGGTGTGTCACGATGGCAGCATATTGTGCGTCGTATTCATACGCGATTGTGATCTCCTCTCGCAACGACATCGCAGGGGTGACGCTCGTCAGGTACAAGTTTGACGCCACACATGTCGAGCACGAGTATCGTCCTCATCGTCAGGTGTCTGACGCCCAAGTCGCTCGCGTGGATCGTAGTCAGGACGCTGAGACAACGCGTCGGCGAGGATGTTGTTCTTGCCGGGTTTGTAGTGTACCACGAAGTTATACCCAGAGAAGAATGACAGCCAACGAGCCATCCGCTGAGGTAGATGAGGCGATTTCATCGCTGTCCGCAGCGATGCGTGGTCGGTGTAAACCGCAAATGTCTGTTCCCCGAGCAGGTAAACCCTGAACTTGATCAGTGCGTAGCGCATGGCGAGGAGCACCTTGTCGTGCACTGGATAATTCCCCTCCGCCGGCTTCAACTGGAGGGATTAGTAGTTAACCACTCGCTCTCGGCCCTCCTCATCGAACTGCATTAGGCCATTAGGGCACACCCGATGGCGAAGTCGCTCGTGTCACAGACGACGTGGAATGGTTTCGACTCGTCCGCTAACATCAAGACGGGCGCGGACGGCCAGCTCTTCTAAACCGAATCGAAGGCGACCTGGTGTTCCTGTCGCCACGACCACGTAGTGTCTTTCTTCAGTAGCGACGACAATGGCTGGATCAGCTTGGCCTAGTCCTTCGTGTACTTGTGCAAGTAGTTTGCCATGCCCAGCCACTGACGCAGCTCGGTGGGATTCGCGGGAGTCGGTCACGGACATATTGACGCGACTTTCTCGGGGTCAGCACAGACGCCGTCCTTGCTCACATAGCAGCCTAACACCAGGATCTCCGGTGCGCAAAACACACATTTCTTTCAAGTTTGCGTAAAGCTTGTTGTCTCGCATCACCTGGAAGTTTTGCCGATGGTGTTTCAGGTGGACTTCCACGGCGCTGAGCTTGCCCTCAGCACCACTGTGTACGAAGATATCATCGAAGTAACTCGGTGCGAAGTCGCGAAGTGGACGCAACACGTGAGAGACCATGCGATTAAATGTCGCCGGCGCGTTCTTCAATCCTTGGGGCATTACCAACCACTCCCAGAGCATGCCGCTCAGCGTGCTCACTGCGGTGAGAGGAATATCGAACTCCCTCATCAGGATCTGGTAGAACCCATCGGTTAGGTCGATGGCACTGTAGATCGCGATACCCGCCATGGGGTCCAGCAACATGTCCTTCCGTGGGATTGGTGTCTGCGCGGGGATGGTGGCATCGCTCAACTTGTTGAACGCGTGGACAATGCGCCACCAGCCCGTGGCTTTCTTCGCGCAGAAGGTTGGACACGAGTGCGTCGAGATGCTCTCGCGCACATGTCCTGCCTTGCGGCGACTCTCGAAGAACTCGTCGATGGCTTTCACCTGATCCCGCGGAAGCGGCCACTGCCGAGTGACACCATACTTCTTTCCAGGCACGAGGCCGAACTCGCGGCGTACTCCGCGATCAGCCGGAAGCTCGGCGGGGATCTTGTCGGGAAAAATGTCCGCGAACTCGCGGGCCGTCTCGTACACCGGGTTGCCCGACTCTCGCAGTGCGTCCCAGGATTGCACCGCAAAGCGCTCCTCGCACGCCGACTTTGGTTCGGGATTCTTGGGTCGGGACAGCTCACCACCATCGACTTCGACGGTGTTGAACGCTTCCGCCGAACTCGACTCGGTGATTAGGCACGCCTGCTCGATCTCGCCGGCCTTCAAGGATCGCATGAAGTTCTTCCAGGACAGACCTGGGAGGTGCGTGATGTACTTCGCTTCGCGAGGCGGACTCGCGACTTCGATAACGCGCGATCGGTGTGGAGCTCCCTCCACGTATTCAAGAGCAGGCACCGACTCTGTCGGTGGAGTGGCCCCAACCAGAAGCTCCGGACGTGGCTTCAAGCAACGCTTCGACGTGTTCTTCTTCCTGTGCTTCGAGCGGGCGCTCGAAGAGGACGCGTCGGTTTCGCTAGCCGATGAACCACCCTCCTCTAGGTGTGGGAGGCCATGCTCGACCACACCGGAGGCACGTGGTTGTACCACGTGCTCGTTTGCGCCATCGGTTTGCGGGAGTAGCACGCGTCTAGCCACTCGCTCAGCTTGGGACGGGACCCCACGCTCGACCGTCGACTCATTGTGCGACGGGAACCCCTGCTCGACCGTCGTCGCGTTATGCGACGGGGACCCATGCTCCACCGCCGACTTGTAGCTCGGCGGGAACCCATGCTCGACCGCCTTCTCATCTTGCGGGAACTCACGCTCTACCGCTGCATTGTTCAGCGAGAACTCATGCTCGACCGCTGCGTTGTCCAGCGAGAACTCATGCTCGACCGCCGTGCTCTTGATTGTCTTGGGCTGTGGGAGCGCCCCGCGCTCGACCACCCCGCCTTCATCCTCGCGTTGACGTGAGGGAACTTTTCATCCACATCCAACAACACAGGACAAGCCATGCATAGAGGACCATCGCTCGCTCTGTGCACGACTCGCGTCGTGGTGGTCTTGTCGACAACGGTGACATGACGCCAGTCTCGTGGGGCTACCAAGAGGTGCGTGGACACTTCACGAACGTCGAAGCCGCGTCGACGCTTGACTGGCCGAGCTAGCCAGTCAATGTCTGGCTAATACCGTGCAAGCCACGGGACACCTAGGATGCAGTCGAACGCATAATTCATCTCGATGACGAGAAAGTCATCATTGCTGCGGAAGCCATCAAACGTATACGGCAGTGAGACCTCGCGCCGCGCAACACGGTGGGCCTTGCCATCCGCAAGCTTGACTTCCACCTCGCCCGGACCCGTCCGGTCGCGAACGCTCTCAGCGAAAAAAGTTATTGGTCGCTCGTGAGTCCAGGAGCACGCGCAGTGGGCGCCGGGCACCGGCGACATGAAGACTGACAATGATCAGTTTCGAGTCGCCACTTGTAGTGGAGGCATTGAATCGTGCGTACCGCACGGGAGGGGTAGAAGGTCCGGTTGCCACCGGAGGACCCGGGCCTTCATTTCAGCAAGTAGGGCACCCCGCACCTACTGACCCCGACCGTGTTTTGATTGAGCGACCAGGGTAGCATCGGTATCAACGTGCGCGAGAACAGGAGCTGGCGCGCGGCATTCCGCCTCGCGGTGACCAATCTTCTGGCAGCGGAAGCAAGTCAGGGTACGAGAGTTCCGTTCATTGCCCCCACTATGAGACGAGCGCCGTCGATCACCCGACGCTTGAATGGCGTCGATCTCCATTGGTTCGGGCGCTGAAACCCGAGAAGCGTCCGGCATGGCTCGGGCGTATGATGCCGCCATCACGTAGTCCTCGCGGAGCGCGAGAGCGAATGCCTCCTCCAGGTCAGAGGGTTCAGCGCGGGTTAGACAGTACCGCGTCATGCCCTCACGCATCCCGAAGACGAAGACGTGCACCTGCGACGCCGTGTCGATATGATGGGTGATGATGCCCGACGCCAGGTGCCGTGTCTTCTGGACGTAGTCGCGCATGGACATCTTGCCTTGCTTGAGGGCGAAGAATTCCGCACGAATACGCGACTCATCTTGTGGCGGCTCGAAGGCGAGCCGCAGATCACTCTGGAGGGCCTCGAGAGTGGGGAACGCGAGAGGATCCACGACGAGTTTGCCGAGAGCCCACTCCTTTGCCTTCCCGGATAATCGGGAGAGTAGGAAGTTGACCTTAGCCGTCGACGCCTCGATAATACGCGAGACGAACTAGCGGTTCAGTGGTAGTCGGTCGTTGTCCACGCCTGAATACGTGGACGTTTCCGGTTTCACGATATCGTTCTTGTATGAGCGTGATGGAGTTGACACCCTCCTATTCGCGTCGGCGAGCTCGCGTTCCATGAACTCTTGGGCGGCTTGGCGCTGTTGTTCCGGCATCGCTGAACTCAGCAGAGATGTGACGACAGCCTCTCCTGACACCGCTGCGAGGCGGTGGAGAGCTTCCCACTCAATGCGCGTGAGATGAGGGAAGGCACCATGCTCCAGGGCCACCCGTGAAGGTCCAGACGTGAGGACTTGGCTCATCTTGGTCTTGGTCGTTGGAAGGACTACGAAGTGCTACCAGCCAGGTGTGTGTGTGTGGCGAGACCAAGGCAAGTTTCGGCTGCCGGACTCGGCTAGGGCACCAGATTTCGTGGAACAAGGTACCAAGACAGCCAAGAAAGCAGCACCGACGGTACTACTCGGCTGGATGGGTACACTGTGCCAGTCCGCCGACCTCGCCGAGCTCGCAGGCTTCACGGGCGCAGTGCGGCCGACTGACTGGGAATCAAAAGCACCGGAGACCAAGGACGGGTGGCGCCACGCAAGGGGAAGACGCACGTATGGCGGGCCGAGTGCGGGGAGCGCTAGGAGACGCTCAGCCGAGTTCAAGGCAGCTTCCAGGCCCTGCGCTCGGTTAAACAGAGCCAACGGCCGCCCAGACGACGCGGGGCACGACCAGAAGGCGCACAAGAGGACCAAGCGTGAGCCCGTCGAGCCCAGCAGCACTCAGCCGAGTCGGCGAGACCTCCCCGTCGAGCTCGCCGACTTATCCGGACAACTTATCCGGCTCCGCCGAGTTCGAGGCGTTGTAGCGAGGGTGAAGGGTCCGTCGAGATCCAAAACCACTCCATTCACTTGATATTTGTATAGGATCTTAGGAATAGTGGAGGCGCCCTTTCAGGGCGCCAGGAGACTTAAGAACAAACAGAGCAGAATTTTCTAGGCCCACAACACGTGCACACTTTCCGGTAAGTCCCTGCACGGGGTGGGATTATGCCTGCCGTCGGTACCCGAGAGGCATAGCGTGTAGGGTACTCGACTGGCAGCGCCAAGAGATCAGGTCGGCCCGGGTTGGGTGCTCTCCAAGTGCGAAGGAAAAGTCTCGCTAAGTCAGCGAGCCGGTACGCCGGACAGCCCGGGTGCCGTTACTCTTCAAGTCGGGTTGCTTCTGCCCGGCGGCCTGTAAAAGCGCTAGCGCGCCACCGTCCATCCTTTGGTGGGCGGCACAGGAGTTTGTGAACGGAGTCCGCTAGCTCGGCGGATCTCCGGAAGAGTGGACCTTGGTTGGCAGGTGTCGGCGAGAGGCGAGACACCCGCTGTCCCGGTTGGGCCGAACCGCGAGGGGACAACCCCGCGTAGGTCAACAAGCACCGACCTAACCCGGCGATTGTTGTGGTTTGTGTTGAAGATCCACATCTACGGTATTTGTGTGTTCTGCAACACCACATATGCTCGTCACTGGCTTACACGCAGCGTGAGGACGGTTAGGTTCAGACTAGGAATTAAGAAGACCAAGTAGTCAGTCTCGGTGAAAAATCAACTCTGTTTTATTTTAAAGCCAGGGCGGCTGCCCCTGGTGTGTTGCGAACCACTCAAACACAGGTCAGCACCTAATTGGGTGAAATGGGGTCTGGCTCCCCCTATTTCAACCAATCATGCGATGCCGTATCAGCACACGCGAGCCGTGTGCTGACTCACCTACTTATGTAAATTCGACCTACCTACTTATGTAACTGGGGCCCATTACAGATCTCCGCACAATGACAGACCATCTTGGCAATAGCAATCATGTTTTCTACTCTATAGCCATTTCGGTCGCCACCTAAAGACGAAGCTTGGCTTTGGCCACTGTACACTCGTTATTTCGCAAGCAAAAACTGCGAAAGCTTAGTGGGGAGGTACGGTTACCGTTCGTAAGAGGTCGACCCACCAGCATCTCGACTAGAGATGCTCAGCTAGTCTTATTCTTATCACCGGACAATTTACTTTTTATTCACTTTATACAACAAGTTGTAGGCCCTGTAGACACCCACATTCGAGTCATAAAGCCATTTCTTCTTGTCCAGCTTAAGCATGTTGAAAACCGTGCGCGGATCTCGGTCGTCAGCCAACCACGACTTAACCTGCGCAGTCTGCAACCGCTTCGCGATGATTTCTGTCGTCGTCTTGTCCTTCGTCGCCACCTCGATCGCCTTGGACAAGTCCATGTCGTCGTATGACGACATCAACTTCTTGCTCATGTTCACTTCCTTGTCTGGTTGATAGTTGTTCATGCGATTGAAGTAGTAGAACCAAACGTTCAACGCCGGATTCTCAAACAGTTTCTCCACACTCCCATCGCCCACTTTCAGTATCGAGTAGACCACGTCCGTATAGAGTCCATTGCCTGCCCAGTCCGACAACTGATCGTCCAGCAACCGGTTGGCAAGTCGCCTCGTATCCCGACTTCGCCTCGATACTTCGATCATTTTCACCAAAGGTACGGTCTCGTAGTGCTTGGTTAGTGTTCCAAGCAAGGTCACCCCGTCGGGGCTCTTATTGTACGCCATCGTGAACCTGACTCACGTGGTCAGTTTTGGGCTGTTGAGAACTGTATCAATATTTTCATCCAGCTTGAGCTGCAAGAATACTTCGTCCGACGTCTTCCTCTCCTTTATCCACGCCATGATTTGCTTGCGGTCGCTGTACCATGCCTTGAATTTGGAGATATTCGTTGTGATCCATTCCTTAACCTTTGACACCGTTGACAGCCCAGGTTTTAGAGATTGCTCTTTCTTCTCCATCCTCTTCGATTCGCAACAACCTCTTTTCAGGAACGTCTTGGCCGAGCGAAGGCAGAGAAGCCGGGAAGTCGCGCACGGTCATCTTTGGCCCGAAATTGTCGAGGCAACATCAGCCACCGTAAAGAGAGCGATAACCACCAACGACAGAACAAGTAGCTGCATCGTCCTTGGGGCGCAGGATGCAAATCAAACTGGAGTAGGGGGGTTTCACACCAGATATTTAGGAATCATCACCAGCCAAACAGGATTCATCACCAGAGATTTCGGAAGGGACACTCACCAGCGATTTGAGGTAAAACCACCAGAGATCCGGGGAATATCACCAGCGCACAGTCGGAACCATTATCATTAGGCAGTAGCTCAAGCCTAGCTCTACGTACCCTCCATAAATAGCCTGTCGGGCTGTCGCTAACTGTAGTACGCAGCTGCCACGGTTCATTCCACTTCTTGCGAAGACGAATTGCAGGGTCAAAGGTTTTTCTGAGCATAATAACCACCGGGTGCGATAAGATCAACTACTGCACTGGTGCCGTTGCTGTTGCTACAATTCCCCCACGAACCACCACGCCACCACAAACAAGCACACCGCCTGCAGGCAGGCTGATTCATGCCAGGCAGCACCGAGAAACCCAGCTGATAGGCGCGGGTGGTGGTTGGCATGACTTTGCCGTGTCTTTCTCGTCAAAGCCAACGTTTCACAGCTGCAGCTCGTGGTTCGGAGTCGGAAACAGTCCGCATGCTCATACTTTTTCAGGAGGCGAAACGTCGCGGGTGCAGTGCCACGCGGCCGACGAACTTTATGTCGCGTGACCAACCAGCGTCGCCCAGGAACGCTGTACATGTATGTAGCATTACCTCTGAGTTCGAAAGCAACGTGGTGAGTCTCGTCCTGCTCGAGCTAGAGCACTAGTTCGATGCCAACGCTCGAGGCGGCGCTCGATGCTGCCTGTTAGACAATAACAGCGACAGCGAGTCATCTCCACGGGCCGAGCACGCGGCGCACAGTAACGCAATTTATTCATGGAAAAATACGTTTCGGCGTGAGGCGGAGTGACCTCCTTGGTGCTGGCCACGCAGAGATGGAAGCAACGACAACAATCAGCTGGGCGGCAAAAGCCACCTTGTTGATCCAGCGTATATTCTCAACTGAGCCGTTCTTCTCTTAGATTCTTCTCTTTCAACCTTTTTGTCTTACGCCTACTGCAGGTAGTATAGTGGGGATCAGTATAATCCTCAACAGCCCCACCTACGGATTCCCATTAACTTGCAGCTCCAAATCTTGCCCTCGGTAATAACCCCATTGCAGCCCTGTGTTTTTCAAATGCAGGCCGCGCTAATGGCTTGGTAACGCATCGGCCACGTTATCCACTCCTGATACTCGAAGCACATCGATTTCTTTCAAATCGATACGCTCACGTACAAAGTGGTGTCGCACATTAATGTGCTTGGTCCGAGAATGGAATACATGGTTGCTGGCAAGCTTCTTTGCGCTTTCGTTGTCCACAAAGATTTGTGCTGGTTGCTGTTGCTGCACTTGCAGCTCTTTCAGCATTTGGCGCAAGTGCACCACTTCCTGCACCAGTAGACTTAGAGTCATGTATTCCGCTTCCGTCGTGTGCAGTGCGACAGTCTTCTCAGTTTGGCTGCTCCACGAAATGATGCTCCCACAAAACTGAGCCACATATCCTGCAACAGACTTTCGGTCGTCAACTCGATTAGCGAAGTCAGCATCTGCATATGCTCGTAGGTGATCATCCAGCTTTTGATCTGACCACACTAATCCACCAAGCTGGATCCCCCAGTCCACTGTCTCTTTCAGGTAGCGCAAACCACGCTTGACAGCTCTCCAGTGCAATAAACCCGGGTTCTCCAGGAACTGGCTGCACTCTCTCACTACGTAGGCCAAGTCGGGTCGGGTACCAAGCATGAGGTACAACAAACTGCCGACCACTGCACGATATGGCTTCGATATCATTAATTGCCGTTCGTCATTTTCCGTGGGACTCATAGCGTTGCTCAACTTCAAATCTGCCGTGCTAGGCGTCTTGCAACCGTTGCAATTCTGCATATTGAAGCGCTTTAGAACGGACTCTGCATCCTTCCTCTGGCCAATGAGCATTGTCCTTTCTGCCCGGTTGCGGGTGATCTCCCAACCAAGAATATAATGTAGTTCTCCAAGATCCTGGAACATCTTCTTCATCTTGTTGATGAGCTCCATCGATGGAGCAAACAGAATCAAATCATCTACATAGAGAGGGATAAAGATCAACTGTCCATCAATTACTTTAACAGCCACGCAGGCCTCCGACTGAAGCATCGTGAAGCCCTGCTCCTCCAAGAACGACTTGAGCAGTTGAAACCACACCCGCGGTGCTTGTTTTAAGCCGTAAAGGCTTTTCTTCAATCGACACGCCCAGTCTTCTTTACCTTTCACTTTATAGCCTTCGGGCTGCTCCATATAGATCTCCACGTCTTTCGCTCCATTCAAGAAAGCAGTAGTAACATCCATCTGATGCACTTCATAATCCCAGACAGCAGCAAGTGTCAAAAGAATTCGCAGTGTCTCCAGCCTTACAACAGGCGAGTACACTTCTAGGTAGTCGATGCCATAAATCTGCATGAAGCCCTTGATTACGAGCCTCGATTTTAATCTCTCGATCTCTCCGTTCGCGAGATACTTAACGCGAAAGACCCAGCGATTCTGCAGCACTTTCATGTGGTTCTCATGAGGAACCAACTCCCAGGTATCATTCTTCATCAATGAATCATACTCATCATCGGCTGCACGTTTCCAGTGCATGGAGTGTTCACTTTCGATAGCCTCACCAAACGTATCTGGTTCTGTGAGTTCATCAGTAGCCATGCAGCAATAACCCTCCCACCATGCCAGGATTAACTCGTTAACCATAGCACGCTGCAACTCAGCTCGTGCTTTCCTCCATCCAGCAGGTAACAAGTTCACATCATCACCTGGATTTGTGTTTTCGTAGGCAATGTAGACATAGTCACCGAACCACGTTGGCGGCTTACTCATCCGATCACTCCGTGTCACTGGAGGGTTCTTAGGATGAGTACCATTCGGGGCTTTGTACTCGCGTAACGCTGTACAAGCGGACGTTGGCAGACGTTCCGGACTTGCAACATCACTCGGCACTTGCCTTTCCGAATCCCGCTCAGTAGCCGATGATTTGCTTCCTTCAACTTCGTGACTCTCAGGTAGTGACTCCATCTCGTCAGTAGCCGGTGGCTTGCGTCGCCTACCGCTATGGTTTCTTTTACGCCCTCGAGTTCAATTTCCTGGCACACACTCACTTTGCAGGTGGTCTGCCTCATGTCCATTGACACATTCCTCATTTCGTTCTGCCACCGTGCTAGAACGACCATGTTCAGGCGTCGCAGAGCGCACTCTACGTTCTTCATCTCGTTCTGCCACCATGCTAGAACGACCGCTTTCAGATGCCGCAAATCGCACTCTCTTTGGCCGAGGTTCTTCGGCATCACTACTGGGATTTCGTTTGTTGGCCCCACTGGCCTCACCTGCCCGGACAACTCGTTCGACTGCCCCACCTGGACGGTCATCACGTTGAATGTCATCAGCCCCACCAGACCGATAATCACCTCCATCGCTGGAGTCGCTGGCCCCACCAGGCCAACAATCTTCTCCATTGCTGTAACTGTCCTCATCATTTGTTCCCACATGCATTTCATTCAGCATCGGCTCAATATCATCCTCCGCTGAGCTATCAACTCCAAAATATTCGGTCGTAGAGGCCGAACTCGGCGGTGAAGCTGCGTTTGTGCACAATCGACCAGCTTTATTTTCATAGAACACAACAGTATGACTGTAAAAGGCCTTGTTGGTCTTGCTCTCGAGCAAGCGATAGCCTCGCTTCTCTCGCGAATACCCAACGAAGACCGCCTCCCGTGCCTTCGCCTGCATCTTCCGTCGTTCAACCTTGTCTACATACGACAGGACAGTGCAGCCGAACGTCCGCAACTTCTCGTACGCAGGAGTCTGGCGGTGCCATACAGCGTAGGGAACCTCCATGCCTCGCACAGAGCTGGGCATAATATTCACGTAGTGTGCAGCTGTAATCGCTGCCTCAGCCCACATCGATTCTGGCAGGTCGAAGTGAACGATCATGCATCGCATTCGCTCTGTAATGGTGCGGACCATTCTCTCCGCGACACCATTTTGCTCCGGAGTATGCTTGATACTGCTGTCAAACGCCATGCCATTCTTCGACTCGCATACACTTTGCAGCTTCTTGAACTCCTTGGCATTGCCTGATCTCAATGCTTTCATTCGAACGTGCTGCTGCGTCTTGACACGCTCATAGTACTCCTCAAACTTTTGGTACACTTCCGAACGATGCTCGAGTAGATATACTGTGACATATCGGCTCGCATCATCTACAAACACGGCAAAGTACCGTTTACCCCCGTAAGACCGCTCTGCATACGATCCCCAAGCGTCCACGTGAACTTTTTCACCTATCAACCACTCACGAGTATGTGAACGAGGTTTCTTCATACTTTTCCTCGTTAATTTTCCTTTCACACAGGTCTCGCAATTGAAACCGATCGGGATACGCAAATTCACATGCGGCAACGGCCACTGATCGTGGCTGAACAGTGCATTGAATGCATCTTTACCAGGGTGCCCCAATCTCGCATGCCACCTCTCCAAACTACTCACTTGGATTGGTTGCGCCACCATGGCTACCTCTTGTGGTCTCTCCAACTTCAGGCGATATAGATTAGTATCATCAACTTGAGCGGTAGTCGCACCAGAGTGTAGGATAACATCTGCGCGATCAGTCTCATCAAAGTGCTCCTTCACACGATCACGTTCAGACAGAGATTGGTTCAATTGCCGTCGCACTGAGTAGAGATTGCACTGAAGCTCAGGAGCATAGCATACTCCCCGCAATGTCAGCGAGCACCTCCCACCAGAGGTCTTTATCTCTTTGACTACAGTGCCAACACTCAGCAAATTATTTCCCCCAACTCGAGCTCGGGCACTTAACGGCGTGAAGTCCACAAAATCAGTCAGCTGGTTCGAGATATGACTCGATGCCCCCGAGGCCAGGTACCAGTTATCATGGGCTTTGTCTGCGACCGCCTTTTTTATTTTCATCACTTGAAGAATAACGTACGCGCTATCATCACTTTCATTAGCGTAGTTACCCTTTTCCACAACCTTAGCACTCTTTTCGCCACTCAACTTAACGCGCTTCTGTGCTTGTGTACCGCTACGATCTTCGGCTGGAGGTCACTTACCTAGAAAAGGGAAAATCAAGCACATGTTGTGCTGCGGCATGACAATGAAAACAGCCGCCACTCTGTTTCTGTCCACTGTTTGCTTGGCCACGTCCACTACCGCGACCTCCACCTTGTTTGCCGCGACCACCAAAACCACGACCTGATCCTCCACCTTGGTTGCCGCCATGACCACCACTACGACCGCGACCTCGTCCACGGCCGCGTCCTCCACCACTCCACCAGCAAAGAACGCTTTTTCGTCACTTTCATTGTCCTTGGTGCCTTCTGCTTTACGACCTTGGCGATGGTCGAAAGCCATCTCCAATGCGAGTTCAAGTTGTTCATAGTTGGGCAGATCGTCAGGATTTTGAGGCTTGTGGCTGGCAAGAAATGTTTGTACAACATGGTCGTATTCTCGCGGCAGCGATCCAGTAAGTAGAGCAGGTTTCACGTATTCATCGACGGGACGCCCGACAGCAGCAATAATTTCCATTAGCCGCCGCATTTCACTCAAGTGATCGGGTACGTTACCGTTGGAGGTGAGGCGGAGACGACTGAGCTTGGCTCTCTCCTCAGCGTACTTCAAGTACGTCTTGCCCACAAATCTCTTTTTCAGGCGCTCCATGACTCGAAATGGGGTGGGTTCATACTTCACAGTCTTCATTATGTTATTTGTCATGGCATCGTAGATGATTTTCTTCGCGTGGGGCATCTCACTCGTCCACGTCGCGTGCGCCTCCTCCTCCTTGCTCTCGTCCGGTTCGGGCAGGTCCTCTTTGCAGTACTTCCACAGCTTCTTCCTCTCCAGCTTGAGCTTCACTCGCTCGTGCCAGACTTCGTAGTCTTTGCCGTCAAACGGTGGAATCGTCCTCTTCTCTTCACGTGCTTCCTTGGATACCTTCTTCTGCTCCTCCCTGATGTCTTAGTTGTTGTGCTTCCCTCGCGTGAGCCTTGGGGTCATAACCTGAAGCGGAGTGACCTCCTTGGTGCTGGCCACGCAGAGATGGAACCAACGACAACAATCAGCTGGGCGGCAAAAGCCACCTTGTTGGTCCAGCGTATATTCTCAACTGAGCCGTTCTTCTCTTAGATTCTTCTCTTTCAACCTTTTTGTCTTACGCCTACTGCAGGTAGTATAGCGGGGATCAGTATAATCCTCAACATTTCCACTACATTGGGGGTTCAACAACGTTTCATTAATGAGAGCTTATGCAATGACCATCAGCTCAGTCCGATAAGGGACGAGGAGAGGCGGGTCTTCGTTGCTTGCTTGTTGGTCTGAAGACAAAGTGAGGGAAAACGCCACGGGTCCAACGGTTGGTCTGCGGTGTAGTCACCCCTAATGTACCGGTATGCACCGGTTTACCGGAAGCACTATTCTGAAGTGGAAAACACAATTCCCTGGCTCTGCCATGGAATACAACTTTCCACTACATTGGGGGTTCAACAACGTTTCATTAATGGGAGCTTATGCAATGACTATCAGCTCAGTCCGATAAGGAACGAGGAGAGCGGTGCCCCCAAATGGTCATGCAGTCAGCCCCACTAATGCGACGTCGAATCACCCCGTGGACCTGCTACCGTGCTTGCCGCCAGGGTAACCACCGACTCCTTGCAGAGTCTAGTGTAGGTTTTGAACGCATCCGAGACCCAACGGCCGTGAAACTGGATTGTGAGGGCGTCCGTGCCAGATCGGTACATGTGAGTTGCCCCGCCGGACCGAAGAGAATGCGAACTGAAACATCGCGGATCTTGACCTGTGCTTGTAGCCGATTGCTTGATAGCTTCTGCCACGTCGGCCGTTGAAATGCAGGCCGGCTTTCCGCGGCGGTCCAGGTACACTGCGGCCGGTATGTCGGTGGGCAGGTTTTTACGGACTCGGAGCAGGATCAGGGCACCAAACACTGGACACAGGAATGGGTGCCCAGAACGCGACAGCATGCGTGTCGTGGAGGAGCCGCCTTGATTGGTCTTGGAACCGATCAAGCGTATACACACCGATTGTGCCTTCGAAAGCGTCAATGTTGGCCGACCGTCCACGTCTAGAACTGCGATGTCTTGAGCTCGAATGGCAAACCACTCGAAGGAACCTCCGGCAATTGCTACGATTTCCGATCGCCTCAGGAGGAAGAAGAACGCCAAGCACATGACCCCCCATAGGGCTTGCTCAAATGGTTCAGTCATCGTGCGGCTGCGAAAGCACGCTTCAAGAAGCCCGATCGATACTGGTGCTTTTCGGCGCGGTGGTGAGTCGAGGCGGCTGATTCCTTTGAGCAGCATACGGATGTGCGGGTGTGAAATTGGGAAGTCATTACCGGATGCCGCAAAGAAGTGGCGAATACCGAGGAGAACCGCCATTATCGAGTCGCTGCGAATGGGCCCCCCGGATCCGAAGCCGTACTGGAAGCAGTGAAGAATAAAATCCGAGATGTGCTGTACTTGGACAGCGAGAGGCATGCCCGCAAGCGAGGGGGCTATAGCATGGTGGGACGTCCAGGTCGTCCACTTGGTCAGCGCTCGCCTGTATTGATCGAACGTGGAGTCAGCAACGGAGTGCGCTCGGAGATACGCAGCCAAATGTCGTTCAGACCGTGAATATCCACCGTCGGTGATACCTGCGACCAGCCGGGAGTTAGTGATGAAAATTTGGCCGCATACGATGGGTTAGCGGCGATGCGGGAGCCAGCGTCTGCGCGTTTGTTGTCGGTCCCGGCCACGTGAGATGCTGAAAACCGAAGCTGGAACGAAGTTTCCCACCAGCTTAGGAGCCGGATAATCGCTTGGGCGCGTGGGTTTCGCGAGGCGAGTTTGTTTTGCCAAGCGACGACAGAGGTGTTATCGATACGAAACAGGACGTGGCAAGGGCGTCCGTTGCGAGGAACCCCGCAGCCCCAACGACGTCCCCACGCGTGGACCGCGAAAGCGCAAGAAAGTAATCCGCGAAAGTTGATATCGAACCCGTTCGGCGCTCCATCCTTGAATGCTGCGATCAGCTCACGTTCGCTGCCCGTGAACTGGTAAGTGAGAGCCATCTGCGAGGAGACGTCCAACGCGCAGAGCCCGTAATCTGACGCGTCCATTTCAACTTCAATATCCGGTGCCGGGAGAGAGTTGAAGTATTCCAACTACACACCGTTCAACAGGGGTGTGTGGAGCACACGCCACCACCACAGCAAATCCTGTCGCATGTCAGGTGTAACCGCGACACGCTGAAAACGATGTAGATGACTTTCGCGCTGGCGTAGGCGCTGGAGAAACGGCCGTGCACCACGGATGCATGTTGCCACATGCCGAAGTCTACCCATCAGCGACCGATAGGCCTGCCTTGAGAGCGACGAAGCGGAGAAAGCGTCCGCCACAATTTTTCGTGCCTTGAGTATCTTCTCTGGTGGCATAGACACCGCTTCCGCCACAAAGTCGAATACGAGGCCCAGTACGCGTTGTCGTGTGTTCCAATCGGTGAACTTCTTAGCGTTAATAGCGTCAGCACCCAGGACCGCTACCATGGCATACCTTAGCGACCGATTCGCGTCATCAGAGGATGTTCCAATGTCCGCAGCCACGTTGATGTGGTCATCAACCCAGTGATAATTGAAGAAACCATCCGGGAACGTGTCAGTGGTGTGAGAACCGTGCACGTAAGCGACGGCACCACCAGTAATTTCGTAAAACCCCGGGGACCCGGTCCAGCCAAATGGCGCTGCGAGCTCGATCACGATGACATCGTCCTCCTCGATGTGCCCGGTGAAAAGATACACGCTGTTGCTGTGGATGCTGATGTTTCGAAAAGCAGAGGCTACGTCACCAGCCATCACACAGACACGAGCATTCGGGTGGGCGCGCTTGGACTTCAGTATCTCGGTTGCCACCGCGTCGCAAGGTGTATACTCCGGCTTAACGATGCTGTCCTGGTCCATACAGTCGTTGATGGAGGTGCCTTCGGGGCACGACAGATCGTGAATCGTTCGACCTGTAACATTGGTGTCCTCGCCACCCTTGTCGACCACTCCGAAGGGGCTGATGATTATCTCGGGCCATTGCTTGAGGAGGTCCCGATCGAGCACCAGGCATCGCCCTGCGTCCTGCTCCGTGCGGATGTTCTTGCGGAGCACATTGAGACGGTCTCTCGCCGACCCGTGGTTTGGTGGCCGTTGTACCGGCCGCGGAGGCGTCTTACTTAACCGGACTTCAACACCGATATTCTGGAGCGCTTCCAAATGTTCGTAGCCCCTGCACAATTCGTTCAGCACAGCTGGCACCAAGCTTTTGTTTGGTCCGTGGTCGTTAACCGTCTGCCCGCGCACCATTTCGACAAAAGTTGGAAGGGAGGAGCCCGACCGCCGTGCATACTCCGATAGTGCCTTCCGCAGCGGAGTATCAAGAAGAAACTCGGGCCCTGCTACTCCCGGTCGCGACAGCGGGTAGTTGTCCGGAGGCAGCGTAACGCCCAATTTCGCCATAGCCTGAGCCAGAGTAGCTCTGCGAGTAACGCGCAATAGATTGCTTCTTTCACGAGCGTTCGAGTGCATCGCTGCTGCGGCCTTGACGCTAATGACCGGGCGCAGGTGGCTTGGTCACGGTGCAGTTCCAGTACGCAACCGGTCTTCTTCTTCGGTGGGGAACTTGACGTCGCGGCTCGAAGACTGATACACCGATCCCGGCGACGTGACTGTCCGTGATACTGATTCTGTAGCAGAGTTCAGCTCGCTTTCATGAAGTGATACACACGAAACATCTTGCAATGTAGTCAGAGCTGACGCTCTACGCATATGCTTAATTGAATGTACCGACTGTATGACCGGTACTGGCTGTATGGCCGTGGGTGACTGTATGGTCAACCCGGACTGTATAGTCTGAGGTGTGGGTGGCTGTATGGCTAACCCGGTCCGTAAGGTCAAAATACCCGTCTGGGCGGTGCCGGTGCCGGTGCCGGTACAGTCCTCCTGACTCCCAGGTAGACACGGTGTTTTGGCGTCGGGCGGGGCTGAGCGATTAGGAAAACAGACCCTCTCGCGGAAAATTTCCCGCTCGCGCACTTGATCGACGTAGGAAGTAGCGAGGCCGACGGGCTAAAGTCGCTTGAGAAGTTCGCGTTTTAGCCGTCCTCCAGCGTCGTCATCTCCGACGATTCCTTGAAGTGCATGATCGTGAGGCCGCGCGACCCGAGACGTCCGCTGAAGATCGCCATCAGGACCGCCGGCGTCGCTCGGAACTTGGTCGACTCGAGCTCCCGCAACCACAACACAATCGACATCGCAGACAGTGGCTTACCTGTCTCCGTGCCAAAGGCACGGAACATACGACTCGCGGTCAGCAGGTGGGCTTGCGGAGGATTGTAGTCGCCCTTGGCCTTCTTCGCTTCGTCCGGGAAGCTTGCCGTCGTGAGGTAGTTCACCTCCGCTGGCGGCATCTCGCCCTTGCTGTTCGGGGCAGTGGGAGCCGCCGGACTTGCATGCATGGCTGGGGCGGGAACCACTGGTAACTGGCCAACACCCTGCCGGGCTACCAGCGCACGGAGCCGTTCGATCTCGGCTTGCAGGGCTTGCACTTGAGCGGGAACAGCATGGTCCTCCTGGCCTACGACTCCCTGGGTGGTTGCACTGGCCTGAGCCGCGGGGTCCTCGGTCGCGGCGCTCTCTTCGACTGCGGTACCGGGCGAAAACGATGCCAAGAACTCGTGTAGGTCGAACCCGCCGCCGCACCTCGACGTAGCCGCCGGACGCTTCGCGACCGCCACCGCCTTGGCTTGCTTGGTCTTCGCCGAAGTCACCGTCTTCTTCGGCCTCTTCGCAGGTGGAGCCGGCGGCTTGTCCTCCTGGTAGGAGTCGGAGTCGCGGCCACTGTCACCCGTGGGCTTCCTTGGTGTCCCCGCGGTCGATGCCACCGTGGCGCGCTTCGACACCTTCTTCTTGCCCGTGCGGGCGTCGACCACAGCTCCACCAGAAGCCGGCTTCGATGTCGCCCGCTTGCTCGTACGTAGCGGGGCGGGCTCGGACGTGCGCCTCGCAGGCGCCGTCGTCCACGGCTCGTCCGCACCCGTGACGTCCACGACGTCAGGAGGAGCGACGCCAGCAGCAGCCGCAGGGAGCTTGCTATCCGATGGAGCCGTCACGGCCCTGGATGACGGGGAGCTGGGGGTGGCTTGGTCGGTGGTCCCGCGGGTGATCATGGCATAGCTGGGTAAAGTAACTCCCTTCTTCGTTGCTTGCTTATTGGTCTGAAGACAAAGTGAGGGAAAGCGCCACGCGTCCAACGGTTGGTCTGCGGTGTAGTCACCCCTAATGTACCGGTATGCACCGGTATACCGGAAGCACAATTCTGAAGTGGAAAACACAATTCCCTGTCTCTGCCATGGAATACAGCGTTTCAAAACAAGCTCCTCCGCGCTGTCATCTCCTATCTTTAGCATATTGAACACGACATCTGTGGTGAACCCGTTGTTTTAGGCGCACCTCGTCGACTGGGTTCCAGCGCGTCAGTGAGATTATAAAAAAAAACCGGTTTCGGGTTGGCCTCGCTGTTTCTAGCATCTTCGCCAAGAGCAACGGACCGTAGGTTTTAGCGAGCATGCCACGCAAAACCATTCCTTCTCCTGTTTGACCTTCGAGAGAATATGAATAGTGGCCACCCTCTTCATTAATCTCCTTCGTTTTCGTGTAGTCTCGTAGAGTAGTCATTCCTTGAATTACCGCTGGACGAGCGATGCGAAAACGGGAAATTAGATACAGGTAACGTCGAATCTGCCGTCGGTGGTGCTGTTGTCAGAGCTTTTTTACTAAATATGGGGCGAGGATAACAAAAACTAAGAAGCAACTGGAGTGCGTCATGTAGACATGCAATAGATTGACTCGAGCGGTTATCACCACTAGAACTTGGAGACGTTTGTCGTAGAAGACAAAACGTTTTCCTTTGCTTAAAACACAGTTATGCGCTGTTTGCCAGTCGCTATTGTTGTTGTTCAGCACTTGCAATTTGGTCACAGCCCCACGCGCGCCAACAGGGCAGATTAGGCATTCGCAACCTTCACGTAGTTGGGAGAGAAGGTGATCATAATTCAGCTTGGCGGCGTGCGACCACCGCTAGTGCCGAAGCTGGCTCGCATTCCACCACCACACGTCAACAAAACTGCGGATGGTCTCGTTAATCGCTCCACCGGTATGGAGTTCCCGTCCATTTGCTTGAACGGCGCACTCCACAACGCGCGGTGGAGTATCCTGGAAATGGATACTGCTATTTCCGGGAGCAATAGGATTCAAGAACGCGCTGTCTGCGATCAAGGTCAGCATGAGATCAATCATCTACATGCGATCGTGCTCTTCGATGCTTAAGATAGATATAAGTAGTGCTAGCGAGGCGGAGGAACTGATCGCCCACTCCGGGTTTTCCTCCGCGCCGTTAATATCGACTCCAACTACAGCACACCGTCTCTAGCCTGTCAGATGACCTCCCTTCCTGCTGTGGGCGACCTTGCCTTTGTTGGCCCCAGTCACATCTCAGAATTCAACCATTTTCAATATGTTGAAGTCGTTGGTGTTCATGATTCGACAGTAACAGTGATGCTGGTTGGACCAGATGTGGATGATGAGGAAGAACCTGAGAAGCTGTTTTCGATCTCACAGGAAAAGCTGGTCCACCGTTGTGTATCAACCAACGAGCGGGAACTGTGACCTGGTTCATATTTGGCGCACCCAGTTGCCTTCGCTCGGGCGTCTTCCGACGGAGTTCAAGAATGGTCCTACGGTGTGGTATCGGGGTACGATGTCACCGAGCAGTCGGCTACTCTCCATATTGTTTGCGTTAGTGACTCGGTCAGGCTCTCTCTCAGTTCCACGACTCCTGTCATCAAGACGGACGTACTTAACTACGCTCTCCAAACAGGAACCGCAGTTTATACTGCTGCTGTTACTCCGACTGAGCTTGTCGAGCAACAGAACAAAAATATTACTTCCTGCAGTCGCCGCCGCTCAGTTTTACCTAAGGAGGTCACCGATTCACTCACGGTCCCATTCAATGGTGACGAGATTATTCCACTCATTCGACCAGCATCACTGCAACTAGTCCGGGTCCGCCGTCAGCATATCGTTAATTACAAAACGGCTGCTCGCACCAAGCGCCCTGATGATCTGTATGTCGACCAAGCAGCTGTGCAGGTAGCACGCGGAAAAAAAATCACGTGTTCGTGCTTCAACAACAAAGGTAGCTGGAGTAGACTCAGATGCACTCGACATCGCCAACAGTGACAACGATAGTGCTGCATCAATGCTCTCGGGCTCTTCAGACGAAGAAAATGTGCGAGAAGTGCAGCATATGCGCCGACCGCTTACTAAGCGACGGCGCGTGGAGCTTTCCGATGTTATCATGCTTGCACAAGTTTGCAAAAATATTCTACAACAAGGATACACGAAAGTTCATTGGTGTGGCCCGAGATTTCGTGATTTCTTATGCCAACACAGCCTCGGACGACTCGGGCGTGGCTCGCCTTCTCACACACTGGACCAACACAAAATTTAGCAAGTTCAGGAATCGGTTGGTTACCAAAAGTCTTCGTTCAGCGCTTCGGGTCAAGAAACAATTCAAGCGTAACGACGAGGAGTTAGTGGCGTTGAAGGAGGCCCTCCCTTCTTGGAAAACCGCGGCTTCGGCTGCTGTCTCACAGCGCAGCAGCAGCGGTGAGACCAGTTCGCGGCTAACCAAGCAGGCCGACCATCGCCACTCAACCAAATCGAAAATCCCACCCAGTGTTATATCATCGCTGCCAAAGAGCCCCGATGGTCGACGACTTTGCATGCGGTATGTTTCCAAAGTTGGGTGCAATAACTCAGACTGTGCTCGTGGACACTTCAAGCCCGCCTCCTTGACGGACGAAACTAAAGCAGTCATCACGCAACGCTGGCGCGGCCTCGCGGATGAATTTAAGGACTTATGAAGAAACCCGTACCAGGCAGACTGTGGTATCGGGAAATGAAGCCGAAGCCAAAACCCAAAGGCGGGACGAGGGACGAAGAAGACTCGAGGCCCCGGCGCTAACTGGCAAGTCACAACCCATCGCCAGTCATTGGACTAAACTCCCTGATCGCTGATTGGCCTAAATAGGCCGGTGACGATGACTCGTCGACGGTCCCAAGTGAAGCGCGGGCGGTTGCAGCTCGCTAAGTACGGTGCGAACCTATTGGCAAGATCCGAACCTATGAGTCGTCGGCGCCTGTCACGAGTCGTCGGTGGCGTTTCAGCGGCCGTTTGAGTCGTCGGTAACGCCGCCACGTCGCAGAGAAAGCGCCGAAGAATCGTGAGTTACAACTGGCGGTCCAAAAACGGACGCGTCTATACTTGATATTTGTATTGATCGATAGGAAACTTAAGAGAAGACAAGATAAGCCTTCGGGCAACAATAACAGAACAGCTTTTCCTCCCAACCACGCAAGGGCGACACCGGTGCCTGCAGTGAACGACCTGCGGCTCAAGGTAAACCTGGTAGGTAGGATTATGACTGTTGCGGCGAGGCCGATGAAACCTTGATCGCCCAGGGGTGTTTGTATAGCGTAGCCCAGGAAAATACTGGGAGTTAACAGAAGAAGAATAAAACCCAGAGTGCTGCAAAGCAAACCCTGAATTTCACCCTCCCTTGTTTGGCGTGAGTACCTTGCGTAATCCCTGTCGGCTCGTTTATCTTCGACGGAACGGCACTTCACCGGAGTTGTAAATGTAGCCTTTGAAGAAGCGCTGAGGTGCACGTCTAATCCAGAACGCGTCCTCGATGCTGAAGGCAACCCAGAATTTCAGATCACCCGAACCCAGAATATCACGAATTCAGGATCCAGGATGTCACTTCCACTCTGGGTGAGGCTTGGAACTCAGAAGGCACCTTACCCAAGTGCTCTCTAGCCCGATAACCAACAAATACAGAGTATACAACACTACAACTACCCGTCACTTATTCTTTTGGACCCTCGGATGGTGGGTCACTCACACACTAGGCTCACTCGAGTCTGAAATCCAGGCGCCTAGCTCGCCTGAATACTCGCCAATACGCGCACCACCCTCAATTAAGAGGGAAATTACAATCCCTATCAGTTAACCTTCCCGTCACACGCAGCAGTCAATACAATATCCTGGAGGCGACTACTTAGCACTCCAGAACACAATCGGGAACATGAAATGGGCTACCACGAGCACAGCAAGTGACCCAACTAGGATATGAAATAGATGGATCACCCCAGGAAGCACAAGGCGTCTCTGGTCACCACCTAACTGGACTTAGAGTAGGTGGAGCTCACACAGACGACTCGTCCTTGTAGTCGATGTGCCCTTAATGTCCCGCGGTCGTAGTCTCGGGTCCTCCGGATTTCCGTCGACAGGCTTGGCCGAAGTCACTTGCGCGTTACAGGGAAAATTGAACTCTGTTTTGGTTATCGACTACACTATCACTTCTCTCTTCTGCACTCTTCTTCGGGCAAATGTCTTCGGTTCGCTATGCTTCGGTCCGAATATCTTGGCTTCAGTATACCTTGGGTACAGAGGTCCTGACTAGTGACGACTTGGTCGTCGCACCTTCGTCGTGGGTTAACAAATGACTTGGTTTCACCATGCAGCGAGTCCGTTGTCTTGGTTACAGTATAGTGTGAGCACTCTCCTTCTTCTCTTCGAAAAAGTCGAGTCGACAGGTCTTAGTGGATTCTCGACTGTTCTTCAAGCCACACGTCACTTGATTGCAAACTGGCCTCAAACTGGCTCCAAACTTGCTTTGCATTCACACTCAGGATTCCACTTGGTATCTTGGGTGATTCTTGGAATCTTGGCGTAACTTGGTGATTCTTGGATGTCGGCTTCGGAGATACTTGGTTTTAGTATAGGGCGTCTGGATTCACGGTCCAATCCCAGGATTCCATCTTGAAATCCTGGGGCACTTGTCTTCACACAAGTGAATCTTGGGTTTCCGTGGTGCACTCTGGGTGCAAACTCTTCTTCATCACAGACTAGCGTGTATCTCCACAAACATCAACTTGTACGGCTTCCAGCGCGTGATCATGGTGGTAGTGAGTGTTTCTTGGTACTTGATCCATCTTGTCGCTCTGGACCACAGCAAGACGAGGTGTACTCTGGGATACGTTCTCCAGAGACACTTTCTGCCAGCCTTTAGGCACTCGTCGTAAGGGAAAGTCCGATGGCTGGACTGAATGCACTTGTTGAATCCTGGGTGTGCACGCCCAGGATTTCACACTTCCAGCAGGTTGGGCCCATCTGCGGTCAGGCGCAGGATTCCTTCCACAAGAACACGCCCCATCCCTGTCGCCACTCATGTCACACGGGTACGGCCGTGCCGCATCCTCTCTCTCCACCAATCACAACTCAATATAGACTCCAAGTCAAACCAGTGACGGTTCGTCGTCCGTGAAAATCTGGGGTCGCTATGTGTCACTGTCGGTGGGCACATCTACTAGTGTAGCGTGTGTTCATCCCTGCCAGGGCCAAGAGTTAGTGGCCGGTGTATTGGTAACGACGAGTCGTCGCCAGGAACTGGAGGAGCGAGAGCGCACTCCATTTATTTCTTCCCGCCGAAGTATAGCTCCGGCACCCTCGTATCACGCCGTAAAAGGCCGGGACCCTTCCTTCTGAGGGCCTGCGAGGTATATTTTGTGTGTGAGAGCGTGCTGGCCTTTGCTCGTGGCTAGTGACGCTGAGTCTTCCGTCGGTCGACTAGCGGAAGCTCGGTACACAGGGGAAACATCAACCCGGTGCAAGGGAAAGTTCCTGGCCTTCAGGTTCTAACCCTAACAAGCCCATTGAGTTTTCGGTGACTTGGTGGGTGTTGTTGGTGGGGAAAGTGTGCCAATATGTAATTTAGCGCGTGTTCCTACACGACAACTGGTGCCGCGACCCGGGATTGGTGTGACCTTCTGTGTTTCGTGCTACAGGAGGTCGATCGACTTTACGAGCAACCAAGAAGAAGAACAAGAACAAGAAAAAGAAAAAGAAGAAAAAAAGACGAAGAAAGAAGAAAATGGCGAAAGGGTCACGTTCAGCGGTACCAGCAACTCCAATGAAGACTGGCGGAACGTGGGGCGACGACTCGACTGCGGCCCTGATCACGCCGCACCTCGACCCGATTGCTGAGCGGACCGTCAGCTTCGACGACTCGATGACTGGATCCGACGCCAAGGACGAAGAAATGGATGAAGACTACGACGATTACCTGGAGGAGAAGGCGCCTGCGCCAGCGGTGGTGACACCCGAGACTCCGGAAGATGCAGTGCTGTCTGCGGGCCGCAGTGCGGGCACGCGTTCGTTGTCACGAAACCTCGCGGTTCAGCTAGACGATGACACGCGCTCCGTGACGCGCAACCTCGCGGATGAATTGGATGATGTGGATGGCCCAGGGCCAGCGTATGACGACTTGGAAGACTTTGAAGACGCCGCCGACGACTCGAGGTCACCGGTCCTGACGACTCAAGTGACCGAGCGAACCTCCGGTAACCGGCCGCCACTCAACGGTGACACGCCGGCGGCCAACATGGTTCTCGGTCGACTTTACGAAGAAATGAAGAAGAGCGACTGGGGTGAGCTATTCGAGCCAACGCTGACTCGCCAAGCGGTTTGGGCCGATTTGTGTCACGAGTTGGCTCGCCCAGTGAGTTCCATAACAATCGAACAAGTGGTGAAGGAAACCGAACGATTTCTGAAAGCATTGGGGCTTCGGCCTCTGGAGTACCCTTCGCCGTCGACTCTGGAGTGCTGGCTGCCGGCCGAGGCGGGCGCGGAGCTCTGGAAATGGAAGAAGCGACTCCGCACAGCCTTCGGCGTGAACTCGTTCACTCTGGACGACTCGCGGAAGACTCGTGCGACTCGCGAAGTGGTCGACCCGGCTAGCGTACCGCTGCCGACGACTCCGAAGAGGGCAATCCGCGAAAACCCCGGCCGAAAACCCACCGGAGGGGTGCTTAGCGCGTCAGGGGAGCGATCCCCGTACTTTCAAGACTCCCACATGGTGACTCCACCAACTACGGGCTACTCAGACCGCGCTGGACGCACCACCGATGACTCAAAATCGGCCAGGGGCACGAAAAACAGCTCAGGACGGAGCAGGATCCGCCGCAGCGGGCCCACGGACGACTCGTCGGACGAAGAAGCGGACTTTACCGGCGATGGAGGAACGCAGATGGGCGAATACCTGGGCCAAATCCGTGAGGTGACCGAATCCGAGTTGCTTAAGGCGACTCCGAGGATCGAGGTGGCAACGCATCGCCCACTGGGGCAGATCAAAGCATTCTCGGGCACCAGGAACAAGAGCGAGAACTCGATGCAATGGCTTCGCGCCTTTGTCTACGAGATGATAGGAACGCGAGGATCGCCCAACGAATGGTGCATGCCTTTCGAGCTGAGTCTTCGGGACGGCGCTCTACATTGGTACCGACAACTGCCCAAGAAGACCAAGCGGACGTGGAGCCTCTTAAGCGAAGCTTTCATCAAATACTATTGCTCCCAGTTCAGCCAGTCAGCGGAGACTCGCTACTACTCAGCCAAGCGCGAAGACAAGGAACATGTTTGCGACTACCTAAACCGGCTCAATGGCTATGCCAGGAACGCCGGAATTCGGTTTGAGAGCAACGGCCGCAAAGCACGCGGCCACGTCAAGCGGTTCCTCGAGACTTGCGGCGACCGAGGACTCGAACGGCGCCTGTGCCACCTGCGCATCTCAGACATACATGAGTTGGAAGAGATGATCCAAGAGATACTGAAGATTGACGAGCGCAGTTCGGCCCGCGAGTCGTCGCTGCCTCACGCTCGAGCTCGGGATGCCTCCCGACGACGTGATGACAGACGTCTCGATGACTCGCGCCGCCACGAGCGCTCGGAGGACGCTCGCCGACGTGATGACCGCCGCCGCGACGACTCGCGGGATGCTTACAACTGTCGCGAACGACGCGAACGAGATTATAAGCGTCGTCGCGACGACTCACGCAATATGCCTCGCGTGAGCCTAGCTGAAGCATCTGTCGCCGACATCGTCGCCGAACTTCATGGACGGGACACGCGGGACACGCGGAGCGAGCTACAGCAACAACGCCACAAATATGATGGCGACAGCAACAGCGAAGATGGAAGTGAACACGGCAGCGACGACTCACAACGTTTCGACGAAGACTGGGGTGATAGCTATTCGTCATATGGAAGCGACGACTACCTTGCGGCAGCCAATGACAACAAACGACGAGTCGCCGCTGAAGGCACGTACACCCGGTCCGCCAACCGACAACCCTGGGGTGACTCAGCGGGACACAGCCAAGGCCGGGATAATCGGCTCCAGAACCGCGGTTACCGCGACGAGAAACCTTGTCAGTATGGGCCGTGCGCAGCCTGCGGGGGCCTCTATCACTCGGCGCACTACTGCCGACGCCGGTGCAAGCTGTGCAAACAAGTGCACGACTCAGGAAAATGTGAAGTGTTCCAAGAAATCACCAAGATCATCAAGTCCAAGGTGGACAAGAAAGACCTCACACCCGAGCTCCAAGAACTCCTGGTTTCGGACCATTTAAACTAGGCTGCCCGCCAACTACGACTGGGTTGGTCCCAATCGGGCTGCCACAGTTAGCCGAGCCCGCAATTGAAGCCGAGTGCATCTTTGCATTTGTGGGCGAGTGCGAATGGACGAAGACTGAGCAAGACAACGACATGAAAACGACGGAATTGGAAAAGGAGAGAGGCGATTGCCTCGGTGAAGGTGTATGGTGTGAAGAAGACGATAACGAAGAGGTGGGAGATACCGCCGAAGACTGGCTAACAAGCGCAATACAAGAAGACTCGCGCCGACGACTCGTTCCAGAAGTGCGACTCTTAGCTGGAGAACGGATGGGATGGTGGTCGGCGCAGAAATTTGACAAGCGCGTAAGGATGCGGACACTGGTGAACGGAGCCGTGAACGACTCGCGCACGAGGATATTGCTGGACACTGGAGCAAACGTCAGTGTCATCTCGGAGAAACTTGCCAAGCGACTGAAGTTCCGCGAAGTAGTGGGCATGGACGTTGTATAGATGTACAAGGGATCACCAAGGGGAAGATGATGACGACTCGCCGAGCGAAGGTGAAAGTCACGCTTGGAAGGGAACGCGTTTATGTTTTTGAAGTCTGGATAATGGATCACTGCGCCGGGGTAGAAGTGGTGCTTGGCACCGACTTTATGATCCCGGCCGGTATCCGACTGGACCTCCTAAACGCGACGGCCAAGCTTCCCGACGAAGTAATGATCCCGCTGATCAAGACTCAAACCATGATGGACGAGGCCGAAGGAAGCCACGTCGCGTACGGTCCGACGGAACCGATGCAAATACCGGGCCACGAATGGGACGAGTTCAAACTACAGCGGCGACAACCCGAGCCGACGACTCACGTGACTAGGATTCGCCGAACTGAGACGTTCATCCCGACTGTCACCAGGTTCTACAAGGGACGTCCGGTCAAGATTCGACTTACCAACGCCACAGATAGGCTGGCGAGTTGTCCGGTGCACTTCCCGGTGATAGTCTGGGTTCCGATCGGGTCGCTGCCGAAGCCTGAAGGCTACGTGTGGCTAGATTCCGCAAAGTACAAGGAGTGGCAGGTACTCGCATACGCTGCCGCACGAGACAAGACACTACTCAAGTGGGAAGCTGAACTCTACCAACAATGGTTGGCCAAGCAGCCTCCAGCGGTGGAACAAGTGAGTTGCCCGACACCCAAAAGTATCCTGCAGCGACCTGACGAAGACTCGGCCGAGGAACTACCCGTCAACAGTGAACGTGACAGTGCCGACGACTCGTCGGTGACGGATGACTCAGAATGGATAGCGGAAGAACATCACCGACGACTCGACGCTACAGCCGGCGACTCGACGGGGGTGACGACGACTGACGATGAAGCCATGAATCCAGAAGCAGCTGGATCAGGACTGGAGACTGCTGAGTCGACGGTGCGCCGCGGCGAAGACCAAGGACTAGATTGCAGTCCGAAGAGGCATCCACCGATGACTCAGACTGCACCCAGACGAGAAGCCGGAGACATCTCAACGACTCTCGACCAGACGTTCATAGCAGTAATGCGTGTACTGGCCACGGGAGGTACCGTCGACAGAAGCGACGAGACGACTGAGCACCCGGCGGCGGACATCGAACTGGAGGACTACGCGCATGAATTAGCATTCCTCCCCGATTTATCGGAAATGGCGCCGACAACACTCGACTACTCGGCGGCGAACGTCAAGAATCCCGATTTGTCAGCAGACCAGCAAGGGGAGCTAATCGAAGTACTCCGACGCCATGAAAGTATCGTGATTGCAAGCGGGAATGCACTCCTACCGCCAGCATATGGCGTTGTCTGCGACATAGATGTGCAGGGGCACGCGCCGATCAAACAGCGGGCCCGACGGATCCCATTCAAGCATCTCAAGAAATTGTACGAACTCCTCAACGGCCAGCTCAAGGCAGGGCTCATCGCGTTCTCGGACAGCCCGTGGGCCTCGCCAATCGTCATTGTCCTCAAGAAGAATGGCCAAGACATCCGCCTCTACATCGACTACAAGATGGTCAACGCGGTAACGGCAATCCTGGAGTACGCCATGCCGCTCGTCGACGTCTTGCTCACAGACTAGGAGACTTATCTTTGGTTCTGCTCGCTCGACGCGGCCAGCGGATTCTGGGCCATCCTGATGACGCTACGTGTGCGCAAGATTTCGGCATTTGTGTGTCCTCTGGGGCACTTCGAGTGGCTACAAATGCCTTTCGGCCTCAAAAATGCGCCGATGATCTACCAACGGATGATAGACAACGCGTTGTGGGGATTTGTGCAACCGAAGGGCGGCTGGAACGCCTTTGCAGCGAAAATGAAGGCCTCCGAAGACTCGGCAGAACACTGCCGACGACTCGAGTCGTCACCTCGCCTACCAGGCACTACAGCGACGACTCAAACCAAGTTTGCAGCCGCCCGCGATGACTCGAAGACGGCTGAACCCATTATTAAACTCATTAACAGCCCAGAAGCCGATATGTTTACGACCAACGAAGCCGACGAGTCGTCGCTGGTGCCTGTGTTCGACCGGCGATCCTTCGTGGACGATATCTGTTTCGGTGGCGAAGACTTCGACAGTTGTTTGGCGACGCTGGATCGGCTCCTCAGTCGTTTTGAAGAGTGCCGGATCAGCGTCAGCTTTACCAAGAGTATTTTCGTGCAAGGACGCGTTGACTTCCTGTCCCATGAAGTGTCAAAAGGCGGCATTCGGCCCGACCCGAAGAAGCTGGACGCGATCACTAAGCTGTCCTTCCCACGAAAGAAGAAGGGAATGCAGTCTTTCCTAGGTGCGCTGAATTACTACAGCCGCTTCATCCAAGACTTCGCTGTCTACGGCGCGGCGCTGTACCAGCTGAAGGAAGACGATTTCGCGCCGGAGGGTGACCTCACATGAATGCATATACCGACGATTCGGAGCGCCATCACTCATCCGCCATGACCGCGACCCAAGGTTCATGAGCGAAGTGTTCCAAGCGTTTGCAGAAATGATGCAGTCAAGGTCCCGAGCAACGCTGAGTTACCGGCAGCAAGCCAACGGACAGCAAGATCGGTCAGTCAAAACTGTAATGCAATCCGTCAAGGTATACGCCGAAGACCCGCTCCAACAAGACTGGGACGAGATCGTGGAGCGCTTAGTCTTTGCCATCAACAACTCACAAGACACGACTCGAAAGGAAACACCATTCTACTTGGTGCACGGGTGGGATGCCCAGTCAGCGCTGAAAGCCATGTCATCCTCGCTCCGACACGGCACGCCGAAACAGTCAGATGCACTGGCGTGGCGCCGCGAGGTCAACAGACAACAACAGATTGCTATGAAGATGGCCGGGGAATACCACGCCACCGAGAAGACTCGCAGAGCCCGGGAACACAACGCCAAACTCAGCAGGAAAGGGAAGACGATACTGGCGAAGACTCGGGATCACGAGTCGTCGGCGGCAGCACAAGACCAACCGTCTACGGGACAAGACACCCCCGTCCCAAGTCACCTGTCGCTCAAACCAAGTACGCATGTGCCACCGACGACTCGCGAGTCGTCGGCGAGTGCCCCAAACCAACCGTTTGTGGGACAGGGGGGACATGTCTCTCGGGACAGGGTGGATCCACCGAAGCCTGACGGAATTGATCCGATTGCAGGCCGAAAATCAATGCTGCCGGTCCGGTTTGATGTCGGCAGCAGGGTCTGGTTGTACATGGAGAGAGTCAAGCCCGGCCTTACCAAGAAACTGGCACACCGGTGGCATGGACCCTTCCGGATCAAAAAGAAGATCGAAGACTATGCCTTCGAACTCGAGTTACCGGGCCGCAGTGGATACCGATTTTATCCAGTCGTCCATATCTCCCGACTGAAGCTGGTTGATGAGTTTGGAGATCGACCGAAGACTCGTCTCGCGCCCGGACTTGTCGACGACACGCGACTAGACTTTAACGAGGAGCTGCTCCCTGAAGATAGTTGGGAGCCAGATCACGTGGCAGGAGAATATGAAGTCGAAGCCATCCTCGACGACCGTGTGCCGTTGTCCACGGGAACTGAAAGGGCAGTACGCGAGTTTAGAGTCAAATGGGTCGGCTACGATGAACCAACGTGGGAGCCAGCAGCTAACCTTTCTTGCGGAGGGCCCCTCTATGATTACCTGCGGCGAAAACGAAGCGAACAGCGCCTGCAGATGGTTAAAGTCGCTGACGAAGGCTAGGTGGCTATGAGTCACCGCAATGATGACCTGTACTTGGGGCAACGCAGCCCAAGACCACAGACGAAAGCAGCTACTGCGGCATTACCTTTTGCATTTGAAAAATTAAAACGCTATCAAGACGGGCAGCTAACTCAACTACAACTCAGAAGCGGGATTGAAATGAAAGCCAAATGGATAGAAGACGCTGCCGACGACTCGCTTGAACCTGACTTCAACTCAATCAGGATCGGAGGCAACAGCTGCCCTAGCCAAGACACCAAGCAGACTCGAGTCGTCGGAGCCACCACCAGCTACCGAAGCTTGTCCTCCCGGATAAGACGCAGCAGTCGGCGAAGACTCGGACACAGCAGGAGCACGAGCATCACCAAACTCGGCAACCCATTCTGAGCTCAATTCACCCGGCTGCAGCGACGAACTTGGAACAACTCGACGACCAACATCGGTGCGCGAAGCACCAGTCTGGACAAAGAGCGGAGCCGACGGGTTGCATGGGGCGAACGTGGTGTTGTAGGGGTGCTGCTCCGGCACATCGATCCAGCCGTTCCGCCAAGGCTCCGCAGCATCCAGGGCCGCGACCTCGCTCAACCAATCGACAGTCTTGGGCTCCCAAGGCAAGTATTCCAGAGAATACCCGGGCATGGTCGGCTCGAGCATGAAGTCGGGCTTCACCTCCGAAAAACCTGGATCTTGGCTGCTGCCCCACTTCCAGATGTACGGGACCACCTTGGCGCGGAGACGGTCGCTGCGTTTGTTGCGCTCGACCACGTACCTCGACCAAGCAGCTTTCAAAGCATCCAAGTCCTTCCTCGTCCGAGTCTTCCGCGCGGCAGTCCAGTCCATCATGTCCAAGTCAGCGGCAACTGCGAAGAAGGTAGTCTCCACTGCCTTCGGAAGGATCCAGTGATCACGCTCCCAAAGCGAGAAACCAAGGTCGACGTTGTCCGAGTCGCTGCTCCCACGAAAATTGCTCCAGTACCCCATCACTCGAGTCATCGGCAAAGCCCGCTGGGACACCTTGGAGTCGGGATCAAACTCTGAAGTGTCAAAAAGACACGCCTGAGACGGGAGTCGCCAGCGAAGCTTCTGCCACGGATGATCAGGGTTTTTGTAATCCGCGAATGCCGCGATGCCTTCAGGACTGGAAATAATTCGGAGATCCCGGGGCACCGGTGCAGGCAACCGAGCATTCAGCATCTGGGTCCAGCACTTGTGAGCCCCAGGACGCGTAAAAGGCGGCTCGATGTACGGCACAGCCCACTTGGCTACTTGCTTGGAAAATCGGACGAGGGGTAACTGGCCCCGCGCCGGCGACGGTACCACGGGAAGACGCCGGGGGCTGGAATCTGACCCAGGGGTTGACGACGAAGTGGCGACGACTCGGCTACTTCCGGAAGACGCAGACTGGCGTAGAACGGAAGAACGACGGGGTTGTCGACGGTGACTCGTGTGAGTCTTCGGTGGAACAGGAGGCGTTTTCTTAGGCTCCACACCAGCACCTGAGATAGCTCCCGACGACTCGGAACCTGGGAGCTCCAAGAGAGAAGAGGACTGAGGGACGCCCACCGATATCTCAATCACTGATCCAACGACCAAATTCTTCGGCTCCGAACCAGTGTCTGGAAACCATTCGAGAGAAGCGCCAGAATCAACGTGAACTTGCTCGGAAGGAGGAGAAATAGTGCTCGACGAGACAGCATCTTCATCCGATGACTCCACCACACGAGAAGGCTTGCGGGAAGGAACAACGGGTGAGCTGTCCGACGAGGACTTGGCAGCGGCCCCGGAAAAGACGGCGCGAGCGGGCGGACCAGTAGATCGCTGAGAACGAGACCATCGCCCCTTGGGTTTCCGCCTCGACTTGCCCGTGGACGACGAAGCCCCGGAGGCACTCGGGGCTTACACTGCCAACGCGGACAGAGACTCTGCAGCCGCAGGAACACTTCCGGAAGCCTCGATAACCTCCACCTCCATTTCCAAGTGCTCACCATCTTGAGAAGGAGTCCGAGAATCACCAGGAGCTGTCACCGAAGACTCACGGTTACCACCTCGACGAGAAGAAGACGTACGAGAGCCACAGACAGCAGAAACTGAGTCTTCGGCGGGGCGGCGAGGTCTCTTGCCTGGGCGACTGGCGGACGGACTGCGACGGAGTGACGAGGAACGAACCCGCTTTTGCGACGCCGGACGAGAAACAGAGCTTGACCGACCACGAACATGATGAGAACAGGTTTCCCTTTGCGAGGAACGCTTGCGTGAGCAACCAATCTGCGCAGCGCGTAAAGCCCGGTCCGCTTCGATATCGGCAGCACGAGTTCCCGGCGTTGTCTTGTTCGCCTCAGCCGACCGCTCCTCCGACGACAACTCAACATGAGAGTCCGACTCCAGGAAAGCAGCGTGGGCCAAGTCAACGGCAATGGCATCCTCGGTACGAGACGGATCCGCATTAGCCAGCATGTCCTTGAGGACCCGCCGAGTCTCGTGGCTAATGTCCAGCAGGTTCAACTCGCCAGTCGACAAACCTGTAAAGCATGAGTCATCGCCAGAATCAGAACACAAGCCAGCACATCCAGCAACACAACGACCAGTACGAACCTTCAGAGATCAGCACGAGGACGTCTGGATCCATGTCTTCAAACTTGACATGCGCCCGAAGAGTCCTGTTGGCGCGCGTGAGCCGCTTCACCTGCTCTTGAAGGTCTTCATTTCGGCGCTGGAGGCGAGTCGACGACGAGTCATCGCCGGCACTCAAGCGAGCCAGAAGATCGTGAAGACACTTGCTCTGTGCAGTCGACGACGCCACAGCAGCCTTGAACACCGTCTGCTCGCGAGTGAGCTGGAGAGCCATACGCTTGCACTCGTCGTCAGCAACTCTAACGCGGTTCTCCAAGCGGGCGGTCGTCTCGGTGTGCGCATCCACGGCTCCACGAAGACCCTCCATCTCCTGGAGGTAGTGAGCCTCCAGGACCCGCAGACGCTTGACCTCTTTCTTGGAGTGCTCGAGTTCCGCGCGCGCTTGCTTGAGGAACACCATGGTGATTTCGTGCTTGAACGACTCCTTCATCGCCGAGTTTTCGGCGGCAGCACGCGCAGCTTCAGCGGAGTGCAACTGGCCTCGCATCACGGCCAAGTCCAGGTTGATGTCATCGTGAACTCCCATGTTGGGCTGAGCCGCCGCCACCACGTCTTCCAGCGAGGAGCAGCGGCCAAGCGAGATCCCACGTGGCGATCCCCACGAATGTTGGGACCCTGGTGCAGGTTGACATTGAGACGACCGATGAGATCCAGCCGAGGACCCAACATCGCGATCACGCGCTCCGACGCCTCAGCACTGGCTTCCATGACGATTTGTTCTTGAGCTTCACGCGACACCGTGATCAGCGAGTCGTCGGTGGTGGAACGACTAGCCTCAGCGCTCGAAGTGGAGCACCGAGCAGCTAGCTGCGACGACTGGATCGCAACCGAGTCGCCGGCAGCACTACCAACGGGCACATCAACCAGATAAGTGTCTTGAATGACAAGAAACGAAGGCAATAACCGTGAAGGTAAGCGAGAGCAGCTCAAGATCAAGGTGCCAGTCAACGAGACGTACCGAAGGAGCAGCAGGAGGGGTGACCAGTGACGCGGACGACTCAGCGGAAGCCTCCAGCGAAGCTTGGCTCGGCGTATCGCCAACAGCGAGTGAGCTCAACTCTGGAGATGACAGGACAACCTGGGAAGCAGACGCACAAAGCCGCCAAGCATCAGCATCTCACGTGAAGCTGACAGGAAGCGAGAAGACGGCAGGAAACTCACCGTGGCCGAACTGGCCGTCGACTCAGCAGCGCTCTCATCCTCAGACACCGCCGACTGCGAGGGAGCAGGAGCAGCAGGCGAACCACCGGCACCAAGCGAGCTTCCTCGACCTGGCGAAGACTGACCAAGATACCAAGATCCGGGTTATAAGTGAAGACGGCGAGAGAACAAGAAGAAGACGGCTTACCTGGAGCGAAGACCGAGACACACCGAGAGCCCTGAGGGCCGAGTTCACGGCGGACTGGGCAGCGCGCGAAGAACCAACCATGGCACAGGAGCACCCCGACGCTCACCAGCTCGCGGTTCAAGTCGCGGTGGGGGCAGTTGTGGTATCGGGAAATGAAGCCGAAGCCGAAACCCAAAGGCGGGACGAGGGACGAAGAAGACTCGAGGCGCCGGCGCTAACTGGCAAGTCACAACCCATCGCCAGTCATTGGACTAAACTCCCTGATCGCTGATTGGCCTAAATAGGCCGGTGACGATGACTCGTCGACGGTCCCAAGTGAAGCGCGGGCAGTTGCAGCTCGCTAAGTACGGTGCGAACCTACTGGCAAGATCCGAACCTATGAGTCGTCGGCGCCTGTCCCGAGTCGTCGGTGGCGTTTCAGCAGCCGTTTGAGTCGTCGGTAACGCCGCCACGTCGCAGAGAAAGCGCCGAAGAATCGTGAGTTACAACTGGCGGTCCAATAACGGACGCGTCTATACTTGATATTTGTATTGATCGATAGGAAACTTAAGAGAAGACAAGATAAGCCTTCGGGCAACAATAACAGAACAGCTTTTCCTCCCAACCACGCAAGGGCGACACCGGTGCCTGCAGTGAACGGCCTGCAGCTCAAGGTAAACCTGGTAGGTAGGATTATGGCTGTCCGTGGGCACATCTACTAGTGTAGCGCGTGTTCATCCCTGGCAGGGCCAAGAGTTAGTGGCCGGTGTATTGGTAGCGACGAGTCGTCGCCAGGAACTGGAGGAACGAGAGCGCACTCCATTTATTTCTTCCCGCCGGGGCACCCTCGTATCACGCCGTAAAAGGCCGGGACCCTTCCTTCTGAGGGCCTGCGAGGTATATTTTGTGTGTGAGAGCGTGCTAGCCTTTGCTCGTGGCTAGTGACGCTGAGTCTTCCGTCGGTCGACTAGCGGAAGCTCGGTACACAGGGGAAACATCAACCCGGTGCAAGGGAAAGTTCCTGGGCCTTCAGGTTCTAACCCTAACGAGCCCATTGAGTCTTCGGTGACTTGGTGGGTGTTGTTGGTGGGGAAAGTGTGCCAATATATAATTTAGCGCGTGTTCCTACACGACAAGACCCTATATCGACAGCCGAAAGCCGCCCAGTACCGAACTACCAGGAGCTCGAACAGACTCGTTACAATTGCTTTATGAACACAGGAAAAGCTGGTCCACCGTTGTGTATCAACCAACGAGCGGGAACTGTAGCCTGGTTCATATTCGGCGCACCCAGTTGCCTTCGCTCGGGCGTCTTCCGACGGAGTTCAAGAATGGTCCTACGGTGTGGTATCGGGGTACGATGTCACCCAGCAGTCGGCTACTCTCCATATTGTTTGCGTTAGTGACTCGGTCAGGCTCTCTCTCAGTTCCACGACTCCTGTCATCAAGACGGACGTACTTAACTACGCTCTCCAAACAGGAACCGCAGTTTATACTGCTGCTGTTACTCCGACTGAGCTTGTCGAGCAACAGAACAAAATTATTACTTCCTGCAGTCGCCGCCGCTCAGTTTTACCTAAGGAGGTCACCGATTCACTCACGGTCCCATTCAATGGTGACGAGATTATTCCACTCATTCGACCAGCATCACTGCAACTAGTCCGGGTCCGCCATCAGCATATCGTTAATTACAAAACAGCTGCTCGCACTAAGCGCCCTGATGATCTGTATGTCGACCAAGCAGCTGTGCAGGTAGCACGCGGAAAAAAAATCACGTGTTCGTGCTTCAACAACAAAGGTAGCTGGAGTAGACTCAGATGCACTCGACATCGCCAACAGTGACAATGATAGTACTGCATCAATGCTCTCGGGCTCTTGAGACGAAGAAAATGTGCGAGAAGTGCAGCATATGCACCGACCGCTTACTAAGCGACGGCGCGTGGAGCTTTCCGATGTTATCATGCTTGCACAAGTTTGCAAAAATATTCTACAACAAGGATACACGAAAGTTCATTGGTGTGGCCCGAGATTTCGTGATTTCTTATGCCAACACAGCCTCGGACGACTCGGGCGTGGCTCGCCTTCTCACACACTGGATCAACACAAAATTTAGCAAGTTCAGGAATCGGTTGGTTACCAAAAGTCTTCGTTCAGCACTTCGGGTCAAGAAACAATTCAAGCGTAACGACGAGGAGTTAGTGGCGTTGAAGGAGGCCCTCCCTTCTTGGAAAACCGCGGCTTCGGCTGCTGTCTCACAGCGCAGCAGCAGCGGTGAGACCAGTTCGCGGCTAACCAAGCAGGCCGACCATCGCCACTCAACCAAATCGAAAATCCCACCCAGTGTTATATCATCGCTGCCAAAGAGCCCCGATGGTCGACGACTTTGCATGCGGTATGTTTCCAAAGTTGGGTGCAATAACTCAGACTGTGCTCGTGGACACTTCAAGCCCGCCTCCTTGACGGACGAAACTAAAGCAGTCATCACGCAACGCTGGCGCGGCCTCGCGGATGAATTTAAGGACTTATGAAGAAAACCGCACCGGGCAGACCCGGTACGGTTTTCTTACCATCACCGGTTCACCCCGAGATGTCTGATAATGTCGCCCATTGGAATAGCGTTGTCCGTCACGGAGTCATCCCGCGTTGGTCAAAAGACAAGCCACGGCAGCAGCACACACGACGTCCAAATCATGGCAGCATTGATGGACACGGGCACAGTATTCGTCGCCATCTTCGAAAAGGCCAACTCGAAGGCCGGTACCTGATCGTGGATGCCCAACTCCTCGATCAGTGGCCTGAATTTTTTATCAGTCCACTTGCAGTAGTCGACAAGCCTGGTGCTGTAAAAGTTGATATCCGTCTCATCAATGACTATTCATTTCCGCCCGATGCATCGGTGAACGATTACACAGACCGGAGTGATCATCCTCCGATCTCGTACAATCCACCAAAAGCCATCGCACGGCGAATTCACCAACTCAAGCAGTTGAACCCAGCTACATCCGTATTGCTGATGCTTGGGGACGTGGCGGGTGCATTCCGACACGTTCCAATCCATGGTGACGCAGTACACATGTCTAGCTTCCTCTACGAAGACGTACTTGTGATTGATCTGTCCTGTGGGTTTGGATGGTGTGGATCTCCCTTCTATTACTCACTAGCTGGCAATCTCATCAACTACTCGTACGAATTCGGAAACCGTCTAACACAACAATTTACAGGCAACGTGTGGTGCGACGACCACACGTGCGTTGAACTTGACGAAGGCAGTCGCTGCTTTGATGCCAACATCGCGCTAAGGAGGGCAATGGCCAAAATTTTGGGACCGACAGCAATCAATGAGCTCAAATTTACACGTTGGTCAACCGTTGTGAAAGCATTGGGTCTTCTGTGGAATACCGAAGCTGGCTGCGTTTCAATTCCGGCTGAAAAAATCACGTAAGGCCGTCGACCGAGTCAATAGTCTACTAGAAGCACGCTCGATCACCAAGACAGCAGTTCTCAAAACCATCGGAAGTCTTCGACACGTCGCAAGTTGTTCTCGACCTGCACGTGCATTTTTCCAGCGGCTACAATTTAGCGCAAATTCGATGCCGCGATTTGGTCAACGAAAGCTGTCTTCCGAAGCTCGTGAAGATCTTCACTGGTTTCTGGCTGTTCTCAAGAATCCAAACAAATTCAATTCAATACCGGTGGCCCAGTTCGCAGATCTGTCCTAACCCTCGGTGCATGTGTACATGGATGCAAGCGGAGAAGGGCTCTGCTCCTTAGAACCAATTCTCCAGCGATATATTCGCCAAAGGTTCTCAGAAGAAGAATCTCACTCGCCCTCAATCAATGTGAGGGAATTACGCAGTGCCGTCCTCGCGGTATTACACTGGGGACCCCGTTGGCACAAGCCAAGCAGCACCGTGCCAATTCATGTGCAATTCCACATTGACAATACCTCCGCG
This sequence comes from Phytophthora cinnamomi, assembly GCF_018691715.1. Lineage (NCBI taxonomy): Eukaryota > Oomycota > Peronosporomycetes > Peronosporales > Peronosporaceae > Phytophthora > Phytophthora cinnamomi. The sequence goes on from NW_027150933.1 coordinate 1,160,160, forward strand.
GTGACCTGGGCAAACAAGCGCGCGTCCAAACATCCAACTGCACAACTATATAACCGCCTTTTATCACTGGCAGAGTTCCAGTACAACCTCGTGTGTACGGCATCACACATCCCGGGGAAGCTGAATATCATGGCAGATGCAGGATCTCGGGCATGGAGTAGCCATGATCATGTCTCGACATTGTGGACTAACTTATCTGCGTCTTGGTTGCAGGATCGAGTCGAGCCACCTTTCGACGATCTATCAGGCTTATGGGATCGATGCTCATCGAACACGCCTTGGCAAGCTCTACCCGTGCCAAGTATCTCGCGCATTGGCACCAATGGTGCCGATTCACACGAAAAATGGGGTGGTCACGACAGTTGAACATGAACAATTCCTCTCGCCGGCTGCGTCACTACGTCACTTTTTGTTGGGCTCGTGGAGCTAGCCGCTATCAGCGTGGGAATCAACACAGCACCATCAGCCTAAAACTGACCAGCATTAGGTGGTTCCACCGTCGATACAAGGACCTATCGCTTCCAACAACTCCCCGCCTTGCAATGTTACTGCAGGCCATCAAGCGCCTCTCTTCCCTCAAACGCAAGAAGCAACCAATCACTATGCCATTTCTTCGACTACTACATCGCGACCTCAACTTATCTCGACCGCGACAGCGTCTACTATGGGGTAGCATACTGCTTGGATACTTCTTCATGCTCAGAAGATCCGAGTATTTGATGATCGACCACACCAGGCATTTCTACTGTCTTAAAAGCTGCAATGCATTCTTCTCCGACAAGGACGGCAAAGAAGTGAAGTACGCACAGGCCACATCAGTCACAATCGGACTTGAAGGTGCTAAGAACGACCAGTATGGTCGAGGAGCGTGGAGGACAATGCACGTATCCGGTGATGCAGTGATATGCCCACTCCGCGGCCTACGCCATATTGAGAGAGCCCGGAAGGAGCTCAACATTCAGCATGAACCCCATCTCTGCGGCAGTTTAACTGCAGCAACGGTATCAAGAGCTCTTAAACGCACTGCAAGAAGCGCCGGCGTTCCGACCAAGGACTACGCGACCCATTCGATTCGAATTGGCGGCGCTACGGCTCTGATGGCTGGAGGAGCCAACCGACTTTCAATAAAACTCCTTGGGCGCTGGGCCTCGAATTGTTTCGAAGAGTACCCAAGACAATCAGTAAAAACATCACTAGGGCTGTCAACGCGCATGGTGCAACGCAGAGAGTCCACAACGCGGCAAGCAAATTAACTTCAACATGGGGCCGCTCACCGCGCCCTCGCCTCACTGCAATGCACTACATTAGCCCCAATCCGGTTGCGTGAAGGAAAGGTGGAGTATCCTCGAAATGGATACTGCTATTTCCGGGAGCAATAGGATTCAAGAACGCGCTGTCTGCGATCAAGGCCAGCATGAGATCAATCATCTACATGCGATCGTGCTCTTCGATGCTTAAGATAGATATAAGTAGTGCTAGCGAGGCGGAGGAACTGACCGCCCACTCCGGGTTTTCCTCCGCGCCGTTAAGATCGACCCGCCTCACCGCGCCCTCGACTCACTGCAATGCACTACATTAGCCCCAGTCCGGTTGCGTGAAGGAAACGAATAATATCAGTGAATTACAGGTCGTGATTCCCGCGCTTGCGTTGGTCTTCATGTGAGGTACGTTAACGCCACGTAGATGTATCTTACGACGTCCTATGTCCGTACCAACATTCGCCTCTATATCACCGGTTGCCTAGTTTTCCTCTATCCGTCCTACACCTTTCCAGACTAGAGCTAATTGCTGGATCACACCGTGCAAGCCCGAGGTGTCCTCATAAAAGTTACGCCAGCTAGTGTCCAGCATCGCCTTGTGCATGCGAATACTGCAACCCCCCAACTGGACTGGAGGTCGCCGTTTTATCAGAGACTGATGCAACTTTGCTTGTTTTCCTCGCACAAACTTCCTGCCTAAACTTCTGGTGAACTGCTAGCCCAACAGGGCTCCGCGGTTGATGGGTAGGTAATGTATCAGTTAGGAGTAAAAAGGGATCATCTTTTGACTTTGCTACCACATAGGGATATAAACCCATTTGGGCTGCGAAAGCAGCACTAACGTTGCTTCCTATTCAGTGTGATACCCATATCCTTATTTCTTCATTCGTGGCCCTCCTATCGTGAAACAAAATATACCAGAGGTTGGGCGATCAGCTGGATCGCCGTTAAAACAGCGTGGCATTGGGCACTTCGAAACCTGTGTTCATGCATTATGTTGATAAACTAAAGGTACTCTTGATACTACTAGTAGCTGCAATTAGCCACTTCGTACGAGTTGATATCCAGTTATTCCTGGTTGCTGGATATCAACTCGTACAAAGAGGCTAGTTCTCGTAAGTCAGAACAGAATATTGAAACACTCCGTTGTACACACGGAGCTAGGATAAGTCAACGCAACATAAACGTAGAAATGCATGAAGAAAACTAGCTGTTTGTAGGGTACGCCTTCAATTCCCCTTGCTTTACGCTTTGCTAACGGCCTTGGCAAGCTCGTCAACATACTCCCACCAAATAGCGTGGAATGGGTTCTCATACGCCGTCTTCCACTCGAGCTTAAGCAGCTCCCACACATTGTTGGGAGTCTTTTTCTCTAGTATCCACTGCTTGTACAACGCCTTCTGCAAGTCGGTAGCAACATCCTTCGTCCAAAAGCTGCTTTTTGCGGTGAAGAGCACCTTGGCCACTTCTTCGTCTCCGTAGATATTGGTGATAGTTTTAATCACTGACACTTCTTTGTCGGGGTTCTGCTTGTTAAGCATGCCAACGTACGTCTCCCAACTCTTCAGATTTCCGTTGGTAAGAAGTTTCGACATTCCATTGTCGAGCTGGAAGAGCTTGAACACTTCGTCCGCCGATGCTCCTTTCTGCAGTAAATTCTCCAACTGCTCGTCGGTCCACTTCGATGACTTGGCCCAATTGACGAGGCTCTCCGCAATCCAAGCGGTATTAATATATGCCCTCTCCTCGTTCTCGTTCTCTGACGCTGAGGATCGTTTTCTCAGATTTCGCACACCAGCGACGTTGCTCTTGCCCACTTTCGAGTCGGAAGTTACCTCCGCGGAATTAACTCCAATCGTCAAGGCTACAGCACACAGCAGCAGCGCCAGTAAAGAAGAGCGCATGGTTAAGGTGAAGGTGCCCCTTGACTGGGTTTCGTGAAGCAAATTGCGGACTGGCGGGAGGCATCACTGCTGACCCGCCAGGCTGGCGTGCTGGCAGCTGGGCGGCTGCCCAGCACATACATCCGGTTCAGTTTACACAGAGAAAGGGTTGATTATTGTAGAATAGGTACGAGAGCGTGGTGTAAACAAGAAAAACAAACTTAATTTACCTCACACAAGAAATAGTTTTCTTTTTCTTGTTTACAGCACACAACGTTTGAAGGCTCTCATTTTCTTCCACACTCATTATTGTCGTTCTAAACTAAGACCTCTTGTTGAAGTCATAAGAGTTACCCGAAAGCTCGAAATGGCACCCAACCGCTTATAATTTTTGGGCACAGTACTGGGTACATCCAGTATAATATAGTGCATATTATGTGCAGACGATCCCCTCGGCACTGTAGTAATCTATTGGTACGGAATACCGGTTCAACAGGCATTCAACAGGCATACAAAAGCAATTATCCGAAGTTATATAGAAACTTAACCCCTTGGCTCCCAGAATTTAGGCATCGGAACACGTAACTTACGGTACTTGTTGGAATGCGTTACTGTATGACGAAAATAATATCTGAAAGTTTGCATGGAGGTGTCCCAGAGAGGTCAAATCCATTGTATAAGATTGAAGGGGTTAGTCGGGGTAAGTTACGACATAAGAAGCCGACATCGTGCTGATATACCACGAAACTTACGACTTATTAATAGATGTGAGAGCGGATGCATCTAATCCTCCACATGGTTGATCATAATGATCAGTAAAATACACAAAACGTGCAATTTTCGTGCCGTTGATAGACGACTGGTGGGCTTTCATCATCAAATTGTCGATATATGCCCAATCAAACCTGACATCCCCACATTTATGCACAATACATCTCTGATCACAAATCCTTACGTGCGCGTCAAAACTATAGGACCACCCCTGTGCACCCTCATAACTCATTCAATCTTTATCATTTCGAGGTGGGGGTTCGACAGTAGTTGTGAAAGACGCTGAGAAAGACCTGCTATGAGCTAACACTCGCGTTTTTGCACTTTAACAGGTGGCTCGTATACAATAAACTGTTTGTGCAAGGTCGACACAAATTAGGACCACCCCCATCCCAATACAAAATCCAATATTAACCGGGACCCCGTACAAGGCGATATGACTAGAGATTTGTAGTGGGCATAATTTCGGTAGTTAGCTAGACCCGTTAGCTCGTGCAGAACACGACGGTTACTCGCGATCCTACAAGCAACCTATTAAGTGCACTCGGACGCGAACGGGGGTGTCGGACTGAGGCGTAGATTTTAAAGTACGAGTAGCTGTCGACTGAGACTCCCATTCACTGATCGTTCTATAGCAAATCATAGGGATACTGCTGACTTACCACTGAGGTCTACGTTGGCGATCGCTTCACACTCAATATCGCTTATGAGGCTATGTCGTGCTCCACTGCAACAGCTAACACTATTTACAATGCTAGGATACCGTCACAGCGAACTCCCAGAGTGCTAGTGTCAACGTGCGAGCACCCGAAAGCATGCCCACTACAAATCTCTAGTCATATCGCCTTGTACGGGGTCCCGGTTAATATTGGATTTTGTATTGGGATGGGGGTGGTCCTAATTTGTGTCGACCTTGCACAAACAGTTTATTGTATACGAGCCACCTGTTAAAGTGCAAAAACGCGAGTGTTAGCGCATAGCAGGTCTTTCTCAGCGTCTTTCACAACTACTGTCGAACCCCCACCTCGAAATGATAAAGATTGAATGAGTTATGAGGGTGCACAGGGGTGGTCCTATAGTTTTGACGCGCACTGTAGCCTACAGTGTAGGCCCTGGTCCATGTGAAGAACGTGTGCCAATAAAACGAGGGTTAGGTGAATAGTTGAGATTCTTGGTCACGACTGGCACATGTGCTGTGGCTGGTCCAAATGTGTACCGCCAACCACCACGGCCACCGTCCATCGTGCCGCCCTGAGCTATGTACATCATCGTCAAGGCGACACCCTTGATTAGCTTGTGTTTGGCGTTGGGGGCGGGATGGCGAGTGGTTACACTGTAGATTGCTCTGTAGATGAACAGAAATGAAGCCTTGTCACACCACAGCTTCTTGTACCAGTGTGTATGTTTGGCATGCAAAGCTTGCTCGAAGGTCGTCGAGCTAAATGTTGAGGTGTGCGTTAAATCCCACGAAGGCTGCGCTGGTCCGCAACCGAGATGGTAGCAGCAGCGGCACAGGCAATAACAATTGCACATATTGCAGCAGTTTCACTATCCATATTGCTAGCACAAAAATTCTCTGGCTGGCACACGTCGTGTTAGCGTTCCAGGAAGTTGTGTTCCTGGTCCAAATGGGTACAGTGTACCAAAACTGTTAGCCAATTGAAAGGCTTGAAATTGCCCAGGTTCTTCACTTGGACCAGGGCCTTATGCACGTTTTGTGTAATAACTGATTTATTCCTCTCTAGCTTATATTTTCGCTGACGAAAATAGACTTGATTAAAGTATGCCCGATTCGTTCCGAGCCAAACGCTATTGTTATTCGAGCTATGTCGTAACTGACGACATAGAGAATTGATAAAGTCGTAACTTACGACGTTGGTATTCCCCCTCACCCGTTAACCGTAATAAGAAATCAGAATCACAAAATATGACATTTATGAGGTTATTAACTAAGAAAAAATCCATTCTGTAAAGGACTTTGAAATTGTAAAATGGTCTAGTAAGACATGTTGCAGCATCCGATCAAATACTTCGGAGGTTGATATCCACAAGAAGCCCTCCACAGAAATGGGTTAACATCATCAGGGACAAACCCCGGTTTTAACCTCAACGTCCTTGCTCAGAATCCGTACTACGTATTATAGTATAACGCACACACACACGGTTTTCGTTCTTTACGAGACCACCATACACTGTATCGGCGGGCTCGCCCACCGTATTCCTCTGTGTTGGAGCCCCACGGACATTCAATGCTCTACAAAGTGTACCTTATCGGTGGTAAATTTTACTGTACCACAGCTATGGCACACTCCATGACAGGAATACCCTCACCAAGGAATAAAAATTGCGTTGGTACTGTACACCTTTTTGGTTGGGGTTGGGGTGACGCCCTCCCTCGGGAACGCGTGGCTAGCGGATGCCTGCTGCGCGCTTCTGGCAGGCCCTCCAGGGGGCCTGCTCGTCCCTAGCGGGTCTCCATTTCTCCCCCCAGCCACCACCACCTACTAACACCCTCTCCTCCCTCCCCCCACGACGATTGCGCGACACTAACCGATTTAGACTTGGCACGTTTAACGTCCAGTCATTAGGTTCGTTACACAAGCAACAGGATACGCTCCCGCAGGACCTCCGACGCTACCGCATCGATGTCCTCGGACTCCAAGAAACCAAGATCTACACCCTTGCCCAGCGACGCATTGGAGACTTCACCCTCCTTACGCTGCCGGCCACCCAAGAGCGACATGGAGTTGGATTTGCCATCTCCCCCCGGATTCGCCCCTATCTCGACCGATTTTGGGCACACAGCGACCGCATTGGTGTTCTTCGACTCAAGATTCCGCATGCGGGGACTGTAAACATTGTCACGGCGTACTCCCCACACAGCGGTCGCCCCCTCACGGAGGTCGATCGCTTCTATCATGACCTCGATACTCTGCTCAATAAGCTGCCCAAACGCGATATCACGTTCGTGACCGGCGACTTCAACGCCAAGCTTGGACAGCGCGACGCAGGAGACACCTATATGGGCACATATGGACGCGGCACTCGAAATCGGAATGGACACGCCCTAGCTGACTTCTGTTCCGCTCACCATCTCTTTGCTACAAATACAGGTTTCAGGAAGCCAGCCCGCTACAGAACCACTTGGACGCAGCGGCGGACAGACCACTGCATCTATAACCAGATCGACTACATTGTGGTGTAGGAAACATCAGTTTTGTGGAGCACCCAAGTGGAACAGTGTACCAAATCCGCCTAATAGCGGAATCGACGGTACTACCCGGATGGATGGGTACACTGTGCCAGTCCGCCGAGTTCGCCGAGCTCGCAGTACCAAGACGGCCAGGAAAGCAGCACCTACGGTACTACTCGGCTGGATGGTACATTGTGCCAGTCCGCCGAGCTCGTAGTACCGAGACGGCCAGGAAAGCACCACCGACGGTACTACTCGGCTGGATGGTACACTGTGCCAGTCCGCCGAGCTCGCCGAGCTCGCAGGCTTCACGAGCGCACTGCGGCCGATTGAATGGGAAGCAAGAGCACCGGAGACCAAGGACGAGTGGCTCCACGCAAGGAGAAGACGCACGTACGGCGGGCCGAGTGCGGGGAGCGCTAGGAGACGCTCAGCCGCGTTCAAGGCAGTTTCTAGGCCTTGAGCTCGGCTAAACAGAGCCGCCGACCGCCCAGACGACGCGGGGCACGACCAGAAGGCGTACAAGAGGACCAAGAGTGAGCCCGGCGAGCCCAGTAGCCCTCAGCCGAGCCGGCGAGACCTCCCCGTCGAGCTCGCCGGGTTATCTGGACAACTTATCCGGCTCCGCCGAGTTCGAAGCGTCGCTGAGAGGGTGAAGGGTCGGCCGAGATCCGAAACCACTCCATTTCACTTGATATTTGTATAGGACCTTAGGAATAGTGGAGGCGCCCTTTCAGGGCGCCCAAGAGACTTAAGAACCAACAGAGCAGGATTTTCTAGGCCCACCACACGTGTACACTTCTCTGTACGTCACTGCGCGGGGTCGGATTATGCCTGCCGTCGGTACCCGAGAGGCATAGCTTGGACGGTACTCGACTGGCAGCGCCAAGAGATAAGTCGGCCCGGGTTGGGCAAATCTCGCCAAGCGCGAAAGGAACAAGTCTCGCCAGGTCGGTGAGCCGGTACGCCGGACAGCCCGGGTGCCGTTACTCTTCAAGTCGGGTTGCTTCTGCCCCGGCGACCTGTAAAAGCGCTCGCGCCGTCGTCCATCCTTTGGTGGAGGGCACAGGATTTCTAAACCCGGAGGCAGGTAGCTCAGCTGACCTCCGTGATTTGACTGGCTTGGGGTACTTGGTCTCGGCGGAGGCGAGCCACTTCTGTCCCGGAAGGGCCGAACCGCTTGGGGCAACTCAGCGCAGGCCAACAAGAGCCGGCTAGCTCGGCTATTGTTGTGGTTTGTGCTAGTATCCACATTTGACGATTTTGTGCGTGCTACAACACCACAACATCCTGTGCCCTCAGAACTGCCGCCGCCTTTGCACGGACGCTCGGTCCTGGGGTGGGACCCTAACAGCATCAGACCACAAGCTAGTCACAGCCGACTTCGTCCTCGACGCCTCGACTCACAGAAAACGGTTCCGTAGCAACGCCCAACGACGACGAGATCTTCCACTCCGGCTATCAAGGGACCGCCTAATTCACGACGAGCTTGTCCGAGATTAATACGCAGAAGCACTCCAGAAGACACTATCAAGCACGGCCGTTCCCCCGGGAAGCACTATCCTACAAGACTGGGAAGCCACATTTCAAACAATTCATATGGCTGCCGAAGTGACCATTGGACTCTCCTGCAAAACTACCCAGCGACAGCGATACCAGGATCAAGACCTACAACGCCTCTCAGAGATACAGCGGGACCTCCGACTACGCATCTATAACAACCGAACGGCTAACGTACAAGATCTGCGCACTGCTCGAAACAAGGTCCATCACCAAATCCGCGAGCGATGTCGCGACCTTGCTGTAACGGGGTTACACGCACAAGTGGCTGCAAGCCGCTTGTGAATTTAACAGATAGGTTATCTGTTAAAAGTTTTGGATACTTCCTCGCATTGGTGTAAGACACACCAATGGATACATTGAAGTGAACCACCACAGTGAGTGGTCCACACATACCCAAAAGATCCTATTGGTAGAAAGCAGCATCTTTCTACCAATCAGAGACATGCATATTAGCGGGGCTCTGACAGCCAGCCGCTGCCAACCCTTTTATAGATGATAAACAGTTTTTAGCAGATTTTAGAGGAAGATCAATTTACAAACAATACAGTTCTCATTTTACCTAATCTAAGTCACTTGGAATCCTTTTCTTACTTAACTTATATTTGTGTATTCAAATATAATTAACCTAAGTAATTACTAAGTACTTACGCTTCCTCATACACGTTGCGCAACGTGTAAGCTAAAGTAGTGAGTCAAGTTAGACCCACTACACTAGCATCGCCACGACGGCCACCTCCAGGGGGCATGGGAGCTGTGCACTCCCGTGCAAAGTGACCGATCCTTCCGCAGCGGAAGCATCGCACGTTACCTCCCTGCTGCTGGTAACCAGCAGTTGTTGCGCTCGAGAGGTCCATTGGCTCCGGACCTCCCGTCCTCGCTACCGGGCGCGGTTGCGGACTCGGTACGTTTACATGGAGTTTAGCCTGCCGCAGGCTAAACTCTTCTTGCATGGCAAGAGTGATTGCAGCTTCGAGAGTACTCGGGTACTCTCGGAAGAGATAGGTCTTCACAGGCCCATCTCTAAGCCCCTTCATGAACGTGACGACCTTGGTCGCCTCGTCAATCGGGTTAGTCACGATATTTGATACCAAATATCGTGCGCGCTGCGCGTAAGCATGGACGTCATGCTTACCCTGTTGTAGGTCGAGGAACTCCGCCCTCGACCGGGACTCGTTTTGTGGGGGCTCAAACGCCTGTCTGGACTCCTTCATACGTGCTAAAGCACATAGGATCGGAGAGTCGGCGTCCATACGCCCAACTCCTTGCGCGTCCGCCAAGGCAGGACATGGCGAACGCGACCTTCGACAGCGGGTCGACGATGCGTCGAGCCGCTATGGCTGTGTCGAGTTCGACAAGCCATCGGAGGAGAGGCTCGCCCTCTCTTCCCACATAATTGCTTACGCTCAACTTTAATGGTTGAGCACGCGGTGTCGTCCCTGACGACGCCGTCACTGAGGAAGCAGCATCACGCTGCTCCTTCATGATGAAGCCCAGAGCAACTCCATGTTGCTCCGTCGGCGATAGCGTACGCAGCATTGTGGCTATCGCCGCTTCTCCAATGACTGTTGACAGTCGTTGGAGGGCCTCCCACTCTGGGTCAGACAGGTGGGGGCAGTCAGCGCGTGCAACATGCGTTGCAGGCGTGTTGGAGCTCTCCATGGGCACCTCCGTGCTCATGTGGTTCTCGGCTCCGCGTTCGTACACCGCGTACGAACGTCAAGCAGTCGGTCGTTGGACGGACTACAAAGTGCTACCAGGTGTAGTGGGTCTAACTTGACTCACTACTTTAGCTTACACGTTGCGCAACGTGTATGAGGAAGCGTAAGTACTTAGTAATTACTTAGGTTAATTATATTTGAATACACAAATATAAGTTAAGTAAGAAAAGGATTCCAAGTGACTTAGATTAGGTAAAATGAGAACTGTATTGTTTGTAAATTGATCTTCCTCTAAAATCTGCTAAAAACTGTTTATCATCTATGAAAGGGTTGACAGCGGCTGGCTGTCAGAGCCCCGCTAATATGCATGTCTCTGATTGGTAGAAAGATGCTGCTTTCTACCAATAGGATCTTTTGGGTATGTATGGACCACTCACTGTGGTGGTCCACTTCAATGTATCCATCGGTGTGTCTTACACCAATGTGAGGAAGTACCCAAAACGTTTAACAGATAACCTATCTGTTAAATTCACAAGCGGCTTACAGCCACTTGTACGTGTAACCCCGTTACACCATCCCCCCCTTAAGGTTAGACGCGCGGGGTCCCCGCACGTCAATCTTTTGGAATTGACCATTCGTCAATTCTCCGCGTTTGGAGAAGAAACCCGCGCTCATTCAACGATGAGCGCGCCTCAGAAGAAGTCCACAAAGTCGGTGGGGAGTCATCTCTCCATCGACGACTACTTCGAACGCCAGAAGGCGAAGTACGGCGACGTCGTCGACTTCGACGACGACGATGAAGATATGGAGGGCGAGGAGGGCTCGCCCTCAAAGCGTAAAGACTCAGTGTCGAGCGAATCGCTCGACCCTCACGCCAAGAACGTTCGCCCGCGTGAAGGGGACGAATCGGACGCTTCGAGTTCGAAGCGTTCGCGTACTGAGAGCGATACCCCACTCGCTTCCGCTGGGGCTCTCAGTACTCCGCGCGCTGCTGCTGCAGCGCGTGATGCCAAAGCTCAGGGCTCTCCGCGCGCTGTGCCTGCAGCGCGCGATCCGTGGATGCCGTCCGCGTCCGAGATTGCGGACCGGTTTGGGAACTCGGTACCTCCGAATGAGGTGCCGCTGTATGTATGCAGCGCCATCAAAGATGACGCTGTGGCTGCCGAGCTGCACTTTGATGCGGAAACGCATCAAAGGCGCGATTACTACATCGGACTCTTTCATGAGCTCCGATGGTTTCAAAGCAAGAAGACCTCTTCTCGCAGCAAAGTGCCCGAATGGCAGGCACTTTGTCAAAGTTGGAACGCCTTTGTTGATAACTTCAACAAAAGGCCGAGTGCTTACCGTGATCGGATTAAGCAAGCGCGTGATCGCTTCGAGACGTACTCGAAGCGTGGAAAGCTGGAGCAACTTCATGTTGCTGCTGAGGAGGCAAATGTGCCGTGCGCTGTGCCCGAGGGCTTTCAGTGCACGAAGTGCTTCAGGCGCGGTCCGCTTGAGCGACCGCGACCTGAACGGGTACACGTCGTTCCGTGTGCCCGAGAGTCTCGAAGAGCTCCGTGCTAAATTCTTAGCACGTGAGGGTTCGGGCGCTGGCGATGATCGCAGCGCTCGCTCTACTTCCGCTGTGCCAGCGCGTACTGCTCCTCGTACGCCCTCACCATTTCCGGAACGTCCTCCAGCAAGACGTTCCGCGGCTTCCATGTATCTCGATGGGGAGGAAATCCTCTCCAACGAATACGAAAACGAGCCCCTTGAGGGTTCGTTTTCGGGATACTATGGTCAACAATCCGCTCAACAATCCAGCGGGTTGAGCCGTGGGCGTCACGGATCGGCGGTGGCGGGGGTGGGAACACGCCCCGGGTATGATCAGCCCCGGGCTGATCAGTATGCGCCTCTCCACGACCGGGTGACCGTCGTGGAGCGTCTGCAGGGCGCTGAGTTCGCGGCCCTGAAACAGGAGCTGGCGAACCAGAAGGCCCAAGTCGCGGCGGTCTCGCAGACCGCCTCGAACATCCAGGTCGAGCTGGGGACCCAGATGAAGGGTTGCTCCAGCGCGTCCGCGCGCTGGAGGAGAGGCTGCTCGTCGCCGAGGCCAAGTCCTCCGCTTCTTCCTCGGCTCCTGCCGAGGCTTCGGGTCAGTCGAGCTAGATGGCTCGTGCTGCAGGTATGGCTTCAGCCGTCCGACGTAGAAGGTCGGATGGAGGCGCATGCTAGACGGTATGTCTAGCGTGTATGCGTTGCCGTGCCGTGCCAACACAGTGAACGGCCCGATGAAGCGCGGAGCAAGCTTGCTTGCTCCGAAATCCGAAACTGCATGTCTAGGCAGGTTTTGTGTAGCTAACAAAACTAATGAACCAACTTTAAATTCATTTTTGTTGCCTCTGCCCGCATTGTCTGCGTTCAGCTTCTGTTGATCAACAGAAGCTGCTATAGTGTCTTGGACAAACCGAATCACGGCTTGTCTTTTGGTGATGAAACTGATTGCATCCGAGCTGAAGTCATTCAGCTCGCTCTCCGCTAGAGGCCCGGCCTCTGCGTGGTTCTTTGCGGTGTCTGCGCCCTGCGCAGACCCGTGGTCGTTAGCCTTGTTGTTGGGGGAGTCTGTGCCCTGCGCAGACTCATGTGGTTTGTCCATTGTTGCAGCTGACACTGTGCAAGTGTCAGCGGTTTTCTGCGGCTGCTGTATTGCAGTCGTAGATCCTCCCCCACTTAAAGTGGGAGCCATCACTCCGAGTAAACTCGGGAGGCGTGGATGCCGCATGGCATTCACGTAGAACGGTGTATGCCCGGTCGAGGCATGCACTGAGTTATTGATGGCAAACTCTGCCATCGATAAACACTCGCTCCAGTATTGGAACGAGTGAGCGTAGCTCTTCAACATATCGACGAGCACGCGATTCACGCGCTCGGTTTGACCGTCCGTCTGCGGATGATCCGCAGTCGACATGGAAAGCTGGCTCCCAAGAAGTGTAAACACTTCTTGCCATAGATGCGCTGTAAAGCGCGGGTCTCTGTCCGACACGATGTCGGACGGCATGCCATGGTGTTTGAACACCATGTCGACGAGCAGACGGGCTGTCTGCTTCGCGGTCACCTCTGCTGGCACCGCAGCAAGATGTACCATCTTGCTGAAACGGTCTACAAAGACCACAACACCGGTGTTCCCTCCGCTATCCGGGGGAAGACCAAAGATGAAGTCCAAAGACATGGACTTCCAACACTCCGACGGAGTCGGTGGTGATTGCAGTGGAGCCTGCGCGAATGGCGCAGGCTTTACGCGTTGGCATACCTCGCAAGCACGGATGTACTTGCGCACCCACTTATACTGGTGGTGCCAGTAGAAGTCGCGCGTGAGAAGGACGTAAGTCTTCTCACGTCCGAGATGTCCCGCAGTCGGGGCATCATGGTACTCGTACATGATCCTGAGTCGCAGGTCATGGTCATTTGGCACGACAACGCGATCCGCGTTGTCGTCGACTGCATTGTAAAGCAGTAGTCCGTCGTGCACACGAAAGCGGTGTGCGCGCGCTCGAAGGTGCTTGGGCAGTTTCTGACGGGACTTGTCAGAAGGCGCTGTGCCATAGGCCAGCAAGAGCTTCGCGTCCGCGTCGTGCGCGTACGCGGCCTTCACATCATCCAACAGAGATGATGTGGGTTTGCTCGATCGCATGGCGTCAATGGCATTGACGTCAACAGCTTCTGCATAGTCCGGCCGACGTGATAACGCGTCGGCCACCACGTTCAGTCTTCCGGGTTTGTATTCGACCCGGAAGTTATACTCCGCAAAGAATGAGAGCCATCTCGCCATTCTTTGTGAAATGTGTGGCGACTTCACTGCGGTACGCAGTGAAGCATGGTCGGTGTAGACGACAAATGGTCTACTCCCAAGCAAATACACTCGGAACTTTGCGAGTGCATACTTCATGGCAAGGAGTTCCTTGTCATGCACCGGATAGTTGCGCTCAGCTGGCTTCAGCTGACGCGATTGGTAGTAGACGACACGATCACGGCCTTCGTGATCGTGCTGCATCAATGCGCATCCGATCGCGAAATCGGATGCGTCACACACTACGTGAAATGGGCGATCTTGGTCAGCCACTGCCAAGATCGGCGCCTCAGTCAAGCCCCGCTTGACTGCATCGAATGCCTTTTGGCAATCGGGTGTCCAATTCCACACAGCTTCTTTCTTAAGAAGCTGTGACAGCGGGCGGATCTTGCCCGCATAATCCTCCACGTACTTGTGCAAGTACGTGGCCAAGCCAAGGAACTGCCTCAGTTCCTTGACACTTGAAGGCGTTGGCCATTCGTTAACCACTCTGACCTTTTCGGGGTCAGGGCGAACACCATTCTTCCCTACGAGACACCCGAGGACGGGTATCTCGCTCGCCCCGAAGATACACTTCTTCAGGTTCGCGTAGAGCTTATGCTTTCGCATAAGCTCAAGTAGCTTCCGGAGATGCACCCTGTGCATCTCTACGTCGGTCTTCCCGTCCACAACCCGGCTGTGGATGAATACATCATCGAAGTAGCTCGGTGCGAAGTCGCGCACCGAGCGCAACAAGTGCGTCACGCACCTGTTGAAAGTTGCAGGGGCATTCTTAAGCCCCTGTGGCATTACTAGCCATTCCCAGAGCATGCCGCTTGGCGTGCTCACTGCCGTGAGAGGGATATCGCTCTCACGCATTAGGATTTGATAAAATCCATCTCGCAAGTCGAGAGCACTGTAAACGGTGCTCCCGGCCATCGAATCGATGATAACATCTTTTCGTGGTATCGGCGTCTGCGCCGGTACCGTCGCATCGTTCAGCTTGTTGTAGGCATGAACGATACGCCATCCGCCCTGTGGCTTCTTGACACAGAACGTCGGAGCACTGTGCGGGGACTTTGATTCCCGCACTTGTCTCTGTTTTACGACGACTTTCAAAGAAGTCGTCGATCGCTTTCACTTGCTCTCGCGGCAGTGGCCACTGCCGCGTGACACAGTACTTCGTGCCCGGCACGAGATCAATCTCGTGCTGAATTCCCTTATCCTGCGGAAGCTCCGCAGGAATTTCTTCCGGGAGTACGTCTTTGTACTCCCTCAGTAATTCGTAATAGGGACTCGACTTCAGCGAGTCCCAACCTTGTTCCTCGAAGCGCTCTCGCTTCGTCTTCGCACTGAGAGCGTCTTCGCTCTCAGTGGTACTTCCCATGAAGAGCTGCCTCAGCTCTTCGCTCTCGCTCTCCGTTCTTTCGCTGTCCGAAAGAACGCAGACTTGCTCGATGCGTCCATCGTGCAAGTCGCGTGAAGCGCTTCCAGCTCATGGCTGGAAGCGAAGTCAACTCCGACGCCGTCGTCGGAGGACTAGCGGGTTCCATGTCACGATACTGGAATCCAGTATCGGTGCGCGTCAAGACGCTTAGCGTCTTGACATTCGGCGTCACCGCCGCAGTCTGCCCAGCAGACTGTTTTGTTGCGTCTCGGTCCCGGACCGAGACTTGCGCAGCGTTTTCCGCTTGCGCCGTCTTTTCTTGTTGTGCGGAGCCCGGCTCCGCACAGTTGTTCTTCTTGTCCAGGCCCGGCCGTGGACAGTCGTTCGCCGGCGGACCCTGTCCGCGGGCGCGCGGTATCAAGCCCGGCTTGACCGCTTTTTTCCTTCGTGCAGCCCGGCTGCACGGTAATGTGTCCCTTCGCCGGCAGACCCTGTCTGCGGGCGCGCGATATCAAGCCCGGCTTGATCGCATGAGCGCTTCGTCGTGCAGCCCGGCTGCACGACAGCATGTAATTGCGTCAGTGCGGTACGTTTGCAACCGCCCGCACTGTTTGCAGCGTCAACTCCCGGAGTTGACACGCCTTCGTCACCTCGACGCCAATCATTGGCGGAGCCCCTCATGAACGAGGGTGCGTCGGCTCCCGGAGCCGACGCGTCGTCGTCGACCTGACCGCTTCGGGTCAGGGACTGTCCCTTACACGCTTGAACGTGGGTGTTGGTTCCCGGAACCAACACATCTTTTTCTTCCGACGTCGGCAGCATTGCCGACGTGGGTCTCACTTGTGCGCGCCCTCGCGCACTTCCTGGGCACTCCGGGACAGCAGCATGAAGCGCTGTCTCGACTGGTGAGCCGCGGTAACAGGGCCATCGCTCTCTGTTCCGCTGTCGCGTCCGAAGCGCACGAGCGTGCGCTTCTTCCAGTCTATCACCGGATCATGCCGTGCAAGCCACGGCATGCCCATTACCACGTCGAACTTATCGTCCAGGTCCAGGACGATAAAGTGTTCGACAAACACTCGTTGTTTGTACGAGAAGCGCACGTTCACGACGCGCTTCTCGGTCTTCACGATGGCACCTGTTGCCAGTCGTACCTCCAGAAGACTTCGAGGTGTATCTACCTCCTCGAAGTCAAGTCTCGACAGGCTTCGTAGTCGAACAAAGTTGTTCGACGCGCCTGAGTCTACCAATGCTCGAAGAGAGTCACTCGCTCTCTTCGAGTAAACCTTCAAGATGACTAGGTTTGGCCTGTCATCTTGTTTCTTGCAGTGAGAGCTGGTCTCACTGGGGGCTGCAGCCTCAGTGTCGCGTGCCCGATGTCGGCACGCGCGACTGCATTACCAGTAGGGCGCCCCGCGCCTACTGGATGTTCGCGTTTTTTGTTGGTCCGCGGCGATGCCTAGCATCGCCACGACGGCCACCTCCAGGGGGCATGGGAGCTGTGCACTCCCGTGCAAAGTGACCGATCCTTCCGCAGCGGAAGCATCGCACGTTACCTCCCTGCTGCTGGTAACCAGCAGTTGTTGCGCTCGAGAGGTCCATTGGCTCCGGACCTCCCGTCCTCGCTACCGGGCGCGGTTGCGGACTCGGTACGTTTACATGGAGTTTAGCCTGCCGCAGGCTAAACTCTTCTTGCATGGCAAGAGTGATTGCAGCTTCGAGAGTACTCGGGTACTCTCGGAAGAGATAGGTCTTCACAGGCCCATCTCTAAGCCCCTTCATGAACGTGACGACCTTGGTCGCCTCGTCAATCGGGTTAGTCACGATATTTGATACCAAATATCGTGCGCGCTGCGCGTAAGCATGGACGTCATGCTTACCCTGCTGAAGGTCGAGGAACTCCGCCCTCGACCGGAACTCGTTTTGCGGGGGCTCAAACGCTTGCTTGAGCTCCTCTTTGAACACTTCGTACGTGCTGAAGCACGTAGGATCGGAGAGTCGGCGTCCATACGCCCAACTCCTTGCGCGTCCGCCAAGGCAGGACATGGCGAACGCGACCTTCGACAGCGGGTCGACGATGCGTCGAGCCGCTATGGCTGTGTCGAGTTCGACAAGCCATCGGAGGAGAGGCTCGCCCTCTCTTCCCACATAATTGCTTACGCTCAACTTTAATGGTTGAGCACGCGGTGTCGTCCCTGACGACGCCGTCACTGAGGAAGCAGCATCACGCTGTTCCTTCATGATGAAGCCCAGAGCAACACCATGTTGCTCCGTCGGCGATAGCGTACGCAGCATTGTAGCTATCGCCGCTTCTCCAATGACTGTTGACAGTCGTTGGAGGGCCTCCCACTCTGGGTCAGACAGGTGGGGGCAGTCAGCGCGTGCAACATGCGTTGCAGGCGTGTTGGAGCTCTCCATAGGCACCTCCGTGCTCATGTGGTTCTCGGCTCCGCGTTCGTACACCGCGTACGAACGTCAAGCAGTCGGTCGTTGGACGGACTACAAAGTGCTACCAGGTGTAGTGGGTCTAACTTGACTCACTACTTTAGCTTACACGTTGCGCAACGTGTATGAGGAAGCGTAAGTACTTAGTAATTACTTAGGTTAATTATATTTGAATACACAAATATAAGTTAAGTAAGAAAAGGATTCCAAGTGACTTAGATTAGGTAAAATGAGAACTGTATTGTTTGTAAATTGATCTTCCTCTAAAATCTGCTAAAAACTGTTTATCATCTATGAAAGGGTTGGCAGCGGCTGGCTGTCAGAGCCCCGCTAATATGCATGTCTCTGATTGGTAGAAAGATGCTGCTTTCTACCAATAGGATCTATTGGGTATGTGTGGACCACTCACTGTGGTGGTCCACTTCAATGTATCCATTGGTGTGTCTTACACCAATGCGAGGAAGTATCCAAAACTTTTAACAGATAACCTATCTGTTAAATTCACAAGTGGCTTGCAGCCACTGGTGCGTGTAACCCCGTTACAATGAGGGGCTCCGCCAATGATTGGCGTCGAGGTGACGAAGGCGTGTCAACTCCGGGAGTTGACGCTGCAAACAGTGCGGGCGGTTGCAAACTTACCGCACTGACGCAATTTGCATGCTGTCGTGCAGCCGGGCTGCACGACGAAGCGCCATGCGATCAAGCCGGGCTTGATATCGCGCGCCCGCAGACAGGGTCTGCCGGCGAAGGGACACATTACCGTGCAGCCGGGCTGCACGAAGGAAAAAGCGGTCAAGCCGGGCTTGATACCGCGCCCGCGGACAGGGTCCGCCGGCGAACGACTGTCCACGGCCGGGCCTGGACAAGAAGAACAACTGTGCGGAGCCGGGCTCCGCACAACAAGAAGACGGCGCAAGCGGAAAACGCTGCGCAAGTCTCGGTCCGGGACCGAGACGCAACAAGAGCAGTCTGCTGGGCAGACTGCGGCGGTGACGCCGAATGTCAAGACGCTAAGCGTCTTGACGCGCACCGATACTGGATTCCAGTATCGTGACATGGAACCCGCTAGTCCTCCGACGACGGCGTCGGAGTTGACTTCGCTTCCAGCCATGAGCTGGAAGCGCTTCACGCGCGACTTGCACGATGGACGCATCGAGCAAGTCTGCGTTCTTTCGGACAGCGAAAGAACGGAGAGCGAGAGCGAAGAGCTGAGGCAGCTCTTCATGGGAAGTACCACTGAGAGCGAAGACGCTCTCAGTGCGAAGACGAAGCGAGAGCGCTTCGAGGAACAAAGTTGGGACTCGCTGAAGTCGAGTCCCTATTACGAATTACTGAGGGAGTACAAAGACGTACTCCCGGAAGAAATTCCTGCGGAGCTTCCGCAGGATAAGGGAATTCAGCACGAGATTGATCTCGTGCCGGGCACGAAGTACTGTGTCACGCGGCAGTGGCCACTGCCGCGAGAGCAAGTGAAAGCGATCGACGACTTCTTTGAAAGTCGTCGTAAAGCAGGACAAGTGCGGGAATCAAAGTCCCCGCACAGTGCTCCGACGTTCTGTGTCAAGAAGCCACAGGGTGGATGGCGTATCGTTCATGCCTACAACAAGCTGAACGATGCGACGGTACCGGCGCAGACGCCGATACCACGAAAAGATGTTATCATCGATTCGATGGCCGGGAGCACCGTTTACAGTGCTCTCGACTTGCGAGATGGACTTTATCAAATCCTAATGCGTGAGAGCGATATCCCTCTCACGGCAGTGAGCACGCCAAGCGGCATGCTCTGGGAATGGCTAGTAATGCCACAGGGGCTTAAGAACGCCCCTGCGACTTTCAACAGGTGCGTTACGCACTTGTTGCGCTCGGTGCGCGACTTCGCACCGAGCTACTTCGATGATGTATTCATCCACAGCCGGGCTGTGGACGGGAAGACCGACGTAGAGATGCACAGGGTGCATCTCCGGAAGCTACTTGAGCTTATGCGAAAGCATAAGCTCTACGCGAACCTGAAGAAGTGTATCTTCGGGGCGAGCGAGATACCCGTCCTCGGGTGTCTCGTAGGGAAGAATGGTGTTCGCCCTGACCCCGAAAAGGTCAGAGTGGTTAACGAATGGCCAACGCCTTCAAGTGTCAAGGAACTGAGGCAGTTCCTTGGCTTGGCCACGTACTTGCACAAGTACGTGGAGGATTATGCGGGCAAGATCCGCCCGCTGTCACAGCTTCTTAAGAAAGAAGCTGTGTGGAATTGGACACCCGATTGCCAAAAGGCATTCGATGCAGTCAAGCGGGGCTTGACTGAGGCGCCGATCTTGGCAGTGGCTGACCAAGATCGCCCATTTCACGTAGTGTGTGACGCATCCGATTTCGCGATCGGATGCGCATTGATGCAGCACGATCACGAAGGCCGTGATCGTGTCGTCTACCAATCGCGTCAGCTGAAGCCAGCTGAGCGCAACTATCCGGTGCATGACAAGGAACTCCTTGCCATGAAGTATGCACTCGCAAAGTTCCGAGTGTATTTGCTTGGGAGTAGACCATTTGTCGTCTACACCGACCATGCTTCACTGCGTACCGCAGTGAAGTCGCCACACATTTCACAAAGAATGGCGAGATGGCTCTCATTCTTTGCGGAGTATAACTTCCGGGTCGAATACAAACCCGGAAGACTGAACGTGGTGGCCGACGCGTTATCACGTCGGCCGGACTATGCAGAAGCTGTTGACGTCAATGCCATTGACGCCATGCGATCGAGCAAACCCACATCATCTCTGTTGGATGATGTGAAGGCCGCGTACGCGCACGACGCGGACGCGAAGCTCTTGCTGGCCTATGGCACAGCGCCTTCTGACAAGTCCCGTCAGAAACTGCCCAAGCACCTTCGAGCGCGTGCACACCGCTTTCGTGTGCACGACGGACTACTGCTTTACAATGCAGTCGACGACAACGCGGATCGCGTTGTCGTGCCAAATGACCATGACCTGCGACTCAGGATCATGTACGAGTACCATGATGCCCCGACTGCGGGACACCTCGGACGTGAGAAGACTTACGTCCTTCTCACGCGCGACTTCTACTGGCACCACCAGTATAAGTGGGTGCGCAAGTACATCCGTGCTTGCGAGGTATGCCAACGCGTAAAGCCTGCGCCATTCGCGCAGGCTCCACTGCAATCACCACCGACTCCGTCGGAGTGTTGGAAGTCCATGTCTTTGGACTTCATCTTTGGTCTTCCCCCGGATAGCGGAGGGAACACCGGTGTTGTGGTCTTTGTAGACCGTTTCAGCAAGATGGTACATCTTGCTGCGGTGCCAGCAGAGGTGACCGCGAAGCAGACAGCCCGTCTGCTCGTCGACATGGTGTTCAAACACCATGGCATGCCGTCCGACATCGTGTCGGACAGAGACCCGCGCTTTACAGCGCATCTATGGCAAGAAGTGTTTACACTTCTTGGGAGCCAGCTTTCCATGTCGACTGCGGATCATCCGCAGACGGACGGTCAAACCGAGCGCGTGAATCGCGTGCTCGTCGATATGTTGAAGAGCTACGCTCACTCGTTCCAATACTGGAGCGAGTGTTTATCGATGGCAGAGTTTGCCATCAATAACTCAGTGCATGCCTCGACCGGGCATACACCGTTCTACGTGAATGCCATGCGGCATCCACGCCTCCCGAGTTTACTCGGAGTGATGGCTCCCACTTTAAGTGGGGGGAGGATCTACGACTGCAATACAGCAGCCGCAGAAAACCGCTGACACTTGCACAGTGTCAGCTGCAACAATGGACAAACCACATGAGTCTGCGCAGGGCACAGACTCCCCCAACAACAAGGCTAACGACCACGGGTCTGCGCAGGGCGCAGACACCGCAAAGAACCACGCAGAGGCCGGGCCTCTAGCGGAGAGCGAGCTGAATGACTTCAGCTCGGATGCAATCAGTTTCATCACCAAAAGACAAGCCGTGATTCGGTTTGTCCAAGACACTATAGCAGCTTCTGTTGATCAACAGAAGCTGAACGCAGACAATGCGGGCAGAGGCAACAAAAATGAATTTAAAGTTGGTTCATTAGTTTTGTTAGCTACACAAAACCTGCCTAGACATGCAGTTTCGGATTTCGGAGCAAGCAAGCTTGCTCCGCGCTTCATCGGGCCGTTCACTGTGTTGGCACGGCACGGCAACGCATACACGCTAGACATACCGTCTAGCATGCGCCTCCATCCGACCTTCTACGTCGGACGGCTGAAGCCATACCTGCAGCACGAGCCATCTAGCTCGACTGACCCGAAGCCTCGGCAGGAGCCGAGGAAGAAGCGGAGGACTTGGCCTCGGCGACGAGCAGCCTCTCCTCCAGCGCGCGGACGCGCTGGAGCAACCCCTTCATCTGGGTCCCCAGCTCGACCTGGATGTTCGAGGCGGTCTGCGAGACCGCCGCGACTTGGGCCTTCTGGTTCGCCAGCTCCTGTTTCAGGGCCGCGAACTCAGCGCCCTGCAGACGCTCCACGACGGTCACCCGGTCGTGGAGAGGCGCATACTGATCAGCCCGGGGCTGATCATACCCGGGGCGTGTTCCCACCCCCGCCACCGCCGATCCGTGACGCCCACGGCTCAACCCGCTGGATTGTTGAGCGGATTGTTGACCATAGTATCCCGAAAACGAACCCTCAAGGGGCTCGTTTTCGTATTCGTTGGAGAGGATTTCCTCCCCATCGAGATACATGGAAGCCGCGGAACGTCTTGCTGGAGGACGTTCCGGAAATGGTGAGGGCGTACGAGGAGCAGTACGCGCTGGCACAGCGGAAGTAGAGCGAGCGCTGCGATCATCGCCAGCGCCCGAACCCTCACGTGCTAAGAATTTAGCACGGAGCTCTTTGAGACTCTCGGGCACACGGAACGACGTGTACCCGTTCAGGTCGCGGTCGCTCAAGCGGACCGCGCCTGGGAAGCACTTCGTGCACTGAAAGCCCTCGGGCACAGCGCACGGCACATTTGCCTCCTCAGCAGCAACATGAAGTTGCTCCAGCTTTCCACGCTTCGAGTACGTCTCGAAGCGATCACGCGCTTGCTTAATCCGATCACGGTAAGCACTCGGCCTTTTGTTGAAGTTATCAACAAAGGCGTTCCAACTTTGACAAAGTGCCTGCCATTCGGGCACTTTGCTGCGAGAAGAGGTCTTCTTGCTTTGAAACCATCGGAGCTCATGAAAGAGTCCGATGTAGTAATCGCGCCTTTGATGCGTTTCCGCATCAAAGTGCAGCTCGGCAGCCACAGCGTCATCTTTGATGGCGCTGCATACATACAGCGGCACCTCATTCGGAGGTACCGAGTTCCCAAACCGGTCCGCAATCTCGGATGCGGACGGCATCCACGGATCGCGCGCTGCAGGCACAGCGCGCGGAGAGCCTTGAACTTTGACATCACGCGCTGCAGCAGCAGCGCGCGGAGTACTGAGAGCCCCAGCGGAAGCGAGTGGGGTATCGCTCTCAGTACGCGAACGCTTCGAACTCGAAGCGTCCGATTCGTCCCCTTCACGCGGGCGAACGTTCTTGGCGTGAGGGTCGAGCGATTCGCTCGACACTGAGTCTTTACGCTTTGAGGGCGAGTCCTCCTCGCCCTCCATATCTTCATCGTCGTCGTCGAAGTCGACGACGTCGCCGTACTTCGCCTTCTGGCGTTCGAAGTAGTCGTCGATGGAGAGATGACTCCCCACCGACTTTGTGGACTTCTTCTGAGGCGCGCTCATCGTTGAATGAGCGCGGATTTCTTCTCCAAACGCGGAGAATTGACGAATGGTCAATTCCAAAAGATTGACGTGCGGGGACCCCGCGCGTCTAACCTTAAGGGGGGGATGGTGTAACGGGGTTACACGCACAAGTGGCTGCAAGCCGCTTGTGAATTTAACAGATAGGTTATCTGTTAAAAGTTTTGGATACTTCCTCGCACTGGTGTAAGACACACCAATGGATACATTGAGGTGGACCACCACAGTGAGTGGTCCACACATACCCGATAGATCCTATTGGTAGAAAGCAGCATCTTTCTACCAATCAGAGACATGCATATTAGCGGGGCTCTGACAGCCAGCCGCTGCCAACCCTTTCATAGATGATAAACAGTTTTTAGCAGATTTTAGAGGAAGATCAATTTACAAACAATACAGTTCTCATTTTACCTAATCTAAGTCACTTGGAATCCTTTTGCTACTTAACTTATATTTGTGTATCCAAATATAATTAACCTAAGTAATTACTAAGTACTTACGCTTCCTCATACACGTTGCGCAACGTGTAAGCTAAAGTAGTGAGTCAAGTTAGACCCACTACACTTGCCAACCGAATCCTCGACGAAAAGGTCTCCCACATCGAAAACATGAGCGACTCAACACGGATGTACGCAGCCGTTCGAGAAATTGCTCGTTGAGGGCACCAATCCCTACTGTTGACGGATGCAGAAGGTAAGTACATCCTTGTCGTGTAGGAATTCACGATTTTACGAGTCCTCGTCCCTCAGCCTCGACAAATGGGACGAGTCCTACCAACAATACACGCTTCCCTCGAAAGGTCGGCAAAGATTGTTGGGATTAAACCTGAAGACCAGGTCCGATCCGTTACACCGGACTGGAAATATGCCTTGTGTTGAAGTATCGGTCAGGAAGGTAGAGCCCACACACAGGCACCGCCAGCCACGAGCAACGGCTGGGGTGCGTAAATATAAACGCTTTCGCGCTAAACCCACTGTGGTCCCTCAGAAAGGAAGGGTACCGGGCCGGTCAAGGCCTTTAACAGGGGCGCCGAGGTGAAACCTCGGCCAAAGAGTCAAACACACTGGGGGGTCACGCCACGCACCCAGGTCAACGTACAAACGTACAGGGAGGACTCTCTACCTCCCAACACTCGGCCACTATTCACTCTTGGCCTTACCAGGGCGAACTCTCGGTCAATGTACCTTAAGCTCACCGGCAGACATACCCCGCGTCGGCCGAGCGTATCCTGACCCTACAGCGAAGCTAGCTAGACTTACCGTAGACGGACTTGACCCTGATGGCTTGGGGGGAATATTCTGCTCTGATTTAATAGTTAGAGGCGGTGAGGCCTCGACTATAACTAATCCCTAATGTCTAATATGGACCGAGCCTTCGGTCTAATCCTACAACCGGACGAGCCTTCGTCTTAAGTCCGGATTCCTAATAGGAGGCAAGAAGGGTATCCACTATGACTACCTGGAGGGTTCGGCGGGAATTTATTAGGACCCGCCGTGCCCCACAGTCACTAGCTAGCTTTCTGTCACTCTGGCGCGGTAAATGTGAGTAGCCAATAGGAGACCTCGGTCTTCTCCTCTCAAAGCCTTGATGCCGTTAGACCTCGGTCCGGTGACCCCACTCCGCAGTCAAAACCCAATCTCACAACGGCCCCCACCTCGACGCGAACCTGCCAGGTGGTGAGCGTCGTGGTGCACGTCATTGCTGCCAGCATGTCTGCTCCCCCGAGCCCTCGGCAAGGGCTGCGGGTCTTCACGTCGGAAAGCTCTCGGCCGCGCTCTCAGGGTAAGCTATGTAGTGCCTTCGAAGCTTCGCTGGTTTCCTCATGCTAATCCTCCATGTCTTCTTTGCATGCCATAGTATGATCCAAATGCCTTCATCGTGCCCTTCCCTCCTGAGTTCACGGCTAGGTTGGTCGAGCCCTCGGCGGGGCCAACTTCCGCCTCTGACTCGCACAGCGGGGCACCCCGAGGTCTCCCGTCATTTCCTGCGCGCGACCTTCCACCGAGAGGCGACGCTGTGTCCAACCCCAGTGCCTCGGCTCGTTCGCCACCAACTCCCGCCTCTGATTCGCACAGCGGGGTGGTAACGAGCTCTGAGGCCGCGGGTTCGGGCCGCGTCAACGGTTCGCCTCCCTGCTCTCCGCGGAGCCCTCGGTTGGACGAGCCTGGCGGCACTTCATCCAACCCGACTCAGTACTGCCGGCTCGAGGAGGGTGAAGTCTCGGAGGGGCCTTCTCGGCGCCCTCCGAACCCTCGTCGTGATGTTCTTGAAGACGCTGTCCGGGACGCCGCCGAGGATATGGTCCGAGAGCTGCAGGATCACACCGAGCAGCGTTTCGCAGACCTCGGTCACCTCATGGTCGGCTTGGTGCGTCATCCTCCGCTCCGCCTCGACTCTGATCTCGACCAGCGCCTGGAGGACGCCCAAACTCTCGGCGCGGTGATCCGTGCATTGGCTCCAGATGCGCCGTCGCCTGCCCCCGGCTGGGACGCAGAAATGGCTGACCTTCGGGCGGAGGTTCGTTACTACCAAGAACAGCTCACGTACAGTGATGCGCTGCTACGCCGAGAAGTGGACGAGCGTCGCAAGTTCGAGGTCCTCTGCAACCAAGCCTCGTTCGAGCGCAACCAGCTCGCTGAAAAGTTTCGAGTCACTCGGGAGGAGCGAGACTTCCTTTCTCGCAAGATGGACATCGCGGTGAAGGCACTCCGGCAGAGCGCTGAGATGTCTGACAACTTGAAGGCTCGATGCTCCAAGTATGAGAGCTCAATCAGGGAACTTCGGGCGGCCATCAAGAAAGACCGAGAGGGGTTCAAGTCGGGGATAATTTCGTACACGAAGGCAGTGGAGAGGTTTAACACCTTCCTCCGCCAGCAAGATGCTCAACGATCCAGTTTGTGTGGCCTCGACCTCCCCGGTGACGCGTCGCTTCCGCCTGTGGTTTCCTCGTTGCTCGGAGAGCTCGACGAGCTGGGCTTGCGATTGTCCGAGGTCGCGGTGGGCTCCAAGCGTCCTCACCCGATCTCCTCGGCCTCGACGACCAGCTCAAGCGTCGCCAGCTCCCAAAAGGTCTCCGGACCATCACAGGCGGCTGGCATCAGCATTCCACCTGACTCCTCGGTCGAGCTGTCGGACGACGAGACCATTACTGCCCCGCCAGCCAAGCGTCAGAAGCGTTCAGCCAAGGTCTCGGCGAAGCCGTCGTATCATACCAAACTTTCGCCGACGCTTGCGGCAACGAAGTCCCAAGTTCAAGTCAGACGTACCTCTCGCCTTGGTAAGCCGTCGGTGGATCTAACGGCCAAAGCAGCAGCGAAAGCAGCCAAGTCTCGGCCAGATTCTGGTGCTATTCCGCGACCCATGGCCCAGGACTCGTCATCGCCACCGCACGGGTCGTCTCCTCCGCGTGGAGGCGGGACTGGCAGCACGAGGACTCGGCCGGCCGACAGGCCTTCAACGGCGAGTAGTGGTTCTCTTTCTCAGTCACCACTGGAAATCTTGGAGGTCGACGCCGACACTTCGGTCCACGCGCCTCCATCGCCGCATCCGTCCGATTCTTCGACAAACTCACTGCCGGGCTCGCCAGCTAGGCCTGAGGACGCAGAGGTTCCGACTTCGACTCCGGCCCCACCGGAGTCTCCGGACGACGAGTCGGAAGCTGGCCGAGATCTCGAAGAGAAGGCGCCGGCCCCTGTCGACCGGGATTCTCCATTCAAGGAGTCGGTGGTGATCAAGCCTCGTCGGGACGGCCGTCCGGTTCGTCCCGCTTCTACTGTGGCCTCACTCCAGTCAAAATCTTCGGTCGAGCAGGAGAATGCTTCCGATGACTTCGTCTTGGGCCTCAATGGAACATCGGAGGCGGAGCCCGAGGTCATGGACCTTACTGGACGTGATGCTGGAGATGGGTTTCGGTTTGGGAAGCCGCCCGAGAATTTCTGGAGGGAGAGTCTGTCAAAGAGGTTTCCCCAGCAGCAGAAGCCGGGCAAAGCGAAGAAGCCTGCTGCTCCTCCCTCAAAAGCTCCTTCCAAGAAACGTCGGCAGCGCAAGACATCGCCGCCACCGAGTCTCCGGCGTGAACGTGGCGAGCCTACGAAAAGCCGGCAAACTACTTCTAAGGATGCCACGACTGGGCCAGCTCGGAGGACCGACACCTTGGCTTTGTCCAAGAAAACCTCTGGTCGCTCCAGGAAAACCTCGCCGGACGCCGCGTTGGATCTTCTCGAGCCTCCTTTCACGGCCCCGAGTGCTCGGGCCTGCTGGCGGAAAATATTGGAAGTTCGGGTGCCTCGGCCTGCTGACAGGGAAGTCGCGGTGGAGTACTCGGCCGAGGGCATTGCTGCCTTCGCGGATTGGGAAAGGTCGGCCCATCCGTACCAGCAATTCTTGGCGAGCCTCCCTGCTGATCCTTGTTTGTTCAGCGCCGCCGAATTCATGCCGGACGAGCGCATCTCGATACGGGTAGATGGTCTCCCGTTGGTGGTCAAGTTCTGGCGACAGTTCAACGGCCGAGCGGTCGGCCCCACCGAGAAGAACGACTTGGGTTTCGCCTTGTACGAGCCCTCGCATTGGATTTCCCCGGCTGCTGTCGAGCGATGGCTCCAGCAACTTGCCGAAGAGCTCGGTGAGGGTTCTCCCGCTTACGTCGAGGCGCTCGAGGCTTGGACAGACTACCATTCCAACCGGAATGGGCGTGCCGATCGTCTCCGCCTCCGGATCCCCTACCGTCTGTGGCCTCGGTGTTACCCGGATTCGCACGGGCGCATCCACTGCACCCCGGAAGTCATGTTCGAGCCCTCGGTTCCCATTTACTCCGTGGATAATTTGCTGTGGACCCCTATGACTGCGGACTGGTGCACCGAGGTGACGGAGCTGGATGGTCACGAGCCCTGGCGGAACTGTTGGGTGGATGTGCCTGCGGCGCATCCTTACAACACATCTTCGCCCCCTGCAACCCAGCGGTCCCGGTCTTCGTTCCTCGTGGGATGACCCTACAGCAAGTTGCGTCGGCTATCACTGTCGATCCCTCGCTGGACTCCAAGCTGGTCACCGCGCCGTGGGTTCGCAAGTTCACCCGCTTCCACGCTTCGCCGGATACTAGGGCCCCTGCTGAGGCTGGAGATTCGGCAGCCGAGGGCTCGGAGGCTGAGGAGGGGGAGTCTGCGCGTTCCCGCGGCGGAGTGTCGACAGAGCGGTCGGCCCAAGGCTCGGTTGAAGAGGCTGCGGACGCTCACGACGGTCACGTGGAGGCGCAAACTGCCACTCCTCGCTCGGGAGCACGTGCAGTTCCTCCGGCCGATCACTCGAGCGACGAAGACTTCGACGACGAGCGCGCGGTCGGTGGCTCTGCTCCGGAAGCTGGAGGGTCGGAGGCTCGACCCAGAACCGGGGAGCCCCAAGAGGCGCGCCTCACAGTACTGGCTCGGGTCGCTTCTAACTCGGACTCTTGAACCCTCGGTCTCTTGTTTCCGCTTTCATGTTTGCAGCTGTAGTTAGCTCAGGGTCACGTCCGTCTACGGTAAGTCTAGCTAGCTTCGCTGTAGGGTCAGGATACGCTCGGCCGACGCGGGGTATGTCTGCCGGTGAGCTTAAGGTACATTGACCGAGAGTTCGCCCTGGTAAGGCCAAGAGTGAATAGTGGCCGAGTGTTGGGAGGTAGAGAGTCCTCCCTGTACGTTTGTACGTTGACCTGGGTGCGTGGCGTGACCCCCCAGTGTGTTTGACTCTTTGGCCGAGGTTTCACCTCGGCGCCCCTGTTAAAGGCCTTGACCGGCCCGGTACCCTTCCTTTCTGAGGGACCACAGTGGGTTTAGCGCGAAAGCGTTTATATTTACGCACCCCAGCCGTTGCTCGTGGCTGGCGGTGCCTGTGTGTGGGCTCTACCTTCGTGACCGATACTTCAACACAAGGCATATTTCCAGTCCGGTGTAACGGATCGGACCTGGTCTTCAGGTTTAATCCCAACAATCTTCGCCGACCTTTCGAGGGAAGCGTGTGTTGTTGGTAGGACTCGTCCCATTTGTCGAGGCTGAGGGACGAGGACTCGTAAAATCGTGAATTCCTACACGACATCCTGCATAAAGGCACAGCTAACACACTTGTCAAAGCCCATTTCAAAAACCAGTTCCACAGCCCGCAGCGACGCGCAATCACCCCGGACTGTGATCCACGACCGCTCGCTTCTCCGATCAGAGTAGATGAGGTGGACACCACTCTATGCCACCGACTAGCAAAGCTGAGCCTAGCGCAGGCGTAATGTGGCTACGCGATAACGTAATACATTACATTACTGTACACCGCCGGACAGAATGCAACTGCCACCTTACTTTATGGAAACACCTGTAAGGTAGCGAAATTCTTTTTTCCTCAAGATTTGCATCAGCAACGAATTACGAGGAGGCAGCTGTATTTTTATAGTTGGTGTTGAGCGCCTTGTTGAACGCTTTCGTGACTGTGTTGGCCTCGATTGATTCCCATGCCGAAATTACTCGCTTGATCGTTGCTAGCCGTTTCTCCTTTGCAGTTGTAGCGCTAGCCTTTTCAGTCAACCACAAAGCCTTCCGCTTCGCCTTCAAAGGTGGCGGGGAGTCCGAGAGGGGGCGCACTGGCGGGTCAACTGCGGGCGGCTCTGGGGGCGGGGGGGGGGGGGGGGGGGCTCTGAGGGGGCCTCCAACCGATCCCCGTGGGCCAGTGGTCAAACCCTGACGCGGAGACCGGGAGGTACCGGGATTGATCCCCGCCGAGTGCGGGACTTTCCACGGAGGCCGGAGATAGGCAATATCTTGGACGAGCAGCCACTCCGTGGAGTGGTCCGCCCTGCCAACTCGCACCCCGGTGTAGGATAGTTGGGTGGGCTGGAGGCCCCAAGTGTCGAAAAATGCCCCATAGTGTAATGAGGGGTATCAGAACCGGGTCCCGAAATGGGTCGGATAGCCACAAGCATCCCCACCAGAGCAAGCCATAAGCCTGGTGTGTGGGTTCTGGTGGCTTAAATCTCAAAACGTGAGAACGCGCCGCGTCGTATTTGCCAAACCGCGCTGCAAAGGACGAAATATTGACAAAACGCGCATGTGTTCTACAACAATGGGACATCAATTTTGAGACGGAAATGTTTTGAGGGTCAGAAATGGGGGGTTTCCTTCACGCAACCGGATTGGGGCTAATGTAGTGCATTGCAGTGAGTCGGGGGCGCGGTGAGGCGGGTCGATATTAACGGTGCGGAGGAAAACCCGGAGTGGACGGTCAGTTCCTCCACCTCGCTAGCACTACTTATATCTATCTTAAGCATCGAAGAGCACGATCGCACGTAGATGATTGATCTCATGCTGACCTTGATCGCAGACAGCGCGTTCTTGCATCCTATTGCTCCCGGAAATAGCAGTATCCATTTCGAGGAAAACTCCACCTTTCCTTCGCGCAACCGGATTGGGGCAAATGTAGTGCATTGCAGTGAGGCGAGGGCGCGGTGAGCGGCCCCATGTTGAAGTTAATTTGCTTGCCGCGTTGTGGACTCTCTGCGTTGCACCATGCGCGTTGACAGCCCTGGTGATGCTTTTACTGATTGTCTTGGGTACTCTTCGAAACAATTCGAGGCCCAGCGCCCAAAGAGTTTTATTGAAAGTCGGTTGGCTCCTCCAGCCATCAGAACCGTAGCGCCGCCAATTCGAATCGAATGGGTTGCGTAGTCCTTGGTCGGAACGCCGGCGCTTCTTGCAGTGCGTTTAAGAGCTCTTGATACCGTTGCTGCAGTTAAACTGCCGCAGAGATGGGGTTCATGCTGAATGTTGAGCTCCTTCCGGGCTCTCTCAATATGGCGTAGGCCGCGGAGTGGGCATATCACTGCATCACCGGATACGTGCATTGTCCTCCACGCTCCTCGACCATACTGGTCGTTCTTAGCACCTTCAAGTCCGATTGTGACTGATGTGGCCTGTGCGTACTTCACTTCTTTGCCGTCCTTGTCGGAGAAGAATGCATTGCAGCTTTTAAGACAGTAGAAATGCCTGGTGTGGTCGATCATCAAATACTCGGATCTTCTGAGCATGAAGAAGTATCCAAGCAGTATGCTACCCCATAGTAGATGCTGTCGCGGTCGAGATAAGTTGAGGTCACGATGTAGTAGTCGAAGAAATGGCATAGTGATTGGTTGCTTCTTGCGTTTGAGGGAAGAGAGGCGCTTGATGGCCTGCAGTAACATTGCAAGGCGGGGAGTTGTTGGAAGCGATAGGTCCTTGTATCGACGGTGGAACCACCTAATGCTGGTCAGTTTTAGGCTGATGGTGCTGTGTTGATTCCCACGCTGATAGCGGCTAGCTCCACGAGCCCAACAAAAAGTGACGTAGTGACGCAGCCGGCGAGAGGAATTGTTCATGTTCAACTGTCGTGACCACCCCATTTTTCGTGTGAATCGGCACCATTGGTGCCAATGCGCGAGATACTTGGCACGGGTAGAGCTTGCCAAGGCGTGTTCGATGAGCATCGATCCCATAAGCCTGATAGATCGTCGAAAGGTGGCTCGACTCGATCCTGCAACCAAGACGCAGATAAGTTAGTCCACAATGTCGAGACATGATCATGGCTACTCCATGCCCGAGATCCTGCATCTGCCATGATATTCAGCTTCCCCGGGATGTGTGATGCCGTACACACGAGGTTGTACTGGAACTCTGCCAGTGATAAAAGGCGGTTATATAGTTGTGCAGTTGGATGTTTGGACGCGCGCTTGTTTGCCCAGGTCACCGCGGAGGTATTGTCAATGTGGAATTGCACATGAATTGGCACGGTGCTGCTTGGCTTGTGCCAACGGGGTCCCCAGTGTAATACCGCGAGGACGGCACTGCGTAATTCCCTCACATTGATTGAGGGCGAGTGAGATTCTTCTTCTGAGAACCTTTGGCGAATATATCGCTGGAGAATTGGTTCTAAGGAGCAGAGCCCTTCTCCGCTTGCATCCATGTACACATGCACCGAGGGTTAGGACAGATCTGCGAACTGGGCCACCGGTATTGAATTGAATTTGTTTGGATTCTTGAGAACAGCCAGAAACCAGTGAAGATCTTCACGAGCTTCGGAAGACAGCTTTCGTTGACCAAATCGCGGCATCGAATTTGCGCTAAATTGTAGCCGCTGGAAAAATGCACGTGCAGGTCGAGAACAACTTGCGACGTGTCGAAGACTTCCGATGGTTTTGAGAACTGCTGTCTTGGTGATCGAGCGTGCTTCTAGTAGACTATTGACTCGGTCGACGGCCTTACGTGATTTTTTCAGCCGGAATTGAAACGCAGCCAGTTTCGGTATTCCACAGAAGACCCAATGCTTTCACAACGGTTGACCAACGTGTAAATTTGAGCTCATAGATTGCTGTCGGTCCCAAAATTTTGGCCATTGCCCTCCTTAGCGCGATGTTGGCATCAAAGCAGCGACTGCCTTCGTCAAGTTCAACGCACGTGTGGTCGTCGCACCACACGTTGCCTGTAAATTGTTGTGTTAGACGGTTTCCGAATTCGTACGAGTAGTTGATGAGATTGCCAGCTAGTGAGTAATAGAAGGGAGATCCACACCATCCAAACCCACAGGACAGATCAATCACAAGTACGTCTTCGTAGAAGAAGCTAGACATGTGTACTGCGTCACCAGGGATTGGAACGTGTCGGAATGCACCCGCCACGTCCCCAAGCATCAGCAATACGGATGTAGCTGGGTTCAACTGCTTGAGTTGGTGAATTCGCCGTGCGATGGCTTTTGGTGGATTGTACGAGATCGGAGGATGATCACTCCGGTCTGTGTAATCGTTCACCGATGCATCGGGCGGAAATGAATAGTCATTGATGAGACGGATATCAACTTTTACAGCACCAGGCTTGTCGACTACTGCAAGTGGACTGATAAAAAATTCAGGCCACTGATCGAGGAGTTGGGCATCCACGATCAGGTACCGGCCTTCGAGTTGGCCTTTTCGAAGATGGCGACGAATACTGTGCCCGTGTCCATCAATGCTGCCATGATTTGGACGTCGTGTGTGCTGCTGCCGTGGCTTGTCTTTTGACCAACGCGGGATGACTCCGTGACGGACAACGCTATTCCAATGGGCGACATTATCAGACATCTCGGGGTGAACCGGTGATGGTAAGAAAACCGTACCGGGTCTGCCCGGTGCGGTTTTCTTCATAAGTCCTTAAATTCATCCGCGAGGCCGCGCCAGCGTTGCGTGATGACTGCTTTAGTTTCGTCCGTCAAGGAGGCGGGCTTGAAGTGTCCACGAGCACAGTCTGAGTTATTGCACCCAACTTTGGAAACATACCGCATGCAAAGTCGTCGACCATCGGGGCTCTTTGGCAGCGATGATATAACACTGGGTGGGATTTTCGATTTGGTTGAGTGGCGATGGTCGGCCTGCTTGGTTAGCCGCAAACTGGTCTCACCGCTGCTGCTGCGCTGTGAGACAGCAGCCGAAGCCGCGGTTTTCCAAGAAGGGAGGGCCTCCTTCAACGCCACTAACTCCTCGTCGTTACGCTTGAATTGTTTCTTGACCCGAAGCGCTGAACGAAGACTTTTGGTAACCAACCGATTCCTGAACTTGCTAAATTTTGTGTTGATCCAGTGTGTGAGAAGGCGAGCCACGCCCGAGTCGTCCGAGGCTGTGTTGGCATAAGAAATCACGAAATCTCGGGCCACACCAATGAACTTTCGTGTATCCTTGTTGTAGAATATTTTTGCAAACTTGTGCAAGCATGATAAGGCACCGACAAGATCTTCAAGACCAGCAGGTGGGGCTGGTGGAGACAAGGTGTTTCTAAAAGAAAAATACCACATATTAACTCCCTTTTCCGTTGCACCCATCTCGTCACGAGGTTGAGCTCGGCGAAAATGCATGATTGAAAACCCCACACCAAAACCAAATTGGTACACCCCGCGTAGCACTGGAGGGGTCGCGATGAAATCACTGTGTTGAGAGTGCTGGAGGGACTGGAGTAGCATTTGAGGTTCCTTACCTGTATGACGTCGTCGCACAACAGCCGCGTGAACTCGTTGATCCGTAGTCGAAGGTTGGAAAGCCACCCCGCGGTGTCGGGATCTCGATAAACTGGTGTCTTCAAATTCGGCGCTGCTGCTGGTGTCCGAGTTGACATCGGAAAGCTCCACGCGCCGTCGCTTAGTAAGCGGTCGGTGCATATGCTGCACTTCTCGCACATTTTCTTCGTCTCAAGAGCCCGAGAGCATTGATGCAGTACTATCATTGTCACTGTTGGCGATGTCGAGTGCATCTGAGTCTACTCCAGCTACCTTTGTTGTTGAAGCACGAACACGTGATTTTTTTTCCGCGTGCTACCTGCACAGCTGCTTGGTCGACATACAGATCATCAGGGCGCTTAGTGCGAGCAGCTGTTTTGTAATTAACGATATGCTGATGGCGGACCCGGACTAGTTGCAGTGATGCTGGTCGAATGAGTGGAATAATCTCGTCACCATTGAATGGGACCGTGAGTGAATCGGTGACCTCCTTAGGTAAAACTGAGCGGCGGCGACTGCAGGAAGTAATAATTTTGTTCTGTTGCTCGACAAGCTCAGTCGGAGTAACAGCAGCAGTATAAACTGCGGTTCCTGTTTGGAGAGCGTAGTTAAGTACGTCCGTCTTGATGACAGGAGTCGTGGAACTGAGAGAGAGCCTGACCGAGTCACTAACGCAAACAATATGGAGAGTAGCCGAGTGCTCGGTGACATCGTATCCCGATACCACACCGTAGGACCATTCTTAAACTCCGTCGGAAGACGCCCGAGCGAAGGCAACTGGGTGCGCCAAATATGAACCAGGCCACAGTTCCCGCTCGTTGGTTGATACACAACGGTGGACCAGCTTTTCCTGTGAGATCGAAAACAGCTTCTCGGGTTCTTCCTCATCATCCACATCTGGTCCAACCAGCATCACTGTTACTGTCGAATCGTGAACACCAACGACTTCAACTTATTGAAAATCGTTGAATTCTGAGATGTGACTGGGGCCAACAAAGGCAAGGTCGCCCACAGCAGGAAGGGAGGTCATCTGACAGGCTTGAGGTGGTGTGCTGTAGTTGGAGTCGATCTTAACGGCGCGGAGGAAAACCCGGAGTGGACGGTCAGTTCGTCCGCCTCGCTAGCACTACTTATATCTATCTTAAGCATTGAAGAGCACGATCGCATGTAGATGATTGATCTCATGCTGACCTTGATCGCAGACAGCGCGTTCTTATATCCTACTGCTCCCGGAAATAGCAGTATCCATTTCCAGGATACTCCACCTATCAATGCCTGCAGCAGCAACTATTTTTTTTTTATCAAAATGTTTACCGTATCTCACAGAAAGAATGCGTAACAAATAGAATACCAAAACCAGATTTTCGAGCATTTGGTCTTGATAGCTATTTCTTAACACAAAGAATGCAGTTTCCAAATGCTCCTCCAAAAGCTGTCATCAAGAAGAAATTATTAAGTAAGTACAAAGTCGATCGGGTGCAAATGATCCACTGAATCGAATAGACTGTTTCTATGGTAAACGAGCTGTAGGACTCGGTGCGCAAGATAGAATGCACGTTCAGCCACCTCAGGCAGGACCCACGACAGCCATTGGGCTGTTCAATAACCACCCTCTTCAAGAGCACATGGGTCGATTGCAAGACAACGAGGTTCACAATTCGCTCCTTCTGAATCAGACAACTGAAACCCTTGAGTAGGGAAGCTGCAGAACGCTTTCCACCTTTTGAAATTTGCCAGCTAAATCTTAACATAAGGGATGCATATTTGTCTTTTCAAGTAGTGGTAACAAGAGTGCCAAACAAGCTCCACCCAACGCATTCTTTCTGAGATACGTTATTGACCAATCGAGCAGAGAGCTTTGACCACCCCATTTGTGCTCTGAGCAGCAGCAGATCAAGATTTCAGATGCCACGCCTTACTGCGCGCCAGAAGGCGCTGCGAAAGCCGCGCGCAGCTTTAGTCATTGTGCCAGGGGGGGCTCTCTTTCGGACAGCTTGCGCTGAGGCCTTGCGCTGACTTTAGAATTGTGTTGTAGCAACGCTTACTGCACACAACCCGATCAAACGGGCCCTCGGCGTCGAATGGCACGAGAAGAATTGATACACAGACCTTATGCATGCTCTGCTCGCAACGCAGAAGACAAGGGCCGAGTCTTCAGCGGTGATCTTCTCCACGCGGTGACATGTCTTCAGCTTGCACGAAAGTGGTTCTGAAACCGTGTCTAGCAATAGGTTTTGTATACACCTACGAGCTTACTACCTCATATCGCGGGCATGACGAAGAAATTCCTGTTGCAATATGGCTCGAACAACCTCGGACAAGATCCTCGTTAGCTTAACAATGAACTCATCCAAGAGCATCTGAGCCAACTACAAGAAAGAGAAGTATACGGCTCTCTTCTCCTGAATTAGACGACTGAAGCGCTCGAGTAAGGAACACGAGTAAGGAACACATCTGCCATTTACATTTAAAAATAATGGGGGGAATCTTAACAGGAAATACGCATATTTCTAAGCTGAGAGCATGTCAATTACAAACCTATAATACCTTCCCCTCGCAATTTGGAGACAACTGTAAAACACCATGCTTAGAAGGCGCTAGCCATTCGATTGAAATTAAACGTAATGCTATTCACAATGCTTATGTTTATCGTTTCACTGTCCCATATTGCAGTGGCTATATTGTTACCACCATTTAACGCCTTCAGAATCTCATCTTTTGCGGATAGCTCATGTGGAGTGCCATCGCCGACAATACTGGGTACCTTCGATGTGCAGCCCTGCAAGTACCCACTCAGTTTGCTATTTAGCGCCTCCACGAACTTGTAATAGGTCCTATACCCGTCGGCCTTGGTGACTTCCATCGGCGGAGCTTCTTCCAAATTGAGCGTCTTCCATACTTTAACAGCGGGAGTATACGACATCAGCCGACGCCGAATCTGGAAATTCTCGTACTGGTTGAACGTCGGGTGCAGCTTTAGCGTTGAGCCCGTCAAACTCTTATCAATTCCCAGCGCCTTCTTAATGTAGTCGTCGGACCTTTTGGTACTAATCCAGATACTGATTCTCCACTTTGACAGTAGTTCGGACATGCGCGCCAAGATATCCGAGGGAAGACCTCACTCTTCGGTGCTGGCGGCGGCGACGTTAGTGTGCTTCCCAACGCGTAATACTCTTCCATTTTTCACGCTGTGGAAGCAGGCTTGGTCGGATTGTACTTCGGTCGCGAGAACGCCACCGCCAGCTAGGAGAGTGAGTATCATGGTCAGCATGAGGTAGTGCGAGACATTCATCTGTGTGTCCTGTTTGGTCGACAATGGGGAAATTTCAAAGGGAATACACGTTGCGCTGTTGGCCGCCAATGGTTGGCACCTATCGTACCGTAGGAGTTTTACGGTCTCCCAAACCAATGAACGATGATGAGCTGTGCCGTGCTGATTGCCCGGAATATTCGAGCAGGAGCTTGCGATGGGATCTCGGACAAAAGTATACTGAATACAGGATACGCCCAGGTACATGCACTGTACGTACGTGTACGGCTTGTGCTTAATCTGTAAAACGTGCTCAGAGGAAACATAATTCGGACCGGAAGATAATAGGAACAGCAAACCCCCTCCCCGCAAGGATTTTCCTTGTCTGAGTGGATATCCACTTAGGTCAGAGGTCGGAAAAAATAGTGCAATACAATAAATAATCAGTTTTTTTCAATATAAATTTTTATTACTGGACTACACTGGCCTCAATACAATATAAAATTGACCCAATTATTGGCAAAAATTTTGTTAAAAGTGCCCCACTGGCAAATACCGAAAGTCTAGCCAATAAACCTCTAGTCTATAGGCCAGGGTCACTTGAGTGCAGTATCACCGCTGGCGCAACACTGTGTGCGCCCTGGTTGCCGGGCTATAGAGGCTGCTACGTATTGGTTCTTCGAGTGTGACCCCGTCCAGGTGTCGTGACAGAACCATGAGCTCCAGATTTTCGATGCTCCCTGGGGTGGAAGCTGCTGATCTTCCCGTACGACCGCGATGTCCATGACGAATGGCGTCATTTTCGTGAGATCCTTCTATGGCGCATCTACACAGCCATGCGCCTCCGGAACGATATTTATTTCCACGTGTGCGTGCGATCAGCCCATACATTCCCCGTTTGAGCTGCTCATTTGACACCACTACCAGCACCTCTATCGCCGATCAACCGAGTTTAATCTTAATAGTGACGGGATCAGGACAGTTTTGCGCCTGGAGTTCCCTGAACCTGTTGATGGCTCCCAGCTAGCACCATTAGATTGAGCCTACTCTCTTGAAAATTGCGATCTCAACTGCTATATCCCTCTGTAAAGTGATATTAGCTGTACCATTTCTGTACCGATACAATATAAATTGCGGCAATTTTTATTATTGTTTAGCTTAAAATTGCAGTTTTTATTAGTGGCAGCCGGTGGATCCAATTCAATATCATACTGTATTGGCGGACCTCTGACTTAGGTGACCCTGCGACCGACAATCGCTGTTTCAACTTCAAACTTATGTGAGCGAAAGACTAACGATTGACGTGGTTTTTTTCCCACCTCGAAGTCCGCAGAGAGCCTCCCTCAGAGAAATAGGCGATATAGTGTACTCCGCCAACATGTTTGTGAATTTTACCATACACTAACTAACTTTAAGTGCTGTTTGCATACGTGCTGGGCTGTTTGAACAATGCCATAGCCTCTAAATCAGCTACAAATTCGATGCAGGAGGCCCCTTCACTCATCGAAATTCGTCTGAATGGAGGGCACTGCACACAGCCACCTGAGGTATTGCAACGAAACTGGTAAAAACAACGAGTTCACACAAGTTTTCGTTGCCAGAGAGAGCTTCAGGGTCAATTCGATTAACCTCACCAACATGTTCGTAGATTTTGCTATACACTAACAAACCGTTTGCAAATACCAGCTTTTGCTATACATGCTCATGTTATGTGAACATTATCAATCGTGGAGCCCCGTTGAATCCGTCAAAGTTCTCTTTCAGGGTTAATTTCAAGAAGCTGCTACGACCAGTGAAACTGTGATAACGCTGTCCATAAGACGATCGACTCCAGCCGAAGGGGGATTTTGTCGCTTGGTGGTTCAAGCCAGGCGGGTACATCTCTGCAGCGGAAAGAGTGACAAAAAATCGCTCAACTAATGCGAAGAAAGTGGCATGCAGCTCAGCTGTAGATTGAACTATCGCGTTTAAATTTGAAGGCATAGCTACTGCCCCGTACCTCGAATAGCTTAAGCGAGTCTCCTGCTCTTTGCCGCGTTGCTTCGAACAATAAGTAATGCATGCACCTGTAGAGCATGTTGGAGGCGAAATCCCAAAGGTATTTTGTTGTACTTTGTTCGCAATTGCATACATTTAGTAAATTTATTCTACTGTTGCATATTTAATTCAAATTAACATTGTTGTTGACTTCATTTATAGTATTCCATGAAAATGTTCATTGAGTGGATGTTAAGGAGGAGGAGCGATACTGTGACCGACAGTTACGACGCTACATTCCGCCAGTCAAAGCAGAAACCTAGCTGTTAAACGCACTTGATTGCCTGGAAACTGGATTTGCTCCCCGTCGACCGTACCGTCGCGGCTGTGCGCGCCAACCAAGACGTACTTGTAGTCAGGATAGTTCTTAATACACGACACCAAAGTGAGAATATAGGAGGGAGTGTCAAGTTCCCCATCGCAGTAACTACCACCTC
The DNA here is from genome assembly GCF_018691715.1 of Phytophthora cinnamomi. Classification (NCBI taxonomy): domain Eukaryota; phylum Oomycota; class Peronosporomycetes; order Peronosporales; family Peronosporaceae; genus Phytophthora; species Phytophthora cinnamomi. The sequence continues at coordinate 1,200,610 of NW_027150933.1, forward strand.
CACTGGTGTCGCGGATCCATACAGTATACGTTTTTGTACCTCTTGGAACCTCCGTGCCGCCAGTGATGAGGACACGCTCGGTTTTGTCGGCGTGCGCACGACTAGAGACAGAACTAAGTGCGAGCAGCGCGGTAGCGAGAAGAGATGCGTTCATGCCCATTGCGGGGTGGCTTGAAAACCCGGAAATGGCTAGAACCGCAGAGCTTGCGAGCGAGGTACAGTAAGTGCTGTGCGCTGTTTGCGCCAACGCGTGGTGTTTGCAAACCGATCTGGCAAGCTAATTGTTGTCGCTCGATACTATCAGGTTGAACCAGCCTGGCTGAGAGTTATGCCATGGTTTACGAAAGATAACGGCACACTTGAATGTGAGGCAGCACAACAGCTTACTCTCCAATCAGGCAGGAAAGGCTTGACACCATTTCACTACCGCATGTGTCGTGTAGATGTAGCAACTCACAAAATACGGCGCAGTTCTGTAGCACAATTGTTTTTATAGGTCAATCTGGCAAGAAACATCGCGCTGCCTACGTATATGCTTGTTATAAACCTCGGGGACTTTCCAACCCGACTGATAAGCAAGTAACAACAAAAACCCTACACGCACTATCTCATTCACACAAGTCAAAATCGATGACGCTCTGCATTCCATCAATATCAAAGCCAACAAGTAAAGCACTGATGATGGTAGTATAGTAACCAGGAATACCAGAGTTCCTTCCTCATCAGATTATACGTAGTCCTCAGAACTAATTCAGGGACGACTTAACATAGCACTTCAGTAATATGTTGGTCGGATGAATTGAGAATTGGTGCTACAGTAGGGCTCTGCCTTGCTCATGAAGATTACAAGCCAATATGGCAGGTATTTTCTCAACAACCGATGATTATAAGGCTAATTGGCATTATGCATGGTGGGTGCATTGACACTGTAGCAGTGTGCAGTACCGTACCTGACCTCGTATTTTTCAACAGCACTAACTTTTCATTCCCAGTTTTTTTTTTCATTTCATGGTCACTCCTCGACCCATATTTCTGCGATAATGACGTTTCCTCCCATTTCCGCGCTAATCGGACTTGGCTGCGCTCCTGATCGTGCAGCACGCCGAACAAACCAAGCGTGGCCTCATCGTTGGTGGTAACAAGTGGCACAAAGAGACATACCGTAGGGATTCGTAGTACCCGACGGGGCTACAGCTTCTACTAATCCCTCCATCGTACATCCTCACAACGGCAGTGTGTACTACTATTTCCTTGTCTACAAGTACGTCTCGGTTGGTACGCACTATCGCAACGGTAGCCTTGACGGTGAACGGATCTTGATCGCGAAGTCATGGAGTGGACCCACCCAGATTACAATGCCACTGAAGGCGTGTAAGATTACGCGCTGTTGAAACTGATAAAAGGGTAGCAACTTCTTGGCGGTGAACCTCCCTGCTGTCGACGACTCCGACATCAAGGCGGGTATGCGGTCGACTGCTATGGGGTGGGGTTACTCAAGCGCATGGATTTGGAAGTCCGAGATGGAGGAATGTTTTACAGATTTCGACCGGAAATACTCTCCAATATGTGCTGGCCGTACTACCGACAAAAGTACATGCGGCGACACGGGTGCTCCGCTGGTCGAGGAGAATCCGAATGGAGACTCGGACGACATTCTTGTGGGTGTGTTCAGCTGGGAAATTCATGCAACAGCGAGGTGGTGCCATCCAGTTTCTGCCGCGTGTTGACTGCGACAGAGTGGGTTAGCTCTGTGGCCAAGAACTACACGTAGATACTGGCACGTCTTGCTATTGTAGTAGTAGGGATTTTCTCGTGGCCAAGCTCCACGACGGTGACCCGGGTGATGACGGGCGAACGGTGATCGACTTGACAGCGTCACCATGACGAGAGGACGGTGACGAAGGAGTGAACGAGCAGTCAGTTGGTGGCGGATGCAAGCCAGCGGGCTGGTGCCACAAGCGCGAGGGATCTAGAAGGGAGGCAGAGGGTCGCCATTGAAGCTGGGCGACTCGGGAAGATCGCAAGGAGAGACGACACGGCTAGGACGAACGACGTGCAGTATGCGGAGAAGGAGAGGCGACGAGGAAGAACCTATGAGCGGCTGAAAGACAGCGTGAGGTGAGTAGGTTAGCAAGGACACCGTAGCAAGTAGGATAGGCGCGGATCGGGGGGGCTTCGGTAGATAGGAGGGTGCGGCCTTGCGGACTGGCAAGCCTGGCCCTCAGTTCTGGATTTAGTGCGGGAAGAGCATTAACGACGAACTAATCTAAGCTACTTGGTGTCGGACGCGGAGTTAGTGTTGCTACCTATCGGGAATTGGGGTACGGCGGCACTGCACGAGGTACGCTGTTCGGGGTTACGTATGCGCGTGGTAGAGCAGTAGGGTGGTGAGGACCGCGGAGAGAAACCGCGGGGGCTTCGACGTCAGTATGCGCGCTGGCGTCGTGCCGAGGGACATGGAGCACGGCTAGCGCACTTGTGCCGTCGCTCCGAGTCCGCTGTATATTGCATGTAAACCGGAACGCTTGCGGGGAGCAGCCTAAAGACCTACCGGGGTTGCGGTCGCCGATAATCGCTCTCTCCTCACTGTCCCTATCCCTGTCGTCAACGGTGGACGAAGGGCCAGCTAACGCTGGAGACTCCCATGAAGTCATGCTCCCGTTCTAGGCGAGGCTCAGCTCCAGGAGGTGTCAACTGAGTAGTCTAGAGTAATGGTATCTGTCCCCGCGTGGGATATGCCGACATGGTGGTCAGTACACGGGCTAACCGTGCAGGGATCGTGAGATTCTTGCGGGTCTAGCGTCGAGAGGGTGGACCCCGCAGCGGAAACGGAAACGAAAACGAAAACGAAACGATGAACGAGTATGATTAATTGATGTGTTACTGTGGTGTCTAGCGGACATGATGACGACAAACGAATCGGCGAGAGACGAGCGTGCGCAACGCCGCGCAGCCTCGGCGGAGCGAGCCACGGCGGCGGCGGCTGAAGCGGCCAAGAGGCAGCACACGACGGCTGTCACCTTGGTGACTGGGGATGGCGGCACCGTCATGCTGTCGACGGACGAGATTAGGCGCGCGTCGGGCGACACGCCGACGGCGACGACGATCGGGCAATCGGGCGGCGGAACCTCGGCAGGAGGAGATGCTGCCGGCTCTGATAGCGGACAACGAACGTTGAGAGGAAGCCGTGGATCAGACGGCGACTCTCATGCGAGTGGCGTTCAGCGTGGGCCGGGCGGTGGCAACGCCGGCACCAACGTGGACACGCCGAGGGGAACCGACACGAGCGCGGAGGCGACCATCAGCACGCCGCTGACTGGGAGTCGAGGAGACGCAGCTGGGACTGGTGGTGACGGCGGTCCTGGTGGTGCTGGAACTGGGCGTGGACCAGCGACACCGGTCACGACGACGATGAGTGGGGCGGAGCCAGCGCGACCGATCATCGTGCGCGAGAAGGCGAAGTCCCTCAAGCTCACGAAGTTCAAGGGCCTGGACGATGCCGGTCACGATGTGGCTCAAGACTGTGCGGGCCGAGGTCCGGCGGCAGGTGGTGACCATGGGCATTGAGTGGCGCGACAAGCAGTTGTATCACGAGGTGGCGTCGAACTTGGAAGGCGAGGTGCAACGCTGGTTTGCGACCGTTATGGAGTCGGTACCGGAGTCGGAGGAGAACATCAACACGTTGGCCGACATGCTCCGCGCCAAGTACATGACGCAGCGCACGGGGCCGGAGGTGGTCGATCTCCTCAACGCGCGGCGTCAGATGCGCGGAGAGAGACTGGTCGAGTACGCGCAGTCTCTACGGGAGATTGGTGAGCGCGGCGACGTAGGCGAAGATTGGCTCGTGAATGCCTTCTTGAAAGGAATGAGCAGCAGCGAGGGAGCGACGCACGTGCGCGGACATCGTCCACGAACGTTGGATGAGGCCGTGAACATGGCGGTGCCACACGTAGGCGAGTACGGTGAGGGCTATGGTGTTGGCTTGGACTCGGCAATGGCGCGCTGGGACGAGCGCGAGGCCACGAACGGGCGCGGGCCCTTGACAGCGTCGGCGTCGGTGACAGCGCCGAGCAGCAAGGAGCAGTCGGGATTGGTCGGCAACTTCGGGAGTGTGGTGAGCGGGTACGGCCCGATGTGGGGCACGACCGCGAGGCCACCAAGGTACGACACCTCGGGGCGACCGGTGCTGTCCGGTAAAGCCAGTGCGACGGAGTGGTGGCGGGCGATACCGCCAGGATTTGAACTGGTACCCGCTGGTACAAGCGCTGCCCGGGGCGGAGGTTCGAAGATTCAAACGACGAGTGGCGGAGAACGCGGCAAGCGGCCTGGAGGCGGTGATCAGAACGCCAGGCAGCGAGCCAAGGCGTTAAAGGTCGAAGGTCAGCACGACGCGACCGTGTACGGCACGCGAGATGCCACACAGGATGAGGTGTTCGAGACGCGTGAAGGGCGCCTTCAACGGTACCATGAACGGCGTTAGCAGAGGGCACCACGGGCACCGTTCGTGCCGCGCCCTGGCACCAAGTACCACTACTGCAACAAGGAGGGGCACTTCGTCCGGGATTGCAACGTGAAGAAGGCGGACCTCGCCGAGGTGTACGGGCGGAACGGGTCAGGAACGAGCAAGCAGCCGGGAAACGGACAGCGAGCGTAAGGGACCCGGCCTTGAAGCTCGCTGATCCGGACCCGGGAAAGCAGATTGAAGACGAGCGGTGCACAACCCACCAACAAGGCTGGCCCAACGCCATGAAACGGAAGACAAAGAGACGGAGCCACGGTCAGAACGCGAGGCGGCACCAGACCAAGGCTCAAGGGCGGCAGGTGACGTTTGCAGCTGGGGATGGCGAAGGGCGACCAGCCCGAGCTGTTTCCAGCAGCACCGTGACTCACGAGACGGTATCGAGGCGCCAGGAGATGTTCAGCGCAGGGGATGGTGCAGCAAGACTCTCCGCGGTGACTACTGGCGGCCGTCAACACGGGCGCGAACGACGGATGCGAGGCGGCGCTAGTGACGAAGCTGGCATTGGACTAGGCGACGGCAGCGAAGCGAGCGCACTCGAGGGCGTGGGCGACGACGCGGTGGTCGACGTGCACATGAAGAAAGAGGAAGGCGCGCTCAGGCGACGATGCCAAGGACGACGAGAAGCAGAAGCAGCAACGGCGACGAGAAGCCGATACAGCGCGAGAGGCACGGCTTGCGCGGCGCCGTGCTGCACGTGACGAGCAGGAGGCCCCAGAAGCCGAGGAAGTGGGTCCAGACGACGATCAAGGGCTACATGGCGGTGTACGTGCCGAAGTACGAAGGCGTAGTGCCGGTGACGAAGCCACGAGGGAAGTCGGTGAGCGAGAGCGACAAGCGGTCGGGCAAGGACGGCCGACAACCGAGCCGCACGACGAAGTCCGAGGCGATGGCCACGGCACTGAACGAGATGGTGCAAGTGCAGTTACGGTGGGAGCGGTCGAAATGCGCCAGGGACGAGGGCGTCGGCGACAGCCAGCACCACTGCCAGAGTTGTTGCAGGTGGCCACGGCAGGCTACATTGTTGAACGGGCGAGGCGACGCGTGCGTAATCGCGCCGGACGCTATGTATTGGAGCATCAAGTGGAGTACAGTACTCGACGGGGTGGACCGATGGGCAAGCGTTGGCTCACGGCCCAACAGTTCGAAGAGCTGCTGGATAACGGCAAGATCGAGGACGATCTAGCAGCCGGGGATGGCGTGTAGTAGTAGGGATTTTCTCGTGGCCAAGCTCCACGACGGTGACCCGGGTGATGACGGGCGAACGGTGATCGACTTGACAGCGTCACCATGACGAGAGGACGGTGACGAAGGAGTGAACGAGCAGTCAGTTGGTGGCGGATGCAAGCCAGCGGGCTGGTGCCACAAGCGCGAGGGATCTAGAAGGGAGGCAGAGGGTCGCCATTGAAGCTGGGCGACTCGGGAAGATCGCAAGGAGAGACGACACGGCTAGGACGAACGACGTGCAGTATGCGGAGAAGGAGAGGCGACGAGGAAGAACCTATGAGCGGCTGAAAGACAGCGTGAGGTGAGTAGGTTAGCAAGGACACCGTAGCAAGTAGGATAGGCGCGGATCGGGGGGGCTTCGGTAGATAGGAGGGTGCGGCCTTGCGGACTGGCAAGCCTGGCCCTCAGTTCTGGATTTAGTGCGGGAAGAGCATTAACGACGAACTAATCTAAGCTACTTGGTGTCGGACGCGGAGTTAGTGTTGCTACCTATCGGGAATTGGGGTACGGCGGCACTGCACGAGGTACGCTGTTCGGGGTTACGTATGCGCGTGGTAGAGCAGTAGGGTGGTGAGGACCGCGGAGAGAAACCGCGGGGGCTTCGACGTCAGTATGCGCGCTGGCGTCGTGCCGAGGGACATGGAGCACGGCTAGCGCACTTGTGCCGTCGCTCCGAGTCCGCTGTATATTGCATGTAAACCGGAACGCTTGCGGGGAGCAGCCTAAAGACCTACCGGGGTTGCGGTCGCCGATAATCGCTCTCTCCTCACTGTCCCTATCCCTGTCGTCAACGGTGGACGAAGCGCCAGCTAACGCTGGAGACTCCCATGAAGTCATGCTCCCGTTCTAGGCGAGGCTCAGCTCCAGGAGGTGTCAACTGAGTAGTCTAGAGTAATGGTATCTGTCCCCGCGTGGGATATGCCGACACTATCACGCAAAAGCACTATTTTTTTTAGCCTCAGTAAGGAATAGTATACTGCTTTTAGTGGCAGTAAATAGATCCGACGTTTCTGATATTTCGAATCGCCACCGCCATTTTATTTTTTACATTAGGCTTCTATACCAAGCTGCAGTAAAGAAAAGGATAAGCTTGGCGTGCAATTAATTGCATCCTTCCTACATAAATTATGCTTTTTTGTAAGTCTCTCTAACCTAACAGAATGGGTTTATCGCTTGTTGGTGTGGTTGGGACTCCTAAGATCATGTACATGTAGATTAGGATAATTGCTTACGGGTGGGATGATTGGAGGATGGTATAGTGTGAGAAATAGGCACGATCTTCCCACAAGTAGACTGGCATCACGAACACCAGGAAGTTTATTGGGTTAGCTAGGTACGAGATCTCCCGATCTCGATTGTGAGCGTTAGCACATAGTGCAGGCAGGGCACGTGCCCATTAGGACCAGAATTCAAAAGTGAGGCAGTCGAGATAAGGCGGCATCGGCGAACGGTCAGAAGTGGTCCCGAAAACAGCTTCGCCAATCCTCGAAGTAAACGATAATCGAACACATCCAAATTAAGTTAGACGATAAGAAGTGAGAAAGCGGTGTGGAAGGATCGTTTTTAGCATGCATTTTCTAGGTATAACCTAGTACAATAGATTATACCTAAACCTACTTCAAGTATTACCTAGACACTATTAACGGCACGCGTGGCGCCCAGGTTTTACGCTTCAGGTATTATACAGGTATGCATACATGTATTGTCCAGGGGGAAGGTGTCTCGTTTTTCATTACCGTCATTTTTCTTTTAGCCTGACAGCCACCAATTCGGTGGAGCGGCATCAAGCCACGTGGCACTCATCGCGTCGTCCACGAAGAGCCGGAGGCTCCACAGCTATGGCGCGCACGCTCAAAATGGCACAAATCAAGGCCCAGATGGCCGAGCAAGCTCGTCAAGAGGAGGATGCCCGCCAGCAGGTAGCTTCTGCGCGTACAAAACCGCAGAAATCCGAAGCTTTGGCGCGTGCACGCGAGACTCGTGCAGGACTTGTTGGACTTCATGCGCCTGCTTCAACATCGCAAAGTGACGATGGTGATATAGAAGAGAAGGACACAGGGGAGGAAGACGCGGGGGAAGAGGACGTGGAGGAGGCGGAGGAGGAAGACGCGGAGGAAGAGGACGCGGAGGAAGGGGCCGTCGAAGAAGAGGACGCACACACGGAGTGTCCGTTTCAGATGCTTGCCCAAGTCAGCAAGCGACGTGATGGAACGTGGTGTATCATGATGAAGCGTGAAATCTACCATCACAACCATCCCGTCTTCGAAGATATCTACCTGTCTTATCCAGGTATACGCCAGGTTCCGGATGACCCGCCTCTGATGCCTGGGATTCAATTGCTCGTAGAGGCTGAGGCTGGAACGTCAAGCGTGTACAACTATATTCGCGAGAACTCAAATCATCGTGTCAACATGGATGACGTGCGTAATCTTATCACAAGGATGCGCGAGCAAGGCAAGTTATGTACAACCGAACACGGTGAATACTGTGCTGACTATTGTTTGTGCCGTTTGAGTAGGTGTTCAGCTATCGGATGACGATGCCGTTGTTGAAATGATCGTGATTTTCAATTTAAAGTCCCCTCTAAATGTGTCGTCGGTTCACGAGAGTGCGCAAGGTGACACTGGTGTTATTTCATTCACAAGTGGTCACATGCGGGCAATGCTGGACAACTTCGCCGAGGTGCGACAAATAGATTGTACGCACCAGACCAACCAGTGAGTTTCGTTACATGTACATGTTTTTTCCATGTTTGGATCGTTAATTGACCAGGTTTTGATTTGATTAGGTACAACTATCAGCTACTCTCTATTGTTGCTATGGACCCGTATGGCTGCGGACAACCTGTGCAATATTCGCTCATCGAGACAAATGGGGGGTGGCATGTGGGCAAGTGTTTGGATCACTTCAAGCGCGCAAACGAGCACTGGCGCTTTGTCCGCATTGTCATCGTTGACAAAGATCTGCGTGAAGTTGAAGTTATTCGCAAGAAGTTGCCAGAGGCCCGCGTATTGTATTGCCACTTTCATGTGATCAAACGGCTGCATGGCACAATTCGAAGGTCTAGCCGATACGGCGTCTCTGAGCCTGAGATTTTGGGGCAGATGAAGCACACCATCACGTATATGACTTACGCAAGAACTCAAGAAGACTCTCAACTGCACTGTGATGAATTTGAAAGTCTCGCTGGTAGCAAAGGCCGCACGGAGCTGTGGGAGTAGTTCGATAAAAACCGGAATGCTTGTCGGGAGATGTGGGTGATGACGTATCGTGTGGATCTGCCTCACTTCGGCAACCACACAAACAACCAGGTAGAGAGCTTGTTTGGGAAAGTGAAATGATATTTCAAGGGGTACCTCACGATGCGCGCAAGTTTGAAGTTGCTCTTAACCTACCAATGTCGAATGGAAGAAGAATACAAGGCTAAGGTGGAGATGCCAGGTACATTTCGAGATGCGAAGTATCCCGATGAGATAAATAATGTGCTGGGGATGACTACACGGTGGGTGGCTACCGCCGTCAAAACACAATTTGACATCGCAGCAGACCATGATATTGCTGGGAACTTCGCATTCAAAGACAACGGAGCTACGATCATTACCGTACAACGAGGTGACCACGGGTACCCCCTGGAAAAGGATGGCTGGCTATGTGACTGCGAATTCACTCAGACAATGAAACTACCTTGCCGACATGTGATGGCATCCAGGAAGTCTTGTGGCGACCCTCTCGTCATTCCGTTCTCTGCAATCTCTCCTCGATGAGTCCAGGTTTTGGCCATGTTTTGTCTATGTATTGTCCATGTATTTTCTTTTATTCCAGGTTTTGACCAGGTTTCTGCCATGGTTGCGTATGTAGGTGGTTCGAACAAAGTCGATTATCTCCAGAGGAGTTGTCGGAGGTAGCGGAGCCGTTTGTGGCTAAGATATACAAAGCAGATCGACGCTTTGCCGGTCGTATGACTTAGGCAGAGAAATATCGCCACGCACAGCAATCCTTTGGTCGAATTAGTGGTGAACTCGCCCGGTTTGGAGATGACAATTTTGAAACTGCTCTGCCTGAGCTGGATAAGTGGTGACACAATTTGCGAAAGGGGAGGGGTTTCCTGGAGTAGCCTGCATCCGGTAATAAAGACAATTCCGGTGGTGGTGGTAATGGCGAGGGGGGGGGGGATGCAAGCGCTGGTGATGGGACAGGTGGCGAGGCCGCACCTGGTGCAAGTAGCAACAAAGATGAAGCAAATGATGGGAAAGCGTCTGGCGATGAGCCACCTACCCAGCCAGCGGCTCCAACTACTCAGACGGCAAGAACCCGTGACAATTCTGCCTTCAACCCCAAGATTAAGCTCAGTGGTAGTACCAAGCGAGTCGGAAGGACTCGTTTGAACCGCGCGGAGATGAAAGAAAAGGCAAAGAATGCCCTAAAAGAGTACAACAACGGCACCAAACTGCGGGCTTTGTTGCGAAAAAACGACGTGTGTGAAGTGGTCTCAACTTTTGTCGCTATTACGCCTGGTGTTAAGGAGGTCAGCTCGTTTCTAGCTGCATTTCAAGTGAAAGCAAATGGGGACAGGAAGCCGACGAAGTGGCGAATCGACAGCGAATATGTGCCTGATAGAATCCGATTCCGACTTCCAGAGTCGGTGGTTGACACCGCTTTAGATGAGCTAAAAGCAGGACTAGCGAAAAAGGAGGAGATTGAGGTTGACAGTGATGGTGATAGCCCGAACGCTGTTCCATTTGTGGTCGCTATTGAAAAGGTCGGTCAATTCACGAGACAGCAGCTAGAAGCAATGAAATGGTTGTGGAATTTGCAAGCCAAGTGTCGAGATGCTGTCATTTGTTGCACATGGCTGAACCGCGAAGTGATGGCTGTTGTGGACGACCCCGCTACTTCCACAGGAATATTTACTAAGATTTTGGAGACATGGCCGTTTACGCCACTACATGGGTTTGGCTTTGATCTATCATATGCCGATCTGTACTGTTTTCGAGGCTCTGCTGGCTAAATGACGATGCTACTCGAGCTTTCACAGTGTTTTTAGCTGGTTACAAGAACGATTTGACGGTGTCTATTCCCCCCAAATCAAAGCGTGGAGTTGGACAACAAACAAATAAGCCGAAAACCATTCTCCCAGCAAAAACGTTGGATGAAATTACTCGAGGAGTTGACGAGCACCCATTTGTGCTACTACCAGTTAATTTGGAGACGTACACTGGGGATGTATCGTTGTAGATCGGGCCGCAAAGCAAGTGAAGACTTATGACAGCATGGGTGGCAAGCGGCACAGCAAGAGGCTGGAGAAAATGGCAGATGAAATAGTTGGCGTGGTCGGCACGGAGATTTTTAGTGCTGCTGTTGTGAAGGATCCAATCCAGAACGATTGCGACAGTTGTGGTGTATTCGTGTGCCGTTTCTTTTGGATCTGCGTTTACAGCAACGCGCCTAGTGATGGATCGGCGTTGGGTTTGTTAGCTGCGCTGGGAAATGCTGCATGCGGTTTTGAAGAAGGATCATCACTAGTTGGGAGAGCAAGCTAGCGGCAGTGCATGTGCAGCTAATATCCTCAATACATGGACATTACCTGGATGACATATGGTAAATACCTTTAAAGGAGCAATATACCAATACTTCCAGCCGACATCCCGCATTGCGTCCGACAGGGGATTGTGGTGATCACTTCGCGTTTTGATCTAATAGCGTCCATATGGATTTCCCAGGTATTTATACCTGGAGAATGCCTGGATCAGTATCTGAACGATAATTGGTTGCTGTCGCACCGATAAAGCGTGACCGCCATCATTTCCAATTTTGGTCAAGTCCCGCACACATGAGTTTCCCAGGTTTCAGATCTGGGTAATACCTGGGCCGGTAATTTTCGCTCTCCTCGCAGATATCTTACATCTGATTCCAGGCATCGAGGGTAAAACCTGTAATAAACTTGTAATAAACCTGCATAGCACCTGGATAATCAGATTTCTGAGTATTTTATTAATCTGGGAAACCTGGACGCTAAGGTCGTCCGACTATTAATACTATACGTAGATAAAAGATCTTTTAATTAATATCGCGTTCTCACTTCTTATACCTTTATATCGTCTAACTTAGTTTTTCGGTTGCTGATTAAAATCAGGGAAGATTAGTACGACAGGAGGTAAAAAAAACACAATGGGGTGTGATTGCCGATTGAGATCTTGTAACAGGCCAGGTGTGCCCGTCACTAGCTTACACGTAGCGTGAGGGAGCTTAGGTTCAGACTAGGAATTAAGAAGACCAAGTACTCAGTCTTGGTGAAAAATCAACTCTGTTTATTTTAGAGTCAGGGCGGCTGCCCTTGGTCTCCTGCGAACCATTCAAATACAGGTCAGCACCTAATTGGGTGAAATGGGGTCTGGCTCCCCCTATTTCAACCAATCAGACGATGCCGTATCAGCACACGCGAGACGTGTGCTGAGTCACCTCCTTATGTAAATTCAACCAACCTACTTATGTAACTGGGGCCCATTACATTCCCCCTTTTAAAGTTGCGCTTACGCAACATAAGCACAAGCACACATTTCCCTAAGATACACCCGAAGAACACCGGAGAAGCCTGACGCGGGGGAGGAACGGCGCTCGCTCTACCGAGCGACATACGACGATGGAGACGCAGCAAGCTGGCATACATCAAGCCACCTCATCGGCGCACACGCCGATGTAGAGCACGGAACCTGAAGAAGCGTCGGGGCCGCAGAATCCGCGCGACGCCAATGGGGGACGAGCTGGCGCCGTGGAACTTGTTCGACTTGTCGGGCGCTGAGCGCCCCGACACGCTGGACACCATGGAGGATCACTTTCGTCGCTTCCGCGCGACGCAACGCAAGGGCATCGAGGGATTCTCGCACGAGGCTCTTCAGCTTTAGTTCTCGTGGTATGTGTTCTCCCGGTGTTGCTCGAGCAGCTAATCGAGGCGGCGCTCAGGGGAGCCGTTCGCACTGGAGCCGCTCTTCGCTTCGTGTTCTCTGTCGCCAGGTCGCTGGCGTTTTCGTTCTCGTTCGCCGAGGGGCACGCCTCGGGATCACTCGCAGACTCGAGCGCTTTCTCGTACTCGCGAATAACGTCTGGAACATCGCGGAGGAGGTTGGCGCGATCCTCCCACGTATCATCTTCAGCAGGAGAACCGAACCAGCGTACCCGATACTTACGCGCAGCTGGGACTGCGTTGCCACCGGATCGATGATCACGAGCGCGGCCTCGTGTGACAGGGGGATCTTCGTGAGCCACAATATGGTCGACAATACAGCGGAGTTCGCCCGCCGAATCAACAATCGGCGGTGGTCCCTCACGACGGTACTGCGCCCGGTTGGCCGGGCGTGGGCGAATGTGTTTATGCTTTGAATCGGTCGTGGGACGCTCAGGAAGATGCTGAGAGAGCGGTGGATCGCCCCTGGCGTGCTGAGCGCGTGGCGACCGAGCTCCGGCAGCCCAATCGCGAGTTGCTGACGCGTCTGCGGAACTTGGAGGGTCGCGTCTTCGGGCGGCTCAATCTGGGACACGTCCGCGCGAGTAGGCGCCTGGTTCAGATGGCTCGATTGCTCGTGAGGCACGTCGGGCTGGGTGCCCGACGCACGTTCCACCAAGGGTTCCTGGTGAATCGAACCCGTGATCTTGGCCAGCCGGTAACGCTTGAGGCGCCCGACGTAGAACGTTGGGTGGAGGCGCAACGAGGACGGGATGGCCAGCGTGTATGCATCGCCAATGGGCTTCAAGATCTTGAAGGGGCCGATGAAGCGTGGTGCAAGTTTGTTTGCACCGAGGTTTGTCACGGCGGAGGGTCGGATACCTTCAGCAGACAGTAACACACGAGCGCCCGTGCGAAATGAATCCTTGGTTTTCGCCCATGTTTGTCTGCGTTCGCTTTCTGCTTGTGCACTGTCGCTTGCAGTGCATCTCGCACAAACCGTGTGATAGCTTGTCGTTGTAGCACAAATTCCGAAACCGCTGCGTGATCAGCGGGGTTCGCCGAAAGCTTCGGCGCATAGTTGGTTACTGCGTCGTCTGATGGATGCGCTGTCGAATGGCCAGCGGGGTCAATCAAAGTACGTTCCGTCCAGTAAGTGAGTAGAGTCGCCGCGTTGCGCGGTGCGGCGAGGGCTTTCTTCACTTGGGCGCGCGTCACAGCATCAGCGATCGATGCACTCGAAGATGAGTGTCGCGTCACCGGCGTCGCAGCCAGTGTTTGTCCCGCCGGCGTCTCTGTCGGCGGTAAGTTCACAGCGGCAGCTCCTCCCCCACCAAAAGTGGAGGTACGTGATCCCATGGGAGGCCCAACGCAAGCATAGCGGGGACGCGCGGGTGCTGCGCGGAGTTAATGAAGAATGGAGTCAGACCCGTCAACGAGTGCTCAGCGTTGTTCAAGGCGAACTCGACCAACGGCAGAATGCACTCCAGCTCGGGAATGATGTCGCGTAGCTCCGGAACACGTCTTCAACGACGCGGTTGACACGCTCAGTCTGACCATCCGTCTCCGGATGTGCCGCGGTCGACATCGTCAGCTTTGTACCAAGGCATTCGAAGAGCTTGGACCAGAACGTAGCGGTGAAGCGGGGGTCTCGATCGGAGACGATCGATTCAGGCAACCCATGGTGTCTAAACACCGGATGCAGGAAGAGCACCGCGGTTTCTTCCGCAGTGACGGTGTCGGACACTGGTGTGAGGTGGGCCATCTTACTGAACCGGTCCACGAACACGAGGACCCCGGTGCGCCCCTGCTCATCGGGAGGTAGTCCGAAGACAAAGTCCATCGACACCGAGCGCCACACCTCGGTGGGGATTGGGAGTGGGCGCAGTGGGGCCTGTGAGGACGGCGACGGCTTCACTCGCTGGCAGATTTCACAAGTGCGCACTCACTTGCGTACCCACTTGTACAAGTGTGGCCAGTAGAAATCTCGCGCCACCGCCGCGAAAGTCTTTTCGCGTCCCAAGTGACCTCCGACAGGTGCATCATGATACTCGTGGATGATCCGCGCACGAAGGTCTCCGTCGTTCGGTACCATGATTCTCGGGGCATCGAAGTGGTCGATGGCGTACATCAGTAGAAAGCCATCGAGACTATAACGCTCGATGTGACTGCGAATTGAGCGCGATAGAGTCTTCCGTGTCGCACCGACGGGTGAGCGAAGGTGTCACGATGGCAGCATATTGTGCGTCGTATTCATACGCGGTTGTGATCTCCTCTCGCAACGACATCGCAGGGGTGACACTCGTCAGGTAGAAGTTTGACGCCACACATGTCGAGCACGAGTATTCGTCCTCATCGTCAGGTGTCAGACGCCCAAGTCCCTCGCGTGGATCGTAGTCAGGACGCCGAGACAACGCGTCGGCGAGGATGTTGTTCTTGCCGGGCTTGTAGTGTACCACGAAGTTATACTCAGAGAAGAATGACAGCCAACGAGCCATCCGCTGAGATAGATGAGGCGATTTCATCGCTGTCCGCAGCGATGCGTGGTCGGTGTAAACCGCAAATGTCTGTTCCCCGAGCAGGTAAACCCTGAACATGATCAGTGCGTAGCGCATGGCGAGGGGCTCCTTGTCGTGCACTGGATAATTCCCCTCCGCCGACTTCAACTGGCGGGATTGGTTGCTAACCACTCGCTCTCGGCCCTCCTCGTCGAACTGCGTTAGGGCACACCCGATGGCGAAGTCGCTCGCGTTACAGACGACGAGGAATGGTTTCGACTCGTCCGCTACCATCAAGACGGGCGCGGACGGCACGCTCTTCTAAACCGAGTCGAAGGCGACCTGGTGTTCCTGTCGCCACGACCACATAGTGTCTTTCTTCAGTAGCGACGACAATGGCTGGATCAGCTTGGCATAGTCCTTCGTGTACTTGTGCAAGTAGTTTGCCATGCCCAGCCACTGACGCAGCTCGGTGGGATTCGCGGGAGTCGGTCACGGACATATTGACGCGACCTTCTCGGGGTCAGCACGGACGCCATCCTTGCTCACATAGCAGCCCAACACCGGGATCTCCGGTGCGCAAAACACACATTTCTTCAAGTTTGCGTAAAGCTTGTTGTCTCGCATCACCTGAAAGACTTGCCGATGGTGTTTCAGGTGGACTTCCACGGCGCTGAGCTTGCCCTCAGCGCGACTGTGTACGAAGATATCATCGAAGTAACTCGGTGTGAAGTCGCGAAGTGGACGCAACACGTGAGAGACCATGCGATTAAATGTTGCCGGCGCGTTCTTCAATCCTTGGGGCATTACCAACCACTCCCAGAGCATGCCGCTCGGCGTGCTCACTGCGGTGAGAGGAATATTGCACTCTCTCCTCAGGATCTGGTAGAACCCATCGGTTAGGTCGATGGCACTGTAGATCGCGATACCCGCCATGGAGTCCAGCAACGTGTCCTTCCTTGGGGTTGGTGTCTGCGCGGGGATGGTGGCATCGTTCAACTTGTTGAACGCGTGGACAATGCGCCACCAGCCCGTGGCCTTCTTCGCGCAGAAGGTTGGACACGAGTACGGCGAGATGCTCTCGCGCACATGTCCTGCCTTGCGGCGACTCTCGAAGAACTCGTCGATGGCTTTCACCTGATCCCGCGGAAGCGGCCACTACCGAGTGACACAATACTTCGTTCCAGGCACGAGGTCGAACTCGTGGCGTACTCCGCGATCAGCCGGAAGCTCGGCGGGGATCTTGTCGGGAAAAATGTCCGCGAACTCGCGGGCCGTCTCGTACACCAAGTCGCCCGACTCTCGCAGTGCGTCCCAGGATTGCACCGCAAAGCGCTCCTCGCACGCCGACTGTGGTTCGGCATTCTTGGGTCGGGACAGCTCACCACCATCGACTTCGACGTTGTTGAACGCTTCCGCCGAACTCGACTCGGTGATTAGGCACGCCTGCTCGATCTCGCCGGCCTTCAGGGATCGCATGAAGTTCTTCCAGGACAGCCCTGGGAGGCGCGTGATGTACTTCGCTTCGCGAGGCGGACTCGCGACTTCGGTAACGCGCGATCGGTGTGGAGTTCCCTCCACGTATTCAAGAGCAGACACCGACTCTGTCGGTGGAGTGGCTCCAACCAGAAGCTCCGGACGTGGCTTCAAGCAACGCTTCGACTTGTTCTTCTTCCTGTGCTTCGAGCGGGCGCTCGAAGAGGACGCGTCGGTTTCGCTAGCCGATGAATCACCCTCCTCTAGGTGTGGGAGGCCACGCTTGACCACACCGGAGGCGCGTTGTTGCACCACGTGCTCGTTTGCTCCATCGGTTTGTGGGAGTAGCACGCGTCCAGCCACTCGCTCAGCTTGGGACGGGAGCCCACGCTCGACCGTCGACTCATTGTGCGACAGGAACCCCTGCTCGACCGTCGTCGCGTTTTACGACGGGAACCCATGCTCCACCGCCGACTTGTAGCTCGGCGGGAACCCATGCTCGACCGCTGCATTGTCCAGCAGGAACTCATGCTCGACCGCCGTGCTCTTGATTGTCTTGGGCTGTGGGAGCGCCCCGCGCTCGACCACCCCGTCTTCATCCTCGCGTTGACGTGAGGGAATTTTCCATCCACATCCAACAACACAGGACAAGCCATGCATAGAGGACCATCGCTCGCTCTGTGGACGACTCGCGTCGTGGTGTTCTTGTCGACAACGGTGACATGACGCCAGTCTCTTGGGGCTACCAAGAGGTGCATGAATACTTCACGAACGTCAAAGCCGCGTCGACGCTTGACTGGTCGAGCTAGCCAGTCAATGTCTGGCTGGTACCGTTGCAAGCCACGGGACACCTAGGATGCAGTCGAACGCATAATTCATCTCGATGATGAGAAAGTCATCACTGCTGCGGAAGCCACAAACGTATACGGCAGTGAGACCTCGCGCCGAGCAACACGGTGGGCCTTGCCATCCACAAGCTTGACTTCCACCTCGCCCGGACCCGTCCGGACGCGAACGCTCTCAGGGAGCACCGACAGACACGACGCGCGAAAAATGTTATTTGGTCGCTCCTGAGTCCAGGAGCGCGCGCATTGGGCGCCGGGCACCGGCGACATGAAGACTGACAATGATCAGTCTCGAGTCGCCACTTGTAGTGGAGGCATTGAAACGTGCGTAGAGCACGGGAGGGCTAGAAGGTCCGGTTGCCTCCGGAGGACCCGGGCCTTCATTTCAGCAAGTAGGGCGCCCCGCACCTACTGGCCCCGACCGTGTTTTGATTGAGCGACCAGGGTAGCATCGGTATCGACGTGCGCGAGAACAGGAGCTGGCGCGCGGCATTCCGCCGCGCGATGACCAATCTTCTGGCAGCGGAAGCAAGTCAGGGGACGAGAGTTCCGTTCATTGCCCCCACTATGAGACGAGCGCCGTCGATCACCCGACGCTTGAATGGCGTCGATCTCCATTGGTTCGGGCGCTGAAACCCGAGAAGCGTCCGGCATTGCTCGGGCGTATGATGCCGCCACCATGTAGTCCTCGCGGAGGGCGAGAGCGAATGCCTCCTCCAGGTCAGAGGATTCAGCGCGGGTTAGACAGTACCGCGTCATGCCCTCACGCATCCCGAACACGAAGACGTGCACCTGCGACGCCGTGTCGATAGGATGGGTGATGATGCACGACGCCAGGTGCCGTGTCTTCTGGACGTAGTCGCGCATGGACATCTTGCCTTGCTTGAGGGCGAAGAATTCCGCACGAATACGCGACTCATCTTGTGGCGGCTCGAAGGCGAGCCGCAGATCACTCTGGAGGGCCTCGAGAGTGGGGAACGCGAGAGGATCCACGACGAGTTTGCCGAGAGCCCATTCCTTTGCCTTCCCGGATAATCGGGAGAGTAGGAAGTTGACCTTAGCCGTCGGCGCCTCGATAATACGCGAGGCGATAGCGATATCAATCTAGCGGTTCAGTGGTAGTCGGTCGTCGTCCACGTCTGAAAACGTGGACGTTTCCGGTTTCACGATATCGTTCTTGGATGGGCGCGAGGGAGTTGACACCCTCCTATTTGCGTCGGCGAGCTCGCGTTCCATGAACGCTTGGGCGGCTTGGCGCTGTTGTTCCGGCATCGCTGAACTCAGCAGCGATGTGACGACAGCCTCTCCTGACACCGCTGCGAGGCGGTGGAGAGCTTCCCACTCAATGCGCGTGAGATGAGGGAAGGCACCATGCTCCAGGGCCATCCCTGAAAGTCCAGACGCCAGGACTTGGCTCATCTTGGTCTTGGTCGTTGGAAGGACTACGAAGTGCTACCAGCCAGGTGTGTGTGTGGTGTAGGAAACATCAGTTTTGTGGAGCACCCAAGTGGAACAGTGTACCGAATCCGCCTAAAAGCGGAATCGACGGTACTACTCGGCTGGATGGGTACACTGTACCAGATAGCCCAG
Organism: Phytophthora cinnamomi; assembly: GCF_018691715.1. Classification (NCBI taxonomy): domain Eukaryota; phylum Oomycota; class Peronosporomycetes; order Peronosporales; family Peronosporaceae; genus Phytophthora; species Phytophthora cinnamomi. The sequence continues at coordinate 1,219,705 of NW_027150933.1, forward strand.
TTCGCCAGGCTAGCGCGATTCAGAAGGACCGCCAACTCGGCTACGTGGACGAGAGAGTGCCAAGAGCCAAGGACTAACCCGCGGCGACCGGAGGAAGTGCACGGAGTCCACAGCCGAGTCCAGGAGGGAGCTCAGCCGAGACCAAGGCAGGTTTTAGCTGCCGGGGTGGTGTAGGAACACCAGATTTCGTGGAACAAGGTATCAAGACAGCCAAGAAAGCAGCACCGACGGTACTACTCGACTGGATGGGTACACTGTTCCATTCCGCCGAGCTCGCAGGCTTCACGGGCGCACTGCGGCCGACTGACTGGGAATCAAGAGCACCGGAGACCAAGGACGGGTGGCGCCACGCAAGGGGAAGACGCACGTATGGCGGTCCGAGTGCGGGGAGCGCTAGGAGACGCTCAGCCGAGTTCAAGGCAGTTTCCAGGCCCTGAGCTCGGTTAAACAGACGACGCGGGTCACTACCAGAAGGCGCACAAGAGGACCAAGCGTGAGCCCGGCGAGCCCAGCAGCACTCAGCAGAGTCGGCGAGACCTCCCCGTCGAGCTCGCCGACTTATCTGGACAACTTACCCGGCTCCACCGAGTTCGAGGCGTGTAGCGAGGGTGAAGCGTCGGCCGAGATCCGAAACCACTCCATTTCACTTGATATTTGTATAGGACCTTAGGAATAGTGGAGGCGCCCTTTCAGGGCGCCAGGAGACTTAAGAACAAACAGAGCAGAATTTTCTAGGCCCACAACACGTGCACACTTTCCGGTAAGTCCCTGCACGGGGTGGGATTATGCCTGCCGTCGGTACCCGAGAGGCATAGCGTGTAGGTTACTCGACTGGCAGCGCCAAGAGATCAGGTCGGCCCGGGTTGGGTGCTCGCCAAGTGCGAAGGAAAAGTCTCGCTAACTCCGCGAGCCGGTACGCCGGACAGCCCGGGTGCCGTTACTCTTCAAGTCGGGTTGCTTCTGCCCCGGCGGCCTGTAAAAGCGCTAGCGCGCCACCGTCCATCCTTTGGTGGAGGGCACAGGAGTTTGTGAACGGAGGCGGATCTCCGGAAGAGTGGACCTTGGTTGGCAGGTGTCGGCGAGAAGCGAGACACCCGCTGTCCCGGTTGGGCCGAATCGCGAGGGGACAACCCTGCGTAGGCCAACAAGCGCCGACCTAACCCGGCGATTGTTGAGGTTTGTGCTGAAGATCCACATCTACGGTATTTGTGTGTTCTGCAACACCACATGTGCCCGTCACTAGCTTACACGTAGCGTGAGGGAGCTTAGGTTCAGACTAGGAATTAAGAAGACCAAGTAGTCAGTCTCGGTGAAAAATCAACTCTGTTTTATTTTAGAGCCAGGGTGGCTGTCCCTGGTGTGTTGCGAGCCACTCCAATACAGGCCAGCACCTAATTGGGTGAAATGGGTCTGGCTCCCCCTATTTCAACCAATCAGACGATGCCGTATCAGCACACGCGAGACGTGTGCTGACTCACCTCCTTATGTAAATTCAACCTACCTACTTATGTAACTGGGGCCCATTACAGATCTCCGCACAATGACAGACCATCTTGGCAATAGGAATCATGTTTTCTACTCTATAGCCGGTCGCCACCTAAAGACGAAGCTTGGCTTTGGCCATTGTACACTCGTTATTTCGCAAGTAAAAACTGCGAAAACGTAGTGGGGAGGTACGATTACCGTACGTAAGAGGTCGACCACCAGCATCTCGACTAGAGATGCTCAGCTAGTCTTATTCTTATCACCGGACGATTTACTTTTTATTCGCTTTATAGAACAAGTTGTAGGCCCTGTAGACACCCACATTCGAGTCATAAAGCCATTTCTTCTTGTCCAGCTTAAGCATGTTGAAAACCGTGCGCGGATCTCGGTCGTCAGCGAACCACGACTTAAACTGCGCAGTCTGCAACCGCTTCGCGATGATTTCTGTCGTCTTGTCCTTCGTGGCCACCTCGATCGCCTTGGACAAGTCCATGTCGTCGTATGACGACGTCAATTTCTTGCTCATGTTCACTTCCTTGTCTGGTTGATAGTTGTTCATCCGATTGAAGTAGTAGAACCAAACGTTCAACGCCGGATTCGCAAGCTGTTTTTCCACACTCCCATTGCCCACTTTCAGTATCGAGTAGACCACGTCCGTAGAGAGTCCATTGCCTGCCCAGTCCGTCAACTGATCGTCCTGCAACCGGTTGGCAAGTCGCCTCGTATCCGGACTTCGCCTCGATATTTCGATCATTTTCACCAAAGGTACGGTCTCGTAGTGCTTGGTTAGTGTTCCAAGCAAGGTCACCCCGTCGGGGTTCTTCTTATTGTACGCCATCATGAACCTGACCCACGTGGTCAGTTTTGGGCTGTTGAGAACTGTATCAATATTTTCATCCAGCTTGAGCTGCAAGGAGACTCCGTCCGGCGTCTTCTTCTGCTTTATCCACGCCATGACTTGCTTGCGGTCACTACACCATGCCTTGAATTTGGAGATATTCGTTGTGATCCATTATTTAACCTTTGACACCGTTGACAGCACAGGGATAGAGATGGCTCTTTCTTCTCCATCCTCTTCGATTCGCAACAACCTCGTTTCAGGAACGTCTTGGCCGAGCGAAGGCAGAGAAGTCGGGAAGTCGCGCACGGTCAACTTCGGCCCCGAAATTGTCGAGGCATCATCAGCCACCGTAAAGAGAGCGACAACCACCAACGACAGAAGAAGTAGCTTCATCGTCCTTGGGGCGCAGGATGCAAATTAAGCTGGAGTAGGGGGTTTTCACACCAGATATTTAGGAATCATCACCAGCCAAACAGGATTCATCACCAGAGATATCCGAAGGGACACTCACCAGCGATTTGGGGTAAAATTGACAAGATGCCAGACCTCTTTCTATCTTTTGTTGGCTACATCACCTTCATTGGGTTCACTGGTAGGATACGCACGCCAGAGTTGTATATCATGTAGCTAGCCACGAGGGCGATAGCGCTAGCACTAACCATTCAATCAGTTCTCAATTTTCCCTATCGAACTCACACGTGGCTTGGCACTTTGAGTCGACTCCAATCAACAGCGACCTGGTACACCCGTCGCGCCGACCCGTCACCATGAACCGCGCGCTGACGAAGGATGGCAATGAGCGCTACCTTACCTACGCCATAACCGTGCGCGCAGCCAACAAGGAGCGTGGAATAGAGGAAGAAGTCGTCACGAAGAAGATGCCGAAGTCCATCGACGGCGACCCTAAAGACTTTCTTGAGTGGGTCTACCACTTCAATCAACTTGCGGAACTCAAGCATTGGAACGCTGAAGATAAATTCCTGAACACGACAATCCTGCTGGAAGGCGATCAACGAGAGGCCTTCGCAGACGCTGCAATATCCTACGATGATGTGCGCATGGACGAGGACTTCCGGAGCGCGCTATACTAGGCGTCCAAAGTGGTCCTGCCGGTGGACTACGGCGGGAAGCTCCAGGAGGAGCTCTGGGAGATCATGAAAACTCGCAGCGAAACCCTAGCAGAGTACAGCAAGCGTTTTCGCGCTACCGTTCGCAATGAGCACACGCTCGCCCGTCTAAGCGAGAACTCTCCTATGAGCGAGGATGCCTTGTGCCGCTTGTACAAGCGCGGCCTTCCATTCGACTGGCAGAACAAGTACGATGCCAGCGGCCAAACCTATTCAACTGTGGCTGCACTCGTCCCATTCTTTGAGAGGATCGAGCAAGGTGAGCAGCGCCTGCACCGCGCTATTACCCACGACAAGCGCAATAACGCTCAAGACAATGCCCGTCACCCCAACCGTCGCGGCAATTCCGGTGGACGAGGAAATAGTCGTTCTCACCAACCGCGCGGTGGTAATCGCGGCCGAGGTAGTGGCTACAACAACAACAGAGTGAACAACAACAGCAGTAGCAACTCGAGCAACAACAACATGTACTGCACCTTCCACAGAACGACCACGCATAACACACAAGACTGTCGAGCATTGCGTCAAGATAACCAACACGAAGAACATCAACAAGCAGACTCCAATCGCGGCCGAAATGAAGCTCACCATGCACGTGGACGTGAATCCGGAGGTCGTCGACAGCCTTAGACTCGCGTGGAGCATCTCAGCCAACGGTCTGACAACTCTAGTGACGAGGAGTACATGTTTGTGGGCCTCCACAACATGCCGACGGCGACTCCGAACCGGTGAGAATAACGATCAAGCTGGAACACGGCAAAGATCGTTATCATGCTCTTCTCGATAGCGGATGCTCGCGTTCAATTATCCAGACTGACTTTATGCAAGCCCTCCAAGCTCAAGGTGGCACACTCAAGGTGTCAAGAGTATCCTTCGACCTCGTTACTGGAAGCACATCAAGTGAAAGAGCCATGACAATTCGCTTTCGCATCCCTGGATTGAAACGCGACTCGGTGATCATTCATACGTTCGAGGTCCTGCCGTCTCTCCGTGATGAAATGGTGATTGTCAGTGAGCTTATGGCTGCTCTCGGCCTTGTCATTGATTTTCGTGCTGGTGTTGTGCAATGGGATGATAGCGAAATGAAGATTAAGACCGGAGAGGACGATATGTCAACGTCTACAGCCCGTGGTCTCGTCGAAGTCAACGAAGATGAAGCTGATGAGCTGTTTGCAGGAGACGAAAGCGAGGTGAAACCCGACATCTGCTTCCACAGTACCTGGATGAAGCCTTGGCACAATGTTATCTCAAATTGCTTGAGGAATACTACGACTTATACAACGGACGACTAGGCAGGATTCGCTTGCTCGTTCCTTCAATATCGCGACCGTATTCGATTGCCCGCAGTCAAGAAGCAGCTCGCCGTGAAATGCATCACCTAGTGCAGCTGGACGTTGTGGAACAGATTTACGACTCAGAAACAGCAGCTCCGGATTTTTTTTTCTAGTGAAACCCAGTGGAGCTCTCCGACTGCTTGTTGACTTTCGCCGTCTCAATCGGTACCTTCGCCGTTCCCCATACTTCGTCTCAAAACTCCGAGAGATTTTGCTGCGACTCGACAAGGCAAAGTGCATGAGCACGCTGGACGCTAACATGGGCTATTTCGCCAGGCGATTGGCTCGACAAAGTAGAGCGGCTACTGCCTTTTGCCTTCCCTTCGGCAAATTTCAATTCAAGCGCCTGCCAATGGGGATGTCCACGGCGCCCGACGAATACCAAGCCTGCATGGAGCGCATCTTGGGCTACTTGCCGTTCGTCATCGTTTATCTGGATGATATTCTGATCTTCTCGGAGAACGAGAACGTCCATCTTGAGCACCTGCGTATTGTGTTCGAGCGTCTACGCCAACATGATGTCACGCTGAACGCGATGAAGTGCAGAATTCTTCGAGAATCGGTCGACTCCTTGGGCTTTACACTGACGCCGAGTGGTATTCAGCCGCAATCAAAGAAAGTCGACGCGATCCAGCAAATTGTAGAGCCTAGCAGCAAGAAGGAGCTTCGTCGATTCCTCGGAATGAGTTCGTACTACAGTGAGATGGTGCCAAACAAGTCGGCATTGGCAGCGCGTCTGAATCGGCTGACCTCCAAAAATGTACCATTTGTCTGGACACCAGAAGATGGAGAAGCTTTTCGCAACATCAAAGCAGCTCTAGCGCGCAATGTCTGGCTCGCTTTTCCAGACTACAGCCGTAATTTTCATGTGTTCGCCGATGCCAGCGGACGCCAGATCGGAGGCGTGATCGTTCAAGGCAAGCGCGTTATTGCCTGCTTCTCCCGATCGCTCACAGACGCGCAGAGGAAGTATTCAACTATGAAGCGGGAACTACTCTCGGTTCTGGAGATCCTCAAAGAATACCGAACTATGCTTCCTGGATTTCCTGTAGTTATCCACACGGACCACAAGAATTTGCTCCGCCCTCAAGAAAACTCGCTTCGTGTGAAGCGCTGGAAGTTGCTCTTGGAAGAGTATCGCCTCACAGTACAGTACATTCCGGGGCCGCTGAATATTGGAGCTGATGCCTTCTCACGTCTTCGCTACAACCACGTTGAGCAAGTGATCGAAGAAGAGCTCTACGCTACCGAAGAAGAAGATGAAGTGGCTATCGACGGCGCTGTTATGAAAAAACATCAACTTGCTGATCCGACCACGAAAGAAATTATTTCTCGGCTGGAGAACGAAGAAGCTGATCCTGACTATGCCCTTCGGCCAGCCCTCGGAGTCATTTTGCTTCACTTCAAGAGGCGCGTTGTAGTACCAGCCTTTCTACGTGAAAATCTGGTCGAATTATACCATGACTATTTGATTCACCCTGGAGGAGAGAAGCAATTTCGATCCATGTCAACTTTCTGGTGGCCCGGAATGGAAGGCACTGTGAAAAAGTACGTGAAAGCGTGATGCAGTGCAAGCGTGCAAAATTGCATGGAGGAAAACAAGCTTATGGACACCTTCCGCCTACACCAATGACAAACGGGGATCGCCCATTTGATGTGGTGCATGTTGATCTCGTTGGCCCACTAGAAGGAGACTTCTACTGTTTTACAGCAATTGAGCGCCAATTTCGCTGGTTGGAGGTGATGATGCAGAGAGGACGAACTGCGGCCACGACTGCGTTGAGCTTTGAGCGTGCCTGGTTGTGCCACTATCCACGACCAAAACTCGTCATCCACGACAAAGGTCCTGAGTTTACCGGCGACGAGTTCCAGCTTCTTCTAAGAACGATGGCAATGAAAGCAAAGCCGATCACGACCAAGAACCCTCAGGCAAACGCAATATGCCAGCGTGTTTACCTCGAGATTCTCAACATCATTCGCGCTAGACCCGATCTCAGTGATCAGCTCGAAGTTGTAATGGACTATACTGTGTACTCTATTCGTGCAAGTTACCACTCGGTCCTGCGTGCTTCGCCAGCGCAGTTGCTATTTGGAGAAGATTTAATTACACGACAGCTTCACTTCGCGAATTGGTGTTTCCTGTCTGAGCAAAGATTTGCGGCGATCATGCAGGAGAACGATCGCGAAAACCAAAAGTGCATTCAGCACTTCTACCAGCCTGGAGATCAAGTTATGCTCCGGATTCCAGCTCGCGACAGACGCAAGTCGAGGAAGTTGCCAAAGGACCCTACCTCATCAAGACAGTCTTCGACAATGGAACAGTCATCCTGGAAACCGGGACGACGGAGTCGCGAGTGAACATCAGGCGCATTTTCCCCTGCTGAAGCGTGCTTCGCCATGAGGGAGAATGACAAGATGCCATACCTCTTTCTATCTTTTGTTGGCTACATCACCTTCATTGGGTTCACTGGTAGGATACGCACGACAGGGTTGTATATCTTGTAGCTAGCCACGAGGGCGATAGCGCTAGCACTAACCATTCAATCAGTTCTCAATTTTCTCTATCGAACTCATACGTGGCTTGGCAAAATCACCAGAGATCCGGGGAATATCACCAGCGCACACTCGGAACCATTAGCATTAGGCAGTAGCTCAAGCCTAGCTCTACGTACCCTCCATAAATAGCCTGTCGGGCTGTCGCTAACTGTAGTACGCAGCTGCCACGGTTCATTCCACTTCTTGCGAAGACGAATTGCAGGTACAAAGGGTTTTCTGAGCATAGTAACCACTGGGTGCGATAAGATCAACTACTGCACTGGTGCCGTTGCCGTTGCTACAATTCCCCCACGAACCACCACGCCACCACAAACAAGCACACCGCCTGCAGGCAGGATGGTTCATGCCAGGCAGCACCGAGAAACCCAGCTGATAGGCGCGGGTGGTGGTCGGCCTGACTTTGCCGTGTCCTGCTCGTCAAAGACAACTTTTCACGGCTGCAGCTCGTGGTTCGGAGTCGGAAACAGTCCGCATGCTCATACTTTTTCAGGAGGCGAAACGTCGCGGGTGCAGTGCCACGCGGCCGACGAACTTTATGTCGCGTGACCAACCAGCGTCGCCCAGGAACGCTGTACATGTATGTAGCATCACTTCTGAGCTCGAAAGCAACGTGGTGAGTCTAGTCCAGCTCGAGCTAGAGCACTAGTTCGATGCCAACGCTCGAGGAGGCGCTCGATGCTGCCTGTTAGACAAGAACAGCGACAGCGAGTCATCTCCACGGGCCGAGCTCGCGGCGCACAGTAACGCAATTTATTCATGGAAAAATACATTTCGGCGTTTCGGTAATTGAATAGCTGTACTAAGTGATGTAATGTATACGGGTCCTGGTGGATGCAGGGATGGTCGCAACAAATCCAAGGACACGCCGCTCATGGTTGTAGTGGTGGAGTGTCAAACCCAATGATGCTACGTCATTAGACGATTTTCTCTCGCGGACACTGCGCTCAGCACTGTAGATGGTCCGACATACAGACCACCGCTTCCGCCACGCTCATCAGGCATTCAATGGGATTTTCAGATTATCGTTGTATACAAGCTCAAGTCAATATTCCCCCCTCACCTCTCAACCGTCATAAGGAATGCACAACCACAAAATATGACGTTTCTGGGGTGTTTTGTTATGGGAAATGACCATTCTGTAAATACCCTTTGAAGTTGTAAGTAAGGGCACACGCTGCAAGACCAATGACTTACCTGGCAGAAGATAGCAACAGAGGTAATTCATTCTGTGGTGTTGTGTTTCGCTTATTCTTGCTATCGCGCAGCGCTTGATATTTATAACTACGCATTGCTGTAGACTATCGCGCCCTATTGAGAATCCAAAGCTGTTTTATGCGAAGACGCGGCTCGCGAATTCCTGGCATTTTTGTGATATAGTTTGGGTGCGTTTGCCCGAAATAACTCGAAATACTTGAACGATGCAGCTAGATGTATATACAAGCTTCTTGATGAGAACACGCTTCCAGCTTATCATCAGCAGCGTGGGAATTAATAATGGTACCGAGACGTGCTCGTCAAACCAGCCACGTAGCCGACGCTCTGGAAGTGGCTGAAATGGTGCCGTCCACGGTGCCAAAATGGTCGTGGGGCACACGAGTTTCATTAGACTTTCTCCTAATAAACAGCCTTTCGCTTGCGAATTCGATGCTCGAGGTCACTATTTCGTCAATTGAAACCCGTGCTCATGGAAAACTCAGCAAAATCCAGCAATATTGATATACAAACACGACTTCATGAGTTCAATACAAAAAAACATGACTTCAGTTACACCGTTCACGCCGAGGGCGAGGGAGGATTTTGGCTTTTTCACGAAGTAAAAATAGAAGAATCACTGTAAAAAAAAGTGAAAATAACCAAGACATTCACTTCGCTTTCACCAACGAAGTAAAACGGATTCACCACCAACCAGAGCGTTCTTACCACCCAATGACGCCAACAACTCGATCAGCGATGCTGACGCTGCCGCGATCGACCGTCCCAGTTCCTCGCTAGGCAACAACACCGTGCTGCCTGTTGTTATTCCGGCCAACAAGGACATCCTGGGCGACGCTGACTGGCGCTAGTATCGCGCTGGTCTGCACGCTACTTGTTTGCTGGGCGAAGACGCCACGTCGCGTCATGAAGCGCGAGATCGACAACGTTGTGGGCGTCCTGAACGACCAGCACCCGCGCGTGCAGTACGCTGCTCTGCAAAGCATGGGCAAGACCGCCGAGGACTTCGGCGATGACGAGAAGGGCAAGCCGTGTCCTACGCCATGGTCTTGCCGGCCCTCATGGCGCTAGTCCAGAACGAACAAGGAGTTCTACGCGTGAGCGCTCTGGCCACCAGTGTGGTGATCAACCCCTACAACACGAACGTGTGGAAGGCCAAGTTCGTCATCCTCAACTGTCAGGCTCTGCTTGAGGCTCTCTTTAACGCATTGGGTGTCCGCGCTATTACAATAGACCCAGGAGCAAGCTGTAACTGCTGCGGATAGGGTTGTGAAGGTGATCGGCGACGAGTCCCTGCACTTCTACAACATCTCATCCCGCTCGTCATGGAGGTTCGGATCAATGCCCACGGTTAGGAGTACGCGCTGCTCCGTGTCAACTCCGTGTGGTGTAGTGTCACACCAAAATTCGGTGACCGGCATATGACCCGACATCGACTTCAGCCTGGACGTGCGAAGGCGTTTCAAAGTCAGAGCGGTCCAGTGTTGCAGCGTCAGAGCAACTACAGTACTGATCAGGTGTCTCAGAGTGAGAGCGGTATGCTGTCTCAGAGTGGGAGCGGTCACGGTAATTCCCGCCGAGAACCGAAGTCGGTGAAGTGTTTCAAAGTCAGAGCGACCAGTCGTTGCAAAGTCAGAGCGGATACGGTAATTCCCACTGAGTCAAGAAGTCAGCGGCATCCCAAGATAGTTACATAGGGACTCAGTGGGGGGGGGGGTCAGGTGAGATCCGAAACCCCTTCGTTTTATTAGGTATTTGTATAGGAAGCAAGGAAAAGTAGGTTAGCCCTAGCGGCTCTTCGGAGAGATAACAAACAAACAGAGCAGAATTTTCCAAGTCCAAGACAAGCGTACATTGTCCGGTAAGTCCCTGTGCGGGCTGGATTATGTCTACCGTCAGCACCCGAGAGGCTTAGCTTGTAGAGTGTTGACAGGTGGCGCCAAAAGACAAGTCGGCCCGGGTAGGGCAAAGAACTCGCCGAGCGCGCCGAGGACAAGTCCCGCCGAGTCTGCGGGCCGGTACGCCGGATAGCCCGGGTGCCGTGACACTTCTAGCCGAGAAGCCTTTGCTCTCGGTGGCCCGTCAAAGCGCTCGCGCGCCGTTGTCCATCCTTTGGTAGACGGCACGGGTTTGAGGAACGGGAGTCAGTGAGCTCAGCTGACTTCCGGAGGAACGACTGGCTCGGTTGCATGGTCTCGGCGAGGACCGCCACCGCTGTCCCGGAAGGGCCGGACCGCTGAGGACAACCTAGCGCAGGCCAATAAGCGCCGACTAGCTCGGCGATTGTTGTGTCTGTGTGCAAGGACTATCTTGTGCGTTCTGCTACACCACAACTGGTGCCGCGACCCGGGAACATGGTGTGCGTGTTGTCGAAGGTACCAAGTAACCAAGCCGATTGCGCAAGATGGCCAAGGGATCGTTATCGCCGAGTCGGGGAATCCCAGTACGATCTGGATCCTCAGCCAGGAAATCGGACTCGGCGAGTCCGCTGGCCGCACCTATGACGATGGATGCGGTCCGGAGCGCCGAGGTCGAGGATGAGACGCTCGAGGCCAAAGATATGATGATGAGTATGAGGAGAGTGAAGAAGTCGACGAACATATCAAGGCGACAGCTCAGTTACTCAGCGAAGAGGAGGAATTGTCGCTCCAGGTGAGTCGGATGGGAAATCCGCGCCCTGTTAAGCGCAGCCTCGCCGCCGAGCTAAGCCCAAGTTCGGACGAAGACGAAAATGGTGAAGATCAACGGGTTGCTCAAGGGGAACGTCCGCCCCTTGTCCCCAGAGCAACCCTGAACGCCGACACGCCGAGTGCCAACAAGGTGCTCAACAGCCTCGGCGAGGAGATGAAAATCCACAGTAAGTGGATGATGATGTTTGCGCCGGTCGCAATGGCGCAAGCGAACTGGCCTGTGCTTGGGTCCGAACTGACTCAGCCAATCAACAGCACCAGCCTGGACCAACTCGTCGAGGACACGACTTTGCTGCTGAAGGCGATGGGTTATCGCTGCAGGAGCCGGCCCCACAGCTTGATTTTATCGGGTTGGGATGTCCGTCGAGCTGGGAACGAGCTGCCCCATTGGAAGCGTCGGATGCGCGCCGAGTTCAGCCTGGAGTGGGCTCCCGGAGCCAAGCAGACCATTGCCAAGCGGATTGCTGACTTCCGGGATGACGAGGCGGAACTCGGCGAGGACCCATCGGACGACAGGAGTGACCCCGATGAATCGGTGAAGACACAAATCCGCCGACTCAGCTACGACGGTGAGGAACAGACCGACGCCAGGTTGCTGGGAGTGCGTACCCACGTATCGCTCGACAAAATCGCCGAGTTCGAAGGCAAGCGATAACGCTTCGATGCGTCCTTGCAGTGGTTGAAGGCCTCATCTATAAGATGAAGGGGACTCGTCGACTGTAAAACTCGTGGTGCGAGCCATTCTCGCTGAGTCTCGGCCGGGCGGCAAAGAACTCGTATCACCAGCTGCCACAAAAGACTCAGCAGCGCTCGAACCTACTCAGCGAGGCGTTCCTCGATTACTACCTCTCGCAATTCGCCCAGTCAGCGTGCCCGATACTACTCGGCTATGCGCAAGGAGAACGAGCCGATATGCGACTTCCTCATCCGACTCAACCAACGGATATGCCCGCACCGCCAAGATCAAGTACGAGAAGGGCGGTGCGGACGCAGCTGACCACATCGAGCAGTTCCTACTCAACTGCGGTGACGACGAAGTCATGGACTTGTTGTATTCACTCCAACTCGCTGACATTCAGCGGGTGGAGCAATCATCAACAAGAAGATACTTGGCGAGAAGAGGAAGAAGCAGCGTGACCGAATGATCGGCAGTCGAGTAAGCGCAACTCGGCGGAGTGGTAACACTCGGCGAGAATACCGCAGGGAGATTCGCCGAGATGATCGACGCGAATCACGCCGAGATGATCGACACGAGTCGCGCCGAGATAATCGCTGTAGTCGCCGCAACGAGAGTCGAGACCGCCGAGACAACGCGGTGGACACTTCGGCGGATGGCTTCTACCGCGGCTCCGATTCACGCCAGTCGAGTCAGCGAGGCAGCGGGTACGAGTCGTCGAGCAGTGAAAGTGGCTACAGCAGCTTCAGCGATGCTGCCTCCTACAAGATCCAAAATTATGTGGACGATGGAGCTGTGAGTGACCAATCCTCAGGATGGGGCAACTCGGCGGGGCAACGCGGAGGTGACTGCCCAGCTCGCAGAGATGAATTGGCCGAGCGCCAGCGCCGAGATGACACCCGTGATAGGCGGACTTATGACCGCTGAGATCGCCGAGGCGATTTCAACGAGCGTCCTCGCTACGGTCTGTGCTCATCGTGTGGAAGTAACAGTCACTCAGCGCCCTTCTGTCTCCGGCGATGCAAGTTCTGCAAGCAAGTTCACGACGTGGGTCGCTGCGAGATGTTCCAGCGGCTCGAGAAACTTACCAAGTTCGTCCGCACATCGGTGGACAAGTCGGCGGTGCCCGCCGACTTCCACGATATCTACGAGCCGACGGATTTAAACTAGGCGGCCCGCCAACTCCGACTGGGTTGGATAACATCGGGCTGCCACAGTCAGCTGAGCCGGCGGTCGAAGCGAACTTCGTGTTCGGTTCCGTGGGCAAAGCGCAACGGCCTAAGATGATGTACAGAAGAGGTGACGAATTGGATAATTGGATAAAATTGATTGGAACAATGAACTCGGCGACACTGAGGGAGGTCATCGAGCTATTACGAGTATGGCAAGGGAGACTTTGCTGAGTACCGGCGAACTAGACCACGCCGCGACGATGAGATTGCACTCCGGTGAGCGCATGGGGTGGTCGTCGGCGAGGAAATACGACCGCCAAGTTCGCATGCGCGCCATAGTGATGGGCGCGGTGAATGATAAGCGAACTCAGATTCTGCTTGACACCGTGGCAAACTACGAATCGCAAGTAACGACAAGCAGATTAACGTGCAAGGCGTCAACAGGGGCAAGCTGAGTACGGCGGCCCTAGCCATGGTGAAGATGACTCTTGGCTGGCAATTGGTATACGAGTTTGAAGTCTGGATTATGCCACACTATACTGACGTTGACGTGATCCTCGGGACCGACTTTATTATCCCAGCTGGTGTGCGCCTGGATTTGTTCAACTCGACTGTGAAAGCCGGACGAAGTGGTCATACCACTCCTGAAGGCGCGTGCCGCCGAGTTGGATGGATCATTCTATGAGAGCCGAGTAAGCGACGGTCCAGCTGAGTCAATGAGTATTCATCCGCGTATAGTCGCTGAGTTCGCCCTGAGGCACAGGCAGCCGAGTTCCGACACCCACGAGCTATGGGTGCGACGAACAAAAGATTGGATACCCACGGTTGTCCACACTTCACGGAATAAACCTACCAAAGTTCTCACGACGAATGTGAGCGAGAAGCTGGTATGGTGCCCCGCTCCCATATCCGTGATCATTTGGATGCCGCGTGGAGAGCTATCCCCGGACGACGGGTATGTCCGGTTGAACTCGGCGAAGTATCTCGGCTGGCAGGTTCTTGCGTATGAAGCTGCGATGGACCAGGACCTACTCAAGAAGGAGCAGAGGCTATATGACGCGTGGTTAGCCAAGCATCCTCCAGCCGTTGCGAAAAGTGCGTACCTGCCACCGAGTAGAGTGATGAAGCGGAGTTCGCGCCGACTTCGTGACGGAGGAGCCGTGTTAACTTGCGCTCAACGTCATGAGTTGCTGGAACAGTCAGCCCCAGCAGTGGCCAACGTCACTTGCTCAGGTGGCCTCATAGCCGAGTCGGCGGAGCCACTGAAGTCGGCAGCGTCAGAGACTGAGTCAATTGGGTCTGTCAAATGGTCGCGGTGACTATATCGGACCCTCTGCCGGCTCAGCGGGTTCCAATTAACAGAGGAGACAAATCGGCTGAGCCTGACACGGCATTGCGCCAACTTAGCCGAGTTCACGAAGCAGGAGAAGTGGTCGCCGAGATCCAACAAGCACACGACACGACCACTCAGCTGAACGCCGAGTTCAAAGATGACGACAACTCGGCTAGGGCAACCACGGGCAATCCACCCCCGAAGTGACCCCCAAGTCTCTCACAGGGAACACGGAGGCACTGTGTGCTCATATTCCTTGCAATCTCGAGGGTTTTGCGCTATCATTTGACGGATCAGCTAAGACTACGGTAAAAGGAGGCTACGGTAGATGTTCATGGATTCTGTGGCGCTTACCAGCTTGGGACATTGAGATCGCTGCGAGTGCGTACCTCCCGTCGACTACAGTGAGTATCACCGAGTACACCAGGATGAACAATGGTATCATGGCGGCACTGGCCCGGGGAGTCGCCGAATTGATAATCGTCACCGACTTCCGGCTTGTAATCGAACAATCCATGGGGGCGATGGCTTGTAAGGAGGACGCGTCGCAAATTGAGCTGGCGCGTCACAAGAATTTGGCGAAAAAGCTGAGTTCGGTTCGCTATGTGCATGTAGTGCATTACTACAATGCAGCCGCCGACTCCCTTGCGTCGGAATCGCAGGAGACCATGGCGGGTCGTGTAATTCTTAGCCTGGAGCGAAAAACCGAGTTGAAGAAGCTGAACCGAATCACCGAGGTCATCTACAGTGAAGACCCGGAGAATTCAACACCCACGGCTCGACAGACCGCGTCAGCGCGAAGCCGAAGAACCAACCTCGCCGAGTTCACTTTGGAGATGGTTATCAAGAAGGCTCCAGCGAGAACTTCAAGAAATCAGAGCAAACGAAGTCAACGTCAACCGAGTACGAAACGTTGTCTACCTCGCCGAGGTTTGTCCCATTGAGCTACAATAAGTACAGCAATTGTGAGTCGCAAACATCTCCAGCACAAATTCACCGTGTAGAGGTCCAAGTCGAAGCCGAAGTTGACGATAATTGCTTCCCCAACTCAGCTGGCGCAGCCTCAGCAGCAACACAAGCTGAACAACGACGAGGGACAGCTGAGTTCGCAGCTGAGAAGTTGAAGTGTGTCAACCCGAAGGCACAACCCGAAGACGAACTCAACGACCTCAATCCCCGCCGAGTAGCCGACACCCAGCGAGAATTCCCCCTGAAAGAGGACCCGATAGCTGAGAAGACTCAGCGCGCCGAGAAACCCAAAACTCGGCTGGGCAGGAAGAAATGTGAAGCCCAGATAAACTCTACTGACTCGGCTACGTCTGTAAAATATTCACCCGCCGAGTCTACAAGTTACCCGCATAAGGAAGAAAGCCAAGTTTGGTTGATTGTGAAGCGCGTGAAGCCTCGCGTGAAGATGAAGCTGGTTCGTCACTGGCACAGGCCGTTTGGCGTGAAGATGATGGTCGACAAGCACTACAAGGAACGTGAAACGCGTCTGCAATTGGTGCAGGTTGCAGAGGAGAGCTAGGTTACTGCACCACATGTTGACCATCGCCGAATGATAAACAGGCTCGGCGGAATGGAATTGTTACTGCTGAAATTGCATGGAATGTACTGAAGAAATGACGGAGTACGGACTCAGCATATGGGCTACTTATTGCTAAATCACCACTCAGCAGAAGTCGGCTGGCTTTCAAACCAAGTCGCGCTGCCTCGAACCCAAGCTCAGCCGAGTCCAACCTCGACTGGGGCATGTCGGCGTTGACATCAGCCGTGTCTCCCCGAGTCCAGCTTTCGCTGGGGCGTCGCAAGGTCAAGCCCAGCCGAGTCCACTTCAACTGGGGCATATTAACTATCTGCAACAGAAGAAAAGCGAAACCATCTGCAAATGGTGCAAGTCGCAGATGAGTGGCAAAGGCTATTGCACCAAAATGATGATTCAGCGAAGACCAGCAGGCCGAGTCGAGCTGAAGAAAGCTACTGCGTCAAGCTGCATACATTATATGAGTTACGAAATGGAGTTGTGGAGGAAACTAACCATACCAAGTTAAGCTTGCATCCCGACAGGCGGTGTGCAGCGGCTCAGCTAGTCTGGCAAGGGCGAGCTCAGCTGACAAGCAAGCCGACTTCCGAAGTCGACTGGAAAACCTGAGGCTTCGACGACCTCGCCGAGTTCGCCACCACCTCCTGAACGACCTCGAGCACGCCATCACAACAATCACCTACATCCAAGGTGACCATCACAAGTATCAGGCTCTTAACCGGCTAATAGAGCTCGAGCAGCATCTCAACCAGTCGGCTTGGGCCCCGCTCAGCGATGACGACGAGCCAGACTTCCACAGGGCCGAGCTCGCTGACTTGATGAGCTCGCCGACGGCCATCATCTTGGTCGGGACCACTGTCTTCTGCGGGGGCCCCAGCTGACTTCATCTCGCCCAGTCCCGGCCGTCGTGGACCAGGGAGAAGTCGGCGACCGAGCGCTGACTTGGCTGGACGGCGGGGCTTGGTTCCAGCGACGGAAGTATCTACACGCGCACAGACATTACAGGACACAGAGGCCATATGTTAGTCAAGGTGTGCGCCAACGGACAAGTCACCAGGAAGCCTCACCTTACCGGGGCGAAGTCGTGGAGGTGGCGCTCTGGTGGCTCCTGGCGTCTTCGATTTTGGAAATGTGAGTGGCATTGACTGGACCGGACAAACTCATGTGGAATTCACCAGATGTACCACGTCACTCACCATTCCGGCTCGTAACGTGGCCGCGTCAGTTGTGGTGTAGTGTCACACCAAAATTCGGTGACCGGCATATGACCCGACATCGACTTCAGCCTGGACGTGCGAAGGCGTTTCAAAGTCAGAGCGGTCCAGTGTTGCAGCGTCAGAGCAACTACAGTACTGATCAGGTGTCTCAGAGTGAGAGCGGTATGCTGTCTCAGAGTGGGAGCGGTCACGGTAATTCCCGCCGAGAACCGAAGTCGGTGAAGTGTTTCAAAGTCAGAGCGACCAGTCGTTGCAAAGTCAGAGCGGATACGGTAATTCCCACTGAGTCAAGAAGTCAGCGGCATCCCAAGATAGTTACATAGGGACTCAGTGGGGGGGGGGGTCAGGTGAGATCCGAAACCCCTTCGTTTTATTAGGTATTTGTATAGGAAGCAAGGAAAAGTAGGTTAGCCCTAGCGGCTCTTCGGAGAGATAACAAACAAACAGAGCAGAATTTTCCAAGTCCAAGACAAGCGTACATTGTCCGGTAAGTCCCTGTGCGGGCTGGATTATGTCTACCGTCAGCACCCGAGAGGCTTAGCTTGTAGAGTGTTGACAGGTGGCGCCAAAAGACAAGTCGGCCCGGGTAGGGCAAAGAACTCGCCGAGCGCGCCGAGGACAAGTCCCGCCGAGTCTGCGGGCCGGTACGCCGGATAGCCCGGGTGCCGTGACACTTCTAGCCGAGAAGCCTTTGCTCTCGGTGGCCCGTAAAAGCGCTCGCGCGCCGTTGTCCATTCTTTGGTAGACGGCACGGGTTTGAGGAACGGGAGTCAGTGAGCTCAGCTGACTTCCGGAGGAACGACTGGCTCGGTTGCATGGTCTCGGCGAGGACCGCCACCGCTGTCCCGGAAGGGCCGGACCGCTGAGGACAACCTAGGGCAGGCCAATAAGCGCCGACTAGCTCGGCGATTGTTGTGTCTGTGTGCAAGGACTAACTTGTGCGTTCTGCTGCACCACGTCCGTGAGTTAGTTGCCCTGGTCGGCCTGGCTGTTAGAAAGGAGTGCTTCGTGAATGACGCCAAGGAGATCGTGCAGATCCTAGTGCGCGTGCAGTCTAGCGAGGAGCTGGAGGGTCCCGAGGTGCAGTAGTTGCGCAGTCGTGCGTGCGCATTGACAGCATCCTGTACGGGGACTTCGTGCTATACCTGTAACGGGGTTACACGCACAAGTGGCTGCAAGCCACTTGTGAATTTAACAGATAGGTTATCTGTTAAAAGTTTTGGATACTTCCTCACCTTGGTGTAAGACACACCAAGGGATACATTGAAGTGGACCACCACAGTGAGTGGTCCACACATACCCAAAAGATCCTACTGGTAGAAAGCAGCATCTTTCTACCAATCAGAGACATGCATATTAGCGGGGCTCTGACAGCCAGCCGCTACCAACCCTTTCATAGATGATAAACAGTTTTTAGCAGATTTTAGAGGAAGATCAATTTACAAACAATACAGTTCTCATTTTACCTAATCTAAGTCACTTGGAATCCTTTTGTTACTTAACTTATATTTGTGTATTCAAATATAATTAACCTAAGTAATTACTAAGTACTTACGCTTCCTCATACACGTTGCGCAACGTGTAAGCTAAAGTAGTGAGTCAAGTTAGACCCACTACACCTGGTAGCACTTTGTAGTCCGTCCAACGACCGACTGCTTGACGTTCGTACGCGGCGTACGAACGCGGAGTCGAGAGCCACATGAGCACGGAGGTGCCCATGGAGAGCTCCAACACGCCTGCAACGCATGTTGCACGCGCTGACTGCCCCCACCTGTCTGACCCAGAGTGGGAGGCCCTTCAACGACTGTCAACAGTCATTGGAGAAGCGGCGATAGCCACAATGCTGCGTACGCTATCGCCGACGGAGCAACATGGTGTTGCTCTGGGCTTCATCATGAAGAAGCAGCGTGATGCTGCTTCCTCAGTGACGGCGTCGTCAGGGACGACACCGCGTGCTCAACCATTAAAGTTGAGCGTAAGCAATTATGTGGGAAGAGAGGGCGAGCCTCTCCTCCGATGGCTTGTCGAACTCGACACAGCCATAGCGGCTCGACGCATCGTCGAGCCGCTGTCGAAGGTCGCGTTCGCCATGTCCTGCCTTGGCGGACGCGCAAGGAGTTGGGCGTATGGACGCCGACTCTCCGATCCTACGTGCTTCAGCACGTACGAAGTGTTCAAAGAGGAGCTCAAACAAGCGTTTGAGCCCCCGCAAAACGAGTTCCGGTCGAGGGCGGAGTTCCTCGACCTTCAGCAGGGTAAGCATGACGTCCATGCTTACGCGCAGCGCGCACGATATTTGGTATCAAATATCGTGACTAACCGATTGACGAGGCGACCAAGGTCGTCACGTTCATGAAGGGGCTTAGAGATGGGCCTGTGAAGACCTATCTCTTCCGAGAGTACCCGAGTACTCTCGAAGCTGCAATCACTCTTGCCATGCAAGAAGAGTTTAGCCTGCGGCAGGCTAAACTCCATGTAAACGTACCGAGGCCGCAACCGCGCCCGGTAGCGAGGACGGGAGGTCCGGAGCCGATGGACCTCTCGAACGCAACAACTGCTGGTTACCAGCAGCAGGGAGGTAACGTGCGATGCTTCCGTTGCGGAAGGATCGGTCACTTTGCACGGGAGTGCACAGCTCCCATGCCCCCTGGAGGTGGCCGTCGTGGCGATGCTAGGCATCGCCGCGGACCAACAAAAAACACGAACATCCAGTAGGCGCGGGGCGCCCTACTGGTAATGCAGTCGCGCGTGCCGACATCGGGCACGCGACGCTGAGGACTGCAGCCCCCAGTGAGACCAGCTCTCACTGCAAGAAGCAAGATGACAGGCCAAACCTAGTCATCTTGAAGGTTTACTCGAAGAGAGCGAGTGACTCTCTTCGAGCATTGGTAGACTCAGGCGCGTCGAACAACTTTGTTCGACTACGAAGCCTGTCGAGACTTGACTTCGAGGAGGTAGATACACCTCGAAGTCTTCTGGAGGTACGACTGGCAACAGGTGCCATCGTGAAGACCGGGAAGCGCGTCGTGAACGTGCGCTTCTCGTACAAACAACGAGTGTTTGTCGAACACTTTATCGTCCTGGACCTGGACGATAAGTTCGACGTGGTAATGGGCATGCCGTGGCTTGCACGGCATGATCCGGTAATAGACTGGAAGAAGCGCACGCTCGTGCGCTTCGGACGCGACAGCGGAACAGAGAGCGATGGCCCTGTTACCGCAGCGCGCGCACCAGCAGGTGCGCGCGGCTCACCAGTCGAGACAGCGCTTCATGCTGCTGTCCCGGAGTGCCCAGGAAGTGCGCGAGGGCGCGCACAAGTGAGACCCACGTCGGCAATGCTGCCGACGTCGGAAGAAAAAGATGTGTTGGTTCCGGGAACCAACACCCACGTTCAAGCGTGTAAGGGACAGTCCCTGACCCGAAGCGGTCAGGTCAACAACGACGCGTCGGCTCCGGGAGCCGACGCACCCTCGGTCAAGAGGGGCTCCGCCAATGATTGGCGTCGAGGTGACGAAGGCGTGTCAACTCCGGGAGTTGACGCTGCAAACAGTGCGGGCGGTTGCAAACGTACCGCACTGACGCAATTTGCATGCTGTCGTGCAGCCGGGCTGCACGACGAAGCGCCATGCGATCAAGCCGGGCTTGATATCGCGCGCCCGCAGACAGGGTCTGCCGGCGAAGGGACACATTACCGTGCAGCCGGGCTGCACGAAGGAAAAAGCGGTCAAGCCGGGCTTGATACCGCGCGCCCGCGGACAGGGTCCGCCGGCGAACGACTGTCCACGGCCGGGCCTGGACAAGAAGAACAACTGTGCGGAGCCGGGCTCCGCACAACAAGAAGACGGCGCAAGCGGAAAATGCTGCGCAAGTCTCGGTCCGGGACCGAGACGCAACAAGAGCAGTCTGCTGGGCAGACTGCGGCGGTGATGCCGAATGTCAAGACGCTAAGCGTCTTGACGCGCACCGATACTGGATTCCAGTATCGTGACATGGAACTCGCTAGTCCTCCGACGACGGCGTCGGAGTTGACTTCGCTTCCAGCCATGAGCTGGAAGCGCTTCACGCGCGACTTGCACGATGGACGCATCCTGCAAGTCTGCGTTCTTTCGGACAGCGAAAGAACGGAGAGCGAGAGCGAAGAGCTGAGGCAGCTCTTCATGGGAAGTACCACTGAGAGCGAAGACGCTCTCAGTGCGAAGACGAAGCGAGAGCGCTTCGAGGAACAAGGTTGGGACTCGCTGAAGTCGAGTCCCTATTACGAATTGCTGAGGGAGTACAAAGACGTACTCCCGGAAGACATTCCTGCGGAGCTTCCGCAGGATAAGGGCATTCAGCACGAGATTGATCTCGTGCCGGGCACAAAGTACTGTGTCACGCGGCAGTGGCCACTGCCGCGAGAGCAAGTGAAAGCGATCGACGACTTCTTTGAAAGTCGTCGTAAAGCAGGACAAGTGCGGGAATCCCCGCACAGTGCTCCGACGTTCTGTGTCAAGAAGCCACAGGGCGGATGGCGCATCGTTCATGCCTACAACAAGCTGAACGATGCGACGGTACCGGCGCAGACGCCGATACCACGAAAAGATGTTATCATCGATTCGATGGCCGGGAGCACCGTTTACAGTGCTCTCGACTTGCGAGATGGATTTTATCAAATCCTAATGCGTGAGAGCGATATCCCTCTCACGGCAGTGAGCACGCCAAGCGGCATGCTCTGGGAATGGCTAGTAATGCCACAGGGGCTTAAGAATGCCCCTGCGACTTTCAACAGGTGCGTGACGCACTTGTTGCGCTCGGTGCGCGACTTCGCACCGAGCTACTTCGATGATGTATTCATCCACAGCCGGGCTGTGGACGGGAAGACCGACGTAGAGATGCACAGGGTGCATCTCCGGAAGCTACTTGAGCTTATGCGAAAGCATAAGCTCTACGCGAACCTGAAGAAGTGTATCTTCGGGGCGAGCGAGATACCCGTCCTCGGGTGTCTCGTAGGGAAGAATGGTGTTCGCCCTGACCCCGAAAAGGTCAGAGTGGTTAACGAATGGCCAACGCCTTCAAGTGTCAAGGAACTGAGGCAGTTCCTTGGCTTGGCCACGTACTTGTGCAAGTACGTGGAGGATTATGCGGGCAAGATCCGCCCGCTATCACAGCTTCTTAAGAAAGAAGCTGTGTGGAATTGGACACCCGATTGCCAAAGGCATTCGATGCAGTCAAGCGGGGCTTGACTGAGGCGCCGATCTTGGCAGTGGCTGACCAAGATCGCCCATTTCACGTAGTGTGTGACGCATCCGATTTCGCGATCGGATGCGCATTGATGCAGCACGATCACGAAGGCCGTGATCGTGTCGTCTACTACCAATCGCGTCAGCTGAAGCCAGCTGAGCGCAACTATCCGGTGCATGACAAGGAACTCCTTGCCATGAAGTATGCACTCGCAAAGTTCCGAGTGTATTTGCTTGGGAGTAGACCATTTGTCGTCTACACCGACCATGCTTCACTGCGTACCGCAGTGAAGTCGCCACACATTTCACAAAGAATGGCGAGATGGCTCTCATTCTTTGCGGAGTATAACTTCCGGGTCGAATACAAACCCGGAAGACTGAACGTGGTGGCCGACGCGTTATCACGTCGGCCGGACTATGCAGAAGCTGTTGACGTCAATGCAATTGACGCCATGCGATCGAGCAAACCCACATCATCTCTGTTGGATGATGTGAAGGCCGCGTACGCGCACGACGCGGACGCGAAGCTCTTGCTGGCCTATGGCACAGCGCCTTCTGACAAGTCCCGTCAGAAACTGCCCAAGCACCTTCGAGCGCGTGCACACCGCTTTCGTGTGCACGACGGACTAGTGCTTTACAATGCGGTCGACGACAACGCGGATCGCGTTGTCGTGCCAAATGACCATGACCTGCGACTCAGGATCATGTACGAGTACCATGATGCCCCGACTGCGGGACATCTCGGACGTGAGAAGACTTACGTCCTTCTCACGCGCGACTTCTACTGGCACCACCAGTATACGTGGGTGCGCAAGTACATCCGTGCTTGCGAGGTATGCCAACGCGTAAAGCCTGCGCCATTCGCGCAGGCTCCACTGCAATCACTACCGACTCCGTCGGAGTGTTGGAAGTCCATGTCTTTGGACTTCATCTTTGGTCTTCCCCCGGATAGCGGAGGGAACACCGGTGTTGTGGTCTTTGTAGACCGTTTCAGCAAGATGATACATCTTGCTGCGGTGCCAGCAGAGGTGACCGCGAAGCAGACAGCCCGTCTGCTCGTCGACATGGTGTTCAAACACCATGGCATGCCGTCCGACATTGTGTCGGACAGAGACCCGCGCTTCACAGCGCATCTGTGGCAAGAAGTGTTTACACTTCTTGGGAGCCAGCTTTCCATGTCGACTGCGGATCATCCGCAGACGGACGGTCAAACCGAGCGCGTGAATCGCGTGCTCGTCGATATGTTGAAGAGCTACGCTCACTCGTTCCAATACTGGAGCGAGTGTTTATCGATGGCAGAGTTTGCCATCAATAACTCAGTGCATGCCTCGACCGGGCATACACCGTTCTACGTGAATGCCATGCGGCATCCACGCCTCCCGAGTTTACTCGGAGTGATGGCTCCCACTTTAAGTGGGGGAGGATCTACGACTGCAATACAGCAGCCGCAGAAAACCGCTGACACTTGCACAGTGTCAGCTGCAACAATGGACAAACCACATGAGTCTGCGCAGGGCGCAGACTCCCCCAACAACAAGGCTAACGACCACGGGTCTGCGCAGGGCGCAGACACCGCAAAGAACCACGCAGAGGCCGGGCCTCTAGCGGAGAGCGAGCTGAATGACTTCAGCTCGGATGCAATCAGTTTCATCACCAAAAGACAAGCCGTGATTCGGTTTGTCCAAGACACTATAGCAGCTTCTGTTGATCAACAGAAGCTGAACGCAGACAATGCGGGCAGAGGCAACAAAAATGAATTTAAAGTTGGTTCATTAGTTTTGTTAGCTACACAAAACCTGCCTAGACATGCAGTTTCGGATTTCGGAGCAAGCAAGCTTGCTCCGCGCTTCATCGGGCCGTTCACTGTGTTGGCACGGCACGGCAACGCATACACGCTAGACATACCGTCTAGCATGCGCCTCCATCCGACCTTCTACGTCGGACGGCTGAAGCCATACCTGCAGCACGAGCCATCTAGCTCGGCTGACCCGAAGCCTCGGCAGGAGCCGAGGCAGAAGCGGAGGACTTGGCCTCGGCGACGAACAACCTCTCCTCCAGCGCGCGGACGCGCTGGAGCAACCCCTTCATCTGGGTCCCCAGCTCGACCTGGATGTTCGAGGCGGTCTGCGAGACCGCCGCGACTTGAGCCTTCTGGTTCGCCAGCTCCTGTTTCAGGGCCGCGAACTCAGCGCCCTGCAGACGCTCCACGACGGTCACCCGGTCGTGGAGAGGCGCATACTGATCAGCCCGGGGCTGATCATACCCGGGGCGTGTTCCCACCCCCGCCACCGCCGATCCGTGACGCCCACGGCTCAACCCGCTGGATTGTTGAGCGGATTGTTGACCATAGTATCCCGAAAACGAACCCTCAAGGGGCTCGTTTTCGTATTCGTTGGAGAGGATTTCCTCCCCATCGAGATACATGGAAGCCGCGGAACGTCTTGCTGGAGGACGTTCCGGAAATGGTGAGGGCGTACGAGGAGCAGTACGCGCTGGCACAGCGGAAGTAGAGCGAGCGCTGCGATCATCGCCAGCGCCCGAACCCTCACGTGCTAAGAATTTAGCACGGAGCTCTTTGAGACTCTCGGGCACACGGAACGACGTGTACCCGTTCAGGTCGCGGTCGCTCAAGCGGACCGCGCCCGGGAAGCACTTCGTGCACTGAAAGCCCTCGGGCACAGCGCACGGCACATTTGCCTCCTCAGCAGCAACATGAAGTTGCTCCAGCTTTCCACACTTCGAGTACGTCTCGAAGCGATCACGCGCTTGCTTAATCCGATCACGGTAAGCACTCGGCCTCTTGTTGAAGTTATCAACAAAGGCGTTCCAACTTTGACAAAGTGCCTGCCATTCGGGCACTTTGCTGCGAGAAGAGGTCTTCTTGCTTTGAAACCATCGGAGCTCATGAAAGAGTCCGATGTAGTAATCGTGCCTTTGATGCGTTTCCGCATCAAAGTGCAGCTCGGCAGCCACAGCGTCATCTTTGATGGCGCTGCATACGTACAGCGGCACCTCATTCGGAGGTACCGAGTTCCCATACCGGTCCGCAATCTCGGATGCGGACGGCATCCACGGATCGCGCGCTGCAGGCGCAGCGCGCGGAGAGCCTTGAGCTTTGACAACACGCGCTGCAGCAGCAGCGCGCGGAGTACTGAGAGCCCCAGCGGAAGCGAGTGGGGTATCGCTCTCAGTACGCGAACGCTTCGAACTCGAAGCGTCCGATTCGTCCCCTTCACGCGGACGAACGTTTTTGGCGTGAGGGTCGAGCGATTCGCTCGACACTGAGTCTTTACGCTTTGAGGGCGAGTCCTCCTCGCCCTCCATATCCTCATCGTCGTCGCCGAAGTCGACGACGTCGCCGTACTTCGCCTTCTGGCGTTCGAAGTAGTCGTCGATGGAGAGATGACTCCCCACCGACTTTGTGGACTTCTTCTGAGGCGCGCTCATCGTTGAATGAGCGCGGATTTCTTCTCCAAACGCGGAGAATTGACGAATGGTCAATTCCAAAAGATTGACGTGCGGGGACCCCGCGCGTCTAACCTTAAGGGGGGGATGGTGTAACGGGGTTACACGCACAAGTGGCTTGCAGCCACTTGTGAATTTAACAGATAGGTTATCTGTTAAAAGTTTTGGATACTTCCTCACCTTGGTGTAAGACACACCAAGGGATACATTGAAGTGGACCACCACAGTGAGTGGTCCACACATACCCAAAAGATCCTACTGGTAGAAAGCAGCATCTTTCTACCAATCAGAGACATGCATATTAGCGGGGCTCTGACAGCCAGCCGCTACCAACCCTTTCATAGATGATAAACAGTTTTTAGCAGATTTTAGAGGAAGATCAATTTACAAACAATACAGTTCTCATTTTACCTAATCTAAGTCACTTGGAATCCTTTTGTTACTTAACTTATATTTGTGTATTCAAATATAATTAACCTAAGTAATTACTAAGTACTTACGCTTCCTCATACACGTCGCGCAACGTGTAAGCTAAAGTAGTGAGTCAAGTTAGACCCACTACAATACCTGCCCCACGTTATTTCGGCTAGTCAAGCGGGCGCATATTCAGCTCAACATTCAGCAGTCCGATGTTACCGACGGCGATGTCAAGGAGGATGGCCAGACGGCGGATGGCAAGGGCACGATGACACTCGAGATCCGTGGTGTGGGCAAGAAGCGCCTGGAGATCAACACCAGCGCGCTCGTGGACAAGAGCAACGCGTGCAACATGCTGTACCAGTCGGCCCTGGATGTCGAGGGCTAGTTCTACCCTACGAGGCTTGCGGGCGGCCAAGTAACGCGGGCTGTTCGTCGGTGCTGCTGAGTTGGTTTGTTGACGAATGAGGAGAGGTTGAAGTGCATCGGGCAGAAACGAATATGATACCCCATATAATAGTTTTGGGCGGCGTCCATTTTCTATCTCCACCAACATGCATATCTTCCCCTAGCTTTAGAATAAATTCTCTGAACTCCTCTAACATGCTAGTTTTTTTTTTGCTATAGCCTAACAAACCGTTTGCTGACGCTAGCATTTGTATCTGTCAACACTAGGTTTATTTGATAATTGAAAATCGCTTTTTCATTTTTTGCTTTTCGATTCAAGTTCTTGTCGGGACCAAACACTCTGCATCAGCCCCGACACGAAGGTTTGCAATAGTAATAAAAGCTAGCGTACAAGGAAGGTCAACTGTGTATAATAGCGATTGGAAAATAGCTTGCTCTTTATTGCGGATAACAATTTAAACTGCAAGACAGTGTTGGCGTGGTAAACGCAATGCCAATGCTCAGCTGCAGGCCCAAGAATTATTGCAATTCATAATTGGAACGCTGAGAAAACTGGCTGTTTGGTGTGCAACATGTAGCGTATCCAAATTACCTTACAGCTTCCGCAATAAGTTGGCTATCCCAGAACGATAGATTTATTTTCAGGAACAAGATCGCCACAAACACTGGTAGCTACTGTTGGTATCAGCTTGTGCGGGTACTTTGCGATGAGCAGGGTTCCACCAACCTCTGTACCACTGCGGATACAGTTCCACCCACGAACGCTCAAACCAGCTGATTTGGAGGTTATTACTCAGTGCAAGTGGACAAGCACATGTACAAACAGTATTGTTAGTTCGTGTGTGGTAAAATTCGCAGACTGCATACAATACTAATTGTCCAAACTTTACGGACAAACGTGGAACACAGAACACTCATTTGGTTATCGTTGATAACTATCGACAGAACGCGCATGCTCAAAACCCACGTACAACGCGCCAACAAAAAATGTGAAGTGTTTTCCCTCTGAGCTGAGTATGCTGTAACGCGAAAATGAAGTGTTAGACAATAGGAAAAGGCTGTGCCCTGATAAATATACGCCCGAAGTTTGCACGGAACACGTGAAGAGTATAGAATAATTCTACGAAAATTTGAATAGAACTAGAGGCGGGAGGGAACACGGAATTACTATATCGTCGGTGCTCACCACTGTCGAGACCAACAGCACAAAAACGCTCCATAGTCAGGAACATCAATTTTAGACAACGGTTCTGCATATGAATTGTGACAAGTTCCTGGACGAGGATATTCCGTTGAAGTGGGTGAAGGTTGAGACTTCCAGAGTCGAGGCACAAACATTTACAAAAAACCGCAGTCCGTCTTAGACAAGCAAACATGGATGCATTCTAACAAATGCGTATTTTCTCTTTGTTTATCGTCAGTACCATAGTTGAGAGACAACATCAACGCTACCAAAACGAAGTATGATGAGACTTTATAATGAACTATGAAGCGTTTTATCTGCCATTTACATGTTAAGAAGCGCAAAGTCTTAAGAGCGATAGTGTACGCCCGCGTTGCGTTACCTGCATATCCACCTGGAATAAACGTGCACGTTAAATTAAAACGATTATGAAGCAGAAAATAATCAGGACACAAAAGGCAGTACCGTAGTGCTACATGTCCGCTCTGTTCGGCGCTCTTGCCCTCGTAGATCCACTGTTGGAACAGCGCGGCCTGCAAGTTGGTATCAACATCCTTCGTCCACCAGTGCCCTTTTGCGGAGTAGATCATCTTGGCCACCTCCTCCTCTACGTAGACATTAGTAATAGTCTTAATCGCTGACACTTGGTTGTCGGGGTTTTGTTCGTTAAGCATGCCAACGTACGCCTCCCACCTCTTCAGGTAAAAAGCTTCGCGACCCCATGGTCGACCTGGAAGAGCTTGAACACTTCGTCCGCCGATGTTCCTTTGTGCAGTAATTGCTCCAGCTGCTCGTCGGTCCACTTCGATGACTTGGCCCAATTGGCGAAGCACTTTGTCAGCCAAGTGCTAAATGCCCTCTCCTCCTCGTTGTCGTCCTCGTAGGCTGGTGGGTCGTTCACTGCTAATGTATCCTGGTACACGCGGCGTGAATATCTATATATCGTGCAAGCGGCTGTTGGCTTCGAAAGCAGAACAGAATGCAAGATATTATCTACTTTATTGCGAAGTGTCTATACTACTAGTTTCCATGTACGTCTTAATAGCATTCTCGAGCAGAGGTGGCAACTGGTGGCACAATGTGTGTCTGCTGGTGTATTAATATCTGCCAGCTAATAGTCGGGTACGTTTCGGTCACCTCGAAAGGTGAACAAATCGAAGGGATGTTGACGCTTCGAAGTCGCGAATATTGCGGCTTCAGCTTTGACCGAAGCGAAGCTGTCGCTGAGGGGTGCTTTATCAGATTAGCGACGTTGCTGTACAGGAGACCAGCGACCACTTTCGCATCCGAAGTCGCCCCGACGGACTCTACCCTTGTCGTGAAGGCTGCGGTAACCAATATTGCCAGTAAATAAAGGCGCATGGCTTATCGAGGTTCTGCGTATTCACCGTCAGCAGCTTGACCACATCGTCTGGGAGCTTTTTGTCGTGCATCCGTTGCGTGAACTGGACAGCCTGCAAGTCGATGACAATATTCTTCGTTTTCGGTACATTGTTGGCCTTCATGGGCTTTTTCGCCACTGCATCGTCACCAATTATGTGGTTATAGATCCAAGCAACTTTTCATCGCCAGATTTTGCCCGTGTCAGGATGATCTTGAATTTCACGAATTCATCGTCGACGTTCGATGTATAAACACACCTCCGAGGCTTTCGAAGTTAAACGCTCTTTCTTCGGCACTTTCGGTGGACGTTGTACTGCTTCTCAGCAGCGCTCGGCTGGGAAGAACGCTATTCTTCGGGTCACTAACGATCATCTTGGTGGTGGTTTCAGCGACAACATTTACAGGTGCAAAAAGCGCAACAGCAATCGCGAATATATAGTGCAGGTGCCTGGTGGTATTGTTTTCAAGGAGTTCCAAATCCAACTACAGTACCGTGCGGTGCCAAGGTTTGGGATCAAGTAACCACGTGCTTTTTGTGAATATACGAGTTCCAAATCCAACTACAGTACCGTGCGGTGCATGTATGAAATCGAATAATGTCGTTGTTTCAGCACTGTATAACGCCACGAGACACGCGGAGCTCTGAAGTAAGTACAGATTGCGTTAGATATGCAATCCTTTTAAGCTAATCTCCGTTCTCCCTGGACACTACCACTGGTACGAAGTACAACGGATGATAGCGTTAGATCGGGCTAACGTTCTGTATCTTACTGTGCTAGTAATATGGTAGGCCCGCTGTAGTGACAATCGGAGCTGCACAGTCTTTCATCGAATCTTTGGGTCGATTTGTAGAAGCCTACGGCAACATGGTGGTGCGGCACGTTCCACCTTCTTGAAGAGCACCACACCACCATGTCTAATAAGTCACTACTGTTCTACCGTTCTACTGTTTGTAGACGTTTCAGCGGGGGGAAATGATCTGAATCAGGCACGGGAATACCAATCTTGTTCACCGCTGTGCATTCTTGGCGTCGATGCTTCTACTGTTTTTGATGAGTTCGATTCCCCAAGTAGATAACCTGGGGAACCGAAATTCATATTTAGAGGATCAAACTGAACAAAAGCGAACGCATTCATATTTAGAGGATCAAACTGAACAAAAGCGAACGCAATCGTACTGTGCATGGGGGTGTTAGCTTTTTATACGGTTCTTCATGCCCCAAAAAGCGTCATATCTCCTCCAAGCGATATACATGGAGTTATTATCGAGTTCCGTGAGGCTCAAAGTCCTCTGAAGCTTCGGGATTTTCAGCGCGAACCAGACATCACTGGGGTGAACGCCCTTGGCGAAGATCTCTTCGTACGACTTGCCCTTGGCGAACATCCGTTGGATGCGCTTGTTCTTGCTGAACAGAGCTGCCACGTAGTTGGCTGTGTCCTTGATTCCCCTCTCTTCGTTGTCTTCGTCGATGATGTAGCTCTCTCTGCTGGTCCTCAGGACTCGCTTGCCATAAGTATCGGTCGACACCTGCGAGTCGACTGAGGTGGCTATATTCACGTCGGTCTGGTCTTTTACGGCTGCGTACACGCCTGTGTTGCACGCAACAACAGCGGCCACTAGCAGAAGCAGCGTGAGGAAGTTTCGCATGAGCGATACAACGGACTGAAAGTCTTCGAGGGAACTTGGAGAATGGTGGCCTCTTGGTCGTTGCTGCAGTCGCATGTGTTTTCGCTAGCTACATGTACTGTATTTTCCTATGCAACCCAGGTGCCCCAAGAGCGGAATCGGTGATAAGCACTCCGGATATACTACAGTGTACCGTAAACCACGGGTTTACCGCAACGCGCGGCCACGTAAAAACTGTCAGGTTTTCGGCAGAAACCGTGCAGAGATCAGATATATGGGAGTGACACAACGTCCTTATCTTAATATTTGTATGGAAAAGTATAAGAATTTCTTTAAACCCGCAAATTATGCGATCACTAGGCACGTTCACTTTTTACGCCGTAAAAACTCGGCATTTGCCAACAAAATGTATGGGAACTTTTTACGAGTGTTGCAATGAACCCGTGGTTTACGGTGCTGCTTTGACCACAAGGACTCATAGGAGGACTACAGGCACATGCAGATAAGAGTAGAAATTCACGCCCATTCCAGTGAAATCACACAGTGGGTGGGCGACATCACTAAATAGACGAGGCGCGCTAGCGCCTCCGACCAACTAAGGTGAGTGGTTGCGAGGTCGAGTAGCCGCAGCAAACCCGCGCGGGGAGCTCTCGAAGCAGGTCCGCGCGGAATTTGCGGAGGTGGGCCCAGCGCTGAGCATTCCAGCGAGCCGCGCACAGTACTGGGTCGAACGTACAATCTACAAAACGTGAGCGAAGCGAACAGCGGGGGCGCGTTTTTGAGGCACGTCATCCCTCCCAGTCACCATAGTTCGGCCAAGTCAAAAGGATTTGTAGGATTTGATGTGTGATCTTACAGCATGTTTGTGTGTTTTTGCTGTCCCATCATGACAATGAACTGATTCTATAAGTATAGCAGCTACACTGTATACGCAGAGTCCAATCCTTAGATAACCATACGTTAGGATAAAGGTGAAGGCAGACCTAGCGATGCAACGAAAAAAAAGTATTACAGACACCGCGCCCACTTCCGACACATGGGTACACGCATAAATTTATAAAGTGACACGTATTCTTGCTAGAGATAAGATTTGACAATCCTATTCCGCATATATGTTTGACAGGCGAAGAATGACCTCGTCCACTTGGACGACGTACAAGTGGACGAGGTCATCCTGGATGTAGCGTAGCGTCCATTGACTGGAGGAAGGCTGTTGTGTTGGACGGGAGATGCTGCACGGTCACATTGGTCAGTGCTAGAGGGCCCACATCATGAAAGGACTAGTTGTCCAACAGTAACAGGATGTTGCGGTCCGCAGCCCGCATCTCGCGGTTAGCGCCACGCAGACACACGTCAGCACACGTCTGTCCAGGGCAAACTACGTGGTGCTCATGATGGCTGACGCGTTCTTCTTGATGGCGCGGATTGTGTTTCGAGCAGGTTTGGTGCGCAAGCGGAAGCGCTTCGCCACCCACTCTGCCATCTCCGCTTGCGACGTGGACGGGCAGATCTCGGACTTTCGTATAACGGTTCACTTGTGTCCAATGTTGAGCCAGCGGTCCGTGTTGCTTCTCGGACTTGGTCTGTTTTAATGTGAGCGCCAACGTACTGCGAGCGCGTGTGAGCAGTCCTCAGAGCCTACCATTTTCCGGCCCAAAATTACCTGTACAAATTGATTTTTGATTTATATAAATGTGAAAAAGGTTATAGGCATACCCCCGTGTCGGAAGTGACAGCGCTGACTATAGATCAGTAGTTTCGTGGTTGTAAGGCTCTGGTTTCTCTGTCTGTGTCTGTGTCTCGGAATAAACTAAACGATTCTGATTGGCTGGCTGTTTATCCCCAGACAAGCCATTAGACGGAGAGCCCACGGTCTTGTTGAAGGCGACGATGCAGGACGGAAGTGCATGAAACCAGCGTGCGTAGATTCGCGAGCTCGGGCGACAAACCAGAGGCGTCGTGGGCAAACCGGTCTGCCATCGCCGCCTTGGTCGCCTCGTACGCCGTGAAGTAGGTGCAGCATTTCGCGCCCCGCAGTCAGCCAGAAGCCGTGATAGAGCCCGCCCACTCCGTTTCGGCTGAACACGTCCTTGACGCACTGCCAATTGCTGACCCACGTGCGCACATCGTCTGCACCCGAACCTTGATGGTCTACAAGGGACCAAGCCAGCAGTTACCAGCGAGTAGTCCGCTGGCGCTGCACGATGAGGATAAACATCGCTGCACAGTCACAACCACCACCAACAGCAAGCACATCAAAAATCTGCACTGAGAACCCCGGCAACAGCGGGAAATGGTTAAGGTACTGCCCCATTTCCAAAACGGCGCCCCAGTAGATCGGAAAACTTTCGGCGTTGCGCCCCAGTGAACCGACGCCCCCCCCCCCTTCCTACAGACTCTTCTTGAGGTGCGGGGCTTGACCGTCTCGAGGGGATATCCGACCACTGCCTTTCACCCGCCTTCTATGGTGCCACTCGCGAAATTCTTGGTAAGCTTACTGTCAAGTTGGCGACATCGGCAGGCTGGTCGCTCGGGTGCGCCTCCACGGACCTCTATAATGATCAGTCGCTATACTTGTATCCACAACCATGATAAATAGGGGAAACCGAGTTGCTGAGTTGCACCCCCAACGTGATTCAGACCGCACCAACGCCTTGCAATAAGCACTGTGAAACTTCAAACAAAGCTGAAACTTGTCAGAAAACTTATAGTGCCGTTCTAACCAGAGGGAGATCGAATTGCAATTATTTTGAAGTTGCGATTCGATACCAAATACAGTAAGCTGTCTCACGACTGGTCTCGACAACGTTTCGCGCTTTCCCTCTCACCATTGACATACCGAAACGCGAGCGAAATGTGAAGGACGGTGGGTCTGCAACCAAATTTTCTCCAAGTGGACTATCTCCGATCAAAGCTGTTGTTGACTCCCCGATGGCTCCAGCTCAAACTCTTGCGTCTGCTGGCAGCAGCCCCGACATCTCTCCCTCACCGCGAATGCTCTCTTCAATCAGTCCACCCAGCACGCTGAAAGTAAATGTCGATGTGCAGAGCGACGAACACCTTTTGCAGCCCATTCGAGAAACGAAAAAGCTGCCGGTACTGGATATACATCTGTCGCCGACACCTTCACCCGCCATGTCTCCGGTAACTTCTCGCAAGGCTGCCCATTCTAGTGACGAGGAAACCTCGGGCGACTCAATAGCTAGAAGGCGCTCGAGCAGCCCGTCCAAAATAGTAGAAGCAATGGGCCCCGCATCGTTCAGGCCGTCGCCTCTGCCTAAAAAGCTGTAAAATTAAATTTCCGTTCGCTGCTTCGTTTGATTACTTCCAACACTTGGCGACATCACCTGGATCAAAAGTGAAAATGACTCTAGGTAGCATCTGTAACGCATTGCGTTATACACATAACTCGTAAGTTATTACGGGACGACTTACGGGACGACTTACGGGACGACTTACGGGACGACTTGCAGGACGGCTTCAAGGTGAAGTTTACGGGGCGATCCGTCAACTAGCAATTGCATTCATGATGTGAGTACAGTACCGCATCGCCCCTGTCCTAAGCGAACTGCAATGTCTGCAGTTTACGGTACATCTGTTGCTAAGTCTCAGAATTAAATGATTGGGGCGAAGCCCCCCCTATAATCATGGGACTCTCATTTACACTCCTATTTAGGTTTTTACGAGATGGGTGCATTAGTTTTGGAAATGGGTTAGGTTAAGGATTTAGGAATCTCTCTACTGGAGGCCAAAAATGAAAAAAAAAACCTGTGTATAAGAACATTTTGGTATAGGATCATTACCAGGATTTGACATTTTAGTCGTTTCGAATCTTCGGTTTAAGAACCAGTGGTCATTAAACGCGGGGGCAGATTTATTTATTGAGAAAACGACCTTTCAATGCGGAGACCTTAGAAATGGCCTAAAAATGCGATTTTTAGATTCTGAAGCCATTGCTTGGAGCCCCTTGTAAAGGTCTTAATAACAGGCAAAACCTGTGTGAGTTTATGGCCACGTAAAAAGGGTGTAGGTGTAATTACGCGCTGCGGTACATTGTGCCGAAGTCGCCTTTGTGGACACAGGGACTTAGATGCCCAGCAGGTCGAGATGGTCCGGAACTCCCGGCGGAAGAAGAATAAGTTGCTGGAGCGGTTGGACGAGATGCTAGCGGCTGTACAAGAGAAGCCATGATATGCGCCACCGCGTCGGTGCTGGTTTGGTGATATCCGTGTGGTGGAGTAAAGGATATGATATCGCTAAGGCTTTTCAACGTGACAAAGGCTTGGGCCGAGGCCACAGTGACTGTGGTGGGGTTTGTTCATTGTTTAAATTGCGCTGCGTGGGTATAGTGAAGGGTATGGAGGCCGAACCTACACGG
Source organism: Phytophthora cinnamomi (assembly GCF_018691715.1). Lineage (NCBI taxonomy): Eukaryota > Oomycota > Peronosporomycetes > Peronosporales > Peronosporaceae > Phytophthora > Phytophthora cinnamomi. The sequence continues at coordinate 1,254,971 of NW_027150933.1, forward strand.
GGCGCATTGGCTACTAGTGAGCTGGGATCACCAACACGCTCCAACTGCCGGAGTTTACACAATACAAAACGGGTCTCCGCGACAAGCCCGCTACCTACACCGTTTAAGAAGCGTAAAGTGCTTCGTTCAGCGCTGAGCAAGCCCAAGCACTCAGCGATGGCCAAGCACTCTTTGCCACCTTTCCACGATCAAACGACGCAGTGTCAATCCAAGACGACCAAGAATGCGATGCCCCCCAGTTTTATTCAGTGGGATCTTGAAGACCGAGAGCCATCCACTCCTCGGGAGAGATATCTGAAGAGAGCACAGGAAACTCGACGGTAGCGTGCTCGAGAACCGTGGCAGCTCTTGCAGCGGAGAAAAAGAGACGGCGTGAGTTTCACGAAGTCAAGGGTCGATTGTGTGCTGACCATCTCATGAAGATACGCTCCGACGTCAGCTTTGATATGATGTGCGAAAATATCGCTGCTATTGACCGTGCAGCGGGGAGGTCTCCGCATTCGATTGAGAAGTAGATATTCAGTCTGAATAAACGATGTGTGTTCTAGCTCCAGTGGTGCATCTCGTAGTATAGTGTAATCGGCAGTGCTGACTTGGCATCCTGGCTAGCGTATTGTCGCCATCATGTAGCTGCTTCGTGTTAGTGTAATCGGGACGTTCGTTACTGTTAGTGCGGTGGAGCCCATGGACATGGTCAATAACGCTTAAGCGTTTCAACTTCAGATACTGCAAGGAGGGTGATGCGCGGGCTGCAGCCAAGAAGGTGAGGTGCGCGTCGTCGCTGCAGTGGTCAGGATCGTGGTGTAGTTGGCTTTGCCAACCCTCGCCTGTGTTGAAAGCTTTTGCGGCAGGTTTAGAGAGGTTGCTGTGGCCGAGGACGTTAGACGACGAGCGATGTTTGCAGTTGTGGGGACGCTGACAGTACTGGTGGCGTATTGTCGCCATCATGTAGCTGCTTCGTGTTAGTGTAATCGGGACGTTCGTTGCTGTTGGTGCGATGGATATGCATATACGTTTCGTTGACGATGGATATGCTTATACGTATCGTTGATTAGCTAGTCAGGCATGTATGGTAGGTAGAGATGCCATTTTCGAATTGACATTCATGGCAAAACCTACCGCACGTGCTGCCAGAGTGGCGCGACATACGATCAGGATGATCACTAAACGAACGGCCTTAGGGCCTCCTATTAGAAAGCGAAAGCACTCCCAGCTTATGCTTGAAGAGCTAGAAGACAAAAAAACATTTGAACGAAAGAAGCGTAACGCTGCTACTGCTGTACGGAATGAGAAAGCACAGAATTGTCCAGTATCAAACCAACGTACGCGCAGTAAGCAATGCAATGGTGACACATGTCGTTCCGACGCTGACATGGACGTTGAAGGTACCGTAACGAATTTAAGCTTATTCACTATTATCAGCTCTAATGGATTGATGGATACGCCTGTTGTACTGCAGCTTTCTACACTGCGATCGATGAACCATTCTTAAGAATATGTGGAGGCTGTGGCGAGTTAACAAAGTCAAATCGAGTAGTCAAAAAGTTATACAAACCAGAAGGAACGTATTTTGCACCACTGAGAAACAACACTGGGCAATGTGGTGTCATACCGGAGGCAATAACGGCCCCTGCCGATGGTAATTGCTACATTTACATATGTTGTCGTTGTGATGCTTCTTTACTGAAAAATGAAGTCCCCAAATTCAGCAGGGCAAGCGGTATTTGGATAGGTTCAATTCCAGTGGAACTCGAGCAATTAAATTGGATGGAAAGCAGACTGATCGGATTAGGCATTTCGTTTACTATGTGCGTCAATCTTTATAAAGACCAACAGGAATTTACTCGGGGGAATGCTATAAACTATTGGAACGATGTGTCGGAGCTAACGCATTTATTACCTCGACCTTTAAGCAAGTACGGTGTTGTGCTTCTGCGATCCAAGAACGCGAAGGGTGAATTACTGGTGAGGGTCCGGCCCTATTTCATTCGAAGAGCTTTGGAGTGGCTAATTGCAAACAATCCGCTCTACACAGACGTTTGCATTTCAGAAGAAAACTTAGCAGCACTGGATAATTTCGATTATGATTTACCTAGCGTTGAGCTTAGCGACGATGAAGACAAGCAACTGCACGACAGTTTAACACGACTTGGTCCAAGAGAGGGTAACTACGCTGCGCATCAGTTAAATGAGGGACTCCAAACAGCAAACACACTGACACGACCTATTGATGTAGATATGATACATGCAAGACCATCAGAAGCCCAGGTCGTAATTGAAGACTCCTTTGAACTGCGGGCGGAATCGAACAACACTTCAACTGAGGCTGAAAAACTGAAAGAAGCTGTAAATGCTGCTGTGGGTCAACTCGTGTACCCGACAGCAGATTTACCCTCTCAGACTGACCCAATCAATGAATATACTACTCGAATGCTAATGCAAAACTGTTTTCCTACCTTGTTTCCGGACGGAAATGGAGGTTATAACCCGTTGGAAGTTGAAGGTCGAATTTATGACTATAATCTGGCCGAGTATTGTGCTCATTTGATGAAATGGCACGATAGACGCTTTGTTATTCACCGCAACTTTAAGGTTTTTTGCTTGAACCTGATTCAACGACGGCAAATTGATGGTCTGACCCGTAGAATTAGTCTTCCCAATAGTACAGAGGTGCATGGCAGTTCTAAAGGCTTGGATGAGGAAATTAATGATGCTATACTGCTACTGGATTCCCTTAAACCATTTTTTAGATCTGTCAGGGGTACAGGCCTTTACTGGGCTAATGTGCGAGATGATGTAATGAGTATGCTTGGTAATAGGGTGTTGACGTCGCGGTGGCCTACGTTCTTCCTCACACTAAGTGCAGCCGACACAGTCTGGCCGGACATTTTTAGAGCATGCGACCCAAGCTTAACAATTGAACAGGCTCGCAACATAAGTTCTGAAGAACGAAGACGGTACCTAATAGAGAATCCAGATATTGCAGCCAGACATTTTAACAGAAGATTTAATGCTTTTTTGTCATAGTCTGTGTGGTAAAGCCAAACCATTAGGAGAGATAACTGATTACTTTTGGCGCATCGAATTCCAGCATCGCGGATCTCCCCATATTCACGCATTGTTGTGGGTGAAAGACGCTCCTGATGTGCTGAAGCTTTCGACATCAGTACTTGGACGTGAGTTTCTAGCGAACTACGTAGATTCCGTTATATCGGTTTTATCAAAGGATCCAAAAGAGCTGATGTCATGTACTTGCTCAACATGTTTACGTGAGGACAGCCAACAATTAGATATTATATCGGCAAGGGCACCACCGTCGAATTCGAATGAACACTTGTGTGACCTATCTCGTCTTGTTCAGCGGGTTCAACAACATGTATGTATATCAGGATCGTCATGTCGGAAGCAGTCCAACGTATGCCGATTCGGCTATCCTAAGGAGCTCCACACAAAAAGGACGATTCAGGTGGACATGACAAAAGATGGAGTACCGTCAATTCAATTGCACTTGAAAAGGGACGTGCCAGCAATCAATAATTATTCACCTGTATTGCTATCGGCTTGGCGCGCAAATATGGATATACAATTAATTGGCAATGCGTATGGCGCAGCTGAATATACGGCTGCATACGTGAGCAAAGCCGAACCGGATACGCTGAGGTTTAAGAAAATAATTGCGGCTGCTGTCAAGCGTTGTGACACAAATTTACCTGCCCATGCAATTTTGAAGCGAGTTGCCAATGCGACGTTGTCTATTCGAGAGGTTAGTGCTCAAGAGACCATATACATCCTTCTCAGAGAACTGCCACTACATGGAAAGTCTAGACAAGTAACCCGCGTGAAAATTATGCGTCACAACCAGCGCTTCTACCGGTTCCACCCATCCGAATGGACTGCAATCCGGAGCGGGAACATTGTAGATAGTGATATCCGTATCGAGCCCGCCGAGGCTGCTTACATGGCACGTCCTCACCATCCACCCTTTGACGATATGACATATGCGTCTTTTGTTGAAAAATATGAACTTGTCAAAGCGATCTCAACATGGCGGGACAATTCCGACACGTGGAGAAGAATTGATGGAAATGGATTCATTAGACTGAGATCAAAAGCCCATGTTGTAAGAGGAACTCCATGGATTTCACCTGACTCAACAAATCCTAACTTCTGTTTTGCGGAAATATTCTTACACACATCTTGGAGAGAGTTGAAAGACCTTCCTGAAACTGATGATGAATGCTTGAGCAGATTTTCTCGTGAACAGGAAACTAGTTTATTAACCGAAATTAACCAGGAGTCCAGCGCTTTGCTGTCTCGCCATTATAATCTCGACGTATTGAAAAATGCCAGCGTTAAGACTTCTGTAGTTATTCTACCTGCGTCAGAATATGTGTTGATAGACACCGATGGTGATCTTTGTGCTGAGAACGAATCGATTCCATCTCAATGTTCAAATTCTATTCCATTTGACACCGAAACTGAGGGCATATCATGGACTTCAAAGCGCAGCTACTCACCAGAAGATATGATCAAAGCTCAAACATTTATAAAGGCCTACGTAAAACCTTGGGCCAAGGAGCAGCGAGAACGCAGAAGTTTGCAGAACAAAATGGCAGGAACAGAAGCGCCTCGTAGCCACTATATATATCCCATTTGTACTGATGATGAAACAAAAGACGCTATGGATGATTCGCAGTGGATTCCGTTCTCACTCGCAATGCTTCAATCTCGGAAACGCTACCGTGCACTTATTAATAATTCCTGCTGTGAGCCCTTGCAGATGGTAATTCACGGGGAAGGAGGATCTGGTAAAAGTTGGCTAATTCGACACATTGTAAAGGACATCCACAACGTTTTTGTCGAGCATTCGGCCTCTAGGACGAACTCAAAACGCGTGCTATTATTAGCTCATCAAGGTACAGCTGCATTTGATATCAAAGGGCGTACAATATGCTCAGCGCTAGAACTAACATCGTTTTCACGCAACACATTTTCGTCTCCATACGTCCCTCTAGCTACCTTAAAGGGTGGAGCTGCAAAGCTGAACCGACTTCAACAAGAGCTTTCTTCTGTTCACCTAATTATAATTGACGAGTTCAGTGTAATATCGTGTGGAATGCTCTATTGGATTGACCAGAGGCTTCGAGAGATTTGGCCAAAGTGTAGTCATTTATTGTTTGGAGGAAGAGATGTAATATTTACTGGTGATTCAGCACAACTAGACCCTGTAGTTCCGTACTCACTTTCCTCACCAATCGCACGAATACAAAACTTTATTCAGCGATTGGGGCGCGAGATTTGGGAAGGCATAGCTAATGTGTGCAGATTGACTAACCAAAATCGTGGCAAAGACGACCCCGAATGGTTTGCGGCATTACGACGACTACGGCAAAAGTGTCCCACACAGTGTGATGTTGAGTTATTTAACACTAGATATTTCCGAAGAAATCAAATGCCTGATTGGGCTGCGACAGCAAAACATATAGCTTATATGAATGTAGACGTAAACGAAGCTAACGCACGTAGCCTAAAGGTCAGTTCCTGTCCGATTGTCCATATTCGCTCAAAACACACCGTGCAATTAAAAAGACTTGCTAAGCAGCGACCAATTGCACAAGAATCAATTGATGCTCTTCTGCAGGAAGCAAAAGACGTAAATACTCACAGGGACAGAATCGTGGGAGCATCTATAAATCTTGCCGTTGGAGCTCCAATCACATTGACCTTCAACATGGAGCAACGTGCAGGACTTTGCAATGGAACAAATGCAGTAATATTTGACTTCATTTTTCCGTCTTCGGATGAATTACCTATAATACTGGCGCAGCTTACAGATATGTACAATGGACGTCGTTTTTACCCGACGTGCCCAACATTATTTCCATTATACCAAGAAAAATAAGTTGGACAAAAAACCCAGTGATTTAAGTGTCTTTCGAGAGGGAATACCAGTGCGATTAGCTTATGCAATGACCGTCCATAAAGTTCAGGGCCTTACCTGCCCCAAGATAGTTTTCCATTCGCTATCTATTCCCAATACATCGTTTGCTTACGTAGCTTTGTCAAGGGTTCACTCTCGCGAAGACATTGCATTTACGACTCCATTGACTTTGGACAAACTGACGAGTTCAACTGAGACTTGCCAAATATTTAGAGATGAAGAACGTCGCATTCAGAATGCTGTCGAGAAAACCAAGCTTGCCGCACTACCTACAATCAATGCGATGAAGCATATAGCGATTGCTCACAATGCGGCAATGAGATCACGGTAACACAATCTACCTATCCTCACACACGCCTGATCCACTACTTGACTTGCCAACTTATGAGCGCGCCGACGATATGTTTACTTCCCTTTCAGATCTTTGACAATCACTAAAACGATAGCGAAGATGTAAACAAGTTGGGTACCAGGTAATTGGCGACCCGGCTCTAAATTGGCCGCTACTGAAGAGCACAGCACCACCAGCGATGCAAGTCAAGGGGGCTATCTGATCTCAGGTGAGATCACACGCTACGCCAGGACAATACGCTGTCGGCAGCTCTTTATGGGCAACATGGAGTAAGCGGTCACGCTCGAAGATAGCAATCGGACTCAACGCAGACCGCCTCATGGAAATCGAGTGAAACACTGTTTGAGATTGCGGTCAGTGGCTGCACGTCCACAACCACAACATTTTTATTAGCAGTTAGATTATTATAAAAATACACCCCCAATCGTTGACATGTGCAACATCCACTACTCGTCTTCGTCCCCGCACTTCTTGCTTTTCTTAAAGCTGCGTGCATATGCGGCTTGAAGGACACGCAGAGAATGCACCTCTTTACCAATTAGCAAGCATTTTTAATGTGTAAGATTTAGCCACCTTTATACCCCCTTTCTTACTTACGGCGGAGATGCTTTGCCAGCTTTACTGCTCGGGCTCGAGCAGGGCGATCCGCCATCGGTTCCATTGGCGTCGGCACCTCTATCACTGTATCGCCTTCCCTCGTAGAATCGATGTTTCGACATAGCAGTGATGCTTCAACAACACCATTACAGGTATCTTTTTCTCCCAGCAAAACGTCAGAACACACAGATCCAGATAGACCACTAATATACTCAGGGAGTACACTCTACATACCGTTCTGTATAGTTGTGAAGTGCATGGCGTATTCAACACGCGCTGAACACATAGTGCCATACCAGGAAATTAGTATTGTGGCTCGACAATGCTCACGGCGCAGGTCACAGCTACCTCTACTTGTCCGCTGTTTTGTCGTCGCGACCGTGCTGGTCTTTATCTTAGCCATTTCGAAATCAATAATGAAAGCTCGGGGGGGCGCCCCAATTGTGTTTAGTACACAATTTTGGGTGATCGCCCCTAAAGCATCACGCAAGTGCTGCTCACCTAGTAAAAAGTAAAAGTTATAATAATTCTTGGTATTTTGGACCAATCAAAAAGTATGGACACGGCGGGAATTGAACCCGCATAAAATTGCGGTGCTCTTTCCCAATTGAGCTATGTCCAAGCTCGCTTGGTTACCTTCGCAATTAAGTCTCATCAAAGTAATGTGTTGTATTGTGCATCTAGAAAAACTCATCGTCGGAGCTGCTGGAATAATCATCATCACGACAAACCTGTTTGCCTGCTGCAATTTGGGTAGACGTGTGCAATAGCTTCGTTTACAGAATAGCCAGCAGCCAGGAATTCGAGAAGGCGGCGCTTGTGCGTATAGTCGACTGCAATGCGGGTGTAGCGCTTTGGCTTTTTGCCGGTTCTTGTGGTGCGTGGTCTACCCATAGCACTTTGAACACTGAGACCAAATGGCTGGTGGAAGCCTATAATTAGCTGGTCAACATGGAATTTTAACTACAGACATGAGGTGTCAATGCATTGTTTTCATTGGCTAAAATAAAATTCGCTTAGGACTTAGGTCAGGGGCGATGCGGTAGCTGGTCTAGAGTACAAGAGAGTACTGACGTTAATTAAGTTTCACTATCACTTTTCATTTTGTAATTCCCCCCTCCAAGGGGGTGGGAATTGTTTGAGGATTTTATTCCGAGATAGGCATCAATTCGGAGAGGCAGACAATCGCGTGGTTGCCATGGAAGACAAAGGCAACGACGCTGCAGCGCTTGTGGCACGTACTCGGGGCCCCCGGGAGGAGCGCGCTTCGTCTCAGCCGGAGCTTCTTCGCGGGCAGGATCTCCTCCGTCGCCAGAGGCACTCACAGTGGCGGGCTGCGCAGGAGGTGGGGAGGCCAGCAGGCGGAGCACTGCATCCGGCGCGGGCAACTACAGCATCTCCATGACACTTGTTTGCATGCCGATATGGTGGAAATTTCGAATTGAAAGGCGTCCTCCCTCGAGGCTAGAAAACGATTTTGACAGGGTATGTGTAGCAGCAACACAATCCCAGCTCCAGCAAACTGGGGACAGCGTTGGGGAATTGCAATTTCGTTTATTCCGAGACTCAGGCCCAGACGGAGAAACCAGGGCCTAAGGAAGGTCAAGCGATGAGATCGCATAACGCACACGCGCGGTTCGCTTCAAAAGCTTGGAGCGAAAGCTCCCAAACAGCGCACGCTCTCCAAAAGAGTACAGAATCAATATAAGGTGACGTCCAAAACTGACAGCTCAAAACTAGACCCGACCCTTAGTCATCACTGTCCGTCAATCCGTCAATTCACACGGCGGAATGAATCCATTCGTACAACCGAATTTACAGTACAAGTCATGTCGAAACCACCTCGCTGGATATCAGCGCCACTCACCCCGGACTAACACTGCTAACACTATACATGTACTACCGACGCACCCGATACAGTACTCTGGCCATCATAGCTCGCCTATATGTTAAAACTTCGGCGCTGGACTATCCCGGGAACCACAGAGACTCCTGTTGAATGTCTCGCGTGATCTCGGTCATCATTATGTTTACTGCAAGCTCCCAAGCCTACGCGCTGGCTGGCACGACGCTGAACTACATGTAGTATTCGGTTACACTTGAATAGGTTACTTTCCTGCGAAGGAAGAACCAGAGGCCACAGCTGAAGTAAGGCCAACGAAGATGAGACGCTGTGACTTGATGGCTGTTCTGGCACGTCACAAGCAAAGACGTAATTTTGCTGCGCTGTTCTACATTAAGTCATCTGCGCCACTTATACATTCATATATCTGCATTCTTGAGTATGTCAAAATTCATTACTATTTTCTGAAATCCGTTTCAGAGCTAAAGGGGGGGGGGGGGGGGTAATGTCATATCGCTTCGACACACTACCCCGTAGCAGTAAGTCCAAGCCCCTGTAGACTTTGGTGTCTTCGAGCGTGCCATTTTCGCCCCCGGTACCCTATCTTGCTCCTTCTGTGGCGTAGTCGCCGTGAAAATGTAGCTTTAGTGTGCCGAGTCCAGTGAACCCAATGCCGTGTTTTACATCGGCTCTTAGAGCAGTTCCACTGGTAGAGGTAAACGTGGACTATAGTTTTTAAGCTATATTTTTCCTCAGAATCAACAACACCCTGGAACAACCACTCATTCTCGAACGTGAAAAGCAGCATTTTTTCCTCACTTTTAATGGAACTGCTCTAATCCAGCGATAAATTATATCAGAATTAAAAAACCTGATTATTTCTTAGAATTGAAACTAATTTCTAGGTCTGGTAAAATAGTAGACGTGGAACATGTGGTAGAGAACGCATTCCAGCTAAAGGTTAGGTGATTCAAGTCGCAGATTCCCGATCACAATTTCAATTGACAAAAGAACAAGGAAAACAAATCGTTCCTCATCAATAATGTGTGACTATCCAGTTAACCACATTCTGCGACGTTGACGCACCATTGACGAATATCAGGTTGCATGATGTTCGCGGACAGCCACCGAGTTGTGTCACTGGCAACATCCCAAATAGCGATGCGAATCGCAAGCCGAGAAATGTATTGCTTGAAGGCAGTATTCTCCAGCGCCAACTTGCGGAGTTTCTTACAACCACGACGTGATCCGTTTCCGACATCCAACGAACAGCTTCGGCATATTGGACTTTGCTTTTGTGGCAAGTTTAATGACAATATCAACTTCTAATTGTGTACCTTTCTCCATCAGCCACCTCATTACCGTGATTCGATCTCTATTTCTGCCAGCTATTAGATGAGGGGGCGTCACCCGCTTTTTCTTCGCGGTGCGAACTGTTATTAGGCTCGTTGGAGCGGTTTCACACGAGGGAATTCTACGCTTGTGCCTCGATACTGCTGGGTCAACCGCCACAGCGAGGATTCGAAGCGATGGATCGAGAATTTTTCAAGTTTCGAAACGAGCAAAAAATACGTTGTTGCTGCTCCGTTTTAGATGAAAATAAAGCGGTGAAACCAAATACATGCGAATGAATGCATCCATAAAACCATCGGATATAATTCTTCAGCCAGATATAATCGTTTTGCTTTTAAAGCCAGACAAAAGGATTTGTAGCCACGCATCAGCATTTTTTCTTCGATTAGTTCAGTTCTCGGGAGTTTATGGGATTTGCTTGTATAGCCACTTAATGAGTTTAAAATTGTCATTTATAGCAGCCAATTCAAAGGAATCTGTAATGGGCCAGGTGTGTGCGCCCGTCACTAGCTTACACGCAGCGTGGGGACGGTTAGGTTCAGACTCGGAATTCAGAAGACCAAGTAGTAGTCTCGGTGAAAATGAACTCTGTTAAAAATATGAGTTAGGGCGGCTGCCCGTGGTCTCTTGTGACCCACTCAAATACAGGTCAACACCTAATTGGGTGAAATGGGGTCTAGCTCCCCCTATTTCAACCAAGCAGGCGATGTCTCAGCACATGCTAGCCGTGTGCTGACTCACCTACTTATGTAAATTCAACCTACCCACTTATGTACATGGGGCCCATTACATCACCCCATCTTAAAGTTGCACATACGCAACTTTAGCACAATCACACATTTTCCGAAAGGGAGCGACACACGACGATGGAGACGCAGCAAGCTTGCACACACCAAGCCACCTCATCGGCGCACACGCCAATGCAGAGCACGAAGCCTGAAGAGGCGTCGGGACCGCGCAGATTCCACGCGACGCCAATGGAGGACGAGCTGGCGCCATGGAACTTGTTCGGCACCGAGCGCCCCGACACGATGGACACCATGAAGGATCACTTTCGACGGTTCCGCGCGACGCGACGCACGGGCATCGAGAGATTCTCGTACGAGGCTCCTCAATTCTCAGTTCTCGTGGTGTGTGTTCATCCGGCGCTGGAACAAGATGGCCCTCCTCGAGGTACGCGAGCCAAGTCGCGAAGCTCTGGCTTCGCGGGCTTGGCTCGCGTACCTCGAGGAGATGCTTCATGATCATTCGATTGATGAGCTTTGGCAGCGCGTCTGCGACGACGCGTGGGATCAGGATCGGATGTGTTTCATCCGTGTGTCGGAAGGGTGTGCGTCATGTGGGACGTTTCGACCAGCACTAACCCAGTGGGAGACGCAGCTCGCCGAACTACCGTTCTGGGTGTTGCAGACCTGTGCTATCGGGAAATGAGGCCAAAGTCAGAAGCCAAGCCGAGACAGGGTGTGAAGAAGACTCGAGACGCCGGCGCCAACTGGCAAGTCACAACCCATCGCCAGTCATTGGACCAAACACCCCGATCACTGATTGGCATATATTGGTCGGTGACGATGACTCGTCGACGGTCCCAAGTCAAGCGCGAGTAGTTGCAGTTCGCTAAGTACCGTGCGAGCCTACTGGCAAGATCCGAACTTATGAGTCGTCGGCGCCTGTTCCCAGTCGTCGGTGGCGTTTCAGTGGCCGTTTGAGTTGTCGGTAGCGCCGTCACGTCGCAGAGAAAGGGCCGAAGAGAAAGGGCCGAAGAGTCGTGAGTTACAACTGGCGGTCCAAAAACGGACGCGTTTATACTTGATATTTGTATTGATCGATAGGAAACTTAAGAGAAGACAAGATAAGCCTTCGGGCAACAATAACAGAACAGCTTTTCCTCCCAACCACGCAAGGGCGACACCGGTGCCTGCAGTGAACGGCCTGCAGCTCAAGGTAAACCTGGTAGGTAGGAGTATGGCTGTCCGTGGGCACATCTACTAGTGTAGCGTGTGTTCATCCCTGGCAGGGCCAAGAGAGTAGTGGTCAGTGTATTGGTAGCGACAAGTCGTCGTCAGGTAGTGGTGGAGCGAGAGCACACTCTATTTATTCTTCCCGCCGGAGTATAGCTCCGGCACCCTCGTATCACGCCGTAAAAGACCGGGACCCTTCCTTCTGAGGGCCTGCGGGGTATATTTTGTGTGTGAGAGCGTGCTAGCCTTTGCTCGTGGCTAGTGACGCTGAGTCTTCCGTCGGTCGACTAGCGGAAGCTCGGTACAAAAGGGAAACATTAACCCGGTGCAAGGGCAATTTCCTGGTCCTTCAGGTTCTAACCCCAACAAGCCGATTGAGTCTTTGGTGACTTGGTGGGTGTTGTTGGTGGAACGTGTGCCTTATATAAATTAACGCGTGTTCCTACACGACAACTGGTGCCGCGACCCGGGATTGGTGTGATCTTCTGTGTTTCGTGCAACTACAGGTCGATCGTGTAACGGGGTTACACACACAAATGACAACTGTCACTTGTGCGTGACGATAGTCACTAGTGATTCTAACAGACATATATCTGTTAGAAGATAGATACTTCCTCACATTGGTGTAAGTTACACCAATGGCTACACTTTCGGCCACCAGAATGAGTGAGCAACACCTACCCAACGATCCTATTGGTAAAAAGCAGCATATTTCTACCAATTAGAGACGTGCATGTCAACGGGGCTCTGGTAGCCAGCCACTGTCAACCCCTTTCATAGATGATAAACAGTTTTAGCAGATTTAGGAGGAAGATCAATTTATAAACAATACAGTTCTCATTTTACCTTCAACTACCTACTTGGTGTTTTATTTGATTTATATTATACTTGTGGACTCAAGTATAATTAATTCAAATTATTAATAAACTCCTACGCTTCCTCGTACACGTAGCGCGACGTGTAAGTAAAAGTAGTGAGCCAAAGTAGGCCCACTACACCTGGTAGCACTTTGTAGTCCGTCCAACGACCGACTGCTTGACGTTCGTACGAGGTGTATGAACGCGGAGATGAGAACCACATGAGCACAGAGGTGCCCATGGAGAGTGCTAACACGCCTGCAACGCATGTTGCACTCGCGGACTGCCACCACCTGTCGGATCCAGAGTGGGAGGCCCTTCAACGACTGTCAATAGTCATCGGGGAGGCGGCGATAGCTACAATGCTGCGTACGCTATCGCCGACAGAGCAACATGGTGTTCCTCTGAGGTTTATCATGAAGGAGCAACGTGATGCTTCTTCCTCAGTGACGGCGTCGTCAAGGACGACAGCGCGTGCTCAATCATTAAAATTGAGCGTGAGCAATTATGTAGGAAGAGAGGACGAGCCTCTCCACCGATGGCTTGTCGAGCTCGACACAGCCATAGCGGCTCGACGTATCGTCGACCCGTTGTCAAAGGTTGCGTTCGCCATGTCATATCTTGGCGGACGAGCGAGGAGTTGGGCGTTTGGGCGCCGACTCTCCGATCCTACGTGCTTTAGCACGTGCGAGATATTCAAAGAGGAGCTCAAACAAGCGTTTGAGCCCCCGCAAAATGAATTCCGGTCGAGGACGGAATTCCTCGACCTGCAGCAGGGTAAGCATGACGTCCATGCTTGCGCGCAGCGCGCACGATACTTGGTCTCAAATATCGTGACCAATCCAATTGACAAGGCGACTAAGGTCGTCACGTTCATGAAGGGACTTAGAGATGGGCCCGTGAAGACCTATCTCTTCCGAGAGTACCCGTGTACTCTCGAAGCTGCAATCACTCTTGCCATGCAAGAAGAGTTTAGCCTGCGGCAGGCTAAACTCCATGTAAACGTACCGAGGCCGCAACCGCGCCCGGTAGCGAGGACGGGAGGTCCGGAGCCAATGGACCTCTCGAGCGCAACAACTGCTGGTTACCAGCAGCAGGGAGGTAACGTGCGATGCTTCCGCTGCGGAAGGATCGGTCACTTTGCACGGGAGTGTACAGCTCCCATGCCCCCTGGAGGTGGCCGTCGTGGCGATGCTAGGCATCGCCGCGGACCAACAAAAAACGCGAACATCCAGTAGGCGCGGGGCGCCCTACTGGTAATGCAGTCGCGCGTGCCGACATCGGGCACGCGACACTGAGGACTGCAGCCCACAGTGAGACCAGCTCTCACTGCAAGAAACAAGATGACAGGCCAAACCTAGTCATCTTGAAGGTTTACTCGAAGAGAGCGAGTGACTCTCTTCGAGCTTTGGTAGATTCAGGCGCGTCGAACAACTTTGTTCGACTACGAAGCCTGTCGAGACTTGACTTCGAGGAGGTAGATACACCTCGTAGTCTTCTGGAGGTACGACTGGCAACAGGTGCCATCGTGAAGACCGAGAAGCGCGTCGTGAACGTGCGCTTCTCGTACAAAAAACGAGTGTTTGTCGAACACTTTATCGTCCTGGACCTGGACGATAAGTTCGACGTAGTAATGGGCATGCCGTGGCTTGCACGGCATGATCCGGTAATAGCCTGGAAGAAGCGCACGCTCGTGCGCTTCTTCCAGTGACGCAATTTGCATGCTGTCGTGCAGCCGGGCTGCATGACGAAGCGCCATGCGATCAAGCCGGGCTTGATACCGCGCGCCCGCGGACAGGGTCCGCCGGCGAACAACTGTCCACGGCCGGGCCTGGACCAGGAGAACAACTGTGCGGAACCGGGCTCCGCACAACAAGAAGACGGCGCAAGCGGAGAACGCTGCGCAAGTCTCGGTCCATGACCGAGACGTAACAAGAACAGTGGCAGACTGGGGCGGTGACGCCGGACGCCGAGACGTTAAGCGTCTTGACGCGCACCGATACTGGACTCCAGTATCGCGAGATGAAACTCGGTAGTCCTCCGACGACGGCGTCGGAGTTGACTTCGCTTCCAGCCATGAGCTGGAAGCGCTTCACGCGCGACTTGCACGATGGACGCATCCTGCAAGTCTACGTTCTTTCGGACAGCGAAAGAACGGAGAGCGAGAGCGAAGAGCTGAGGCAGCTCTTCATGGGGAGTACCACTGAGAGTGAAGACACTCTCAATGCGAAGACGAAGCGAGAGCGCTTCGAGGAACAAGGTTGGGACTCGCTGAAGTCGAGTCCCTATTACGAACTGTTGAGGGAGTACAAAGACGTACTCCCGGAAGAGATTCCTGCGGAACTTCCGCAGGATAAGGATAGTCAGCACGAGATTGATCTCGTGCCGGGCACGAAGTACTGTGTCACGCGGCAGTGGGCACTGCCGCGAGAGCAAGTAAAAGCAATCGACGACTTCTTTGAAAGTCGTTGCAAAGCAGGACAAGTGCGGGATTCAAAGTCCCCGCACAGTGCTCCGACGTTCTGTGTCAAAAAGCCACAGGGCGGATGGCGCATCGTTCATGCCTACAACAAGCTGAACGATGCGACGGTACCGGCGCAGACGCCGATACCGCGAAAAGATGTTATCATCGATTCGATGGCCGGGAGCACCGTTTACAGTGCTCTCGACTTGCGAGATGGATTTTATCAAATCCTAATGCGTGATATCCCTCTCACGGCAGTGAGCACGCCAAGCGGCATGCTCTGGGAATGGCTGGTAATGCCGCAGGGGCTTAAGAATGCCCCTGCGACCTTCAACAGGTGCGTGACGCACTTGTTGCGCTCGGTGCGCGACTTCGCGCCGAGCTACTTCGATGAGGTGTTCATCCACAGCCGAGCAGTGGACGGGAAGACCGACGTAGAGATGCACAGGTTGCATCTCCGAAAGCTACTTGAGCTTATGCGAAAACATAAGCTCTACGCGAACCTGAAGAAGTGTACCTTCGGGGCGAACGAGATACCCGTCCTCGGGTGTCTCGTAGGGGAAAAAGGTGTTCGCCCTGACCCGGAAAAGGTCAGAGTGATTAATGAATGGCCAACGCCTTCCAGTGTCGATGAACTAATACAGTTCCATGGCTTGGCCACGTACTTGTGCAAGTATGTGGAGGATTACGCGGGCAATATCCGCCCGCTGTCACAGCTTCTTAAGAAGGAAGCTGTGTCGAATTGGACGACCGATTGCCAAAATGCATTCGATGCAGTCAGGCGGGGCTTGACTGAGGCGCCGATCTTGGCAGTGGCTGACCAAGATCGCCCATTTCACGTAGTGTGTGACGCATCCGACTTCGCGATCGGATGCGCGTTGATGCAGCACGATCACGAGGGCCGTGATCGTGTCGTCTATTACCCGTCGCGTCAGCTGAAGCCAGCTGAGCGCAACTATCCGGTGCATGACAAGGAACTCCTTGCCATGAAGTATGCACTCGCAAAGTTCCGAGTGTATTTGCTTGGGAGTAGACCATTTGTCGTCTACACCGACCATGCTTCACTGCGTACCGCAGTGAAGTCGCCACACATATATCACAAAGAATGGCGAGATGGCTCTCATTCTTTGCGGCGTATAATTTCCGTGTCGAATACAAACCCGGAAGGTTGAATGTGGTGGCCGACGCGTTATCACGTCGGCCGGATTATGCAGAAGATGTTGACGTCAATGCCATTGACGCCATCCGAACGAGCACACCCACGTCGTCTCTGTTAGATGACGTGAAGGCCGCGTTCGCGCACGACGCAGACGCGAAACCCTTGCTGGCCTATGGCACAGCACCTACTGACAAAGCTTGTCAGAAGATGCCCAAGCATCTTCGTGCGCCTGCACACCGCTATTGAGTGCACGACGTAATACTGCTTTATAATGCAGTTGACGACAACGTGGATCGCGTTGACGTGCCGAATGACCATGACTTGCGACTCAGGATCATGTACGAATATCATGATGCCCCGACTGCGGGACATCTCGGACGTGAGAAGACATACGTCCTTCTCACGCGCGACTTCTACTGCCACCACCAGTATAAGTGGGTGCGCAAGTACATCCGTGCTTGCGAGGTATGCCAACGCGTAAAGCCTGCGCCATTCGCGCAGGCTCCTTTACAATCACTACCGACTCCGTCGGAGTGTTGGAAGTCCATGTCTTTGGACTTCATCTTTGGTCTTCCCCCGGACAGCGGAGGGAATACCGGTGTTGTGGTCTTCGTCGACCGCTTCAGCAAGATGGTATATCTTGCTGCGGTGCCGGCAGAGATGACCGCGAAACAGATGGCCCGTCTGTTCGTCGACATGGTGTTCAAACACCATGGCATGGAGACCGACATTGAGTCGGACCCAGACCCGCGCTTCACAGCGCACCTGTGTCAAGAAGTGTTTGCACTTCTTGGGAGCCAGCTTTCCATGTCGACTGCGGACCATCCGCAGACGGACAGCCAAACCGAGCGCGTGAACCGCGACCTCGTCGCCAATTTGAAGAGCTACGCTCACTCGTTCCAATACTGGAGCGAGTGCTTATTGATGGCAGAGTTTGCCATCAACAACTCAGTGCATACCTCGACCGGGCATACACCGTTCTACGTGAATGCCATGCGGCATCCACGTCTACCGAGTTACCCGGAGTGGTGGCTTCCATTTTAGGGAGGGGGGGGGGTCTACGACTGCAATGCAGTAGCCGCAGAAAGCCGCTGACACATGAACAGTATCAGCCGCGACAACAAGGAACAAGACAACCAGGTCTGCGCGGGGAGCAGACCTTGGCAGGAAAAACCAAGGGTCGGTGCAGGGCGCCCACACCCAGAACAAGGAGAACGAGTCTGTGCAGGGCACAGACTCCACAAGGGACAAGGTCCACGGGTCTGCGCAGGGCGCAGACACCGTGAAGAACCACGCAGAGGTCCGGCCTCTTGCGGAGAGCGAGCTGAACTCGTTCAGCTCGGATGCGATTGACTTCATCTATAAAAGACAAACCGTAATTCGGTTTGTCCAAAACACGATTGCAGCTTCTGTGGATAGACAGAAGCTGGACACCGATAATATTGGAAGGGGCAACACAAGTGAATTCAAAGTGGATTCATTGGTTTTGTTATCTATTCAAAACCTGCCTAAACATGCAGTTTCGGATTTCGGAGCAAGTAAGCTTGCTCCGCGCTTCATCGGGCCATTCACGGTGTTGGCACGCCACGGTAACGCATACACGCTAGACATACCGTCTAGCATGCGGCTCCACCCGACATTTTATGTCGGGCGGTTAAAGCCATACCTCCAGCACGAGCCAAGTGGCTCGTCTGACCCGAAGAGACAGACTCGACAGAGGAAACCCTCCTCTCCAGCGCGTAGTCGCGCTGGAGCAGTTAATACAGTCGGGCCTACAGCCCGACCGGCACGTTCAAGGCGGTCTGGGAGACCGCCACAACCGGGACACGAAGATACAGAGCGGCAACCTCCGCACTCTGAAGGTACTCCACGACCGTCACCTGGTCGTGGAGTGACACGAGATGAAGGACAACACGGCGTTGACCATCGGGGCGTGTTTCCACCACCTCCGCTACCGCTGCGAGACGCACGCGGAGAAATTCGCTGGTTCGTCCAGCGAACTGTTGATCATAGGAAAACAATCTGAGGTCCGGATTGTTTTCGCATTCGCTGGAGAGATTTCCCTCCCCAACACGACACGTGCGAACCACGGAACGTCCTGATGGAAGACGTTCCGGACATGGTGAAGGAATACGAAACCCAACAGGCACTACCAGCAAGAAGGTAGTGCGAGCGCTGTAGTAATCTACAACGCCCGACAGATCGCGTGCTAGATAATTAGCACGGAGATCACTGAAGCTTTCAGGTATACATATAGTATATCTGTTAAGGTCGCGGTTGCTAATACGCACCGCCACCTGGACGAACAGTGCGCACGGCGCACGGACCCCAGCATCCACCGCAACAGCGTGGAGTTGTTAATACTTGCCTCGCTTCGAGAAGGACTCGAAGTGCTTTGGCGCTTGCTTACCCGATCACGGTAAGCAACAGAAATTCGCTTAGAGATGTCGACGCATAGACGTGGTCGACATCGAAGAATCATACACAGACACTGTGTTGTCTGTCCCCGTGGTAGCGACGCACCTCGCGCTACCGCGCATTGTACTCAGCAACAGAGAGTTTACACTCTGTTGCAATGGTGGTCTTCAACTTGATCGTGCTCATTGCAGATGAGCACGGAAATCACCAGCACAAACAATTGACAAGCAGTCAATATTAATTGACGTGTCGATACCGACACGTCTAAGCTTAACGGGGGGATGGTGTAACGGGGTTACACATACAAGTGACAACAGTCACTTGTGCATGGCAATTGCTGCTTATGGTTTAACAGATAAATATCTGTTAAAGGTTTTAGATACTTCCTCACATTGGTGTAAGACACACCAATGGATACATTGAAGTGGGCCACCACAATGAGTGGTCCACACCTACCCAAAAATCCTATTGGTAGAAAGCAGCATCTTTCTACCAATTAGAGACATACATATTGGCGGGGCTCTAACAGCCAGCCGTTGTCAACCCCTTTCATAGATGATAAACAGTTTTAGCAGATTTAGGAGGAATATCAATTTATAAACAATACAGTTCTCATTTTACCTTCAACTACCTACTTGGTGTTTTATTTGATTTATATTATACTTGTGGACTCAAGTATAATTAATTCAAATTATTAATAAACTCCTACGCTTCCTCATACACGTAGCGCGATGTGTAAGCAAAAGTAGTGAGCCAAAGTAGGCCCACTACAATTTTGGTCACCCATCGATCACCACGTCCGGCCCAAATCACTTCACGCAGGGGATTGGACTACCCATAGTCGATGCGAATAGTCGCGCTCTGCCTGGGTCACAAGTAAAGACTCTCCCTTGGCCTCACAGACAGATCCAAGCCCATACGGGTACGGTCAGGCCCACCATACATCAAGATTGTTTCTTCGTCCGGAAGCTGAACCAAACCTTCTCGAATCGAAAGTCGCACTCCAGCGCTGAACATGAAGTTCATGCAAAGCAACACATCCACTCCTTCACCGACGTTCGCAACCCAGAGCCTGAAAACTTAGACCACTCTTGGACCAAGCGTGATCTTGACCTCGGCATGTGCTGATATATATGTCGGAACACCTCCCGACCCTGAAACCTTCATCTTCTTGTGCGTCTGTAGCTTGAGCTTCATCTTACGCGCAAAGTCAACACTCAGCATACTAATAGACGCGACAGAGTCCAGGAGGATCTTGGTCCGACAATCATTGACAGCACCATGCACCACGGCAACCCCATGCGCATCATCTGGTTCATGATCCTCCCACCATCCGTAACGTTCGCCCAGATGGAGCCGAAACTCTACCCGAGAGTCTGCGTCCGAGCCATCCTGCTGTACGTCGTCTGAATGCACAGGGCTTGGGCGCAAGTTGGTAATCAGGGGATGAATCTTGAAACACATTCGTGCATTGTGGGTTATCTTGGTCATTTCTTCTTCTTCTCAGCTCTGGGCCGACGTAAACTAAGGCACATAACTCTGGGGTCTTCTTTAGCCCGACGTGTTCTGGAACCCCTTCCAGCGAGCTTAGTAGTTCAACGACTTCTCGCGCAGAGTGAGCCTCACCAGTCTTGACGGCGTCCAGGATCTGGCCCTTGAGTGCACATTGGAGGGTGAGCTTCTTCATAGCTCGAAACGCTCTCCAATCTTCACACGAAATTCCACGATGGAAGTGGCTGCAGCCTGGACACGGACTTGTCCGGCAAGCCTCAGTCGGATGGCCTTGCTAATGACATCGATCACAAGTCAAGTCCGCCCAGCAATTGTCCTTCGAGTGTCCAAACTTCTGGCAGCTCTCGCATATCCTATGCCATGGCGCGTTACTAAAACGCAGTAACACGGGCCTTGATCTCGGATCTGGGTCTGGACGCGGGTCCCCCTTCTGAGTTGGTGGACGCCATCCGTCAGCTTCCAGGACGCGGTAGACTTGCTTGGCAACATCTTCGGTCTTGAACACAGATGGCTGCTCAGCACGCGGAGCCTTAGTTGTACGACTCTCGCATCCATCGGTCAACACAACCTGAGCAGCGGGGGTAACTATGTTTCCTTCATCATCTAGTTCTTCAAACCGGTCATGTCGCTCAAGTTCCAAGTCTGAATTGGGTTCAGAGGCTTGGACGATGAACGTACGGCCCGATCTGCAAGGCTTGAAGCGGCCTTGGCGATCATTGTCAGCGCGGAAGTCGCGGCTCCTCGGCGGGGGCGTGTCGTAACCTTCTTCGCGCCAGATGTCATCGTGTCGCCTGAGTGCGTGATCAACTTCGCTGATACTCTTGAACTTCTGGCCTTGCAGCGTGTTCTTCAGCTGAGTGTTCTTCAACTTCTTGATAAAACGACGAAGGTGTGGCTCTCGGTGCTTGGACGACTTCTGGAATTCGATCCCGGCCTTGACCGCGGCTGCATTCAGCCTGTTGAAGAACTTGCGCGGGGTCTCGCTCGAGATCACCTTCATTGTGTAGTATCGCTCAGCGTAGGATCCAGCCGTCCGGCAATACATAACCTTGAATCGTCGCGAAAGCTTCTTTAAGTTGTGGCGAACAGACTTCGGGAGCTGGGCGTACCAGTCTCGCAGCGAGGAAGACATACGTCCACGTAGCTGATGGATCTTCACCTTGTCTGGCCAGGCACCTTGGGCAGCCATGTCGATGAATCTTTCCCACCAGCCAACTCGATCTTCCACAGACGCATCTTCGTTTAACTTCTCGACCGCATTGTAGTTAAGATACAGCTGATACGTCCACACCGTCGTGCCATCCTTGGTCGTCGTCGTCAGGTCCAGGTCAAAGATATCGCTTGAGTCGCGGCTGAAGTCACTTGAGCTCGAGTTGCCATCGCTGGAGTCCGAGGAGCTAGCGTCAGAGCCGCGGGGTCAGATGAAGGCGGGTCTTCGCCCTTCTTTTTCCCTTTTCGAGAAGAGGATCTTCTGGGTACAGATGTTTTAGCCGCACCTTTCTTAGTCGCGATTTCCGACTTGGTTATAGCCTACCACTGTCCTCGTCCCTGGGGAGCTTCGGTCGTGTTGTGGCGTATCCTGCTTCAGCGTGCTCTTACCCATGGTCGCCTTGAGCTGGGCAGCACCGACTTCGGTCGTGTTCTTCAAGTGTGCATAGCCAGGACCGGGGACAACGGCATCCTTGATTGCGCCAAATATCACTGAATTATTGGTTGCAGAATCAGGGACCGCCCGACCATCCGCCTTTACTTGAGTTGGAGGCTGAGGGGTGGCGGTTGCACGAACAGCTTAAATCTGGGTCAGTGTTGTATGAAGTTCGCGATTCCGGTCAGCCAGAAATATCTGCCGATTCTGTTTCCATCTTCCGTTCCAGGTTCATGGCTTGGATGGTCTGCTGGACGGCTTCCAGACGCGCGTTCGCCTTGCGGGCTGCCTCGTCGGCGCGGTGGGCGCAGTCGGCGTCGGCGCTTTGGCGATCGGCTCCCGCTGCAGTCAAGTGCTCCTGCAGCGTTGATCAAGCTCCGCCTTGTCCAGCTCTCGCTGCTGCGCAAGGCGCTGTGCGGCTCGACTTGCTGCGGGGTCACGCTCGCGCTGGACAGCTTCTTCGATCCTTGCCTCCAAGTCTTCAGTCTCCGGCGTGCCGATGTGAGGTTTGCACGCAAGTCGTGATTCGGCTTTGTGGATACGCCGCTTCGCTTCGAAAAGCTTAAAATGTTTTGCCGCCACAGTGCGCTCGGCTAGAGCCTTCTGTTCTTGAGCAGAGGCCATCTGCTCCCTCATCGCGCGGACTTTTTGGTTCGCACTCGGAAGATCGCGCTGCACCTCCAGTCGCATGTCCGGCTGAGCCTGGTTCAGACGAGCTTGGAACGCGGCTTGCTGCTCATGAAGCTGGCGCATGACGTTCGAGGACACTTGCGCAGCCCCGGACGACACCGACGAAAACCACGATCCTGACCTCAAAAACTCGCTGGTCCGGCTGGACCTGTTCCTGGACGCGCGTTCGCGACGCGAGCACAAGGACGAGCGTTGGCGGCCTTCCGAAGTCAATCCCGACTCGCTGTGCGCAGGGTCCCGCTCAGGTTTCACCTCGCTTCTTGACTTGGACATCCGACGCTTGGACGCCAACCGACTGCTACGAGCCTCAGCGCTCTCGACCTCGGCCATGTCGACGTCATCTTGATCCGGCAGGGCTCGGCGGCTAGCGGGGATGAACGTCCTGGTCACGGACATCCCTGAATCGGGAGTCACAACCAGGGTCCCGCCAGCCTGAACATTGGCCAGGCACCGAGCCCATGTGCATCGAAGCACTGTGTCCAAGCGACATCAGCGAGGATGACGACGAGCTGTCCCCTCGCGTCTGCTTTGGTGCGAAGAGCTGTACGTGGAGAAGTTCGAAGTTCCTGACGGACCTATCCCACTTGCGGCGGAGTCGGAGACGCCGCTGGATGACGCATTCAAGGTTGAACACTCATGGTTTGGGCGTTGAAACCCGCGTCCGACGAGGGAATCAAGGAATGATCCGACGGAGTTGAGATGCTGAGCGTACGAGCTGGTCGGTGTTGCGGGCTCCTGGGGTCTGGATCGTTCTCCGACGGCCCTCGCGGGCTGCGGAGCTCCAAGATACCGGTCATCCTGCACTGCGACACGAACGCTTGTCGAAGCAGCTCGAGCCCGTAGTCCTCCATTAATAGATCACCCTTTCCAGCTTGAGCACCATTATCTTTGCTTTCTTCTTGCTTGAACACGGGTTCCGCACTCAAGGCTTGGACAACCTTGAATGGTACTCCAGCTGCGAGTTGTGGCCACTCGATAAGCTCGACGGTCAGTAGTTGCTGGACCTCTTCGACAACTCTGCGCACATACCCCGCGTCGATCTGGGATGCGTGCGTCATGAATCATTCTGGGACGGCGTTGATGAACTCAAAACCAGCTTCGAAGAGGAGAGTCTCCAACACAGCCGCGCATTCTCTCGAAGACATGATGCTAGGAGGGATGGCAACAGCGGTCAGGTCTTGAGCAACGCTCAGCACTCTGCGCTCAGGATGCAGCTCGGCGATCCAAGCAGCATCACGATTCTCCGGAGTCGCTCGACGTCGCAAGTAGTCCGAAGTTGCCATCGCTGCATCCATCCAGGCTGAAAGGTCGGGCCTTCGCGTCGGCCAAGCATACTCCACTGAAGGCGGGACGACGCGTCCAGAACGCATCTGCTCCCAACGGTATACATGCCGCGCCACAAATTTCTTCGCCGCGGTCTCGTCAAACTGAGCCTTGTCACCACGTGTGCTCGGACCTGGAACCGCGTCCGAGCTTCCAGGTACCAGGGCCGAAGTGTCACCTCGCGGCGATACTTCCAGTCCACGGACTCGAGTCTGCGACGAAGACGGAGCTGGAGTAGTTGAACGCAGCAGCGGGCGTGAAGGTACATCCGCCCCTCCACGCGATGAACGCACTTCTGTATCCTAGTCATCAACCTCGATCACTTCGATCTTGATCGGCGTGTCTTCAGGCGTCTCCACCTCTTATTCCGGCTGCGGAGAGTCCGAAACTCGATCTGCAGCCGGGGGCTCACCCACATTGGCGCCTCCCTCAGACGCCTGCGCAGACTCAGTCGCCTGAGCCTGCTCCGGGACGCGTTCAGCCTTGGAATCCGAACGCAAGTCTTCTTCTCCGGCCACCTCCGTCGACGCTTGGTCGTCTTGAGAAGCAGGTTCAGTCAACTTGGCCTTCGCTTCGGCCGCCATCGCATCCCGCACTGCCTTCCTCCTTGCGCGCGCTTCCCGGTTGATAACGTTCAGGCCCTTGTGCTCCGCGGCCGGCAGTCCTTGCGCGCGGCGCGACTGACGGCTCGCCTTACCACCACCTTCGTCACCGGGCCCTCCTTCTTTCTTGCTTCGCCCCCCCCATAGAAACCAGTAAATAGTTAACGAATCCCAACTAATCAAATCCTACAAATATAAAACAACTCGGTGAAATCCGAGGACCCCAAATCCGGGCACGCGCACCAGCTGTGGCGAGGCCGGTGAAACCTGAATCGCCCAGGCGTACGGTGGCCAGCCCGGCGAAGTGGTTGTAGGCACTTCTCGAGAAGGTAAACCCTTGAACGCAGTCCCTTAAGTCTTAAACGCAGGTTATGGGGGTCCGCGGACGAGGGTGGCGTGTCACCTTGTGAGTCCCTGTCGGTATCGTTTATCTTCGGGGAGCCTGGATAGGTCACCGGGTGAGTTGTTTGATGGTTTGGAGGCTTTGACCAGTCGGGTGTAACGTAACTGACTTCAACGCACTTTCCATATGGCCGGGACGTCGAAGCAGTGCAGGAACCAGGGTTGCAACCACGAGTTAGAACCCCAGAATATACACCCTTCTAGATAACCAGTACAAATGCAGAGTTATACGCACACAAATAGCCGCCACTTATTCTTAGACCCTCGAGCGGCGGGTCGTACGCCAGTCAACCATCGACGTTCCAGGCACTGGTCAACCTGAAACGCACTTCCTTCACGCGCACCACTCTCCGAAGAGAGAGATACACAAACCAAATACACTTCGTTCCTTGTACGCAGTCGATCAAACTATTCCCGGGGGTGACTGCTAACTAACCACCCGAGATAACCTTGTGAACTTGAAATGGGTAACCACTCTTACCTACACGCAGTGGGACCAACTGGGATATGGAATACGTGGATCACTTAGGCGCCGGAGCCACCGATCCCCACGTAATTGGACTTGAGTGAGTGTGTGGGGAGCTCCGCGCTGACCTTGTCCTTGGTGATCAGCGGACCCAATTCCTGGCTGGTACTTGCTTCCACTTGCGCAGTAGGGGGTAAAACGAACTCTCTGTTTGTTATCAGCTAGACTATCGCTAACGGTTTGTAAAGGTATCCTTCTTTGGTGTTCTTCTATGTTCGTTGTGGTGCGTCTGGCGAAAGACTTGCCTTGATTATACTTGGGGTAGTTTGTCCTGACTTGAATATACCAGCCGTTTTTGCCTTGATTTGATTATACCCTCCTTGGCTTGATTATACTGGCCAGCTGTTGATGTCGACATTCCGGGCTGGATCTTGCACAGCTTCAAGGTGCATATCTTTGTGGCTGACTGGCTTCTCAGGGGGCCTCGTACACAACTGCGGTCAAGGTCATCCATACGTGATACTGAGTTTCATGGTCAGCCGGCCTTCTACGCAAGTGTATCCGAGATCTGCGTTCAGGGATAGCTTCCACTCAGGGGCTTTGTCTTTGCCTGAGGCTCTGCGGCCAAAGGTAGGATGACTCCTGTGGTGAGGCGGGTGAGCGCCTTTTGCCGCCCAGGTGTATAGCACGTAGCCACGGGGCTGTCCTTCCGGAGAAATACTCCTCCTTCCGGATTTCCCAATGGGGTCAGACCTCGGAAGCAGCACTAGGTACTGCAAACCGAGGTTGGCGTGTGACCTTGTGAATCCCTGTAGGTGGCGTTTGCCGTCGGTGGGACGGAATTCACCGGTTGAATCATTTTCACTATGAAGAGGCCTTGAGTGTAGAGCGCTTACGTTACTTCAAACGTGAGTCTCCACGACTGGTGGCGAAATCACAGGTAAACCTACCTAGATAACCAAAAATACAGAGAGTTAATATGCAAATATACAGCCGCTACTTATTCTTTTGGACCCTTGAGCGGGGGGTCCGTACATCAGTCTACTTGAGTTTCTTCCGGATTACTGGTCAAACCCGGAAGCACCCTTTACTCACGCGCATCAGCTTCCACAAGGAGATAATTAACTCCAAGCGGAAGACTTTAGAAAGCTCAACTCCAAAAGGAGGACAACCTTCAGTCAAACAATATACAGTCCTATCACAAAGTAGTCAATCGATGGGATCCAGGGGAAACTACACACAACCTCCTAGAAACGCAGTTAATATGAAATATGAGGTCTCCAGAAGGAGAACCAACAACTGGAATATGAAATAGGACAGGTCACTTCAGGCGTGCGTCGCCCGATCACCGCCTAATTTGGTCTTAGCCTTTGGGATATTTCCACGGCGGTAATCGCGGTCACGACGCGTCCAGACGCAGGCCTCGCAGCTTAAGGCCGCCGCCAGGGTTGGTTCCTCCGGGCAACGCTTGTTCCTCTCACTGCTTGACAGCACCACTTCGTCCCTAAGGACTCCGCAGCACTTGCGCTCTACTTGGCAAATTGAACTCCCTGATTATATAGTCTGTTAGGCGTGTGTACCTACAATCTCTCTGGAAGCAGTCATTTTATCTTGAATTCACTATGGTCGGGCGTGGCGTAATCACGTCGCACGTCGAGTGGGTATGGATCGGGCAGAAATCTGGTCGGTGCATAACATATCATGGTCGGTCGTCTTGGTCGGTCGTTAACTTCTTGGATGGACTATACTTGAAACTTGGAAGGACTTTCTGGGTACATCTCCGGACTTTCTGGGTACATTTCCGGACTTTCTGGGTACAAACCAGGCGGCTACTGGTCGCATGGGTCGCTCCGTCGGGAGGTCGGCATCCGGAGCCTGGCGTTCGGAGTTTCTGCGTCTGGAGTCGGGAGACTGGGGATCTGGAGACGACTCGGGTTCAATATGCTTCATCATCGAGCGTTCTCGGGCAGCCTCCTTCTGCACTCCGCCTCCGCTGGCTTGGGCTGTCAGCTTGTGAATCCCCTGCTCTCCGCCATGGCTGATGATCTCCAGCGTCGCATGTATTTATCTGGACCCATCGCAGGCAGGGTTACCGGATAAGCGCTTGGGCAATTTCTGAGGAGCCCGTTCATGTCGAAACGCTGCGAGAACAAGATTTCCCATCGAATGAAGAAACTCATGGTCGCCTCCCCCGCAACGTGCACCGCGAGCAGCGACCCGGATGGAGTCGGCTCCGCCAAACACGGCGTAGGCGCAGGGTCCTCAGCCCCGAACGACGGGCGCAGCTCCAGCGATGAGAGCGAGGAGGAAGAGGAGGAGGCGGAGCAGCTATCGTCCGGCTCGACAGGGGGGTCCCCAATTCAGGGCGCACGGACAAGCTTTGGCATCCTCGCCCAGCGGCAACTCGTCGACCCCGGCAAGCCAGCCGCATGGTCCAAGCACAGTGGTGTCCAAGAGTCTGCAAGCGCTAAGCACGGATCGAGCGAGTGCTCTCCAAGCGCAAGGTCACCTTCCTTCTGGACAGGGCTCTTCGTCACGCAAGCCCAGCGCATTCTCCTTCCAGGCAGAGCAGCCTTCAGAAGTCACAGTGCGGGTCGTCGGCGTCCCGGCGATGGAGAAGCACAACGACGGCAAGACGTTTCTGCAGAATGGCTTCGGTGGTCTGGGGGCTCTGGTCCAGATGGAAAGTCTGGGCGCAAGCTAGTTGGTGCACCTGTACGACTTCTTCGAGGATAACGACGTCATCGGGGACTACATCCTGACCCCGCGCGAGAATCCGCTGGCGGAGTCCGGGTTTACGTCCCAGCTCGAGAGTTTCGCCGTCAAGCGCGGGCTGGCAAGCATCCTGACCCAGTTCGACGCAAAGCAATTGGCCTATCGGACGTTCGGGACGGTGTATCTCCTCTGGAAGATGACCGCAATGTACGATCGGATCAAGCGTCGACTCGCTGAAGTTGAGGACGCCAAGGCGAACGTGGACCATCAGGACGAGGTCCTCCGGCTCAAGCGTAAGCAGCAGTTCCAGACCAGCTACTGGATCGAGTAGGCGGCTGAGCTCCAAAGGGAGAAGACTGAGGCCGTGGCCCAGAGTCGCTCGGACTTCCTCCTTCTTATGGATGAGCGAGAGGAGGATGTCAAGGGCCTCCGCGATCAAGTCTGCGATCTCAAGGTCGAGCTGGAGGCAGTGCGGTCGACTCGGGCAGCGTCGGGTCCCAGGTCTCGTCTCCGGACAGCGCACGTCATGAACTTTCTTCAGGACAACGCGACCGTGATGATGAACTGGCCCCGACTTCGTGACCTTCTGAACCACTTGGAGTCTGGAACACGAGTCCCTCGCGAGTGGCAGACGGTCATCACCGTCATGACCAACGATAACCTCGCTTTCCAAGCTCCCCAATTCGTCCGGTTGGATCCACCTGCAGACGACGGGGACGAAGAGACCAAGGAAAGCTGCCCTCCGGGCTCAGTCATCGACTTGTCTCAAGAATCATCTTCGAAGGCGTCCGGGTCCACGCGCACGCGCTCCGACAAGCAGAAGTCCTCGACCAAGGCATCCAAGTCCAGCAAGAAGGCAGCTCCGGACGTCGCTCAAGACTTTCCGATGGACTGGATCGAGACTTCGGACGTCAGCTATCGCTCGGAAGAGTCTCCCATGCCGCTGACTTCGGTGCAAGCTCGGGCCCATCTGGCGGACTACCCAGTCGTCTGGAAGAAACTGCGCTCGGACGTCCAGCTCCTGATGAAGGACGGCCTGGAATACCCGGACGCGTTGGACTTGGCAGGGCAGGACAAGTGTCTCCATACGAGGTTCCACCTGTACGACCTCGTCCTCATGCTGCTGTCAATGATGCATTGGCACCGTGTGGACGATACGCCGTGGACCAAGTATATCCCGCGTCGGTACTTGACTGTCGCCTCGAAATCTCTGGAAACCCTAGTCAAGAGCGGAGGACATCTTCCGGAATGGGATCCGCTTCCAAGTCTCCTCCCAGACGAAGCCGAGCTGGAGATTCTGGAGCTCGAAGAGGACGAAGAGGTCGAGGACAAGGACGAGGAGTATGACCCACAGCAGGATCCGGATGACGGTGTCGACGACGAGTATGACGATGACGATGACGATTCCGGGAATGGCAGTCCGCCAAACATTGCCAAGCGAGCTTCCAAGCGTCGGGGTCTGAGTATTTCGTCTGCGGAGCCAAGCACACCCAAGCAGTCCAAGTCCAAGAAGTCCAAGAAGCCGCGGTCTGAAATCCAGTCAGGAAGCGAGTCGGAATCGCACCCAGAAGTCAAGTCGAAGGCCAAGGACAGCTCTGAGTTCAGGCCCAAGTCTAAGTCCAAGCGTTCTAAGCGACGTAATTCCGGGGCTCCGACGGATCTCGCTGCCAAGGGTCCGGACAACCTGACCGCGGACGAAGACCGACTTATCGAGACACCGGGTCCGAACGTGAATTCTTGGATGCATTTCGGAGTTCGCATGAAGCCAGGTGACCCCACTGCGCACGCTCCACAGCAGACACCCGGATTTCCAGATTTCATTTCGAACCGCCACGACCTGGACCTCCTGAAAGCGCGATGCAAGCCAAACGAGCTTCGTGACTTCTTGGGGATGCGTCCCTGGGACAAGGTGGTGAACTTGCGCTGTGCGGAGTTCTACTTCCATCGTCGGGCAAGTCTGGGCGACCGCGCAGTCAAGCTCATCGAGGACTGGGTCGACTTGATGGTCGACAACGCAGAAGCAGTTTGGCACGCACTCCACTGGATCGTGTTGGACCGGGACTCCAATTCCAACTACATTCGAAGAATCTGTGCCAGGCGGATCAAGAATCACGAGAGCCTCATGGAGCGCGTCGCCACGAAGGAGCGGCAGATGGCCGGGATTGTTCCTGCCTCTGTCTGGGATGAGCCCGGCATCTGGAAGTTCCCCAAGCACATCTGCTACTGAATCCTGATGTGTCAAGACCACACCAAGCCCGGCACCAACCTGCGTTACTCCCTCGAGGAGCAGATGGAACTTCTGGATGCCCGTGATCCGGCCCGCACACAGTGGGCTCTCTGCTCTTCGGACGATGAGCGCATTGCCCACCTTTCGGAAGCTTTCCGCCGCCGGTTGATTCCGGATGGGCGGTGCGACTCGGTCGAAGCCTAGCTCCTGGGCCAAGTCAGCTGCGTAGCGTCTGCACTTTCCATGCATATTCGTTCTGAATGCAATCGCCTTGATCGTTTCATCCTGTCTTCTTGTTGTCATTTCAATCACATAGTCCTGCCGTCTCCAAACTCACAGATCCTAACACTCTTAACTCCAAAATCCACTGTCAGAACACTTCATCAAACGCACAAGCGTAAAATTCCAAATCACCATGCCCACATCCATGTCACAATTCCACCAGTCCAGAACACC
Organism: Phytophthora cinnamomi; assembly: GCF_018691715.1. NCBI lineage: Eukaryota > Oomycota > Peronosporomycetes > Peronosporales > Peronosporaceae > Phytophthora > Phytophthora cinnamomi. The sequence goes on from NW_027150933.1 coordinate 1,285,951, forward strand.
TTCCGACGAGAGGCATGCCCACATAGCCGATTCATCTGGACACTAAGCTCTGGGACGATCGTCCCCAGCCTGCATCGTCTGGAACAGGGCTCGTGCGCGTGCACCTTGGTTGAATGCATACAAGAGTGCTCCACAACTGAGTTGTGACACAGGTAACCATTCTGGATTTCATATCCTTTACAATTGACTAGGTACCCCCGCGTGCGGCTGGACGTTCGTGTGCGCTTGGACAACCTGAGGTCCAGGATCTTCTTGACTTCGTACTCGTCACGCTCAGAGTCAGGTTCCCAACTGTCTTCAGCAAGCGGGCAGCTTCAAAATCATCGTCTTCAGACACCTCGACCTCTGTGGTCGGACGTTTCGGGAAGAGGGCACGAGGCTTGAGTCGACTCAGATGGACCCAGGGGTTAACCCGGTATCCAGTGTCATCGACTTTGAGTTTGACCCGAAAGGCATCGTGCATCTCCTCAATCCGAAAGGGGCCATGCCACATGTGGGCGAGTTTCCGACTGAGGCCAGGTTGAACCTTCGGAATGAGTCACCAAACCAGGCCTCCCTTCTCGAAACCCGACTTAAGCCTCTCAGACAATTCTCTCCACTTGTGCGTCTGGGCTTTCGAACGCTGACGCTTCGCCTTCATCTGCAAGTTCTCAGCACATGCTTTCGCATAACTGTACTGCCGCTGAATCTTCCGACGCCACTCGTAAGCTGTTCTCTCCGGAACGCTGGTGGGTTTCGGACCCAACATAGCCGACAACGTCCCTTGAGCGTCCCAGTCGTGCCGCAGGTAGAATGGTGTATGCAGACGCGTGGCATCGAACGAGGTGTTCAGATCAAACATGAGCCTCTCTGCGTGGTCGTTACAGTCACTATGGTCGGTCTCGGCGATGTAAGCTCGGATACTCCGAACAACTGTCTGGACAGATCTCTCCTGCTGGCCATTGGCTTGTGGACGATACGCGAGAGTAGCTCGCTGTTTGCTCCCCAGACGTTCTCGAAACCGCGTGAAGACTTCGCTCATGAAGCGGGGGTCCTGATCATGTCTGACCATGGAACTCGCCCCGAACCTCCGGAATACGCACTCTTCGTAGCCTTTGGCCACATCCTGAGCAGTGGTAGACCTCATGAGCTTACACATCACGAATCCAGAAGATGCGTCTTGGAACAGCAACAGGAAAGTGTTTCGACGTTCGAACTCCGGCATGTGAGTCACAAAATCCATCGAGACAACTTCAAACGGGCGTCTGGGCTCGATATTCCCGGGCGACGGACCTTCGTTGGGAGGCCGTCCCTTGCCACTTGCACAGTCGACACACTCCTTCACGCAGCGTTCAACATCAGCGTACATCCCTGGCCAGTAGAACTCCGAACGGAACTTCTCGTCAGTCCGGGTGATGCCTTGATGGCCGTCTTGAAAATCTTCATGCGCGTAATGTAGCATGTCTGGGCGTAAGGACTCCGGGACCACCAATCTCGGTTCGTCTGCAAAGTCACGCGGGCGGTCTCGGGTTGAACGACCCAGACGATAAAGGACGTCCCATGCATCTAGCGCGAACAAGTCTGCCACCTTGGCGATCTTGCGGAGTCTCTTCGGCGAAAATCGCTCGGCGTCCCCTTTCAGGAATGACTTGATCTCATGCAGGTAAGGGTCCTGATCCTGGTGAGTCCGGATGCGTCTCCATCGTTCGGCCTGATATTATAAAGGAGTCATGAGTCTTCCAGGCTCGCCAGCATTTGGAGAGGTGTCACCGTCGACTTCTGGGTTCAGACGCTCCCCGTCCCTGGCGCTTGACCTCGTCAGCACAGCGAAGACCTTCGCCGCGTGTGAGAGTGGCGCGGACTGTGCGTCCGCAGCCACCTCCGCTGCTTCCTTTGTCTGGGTTGAAGTGTCCGGACGCTGAAGTTGATCTCCGTCCAGGTGAACGACCTTTGGCTTCATCCACTTTTCTGCAATCCTCGACACTCGCTCCAACTGAAGTAACTCTTCTGGATCCTGAACGGTCCAGGACTCACCGAGAGCTAGCGTCTTCAACGTCAGGTAGTCAGCAGCCTGGTTGTACTCTCGCTTGACGTGGACCAAACGTAGTGACCGAAACTTGCTCTTCTGAACTTCACACTCTGCCAAATGCTTCTGGAGATTGGGCTGGTGACAGTTGATGAGACCTTGGACCTGTTGAATGACGATCCGAGAATCTACCACAACGTGTAAGTCGTCCACCGGACGACCGAGTGCCATCTGGATCCCCTTTAGAAAGCCGCGGTATTCCGAGTCGTTGACTGTCACATCATCTAGAGCAAAGCCTCGGGCTTCCAGGACCTTCGAACCTGGGAGTTTCCCGAGAATGCACCCGCAGCTTCCGCGCCGGGTCGACGTCTGGGCCGCCCCATCGAAACTCAGGACGATGCCTTGGTATGTTTCGTCAAGCATCTCCACACTGAGCACTGGAGGATTCTGAATGCGTCCCTTGACCGGTATTAGCGATTCCGCTACCTTGTCAAGATGTTCACGGGGAGTGATCCCTTCCCCCAAGATTGCAACCAAACCGTCTGGATCTTTCTGGACCTTCCGGACGGTAATATCCCAATGTGAGAGCATGACGCCCCACGGGACACATCGTCCGTCTTCAGTCTTTGACTGGAGTATCCAATTGAAAACGGAGTGCCGAGTGTAGCCTTCCAGGCGACAGCCTTCGAGGAGTATCCGGAACACTTGAAGAACTCTGAGAACCGCGATCACTTCCTTCTCCGCAATATGATACCGGAGCTCAACATCATTCAGAACGCGTCCGGTAAACCGCACCGGTTGGATCTTCCTGTCATACTCATGGCCCAGAACAGCGCAAGCAGCCCAGCGATTAGCGTGAGGAATGATCACAAACGGATTCGAGTGATCCGGATGACGCAACGGTGGGGTCGACACAATCTTCTTCTTGAGGATCTCAAACGCGGCCTTGGCCCGGGTGAGGTCTCGTCCAGAGTGTACTTGGTCATCCGAAAGCTCATAGAGGACTGCAGCCACTACCGGGAAGCCTTCAATAAATTTGTGATAGTAGTTTAGACTCCCAAGGAAGGACTGCACCCCTTTCAGGGTTTTCGGGAAAGGCAAGTCCTGGACTCCCTTAGCTATCTTCGGAACAGCCGGAATCCCTTCCGCGCTGATTTCGTGCGACAGGTATGGGATCGACGGTTTCTCGAACTCACTCTTTGGAAGACTGACCGAGATGTTCCAGTATCATAGGCGGAATAGGAGAGCACTCAAATCCTCACAAAGCTGATCCCAGGTGGACACTCCATGTGCGACGTCGTTGATATATGACCTCCGTCCTAAATCTGGACCCATGCTTGCCGGAGCTGGGATTTTCCTCTGGGATAACGTCACAGTGTCAGTCAAAGCCGACACTTGATTCTCAGACTCACTCCGTGTCGACGGATCCAAACCAAGGAAGTCCAGAACATCTTGGTCCACTTCAGCTTCCTCTTCCGGAGACAGTCTCACGAAACCCCACAGGCAGTTATTAATTACCGCTTGATACACCAAAGGTACATTTTTGAGTCCAAACGGCGTGCGAATCCACTGGAACTGTCTAAACGGGTAGACGAAAACCGAGATCAGCTTTGCACGCTCGGTCATTCGGATGGCCCAGAATCCACTCGCGATATCCAGACTCATGAACCACATCGCACTCTCAAAGGCGATTAGTAAGTCGTCGATCAGAGGCAAGGGGTAGTTGGACAGTCGAATGAACCCATTCACCACACGATAGTCGATACACATACGGATATCGACGCCATTCTTCTTCAAAACGATAACGATCGGGGAAGGCCAGGGGGATTCGGAGTGTTCTATCAGGCCTGTCTCCAAGAGTTTCTTCAGCAAGTCATAGACCTTGATCGCCAAATGTGGGGCAATCGAACGTGGACGCTGTGCAACAGGCTTCGCTTCACCGACGTCCAGATCACACCCCACCCCACGAGCGGGCGCGGGTGCAGCATTCCCGTCTCCCAAGAAGATCTTGTGGTGATACCTCAGACACGTCCGAAGCTTCTCGTCTTCAGCCGGAGCAGTACGTCCAGGCTCGCCAACGTCGGCCTTCTCGATGCCTCCTGACCGGCCCCTCGAGCCTCCTGACCGGCACACGCGACAACTCCGATCGTGCGTCGACCTGCGGCTCCGTATCGCTGGGAGATTTGGGAAGCCCCTCCGTCAAGTATTCGTCGTCAAAGCTTATCGCATCGTAGAACTCGTCGGAGTCCGAACTGGAGCCTTCATCCGGGCTCTCTTCAGAATCCTTGATTGGTTCCAGTTGTATCTCCGGATCTTCGTAATCAGGGCGACCATCCTCGACAACTTCATTTGATTCTACAGTGTTGTCCTTACCGACAATTACCACATCACGTTCCTTGTCCGACGCTCTCGAACTCTCGGCTTCCGAAAGTCGGTCAGTCTGCGCTGGGCGCGACTTCTCCAACTTCGCACCAGGTTCAGGCTGAAAGCGTACCATATGGACCTGCTCCGAGCCAACCGGCGGCCTGGTGAGTAGTTTCTTGGGCCATGGATAATCGGGAGTCTCTACACACGGTGGTTCAGAACGCTGCTGGATCCGAGCAAGTTGTTCTTCCCGCTTCCTCAGCTCTCTCGAGATGGTACTCTCGTAAATCATCACCTGCCACTCTTTGTATCTGCGCAACCCCGGACGAACGAATCTTCCAGCCACCGGGAAACTTCCAAACTCCACAACCCGAGCCACCGACGTTCGGGTGTCGATCCAGACGGTCTTGTCCGAAATATTCACCACCTTCACGGCGACCGGCCTGGATCTCGCGGCGTAGATAATCTGTGTCACCCAACGATCACCTCGACCGGCCGAAACGACATCACGGGTTACTCTGACCGTAGTCAATCCGAACAACCGCCGATTCACCCGGACGCAGGTACAAACTCTCTTTCGGGGTGACCGCCAAATCCAGTCCACGATGCATGTGATCCGCAGTCCTTCCTGCTAGCAACACAATCTCTTCATCCGGAAGCTTGACCAATCTTCTTGAGAACACAACCTCACTCCAGCCGAATACATAAAGGTCATTCCCAATAGCACATTCACGCCTTCGCCAATATTCGTGACCCATAGTTCCATGATATAGACCACTCGTGGTCCCACAGTAATCTTCACTTCAGCCGTTGCCGTGATAATCGTCGGGACTCCGCCAAGTCCGGACACCCGAAGCTGTTTGCAAAACTTTAGTCGGAGTTTGAGCCTACGCGCAAGGTCCAAACTCATCATGCTAACATATACTCCGGAGTCCAGGAGGATGTCCGTTCGATGGTTTTTCACAGCACCATGAATCATTGCCACTTTCTCGATGTCGTCGGAATTGTGTTTGTTCCACCACCCGTACCTCCGGCCTGGATCCAATCTGAATTCGGGCGGACCGTCCAGATCATTACCTTCTGGGCGGTCCTCTTCCAAATGAGATTGTTCCAAGCGCTGTTGATCGGATAGGTACTTGTCATTTTTTCTGAAACCACAGTCAAGCATTGATGGTTATGTTGGTTCTTGCTCCTCAACTCTGGTCCAACATACACTAAGACACACAGTTCTGGGGTGGTCTTGAGCCCGACGCGTTCTGGATCCCCATCCAACGGGCTTGCTAGTTAAACGGTTGTTCCCCAGAAGCAGCGTCCTCGTCCAGAAGCTAGTTCCGGATAGCGGACGGCAGGTCCAGTGTACCTTGGCGAGCGAGTGTCTTCACGACTTGGAATTTCTTCCATTCTTCACATTGGTCTTCATGAAACTTCTTGCAGAACAGGCAGGGTCGAACTCTGCACAGGCGGGTGGGGTGCCCTTTTCGGCCGCAGCGGTCACACTTGAGGTCAGTCCAGAAGTTCTCCGTAGGATGTCCAAACTCATTGCAGCGCTCGCAAAACTTGGTGCGAGTCGGGTTCTCGAAACGAGGTGACCGGGGCGCTGCCCTGAAGTCTCCGCCTGGAGGTCTCCAACCGGAATTCTCCATAATTCAAAAGACGGCGCTCGTGATATCCTGGGCACGGTCATCATCCCTTCTGGGGTCCCCTCCAGTCGGCGCGCTTCCGACAGCCGAACTCGCCGTCGATGCAGTGGTGGGGACTTCCTCCCCATGTGTCCTGGAAACGCACTTCGCGGTCGTCTTCATCATCGTCCGAAATATCTTCACCCTGAACCACATAAGCACGTTCAGAGCGCTTCGGGTGGAACTGTCCTTGCGGGACGTTGCCTGCCCGGAAGTCTCGCTTGGGTGGCGGAGCATTCTAGTCGTCTCCCTGAGTTATCTCTTCTTGCTGCTTCAGGACATACTCCAGATCACGCAATCGTCGGATCCGTTGGCCTTGCAATGTCGTCCGAAGACGGGAGTCCAAGAGCTTCTTCGTGAACACCTTCAGATGCCGCTCCCGCTGAGTCGAAGTCGATACCCGCCTTGTCCGCCACCTTGTTCAGGCGGTAGAAAAACTCCAACGGGGTTTCGGACTTCCTCTTGACCATCGTGTCATAGCGCTCGGAGTCTGAGGTCTTTGCTTTGCAATACATCTCACGGAACTCCTTCAGGAACTTCTTCCAATCTCGCCTCACCTTCGGACGCAGATTTGCTCGCCAGTTCCGGACCGTAGCCGACAGCTTTAGTTTCATCTCGTAGATCTTGACCTTGTTCGTCCAGCCGCCTTGGACCGCAATGCTCTGGAACCTCTCCAACGACCGAATCCGGATAGCCAACGAGGCTTTTTCATCAAAGCCTTCCAGAGCATTCGCATTCACATACGGTCTGAACGTGAACAGCGTTCCTCCAGGTCCTGCAATAATCGAGGCATTCGGGACGACATCCTCGAACGAGCTGCTGTCGGAGTTGTCTGAGTCCGAGGCACTTCGACCGGAGCTTGAGCCCGAATCGGAACTATCCGGATCACCACGGTGCTTGGGGTTTCTTGGATTTCTCCTTACGGGACGAGGCGTCTCTCCCCTTTCGCTCAGTTGACTTGGCGTTCACAGCTTCGGCCTCTTCGCAGTGTCTGCCTGCGACGAGCGCTACGGTGCACCCTCCGTCACCGCCTTCCGGTCGGAGCGCACCTCGGCGTGCCCACGTGCGGGGTGCGCGGAGGCGCTCTCGGTCTTCACGCTCGCCGGCGTGGCGTCAGTCTTGGTGGCGGCGCTGAGGGTAGCCCAAAGCTGGGCCGCCAGGAATTCGTCGAGGTTCGTCGAGGTCCGTGTGACATCTCCTCTGATTACGCCATCATTGATTACGCCACTGGATTCTGGTGACGACTGGTCGCCACTGCATTTTCCGTTGTCAGATGGGGGTCCCGAGTTGCCGAATCAGGTCTTAATGCGAATGGTCGCGGGGGCGTCTGGGTGGATGTTGCACGAAGGTCGCGCAACTCTCCGGTCAGAAACTTCTGGACATTCTTGGCCGCCTCACGCTCCTGGGCGCGTCCCGCGCGCATGTCTTCCAGCTCGCGCTGCAAGGCCTACATCGTGGCGGTCGCGCGCTGGGCGACCTCAGCCTGGTGCGCCTCCGCCTGGGCACGGTACTGCTCCAAGAGTGCGTCTGCACGCTCGCGATCCACGCGCGCGGATTCCAGTCGAGCGACTTCCCGGGCCACCGCCTCGCGGCGTGTCCAAGCGTCTTCCTCCGGACTCCGGGTGGACTCTGCCTTCACAGGAGCGTCTCGAGCCTGTGCTCTGAACCTCCGAGCGAATTCTTCGTCCAGCTTGGCGTTCAGCTTCTCCGGCGCGGAGTCCTTGTGCTTCTCCATCCGGGCGACAGCTTCCTGCACTTGGTACATGGCGTTCAAGGCGATTTGTGTGCTTCCCGAACTGGCAGAGGCGCGCAATCGACTCGAGCGGTACGAGCATTCGGGTGGGGAGCGACGACTGGACCCGCGGCGTCGGTGATCATCCTCGCTGCTGGAGCACCCGGACGGCGACGGACTTGCGCGCTTGGAGTGACGTCGGGATGCCTTCGACCTCCGTCCCCGGGCATATGATCGTGCGGACTCCGACATAACGACATCGTCCTGATTCGCTTGCACCGGGTTCGGAGGGAGTGCTTCCTGGGTGACGTGCATGGCCATCGCTGATTCCACCGGAGCCACTCCGCCAAGCGCCTGCGCAGTCATGGTCATCGGAACAGCAGGCATGTGTGAACCGGCGTCTCGGCCCCAGACGAGCTGTCTCTTGACGTCCGTGATCTGGACGTGGCACTTGCTAGCGACTCGTCCGACCCGCCCGAAGCTCCGAAGAGACTTGACGACGCTCGAGACTCCGACTTGACTGAAGCTTCCGGGCCGGACGACACACTATCATGTCTCGCGCTGTTCAGATTCCGAAGCGCGGACGACGACACAGACTGTGGCGACTCCGGCGTCGGGATCGACGACAGGGGTGCGAGAGCCGGCACACGCTGGACGCTCTTGGGACAAGGCTCACTCGTCGCGGGGCCTCTCGGACTTCGCGGTTTCTGGAGTTCAGACATTTCGAGCATCCGGGCGTAGTCGCGTCCCAGTAGTTCAACCTCGTAGACCAGCATCTCCGCTCCGTACACCGGCGCGGTCGTTTCTGGTCGCGGCCGTTCAGAGCCGATCAGCTGCGCTTGGACACCAGCCGCCTTGGTCACTAAGCGCTTCAGCTCGGTACTCTCGAGGGACACCAGCATCAGCATGTCTTCGACTACGCGGCGGACCAAGTCCGGGTGCGCCTTATTGGCTCGTGTCCGGAACTGGCTTGGGACTAGATTCAAGAACCCGAATCCGGCCCCAGCCAGTTGAGTCTGGAGCACTGCGGCGCACTCGCGCGGGGAGAAGACTCCGACCGGAATCGTCACGGCCGTCCAGTCTCGGGTGAACCCAAACGACAGACGCGTCAGCTCCATCTCGGCGATCCAAGCGTCAGCCCCCACCACCATCGACGTCCGCTTCCGCAAGTAGTCAGACGTAGTCAGGACCGCAGACATATACGACGTCGAATCCAAATGTCCTTGAGGCCATGCAATCTTGACGTTCGGAGGAACACTCCTTTCCGAGACGTCCCTCTCCCATCGTCGCACTTGATCAGCCACATGCGCCTTCACTCGGACTTCAGTCGGAGACACTGATGTCGACCGCACTTGGACTGGCGTTCGAGCAGACTTCGGCGAAGACACTTCCATGTCTTCAATCACTTGGCCTTCCTGGACCGTCACCAGGTGAGCTTCCGTCTTGACCGCCTGCTCGACCTTCACCAGCTGCACCTCGTCGTCGTCATCGTCCGAATCCGAATCGACTTCCACGACTTCGGCGTCGTCGGCCGGATCCTCCAAAGGCTTCTTCGTCCCAACGTATTGGACTTCGTCGTCGACGTCCGAAGCCTCGCCCTCATGTTCCGGTTGGGGGGAGTCTGAAACTCGACCTCCCACTGGGGGCTCAACCTCCTCGGCGCCTCCTGGACGGATATATCTGGAGCAGATTTGTCCTTGTAGTCCGGACCCAGCTTCGAGTCCGCCGACATGGAAGCGCCAGCCTTGTCCGGAGCCGTATCCTGGTCGCAGTCCGTGGACACTTGGTGCGCGTCTGGAACAGCAGTTCTAGAAGTCGTCTCCGTCTGAGCCGACGCTTCCTTCGCTTCCTGGGCAGCCTTCCATTTCTCCGCGTTGGCCTTCCGGTTATCTCGCTCGATGTCCTCCAGAGGCCGATGCAGTTCGACTCCCAGGTTCGCGACTCGGCGCGACTGCCGGCTTGGTTCAGACTCCGCCGACTGCCATCGTCCTTCCTTCTTCCTGCTTCCACTTCCAGCCATATCGACCACGATTAGAAGATCAGTTAGCAGTCAACACCCTAGATCTCAATCAATATAATATCAAAACAACTCGGTGAAACTCCGCGGACTACCAAATCCGGGCACGCGCACCAGCTGTGGCGAGGCGGGTGAGCGCCTTTTGCTGCCCAGGTGTATAGCACGTAGCCACGGGGCTGTCCTTCCGGAGAAATACTCCTCCTTCCGGATTTCCCAATGGGGCCAGACCTCGGAAGCAGCACTAGGTACTGCAAACCGAGGTTGGCGTGTGACCTGTGAATCCCTGTAGGTGGCGTTTACTGTCGGTGGGACGGAATTCACCGGTTGAGTCATTTTCACTATGAAGAGGCCTTGAGTGTAGAGCGCTTACGTTACTTCAAACGTGAGTCTCCACGACTGGTGGCGAAATCACAGGTAAACCTACCTAGATAACCAAAAATACAGAGAGTTAATATGCAAATATACAGCCGCTACTTATTCTTTTGGACCCTTGAGCGGGGGGTCCGTACATCAGTCTACTTGAGTTTCTTCCGGATTACTGGTCAAACCCGGAAGCACCCTTTACTCACGCGCATCAGCTTCCACAAGGAGATAATTAACTCCAAGCGGAAGACTTTAGAAAGCTCAACTCCAAAAGGAGGACAACCTTCAGTCAAACAATATACAGTCCTATCACAAAGTAGTCAATCGATGGGATCCAGGGGAAACTACACACAACCTCCTAGAAACGCAGTTAATATGAAATATGAGGTCTCCAGAAGGAGAACCAACAACTGGAATATGAAATAGGACAGGTCACTTCAGGCGTGCGTCGCCCGATCACCGCCTAACTTGGTCTTAGCCTTTGGGATATTTCCACGGCGGTAATCGCGGTCACGACGCGTCCAGACGCAGGCCTCGCAGCTTAAGGCCGCCGCCAGGGTTGGTTCCTCCGGGCAACGCTTGTTCCTCTCACTGCTTGACAGCACCACTTCGTCCCTAAGGACTCCGCAGCACTTGCGCTCTACTTGGCAAATTGAACTCCCTGATTTTATAGTCTGTTAGGCGTGTGTACCTACAATCTCTCTGGAAGCAGTCATTTTATCTTGAATTCACTATGGTCGGGCGTGGCGTAATCACGTCGCACGTCGAGTGGGTATGGATCGGGCAGAAATCTGGTCGGTGCATAACATATCATGGTCGGTCGTCTTGGTCGGTCGTTAACTTCTTGGATGGACTATACTTGAAACTTGGAAGGACTTTCTGGGTACATCTCCGGACTTTCTGGGTACATCTCCGGTACAAATCAGGCGGCTACTGGTCGCATGGGGTCGCTCCGTCGGGAGGTCGGCATCCGGAGCCTGGCGTTCGGAGTTTCTGCGTCTGGAGTCGGGAGACTGGGGATCTGGAGACGACTCGGGTTCAATATGCTTCATCATCGAGCGTTCTCGGGCAGCCTCCTTCTGCACTCCGCCTCCGCTGGCTTGGGCTGTCAGCTTGTGAATCCCCTGCTCTCCGCCATGGCTGATGATCCCCAGCGTCGCATGTATTTATCTGGACCCATCGCAGGCAGGGTTACCGGATAAGCGCTTGGGCAATTTTTTTAGGAGCCGCTTCGCGTCACTCCACTCGGTAGTGTGACGCTTGTCTTGGGTTGCCAGCGGTCTGGGTACTGTGGACTTGTCATGATGGGAATCGCTGGGCTCCGTGTGTACGAAATCTGTGTGCGTTCAAGACCTAGGCGAGGCGGGACACCATACACGATACGTTCGTGCAGGCGTTTTCGACGTTCCTCTTTGTGTCAACCCGCTTAAGGACGGGGGCGGCTTGGACGGAGATCCGAGCTCAGGGTTTTTCGTCTCAACGCGGTCTTTCAAGCCTCAAGGTCCCATCCTAGGTTTCTTCGCACTTCGTTCCGCGGAACACAGCCGAATTCTGGCTCAGAGCTTGTCGCACGGTGCACAGGCGGGTCCGGGGACAATCCCAGCCAATCCGAATGGCGGATTTAGCCACGTCACCGACCGGGTCAGTAAGCAATTGGTGGCTTTCAGGAAAATCCTTTTCAGCCTCGTGTCAGCAGACAACGGCCGCGACGCCGGTGTCGTGACACTTGGTTTCGAGTGCATCGAGCGCTATTGCTGTGACGCGCGCCCAAAGGAATAAATCCCTCGCCACACCGCGGAACGCGGCGACTCCACTGACTGGACGGAACGTACTTTGTTTGACCCCGCTGGCCAATCGGCAGCGCATTCATTGGACAACGCAATTGCCAACTATGCACCGAAGCCTTCGGCGAACCCCGCTGATGACGCGACGGTTTCGGAATTTGTGCTACACCGGCAAGCTATCACACGGTTTGTTTAAGATGAACTGTAAGCGGCAGTGGACAAGCAAAAAGAGAACGCAGACAAACATGGGCGAAAAGAAAAAGATTAATTTCACACGGGCGACCGTGTGTTACCGTCTGCTGAAGGTATCCGATCCTCCGCCGTGACAAACCTCGGCGCAAACAAACTTGCACCACGCTTCATCGGCCACTTCAAGATCTTGAAGTCCATCGGCGATGCATACACGCTGGACATTGTGGTGTAGCAGAACGCACAAATTAGTCCTTGCACACAGCCACAACAATCGCCGAGCTAATCGGCGCTTATTGTCCTGCGCTAGGTTGTCCCCAGCGGTCCGGCCCTTCCGGGACAGCGGTGGCGGTCCTCGCCGAGACCATGCAACCGAGCCAGTCGTTCCTCCGGAAGTCAGCTGAGCTCACTGACTCCCACTCCACAAACCCGTGCCGTCTAGCAAAGGATGGACAACGGTGCGCGAACGCTTTTACGGGCCACCGCGAGCAAAGGCTTCTCGGCTAGAAGTGTCACGGCACCCGGGCTATCCGGCGTACCGGCCCGCAGACTCGGCGGGACTTGTCCTCGGCGCGCTCGGCGAGTTCCTTGCCCTACCCCGGCCGACTTGTCTTTTGGCGCTACCTGTCAACACCCTACAAGTTATGCCTCTCGGGTGCTGACAGCAGACATAATCCAGCCCGCGCAGGGACTTACCGGACAGTGTACGCTTGTCTTGGACTTGGAAAATTTCGCTCTGTGTACTTGTTATCTCTCCGAAGAGCCGCTAGGGCTGTAACCTACTTTTCCTTGCGTCCTATACAAATACCTAATAATATGAAGGGGTTTCGGATCTCAACCGACCCCCCACTGAGTCCCTATGTAACTATCTTGGGATGCCGCTGACTTCTTGACTCAGTGGGAATTACCGTATCCGCTCTCAATTTGCAACACCGGACCGCGCTAACTTTGAAACACTTCACCGACTTCGGTACTCGGCGAGAATTACCGTATCCCCTCCCACTATGAGATACGAAACCGCTCCCACTCTGAGATACGATACCGCTCTCACTCTGAGACACCTTGCCAGTACCGTAGCCGATCTGACTCTGAGACACCCGATCGCTCTCAGTCTGCAACGCCTTTGCTCGCCCAGGCTGCTGTCACCGGAAGTCGGTGTCGGGTCATATACCGGTCACCGAAACTTGGTGTGGCACTACACCACAACATCGCGTTCTCGTTGTGCCTCCATCCAACGTTCTACGTCGGCGCCTCCAGCGTTACCGACCGGCCGAGATCCCGTGTTTGATTCACCAGGAACCCCTGGCTGAACGTGCCTCACGAGCCATCGAACCATCTGAACCAGGCGCCCGCTCGCGCGGACGTGACCCAGGTTGAGCTGACCCGAAACGCGACTCTCCAAGTTCCGTAGACGCGTCAGCGACTCGCGACTGGTCTGCTAAAGTCCGGGTGTCACGCGTTCAGCGTACCAGGCGCGATCCACCGCTCGCTCAGTGACATGAACGGGCAACTCAGAAATTGCCCAAGTGCCTATATAGTAACCCTGCCTGCGATGGGTCCAGATAAATACATGCGACGCTGGAGATCATCAGCCATGGCGGAGAGCAGGGGATTCACAAGCTGACAGCCCAAGCCAGCGGAGGCGGAGTGCAGAAGGAGGCTGCCCGAGAACGCTCGATGATGAAGCATATTGAACCCGAGTCGTCTCCAGATCCCCAGTCTCCCGACTCCAGACGCAGAAACTCCGAACGCCAGGCTCCGGATGCCGACCTCCCGACGGAGCGACCCCATGCGACCAGTAGCCGCCTGATTTGTACCGGAGATGTACCCAGAAAGTCCGGAGATGTACCCAGAAAGTCCTTCCAAGTTTCAAGTATAGTCCATCCAAGAAGTTAACGACCGACCAAGACGACCGACCATGATATGTTATGCACCGACCAGATTTCTGCCCGATCCATACCCACTCGACGTGCGACGTGATTACGCCACGCCCGACCATAGTGAATTCAAGATAAAATGACTGCTTCCAGAGAGATTGTAGGTACACACGCCTAACAGACTATAAAATCAGGGAGTTCAATTTGCCAAGTAGAGCGCAAGTGCTGCGGAGTCCTTAGGGACGAAGTGGTGCTGTCAAGCAGTGAGAGGAACAAGCGTTGCCCGGAGGAACCAACCCTGGCGGCGGCCTTAAGCTGCGAGGCCTGCGTCTGGACGCGTCGTGACCGCGATTACCGCCGTGGAAATATCCCAAAGGCTAAGACCAAGTTAGGCGGTGATCGGGCGACGCACGCCTGAAGTGACCTGTCCTATTTCATATTCCAGTTGTTGGTTCTCCTTCTGGAGACCTCATATTTCATATTAACTGCGTTTCTAGGAGGTTGTGTGTAGTTTCCCCTGGATCCCATCGATTGACTACTTTGTGATAGGACTGTATATTGTTTGACTGAAGGTTGTCCTCCTTTTGGAGTTGAGCTTTCTAAAGTCTTCCGCTTGGAGTTAATTATCTCCTTGTGGAAGCTGATGCGCGTGAGTAAAGGGTGCTTCCGGGTTTGACCAGTAATCCGGAAGAAACTCAAGTAGACTGATGTACGGACCCCCCGCTCAAGGGTCCAAAAGAATAAGTAGCGGCTGTATATTTGCATATTAACTCTCTGTATTTTTGGTTATCTAGGTAGGTTTACCTGTGATTTCGCCACCAGTCGTGGAGACTCACGTTTGAAGTAACGTAAGCGCTCTACACTCAAGGCCTCTTCATAGTGAAAATGACTCAACCGGTGAATTCCGTCCCACCGACAGTAAACGCCACCTACAGGGATTCACAGGTCACACGCCAACCTCGGTTTGCAGTACCTAGTGCTGCTTCCGAGGTCTGACCCCATTGGGAAATCCGGAAGGAGGAGTATTTCTCCGGAAGGACAGCCCCGTGGCTACGTGCTATACACCTGGGCGGCAAAAGGCGCTCACCCGCCTCACCACAGGAGTCATCCTACCTTTGGCCGCAGAGCCTCAGGCAACGACAATGCCCCTGCGTGGAAGCAATCCCTGAACGCAGATACCGGATACACTTGCGTAGAAGGCCGGCTGACCATGAAACTCAGTATCACGTATGGATGACCTTGACCGCAGTTGTGTACGAGGCCCCCTGAGAAGCCAGTCAGCCACAAAGATATGCACCTTGAAGCTGTGCAAGATCCAGCCCGGAATGTCGACATCAACAGCTGGCCAGTATAATCAAGCCAAGGAGGGTATAATCAAATCAAGGCAAAAACGGCTGGTATATTCAAGTCAGGACAAACTACCCCAAGTATAATCAAGGCAAGTCTTTCGCCAGACGCACCACAACGAACATAGAAGAACACCAAAGAAGGATACCTTTACAAACCGTTAGCGATAGTCTAGCTGATAACAAACAGAGAGTTCGTTTTACCCCCTACTGCGCAAGTGGAAGCAAGTACCAGCCAGGAATTGGGTCCGCTGATCACCAAGGACAAGGTCAACGCGGAGCTCCCCACACACTCACTCAAGTCAAATTACGTGGGGATCGGTGGCTCCGGCGCCTAAGTGATCCACGTATTCCATATCCCAGTTGGTCCCACTGCGTGTAGGTAAGAGTGGTTACCCATTTCGAGTTCACAAGGTTATCTCGGGTGGTTAGTTAGCAGTCACCCCCGGGAATAGTTTGATCGACTGCGTACAAGGAACGAAGTGTATTTGGTTTGGCCAACCGGGCGCAGTACCGCCGTGGGGGCAGAGAGGAGCTGATGGAGCATGTGGTAGGGCAAGAATCCTGCTCGTCCTGGACAAGCTAAAGGATCACCGCTGGAACATCGAGATTAATGCGTTTGAAGTGCGGGTGAGTTAGAAGCATTAAGGACTCATGCAAGCCCATGCAAGGCCCGGCGACGGACATTCGCGCACCGTTAGCCAACTACGGTGAGCAACCTGGAGATCCCCAGCTGACGAAGTATTTACAAGAGCTCGGTGGGAATCGCGGACAACGAACTGAGACTGCCACCCCAGAACAATCGACTGCAACTGAACCGCGGGTGCCGCCGGGTGACGCGAAGCCAGCTTTGTGGCATGAAGCGTCGACGCAGAGCTGCCCGGGGAGCTGCCACCAATGTCCATGAGCAAGGTGGTGACTTTGAAACCAACGAGACTGGAGCGTTGCCTCCAGGTGCTCGACGGGTACGGCTGGCCCTAGGTGAGAATAACTGGTCTCTAGGCCGCCATACCAGATCGGTGACTGCAATGTGAATGCTCCAAAGGCAAAGCCTGTACGAGGACAACTTAGTGCACAGCAGCAGCAACCACGATGGCGCAGACGTCATCGCAAGACGCGTAATGCTGTGGCTGAGTAATATCTCAAGTGTGAAGTTGCTGAACTTCTACGATGCCGGAGCCGAAGCCCAGCACAATTTCCGAAGGAAGGAGTGTAGAACCAAGCTTCAGGGACAGTGTAGAGAATGGCAGGCGTTATAGCTTGGTTCCAGTATGCTACTGACTACACGTGCCCCAGAGAGTCATCACAATCTGTGTCCGACAGCTCCGGCTGAGCTTGTTTGTATATTCGTATGGCTCGTCAGGAAGCCAATATCTGCTCCTTCCTTTACTTGGAATCGGTATGCCTAACGGCACGTCTGGAGGGCTGACTGCATGGCGGACATCAGCTTCTGGAAGCTCTGATCCCGCGAGAGTACCTTCATCCACCTCCATAGCCCGAATCGACACATATATCCCTTTACTGCTTTCTGAGGATGGATCACCGTCCGGTTGATCGTTATTCCTGAAGGTTACAACGCACACAGGACAGCACAATCTAAGCATAGAGGTTACAGCGTTAGAAGCTAGTAAACTATGGACCCTAGTAGTGCTAGTCGCACGGTTTGGAAAGATCAATATCACCCCAACGTTCATTGATGCAGAAACGGCGTCATTTCCGCGACATTAGGCAAACTGTAACCGGCTTTGCTGCACCTCATCGAACCTGGTTGTCATCTTCAGGGAGGAAAACACAAAATGAGCGGGAGATTGCGATGGAGCAGCTCGGCAACCACCCGTTTGCCACCGATTGCGCGCGTCCTTCGAAGATATTGACCTTGAATTTATCCTTGACTTTAGAAGGATTTTTTAGTAGTTTTGTTAGTGCTAATATCGTGATTATCTTACTAAGTTTTTATTAGTATTAACGGCTACTCCTTGGATATGTAATAATATTATTACTTATAGTACTACATTATTAGTAGTGTGTAGTAGTAATCGTGGTTTTATTATTATCAATCCCTGGGTGCATATAATATAAGGATATTATCCATCGTTGGCAGCTGAACTTTCGTCCGCGCTCTAGTCAGGCGTCGTCCGCATATTGATGAGCTCGAGAACATGTTTAAGATGAAGCAACGAACCACAACCTGCCTGCAGACACCTGCCGCAGATAAAACTTGCGTGTCCACCCAGATGAAGCCTATCGAAGTCCCGGGTCCCGGCATCAATTCATGGCTGCACAAGGGCATTCTGACCACCTTCGCACCCAGCAGAACACACGCGATCGACCAGTCTCCATGCTTTCCAGACTGCGCCTCCAACAAGAACAGTGGGTCCGGGCCACTTAAGAAGCGCTACGACTCCGCACAGTACAAGGCCATCAAGAATTCAGGAAGATGTTTCGGCTCAGGACTGCCCAACTCCTGTTCTATGATCGGGGACGACCTGGACGATGACGTCCTGCATATCCTGGACGACACGGTCAACTTCATGCAGAGGAATGCGTCGTGGTTCTGGCTCGCGGGGCGCTGGGTGACGTTCGACTTGCAGGTGGATGCAGACGAGCAGGCTGAGCGCAAACGTCTGTGTGATGCTACGGCCACTCAGGGAAGCGCTGTCTATGGTAATCGCGTGTGAAAACCCCGATTTCTTGCTACCGCGGCCGAAGCCATTCCCAATGTACTGCGACCATCGTAATTTTACTCCCCGCATACAGTGTCAAGAAGCACATGAAGGGCAAAATGTTCAGATGGTCGATGAAGCTGATGAATATCCACATGGTGGAGCATGTGATTGGGCCAGCCAACGTGTGGGCCGCCATGATCTCGCGATGGGCTGGGAATCACTCCCCGAAGTGACACGAGGCTGAAAAGGATTTCCCCAAAAGCCACCAATTGCTTACTGACCCGGTCGGTGACGTGGCTAAATCCGCCATTCGGATTGGCTGAGATTGTCCCCGGACCCGCCTGTGTGCACCGTGCGACAAGCTCTGAGCCGGAATTCGGCAGTGTTCCGCAAAATGAAGTGCGAAGAAACCTAGGATGGGCCCTTGAGGTTTGCAAGACAGCGCTGAGACGAAAACCCTGAGCACGGATCTCCGTCCAAGCCGCCCCCGTCCTTAAGCGGGTTGACACAAAGAGGAACGTCGAAAACGCCTGCACGAACGTATCGTGTATGGTGTCCCGCCTCTCCTAGGTCTTGAACGCACACTGATTTCGTACACACGGAGCCCAGAGATTGCCGTGAAGACAAGTCCACAGTGCCCAGACAAGCGTCCCACTACCGAGTGGATTCATCCTACCTTCGACCGCAGAACCTCAGGCAAAGTCAAAACCCCTGAGTGGAAGCTATCCCTGAACGGAGATCTCGGATATGCTTGCGTAGAAGGACGGCTGACCATGAAATTCAGTATCAAGTATGTGCGGACTCGTGGGACCTTGCCCGCAGTTGTGTTCGAGGGCCCCGAGAAGTCAGTCAGCCACAAAGATATGCACCTTGAAGCTGTGCAAGATCCAGCCCGGAATGTCGACATCAACAGCTGGCCAGTATAATCAAGCCAAGGAGGGTATAATCAAATCAAGGCAAAAACGGCTGGTATATTCAAGTCAGGACAAACTACCCCAAGTATAATCAAGGCAAGTTTTTCGCCAGACGCACGACGACGATCATAGAAGAACAGCAACGAAGGATACTTTTACATACCGTTAGCGATAGTCTAGTAGATAACAAACAGAGAGTTCGGTTTACCCCCTACTGCGCAAGTGGAAGCAAGTACCAGCCAGGAATCGGGTCCGCTGATCACCAAGGACAAGGTCAGCGCGGAGCTCCCCACACACTCACTCAAGTCAAATTACGTGGGGATCGGTGGCTCCGGCGCCTAAGTGATCCACGTATTCCATATCCCAGTTGGTCCCACTGCGTGTAGGTAAGAGTGGTTACCCATTTCGAGTTCACAAGGTTATCTCGGGTGGTTAGTTAGCAGTCACCCCCGGGAATAGTTTGATCGACTGCGTACAAGGAACGAAGTGTATTTGGTTTGTGTATCTCTCTCTTCGGAGAGTGGTGCGCGTGAAGGAAGTGCGTTTCAGGTTGACCAGTGCCTGGAACGTCGATGGTTGACTGGCGTACGACCCGCCGCTCGAGGGTCTAAGAATAAGTGGCGGCTATTTGTTCGTGTATAACTCTGTATTTGCATTGGTTATCTGGATGAGTGTATATTCTGGGGTTCTAACTCGTGGTAGTATTCCGGTCTTGCTTCCTGCTCCGACCTCCCGACCATTTGGATAGTGCGTTCGAGTCAGTGAACATCACGCCCGACTGGTCAAGGCCTCCAAACCATTAAACAACTCACCCGGTGACTTATCCAGGCTCCCCGAAGATAAACGACACCGACAGGGACTCACAAGGTGACACGCCACCCTCGTCCGCGGACCCCCATAACCTGCGTTTAAGGCTTAAGGGACTGCGTTCAAGGGTTTACCTTCCCGAGAAGTGCCTACAACCACTTCTCCGGGCTGACCACCGTACGCCTGGGCGATTCAGGTTTCACCAGCCTCGCCACACTGTCCCGCCGGCGTCTCTGTCGGCGATAAGTCCACAGCGGCAGCTCCTCCCCCACCAAAAGTGGAGGTACGTGATCCCATGGGGAGGCCCAACGCAAGCATAGCGGGGACGCGCGGGTGCTGCGCGGAGTTAATGAAGAATGGAGTCAGACCCGTCAACGAGTGCTCAGCGTTGTTCAAGGCGAACTTGGCCAACGGCAAGAATGCACTCCAGCTCGGGAATGATGTCGCGTAGCTCCGGAACACGTCTTCAACGACGCGGTTGGTACGTTCAGTCTGACCATCCGTCTCCGGATGTGCCGCGGTTGATATTTTCAGCTTTGTGCCCAGGCATTCGAAGAGCTTGGACCAGAATGTGGCGGTGAAACGGGGGTCTCGATCGGAGGCGATCTATTCAGGCAACCAATGGTGTGTAAACACCGCATCCAGTAAGAGCACCTCGGTTTCTTCCACGGTGACGGTGTCGGACACCGGCGTGAGGTGGACCATCTTACTGAACCGGTCCACGAACACGAGGACACCAGTGCGGCCATGCTCATCGGGATGTAGCCCCAAGACAAAGTCCATCGACACCGAGCGCCACACCTCGGTGGGGATAGGGAGTGGGCGCAGCGGGGCCTGTGAGGACGGTGACGGCTTCACTCTCTGGCAAATTTCGCAAGTGCGCACTCACTTGCGTACTCACTTGTACAAGTGTGGCCAGTAGAAATCTCGCGCCACCGCCGCGAAAGTCTTTTCGAGTCCCTAGTGACCTTGGACAGGAGCATCATGATACTCGTAGATGATCCGCCCACGAAGGTCTCCGTCGTTCGGCACCACGATTCTCGGGGCAGCGAAGTGGTCGATGGCGTACATCAGTAGAGAGCCATCGAGACTATAACGCTCGATGTGACTTTGAATTGAGCGCGATAGAGCCTTCAGTGTCGCATTGCTGGGTGAGCGAAGGTGTGTCACGATGGCAGCATACTGTGCGTCGTGTTGATGCTTGCCGAAGGTGTTTCAGGTGGACTTCCACGGCGCTGAGCTTGCCCTCAGCGCGACTGTGTACGAAGATATCACCGAAGTAACTCGGTGCGAAGTCGCGAAGTGGGCACAACACGTGGAAGACCATGTGATTACATATTGCTGGCGCGTTCTTTCATCCTTGGGGCATTACCAACCACTCCCAGAGCATACCGCACAGCGTGCTCACTGCGGTGATAGGAATATCGCACTCTCTCCTCAGGATCTGGTAGAACCCATCGGTCAGGTCGATGGCACTGTAGATCGCGCTACCCGCCATGGAGTCCAGCACCATGTCCCTCCGTGGGATTGGTGTCTGCGCGGGGATGGCGGTATCGTTCAACTTGTTGACCGCGTTGACAATGCGCCACCCGCCCGTGGTCTTCTTCACGCAGAAGGTTGGACTCGAGTGCGGCGAGATGCTCTCGCGCACATGTCCTGCCTTGCGGCGACTCTAAAAAAAACTCGTCGATGACTTTCACCTGATCCCGCGGAAGCGGTCACTGCCGAGTGACACAGTACTTCGTTCCAGCATAGTTCCTTGTAAATTGTTTTGTTTGATGAGTTTCAGGGAGAGGCGGGCCGAGTAGCTATCTAGTATACTACGCGTGAACAAAGGACTCGTAGATTGACTCGTCACGGTCATTCTTCTGAAATCAATAGATTCTGAGGACGAGAACCTCATACGCCGTCCAACAAGATAAAGAGGTTCCCGAATACAAGATCTGTAGGAAATACCAGTCTTGTCAGGAGTTGTCTGTAGCATCAAGTAACATGTAGATAGTTTGATCTACGTTTAAATATCCCCAGTCAATATATTCACGCCGAAGTCCCCGCATTAGTGTTCGCACAGACCCTAGCTGTACAGCAAACGCTAGAACTTTTATTAGGTAGTGGATATTATTATTATTATTATTATTATTATTATTATTATTATTATTATTATTATTATTATTATTATTATTATTATTATTATGGCAAGGACAACTCCAGTGCCATGACGGCGACTCCAAGGCGCTCGGATCCAAATGCTTGAACGCATCGCTTCACAGCGCGTTACAAATGCCTGTGGTCTATGCAAGGATAATTTTATCCTTACATAGAGCGCAAGCGCAACATCACTGCTGCACAGATATACCATGTGCATTATGCCAGGCCCAATCCCATGATTCGAGCACAGTTTTGTGCAGGTCGACTAATGCTTTGCGTGGCTACACAATCCGACTACGACCACGAACAGCGCGAAGATGAATCTGAAGCGGGCTCCCAATGGAGCTCACATTCTAATTTGCGACTCAGTTCACGGCAGTCGCTAACTCAACCGAAGCATGAAGACCTGTGTTTTCCCTCTCGTGGCGATTGTCGGTCTCACCGCAGGTTCAGTATCCGCCGCCGAAGACACGTGCGGTGGACGGAATGCTCGCATCGAACCCCCGGCCGGTGCTATAGTCGTTGATGCCACGGGTGACTACGACGGCAGTTTCCTGACCGTATCGGAAGGCATGGAGAACCTGGACGTCACCACGACGGATGTGCAGACTGTCTTCGTCATGCCTGGCGTTTACGAGGAGCAGGTGCTTGTCCCGGTATTGGCGGGAGCCCTAGTGCTGCAGGGGTCGACGTGCGACGCCATGTCCTACGAGGACAACGAGGTGACCATCACCCACGCCATGGCGCAGAAGGATCTCCCGGTCCACGTGATGAAGGGCAGGAACGATCTGACCAGCACGGTGCGGTTCAAGTCCAGTAACGTGACCGTGTACAACCTCAACATCGCCAACACGGCCGGAAACGTTGGCCAGGCGGTGGCCGCTACGGTCGACGGCACTGACTACGGGTTCTACGGCTGTAACTTCACCGGTTATCAGGTTTGTATTTGTTGTTGCTGTTGAATTGCGGTTCATTGTTGTCACTTAAAAGGCGATTTTTTTTTTCATTGTCAGGATACGTTATACGCCAACAAGGGCCGCCAGCTCTACGCCCAGTCGTACATCAGCGGCGCCATCGACTTCATCTTCGGGTCCAAGGCGACGGCGTGGTTCGAGAGCTGCGACATCGAGTCGGTGGGTCGGGGCTGCATCACCGCCAACGGCCGCTCCTCCGAGGACAGCCCGTCCTTCTACGTCTTCAACGACGCGCGGGTGTTCGGCTCCGGCGCCAAGGGATCGGCCTACCTCGGGCGCCCGTGGAGGCTGTTCGCCCGCGTGATGTGGCAGAACAGCGAGATCGATGACATTATCAACCCCGAGGGCTGGTCTGCCTGGGACTCCACTTCTAGCACGGACGACGTCTACTTCAGGGAGTTCAACAACACCGGCGACGGTGCGGCCACGGACGAACGTGTCGAGTTTAGCCTCGAGCTCAAGAAACCCGTCCCTATGGCGAAAATCCTCGGCGACGACTTTGAGTCCGAGTGGTGGGTCGACACCGCCTACCTGTAGAGAATTATCTAGATGGGGTATACTCGTACTTCATCTACAATTAACTCGATGCTTCGAAGTAATTATCCGGATTTTTAAACGAAAAAGGCAGGAATTTTCGCATCCCTGAGAGAAAGCTGTGGCGGTTAGGCCGTACCAGTTTGACAAAAAGGCTGGTTGGAGTAGTCAATTTCCCATTATCGCTTTTCCTCAGTGGGCACCAAGCAGTCGAGCGTTGATGGCTACGATGAGCGACATCGAGATCGACGGCGTAACAAGCTTTGGCCACGCGGGTTCCTATCGATATGTGCTCCAATTGAAGGACGATACGCTAAGTATCTGGCTGGAAAATCGAGAGAACAAAAAGCAATGGTAACGAAGAATCGCACGACGTAAGCATTAAACTCAAGACGCAGTTCCATCTAAATCCTTGTTCACGCACTTGCTCAGGAACTCGGGAACTCTAAGCAGGTCAGACTTCATTCATTCTACAAACGCGTTTCTGGATGCCACGCCTGCCAAATACTTGTCGGTACGATGGATTCTTTGCCAAATTATTATTCTGCGTAATGCTTATGCTTATTCCAGTATTTCAAGCAGGTGCTGGATTCTGGGCTACGCGAGTCCTAAAACTCACAACGCGAGCTGACTTCGATGAAGCAAGACAAGCTCCAGCTTAAGCTGACGGTGAGTGCACGTCTATTTGCCACAGTGCGTAAGGCCATGTACGTGTTTGATCTCCTTCCGCTCTCCGTCGAGAAAGTTGACGTGTTGGAATCGAAACTGCGGGACTTGCAAGAGCAACAAGCGCGTGCGTCTCGAGCTGACGATTGGCTCTACCTGGAGTCTCAAGTCGAACTGTCGCCCTCAGAAAACAAGTTACAGTAGCATGAGCTACACGCGAACAACTTCATGGTGGATGAAGGCGGAATCGCCGTCCAGTGGCATACTTCTGGACTATTTTCCGTTGGCTTGGTAGTAAACTATTTGCAAAATGACGCTCGAGGATCGATAAGCCTCTACAGGAGTGGTGCGGAGATCCAGTCGATTGCAGTCGGTGGTGAACATGAGCAAAAACCTGGGAAGTGTTCTTTTCGTACTCCTTCCTCCCGTGTGACCTCCACTCTGTTGTGTGTCACTGAGGCGACCAAATCTCACGTTCATTCTGCGGAACTTCCCCCACTGGACCTGCATACCTGAGCGCGGTGCATCTTGGTCAATGAAGAAGGCAGTTACGAATACCACGAACAACCGCAACGGCTGCGAGCTCTGCAGGTGGGTAGGATAACAAAAAGAGAAGCTTCGCTACGAGTCGGGATTTAGCTGGTATGCAGATACGGAGATTCAAAGTTGTGCTTCGTAGTTTCACGTAGGATTGAAGCTCACTTCACCTTTACGTGCAATATTTTGATGGCATATCCATCGTCGAAACAAAGTTAATAAAGCTTTTGACAGACAACGTGACATTTTAGCGTTGCTATCACCGCGACCGTCATAGCTCGTCTAGAACGCAGAAACTGAGATCAATTGTGACCGGCATCTCCCTAGTGAGCATCTTAACGGGCAGGAAACGAGCCTCCTCTCTCTTCCCAACTGGTAGAACCCATAATTTGAGATAGACAATTGGGACGTGGGTAGAGAGCGACAATCCCTTTCTCTCCCTAGCCGCCACGCAAGATACGTGGTTCTTCAGCTATTGCTTCATCGCTTGATAGCCAGGTGCAAGGCGTGACGAAGTTCTCGTCGAGTGCTTCAGTCAACTACCGTTACAGCATCTCGCGCGAGAGCGCGAAGGTGAATATCTGGCTAGAAGACCGCTCCAGCAAAAAAGCAATGGTATGTCTCGAAGGGTCTGTCGTCGTCCCTTTAATTCTAAGCCCCTAGAGCTGTGAACTAATTCGTTTTTAGGGAAACTTGAACGCTGAAGAAAGCCGGAAAAATGTTGTGGATGCATCCGCTCAGCACTATGTCACTGTAAGTTGGTCGCTGGCTTATATGCGAGCCTGAATTATTCATTCGAATACTGTGGCTCTGACTGTAGTGTTTCAAACAGTGTTTGGACTATCCAGTCGATAACAGCGAGGATGCCCAGCGTACGCTGATCCCTCTCCACAGCGGACAGCTTCAACTCGAGTTGAGTTTTCAGCTTCGTCTCCTCCGGTCGGTATGCAATGTGAAGTACGTTTTTGAGCTCAAACTGATCGGGTCAACATTCGTGCGTCACAGTTAAAAAAAAATCAGCAAGAGGAGCTCGACAAGCTTTGTGGCCGCGTTGATGCGACTGTCTGTATGTGGAGAGTGACGACTGGGCTTCGTTAACGTAAATGTGGAAGGAGGTGAGCGCAAAGGACTTCGGCTTGAGCGACGACAAGGCCTCCGTTACGATTCTGGTTCCAGGTCTGTCTGAGATCTCTGCGCTCGTGAACCATCTGCCCCTCATGGCCCACAAGTCATGGACTGCGAGAATGGATCGATTGTGTTGGAGGTGAACGGAGTCACTGTCCAACACGCAGCTACTGGACGCGCTGACTACAAATCTCTGTACAACTTGTCACTGTGCTCTCACGAGACCAGCCACACACTCATGGGCATCTTCCATGTCGGCGAAGGCGTCCACATCAGCATCACTTGCGAAGAAACCTCCGTCAGCTCCGTTGCGCCGTCGAATCTGACGATGGGTAATTTCAGGAGGTGCTGTTGTCGCGTCCAAGGATTCTGGGTCAATCGAAGATAAAGATCACATTGAGTAGACAACAGGACGCAGGTCAGAGAGGTTAATGGCAATGACAACAGAGGGTTGCAAACACTACGTGCCCACATCGACCACATCTGGACGTTGGGCCCCACTCAACCTCTCAGTCCCGTCGTACTAAATTACACGTATTGAGACGTTGAACACTTTGTCAGTGTCAGTCTCACCCAATTCACCACACATTGTGATCCGCGCATGACGATTGATTCACCCACGTGCCATGTATCGTCCGGCTAATACTCTTGTTGGCCACCCAGGGCGATACTAGAGGAACTCCAGCAGGTTGAGCGGAGTCAACTGGGGTCGCCACGTGCAGGTGAGCCAAACCTGCTGCTGGTGCTCACCCGATCCGGTCCAGACTGCCTTTTACACATCTGCTGCAGCTTCCGCTATGGTCGGGACCCAGCCAGATGGCGTCGCCGCCGGAGACTTTCGCCGATCGCCGACCCACGGAATCCCGTGTCGACGAAAGCGTCAACGATCGGCGCGGTGCCGCCAGTCAAAAGCCACGCCACCTGGCCACGCAGAACTGGGATCCGATACGACGTGATCGGGTGGCATGCCAGTCGCGCGTGGCGTCATGACTCTAGGGGAACCAGCAGCAGCCTGTTGGCAACGGCAGCCAGTCCAGCCAAGTGCCCTCGACCGACTGAGCGAGCGGACAAGCTCGAAGTTATCTTCATCATCTCTCACTTGTCAATTGGCCTCGGTCTCCATACCCGCCTCCACTGCAACAACAACCAACACATCCACTTCGCACCAGCCATGAAGGTGTTCACGTTCCTCGCTTCCGTTGCTGCCATCCTCGCTCTCAGCTCGACGACCGACGCCCAGCGACTTCTGCGCTCGGAGGCGTCGACGCACACGGACTCCACCGTCACCACGGACTTCACGACGCTCGGCTCCGGCGGCTCCAGCTTCACGCCCGGCAACGTCGCGGCCGGAAGCAGCTTCGGCGCTCTGGACAAGGACGGCTCCACGGGAGGCCACCGACCGACCGGATCCATGCACGGCGGCGCCGGTCGCGGCGGCTTCGGCTCGGGCCACGGCCACGGCATGCACAACGTCGGATCGGGCGACGGCTTCGCCCACGGCAGCGGCTCGTTCGGCGGCCACGGAGGTCACGGCATGGGCGGCGGCTCCTTCTCGGGCGCCAACTTCCCCGGTTCGTTCGGTGGCCACGGAGGCTTTGGAGGCTCCGGTGTCGGAGGTGGCCACGTCGGTGGCTCTTTCGGCGGCGGCAATGGCCCCTCCATCGGGTCGGGCGAGGCCCCGACGGGAGGTTCGCAAGCTCCTGCTACCAACTCGGTGGCTGCGTCCGGTTCGGCGTGATCTTGAGGGCTCGCATGGTCGAGTAACCAAGTTTTGGATGTGATAGAAGCGGGTTTGTTCGAAGAAGTGGCGTTCCAGGCTCGAGTTGAAGAGCGTGTCGTGAGATGTATGTGGTGTTTAGTAACTGATAGAGGGATGCGAAATGTAACTGAGATGTTCTGTATTGTCTTCTGCGCCTTCTTCCTTTGGCGCCATGCTGCATTCCCTTTGGATATCAAAGCGATTACATTACACTTGAACTCCATCTTGATGTCGTTGAGTAACTAAGTGACTACAATACAAATAAAAAAAAAAACTGCATCTTGATCAGGAACCAATAATATATTTTACTGTAACGAAACTCTATTAGTACTATTGGACCGTCGAGAACCACTAGTATGACACGTGAGAATTTTGTGTCTTGACCACCGTCTTCGTTGTTGTTAGCACAAGCTTCCATACTACTTCGTGTTTGTATCATTATACTATTCTTTAGATATATTAAAAGGTTTTAATATATGACATTATTCAAACCTAACTTACCACTGTACGAGTAGCACTAAACAAAATAGTAATATCATAAGTGAAGGTCATCAATACAAAGGGAAACTGCATACTACACCACCCACACAACCGATTTTGAGGGGTCGATGGAGGAACGTGGGGCTTCTTAGCGCCATGGTGCGAGGAGCTTAAGGGGAGGATCAGATATTTGTTTCCAAACAATGACTTGGCTGCAGAAGACGAGATCAAGTTCAGAAACAGTTCCGACAAGTGCTGGCACTACTGTCGGTGGTAGTTTATGCAGGCTATGAAGCGTGGAGATACCTGCTGGAAAAAACTCACTGTGGCCTCTACGATGCGGACCTTCAACGAAATGAATCGGACATTGGGCAGAAGGAGGAAGCGATGTATGGCAATGTTATTCTGCCGCGATTGAGCTGGACATTCGCGTGAGTGCAACCACGACCACGGAAGAACCTTTCAATTCGGACCTTGTCCAGTTCTGTGGAACGTTTGCATGACAGTGCCAGTGATGAATACGCCAATGCGCTGGCAACGATTGCAGCGTTTGATGTTAAATTGACGCCTGGTGGACCTCTTGTGGACGTCAAAGTTCCTGTAAGGGTGGGTTGGGAAGGATATATTCATCGCTTAAAAGATATTTGGCGAGTGGAACAGAGGATTCAAGATCAGAGGCGAAAATGTAAGGAAAGCCCTGTGACCCCCGGATCTCTAACGTGCAAGTTCGAGCTGGAACCGATGGAAGCAAACTTTAGCCGATGTGCCAGCCCTAGAGTGGTGAATCTGCTCGGTGCATTGATGGCGAGTAATCTTCGGTTCTCGCAATTTTCTCTCTAGGTGGGGATGGATTACGAGGTTGAAGACGACAAGCCAGTGGCGAAGAAGTTGTACGCCAACCTCATCACTCCAGTCTTCGGTAATGTCCGCCGACCTACGGGACAATCTACGACGACGATATGAATTCTGCCGACCAAGATATCGAACGGCTTCACCTCGGCGCTGTGCACCTCGATTGCCGAATGTGTACAAGTTCAAGGTTCGAGGCGTTTTGCTCGGCGATGGTCATGAATCAGACAACCAGCACGCTGTCGATTAAGCTCAAGCCAAGTTTGCATCGAGCGATCCGGTGAGACGCGGCGCTGGTGGAAGTGGATCGCCTACGCGTTCTTCTCGAATCGAGCGCGGGCGTGCTCCTCTTTGATGTCGCTGGCGTTTATGCGTACCGTAAGCATGAGTATCGAGGACATGGAGGCGTTTACTGCTGTCGTGAACTCAGACCACCCGGAGCCAGAGCCGTTCGATCGACCCTGTGGGCTCAACAAGGCACGAGATGCTGCAGTGAAGCGTGGATCTCCAATCCGGTGGAAGTTTAACAAGGAAGGTGAGCCACTTTTGGAATGGGGTCCGATCACATTTGAATCTGCCATCCCGTTCGTACGCACCTTTAGTGACGATGATTCGAGTACGTGGGTGGACGCGACCATTCCTGGACTTGGCCGATGCCACGTCCAACGTGACGATTTTGAGTTTCAAACTATTAGCGCTGACGGAACTGGGAATTTTGAAGGTGGAGTGACATCACTGCAGATAGGTTTTGTGAAATGGAGGTATCTGGGATGGTTTGTCCGTGTTTCTCGCTGCGGTAGGATCGCCGCTGACATTTTTGGGACTTGGCTACTACCACGAGGGAGACTTTCTTCAAAACTGCCCCAGCGTCCAAGAGCTGACGTTCTCTCTGCGACGGATTCGCATTCTTCATATCTAACCTTAGGGAATACGACGGCGATGTGGACCAGTTCGACTACGATTAGCCCTATTGGGAAGACCTTACAGAAGCTCTAGCAGAAATCGGCGGATCTTTTGCGAGTTTTTTTTTTCCGTTTGCGTGTCAAGGTGGGCTCTATGGAATGAAAGAGACGAAAACGGTGTAAAAGTCTACGACCCGTGCATCGAAACGTTTATTGAGGCACTTGAGCAAATGCTGGGAGCAAACCAGCGCCTCGAGTATCGTGATGTGCACCTGCCGCCTCCGTACCACGAGTACACCGACAAACTTCGAGAACACCACCTCGAGGCAATTAAGTATCCACTCCAGGCGCCTTGGCGCGAGTGCAAGCTGTCGTTTCTCAGCGCAATCTCACCGCGAAAAGCGCCGCTAGCTACAGGTGGGGCAGACTATGACAACAACGCGCAGGATGGACTTGACCAGTTTATTTCGTCTAAGATTCTCGAGTTTGCCGCACCTACCACCCTTCGCCAGGTTTGCATTTGAAAAACCCCTGAAGGCGAACGCCGAGATTGTCGCCAAGATGAGATCATCTAGCTGCTATACAATCCCATCGCCGTAATTTTGCCATGAACGCTTTCGCTGCTCCAACCATTATTAACAAACTCCTAGCTACGAGTATCTATACTAGCAAAGCAACAATGAATCATACAACACACCAAACGTGTTATTTGTTCAGTGCGCACTGATACAGCGAGCATGACCACAGTGATAACACCTGGCCGCTTTCCATGCTATCGATTCCATAGCGCGCGGCTGCCTGTCCACCACGTACTGCCAATACTTGCCTCCATCCACTCACGTGCCGAGAATCGTCTGGGCTAATACTCTCGTTGGCCACTTAGGACGATACTAGAGGAACTCCAGCAGATTAAGCCGAGTCAACTGGGGTCGCCACGTGCAGGTGAGCCAAACCTGCTGCTGGTGCTCACCCGATCCGGTCCCGACTGCCTTTTACACATCTGCTGCAGCTTCCGCTATGGTCGGGACCCAGCCAGATGGCGTCGCTGCCAGAGACTTTCGCCGATCGCCGACCCACGGAATCCCGTGTCGACGAAAGCGTCAACGATCGGCGCGGTGCCGCCAGTCAAAAGCCACGCCACCTGGCCACGCAGAACTGGGATCCGATACGACGTGATCGGGTGGCATGCCAGTCGCGCGTGGCGTCATGACTCTAGGGGAACCAGCAGCAGCCTGTTGGCAACGGCAGCCAGTCCAGCCAAGTGCCCTCGACCGACTGAGCGAGCGGACAAGCTCGAAGTTATCTTCATCATCTCTCACTTGTCAATTGGCCTCGGTCTCCATACCCGCCTCCACTGCAACAACAACCAACACATCCACTTCGCACCAGCCATGAAGGTGTTCACGTTCCTCGCTTCCGTTGCTGCCATCCTCGCTCTCAGCTCGACGACCGACGCCCAGCGACTTCTGCGCTCGGAGGCGTCGACGCACACGGACTCCACCGTCACCACGGACTTCACGACGCTCGGCTCCGGCGGCTCCAGCTTCACGCCCGGCAACGTCGCGGCCGGAAGCAGCTTCGGCGCTCTGGACAAGGACGGCTCCACGGGAGGCCACCGACCGACCGGATCCATGCACGGCGGCGCCGGTCGCGGCGGCTTCGGCTCGGGCCACGGCCACGGCATGCACAACGTCGGATCGGGCGACGGCTTCGCCCACGGCAGCGGCTCGTTCGGCGGTCGCGGCGGATTCGGCGGCCACGGAGGTCACGGCATGGGCGGCGGCTCCTTCTCGGGCGCCAACTTCCCCGGTTCGTTCGGTGGCCACGGAGGCTTTGGAGGCTCCGGTGTCGGAGGTGGCCACGTCGGTGGCTCTTTCGGCGGCGGCAATGGCCCCTCCATCGGGTCGGGCGAGGCCCCGACGGGAGGTTCGCAAGCTCCTGCTACCAACTCGGTGGCTGCGTCCGGTTCGGCGTGATCTTGAGATCTCGCATGGTCGAGTAACCAAGTTTTGGATGTGATAGAAGCGAGTTTGTTCGAAGAAGTGGCGTTCCAGGCTCGAGTTGAAGAGCTTATCGAAGACTACATACCTGCGTTTTGCAGTCGATATGGTTAGATCACGGATTGAGTTGAGTGTCTGCACTAGAAATGCAAGAAAATATACCATAGTTGTTCCTTCGGCTTAACTTTGACAGAGAAGATATGTATGTAAACTTCGTACCAGATCAGTACAACACACTACTAATTGTACTACATTATTAGTAATGGTAATTTTACAAATTCCAAGTACAGCCGTTAGTAGTAACATAAAGTTAGTAGAAAAAATCACAATATTAGTACTAAAAAACTACTAAATATCCTACTAAATAACAGGTTGAAGTTCAAGGTCAATCAATATCTTCAAAGGACGCGCGCAATGGGCGGCAAACGGGTGGTTGCCGACCTGCTCTGTCGTATTCCCCCGCTTTTACGTTTCCTCCTTGAAAATCGCAACCAGGTCCGATGAGGTGCTCCAAGGCCGATTGCTGTTTGCCTGATATGACGGAAACGGTGCTGTGTTGCATCTGCAGTCATTCTGTTCATCATATTTGCAGCAATAAGCTCTGGGGTGAGGCTGAGCTTTTCAAACGTTACGGCTAGTACAGCAAGGGTCCATGGTTTGCTAGCATCTAAAGCGGCCACTTCTATGCGTAGAGTTTGCAGTCCAGTGTGCGTCCTAACCTTCACGAATATAGATCAACCGGACGGTGAGCCTCCCCAGGAAGCAGTCAAGGGATATCTGTGTCGAGTCAGGCTACGGAGGCGGATGAAGCTTCTCTCGCGGAATCTGACAGCCGTACGCAAACGACAGTGAGTCGTAAATCTGGTGTTGGGATTCCGGCTGATATTGGCCATTGCAAACCCTCCCGAGCTCGGGACGCCCGTTGCTCCTCAACAGCTTTTCATGAGTCTTTTCGACAGGTTCGTTTGTATTGATCCCTCTCCGCACAAGCACGGGCGATGAGCGAGCCCAGCGCCAGCTAATTCTTCATCGCAACGACGTAGAGATTGAGCGGATGAGGAAATTCGAGCGGAATCTGTGGTAAGGGCTTTTAGTAGTTTGATTTTTACTATTAGAAACTATATTTTTTTAATATTACAGTTCCCACGCACCCTATCAGTAATATTATTATGGTTAGTCAAATCAAAATCATCTCCCGAGTTATTAATATTATTATAGGGGTGAAATCGATATTACTACCAATCCCTGCTTAGTACTCTTCATCGAAGTATAGAGTGCTGCCAGAACATCGGGTACAAATTTTTAACCGCGCTCGTGCAATTTCGTTTTGTTTTTATCCAGCCATGCGAACCTGAAAGTATAATCGGTGCCTGAAGAGAGCCGGGGTTAAAAAACATATAATTATTTAAGTATCCACTTGCTCATCGCGCAGAAAAAAATACGAATTGCACGCACCTACATGTTCGAGAGACGTCTGTAGCACGTACATAACCCACAACGTGAGCGTCGACTGCACTATTGCGTATGCGTTCCGCAGGACGAAATGTAGTTGCACCCACGGTTCAAGCTGGAAACGGCGCGAAAGTTGCGATATCAGCAATATCAATGATAGGAGCTGTAGTATTCCGTAGATCATAACACTTTGGATGGTAGTGGCAAGCTCAGTCTCGGATAAATCGCGCACATTCGAAAAGTACGCTCGATTCGGCAAATGATAGATCGCGGCTAAATAAATTGCTTAGAACACAAAAACAGAAATGTTAGCAGGTTTTTTTTTTATCAACAAACCCGCAATACAGGCGTACCGTATAACACGGGCACCATAACTTCAATATATTCGACGATCAGTAAACTCTCGACGCGGCGCAATACACGGCAGGTCTCGAGCACAAAACGTTGTCGTTCGTCAACCGACAGCGCTTTCAGTATGGTTGAAGCATGGAGTTTATTTTCCAGGAAGTGCCCTCGTGACTGGGACCACGAAACTGCAGATTTCGGCCGCTCAACAGCGCTGTTGGTTGACACTTTTTTCTTCAGTCGTGGAGGTGGTGCTGCCACAGGTGGCACAGTTTCCAGAACAATATTCTTAAAGGTCCTCCTACCCGAGACGGGCTTGCGATAGCCCCAACTCTCCACCGACGATAACAGCGATAGAGGTACGATTGTTGCCGAAAACCTTTTAATCTTCAGTGGCTCCATAACATCAGTTGTAAACGCTGAACAACTTTCATCTGAAAGAATCAACAGCGCAACTTCTATCATTGTCGCTCGTGTAAATTCAGGCCCCACCTTGATGTTCATCTCATCTACTCGGATGAAGCGGTTTTGTAGTCCATACAGCGCGGCGGTGCAGCTTAAAAAATCGACAATCATCAGCACGACGGTGACCATTGTTGATATCGTGTTGCGCATGCAGCTCGCCGTGAAAAGGCCGTTGAAAATTTCCACGTTGAACGCGATATATACTGGCTGGGTGTCTGGGAGGTGATAAGTGACTTGATAGAGTAGAAGCTTTTCAAGAATCTTGATCATGGGGAGAACTAGTACTGTGAGAAGAACTTGGACAAAAGGATACTTCTTCGCCATCAGAAATCCGTAATAAAACAGCGGATACACTATGGACAGACTCGATCCCGCGTATATCATCACCGTGAACCTCTTGAGCTTCAAGCGCACCAACAAATTTGAGCGGCAAGCAGGTCCGATGTAGATCCACAGCGCTACAACGATGAAAATAAACCAGGGTGTGGCGAGCAAAATGGTTGAAAATGGCACAGGGAAGCCCAGAGTCGACGCTATTCCGAAGTGAACTGCTGTGTGCGCTGCCGAAATTGCAGCTGAAATGGGTACGAGCAGTCTAAACCGCTGCGGGAGTTCCGGATTGCAGTACAGCACCAGCATGAAAAATGCGTACGTATAGCAGCCTTGAACCAGCCAGACCCGAATCCAGAAAGCACCGTTCGCTTTTGGCCCGGCCAGCGGGGAGGCCAGCGGCAGCGCTTCGGAGAGCAGAACCAAGAGAAGACATGGAAGCGGTGTCAGTAATGTCACGGCTGCTGTCCGAAGCCAAGAAGACCGACAAGTTGTTTTGTCCCAGAGGATGAAAGCGTGCAGCCGCTGCAGCCGCTCTGCTGAGAAAGCGCCTTTGTGGCTGATGTGCACTGCGTCCCAAGCGTGGCCGATGGCGAGAAGAGGTGATTTTCGCATTTTTACTGAGAGGGGACCTATCTACCCTGGCGTCCAAGCAAGGCAAAACTGCAAATAGTATTCGTCTTCAGCACGATCCAACTGATCTAACTCTCGTTTATTGTTGCTGCTGAGTATTTATGGCCGCCATCTTCTGTTGTTGTTGTCTATTTCTGCTGTGGCTCTGGTCATGCGAAGCCACTAGGGGTAGCCAGAGTTGCAGACAGATGCAGAAACAAAAAAATGAGTGACTCTGCTCACTGCTTGATCCACGCGTGTCTGCGTTGCAGAAGCCCAAGGGGTAGCCCCGACCGCCCCCATGAGCGTCTGAAATGGAGATCACACAAAACACGGCAGCATCTCCCCAATTCAAGCGTGAACTTAGCGTGAAACCACGAGCTTCCAGCAGCCAATGAGGCGCGAACATGAACTTCATCGTTATGGCTTTATGGGAGTGGGGATGGAAGAGAGGGAGGGCTCTCTCGAGGTGCTGGTGGACTGGATGACGGTGTAGACCAACTACAACCGATGGCGCGGGACTGACAGGAACGCGGCAATGCGAGAGCTTCTCACAGAAAGGGTTTGGTGAGATCATTGCTCCAGTGACTGGGAGTAGGCTCACGGCAAGGCCAGCAAGTTGAGGAGAAGCATCGTGCAGCGGAGGACTCTTTGGCCCAAATAAGGGGTTGGTATCACGGGCGAGGCCACTTTTCGTTGAGAAGTTCTCAAGTGATGACCCTATTTATTATCGCTCACAGGATAAGATAACTGCTACGTCTAATAGTTTTGACGTTGCAGCTGCTGACGGTGCTGCCAAGACTCCGGGCATCACCTTGTCATCACTGCTGGAGTTGCTATCGTCTTCGTGCCTGCATGGCGGTCTACCACCCTATTGTTTTTTTTTTTTTCTTTTTCCCAGCAACTTTCCGACCCAAGGCAGCAAGATCCATGGCGACTCTTGAGGAGCATCCGGATCTTCGGACGACTCTCCGCCGCACGTTTGGCATCGGATCCTTTGGTTGATGCGTGTCATTTAGCGATCTTTCTTGCTTGTCAACCAGTGCCTTTCGCATCGAGGCGAGGCAAAAATGGCGTGTGGGAAGCTCAAGGCGTTGGGGTCGTTGTGGCTGGTCATTTTGCTACTTGGAGTCGTGGTTTCCACCACCGACGGGCAACAAGTGGGCACCAACTGCTCGAACGCTCGCATTCGGCGCTCCTGGGACACCTACAACGCGACCGAGAAGGCCTTGTACCTGGAAGCGGTGGGGGTGGCCATGGACAAGGGATTCCACGCCAAGTTCATCGAAATCCACACCGAGATGATGTCGGAGAGGGAGGCCCACGGAAACTGCATGTTCATCTACTGGCACCGGATGATGCTGCTCGGCTACGAGAACATGCTGCGCAGCCTGGACCCCAAGTACAGCTGTGTGACGCTGCCGTACTGGGACCACCTCTCCAACTCGGCGCGTCAGACGGTCAAGAGCTGCAGTAGTCTGCGGACGTGCGCCCCCGTCATCACCGAGACTGGCGGCACGCTGGGCGTGACTAAAACGCTGACGATCTACAACTCCACCATTTCAACCTCGTCCACCACGACGTGTTACACCCAAGCCCCGCTCTCGCACTTCTGCGGCACGAATACGCGGACATGCGCCCAGTGCATCATTCGCAAGACGCAGAGCGCTCTGAGCAGCACCCCCTACCCGTCAGCGGCCATGTTCGCCACGGTGTCCTCCGACGTCATGTCTTCCAACTCGTACGCCACTTTTACCAACAAGATCGAGCAGGATATCCACAGTACGCTATCTCCATGTCATGTACCTTGCGGACAGTGCTTCTCACCAAACGGTTTTGCTTGTTCTTGGCACTGCTAGACATGATTCACAGCGTTCTGGGCGGGGTCATGGCCTACTTGGTGTCCCCAGCAGACCCGATCTTCTACCTTCACCACGCGCTCGTCGACCTGCTGCAGGTCATCTACCTCAAGTGCCAGCTCGGGAGCGACAGCGTGCTCCTCTCCGCCACCGCGAAGGGCAGCGACCCGCGCTGGTTCGCCACATGCTTGCGACGGAGCTCCTCGGTGAGTTACACCACGGCAGACAACGTTACGCTGCACGGGGCTGATGGCAAACCTGTGCAAGACCCCAGTCACCCGTTGTACCCGTTTTTCAAGGACCTGCCGTACCGATTCGTGGACTACGTGGACGCCAAGGACCTCGGGAACTACAGCTACACGTACACAATGAGCGGTGGGCTGGGAACCATGTACCAGAACTGCGGTTCGTCAACCACGCTGAGTGCTGCTACTTCTCTACTGGCGGACGAGAGCGAGAACGAAGCACGCGGCGGCGGCCCGGATTCCCTGCGCCCGATCATCGAGCCTGGGACTGCTGACGATGACACCGTGAGACGCTGGACCATTGCACTGTACGAGGCCGCCCGAATCGTGGGCTACAGCGAGGCAGCGGCGACCGAGCAGATGGAGATGGTCGCGTGCCGATACCAAGACGACTGCCTCGGCGGTGTTCAAGACTACACCGACCTCTTCCGAACCAACTTCGGTGTGGACGGCCACCCGCGCTGCTACACGGTGATGCAGTACCTGAACTCAGGAGACCGGGTCATCGGCATTCCGAAGTGGAAGGAGATCACCGCCCGCTTCCTGCCCTGTGCCGCGTACAAGACGAGGGCCAAGACTGCGTTTGAGAAGGCGGTGGAGAAGTACGCGGACGCGACGTCGTCGTAACAGAAGACTTGAGTGATGATGAGCGGTATGTGCAGTTTTTCGCGCCCAGTTCAACCAGAGATTCACAATGTAGTAGTACTTCCTCGTGATGCTACTGCGAAGTCGAAACGAGAAGATGAAGCCCCTCTTACCTCGCTTTAGCTAAGGACGACGAACCTAAAATTTCAGTGTCCATCGTGACACTTCGAGGTTGTCATTCTGCGATCTTCTTGCTCTCCATCGCGACGCTTGGAGGTTGTCACTCGGCGATCCTCTTGCTTGTCAACGAGTCGTTGGCAACGAGTGCCCCACGTTGATCTCAATTCTTGGTTTACGCGGCGAAAATGGCGCATTGGAAGCTCAAGTCGGTGGTGGAATGGCTGGTCATTGCGGTTCTGTGGGCCGCAATTTGGACTTGCGATGCACAACAAGTGGGCACCAACTGCTCGGACGCTCGCATCCGTCGATCCTGGGATACTTACAACGCAAAGTAGAAGGCCTTGTACCTGGAAGCGGTGGGGGTGGCCGGTACCACATGAAGTTCACCCAGGTCCACACCGAGTACATGTCAGAGATGGAGGCCCACGGAAACTGCATGTTCATCTACTGGCACCGGATGATGCTGCTCGGCTACGAGAACATGCTGCGCAGCCTGGACCCCAAGTACCGCTGTGTGACGCTGCCGTACTGGGACCACCTCTCCAACTCGGCTCAGTCAATTACTGGTAGCTGCAAGAATTTCGCGGACTGCGCCCCTGTCATCGGCGAGACTGGCGGCAATGCGGGTGTGAGCAAAAGCTTGGTCGTCTACAACGTCACTATCACCTTGGTCAACAACACGTGTGTGAATCGAGAGCCGCTGTCGCATTTCTGCGGGAACAACACGCAGTGTGCTGGTTGTGTCACTCGCAGGACAGCGACGCGTTTGGCCGCATACCAGTATCCACCATCGGCCACGTTCGGCAGTGTGGCGAACCAGTTCGCAACCAGCAACTTCACCAATTTCTTCACGAACATCGAGCGAGGCGTGCACAGTAAGTCCTGAGCAAGCTGTTCTATTTACTAGAGTGAAAATTGTCGATGTTGTCTAACTACATTTATGTGTACGTGCCGCTGTTGCTAGACATCATCCACAGCACACTTGGCGGCACCATGGCCTATTTGGTAGCTCCAGTGGACCCAATTTTTTACCTCCACCACGGCTTGATCGACCTACTGCAAGTCATCTACCTCAAATGTCAGACTGGGAGTGATAGCGTGTACCTCTCCGCCACAGCAAAAGGGAGCGACCCACGCTGGTACAGCACATGTGCTAGGCGATTCAATAGTACCAAGAATTACACGGTTGCAGACAGCATCACGATGCGTGGATACGACGTGAAGCCTGTACAAGACCCCGGCCACATGCTGTATCCGTTTTTCAAGGACCTGCCGTCTCGGTTTGTAGACCGTGGACGCCAAGGACCTCGGGAACTACAGCTACACGTACACCATTAGCGGCGGGATGGACACCTGCTACAAGTACTGCGGCTCCTCCACATCTCTGACTGCTGCGAACACAAGCACGAGTTTACTGGCAGACCAGAACGAGACACGAGCGCGTGGGGAGCGTCTTCGCCCGATCACTAAGCCAGGGACGGCTGGGGACGACACCGTCAAGCGTTGGTCCATTGCCCTCTTCGAGTCCGCCCGAATCGTGGGCTACAGCGAGTCAGCAGCACGAGAGCAGATGGAGATGGCCCTGTGCCAGTACCAACAAGACTGTCTCGGAGGCGTTCCGGACTACACAGCTTTGTTCCGAGCCAACTTCGGCTTCGAAGGGCACCCGCGCTGCTTCACTCTGATGCAGTACTTGAAGTCCGGGGATCGAGTTATCGGCATTCCACATTGGAAGGAGATCACGTCCCGCTTCCTGCCTTGCGCCGCGTACAAGACGAGGGCCAAGACTGCACTTGAGAAGGCGGTGGGCAAGTACTCGAGCACCAGGTCCTAAGTTTTACGGTTGTAGGGGTACCAGTGGCTTCCCACCACTTGCAACTTCGGTGTCCGCTCGCAATGCCGTACGATGATACCGCCTGCGATCTTGAGCGGTTGCAGAGATCTTCAACGTGACCGCTCGCCGAGATCTTGTAACGTGCGGTCAGCGTTCGCCTTTCACAAGGATCGCCATGCCTTTCAAAATGCCCTTGTGCGTGTTCATTCTCGGATCATCTCGAAAGCGAGATGGCGGTGCTCAGAGCTCTTGTCTTGGCGCTGGTGACTGCGCTGCTGCTTGTTTCCCGCTCTCCAATCGATGGCCAACAAGTCGGGACGTCGTGCACGCAGCCTCGAGTGCGCAAGTCCTGGGACGCGCTCGAAGCCGCGGAGAAGACACTGTACCTGGACGCCGTGGGCGCCGCCATCAAGGCCGGCTTCCACCAGAAGTTCGTGCAGCTCCACACGACCTACTTCAGCGGCCTCGAGGCGCACAAGACGTCGGTGTTCGTCTACTGGCACCGGATGCTGCTGCTGGGCTACGAGAACATGTTGCGCAGCCTCGACTCGTCGTACGCGTGCGTCACGGTGCCGTACTGGGACCACCTCTCAGGCTCCGCCCAGCAGGGCAGCGGCACCTGCTCCACCATCGAAAATTGCTCGCCGATCATCGCAGACACCGGCGCCACCACGGGCGTGAGCAAGAGCATCAAGATCTACAACGTGTCCTACTCGTACA
This sequence comes from Phytophthora cinnamomi, assembly GCF_018691715.1. NCBI lineage: Eukaryota > Oomycota > Peronosporomycetes > Peronosporales > Peronosporaceae > Phytophthora > Phytophthora cinnamomi. The sequence continues at coordinate 1,326,295 of NW_027150933.1, forward strand.
CGACCAAGCTCACGTGCGTGAACCAGGGCGTGGTGAGCCTCTTCTGCGGCAACACCTCGACGTGCGCCAACTGCATCCTGCGCCAGCGCAGCAAGTACATGCCGGCGTACCCGGACGAGGCGGCCTTCAGCTCCGTCGCCCAGCAGCTCTTCACGTACAGCGACTGGGTCAACGTCAGCGCGGCCATTGAGAACGGAGTGCACAGTGCGTTGCAACAGCTTTCTAGCTGCTTTCGGGGCGTATGATACTTACTGACTGCTCTGTGTCTGTCGATGGACATTTCACAGACACGGTGCACAATGCGTTGAGCGGGATGATGGCGTTCATGCAAGCCCCGCTGGATCCGGTGTTTTACTCGCACCATGGCCTCATCGACCTGCTGCAGACCATTTACCTCAAGTGCAAGCTCGGAGACGATCAGAGCTATCTCTCGGCAGACAGCAAAGGCAGCGACCCTCGCTTCTGGACGTCGAGTGCCCGGAGTGACGGCGGCGTCTTCAGCGGTTCGGACAACATCACCATGCAGGTGTCTGCCTTCGACGGCCAGACGTATGTGAACGCGTGGCAGAACCCGAGCAACATCCTGTACCCGTTCTTCAAAGACCTGCCGTACACTTACGCAGCCTACGTGGATGCCAAGGATATCGGGAACTACAGCTACACGTACAACATCAGCGGCGGGCTGGCCAACTTGTACCAGAACTGCTCGGGCGCCAACACGCTGAGCGCCGTCTCGTCGTCGCTACTTGCGGACGACCCGCAAGCGACAGTGACTAGCAATCCTCCTCCACCGACACCGAAAAAGTCGCTTTGCCACACCGTTGTCAATGGCACCGACGAAGACGACGCCATCAAGCGCGTGAACATCGCGCTCTTCGAGGCTGCGAAGCTCTTCGGTTTCGAGCCCTGGGCCGCCCGCGCGCAGGTGGAGATGGTCATGTGCCAGCGCTACGTCGAGTGTATCGGGCCTGCCAACGATTACTCCGACATCTATCGCAAGAGCTTCCAGATCGAGGGCCACCCGCGCTGCTACTTGATCGCTAAGGACATCGCAGCAGGGAACCGCGTGATTGGCATCCCCAAGTGGAGGAACATCACCAGCCGATTCCTGCCCTGCCCGCTGAAAGATGGAGATGGAGCGAACGCAACAGCGAAGGCTTAGGCTTAGTGATGTGCTCGAACAACTATGGTATATTTTCTTGCCTCTCACATAACTCAATCTCTTCTCTAACTAAACATCTCACGCATCCACACGATCAGCTCTTCTTCTCGAGCTTGGAACACCAATTCGTCTGTCACATCCAAAACTTGGTTACTCGACCATGCGAGACCTCAAGATCACGCCGAACCGGACGCAGCCACCGAGTTGGTAGCAGGAGCTTGTGAACCTTCCGTCGGGGCCTCGCCCGACCCGATGGAGGGGCCATTGCCGCCGCCGAAAGAGCCACCGACGTGGCCACCTCCGACACCGGAGCCTCCAAAGCCTCCGTGGCCACCGAACGAACCGGGGAAGTTGGCGCCCGAGAAGGAGCCGCCGCCCATGCCGTGACCTCCGTGGCCGCCGAATCCGCCGCGACCGCCGAACGAGCCGCTGCCGTGGGCGAAGCCGTCGCCCGATCCGACGTTGTGCATGCCGTGGCCGTGGCCCGAGCCGAAGCCGCCGCGACCGGCGCCGCCGTGCATGGATCCGGCCGGTCGGTGGCTGCCCGTGGAGCCGTCCTTGTCCAGAGCGCCGAAGCTGCTTCCGGCCGCGACGTTGCCGGGCGTGAAGCTGGAGCCGCCGGAGCCGAGCGTCGTGAAGTCCGTGGTGACGGTGGAGTCCGTGTGCGTCGACGCCTCCGAGCGCAGAAGTCGCTGGGCGTCGGTCATCGAGCTGAGAGCGACAAGAGCAGCAACGGAAGCGAGGAACGTGAACACCTTCATGGCTGGTGCGGAGTGGATGTGTTGGTTGTTGTTGCAGTGGAGGCGGGTGTGGAGACCGAGGCCAATTGACAAGTGAGAGATGATGAAGATAACTTCGAGCTTGTCCGCTCGCTCAGCAGGTCGAGGGCACTTGGCTGGACTGGCTGCTGTTGCCAACAGGCTGCTGCTGGTTCCCCTAGAGTCATGACGCCACGCGCGACTGGCATGCCACCCGATCACGTCGTATCGGATCCCAGTTCTGCGTGGCCAGGTGGCGTGGCTCTTGACTGGTGGCACCGCGCCGATCGTTGACGCTTTCGTCGACACGGGATTCCGTGAGTCGGCGATCGGCGAAAGTCTCCGGCGGCGACGCCATCTGGCTGAGCTCCGACCATAGCGAAAGCTGCAGCAGATGTGTAAAAGGCAGTCTGGACCGGATCGGGTGAGCACCAGCAGCAGGTTTGGCTCACCTGCACGTGGGGACCCCAGTTGACTCGGCTTAATCTGCTGGAGTGCCGCTAGTATCGCTCTGGGTGGCCAACGAGAGTATTAGCCCAGACGATTCTCGGCGCGTGAGTGGATGGAGGCAAGTATTGGCAGTACGTGGTGGACAGGCAGCCGTGCGACTGGGTCAGACACGGTGAAAGGCCATGGACTCAATAGCCATAGTGTGGGTAGTGGCCAGGTGCTATATGAAAGTCCAACCGAGCAAAAGTGTATTGATACCGCTCAATACAGCTTGGCATCAGACTAAATGCCACGGATATCCAGTACTGGCTCAAACGGCTACAACACGAATATTGGAGTACCATTTCGGAGTGTAAGATACTACTGACCTTAATTGGGAGCTTCGAGTGAAAAACATTGAAAAACGACTGCAAGTGTAACCAACTCTGTTAAACAACGAGTGGTTTTATTTAAAACGATAGAACTGCCAGCGATCCAATTTACAGGGCAGCACATTTTGATCACTTCAGAAATGCTTCGCCAACTAGAACAGCTCCAGAAACGATTCATTTGGAAAGGAACAATAGGAGAGGAACAAGCTCGACATAAGTTATCCCCCAGATGGGTATTTGCTCCTGAAGAATAAGGCGGATTGGGTCTACAAAACATCGAATTGGCGCTCCAAATCACACGTATGAATCAGGCAGAATATTGGATGCAATCTATACCAGATAGCTACACAGCGGCGTGGCACTCCCTTGCTCATCCCGACCAAATCAACTCGCCCGACTGCTGTGTATTTACACCTACGTTGAGGAATCGGATACGTTCTTGTCAAAGAAAGAGGAATAAAGGAACTAGAACAAATGTCCAAGAACTGGGACGATATGGAGTTTGGGCAGATCAAACAGAACGGCTGCAACATCATCCACCTTCAGGAACTGCTGATAGAGCCGCAAGCAACAAAGATACTATGATCAGCTATTGGCATCACAGTGGAGTTCTCCAATGTGCGCTACAGGCACCTACTCCGGGGGAACCGGAAGGCGGGACTGTCGGGTTTCTACGAGCAGAAAGCTGGTGCGACAATGCGTGTGTTGTTGATCACAAAGGAAAACCACTGCAAGCAAGAGATTTTCCGCTGATATACCCATGCTCCTTATTACATCTCCAAATATCAAACTTAGGACCTGGCGAATATTCTGATTCCACCTAATCGCTTCCGCCCATTCAAGATACACCACCATCGTCAAATTCGTAAGTGGTGTGCAGCATATTTTCGAGTATTCCCGATAAGGTTTGGTCCCAACTACCAAATCCAGTAACCCCATGGCATCTCCCCACTTGACAAAAGAGTATCAATGGGTGTCAACGTGGTATCACAAGGTGATGGCATTTTCTCTCACAGTACCAGGAGAAGAAACTTTACAACTTTGTCAATACAACGATGGATGGACATGGAAAATTACAGAGCGAAACCATGACACTCGATTTGATGAAGATTTCGCAACGCTGCGGTATGTCGAGAGAACTGGCGGGATTGCCTTCCAAGACAACCCAAGTCTCTATTCAACACCATGGGCAGCCCCGCCACAAACCTTGGCTCGAAATCTACGTCAAACTACCCGAAAAATCCGAGCTAAACGCCTTCGGCGAAAACCCAAATTCTCTGTACAACATATCCTCAATCGAATGAGCGATGCCGCGGGAAAACACCCATGGATAGAAGCTACACAGCGGCAAAGCCCAGCCGCAATTTGGAAACATGATGGTATTTTGACAGACTACCAGCGATGGACGATCTACAGAATTTGCACTATAACTTTGGACGTCCTTCATGCCGGATGGCCCAGTAATCGACGTTGTTCGTATGAACACTGCACAATATCACCGGAGACTATCGAACACATCCTCTGGGATTGTGCAAGAGCGCAAGGGGTTTGGCTAGCCTGGAGTCCATCATGGCTAGGCCACCATCCAACGCATCAGTAGATGACCGAGTTGCGAACCTTTACGGCTGATAGATCGACTCCAGCAATCACTCCAGACTGTTTGGCAGCTGCAAGAAGCTCAATCTCTGAATGGTCGCACGAGCTTACCGAGGCGATGCAAACACTGTGGCGTATTTGGACGACAAGCACACAATGCATGTTATGGAGAATACGTAACAAGGAAATCTTTGAAAAAGCCCAGATACATCAGAAAGAAGCCGGTTAGATAGTATAGAAGGCAGCAGACTTTCAGACAACAGCCGTAATTCTGGCGTGGACATCCAGTACGGCAACCTATAATCAAGGATTTAGACTTGCCCAACGCTACAGTGTATTCAAGGGAGTATCACCTTTGCAGCAAGCGACATTTCTACAAACACGGATCATTCAGTATCACATAGTAAAACAGCCGAATGCATATCGCGGGGCCTGGATACTCATAGGACCCAGCCAAGTGAACAGGATCACAATCAATGTCATTGGAATACAAGAACGACGTGTTTACTGTTCGACGCAGGAGAGGATAGGTGAAATCCTTAAAGTAGCCCTGCAGCAGCTCCGTCAAATCACACTCTCCAGCACAGTACATGTCATGATTCAAGGTGCTGCGCCGGCGACCCAACGCCCAGATGATCCAAGCATCTTCAACAAGTTCAATTCATATATGTGGGAGACAACCAGAATTCAAGAGGTTTCAGGCCCAGCGAACATAATCAAACTGTCGCGACGAGGTACAGTTACCCCGGGGATATATGGGTCCAACAGCTTACCTCCAAGGCTTACTGAAAAATTAAGTCGGCGTTGTATTCGAGAATTTAGCCCAAGATGGCCACCAGACAACGCATCAATTGGGCAAAGCCTACAGAAATTCCAGGACTCTATAGTTAATTCTTCACAAAATAGAGGTTCTCTGATCCCCACCCCCCAAGTGGCCAGGTGCTATCAATGTGGACATGCTCGCTGTATCAGTGCGCACTAAACAAATAACACGTTTGGTGTGTTGTATGATTCATTGTTGCTTTGTTAGTATAGATACTCGTACCTAGGATCTCGTTAATAATGGTTGGAGCAGCGAAAGCGTTCATGGCAAAATTACGGCGATGGGATTGTATAGCAGCTAGATGATCTCATCTTGGCGACAATCTCGGCGTTCGCCTTCAGGGTTTTTTCAAATGCAAACCTGGCGAAGGGTGGTAGGTGCGGCAAACTCGAGAATCTTAGACGAAATAAACTGGTCAAGTCCATCCCGCGCGTTGTTGTCACAGTCTGCCCCACCTGTAGCTAGCGGCGCTTTTCGCGGTGAGATTGCGCTGAGAAACGACAGCTTGCACTCGCGCCAAGGCGCCTGGCGTGGATACTTAATTGCCTCGAGGTGGTGTTCTCGAAGTTTGTCGGTGTGCTCGTGGTACGGAGGCGGCAGGTGCACATCACGATACTCGAGGCGCTGGTTTGCTCCCAGCATTTGCTCAAGTGCCTCAATAAACGTTTCGATGCACGGGTCGCAGACTGTTTTCGCCTCTTTCGTTCCATAGAGCCCACCTTGACACGCAAACGGAAAAACAAAAAACTCGCAAAAGATCCGCCGATTTCTGCTAGAGCTTCTGTAAGGTCTTCCCAATAGGGCTAATCGTAGTCGAACTGGTCCACATCGCCGTCGTATTCCCTAAGGTTAGATATGAAGAATGCGAATCCGTCGCAGAGAGAACGTCAGCTCTTGGACGCTGGGGCAGTTTTGAAGAAAGTCTCCCTCGTGGTAGTAGCCAAGTCCCAAAAATGTCAGCGGCGATCCTATCCGCAGCGAGAAACATGGACAAACCATCCCAGATACCTCCATTTCACAAAACCTATCTGCAGTGATGTCACTCCACCTTCAAAATCTCCAGTTCCGTCAGCGCTAATAGTTTGAAACTCCAAATCGTCACGTTGGACGTGGCATCGGCCTAGTCCAGGAATGGTCGCGTCCACCCACGTACTCGAATCATCGTCACTAAAGGTGCGTACGAACGGGATGGCAGATTCAAATGTGATCGGACCCCATTCCAAAAGTGGCTCACCTTCCTTGTTAAACTTCCACCGGATTGGAGATCCACGCTTCACTGCAGCATCTCGTGCCTTGTTGAGCCCACAGGGTCGATCGAACAGCTCTGGCTCCGGGTGGTCTGAGTTCACGACGGCAGTAAACGCCTCAATGTCCTCGATACTCATGTTTCCGGTACGCATAAACGCCAGCGACATCAAAGAGGAGCACGCCCGCGCTCGATTCGAGAAGAACGCGTAGGCGATCCACTTCCACCAGCGCCGCGTTCTCATCGGGCCGCTCGGCGCAAGCTTAGGCTTGAGCTTGAGCTTGATCGACAGCGTGCTGGTTGTCTGGTTCATGACCATCGCCGAGCAAAACGCCTCGAACCTTGAATTTGTACACATTCGGCAATCGAGATACACAGCGCCGAGCTGAAGTCGCTGGATATCTTGGTCGGCAGAATTCATATTGTCGTAGTAGACCGTCCCGTCGGTCGGGCGACGGACATTAATGAAGACTATCAGTGATGAGGTTGGCGTACAGCTTTTCGCCGCTGGCTTGTTGTCTTCTGGTTCGTAATTCATCCTATCCACCTTTGCAGAGCTATCAATATAGCTGAAGTTTGCTTCCATCGGCTTAGAGATCCGGGCTTTCCCTGCGTTTTCGTCTCTGATCTTGAATCCTCGCGGCAGGATAACTTGGGTTAGTTGATGGTCTTCCTCGTCAAGACGCCCGCGCGCTGGAAGACAAACATAAAGATGGTGACGCTGGGCATCCCAAAGTACCCCTTCATTGTTTGGTAACTAGTACCTAATCCTTCCATTAAGCACCTGACACCACGGCAACAAGAATCCCCAGCATCCCCAGCGTCTATCCGTTGTAAAATCGATCGTGTGAAGGGTTCCGAGCTGGAGCTACAGCTTAGAAGTTCGTGAAGCTCATGTTTAACTCACGGGATACTGGATATTATGGTAGCCCCGTATATATTGTGTTACGTCCATTTACACCGACCTAGACTCCACGCAATCCCTTAAAGTGTGTCGAATTTCAATCCCATAGTCAAGTGGTGTTCATGGGTCTACATGAATCTTCGTTTATGTTTAGCGCCGAATGAAGCTGATGACTTGCTTACCCCTTGAAAGTAGTATGACCAGTTAGCAAAAGGTTCACTACCACGTCAGTAAAAATGAGTCCTTCGAAGGCTCCACAACCTTGTTGATCACTTGGAGAGCTTGTTTGAAAATTTATTGTGACAGTTTGGCTTTAGCCCACAGTGCAAGTCATTTAAGTAAACGACTGCCAATCCCGAGACACGGTGTTGGGAAGACCTACGTCAGGTCACCCATTGAAACAATGTTGTACAGCTCACTATTAGCAAAGTCCACGTTTGCCTTGGCTGCTTGTATCATAGGAGCCAGGGAGATATACACGTAGACTCTACCCCGACGCGCTACTGTAGGAATGCGTGGTTTCAACACAGCATCAAACAACACCTTCAGTCGCGTGTATGGAACAGAATTACTCTGCACTTCGAGAAAAACAATAGGTTCAAGGTGTCCAGCTAACAAAGTCCACCTCTAGTTGGAAGCCGGCTTCGAGTCCCAGGTTGATACTTTCAGGGCTAACTTCAAGGAGAGACTGGATTCACTCAACTTGAACTTGATGGATCAGGCAACCAGTGCTGTTGCGTGCTCGAGAAGCAATTCGGCTAGTCTGGAAGTTCCATCCTTGAACTTCGTATTCTGGAACTTTTCTTGCACGTTAACGCTACTGTGCAAGCATATGGATACGGTCGAGGCTTCTGAAATCCTAGCGTATAATAAAACCTTACGTTTGTCGGGCTTGAGGGTCAGACGGATGAGGGTGATGCAGCGACGGTATCATCGAAGACCGGAGACACACTGCTAATGTGTATTCACCCACGTGTAGAAAAAAAACATATTTAAGGTATAAAAAGTGGATTCTGAAGAAAAAAAGAAGTAGCAGGCAGCGCATTACCTTCGCCTCGCCGCTTGTCTGGACAGACCCATACTTACGCAATGGGTACCGCCGTCAAATACGAAATGCAGCTCGAAATGGCAGAGGTTCCCGTGCAAACAACGGAAATTAGCTCGCCTTTTTCAACCTGAGCAATGCACATCAGCGAAGTACTGGTGTGGTGGCTTGAGGTCGTTAATCCAGTGCGGCCGGAGAAGTTATTGTAATGGGAGAATTGAGCTGCGCCTGTTGCAGCGCATTGCAGCTGCAACGCATTCTTCTGTAACGAAATAGACCCATTTTCTTCAGCTGGTAGATGATTCACGAGTACTCCAAAGGCATACAAGCCCGGATGGAGAACTGCGATCGACGTTGAGTCCGCGGTCAACGTGAACAAATCGGACTTCAGGGATTTCCACTGTAGTTTCGACGAAACCCACGCTTGACTTTCAGCGCACAACAATATTTGCTGGTCAACACGAGCACGAAGCTTTTCCAGCTGTTCTTGTTGATCCTTCAACTTCGATTCTAGAATATCAATTCGCTCCACGGCAACTGGCTCTAGTTTGAACACGTAGCTCACATCTCGAGCAGATTGAAGCAAACGGAGCTTGCCGCTTATCACAAGTTGCAGTTCCCCACCCTTGAGGGGGGTCAGCTTACGCTGTGATTCGTCGGTTTTGTCAACAGAACAATCCAAAGACTGCTGAAAGCACTGTTAAAAAAAAGAGCGACACCGTTAGCTAGATATTCCTTTTCTCTATCTCAAGTCAGCCTTACCGAAACGTAGTCTGCTGCCGTAGCATTAACGAAAATATTTGTAGCTGTCACGTACTGTTCCTTGCTCAAAAAACCGGATTGCCTACAGATACATGCAGCGGAAATTATGCTCGGATATTATCATCTACATAAATCGGATCGATGTTTAGCTCACCATTGTTTTTTGCTGGAGCGGTCTTCCATCCAGATATTCACTTTTTCATCTTGAAGATGGAGTTGATAGCGAAACGTATCGCCAGGTCGTGATAGAAACGTCGTTACCCCTTTGATCTCGAGGTCAACTGCATCGGGCATCGCTGAGAACTCTTGGGCGTCGAGAATTTTGAATTGTGGCTGATTTTTCACGAAAAGACCCTAGCACTGCACTCCAGCGTCGTATCATTATTGATTGACATTACAGTTCTCTGAAAGAATCGCATTCACGCTCCCATAAAGAAAAGTCCGAAAGAATCATCATCGTAAATTCTACGAAAAGGGACACGAGAGTTCTCAACTAACTCAGTTGGCATTTGGCATTCACCCTGCAGCTGATAAGAACGTTTAGCGTGATGGCTACTCAACGAGCAACCAGAACGGAAGGCGTGACGATGTTTCGCAGTCAATCCGGGGGAACAGCTAGTTACCGCTACGCCATATTCGTAAAGCATGAAAAATTGAAGATTTGGCTTGAGGATCGTTCAAGCAAAAGACAATGGTACGAAAAGTATATCTGTCGACTGCGTGTTGTTTATTCGATTAACCATTGCTATATAGGCAAACTTCGTATATTAGCAAGGACGATTACGTGACGGCTGCGAATGCTTTCGTGGATGCCACCTCGGCAGACTACGCATCGGTTAGATGGACCGTAGTAGTGTCACTGAAATTAGTGGCTAACATTTTATTCGCTATATTGTGCAGTTATTCAAGCAATCCCTGGGCTGCTCCCTGGATGAAGTGGGTGATGTTCAGCGTAAGATCACTTGCCTCCAAGACGATGCCCTTCGGCTGGAATTTTGCACAACGATTCGCCTTCTCAATTCAGCGCGCAGTATTCGATACGAATTTGACCTCCACCCAGTGGCTGTTGACCGTATTCAAATTCTTGAGGCGAAGATGAGAGACCATCAAGAAGCACTGAACGAATTTGGTGCTCGTGTCAACACGCGCTCTCTTTGCCAAGTGCACTTAAGCGCGGAAAGTGACGCCCAACTTAATGAGTCGAAGCTGATGTGGAAGGCGTTCAAGAACGACCACTTCGACTTGGTCAACAACAAGAGAAATTTAATCGAGGTTCGTGTCCCGGGCCTGTACGCGCTAGCGGTTATTGTAAACCACGTGCCGCGGAATCGAGGCGCTGGGTCAATTTCGCTGCGTATTAACGGAACTGAGATTCAGCGTGCAACAACTGGCGTTGCTCGCATCGACTCGGAACACACGACAAACGTTGTTCCAAGACACCAAACAAGCACCTCGCTGTTGTGCATTGTACGTCTGGAGAAGGAAGCGCAACTTGCTGTCGTCTGCGCTAACACCGTGCTAGCTCGGGGCTTCGTCTCATACCTTACGGTAGTGCGAATTACGGGGTGAGCTCAAGCTCCCAAGTAGTTATTAACCAAATTTAATCTGAAGAGCCTGCGTTGTGCCCGAAAGTCCATAATGTACACACCATTGCCAATCCTGAGTACCCCGCGTTGCCGGTTGATACTGTAAACTCATCAGTGAGCCAGGCCTTGTTGAACCGGGTAGAGACGGCGCGATTGAGCCGGACGACCGATTCTGAAGTTGAAGTCGGGCTGATGCGTGGTTGCAGATCTCAATGCAAATTGGGAGGCTACAACCTACAAGCCCAGTCAACAACATGTGCTGTATGCACGGGGCTCTCCATCACTACATGGCTTGGCAGCTCTCAGCAAGAATAATACTGCACCGTACAGCACCACGCAGTGACACGGACAGCACTGGCGCTGCACAGGAACGGCGGGAGCTTCCGAGCGAGATTTGAGGAAGCCATCGCTTACATGTACAAATATGTCGTCTTGTCTTCACAGAGCCTGGGCGAGCGCCTGCATGTCAGGTCACCCGCTGCGTTGTCCTGTCCTGTCCTTCGTGATCCTTTCCCGACGGTCTCGGTCTCGTGCGTGTCGGCACCGGCGATCGCTCACTTTCGAATTTGCTCGCAGCGCCGGAAGCCCCACCCAGTTCTAGTCGACCTGATGGCTCCCAACGAGTCCCCGCGCAACGGATACGCCGGGGTGCAGACCCCACCCACGGCCTTCCATGACGAAGCCCCAGTGCTCAACATCGAGGAGCGCTCGCTGCGGCCGAAGTGGATCCTGTACACGTCCGTGGCCATCTCCATGCTCGAGGCCTTCCACTACGGATGGTCCAACTCGCAAGTCAACCTCAGCACCTTCAACAACACGGAAGCGTGCAATGCTCGACCTGTCAAGGAAGGCACCTGCCTCATGTTCCCCGGACACACCAAGACGACGTGGACGCTGCTCGTCAACGCCTGGATCGTCGGCGGCATGTTCGGCAGTCTGTTGTCCGGCTTCCCGTCCAACAAGTGGGGTCGCCGCACCACACTGCGCTTCAACGCGATCATCATGGTGCTGGGCTCGGTGATTCAAGTGGTGGCCAACAACCCGACGTGGTTCTCGGTGGGCCGCTTCGTGACGGGCGTGGCGAACGGCGTGGCCATGGCGGTGGTCAACACGTTCCTGAACGAGATCTCGACGCCGCACAACCGCCACGCGCTGGGCACGAACACACACTTGGCTGCTACTCTGGGCATATTCGGTGTGGCGACGACGTTCTGGTACTGGAACACGACGCCGGGCTTCCGTTGGATTGCCGGTATGCCGATCGTGTTCGCTGCGGGTTTCGTGGTGATGTCCTTCTTCTTCATGGTAGAGAGTCCAGTGTGGCTGGTCTCTAATGGCAAGGATGAGGAGGCCGAGAAGGAGCTGGCGCGCCTGTATGGCAAGGAGAACGTCAACGTTATGATGGGATGGATCCAAGCCAACGACCGCCGAACGAAGCTGCCGTCGATGCTGAGCAATGGCTCCGACAAGGGCCATACGGAGACCAACTGGACCATCTTGACCAAGAAGAAGTTCCGCAAGCCGCTAATCATTGCGCTTGGCCTGACCTGTATCAACCAGCTTGTGGGCATTAACGCGGTGTTCTTCTACTCATCGTCGATCCTCAAGGACGCTGGTATCTCCGACTCACGAGCTGGCCTCATGATCATCGACATCCTCAACGTTGTTCCGGTCCCCATTGCCGCGGCACTGACGAAGGTCATGCGCAAGCGCACGATGTTGATATCCGGCATCTTCGTGATGGTGCTGTGCTGCATCGGCATGACCTTCTCGCTGGTCTACAGCGTCGGCTGGCTATCGATCGTCTTCCTCGGCCTCTTCGTGGTGGGCTACGACCTGAGTATCGGCCCGCTGCTCTGGCCCATCGTCGCCGAGCTGTTCGCCGACTCGGCCCGTGGAGCCGCGGTCGGCATCTGCATCACCATGAAGTGGATCTGCTCGCTCATCGTCGGCATCGGCTTCCCGTACGTCGAAGACGCCATCACGAACTACAGCTTCACGCCGTTCCTGGGCACGACCATCCTGTCCATCATCTTTATCTACTTCATGGTGCCAGAGACGTCGGACATGACCATCGCCGAGATCCAGGACGGCCTCCGCAGCGACCGCAGTGTGCAGTCGTCGAGCAAGAGTCAAGTGTAGGAAGCGAGCGAGGGAGAAGTACATGTAGTGTATGCTGTTATTGAATGGAACGAAATGGATCGATTGCTCATGAAGCGACATGTCTAGCATACATGTACCTCCTGCTGCAAATGCCGCATTGTCTTGCGCGCCCCATGTAGCACCGCTCAAGACTCGCCTTCCAGGTTCCAGGCTGTGAGCACCAAGAGCTTCCCGCACAGGATACTGCGAGACAGTCTGCAGCGCAACTCACCAGTTGGGTGAGCCGAGTACCAGGGTGGCTCACCAATAATTTACGCCGTGATCCAGTCCAGACCCTCGAAAAAAATTCACGGGACAACCCCCTGCTGCATGGAAGCGATGATGCTGGTTCAGCCTCTGGAGCGCCCGAGGGGACTGTCTATCGAGTGCTAATCCAGTCCAGGCCGAGCCTCGAATTAATCGCCTTGAACTCGAACCACCGCAAAGGAGCTGCTCCTGCCCAATTGCACCCGTCGATCGGTGGTGCTTGGTGATGGATGCAGGAGCGACGCGACGACAGCCCATACAAACCCCCTATGTATCCCAGCGATATACTGACGGATCCCACTGTGCGCGACCAGCAAATCGGAGATGAGCAGGGCAACTTCAGCCGCAACGGGCGAGGTACACGTACATGTGCCTCCCACAAGAAAAGGCGGCCACAAAAACCCGGGACGCCCATGCATTGCAGCGAGCGAGCCCCCTTCTCAGCGAGCAAGGCGCTGAAGCCGGCATTATGGTTGCTTAGTGCTCAGAGTATCCGCTGCCACTTCCCATTCTGCTCCTTCGAGCGGAAGTTCCCAAATCGTTGAAGTCTTCGCTGCAGATCAAGATGTCGGTCTCTCGTCGAACCGAGTTTAACGTGGTGGTGACCCCTACCGCGAAGGATGATGCGGATTCTGCACTGACCATTGCGGAGCGCTCGCTGCGGCCGACGTGGATCCTGTACACGTCCGTGGCCATCTCCATGCTCGAGGCCTTCCACTACGGATGGTCCAACTCGCAAGTCAACCTCAGCACCTTCAACAACACCGACGACTGCAAGGCAAGACCCGTCCAGGAAGGCACCTGCCTCATGTTCCCCGGACACACCAAGACGACGTGGACGCTGCTCGTCAACGCCTGGATCGTCGGCGGCATGTTCGGCAGTCTGTTGTCCGGCTTCCCGTCCAACAAGTGGGGTCGCCGCACCACACTGCGCTTCAACGCGATCATCATGGTGCTGGGCTCGGTGATTCAAGTGGTGGCCAACAACCCGACGTGGTTCTCGGTGGGCCGCTTCGTGACGGGCGTGGCGAACGGCGTGGCCATGGCGGTGGTCAACACGTTCCTGAACGAGATCTCGACGCCGCACAACCGCCACGCGCTGGGCACGAACACACACTTGGCAGCTACATTGGGCATATTCGGTGTGGTGACAACCTTCTGGTACTGGAACACGACGCCGGGCTTCCGTTGGATCGCCGGTATGCCAATCGTGTTCGCTGCGGGTTTCGTGGTGATGTCCTTCTTCTTCATGGTGGAGAGCCCGGTGTGGCTCGTGTCCAAGGGCAGAGAGGAAGACGCTGAAAACGAGTTGGCGCGCCTGTATGGCAAGGAGAACGTCAACGTTATGATGGGATGGATCCAAGCCAACGACCGCCGAACGAAGCTGCCGTCGACTGTCAGTGGAAATGCCAAGGAGACTGAGCACGAGACCAACTGGTCTATCATGACGAAGCCCAAGTTCCGCAAGCAGTTGGTCATTGCGCTCGGTCTCACCTGCATCAACCAACTCGTGGGCATCAACGCTGTGTTTTTCTACTCGTCGTCCATTCTCAAGGACGCAGGTATCTCCGACTCGCGCGCTGGGTTGATGATCATCGATATTCTGAACGTGATTCCAGTGCCCATTGCTGCCGTTCTGACGAAGGTCATGCGTAAGCGGACAATGCTCATGTCGGGCATCTTCGTGATGGTGCTGTGCTGTGTTGGTATGACCTTCTCGCTGGTCTACAGCGTCGGCTGGCTCTCCATTGTATTCTTGGGAGTGTTCGTGGTGGGCTATGACCTGAGCATTGGTCCGCTTCTGTGGCCGATTATCGCCGAGTTGTTCCCTGATTCTGCCCGTGGCGCTGCTGTCGGCATCTGCATTACTGTGAAGTGGCTGGCCACGCTTGCAATCGGTATTGCGTTCCCGTACATCGAGGAGGCCATCACGAACTACAGCTTCACGCCGTTCCTGGCCACCACGGCACTGTCGATCATTTTCATTTATTTTATGGTGCCCGAGACATCTGACATGACCATCGCGGAGATCCAAGATGGGTTTAGAAGTGGTGCAACGTCGCCTTCCTCCAAAAGCCAAAGCTAGAGTAATGTGTGTCTTAACTCTTTCACTACTTAAATGAAGTGTGCGTGTTTGCGACTTTGCTCTCGAATCGCCCTTCTCAATTCGACCAGGATAACACAGCCAACAGATTGGCACACGCAGCCTCAATGAACAACTCATTTTTCATTCACAATATGCAAACACCTCGGCCAGCTAGTGGAGCTTACAGGCTGAACTGGTTCGTCCTTCGTCACCATTCTAGCTTCACTGCTGGCTCTTGACCGAGTGCAGGTTCTGGTCGCCACGGAAGCCGTCCTGGATCTCGGCGATCGTCAAGTCCGACGTCTCCGGCACCATGAAGTAGATGAAGATGATGGACAGAATCGTCGTGCCCAGGAACGGCGTGAAGCTGTAGTCGGTGATGGCGTCCTGGACGTACGGGAATGCGATGCCGATGATAAGCGCGCACGTCCACTTCAGGAAGACACAGATGCCTACAGCGGCGCCGCGTGCGGAGTCGGGGAAGAACTCTGCGATCATGGGCCAGAGCAGCGGACCGATGCTCACGTCGTAGCCAACAACGTAGATGCCGAGCATAGTGACGGAGAGCCAACCCACGCTGTAGACCATGGAGAACGTCATTCCGATGCAGCACAGCGCCATCAGAGCGATTCCCCAAAGCAACATCGCACGCTTGGGCAGGAACTGCGTCGCGTACGCCGCGATTGGCACCGGAACGACATTGAGGATATCAATGATAACAACACCCAAGCGCGCATCCGGGATGCCGGCTGCAGTCAAGATCGAAGACGAGTACCAGAACACGGCGTTGATTCCGACGAGCTGGTTGATGCAGGTCAGTCCGAGAGCCACAACAAGCTGCTTGCGGAATTTGGGCTTGGTCAGAATCGTCCACGGACTTTCGGCCTCCACCTCCACGAACTCTCCACTCAGTGTCGACGGCAGTTTGTTGCGGGTGTCGCGCGCCTGGATCCAGCTCATCATGGCCTCGACGTGCTCTTTGCCGTAGAGGCGAGCGATTTCGCGCTCGGCTTCGTGCTCACGGCCTTTAGAAACAAGCCACACCGGACTCTCGACCATGAAGAAGTAGGAGAACACGAGGTAACCCGCGGCGAGTACAATCGGAATGCCGGCGATCCAGCGGAAGCCCGACGTCGTGTTCCAGTACCAGAAGGTTGTTGCAACGCCTAAGATGCCGAGCGTGGCAGCCAGGTGCGTATTGGTTCCGAGAGCGTGGCGGTTGTGCGGGGTGGAGATCTCGCTCAGGAACGTGTTGACCACAGCCATGGCGATACCGTTGGCGATTCCGGCGACGAACCGACCAAAGCCGAACCAAAAGGCGGTGGGCGCCAGGACTTGGATCATCGACGCAACCACCATGATGACCGTGTTGAAGCGCAGCGTCATGCGACGACCGTACTTGTTGGACGGGATTCCAGACAGAAAACTCCCAAGCATGCCACCAACGATCCATGCGTTAGACAGCAGTGTCCACGTCGTCTTGGTGTGACCCGGGAACATGATGCAGGTGCCCTCCTCGACGGGGCGAGCATTGCAGTCCTCGGTGTTGTTGAACTTGTGCAGGTTGATCTGGTGACTCGACCAACCGTAGTGGAAGGCCTCCAGCATAGCGACGGCCGCAGACGTGTACACAATCCACCGCGCGCCAATGGCTCGCCCTTCGAGGCTCAAGAACGGCTCGTTGGTGTTGTTCACCGCCGGCGACATCGCGATCGCGTAGTCCGTTGCTTGGTCGGGGCCCGGGGAGCGAGGCATCTCAGTTGGAGGACTTTGGAGATTTGGGGCTTGGACTGGAAGACCGTGTCGGCACTGGAAGGCGAATTCGAAAGTGAGAGTCGAGCTCGTGAGCGCACCGCGCTGCCGACCGCGAGATGACGTGGTGCCGGCGAGGGATTAAAAGCGCGCAGCCTCTCACGCCCACCTGGTCTTTGCTAGAAGCCTTCAACGATACAAAAGGGGATTCGTGGCCACTGATGTTGTACTTTGGAGCATTCATCTTTACTAATCAACTAATAATTAGTTGGTTAGTCTAATTGCCTACTAAAGAAATTAAAGCGGTAAGGTACTGGAGCCAGAAACGAGCCTATAGGTAGTTCGTGGGATGGCAGCCTGCACGGCTCAGAAGATCGTGCTCAGGTGACCGTGCTCAGTGAGATGGGGATGGCTTTACAGATCCTGGATGTGGAGCGGGAAGGTCGCTTTTGTTTGCGGGGCCACGATCACGGATACGTATCGGGTGCTTCGAACCAAGCTGAACGTCCAGCGCTTTGTTGCGCGGCGCTTGGGGTGCTAGTCAATCGTTCTGCTGTCCTTTAAGCTTTCAGGGAACGCACACGTATCAACCAGAGATAATCAAAGCATACCAATTGCCGCATCGGATCGCAGGACTGTACAGTACAGCAACTACGTGACAGCTGCAGTGATAGTCTACTCTACCAGTGGTAAAGCGATCATCTTCAACTACTCATCATGCAGTAAGAACACTTGTTTTGTCATTCTGGAAGACCGAAAGCTGCTCGTTCTTGTGCTGCGATCGCTTCCAGGATTGAACTTATGAGCCTTCATTGCAGTCAATCACGAGCAAAGTATTTTTTTTTGGGGGGGGGAGGGGGGGGGATACTTAGCAGGCTCCTTTCACTTATGCTGTTTAACTCTTCACCAAGCCTTGATAACCCCCTCTTTACCACCCAGGAGGTATAAGCAGTCTCCGCTGAGGCAGGGAGGGAGGGGCACACTCATCAAACTTGAGCCAGGCCAAGCATCAAACTTCAACTGGGTTGCGTGCACGGGTGATAGTTCCAGAAGCGAAGTTCAACGATGGAACTTCCAGGTTAGACCGCCAAAATCTCTCTCGACCGTTAAGCTTGGTTGTTGACTGATCTGATCAAGTTCAAGTTGAAAGGATCTAGTCGGAACTTGAAGTTTCTTCCTGGAACTCTAGTCCTACGTGGATGCAGTTCGACCCCGCGTTGTCAAGATGTGCGGCAGCGAGCCGAAAATCACCAAATTCGATGTGTTCGCATTTGGTCTACTAACCCCCAGTTGACGCAGCAGCAACTGCTGTACTGTAGAAGAAGTTAAAACAAACGTAATGTTTCTACATATGTGCAATTTCCAGCGGTAATTCTCACTCAAACCTCAACTCGAAATGGTACTATAGAAGTGACATGGCATGGGTTTGGGTTTATATGTCTAGATGCATTGGGCTTGATGGTAGCCGAGGGAAGTGCACCCTGCATCTAAGACTCTGAGCCCACGTCAGTGCGTCACACGACTGCATTCGCGCGTATCATTGGATACGACAGTTCCAAAATCGCCACTTCCAGCAATGTTGGCTATGTTGACTCGGTACACATGTCGTTTTAGGAGAAATAGCCAAAGCGTGTTATATAGACTTCGACGAAGAAACATGTGTGTCACCTTGGTTGGTAGCTACGCATCCGCTACCGACGTTGTTTTCATCGTAGATCCTTGGGTAGACACGAAAACGTCAACGAGAGCTATTTGCCTCGAGGATCGATTGCTTTTCTCTTTCCGCTTGTCAGATTAAAAAAAAAATGTTGGGGCCTTAAGGAATGACGGATAAGAAATTATATGACGTGTTTTGGAAGTTGGCTGCTTTAGCTCGATCGACCGAAACCCTTCATCTTTGCTGACCAAGGCGCACCGCAGTGAAGTACGACGTGTCTCTGAGCTCAGCTCCGCCGAGTACAGATATGACGTCACTTAAGTAGCGCAGCTAGGGGTGGTAGGCGATGCCTTGCTACTAGAGTAGACATCAGGATGCGTATATCACGTATTCTACAGGTCTATCCCCTCGGTTATATCTTTCACCGGAACCGAGTTCACGACTACCGAAAGTAGTCCGTGACCGTAAATTCTTCCAGGATTCTCCCACTCCATTCTCCGTCGATGCCCCCACTTGAAGAAAAACTGGACCAAATGCGTTTGAAGATCGCGCCAGCACTCCTAGAGTGTCGTCAGGTTTAGATCAACTATTGGAAGTAAATTAAAGCGTACACATTACCGAATGTTTACAGTAAGCTCCAGGTGTAGAGATCCTCCCTCCTATGTGTCATTGCGCGGTAGAAGCTGTGAACTTCGTCGAGCTGAGCGCCGAAAGACCTCATAAAAGATTGAATAGAGCAAGGATAGGGTTTGAAGGCTAATAAATACCATAGATCATTGTTCGGTATGATTGTTTTGCATAAACTTCAGCCGTTGCCGCGGGGACCATAGCCAGATACAGCCATCTAGTTAGATAATCAGTACACCTGCATTTCACGCAACAATACGAGGTTACGCGTGGAGAAAAACACAAAATCGACAGGAAGAGTCAAGCAAACTACTGCGACTGAACGAGGCATCCCTACACAGTTTGTTACCCGTAACCTTGACTGAGTAGCAGTAATTCTCGAGTGGCTTTTGAATGAACGTAAACCCTTTCGCGATGAGAGGGCGCATTTTTCGCCCTTTTAGTGGTTTCACAAAACACGGTTGGAAAATGCCAGTTTAAAGGGCGAAAAATGTGCCCTTTAAGCGTTACAGCTGATTTTATCTACCCTGTGTTGTTACTTTCCAGGACTGAAAGGGGTCGTTGGTTGTGTTCCGTAGTCGAAAAATACCGTGCCACGTTCTGGATTTTTTTCGCCATAGAACGTGATTTTTCCTATCTTGAATTTATCTTACGTGACATAAATCGCGAAATGCATATCTTAGTCTTATCTTACACGCCTCCACCGCCTCCACAACCAACCGTTGTCCATGGTAAATCATTGTAGGTAAATGCACCCTAGAGGTCGACAACATCCATACAAACAAGTAGATTCATGAATTTCTGAATTGTCATGCGTACTAGCTTCCAAGACTGGGAAGACAAACAGTTCGTCCAAATTGCGCTGCAGTTCGAAAGAGAGGGGATACGCATAACATGGGACTACGTCGAACGCCGCATGGCTAGAGCGAAACGGACCGCACGTGAACTTCGTCTACGCTTGAAAAGCCTCAAGCGGACCTACAGTAGAAATACCAGCGATTTCCCACCCTGTTTCTTCGGCATTGATGCGCACCAGTCAATCTGGACGACCTCTTCCCTACCAAGACCTCCAGCGAGGGGAGGGGCTGTCTGCACGCCGCCGTCGACGGCGCCTTCAAGGGCGGAATCAACGCTGCCGCCACGAGTGACGATCCCCAGAGCGCCGTTGCCGCCACCGACGGCAGCACCAAGGCCGGCTTTGTCATCGCCAGTAACTGCAACACCACCAAGCCCACGCGCGTCGCCCTCGCCAAGTCCGAGAGAGGCGCAGCTGTCACCAGCGACAACAGCAAGTTCTGCGGCGAGATCAAGCCGCCCGCCATCACCTCCGGCAGCAGCAGAAGCCGCACCGCGCCCGGTGGCAGTACCGCCACTGACGGCACTAACAGTATTAGCATCCTCGCCTCCAGTGTCAGCGGGGGCAGCGACAGCACCAAGTCCACGAGCGGCTCCATCGCCGTCATCGAGTACAAGAGAGGTGCCTCCGCCGAGTCCGAGAGCTTCGGCATCGCCGTCGAGCCCTAACCCTGCGTTTTCGCCAGCAGTGAGGGGGGCAGGATATCGACCGGAGCTGCTTTCCCTGCAGGAAGTAGTTCGAGCAATGGCGAGCATTTTTTTGGTGATGTTAGCGCGGATGCAGTAAGGCAAGCTGGTCGAATGCATGGAAATGCCGGTGAAGTTCTCCCAGTCGATGTCTTCGAGCTAGCGGAAGCTTTGGGTACCCTAGATGCCACTGATGTGTTCCTTGATGTAGGGCCGGGGATTGGCAATGTAGTAGCGCAGATGGCGCTCACCACCAACGTCAGTGCGTGCATTGGAATTGAGCTGCGGGCGAAATTATGTGAAGTTGGTGAGGAGTGTATCCGGCGGTCTTTACGAGACTACCCCATCCTACGCAAAGTGGTCATGCTAGCAGGAGACGCACGAGATGCGGCTCTATCGTCGAAAGCACCGATGTGCCAGGCAACGATCGTGTTTGCGAACAACTTTTTGTTTGAGGAAGATGCCAAATTATTATTGTCAAGAGAACTCTGCAACATGCCGAACGCTCGCGTAGTTGTGGTGAGTTGTCTTGTTTGTCCAAGACATCGAACGACATGTCTACAACCTTTTTGTGGCAAGTGGGAATTCACAAGAGAGCTAGAAGTCGCAGTTAGTTGGAAGTCAGGAACGCAGCTCCTTTTTATCTATAGACGTACATGCTAAGACCTCAATACAACGATAGTATCGTAAAGGGACTCGGCTAGATCATAATCTCGTTCGTCGGTGATGCAGGTGTTGGGCTAGACAATGCTGCAGCACCCGGTGAAACTGCTTTTGGTGGTGCAGTTGAAACTGCTGCTTCTGATGTCGGTTCCAACGCAGCACGCGCTGGTGGCGCCGATGCTGGTGACGATATCTCTCTCTGTGGCGATAACTCAGAGTCAGAGCTGTGTTTCTCCTGGGGGGGAGGGGGGGGGGGGGGGAGGATCCAGCGCCACGTCCTCATCGGTGTCCACATCCATTACCATATCGAGTTCCGTGGCCAATACCCTTGTTACCTCATCAATCCCAACGGCCACAGTTGCTACTGTCGTGTAGAAACACGCGCTAATTTATATATGGCACACTTTCCCCACCAACAACACCCACCAAGTCACGGAAGACTCAATGGGCTTGTTAGGGTTAGAACCTGAAGGCCCAGGAACTTTCCCTTGCACCGGGTTGGTGTTTCCTCTGTGCACCGAGCTTCCGCTAGTCGACCGACGGAAGACTCAGCGTCACTAGCCACGAGCAAAGGCTAGCACGCTCTCACACACAAAATATACCTCGCAGGCCCTCAGAAGGAAGGGTCCCGGCCTTTTACGGCGTGATACGAGGGTGCCGGAGCTATACTCCGGCGGGAAGAAATAAATGGAGTGCACTCTCGCTCCTCCAGTTCCTGGCGACAAATCGTCGCTACCAATACACCGGCCACTAACTATTGGCCCTGCCAGGGATGAACACACGCTACACTAGTAGATGTGCACACCGACAGTCATAATCCTACCTACCAGGTTTACCTTGAGCTGCAGGTCGTTCACTGCAGGCACCGGTGTCGCCCTTGCGTGGTTGGGAGGAAAAGCTGTTCTGTTATTGTTGCCCGAAGGTTTATCTTGTCTTCTCTTAAGTTTCCTATCGATCAATACAAATATCAAGTATAAACGCGTCCGTTTTGGACCGCCAATTGTAACTCACGACTCTTCGGCGCTTTCTCTGCGACGTGGCGGCGTTACCGACGACTCAAACGGCCGCTAAAACGCCACCGACGACTGGGGACAGGCGCCGATGACTCATAAGTTCGGATCTTGCCAGTAGGTTCGCACCGTACTTAGCGAGCTGCAACCGCCCGCGCTTGACCTGGGACCGTCGACGAGTCATCGTCACCGGCCTATTTAGGCCAATCAACGATCGGGGAGTTTGGTCCAATGACTGGCGATGGGTTGTGACTTGCCAGTTGGCGCCGGCGCCTCGAGTCTTCTGCGCACCCTGTCTCGACTGCATTTCTCGACACCACACTACATATCCTCTCGACTCTGAATGGCGGTCGCCCGCACGGATTTGTGCACTCGGGTCCTCTGAACCAGCCGGCGTTGCCGAGGACGACAACACTTCATTTCGTAGTAGAGCGTGTTTAGAACTTCGTCAAAGGTTCCCTTCACGGTAAACAGGCCGGCCGGCAGGTAGAAGTTGTGAAACGTCTGCCAGCAGGTCCATGTAACATTCGGGCAGCACCAAGCTTTTGCGTCTTCCGTGTACACAACGCGGCAAAAGCACACGAAATGCGTGTGACGGTAATTGGTTACTTCCGTAGGGAGCGCCCTTCCCAGCTGCATATTATGCAGCGTCTTCGCTTGCGGTTCTTGGCAGCATAGATTTACGTCGCCGACACAGATGGACACACTGGTTCTGGGCTTTTCATCACTTGACAACCGTTCAGACGAGAAGGGGTCGCAACACCACCACTTGCGACGCCATCACCAGGCGTTTTGCGGCCGTAGAACATGCAGCCTTCGCTTGGAGAATTCATCCACCGTCCACTTATAAGCGCGCTGACCAAGTACGTCATGAACTGTCTGTGGGGATCGCGTGCAGTAGTGGATTCCGGTGTTGCCAATCGCCAGGTTAGAAATGCGTTAGAGCGCGCAATGTCGATCAGAGTTAACGCTAATTTCTTGTGCCAGCGCTTGCAGCTATGGCCATCAGCAAATGAGAATCTCCCTCTTATTTGGTCCAATCTGCCAACCCCTTGCATATTGGGGTTGTACTCTTTAATGCAGGGAGTCGCCGGGAATTCCCGACTGTTCGCGTCACCGATGATACCGTGGAGGCGTCCGCGCTCGATACCATATGAACGATACTGCCATCACACCAGGATTGTAACGGGGTTACACGCACAAGTGGCTACAAGTCACTTGTGATTTTAACAGATAAAATATCTGTTTAAAGTTTTAGATACTTCCTCACCTTGGTGTAAGTCACACCAATGGATACATTGAAGTGGGCCACCACAATGAGTGGTCCACACATACCCAAAGATACTATTGGTAGAAAGCAGCATCTTTCTACCAATTAGAGACGTGCATATTGGCAGGGCTCTGACAGCCAGCCGCTGTCAACCCCTTTCATAGATGATAAACAGTTTTAGCAGTTTTAAGAGGAAGATCAATTTACAAACAATACAGTTCTCATTTTACCTATTCTAAGTAACTTGGAGTCTTATCTGATTTAACTTATATTTGTGTATTCAAATATAATTAACCTAAGTAATTACTAAGTACTTACGCTTCCTCATACACGTAGCGCAACGTGTAAGCAAAAGTAGTGAGTCAAGTTAGACTCACTACAAGGATGCAGCTAGCATTATGTGCTCTTGTGAGACAGCCTGGCGCATCTCGCCCCGGAAACATTTGTCGTCCTTGTCTAGCATGGTGTGGCCAGGGAAGTGCTTACTATTCATGCGGATGGTGCCACGTCCTTACAAACCCTTTCGACGCAGCCCCTTCAGTAGTTGTACTGAAGCGTAGTAGTTATCCATATTCACCACTTGACGTGATCCAAAGAGAGGTCTCGCCACTTCGAGAACATGCTGGCAGACCTTCGACACTTTTGCGAGCTCCTCGCTCAGAGCCTGCACCTCGTCGACGTTAAGAACACCCTCGAGGCGATCGGCAGTGTCATTTCGATTGCAATGCAACTTGTAATTAAGAGCAATCCACGTTGATGATCAACATACCATGCAAAGTCTAAAGTGGTACTTCCCCGTGGGCTTGGTCGGATTGAACACAATCATATGTCGACCTTGGCGCGAACGGCAAGCCACATTTGATTCATCTAGCGCGACGTTCCTCCCAACGACGACGTACTTGTCGCCTATAATCTTCAACAAGTTTAGTAGAGGCCGGATGCGAGCTGCAGCGTCCTGGGCCATTGTCGCAGGAGCTGCATTGACGCTTAGGCATCGCCGCAGTAGCTTGGATCGATTCAGGGACATAATACTGTCTAGTGAAGTCGTGGAGCCGCCAAAAAATGTATCCTCAGGCTGAGCCCCCCAGTAGTTTGCGTATTCCCCTTTGTCGTTTAGAGCCATGAAGAATAAAATACCCAGAAAGCCCATCAATTCAGTCATCGTGAACTGTTTCGTGATCTTGATATCATTGATTACTGCATATTCGTTGGTCTCATGCAGCACCAGGCGCCAAAAGTACAGAGGGACGTACGCAGAAAAGCTGGAACAGGCTGAGTGCTCAAATATATGACGATACTCGGGTCGAAGGTATATACTGGTTGATCCATCGTCGTGCTCATACAGGTCCCGAGGGGCATCCATGGTTTGTGAAGGCTCGAAACGCATATTACGAACGGCCTCGACTTCTCCCAGGGTAGTGGGGAGGAGATCAGTACGGTCGTAGGCTTCATACCCTTCTGCTTCTTGGAGTTCATGTTCAACCTCCATTCGGATTTGCTCAGATTCACATTCCAGTAGCTCATGCCAGTCTTGATTGCACTGGTCTTTCGCCAACACCCTGTAGTTATCGATTCCACACTGGATGATGCCGACACTAAGGTTCTCAATGCTGCCTTGGAACTCAGTGTCGAGCCATCGCATCTGAAGGTTGCCCTTGCATTTTTTTGCAAGGACGGCAGACTCTACCAATGACATATGCCGTGCCAGCATGTCGATAAACTTTTTTATCCAAGGCTCACGCTGGAGAGAAGGCCACCAATTCGTCAATATACACATGTTGAAGAAGACGGGGTGGCGTTCGTGTTCCAGCCGTTCGCACTCGATCATTGAATGCAGCCAATATACGTCCACTGACACACTCTGTCGTTTGGCGTACCCGAACAATACCGGGGCCTCGATCATTGCCACTATCAACTCCATGACTAACATCTGATTCTGTATTTCCACGTCTCAGAACGTCCCCGCCTGTGGTATCTAATAAGCCAACCCACACGCAGCAGTATGGCCAGTAGCTGCTGCCCCACATTATCATATCGTTGCCAACACACCTGCCACGAAGACGACGTCGGCGTCGTCGACCTTCTCCAACCTGTCGCCGACGTCGTCGCCACCTTCGGCGGTGGATGCTGTTGCAGCTTGGTCGCCACGGCCCCGGCCGCCAGCTTGGCCACGAGCATGAGTACATGTATGAGCGCGTCCACGCCCGCGACCTCGAGCTGCTACACCACGACCACGACCGCGTCCACCTGCGCCATCTTCGGGGCCAGCTGAGCCAACGGTAGCCAGTAATACAGCACACACCATGCAGTCGAATTGTCAGTAGCTGCTGCCCCATATTGTAATATCGTTGCCAACGCACCTGCCACGAAGACGATGTTGGCACCGTCCTCTTCCAATCCGTCGCCGACTACGCCACCACCCTCAGCGACAGAACGCCTTGTGGTGCGCCTTTGTCCATCGTGGCGCACGGGATTATTGCTCATCTTCGAGTCCACAGTGGCTATTGACAGGATTTATACAGAGTACAGACGAGGGCGTGAATAAGGAACGGGTGTCATCCTATAACCTCCAAAACCTAATGTTATGCAATTATAGAGGGAAGAGCTTGAAGCACTGACATTGGCCATCGCCAGCTGGGCCTGCTCGCAGAGCTGGGTTTTGAATCTGGGCGGGAAATTCGAATTTGTCACGAACAAGATGGAGCGGCAAGCACGGAGAATGCGCCTCACCAAGCAGCCCTCTGTGCAACGCGCACCCGCGAGCCCACGTGGAGCCTCGCGACGCTAGGGGAATGGGCTCGGGAGAAGTTTGCGCTGGACAAGGCGCCGGGCAAATCATCCGTCAAGAGGATCCTGGACAACGAGAGCTCGCTCAAGCGCATTGCGGTCGACTTTCGCTGCCGCAACAAGGTGCCGCAGGCGTCTATGGTGGCCCTGGACTCCAGCGATCCAACCCATGGACCAAGGTGTGATCGCGTGGATCAAGCGGCGTGTACTGCAAGACTGCGGCGAAGAGGCAGTCTGGAGACTGTGCTGCGAGCTGGACCCCTTTGTGCCTTTTTTATCGAGCCATCGGACGCAGTCACGTGGTGCAGCAACGCGTGGAATGCGCTGGAGGCCGACACCATCAAATCTTGTTGGCGCCACGCCGGATTATACGTGGACCGGACACAGATTAGTGACATAATTAACTAAATCAAGTATTTTGTCCACATCAATGGCAATTTATGCCCTCTAATTGGCTCATACCACTTGAAAGTTGTTATATTTCAGGCGTTCCTTATTCACGCCCTCGTCTGTACAGGAAGAATAGCAAACCCTTGATGGTTCTATATTAGCTGAAGCTGAGCACCTTTTGTATAGACGTAATGCAGCACGGCGTCTTCGCCAAGTAGGTAATCGTCTCCTTCAATCCCGCGCGGATTTCCCCCAGGCCGGACGTAGCGGTAACGCGAATCAAGACATCGACCCCCCAGCGGTCGCTTTGAGGTCCACCCTTCCTTGCGCAACTGGAGCCACAGCTGTCGGAACTCAAGCACTACGCCGCGACCCGCCGCATCCGAAGCACTTGCTGCGCCATTGGCACCTCGTCTTAGGCGCTTGTTCTCCTGAGCACCCGCAAACCCCTCATCGGTCTTGCGCTTTGACATCGATCGTGCCAGCGCCGCAGTTTATTTCTGATAGGGGGCGGGAAGGGAATCTGGGGGTCGTCGAATCGTGATAAGTTTATGCAGGTGCCATAATTGAGTATTACCTCAAGAT
This sequence comes from Phytophthora cinnamomi, assembly GCF_018691715.1. Taxonomy (NCBI): domain Eukaryota; phylum Oomycota; class Peronosporomycetes; order Peronosporales; family Peronosporaceae; genus Phytophthora; species Phytophthora cinnamomi. The sequence continues at coordinate 1,353,776 of NW_027150933.1, forward strand.
ATTAGACGGCATCGCCAGCGCGAATCCTGGGTTATACGTTTCTATAGTCTAACAGGTGTTACCCCAATTTCTCTTAGCGCGGTAAGCGTCACATTCAATTTCCTATATGGATGCACCCATTGTGACCACCCTATAGTCAGAGCAAAAACAATACACACACTGCTACCAATTCATTCAGAACCATACAAGTACCATACAGAATAGAAGTTTAGTGCACCTATACGGGGGAGTGAAGAACCACTGCGTCAGATTGTCCTCGTTCTTCAGTGTCGGCAGCAGCACCGTCCAGCCGCACAGGTTCATGTTCTACGCTCGCCCAGCGTGTCTGTGCACGCGCGAGGAAGCCGTCCGCTTTCACCTTGGTCACGATCAATTGTGGTGCTAACCATCACAGACTGCGGCAACTGCGAGTGCGAGCAGGTAATTCAGCCTATAATTCATATTGGTAGTCTTTGGTGGCAGAGAAGCAGCCAGAAGAACTCAACCCAGGGAAGGAGCCCCCCATTTTCAGTACGCACTAGGCATCTCGTTCATTCACCTTTGCGCGGAACACTCACGGCAGGTTCGCACGATTGTGCGCATCGTAATTACCTCATTTAAGAAAATAGCCTTGTAAGATAAGTTGCACTAGTAGCACAATTTTATTTTTATATTTGCCAATCTGCTTCTTTTACGACTAGTACCGTGCAATCGTCAAAGGGCGAAATATTTGCCCTTTAACCCTTTGACTACCAGCCAGATGGAGTGATTTATAGGTCCATAGGGACCCATGAGAGGTCTAATCGCAAGATGCGATTGGACAAAACTAAAAGCTACGAGACGACGGCAAAGCACTGTACAACCTAACAGGTCTCCATGGACCTGTAAAATGCATTACCGCAGGAGCCACAAACAGTTCGTGTGACCTGCCATAGTTGTTTTCTCGTCTAGCTAGCAGCCCCGCCTCCACTTCGTGGCCAAAAGGACTTAGATGCGTTGTTCAATGTAGCCGACGACGACACGTGAGACTGGGAGACCGACACGGACCCTGGCCTGGAAGGGTGCGGAGCAGGTTCGAATGTATACCAGCTAATATTCAAATTCATACATCAGGCAACGCTACAGAATCCTAACCAAACTAGATGAGCTTACAGTGATAGCGTCATAGCAAGCCAATGTGAATATTACACAGGATTTCATGTGCAGGAGTGCGAGCGGTTGGCGGATGTAGATTGGAAACTGATACTACATGGGGTGCTCGGCTAAGCACGCATACTTGAGGTAATGCTATAACGAAATGACGCTGAGCTGAGAGCGCGCGGGCTGCGACACCGCCGCTCGGAGGTCAGCATCCTCAGTGGGCTTGCCGTGATGTCCACCCCAAACGGCTCCTACTTCCGTAGACCATTGCCGTTGTAGCGACACTGACCAGGGCGCGACGGCATGTAGCTTGACCTCTCAAACTTTTGATTGGAAGTACCGTGAAGTAAACCAGCGTCGCCACGTGTAAAAATTGGTGTTTTTGATTGGTCGTTTTTTTCCCTGTGCGTTGAATTGATTTGCTAGAGCCATAGGTCCAAGGAGACCCGTAAGAAATCTCTGGTAGTGAAAGGGTTAAGAGCTCCCGTCTTTCCCAAACACCGCTCCGGAGGGGTGGTGCTCTTCTACTTACAATCCTCAAGGAGATGGGTACACGTAGAGGTAGTACCGTGACTTTTTAAAAGGGCGAAAAATGCGACCTTTTAGCATTATAGTACTTGATGTAGTATACTATACAAAATATATGTGGCTCGCGAAAGGGTTAATATCTCCGCCGTTATTGGCTGCGGTACACGCAGAGCACATTGGATGTGGTCGACGATGAACGAAAACATCGATGTCGTACAAAATGTCATTCAACGTGAAGAATGGCATAGTTAGCTTGCTTCAATTATCTTCACCCGGAACGGACGTAGGTTTGGCCACCCGAGGAATGGCGTGCATGGTCGATTACTTTTCCATTCGACCTGGAGTTGGCTTTCAAAGAAGCCTGTGACAAACGCAGTTTTACATCGCTGCAAGTCCCCCCTGAAAATGACCCATCCGGTCGTCTTTGGAAGCGGCATCGCAGTCCATAACAACCACGGGCAAATCGACATGCTTCACGTCGCTCTCCTAGAGTTTGGGAACCTGGTCGCCTCGCCACCTTAACCCGCCCAACCAAATGTGAGTTGCTCATTCAAGTTGTTAGCCATAATTCAAGAAAATTAAACTTTCCTCGGTGTACACGAGTTTGAGATCGTACATGTGCTCGGGTGGCTCCCATTCGGGTCTACTAGCAACGCATTGCTTGATGCCGAGTAAAGTGTAGGGGTCACTCAGCTCCTCCAAGTCAAGTACCAGAAGGTCTCGTCCGGCAAGGTCTATGATTTCGACGACTGTGGGCGTTTCCGTAGTACCAGAACTAATGACAGGCGTTCAACCCATGCAAAAGCCGCTACGGGTTTTGTCGTCACTGGTTGCAATTGCTTCGAAGCAGGAAAGAATCGTTGCGGCTAAAGTATCAAAGGAATCGCCGACTTGATTATTGTAGGCGACTCACTGCTTGCGATCCAGCAATCAATGGGAGTGATCGCGTGCAAGAAGGAGACGTTGTAAATGGAGTTAGCGCGCCATAAGAAATTGACCAGTCAGTCGAGCTCAGTTCGCTACTTGCATGTAGTGTGGCACTATAACGCGGCAGCCGACTCCCTGGCAACGAAAGCCCTAGAAACTCAGTCAGGCCGAGTAGTACTTAGAGGTGAGCGAAATGCCGAGCTCAAGGTCCTGAATCGAATATTAGAGGTCCTATATGTTGAAGCTGACTCGATGGAACCAAAGCCAAGATTGCGGTAATGACAAGGAACCAACTCCCCGAGTCCATTTTGAAGATGACGTCGAATCAGAAGCAACCAGAGGTCGTCCACAATGGAAGAAGCAGGCGAAAATACCCTCTCGCTGAGTCCAGAAGGCGGGAACAACGAATACGAATCGAAAAAAGCCCCTCCGCGAATCTGCCGAGTTGAGGGCCAAGCGGAAGTTGAAGTCAATAAAGACCGCGTACCGGACTCAGCTGGCATCGACCCGGCTGTGGGGCAGGCAGTACGGTGTCGACGCATTTTGAAGGCCCAGGATGAGGAGCCGAAATGGGCCGATTTGAAGGCGTTTCTACGAGGAGAACTCGGCGGGCTCACACATCGCTGAGCTCAAAACGCGAACAAACTCTCCGATAATTTCGTGCTCAGTGAGGATGAGTTGCTGTACTGCCAAGGTTAACGGAGACGCGTTGCGGAGTCTAACTCGGCGGACCTTGCTCTCCGATTGGTAGCATCGACGACTATGATTAAGGATATACTCCACTGTTGTCACAACTCGATCGAAGGAGGGCACCAAGGCATTGTGCGAACCTTCAATAGAGTGAAAGACGTGTTCTACTGGGTCGGATTGTATGCGGATGTGGCTAAACATATCCAATCCTGCGAAGACTGCAGTACCAGTAAGAGCAAACCTCAGCTGAGAGGGTACTCACCTGGCAATGTGGCATCCGAGTTCCCGTTCCAAATGGTGTCAATGTATTTCGTTATTCTGCTCCCACTAACTCGGCGATGCAACACCGTGTCACTGCTCTTCCAAGATCACTTCACAGGTTATGTCATCGCCAAGGCGATGAGTGAGACGACATTATTAGATGTAGCCAAGGCTTTCGAAGAATGCGTGTTCCGGAGGTATGGAACACCTTCCTTCATCCGACCTGACCGAGATCCTCGGTTTATGAGTGAAGTGTTCCAGGCGTTCGCCGAGTTATTGCAGTCGAGATCCCGAGCCACGCTGAGTTACAGGCCGCAAGCCAATGGCCAACGTCAAGACGATGATCCAGAATATACGGGTTTATGTCGAAGACCCACTTCAAGCTGACTGGGATGACATCGCTTATAAGACGGTGCACGCTATCAACAACCCACGATACTCAACTCGGCGAGAGACTCCATTCTATCTCGTACACGGCTGGGACGCCCAGTCGACTCTCAAAGCGATGACTTCGACAATAAGGAAGGACTCAACTAACTCGGCGGATGCCGCCCAGTGGCGCCGAGAAGCCAACCGACAACGAGAGATTGCCCTTCAGTTCGCAAAGGAATATCAGCTAGCCGAAAAGACTCGCCGAGCTGAGGAACATAACGCTCGACTCAGAGGGAAAGAAAGGAAAGACCTTCCCAACTCGGCGGAGGCAGCTGGAGAGGCTAATGAGGAAACTGCAGAGGTCGCTGAGTCCGCGGCTTCATTGCACAAAGCCGGAGACCAAGTCTGGTTGTTCATGGAGCGAGTGAAGCCAGGTCTGAAGAAGAAACTTGCCTATCGCTGGAATGGGCTTTCCGAGTGAAGAGAAAAATCGAGGATGTTGCCTACGAGCTCGAGTTGCCAGACAAGAGCGGCTACCGGTTTTACCCGGTAGTGCATATGTCTCGGCTGAAGAAAGTCACTGACTTAGGTCAACGGCCGTCAGTCCCACTGGTCGATGAACTCAGCGAGGACCAACGATGAGGAACTACTTACCGAAGACAGCATTGAACTCGGTGAGGACTCAGAAAGATACGAAGTGGGGGCTATATTGGATGAAGAAATGCCCAGATCGACGAGTACCAGCCAAGCTCAGCGGTTGTTTAAAGTTAAGTGGGTCGGCTATGATGAACCGACGTGGGAACCCCTTGCAAATCTGTCGTGCGGAGGCCTGCTGTATGATTACTTGCGGAACAACAAGCGTGAAAATCGTCTGTAAATGGTGCAGGTTGCAGACGAGGACTAAGTTACTGCACCACATGTTGACCACCGCCGAGTGATAAACAGGCTCGGCGGAATGGATAAGCGACTGTTGAAATTGCATGATGTATATTGGAAGAAATGACTGGAGTACAGACTCAGCTGAGTTCATATACGCTATTCGCGACTATACTACCGCTCAGCAGGGTTATTGGAAGAAATCACAAGATGCGAGTTCGCCGGTATCGTCTGTGGCGTCATGGTCACTGTCGGAGTCGTCGTGAACGTTGGCAACGATGACGAGCTCCCCGCGATTGGCTGGACTCGGCGCGTTCGGGAAGCAGACAGGTAGAGCTGAGTCCACGTCCTCGACAGTAGTCGGCTGGACCTGCTCCGCGGCGAAATCAGCCGAGGCGAACACTTGAAACTCCTGATTCAGCGGCAGGAAGCACTCATTGTAGGGGTGCGTAGCCGGATCGCGAAGCCACCAACCACGCCAAGGCTCTTCTTGGTCGATGTCGACGGACTCAATCGCCCAGTCAGGCTTCTCTGAAAACAAGGGGAGATTGGCCGGAGTCGCGAACGGGACCGTAGGGTCGAAGTAAATCTCGGGATCCAATTCAGGATCTGGTTGGTTTTCCGTGGCGTCGAAAGCGACGGCCGCCTAGTGCAGTGTCCCATACAGCTCGGCGAGAATGGGTCGCAGGGCGTCACCACGGCGTTTTCGCTCGTGGCTATACAGCTGCCACAGCTGGAAGCATAGGGCTAACTCAGCGATGGGGCGGCCACGGTTCAGGTCGGGGTGTAGTCCCAGAACGACGCTTGAGTCCACGAGCCAGTGCATGTATTCGTAGAGAGCGATGAACACCTTCACGAAGTCAAGCCGTTCACCCCGACACTTGAGCCAGCACTCGTCGACAATCTCGACGGGCGGAGCTGACTTGGGTGTAGAAGTCCGGGATCGAACTCGGCGCAGCAAATCCGGCGACAGGAAGAACGCGGTATCGCTGAGCTTGGACCGCAACAGCTGACAAGGATTCCGAGTCGACGCCACGCCGAGGAAGGTGGCAATGCCCTCGGGCGACGAAGGTGTCGGACGAACGCATAGCTTGGCGCCGACTCTCTCCATCATGAGGTTGACCCCGCACCGACGGAGGATCTTGTTCCGACATCGGGCCGAGTCATGATGGAAGAACGGCGTATCCCGCCAAATCTTCATCTGAGCGGGAACGCGGTTCTCAGGAGCTACAATTTGAGCCGCCCGGGTCCGCAGGGTAGTGAGCGGCAAAGCCAGCACCTCAAGAATCGCCGTGTCTGACGAACCCGATCCGCTAGCTGAGCGGTAGCTGGCGCCGACCCGATCACAGCTGACGGAACCACTGGCGTTGAGGCAGCAGCCTTGGATGGACGCCGAGGTTTGGCCGACGCAGCGGCCGACCGGGGCGTGGCTGTGGTGTTGCAGAACACACAAATACCGTCAGATGTGGATTCCTTAGCACAAACCACAACAATCGCCGAGTTAGGTCGGCGTTTGTTGGCCTGCGGAGGGGTAGTCCTCTCGCGGTTCGGCCCAACCGGGAGAACTTCAACCTCACTACAACGCCTCGAACTCGGCGGAGCCGGATAAGTTGTCCGGATAAGTCGGCGAAGCTCGACGGGGAGGTCTCGCCGACTCGGCTGAGCGCTGCTGGGCTCGCCGGGCTCACGTTTGGACCTTTTGTGCGGCTACTGGCCATGCCCCGCGTCGTCTGGGCGGCCGGTGGCTCTGTTTAGCCGAGATCAGGGCATGGAAACTGCCTTGAACTCGGCTGAGCGTCTCCTAGCACTCCCCGCACTCGGCCGCCGTACGTGCGGCTTGCCCTTGCGTGGCCCCACCCGTGCTTGGTCTTCGGTGCTCTTGATTCCTCGTCAGTCGACCGCAGTGCGTCCGTGAAGCCTGTGAGCTCGGCGAGCTTGGCAGACTGGCACAGTGTACCCATCCAGCCGGGTAGTACCGTCGATTCCGCTTTTAGGCGGATTTGGTACACTGTTCCACTTGGGTGCTCCACAAAACTGATGTTTCCTACAGCACATTGCTGCCTTAGCCGCTGACTTAGCTGTCGTCTTGGCCGCTGACTTGGCCGTCACCTTGGCCGCCGACTTGGTCGCGGACTTAGCCGACGACGTCGCGGCGGCTGGCTTAGAAGACCGAGCTTTCTTGGCCACCACGCGAGGAGAAGCAGGTTGAGCGCGCTTGGTGCCGCTGGGAGCCGGGGGAGACCACGGTGCGCTCGAGACTTGAGCCGCGGCGGTGGGAGCGGCTGTCGCGACGGCCGCCGAAGGAGCCGGCGGCTTGTCCTCCAGCTCCTCGTACTCCTTCTTGACGGGAACTGGAGAAAGATGCGGCGAGGGCTATCCTGGCGCGGCGGGAGATCCAGCTGAGTCGGAAGCCAGCTCCTCGGTAGCATCCGAAGGCTCGACTTCCTGCGACGAACTCGGCGAGGAAGGAGACGACGGGCCGTCTGGCCGACCCAGCACCTCGTCGTCCGAAGCTTCCAAGGTCTCCAGAGCCAACGCCTGCAACGCGCTTGCATTCTGGGCAGACATCCGGAGTAGGGATCGCGCTCTGGAAGGAGGTGCGGGCTTCTTGGAGCGGGCGACGGACGGGGTCTTAGCCGGAGTCATGGCCCAGGAAGCTGGAGGCTTTGTTGTGGTAGTTGACTTCCGGGACGGCGCAGAGTGCTTGGAACCCGCCGACTTCGGGCGAGCTAGAGACGGCGTAGTACGTGCAGCCGACTTCGGTCCCCGAGGGGACAACAAGCGAGGACTCGGCGATCCAGACAAGTCCAGCACTGGCACGGCGGACGCTGAGGAAGAACTCGCGGAACGAGCCCTAGCCGTCGACACAGGCGCCAAAGAGGGGGAACTCGAACCCAGCGAGATGGACGCAGTGGCCGCCGATATCGCCGAGACAGCGAGGTCAGCGGTCGGAGAGGAGGATCCTCGAGTCCCTAAGTCAGATGAGCCGTCCTGGTTAATCACGGTGCCGCGGGAAGGACTCGGCGCGGCCGACGCACCAGCTGAGACCGGAGGAAGATGCGGTGAAGGCCGGGTGGCTGGAGTCAAGTAATCCCGACGGTATCGACTCTCAGGAGCTCGGCGGGGCTTGAGCGAAGGAACGTCGAGGTCCAGCGAGCTTTCATCCAGCTCGTAGGAGCCTCCAGCTGACCTGCCGGAGCCACCTGATCCGCTGGTCGTTGCTTGACTCGGCGAAGGATCCGAAGGTGGCGTGTGGACCGGCGCACCAGCACCGCTGACTCAGAGGGTGGTATCCCTGTTCTTGCCAGTCGGGATCTGAGCGAGCTCCGGCCAGCGATCTTCGAGGAGACGGCACAGACGAGCATTGAGCGCCAACTCACTCGGCGAGAGTCCTGGGGCGTCCACACCCGCAGCAGCAGCCACGGCCAAGGTCGGGTCTGTCACCGAGATCTGGCCCTGGTGGCGGAGTATGTTCTTCTGCCGCTGGATAACTCGGCGCTGGTGCTCGATTGTCTGGTTGGCGAACCGCAAAGCCCGGCCAGCGCCACCGGACGAGACGACTCGAGCCGCTTCTTGGACACGCTCGAAGTAAGAGGAAGCCACGCCTTGGAGAGCTGAGTGGGCTACGTCGCGCTCGATCAGTTGATAACCTAGGCGGCCCAGAACCGTATCGCGCTACCGAATAATCTGGCGGAGGTTATTGATCATCACTTGCGAGGAATCAACTCGGCGGTTTGTTTGCCGAGTTGCCTCCCTAAGCTGCAACTCCTGCGTGCACACGGTCTTGCGGAGAGTGGAGACAAACTCAGTTTTATACTGAGCCCCCCCCCCCCCCCTCTTCCACTGGTCCCGCTCGCGGATAATAGCGGCGAGCTCGTGGGTCAACCGAGCTAACTCGGCGATAGCCACTTGCATCCGGCGATCCAGAGACCCGATTGCCCGCGTCAGCGACTCGACATGGACCCGCAAGTCGGCGAGTTCTTGGGTCGAGCACGGGAGCGAAGGAGCCTCCGAGGAGAGTAATTCCAGCATCTCTCGAGGCGTGGACTTGGCGAGAAGGTCCCGGCGGAGAGCAGCATCAGCCGAGGATGGATGGCGAAGGAGCGTATATGCTGTTAAGCGGGCTCGATCACTCTCCTCAACTCGGCGAGCATGGTCCCATTGCATGAGCCGAGTCCACAACTCAGCGATCGTCTGCCGAGGCGGGCCGGCAGCGTCAGGCGGTACTCTGGACCCCATGGACGCGACTTGAACTCGGCGAGGCGACGAACTCAGCAGGAAGCTATCGGAGTTGGCGGCTGGAAGAGGTGACACGCCGTCGACGAGCAAGCCATCACGCCGGGAGCCAGTAGGCACGGGGCTGCGAGCAGGGCTCGGCGAAGGGGCCCGCGTGGCGAATAGATGGCGCTGTGGGCGACCGAAGAACATAGCGACCCACCCCCAGCCAAGTCGGCTTCGGCGACCGGAGAAACGGGCCGCATAGCTCGGTCGTCGGAGCTCGGCTTGGAGGGGGCCTCGACGAATGGCAACCCTTCCTGGCCAGAGCGGACCCTCAGGATAGAGCGGGGCCGAACCGACTGCGAAGTCGAACTCGGCGAAGCTGCCGCTGAGCCCGAGTAAGTGTCCGGAGCTGTCGGGACTCGAGGTGTCGACGGCGAAGTCGGAGAGTGGTCTTGGAAGAACTCAGTGAGTTCGGCTGCCGACTCGAAAGGCTTGGCATCGGCGAAGTGCGGACCCGCAGCAACCCCGATGAGCGGCGCACAGATGGTCGAGCTGCTGATGACCGAAGCCATTCTCGCTGGCGCTACGCTGGACGAGACCGGTAAGACGAAGCGGAGGTTAGCAGCAAGTCAGCGATGCATGTGATAAGAAGTCGACGCACCTGGCTGGTGGGAGGTGTGTCGTCGCGGCGGAGGTCACGCGTCTTCGACTCGCACTCACCCTCCTCGAGATCAACGGAGGACGCCGAAGCCGTGCGGGGACTCGGCGGGGCAGCATCAAGCTCAGCGAGCGACACTCCCGAAGGCGCCGAAACGGCGGTGGTCAGAGCCGGCAAGTCCTCTCCGGGGGCAGGGGGCGACGCTAACCGCGGGTGCTGGAGGCAAGACTGGAGCAGCTCCAGCACCACGCGAAGCCGCAGCTGTCGGAGGAGGGCTCGCCGAAGCAGGAGTAGAGTCAGGGTGGTCGTCGCCTGGACGACGGACCCCGGTAGCAACACCAGCCGAGTCGGCGCGAGGTGAGCTGGCCATGGGAGTGTCTGGAGCATCACAACAACTATATCAGCTAGGATATTACAAATCAGAAAGGCGTCGGTGAAGCGACGTACCGGCAGGAGCGTGAGCGGCGAACGGCAACCATGCGAGACGACTTGGCGGGTGAATGCGAGCGTGGAGTGAAAGCGCTGACTGACAGAAAGGGACACAGGCTGCGAAACAGCAGTTGGGTCAAGACACTCGCCAGCTGGGTCGTATCATGACCGGGGTGGTTGTGGTGTAGTGCCACACAAACTTCGGTGACCGGCAGGTGACCCGACACCGATTTCCGGTGACAGCAGTCTGGGCGAGTGAAGGCGTTGCAGAATGAGAGCGGTTATGTGTCTCAGAGTGAGAGCTGTCACGGTAATTCCCGCCGAGTACCGAAGTCGACGAAAGTGTTTCAACGTCAGTGAGGTACGGTGTTGTAAATTTGAGAGCGGATACGGTAATTCTCACTAGTCAAGAAGTCAACGGGATCTCAAGATAGTTACATAAGGACTCAGTGAGGGGTCAGTTGATATCCGAAACCCCTTCATTTCATTTGGTATTTGTACAGGACGCACGGAAATGTAGGTAAGAGCTCTAGCGGCTCTCCGGAGAGATAACAAACAGAGCTGAATTTTCCAAGTCTAAGATAAGCGTACACTGCCCGGTAAGTCCCTGCGCGGGCTGAATTATGTCTGCCGTCAGCACCCGAGAGGCATAGCTTGTAGGGTGTTGACAGGTAGCGCCAACAGACAAGTCGGCCCGGGTAGGGCAAGGAACTCGCCGAGCGCGCCGAGGACAAGTCCCGCCGAGTCTGCGGGCCGGTACGCCGGATAGCTCAGGTGCCGTGACACTTCTAGCCGAGAAGCCTTTGCTCTCGGTGGCCCGTTAAAGCGCTCGCGCGCCGTTGTCCATCCTTTGGTGGACGGCACGGGTTTGAGGAATCGGAGTCAGTGAGCTCAGTTGACTTCCGGAGGAACGACTGGCTTGGTTGCCTGGTCTCGGCGAGGACCGCCACCGCTGTCCCGGAAGGACTGGACCGCTGGGGACAACCTAGCGCAGGCCAAATAAGCGCCGAGGAGCTCGGCGATTGTTGTGTCTGTGTGCAAGGACTAATATGTGCGTTCTGCTACACCACTGTCGTCATAGAAGACGTGTATCCGTTGTAGTGTCGGAGATCAGCAAAGTTCGTGTAAGGCAGCCACCGAGCCATTGATGCCCCAACGCGTCGTCCTCGCATCGCAAAAAAGAAATGCAGGTTGCCACTCTTAGCTGGGCTCCGTCCGCCTATAGCCGATGACCAGACCACCGCAAGGAAAACATGCCAAAATGGTGGACCAAGGTGAACATAGCAGATATCATCTCCATCCGGGCCGGCACTGGCAAGGCGACTGTCACTGCAGCTGGAGTCGATAACTCGTCCAGCTGCAGTGACAGTCGCCTTGCCAGTTGCCCACATCGTGGATTCGCGTCGAAAGGTTTTCTTGGATACAGCCGCTGTATTGGGGGTCACCAACACCGCCTTCGGGGTAGTGGTCTCCACGGCCGCCATCAGTATGTCACCAACGATGTGCGCAGTTCTGGATCCAGTAGCCGCCCAGTTAGAAACTGTGACCGCAGCCATTGTTAATAGTTCGGTTCGAAGATCAGGGAGTGCTAGCCCTCCATGTGTTCGGGATAGAGCCGCAAGATCGGCATCCAGCCAAGCCTTGCCATTACTTACATCAACCGTGAAGACACTATGTCAAACATAACTCCGAAGTTTGCGTGTCAGCCTGTTGATGGTAGTGGTTGTTGTCCAAACGTGTTGCCCTATGTAGGTCAGTTTCGGGACGATCACAGCTGATGCGATCAAGGTTCTCTGATCTACGGTTAGCGTTTTTATGCTGGCCAAGCGGAGCCGCGTGATGAGCGGTTTCTCCGCGATCACCCAAGTCTGCTCTGGGCTGCGAGTGCTGCCCACATAGACGCCCAAGTAGCGCCCCTGCTGATCCGCAGCTTGAAATCGTAATGGTGGAGGTAACCGTGCGGCCCGGAGGAACAGAGGGCAACCACAGTGGCTTTTTCATGGTTGATCCGGAGGCCACTCTCACCCCCAAACTCAGCGGTGACTGTAAGCAATGCATGAACCTGTTCAGGAGAGGCCAACTACACCGTTGTGTCATCCGCGTAGCCCTCGACGCGCACCCGTACCTCACTAGCCGTTGACCGAATCACGACCCTTCTCAGATACGGATGCCCCGCCAGCTCTCTGTAGAGGGTATCAAGTGCCAGGATGAAGAGCAGTGGGGCTAGTGGACAACCTTGCCGGATGCCGCTCGTCACGTCGATCGTACTGAAGCGGAAGCCGTTGGCTTGGGTCCTTACTATCGTGCCGTCGTGGAGTAGGTGGACAGTCTCGATAAACCGCTCGGGATATCCGTGGTTCCGTAACACCTTTAATAAGAAGCTCCGTGCCAATGAGTCATAAGCCTTCATGAAATCAAACCGCAGCGCCAATGCATCAACTTGAGCATTATCTCTCATGACAGCGGCCTGAGCAGCCTCGAACAAGTGCAAGGTTTCATGTATGGTCCGACCAGGCACGAACCCATTTGGTTCGGGTGGATACGCTCAGCCAACGTAGCTCTCACCCTGGAGGTCAGTATCCGTTTGTAGTCCGTGCTTAGCAAGGCAAGCGGGCGAAAATTTAGCGGGTTGCGCTGGTCACCGGATTTTTTCAAACAGAATGTGTCTGCTTCTTGGAACGAGTGAGGGAAAATGCCTGCCGCATACCACTGGTTCAAAAGAATAGTGAAAATCGGTACAAGTTCCGGCGCATATTCGCGGTACCAGCCATTGTCCAGGCGATCTGGGCCAGCGGCTTTCCCATCCTTGCACGCCTCAATCGCCGCTGCGACCTCCACTTGGTGATTGGGTCAACCACTCGCTTCATTGCTGGAAACGGAGACTCATTTGGCGAGATACCTTATCTTGAAGAGACACATTTTCCACGGATTGTTGAAATATGCAGTGGGTCTATCTTGACTCACTACGTTTGCTTACACGTTGCACTACGTGTATGAGGAAGCGTAAGTACTTAGTACTTCCTTGAGTTAATTATATTTGAATAATCAAATATAATTTAAATCTGATAAGACCCCAAGTGACTTAGATTAGGTAAAATGAGAACTGTATTGTTTGTAAATTGATCTTCCTCCAAAATCTGCTAAAACGGTTTATCATCTATGAAAGGGGTTGGCAGCGGCTGGCTGTCAGAGCCCTGCCAATATGCACGTCTCTAATTGGTAGAAAGATGCTGCTTTCTACCAATAGTATCTTTGGGTATGTGTGGACCCGTCATTGTGGTGGCCCACTTCAATGTATCGATTGGTGTGACGTTCACCAAGGTGGGGAAGTATCTAAAACTTTAAACAGATATTTTATCTGTTAAAATCACAAGTGACTTGTAGCCACTTGTGCGTGTAACCCCGTTACACCTCCCAACTTCTCATTCTTCAAGGCGCTATTGTTGCTTGCATAACTGCCGTAATTTTTGTCGATAAGTATTGCGTCCGCGGCGACGCTGGGTCCGAATTTCTTCTAGCGTGAGCTTAACAATTCGTGTCTTCAGTTGATCCCACCATGCCACCCTTTCTGCAGCTATAACGTCAGACTTGGAAATCCTGGTAAGAATTAAACTAATTCCTTCTTGGTGCAGTATCTGACCGCGTCCTCCGTATACCTCGAGGCAGCATGAATCATGGCTGCCTTGGTGCGCCGTATAGGATCATCCGCTGGCTGCAAGTGGATACTGGCACCACTGTGATCCGCAGTCCACCCCGGGGTGGACTACCTCCCAACCGGCTACCCAAGGTCGCAGCGGTGTACTATGTCCAGGTGAGAGGATGCTATCGCCACGGTTCGGCACTGTGTAGTGATACATGTGCGTCTCCACGTCGTGTTGACGTAGCGGCTCCGGCGTCCATTCATTTGGTCGAGCTTCCTCGATCGGGCCAACCAAACTCCAATTCATCAGAAGGTCCTGTAGGGCCGGTGAGGCATGACTAGCAGTTACCGAGTAGCTGCGATCCGCTCGTTGGTCAAGCGTACAATTAAAGTCACCGCCAAGCGCCACGTGAGACTCGCGCGGAAGTTCTAGCTCACCTATTCGACGATAAAATTCTTCTCGCTGGGGTACCCGGTGCGGAGCATACATGTTTATCACCGAGATACTCCTTCCGTGCAAGTGTCCCCGTACAGCCATAAAATTCGGACTCCAGTAACTTTCGTATGCTGGTGTGACATCCTTAAAAGCTCCACAAGGATCCACCAAGATGGCAACACCACTTTCTTTTCAGTCGAAGGAGACCAATATGAGAGGGGAACTGTGCCGCACCCAGTTCGGAAGTCCCTCCCCGTGGCATATAGTCGCTGATACTTGAGAATGGCCTCTATGTTCACATGGGTTTCTTGTAGTAAATCATTTCGACCATGATTGGGTTGTCTCCGCAGGCTGCAGAGCCACGCATCAAGATTGTGTGCGCTGCTGCCGAATCCGTTCACATTTTGTGTTGTACAGCTGAAGGCGAGATTATTCGAGTGCAAACATCGTGTTGTCGAAGAGGCATGTTCCGCTGTCCGCAGTCGTTTCACTACCTTGCCACGCTCCGCGCGGAAGGTTTGTCGCAACGGTTTGGCCCTGGACATCCCCGCGACTACAGGGAAGAACTCCTGTCGCTGGCGGAGACCGGGCTTGGTCTGTGTTGATCCACCTCGTTGCTGCCGTTCAGACCCTTCCACACGCTGTCCCTCTCGGGACGCTTCCCCCTGATGTCGCGTGTTAGTCTCATCAGAGGTGTGGTAGCACATGGTGCCTTTATTTACGTTCTGGAAGAGCGATAAAAGGCGATTTCCTCACTGTCTACTCCTCCCATCCGGGGTGAAGTTGGACTGACTTACCCCATCGACCACTAAGAATGCTCGTACATAAGTCCAGAACAACTGGGTTTCCATCCGCGTTGGGGGCCACGCTCGCGCACGAGCGGGGAAGATTGATTACCGACGGCCTCCACGAAGGGGAGACTGCCCCTGATGAGCGTGGTGATTCGTCGGTTTTCGTTCTTACATGGAGCTCGTGATCTGCGTCCCGTATGTCATCGTCCTGGCGATATTAGCGGTGGATGCGTTGTCGATGTGGACGTAGCGCTGAAAGCAGTCGCTTCTCCAGCGCCGTGAAGCTTGATGAGCGTGCATGCACTGCCTGTTGAGGTGAGGGCTGTGGCGCCGCCGCTCCGCAGGGAGTGAGTGCTGTATCGCGTCTCGTCTTGCCCACACAGTCGTGCTGCGATCTTGATCCATCGGGTCACTTCTCCTGCTGTGAGTGTCGACCCGTCTGGAAGCGCACACAGCGGAGAGGATTCAGGTCGGCCGGCGATGGTTCCTTCTGCGACGAGCGCCCACGTAGCACGTAGTGGGTACAGCCACGGGCTTCCTGGCCGAGAGAGCGTCCTGGTTGTCGACTCGCAGAACCGGTCCGTCTTGCTGCCCTTGAAGGTGACCGTCACGTTGGTTGCTGCGTCGCGGTTGGTTGCTCTGGCACCACTGTTATCGGTAAAGAGGATATCGCATCTCTGAATAATGAAGCTTGACGTCTTGCCATCCACGGCTAGGTACTCGGAGCGCCTGCGGAGAAAGTAGTAGCCCATGACAGTAGCCCCCCCCCTCCAGATAGCACGGTGGTGGGCTTGACGGAAGTCGAGGGCGCGACGAAGCTGGCGGAGAATCGCGGTTGTGATGGGGGACTTTCGGCTGGAAGGTGGCGACAACCGACGCATGTCTCGCATAGCGAGGAGGTGGGTAGCGTGGATCTGGACGCCGTAGCCGTAGCGCTGCAGATGATGCCAAGCCAAGTGGCTAATCTTGGACAACACGGTCGCTGGCGAATTGGTCACCGTTCCAGCGGCAAACCTCGGAACTCCTTTCTACGTACCTCGATCGACAGATCGTGAGATACGCGGTCGAGCGTGCAAACAATCGTCGTCGTCTCAACTAGTGGATGTGCTAGAGAACTTTCGAGGAAGCCTTCGATTACCTGGACGCAGAAGATACGCAACTGCTTCCAGAGCAAAACATAAATCATTTTTGCTGTTTTTTTTCGCGACTCGATCAAGCAGCTACACGACACCAACGAAGAATTCTTCGAGCCGGTTCTGGACGCCGTCCGTTCGGACGATCTGGAAACTCGCGTTCAATCTTGCAAGAAACGTATTTTCGACGCTCTAGTAGAGCTAGAAATCCAAGTCCACCACTTGGAGCTGACAGAGCTCACTCTTAAGAAACAACGCTTCGAGTAACTGAAATTTTCTCTCTATCATGACTTCGTTAAATCCTCACGGATAGCCTGCCGACACCATCACCCAGAAACTTATTGAAATGGTTGACAAGCAGCAACAGCGGCTTGAGGCCATGAATAAGCGTGAGGTTAAAGTGGAGGGCATACGCCTACCACAATTTTACGGCAAGATGGGAGAGTCAGTGGATTTGTACTTTGAGCAACTTGCTCAGTACTTTGAAGCCAAGAATATTGATAGGCAGAATGATGATCTAAGTTCTGTGATTTTGGCCATTACTACGGCAAATTTTAAAGGAAATGCTGCCGATTGGTACAAGCTGAACAAGCGTGAGATCAAGGACATGCAGGACCTGATCGCCAAGTTGACAGATGAATTTGTGCCTCCAGATCTGCAAGAGCGTTTGCGAGATCAACTCTACGCTCTCAAGCAAAAGAATTGTCCCAATTTGGAGGAATATCTCTCTCGTTTCCGTGAAGCTATCATGCAAGCCACCGACATGAGTGAGTTGGACAAGATCACTTACTTCATCCGTGGATTAGTGAGTCCCACGCGTGAGAAAGTGCAATATCGTCGCTGTACGACCGTGTCACAAGCAATGAAGATTGCATTGGAGTATGATCGATCCAATCACATTCGTGGGAAGAACTTTCGCCCGTCGTTCGTTCCACAGGACCGGTCGCGCTCTAACACAAACGGCAATCAGCATCATCAGCAGCCCGCACCTGCTCGTGCGCAAGCGAACGAAGCCGAACCAATGGAGATTGACTCCGAGAGTACCAGGAATCGTCGATCTTCTTCTTCATCAAAGAGATGTCGCTACTGCAAGAAAACTGGCCATGTGATCGAGCAATGCTTCAAGCTCAAGAACAAGGAAAAGTATGCTCGTCAAAACAAGCAAAACAGAAACGAACAGTCTGCTGCAAACTTCAATGCTGCTTCTACTTCTTCTCATGCCGCTGCTAGGCAAGAGTCTACCGCAAAGTCAGATGACGAGGTTGAGATTGTTGAAGTGGAAGAGATCTCCACGTCCACCTTGTCACCTGTGCATCGCGAAAATGAGCTGATCCGTAAACAAGGGACTTGTGATGGAAAACCTGTCGTCATCATGGTCGACAGTGGTGCCACGTGCAATGTCATTCGCCCCGGCCTAGTGGAGAATACCAAAACATCTGGTGTTTCTCAAGTCACTCGCTTCGATGGAACTTCGACGAAAGCTCGCTCTGTGAAGAAAGGTGTCGCCACAATCCAGTTCCGTCGCTACCGTTTCAACAAACTGAAATTCATGGAATGGCCACTGGGCACTGCCCAAGATGTTATTCTTGGAAAACCTTGGTTTACCAAATTCCAACCATCGATTGATTGGCGTTCACACGAGATCCTATTTCAACGTTTGCCAGAAGTACCACCACGAGTGTAACTCCTGTGGCGATTTCGACTGTGGACATCAAGCGTAAAGTCAAGAAGCACGAATACCAAGAAGTGTTTCGCGTCAAGATCTGTGCTGTGCCAGAGAGTACGGACATACCAGAACCAATTCGCGTTTTAGTCAAGGTCTATCCTGACGTCTTTCCCGACTCTCTGCGATATGGACTTCCGCCATCACGCCGTGTGGATTTCGAACTCCACATGAAGCATGATGCTATCCCGAACAATCGTGCACCGTTCCGCCTTTCCAAGGTTGAGCAAGATGCTCAAGACCTCTTCGTTGCTGAAAAGATCAAGAAAGGCTGGGTGGAAGTTTTCGACTCTCCGTGGGTGTCCAATATCTTTGGAATTCCCAAGAAGGATCCTGCTACAGGAGATCATTTGTCTCGTGCTGAGTGGTTACGCTCTGGAAATTCAACTTTGCCTATTCGTTGGGTCATCGACTATCGCTACGTGAACTCGCAGTCGATTGTTCCGAAGATTCCACTTCCACGCATCGACGAACTGTTCGATCAGATGCATGGCAGTGTGATTTTCTCAGTTCTCAATTTGGCTCAAGGATATCACCAGATGCGTATCGCTCTTGCTAGCCGTAAGTATACCGCCTTCAGGACGCATGCCGAAACCTATCAATGGTGGGTTGCACCTATGGGTTTAGCAGGCATGCCAGGTGTCTGGTCTCGCCTGTCGAAGAATGTACGCAAATGCTCCATTCAAGCTCTTGGAGAAAAAACATCTCATGAGAGTGCTCTTCGCTAAGTACGACTTCATTGTTGTCTACTTGGACGAATTTATGTTTTCTCCAAGAGCTTGGATGGAGCATTTGCGTACATTCTTCGACATTTTGCGTCGTGAGCAGTTGTACTGCCAACTCTCTAAATGTCACTTTGGGTGAAATTCCTTGGTCATACGATTTCGGCCAAAGGACTTGCCGTTGGCACTCGCAAAACGGAATCTATTGCCAAACGGCCTACACCAGTCAACCAGTAGCTGTTGCAAAGCTTTTTGGGACTCGCAGATTACTATCGTCTCTTTATTCGTGACTACGCTACACTCGCGTTGCCGCTTGGTCCTCTGGTCAAGAAAGAACATGTCTGGAGTCGGGGTTCAGAACAAACTCGAGCCTTTGAGGAGATCAAGTCGTCTCTACAACAAGCACCTGTTTTGAAGTTGCCTGACCACGAGAAACGATTCATTGTGTCAACCGATGCCTCTCGCTATTGTGTTGGTGGCGTTCTCGCTCAAGTGCACACAGGTCACGATCATCCGATCGCGTTCTTCTCGAAGAAGCTGGGACCTCACGAGATCAATTGGCCGACGCTTGAAAAGAACTCCTTGCTATCAAACTAGCGTTGGAAAAATGGCGTCATTACCTGTATGGTCGTGAATTTGACATTTTTACGGACAACAGCACCTGCAAGTGGGTTTTGCAGCACCCAAAGGTTTCGCCAAAATTGGCTAGCTATTTAACGTTTTCCGCGCAATTTACCTTCAAGTTGCACCACGTCAAGGGTCACCTGAATGTGGTTGCAAATGCGTTATCGCGTCAACCTCAGGACGTTTCGATGAACAATGTCTCATTTCATCCGTGCACACCGCGTTGCCAAGAGCGCGCTGCGAAGACTCTAACGTCTCGCCGGTTTGTGGCTAATTTCCGCAGTATCAACCAACAGTTGGTTCAACCACCCTCACGTACTCACTTTCGTGGGGAGGAGGTTATGGAAGCAATTGCTGCTGGACAGTACACAGTCCGAAACTTGTCTCAGGCCTATGAACACGTAGCGCTGGACACTCAGCGTACGATTGACGCCATTGAGGACGCTGAAACCACTAATGTGACGCACCAATCCCAAAATTCGAGTTCGCTCGGTTGGTCTGATTCAGTTCGTAAAGAATTCCAAGATGGTTATCGCACTTGCCCAGACTATGCTGAACGTTTCAAGCATCCTGAAGAACCATTCGTAAAGAAATATGGTTTGCTTTTCCGCAAGTCGCAGCCGATGATGTGTATATGTGTTCCCTACACCCGGGACAATCATCTTCGAACTTCCATCATCGAATGCTACATTGCCGCTCATCCTGGAGCTCATCGAACATACCTTCTCATCTCGCAATGGTATCATTGGCCAACTCTAGACCAAGATGTTCGAGAATATGTGCAAAGCTGTAAATCTTGTACACGCTGGAAACACAGTAACACTCGCAAGAATGGCAAAATGATCCCCATTCCGATTCCACAGGAATGCTAGTCTGTCGTTTCAATGGACTTTGTCACAGAATTACCCGATCCTAACGGTTTTGATGCAATCATGACTGTTGTCGACGAATTATCCAAGTGCCCCAAGGATCATGCGTTCAACCGCACCAATGATGCACAAATTACCGCATTCAACTTCTTTGATTTTGTCGTTCGCCATCACGGTTTACCGTCGATTATCATCAGCGATCGAAATTCCAAGTTCGTATCCAAGTTTTGGTCATCTATGGCTAAGCTCATGGGAATTCGTCTTCACATGACAACCACCTATCGTGGTCAAGCTGATGGACAGACGGAACGTCAGAATCTGATTCTGGAAGACGCTCTACGCTGCATGATATCGTATCACGGACGTCACTGGTCGGATCATCTAGGAACGATTGAGTATGCTAATGCTACTCTCGTTAGTGCATCTACTGGTTTTTTGCCATTTGAAGTTGATACTGGCCGGAAGGAACACAACCCATTGAATCCGCTCGACAACCCAACTATCGTGAACCCAGTGCAAAATGGCATTGCTGAATACGCAAAACAGTTCAAGGAAAAACGCCAAGAGATCATCGAAGTCGCCAAGAAACACTTGTTGCAAGCCCAAGAACGTCAAAAGAAGTACTATGGCAAGAAGTGATCATTGATCACGTTCAAGGCTGGAGATTTGGTCATGCTGGATACATGTCGTATCCCGTCGGGAGATGTTACCCAGGACATTGAAGGAAAATGTGCTAAGCTCGCTGCTCACAAAGTGGGACCACTTGAGATCATTAAGATGGTTAACTCGAACGTTGCCAAATTGCAACTTCCGCGAAGCATGAAACGTCTGAATCCGACGTTTAACGTGGATGTTCTGAGTCCCTACATCGAAAACCCGTCTCGTTTCAAGACTCGTCCTATTCCCAAGGCTTCTCGACTGATTGTCGATGACGACACTTGTGATACATTGCATATCATCGAGAAACTGCTCCGAAAGCGCCAGTTTAACCGCAAACCAGAGTGGCTTGTCAAGTGGCATGGATTACCTGACCATGAATCCACGTGGGAGCGCGAGAAGGACATCAAACATGTGTCGGACTGGAAGGTTCTCGTTAACGATTTCAAGAACCGCCAACAAGAAGTCAAGTCGGGGAGGGTGTAACGACGCACCAGCGTCATGGCTCTCGGCCAAGACGCTGAGGTGTCGAGTGCCACTCGTTCTACTTTCAACCACTAGGTTACCGTACAGATACACGCCTGGGCACAGGTAATCTACAAGTTTGGCCGAACATAATTAAAGAGTGTACAACTCCTACATTCATTCTTTTCACTTGGAATTACTATACACGGTTCAAGTAAGACCTCGGACCGGTTCAGGTGAATCGCAGTCAGTGCTTACCTTCAAGATTTAACTTCAAGGACTACGGAGAATCTAGTATAGTGAAATGCATACAATTTCATAGGGTAACAAGGGAGCACCTCCTCGAGGTAGCCCATAGCCGATAAACAACTAACCATTTCAATCTCACTTTCCATTTTATCAACTTCCGCTCGAGTCTCCATAAAGACTCTCTAGCCTCCTCCTCCAAGACCTCGCCTCACGACTCTTCAAGCTATCCTCAGAGGATCTACGCTCTAATCGTCTTCTTCCTCTGCGCCGTTTCGCCGGTCGCTACATCTGTTGGTCTGGGATACATGGTGTCCTGCTTGGTTCGCAGAATCGACATCGCCCCCATCATTGGCATGATCATTATTCTTCCGTTCTTGCTTTTCGGAGGACTGCTCATCAACTCGGACGACTGCCCCAAGTACTTCGTGCGGATCCAGTACGTGTCCCCGATCAAGTACGGCTTCGAGGCGTTGATGAAAATTTTCTGGGAGCAAGTACCGCACATTGCGTGCGATGCAGCGGTCGAAAACTGCACCGCTCATACTGGAGCTGACGTACTGAAGAACTACAGTCTGCAGTCGCGGTCAGCGCTCGGCGATGGACTTATTCTGTTGGCGATCAACTTCGGCTTCCGCACTATCGGATTCATCGGATTGTGGCTGAATCTTCGCCGAAAGAACTAAACGTGGCAAGCAGTGCGAGCTGTGCAGAAGAAAATAGCATTGCCATCCGTAATGTGAACAATAAACTGTTATTCAACAATTGCACTTTTCATTAAGTGATTGTGCGAGCACAACAACCAAGGTATGTGGCTTTTACATTGGTTGGTTTAACCTTTGCTCAGTGGTATTGGAGGTGTTTCTCATTTTAGAGGATGAAAGTGCCGTACACATCATTTGTGCCCAAGTAGTTACTGTACCAGGTAGATGGGCTCTGGTGTCGTCCAGTTCAACGCGACCTCGTCAGCAACACATGCACGGGTGGCATGTTGATGTGCGAGGCTGTAACCAATTAATTCGATTCCGACGACGCTGTAAACGTTGGCATCTGGATGGTGGGGAATCGCCAAGCATCCACCACATTCAAATACGATAGCCAGGCTGTTAGCACGCCCCTACTAGAATCGGGTCGGGGCAGGCTCAAAATTGCATCTACTTGGGGATCCACAGCGAGTTTGAAATCTCAACAAACCACGTGAATCGGCTCCTATTCAAAATTAGTAGGAAGACGATCCTTTTGTTTTCGCAATGCAGGATCGTTCGCAGCATGTATGTTGTGAACGTAGCTAGTCGTGTCTCCCCACCGCAATCGAAGATGAAGATAACAATTTGAAATTGTGGTTGGAGAAGCCAGAGGTTCCGATTGGCCTTAACCTCGAGTTACGAGTTACGCAGGCGATTAGTCCGTTGGGACTGCCCACCCCCTCATTCTTCGAGTGTTCCCAATATTACATGTAATTCAGAATCCTCCTATCCTAGCCATCGTGGAGCTCTAGTCCGTGTGCTAGCAATCAGAACGCGTAAACATAACATAGCTATTTGAACAGGTTACTGATAATGCGTGGGTATCCCGCTGGTCAACATTTTTTTGCTCATGAAGTTGATGCTAATTTGAGAATCTTCATGATTTGTTTACAAAATAAGGTACTATGTCGTGGACCCGCCCAGAGAGCGTCAGCCGCGATAACTCCCATTTTCAAAAACACTACCAACTAGCAACGTTACCAGCTTCCTACAAGTCCAATGAGTTTCACTGGTCTGCCCAAACTCTTCGCGGCTGCGACGCTCGACGGCAGGAAGTCTCCCCTCAAACTGAAACATCGCGTTGTGATGGCACCCATGACTCGGCTCCGTATGGGTGACGACGGCGTCCCAGGCGCTGTGGTTGTCGAGTTTTACACTCAGCGCGCAACTGATGGCGGTCTCCTGGTTACAGAGGGGACCAACATTAGTGCCACGGCTCGCGGGTACTACGGAGCTCCGGGAATCTTCAACGCAGCTCAAATCGAGGGATGGCAGGCTGTCACGAAGGCGGTTCATGCCAAGGGTGGCAAAATCTTCGTACAGCTGTGGCACACTGGGCGAGTCAGCCACCAGCTCAACCAACCCAACGGAGAGCTGCCTGTTTGCTCCAGTGCGACCAGTATGGAAGGTGTCCACAGCCTCGCGCCAACACGTGAGGGACGTCTGCCACACCCGGTGCCACGAGCTCTCGAGACCGACGAGATCACGAACATCGTTGCCGACTACAAGTCGGCGGCTCTGAACGCCATGAAAGCCGGCTTCGACGGGGTGGAGCTCCATTGTGCGAACGGCTACCTGATGGAGCAGTTCCTGTGTGACTCGGTCAACAAACGCACCGACAAGTACGGCGGCAGCGTTGAGAACCGCGCTCGCATCCTGTTTGAGGCGTTGGAAGCCGTTTTATCTGGCGTGGACTCGAGCAAGGTTGGGATTCGCCTGTCACCGTATGGAACCGCCTTCGGCTGCACGGACTCCGCCCCAGGCGAACTGTTCGGATATGTCATCGAGAAACTCAACGACTACGATCTGGCCTACCTCCACTTGGTTGAGCCTCGCGGAATCCAGGCGCCCGCCCCCGACGCTCCTGAAGGCGGCGTGCTCCCCATCTTCCGCAAGATCTACAAGAACTTCATCATTACGGCGTCGGGTTACGACCGTGAGGAGGCCGTCAAGGTCGTCGAGGAAGGATCCGCGGACTGCGTTGCTTTTGCGCGCGACTTCATCTCGAACCCTGACCTGGTGGAGCGCCTCAAGGTTGACGCTGAGCTGAACACGCGCAACACGCAGACGGCTTACCTGCCGCTCGGTGTCCCGTTCGAGACGGGTTACACTGACTACCCGTTCCTGGCGGGCAACCGTACAGAGTAGGAGAAGCGCGCCTTGCTCTCAAGTAGCCGAGGGTTGTAATGCATCTCTCCTGCATTCATTCAGTTCACAACATCGAATTGATCCTAAATAAATACATGATCATCGCCATTGCGCCTGACCGATGTTGATGGAATTTACAAATTCCTTCAGTTCGTTTATCTTGGAATCTTCACATGTTGACGTATTCTACTGTATCCAAAGTGAGGTCATGGGTAACCTAAATATTGCTGAGTGCACAATGTACGCTGCGCCGCTGTATCATTTCGGTGTTTCCGATCGGCCAATGCAACCATCGAGATTTTCGTGAAGCATCTACCCGCGCAAGTCAAATTCAAGGCCAATCGGAACCTCTGGCTTCTCCAGCCACAATTTCTAATTGCTATCTTTTCGTTCGACTGCGATGGGGAGGCACGACTGCTACGTTCACAACTTATACTGTATGCTCCGAACGATCCTGGATTGGGAGATAATAGGACCGTCGAAAATAGTCTCGGAGAGATAAAAGTTTATCTCTAAAAGTTTATCTCTCCGAGACTATTTTCGACGGTCCTATTATCTCCCAATTCATTTTATCTAAAAGGGTTTTCGCACAGACAAATTCGTGAAAAGCACAGATTGTTAAAATATGCGACAAGTAGTGTTTTTAACAGTAGACGGTAGTGAGCGGTTGCGAGGAGCGTAGCCGCAGCAAACCCGCGCGGGGTGCCCGCGAAGCAGGGCCGCGCGGTATTTGTGGAGGCGGGCCCAGCGACGAGCATTCCAGCGAACGGACCCGTTGCCGCAACTCGGAGTTAGTTTTTCTACTGCGAGGGTCTGGTGTGCAACCCCCAGCACACTTTCAATAGTGGGCGGTGGGCGGTATATCGGTATTTCTGTGCGGTGGTCCCGCTAGGATCTGTGAATTTCCCTGTTCTGTCTGTGCGCTTCTTCCGCTCTCTCTCGGAGAGTATTTTGGCAAATAGGTCTTACCTGCCAGAATCGCTCCAAGCATCTACATCATCATAGAGGGGTAATTACATTGAAGTGGTACAATGGCAGTCTTTCCTGTTGGCAATGGAACCAGTCCAGCGGCGCCATTAAGGATGGTCGTGCTCGGTGCTAGGCTGTAGGCCACGAAGTAACTGCTCTTGATTGCTTCCGTGGGGGCCGATAGCACTAGTGGAGAACCCCGGGTTCCAAGCGAAATGTCCCCTCTGGTTTTTACGGTAGGCGTCATTAACTCTATGACGCCTCAATTCTGCATGCAGCATTTTGCGAGGCTGGCCGTAATGCATCACGCCATTGCTAGTATCATGCTCCGCTACCTATCCTAGTGGATATATTCACAGGTGATGAACGAGTAGAGCAACGCGTACAGATGCTTACCTCGACTGGCAGGGTTCCAGTCTGTGAAGTTGCTGCCGATACCTTCGGAGCGCCGCGCCCCTCCTCAAAGATGTTCGTGAGGAAGGCCATGAAATCTGTCTCGAACTTCTTCTGTTTCTCCTCCACTTGTTAATCTTCTTCTTGGCGTGAATGCCGATCTGCAGCGGTTGCCGTTGTCGACCACGATCGGAAACACCAAAATGCCAGCGGCGCAGCGTACATTGTGCACTCAGCAATATTTAGGTTACCCATGACCTCACTTTGGATACAGTAGAATACGTCAACATGTGAAGATTCCAAGATAAACGAACTGAAGGAATTTGTAAATTCCATCAACATCGGTCAGGCGCAATGGCGATGATCATGTATTTATTTAGGATCAATTCGATGTTGTGAACTGAATGAATGCAGGAGAGATGCATTACAACCCTCGGCTACTTGAGAGCAAGGCGCGCTTCTCCTACTCTGTACGGTTGCCCGCCAGGAACGGGTAGTCAGTGTAACCCGTCTCGAACGGGACACCGAGCGGCAGGTAAGCCGTCTGCGTGTTGCGCGTGTTCAGCTCAGCGTCAACCTTGAGGCGCTCCACCAGGTCAGGGTTCGAGATGAAGTCGCGCGCAAAAGCAACGCAGTCCGCGGATCCTTCCTCGACGACCTTGACGGCCTCCTCACGGTCGTAACCCGACGCCGTAATGATGAAGTTCTTGTAGATCTTGCGGAAGATGGGGAGCACGCCGCCTTCAGGAGCGTCGGGGGCGGGCGCCTGGATTCCGCGAGGCTCAACCAAGTGGAGGTAGGCCAGATCGTAGTCGTTGAGTTTCTCGATGACATATCCGAACAGTTCGCCTGGGGCGGAGTCCGTGCAGCCGAAGGCGGTTCCATACGGTGACAGGCGAATCCCAACCTTGCTCGAGTCCACGCCAGATAAAACGGCTTCCAACGCCTCAAACAGGATGCGAGCGCGGTTCTCAACGCTGCCGCCGTACTTGTCGGTGCGTTTGTTGACCGAGTCACACAGGAACTGCTCCATCAGGTAGCCGTTCGCACAATGGAGCTCCACCCCGTCGAAGCCGGCTTTCATGGCGTTCAGAGCCGCCGACTTGTAGTCGGCAACGATGTTCGTGATCTCGTCGGTCTCGAGAGCTCGTGGCACCGGGTGTGGCAGACGTCCCTCACGTGTTGGCGCGAGGCTGTGGACACCTTCCATACTGGTCGCACTGGAGCAAACAGGCAGCTCTCCGTTGGGTTGGTTGAGCTGGTGGCTGACTCGCCCAGTGTGCCACAGCTGTACGAAGATTTTGCCACCCTTGGCATGAACCGCCTTCGTGACAGCCTGCCATCCCTCGATTTGAGCTGCGTTGAAGATTCCCGGAGCTCCGTAGTACCCGCGAGCCGTGGCACTAATGTTGGTCCCCTCTGTAACCAGAAGACCGCCATCAGTTGCGCGCTGAGTGTAAAACTCGACAACCACAGCGCCTGGGACGCCGTCGTCACCCATACGGAGCCGAGTCATGGGTGCCATCACAACGCGATGTTTCAGTTTGAGGGGAGACTTCCTGCCGTCGAGCGTCGCAGCCGCGAAGAGTTTGGGCAGACCAGTGAAACTCATTGGACTTGTAGGAAGCTGGTAACGTTGCTAGTTGGTAGTGTTTTTGAAAATGGGAGTTATCGCGGCTGACGCTCTCTGGGCGGGTCCACGACATAGTACCTTATTTTGTAAACAAATCATGAAGATTCTCAAATTAGCATCAACTTCATGAGCAAAAAAATGTTGACCAGCGGGATACCCACGCATTATCAGTAACCTGTTCAAATAGCTATGTTATGTTTACGCGTTCTGATTGCTTGCACGCGGACTAGAGCTCCACGATGGCTAGGATAGGAGGATTCCGAATTACCCGTCTACTGTTAAAAGCACTACTTGTCGCATATTTTAACAATCTGTGCTTTTCACGAATTTGTCTGTGCGAAAACCCTTTTAGATAAAATGGATTGGGAGATAATAGGACCGTCGAAAATAGTCTCGGAGAGATAAACTTTTAGAGATAAATTTTTATCTCTCCGAGACTATTTTCGACGGTCCTATTATCTCCCAATCCAGGATCGTTCGGAGCATACAGTATAAGTTGTGAACGTAGCAGTCGTGCCTCCCCATCGCAGTCGAACGAAAAGATAGCAATTAGAAATTGTGGCTGGAGAAGCCAGAGGTTCCGATTGGCCTTGAATTTGACTTGCGCGGGTAGATGCTTCACGAAAATCTCGATGGTTGCATTGGCCGATCGGAAACACCGAAATGACACAGCGGCGCAGCGTACATTGTGCACTCAGCAATATTTAGGTTACCCATGACCTCACTTTGGATACAGTAGAATACGTCAACATGTGAAGATTCCAAGATAAACGAACTGAAGGAATTTGTAAATTCCATCAACATCGGTCAGGCGCAATGGCGATGATCATGTATTTATTTAGGATCAATTCGATGTTGTGAACTGAATGAATGCAGGAGAGATGCATTACAACCCTCGGCTACTTGAGAGCAAGGCGCGCTTCTCCTACTCTGTACGGTTGCCCGCCAGGAACGGGTAGTCAGTGTAACCCGTCTCGAACGGGACACCGAGCGGCAGGTAAGCCGTCTGCGTGTTGCGCGTGTTCAGCTCAGCGTCAACCTTGAGGCGCTCCACCAGGTCAGGGTTCGAGATGAAGTCGCGCGCAAAAGCAACGCAGTCCGCGGATCCTTCCTCGACGACCTTGACGGCCTCCCTCACGGTCGTAACCCGACGCCGTAATGATGAAGTTCTTGTAGATCTTGCGGAAGATGGGGAGCACGCCGCCTTCAGGAGCGTCGGGGGCGGGCGCCTGGATTCCGCGAGGCTCAACCAAGTGGAGGTAGGCCAGATCGTAGTCGTTGAGTTTCTCGATGACATATCCGAACAGTTCGCCTGGGGCGGAGTCCGTGCAGCCGAAGGCGGTTCCATACGGTGACAGGCGAATCCCAACCTTGCTCGAGTCCACGCCAGATAAAACGGCTTCCAACGCCTCAAACAGGATGCGAGCGCGGTTCTCAACGCTGCCGCCGTACTTGTCGGTGCGTTTGTTGACCGAGTCACACAGGAACTGCTCCATCAGGTAGCCGTTCGCACAATGGAGCTCCACCCCGTCGAAGCCGGCTTTCATGGCGTTCAGAGCCGCCGACTTGTAGTCGGCAACGATGTTCGTGATCTCGTCGGTCTCGAGAGCTCGTGGCACCGGGTGTGGCAGACGTCCCTCACGTGTTGGCGCGAGGCTGTGGACACCTTCCATACTGGTCGCACTGGAGCAAACAGGCAGCTCTCCGTTGGGTTGGTTGAGCTGGTGGCTGACTCGCCCAGTGTGCCACAGCTGTACGAAGATTTTGCCACCCTTGGCATGAACCGCCTTCGTGACAGCCTGCCATCCCTCGATTTGAGCTGCGTTGAAGATTCCCGGAGCTCCGTAGTACCCGCGAGCCGTGGCACTAATGTTGGTCCCCTCTGTAACCAGAAGACCGCCATCAGTTGCGCGCTGAGTGTAAAACTCGACAACCACAGCGCCTGGGACGCCGTCGTCACCCATACGGAGCCGAGTCATGGGTGCCATCACAACGCGATGTTTCAGTTTGAGGGGAGACTTCCTGCCGTCGAGCGTCGCAGCCGCGAAGAGTTTGGGCAGACCAGTGAAACTCATTGGACTTGTAGGAAGCTGGTAACGTTGCTAGTTGGTAGTGTTTTTGAAAATGGGAGTTATCGCGGCTGACGCTCTCTGGGCGGGTCCACGACATAGTACCTTATTTTGTAAACAAATCATGAAGATTCTCAAATTAGCATCAACTTCATGAGCAAAAAAATGTTGACCAGCGGGATACCCACGCATTATCAGTAACCTGTTCAAATAGCTATGTTATGTTTACGCGTTCTGATTGCTTGCACACGGACTAGAGCTCCACGATGGCTAGGATAGGAGGATTCCGAATTACCCGTCTACTGTTAAAAGCACTACTTGTCGCATATTTTAACAATCTGTGCTTTTCACGAATTTGTCTGTGCGAAAACCCTTTTAGATAAAATGGTTGGGAGATAATAGGACCGTCGAAAATAGTCTCGGAGAGATAAACTTTTAGAGATAAACTTTTATCTCTCCGAGACTATTTTCGACGGTCCTATTATCTCCCAATCCAGGATCGTTCGGAGCATACAGTATAAGTTGTGAACGTAGCAGTCGTGCCTCCCCATCGCAGTCGAACGAAAAGATAGCAATTAGAAATTGTGGCTGGAGAAGCCAGAGGTTCCGATTGGCCTTGAATTTGACTTGCGCGGGTAGATGCTTCACGAAAATCTCGATGGTTGCATTGGCCGATCGGAAACACCGAAATGATACAGCGGCGCAGCGTACATTGTGCACTCAGCAATATTTAGGTTACCCATGACCTCACTTTGGATACAGTAGAATACGTCAACATGTGAAGATTCCAAGATAAACGAACTGAAGGAATTTGTAAATTCCATCAACATCGGTCAGGCGCAATGGCGATGATCATGTATTTATTTAGGATCAATTCGATGTTGTGAACTGAATGAATGCAGGAGAGATGCATTACAACCCTCGGCTACTTGAGAGCAAGGCGCGCTTCTCCTACTCTGTACGGTTGCCCGCCAGGAACGGGTAGTCAGTGTAACCCGTCTCGAACGGGACACCGAGCGGCAGGTAAGCCGTCTGCGTGTTGCGCGTGTTCAGCTCAGCGTCAACCTTGAGGCGCTCCACCAGGTCAGGGTTCGAGATGAAGTCGCGCGCAAAAGCAACGCAGTCCGCGGATCCTTCCTCGACGACCTTGACGGCCTCCTCACGGTCGTAACCCGACGCCGTAATGATGAAGTTCTTGTAGATCTTGCGGAAGATGGGGAGCACGCCGCCTTCAGGAGCGTCGGGGGCGGGCGCCTGGATTCCGCGAGGCTCAACCAAGTGGAGGTAGGCCAGATCGTAGTCGTTGAGTTTCTCGATGACATATCCGAACAGTTCGCCTGGGGCGGAGTCCGTGCAGCCGAAGGCGGTTCCATACGGTGACAGGCGAATCCCAACCTTGCTCGAGTCCACGCCAGATAAAACGGCTTCCAACGCCTCAAACAGGATGCGAGCGCGGTTCTCAACGCTGCCGCCGTACTTGTCGGTGCGTTTGTTGACCGAGTCACACAGGAACTGCTCCATCAGGTAGCCGTTCGCACAATGGAGCTCCACCCCGTCGAAGCCGGCTTCCATGGCGTTCAGAGCCGCCGACTTGTAGTCGGCAACGATGTTCGTGATCTCGTCGGTCTCGAGAGCTCGTGGCACCGGGTGTGGCAGACGTCCCTCACGTGTTGGCGCGAGGCTGTGGACACCTTCCATACTGGTCGCACTGGAGCAAACAGGCAGCTCTCCGTTGGGTTGGTTGAGCTGGTGGCTGACTCGCCCAGTGTGCCACAGCTGTACGAAGATTTTGCCACCCTTGGCATGAACCGCCTTCGTGACAGCCTGCCATCCCTCGATTTGAGCTGCGTTGAAGATTCCCGGAGCTCCGTAGTACCCGCGAGCCGTGGCACTAATGTTGGTCCCCTCTGTAACCAGGAGACCGCCATCAGTTGCGCGCTGAGTGTAAAACTCGACAACCACAGCGCCTGGGACGCCGTCGTCACCCATACGGAGCCGAGTCATGGGTGCCATCACAACGCGATGTTTCAGTTTGAGGGGAGACTTCCTGCCGTCGAGCGTCGCAGCCGCGAAGAGTTTGGGCAGACCAGTGAAACTCATTGGACTTGTAGGAAGCTGGTAACGTTGCTAGTTGGTAGTGTTTTTGAAAATGGGAGTTATCGCGGCTGACGCTCTCTGGGCGGGTCCACGACATAGTACCTTATTTTGTAAACAAATCATGAAGATTCTCAAATTAGCATCAACTTCATGAGCAAAAAAATGTTGACCAGCGGGATACCCACGCATTATCAGTAACCTGTTCAAATAGCTATGTTATGTTTACGCGTTCTGATTGCTTGCACACGGACTAGAGCTCCACGATGGCTAGGATAGGAGGATTCCGAATTACCCGTCTACTGTTAAAAGCACTACTTGTCGCATATTTTAACAATCTGTGCTTTTCACGAATTTGTCTGTGCGAAAACCCTTTTAGATAAAATGGATTGGGAGATAATAGGACCGTCGAAAATAGTCTCGGAGAGATAAACTTTTAGAGATAAACTTTTATCTCTCCGAGACTATTTTCGACGGTCCTATTATCTCCCAATCCAGGATCGTTCGGAGCATACAGTATAAGTTGTGAACGTAGCAGTCGTGCCTCCCCATCGCAGTCGAACGAAAAGATAGCAATTAGAAATTGTGGCTGGAGAAGCCAGAGGTTCCGATTGGCCTTGAATTTGACTTGCGCGGGTAGATGCTTCACGAAAATCTCGATGGTTGCATTGGCCGATCGGAAACACCGAAATGACACAGCGGCGCAGCGTACATTGTGCACTCAGCAATATTTAGGTTACCCATGATCTCACTTTGGATACAGTAGAATACGTCAACATGTGAAGATTCCAAGATAAACGAACTGAAGGAATTTGTAAATTCCATCAACATCGGTCAGGCGCAATGGCGATGATCATGTATTTATTTAGGATCAATTCGATGTTGTGAACTGAATGAATGCAGGAGAGATGCATTACAACCCTCGGCTACTTGAGAGCAAGGCGCGCTTCTCCTACTCTGTACGGTTGCCCGCCAGGAACGGGTAGTCAGTGTAACCCGTCTCGAACGGGACACCGAGCGGCAGGTAAGCCGTCTGCGTGTTGCGCGTGTTCAGCTCAGCGTCAACCTTGAGGCGCTCCACCAGGTCAGGGTTCGAGATGAAGTCGCGCGCAAAAGCAACGCAGTCCGCGGATCCTTCCTCGATGACCTTGACGGCCTCCCTCACGGTCGTAACCCGACGCCGTAATGATGAAGTTCTTGTAGATCTTGCGGAAGATGGGGAGCACGCCGCCTTCAGGAGCGTCGGGGGCGGGCGCCTGGATTCCGCGAGGCTCAACCAAGTGGAGGTAGGCCAGATCGTAGTCGTTGAGTTTCTCGATGACATATCCGAACAGTTCGCCTGGGGCGGAGTCCGTGCAGCCGAAGGCGGTTCCATACGGTGACAGGCGAATCCCAACCTTGCTCGAGTCCACGCCAGATAAAACGGCTTCCAACGCCTCAAACAGGATGCGAGCGCGGTTCTCAACGCTGCCGCCGTACTTGTCGGTGCGTTTGTTGACCGAGTCACACAGGAACTGCTCCATCAGGTAGCCGTTCGCACAATGGAGCTCCACCCCGTCGAAGCCGGCTTTCATGGCGTTCAGAGCCGCCGACTTGTAGTCGGCAACGATGTTCGTGATCTCGTCGGTCTCGAGAGCTCGTGGCACCGGGTGTGGCAGACGTCCCTCACGTGTTGGCGCGAGGCTGTGGACACCTTCCATACTGGTCGCACTGGAGCAAACAGGCAGCTCTCCGTTGGGTTGGTTGAGCTGGTGGCTGACTCGCCCAGTGTGCCACAGCTGTACGAAGATTTTGCCACCCTTGGCATGAACCGCCTTCGTGACAGCCTGCCATCCCTCGATTTGAGCTGCGTTGAAGATTCCCGGAGCTCCGTAGTACCCGCGAGCCGTGGCACTAATGTTGGTCCCCTCTGTAACCAGGAGACCGCCATCAGTTGCGCGCTGAGTGTAAAACTCGACAACCACAGCGCCTGGGACGCCGTCGTCACCCATACGGAGCCGAGTCATGGGTGCCATCACAACGCGATGTTTCAGTTTGAGGGGAGACTTCCTGCCGTCGAGCGTCGCAGCCGCGAAGAGTTTGGGCAGACCAGTGAAACTCATTGGACTTGTAGGAAGCTGGTAACGTTGCTAGTTGGTAGTGTTTTTGAAAATGGGAGTTATCGCGGCTGACGCCCAAGATTCACGTAGGTGGTCGAAGCATAGCTAGGTGGAAGCTGACGTCATCAGCTCTGGGCGGGTCCACGATGTTGACCAGCATAGTACCTTATTTTGTAAACAAATCATGAAGATTCTCAAATTAGCATCAACTTCATGAGCAAAAAAATGTTGACCAGCGGGATACCCACGCATTATCAGTAACCTGTTCAAATAGCTATGTTATGTTTACGCGTTCTGATTGCTTGCACACGGACTAGAGCTCCACGATGGCTAGGATAGGAGGATTCCGAATTACCCGTCTACTGTTAAAAGCACTACTTGTCGCATATTTTAACAATCTGTGCTTTTCACGAATTTGTCTGTGCGAAAACCCTTTTAGATAAAATGGATTGGGAGATAATAGGACCGTCGAAAATAGTCTCGGAGAGATAAACTTTTAGAGATAAACTTTTATCTCTCCGAGACTATTTTCGACGGTCCTATTATCTCCCAATCCAGGATCGTTCGGAGCATACAGTATAAGTTGTGAACGTAGCAGTCGTGCCTCCCCATCGCAGTCGAACGAAAAGATAGCAATTAGAAATTGTGGCTGGAGAAGCCAGAGGTTCCGATTGGCCTTGAATTTGACTTGCGCGGGTAGATGCTTCACGAAAATCTCGATGGTTGCATTGGCCGATCGGAAACACCGAAATGACACAGCGGCGCAGCGTACATTGTGCACTCAGCAATATTTAGGTTACCCATGATCTCACTTTGGATACAGTAGAATACGTCAACATGTGAAGATTCCAAGATAAACGAACTGAAGGAATTTGTAAATTCCATCAACATCGGTCAGGCGCAATGGCGATGATCATGTATTTATTTAGGATCAATTCGATGTTGTGAACTGAATGAATGCAGGAGAGATGCATTACAACCCTCGGCTACTTGAGAGCAAGGCGCGCTTCTCCTACTCTGTACGGTTGCCCGCCAGGAACGGGTAGTCAGTGTAACCCGTCTCGAACGGGACACCGAGCGGCAGGTAAGCCGTCTGCGTGTTGCGCGTGTTCAGCTCAGCGTCAACCTTGAGGCGCTCCACCAGGTCAGGGTTCGAGATGAAGTCGCGCGCAAAAGCAACGCAGTCCGCGGATCCTTCCTCGACGACCTTGACGGCCTCCTCACGGTCGTAACCCGACGCCGTAATGATGAAGTTCTTGTAGATCTTGCGGAAGATGGGGAGCACGCCGCCTTCAGGAGCGTCGGGGGCGGGCGCCTGGATTCCGCGAGGCTCAACCAAGTGGAGGTAGGCCAGATCGTAGTCGTTGAGTTTCTCGATGACATATCCGAACAGTTCGCCTGGGGCGGAGTCCGTGCAGCCGAAGGCGGTTCCATACGGTGACAGGCGAATCCCAACCTTGCTCGAGTCCACGCCAGATAAAACGGCTTCCAACGCCTCAAACAGGATGCGAGCGCGGTTCTCAACGCTGCCGCCGTACTTGTCGGTGCGTTTGTTGACCGAGTCACACAGGAACTGCTCCATCAGGTAGCCGTTCGCACAATGGAGCTCCACCCCGTCGAAGCCGGCTTTCATGGCGTTCAGAGCCGCCGACTTGTAGTCGGCAACGATGTTCGTGATCTCGTCGGTCTCGAGAGCTCGTGGCACCGGGTGTGGCAGACGTCCCTCACGTGTTGGCGCGAGGCTGTGGACACCTTCCATACTGGTCGCACTGGAGCAAACAGGCAGCTCTCCGTTGGGTTGGTTGAGCTGGTGGCTGACTCGCCCAGTGTGCCACAGCTGTACGAAGATTTTGCCACCCTTGGCATGAACCGCCTTCGTGACAGCCTGCCATCCCTCGATTTGAGCTGCGTTGAAGATTCCCGGAGCTCCGTAGTACCCGCGAGCCGTGGCACTAATGTTGGTCCCCTCTGTAACCAGGAGACCGCCATCAGTTGCGCGCTGAGTGTAAAACTCGACAACCACAGCGCCTGGGACGCCGTCGTCACCCATACGGAGCCGAGTCATGGGTGCCATCACAACGCGATGTTTCAGTTTGAGGGGAGACTTCCTGCCGTCGAGCGTCGCAGCCGCGAAGAGTTTGGGCAGACCAGTGAAACTCATTGGACTTGTAGGAAGCTGGTAACGTTGCTAGTTGGTAGTGTTTTTGAAAATGGGAGTTATCGCGGCTGACGCCCAAGATTCACGTAGGTGGTCGAAGCATAGCTAGGTGGAAGCTGACGTCATCAGCTCTGGGCGGGTCCACGATGTTGACCAGCATAGTACCTTATTTTGTAAACAAATCATGAAGATTCTCAAATTAGCATCAACTTCATGAGCAAAAAAATGTTAACTAACGGAATACCCACGCATTATCAGTAACCTGTTCAAATAGCTATGTTATGTTTACGCGTTCTGATTGCTAGCACACGGACTAGAGCTCCACGATGGCTAGGATAGGAGGATTCTGAATTACATGTAATATTGGGAACACTCGAAGAATGAGGGGGTGGGCAGTCCCAACGGACTAATCGCCTGCGTAACTCGTAACTCGAGGTTAAGGCCAATCGGAACCTCTGGCTTCTCCAACCACAATTTCAAATTGTTATCTTCATCTTCGATTGCGGTGGGGAGACACGACTAGCTACGTTCACAACATACATGCTGCGAACGATCCTGCATTGCGAAAACAAAAGGATCATCTTCCTACTAATTTTGAATAGGAGTCGATTCACGTGGTTTGTTGAGATTTTAAACTCGCTGTGGATCCCCAAGTAGATGCAATTTTGAGCCTGACCCGACCCGATTCTAGTAGGGGAGTGCTAACAGCCTGGCTAACGTATTTGAATGTGGTGGATGCTTGGCGATTCCCCACCATCCAGATGCCAACGTTTACAGCGTCCCTCTTCCACGTCGGAATCGAATTAATTGGTTACAGCCTCGTACATCAACATGCCACCCGTGCATGTGTTGCTGACGAGGTCGCGTTGAAGCGAAGGGCGCCAACCTGCAAGTACAGTGCGCGGTCAACTCATACACCGGAGGCGCAGTCTCGGTTTGTGTGCAAGTATTCTCTGATTCGTTGGTGATTAGTAGCAATAGTGTCAATTTTGCGAAAAGGTCAAATATTACAGTATCGCTTTGCTTGAAACTATTCTTAGTTTGGACGGGCAAAGGTGTAGTTATTGTACCAGGTAGATGGGCTCTGGTGTCGTCCAGTTCAACGCGACCTCGTCAGCAACACATGCACGGGTGGCATGTTGATGTACGAGGCTGTAACCAATTAATTCGATTCCGACGACGCTGTAAACGTTGGCATCTGGATGGTGGGGAATCGCCAAGCATCCACCACATTCAAATACGTTAGCCAGGCTGTTAGCACGCCCCTACTAGAATCGGGTCGGGGCAGGCTCAAAATTGCATCTACTTGGGGATCCACAGCGAGTTTGAAATCTCAACAAACCACGTGAATCGGCTCCTATTCAAAATTAGTAGGAAGACGATCCTTTTGTTTTCGCAATGCAGGATCGTTCGCAGCATGTATGCTGTGAACGTAGCTTGTCGTGTCTCCCCACCGCAATCGAAGATGAAGATAACAATTTGAAATTGTGGTTGGAGAAGCCAGAGGTTCCGATTGGCCTTAACCTCGAGTTACGAGTTACGCAGGCGATTAGTCCGTTGGGACTGCCCACCCCCTCATTCTTCGAGTGTTCCCAATATTACATGTAATTCAGAATCCTCCTATCCTAGCCATCGTGGAGCTCTAGTCCGTGTGCAAGCAATCAGAACGCGTAAACATAACATAGCTATTTGAACAGGTTACTGATAATGCGTGGGTATTCCGTTAGTTAACATTTTTTTGCTCATGAAGTTGATGCTAATTTGAGAATCTTCATGATTTGTTTACAAAATAAGGTACTATGCTGGTCAACATCGTGGACCCGCCCAGAGCTGATGACGTCAGCTTCCACCTAGCTATGCTTCGACCACCTACGTGAATCTTGGGCGTCAGCCGCGATAACTCCCATTTTCAAAAACACTACCAACTAGCAACGTTACCAGCTTCCTACAAGTCCAATGAGTTTCACTGGTCTGCCCAAACTCTTCGCGGCTGCGACGCTCGACGGCAGGAAGTCTCCCCTCAAACTGAAACATCGCGTTGTGATGGCACCCATGACTCGGCTCCGTATGGGTGACGACGGCGTCCCAGGCGCTGTGGTTGTCGAGTTTTACACTCAGCGCGCAACTGATGGCGGTCTTCTGGTTACAGAGGGGACCAACATTAGTGCCACGGCTCGCGGGTACTACGGAGCTCCGGGAATCTTCAACGCAGCTCAAATCGAGGGATGGCAGGCTGTCACGAAGGCGGTTCATGCCAAGGGTGGCAAAATCTTCGTACAGCTGTGGCACACTGGGTGAGTCAGCCACCAGCTCAACCAACCCAACGGAGAGCTGCCTGTTTGCTCCAGTGCGACCAGTATGGAAGGTGTCCACAGCCTCGCGCCAACACGTGAGGGACGTCTGCCACACCCGGTGCCACGAGCTCTCGAGACCGACGAGATCACGAACATCGTTGCCGACTACAAGTCGGCGGCTCTGAACGCCATGAAAGCCGGCTTCGACGGGGTGGAGCTCCATTGTGCGAACGGCTACCTGATGGAGCAGTTCCTGTGTGACTCGGTCAACAAACGCACCGACAAGTACGGCGGCAGCGTTGAGAACCGCGCTCGCATCCTGTTTGAGGCGTTGGAAGCCGTTTTATCTGGCGTGGACTCGAGCAAGGTTGGGATTCGCCTGTCACCGTATGGAACCGCCTTCGGCTGCACGGACTCCGCCCCAGGCGAACTGTTCGGATATGTCATCGAGAAACTCAACGACTACGATCTGGCCTACCTCCACTTGGTTGAGCCTCGCGGAATCCAGGCGCCCGCCCCCGACGCTCCTGAAGGCGGCGTGCTCCCCATCTTCCGCAAGATCTACAAGAACTTCATCATTACGGCGTCGGGTTACGACCGTGAGGAGGCCGTCAAGGTCGTCGAGGAAGGATCCGCGGACTGCGTTGCTTTTGCGCGCGACTTCATCTCGAACCCTGACCTGGTGGAGCGCCTCAAGGTTGACGCTGAGCTGAACACGCGCAACACGCAGACGGCTTACCTGCCGCTCGGTGTCCCGTTCGAGACGGGTTACACTGACTACCCGTTCCTGGCGGGCAACCGTACAGAGTAGGAGAAGCGCGCCTTGCTCTCAAGTAGCCGAGGGTTGTAATGCATCTCTCCTGCATTCATTCAGTTCACAACATCGAATTGATCCTAAATAAATACATGATCATCGCCATTGCGCCTGACCGATGTTGATGGAATTTACAAATTCCTTCAGTTCGTTTATCTTGGAATCTTCACATGTTGACGTATTCTACTGTATCCAAAGTGAGGTCATGGGTAACCTAAATATTGCTGAGTGCACAATGTACGCTGCGCCGCTGGCATTTTGGTGTTTCCGATCGTGGTCGACAACGGCAACCGCTGCAGATCGGCATTCACGCCAAGAAGAAGATTAACAAGTGGAGGAGAAACAGAAGAAGTTCGAGACAGATTTCATGGCCTTCCTCACGAACATCTTTGAGGAGGGGCGCGGCGCTCCGAAGGTATCGGCAGCAACTTCACAGACTGGAACCCTGCCAGTCGAGGTAAGCATCTGTACGCGTTGCTCTACTCGTTCATCACCTGTGAATATATCCACTAGGATAGGTAGCGGAGCATGATACTAGCAATGGCGTGATGCATTACGGCCAGCCTCGCAAAATGCTGCATGCAGAATTGAGGCGTCATAGAGTTAATGACGCCTACCGTAAAAACCAGAGGGGACATTTCGCTTGGAACCCGGGGTTCTCCACTAGTGCTATCGGCCCCCACGGAAGCAATCAAGAGCAGTTACTTCGTGGCCTACAGCCTAGCACCGAGCACGACCATCCTTAATGGCGCCGCTGGACTGGTTCCATTGCCAACAGGAAAGACTGCCATTGTACCACTTCAATGTAATTACCCCTCTATGATGATGTAGATGCTTGGAGCGATTCTGGCAGGTAAGACCTATTTGCCAAAATACTCTCCGAGAGAGAGCGGAAGAAGCGCACAGACAGAACAGGGAAATTCACAGATCCTAGCGGGACCACCGCACAGAAATACCGATATACCGCCCACCGCCCACTATTGAAAGTGTGCTGGGGGTTGCACACCAGACCCTCGCAGTAGAAAAACTAACTCCGAGTTGCGGCAACGGGTCCGTTCGCTGGAATGCTCGTCGCTGGGCCCGCCTCCACAAATACCGCGCGGCCCTGCTTCGCGGGCACCCCGCGCGGGTTTGCTGCGGCTACGCTCCTCGCAACCGCTCACTACCGTCTACTGTTAAAAACACTACTTGTCGCATATTTTAACAATCTGTGCTTTTCACGAATTTGTCTGTGCGAAAACCCTTTTAGATAAAATGAATTGGGAGGTAATAGGACCGTCGAAAATAGTCTCGGAGAGATAAACTTTTAGAGATAAACTTTTATCTCTCCGAGACTATTTTCGACGGTCCTATTATCTCCCAATCCAGGATCGTTCGGAGCATACAGTATAAGTTGTGAACGTAGCAGTCGTGCCTCCCCATCGCAGTCGAACGAAAAGATAGCAATTAGAAATTGTGGCTGGAGAAGCCAGAGGTTCCGATTGGCCTTGAATTTGACTTGCGCGGGTAGATGCTTCACGAAAATCTCGATGGTTGCATTGGCCGATCGGAAACACCGAAATGATACAGCGGCGCAGCGTACATTGTGCACTCAGCAATATTTAGGTTACCCATGACCTCACTTTGGATACAGTAGAATACGTCAACATGTGAAGATTCCAAGATAAACGAACTGAAGGAATTTGTAAATTCCATCAACATCGGTCAGGCGCAATGGCGATGATCATGTATTTATTTAGGATCAATTCGATGTTGTGAACTGAATGAATGCAGGAGAGATGCATTACAACCCTCGGCTACTTGAGAGCAAGGCGCGCTTCTCCTACTCTGTACGGTTGCCCGCCAGGAACGGGTAGTCAGTGTAACCCGTCTCGAACGGGACACCGAGCGGCAGGTAAGCCGTCTGCGTGTTGCGCGTGTTCAGCTCAGCGTCAACCTTGAGGCGCTCCACCAGGTCAGGGTTCGAGATGAAGTCGCGCGCAAAAGCAACGCAGTCCGCGGATCCTTCCTCGACGACCTTGACGGCCTCCCTCACGGTCGTAACCCGACGCCGTAATGATGAAGTTCTTGTAGATCTTGCGGAAGATGGGGAGCACGCCGCCTTCAGGAGCGTCGGGGCGGGCGCCTGGATTCCGCGAGGCTCAACCAAGTGGAGGTAGGCCAGATCGTAGTCGTTGAGTTTCTCGATGACATATCCGAACAGTTCGCCTGGGGCGGAGTCCGTGCAGCCGAAGGCGGTTCCATACGGTGACAGGCGAATCCCAACCTTGCTCGAGTCCACGCCAGATAAAACGGCTTCCAACGCCTCAAACAGGATGCGAGCGCGGTTCTCAACGCTGCCGCCGTACTTGTCGGTGCGTTTGTTGACCGAGTCACACAGGAACTGCTCCATCAGGTAGCCGTTCGCACAATGGAGCTCCACCCCGTCGAAGCCGGCTTTCATGGCGTTCAGAGCCGCCGACTTGTAGTCGGCAACGATGTTCGTGATCTCGTCGGTCTCGAGAGCTCGTGGCACCGGGTGTGGCAGACGTCCCTCACGTGTTGGCGCGAGGCTGTGGACACCTTCCATACTGGTCGCACTGGAGCAAACAGGCAGCTCTCCGTTGGGTTGGTTGAGCTGGTGGCTGACTCGCCCAGTGTGCCACAGCTGTACGAAGATTTTGCCACCCTTGGCATGAACCGCCTTCGTGACAGCCTGCCATCCCTCGATTTGAGCTGCGTTGAAGATTCCCGGAGCTCCGTAGTACCCGCGAGCCGTGGCACTAATGTTGGTCCCCTCTGTAACCAGGAGACCGCCATCAGTTGCGCGCTGAGTGTAAAACTCGACAACCACAGCGCCTGGGACGCCGTCGTCACCCATACGGAGCCGAGTCATGGGTGCCATCACAACGCGATGTTTCAGTTTGAGGGGAGACTTCCTGCCGTCGAGCGTCGCAGCCGCGAAGAGTTTGGGCAGACCAGTGAAACTCATTGGACTTGTAGGAAGCTGGTAACGTTGCTAGTTGGTAGTGTTTTTGAAAATGGGAGTTATCGCGGCTTACGCTCTCTGGGCGGGTCCACGACATAGTACCTTATTTTGTAAACAAATCATGAAGATTCTCAAATTAGCATCAACTTCATGAGCAAAAAAATGTTGACCAGCGGGATACCCACGCATTATCAGTAACCTGTTCAAATAGCTATGTTATGTTTACGCGTTCTGATTGCTTGCACACGGACTAGAGCTCCACGATGGCTAGGATAGGAGGATTCCGAATTACCCGTCTACTGTTAAAAGCACTACTTGTCGCATATTTTAACAATCTGTGCTTTTCACGAATTTGTCTGTGCGAAAACCCTTTTAGATAAAATGGTTGGGAGATAATAGGACCGTCGAAAATAGTCTCGGAGAGATAAACTTTTAGAGATAAACTTTTATCTCTCCGAGACTATTTTCGACGGTCCTATTATCTCCCAATCCAGGATCGTTCGGAGCATACAGTATA
Organism: Phytophthora cinnamomi; assembly: GCF_018691715.1. NCBI lineage: Eukaryota > Oomycota > Peronosporomycetes > Peronosporales > Peronosporaceae > Phytophthora > Phytophthora cinnamomi. The sequence goes on from NW_027150933.1 coordinate 1,396,065, forward strand.
AGTTGTGAACGTAGCAGTCGTGCCTCCCCATCGCAGTCGAACGAAAAGATAGCAATTAGAAATTGTGGCTGGAGAAGCCAGAGGTTCCGATTGGCCTTGAATTTGACTTGCGCGGGTAGATGCTTCACGAAAATCTCGATGGTTGCATTGGCCGATCGGAAACACCGAAATGACACAGCGGCGCAGCGTACATTGTGCACTCAGCAATATTTAGGTTACCCATGATCTCACTTTGGATACAGTAGAATACGTCAACATGTGAAGATTCCAAGATAAACGAACTGAAGGAATTTGTAAATTCCATCAACATCGGTCAGGCGCAATGGCGATGATCATGTATTTATTTAGGATCAATTCGATGTTGTGAACTGAATGAATGCAGGAGAGATGCATTACAACCCTCGGCTACTTGAGAGCAAGGCGCGCTTCTCCTACTCTGTACGGTTGCCCGCCAGGAACGGGTAGTCAGTGTAACCCGTCTCGAACGGGACACCGAGCGGCAGGTAAGCCGTCTGCGTGTTGCGCGTGTTCAGCTCAGCGTCAACCTTGAGGCGCTCCACCAGGTCAGGGTTCGAGATGAAGTCGCGCGCAAAAGCAACGCAGTCCGCGGATCCTTCCTCGATGACCTTGACGGCCTCCTCACGGTCGTAACCCGACGCCGTAATGATGAAGTTCTTGTAGATCTTGCGGAAGATGGGGAGCACGCCGCCTTCAGGAGCGTCGGGGGCGGGCGCCTGGATACCGCGAGGCTCAACCAAGTGGAGGTAGGCCAGATCGTAGTCGTTGAGTTTCTCGATGACATATCCGAACAGTTCGCCTGGGGCGGAGTCCGTGCAGCCGAAGGCGGTTCCATACGGTGACAGGCGAATCCCAACCTTGCTCGAGTCCACGCCAGATAAAACGGCTTCCAACGCCTCAAACAGGATGCGAGCGCGGTTCTCAACGCTGCCGCCGTACTTGTCGGTGCGTTTGTTGACCGAGTCACACAGGAACTGCTCCATCAGGTAGCCGTTCGCACAATGGAGCTCCACCCCGTCGAAGCCGGCTTTCATGGCGTTCAGAGCCGCCGACTTGTAGTCGGCAACGATGTTCGTGATCTCGTCGGTCTCGAGAGCTCGTGGCACCGGGTGTGGCAGACGTCCCTCACGTGTTGGCGCGAGGCTGTGGACACCTTCCATACTGGTCGCACTGGAGCAAACAGGCAGCTCTCCGTTGGGTTGGTTGAGCTGGTGGCTGACTCGCCCAGTGTGCCACAGCTGTACGAAGATTTTGCCACCCTTGGCATGAACCGCCTTCGTGACAGCCTGCCATCCCTCGATTTGAGCTGCGTTGAAGATTCCCGGAGCTCCGTAGTACCCGCGAGCCGTGGCACTAATGTTGGTCCCCTCTGTAACCAGGAGACCGCCATCAGTTGCGCGCTGAGTGTAAAACTCGACAACCACAGCGCCTGGGACGCCGTCGTCACCCATACGGAGCCGAGTCATGGGTGCCATCACAACGCGATGTTTCAGTTTGAGGGGAGACTTCCTGCCGTCGAGCGTCGCAGCCGCGAAGAGTTTGGGCAGACCAGTGAAACTCATTGGACTTGTAGGAAGCTGGTAACGTTGCTAGTTGGTAGTGTTTTTGAAAATGGGAGTTATCGCGGCTGACGCCCAAGATTCACGTAGGTGGTCGAAGCATAGCTAGGTGGAAGCTGACGTCATCAGCTCTGGGCGGGTCCACGATGTTGACCAGCATAGTACCTTATTTTGTAAACAAATCATGAAGATTCTCAAATTAGCATCAACTTCATGAGCAAAAAAATGTTAACTAACGGAATACCCACGCATTATCAGTAACCTGTTCAAATAGCTATGTTATGTTTACGCGTTCTGATTGCTTGCACACGGACTAGAGCTCCACGATGGCTAGGATAGGAGGATTCTGAATTACATGTAATATTGGGAACACTCGAAGAATGAGGGGGTGGGCAGTCCCAACGGACTAATCGCCTGCGTAACTCGTAACTCGAGGTTAAGGCCAATCGGAACCTCTGGCTTCTCCAACCACAATTTCAAATTGTTATCTTCATCTTCGATTGCGGTGGGGAGACACGACTAGCTACGTTCACAGCATACATGCTGCGAACGATCCTGCATTGCGAAAACAAAAAGGATCATCTTCCTACTAATTTTGAATAGGAGCCGATTCACGTGGTTTGTTGAGATTTTAAACTCGCTGTGGATCCCCAAGTAGATGCAATTTTGAGCCTGACCCGACCCGATTCTAGTAGGGGAGTGCTAACAGCCTGGCTAACGTATTTGAATGTGGTGGATGCTTGGCGATTCCCCACCATCCAGATGCCAACGTTTACAGCGTCCCTCTTCCACGTCGGAATCGAATTAATTGGTTACAGCCTCGTACATCAACATGCCACCCGTGCATGTGTTGCTGACGAGGTCGCGTTGAACTGGACGACACCAGAGCCCATCTACCTGGTACAGTAACTACTTGGGCACAAATGATGTGTACGGCACTTTCATCCTCTAAAATGAGAAACACCTCCAATACCACTGAGCAAAGGTTAAACCAACCAATGTAAAAGCCACATACCTTGGTTGTTGTGCTCGCACAATCACTTAATGAAAAGTGCAATTGTTGAATAACAGTTTATTGTTCACATTACGGATGGCAATGCTATTTTCTTCTGCACAGCTCGCACTGCTTGCCACGTTTAGTTCTTTCGGCGAAGATTCAGCCACAATCCGATGAATCCGATAGTGCGGAAGCCGAAGTTGATCGCCAACAGAATAAGTCCATCGCCGAGCGCTGACCGCGACTGCAGACTGTAGTTCTTCAGTACGTCAGCTCCAGTATGAGCGGTGCAGTTTTCGACCGCTGCATCGCACGCAATGTGCGGTACTTGCTCCCAGAAAATTTTCATCAACGCCTCGAAGCCGTACTTGATCGGGGACACGTACTGGATCCACACGAAGTACTTGGGGCAGTCGTCCGAGTTGATGAGCAGTCCTCCGAAAAGCAAGAACGGAAGAATAATGATCATGCCAATGATGGGGGCGATGTCGATTCTGCGAACCAAGCAAGACACCATGTATCCCAGACCAACAGCGCAACTGTTGACTAAGATCATGATAATCTGTTGGTAGATGTAAACGTCGAATCCGTGGCCGATGCCGATCAGCAGGTACGCCGGAACGAAAAACACAATCGGCAAGAGGATCTGCATCGGGATCTCGCTCACGTTTTTCGAGAGATACCAGGAGAAGAGGTGGTACAACCCGGCCTTGTACTCTCGGATGATGATCGGTAGCTCAATCGGCACTGAAATGAACACTGGGTTGGCGGACCCAAAAGTCTGGTTAACAATGAGGAAGAAGAAGCCACCCGTGAAGTTCTGGATACCCTTCTGGTTCAGGTTGAGCTGCAGGTAGATGAGACCGACAATGAGAGCGATGAACAGCGTCTGGAAGATTGCTGCTCGGAATCCGAGACGGTCACGAACGAACCGGACCACGTTTCGATGCGCGAGCACGCCGATTTGTCCGAGGACATTTAGTCGAGAGTCCTGATACTCCCCGACGATGGTATCACCAGTTGCCGCTTGAATTTGAGGCAGAGTTTGACGCTGAGCCCACTCCTTCTTCAGCTTTTCGACTCGAGCAACACCAGCCGCGTCGGTGGCCTTGTCGATGACGACGAGTTGGCGCATGAAGTAGTCGGTTGGGTTCATCAAAGGTGGGCAAGCGTATCCCAGTGACGCGAAATAGTCCACAGACTCCAGAGCTTTGCCCTGGTACACCGGAGACCCATCCGACAGCAAATAGAGTTGGTCGAACAACGCGAACAGCTCCGACGAAGGCTGGTGGATAGTAGCGATCACCGTACGCCCGTCCCGAGCGATCTGCTGCAGCTGCATCGTCACCGTCTCCGCCATGAAGCTGTCCAGACCCGACGTCGGCTCGTCCACGAACAGGATCGACGGGTTCGTCAGGATCTCCGTCGCGAACGACAGCCGCTTCCGCTCGCCCCCAGAGATGCCACGCAGCGAGACGCCGCCGATCAGCGTGTCCCGACACTTCATGAGTCCGAGTTCCTCCATGACCTCGTCCACGCGCTTCATGTACTGCTGTTCCGTGAACGTCTTGCCCATGCGCAGCTTGGCCTGGAAGACCAGGTGCTCCTTCACGGTGATGGTCTGGTAGAAGAGGTCGTCCTGCATGACGTAGGACGCGAGTCGCTTGGTGGCGTCGCTCCACGGCTGTCCGTTGAGCACGATTTCGCCTTCGACGGCGGAGTTGCGACCAGAGATGCAGTCGAGCAGGGAGCTTTTGCCCGCTCCGGACGGTCCCATGATGACTAGTAGCTCACCAGGCCGAGCAGTTCCGTTGACGTTCTGCAGGATCACCTTCTCCTGCTTCTGCTTGGTTCGCGGGTTGATGGTCGTGGCCTTGAGACTCAAATTGCGCCACTGCAGTGTGAACTTGGGGGCTGTGGGCGCTGCAAACTTGGTGTCGACATCGGGTCGGGGCGTCTCCACCTGCACGAAATGGTGCTGCAGCACATCGGTATTTGTCGGGGAGACTGGAACCGCATCCGACGACATTGAAAATGTTCGGCCGTGTTTGTGACGAGGCGAAGTGGATGAGAGTTTGGGAGTGCGCTCGAGACCGAAAGTTGCGATGTGAGACCGACCCGCTTACGACGGTGCGGTGCGGTGGTTTCGGACGCCACGTGCGACTCGGCAACTTTCGGTCCAGCGGGTCTCGACCAGACCCGAACTTGTGGCACTGGTAATGTAGCAGGTAATGGCACGTAGTAGCTGGTCGTCCAGCAGGCGTTTCGTCAATCGCGCTCTATTTTTGCTGTTAGATCTGGGCTCGGCCAATCACCGCGCGGCGTCGTAGCCATGTTGAAGTGGGCATTATCATTCGAGGGCTAGGGCAGCTTACGCGCACCAACACTCTCGATCCGGGGGTGTAATCATACCGATACAAAGGTAGCCATGTGGCGGTGCAAGGGGTACTTGTTTGGACTTAGGGCTGGTAAACAGCTTCACGCAATACGTGCCTACTTCTGCCGGCGGAGGGTGAGCCACAGCCCGAGGAAGCCTACCGCTCGGAAGGCCAAGTTGATTGCAACCAAAATGGCGCCGTCGGCCATTGCCGAGCGCGACTCCATGCTGTAGTTCTTGAGCACCTCGTCGCCCGTCAACGCCGTGCAGTTCTCAGCAGAAGAATTGCACGAGATCGACGGCACGTGGCGCCAGAAGATCTTCATCAGCGCCTCGAAGCCGTACTTGATGGGCGAGACGTACTGCACCCAGACGAAGTAGTCCGGGCAGTCGTTCGAATTGATGAGCAGGCCACCGAAGAGCAGGAACGGCAGGATGATCACCACACCGATGATGGGGGCGATGTCGACGCGGCGGCTGAGGCAGGACACCATGTAGCCCAGCCCTACCGCACAGCTATTGACCAGGATCATGACGATTTGCATGTAGACGAACACGTCGAAGCCGTGGCCGATCCCCATCAAGAAGTACACGGGCACGAAAAACACGATCGGCACCAGCACCTGCATCGGGAACTCGCTCACGTTCTTGGAGAAGTACCACGAGAAGAGGTGGTAGAGCCCGCCCTTGTACTCCCGGATGATGATCGGCAGCTCCATGGGCACCGAGATGAACACCGGGTTGGCGGAGCCGAACGTCTGGTTCACCACGAGGAAGAAGAAGCCGCCCGTGAAGTTCTGCACGCCGCTTTGGTTGAGATCAAGCTGCAGGAAGATGAGCCCGACCACCAGCGACACAAAGAGCGTCTGGAAGATGGCCGCGTGGAAGGCGAACTTGTCCCGGACTAAGCGGATCACGTTGCGCTGCACGAGCACCGCGATCTGGCCGATCCACTCGAGCCGCGAGTCTTCGAAGAGGCTCTCGCTCTCACGCCCGTCGCCGTGGAAGTCTTCATGGTCGATCTGCGGTAGCGACTGGCGCTTCAACCACTCCCGCTTGAGGCTTTCAACGCGAGCTACGCCACCTTCGTCCGTGGCTTTATCCATGACCACCAGCTGCCGCATGAAGTAGTCGGTTGGATTCATCAGTGCGGGGCATGGGTAGCCTAGCGACGCGAAATAGTCAACCGACTCAGAGGCCCTGCCGTGGTAAACAGTAGCTCCGTCCGACAGCAAGTAGAGTTGGTCGAACAACGCGAACAGCTCCGACGAAGGCTGGTGGATCGTAGCGATCACCGTACGCCCGTCCCGAGCGATCTGCTGCAGCTGCATCGTCACCGTCTCCGCCATGAAGCTGTCCAGACCCGACGTCGGCTCGTCCACGAACAGGATCGACGGGTTCGTCAGGATCTCCGTCGCGAACGACAGACGCTTCCGCTCGCCCCCGGAGATGCCACGCAGCGAGACGCCGCCGATCAGCGTGTCCCGACACTTCATGAGTCCGAGCTCCTCCATGACCTCGTCCACGCGCTTCATGTACTGCTGTTCCGTGAACGTCTTGCCCATGCGCAGCTTGGCCTGGAAGACCAGGTGCTCCTTCACGGTGATGGTCTGGTAGAAGAGGTCGTCCTGCATGACGTAGGACGCGAGTCGCTTGGTGGCGTCGCTCCACGGCTGTCCGTTGAGCACGATTTCGCCTTCGACGGCGGAGTTGCGACCAGAGATGCAGTCGAGCAGGGAGCTTTTGCCCGCTCCGGACGGTCCCATGATGACTAGTAGCTCACCAGGCCGAGCAGAACCACTGACGTTGCTGAGGATGATTTTCTCTTCTGGTTGCTTGGACTGCGGGTTCTCGACCGTAGCCTTGAGATGCAGGTTGCGCCACTGCAGTGTGAACTTGGGGGCCTCGTGCGACTGGAGCTTGCGGTTGCCCCGGGTCGGGACTACCTTGGGGGTCTCCACTTGGATGAAGTGATGGTCTGGAGCCTCGAGCTCGACGTGAAGCGGCGTGGAGGGCATTGTTCGATTGACAAGAAGCTTGGTCCTGAGTGGTGAGTGTGTTGGAGTCGGCAAAATGGAGAATGAATGGACTCTGCGTGGTTTGATGGGGCCACGCACGAGATGGCCGTTGGGCGGTGATCACCTGTCACAAGACGCGTGTTGACGCGAAGATCGCCGAAGGTTGTAGTCGGGTGTATCCATTTTTGAGCGAGCTAGACTGGGGTGACGAAGGACTGCATAGGGGAAAAATATATCCCGGGCTCATGGACATACATTCCGGCTTTAAGAGCCTAGTTGTACCGCTCCCGAAGTGCTAGTAGTGAAAGATGGCAGATCATGGCCAACCATCACGGAACCATCATCGATCACGGAGCCATGTTGAAGCGGGGCGTCAGCAGTCGTTGACTAGGGTTAGACGATAATCCTCAAAGAGTGATGGTCTCACACATTCCGGTGCAACTTCAACAATATGAGTCTGCATGCCCCCGTTGTCCACCCTCCGAGAGGTCGAAGTCAAACCCCTGGCCACCGCATTGCATCGGCCGTCATGTACCCACAAACGACACGAGGAGTATTGGTGCTCGGGAGAGGAGATCCATTTGGGTAGCAAAGGTCAGAGCGTGGGTGTACAAGGAATGTGCATGTGGTGTTCGCAAGGTGATGGCGACCACGCTCACTTTGCGAGCAACATTACTTGATTTCTACCAATTTCGTAGTGAGATGATGGTGCTTAAGGTTCCCTTGCTCAAGGCGTTGACTTTCCCTTCAGCCAGCTAAACGAAAAACTGAAATCAGTCCCTGGAAGTCAATTCAGCAACTGTTAGATGTCTATTCGTTGATAAAGGATTCTTTGGGTTCTTACCGCTTTGTTCAATCGAGCTCTCGATAGTAAAGAAGATCCACAACACCAGATATGTCTGCAATAGTTTCCAGTTCATATCGAGCACAAAGGAAAGCAGCCGCAGCATAGAAATCCTCAACTTCCTATGAATCGCATATCCAACAACCAGGAGCCACAGGAATTCCACTGTCTTGTATGCGAGAAAATCCGCCATTTTTATTTTAAATTCTGCTTCGTCAAGCCCCTTCAGCAGTGGGTAGTACGCACGATTGGGCAAATAAAACATGGCGGTCGTGTACGTGCCTGCATCGCAAGCAGAATGAAAGACATATATCAACTGTGAGAAAAAAGGATGCTACAAGTGCTTACCAAAACTCAAGCCTACTCACAGTAAATAATTGGGATGATGACCTCAGCATACTCAACCAGAATGACAAACGCTGCTGTAAACAGGACACGAGCGGTCCTCTCAACGAAAACCTGACGCTCTTTCAGCGATAGAATGTCCTCTGGAATAATATATTTCGGAAGTAATTCTTGTCGAGGCGGTGAAAAAGGTTTAGCTGTTGGCATTTCCACATTCGCGGCAACCCGATTAAAATTGCGCTTTCTCCAGAACTTCAAGGCATTCTCTGACAAACTAGTAGTGCTTGTAAGAGTTATGCTTCCCCGGTTGGCATGTTGGGACGTGACTACTCCAAGCGCAGAAGTATATCGGCGCGTAGTTAATCGAGATTGAATTTCGGGACTATCTTCTATAAGTTGAAGAGCAATATCAACAAAGCTGGCCGACTTCAGCGGGTGGTCGGCGGGTAGCTTGCTTTGAAGTTGATTCACCGGCGATATTAAGCTTGCTATATCCGATATTGAGATTAAAGCTTGGACAATGTCAAATGTCACCATCACTAGCGCTGTACTGATGCTGTTAGAGCTCTGGATCGAGTTCGAAACGTATAGCGCATGGAATACATCCACATTGAAAATTAAAATTTCCGGTAGAAAATCATACCTGTGGCCGAAAGCGGTGTTGATCACGTTCTTGGTCAGGATTTTGATGATCAGGAGCAAGATGACGTAGTACTTCTTCCCGGACGGTCCCATATTGATGTATCCATAGAAATAGATAGGGTACACCACTGTCAGCAGTGCCTGGCAACTTGAGGCAACAGTAAAAGCTACGACTTCAGTGAACAACGCGCGATCTCTTCGCAGTAGTTATCCGTAGAAGCCCACGAAAACCATCACGAGCGTAGGAAGCCAGACCGGAATTCCCGATACTAGCTGGAAAGGCACCGGAAATCCAATGAAATATGAGCAAGCCACTTTGAAAGCCGTGGTTGCTATCGTTGTAGCGATCGCCGGAATGAGTTTATGCACTGAGCTCATCTGCAAACCAGGAACGTTGACGTGCATCTCCTCAAAGATAGCCCAAGCGATGAAAAGAACGAGGATACTGTCTCGAATCCAGAACATGTAGTTGTCTTCGGAGCTGTCGCTTGGTGGGGCCAGCGGGAGAGCGTCTACCATAGTGAGAACCATAATGCACGGGAACGGTAAAGTAAAACACAACAAAAGTGATCGAGACACGGAAACTGTGTTGCGGTACTCGTTGAAGTTGCGCACGCGATCAGCCGAGTAATGTCCGCGTAATTCCACTTGAAGGCTGGAAAAACATTTCAGAGTTTGATGCAAGAACCTGCCAACGCGCTGCATTTTTTTATTGTAGGGACTCTGAGCTGGCGTGAGCTGAGCGATAACATTCCACCTGAAATTGGATACACTGGCGGGGCTTCAAAAATGGACATCCTATATCTATGGGGTTTCAATTGACAGGTCGAAGACCGACCTTTACTGTAACTTGCTGAAACCGGGTACCGTATTGGGTATTTGGCTCGTAGCTTTATTCGGGTAAAGGTGTAGATTCTGATTCTAGATCAAAGCTGGAGCCAAGGCGGACGGTCTTTGCTCTAAGAAAACCCCGCAAATACAATTTGACAGGTCGCCAACGGAGGCGCTGCACTTATGGGTTCCTAACGCGTATATTTCTTGCAAAGTAGTTTCACTCAGCATGTGGAGGTCGTTGTATCTAGAGTACCTCGTAGTGATTCATCGAGGTTCAAGAAGTTCCATCAGAACCCGATCAATCGAGTCGGTCATCTTCCTATCGCATTCAAGGCCGCAGTCTTGAGCGAGTTTTCGTCTCCATTCGACATGATAGGGGAATCACCAGGGTCTGAGGAATTCGACGCGGAGTTGCTCCGAAATATTTTCAGGTTTTCCGCACCCCCACTCCCGTCAAGCGGTCTTCCGCGATAAAGACGACTCGAGCGACGGCGAGTCTAGTAGTAGCGGAAACTCTAGTAGTAGGAGCGATTTTTGAGGAGCATCTGACGGACAATAAAATAATATTGCATTTTGAAAAATCCGCGTGAAGATACGGCAAATATTATTATCAAAAACTTCGAAGTATTTTCACACAGATTTTTAATTCCCCCTGAAAAGTGATAGTTGACCTGATTAGACAAAATTCTCATGGCCATGCTGGCAGGTCCGATGTCTTGCTCTCCGTCGCGCTTGACCGTCACGTCCGCGACGTAGTGCGTCATCTGCACGACCGACACGAGCATGCTGCGCTTGGCTTAAATGTTAAAGGCGGCCAGCACGATGACCACAGTACTGAGCACCGACACCCATAAGTGCCCGATAGACGCAATATTCCAGGAAAATTTTCAATAAGCGCGAGACGCTCTACTCCTATTGGGCGCCGTGTATCACATGGACCTATGAGGAGGCGGAAGGCACCGGAAATGGAGAAATTTTCGACTCCGACTTGGTTCAATTTTGCAGTGTGAAAGCTCGAGTAAAAATGTTGTGCAAGCGTTGGCGAAGATTGCCGCCATGGACAAGGAGATGCAGCCGGGAAAGGCGGGAGTTGATATCGAAGTGCCGGTTCGAGTGTGTTTCTTGTATCGAGGGAGGACGTTCTCAAAGTGTTCAGCGGAGGCATGGTAGGATGTTGCAAAAGCTGAAAAGGTGATTAAGGAGGACTGGGAGAGCTTTCTGCAGACGCCTGGGAACGAAATTGTAGCGCCCAAGTCGATGAGGTGCCGATTTGCTTTGGAGCCGATGGTGGCAGATCTGGAGTTGCTGCCTGCCAGCCAGTTGCGTGGCGATGTTTGGTTTTCTCGATTGACTGTCGACGTCGGCAAAGATTCTAGAGTTAACGCCATCAAACCTGTGTCCATGGCAACATCCGGTCAACTTCTTCATACTCTTTTCGACCCTACGCGACGCCTTCCTGAGCAGGCCGACACGAAGTATGTTGTTGATTCTAAAATCTCTACCCGTCAAGATGGCAGCAGATTGAGTCGCTACATTTATGGAGCAAAACTCGGCAAGAGGTTGCAGATATGGCAGCCCTGTGCCCAGCGATTGTCGTCAACCAAACCGCGACGAAGCTTACTACGGAGTTGCGCATCGAAGAGACTGACACGGCCAGGAGAACGCATGATGAGGAAGTGGTTTTTTCTCGAAGCGGGCCCGTCCGCTCTCATCGCTGGAATCTCTTACACTCACTAACTTAGGGTATGATTGTGAAATGAATGTGACGGACATAGAGACATTCAAGATCATCGTGCTGTCCGATCACCCTGAACAAGATCTATTTGAGGCAAGGTTGCTGAGAGAGACGAAACTTAAAACCTAAGGCACCGATCCGGTGGCAATTTGACAATAATGGCCTACCAGTGTTTAGTTCCGAAGTGCTGAAGGTGGAACCACCTATCAAGTATGTCTGCACTTCAGTGACGATGGAGTTAGCCAGTGGGTGAAAGTGCCTCAAATATCGAGGGACTGCCACAGCTACTTGCCGCTATTGGGCTTCTCTGAAGCTTCTGGCGCTCGGCGACACCGAGATAGATTTGGAGATAGACTTGGATGAAAACCTCTTCGAGTCCGTCTCAATCATGTTGGATTGTTCGGGAGAAGACGCTGTTACTGTGCCATGGACTGTCTTCTCCAAATGTTGGAGGAGAACAAGCGACTTGAGTGTCTAGATGTAGTTCCTCCGATGATGTACGACGACTACACCGGTCGTTTTGACAAGCACGACAACGAACTTCTTTTCCTTCCAGGTAATCCGTTGCCCCTGGAGAGCAAGGCTGCGTTTCTGAGTCTGCTGTCGTTACAGAAGAATGTATCGGAACCCTGCTCGAAACGCAGGAGTGATATGCCCCATGCTAGGTGTGCTGGTGCTGATCCTCATCTTGACGACCACGTCATTCGCAAGATATTTGCCTTCGGTGGTTCTCCTGTGTCTCGTACGACGTATCTACGACTGGCAGAAGACGATGATTTCAATGGGGAGAGCAACGAGGTGCATCTGTAAGTACTCAGCGTCAACATGAAGTCAAGTTCGTTCCGTTGGACGACTGCACTGGCCGGTTTCAGATATAGTCTCAACAACGACACTGAATCCAGAGCATCCCAAGAAGGTGGCCAAGTCAAGTTAAAAATGTTCATGCTGATGTGATCAAAAATAGTTAACGGAAAGCCTGACTCCAAGCCACGACATTTTCGTTAGCGAACTGGTTCACTAAGGCCTCTCGACAAATGCGACGACTTCGTAGCTGCTTGCATCGAACTTTCAGGTTGCTCGTCAGTCTCCAGGTGGAATTACGTGGGCACTATTCAGCTGATCGTATGAACAACTTCAACCAGCACCGCTGCACAGCTTCCGTGGCTCGATCCCTTCTGCTGTGCTTCATACTACCCTTTCCGTGCCTTATGGTCCTTACGATGGTAGACGCTCTTCCGCTGGCCCCACCAATCGATGGCTCTGAAAAGAACTACATGTTTTGGATACGAGACAGCATACTCGTAGTCTTCATTACGCGATCCGTCTTCGAGCAGCTGCACATCAATGTTCCTGAGCTGCAAATGACCTCAATGCATAAAATCGTTCCGTCAATCGTCGCGACAGCAGCAGCTACGACGTTTAAAATGGCTTGCGCAAAGCCCGTTGGATTTCCACTACCTTTCCAATTGGTTTTTGGAATTCCGGTGTGGTTCCCCACTCTCATCTCGTGTTTTTTGGGCTTCTTCGGACAAGTGCTGTGGCGAGATCGCGCGTTGCTCAAAGAAGTGGTGACAACTGTGGTAGTCATGCATTGCCAGATCCTACTGACGGTGGTTTACCCCGTCTACTTTTATGGTTATACGAGTCTGAGGCCATTGGGCCAGAAGTACTACGTCATTTTGCTTCCGTTCATCAAAATTCTTGCCAAGAACCTGATCAGCGCCGCTTTGGGGACCAGATATGATTTACTCCCGCAAATTATGATTTTTAATGTGGATGTGTTCAACGCGTTGTACGTTTCGAACTCCATGCAGAGTTCAAACAGCATCACAACGACGCTATTGATGGTTCTGATCGACATTATCCAAGCCTTGATATCAATATCCGACATATCACACCTGATCACGCCAGTGAACCAACTGCGCCATAAGCTCCCTCGCGACCACCCACTGAAATCGGCCTGCTTTGTTGAAATTGCGCTTCAAATCATAAAGGAGAACCCCAAAGTTCAGACACAGCTGAGTAGGAGACGCTATACTACAGCTCTTGGGGTCCTCACGTCCCAACACGCTAGGAGAGGGAGTATAATTCTTGCAAGCGCTACTACTTTGGCAGAAAGCGCTGCCAAGCAGATTCGATCGTGGAGAAAGACAAGTTCTGCTCGTGTCCTCGCAAATTTGGATTCACCACGAGTCGATAATTTCCCATCACCTCGTCCTGAAGTACTACAATCATTCATTATCCCGGATGCTGCCCTATCTCCAAAAGAACGCCAGTTGTTCGTTGAGAGGACCGCTCGAGTGCTTTTTACGACCGAGTTTGTCATTCTGGTGGAGTACACAGAGGTCATCGTCCCAATCATCTACTGTGAGTAGCCTGCAATGTTGGTATACAAATGCACGTGCTGTATTGAATTGTCTAATACGTGTTTTCTGTTTTTTTTTTTTTTTTCAGGCATGTATACAGCCGCCATGTTTTATTTGCCCAACCGCGCGTACTACCCACTACTGAAGGAGCTCGATGAAGCAGGCCTCCGAACCAAAATAGGGGATGTTCTCACTTACGCCATGGTGGAATTGCTGTCGCTCCTGGTCATCGGCTATATCATTCAACAGAAATTGCGCATTTCGATGCTGCAGCTGCTGTCGTTTGTGCTCGACAAGAGCTGGCGGATGGTGCAGTCAAACCTGTTGCTGTGGATATTCTTTACCGTCGAAAGCTCTATCCAGCACAGTGGTAAGCACGACGACAGATTAGTAGTGCAACGGATAGAGGGGTTTAACGTTTCGCTGCCTTGTGTATACATTTACAGGTTCCGACTACAGCTTCTCGTTTAGCTGGTTACAAGGAAGTCAAACGTCTGCACATTGATACACTAAAGGAGATTTTCTATAAGGCCATGGTAAGAGTCAGCATTCAGTTTTGAAATGAAAGTTCGTGTTTTCATTAAATTTTGTGCTTTTTCTAATGTTGCCTATCGAACTGAATTGATTGCAGCTTTTCATTTATATTATATGCCTGCATATCGGTGCAATCAATTCGATTCACCAAACTAAGTACGATATACATTGCCAAAACTGTAATTACCGGTAATATAAGTTCGTAGATAATGGTCCACAACCCAAAATGGAGCAGCGCTGGAGCTTTTTATTCCCGTGGTGCATCGCGCTGCGGGAGCGCGTCGTGTATCGCATTCTGGGGTGTGAAAACGTGGGTGTGGGACATCGGGCGGCGCCACCTGCAGGTTTACGTGCCCGGGCGGCAGGACAAAGTGGACCGGGGCGAGGACGAGCCGCCGCTGCAGTTCGCCTCGGAAAAAGAGTACAAAACCCATTTCCACAAGGTGCAGGAGGCCCTTTTACTCTTGGCGGCAGTGCGTCATGTGGACCACACGGCTTTTCGACTTTTGCTATCGCAATATTGTAACGTGAATTTCGGACTAGAGGGAGAGGAAAAATTCGAAGAGGAAATTCCGGCTCGGTTCGTGCTGCACATCGATCTGGAGCAGGTGAAGACGCAAGACGGCACTTTCGACTCGGACCTGGTGCAATTTTGTACTTTGAAGCACCCGAGTGATGAATTTCTGACGGCTTTGCGAAAAATTGCGGAACTCGACGAGAATTTGATGTTGACAGAAGCTGGAGTGGAGGTTCAAGTGCCTGTTCGAGTGTATTTGTCAGAGAGTTTTCACCGACCTATGACAGCTCTGGCCACTACCTATAAGGCTGAAAAGGTGATGCGAGAAAACTGGAAGCAGTGCGAAAACAACGCGATTTGTGGGCCATTGCAGCCGATTTTTGTGGTGGAACCGATGGTCGCGGACTTGGAAGGCGTTCCGATTCGTGCGGAAATGGCGGAAATGATGGAGACGCTGGTGCGAGACAACATTTGGTTCTCACGACTGGTGCTGAACACGGACCTGGATGTTGACATACTTTCGACTGACGTTGATACGTGGAAAATAACATTTGGCAAGCTGATGACGAGCGTCTTCGACACTACCCGACGTGACCCGAAGATTGGACACTTTGAGAATTCTCTTCCAGAAACTGATCCACCAAGATCACAAATCCACGCGGTTCAAGTGTGTTTTGAAGGCTGGGAAGGTGCTTTCCCTGCATTTGCACCCATGTTTTCTGCGATTGCGGTAAACCAAGCTGTCTCGAAGCTCACATTGGATCTGAGCATTAACCCGAACAACGAGACTGCCAGCGCTCACGCATGGAAGTGGCTAGCGTACACGCTCTTTTCAAAGCGAGCGCGGGAGTCTTCAGCACTACAATCGCTATGTATAACGGCAACTGCGTCATGCAGTATTAGTCAAGCTGACATTGAAGCCTTCAGAAGTGTGGTTTTCTCCGACCACCCAGAAGAAGAGCTTTTCGGGTATCCTTGTGGGTCTGTTGCCTCTAGAGGTGCAACACTGGAAAAAGGAAATAGCGTTCGTTGGTACTTTGATGATGTAGCTCGACCTACTGATTTCCGACTGCTACCCCTTGATTCACCTGTACGGTTTGTGCGGACCTTTAGCGACGACGGCAGAAGTGACTGGGTCAATGTGGTCATTCCTGGGTACGGAAGATGCCAAGCTCGACGCGCCGATTTAAACTTTGTTGAGAAGATCACTGCATATTCCGTGCCGCCGACGTTGACGTCGCTGCAGCTCCCATTTTACAATAGTGACGCTCACTTTATGTGTGGTTTACCGCTGCTGATATCCACAGTTGGTCCGATGCTGAAGTTTCTAGCACTTGACGGTGTTGACCCAAACGCAAGCAAAAGCTTATTCCTGGAAAGCTGTCCCCGCCTAGAGGGACTATCGCGTTGCTCACGTGGCGTGGAAGCATGTCTTGACTTCAAGGGTTATCATTCCAGCGGTCAGCAACTCCCAGCTCTGAGTTACGATTGTACTGACGTTGTTGCCTTTCTGCAAGCATTAACCGACGCAACCAATCCACTGCAACACTGTATCCGCCGGTTGCGTGTAAAACTCAACGACATTTTCAATTGGCGTGGCGAAGACGCAGTGGACGATACTGTTGAGGCACTGCTAGATGTGTTGGTGAGCAACGAGACTATAGAATATTTCGATGTGGTGGCGCCTCCCCAGTTCCATGTTCTCGCCGCTGGTTTCAGAGCATTCAATCTCAAGCCACTCCCCAGACCACTTCAACCACTGTCGATCGAGTGTAAAGTCGCCTTCATGAGTGTAATGGGGCCACACGACCAACCTTCAAGAGAGAGCGCAAATCGGTAGAATCCAGAAAGCCACTGTGCCAGCTAAATGAGCACGTGCTGTCAAAGATTTTTGCTTTTGCAGCTCCGCCAATGATCCGCAAGGTCTACTTCCGAAAGGCACACGAAGATGATTGGGAAGATGACGATGCGGAGGTCCCCTTGTAACCCTCACCCAGGCTACTTTGTGTCTCGAGTTTTCTTGCTGACCATCGAAGACAAAATGGTCCCGGGTTGTGAAGAGTTTCTTGAATGTGGCGTTATTCGATGACGATAGACTGCCAGCTCGATGAGTGTGGTGTCGTCCAGTGGTGAAAGCGGCGTGAGGCCGTAATGAACTAGTTTAAAAGGTCAACAGCAAAAGTGACAATGATACAGAACAAACGGACTGTGTGTAGTGATTCAAATCGGTAGGTTTGTCGCGTGCCTCGGGCACCCTGCTTACACATCGATTATTCTGAAGGATACACTACTACCAGTTCGTGGATCAGTCAGTATGAGGAAGCACATGGGATCTACGCGATATCCAAGATTTCATATTGATAGATATTTAACGGGTACATTATGCCCTCGATTAATGCAAACGACGGCACCTACACCGTCACAGTGAACGTGTCGGAGGTGCTTTCGTAGGCTGTCAGCTTGCCGGTCAAGCTCTTCGAGTATCCGCGGTGAACAAAGCGGTATTTGCCGGGAACACTCGTGCGTCCCCCAGAGCGAATGTTCCACTCGCACGTGTTCTTGCTCTGCGCGATGAGGTGGCGCTCCCAGTAGTAACGCAGATCCCAGTGCGCGTCCGTCATGACGGTTGTGAACGCTCCGTTTGAGCCGAGCTTTTGGACGTCGCAGAACGACGAGACCTTCGTCAGTCCGTTCCTCGGGTGCGCACCAGCAAACTCGGCTGAGGCCACACTTCCGATCGCATAAGAGCTCGAAGGCTGCGTGTGGATGTAGGTAAAGCCGTGGAAAAGCGGCGGCGTATCCATCACAACACCGGTGTCGAGCGTGGCGAGGTGGTCACGGTTGATCTGCAGCGGAGTGGGGCCCACGTCCAGTGGCACAGAAGGGTCGACAACCGAAGCCGCCACTCGAGTCAACTCCTGCTGCACCGCAGCCAATTGGTTCGGGCCAAAGAGTGTCGAGGCTCCCTCGTAATTCTGCGTCATGTACTCCTCCCTCGTGGTCATGTATCCCGCGTAGCCATTGCTGACGGACGCTAATTCGACCTCAGTGACGCCAGCGGGAGCCAATGCTGCCCTCACGGTTTTGAGGATACGTCGGCCAGCCATAGTTGTCGTCTCGAAATTAGTGACGGCGAGACCGAACTGGCCGATCTTGACGATCTGCACGGGCAGGATCGTCGGCACCCAGGGCTTCGGCTCGAAGAGACCCACAGCTAGCATGGGAATCTTGTTAGCGTTCTGGCAGGCTTGCACCCACTTGGGTGTTTCTTTGATGATGGCTCCCAGCGTCTTGAAAAACGGGTTGGCTTTCAGATTGCCCTCCGTGAACATGCTGAGGCCACGTCCATCTTCGGTGCCTGCACCAAAGTTTTGTCCAACAACGGCAGGGCACGTTCTTCCCGCATATCGGTCGACAGAAGTAGAATTTACTCCCTTCAGCGTCACGTTGGAGAAGTTGACGTACGACAGGTTGGCCACGACGGAGCCCTTGATGAGCTCCGACTCACCCTCGATCAGCGCTTTGAGAGTGTCGTATTGGCGCTTGCCCATGATCTCAGCGGACTCAATTGTGGTCTTGCCCTCTCCGCGCAGAGTACCGTCACCGTTATCGATCAAGTTCGGACTCACGTCACCGGCATTCGCGATGCCAATGCCCACAACAACATTATCCAGTTCATCTTCGAGAAGAAACTCGGCGTACCCCTTGTTGTCTCCACTAATGAGGTGGTTTTTGCCTTTGAGGCTGTTAGGGTGGACCGGGTAGAACGCCAACACACCGCGTAGTTTTCCCGCGGCGTTGAAGAAATGGAGCGCGCGCATGGTAGTGTCAATATTGCCAGAGTACTGGGCTCGTTCGGACTCAGGGTTGGCCAGATACGCCTTAGGCGATCGGTTGTTGCCGCCCTTGTCCACTTCGCCCTTGTTCCAGCGGATGGTGCCGCTTTCCACCGAGTTGTGTGCAGCATCGATGGCAGCCACGATGCCGCGGACGATCTTGTCGAAGTTGTCACTGACAAACCCGAAGATGGAGATGTCGTAAAGAGTGTAGCCTGCGGTGCCTCCCGGACCAGCGTGAGTGTGCGTAGCGTGGAGGATGACGTTTTGTTCCGTGTACAAGCCATCGTACTTGGTGACGAGCAGGGCAAGAACTTCTTGGTGGACGAGCTGCATGACCGACATCAGGTCACAGTGGACAAACATGATTCTGCTGTTGGTGTCAGGGTCTTCGATCAGGAAGGCGCGGGCGTACTGGCGGTTTAGAATGCCGGCGGTGGTCTCCGTTGAGTCGGCGAAGCCCATCATGACAATCTTGGCAGCTGGCCCCGTGATGTCGCTCTTGCCGATGCCGATGCTGTACGCGTTGATGGCACATGTGTCCACCATGAACATCAGAAAGCAGAGCGTGAACATCCTCAGCGGGTTCATCTCAACTGGCGGATCGCTGACACTGCGATGACCACTTCGTTTAGAGATGGGAATTTTGGAAGTGAGAACATTGATACTGCAATAACTTCCATCCATGCAGTGCAGCAAAGTTGGTGTGCGTGACAGCAGTTGGAGATACAGTACCCTACCCATGGCCTGGAGGTACTGTACATGTACCCCGTGCGCTGGTCTCATAAACTGATCCGGTAATAACGATTGTCATGACGACTCGAGGGTCCAAGCGTTGGGATAACGCAGATTTGGATGGCATCAAGGACATCTGTATATTGCGAATGTTGTGCACAGGCGGTTGGGCATATTTTGCAGCCGTATTGGGAAAATACCTTCGTGTCAAAGTTGTGGAGGCTGGCATAAGTAACAGAGCGCTGGTTGAAGATAGTCTGTTACTTCGCTGAGCGTGTATTTTCAGAGTAAATAAAATATATCGAGTCTTTCGAATCATTCGCCCGGTAGCTGTCAATCGAATTCTTTACAAAGTAGCAATAAACCGATTTAAGGAATCTGAACAATTACAGTTTTACTTGTCGCCCACGATTTCCCTAGGAATGATTCGAAAGTCTCGATATATTTTGTTCACTCTGAAAAGCAATATATATGAACTGCGAAATACCAATGCTTAACAAAAAGAAGAAAAAGAAAACTTGCCGGAAATGGTAGAATATACCATATATTATAGAATATACCATGTATTATACCATTTCCGGCAAGTTTCCTTTTCTTCTTTTTTGTAAGCATTGGTACTTCGCAGTACATATATTTTGATGTTCATAATATATGTACTGCGAAGTAGCAATGTGCTAAAATATTTTTTACTGACAGCTGGAAGAGCAAAGCCTAGGATGTGCGATCACTCGCTCCGTGCCGCACGCCACCAGTGATCGCGTGCATACAATTTGGCAACTGAGTCGGACCGTCCATAATTTGAGACTGGCTTGCTCGGAGATCATTCTAGTGTGAGTATCCGATTGCCAAAGTTCCTTGCCCACGGTACGGTAACCGCGAACTATGTCTGCACCAATGAGTTCGTGTATAATACATGCGTCTGGGTAGACAATGCGAATGACACTGCATACCTAGGTAGGTGTCGGTGTGGGGAGAACTGTTTACCAAATACAGAAAGTATGTCCGTGCCAGACGCAGGGCAAGTCAGATTTCGATTATCTTGATTAACGAAAATCATGTAACTTACGCACGACCTCAGAACCATGCAGACATGCAGATCCCCACGATCGGATAGTTGTTCGCGGCAGAGAGCTTGGCTTCTTCAAGGAACGCACAGCTCTCGAGATCGCCTTCTGCTTCGCTTTCGCAGCCTTTTGCACTGCGCGGAGTCGCGCCAGCTCTTTTTCTCGTGCAGCTTTCTCCTCCTTCCGACCCTGCTTTTCCAGCGAACGCTTCGCTTTCTCGTTTTGTCACGTTCCTTGAACCTCTGAGTCTCAGCCGCGCGCTCAGCCTTATCCTTTTCCTTTTGCATCACGTATCATGCAGTCACATGCACAATGTCTTCAACACCTTTGGAGCCACCTTCTGAGAGATACACAAGTGAGGCCCAGTCTTTGCGTCGAGTGGCACAAGTCCATTACATGTACATGTACCCCATTGCTGATTCAGCAGTGCTGAAGCGGCTTTTGAGATACACCAAGGCTTCCGCTGCAAGCTGTAAGCCCATCCCGTCTTAACTGCAGCCACTGCTGCGATCCAAGTGTCAACCGAGGGTTTCTTCTTTGCACTCGGCTTCTTAGATTTGCTTGAAATTGACTGGTTCATTGCGTGCGCCCTAGCGCTCGTTGGAGGTGCGAGCAAAAGGTTGTTTAAAAGAAGGATTTCGCGCCTGGTCGATAGAGGCGCTTAGATTGTAACAGGATTATTATCGATGTAGTTACAAAATGGTACCTCTTCAACCTTATTGACTTGATTTTGTATGTGAGGCCGCTGTCATGAAATACGTCCAGACCTGAAAATTTCACATTTAATATGTCTGGCACGGATATGGGCGCGGGCACAGATCAGATAGCCGGAAAAGGCCATAAGAGAATGCATGGCCTTATCAATATAGGCGTACCATGTATATATGTACGAGCAGTACGACGATATTTACATCTATTTCATTGAATGGTAGAAGCTGGAGCGTAAATCGCCAACTTTTCAGGTCATTTTGGAAGAGATTGTCAAGCTGAGTTCGACACACAACATGCAGAACGTTATTAAGCTGGATGCCTCAGGTACAGTGTACAAGTGGAATCAGAACAAGCGCTGTCACGCTTACTTGGAAGTATTCGCCACGGTTCTACGCTCTCAAGTTTACTGCCCGCACAAGTAATCTCGGCCGAATGTCTATTAGTCAAAGAATGGACATGTTTATTGCTGTAATGGGGCGGACACTCGCGCGTCAATACGGGGGGGGGGCTGCGTGGCCAGCCCCACCCCCCTACTCGAAGTCCTCGGTTCGGCCAGGTGTGGTGTCTAGAAAAACATGTAACTATTGTTATTGGATTGCAGCGCTCGCGCTCGCGCAGACCCGCCCCCGCCTAATCGGCACGTGTAGTGACTGCACTGAGTGAGGCTCGTTTCATAAAAGATGGCATTACTTGGATACACCCGCTCAGTTTCAGTATGGTCCAACGAGGGCCATTTCCATACGGTCGCTTCCAATCCCCCAGCAATTCCTCTCTTCCTCCGTACAATCTCCCTATCGTTGTTTACTGGGCTGGGTACCGTATGCACCCTCGCCAAGCCAACAACTTGATCGTATGGTTTCCGCGGCTTCGCGTATGTCACTTTCCCATTGACTGCGATGCGGGCACCTCGGTCGAGTTTTTTGCTGGCGGTGGCGCTGCTGCCTTTGGCATGGGGAGCTTCGGCCTCTTCATCCTCGATTGGAGACTGCGATCCAGACTATGAGCAGCTCAACTCGTCGACCGGCGAGTGTGAATGTCTCGATGGATTCAGCGGCTTGGGCTGTCGAATGTGCGACGACGCGGCCAACTCGGACGTCTGCAGTGCCAACCTCGGCTCGGGGTACTCGTGTGTCTCGGGTCTCCAGTACGACTCCACCTCGCTAGGCAAAACCTACACATGTACGCTTTCCAGCGCACTTCAGGCAGTTTTCCCGGGTGGGGCTATGGATGTGAGCTGCGAGCGTGACGAAAGCGGCGAGGCCAACTGCACCGCCGCCGTGTACAAGGCCAAGGACACCGTCAACAGCGTCCACGTGATCGACTGCAACATGACCCAGTGCTCGTTCGCGACGGGCTCGACCGACGGCAAGTGTGACAACATCGAGTGCAAGTGCGGACCGGAGTGCGCGAGCGTGACCAAGGCTCTGGTCGAGGGATCGTTGAGTGGAGTACCCGCCAAGATCCAGGTCAAGGCTGGCACGCAGGAGATGTCCATCGTGATCGAGGGGTCCCCGCTGCCATTGTCTGCTTCGTGTAACGCGTCGGCGTGTGAACGCACTGGAGGCAGCAGTGACGAGGGTGGCAGCACAACGTTGGCCACGACCGGATCCGGAGATGATTCGGACACTCCTGGTGGAGTTGGGCTGGCTGTTGTAGCCTGTGCGGTGCTGGCTGCGATGCTGCTGTTCGGCTTCTGCGCTTGCTGTTGCTGTCCGTGCGGAGCTCGTCGTGGCAAGAAGGACGACTTGGAGACGGAGCTGCTTAAGGCCAACGCGCGCTCGGCCAACACGCTAGAATTCCGTAACCTCAGCTGCTTCGCCGTCGCTGACAAGCAGTCCGGTGAGCAGAAGTGCATCCTCAACAAGATCTCGGGCTCTGCCATGTGTGGTGAAGTCCTTGGTTTGCTGGGCCCCAGTGGATCCGGTAAGACGACGCTGTTGAACGCGCTCGCGGCTGTGAAGAACGGCGACGCCAAGTTCTCTGGAGAGTTGTTGCTCGACGGCAAGAAGCTGTCCAAGGGCTACCGTCGCACTGCTGCTTACGTGCAGCAGGACGACTCGCTCTACTCGACGCTGACTGTGCGTGAGTGCATCACGTACTCGGCTCAGCTTCGTCTTCCGGCGTCGATGTCGGAAGATGCCAAGAGCGCAATGGTTGACCGTGTCATCGCTGAGCTCAACCTCGGCCACATCTCGGGCTCCAGGATCGGAGCCGTCGGAGGAAGCAGCACTGAGCGTGGCGTGTCTGGCGGTGAGCGCCGTCGTGTGAGCATCGGCATGGAACTCGTCACTTCGCCGCAGATTCTCATCCTGGACGAGCCCACGTCCGGCCTCGACAGCTCGTCGGCGCACTCGGTTGTGCAGCTGGTGAAGGAGCTGGCGAGCCACGACCGCATCGTGATCCTGAGCATCCACCAGCCGAGCGCTCGGTCGTTCCTGCTTCTCGACAAGATCATGCTGCTCGGAAAGGGTGAGCTGCTGTACAGCGGATCGCCTGCCGAGTCCAAGCCGTTCTTCCAGAACCTCGGCTACAAGTGCCCAGAGGTGAGCGTTGCGCCTAATAATTTCTTGGCCTGGAGGTGTGTATTAACCTTTGCTGTGTCTGTGCGCAGAACGAGAACATTGCCGACTTCATCCTTGACATCGCGACCGACACCAGCAATATCCCAACGATCAGATCGCATCAAGA
Organism: Phytophthora cinnamomi; assembly: GCF_018691715.1. Lineage (NCBI taxonomy): Eukaryota > Oomycota > Peronosporomycetes > Peronosporales > Peronosporaceae > Phytophthora > Phytophthora cinnamomi. The sequence continues at coordinate 1,419,885 of NW_027150933.1, forward strand.
CAATGAGAATGCTGAAGCCATGGCCGGCCCTGCTTTCGAGGTGGACTCGTCGCCTTTCGTGGAGGAGGACTCGAAGTCGAGGGGTGCGATGGCGTTGCTGGTGGAGATCCGCGTGCTCTTCGCCCGGACGGCCCAGAACATCCTGCGTAACCGGTCTCTGCTTGTGCAGCACGTTGCCATGAGTTTGGTGCTTGCTCTGTTCGGCGGGCTGATCTTCAACAACGTCACGGATGATCTCGCGGGCTTCCAGAACCGCACGGGCGCCTTCTACTTCATCCTGACCTTCTTCGGCTTCGCGAGCATGAGCTCCATGGACCTTTTCATCGGCGAGCGCCCGATTTTCTTGCGTGAGACCGGCGCAATGTACTACGGCGCGTTCAGCTACTTCATCGCCAAGGCCAGTCTGGACGCGCTGCTGCTGCGAGTGCTCCCTGCTGCTCTTTTCGCGAGCATCTTCTATTGGATCATGGGTCTTCAGGCTACGACGGAGTGCTTCCTGCTGTTCCTGTTGACGTTGGTGCTGTTCAACGTGGCGGCCGGCTCGATCTGCCTCCTCGTGGGTGTTCTTGCGAAGCGTGTTGGCTCGGCGAACCTCAGCGCCACCGTGGTGCTGCTCATCATGCTGCTGTTCGGTGGCTTCCTGCTCAACTCGCACACTATGCCAGGATCTGTGGGATGGCTGAAGCATATCTCCATCTTCAGCTACGCCTTCGAGATCCTCATGTGCAACGAGCTCGAGGGATTGATCCTGTCGTTCGACGCACCCGGATACCCGGCTGTCCCCGTGTACGGCGAAGTGTACCTGAAGACGCTTGGCATGGACTACACCGACCGCTACTACGACGTGGCGGCGCTCGCGCTGATCGCCATCGTCCTGCAGCTAATTGCATTCGCCTTCCTGTCGATGCAAGTTCCGTCGCACCAGACCATGGCAGCGTATGAGAAAGATGGAGCAGTTGCGGCTAAGGCTGGCAAAGAAGAAGGGTACGAGGCGTGCAACTCGGGACGGACTCGCCCGTAAGTCTACTCTAGTGTACTAAATCACGTTAGTACTCGTCGGGAACAACAAATATGCCTAACCGATGAGAACGGCTAGCTATGAAGCATGCAAGTTGACAACAAGTTGTTCATTTGGTTATACAGTACAGCGGAGCGAGTGGTGGGAAAACTTGGTAGATATAGCGCCGGGCTAAACAATCTCAGTAAGAGGTAGATCTACAGCGTCGCAACCCTGTAGATGAAGGTTTTATTGGGTGCGATCCATAATTCTTGACGTGAACGATAATGAAACCACACCTACGAATTCTGTCAGGGTTACCTCGACATTCATGTGACGCATTTTGCCTTCCTCAACACATCCATGGCTACAGTATTATGTCAGAAAATATGGCGGAAGACAGAATGAAGAAGTTAGTGATAGGAGAATCTGACGTTGAAGCCTAGGTTATTGAACATTCTCGAAATATGTGTTGATGGTACGCTCATTCGGTGGCATACACGTATGGTGATCTGACCCGGGTTTCACGTATGTTCAGACTTTGCGCTGGAGCTCCATTGTTTGACGAGGTAACGCTGGGCTCCACTGGGATTACGTACGCCGCAGTAATCGCATACATTACTTACTGTACATGTATATGTCGTGTATTATTTGTTTTGTGGAACAGGTATTATTTAAGAAATCTAAGATCTAGAGTAAGGTTGATAACCAGTGGCGTGGGTGATCCAGGTCAATTGAGAGCAACTACAGCAATGATCCTTACGTCTCACTGTTTCAAGGTAAGTGTAGGCTAGCAGTTAGAAAATGCATTCAATCACCAGACTGTATTTCGAAAAAGCAATGGACTGTATATATTGCTGAATTTATGAATCGGTGGTGAGCGGGGTTGCAATCACTTATTCCGTGCCGCACGAAGCAAGTGATCGCGTGCGCACAATTTGGCGAATACCCGATCAGGCCCTTCAATTCGTTGAATCCACAAGTTTTGCATATAACGGCTCGGTGATCTCTCAACCCTGAGTACCAATATATACGCCAATCCATAGGCCAACATGCACTGTATGCAGTGCGCTGCTCATGTCTGCACATCACATGGATAGCGATGCTCGCTTCCGAGAAGGCTACAGCCTGTGCGTACCCTACTTACATTGTAGATACGAGATTAGTTAGAGACCGTATCTCGTCTGGGGCTCATTGCAACATATGCCCCCCCGTGAGACAACGGTAACGGCACAGCAACACGAACAGATTTTGAGTGCCATTCCCCAATTTCCCTTCTCCTGATCAACAGTCTTCGGCCCGAACAGTTTCGGTTTAAAGAGATCGGACGGAGATGAATTTGTTCAGGGTATTCGCACTCTGCCTGCTGCCTTTCATGTTGGGCACGTTCACCGAGGCGTACAACATCGGTATCGGCAAGAGTGACATCACCGGCCCCGCTGCAGAAATCGTAATGATGGGGTTCGCTGACACGAATGAGACTACCGCCGGCATTCTAAACCGCCAGTACGCCCGCGCCTTCCTGATCGAAGACGCCGATACCAACAGCAGAATCATGTTCGTCCACTGTGACTTAATGTCGGTTATGCAGCTCGTCCAGCAGGAGGTCCTCTCCGAACTGGCCACGAAGTACAACGGCTTGTACACTGAGCAGAACGTCATTCTCCACGCTTCGCACACCCACGCCGGGCCGGGAGGTACCTCGGCGTACTTCCTGTACGACGTCTCCATCCTCGGTTTTGTTTCCGAGAACTTCGACAAGGTGGTCAGCGGCATCGTGGCTGCCATCGACGCTGCACACAACTCAGTGCAAAGCGGCACCATCCGCTGGAACAAAGGCGAAGTGGACAAGGGCGGCAACAACCGATCGCCCCAAGCCTATTTGGCCAACCCGGAATCCGAGCGTGCGCTGTACGCTGGCAACATCGATACCACCATGCGTGCTCTCCACTTCTTCAACACCGCGGGCAAACTACGCGGTGTGTTGGCGTTCTACCCGGTCCACCCTAACAGCCTCAAGGGAGAGAACCACCTCATCAGCGGAGACAACAAGGGGTACGCCGAGTTCCTTCTCGAAGACGAACTAGATGACGTTGTCGTTGGTATTGGTATCGCGAATGCCGGTGACGTGAGTCCGAACTTGATCGATAACGGTGACGGTACTCTGCGCGGAGAGGGCAACACCACCATCGAATCAGCAGAGATCATTGGCAAGCGTCAGTACGACACTCTCAAGTCGCTGATCGAGGGCGAGTCGGAGCTTATCAAGGGCTCCGTCGTGGCCAACCTGTCGTACGTCGACTTCTCCAACGTGACGCTGCACGGGGTGAACTCGACTGTCGCCGACCCGTACGCGAACCGAACGTGCCCTGCCATCTTGGGCCAGAACTTTGGAGCTGGCACGGAGGACGGTCGAGGCGTGGCTAACATCACGGAGGGTGACCTCCGACCGAACCCGGACTACGACGCCTTAGGAGCTGAGATCCAACCGACACCACAGTGGGTCCAGGACTGCCAGAACGCCAACAAGATTGCGATGCTAGCCGTCGGCCTCATCGAGCCCATTCCCTGGGTGCCGACGATCCTACCTGTGCAGATCGTCAAGATCGGCCAGTTCGGTCTCGCTGTCACCAACTTTGAGACGACGACCATGGCTGGCCGACGCATCCGCAAGTCCGTGAAGGCAGCTCTAGAGCCTGCCGGTGTCACGGAGGTCGAATTGGCAGCAATCAGTAACGCGTACGCGGGGTACATGACCACGCGGGAGGAGTACATGACGCAGAACTACGAAGGCGCGTCGACGCTCTTCGGCCCGAATCAGCTGGCCGCGGTGCAGCAGGAGCTGGCTCGAGTGGCGGCATCGGTCGTCGACGCCTCGGTGCCGCTGGACGTGGGGCCTTCTCCGCTACAGATCAACCGCAGCACGCTCGCATTAGTCGAGACGAGTGCGGGGGTGGACGCTGCGCCTCTAAACCAGAACTTCAGCTCCGTGCGCTCCCAGCCGTCCTCCTCCTACGCGGTCGGGGCCCTGGCGTCGGCTGTGTTTGCCGGCGCGCACCCGATGCACGGTGTGTCGCTGGTCGCGTCATTCTGCGACGTCCAGAAGTTGTGCGTGAGCGGCTCGTTCAACACCATCATGACCGACGCGCACTGGGACGTCCGCTACCGCTGGGAGCGCTACCTGGACGCCGAGAGCAAGAACACGTGCGAGTGGAACATCCGCCCCGGAGGACGCACGAGCCTGCCAGGCACCTATCGCTTCGTCCACCGCGGGTACGCCAAGAATGCCAATGGCGCGCTGGTGGCGTACGAAGGCGAGTCGAACGCCTTCATGGTAACGCTGTAGACTGCGGCTAGCACTCGTAGGGCTATCTGTTGCATTCCAGTACAGCCGACACACAGTAAACGAAACGCTCACACCCTAATTTTTTTACTTCAACTATTAGTGGAAGTTTTGACCATCACTCGCCAGACCACTTCCGAAATAGCTGGAGAGCCGCGACGTGGATCGCGTTCGGGGGGAGCCCTTCTCATCGAGGAAGGGTGTGAAGTAACACAAAAGCACAAGCGACTGTTGACGAAGGGATTTTCATTTGGCTGGACTATACGACCTTCTATTAGGGGTATTGCGATCTTCCAACAGACCGTGAGCGCCGACATGGAAGGCCTACCAGAGCCACCTGGCGAGGGCCCCCTGGGGCCCATAACAGAGCATGTTATCCGCAGAGCGCTTGCTGGAGGAGAGGATAGCGGCGAGCAGACGCTGAACGACGGAATAACAGATGGATCATGCAACCAGGAAGCACAGCTTTCATCATCGATCAGAGTGCAGGAGTCGGACAATGAATCGATGAAGAGTACATCGGACCCACCAGCGTTTGACGAAGCTACCGCGGAGCCACTATCATTTACGGAGATGTATGAGTATCTACGGAGCGAATTGAGAGGATTAACTTTGGAAAAAGCAAAAAATGTAGAGAGTGCAATGGAGTACATGCAGGATCTCTTCGAAGAAGTATTCACTGCAAGGCCAGTCGAACCTCTCCCGCCAGATCGTGGACATTACCCTGATCTCAGCAGCGAGGAACTCGACAAACTTACTCAGCTTTTCCTTACGGAAATTGCAGACGATCGGGCGAACGCCAGGAAATGGCGAGCTTGCCTCCATGATCTCACGCGAGCTGTCTACAAGTCACGTAAATCCCTAGCGGAGACGATGGAAGTAAGCACACAAGCAGCCCAAGCAAAGCCAAAACAGGCTGGCAACCCGTGGTTGGAAAGGGCTAGCTCTACTACGAATTCAGCAACAGAAGATGTCGAAATGAATGGAAAAAAGCAAGATTCTACGTTCCGATTTCTTCCGCAGCAGCTATCCACAAAATGAAATTGGTGATTTGCGTCGCCTCTGCGAAACCCGGTATGGATTTCCGAGTCGCCTCCGTCAACCAACCGATAATGAGTGGAAAATAGTCAATGGCATCCTCGAAGGAACGATTTTGTGCATGGAAAGACTGCCAGACTTCCTCAAACGAGTATGCATCAACGCTGCACTACGCGTCATTCAAAATACTATCAAGGCGCAGGTTGAAGGCGATCTTATGCTGCTACTCTCCCCTGATTTCAAAGTGTTCCCAGAATTTCAGTCACGGCGCAGGCTTACAAGTGAATTTTTTCTCGGCATCAAGAATAGTGGTAACAATCCTGCCAAAGTAGCTACGATGCTGCAAGAAGCCAAACAGATCTGCTATGATCAGGGGCATCACACGGTACACTTAATATTCTGGACACGAGAGATGGCAGCAAAATGGGGGAAAGAGTTTGGTACCCTGACCTTCCGGAACAGGCGTTTCCCGCTCCAGAATGCGCACCAAGAAGATGCATCCTTACCTGAAGACAACACACAGAGAGCAACGCGAATGTGGGTTAGGCAAATAGGAGCTGATGGAATCCGCAATGAACTACCCATGATCATTATCATGTTCGACTTCTCAATATTTCTCGTTTCATGGACGAAGCCGCTATTGATGCGTTTATTCAGGTGAATTTTGCGGGAGTTTACACAACGTGGCAAGAGCCTTGTGATAATAACCACGCACTTCAGACGGACACGTGGGATATATTCTTTCGAAGTCCGCATTGCCCTCAGTTCTTAGAAGGCAAACGATTCATCAACTGGGCAGGAACCAAAATTCTAGTGCACCATGTTAGCAAGAATCGGGCTTCACCATGTTTCTCATGCGGTGGCCACGGGCACATGCGAACGGTCTGTACTGTATCGGATAGCTACTGGCGCACGCACTATAGTGTGGAAGTAACGGCATTTACGATAGCTGAACTTCCGCGCCAAGCCTCTACAGTAACCAGCCTGCAAGAGCTTTCTACCCTTTGGGTCAATGAGCAAGAGGATCCGGTAGGTCAACTACGAACACCCTCACCAGTACCACCTGTCACGTTGCTGCAACGAAATCAAACAACAAAGCCGACGTCCAATTTACCAGAAAAAAATGCATATACAGTACCAACAAGTGCAGAACAATGGCTTGTGGCCGGGAAGTTAAATCACACGCAGAATAACAAGAAAACTCAGCAGAACGCTGGCTTCCACCAGGAATTACCAACCGGTGAACTAGGTCAGCCATCAGTAAAATCGACCGTGCAAACAGACTGCCAAACACCCACGAGCAAGGCGTCCTCAAAGCCGACTGAGAGCGGGACATCAATCTCTGACGAGGTAAAAAGAAAGTTAAGTCAACGGTCAGCAGCGATGGAAAAACAGCAACGATTAATTGAGCAGCAAATACTATCCAAACGCACCAATTACGACCCTCAAGCCCTGGGTCGCTGCCAAGAACTAGCACTGGAAACGCAGGTATCCTGGAGTGGAAACAAAGTGCTACAGGAATGTGGGCTCCAGGAGATGTTTACACCACCAACAGGCAACTGTCAGTATTATGCCACAGCTATGGCATTACTCACAAGAAGCTTCGACTCCATGGAAAGCAAAATCGCAATCGAGAACCTGACTGGCAAATTAAAAAAAGGCATTGTAGCGGCCTCGAACCATTTATTTGAGGAAGAATTCCCACACGGTATTCGTGAGGCAATCCTCAGCACACTAGATACTACAAAAGATGAACTAATGCCTGTGCAGTCTGAAAAAGCGTTACGGAGCCACTTACAAGCTATTGGGCAATCGAACTCGAAGAGAGATGATTATATTGATCATCGCTACTGGGGAAACGAGGTAACTCTGAGAATGATGGCAAAAATTCTGAACAGAAAAATTTATGTAGTTGTTGCGGCGAAGGGCTTAGAAAACCCTAGATATCAAATCTTTATTCCAGCCCAACGGCAAGTATCCAGCGTGGAATTTTCTTCAGCGACAGAGAAGAATTTCCCAGTCGGAGCACCAACAGGGTGGATAAACGACATCCAACATGAAATTCATCGCGGGGCTAAAGTGCAAGAGAGTCCCATTGTACTGCTTTATCAATCTGAACACTACAGTTGGCTTCGGTTCAAGCACCGAATGGAACGTGCGGAACCTCTTGAAGAAATAAATCAAGTCAGCCCGATGGATGTAGATGACATCATTGATCTTACCAGGGAAGATAATGTAAATGTAGTTAACCGTGGCCAACTCACGGGGTCGGAATGAAATCAGACCAGCAATATAGACCGCGACCAAGACACGATCCGTGAAACTAATCAAGATCCGGATCAGCAAGAGCGTACGGAAATAGAGCTATTTGGAGGAGCACGGAAGCAGGAACCAGAAGCATTCCCCACTGCCGGACTGCACGGCCTATCACCAGGGAAACGACATGAATTTCGCGAATTGAATTTGGAGGACAGACTAGTAGTGGGAAGGTTGACTAGTGTGTACGAGATAACACCGGAGACACTGAGGCAATGGAAAGCAGAGCTGGAAACAGCGGGTTGTTCATATACCTACACAGATACACAATCTCCAGACAGCTGTGAAACAGGGTCGGAATGGTCTCGGTCCGATGCCATAATGACAGAGCCCGAAGCAGAATCCACAACACAAGCGACTGGGATTGGAAGGTTTCAAAACGGTAATGAGTTCAATGGACTACAGAAACGAGTTTTGAAGGGGGCATGGAACCAGCTCCAAGACCGTTGGACCGGGTCAGTTCCGCTTCCAAGTTTGCCAGCATCAACGGCAAACTGGAAAGAGGTAGTTCAAAAAGAACCAACAGCGTTAATGCAACTCCTCCAGCACTTTCAGTCGCCAGAATATATTCTTGCTGAAATGACTGATGCAGTACTGGAGGCATGGACACTACAAACTCGAATGGCGGTCTTACTTCACTGTCTGGATCACATTGCGACGACCTCGCCCAACAAAGAATTCGGGTCATGGGCCCGACAATGGAGTGAAGCGTTTATAACGCAAGCTAACGCAAACCTCGAATTGGTGGAACTTTATCCAGAAGAACTCTGGAAACCCTAAAGAAACATAAGTACGCAGGTTCAGAGCTTCTAAAGCTCTGCCGCTCCAACCAGCGGAAAAAATTGACTAAGATGCTGCTAACAGCACAAATTTATAAGGAAGAGCTGCGAATGACATTCGTTCCCGCAAGAGAATCCCCAGGATCGATCACGGAACACTTGGATACCCTTTTCGCAGTAATGGAGAGAATTCCCAGCTTTGAAGCGGCCATTGAGCAACCTGATAATGTTGGGTACTGGAGCAAATTGGAGACTTTATTTTCAACCAACCTGGTTGGAAAAGAATCCGTGGAAAATACGAATACAGCCAAATCACTCTAGCTGAAACGACCATGGACTCTAACGACCCGACTCGGGGAGATTACTACGCAGATCTCAGCAACATAGCATCACTATTCGAAGAGCCCATCCTCAAGCAAAGACAATCGACTACCAAAAATAAAACAATTTCAATAGCAACACAGGATCTACGAGGTTTTGCGAAAGCATCTCGAAGAAGATGGATAAATAGCTGGAGAAAGTACCGTGAACATCGGGCTCCAGACATCATCCTAGTACAAGATACCCATCTCCGGGCCGATCCAGAAATCGAAGAAGTACGTGCACAATGGCAACGAACATGGCAACTATTACGTACAGAGACCCAGCTTAGTTACTGGAGTGCTACAGACACACGCTCCGCCGGGATGGGAATCCTGGTTACGCCAGAAATTAGCAGCCGTGTGAAACCTTGGAAAAAAGCATCTTGGACTCATCGGATAATGGCAATTGAAGTAGATAAATGGCTCATTCTCAACATATACGCACCGGCAAAGAAAGAAGATAGACCCCAATTTTTTCGCGATCTCGAACCGTGGCTAAATAACCACGACTCAATCATCATGGGAGGAGACTTTAACTGTGTTCTCCGTCCTAGTCGTGATCGTATCACCAACAGACAACCGAGCTCAGCCCACTGCGAAAACACAATCTTGCAAAATCTCATAGACAAACAAGATATGACAGATGCGATTAATTTGCACCAAGATTTTGATGAAGATGAAGAAACGATTGACCCTCTCCATTATTTTACTCGATGGAGCAATGATGGAGCGAGCCGTTTAGATCGATTCTATGTGAAGGGAGAACCATTTCTTGCAACGCAATCACTAACTGTATTTGATGCAGCCCATGATTCTGATCATCAAGAAGTAAGACTTGATCTCTCAACAGGAAAATCTCCGGTTACACGGCCAACACATAAAGTATTTTACCCCATACACAGTGGACGACCACAAAGAGTGCATGACGCAATCGAAGAGGGTCTGTTACCGCTACTAGAAGCTTTCGACAAGAATCCCCAGCCGGTAGCACATTGGGATGAACTCGTTGCACAAATTCAACAGCTACTACAACAAGTCAAACAAACAGATAAAGTGCAAACAGCTCGATATTACAGGAAGCTTCGGACGGAAACGCTCGGACTCAGAACGACCAGACGAGAAATACTGCAAGAAAAGGCAGTTAAATCCCGTGCAGGCGCGGCAAGATCGTTTGGATGTAAACTTAGTAGATCTGATGAGGAATCAAGGCGTTTCTTCAAACGCAACTGTGATTGGCAACGGGATCAAACCATTACAACGATCAAACCTTCTCCTGGCCACTTCTATCGTGATGACTGCCCGCTGGAGGAAAGAATGGCAGCAGAATGGAGTCACGTGTTTGGAGCATCTCACGCAGATACACAACACCCTGATCAAACAAAGATTGAAAAATTCTTAAGCATACCAGCAAACCGACGTTTGACTCGTAAAAATGCCAGGATGCTGGTTGAACCTATTACCGAATCGGAAACTTTGAGAGCTATTGAACATTTGCAAGCACACAAGAATTGAGAGTGTGCGAATGAGGCTTGGTAGTCGAGTGAGTAGTTGGAAGAAAATCCGAAAGTGAGCTCGATTTAGGTTAGTGTGTTTGCCAGCTAGCAGTCCCTACTGTATGCAATGTTCCCTAGTAGGTGAGGCTTGTAGATGTGGTCCAAACGATCTCGGCTGCGGTCCAAACGAAGTTGCCAGTCGTAAGACTGATCCGCCTAGTCACGGCTGCGGCTCAAAACGGTTGACTCAACACATGCAAATCATAAGCACCCAAATTGAAGTTGTCGTCCAATCACATTCCAGTATCAGAGATAGTCCAGCCAATCAGGTTGCGAGATCTTCCCATCTTCAATCACAGACCCCGGTGGCACGTGCCAGCACGCGCAGTCCGTCTGCCTCGCGGTAGGGATCCAGTCGATCAGACAGCGAAGTGCAACCTCAACACCCCCACTCAATTCGATGTCTCGAGCTTGGGTCCAACGTTGCTACACATCATCAAGTAGCGGAGCGTCTTCGACGATAGACCCTTTGTCATGAAGTCAGCGAGCTGGTTCTTGGTCTCCACATACTCCAGCGCGACTTCGTTGCTCACCACCTTCTCGCGAATGAAGTGGTAGCGTATGTCGATGTGTTTCGTGCGAGCTTGGTATCCAACATTCTTCGCCAATGCCATCGCGCCTTGGTTGTCTTCATAGATCACCGTAGCCCCCACTTGTTCAGTGCCAATGTCCTTCAATAGACGGCGCATCCAGACGCACTCCTTCACGCATTCGCTCAGCGCCATATACTCGGCCTCTGTAGAACTTAACGCGATAGTCTTCTGATACGTCGAACGCCACACCACAGGAGCACCGCACATCATTAACATCGTCCCGCTTACGGAACGACGGTCGTCGCGGCTGCCGGCCCAGTCCGCATCCGAGTAGGCGACGAGCTCGGTTCCACATAACCCATCGTACGTGATGCCCACGTCCTTGGTCTTCAGTAGGTAGCGCACTACCTTGATTCCGGCGTCCCAGTGCTTCTGGCCAGGGTTCTCCAGGAAACGACTCAACTTGGCAACCACGACCGAAATGTCAGGTCGTGTTCCACATGCCAGGTACATCAGGCTGCCCACCAGCGATCGGTAGGGCTTCGACTTCATCTTGGTCTTCTCTTCTTCCGCCTGCGGTTCGTCGGCCTTGGTCAGATGAACTCCAGCTTCCATAGGCGATGTGCACGGCTTCGCGTTCTCTTGCCCAAACTTCTTGATGATCGACTCGGTGTACGCTTGTTGAGAGATCCTCAGTGTCTTGTGATCCATGTTGTAGTCGATCTCAATTCCAAGAATGAAACGTGCGCGCCCGAGGTCCTTGATTCGAAACTTCTCCGCGATTCCAGCCTTCACCGATGTAATCACCGCATTGTCCCGCGATGCGATCAGCATGTCGTCCACGTAGAGACACACAATGCAGTGGTCGTCTCCATCCCCTCTTGTGTACACACACGGGTCGGCGTCAGCAGGCTTGAATCCCATCACCTTGAGGTGCGCGTCAATCGTTTCGTTCCATATTCGTGACGCCTGCTTGAGTCCGTACAAACTTTGCAGCAACATGCAAACGACGTCCTCTTCACCATCTTCTTCGGCAAGTGTCAAGAGATCTCGGAGTCCCTCTGGCAAGTCCATGTAGATCTCTTCTTCCAGCTTGCCGTACAGGAACGCGGTGTCGACGTCGCATTGCTCGATGTCGTATCCATCTGCGACACACTTCGCCAGTTTGGCGCGAATCGAGTTGAGATAAGCCACCGGGGCGTACTCCTCTTCGTAGTCAACGCCGTGACGTTGCGAGTAACCCTTGGCTACGAGACGGGCCTTGTGACGAATGACTTGTCCCTTCTCGTTGCGTTTCAATGCGAATACCCAACGACAGCCGATCGGTCGTTGGTGAGCTGGTCTCGGCACCAGCTTCCATGTCTTGTTTGCTACGAGCGACTTCAACTCGCTCTGCATAGCCCTCTTCCATTTCACTTGGTCCGCACTCGCCATAGCTTCTTCATATGACGTCGGGACCTCTTCCGTTGCAGCCATTGCTTGGCCACCTTCAATTGCATATTGGTCCTCGTTAACCTGAACTCTGCCTTGAATCATCTTCTGGCGCTTCGTGCCAGTAGTCGAGGGTGCCACGACTTGCTTCTTGCGAGCGCCTGCCTCTTCAGGATCCGTTGTCTCGTCAATGTGGCGAGCCCGCGATCGGGTAATCATATGATGTGTCGATCCGTATGGCACGATCGCATCGTTTACGCCCATGTCACGTTGAAGTGGGATAACGTCCCCAACTTCAGAATCCATTGGCACGACTTGTCCTGACTCGTTCGGTTGATACCCACCATGGCTGGGCTGCTCCACATTGACTTCATTGTCATCCAGCTCCATTTTCTCCACCAAGTCATCCAGACTTGTTGTTTCCACGAACTTCACGGTGCGCACAATTTGCACCTTTCCCGTCGCCACGTTGAGAACTCGGTATCCCTTGACACCATCCTCGTAGCCCACGAATCGACACTTGAAGGCCTTAGCATCCAATTTGCGGCGCTTCTCGTCGGGAATGTGCGCGTAGCCAACTGAACCAAATACTTTCACGTTCTTGAGCTGCGGCTTGGTTCCATGCACAATTTCGTAGGGCGTCTTGACGTTCACCGAGTTGGGGAGCCGGTTGGTGATCCACGCAGCCGTGTTTACGGCTTCGGCCCACCACTTTTTCTCAATGGCTTCGTGGTAGAGCATACAGCGCGCCATCTCCACCAAACTTCGGTTCATGCGCTCAGCCAGTCCATTCTGCTGAGGCGTGTATGGCACCGTCTTTTCATGCTTGATGCCACTGCGGTCGAGGTAGGCCTTGAACTGCTTGCCCGTGTACACGCCACCATTGTCAGAACGTAGGCGCTTGATCGCCTTGCCTGTTGCGTTCTCCATTGCCGCCTTGAAGATCTTGAACTTCGACAGCACTTCCGATTTGGCCTTCATGAAGTAGATGGTCACGTGACGTGAGTAGTCATCAATGAAGGTTACCACATACGTGCAGCCACCGGGTGTCTTGGTCTGCATCGGACCCATCACGTCCGTGTGGACCAGATCCAGTACGCCTGCACTCTTGACGAGCTTCTCCGGGTGGCGCGGATAGTCGTCCGCTCTCATCTTGCCCATGCAGCAGCCTCCGCAGACGGTACCACTTGTGACACCATCCGAAACGCAAGGCACTCCGTCTGCCATGGTCAACAGCTGTTCGTAACGTTTGAACGGGATGTGGCCGAGACGGGCGTGCACAACGGCCCATGGCTCCTTACGAGATGCCGTCGCCGCACGACACACCTCGCCCCCCACTGTCTTCAACTTGTAGACGTTTCCAAAACGCTTGGCCTCCATGACGGTAGCATCGCCATAGCGAAAAACACACTTGTCCTTGCTGAACTGCGCGACGACGTCCTTCTCGGCCAGCTTCGCAACCGAGATGAGGCTTCCATCAACTTCAGGGATGTATAGCACATCCGACAGCGTGACAGACGTTCCGTCCATCAGCTTCATTCCGACGGTGCCCTTTGCAACTGCGTCGATCTTCGTGCCATCCGCGATCGTGATGCGGACTGGCGTCTTCAGCTCCTTCATGGACACGAACTTGTCCCGGACGCTGGTCATGTGCGAGCTGGCACCGGAGTCCACGAGCCACTCCGACTTGTCCATCGCACCCGTTGCCGTAAACGCGAAGTCGGACGCAGCTTGCGCGACTTGCCCACGTTCGTTGTCGACCTTCTTCTTGCGGCACTCGAATTCCTTGTGGCCAGTCTTCTTGCAGTAGAAGCACTTGCCGTTGAACCGATGCTTGAAATTCTCCTTCTTCTTCGTAGCAAACGCCTTCTCTTGAGCCGGTGACGATTCATCCGAGGCTTCAACACCAGCGAGCGCTTGGATTGCGTACGAGAGCGTCATGTTCGGCGTGTTCTCGAGCACGGTACTGATCATCCGGTACTCATCGGTCAAACTGCCGAGCAGCAGCACGAGTTGGCGGGTCTCGTCGAGAGGCTCACCAATCGTCTCCATTTGGAGCACGATTTCCTTGAATCGGTCCACGTGCGTCGTGAACCGCGTACCGGGCTCCATCTTGAAGTTATGCAGCTTCTTGGTGACGAGGAGTCGGTTCTTGAGCGTGCTCCGGTTGAACTGCTCCTGGAGCATGGTCCATGCATCCATCGCAGTCATCGCACCACGGATGTAGACTTGGAATGTGAGGCTGACGTCGCCAGCGATCACTCCAAGGGCTTTCAGATCGTCGGTCTTCCATGCATCCGTGGTGCGGTTGCTCACCGGGTCGAACTCTGCCTTGATGATGTGGGGCAGCAGTCCCTTGCGCGAGAGCTTCATCCGCATGTTGAACTCCCAGTGGAAGTAGTTATCTTCCACGAGCTTGACGGTGTCCGCGTAGCTTGGGCTCATAACCAATTGAGAGTGTGCGAATGAGGCTTGGTAGTCGAGTGAGTAGTTGGAAGGAAATCCGAAAGTGAGCTCGATTTAGGTTAGTGTGTTTGCCAGCTAGCAGTCCCTACTGTATGCAATGTTCCCTAGTAGGTGAGGCTTGTAGATGTGGTCCAAACGATCTCGGCTGCGGTCCAAACGAAGTTGCCAGTCGTAAGACTGATCCGCCTAGTCACGGCTGCGGCTCAAAACGGTTGACTCAACACATGCAAATCATAAGCACCCAAATTGAAGTTGTCGTCCAATCACATTCCAGTATCAGAGATAGTCCAGCCAATCAGGTTGCGAGATCTTCCCATCTTCAATCACAGACCCCGGTAGCACGTGCCAGCACGCGCAGTCCGTCTGCCTCGCGGTAGGGATCCAGTCGATCAGACAGCGAAGTGCAACCTCAACAACAAGTCGGGTGGGACGACAGGTCTGAACCACGAGTTTTATAAGGATTTCGTGGAGCTGCTTACACCAACACTCACTAAGTTATTCAATAGTATCATGAAAGGTGATGGAGTTCCAAGATCCTTTCTGGCTGCAACAGTTGTTCCCTTGAGAAAAAACGGAGACTCAGCAGACGCGATGGACTACCGACCCATTGCATTGTTAAATACAGCTTACAAGCTCTTTGGCCGTATTCTAGCTGAACGGGTCCATGTGATACTCCCCAAGTTAATCAGCAAATCTCAACAGGGCTTCGTGCGGGGGCGCAGTATCGACAAAACAGTGACAATATTGCGTAGTATCTTGGAAAAGAGCGAAGAAGACTCAGGAATGGAATGGTCTGATTCTGCTGCGGTGCTCTGTTTAGACCTCAGAAAAGCGTATGACACCCTTGACAGAAACTTCTTACAGAGTGTTCTCCGAGCCTATGGATTCTCTAAAAATTTCCTCAAAATAATCAGAACTCTGCGTGAAGGAACTACAGCGCAGTTCCTAGTCAACGGCAAACTTTCTACACCATGGGTGGTAAGATCAGGAATTAGACAGGGGTGTCCGTTGGCGCCTCTCTTATTCATTCTAGCGGTCGATACATTGGGTCAAGCAATTAACGGTCAGCCAGAACTAAAAGGAATTGCGATTTCAGGATCAGGTAGTGAACGACATAAGTTTTCCGCCTTTGTGGACGATAGCACGATATTTATGAGCTCCATGAAGGAACTTAGCCTCGTTAAACGATTGCTGGAGGATTTTGGCGGAGTATCAGGACTTCGGGTTCAACCGCACAAAAGCATTTTGATTAGCCTCAACACTATCGGAACACCAACAAAATGGAATGGTTTCCCTGTCCTTCATCCCTCCAGTACAACGAGACAACTTGGATACTGGGTCGGCAATACATCGGCCGCTAATGATAACTGGGAGATCCGAATTGAAAAAATTCAACGACGACTAAGAATTGCTACTACTATCAGCAACTCGGTGGCGCAAAGGGTAACATTGTTCAATGTCGTGGCACTACCATCAATATTGTACACGGCTAAGCAATTTATACCCCCAAAGGACGCCCTGCGTCGGCTAGAAAATCTTCAAAAGCAATTTATCTGGAAAGGTTCAGCAAGTACAGCAGCAACCAAGCACAAATTCAATCCGGCTTTAATTTTTACCCCACGTCAACAAGGTGGGTTAGGACTCCAAGAGATCAAATCAGCACTAAGAGCGACCCGAAGTAATCTCGCGGAGAGATGGCTCCACGAGGAAACAGATATCTATTCTGCAGCTTGGCATAGATCAGTTCATCCCGAAAAACTCATGAAGAGTTCATGTTGTGGTTTTCAGCCTACTAATTTAAGTATGATTGAACGAAGCCTGCGCGAATCCAAGGGTATACCCCAGATATCCGCGCAACGCTTAGGTCTGCAAGAGCTTTGGTGGGCACACTCCAAAGGCCTACTACCAGATGTTGCACAACGTGAAGAGATTAAACGTCGTCAACAACAAAATGCTGCAACAAGCTCCTGTTATTGGATAGAAGGAAAACTACTGCGTTTCACCACAGCAGACATCAACCACCATGATATCCCAGCAGATTTAGCAGGGTTTCTGCGAAATTCGACTTGGCATGACAACGCGTGCATACTTGATCTCCAAGGTCAACCCCTTCGCCTCAGTAATTTCCCCGCTTTAACGTCGGCAAAGCTTGGAGAGATTTTAGTTAAGCCAGAACCCGGATTAACACCAGGCCAAGAATACGGAACTTTGCTTCAACCGCCACTAAGTTCATCGATTTATAAAGCTCGCCAGCACCGACAAATTGTTCGTTGGTGTAGAAGTGTTCTTCTCAGCCTACCGTGGAGCTTTTGGACAGCGCCTAGCGCTCCTCTGAGTCCGTATAGTCAGCCCCAGCTGCAAAGTAATCTACAGTGGGTACTCCACAGTACCAACACGATTATGGCAACAAGAATCGATTATTATCAGAGTGACGCCGTCATGCAGGTTATGCGCAATTCGGACGGGTGGACGTGGAGCATCAGCTACGCCTCGAACGAATACAGGCAAACAAACGACTATCTTCAATGGGCTGCGTGGGAAGTACGAGAAGGAATTGCGTTCACATCTAATGCACAAACATCCAAATATCCGTGGACAGCGCCGCCGGGAACAAAAGCGCTACAGTTAAGCTTTGCAATCCGCAAACAACGGTCCAAGGACATTAAACGTAATCTTCAACCGGATCTGACTGAAGTGTTAGCCAAAATCCAGAAGAAAGGAGCGCAATCACCTTGGAGAAAGTTTGCGCTTACTCAATCTCCACACCAAATCTGGAACAATCAAGGTCTTTTCACTGATTATCAAAATTGGACAATCTACCGCATTTCGCTAGGTGCATTGAATCTTTTCCATAGTGGATGGCACCATAATAGGGGGTGTATGGAGCCTACATGACCCGCTACACTGGAGACAATAGATCACATTATTTGGGAATGCGAGAAAGCCCAAATCGCATGGAAAACTTGGTTAAACATCTGGCTATGCCATCCAACTAAACCCAGCGACCGCAATTCCCTGCAACCCTTTCTCGCCTCACGACAAGCTCCTAGTATAACACAATACTTTATCGCTACTGCTCAGCAGTGCATAACCAGATGGACTTCTCAACACGATGAAGCCATGGCGACACTGTGGGTAATTTGGTCAACTCTCACTCCAACACTATTGTGGCGTCTCCGAAATCGACAAGTATTTGACCAGCTACACACATCAATAAAGGAAACAGCATCAGTTGTACGTGCAGCAGGAACGTTTTAGGTGATGGCAATCGCTAGTGCATGGAAAGCCAACCACAAAACTAGGATTCAAGGCTATTGTCTCGAAACCTGCCACCGCATTATGATGTCGACGGATGAGGAAGTAGAACCTACAGAGCTCACCGTGTGGATGCTTCGATACCACATTAGGAAATTACAGAAAGGAGGAGGATGGCTGCTATACAAGCTACAAGAAGAAAATGTGTGGGTGCTACAAGCGGCTGGAAGTATCTGCTTTCCTCCACAGACCACACACAAAGATGATGTGGAATATCTTCTGCGTCAGGGGACTGATGCAATAGCACGAACGGAGGAGACAACCAACGTATTGTTGCGAATTGAAAGCATGGAGACTGGGACGAAGCTAAATCCAAGGAGCTCCACACCCACAGAGCGGGAACATCCCTTGGATCGTTTTTTCGCAGTCCAAAAGGTGAAGCCAGTACGGTCAACGCTTGCAGTGGCAAAATTTCTCGCCAAGTGTAAGGAGACCGTAAGTTGTATATTCCCGACTGATCGTGAGCAAAATCCTCAGGCTTACCTTTGGAGAACAGCTGGACACCTCCAGAGAAAACCAACTACCGCTCTAACCCGACAGACGAACACATTGATTGCTCGTCTAACTGCATATCAGGCTTCTATAGATAAAACCTAACACCAAATAGAACGCCGTTACCCCCCCCCCCCCACCATCACTCGCCAGACCTAGCATGACCGACCGTACTTTCACAGAATTGAGTACCATTTATTTAACAGGCGATCCAGTTAAGAAGAGGGAAAAAAGGGCCCAAAATGGGGAAAATTGTCGAGCCAAGTAATTGCGGTCTTTATTTTCAGGTCGTGAAACTAGCATCATCAGATAGATCGATATTTCAAACCTATACATATGCTGTCTTTATGCACTTGAACGCAGCTCACATCTTAGCATGAGCGCTCGAAAACAGCGTCTCCGCCTGATTGCCCTAGGTGTGAATGCGATGCATGTCTAAATTCGGAAAACGTGGAGGTAGAGTGGTCTGCATTGCCCCATCTCTCCACAATGTGTCCCCATCTCTCTACAATGTGTAGCTTCGTCTCCACAAGGACGGCAAGACGGCGGTGGGCTCGTGGGAGGGTGAGAACAATTTGTCCATCGCGCAGTTCGGCAGGGAGAGCGCGCAGTAAGCACCGCCTTCGGTCCTTGCACTCGGTCTCTGTGGCTCCGGTAATGAGCGGATAGATTCCGCCACCAGAGTCTTCTCGTCCCCCCTCCATTTGGAATTCTGCGCCACTGAGAAATCCCCCCCTCCAACGCATCGAGACGGCACGTAGCCGAGCCGTCTGTACCACCATCAAATGTCTCATACCTCCAAATCCCTACAAATGCTTCAAACAGCGCTACAGTAAGCGCGCCCACTTCCGGTACTGGTATAAAGTGATATCCCGGATAAAAAGATACGATCTATTTGGAAAGGTTTATTGTTACAAAACTTTGGCGCGAACTACTGCACACCAACCATTGCCGTAGAGCAACCGCACAGCCAACCTTTAGCAGGTTTTCATTACAGAAATAACACAGAGCGACACAAGCAGAAGCACGCCATGGGTGCCTGGATGAAAATACATCAGAAGCGAGGTCTCATCGAGAAGGCAACCGACTGCCCCACGATGTCACAAGCGGCGCTCGCAGCATGGGTTAAAGCGCACTACAAACTCAAGCGCGCGCCAGCCCAGTCGACCGTCTCGGACATACTCAAGAAGGCCGCGTTGATCATGAGCAAGGACTACGGTGATGGCAACCGCCGCAAGCCCGTGAAGGTGACCTCGGCGGAGCTGGAGATTCCAATGGCACTACTTACGACGAAGACGTCAACGTAGAAGATTTTATAATTCGTGCTTCGCAATTGAGCTTATTATATATATTTTACGTGTGCTTCATTGCGGTCCCTTTAAAATAAAATTGCAAATCTTGGGAAATGGTCGGACCTTGTTACCGGAAGTGAGAGCTTTTACTGTAGTATCGGCATGCTGCTTGCATGCCTTGCCATGGCACAACCAGTGCAGCTACGAAAGCCGGGCTTGATTCATTCGTCATTAGAAATTCTAGTTATGTTCCGACTAAAATTTCATTGAAATAGGACAATTTCGGCATTTAATTTTTTTTTAGTTTCCCCCCAAAAAGTCCCCCTCTTACCTGGATCGCCTCTTAACCCTTTGACTACCAGCCGGCTGGAGTGATTTATAGGTCCATAGGGACCCATGAGAGGTCTAATCGCAAGATGCGATTGGCCAAACTAAAAGCTACGAGACGACGGCAAAGCACTGTACAGCCTAACAGGTCTCCCTGAACCTGTAAAATGCACTACCGTGTGAGCCACAAACAGTTCACGTGACCTGCCATACTCGTTATTCTCATCTAGCCAACAGATGCCCCCCCCCACCCGCCCACCCTCGTGGAAAAATGGACTTAGAGGCGCTGCTCAATGCAGCCAATGACGACACCGGAGACTGGGAGATCGACACGGACCTTGGCCTGGAAGAGGATACCCCCTCTCCACGCTCAAACAACGATGACGAGGAGGCTAAAGTTAGCGATCTTCTCGCTGCAACACGAATGCAGGCTGCGCCGACGCACGCTGCACCAAGCGGTCGAACAGGGAACGGCTATGTCGATGGCATCGCTAACGAAAGCGACCTGCACATCGTTCAATTAGGTCAAGTGCGCCGAGCGTTTGTAGAACGACAAGAAGTTGGGTTATTTTCTCTTTTTTTTAGCGCCACCTATCGAGAGACGCTTAGAGGCTGGACGAACACGAAGTTGCGCGGGAGTGGGAAAGCTGAGGTGTCGGCAGTGGAGTTTGACGCGTATTTGGGTCTGGGGATCGCAATGGGCATCTTGCCCTTAACAGAATTCATGGAATTTTGGTCTGAGAAGCGTTTTTTGGGGCAGAAGGACGTGGCTGAGACTATGGCCCGGAACAGGTTTGAATGTATACGATCTAACATCTAATTTCATGCACCTGGTAGCGCTACCGAAACCTACAAGCTGATGGATCCACTGTGGCATAGTCGAGACCTGCTGCGTCATATCCAAAGTAGATTCGCGGAGGTTGCTGTTCCGGTTGGTGCTGCCAGCCTTGACGAGAACACAGTACGAACTAAAACACGATCGTCCGCCAGGACATATATGCCGAGTAAGCCCGATAAGCACGGCATACGTTTTTACGCTGTAGTTGGGTGGGAGAGCTTGTACATTCATACTATCAACGACAATGGATCTGGCAATAGTGAACCGAGGAATCCGGCAGAGCGCTATTACAGCATGTTTCCTGAACTACGGAGGCCGCTTGAGCGGACGTTATCGCGAGATGATATTTCAGTGGCACGTGACTCAGCTTCGGCTCTGTGGGTAGCGATGATTGGGCACATGACCCAGATTCACCAGGCCACTGCAGGCCGCCGGATCATTGTTTGTGATAATTTCTATACTAGACATGCATTGGCAAAAGCTGTGTCAGCTTTCACGGATGGAGAAGTGCGTATGATGGGAACCTGTAAGGTGTCACAAATGGGGAAGTGGAATGAGATCGAAATTGGAGTGTCTGTTGCTCGTGTGAAAATAATGCCTCGCGGCAGCTGGGAGCTAGTTGCTGCTGTCGACGTTCAGCTTGACTGGAGTAAAGCTCAAGAGGCTCACAAACGTGCCCAGAAGAAGCTTCCAGCCTCCAAAAAGACGGAGTTCATTCCTTCCATGAGAATCGCAAAGAATGCCGGCTATATTATTTTCTTGGACAAGAAGCCCGTTGTGTTTTATTCGAATGATCTGAGTGGAACTCCTGCCCAACGCGTCCTGAGTGGGTCATCGCAAGAGGCAATTAATTTGTGTCATAGTCTCGCTCCAATTCGTCGATGGACTAGTGAACAGAACTTGCATCGCAGAATACTACAGGTGCCAGCTATTATAGCTGTCTACAATATTTTTATGAACGGGGTAGATAGAGTTGATCAGCTCCGAAGCACCAATCCAATTCGGCGGAAGGAAACTCGGTTAGAGCTGAGCATCTTTACGTGGGCAATGGATCTCTCGCTGATAAACGCATTCTGCTTAATGAAAAAAGTAGCCCCGCCTGACTGCAAGCAGGTCACGCTGCACGAGTTCAAGCGTCGAGTCGCTGACAGCATGACTGCACCATACTTTCAACAAGTTCGGCGGAAACGGCAGGCAGCACCGCAGCGACAGCCTGTTCAAAATATTGTGGGCACAGACACAAGTCAGCACATGCTCACACCAAACTCCACCCAGCACTCGAACGGAAAACTAACCTGCTACCTTTGTTCGCTCAGGGGGCTCTCCAAAAAATCTAAGTACGGGTGCACTGCGTGCCTGCGTGGCTACCACGTGGAATGCTTTACAGCCTTTCACTATCGTGATGCATTTACATCACCCTCGCTGACAGTTCGATCCGCACTGGACGAAGTAATTGCGGCTGCCGATGAAGTTGCTACAGGCCGCTCACGGCTGAAAAATAACATAACTATTACAAAACTAGATGAGCTTACATTACCAGATGCGTAGGGATAAAATGTAAATATTACCTACGTTTGCATATTCACGAGTCCGAGGTGTTGGCGAATGCAGACTGGCAGCTGCTGCGTGTGGTGCTTGGCTAAAAACCCGTACTTAAGGTAATGGTAGAGCTGCAGCGACACGGCGTCCGGGTTGCGCGCGCCTCGCCGCCGCTGTTCGGACGTCAGCATCCTCCGTAGGCTCGCCACGATGTACTCTCCGAATTGCTCCCACTCGCACGGATCATTGCCGCAGTAGCGACACAACTGGTTAGGGCGCGACTGCATGCTGCTCGACCCCTCAAACTTTGAATGGAAGTAACCCTAAGGGGCGGGTCGCAGTCAAAACAAGAGGTCGCAGAAAGAGAACCCGCCAATCAAACGACCCCTCACCTCTTTTTGCATGTACACTCCCAACAAGAGGTAGTGGAGGTCTTTTGGTCTCTTTTTCTGTTATAGACACGCATTGACAGATCTATCGTAACATTTGTCATTCTCTCTCGTCATGAATCCAGGCGACACGACTCTGGCATGCGCAGCGGCCTCGATATGTGTGCTTGCTGTCGTCGTCTCCGACAAACGCACGTGGCCCGAGCCTCCGCAACACCAGTATACCGTGCCGCGAGCTGACTGGGATATGATTCGGTCCCAACAAGTCTTCTCCGTGGGCTGGTTCTGACGGCATATACGCTGCACTCGTAGGCTTCTTCTGCGCGGCTGGCCATGCTTAACTGTGAGCAAAAGTTACACTGACTCGCATATAAATTTCTTAAGGGAAATGCGAAAATGTGCTGTGACCCGACCTCCACTTTATTTGCAATAAAAAAACCAAAAAGAGAAGAGGTGCGACCCGCCCCTAATAGCACGTAGTGTACGAAGCTCGTAGGACGTAATCAAATCGGTTCGCTGGAGCCTCCAATCCCCAACTTCTTCGTTCTAAACTTCGTTCTGTCTTCCGCCATATTTTCTGTTACTTTGTCATAATACTGTAGCCATGGACGTGTTGAGGAAGGCAAAATGCGTCCCATGAATTTCGAGGTAACCCTTACAGAATTCGAAGGAGTTGTTCGTAGTAGTTGTTTCATTATTTAACTTCAGATCGCACCCAAGAAAGCCTTCATCTCTTACTGAGATTGTTTAGCCCGCCGCTATATCTACCAAGTTTTGCCACCACTCGCTGCACTGTACTGTCTGGAGGTACGACTGGGAACGTAGGAAACGTAGGAACAGGGAGCTAGTTGTGGGGAAGCCGTCAAAAGACGAAGTGAATTGTATTAGTGAAGAGAGCTCCTGCCGGAGGGCAGGAGATGGCTGGTGCAGCGCATACTACCACAGTAACAGCTTTAAGAGGGTATGGGATAACTGGCTATCAGCTTTCAGGTACACTGTACCAGAGGTCAAAGAGACTACTTCAACAGTATCCCTGTCTCTTTTGATCTCATTGGTCATGTTGAATGTATGAAATTTCACAGGTCACCGAAATTGTCCGACTCGACCTTTCAGTCTCCAAGAGGACGCCCGCGTTTGCTGACGCTCCTTGGTGATTGTAGTCCTGTTGCAAGTGACGGAGCGTCACGCTGTGCACGCCATGGCGCGGTTTTGGGTGAGTGGTGTTGCTAAACGTGCTGTGTCAGGGCAGACCAAGTTCAGAAGCGCTCGCGAAGAAGATGAAAAAGAATCGAACAGCGGCCAAGGCGCGGGCCATGAAGAAGGCCCGCCGAACCTCTATTGATTCGGCTGTGGCACCAGTTCCAAGTTCACGCCTACAACGCCAACGAGAGGGCAGACCTCGGGTTTGCGTTGTGGGAGCGTCGTCACTGCGTCAAAGTCTCGGCCACGAAGTATTATCTCGACAACATGGCCACAAGACTCGGTCGGAATCACCCTCGCGTCAAGGCCCTGCGGGAAACTTGGGTGGAGTTCGACCGAGTCCGCAACTTGCGTTCGGATCGCTTGATGGACCAAATGGTTGAAAACGTCTGGCACAAGTGCGTGGACTACGATGGTGGACTACGATGGTGATCTGGCCAAGTACCCCCCCCCCCCCCCCCCCCCCCCAGAGCTCATGCTGAAACCCACCTATCTGCAGTACTCGTTCGAAGTGCTCGAGTGGGTTCCGAAGACTTCCGACTGGGTGACCGAGCTCTCTCGATTGAAAGTTCAGGAGCCGTGGCGCAATTGCTGGGTCGTAGTTCCTGCCCTTCACCCGTACAACACTACGTTGGCTCCGTGTAACCCGGAGTCGCCACTGTTCATCCCTCGCAGAATGACACGGGCGGAAGTTGCTTCCGGATTTTGAGTGGAACTGTGGTGTCGAGAAATGCAGCCGAGGCAGGGTGCGCAGAAGACTCGAGGCGCTGGCGCCAACTGGCAAGTCACAACACATCGCCAGTCATTGGGCCAAACTCCCCGATCGCTGATTGGTCTAAATTGGTCGGTGACGATGACTCGTCAACGGTTCCAAGTGAAACGCGGGCGGTTGCAGCCCGCTAAGTACGGTGCGGACCTACTGTCAAGATCCGAACTTATGAGTCGTCGGCGCCTGTCCCCAGTCGTCGGTGGCGTTTCAGCGGCCGTTTGAGTCGTCGGTAACGCCGCCACGTCGCAGGGAAA
Organism: Phytophthora cinnamomi; assembly: GCF_018691715.1. NCBI lineage: Eukaryota > Oomycota > Peronosporomycetes > Peronosporales > Peronosporaceae > Phytophthora > Phytophthora cinnamomi. The sequence goes on from NW_027150933.1 coordinate 1,445,118, forward strand.
GGTCCGAAGAGTCGTGAGTTACAACTGGCGGTCCAAAAACGAACGCGTTTATACTTGATATTTGTATTGATCGATAAAAAACTTAAGAGAACACAAAATAAGCCTTCAGGCAACAGTAACAGAACAGCTTTTCCTCCCAACCACGCAAGGGCGACACCGGTGCCTGCAGTGAACGACCTGGAGCTCAAGGTAAACCTGGTAGGTAGGATTATGACTGTCGGTGGGCACATCTACTAGTGTAGCGTGTGTTCATCCCTAGCAGGGCCAATATAGTTAGTGGTCAGTGTATTGGTAGCGACGAGTCGTCGCCAGGAACTGGAGGAGCGAGAGCGCACTCCATTTATTCGTTCCCGCCGGAGTATAGCTCCGGGATCCTTCCTTCTGAGGGCCTGCGAGGTATATTTTGTGTGTGTGAGAGCGTGCTGGCCTTTGCTCGTGGCTAGTGACTCTGAGTCTTCCGTCAGTCGACTAGCGGAAGCTTGGTACACAGGGGAAACATCAACCCGGTGCAAGGGAAAGTTCCTGGTCCTTCAGGTTCTAACCCTAACAAGCCCATTGAGTCTTCGGCGACTTGGTGGATGTTGTTGGTGGGGAAAGTGTGCCATATATAATTTAGCGCGTGTTCCTACACGACAAAACCCTCTCTGCTGGCGTCCCAGATCACCGCTCCATGGGTCGCTGAATTCGCGCCGGACCGAGCATCCCCTCCTCTCGGTCCCGACGAAGAAACTAAGGAATTGTCCGAGTCATCCAGAGTCCTCCCTTCCGTCACCATGAGCTTAGGCATGCTGCCCAGCGCCGCGACTTCGTCGGCTCCATGAGCATCGGTAAGTGCTATTCCATCTTGTGCCACTGCTTCATATGCTTGTGCTGCTCCGCAGTTCTCTGAGGTTCCTAGTGTTATTCGCGCATCGTAAGTTCTCTTTCATTAATCTAGCACCAGCCACATCTCCGTTCGTTATCACTGTCCATCTTTATTCCTTCTCTCGTTTTCCATTCATCGACCTCGGTTATGCACCTCGATCGGATTCGCTCCCATCTTCCTCAGTCAATTTTGGACCACCGAGACTTCGCACATTCCCACCGACACTTCGTTGGCGGTCGCCCTTCCGGGCCGGTTATCCGTCAATCGCGCCCTACAATCCTCGGTCGCACCCTCGATCGCCTCGTTTCCACTTCCGGCGACGATGTCCTAGTCGGCCGAGGATTCATAATCCATAACAACTCCTCCAGGGCTCTTTTCATCATACCACTTAATCGATATCGGTCTCCATCGTGAATCATGTTTCCTATACAATATGCAAGTTCATCCAGTAACTTCCTTCGGCTGCTACCGCGAGCTCGATGGCTCTCGCGAGAAGTTCAAACTCCAGTCGTGCTGGCACTTATTCCTCGTCAGCGACCTGGACCATTTGCAACCGCCTGTCACCCCGCTCTCTACCCAAGTAGTCGGAGAGGAGGCTGCCGCAGGACAAATTAAAAGTTGGTTCCGACGTTGGCTCGTCATAACCAAACCATTTCACCTGGAACTCTCGGACGGCTCGTCTGGTGCCGGTTGTCAACGGCGTTCGGGCATCCAGAATGGCCTCGACTTCGTACTCTCCGTCGAGGCTGTCGGGTTCGAAGCTATCCTCGGCTAGCAACTCGTCGCCAAAATCGAGGAGCGTACCCTCGGTCACCCTATCCGTCTGCCGGACGCACGACCGTGTCTCAAACTCGTCCACAGCTTTGAGGCGCGAAAAGTGCACCACCGGGTAAAACATATACCCGCTCCTATCTGGCAGCTCCAACTCATACGCGAACACGTCGCCTTTCTTCTTGACCCGAAATGGTCCGTGCCACCGGTGTGCTGGCTTCTTGGTTAACCAGGGTTTGCCTCGTTCCATGTAGAGCCAAACTCTACTCCCCGGCTGGAACAGAATCCCCGGTCTCGCGTCTGCAGCATTACCACCTCTTTCGGTGTCGAGCGATGCGTCCTCAGATGGTTCAACTCGCCCGGGGTTTGGCACAGCTCCTCGCTTTCGGGTCCTGTTCGACTCGTTGTGCTTCCCGACCCTCCGTGACTTTTCGGTTGCCTGGTACCCCTTGGCCATTCTGAGTACTATATCCTGTTGCCGGCTTACTTCTCGGCGCCATGCTAGGGCGTCTGACTTTGTTCCTGATCCTTGTTTGAGGGACGAGAACATCGCCTTTAGCGTCGACCGTGCATCCCAACCGTGAACGAGGTAAAAGTGGGTATCCTTCCTTGTCGCATCTCGGGAGGTGTTGATGGCGAAAATTAGTTTCTCCGCGATCTCATCCCAGTTCTGCTGCAAGGGATCCTCAGCATACACCCTCACTGATTGCATAACAATTTGCACGGAGCGTTCTTGTTGCCCGTTGGCTTGGGGTCGATAACTCAGGGTCGCTCTCGACCAGGACTGCATGGTTTCCGCAAAGGCTTGGGAAACCTCGCTCCCGAAGCGCGGGTTTCGGTCATGTCGTATCAGAGATGGCGCCCCGAACCGTCGGTAAATACATTCCTCAAATGCCTGGGCTATCTACAGTGCAGTCGTGTCCGCCATAGCTTTTTCCATCAAAAATCTTGTGAACGAGCATTGGAAGAGCAAGAGGGTAGTATTTCCTCGGCGACGCTTTGAAAGAGCGATTACAAAATCTATCGAGACAAGTTGAAATGGTCTCTCCGCCAAAATGTTGCCAGAGCGTACCCCCGGAACTGAGGCCGGCCCTTGCTCAAGCTACAGTCTGTACATGCGTCTCCACATCTGCATACATACCGATTTAATAGTAATCCACCCACACGTTGTGGAAAGTGCGTCGAGTTCCTTGGTGTCCCCCTTCTAGTGAGTCGTGGTAACTCTTCAACACCTCCGGAATCATCGTTGAGGGTATCACAAACTCGTAGCATCATCTCTGTGTCTCCCTCACTCCCCGACCAGAGATTCCCGTTCCTACTCAGAGTTAATTGGTCAGTCATTTTCGATGCGTTACGGGCAGCCCGGTATCCGATCTTCTCGTCCTCTGAGTACTGCCTTCAGGTTGAACCACGGCTTTTTTTCGTTTTGGGCTTCAGCTATCCCCCCCCCCCCCCCCGACGTTCTTCCTCCACCGCGAGTGGGTCTATGTCTTCTGCATTTGGTGGTGCTAACGAAGTCTCCGCGCCGTCCTGGCGCTCGTTCGCTGCGCTCCAGGGACCCCACCACGAAACGCCACGGGGACAGCAGTACGATGAACTGGGTGGCTCGCCCGAACAACGATTTGGATTTGCAGACCCAATCCAGTGTCGAGAACCGGGTGTACACCCGAATGGGTTTCCCCACCAGTTGGGTGTAGCACACCTTCACAACCTACAATAAGGCCAGGACTTCCTTCTCGGCTGGGTGGTAGCCCATTTCGCTTTCCTTCAACACTCGCCCACAGAAGCGCACCCGGTGCAACTTCCCTTCGTGCTCTTGCATGAGCGTCGAACTGAGGGCGCACTCGTTGGCGAACAACATCACTCGGACATCCTTCTGCCGGTCAAAGTGGCGTAGAATTGGAGCGTCCGCAATCTACTGCTGGAGCATCGTGAAGCTCTGTTTCGCTCCGATCCTTCCGCAACGGAAGCATCGCACGTTACCTCCCTGCTGCTGGTAACCAGCAGTTGTTGCGTTCGAGAGGCCCATTGGTTCCGGACCTCCCGTCCTCGCTACCGGGCGCGGTTGCGACCTCGGTACATTTACATGGAGTTTAGCCTGCCGCAGGCTAAACTCTTCTTGCATGGCAAGGGTGATTGCAGCTTCGAGAGTACTCGGGTACTCTCGGAAGAGATAGGTCTTCACGGGCCCATCTCTAAGTCCCTTCATGAACGTGACGACCTTAGTCGCCTTGTCAATTGGATTGGTCACGATATTTGAGACCAAGTATCGTGCGCGCTGCGCGTAAGCATGGACGTCATGCTTGCCCTGCTGAAGGTCGAGGAACTCCGCCCTCGACCGGAACTCGTTTTGCGGGGGCTCAAACGCTTGTTTGAGCTCCTCCTTGAACACTGCGTACGTGCTGAAGCACATAGGATCGGAGAGTCGGCGTCCTACGCCCAACTCCTTGCGCGTCCGCCAAGGCAGGACATGGCGAATGCGACCTTCGACGGCGGGTCGACGATGCGTCGAGCCGCTATGGCTGTGTCGAGCTCGACAAGCCATCGGAGGAGAGGCTCACCCTCTCTTCCCACGTAATTGCTTACGCTCAACTTTAATGGTTGAGCACGCGGTGTCGTCCCTGACGACGCCGTCACTGAGGAAGCAGCATCACGCTGCTCCTTCATGATGAACCCCAGAGCAACACCATGTTGCTCCGTCGGCGATAGCGTACGCAGAATTGTAGCTATCGCCGCTTCTCCTATGACTGTTGACAGTCGTTGGAGGGCTTCCCACTCTGGGTCAGACAGGTGGGGGCAGTCAGCGCGTGCAACATGCGTTGCAGGCGTGTTGGAGCTCTCCATGGGCACCTCCGTGCTCATGGGGTTCTCGGCTCCGCGTTCGTACACCGCGTACGAACGTCAAGCAGTCGGTCGTTGGACGGACTACAAAGTGGTACCAGGTGTACTGGGTCTAACTTGACTCACTACTTTAGCTTACACGTCGCGCTACGTGTATGAGGAAGCGTAGGTACTGAGTAATTGCTTAGGTTAATTATATTTGAATACACAAATATAATTTAACTTTAGATAAGACTCCAAGTGACTTAGATTAGGTAAAATGAGAACTGTATTGTTTGTAAATTGATCTTCCTTCTAAAACTGCTAAAACTGTTTATCATCTATGAAAGGGGTTGGCAGAGGCTGGCTGTCAGAGCCCGCTAATATGCACGTCTCTGATTGGTAGAAAGATGCTGCTTTCTACCAATAGGATCTTTGGGTAGGTGTGGACCACTCATTGTGGTGGCCCACTTCAATGTATCCATTGGTGTGACTTACACCAAGGTGAGGAAGTATCTAAAACTTTTAACAGATATTCTATTTGTTAATTCTCGAGTGGTTTGTAGCCACTTGTGCGTGTAACCCCGTTACAAAGTGCACGTGGGTGAACGTATTGTTTCCGGAGGACGGACGCTGCCAATTGCTGCGTATGGATCTTGTATTTCACTCAGGTATCGAAGCTGCTGCCACCGGCCGTAGGCTGAAGTCGCTCGACATCGGGTTCTGCAACTATGAATCCTACGTATCCGATGGGTTGCCTCAGTTTCTTGCAACGATCGGTTCTTCGTTGGCGTTTCTGTCACTCGAACACCAGGAAGATGTCGAACTGGACGATATCTGTCGGTTTTGCCCGAATCTGGAGGGATTGACTTTTAGTGCGGGAGTTATACTGGGAGGCCAGCTTTAGCTGGCTGAACAGTCTAAGTAATATTATTTCATTGCCCCCCCAGGGATTTAATTCGAGAATGTCAATTGAGTCCATAGGTCACAGATTGCGCTAACGCAACACAAACATACGTGTGTGTGGTGGCCAATTGTTTCCTGAATGCTACACGTCTTCACCATTCAACCGACGGCTCGAAGCTACACTTTCAAGGCACCACTCGCGATTGCTTTCGAAGAGAGGAGAGAGAGGGGGCACGCATCGCCTTGCCTCATGCCCCGTAATCATGTGACCCGCCAACGTCGGGGTGTTGACTTACTAATATAACTGTTTGAGATACAATATATGATGTCTAAAAGACGACGTGGGTAAGAGAGCGTAGCGGACCGCTTGGGGCTGTCCTATCATTCGGCTTCAGTGTATGAACGAGTGTTCATTCTGCTCTAACTTGGTGAAGGTCAGACACGATTGCTCTTGCTACGTTACGAGGTCAGACAAGGCTACCCTTTCTGCTCTAACTTACTTCTCTTGCTACTCTTGAAGGCCAGACAAATCTACGTTTTCTGCTTTAATTTGTGTGCATTCATGAAGTTGAGCTAGCAAATGCTCCACATCTCCATTCACCGAAGAAGTTGAACGGCTTGCTTCTTCAACGCCAACGCACGGGCGCTTCTCTTGATGCGCAGGCAACAACCGACGTCTCGCCAATTTACGCTAATTTCCAACCATGGCCCATATTCTATTTTCAGAAATTACCCAAGACACACACTGTCCTCCCAGACTAAAGCTTCGCCTGTAGTCAACACATGGTTTAACTTTGACGAGTACCATGCAGTGAGCGAGCCGATCCTGTTACTAAATTGTGATCGGGGAACCATTTACGAAAGAGCTCAGTTATGTGGATGTGCTGGTGCAGAATGTCCGGGCCTCAGTATCAATCAAGCATCGAGGGTGATTTGATGGAATTCCTCCGCGTGCTCGATTCCAATAGGACGCTGGAATACGTCGACATCACCGTTCCACGAAAATACGAGCGATTTACCTCTGACGCTCTGAAGCACCACCTCGCCCCAACAAGGCACGCACTTCAGCTGTCATCGAATAACAAGGTCGCATTCCTCCGTGTCACGGATGCACCGAAGGCGACGAAAATCAAGAGGATGAAAACGCGCTCGTATCGGCTCCCCCGACACTAGGCCAGCTTGACGATCACGTTCTGACCGAGATATTCGCCTGTGCGGCCCCATCACTTCTCCAGCAGGTTTACAAGAAGCGCGATGAGTGGAGTGAACGTAACGAAGCGCCCATTTAGGACGCAATGCGGGCGTGCAAGTTGAAAGTGTTGTATTGTGCTTTTTGTTTATTCTGAATACGCTATTTTTGTCTTTTCAGGCATCGTTGCTACAGGATTTGGGGGCGTGCCATGAAATGACACAGATTATGAAGCTTGAATTGAAGCTCCTCCGCTACCAGGGAGTGGCGTGGAGGAGGCCCTCTAGGTTGCTTCATGGCAGGCTTCGCAAGCATTTGGGCTGCCATTTCTGCCGTGAGACGCCCGCTTAATTGTGTGTAGCGCTCTACAGCATCCGATCTCCATCTTCCAAACATTTTGACTGCTGAACTATCGTAACCAGCATTGAAGTGTGCGGTAGCGCCGCCGCTCCGTAACGGGTGCGACCCGTAATGCTCTGGGTTGAGTCCTGAGCGTTGAACGGCGGATTTTATTGCGTCGACAACTTGACGCACTTGCAAGTTGCTCGTCGAGTCTACCTTGCATAGTAGCGTGTTTTTCTCTACGCCGAGTGCTTTGTGGTGGTTTACTAAGTACCATGCAGCGAGGACCGGGCAACACCAATTTGCGCTTGAGCGTTCAAGCCTGCGCCTGGCACCTTTTCCAAATTGGTCGGCCTTACTTCCCCTGAAGTGAATGACTACCGCGGACACTTCAGACAGAATGTCTACTTCTCTCTCGTCGTCGTTCACAAATTTGATGTCCGATCGGTGAATTGCGTACAATTTTACCTTCGAGTCTTGTGCCAGGTATTCAGACCGCCTTAACAGAAAGAAGAAGCCCAGCACCGAAGCCCCCCATAAGACTCGGTGCTGGGTTTTTGAGAAATCGATATGTTCGTGCAGCTGTTTGAGGATCGATGTTGTAATTGGGGTTTTTGGTGTGCTGGAAGGGTCCGACCATCGCATTCCGGTAATTGCGAGTTGGTGGCCGGCAGTAATTTGACGTTGTATCCGAGCATCTTCCGATGATGCCACGAGATATGGATGAGCTTTGAGAGCACGGTACTGGCAGTGCTCCGTTGCCTGTGTTGCTCCAACCATATCGCCAGCAGTATACGGCGAACAGAGCGAGCTGGTACGAGTGGTTATTAGGGTTTTCAGGAAGTCATCTTGAAAAATTGAGCCACTCGCACCACTGACACCATTGCGCCCAGGTTTTATTGTATTTTGTTGCTGATGTCGAGGCCAATGAGTGGGACTGAAGTTCCTCGAGAAACTTGTGTAGAGTTTTCTGCATTGTAGCGACACATGGTATCTGCATCCAACGCAACGAGAAGTTAGTCCACCGAGAGCGATGTGGTTTCGTCCAAGCACGTGACGCTGAATGTGCCATCCAGTGTAGAGGGTCTAACTTGACTCACTACTTTAGCTTACACGTCGCGCTACGTGTATGAGGAAGCGTAAGTACTTTGTAATTACTTAAGTTAATTATATTTGAATACACAAATATAATTTAACTTTAGATAAGACTCCAAGTGACTTAGATTAGGTAAAATGAGAACTGTATTGTTTGTAAATTGATCTTCCTTCTAAAACTGCTAAAACTGTTTATCATCTATGAAAGGGGTTGGCAGAGGCTGGCTGTCAGAGCCCGCTAATATGCACGTCTCTGATTGGTAGAAAGATGCTGCTTTCTACCAATAGGATCTTTGGGTAGGTGTGGACCACTCATTGTGGTGGCCCACTTCAATGTATCCATTGGTGTGACTTACACCAAGGTGAGGAAGTATCTAAAACTTTTAACAGATATTCTATTTGTTAATTCTCGAGTGGTTTGTAGCCACTTGTGCGTGTAACCCCGTTACAAAGTGCACGTGGGTGAACGTATTGTTTCCGGAGGACGGACGCTGCCAATTGCTGCGTATGGATCTTGTATTTCACTCAGGTATCGAAGCTGCTGCCACCGGCCGTAGGCTGAAGTCGCTCGACATCGGGTTCTGCAACTATGAATCCTACGTATCCGATGGGTTGCCTCAGTTTCTTGCAACGATCGGTTCTTCGTTGGCGTTTCTGTCACTCGAACACCAGGAAGATGTCGAACTGGACGATATCTGTCGGTTTTGCCCGAATCTGGAGGGATTGACTTTTAGTGCGGGAGTTATACTGGGAGGCCAGCTTTAGCTGGCTGAACAGTCTAAGTAATATTATTTCATTGCCCCCCCAGGGATTTAATTCGAGAATGTCAATTGAGTCCATAGGTCACAGATTGCGCTAACGCAACACAAACATACGTGTGTGTGGTGGCCAATTGTTTCCTGAATGCTACACGTCTTCACCATTCAACCGACGGCTCGAAGCTACACTTTCAAGGCACCACTCGCGATTGCTTTCGAAGAGAGGAGAGAGAGGGGGCACGCATCGCCTTGCCTCATGCCCCGTAATCATGTGACCCGCCAACGTCGGGGTGTTGACTTACTAATATAACTGTTTGAGATACAATATATGATGTCTAAAAGACGACGTGGGTAAGAGAGCGTAGCGGACCGCTTGGGGCTGTCCTATCATTCGGCTTCAGTGTATGAACGAGTGTTCATTCTGCTCTAACTTGGTGAAGGTCAGACACGATTGCTCTTGCTACGTTACGAGGTCAGACAAGGCTACCCTTTCTGCTCTAACTTACTTCTCTTGCTACTCTTGAAGGCCAGACAAATCTACGTTTTCTGCTTTAATTTGTGTGCATTCATGAAGTTGAGCTAGCAAATGCTCCACATCTCCATTCACCGAAGAAGTTGAACGGCTTGCTTCTTCAACGCCAACGCACGGGCGCTTCTCTTGATGCGCAGGCAACAACCGACGTCTCGCCAATTTACGCTAATTTCCAACCATGGCCCATATTCTATTTTCAGAAATTACCCAAGACACACACTGTCCTCCCAGACTAAAGCTTCGCCTGTAGTCAACACATGGTTTAACTTTGACGAGTACCATGCAGTGAGCGAGCCGATCCTGTTACTAAATTGTGATCGGGGAACCATTTACGAAAGAGCTCAGTTATGTGGATGTGCTGGTGCAGAATGTCCGGGCCTCAGTATCAATCAAGCATCGAGGGTGATTTGATGGAATTCCTCCGCGTGCTCGATTCCAATAGGACGCTGGAATACGTCGACATCACCGTTCCACGAAAATACGAGCGATTTACCTCTGACGCTCTGAAGCACCACCTCGCCCCAACAAGGCACGCACTTCAGCTGTCATCGAATAACAAGGTCGCATTCCTCCGTGTCACGGATGCACCGAAGGCGACGAAAATCAAGAGGATGAAAACGCGCTCGTATCGGCTCCCCCGACACTAGGCCAGCTTGACGATCACGTTCTGACCGAGATATTCGCCTGTGCGGCCCCATCACTTCTCCAGCAGGTTTACAAGAAGCGCGATGAGTGGAGTGAACGTAACGAAGCGCCCATTTAGGACGCAATGCGGGCGTGCAAGTTGAAAGTGTTGTATTGTGCTTTTTGTTTATTCTGAATACGCTATTTTTGTCTTTTCAGGCATCGTTGCTACAGGATTTGGGGGCGTGCCATGAAATGACACAGATTATGAAGCTTGAATTGAAGCTCCTCCGCTACCAGGGAGTGGCGTGGAGGAGGCCCCTCTAGGTTGCTTCATGGCAGGCTTCGCAAGCATTTGGGCTGCCATTTCTGCCGTGAGACGCCCGCTTAATTGTGTGTAGCGCTCTACAGCATCCGATCTCCATCTTCCAAACATTTTGACTGCTGAACTATCGTAACCAGCATTGAAGTGTGCGGTAGCGCCGCCGCTCCGTAACGGGTGCGACCCGTAATGCTCTGGGTTGAGTCCTGAGCGTTGAACGGCGGATTTTATTGCGTCGACAACTTGACGCACTTGCAAGTTGCTCGTCGAGTCTACCTTGCATAGTAGCGTGTTTTTCTCTACGCCGAGTGCTTTGTGGTGGTTTACTAAGTACCATGCAGCGAGGACCGGGCAACACCAATTTGCGCTTGAGCGTTCAAGCCTGCGCCTGGCACCTTTTCCAAATTGGTCGGCCTTACTTCCCCTGAAGTGAATGACTACCGCGGACACTTCAGACAGAATGTCTACTTCTCTCTCGTCGTCGTTCACAAATTTGATGTCCGATCGGTGAATTGCGTACAATTTTACCTTCGAGTCTTGTGCCAGGTATTCAGACCGCCTTAACAGAAGAAGAAGCCCAGCACCGAAGCCCCCATAAGACTCGGTGCTGGGTTTTGAGAAATCGATATGTTCGTGCAGCTGTTTGAGGATCGATGTTGTAATTGGGGTTTTTGGTGTGCTGGAAGGGTCCGACCATCGCATTCCGGTAATTGCGAGTTGGTGGCCGGCAGTAATTTGACGTTGTATCCGAGCATCTTCCGATGATGCCACGAGATATGGATGAGCTTTGAGAGCACGGTACTGGCAGTGCTCCGTTGCCTGTGTTGCTCCAACCATATCGCCAGCAGTATACGGCGAACAGAGCGAGCTGGTACGAGTGGTTATTAGGGTTTTCAGGAAGTCATCTTGAAAAATTGAGCCACTCGCACCACTGACACCATTGCGCCCAGGTTTTATTGTATTTTGTTGCTGATGTCGAGGCCAATGAGTGGGACTGAAGTTCCTCGAGAAACTTGTGTAGAGTTTTCTGCATTGTAGCGACACATGGTATCTGCATCCAACGCAACGAGAAGTTAGTCCACCGAGAGCGATGTGGTTTCGTCCAAGCACGTGACGCTGAATGTGCCATCCAGTGTAGAGGGTCTAACTTGACTCACTACTTTAGCTTACACGTCGCGCTACGTGTATGAGGAAGCGTAAGTACTTTGTAATTACTTAAGTTAATTATATTTGAATACACAAATATAATTTAACTTAGATAAGACTCCAAGTGACTTAGATTAGGTAAAATGAGAACTGTATTGTTTGTAAATTGATCTTCCTTCTAAAACTGCTAAAACTGTTTATCATCTATGAAAGGGGTTGGCAGAGGCTGGCTGTCAGAGCCCGCTAATATGCACGTCTCTGATTGGTAGAAAGATGCTGCTTTCTACCAATAGGATCTTTGGGTAGGTGTGGACCACTCATTGTGGTGGCCCACTTCAATGTATCCATTGGTGTGACTTACACCAAGGTGAGGAAGTATCTAAAACTTTTAACAGATATTCTATTTGTTAAATTCTCAAGTGGCTTGTAGCCACTTGTACGTGTAACCCCGTTACACCATCACCCCCTTAAGGTTAGACGCGCGGGGTCTCCGCACGTCGATCTACGGAATTGACCATTCGTCAATTCTCCGCGTTTGGAGAAGAAATCCGCGCTCATTCAACGATGAGCGCACCTCAACAGAAGAAGACTTCGAAGTCGGTGGAGAGTCATCTCTCCATCGATGACTACTTCAAACGCCAGAAGGTGAAGTACGGCGACGTCGTCGACTTCGACGACGACGATGAAGACATGGAGGGCGAGGAGGACTCGCCCTCAAAGCGCAAGGACTCAGTATCGAGCGAATCGCTCGACCCTCATGCTAAGAACATTCGCCCGCGTGAAGGGGACGAATCGGACGCTTCGAGTTCGAATCGTTCGCGGACTGAGAGTGATACCCCACTCGCTTCCGCTGGGGCTCTCAGTACTCCGCGCGCTGCAGGCGCAGCGCGCGATCCGTGGATGCCGTCCGCGTCCGAGATCTCGGACCGGTATGGGAACTCGGTACCTCCGAATGAGGTACCGCTGTACGTATGCAGCGCCATCAAAGATGACGCTGTCGCTGCCGAGCTGCACTTTGATGCGGAAACGCATCAAAGGCGCGATTACTACATCGGACTCTTTCATGAGCTCCGATGGTTTCAAAGCAAGAAGACATCTTCTCGCAGCAAAGTGCCCGACTGGCAGGCACTTTGTCAAAGTTGGAACGCTTTTGTTGACGACTTCAACAAGAAGCCGAGTGCTTACCGGGATCGGATTAAACAAGCGCGTGATCGCTTTGAGACGTACTCGAAGCGTGGAAAGTTGGAGCAACTCCACGTTGCTGCGGAGGAGGCAAATGTGACATGCGCTGTGCCCGAGGGCTTTCGGTGCGCGAAGTGCTTCCCAGGCGCCGTCCGCTTGAGCGACCGCGACCTGAACGGGTACACGTCGTTCCGTGTGCCCGAGAGTCTCAAAGAACTCCGTGCTAAGTTCTTAGCACGTGAGGGTTCGGGCGCTGGCGATGATCGCAGCGCTCGCACTACTTCCGCTGCGCCAGCGCGTACTGCTCCTCGTACGCCCTCACCATTTCCGGAACGTCCTCCAGCAAGACGTTCCGCGGCTCCCATGTATCTCGATGGGGAGGAAATCCTCTCCAACGAATACGAAAACGAGCCCCTTGAGGGTTCGTTTTGGGGATACTATGGTCAACAATCCGCTCAACAATCCAGCGGGTTGAGCCGCGGGCGTCACGGGTCGGCGGTGGCGGGGGTGGGAACACGCCCCGGGTATGATCAGCCATGGGCTGATCAGTACGCGTCTCTCCACGACCGGGTGACCGCCAGGGCGCTGAGTTCGCCACCCTGAAGCAGGAGCTGGCGAACCAAAAGGATCAGGTCGCGGTGGTCTCGCAGACCGCCTCGAATATCCAGGTCGAGTTGGGGACCCGGATGAAGGAGTTGCTCCAGCGCGTCCGCGCGCTGGAGGAGAGGCTGCTCGTCGCCGAGGCCAAGGCTTCCGCTTTTGCCTCGGCTCCTGCCAAGGCTTCGGGTCAGACGAGCTAGATGGCTCGTGCTGCAGGTATGGCTTCAGCCGTCCGACGTAAAAGGTCGGATGGAGGCGCATGCTAGATGGTATGGCTAGCGTGTATGCGTTGCCGTGCCGTGCCAACACAGTGAACGGCCCGATAAGCGCGGAGCAAGCTTGCTTGCTCCGAAGTCCGAAACTGCATGTTTAGGCAGATTTTGCGTAGCTAACAAGACCAATGAACTAACGTTGAATTCATTTGTGTTGCCTCTGCCCGCATTGTCTGCGTTCAGCTTCTGTTGGTCAACAGAAGCTGCTATTGCGTCTTGGACAAACCGAATTACGGCTTGTCTTTTGGTGATGAAATTGATCGCATCCGAGCTGAAGTCATTCAGCTCGCTCTCCGCTAAAGGCCCAGCCTCTGCGTGGTTCTTTGCGGTGTCTGCGTCCTGCGCAGACTCATGTGGTTTGTCCATTGTTGCAGCTGACACTGTGCAAGTGTCAGCGGTTTTCTGTGGCTGCTGTATTGCAGTCGTAGATCCTCCCCCACTTAAAGTGGGAGCCATCACTCCGAGTAAACTCGGTTGACGTAGATGCCGCATGGCATTCACGTAGAACGGTGTATGCCCGGTCGAGGCATGCACTGAGTTATTGATGGCAAACTCTGCCATCGATAAGCATTCGCTCCAGTATTGGAACGAGTGAGCGTAGCTCTTCAAAATGTCGACGAGCACGCGATTCACGCGCTCGGTTTGACCGTCCGTCTGCGGATAATCCGGAGTCGACATTGAAAGTTGGCTCCCAAGAAGTGTAAACACTTCTTGCCACAGGTGCGCTGTGAAGCGCGGGTCTCTGTCCGACACGATGTCGGTCGGCATACCATGGTGTTTGAACACCATGTCGACGAACAGACGGGCCGTCTGCTTCGCGGTCACCTCTGCCGGCACCGCAGCAAGATGTACCATCTTGCTGAAGCGGTCGACGAAGACCACAACACCGGTATTCCCTCCGCTGTCCGGGGGAAGACCAAAGATAAAGTCCAAAGATATGGACTTCCAACACTCCGATGGAGTCGGTAGTGATTGTAACGGAGCCCGCGCGAATGGCGCAGGCTTTACGCGTTGGCATACCTCACAAGCACGGATGTACTTGCGCACCCACATATACTGGTGGTGCCAGTAGATGTCGCGCGTGAGAAGGACGTATGTCTTCTCACGTCCGAGATGTCCCGCAGTCGGGGCATCATGATATTCGTACATGATCCTGAGTCGCAGGTCATGGTCATTCGGCACGACAACGCGGACCGCGTTGTCGTCGACTGCATTATAAAAAGCAGTCCGTCGTGCACCCGATATCGGTGTGCACGCGCGCGAAGGTGCTTGGGCAACTTCTGATGAGCCTTGTCAGAAGGTGTTGTGCCATAGGCCAGCAAGAGTTTCGCGTCCGCGTCGTGCGCGTACGCGGCCTTCACATCGTCCACCAGAGACGATGTGGGTTTGCTCGATCGCATGGCGTCAATGGCACTGACGTCAGCAGCTTCTGCGTAGTCCGGCCGACGTGATAAAGCGTCGACCACTACATTCAATCTTCCGGGTTTGTATTCGACCCGGAAGTTATACTCCGCAAAGAATGAAAGCCATCTCGCCATTCTTTGTGAAATGTGTGGTGACTTCACTGCAGTGCGCAGTGATGCATGGTCGGTGTAGACTACAAACGGTCTACTTCCAAGCAAACACACTCGGAACTTTGCGAGTGCGTACTTCATGGCAAGGAGTTCCTTGTCATGCACCGGATAGTTGCGCTCAGCTGGCTTCAGCTGACGCGATTGGTAGTAGACGACACGATCACGGCCCTCGTGATCGTGCTGCATCAACACACATCCGATCGCGAAGTCGGATGCGTCACATACAACGTGGAATGGACGATCTTGGCCAAGATTGGTGCCTCAGTCAAGCCCCGCTTGACTGCATCGAATGCCTTTTGGCAATCGGTTGTCCAATTCCACACAGCTTCCTTCTTAAGAAGCTGTGACAGCGGGCGGATCTTGCCCGCATAGTCCTCCACGTACTTACACAAGTACGTGGCCAAGCCAAGGAACTGCCTCAGTTCCTTGACACTTGAAGGCGTTGGTCATTCGTTAATCACTCTGACCTTTTCTGGGTCAGGGCGAACACCATTCTTCCCTACGAGACACCCGAGGACGGGTATCTCGCTCGCCCCGAAGATACACTTCTTCAGGTTCGCGTAGAGCTTATGCTTTCGCATAAGCTCAAGTAGCTTCCGGAGATGCACCCTGTGCATCTCTACGTCGGTCTTCCCGTCCACAGCCCGGCTGTGGATGAACACATCATCGAAGTAGCTCGATGCGAAGTCGCGCACCGAGCGCAACATGTGCGTCACGCACGTGTTGAAGGTCGCAGTGGCGTTCTTAAGCCCCTGCGGCATCACTTGCCACTTCCAGAGCATGCCGCTTGACGTGCTCTGCCGTGAGAGGGATATCGTTCTCACGCATTAGGATTTGATAGAATCCATCTCGCAAGTCGAGAGCACTGTAAACGGTGCTCCCGGCCATCGAATCGATGATGACATCTTTTCGTGGTATCGGCGTCTGTGCCGGTACCGTCGCATCGTTCAGCTTGTGGTAGGCATGAACGATGCGCCATCCGCCCTGTGGCTTTTTGACACAGAACGTCGGAGCACTGTGCGGGGACTTCAATTACCGCACTTGTCCTGCATTGCGACGACTTTCAAAGAAGTCGTCGATCGCCTTGACTTGATCTCGCGGCAGTGGCCACTACCGCGTAACGCAATACTTCGTGCCCGGCACGAGACCAATCTCGTGCTGAATGCCCTTACCCTGCGGAAGCTCCGCGGGAATCTCTTCCGGGAGTACGTCTTTGTACTCCCTCAACAATTCGTAATAGGGACTCGACTTCAGCGAGTCCCAACCTTGTTCCTCGAAGCGCTCTCGCTTCGTCTTCGCACTGAGAGTGTCTTCACTCTCAGAGGTACTTCCCATGAAGAGCTGCCTCAGCTCTTCGCTCTCGCTCTCCGTTCTTTCGCTGTCCGAAAGAACGCAGACTTGCTCGATGCGTCCATCGTGCAAGTCGCGCGTGAAGCGCTTCCAGCTCATGGCTGGAAGCGAAGTCAACCCCGACGCCGTCGTCGGAGGATTAGCGAGTTCCATTTCACGATACTGGAATCCAGTATCGGTGCGCGTCAAGACGCTTAGCGTCTCGACATCCAGCGTCACCGCCTCCGTCTGCCCAGCAGACTGCTCTTGTTGCGTCTCGGTCCCGGACCGAGACTTGCACATCGTTCTCCGCATGCGCCGTCTTCTTGTTGTGCGGAGCCCGCCTCCGCACAGTTGTTGTTCTGGTCCAGGTCCGGCCGTGGACAGTTGTTCGCCGGCGGACCCTGTCCGCGGGCGCGCGGTATCAAGCCCGGCTTGACCGCATTTTCCTTCGTGCAGCCCAGCTGCACGGTAGTGTATCCTTTCGCCGGCAGACTCTGTCTGCGGGCGCGCGATATCAAGCCCGGCTTGATCGCATGGTGCTTCGTCGTGCGGCCCGGCTGCACGACAGCATGCAAATTGCGTCAGTGCGGTACGTTTGCAACTGTACGCACTGTTTGCAGCGTCAACCCCCGGAGTTGACACGCATTCGTCACCTCGACGCCATTCATTGGCAGAGCCCCTCATGACAGAGGGTGCGTCGGATCCGGGAGCCGACGCGTCGTTGTCGACTTGACCTCTTCGAGTCAGGGACTGTCCCTTACACGCTTGAACATGGGTGTTGGTTCCCGGAACCAACACATCTTTTTCTTCCGACGTCGGCAGCATTGCCGACGTTGGTCTCACTTGTGCGCGCCATCGCGCACTTCCTGGGCACTCCGGGACAGCAGCATTAAGCGCTGCCTCGACTGGTGAGCCGCGCGCACCTGCTGGGGCGTGCACTGCGGTAACAGGGTCATCGCTCTCTGTTCCGCTGTCGCGGCCGAATCGCACGAGCGTGCGCTTCTTCCAGTCTATCACCGGATCATGCCGTGCAAGCCACGGCATGCCCATTACCACGTCGAACTTATCGTCCAGGTCCAGGACGATAAAGTGTTCGACAAACACTCGTTGTTTATACGAGAAGCGCACGTTTACGACGCGCTTCTCGGTCTTCACGATGGCACCTGTTGCCAGTCGTACCCCCAGAAGACTTCGAGGCACATTTACCTCCTCGAAGTCAAGTCTCGGCAGGCTTCGTAGTCGAACAAAGTTGTTCGACGCGCCTGAAGCTACCAAAGCTCGAAGAGAGTCACTCGCTCTCTTCGAGTAAACCTTCAAGATGACTAGGTTCGGCCTGTCGACTTGCTTCTCGCAGCGAAAGCTAGTCCCACTGGGGGCTGCAGTCTTCAGTAACGCGTGCCCGATGTCGGCACGCGTGACTGCATTACCAGTAGGGCGCCCCGCGCCTACTGGATGTTCCCGTTTTTTGTTGGTCCGCGGCGATGCCTAGCATCGCCACGACGGCCACCTCCAGGGGGCATGGGAGTTGTGCACTCCCGTGCAAAGTGACCGATCCTTCCGCAACGGAAGCATCGCACGTTACCTCCCTGCTACTGGTAGCCAGCAGCCGTTGCATTCGAGAGGTCCATTGGTTCTGGACCTCCCGTCCTCGCTACCGGGCGCGGTTGCGACCTCGGTACATTTACATGGAGTTTAGCCTGCCGCAGGCTAAACTCTTCTTGCATGGCAAGGGTGATTGCAGCTTCGAGAGTACTCGGGTACTCTCGGAAGAGATAGGTCTTCACGGGCCCATCTCTAAGTCCCTTCATGAACGTGACGACCTTAGTCGCCTTGTCAATTGGATTGGTCACGATATTTGAGACCAAGTATCGTGCGCGCTGCGCGTAAGCATGGACGTCATGCTTGCCCTGCTGAAGGTCGAGGAACTCCGCCCTCGACCGGAACTCGTTTTGCGCGGGCTCAAACGCTTGTTTGAGCTCCTCCTTGAACACTGCGTACGTGCTGAAGCACATAGGATCGGAGAGTCGGCGTCCTACGCCCAACTCCTTGCGCGTCCGCCAAGGCAGGACATGGCGAATGCGACCTTCGACGGCGGGTCGACGGTGCGTCGAGCCGCTATGGCTGTGTCGAGCTCGACAAGCCATCGGAGGAGAGGCTCACCCTCTCTTCCCACGTAATTGCTTACGCTCAACTTTAATGGTTGAGCACGCGGTGTCGTCCCTGACGACGCCGTCACTGAGGAAGCAGCATCACGCTGCTCCTTCATGATGAACCCCAGAGCAACACCATGTTGCTCCGTCGGCGATAGCGTACGCAGCATTGTAGCTATCGCCGCTTCTCCTATGATTGTTGACAGTCGTTGGAGGGCTTCCCACTCTGGGTCAGACAGGTGGGGGCAGTCAGCGCGTGCAACATGCGTTGCAGGCGTGTTGGAGCTCTCCATGGGCACCTCCGTGCTCATGGGGTTCTCGGCTCCGCGTTCGTACACCGCGTACGAACGTCAAGCAGTCGGTCGTTGGACGGACTACAAAGTGGTACCATATACAGTTCTGCGTGGGGAGGAACCATGTCACCGAACATTGCCAAGGGTAATTCTGCGAGAGAACCGTACTCAAGTATTTTTGCGAACCACGATAAATCATCGATTGAACCTTGGGAAAGGTTAAACCTTCCGAATCTCGGAGCAGACGTACACTGTGACTATAGGCGCTGGTAAAACGGCTTGGGTGTGCGAAGACAGATAGCCACGTGGCGGAGTGAGCCAAGCAGCTTGGAAAATTCTGTTTTCGATGCCGTACCGCGATCAAAGATATATTTTACGCGAGTTCGGGCCTTTGCAACTTTTTCGGACGGAATCGATACTGTGCGTTGCGTAGTGTTCCATCGTAGCTCCAGTGCGACGAGGTCGGATTGCCAGTCCGAAAATTTGGCTTCATTGATTGAGCGGGGACCCAGTACTGCTGGTATGGCATGTCGTAGTGTAGCTTCAGCTAGTTCTAGCCGGTTCGCGACGTCGGGCTCGATAAGTATGTGATCGTCGACCCATTCGTACAGGAAAAAGGGGTCCATATCGCTCAAATCAGACACAAAGGCCGGTGAATTAGTGCCCATGAGCCACGAAATGGTTCGTCCAAAAAGGGCGTAGCATGGTGGTGAGCCAGACCACCCGAAAGGAGCGGCCATGTCCACGATCAAAATGCCTAGTTGTTGAATCAGCGCCGCCATGCGAAACACCTGATTGCGCGCGTTCTCAAATGCCGAAATGCTCCTTTCACATTCCCTTTTAGCATACGTATTCTCCCCGTGTACCCCTTTCTTGCCAGGAACTCGATCCGCCGAGCAATAATCATCACTGACTCCTAGCGTACCCTGGGTACAGAGTCCACGATAAAAGAAGAGTTGACGGATGCGTCCTTAGGGAATGACAAATCGTGAATTGTGCGAATTTCGTCGACCGGGTTTGTATCTTTCTTCTCAACAGCTCCAATGGGACTGCACAACACTTCGGTCCACCGCTTCAGAATGTCTGCCTCGACGATCATATATTGGCCAGCATCTTGACCCTCGCGAATACTCCTAGTTATCCCACGGAGGTATCGCTTACATGAGCTGTGATTCTTCGGTGGCGGCCTTCTTGGCAGGGGTCCGCGTCTCCACTCTGCTTCTATCCCGTGATTTACTATTCCAACTAGTAATTCGAGGTGCGGGTAACCAGGTAAAACCACCCAAAGCCTCCCCGGGTCAAGGGCCTTACTGGGTCTTTGATCAGTGTGGTCTTCCCCCCGAAGGAACTGCGTAGCTTCTTCTCGACTCATATTCTGGGTAAGAATAATTCGAGATAAGGTGTCGCAGGCAATCTTGCCGATCTCAAATTTCGAGCTTTCTTGTTGCGGCGAGCGTTGTAACCCTCTTTTACGGTGAGGCAGCGAGATTTTGCACTCTTGAAGGAGTAACTCCTCCTCCAGTTTGGCTCGAATCGTTTCTGCCGACTGCAGTGATAAATTGATAAGCTGCTCGGTGGGTACGAGGCGGCTCCCGTTCTTCGATGTTGCAGCTGGTGTCGCGCAAGGCCTCGAGCAAAAATAACTCCTGGTTTTCTTTGTGACAGCCATCGACAGGTGTCTATCAGATTTTGACTTTTGCTTGGCTTCGGTATAACTCGCTGATGGGCGGAAACTTTGTACGCAAGGCTTCAAACGACCATGTTCTCTAGTCAGTTTTTCACTGGATACCGGGATTTCACGGTGGTGTACTTCCTGATTCAAGCTGGTCCTCACGTTCATCTTGCTCGTGGCTTTTGTTCGGCTTGGTTGGCAAGGTCTCAACCGACGCCTCACTGCCGTATCCCCCTCCAGTTTTTCACGCGGCTTGCTGCTGTGTACTTCCTGGAGGCGTCCTATTGGCACGCCGATCTTGCTCGTTGTGCCACTGTCCGTTCTGCAATTGAAATTAATATCCCTATCGATATTCGCAACGCGTTCGAATACATTTGCCGACCTAAGCTGCGCTAATACTCCTGGTACTAGAGGAAGACGCGCGGCCGATCTTCCCTTGGGGAGTCATAAAACTTTGTGCTCGTTTTTCAGTCCGCTAAAATGCTTGATAATGGTATCCTTAACGTCGTCTGGCAACGTCTGAGGGACAAAGTGACCGCGGTTACTCGGACAGCTACCATCACTGGCGGTATCACAACCTGCTTTTGACAGGTAACTCATGCACAAACTCCGAGACTTGCCGGAGGCGGGATCCACCTGCACCGGCAATTGACGAATCGCATCTCGGGAAATCTGTCCCAGTCGCTTCTTGCTTTCACCGAATTGAGCGTTCCGGTGAGGACTAACGCTGCTTTTGTGTTCGCCGGAGCGACCTGCGGTTGCCGCCTTGATGGTGGCTTCAGCCTGACGGTGCATTTTAACAAATATCAGGTCTCGTAGTAGATGATCGTCGTTGGAGCAGCGAATTATGATGCGAGTTAGGTCTTTTCCAGATTCAGCAACACCTCTGAAGTCTTCCAGAAGATCATTGATCCAGTACACCAGAACTGAAAGGTCCTTCATGCTCCAGGTGACTTGCATGAGGGTTTCCTCGACAAATTCGACGATACGCTCCACCAGTGCGACCACTTCAACACAGCAATATTCGCGAGCATAGATAAGGAATCCTCTCACCGCATCGACTACGTCCTCAGTGCACGAGGCGGGTGTTGCAGGCATAAATTCCGCAGTAGCGGAAAGATTATCGAAGTTGGAGCCACCGAATTCCAGCCAACTTATGTGGTAAGCCTGTGAGAGTCAAGCAAAGTGTCGAAACAAGCCGCTGGAGCCAAACTGAATATCGTATACCCTTGTGCAAACACCGGGTAGCGCCTTGAACTTCACGTGGTCGGAACGAACCATACCTTTTACAAAAACAGTAGCAGGCTTACCTTGGTGTTTTGCCGACGTAATTCTTTCGTGTTCTGCTTGTTGGTCCTCGCGTGGTATAAATGCATACTTCGACACTCCCGACGACTTTTTATTCGGTGGGGCCGCCACTGCACTTGATTGGGCCACCGCCACGCTGCTCAAAGCCACTGGAGGTCTCTCCGTAGCCCCCACAGAGTAGCCGCAGCCCTGTAAAACTTGTCTAATGCTGAGAAATCGGTCTAGAAGCTCAGGGATACCTTGAAGTTTTTCCACAATCAATGCGTCCTGGTCCAAAGCTGATCGGTGGCGCTTCCGTTCGCGAGCTCCATCGTCTAGAATAACTACGTTTTCTCCCGCCCGCTTGCTGCTTCCGTGCGCGAGCATCGCTTGGTCTGTTGATACAGGTTCGCGTTCGGACTGGTCCTGGGGTGATTCATCGTCATCAGCGAATGGGTCGAACAGCTCATGCACTTCACCTTCGGATCCCTGATCGACTTGAAGTTGCCGGGGAGGTCTTGATGGTGCTGGTAGTCGACAAAACGAATTCCCAACACCGGCAGGTACCGGCTCCACGCCACCGTCGACATAATAAGCAAAGTCCAATGCATGCTGCAGCGGAAATTCAGTTGGCTGTCCTGTTTTAGGGTCGACCCAGTTACATATCTTCGCCGGAGTCGGCTGGCTTTCGGCCGCCATCAACTCTGCCAGTACAGTGGATAGTCTATTAGCTCGAGCACATCTAGCTCGGCCAAGCACTTGATCGAGGATCATAGACTCCATCGCTTCGATTTCACTGGAGCTCCATTCGTCACTGTTGAACTGGACATGTTCCAGGAGGAGCGTGACGATGGGTGCTACCGTGGCCGCGTGTTCTACGGCAACCTCAAATTCGTCCCCGTCCGAACATACTGTCAGTCGGTCGCCATCCACCGCGATGACCTGGCTGTACTGAACTTGCTGCTCAAGCTGGACAGATACAGAGCGCCTAAGAAACGAACTCCCCCCCCCGCCTTGTTCACCTCGCCTGCCAGCACGGTGTGTTGGGCGTCTACCTCGCGGGGCACCCTCCCTTCGCTTCCATCGAGACTGCGAAATACCACCGTATCGCCATCCACGCGTAAGACCTTCGTATAGAATGGTTCGTCGAAGTCACAAGTTCTGGGGTCAAATGAAGGAACAAGCGAGATGAGAGGCAAACCAAGGTCGGGGGTGCTAAGGGGCAAAGACACGCAGCAGGAAAGTTTGAGCGCTTACAGGAAAATCTGAAACTAACTGGGCGACCGTCCGTGCGTTCTCCTACGTTGGTTTCACCTTTTGCTGCCTCGCCTGAAAACTATTTTCACGCTTCGCTTGAAAACTTCCATTTACATGTTAGGATGACAGTTTATGATTTTCAGGCAACAGCGCATATCTAACGAATACTCTGACGAACACGCGCTGGGTACTAACACCTAGTTAGTCGACTATTTGTGTTGGCAGCTTTCCTTCTTCCAACAGTAGGAAATGGTAGGATTCCTACTTCCTAAAAATCACGCCTAACTGCGTTGGATTCGACGAAGCTTCTACCTTGTTTACGTGGTATATCGGATATTGGATGCAGGTTTGGGGTGGATTTTGGTTGTGCGACAAAACGGCTTTAGAGCGTTGGAATGCAAAATTTGCATTTAATGAGATGATAGCAAAGTCTAATGAAAGTGCCCGTTGGGACTCCTGGTTTGCCTTTGAGCTTTCCGATTGCTGCTAAAGAACCGCCCAGCCCTGCAATCAGTTCACGCTACTCTTGTTGCGCCGAACCAGACTCAAAATCGCTCGCTGACTCGTCTTCCGACGCCGAGTCTGGCATGGATTCCCCAGATTCGTCCTCGGACATGGAGTCTGACGTGGATTCACCCGACTCGTCTTCTGACATCGGGTCTGTCATGGATTCGTCCTCCGACTCCGACTTGTATGATTCGCCTGACGCGTCATCTGAGCCGGGTGCTGAAAGCGACAAACCGAACGTGCCCAAAAGTTCATTCGTTGTACTGAGATTGTAGGCGCCGTCGTAAGGTTCATCAGTACCGAAGAACAGACCTTTATAGTTGGACGGTATTGTCACATTCCACGCCTCGTCATCAATGCACGTCTTGTTCAGTTTGCTTAGGTCGCCATCGCCTTTCACGAAAGATCCGACGATATCGACGCCGCAATACCCGGCGACCGACGGGCTGATCCCCAAGCTTCCCCGCGCACCGTACTTCAGAGTGACGAGCTCTTTCTTGTTACCACGCAGGGCCTTCAGCAAGGCCTCTGCAAATTTGCTGGGCATCAAAGGGTCCATTTCACTGCTGATAAGCAACACGCTAGCTTGCTTCGGGATTTTGGTGGCCTTGTTCCAGTACTCGTCGCGCTCGTAAATGATGCCTTTGCCCTTGTAGTTGCTAACATTGAGCTTGTTACACGTTGGAGATTTTTCTTTAGAGAAGGCACAGTATTTGGGAACGTTTTGGTACGCCAAGTAGCCGGTCATTAGCGTGTCTTGGTATCGTGCCCTCAATTCTTTCCCAGAAGGCGTAGGCGATTCCCACATCTCGGACATCATGATGAGGTTGTCAAGCATTGGAGACGTATACTCGTCAGGGTTGTCATCAGAGTCCAAGTCAAAGTTGATGACCGTGACGGCTTGCATCAAAACCATGGCATCCTGCTCCTCGCAGCGAAGCAGTCGGTGAACAATAGGCGGGAGGAGAGTTCGCGCCCGCGAATACATAAGAAGTCTGCCGAATAAAATCCGAAGCGCAAATGATGGCGGCTCGGCTTCCTGGTGCGTTTTCAACATCTTCACCACTTGTGCGCAATCCGATTTGGGGTTCTTATCGAGGTTGGCCATGAGTTGCAGGACACTTGCTTTGAGTCCCTTTTTCTTGAAATGAGCATTGCACTCGGGGTCTTCCGTGCACATGGCCATGAAGGCGTCGCCAACCTCCCCGAAATTGGCATCCGTATCCGTCATGAACAAGAACTGGTCGAGCGAAGCTCCCGACGTCGTGGCGACTGCGTCCAAAACATAGCCCGTCACTTGCGGAGGGTCGAGGTGCATGATACGCTCGACCAACATCGTTCCATATCCGAGGCCGTACAGCGTCGTGCTGTAATCGTTGCCGTGCTCGGAGATGAAGGTCGTCACATCCATCGCAGCGCTTGTGGTCGAGAATGCCGCGAGGTCACCGTATTTTGCTTCGAGTTCCTTGGCGCACGCAGGAACTTGTGACGGATCCGGGTTCACTGCCTTCTCGCATTTCAGAATGGTGCCATGCCCGGTTCCGCGGTGATCCATCATGTACACGTTAGCGGCTCCACCCAGTTTATCGAATAGGTGTAGACTTAACGCATTCACTGCACAACAAAACAAGGAAATGAGTCCTTCCACAATGCAACTTCTGCCAAGGTAACTCCAGTACTCACATCCGGATGGGTTGTAGTTGACGCCGCCTTGCAGAAGCCACACATTAGGAGCCTTCTCCGGATCGGTTTTCGCTCGAAGACGCTTCACATAAACGTCGATGGTAGGATTGGCCGAGTTGGGCGTCTCGCACACTCCGGTGTGACACAACGGGGCGGCGTATGTTGTGCACTCAGCACTGTTTGGGACATCAAACCCCTTCAAATCGAGCGATATCACGGGGCAGAGTGACCAAGTAACGTTTCCAGCAGCTGCCGATTCTTGTCCGAATGTTAGCGCTATAGCGATAGCCCAAAAGGCCAGCATCGTCGACACCACTTTCTTTCTGTGTGTGCTTGGCTGCTGGTAAATTGGAGAATGAGGTTCCTGTGTCCGTTGGGCATACCAAATCAAAGCCCATGATCTAAAACAATAACGACTTCAGCGATTGCAATGCTGTATCTAAAGCAATAACGACTCCACCGATTGCGTTGCTGTATTAAAGTTTTAATACGGTTGATCATGCTTGACGAGTGCAAAAACACTGCATACCATCACGAAAGTCGTTATGAATTTACAGCATGGGCTTTGACGCTTGCCGCAATTTAACGCATGTTTATTCTCATACCAAACTCAAACGTTGCTCGGTACATGCATCTGTCGTCTACTATAACTGCACTGGATTACACAAGAAGTGTCAAGCATTTGGACCCAGAATCGAGAAGAAGACGATATATTGTTGGAGTTTTTCTGAAAGAGAAGTACAGCCTCTGCGTTCTCAAAATCACGCCAAATGCAACAGCTATGCCCCCAGACCTCCGCATACATGTAGTGAGTAATCTAACGTCGACAGCTCGTGACGTGGTCGCCGCCCAAGGAAGTACATCTGGTTGCCGTCCGAAGGAAACGCTATCTAGTTGCGCGGAGCCCTTTTGCTTATTATACGGATCGACTCAATGTGACCACCGCGGAAAGCTGCCAAACCCCACGTTAAATCATGTACACGCACCGCGGACCGGGTGCCTGAACACGCACACAGTGAGTTGTTGACACTGTCACGTCTCGACTCATCGTTATGACTATTATAAGCAGTAAACAGTCCACAAGTATAGAGGCGACATATATTATATTTCGCCTCTCTACTAAAACAATACGTATATTATGCTTAATCCAGTACAATCCATCGGCCAATCACATCTGTCCTCCCACGCGATTGGCGAAAACAACTGTTCCGGATCTTCCGTTGGCTCCATTCCAGAATCTGATAACCAGCACCGCCATGACGTCCTTGGACGCCGCTCTGGAGCAGCGCTGGGGCTTCCTGGCGCCCTGGTGCAGCGTGCTGCAGTACCGCGTCAACCTCCGCGCGCTGGAGGACGTGCCCGCCGACGCGTGGGGCGCGCAGAGCCGCGCGCTGCACGTGATTTTGCCCCGGCGCGCGGGCCTCTACGGCGAACTCAAGGACGAGCAGGCGTTCCAGATCGAGTTCCAGAACACGCGCGAGGCGCTCTCCCTATTGGCTGCTGTGGCTCATGTGGACCACTCCGCCTGGAAGTTTTTGCTTCGGAAATACTGTGGCGTGGATCTGGGTCGCCCCGGAGACGAAATTTTCGATTCGGAAATTCAGGTTAGGGTTTTGGTGCAGATCGAGCCCCAGGCCGAGACGGACCTCATCCAGCTCTGCGGCGTGAACCAGCGCCGGTATCTGAGCGAGGGCTACGTGAACACGTTAGCGAGGATCGCGGCGCTGGGCGGGGTGCAGCAAAATTCGGATGGGGTGGACCTGGAAATTCCGGTTCGGGTGAATTTCAACTCGGTGGCAAATGTGACGAACAAAATGACAATAGGGCCGATCCAAAATTTGGTGAATATCCAGGCGGCCGAGAAGATCATTCGCGAGGAGTGGGAGAGCTACAACTGGAGTCTGGAGAACCAACCTGTGGACGCAGGCGCGCTGAGATGCACGCTGGTGCTGGAGCCGATGATGGCAGATCTTCGAGGGTTCGGCTGCGGGAACGACATTGCAGAGACGATGGCTAAGTTTGTCGGCGAGAACGTGTGGTTCTCACAGTTGGCGTTGAAGGCAGAGATGAGCTACCAAGGAAACCGAGATCTGGCGTTGATGTCATTTCGGCAGGTGATGGCGGTTGTGTTTGATGCTACGCAACGGAGTCGTGAACTGGCGAACACAAGATATTGCTCTCAGACGCTGGTGCACAGCCAGAAAATGGATCCGCTCCAAATGGGGACGGTGACTTTGTACTGTGACTCGACACTGGGCGCGTCGGAAGTGGGGGCAATGTTTTCGGCGCTGGTACTCAACCAAACTACAAGACATTTGACGATACGTGTGCCGACAAAGTCGAACGGCCGGGTTAACTACAGAGACTGGTGGAGGTGGGTGGCGTACGCGTTTTTCTCGAAGCGAGCCCAGGCGTGTTCTGCGCTGGAATCGCTGGAGCTAGCCGATATTGATGACGTGGATATCGAAAACGTGCAAGCGTTTTCTGCTGTGCTGGCGGCTGAGCATCCTGAAGAAGTTCTCTGTGACTCCCGACGGGGACTTGTCTCTGAGAGAGATGCGGCGCTGAAGCAAGGTTCTCCAGTTCAGTGGCAGCTACCCTGGAGCGGACAATCGCATCCTGGCTCTAAGATTGTAAAATTCGGGTCAGCTATACCTTATATTCTAACATTCGGAGATGACGGGGAGAGCGAATGGTTAAACGTTCTGATTCCTGGTTTTGGCCACTGCCTGGTCCAGCGTTCAGACCTGATATTTCATCCAGCCCGCCGACTCGGTGCTACTTCCTGTACATTGACGTCTCTTACAATTCGATTCGGTGATTTTACGCAACCAAGATTGAACGGTCTGCCACTGCTGCTTTCGGCTTGTGGAGCTTCATTGCGATCCCTGACGATTCAGGGTCCAGCGGGAGAAGTTGACGTAAACGTGATTCTTCAGTGTTGCCCGAGCTTGCGGGACCTAACTCTTCAGAAAGGGTTGGTTGTTGTGGAGATGGATCTCACAGAGGTTCGAACAAGAAAACAACATATCTCGATGCAATCGTTTAATTGGGAAGATGTGACGGTGCTGGCGAGCGAATTGAGCAACTCAAATAGCTCGTTTACTCGCTGTGTCCGACGATTGAGCATTCGACTTACGGGCTTAAATCAAATGGACAACATGCGATGGGAACGATACGGACCAGTGCTTGCTTCCTACCTTAACGCGCTGCTGGAGATGTTGGTCATGAATGACTATTTGGAGTATTTTAAGATAACAGCGCCATCTCAGTGCCACGAGTATGCAACCTACTTCAGAAAGCATCACAACACAACGATTCACCGAGGCGGCACCCTTTCCATTGAGACCAAGGCTGCTCTTCTGAGTGTTTTGTTAGCTCGAACGAAGACGTTACCGTTGAAAAAGGGCAGGAGAACAAGAAGGAAGAAGCCGGCGCGCCAATCCCTTGTCTTAGATACACACCACCAGACATTTGCAAGAATCTGTGCGTTTGCAGTGCCCGCCCCGCTGCGTCAGGTGTACTTTCAACAGGAGTACAGTGAACACACGGCACCCGAGCTCTGTTAAGCATGGACGAACCAGAGAGGAAGTCGGCTAATGGTTATGTGTATGTGTGCTGTAGCGAGGGGGGCGTAATGATTTCTCGCATCACACACAAGATTGGAGTGTCTACGTTGGTGCTTTTGCTGTCCTTTGTCCCCTGAAAGTTCCTACAGCCTGCTAAATAAAGCACGCACCTAGTGTGTTCTGGTCGCTGATCAGATGGGTTTTGTTCTTGCGGTTTCTGTTGTGGTACTGTGACTATGAGTACAGTAAGTAACTACGTCCGCTCATTTTCAACTACAGTGTGGACGCGGTTATCCGTTGTTTTGGAAATCCTGCCGGTCAAGCTGCCATTGTTGGTTGGGTCAGCACCTTTGCTGGCCTTAGTCACCTGATAGCATGGAACTGAAGCTGACAGTGTATGGCGTTGTGCGCTGTAGAGTAGAATGCGAAGTGAGTTCAAGAGCAGGTAAGACAAAGCTCCTAGCGCTACTTGCCTTACAAGGAGGGTGTGCTTTGTGCAGCGCCCTCAAGCCCTCCAGCACCACCCATTGGTGGTGAATATGCAGTGCCACGGTTGACGCGGCGTCGATTATGTAGATGAAGTTTGACGCGGTCCTCGTGTGCTGTCGGTCGGGCTGCAGCGCTGCCGGCGTCGTCGGCAGCAACATTGAGGTCTGGTGTGTCGCCGTCGTCTGGTTCTGATACTCCACACAGTGGGTAGTTTGGGATGCGCCCATGCTCTTCAGCTTCTTCATCGACGACGGGTGCACTGAAATTCTAGATACGAAACCCGGTAATCCCTCTATGTGAATTAGATCATGGAGTTGAAATATCTCATTTTGCAGAAGCTTGGTTGTACCGGTAATTCGAGGTCCTTATATAGTACCTCGATTTATCGTGTATCCTCCAGGAAGTCACAAATCTCATCTCGCTTTGCAAAATCCTTAAAAAGCGAGTGCAAACTTATCTGTGTACAAATGATCTGGAAGGAATGTCTCTCTGCTTTGGTCTTCCTCCGTGCTGGCAGTGCACAATTTAAACGTTCTTTGAAAACAAAAACGGTTTAAACGCCCCATCGAACGTTTTAAAGGTTCTTACCAGCCGAATCGTTCGACTGGCACAGGGTACCAATATTTTCGACATTTCAGCCAATTAGTGACCTGCCAGTCAAGTCTTACTTTTTACGACTTTTTACGCGTGGGTGTTTGTAAAAACGGTATACACGTTTCACTAAAAACGGTAAAAAAAAAAACTGCTTACGTTTTAAACGTTCGTCAACGAACTGATTTACCAGCACTGTCCTCTGCGTGAACGAAGGCACTAGTACGAGTGCTTGTGGTGCTGCTTCCTGAGCCCAGTCATAACTGATAGTCACGAGTGAGCTTCATGGTGGAGCAGGGACCTGCCTATTAATAACTGAGCATATACATCAGGGTTACCATACATCGCAAGTGCTAGCTTCATGTTCATATGTCTGGCGCTTGTGCGACAACAAGTGCGTCGTGATGTATAATAATACATAGTATTGTGAAAAGCACTCAGAATGTCTAATCGGATAGTAAATCGGCTGATTTAGTGCCTTATTTAGAGACGGGAACCCTTATTTATTTCGACCCATCCCTTATTTAGAATTGGGTACCCCTAATTATAATCGGTCTTATACTGCATCGCGTCAAAGCGATTTTAGAGTCGGAATCGATTTGGTCTCTAAATAGGCTGAAATGTCAGCTCCAACCTCGGCATTCCGAGGAAGTCCGCACAAATAAATCCACCGAGCAAGCGGCTATGCAAACACTAACCAAGATATCAGTCAAAATAGGAGGAATCAACAGGACGAGCAGAACTAGCGTCCGTGTCGAGGACGCGGAGTTTCGCTTCGACCCAGAGGGCAGCTTTGATGACCTCGCCGTCATGTTTGAACTGCTGATACCATCGAAGTACCGTCGCGAGCTGATGCCAAATATGTGGCCGACACGCTTACATGGCACACCATACGCGTAGTGTAGCACCACAGCTCTCCATCGAAATTCTGCAGTATCAATCTTGTCTCCGCTGTCTCTCTCCCTCACCACTCTGTTCCGACAAGATGGCTTTAGAGCCCAGTTCCCAACTCCTATTTAGGCCGACTTACTCAGATTAGTACCCACATTAACTTCCTATCCAGTACAAATTACCACGTATCGTTTTTGCTCACAGCCCTGATTTACAGAGCTATACGGAGTGACAAAATCACCTGTTTTCACAATATATTATATTGTAAACATAAGGACTACAGCACAGTTACAAATCATAATGCGTTTCCCATGTGGCTTCCATAAACTAGAATTTGGGTAATACAGGCGTCCCCATCATTCGCGGTAGAGTGTGGAAGGAAGCGATTTAACAGGGAACTAAATATCTGTAGGGAAAATCACAAACACTTAGTGCATCGTGCGACTAGATATGGCGGGGTATACAGAGAACAGGGTCCGCAAATGAGGAGTCTCGTCCGAACACGTAGTCCCTAGTAGCCGGTTTTCGAGCTAGAAAGACAAGCCCCCGGCCAGCTCATTCCTGAATTCACGAGCGTCCGACAACAAAGGTTGCCCAGATGCGATTTCCAGTCCCATCAGCAATTGCTGCAGTTACGGCTTTGCTTGTCAGCGTGGTTGGCGGCTCGAGAGATGCTGACCCCCACCGCTTCCAAACCTCGTTGGTGGACGCACCCTCGCTGCTGCTACATGTCACGCTTGGTAACGACATCTCGATCCACGGGCAAGCTGCGTTCGACATTTTTGTGAGGCCGGTTGTATCCACCGACAAGACCAGCGTTCGCTACGATGGCGCCACCACCATCATTGAAGGCGATAAACGATTTACCTACAAACTCGTGGACGGCGCGGGGTACCTTGTGACTACATTTGGGGACAAGAAGACCTCCGCCGCTGGTAAAACGGTGGCGTGTCTGTCCAACATCTCGCCATTCGACCTCATTTTGCCAGCACTCAACAATGCGAGCGTTATACCAACCAAAACCCACGCTTGGAAATCTATGAAGTGTCCAAGCCAGCATCTGCTCCGGAGTTTTTATCGTGGAATGGACTTGGTGTTGTGCCCGGTTGGGTCGTCCGGTGCAACTGGACTTGGCACCATTGAATGGGGTGGACAAGTGATTGACGTCGCCGTTGCTGTGGAGTATCTTCCCAGTCATATCCGTAGCTTGACCGCGCCAGTTTTGGGCGACGAGAGTGCCCCTTGCTCGATTCAGATTCTACCTACTTCTGTGACACCAACGACACTAGCGTTGCTGACAGGAAAAGTTATTGAGCCTACCGCGTCAATTGGTTAAGAAATGATTAGGTTGGATGGCAAAGCCAGTATCGTAGCGTCACCAGTGCGTGATTGAATCCTGAGAACGGATGCTACTGTAGTACAATACCAACGTACACGGTATCTTTGACTTATTAAGGATCCTGAAGACTAGCTATCATCGAGGCTTGGCGAAGCTACAACCTTGGCATTTTTTTTAAGGATGCCTGATTTCCTGGGTATTTATTAGCCACTTTTCATAATGTCGCTCCACATAGATTGACCAAAATTAACTTTGATCCAACTATTTGACCACTTGGCAGCGCATTGGTTGTGTGGCCAGCACGGCGACTACACACGAGCACGAAGACAATGATAGACCACTTGCAACCGGAGCGAAGCAGAGATCTGCAATCGTCGGCGCGTAGTGCAACAACGCGAGGGTGGTAGGAAGCACAGTTCTCGTAGGTGAATCGATTGAGTGTCCGAATGGTTCTCTGATCCAGACTTCTTTGGCAGATTGGACTTGCGTTGTGTGCGATCAGCACGTCTGGTGCAAGTGCCATGGGTATTTCGGGATAGAGTGAAAAAGAGGTGGAGATCGACTATCTAGCTTATTAGCAACGACTCTCAGCGAGGGAAATACCTGTTTGCCCTGTGCGAATAATGCCTTCATTGGTGACACCGACGACGCTTGCGGTGCTGTGAAAGAAGTGAACCTGCTGCGTCAAGAGATTTAACAGAAGTCGTCGGTGAGACAGCGAAGAGTGAACCATGCGCGTCCAAGTCTACATCGCACCCCTGTATCTTCTTGCACGGCTTGGGGAACCCAAATGAAGAAGCTCAGCTTCAGGATACGCCGAAGTTGACGCTCGTCAATGGGAGGTGCAGCATTTGCACCAGCACGTCTTGGGTTAGCACCAGCGCACCGATGCGCGGCACTGCCGCGCCGCGGCAACATTGCCAGAGATTTCAGTCAATGATGAGACGAACTCCTTCGTGACAGGCATGGCGGAGTTTGATGGCCGATGTCGACCGTCTCGTGCTCCCTAGCCGGTCTCCTACCAGAACTACCTAGGCGTACAGCACACTCGAGATCAGTACAGCTTACATCGTTGCCCTGGACGCGTATCGAGGCAATATCACTACAGCAATGTGTAGCAACAGCTACCACAGCGCGGTATCCAAGTACTATCTGTCATGCATCGTTGTGGGCAAAGTGATTTCTCACAAATCACGTGACGGCCTCGAGGAGCTCGAGAGTTGCCTAGGGGGTTTGGATGCCTCTTTGTTTGGCGACAGCAACCTCGACCAGTTTTATTTGCCCAAGCTCAACCATGCTGACACGGCCTTATGGTTTCTACAAATACACACAGAAGCCTTTCAAGTGGTTCGAGTGTCTGCTTTCATTAAAACTCAAGCAAACATCAAGCCATTCTTATCATCTCCATAAAACACTACCACTCAATTCTAGGGTACACCCCACACATTCCTTTCCCTATCGCTACCATTGATGCTGCAGGAGGGGTTGCTGCTGCTCAATCCGGCTCTACGAAGCTGAAAATAAGTATGCCGAAGTACATGCACGCGCGATGATTTCAGTTTTAATTTACTCTATTAAGTTTTTTTTTCTTAAAAAGCGAATTTCCAACACTGTCGCGTTTGGGGCAAATGATTAAGTTGTCATTGTGCCACCGGTGAGGGCGTGGCGTGGCTGGTTAACTGCGGCGCGGAAGACCTCGAATGGGCAGTTCTGCAGTCTGCTCACTTCGGAGCTCCTATAGTGTTCCTGCGACAGTGGGAATCTACGACTTCGTCAGCAACCGCTCTAACCTAGGATACATCTGCCGCTTCCACAACCTACAAATCATGAAGTAGTCTATTGCGCGAACAACCGTGAGTGTGGCCCACAAGAGATTCTGAAGTTACAGGCAAAGTATCCCCTTGTATTTTTCGATCTTACGCTAGGATGGAGCAGTGCTGGGGGGGGGGGGGGGGGGGCTCCTTTTCAGGTGGTGCTCGGACCTCCACGGCCGCATCCAGTAAAGGAAAGTGGAGCGCGAGGACGACGCTTGGGCCTAGCACAAGTTACGGCTGCAGGTGGAGCTGCCCAGGCGCTACGAGAGCAGCAGATACAGATATGGATTCGTACTTAACGAGGATAACGAGGCAGAATTGCGGCTAAAGATTCAGAAAGCTAGCGATGCAATGGCCCTATTGGCCACCGTGGCTCGCGTTGACCACGAGTTGGAGTTTCATTAAGTTGTTCTGGTGATCGGCCCCACTGTGGCGCAACGGTAACAATGATTAGCTGCGACTCGCTGCCAGGGAGTGGTGTGGCGGTTGCCCGGTTAGAACGCTGCTGCCCACATTTGCCTAGCATGCTACACGCGAGCGAGGCCGTTAAGTCATCCTTGAGCACCGTGTACCTTTCAACAGCTGCAGATTTCCACCGGCCGAACTTCTTGACGGTAAGGCTGTCAACACCCGCGCTGATCATAGCCGTCGCACCGCCGCTGCGTAGTGTGGTCGAGCCAATGCGCGCGGGATCTTCTCCGACTGATGCCGCCACGCACTTCAAGGCACCCGCTACATGGGAGACATGGAGTTTATCGTTCTCAGAAACTAGACATAACAGTATATTGGCTGGTGTCCCGGTCATCTCGTGATGCTTCGTATGGAACCAGGCAATTTGGACAGGACGGCACCAGCCTGGCTCCGAGCGACACGGCGTCCGTGACGTTCCTTCTCTAAGCTGATCAGTTTTTGTTGCCGCGAAAGCGAATTTTCGCCCATCCGCCAGACCCAGAGTCTCGCTCGGCTTATTGGAGTCGTCAAGTACTGTGACGTCTTCTCCCGAGATGCCATAGGACTGTGCTTTTCTGACGCTGGCAAGATACTCGAAACGCCGCCGCAAATATAAGTAACCCAGGACTCCAGCGCCCAACAAAACTCGGTCTCGGGTGGTGGTGAAATTGAGGCGGCGATGAAGCGCGCGCAGGATCGGGACTGTGACTGGGTGCTTTCTTGCGGGTGGCCTGACGTGACGTTGCATTCAGGTGTTTACCAGTTTGGGTCCGGGCAATAGCCCGACGCTGAAGCCTCGCTGGTGTGAAGTAGCGTCTTCGCAGTTTTGCGCAAAGTAGTCCTCATCCAAACCCAACGCGTTCGGATAGCGGTTGCGTCGGGCACTTTCCCCGGTTCTTCAGTAGCGTATCTCAGGCGTGGCTTGGGCAGGCGATCATGCTGAAGCGCCATAAGTGTTCCTTGTTGACGTTGCGTCCTTGGGGTGTGCGGCGGTTATCGTGGCCGGCGTTTCCTGGACGAGGTAGTCTTTCTTTCGTTTGTGTCTGTATATCCCCAACGCGGTTGGTGTGCAGCGATTATCGTGCCAGCACGTTTCTTCGTCGGGCTCGCGGTTATCGTGGCGCGCTTCGACGGTATCCTTTAATGTGTCCCTCGTTTTGGACACGGGTCTGAGCGGGTGAGTACCCAAAACCAGCGAGTGCTCGGGGGCCGGGTTTTCTTTACGGCACTGCCGGCGCTTGGAGGTCTTCGAGACGTGAGGGAGGATATCCAGTTGCGTACTACAAAGAACATTCGGGACTGAGCCTTATCCTATCCTATGCTGTCGACTGACTACCTTGAGGCTTGTTAAGCTTTGGTCCCATGCCTAACCCTACGTCTGTCGTACCTCTGACCTTCAATCTGATTAATGATTTGTGGACCGCGGTCGTGGATCTGGATCGTGGATCGGGAAGACCTCGATCCAGAGTCGGCTGGATCGAGGTGCCAGAGACAGGCGCCCGATCGACCCGTTGACATCCGTCGAGCCGACCCGACTCAGATCTGAGCCACCGCTCCTTTCCCTGAAAGCTGCATCTTGGACCGCTGTCACCTCCTTTCACCTTCGGCGGGCCAACACCGCGTCGCCATACTGCAGTCCGCCTTCACCTTGGCGGCTGCTCCACCACACTGGCACTGATGATTCCAAGCGATATGTCTGATCTTGGAGAGGATGGCTGAAGTGGAATTATCATGGTGTTGTCGACCGAATCCGTAGCACCAGCAGAAGATAGCGAGCAATGGAAGCTGGTACGATTCCTGAGCTTTGGCGTCAGATAGCCACCGTGAAAACCGCTTGAATTTGCACCATTCCGTCCACTGGATCCACGTCCGAATGTATTTTGCTGCCTACGAGTGGCCAGCGAGTCGGACTGCAGCTGGCCGATAATGTTGTGTAGATCTCTCTTAAGTTTGGCGGGATCCTGTAACCAGTGCACAAAGAAGTTAGTCCAGATGGACACGTGCGGTTCTTGCCAATCTCTTGAGGTGGCGTCTGCCAATCGATTTGTACCCCGGAGAAATGCGCGACTGAGACCCGGATGGTAAATACAACTTCTCCAAGTCCATTTGCTCGATTAATATCGTGAAACTCGGTGCAGTATCTAGTCAGCCGATTTGTCCACGCCACCGCCGAGGCATTGTCGCTCCAGCAGCGAATATGGGCAATCTCGGACGGCGCTGTCTTTACCCACTGCCCACCCCATGTTTAATTCGTGAGAGCAATGCACAGGTGCTCCCGGACATCGGTAGATAGAAAACTGGTGACGATGCCCTGGATTTCTTCGTTTTCAAACCGAACTTGAACATATTCCTTGGAAGCGGGGTTCAAAGCGGCGATGCCCAGGTCAGACGCGTCCTTGAATATGCGAAACAGTGGTGTTGACAGCGAAGCGAACTTGCATAGCGTCAGTTCGGAGAGATGGCCATGGCGAAGAATGTGTTCAAACCAACCGAGTTTATTCAGACAACGAATTTCGGCCGAAACGAGGCCCCCGCCGAGTCGCCGAGTGTAGATCTTGAAAATAGGATTTCACTATACTTAGCGCAACCTCTCCAATACCTTTTGTAGCTCATGGCATGTGGCTTAACCGTGGTCAAGTAAGTGGTTGACTCGAAGGAGCCCTTTGCTGATTTTATCCTGTGGAGTTTATACTCTATGCTCCTTCGTATCCCATGTCAACCCCTAGTTCAGTAAACCTAGTCTCCTACTTTCAAAATTTGGTCTCGTTGATGGAGCGAGGCCCGAGAATTGCTAACATCGCGTACCGCAGTGTAGCCTCGGCGAATTGAAGTCTATTATCAGAGTCGATTTCGATAATCACGTGGTCGTCTACCCATTCATATCCAAAGAACGGTACTCGATCGGAGGACTCGACTACTATTGCGGGTGAGTTGTATGAAACTAATGATTAATGTGGCGAGGTGCGGGCCAATTCCCGGCTTTCCAGATCGAACCTTGAATAAACGTAGACCGCCGAACGTCGGATTAGAGCTCAGAAGGCTCAGAGTCTTGGGGTCTCAGCTGAAATACCTCAGCTGAGCCCAGCAACGGCTCGGATGAAACTCCCCAGCTCCGGTCCTTGGTCAGGCGCGGCGTGTGCACCTCCCTTGCAATCCCCTTGACGGTTCTTCCTAGGGCTACGCTTTGGGCCCAGACGTCAGCCAGCCACAGCAATCTTGTTCCCACTTCAGATGTCTCCAGCGCTCTCCAAACGAAACCTGCTCCCCACTCAACAGGTCTCAGCCCGCACGTGTCCAACCCAATCTGCCCTGGGTTTTCTCCAATACAAAACACGGCACTCCACACGCAACTTGTCCACCTCTTCCGAGACCTTGGATCTGGTCTCCGTAGCTTCTTCACTTCCTCCGGCGGCTCCAGCTGAGAGCCGCTTCCACAGGTCTTCACTCGCCCCTCAGACCTAGAGTGGCCCCGAGAAAATTGGCTCGGTTTGAACCTGTCCGTAGTCTGGGTTCTCGCTCTGCACCCAGGGACGCCCGCGTACCACGCTCCAAAATGAGCGAAATTCAGCAACCGCACTGAAGACTTGAGCCTATCTCAGCCCCCGCGTAGTCGCTCCGCCAAAACCTCAGGAGAGTCACTTACTCCCCGAAAATACGAAATACGTGTCGGTAATGTCGTCCAGATCACGTAATAATATAAAATAGCTAATCAAGCTCCTCCTCACACCGGGCACACCCAAAAAGACTATATGGGGTTGGGTTTTGATGGAACCGGTCCTCGGCACCCTTTTCACAAGGAAACACTCCCACTTGCGTCCTTCGGGGCAAATTCGATTCTGATTCAATTATCACACATGCAAACAAAGACCTATCAAGTGGGGGCGCACATCGCCGTTCGGAGAGCACCCACAAAGGGTGCTAAGATCATCCTGAGAGCTGCCAGTGTGCCTAAGGCATTCGGCGCTTCAACCTGAGTTTTAGCCAATAATGGGCCGAGCTCAGCAAAATCCAGCGTGGTCAGGCATGGGTTCGGCAGATCTTCAACGAAGCTTCAGTGATGAGTAGCTGATCCCCGGTGACTCATTGGTCGAAAGTGTGTCGTACCCGGGTACAGCTGGTCCCACCCCGGCTGATATATGAGTCCGTCATCATTTGATGACGCGACCCTCCAGCAGCGCGCATTCACCGTGTACCCATCGGCCACTCTGAGCCCCCATAGTCTCAGGCGAGATTCCAACTGAGACCCCGGCATAAATGCCCACCAGTGTCCGCATCATCTGAGACCTGGGTCGCCAAACTGAGACTCCGGAGCGTCCGCTGAGCCCAAGCACATCCCGCTGAAACATCTGAGCCGAGACATACAGATTCCAGCTGTTCCGGCTGAGACCACCCAAGCTCAGAGCAGTGAGATCTGAAACCAACTGGCTTCAGCTGAGACCAGCTAGTCTCAGTGATCCAAGCTGAGACCCGGGGACTTCAGCTCTTCCAGCTGAGACTTGGAGACTTCAGCGCCTTCACCTCCAAAGCTGGCCGACTCTCAGCCGAGCCGCAGCGAGTTCAGCAGAGACCAGGTCGGCCCTGTTTGCCGCGCATCCAGCCATCAACAGGTGTCTATCCGGGACGTCTGAGCTCAGCGTAGCTCAGCGGGGTGACCGCAATCCGAACTTCACAGGAGTCAAGCCAATCCATAGTCAACTTCAGTCATCGTGGCTTCAGAGTCGCAATAGTCTCAGCGAAATAGCTAGGCCTCCCAGCAGAGACCTGGGGCTTCGGCCGAGAGTGTGTCCATGGTCTCCGAGCCAGTTCTCGTTGAAGTGGCGGTTCCTTGAAGCCAGCTGCCCTCTCCCATCCATTAAGGGTCGTGCGTGGGACATAGAGTGCGTTGGCGGCAGGCTATTGACGGGTTCGCCGGAAAGATCTGAGCGAGCCTCGTCACATTAAACACGCGGTGTCGTCCCTGACGACGCCGTCACTGAGGAAGCAACATCACGCTGCTCCTTCATGATGAACACCAGAGCAACACCGTTGCTCTGTCGGCGATAGCGTACGCAGCATCGTAGCTACCACCGCTTCTCCAATGACTGTCAACAGTCATTGGAGGGCTTCCCACTCTGGGTCCGACAGGTGGGGGCAGTCAGCGCGTGCAACATGCGTTGCAGGCATATTGGAACTCTCCATGGGCATCTCCGTGCTCATGTAGTTCTCGGCTCCGCGTTCGTACACCTCGTACGAACGTCAAGCGGTCGGTCGTTGGACCGACTACAAAGTGCTACCAGGTTTAGTGTAGTGGTCCTACTTTGGCTCACTTCTTAACCTTACACGTTGCGCTACGTGTATGAGGAAGCGTAGGTATTAGTAAACTTTTAACATATATTTTATCTGTTAAAATAACAAGTGGCTTGTAGCCACTTGTGCGTGTAACCCCGTTACACAAACGGTCTGGGAACAAACGATAATACTCCAGCATAGTAATTTCCCCGTAGTAGTTCTATTAATACAGCAGTTCTCCAGTGGGCATATTAGTACAGTAGTTATTAATATTAATTAACAGGTGTTCGTTATGGTTTCCCAGGTTGCTAATGACTATGTGGTGGGTCTGGGTCTGGGGCGGGCATGGAGGCATATTCGTGGGTCTGGTGCTTGTCGGACTGACCAGGAACCATACCAGACCCGGAGTAGACCTGTTTTAAGGTAACCTTCACGTTCACCAGGACCTGAACCAGTACGTACTATCCAAGATCTTTGTTAGCTCCGGCCCTCCTGTTCTTCAGCAAGTTTTTATCTGAACTGAACCTCCTAGTGCCAAGACGTACTATTCCGACTCTTCCAGCAACGAGAGCAAAGGCGGCATATCAAACGTCTGGCGACGACCCGGGTCACCGCAAACAAAATGAAGAAAATTTGAATTAATTATTTTTTCCAGGTCAGACTCATAACACTGTGTTTCCGTTAGCCAGAATTACCCTGCAGCCCGTGCAACGGCGCTCTGGTGGCTCAGGAGGATCGCCACAGACTACGCCAAGCCGACGCCCATCCACTCGTACACATATGAGCGCTCTCGAAGTGCTAGGGCTGCATTCCGATCAAGCTTGTCTTCAAGCGGGTTCTGCCTCTTCGATAATCGTTAATGCTGGAGCAGCAATCAAAGCCTCCGTATTGAATGTAAATCGTGTTGTGTCAAAGCGATTCCCATGCATTTGTTTCAGTGGACGTTATGTACTGGTAGATTTCACGGCTTCATTTTCACCACGCTTTCGCATAAATGAAAGCACAGTTGAGAAGCCACCTCGGGCCGGCGCCGAAATTCTACTGGCAACCTCGACTGTAAATGCTCTTACAATCGCTAAAGCGCGGCGCCTTGCCGTGACTTTGACCCCGTTGACCAACGTTGTACTCGGTTTCCATTCTGACGTTTGGGATGGCGATAGCTCCCGACGCGCAGATAGCGATGACAGCGGCTGCAGCTCGGACGGCGTTCATGGTACCGCGGTCGTTCTTGATGTTTTGGTTGGTAATGACGGGAATTGAAGAATGAATTCTGGCGCGGACGTTGACTACATCAGGCTCGTAGCGTAATGCACGTGGACTCGCTTTATGCTATGGTTTTTGTGGTGAACCGACCATATCTCTCAGATGCAATCACCCAAACCGTTATACTCATATCACGTGCTTTGCCCAAGGCTCTGGCGTGTGTATACGGTACGCGGAGCGATTGGATATTAGCAGTATCCACCGTAAAGGGTGGGCACATTCATGCGAAAGGTATCAAGACCTGAAGTAATCACTGAAATATAGACTGTGAAGATATACACGGCATGAGGAACTCAGCCATGTTATGAATTTGTCGTCTATACGATCGTACGTTTCAGGCGCTTTGTTTTGTACCAGCCGTCGTGGTACACAGCTAATGGAGAGAAAAGATAGCGACGAGCTGGAGCGTCGGTGCGGCTTCTTGGCCCCGTGGTGCGACATACTGCGTCCACGCATTGTTGTGGGCCACCCGGTGCCTGGCGCGAGGGTCGGAGACGCCCCGACGATTCCCCTCCGTTTGCATTTACCGACATTTCATCAAGAATGTCGTGAGAACAGGACATTTCAACAAGAATTCCAAGACGTCCGCGAGGCCATGACCATCTTGGCAGCGGTGAATCATGTGGACTCCGATGCGTGGAATTGGCTGCTGAAGAAATATTTTGCAGACGAAACGGGGAAAGAGGGCGAAGAACGCTTCGAGACGAAGATCAAGTGCCACTTCCTGCTCTACCTGGACCTTGAAGCCGTCGATGCCACTAACCGGGGGTACGATCTTGTCCGGCTCTGTGGGATTGATCAGCTCGAGAATAGGAGTGCCGAGTATTTGAACACTATGCATCAAATTGCAGTGTTAGTTCACCCATTGGCCGTCAATGAAGTCAGAGTGCCGTTCAAGATTCCTGTTACTGTGAGATTTGACCGTCTTGCAGACCCTCTCGACGACAGGATGGAGGAGTGGCTGGACGTTGCCAGAGCTGAGCGAGAAATTAAAGACCAGTGGGAGGGTTTTCAACAGGACGCGTTGCCCATTGTGCCACACCAGGGTATATTCGCGCTGACGCCAATGGCGGTAGACCTGAGTGGGTTCGATCTTACGGAGAAAGCTATGAGGGCATTGGAGAGGCTGGTGAAAGATAATGTATGGTTCTCGTCCGTTGCACTTTACATGGGTATGGAACCCAAAGTGATGTCGGATTATCTTGCGTCCCGAGTACTCTACTACAAGTTGGTAACATGCATCTTTGATCGTTGCCATCGCACCAGAGAGTTCGCGAATACGCCATACTTCTTTGAATCCGATGCGACGAGTCTAAATGCTGGTCAACTCCAGCTTGGCTGTTTGGATTTATGGTTTGAGGAATCAATGCGGGCTTGTGACATCGAGGCGATGTGCTCGGCGATGATTGATAACAAGTCGACCAAGACATTACATCTAAATTTTAGTTTGTCAAATAACGAGGACGCTGCAGGCTGTTGGTGGAAATGGCTGGCGTATGGACTCTTCTCGAAGCGAGCGCGTGCATCGTCGCTGTTGGAATGTCTCTCGATATCAGGGCTTGATACCTTGGCAAAACAACATATGACTACCTTCGCTAGAGTGGTTGCCTCTGATCATCCTGAAGAAGACATTTTCGAAACTCCGCATGGCCCGCTTGATGATAAGAATGTAAAAGTGAAAGCTGGTACGCGGATTCGGTTACATTCTAACGACACACTTGTGGAGGTGAGCGCTGATGAGCTACTCCACGACGAATCCATATTGGTGGGAAAAACATTTAGCGACGACGGGAAAAGTGTGTGGGTGAATATATTGGTTCCTGGAGCTGGTAGGTGCCAGGTTGAGCGTGAGAACTTGGTGTTTCATGAAGTGAACACTACTCCAGCCACGCCGCACAGACTGACAGCGCTTTCCATCGAGTTTAAGCCCAATGAATCAGCACGAGTCGATGGGTTTTATGCTTTTCTCGCAGCAATTGGGTCTGAGTTGAAGTCATTGAGCTTAAATATACCCCCTCAGGCGCGGCAAGAAGACTTCAACGAGAGCTTAATTCTGGAGTGCTGTCCAAGCTTGCAGGAGTTGTCGATAAGTAATGAAGTTGTCGAGATAAGTCTGAACTTTCCCGAAGATGTCGTGCATACTAAGTCGCGTCCCGAGCTGAAGATCGAGTGGCACAATCTTCTATGGCTTGCAGCCAACTTGAGTGATTCGACTAACTCACTTTCGAGGTTGACGCGGGGTTTGGCATTTTGCCTGACCGCACGCTCAGTCGATTTTTCGACGTTTTCGGAGGAACACGACCCTGTTGATGAGTATGCTGATGCTTTGCTGAGTATGCTGCAAGTAAATCAGCTTTTGGAATACCTCGAGGTGTCGACTCCGTACGATCGCTATATGAAGGACTTCAGAAAGCATCACCTCAAACCAATCAACCGAACAAAGGCTCCTCTAGCGCTAAAGAATAAACTGGCGTTGCTCAGCGTGGTCGCATCGAAAGGGACACTCGCCAAGGCAGCCAAAAGAACGAATTATGATCAAACGGCTAGGTCAGCATCCAACAAGCTCGATCAGCACGTGGTGTCCAGGATTTTTGCCTTCTCAGCGCAGCCAGTCCTCCGCCGTGTTTTTTACTGCTTAGTAGCAGGTAGATCGCGGCCATTACCGTGAAGTGCATTAGCCATTTATTTGATGCTTTGAGCTTTGTTGTTTGCGTCAACGAGGCGAAAATCGGATCATCCATGGCACCTTCTTCAACACTGGCATAAACATTCAACGTAAAAGGCTTAAATAACTAGATTAGCAACACCCCAAATGTTGATTGAGCCACGGTCAATACGCATTAGCCTCTCAGCAAAAACAAATGCTTTCAGCTCTTGAGCGGGACTATCGACTCATCTCGCTTAGTACTACGACTTTTCTAGTTATTTCCGGAGGGTGAAACAGGTATTGACAGGAAGCTCCATAGCCTGCCTCGTAGAAGAGAAACTATTCTTCATCGGTCTCCGTGGAGTATTTTTCGTCCCAGTCGTATTCAGAATCCCCGTCATCTTCTGCATGAAGTGAAACCCCCAACGAGAGAGTCTTCCAGCTCAGAACACGGCCCATATGAAGCGTCTGGCGACGACCCGGGTCACCAAAACAACCTGGGGCTTGCAAATCCTACTAAGATGCATGATTATTAAGATGAAATTACGTAGGTAACCCTACTAAGTACAAAGAGTGCAAGCTTGTCATTCTCGTCTCTCTCTCTATGGCTCGCGGCAGCAGCAGCACGGCGCAGCTGGAGCAGCGCTGGGGCTTCCTGAGCCCGTGGCTGGCGCTGCTGGACCGCCGCATCAGCTACACGCAGGCGGCCCACGAAGAGGAGGTCTGGGCGGCCGAGAGGCGCGTGCTGGAGGTCACGCTGCCCGCCAAAAACTCGACTAAGTACGAGCGCTATACGCAGGGCGAGTTCAACTACGAGCTGCGCGAGGTGCGCGAGGCTTTGGCTCTGGTGGCTGCTGTGGGCCACATCGACCAAGAGGCGTGGAAGTTTCTCTTGAATAAAGTATGGGGCGTGAAATTGGGCAAGAAAGGGGCAGAGGGCTTCGACCAGGACATTCCGCCCAGTTTCGTGCTCATTTTCGACCATTTAGTGGGCCTCGTGCCCGGAGAAACTGAGCTCTCGTACCTGAGAGACGTGGTTTTTTTCT
Organism: Phytophthora cinnamomi; assembly: GCF_018691715.1. Lineage (NCBI taxonomy): Eukaryota > Oomycota > Peronosporomycetes > Peronosporales > Peronosporaceae > Phytophthora > Phytophthora cinnamomi. Next base: position 1,489,664 of record NW_027150933.1, read on the forward strand.
GCGGGACCAATCAGGTCGAAGATCCGCGCCAGAATTTATGACGGCGCTGAGGGATATCGCTGTTAGAGCTGGTAGTAAGTTACTACCCAGAGATAAACCGGGGTTGGACATCAAGATCCCGGTGCATGTGTCTTTCAGGGACGAGAGCTACATGTCTGGGCGGCAGTTCAACCTCATTGCCAATTCGGAGAAAATCGTCAAGGACAAGTGGGAGCTGTACGGGAGCCAACCGGTTCCGGGCGGAAAGGTGCGATGCACTTTTGAGCTGGCGCCGATGGTCGTGGAGTCGACGGACACGATGGGGTACTCGTCCTTCGCGCCGAAGATGGAGAAAATGGTGCACGACAATGTTTGGTTTTCTCAAGTTACGCTGTCGGCGGAAAGTGGAGGCGGCCTGATCGGAGATGTTCGCCAAGGAAGGGATGAGTTTAGACAGCTCATGACTGCTGTCTTTGACAGTACGCGTCGAAGTCCTGCGCGCTCGACCTCACGCTATTATTTCGATCGAGGAGCGTATCTTCGAGACGGCAGCCCGTTGCAGGTGAATCAAGTCGACTTGAAAACGTACACGAGTCTGCAAAGCACCGATCTGGGGGCGATCATGTCGGCCCTTACAATCAACCAGACCGCTAAGAAGGTCACGATACGCGGGGAGAAGCGAACTATTTCAGGTGATGGCAACTGGATGTGGCTGGCGTACGGTCTCTTTTCCAAACGGGCACGTGCATTCTCTGCTCTGGAGACGGTCGCGCTAAACCAGGTCGACTCGTTGAGCGTGAGTGAAGCTAAGGCGTTGTCCGCCGTGCTTCATTCTGGCCACCCGGAAGAGGTTCTGTGTGGCACCTCTCCTGGTGTAATTGAGGATAGGAGTGCGACGTTGAACGCTGGAGCTTCGATTCGATGGAGATTCAAGGATGGCCAACCCGTGTTGGATGCCAAAACCATAACTACAAAATCTGCCATCCGAGGTGTCCGCACTTTCAGCGATGATGGAGAAAGTGAATGGCTGAACGCCATAGTTCCAGGCTTGGGGCGATGTCAACTACCGCGTAACGATCTCACTTTTGATTTCTCTAGTGCCATTCCGACCCGTACCGGGGCACAAAAGTCGCTGACGATTGGATTCAACAAAGAAGAACACACGGACCCGCTTTCCGACGGCCTATTAGATTTCCTAGCCGCGATTGGTTCTACGCTGAAGGATTTAACTCTCGATGGGCCACGAGAAGACTTCGACGAGAACGTAATTCTTCGCCATTGCCCCACCCTCCACAGTCTCTCCCTTTGTGGGGGTATCGTTGACGTTCAGCTGGACTTCAGCGAGTACCGCTACAACAACGAGCCGATCCCCGAGCTAAATTGCCATTGGCATGATATCCAAGCTCTTGCAGCAGACTTGAGTGATCCCTCGAACCCTCTCTCCAGGTGCGTTCGTCGACTTCGAATCCGCCTAAACGACCGATGCGACGGCTGGAGACGCGTTGACGGTGGCTATGAATTCGACAAAATTCCGGATGATATGAAGGCCGTCACGCGTATGCTGACCTCTAATCGGCACCTGGCGTACCTCAACGTTCTTTTGCTTACGGACCACCGCAAGTATGGCACTCCATTGAAGAAACACCACATGAAGCCGATAGATCTACCCGCGAAGCTCCCGCGAAAGGTCAAACTCGCATTTCTAAGCGTGGTGTCTGCCCAAATGACACCCGCAGAAGCGGCTAGAAGCAAGAGAGCTCGTCTGGAGTCCCAAAGCGAGTCTGCGGTTGGTGGACTGGACCAACGTGTGGTGTCACGAATCTTTGGTTTTGCGGGTATGGCTCTTTTTCGCTGCGTGTACCTCCAAACGACCAAGCACTACTGGGAACCGTATGATGATGTCTGGTGAGCACGAATGAATGTGTGGTGAAGATGCCTCGACCACGATGCGCATGACGACTAGCGCTATCTTAGTGAAGTTCTTCTGCTTTATGGCGCATCCTCACAGCCATTGTGTTCCATGCTCTATGACGTCTCCATAACGATATCTAGTTCCACGGTGTGCGTGCGATCAGCCCAAACATTCACAGTGAACTGCTCGTTTCGGCAACACTATCTACACCTCTGTCGCCGATCAACCAAGTTCAATCTTGATAGTGACGAGATCAGGACGATTTTGCCCCGGTTGGAGTTCCCTTATCCTTGTTGATAATGACGTTCAAGTCGTAGTTATGCGTGTGTCGATACATCAGCCTTAGGTTTGATTTAGTTTTCGTTTAGCCAGCACTACGAGAAGTCTACCTCCCAGTTGATCAACTTCATTCTTCTTCTTCTTAATGTCTCCTCCCCAGGCCGAAAGCGTACGGGTATCCCGGCACAAAGCATACAGGTATGTTTTGGCAAAATTAAATTATATAGGAGTTTGTACTGCTCGCCCGGGGGTATACACAGTTCGTTAGGACTGTGAGCCTGGGCTTTGTTTTCCTGAGCTTTGGCCTTCTTTTCTGAACTGAACTTTTTGGTATCATTACGTATTTCAAAATTCAAGTCAATTCAATTCATGTGACCGTTTTGAACAGCTGAAGAATTGAACAGCAGAAGGAATGTTTTAAACATCTGAATCAAACAGCAGAAGAATTGTTTTGAAAATTGTTTTGAACCACTGAAGAAAGCAGTTAAAAAATTGAATTTAAGAGGGAAGAAAACGAATGAAAGAGGACACTGAGCAAGGAAAAGATACAATGTATAGTGAAACCCCTATTGTTTACCAACTTAGTTATCAATCGTTGGAATGAATGTGCGCAACAGCCGTATCATAGTAGCATAGTGACTTTATCACATGTGAGTTTATCACATAGCGACTTTATCAACTTTATTAATTGAGCTACCAACTTTGGCTTTTTTCTTATTCTTACTACTTACTATGACGTATTTCTCAGACTTTAGGTACCGCCGGGTGCTGGGGCGTTGCCTAGAACCCGTATAGAAAGCGTCCCTGTAGCTTCAACGCATACAGGACATCCGTGCTCGTGACTGTCTTACGATGCCCATATTCCGTGTAAACGGCTGCATCTCGAATGAGATTCTCCAGAAATACTCGTAGAACAGCACGTGCCTCGTGGTAGACAATACAAGCGATTCTCATGATACGAGCACGGCGGGCGAGCCGACGTATCGCTGGTCCCGTAATACCTTGGATGTTATCTCGGAGAATTTTGCGATGGCGCGTGGTACCTCCTTGCCCGAGGCCGCGTGCTCGGTTGCCCTGGCTAGAGTCACCGTGAGCAGGGCATCTGAACGTACTGTTCGTCCGAAGACCGAGAAGTGCGTCGTGAACGTGCGCTTCTCGTACAAACAACGGGTGTTTGTCGAACACTTTATCGTCCTGGATCTGGACGATACGTTCGACGAAGTAACGGGCATGCCGTGGCTTGCACGGCATCATCCGATAATAGACTGAAAGAAGCGCATGAGCGTGCGCTTCGGTCGCGACAGCGGAACAGAGAGCGATGGCCCTGTTACCGCAGCGCACGCACCAGCAGGTGCGCGCGTCTCGCCAGTCGATACAGCGCTTAATGCTGCTGTCCCGGAGTGCCCAGGAAGTGCGCGAGGGAGCGCACAAATGAGCCCAACGTCGGCAATGCTGCCGACGCCAGAAGAAAAAAATGTGCTGGTTCCGGGAACCAACATTCGCATTCAAGTGTGTAAGGAACAGTCCCTGACCCGAAGAGGTCATGTCGACGACGATGCGTCGGCTCCGGGAGGCGAGGAGGGGCTCCGCCAATGAATGGCGTCGAGGTAACAACGGCGTGTCCACTCCGGGAGTTGACGCTGCAAACAGTACGGACGGTTGCAAACGTCCCGTACTGACGCAATTTTATGCTGTCGTGCAGCCGGGCTGCACGACGAAGCGCCATGCGACCAAGCCGGGCTTGATATCGCGCGCCCGCGGACAGGGTCCGCCGGCGAGCAACTGTCTACGGCCGGGCCTGGACCAGAAGAACACCTGTGCGAAGCCGAGTTCCGTACAACAAGAAGCCGGAGCATCCGAAAAAACGCTGCGCGTGTCTCGGTCCGGGACCGAGACGCTACAAGCACTGTCTGCCGGGTAGACAGAGGCGGTGATGCCAGACGTCAAGACGCTAAGCGTCTTGACGTGCACCGATACTGGTTTCCAGTTTCGCGAAATTGAGCTCGCTAAACCTCCGACGAGGGCGTCGGAGTTGACGTCGCTTCCAGTCATGAGCTGGAAGCGCTTCACGCGCGACTTGCACGATGGACGCATCGAGCAAGTCTGCGTTCTTTCGGACAGCGAAAGAACGGAGAGCGAGAGCGAAGAGCTGAGGCAGCTCTTCATGGGAAGTACCACTGAGAGGGAAGACACTCTCAGTGCGAAGACGAAGCGAGAGCGCTTCGAGGAACAAGGTTGGGACTCGCTGAAGTCGAGTCCCTATTACGAATTGTTGAGGGAGTACAAAGACGTACTCCCGGAAGAGGTTCCTGCGAAGCTTCCGCAGGATAAGGGCATTCAGCACGAGATTGATCTCGTGCCGGGCACGAAGTACTGTGTCACGCGGCAGTGGCCACTGCCGCGAGAGCAAGTGAAGGCGATCGACGACTTCTTTGAAAGTCGTCGCAAAGCAGGACAAGTGCGGGAATCAAAGTCCCCGCACAGTGCTCCGACGTTCTGTGTCAAAAAGCCACAGGGCGGATGGCGTATCGTTCATGCCTACAACAAGCTGAACGATGCAACGGTACCGGCGCAGACGCCGATACCGCGAAAAGATGTTATCATCGATTCGATGGCCGGGAGCACCGTTTACAGTGCTCTCGACTTGCGAGATGGATTTTATCAAATCCTAATGCGTGAGAGCGATATCCCTCTCACGACAATGAGCACGCCAAGCGGCATGCTCTGTGAATGGCTGGTAATGCCGCAGGGGCTTAAGAACGCCCCTGCGACTTTCAACAGGTGCGTGACGCACTTGTTGCGCTCGGTGCGCGACTTCGCACCGAGCTACTTCGATGATGTGTTCATCCACAGCCGGGCTGTGGACGAGAAGACCGACATTGAGATGCACAGGGTGCATCTCCGGAAGCTACTTGAGCTTATGCGAAAGCATAAGCTCTACGCGAACCTGAAGAAGTGTATCTTCGGGGCGAGCGAGATACCGTCCTCGGGTGTCTCGTAGGGAAGAATGGTGTTCGCCCTGACCCAGAAAAGGTCAGAGTGATTAACGAATGACCAACGCCTTCAAGTGTCAAGGAACTGAGGCAGTTCCTTGGCTTGGCCACGTACTTGTGCAAGTACGTTGATGATTATGCGGGCAAGATCCGCCCGCTGTCACAGCTTCTTAAGAAAGAAGCTGTGTGGAATTGGACACCCGATTGCCAAAAGGCATTCGATGCAGTCAAGCGGGGGCTTGACTGAGGCACCGATCTTGGCCGTGGCCAACCAAGATTACTCATTTCACGTAGTATGTGCCACATCCGATTTCGCTATCCGATGTGAGTTAATGTAGCACGATCGCGAGGGCCGTGATCGTTTCGTCTACTACCAATCGCGTCAGCTGAAGCCAGCTGAGCGCAACTATCCGGTGCATGACAAGGAACTCCTTGCCACGAAGTATGCACTCGCAAAGTTCCGAGTGTATTTTCTTGGAAGTAGACCATTTGTGGTCTACACCGACCATGCATCATTGCGCACTACAGTGAAGTCACCTCACATATCACAAAGAATGGCGAGATGGCTCTCATTCTTTGCGGAGTATAACTTCCGGGTCGAATACAAACCCGGAAGATTGAACGTGGTGGCCGACGCGTTATCACGTCGGCCGGACTATGCAGAAGCTGTTGACGTCAATGCCATTGACGCCATGCGATCGAGCAAACCCACATCATCTCTGTTGGATGACGTGAAGGCCGCGGTCGCGCACGACGGGGACGCGAAACGCTTGCTGGCCTACGGCACAGCGCCTTCTGACAAGTCCCATCAGAAGCTGCCCAAACACCTTCGAGCGCGTGCACACCGCTTTCGAGTGCACGATGGATTACTGCTTTAAAATGCAGTCAACGACAACGCGGATCGCGTTGTCGTGCCGAACGATCATGACCTGCGACTCAGGATCAAGTACGAATATCATGATACCCCGACTGCGGGACATCTCGGCCGTGAGAAGACATACGTCCTTCTCACGCGTGACTTCTACTGGCACCACCAGTATAAGTGGGTGCGCAAGTACATCCGTGCTTGCGAGGTATGCCAACGCGTAAAGCCTGCGACATTCGCGCAGGCTCCTTTGCAATCACTACCGACTCCGTCGGAGTGTTGAAAGTCCATGTCTTTGGACTTCATCTTTGGTCTTCCCCTGGACAACGGAGGGAATACCGGTGTTGTGGTCTTCGTCGACCGCTTCAGCAAGATGATACATCTTGCTGCGGTGCCGGCAGAGGTGACCGCGAAGCAGACGGTCCGTCTGTTCATCGACATGGTGTTCAAACACCATTGCATGCCGTCCGACATCGTGTCGGACAGAGACCCGCGCTTCACAGCGCACCTGTGGCAAGAAGTGTTTACACTTCTTGGGAGCCAACTTTCCATGTCGACTGCGGATCATCCGCAGACGGACGGTCAAACCGAGCGCGTGAATCGCGTGCTCGTCGACATTTTGAAGAGCTACGCTCACTCGTTCCAATACTGGAGCGAGTGTTTGTCGATGGCGGAATTCGCGATCAACAACTCAGTGCATGCCTCGACCGGGCATACACCGTTCTACGTGAATGCCATGCGGCACCCACATCTACCGAGTTTACTCGGAGTGGTGGCTCCCACTTTAGGGGGGGGGAGGATCTACGACCGCAACACAGCAGCCGCAGAAAGCCGCTGACACCTGCACAGTGTCAGCCGCGACAATAAGGAACAAGACAACCAGGTCTGCGTCCCGCGCAGACCTTGGCAGGAAAAACCAAGGGTCGACTCAGGGCGCCGACACCCAGAACAAGGAGAACGAGTCTGTGCAGGGCACAGACTACACAAGGAACAAGGATCACGGGTCTGCGCAGGGCGCAGACACCGCAAAGAACAACGCAGAGGCCGAGCCTCTTGCGGAGAGCGAGCTGAATGAGTTCAGCTCGGATGCGATCGACTTCATCCATCGCAGACATACCGTAATTCGGTTTGTCCAGGACTCGATTGAAACTTCTGTGGATAGCCAGAAGCTGAATGCCGATGATGTTGGCAGGAGCAACACAAATGAATTCAAAGTTAGTTCATTGGCTTTGTTAGCTACTCAAAACCTGCCTAAACATGCGGTTTCGGAGATCGGAGCAAGTAAGCTTGCTCCGCCCTTCATCGGACCATTCACGGTGATGGCACGCCACGGTAACGCATACACGCTAGACATACCGTCTAGTATGCGGCTCCACCCGACATTTTATGTCGTGCGGTTAAAGCCATACCTCCAGCACGAGTCACATGGCTAGTCTGACCCGAAGAGACAGACTCGGCAGGAGAAGGCCTCCTCTCCAGCGCGACTACGCGTTGGAGCAGTTAATACAGTCGGGCCTACAGCCAGACCGGCACGTTCAAGGCGGTCTGGGAGACCGCCACAGCCGTGTCACGATAGTACAGAGTGGCAACCTCCGCGCTCTGAAGGTACTCGACGACCGTCACCTGGTCGTGGTGCGACACGAGATGAAGGTCAACATGGCGTTGACCATCGGGACGTGTTTCCACCACCTCCACCACCGCTGCGAGACGCACGCGGAGAAATTCGCTGGATCGTCCAGCGAATTAGAGGAAAACAATCCGAGGTCCGGATTGTTTTAGCATTCGCTGGAGAGGTTTCCCTCCCCAACACGACACATGGGAACCACGGAACGTCCTGGTGGAAGACGTTCCGGACATGGTGGAGGAATACGAAGCCCAACACGCACTACCAGCAAGAAGGTAGTGCGAGCGCTGTAGTAATCTACAACGCCTGACGACTCGCGTGCTAGATAATTAGCACGGAGATCATTGAAGCTTTCAGGTATACATATAGTATACCTGTTGTGGTCGCGGTTGCTAATACGCACCGCCACCTGGACGGACAGTGCGCACGACGCACGGACACCAGCCTCCACCGCAACAGCGTGGAGTTGCTAATACTTGCCTCGCTTCGAAAAGGACTCGAAGTGCTTTGGCGCTTGCTTACCCGATCACGGTAAGCAACAGAAATTCGCTTAGAGATGTCGACGCACAGACGCGGTTGACATCGAAGAATCGTACACAGACACTGCGTTGTCTGTTCCCGTGGTAGCGGCGCACCTTGCCCTGCCGCGCATGATACTCAGCAACAGAGAGCTTACCCTCTGTTGCAATGGCAGTCTTCAGCTTGGTCGTGCTCATTGCGGATGAGCACGGAAACCCCCAGCACAAATAATTGACAAGCAGTCAATATTAATTGACGTGTCGAGACCGACACGTCTAAGCTTAACGGAGGGATGGTGTAACGGGGTTACACACACAAGTGGCAACAATCACTTGTGCATGACATTTGTCACTTATATTTTAACAGATAAATATCTGTTAAAAGTTTTAGATACTTCCTCATCTTGGTGTAAGTCACACCAATGGATACATTGAAGTGGGCCACCACAATGAGTGGTCCACACCTACCCAAAGATCCTATTGGTAGAAAGCAGCATCTTTCTACCGATTAGAGACGTACATATTAGCGGGGTTCTGACAGCCAGCCGCTGTCAACCCCTTTCATAGATGATAAACAGTTTTAGCAGATTTAGGAGGAATATCAATTTACAAACAATACAGTTCTCATTTTACCTAACATAAGTCACTTGGAGTCTTTATTTGATTTATATTATACTTGTGTACTCAAGTATAATTAACTCAAGTAATTACTAAGTACTTACGCTTCCTCATACACGTGGCGCGACGTGTAAGCTAAAGTAGTGAGCCAAAGTAGGCCCACTACACCAGTTGCCATATCTGTGGTCTGAAATCTACAACAGCTTCATCCGTGTTGGTCTGGTCCTTCGCTTGTAGGTCTTTTTGTAAATCTAACAATTAAAAAAAAGTGTTATTTGAGGATATCTGCAAATGCCAGCTATCCAGAAGTTGCCTTCGACGGTACGTATGGTGCGGTGACTTTCTTTGCGTTGTAGGGCCTTCGTCGCTAAGATGGTTTTCATGCGCTGGTATGGTGTTCGTCTCGAACATGCCATAGGTAGCTCCATGTCGACGTCGGTCGTTGTAGTTGCAGCGCTATCAGCCTTGCGTGGCTTGCGATCACGTTTCGAGACTTCGCTGCACTCAGTGATATGCCGGTCATCCATCAAAAGTGTGAATGGCGCTAGCGCGGTAAGGGCTATTTTATCCAATACTAGCATAAAGGAGTATGCTGACGAATGAAGAGGGTGTCTTGTATCATGTTAAGACGTCGTATCACGTTGATTCATGCCTTCGTAACTGAGCGCATCATAGAGTGCAAGTAAGCGTGTTCTGGAGACACACAGCACCACTCGGGTCGTAACTAAAACCGCCGTGACCTGTTTTAAAAGATACAGGACATGCTATTGACGCATCTCGCTTGAAGATACAATTGCACAACTTCTTCGTCATCGAACTGTCAGCACGTAAGTTATGTATTAGACTTGCGCCTTGTGTAGTGCGTTAGTACCAGGACGTTTTCGTCGCGCTCTTCCATGCGTACGATAACGCGCATGCATAAGTTAAATGACCTCGCAGACGCTTGCTTACGCGGTGAACACATGTTGGATCGATCATGTTCATGAAGCCGTCTCAACCAGTTTAGAAGATGCTGGACATCACTATTGGCACATATCGCTTGAAGATAGAATTTTACAACTTGTGTATCGTTGCTACAGTATACACGGATACACCTAATAAGACTACTGCATAACTTAAGCGCGGGGACTCTCGTCGCACTTTTCCGCGCGAACGATAAGCACACGTTGTTTGCAAGCGAACGCACGGGCAGCCAGATCATATTTGTAGGTAGCGCCGCCACCGGAGCTAGGCAAAATATTCTGACCAGGGACAAACCGGGGCTTGATATCAAAATCAAGTTTCAAGTTGCCTACAGTAACGAATGCGACTCCAGTTTCGGCGACCAATTCGCGAGCATCTTGAACGCGGAAAAGGAGACTCCGGCTGGAGTTGTTGACGAGTGAAACGCGACGTTAAAGAGCGGTTTATTCGGTGTAATTTTTCAAAGGGGCAGTCCGTTGCGTATGACAGGCACAAATTGATCAAAGCTGAATCGAATATACGTTGCCTTCGTACTTTCAGCGACGATGGAGAAAGCGACTGGGAAACACCATGATCCCTGGTCTCGGTAGATGCCAAGTTCAGCGAGACGATCTGATCTTTGACTTAGTTAGTACCATTTAAACCCGTCCTGGTGCACTGAAGATGCTTACGATTGAATTCAATAAGAAAGAAGACACGTATTCTACCTCGGACGGTTTGTCCTAGTGTTTGGCTGCAATTGGCTCGACCCTGAAGGACTTGACACTCGACGGACCTCAAGCAGATATCAATGAGAACGTGATTCTGCAGCATTTTCCGTGGTCTGACGACAGCAATGGGGGCGCAGTCAAGTCATGTTGAAGTGTTAGCTAGGCCGGCTCGGAAGAGTTGAGCTGGCCGAAGCCCCCGCCGGCGGAGCCGAGCTAACACGAGACTTTGCGTCCTCTGTCATTTGCTGGGCCAGGGACATGGAGACCGTGTCGTTCATTCTTGTATACACTTCGAACGCATCTGAGGACCATCGCCCGAAGAGCTTTATCGTGAGTTTGTCGATACCGACCGCGAACATTGCCGTTGCCTCATCGCTTCGCATAGAGTTGGTGCCGAACCGTGCTGGACTGCTCCGATTGCAGCTGCTGCACTTCTGATTCCATCGCCCAATGATTTTGCAGTGAGAACGTGGTTCCCGCACAGGCTTGGTCAGTTTTGCTGCCCCGGAGGCGAACTGAGACAACCGCAGCTGTGTTCAACGACTTTGTTGTGACACCTTGGCTGGTAATGAACTTGATATTGTTTGTGCGGATGATGTGTGGTTTGGATCTTTTTCCGTCGCGAGATACTCGGATCGTCTGAGTAAAACGAAAAAGCCCACGACCGCTCCCCCCCCAGAGTACGCGGTCGTGGGTTTTTGTAAAATTGCATCTCGCGCGGATTTCGCGGAGGATTGCAAGCGTGACCGGTTGTTTCTGTTTGGAGGGTGGCGACATCTGTTACATCCCACGCACCTGTCCGGCGTGGAGGCTAACTGTGTAGCCGCATTCGAGCATATGATGCCATGAGATATGGCTAATCGCGGACAGAACGGTCTTCGTTGATAGTGATTTGCATGTCGATGTTGTAGCTGAGTGGCAGTAGTGGACGGCGAACAGTGCAAGTTGGAGAGAATGTTGTTGGACTTCTGCAGGCAACCACCTGTCGTATCCGTGCGAGAGACACCATGCTGTCCAACGTTTCCCAGTGGCTTCATATTTTGGTCTTGATGCAGTTGCCAATGCTTGTGAGTGAAGTTGGTCGAGAAGGTCACGTAGAGTTTCCGCAGTGTCCGGGGAGATGAATCAGTTGCCATGCATGAGATAAGTTAGGTCATAATTCGCGATGCGGTGTTGTCCACGCGCGTGACCCAGCGTCGGCCATAACGTTGATCGCCCCAGGAAGGTGGCTACACGTCATACGAAACCCGAAGATGGCTTCATTGCGCGATTAACCTCTTGGCCCATCCGATTTGAGTTTGATAGTTGGTTGGCCCATGATACCGCGGACGTGTTGTTCGACTACGCTCTAACCAAAACCTCCGGTGTAGTCGAGTTCGAGGCCCAAGTCGGCCCAAAAATCCAAGCAGCTAGTGCGACGCAGAGTTGCTCTCGGAGATTGATATTGAAGCCCGCACACCCTGTTGATGGGCGTATCAGCCGACGTCCATCGTCGTCGAATTGGATCTGAATGTACTGTTTGGCGGCAGGATCCAGCACGATCAGACCCAGATTGCTTGCATCCATGTCCAGACGCACGTCGGCCGGATGATCCTTGGTAAATATGGCAAGAGGCAATTTTTGAAGTTGGCCATCACTCCAAATCGCCTCGAACCATATTAACGCTTGATTAATGTTGTTATCGACAGGTATTTTGCCGTATCGTGGAGCTCGGACGCTCGCAGCTTGAAGACAATGGTAGAAAGGTTTTGCCGCCCGTAAACATGAACTCACATGCCGTAAGCTACCGAGAAGCTGCTGAAGCTGGGTGCGTGTTATAAATTGTCGATGTTGCATCAAGCGGATCCTTCCGAGTGCTTTGGATATCTTATCTCCTGGTATCGAGACGGTGCACTCTGCGGTGTCGAATGCTAAGCCAAGTACTTGAGAAGTGTTTCCCAAGCGGGGAATTTTTCTTCGTTGATTGAATTGGGACCCAGGATCGCCATCATAGCGAGGCGTAGTGCTTCATTCGCCAAGAGTAGTCGATTGCCTATGTGGGGTTCAACGAGCATGTGGTCGTCTACCCACTCGCAGCCAAAGAAAGGTTCCTGATCGTCGGTACTTGGGTCCATTGTTGCTGGTGAGTCGCTGCGAACTAGCCACATTATGGCACCACCAAACGCGCCTTAGTAGACCAGGGAACTTGTCCAGCCAAATGGTGCAGACATATGGATTATCAGGACGCCTAGGTCTGGTATCGTGGCAGCCATCCAACGGACGTGGTCACTAGCGAGCATGAGATGTCGGAATGTGCCTTTAACATCTCCTTTCATGATTTTTGTTAGATTTCCTTTGTGGTCTGCTCGACAAGCCAAATTCTTCGAGCGATTGTTGATACATACTCGTAGACGACATCCGGGGAAGAATCGGTGTTCGATAGGTCATTAGTTGAACGGCCTTGGGGAAAGGAGAGGTCATGAATCAGACGAATGGCCTCCTGTGGATCACAGTCTTTCTTCGGAACCACGCCAAGAGGGCTGTTCTGGATGTCCCACCACTGTTTTAGTACGGTTATGTCCATCACTAGATATTGGTAAGCATCTTGTTCCTTGCGAATCGATTTAACTACGCCATTGAGATGGCGTAATGCTGAGCCATGATTTTCAGTAGTCGCGTTTGATGCAGTGCATCTGCTCGCCATAGAGGTTGAATACCTTCGCGAGCGGTTGTAACAAGAAGTTCTTTGTGCTTGTAATTATCGAGCAGTTTGTTGAGACGAGAGGGATGCATAGCCGTGTTGGGGCGGGGGTCTTGTGTGGATTGACCTCGAACGATCTCAACGATGTATCGCACGCTCGTACCGTGATCGATGGTTATTGTGGACACCACCCGTTGTTGTTCAGAATAGAGCTACCCCCCGTTGTTGTTCAGAATAGAGCTGCCATCGTCGCTCGCTGTCGCGCTGCGGGACATTTTCAGGTGGTGCGATGCTTCACTGACTACAAAATTCGTTGATGTCGTTGGCGCGACAGGCGGCACTGGCTGAAAGGCGTTGATTTAAGTGATGGCGCACTCCGCTTGAAAGTCTCCACAATGCGGTTTTCCGATCACTGAGTGCTGTTCGACTATTAATTTCCGCGCCAATCACGTTGTCCGGGCCTGCATCGCCGCATTGGCCAAGGCGGATGCTGCGACTTGCAGTCTTCTTTCTTGATCGAACCGACGTGTCCTGAATGACATTTTCTCATGCTATAAAGTGACTTGAGTTGGTCCATGGCCACAGAGCTAGGATACGCTGCATCTAGTTGTTGATTTTGTGGCCTGGGCAGTGACTCGCCTGAAGCCATGTCCACCATATTGGTGTGAACTGAGTCACACTGTAGCATTTGTTGGCTATAGTGACTCGAATGAAGTCGTGTCCACCCTTCTAGGGTGACCTGGTCCCTTGCTCTGTTCTTGGTGTTCGTGTTGCGAGTTAACCAGGTACTTTGTAGCTAAAGCAGAACGGCCCGCAGGAAAACAGCACCGTGATGGTTGGCGGTTTGCGTCGGCACGTTGACTTTGCAGCGTACTTGGCTGTGATGGCACTAATACGGGGAAGCGCGAAGGCGGTTCCAATGACTCACCCAGATACTCACGGTCCCATCTGTCTTTTCCCGGGGGTGAGGACCACTTTTCCCTGGGTCCCGTCAGTCGTATTTGAGATTGGGTTTTGATTGCGGAGTGGAGTCACCGGACCGAGGTCTAACGGCATCGAGGCTTTGAGAGGAGAAGACCGAGGTCTCCTATTGGCTACTCACATTTACCGCGCCAGAGTGACAGAAAGCTAGTTAGTGACTGTGGGGCACGGCGGGTCCTAATAGATCCCCGCCGAGCCCTCCAGGTAGTCATAGTGGATACCCTTTTTTGCCTCCTATTAGGAATCCGGACTTAAGACGAAGGCTCGTCCGGTTGTAGGATTAGACCGAAGGCTCGGTCCATATTAGATATTTGTATAGACATTAGGGATTAGTTATAGTCGAGGCCTCACCGCCTCTAACTATTAAATCAGAGCAGAATATTCCCCCCAAGCCATCAGGGTCAAGTCCGTCTACGGTAAGTCTAGCTAGCTTAGCTGTAGGGTCTGGATACGCTCGGCCGACGCGGGGTATGTCTGCCGGTGAGCTTAAGGTACATTGACCGAGCGTTCGCCCTGGTAAGGCCAAGAGTGGATAGTGGCCGAGTGTTGGGAGGTAGAGAGTCCTCCCTGTACGTTTGTACGTTGACCTGGGTGCGTGGCGTGGCCCCCCAGTGTGTTTGACTCTTTGGCCGAGGTTTCACCTCGGCGCCCCTGTTAAAGGCCTTGACCGGCCCGGTACCCTTCCTTTCTGAGGGACCACAGTGGGTTTAGCGCGAAAGCGTTTATATTTACGCACCCCAGCCGTTGCTCGTGGCTGGCGGTGCCTGTGTGTGGGCTCTACCTACCTGACCGATACTTCAACACAAGGCATATTTCCAGCCCGGTGTAAGGGATCGGACCCGGTCTTCAGGTTTAATCCCAACAATCTTCGCCGACCTTTCGAGGGAAGCGTGTGTTGTTGGTAGGACTCGTCCCATTTGCCGAGGCTGAGGGACGAGGACTCGTAAAATCGTGAATTCCTACACGACAACTGGTGCCGCGACCCGGGACTGGTTTGACCGAGTGTTTGTTGTTACGGTCTGTGTAGGTATTGCCCCTTAACGAGCATTGAGGAGAGAAGGAAGAAGAAGAGAGAAGAGAACAAGAACAAGAAGAACAAGATGGCGAACGGATCCAAGTCAGCGGTACCAGCAACGACGGCAAAGTCGACGCGCGGACCCACCGAGTACTCGTCAACCGTCGCTAGCGACTTGACGTCGCGGTTGTCGGTGATCACCGAACGGTCGGTCAGCTTCGAAGAGTCGGTGGATGACGATTCCGACGCCAAGGATGAAATGATGGACTATGATGACCTGGAAGAGAAGTCATCTGCAGCGGTGCAGGAGACGGACGACCAGGAAGACGCGATGTTGTCCGCGGGACACAGCGGGGTTCCCCGCTCGCTCTCGCGAAACCTCGTCGAAGAATTTGATGAAGTGGCGGAGCCGGACCACGCCTACGACGACTATGAGGACGGCACCGAGGGCTCGAAAGCCCTGGTGCAGGTTACTAAGGGTCCTCAAGTTGTCCAAGGCAACCGACCGCCGATGAATGGCAGCACTCCAGCTGCAAACAAGGTGCTTGGACGAGTGTTCAAGCAAATGATGGATGAAAGCGAGTGGATGCAGCAATTCTCGCCCAAGTCAATCCGACAAGCCATCTGGGTGGAGTTGAAGGGCGAGTTGGCCTGGCCAGTAAACTCTGTCAATACCACCCAGGTGGCCGAGGACACGGTCTCGCTCATTCGGGCTATGGGGTGTGAGCCGCAAACTCACCCCTCGGATGCTGCGATCCGTGACTGGCCCCCTGCCATAGCTGGCCGTGAGCTGCAGAAGTGAAAGCGTAAGCTTCGTCTGAGCTTTGGCGCCACAGACATCGGCCTGGCTGGCCAAACCAAGGCCTCGGCGGAGCAGGAGGAGGACGACCCGTCGAAAGTCCCACTTCCACAGACGCCTCAGAAGAAACCAGAGAGCTCGGCCAGACGGCGAGTCGCGCGGAACGCATTTCGCGGACCGAGGGGTCGAAGCCCACTCGCAGTACACAACGCGGGAAAACGAGCCGACGGTTTGCCCCTCGGTCGGCCTCCTCTGACGAGGATGATGATGATGATGATTACCTGGACCACGTTGACGGCCGCGACAGTCCTAGTGACGAATTGGCCCGCCAGGTTCGGGAGGTAAGCGAGATGGAGCGCTTGAGCTCGACGCCGAGACTTGAGCTCGCGACCCACCGACCCCTCGCTCAGATCAAACATTTTTCCGGAGCCCGCAACAAGAGTGAAAACTCGATGCAGTGGCTCCGAGCTTTCGTATACGAGATGAAAGGCACTCACACACCGCCCAACGAGTGGTGCATGGCGTTTGAGTTAAGCCTTCGGGATGGTGCCCTTCACTGGTACCGTCAACTTCCGAGGAAAACCAAACGTCAGTGGAAGTTGCTCAGCGACGCCTTCATTAAGTACTACTGCTCGCAATTCAAGCAGTCTGCTAAGGCTCGGTACTACTCGGCGAAGAGGGATGGTGCCGAGCACATTTGCGACTACCTAAATCGACTGAATGGCTACGCTCGCAACGCTGGCCTCCAGTTCGAGAAGGGTGGTCTCGATGCGAAAGACCATGAGCACCGATTCCTCGAGTCGTGTGGGGACCGAGGGCTCGAACGGCGACTCTGCCACGTTCGAATGAAGGACATTCACGAGTTGGAAGACATGATTAATGACATCTTGAAGTTGGAAGAGCGTGGACAGTCCCGCGAGACTTCGGCTTACCCACCGAGAAGCCGTGAGAGTACTCGTAGACGCGATGACAAACGCCCCGAGGCTTCGCGGGACAGTTACCGACGCGATGTCCGACGCACCGACTCTTCGCGTGACGGTTACCGTCGCGACCGATACGATCGTCGGGACCGAGACTTTGACCGCCGTCGCGATGACTCGCGTCATGTGCCGCGAATCTCGTTGGCAGAGGCTTCGCTCGCCGACATGATGACCGAACTCCAAGTCCGAGGGTCTAGGGGTGGCCGTACCGAGCGTTCGTCACCACGCCGACACTCGTACAGCAATAGCGAGAGCGAAGCTGGCAACGGCCTCTACTCTGAGGACGATCAAAGTGGCGGCGACTATAGTGATGACTACAACTCCGAAGATGAAGGTGGGCACGTAGCCGCGGCGAACGATCATGAAAGACGTGCAGCGGCAGACGGGACCTATGCCCGCTCCGGCCACCGTCAGCGCAAGAATGGCGACTTCGGTCGAAACGTCGACCGAGGAAATCGAAACCTCGGCCGCGATAACCGCGAGGGTCGCCCCCGTCAATATGGACCGTGCGCTGCATGCGGAGGGCTCGGTCACTCGGACCACTACTGCTACCGTCGCTGCAAGCTATGTCAACAAGTGCATGATGTCGGAAAATGTGAAGCTCTGCAAGCGCTCACTTCTCTCCTTCGAACGATGGTTGAGAAGAAGGACCTCACCCCCGAGCTCCAAGGCCTAGTCTTCGGTGGCCATTTAAACTAGGCAGCCCGCCAACTGAAACTGGGTTGGTCCCAATCGGGCTACCACAGTTAGCCGAACCCGCGATCGACGCAGACTGTGTCTACGCGTTCGTGGGGAAGTGCAAATGGCCGAACCATGACAAGGAATGTATGAACCCGATGGAAAATGAAAAGGAGAGAGGTGGAAACCTCGGTGGAGGTGAAATGAGCGACACGAATGATGAAGATGAAGATGGAAGTGGCACAGAGGCTTGGGTTTCAAGCGCGGTGCCGGTAGGACGCACCAGCCCAAAGCTTGGTGGAGTGCTGAAGCTACTCCCGGGCGAGAGGCTGGGGTGGTGGTCCGCGTGGAAATTCGACCAGAGGGCTCGGATGAGAGCTCTGGCCCGAGGCGCGGTAAATGATGTGCGCACCCGAGTCCTTTTGGACACAGGAGCGAATGTGAGTGTGATCTCGGAGCGATTTGCAAAGAAGTTGCGGCTGCGTGAAATTCAGGGTCACGGCCGCTGTATGGAAATACAAGGGTTTACCAAAGGAACGATGGCTACAGAGCGCTGAGCCTTTGTCAAAGTGACGCTCGGCTGGGAACGAGTGTACGAGTTTGAATTGTGGATTATGGATCATGGCGCCGGTGTGGACGTAGTCCTCGGCACCGACTTTATGATTCCGGCTGGAGTGCGCCTGGACATGTTCCACGCGACTGCCAAACTGCCGGGCGAGGTGAGCATTCCGCTCATCAAGACGAAGAACATGCTCGATGAACGAAGTCTCGGTCCGCACATCAACAGCGGACCCGCCGAGGATTTACTTATCCCCGGTCACGAGTGGGTTGACTATCGACCACCGAAGCGCCAACCCTCGGAGGAGACCCACGAGCTGTGGATACGCCGGACCGAGACGTTGGTGCCCACGGTGAAAGCGTTTAGACGGGGCAAGGTGTCTCGAGTACGAGTGACAAACGTGAGCGACCGGCTGTTGTCTTGCCGAGCTCACACGCCCCTGCTCCTGTGGGTCCCAATTGGGGACCTCCCGTATGATGAGGGGTACACTCGGTTGGAGTCGACCAAGTACCGAGAGTGGCAGGTGGCCGCATTTGAGGAATCTCGCGACGAGGATTTGCTCCAGCGCGAGTACGAACTCTATCAGAAGTGGCTAGCCGCGCAACCACCGGCGGTTGATCGGCCGAGTTATCCAACCCCGGCCGGAATAAAACCTCGGCCGCCTGATGACTCGCCGGGCCAGGCATGCCGTTTAAGCTGCGCCAAGCTTTGGGAACGGGAACTCGCGAGGCGCGAGGAGATGGAGCAACTTGCCGCCGACGGCTCACCAGTGGGTGATGATCCGGCGGCGCTCCCTACTCAGCGCGCCGAGCTTGAGTACACTAGTACCGAGACCTCGGCGAAAGTTACGAACGAGGTCACGTTCGACCAGCCCAGCGACGGTGGCTCCGACGTGAGCTCGGAACTAAGCGTGTCTACCGATGAGGTCCCAGAGGCGGCGGAATCCACTTATTACCAGCGTAAGCCTGGGCTGTCTGAAGACTCGGCCGAGGAGGCGGCGGGGGAAGACTCGACGGATACCCTAGAAGCGACGTACCTGTCTGTAGCTACTGCGTTGGCGACGGAAGAGGGCGCAGATGACGGGGGTGATCAACCCTCGTCGGAACATATGCCCAACGAAATCAACTTAGAGGACTACGCTCACGAACTGGCGTTCCTTCCCGACCTAACGGAGACCTCGGTGACAGACCTCGACTACTCGGCGCCGAATGTGCGTCTCCCAGGAGTGAGTGCGGAACGCCAGGATCGCGTTGTGGAAGTGCTCAAGAAGCACGAGAAGATCATGATCTCTAGTGGAAATGCTTTGCCTCCACCCGCTTATGGGGTGGTGTGTGATATCGATGTGAACGAACACTCGCCCATCAAACAGAGAGCTCGGCGAGTGCCCCTTCGGCACCTACGGAAGTTGTACGAACTACTACGAGGCCTGCTCAAGGCGGGCCTGATAGCGTTTTCGAACAGCCCGTGGGCTTCGCCAATCGTGATTGTGTTGAAAAAGAACGGCGAGGACATCCGGCTATGCATTGATTACAAGATGGTGAATGCTATCACCGCAATCATGGAATATGCAATGCCTCTGGTCGATGACCTTCTCACAGACCTCGAGAAGTATCTATGGTACTGCTCGTTGGATGCGGCAAGTGGATTTTGGGCGATTATGATGACAACGAGGGCTCGCCAAATCTCGGCCTTCGTGTGTGCCCTCGGTCATTTTGAGTGGCTCAGGATGCCTTTTGGACTAAAGAATGCACCGATGATTTACCAACGCATGCTCGATAATGCAC
Source organism: Phytophthora cinnamomi (assembly GCF_018691715.1). Classification (NCBI taxonomy): domain Eukaryota; phylum Oomycota; class Peronosporomycetes; order Peronosporales; family Peronosporaceae; genus Phytophthora; species Phytophthora cinnamomi. The sequence continues at coordinate 1,509,601 of NW_027150933.1, forward strand.
TGTGGGGGTTTGTACAACCGAAAGGTGGATGGAAACACTACGCAGAGTTAATGCGGTGTGCGGAGGAGAGTGACCGAGACCTTGGTCGAACCCTCGGACGGACCCTGGCTGAACCGTCGGACGATCCGTCACCCGACCCAAACCAAACACCCACAAAGTTTGAAGCAAGCTGCGACAGCACTCGGGCCGAAGACTCGGTCGCGGAACTCATTAATAGGCAGCCGACATGTTCGCAACTGGAGAACCCGACGAGTCCTCGCTAGTCCCGGTGTTTGAGCGTCGATCATTTGTGGACGATATTTGCTTCGTGGGTGAGTCGTTTGATGACTGCCTCGAGACTTTGGACCGACTGCTCGCCCGCTTCGAAGAGTGCCGTATTAGTGTGAGCCTCACTAAGAGCATCTTTGTGCAGCCCAAGGTTGATTTTTTGTCGCATGAGGTGACGCGAGAAGGCATTAGAGCTGACCCCAAAAAGCTCAAGGCCGTAGCCGAGCTTTCATTTCCTCGGTCGAAAAAGGGGGTACAAGCATTCCTCGGTGCCCTAAATTACTACAGCCGGTTCATCCAAGACTTTGCAGTATATGGAGCGACACTATACCAGCTGAAGGACGAAGATTTCACAGACGGGGGTGACCTCAGTGCCGCCAAGCGAAGCTTTGCTGCGTTACAACGAAAGACCGGTGAGGCACCGATCCTCCGACACTTCGACCGTGACCGAGCAGTCCACGTAACACTCTTTGCAAATGAGTGGGCGCTCAGTACAACGCTGATGCAAGAACACGGTGGCAAAATGCACCCGGTACGATTCTGCGGCCGAGTCCTCAAGGACGCAGAGATGAATTATCACCCGGCCGAAAAGGAGGTCCTGGCCCTGCTCCAAATGTTGAAGGTGTGTTACACCCAACTCGCAGGCCGGACCATCCATGTCTACTCGCGATTTTCAACACTCGACTGGGTCCACAAGTCGAAGACTCTGTTTGGACGAGCTACCCAATTTGCGGTATTACTGTCGCCGTGGCACCTGGTGGTGCAGCGAGTTAAGGAGAAAGATTGCGCTTTTGCGCAACTTTTGCAGTCGACCATTACTAGTTTCGTCGACCTCGAAGACTCGCTGGCCCCGGTAACCCCACCGACATGTGGTTCCCCGATTGTTCGTATGGACCCCCAGTTGCTATATGCGCGACTACCCCGTGCATACCGAGGTTTTGTACTCTCGTTCGATGGATCAGCCAAAACCGAAAAACACGGTGGCTATGGCAGTTGTGCCTGGATTTTGTGGAAACTCCCGGAATGGAATATAGTGATCGCTGCGAGTGCTTTTCTCGAGACCACGACGGTAAACCTCGCCGAGTACACCGGCATGAATAACGGCGTCTCGGCGGCCCTAGAACATGGGGCCGAGGACTTAGTTATCGTGGGAGACTCGAGACTCGCAATCCAGCAATCCCTAGGGGTGATCGCTTGTCGTAAGGAGTCGTTAATGGCACAACTGAACAAGCACAAGGAACTCACGGCGAGACTTCGCTCGGTGAAATACTTGCATGCAAAACGTGAATTCAATGCGGCCGCTGATTCGCTCGCGAGCGAAACATTGGAAAAGAAGGCCTCGGTAGTAGTGGACAGCGATGAAAGGAAGCAAGAATTGGTGGAGTTGAATCGAATCCGAGAAGTTAGCTACGAAGGCTCGGCGGACGCTTCGGAAAACTCGGCGAAAGAGACTACACGTTCTGTCAACTCAGTTCAAGTACTGACACCGCACGACCAAAACCGTAGTCGAACTTTTTTCGATTTTGTACGGGAATCAGGACATGTAGCCGCGGTGACCAGATACCAAGCAAAAAAGCGGCGAAAACACGTCCGCTTTGCGAAGGAAGTCTCGGTGATCGATCCAGTCCGCATAGAACACGCGTCCGGCCCAACTGGGGCCAACACCGAGGGTTTAAACGACGAACAGGCCCAACCGAGGCTTGATGCAACAGCGGAGCACGAACCGAGTGCTGACGACATCGACCCCACGGTGGTGCAGGAAGAGCGCCGCCGACGCATAAGCGACGCCCAAGATGAAGAATTACGCTGGTCGAACCTAAAGATGGTGCTGAAAGGAGAAGAGGCAAATCTGAGTTACAAAGCCGCTCGCGAAGCCTGGAAAATGGCCGACAAGTTTGCACTGAGTGAAGATGGATTGCTTTATTTCCTTGGAGTGAACCGTCGGTGGGGAAAGGAACGGACCGACGAGACTACATTTAGGATGGTGGTGCCAACAACGATGGTCCAGGAGGTCCTACAGAGCTGCCATGACTCACTGGAGGGCGGACATCAAGGTATCGTCCGCACCTACCACCGAGTTAAGGCGGACTATTACTGGATCGGCCTGTTCGCTGATGTGGAACGGCACGTGCGCTCGTGCCCGGACTGTAGCTCAAGTAAAAGCGTCCCACAATTCCGTGGGTACTCACCAGGGAGCATCCTAGCCGAGCGACCGATGCAAATTGTATCGATGGACTTCGTTATACCTCTGCCGAGGTCTCGGCGAGAGAACACCGCACTGTTGCTATTTCAGTGTGCATTCACGGGTTTTGTCATGGGCAAAGCCATGGCGAACACTTCAGCCCTCTGTGTGGCACAAGCGTTCGAGGAATGCGTCTACCGAAGGTTCGGTGCGCCGTCGTTGATACGTCACGACCGAGATCCTCGTTTCGTGAGCGAGGTCTTCCAAGCATTCACCGAGATGAGGCAATCGAGGTCTCGGGCTACACTAAGCTATCGTCCACAAGCAAATGGCCAGCAGGAACGCTCGGTTGAGACCGTAATGCAGTCTGTGCGAGTGTATGCGGAGGACCCGCTCCAGCAAGATTGGGATGAGATTGTGGAAAAGCTCATCTTCGCTATCAACAATTCGCATGATGCTACAAGGACGGACACCCCATTCTATCTCGTGCATGGTTGGGACGCTCGATCGAGTCTTCGAGCGATGTCTTCGTCTCTTAAGCGAGGGCTCGGCCGGCAGTCCAACGCCTTAGCGTGCCGACGTGAAGTCAACCGACAACAAGAGATCGCCCTGGCTATGGCTAAAGAGTATCAGGCGACCGAAAAGGCCCGGCGTGCTGAGAAGCATAACGCCACGTTGAGCGGACTGGAGAGGGCAGCCATGCCTGGGTCAGTACAGGACGACGTTTCCGACGGTGAACGAGGAGTCGGCAGAACTGATGGAACCGACGAAGAGTCGGTGGCGAACTCTCTGTTCAAACCTGGAGATCGAGTGTGGTTATACATGGAGCGCGTGAAACCTGGGCTGACAAAGAAACTTGCACATCGCTTCGACGAGTCCTCGTGGGAGCCAGCCGCCAACTTGTCTTGCGGCGGCCTGCTGTATGACTACTTGCACCAAAAATGATTGTATATTTGCATGTAATTGGAACGAGCTTACGAGTGGAGATTACGATTGGAGAAAGGTGATGAGATACGCAAAAGATGATGAAAAGACGATTAGCGGAAACCTGAGAGCTAGCTACCCTTACGCTACAATCACTGAGTGACCCTGAGCTAACTACAGCTGCAAACATGAAAGCGGAAACAAGAGACCGAGGGTTCAAGAGTCCGAGTTAGAAGCGACCCGAGCCAGTACTGTGAGGCGCGCCTCTTGGGGCTCCCCGGTTCTGGGTTGAGCCTCCGACCCTCCGGCTTCCGGAGCAGAGCCACCGACCGCGCGCTCGTCGTCGAAGTCTTCGTCGCTCGAGTGATCGGCCGGAGGAACTGCACGTGCTCCCGAGCGAGGAGTGGCAGTTTGAGCCTCATCCACGTGACCCTCGTGAGCGTCCGCAGCCTCTTCAACCGAGCCTTGGGCCGACCGCTCTGTCGACACTCCGCCGCGGGAACGCGCACACTTCCCCTCCTCAGCCTCCGAGCCCTCGGCTGCCGAGTCTCCAGCATCAGCAGGGGCCCTAGTATCCGGCGAAGCGTGGAAGCGGGTGAACTTGCGAACCCACGACGCGGTGACCAGCTTGGGGTCCAGCGAGGGATCGACAGTGATTGCCGACGCAACTTGCTGTAGGGTCATCCCACGAGGAACGAAGACCGGGACCGCTGGGTTGCAGGGGGCGAAGATGGTGTTGTAAGGATGCGCCGCAGGCACATCCACCCAACAGTTCCGCCAAGGCTCGTGACCATCCAGCTCCGTCACCTCGGTGCACCAGTCCGCAGGGGTCCACAGCAAATTATCCACGGAGTAAATAGGAACCGAGGGCTCGAACATGACTTCCGGGGTGCAGTGGATGCGCCCGTGCGAATCCGGGTAACACCGAGGCCACAGACGGTAGGGGATCCGGAGGCGGAGACGATCGGCACGCCCATTCCGGTTGGAATGGTAGTCTGTCCAAGCCTCGAGCGCCTCGACGTAAGCGGGAGAACCCTCACCGAGCTCTTCGGCAAGTTGCTGGAGCCATCGCTCGACAGCAGCCGGGGAAATCCAATGCGAGCGCTCGTACAAGGCGAAACCCAAGTCGTTCTTCTCGGTGGGGCCGACCGCTCGGCCGTTGATCTGTCGCCAGAACTTGACCACCAACGAGAGACCATCTGCCCGTATCGAGATGCGCTCGTCCGGCATGAATTCGGCGGCGCTGAACAAACAAAGGTCAGCAGGGAGGCTCGCCAAGAATCGCTGGTACGGATGGGCCGAGCTTTCCCAATCCGCGAAGGCAGCAATGCCCTCGGCCGAGTACTCCACCGCGACTTCACTGTCAGCAGGCCGAGGCACCCGAACTTCCAATATTCTCTGCCAGCAGGTTCGAGCACTCGGGGCCGTGAAAGGAGGCTCGAGAAAGTCCAACGCGTCGTCCGGCGAGGTTTTCGTGGAGCGACCAGAGGTTTTCTTGGACGAAGCCAAGGTGTCGGTCCTCCGGGCTGGCCCAGTCGTGGCATCCTTAGAAGTAGTTTGTCGGCTTTTCGTAGGCTCGCCACGTTCACGCCGGAGACTCGGTGGCGGCGATGTCTTGCGCTGCCGACGTTTCTTGGAAGGAGCGTTTGAGGGAGGAGCAGCAGGCTTCTTCGCCTTGCCCGGCTTCTGTTGCTGGGGAAACCGCTTTGACAGACTCTCCCTCCAGAAATTCTCGAACGGCTTCCCAAACCGAAACCCATCTCCAGCATCACGTCCAGTAAGGTCCATGACCTCGGCCTCCGCCTCCGAGGGTCCATCGAGGCCCAAGACGAAGTCATCGGGAGCATTTTCCTGCTCGACCGATGATTTCGACTGGAGTGAGGCCACGGTAGAAGCAGGACGAACCGGACGGCCGTCCCGACGAGGCTTGATCACCACCGACTCCTTGAATGGAGAATCCCGGTCGACAGGGGCCGACGCCTTCTCTTCGAGATCTCGGCCAGCTTCCGACTCGTCGTCCGGAGACTCCGGTGGGGCCGGAGGGGAAGTTGGAACCTCTGCGTCCTCAGGCCTAGCTGGCGAGCCGGGCAGTGAGTTTGTCGAAGAATCGGACGGATGCGGCGATGGAGGCGCGTGGACCGAAGTGTCGGCGTCGACCTCCAAGATTTCCAGTGGTGACTGAGAAAGAGAACCACTACTCGCCGTTGAAGGCCTGTCGGCCAGCCGAGTCCTCGTGCTGCCAGTCCCGCCTCCACGAAGAGGAGACGACCCGTGCGGTGGCTATGACGAGTCCTGGGCCATGGGTCGCGGAATAGCACCAGAATCTGGCCGAGACTTGGCTGCTTTCGCTGCTGCTTTGGCCCTTAGATCCACCGACGGCTTACCAAGGCGAGAGGTACGTCTGACTTGAACTTGGGACTTCGTTGCCGCAAGCGTCGGCGAAAGTTTGGTATGATACGACGGCTTCGCCGAGACCTTGGCTGAACGCTTCAGACGCTTGGCTGGCGGGGCAGTAATGGTCTCGTCGTCCGACAGCTCGACCGAGGTGTCAGGTGGAATGCTGATGCGAGCCGCCTGCGATGGCCCGGAGACCTTTTGGGAGCTGGCGACGCTTGAGCTGGTCGTCGAGGCCGAGGAGATCGGGTGAGGACGCTTGGAGCCCACCGCGACCTCGGACAATCGCAAGCCCAGCTCGTCGAGCTCTCCGAGCAACGAGGAAACCACAGGCGGAAGCGACGAGTCATCGGGGAGGTCGAGGCCACACAAACTGGATCGTTGAGCATCTTGCTGGCGGAGGAATGTGTTAAACCTCTCCACTGCCTTCGTGTACGAAATTAGCCCCGACTTGAACCCCTCTCGGTCTTTCTTGATGACCGCCCGAAGTTCCCTGATCGAGCTCTCATACTTGGAGCATCGAGCCTTCAAGTTGTCAGACATCTCAGCGCTCTGCCGGAGTGCATTCACCGCGATGTCCATCTTGCGAGAAAGGAAGTCTCGCTCCTCCCGAGTGACTCGAAACTTTTCAGCGAGCTGGTTGCGCTCGAACGAGGCTTGGTTGCAGAGGACCTCGAACTTGCGACGCTCGTCCACTTCTCGGCGTAGCAGCGCATCACTGTACGTGAGCTGTTCTTGGTAGTAACGAACCTCCGCCCGAAGGTCAGCCATCTCTGCGTCCCAGCCGGTGGCAGGCGACGGCGCATCTGGGGCCAATGCACGGATCACCGCGCCGAGAGTTTGGGCGTCCTCCAGGCGCTGGTCGAGATCAGAGTCGAGGCGGAGCGGAGGATGACGCACCAAGCCGACCATGAGGTGACCGAGGTCTGCGAAACGCTGCTCGGTGTGATCCTGCAGCTCTCGGACCATATCCTCGGCGGCGTCCCGGACAGCGTCTTCAAGAACATCACGACGAGGGTTTGGAGGGCGCCGAGAAGGCGCCTCCGAGACTTCACCCTCCTCGAGCCGGCAGTACTGAGTCGGGTTGGATGACGTGCCGCCAGGCTCGTCCAACCGAGGGCTCCGCGGAGAGCAGGGAGGCGAACCGTTGACGCGGCCCGAACCCGCGGCCTCAGAGCTCGTTACCACCCCGCTGTGCGAATCAGAGGCGGGAGTTGGTGGCGAACGAGCCGAGGCACTGGGGTTGAACTCAGCGTCACCTCTCGGTGGAAGGTCGTGCGCAGGAAATGATGGGAGACCTCGGGGTGCCCCGCTGTGCGAGTCAGAGGCGGAAGTTGGCCCCGCCGAGGCCTCGACCAACCTAGCCGTGAACTCAGGAGGGAAGGGTACGATGAAGGCATTTGGATCATACTGTGGCATGCAAAGAAGACATGGAGGATTAGCATGAGGAAACCAGCGAAGCTTCGAAGACACTACATAGCTTACCCTGAGAGCGCGGCCGAGAGCTTCCGACGTGAAGACCCGCAGCCCTTGCCGAGGGCTCGGGTGAGCAGACATGCTTGCAGCAATGACGTGCACCACGACGCTCACCACCTGGCAGGTTCGCGTCGAGGTGGGGGCCGTTGTGAGATTGGGTTTTGATTGCGGAGTGGAGTCACCGGACCGAGGTCTAACGGCATCGAGGCTTTGAGAGGAGAAGACCGAGGTCTCCTATTGGCTACTCACATTTACCGCGCCAGAGTGACAGAAAGCTAGTTAGTGACTGTGGGGCACGGCGGGTCCTAATAGATCCCCGCCGAGCCCTCCAGGTAGTCATAGTGGATACCCTTTTTTGCCTCCTATTAGGAATCCGGACTTAAGACGAAGGCTCGTCCGGTTGTAGGATTAGACCGAAGGCTCGGTCCATATTAGATATTTGTATAGACATTAGGGATTAGTTATAGTCGAGGCCTCACCGCCTCTAACTATTAAATCAGAGCAGAATATTCCCCCCAAGCCATCAGGGTCAAGTCCGTCTACGGTAAGTCTAGCTAGCTTAGCTGTAGGGTCTGGATACGCTCGGCCGACGCGGGGTATGTCTGCCGGTGAGCTTAAGGTACATTGACCGAGCGTTCGCCCTGGTAAGGCCAAGAGTGGATAGTGGCCGAGTGTTGGGAGGTAGAGAGTCCTCCCTGTACGTTTGTACGTTGACCTGGGTGCGTGGCGTGGCCCCCCAGTGTGTTTGACTCTTTGGCCGAGGTTTCACCTCGGCGCCCCTGTTAAAGGCCTTGACCGGCCCGGTACCCTTCCTTTCTGAGGGACCACAGTGGGTTTAGCGCGAAAGCGTTTATATTTACGCACCCCAGCCGTTGCTCGTGGCTGGCGGTGCCTGTGTGTGGGCTCTACCTACCTGACCGATACTTCAACACAAGGCATATTTCCAGCCCGGTGTAAGGGATCGGACCCGGTCTTCAGGTTTAATCCCAACAATCTTCGCCGACCTTTCGAGGGAAGCGTGTGTTGTTGGTAGGACTCGTCCCATTTGCCGAGGCTGAGGGACGAGGACTCGTAAAATCGTGAATTCCTACACGACACGTAGTTGCTGTTAACTCCGCCATACTTCTGTCGGAGAAGGCTGCGCAGCTTGTTTGGTGTAGCCGTTGGGAAGAAATGTGCTCTGTTGGCGAATAATGCACACAATTGGGTCAGTGGACGGGCAGCCTCGCTTGGACATGAACTTTAGACATACTTCTTTTCCATCTTGCTGGGGAAGCGGGGGATACGTGTCATTTGAATCTTTGTGGGCATTAGTGCGTTGTGAACTCGGCTGCCGTGATGGTGCGGAAGGCGTGTTCGCTGGGTCACGGGGCATATGACGAGCCAAAACGAATTGGTTCCTCTGTTCAGCCAAGGGCAGGCCGTGGCGTTCGACGTTGTTAGGCGTGAAAATGAGAGCTATCGAATATCTTGATGACGAATCTGTGTGGGTATCAATGGCCACCGCACTTCGATATCTTTAAAGCTGGGCATCAATCCACAGAACTAATGCGGGCAGCATGCTGCTTGGTCGCAGTTGACACGCCTTAAACTCCGTGACGAAACTGTAAAGAGTAGTCGCCAAATGTTGAGTCACGGAGTCACAGCGCGCAGAGCAGTACGTCTGAAAGTCATTAGCTCTGCGAGGATGTCTTCCCATGACGGCGGTTCTGGGGCCGGCATAAACGTTGCGGAAACTGATAATTCACTCATGTTGATGAAGGATTGTCGCTGCCGTCGAAGACGGAGCAGTTGGTCAATGTGAGTGAAGTGGAGAAACGAGAGTCCCCGACTTCCAAACTGAATATCATACGCTCGCGTAGCCACACCAGGGTAGGCCCACAACTCACCGCTGGACACCAAAGATTCCATGAACTCGACAGGGGACTTACCTGTGTGAGCTTCAGTGTTATCATCTCGTGGACTCGTCGTTGTTCAGCGAAAGGATCGAAACTATATTTGCCCCGTGTTGTCGAAGCCATTTCCGCTTCATTTGTGGTAGGTCGTTTTGCTGCATGCGCAACAAGGTGACATGGGAGCAAGTGAGGATTGTGCGTGCGGATCAGGTCGCGTATCTCGATTTCTGCCGTGGGCTCCTCAGACCGTTGAACGGTATTTGTCTCGTTTGCAGAAGCTGGTCTAGGGTGACACGTAGAGAGTGCTTCTCTCTGCTCATGATGCTGTGAGTGCTGCAGCCGGTTGTTGACTCCAGCCCGTGGTGGGCGTGAATTGGTACGAGGTGCTGAAAGAATACTTCTGGCAAGAAGAGATCCTCGTCGGCTGCTTCAACAACATCGTCTACCTCGAGAACGTCGAAGAAGGTCGACGAATTCGATTTGAGCCGCGATTCCTTATCGGTGGGTCGGACGAATTTGCATTGGGTCGCCGTACTTCGGGATTTAAAACATCACTGAAGGACGACCCGAACGATTCCGACAAGTGTCTAGGTACTGGTGTTTTGCCGTCCACATAGTACACGTAGTCTACAACGTGCTGCACCGAGAGGAATGGGTGTTTTCTGGTCTGAGAATCGACCCACTTGCAGACACGGTCGAATCCGGGGGACACATCAGGTAGAATTCTTGGACGAGCTGAACTAGTGTGAGCTGTTGTTGTGGCGCATTGGACAGGTTTCAGGAGCCTTCCCATGATAGCCTCATGAATGCTGCTAAGTTGGTCATACATCCAGCTATCGACTTGGAATCGATGGCACCCCATTACCATTGCCACCACAGGGTATACAGTGTTACAAACGGCATTGGCCCTTGTTTCAATCGGACCATTCATTGTGCTGAGTATTAAACGGTCGTCCGAGTAGCCCGTTACTTGACCGTAGCAGAACTGGTCTTCGCCCTTTATCCACACAGCTTGACTAAGCCACGTTCCCATCCTCTCTCCTCCAGCATCCGAGTCTGGTACTTTCCGCGTTAGAGCCTTCGTTCTCGACATCTTCCCGGTTTTTGTGTCATTGTCGACTCGATAGCGGCGGTAGCTGAGGTCCCTCTTGAGCTTTACACCTTGGCATACGCTGGAGAGTTGAGGGCACCTTCGACATCTTCGGGAAAGAGCAGAAGAAAAGAGCTACTGGGAAGGGTCGAAGCAGACATGGTGCGGCTGGGGCGTGTAGATGAGTTGGTGCTTGATCTAGGTTTAGCTGACGGTTTGGCAAGTGGAACGCCTTCTGCTTGGACTTGCCTACCGATCCCGGAAAAAATGCATTCCTTCGCATACCATCAGGAAACCGACTATGTCCCAATCTTCACAGGTTGTCTTTGTGCGGGGGTATTGTCGATGTTCAGCTCGACTTCAGCGACTACCGCTACAACAACAATCCGGTACCCGAGCTAAAATGCAACTGAAACGACGTTAAAGCACTGGCTGCTGACTTAAGTGATGCGAACAACCCGCTCTCGACGATTGCCCGTCGACTTAGACTTCGTCTGAACGATAAATTCAAGAGCTGGAAATTCGTTGCTGGTGGTTATGACTTTGACAAGCTGCCAGGTGATCTGTGATATGAAGGCCGTGAATCGCATGGTGACTGTGAACCTGCACCTGGCATACCTCGACGTGCTCATACTAACGGACTACCACAAGCAACACCGCAAACCCATTGATCTCCCTGCTAAGCTTTCACGTGATACCAAGCAGTTTTTGAAGTTTTATTTTTCTCCATGATGACGTGGTAATATCAGCAAAGTTTCGTTATGCAGTACTTAAGTGAGGTGCATTGCACTGCGTCGAAGAATCTTAGCAGAGATACTATCTGCCGTATCCTTATGTAAACCGCACCAGACGTAATAAACGGTAGCTCCAGCTTCAGCAAACCAGTTCTCTAGCAGTACCCATGCAACACCTAATCGGAACTTTGTCTGTCTCAAAGTAGTGTGAAAGAATTACTACTACATATATCGACTCAGACGGAAACTTTCCCCGTCGAAGCAATCTGTGACGACAAGGCGATGCAGTCACGAATCCCAATACCCACGATTGATCCTGGGATACTTCAACCTCGGATGTATGCACTCTTTGGCCATTGGCAGCATCACGTGATGAATTACCAAGCAATGTCTATGAGAAATTGGAGTCGTTTTAGATCAGAGTGATCCCCCCTGCTAACGCTGGATCTAGAATCCAGTACGTTTAGACAAAAAAAAAACAAGCACAGCCAAACGGACGAAGTGCCAATATAAAGCTTATGCATTTGTTGACCTTACGTGCAGGAGAGCACGACATATCTTCGCCGAAAAATGCAAAATGTGAAGAAAGCCAATTAACCACCACATTATGATGTTTGGCAAACGCCAGGGCATTCGGTTATTCTCAGAAAGACTTCTAGGAACGTTGACGGCTTGTAAAAGTCAAAATTTATTCACATGAAAACACTTTACGCTGCAATATTAAGGCCTAGACGACACACCGGCGACGTTCAGGCCACAAGTGAACGCGCACCAGAGCCGCCAGTCTAGCTCCCTCAGTTTTCAATTTACCAAGATATCAACCGCAAACACTAAGTAATCGGCCGAGATGAACTTCGTCTCCTCCATTGCTGTTATCCTCACAGTCGTGGTTGCCGTTTCAAATCCCGCCGAAGAGTAATGTCCGACAAAATATTGCGGCAGCGCCAGCTCCGGGAAAAACTCTCAGATCATGCAGTGATGCAACATACAGCGCGTTATGGAGTTTGACCACTGCTTCGAATTGAGTTGCTCGCGTAACACTCCCTGGCTATCGCAAGCATATGCTCAAAGATTATACTGAAGTATGACATCTTCAATGGCCTCCAGCTCCTATATTGCGCATGGAAATATTTGGTGGTAACGGAAAACAATGTGAAAACATGTACCGTACAAGTATTACAACCTTATACTTGTAATACATGTAGCTGGATACGGTGTAATAGTTAATACATGATCGACTTCCCAGCACGCTACACAGTCGTAAATTAGCATGAAACTGATGTTGGTGAACTTGTTTTTTTTTTTGCGGTTTGTGGTAAAGGTGTCGCACATGGTTCAGAGTATCCCGGACTCTCGGTTCTGGTGTCGTCGTCGGCGATATTGCAGCCGTTGGTGCCGGAGAGCACGGAGGCTCTCTGGTGCTTCTGTCGCTCAGCCAGGTGAACGAGCTGGGCGAGCCGCTAGACAGCACTGTGGTGTGGCCGAAGTACCGGTCCGTGAACGTGCAAGTTCACCGGCGCGGGGTGGCCGGTTCTGCGAGCAGCTTGGTGGTCGACGGAGAGTGATCGGAGATGCAGGAGCGTGTTGGCGTCAGTGTCGCAGGCGCGTCGAATGTGTCAGAGCGACGAGCGCGTCAGTGGCTGATTCGTCTGTTGTAGGTGCCTCCGTGCTGTCGTTCTCGGGGGGTTCGGTGAGTTTCTGGTGCTGGTATTCCGTAACAAGGGCAACTCCGAGCAAAGATGGAGATGACGCGTCCGTCGTCGGTCTCGTGATGGCGTCGTGACTTTGACCTCTCGGTGGAGCTGCTGGCGATGGTGTTCGCGAACGAGATGGTGTCGGTGAAGCTGAGTCGGGTGCTAAGTGGCACTGTGCTGGTGGTACGGAGCATGTCGCCTTCGCGCTGATGCAACATCGTGCTTCTAGTGCGCGCGTCGAGTAGCAGCAGTAGCAGCGACGAAGGTTTGTGGAAGATAGCCGGTGAGTTCCGTTCGAGCAATGTAAGCTGGCCAAGGACCACTCATGTGGTGTTAGCACCGCTAAACAGTTAAGTTGTAGACCACGTTGGTTCTCGCGAACTTGACGCCGGAGGAATTGGTGTCTTTGCGGACTGGCGTGGTGGTTTCAAGCGTGGTTCGGAGTTGGATTCGCGGTCTCTGGTGTCAGTGGCTGTGCTGCAGTTGGTCAAGGTGGAGGGCATCAATAACAAGGCGGTGGTGTCCAGGCTAATGGATGGTGTGATTTAAACTTCAATCAAGCAGGACAATTATCTTCTGTAATCGAGTTCCTGCTTGTTGATTGCAGAGAAAAAATTAGTGTTATCTAAACGCTGATAAGCTTCCACCAACTAAGGCTACTATCGCTCTGCGTGTTTCTTGTTGCAAAGTATTTTAGCCAAAAAGCGAAGCCAACGTGACCTTCTGGCCACGAAATCCCTGTAACTTCACCGACTCTTCGGGAAAGTTTCGATCGATACAGTGAGGTAATTCCAGTCTGATCGATTCGGGAACGATTTCGAACTCGTCGTTGTCATTGCCTTGATCGTCATCACTTGATTCGTGGCGTTCGTGCACTCCTGTTACAAGGCTGGGCTCAACTGTGGATGTAGTACCATGCGTTGCTTCGGAGCCAGCGTCAATTTCCTCGTCGTCGAATATCTCATCAAGAAATTCGCTCCATAGAGACAGTGTTTCAGCGCCGTCATTACCATCGCCGGGGCCCTCAGTATCCCTATCTTCATGCGTACTCACCAAGATATGCTGACCAGGTGAGGGTGTGGACAACGCTGCAGCGTCGAGAATGATAGTTCACTCCATGGGAGATGTCAGTAGCTTCTTTTTGGGGTTCTTGGATGCAGAAGCCTCCTTTTGTGCGCGTTAGCGAACGTGCTTGACAATTATGTGGAAAACAAGCGCCTTGCTTGCACTCATGCGGTTTCGCTTTGCTGTGTGTATCATGCCCAAGTCACTAAAAAGTCGTTCGCATGTCGCCATATTCACTGCTACAGATAGCATGTAACGGGGTTACACGTACAAGTGGCTGCAAGCCACTTGTGAATTTAACAGATAGGTTATCTGTTAAAAGTTTTGGATACTTCCTCACATTGGTGTAAGACACACCGATGGATACATTGAAGTCGACCACCACAGTGAGTGGTCCACACATACCCAAAAGATCCTATTGGTAGAAAGCAGCATCTTTCTACGAATCAGAGACATGCATATTAGCGGGGCTCTGACAGCCAGCCGCTGCCAACCCCTTTCATAGATGATGAACAGTTTAGCAGATTAGGAGGAAGATCAATTTACAAACAATACAGTTCTCATTTTACCTAATCTAAGCCACTTGGAATCCTATCTTACTTAACTTATATTTGTGTATTCAAATATAATTAACCTAAGTAATTACTAAGTACTTACGCTTCCTCATACACGTAGCGCGACGTGTAAGCTAAAGTAGTGAGTCAAGTTAGATCCACTACACCTGGTAGCACTTTGTAGTCCGTCCAACGACCGACTACGTGGCGTTCGTACAGGGTGTACGAACACGGAGCCGAGAACCACGTGAGCACGGAGGTGCCCATGGAGAGCTCCAACACGCCTGCAACGCATGTTGCACGCGCTGACTGCCCCCACCTGTCTGACCCAGAGTGGGAGGCCCTCCAACGACTGTCAACAGTCATTGGAAAAGCGGCGATAGCCACGATGCTGCGTACGCTATCGCCGACGGAGCAACATGGTGTTGCTCTGGGCTTCATCATGAAGGAGCAGCGTGACGCTGCTGCCTCAGTGACGGCGTCGTCAGGGACGACACCACGTGCTCAACCATTAAAGTTGAGCGTAAGCAATTACGTGGGAAGAGAGGGCGAGCCTCTCCTCCGATGGCTTGTCGAACTCGACACAGCCATAGCGGCTCGACGCATCGTCGACCCGCTGTCGAAGGTCGCGTTCGCCATGTCCTGCCTTGGCGGACGCGCAAGGAGTTGGGCGTATGGGCGCCGACTCTCCGATCCTACGTGCTTCAGCACGTACGAAGTGTTCAAAGAGGAGCTCAAACAAGCGTTTGAGCCCCCGCAAAACGAGTTCCGGTCGAGGGCGGAGTTCCTCGACCTTCAGCAGGGTAAGCATGACGTCCATGCTTACGCGCAGCGCGCGCGATATTTGGTATCAAATATCGTGACTAACCCGATTGACGAGGCGACCAAGGCCGCCACGTTCATGAAGGGGCTCAGAGATGGCCTGTGAAGACCTATCTCTTCCGAGAGTACCCGAGTACTCTCGAAGTTGCAATCACTCTTGCCATGCAAGAAGAGTTTAGCCTGCGGCAGGCTAAACTGCATGTGAACGTGCCGAGGCCGCAACCGCGCCCGGTAGCGAGGACGGGAGGTCCGGAGCCAATGGACCTCTCGAACGCAACAACTGCTGGTTACCAGCAGCAGGGAGGTAACGTGCGATGCTTCCGTTGCGGAAGGATCGGTCACTTTGCACGGGAGTGCACAGCTCCCATGCCCCCTGGAGGTGGCCGTCGTGGCGATGCTAGGCATCGCCGCGGACCAACAAAAAACGCGAACATCCAGTAGGCGCGGGGCGCCCTACTGGTAATGCCGTCGCGCGTGCCGACATCGGGCACGCGACACTGAGGACTGCAGCCCCCAGTGAGACTAGCTCTCACTGCAAGAAACAAGATGACAGGCCGAACCTAGTCATCTTGAAGGTTTACTCGAAGAGAGCGAGTGACTCTCTTCGAGCTTTGGTAGATTCCGGCGCGTCGAACAACTTTGTTCGACTACGAAGCCTGTCGAGACTTGACTTCGAGGAGGTAAATGTACCTCGAAGTCTTCTGGAGGTACGACTGGCAACAGGTGCCATCGTAAAGACCGAGAAGCGCGTCGTGAACGTGCGCTTCTCGTACAAACAACGAGTGTTTGTCGAACACTTTATCGTCCTGGACCTGGACGATAAGTTCGACGTAGTAATGGGCATGCCGTGGCTTGCACGGTATGATCCGGTCATAGACTGGAAGAAGCGCACGCTCGTGCGCTTCGGACGCGACAGCGGAACAGAGAGCGATGACCCTGTTACCGCGGCTCACCAGTCGAGACAGCGCTTTATGCTGCTGTCCCGGAGTGCCCAAGAAGTGCGCGAGGGCGCGCACAAGCGAGACCCACATCGGCAATGCTGCCGACGTCGGAAGAAAAAGATGTGTTGGTTCCGGGAACCAACACCCACGTTCAAGCGTGTAAGGGACAGTCCCTGACCCGAAGCGGTCAGGTCGACAACGACGCGTCGGCTCCGGGAGCCGACGCACCCTCGGTCATGAGGGGCTCCGCCAATGAATGGCGTCGAGGTGATGAAGGCGTGTCAACTCCGGGAGTTGACGCTGCAAACAGTGCGGACGGTTGCAAACCTCCCGTACTGACGCAATTTTATGCTGTCGTGCGCCCGGGCTTGATACCGCGCGCCCGCAGACAGGGTCTGCCGGCGAAGGAACACATTACCGTGCAACCTGGCTGCACGAAGGAACATGCGATCAAGCCGGGCTTGATACCGCGCGCAGCGGACAGGGTCCGCCGGCGAACAACTGTCCACGGCCGGGCCTGGACCAGAAGAACAACTGTGCGGAGCCCGGCTCCGCACAACAAGAAGACGGCGCACGCGGAAAACGCTGCGCAAGTCTCGGTCCGGGACCGAGACGCAACAAGAGCAGTCTGCTGGGCAGACTGCGGCGGTGACGCCGAATGTCAAGACGCTAAGCGTCTTGACGCGCACCGATACTGGATTCCAGTATCGTGAGATGGAACTCGCTAGCCCTCCGACGATGGCGTCGGAGTTGACGTCGCTTCCAGTCATGAGCTGGAAGCGCTTCACGCGCGACTTGCACGATGGACGCATCGAGCAAGTCTGCGTTCTTTCGGACAGCGAAAGAACGGAGAGCGAGAGCGAAGAGCTGAGGCAGCTCTTCATGGGAAGTACCACTGAGAGTGAAGACACTCTCAGTGCGAAGACGAAGCGAGAGCGCTTCGAGGAACAAGGTTGGGACTCGCTGAAGTCGAGTCCCTATTACGAATTGTTGAGGGAGTACAAAGACGTACTCCCGGAAGAGATTCCTGCGGAGCTTCCGCAGGATAAGGGCATTCAGCACGAGATTGATCTCGTGCCGGGCACGAAGTACTGTGTCACGCGGCAGTGGCCACTGCCGCGAGAGCAAGTGAAGGCGATCGACGACTTCTTTGAAAGTCGTCGCAAAGCAGGACAAGTGCGGGAATCAAAGTCCCCGCACAGTGCTCCGACGTTCTGTGTCAAAAAGCCACAGGGCGGATGGCGCATCGTTCATGCCTACAACAAGCTGAACGATGCGACGGTACCGGCGCAGACGCCGATACCACGAAAAGATGTTATCATCGATTCGATGGCCGGGAGCACCGTTTACAGTGCTCTCGACTTGCGAGATGGACTTTATCAAATCCTAATGCGTGAGAGCGATATCCCTCTCACGGCAGTGAGCACGCCAAGCGGCATGCTCTGGGAATGGCTAGTAATGCCACAGGGGCTTAAGAACGCCCCTGCAACTTTCAACAGGTGCGTAACGCACTTGTTGCGCTGGTGCGCGACTTCGCACCGAGCTACTACTTCGATGATGTATTCATCCACAGCCGGGCTGTGGACGGGAAGACCGACGTAGAGATGCACAGGGTGCATCTCCGGAAGCTACTTGAGCTTATGCGAAAGCATAAGCTCTACGCGAACCTGAAGAAGTGCATCTTCGGGGCGAGCGAGATACCGTCCTCGGGTGTCTCGTAGGGAAGAATGGTGTTCGCCCTGACCCGGAAAAGGTCAGAGTGATCAATGAATGGCCAACGCCTTCAAGTGTCAAGGAACTGAGGCAGTTCCTTGGCTTGGCCACGTACTTGTGCAAGTACGTGGAGGACTATGCGGGCAAGATCCGCCCGCTGTCACAGCTTCTCAAGAAGGAAGCTGTGTGGAATTGGACACCCGATTGCCAAAAGGCATTCGATGCAGTCAAGCGGGGCTTGACTGAGGCACCGAACTTGGCAGTAGCTGACCAAGATCGTCCATTTCACGTAGTATGTGCCACATCCGACTTTGCAATCGGATGCGCGTTGATGCAGCACGATCACGAGGGCCGTGATCGTGTCGTCTACTACCAATCGCGTCAGCTGAAGCCAGCTGAGCGCAACTATCCGGTGCATGACAAGGAACTCCTTGCCATGAAGTACGCACTCGCAAAGTTCCGAGTGTATTTGCTTGGAAGTAGACCATTTGTGGTCTACACCGACCATGCTTCACTGCGTACCGCAGTGAAGTCGCCACACATTTCACAAAGAATGGCGAGATGGCTCTCATTCTTTGCGGAGTATAACTTCCGGGTAGAATACAAACCCGGAAAACTGAATGTGGTGGCCGACGCGTTATCACGTCGGCCGGACTATGCAGAAGCTGTTGACGTCAATGTCATTGACGCCATGCGATCGAGCAAACCCACATCATCTCTGTTGGATGATGTGAAGGCCGCGTACGCGCACGACGCGGACGCGAAGCTCTTGCTGAACTATGGCACAGCGCCTTCTGACAAGTCCCGTCAGAAGCTGCCCAAGCACCTTCGTGCGCGTACACACCGCTTTCGTGTGCACGAAGGACTACTGCTTTACAATGCAGTCGACGACAACGCGGATCGCGTTGTCGTACCAAATGACCATGACCTGCGACTCAGGATCATGTACGAATATCATGATGCCCCGACTTCGGGACATCTCGGACGTGAGAAGACATACGTCCTTCTCACGCGCGACTTCTACTGGCACCACCAGTATAAGTGGGTGCGCAAGTACATTCGTGCTTGCGAGGTATGCCAACGCGTAAAGTCTGCGCCGTTTGCGCAGGCTCCATTGCAATCACTACCGACTCCGTCGGAGTGTTGGAAGTCCATGTCTTTGGACTTCATCTTTGGTCTTCCCCCGGATAGCGGAGGGAATATCGGTGTTGGGGTCTTCGTCGACCGCTTCAGCAAGATGGTACATCTTGCTGCGGTGCCGGCAGAAGTGACCGCGAAACAGACGGTCCATCTGTTCGTCGACATGTGTTCAAACACCATGGCATGCCGACCGACATCGTGTCGGACCGAGACCCACGCTTCACAGCGAACCTGTGGCAAGAAGTGTTTACACTTCTTGGGAGCCAACTTTCCATGTCGACTGCGGACCATCCGCAGACGGACGGCCAAACCGAACGCGTGAACCGCGTGCTCGTGGACATTCTGAAGAGCTACGCTCACTCGTTCCAATACTGGAGCGAGTGTTTGTCGATGGCGGAATTCGCCATCAACAACTCGGTGCATGCCTCGACCGGGCATACACCGTTCTACGTGAATGCCATGCGGCATCCCCGTCTGCCGAGATTACTCGGAGTGGTGGCTCCCACCGTAAGTGGGGGGGGATCTACGACTGCAAAACAGCAGCCGCAGAAAACCGCTGACACTTGCACAGTGTCAGCCGCGACAACAAGGAACAAGACAACCAGGTCTGCGCGGGGCGCAGACTCCTCCACCAACAAGGCCAACGACCACGGGTCTGCGCAGGGCGCAGACACCGCAAAGAACCACGCAGAGGCCGGGCCTCTAGCGGAGAGCGAGCTGAATGACTTCAGCTCGGATGCAATCAGTTTCATCACCAAAAGACAAGCCGTAATTCGGTTTGTCCAAGACACAATAGCAGCTTCTGTTGATCAACAGAAGCTGAACGCAGACAATGCGGGCATAGGCAACACAAATGAATTTAAAGTTGGTTCATTAGATTTGTTAGCTACACAAAACCTGCCTAGACATGCGGTTTCGGATTTCGGAGCAAACAAGCTTGCTCCGCGCTTCATCGGGCCGTTCACTGTGTCGGCACGGCACGGCAACGCATACACGCTAGACACACCGTCTAGCATGCGCCTCCATCCGACCTTTTACGTCGGACGGCTGAAGCCATACCTGCAGCACGAGCCATCTAGCTCGGCTGACCCGAAGCCTCGGCAGGAGCCGAGGCAGAAGCGGAGGACTTGGCCTCGGCGACGAGCAGCCTCTCCTCCAGCGCGCGGACGCGCTGGAGCAACCCCTTCATCTGGGTCCCCAGCTCGACCTGGATGATCGAGGCGGTCTGCGAGACCGCCGCGACTTGGGCCTTCTGGTTCGCCAGCTCCTGTTTCAGGGCGGCGAACTCAGCGCCCTGCAGACGCTCCACGGCGGTCACCCGGTCGTGGAGAGGCGCATACTGATCAGCCCGGGGCTGATCATACCCGGGGCGTGTTCCCACCCCCGCCACCGCCGATCCGTGACGCCCGCGGCTCAACCCGCTGGATTGTTGAGCGGATTGTTGACCATAGTATCCCGAAAACGAACCCTCAAGGGGCTCGTTTTCGTATTCGTTGGAGAGGATTTCCTCCCCATCAAGATACATGGGAGCCGCGGAACGTCTTGCTGGAGGACGTTCCGGAAATGGTGAAGGCGTACGAGGAGCAGTACGCACTGGTGCAGCGGAAGTAATACGAGCGCTGCGATCATCGCCAGCGCCCGAACCCTCACGTGCTAAGAACTTAGCACGGAGCTCTTTGAGACTCTCGGGCACACGGAATGACGTGTACCCGTTCAGGTCGCGGTCGCTCAAGCGGACCGCGCCTGGGAAGCACTTCGCGCACTGAAAGCCCTCGGGCACAGCGCACGGCACATTTGCCTCCTCAGCAGCAACATGAAGTTGCTCCAGCTTTCCACGCTTCGAGTACGTCTCGAAGCGATCACGCGCTTGCTTAATCCGATCACGGTAAGCACTCGGCCTCTTGTTGAAGTTTTCAACAAAGGCGTTCCAGCTTTGACAAAGTGCCTACCATTCGGGCACTTTGCTGCGAGAAGATGTCTTCTTGCTTTGAAACCATCGGAGCTCATGAAAGAGTCCGATGTAGTAATCGCGCCTTTGATGCGTTTCCGCATCAAAGTGCAGCTCGGCAGCCACAGCATCATCTTTGATGGCGCTGCATACGTACAGCGGCACCTCATTCGGAGGTACCGAGTTCCCATACCGGTCCGTAATCTCGGACGCGAACGGCATCCACGGATCGCGCGCTGCAGGCGCAGCGCGCGGAGAGCCCTGAGCTTTGGCATCACGCGCTGCAGCAGCAGCACGCGGAGTACTGAGAGCCCCAGCGGAAGCGAGTGGGGTATCGCTCTCAGTTCGCGAACACTTCGAGCTCGAAGCGTCCGATTCGTACCCTTCACGCGGGCGAATGTTCTTGGCATGAGGGTCGAGCGATTCGCTCGACACTGAGTCTTTGCGCTTTGAGGGCGAGCCCTCCTCGCCCTCCATATCTTCATCGTCGTCGTCGAAGTCGACGACGTCGCCGTACTTCGCCTTCTGGCGTTCGAAGTAGTCGTCGATGGAGAGATGACTCCCCACCGACTTCGAAGACTTCTTCTGAGGCGCTCATCGTTGAATGAGCGCGGATTTCTTCTCCAAACGCGGAGAATTGACGAATGGTCAATTCCGAAGATTGACGTGCGGAGACCCCGCGCGTCTAACCTTAAGGGGGGGGATGGTGCAACGGGGTTACACGTACAAGTGGCTGCAAGCCACTTGTGAATTTAACAGATAGGCTATCTGTTAAAAGTTTTGGATACTTCCTCACATTGGTGTAAGACACACCGATGGATACATTGAAGTCGACCACCACAGTGAGTGGTCCACACATACCCAAAAGATCCTATTGGTAGAAAGCAGCATCTTTCTACGAATCAGAGACATGCATATTAGCGGGGCTCTGACAGCCAGCCGCTGCCAACCCCTTTCATAGATGATGAACAGTTTAGCAGATTAGGAGGAAGATCAATTTACAAACAATACAGTTCTCATTTTACCTAATCTAAGCCACTTGGAGTCCTATCTTACTTAACTTATATTTGTGTATTCAAATATAATTAACCTAAGTAATTACTAAGTACTTACGCTTCCTCATACACGTTGCGCAACGTGTAAGCTAAAGTAGTGAGTCAAGTTAGACCCACTACATAGCACCCGCATTGCCAGCTGCGGAAGCAGACTATTCGGACGTTCGTTCATAACATGCTCCCAATGCTCCCACGGGCAATCGACAAATTCAGTCGATTTCGTTCGGGTGAACCTCCCATTCATCCATGACAACATGCCACGCCTTATATCTCTAATATCTTCGGTATTGAACAACCGACGGTAGTAGTAGATCGCAATCTTACACAGGGCGCCAATCCCTGATACAGAAGTATTGGGTAGTTCTCGCGCTAAGTTCACATAATCCGGATGTAAAGCAAAGCCTAACATGAACAATGGCTGCTCGATCTGTGCCCAGCGATGCTCGACGCACTCCAGTAATTCATCACGGCGTACAAGGTGTTGCTGAAAGCCGTTGTGTATATCACGCAAAGAGATAACAACGTCACCAACCGTATTCTGGTCGCGCTGTAAGCGGTACGACGCGTACGATAGTGGAGCGACAATAGCCTAAAATTCTTTGAGTTCATCCCAGAACACTTCTTCACCAGAGACCGGAGATGCTCTGGGAAATCACCGCCGTTTCTGTGTTGGCGGAACAGGAGTTGGAGAGCTGACTGCATCCGCAACAAGGACGCAAATCATCCTTGCCTGGAATTCCACCTCGTTTCACAAAGTGTGCGCAGTCCGAAGTTCTTTCCGTATACACGCTGCATCAATTTTCGTGCCCTCGGCAACCATTTTGACGATGATGCGTTTAATATTTTGACGGCAGTTGCTGCTTGCTCTGCTACATCGCGAAATGAAGATCGTAAAACAGCCTTCACAAGGTTGTTCACGTCATGCGCGAAGCAAAACACAACACAATCTGACGCCACCGAAGAGCCAATATGCGGCGAGCGTGCCCACATTGTCCCGCGTTACCAGTGACGATTGCTCCAACACGCCACTTCTCTTTCTGTGCTTGCAGGAGGACTTGTTCAAGTTGCGCGGCTATAGCTACTCCATGGCATTCGTCTCCAGCAGGTATAATTCCGTACGTAAGCATTACCCCGAAAAGGGCAAGTTGGCAGCCAAGTAAGTGGTCTTTGGTGATATTTTGCCATACATCTGACAGAAGGTTGACCCAGCCCTTTGTTCTCTGCTCCATGGACTTGAGCGCTTCAGTATCGGCTGTTTTGCACCAACGAGCATGTTCTTTTACGATACGGCCGCCTAAACCTCGCCGGAAAGGAAGCGTTTCTGTCACTCCAGGGCTCAACAGCTCTACAAATCGTAGAAATGAAGCCTGCTCTATAAAGCGATCGGCCAGATGATTGTCGGCTTGAAGTTCAATAAGAGCGCGTTTAATCTGCTTTATCTCGCTCCGTGAAAACTTGCGTTTGCGTGTGTTCTGAGTCTTTATCTTCTTTGCGGGTGGTGATTTTCGTCGCTTCAACTCGGACGACGGTCGCTTTTCAAGTACCAAAGAACGACTTGCGCGCGTTAAATCTTGGTCCCTTGAAATAGCGCTCATTTGCTGCGTCGCGCCTCTCTGCGACTTCGTTCGAGAAGCGACAGATGAGGGCGTTGCTGGAAGTGCAGATGCTGGACTTGCCTCTTGCGGTGTCGCGAAGGTTGTACCCGTTGGGGTAGCCATTGACGGTGGAGAGAACAGCGATGCGGGAGGAAGCAAAGACGCATTATAGTGAGCGCACGTGGCGAGGTGACTCGCGTAGTTTCGTGACCTGCCGATGATCACCTTCAGTGGGCTGGTGAGGGGGTCGTCCTCGTGCGCAGTGATGCAGAATGTGCACTCTCTATTGGAGTAGCCTCCTGGTGCCTTCCCAAGATCTTTCTTCCCTTTAAAGGGTCTGGCCTGCAGTCCTGGGGGGCGTCCACCGCGCGAAGCCATTGGCTTGGTGCTCGAACTCTACTTTTTTTAATCTGAGGCTAGAAATCGGCCAAAACCGGCCTGGCCCGGCCATGGCCGAAGTGCATGGCAAAACTACGCTTCGGCCATTGATTGGCCGAATGGTTAAGTCCCTGCTGCCAACACTACCCAAACGATGCAGTGCAACGTCTTCAGCTGGTGCAATTTCGCGGCTGTAACGGAGTGCAATGCTTCCGTTGAATACGATCTGGTCGCACTGGTTTATGCAGTGTTTGTGCCCAAGTCGTCGTTATGAAGTCTTGTTGTTTACTTATGTTTACTAGCCTAAATGAAGGACCACAAGAGCGTGGCTGGCGTAGCAGACTTTTAATATATCAATTCACCCTTCAAATTTCCATCGTGAGTGCTAGTACCATTACAGCGGCCAATCGCTTGGCAGAATTTGCACCATGCCTCGGTAATTTCTCCATCGACTTGAACTCAAAGGCTGAAGACCAACCTCAGCCTCATGTTTGGGGTCCATTTTTGTGGCTGCTCCAGAGGGGTGGTTTTAGACTGCATAGGGTAGTGTTAAGAAGAAGGAGAAGAAGAATGAAGTTGATTAACTGGGAGGTAGACTTGTTGTAGTGCTGACAAAGCGAAAACTAAATCAAACCTAAGACTGAGGTATCCACACACGCGTAATTGCGAGTTGAACGTAGTTCAGGGAACCCAGGCGGTGCAAAACTGTCGTGATCTCGTCACTATCAAGATTGAACTCGGTTGATCGGCGATAGAGGTTCAGGTAGTGTTGCTGAAATGAGCAGAATTCTCTTGAATTTGTTTGCGCCGCTCGCTGGTTTTGAATCAAATCTTTTGCGTTATCTTCTGCGTTTGGCGCAGGCAAATTCTTAAGGCACTCATTGCTGCACCCAACTCGTGCACATGGGACGGGACAGGATGGAGTTACGACACCCAAGCAGCACCCATCCCAACCCAGTTGTGACCGTTTGGCACCCATTCTGTGCCCACTACAGCACCCAACTCGTGAGAGCCGGCGTAAAAGTTATACACTATACGCGTATATCCGGAAGGTTTAAAAGAGCCGGAGCGGCATGGCATTGATAAATGGCGGCAGCCAGAGTCCGAGGCAGGAGAAATGTTCTGCTGGGCAGTTTTTCTCCTTCGATTTCTAAAGCCCACATCAAACATATAACTCTACAAACATAGTTCAATGCAACGATTTCAGTGACCTACTCCTACTTATTTCGTGCTAACAGCCCTTAGCTACTGCTACTTCTTTCTTCATTCATGCACGTGCGCAAGTAGCGGTAGTTTGTAGACCGCGTCCAGAAACTTCCTCTCCGCCTGGGCTTGGTAGACCATTATCGACACAATGCACGCATCCACTTGCATGGAGGAGTCCACAAGCTCTTTCAGCTGCTTCCACGAAGATTCGAGACGGTTATTTGTGTTGTTGCTCAGGGTGCAAGCATTCTGCCTCTCAAACGCGCACCACATATGACGACAATTATCCCAGTTTTTCACGAAGTACGCCTCAAACGGGTGCTTGCACTCATCACGCGCTCCACCAACTGTACCCAACTCCGTCTGACGGGTGCCCAACACAATCAATCCAACCCTTGTCACTTTCTCTTTCCTTGGCCTCGCGGCTTATACCTTCCTGCGTGGGTGCAGACGAATGTCTTCGAGTAGTGATCCCACTCCTCAGGCACAAGCGGCTTCGTGGACCCGGAATCTTGAATCTTCTTGTTTCGCGTCTCGACCTTGTTGTTTGTGCGAACACGGAAGCTCTGCATGAAGCAGTTGAATGAATAACAAGTTAGATTATGTGAAACCGCTGTAGTTGTCCTATTCAGAACAACAAACGTTACCTGGTACGTCTCGGCTGAATATCCTGTTAGATACTCGTCCAACGCTCCCCAGGAAACAAACTCGATCATCTCGGGGGACGGCGCCATCACAACTGGCTGTTTGTCGCTCTGCATTGTCTGGAGACGGTCGAAATCATCCGAACGACGCTGCTTGGACGTGGAGCTGCCGGTACCCGACGACTCCGCCGACGAGTCAACCCACTCCTCGTCGCTGTCCACATCTACTTCCCTGTCAGTCGCCCACCCGTGGCGCGGCGGTCGCACCACCGCTTCGACGCGCGGCGCCATGGCTTCCTGGCTGCTGGTGATTTCCCCCGCTTTAAAAATGAGTGGTGGGAGTACCGCTATACGCTATGCGACGTATACTCGCAGGACGGATACGGTTTCCAAGGGTTAGGGAAAACTGGGGTCCTGTCCCATGTGCATTAGTTGGGTGCAGCACTCACTCTCAATTCTTAAACGCACTAGTGGCTCCTCGATACATCTGCTGGAGCAAACGCGGCTTTCTCACGAATTTGTCTGCGTGAAACGCAGACAAAAAAATGCTACAATCATTAAAGAGCAAATGCCTGCTCAGCAATCAGCGACACTGATATGACACCGAACGAGTTAGTTATATTGAATTATCTGCTAGCAGCGGCAACGCGACGTAGCTTATGAAGTCGAAGTGCTATTCCTACCGGGATTTCTACGGTTTGCTCGAATTTCCTGTAAAGCATTTGAGCACATGAGTTGTCTCTTACGACGCTGACGATTCTTAGCTGTGGCGTCTCTGATCGGTAGGTCCGGTAACACTGTCGCGAGTATTGAGCGCGCTTGCTCTATCGTCGGGAGGTCAATCCAGATTGATCGTGAAAGGCTGTCGTTTGAATTTCCATCATCATGCATCTGTAGTGCGAAATTTTATTGCGTTCTGTGGCACTTGAAAGATCTTGCCACTGGAGAAAGCAAAATAGTCCATAATCACCCGATGGAGTGCCACAACACCAGTGCTTCCACGCATGTTCTAAAGTCATGGCAGGGGTAGCAAAATCGGCACGAACTCGTGTCAAGCGAGAGCTTTGCATACGCAAGTTTGTGATTGGAGTATCAGAAGCTTCTTGGTTTGAACGGTGCTCACTTGAAAGCGGAGCTGAGCCGGTATCAACGGGTAGACGCGGCTGTGACGCGCTTTGCAATTAAACAGATCGTAGAAGTTCAACAACGCCACATTCGTTCAGCGCGTGGGAGATGCTGGCATCAAGAGCTTGTGATGGTAACGAATGCACCTGGGAACTCAATTCATCTTTCATGAGCGAACCCACAGTTGGTTCCACCGAGGTTACCGAAAGCGTCAACCTTCTCAGCTGCTCTGCAGCCGCCCACCAACACGGAAATCGACGCCGTGGACTTCCTCAACGGCGCGCGCTTCGCCTGTGAACTTCGCCACAGGGGCCATCTCCGAGTCCTCCGCTGCCGACAAAATGAAGTCCGGCCTGTCGGAGAGCTACTCCGACGCCTTCCTGTTCGCCATGAAGCAGACGAGTAAGACCGGCAACACCTTCACGCTCAAGCAGCTTGACATCAACGGTGTGCACCTGTACGACGAGAATTGGGACAGGATGGCGCAGGCCGAGTTGAACAAGGAGGAGGCGCTGGAGGCCTACAACCGAGCGCAGGTGGCGGAGCTGGAGAAGCAGGAGGGGCAGGACGGAGCGGAGGGCAGCGAAGAAAAAGTGGTGGGATCAGCGACACCGACGAACCGTATTCGTCCTACAGGAGTCCCATCTCATGCTC
Source organism: Phytophthora cinnamomi (assembly GCF_018691715.1). Classification (NCBI taxonomy): domain Eukaryota; phylum Oomycota; class Peronosporomycetes; order Peronosporales; family Peronosporaceae; genus Phytophthora; species Phytophthora cinnamomi. Next base: position 1,537,097 of record NW_027150933.1, read on the forward strand.
ACATGCTGCTTGCAATCGAAAATCAATCAGCTTGGCAAAGGCATGTTATGCGGTCCTCTTGTGTTGGTAGATCCAGCACAGACAACGAGTGATTCCTCTGTGGTACATTTACACCGTCTTCTTGCCGATGACATTGCTCTTGATGGCCTCACCTTAGCTGGTGAGGGATCCACGATCATTCAACGTCCTTCTGGTGCTCATGGTGAGCTTTGTGTTTGTGCCTCTTCATAGTCTCCACAGCACTACAGATTCATCTCAATTAGGTACGAGCAGACAAAACGCAGACAAGTTCTTGCTACATATGACTATAATAATGTTCATCTAGGCTTAACTATACATTGGGAGGACACTATAGGCAGGACACTCGCGCGTTGGCTCTCGTCTGCGAACTTAGTGACGGGGGGTCCGTCCCTCTCTCGCTGCGGTCGGGGGCCGCCGCTGCACGGCCTGCCCCACCCCCTTACGCTAAGTCCTCGTCGCGGCCAGGCGCGGTGTCTAGAAAAAAAAATGTCGGGTTGCAACCCCCGGGTGCTGGCTATTAGTGAATGCACAGAGTGAGTCTCGCGCTAGCATCTGCTCGCCATCGCCCGTAATGTTGCTTACGTTACTTTTTTTACCAACGTGTTGTTTTTTTTTTTTGTGGTTAACGGCGTTCTATTTGGTGTTATGTTCTTTTACCAACGTGTCCTAATCAAGTTCTTATAAAAATATGGTCGGCATGATGTTTTAGGGGATATCGTACGCTTTTCGGTACGCATTGATTTCTCCCATCAGCATGTAAACTACTTACATGTATGTAGTAGTGGTGCGTTACACCGAGGGTCTGGCTTGCAATAGCATACATGTTTTCGGCCAACACTTGACTTCTAGTGACTTTTAACAAACAACAAACACTTCTTTGAAAAAAAGGAGTACATAACATACACTCCAAATATCGTTTTAACCGCTTGATTCACAGAATTAGGGAAACACGTGACTTATGGTACTTTTTGGACTATGGTATGACGAAAAAGTATCTGAGCGTATGCATGGCGGCGTCCGAGAGACGCCCAATCCATTGTATAAGGTTAAAGGGGTTTCTCGGGGGAGCTTACGACATATCGTGTTGATACGTTTATGCCGAAAATTACGGTTTCGAGCGTACCACATGTCGCCAGATACAGTGGACATCGGATTCGTCAGGAGACCGTGCGCGAAACCATTATGACACACTGGTATTTGAATCTTCAATCCGTTGTGTGCTACCATTCACTGACGATGGCAAGAGTGAATAGATACATGTGCTGGTATCCGGCTACGGTATATGAGACGTAAAGCGTTCCACCTCGTAGTTGACAAGCTGACACTCACGTTCAAAATGGATGGATTAGTCTCGATAATCTTCCTCCTGTTCTGTGTTCGGTTGGTCGGAATTTGAAGCAATTCACTTTCGGATGTTTACAACTAGAACTCAATCCGAACCAGACCATCCAGAATTGCCCAAACCTAAGGGCTTTGGTTTTCAGCGGTGACGTGGTGACGACGTGCGAGAGTACTACAACGAAAAGGAAACTTAGCATGTGCTTACTTTCGGTCAGCAAGACGTCCCGGAACTCTACGGTCGATTATGGAATCCCAAGTGCTCGCTGGCTAAGTGTGCGACCCGACCGCAAGTTGATTTACGTTCATTGGAGGTACAGTGCAAAAACACTCGTAGGTCACTTGAAGTGTCGACTTGAAACCACTTCTGAAAATGCTGGATTCAAACGGCATCTCGAATATGTCAATGTATTAGTGCCGTTTGACTTCATAGAGCTCGAGCTTGTGCTGCGAAACTCTCATCATGTTGCGATCAACTGTCCGCAAATGTTGCCTCGGGATGAAGGCATCGATATTAAGTGTGTTGGCACCAGTAGCGATAGTCCGTGCTAAGAAGCACAAAGTTCCGCGAGGAATGGGATCAAGGTAACACAAGGTCGGCAATCTTGTCGCTTGCTGCCAATCCAGTGCGTCGGGGGGGGGGGGGGGGGGGGGGGGGTATTGCTACAAAGCTTTGGGGACAAGAAGGAAGGATATCCGATGATTCTTTATGAATCAGAAGTCTAGTATCGTTTTTCGAGCGAAGAAGGACGTAGCCGACGACCTGGAGCATAAAGTTGTCCTAGCGTGCGAGGTTAATTAGCACCAAATCAGGAGGGGATATCAAGCGAATACGTGGCGGCGCTGTTTCACTGATGCAATTCGTTTGTCTCTCTTTCTTCTGAGTTTTAGAACTGAATAACGATGCCTTTACCTCAAGCAGTGATGGACCCTAGTCAATACCCACTTGGTAGTATAATTACCAGCTCTAGCAAAAGGAGACAGACAATCCCCTTCCCTTGGTCTTGGGCAAATGAGAGATCCGGTCTTGACACTTAACTTGAGTTTATCTTCCACCCTCGCTCCTGTTGCACATGCCTTCGTGCAGCACTCTCAACTTCCAACCGCTGCTGCAGTTGTCCAAGTCGAAGGCACACTTATTTTCGTAGGTTATGCCATTACTTCCGCAAACGGGAGGGGAGTCCGTGGGGCAGAAATCCAGCCCACAGGATGTGGAGCCGTCATCGGCGGAGATGCCGGCGATCACGAGTGAGGCGAGTACAGCCGCAGCGACGAGCTTCATGTTGTTTTCGGCGGTATATGTGACTGGTAATCGGAAAATCGAAGAATGACCTGATGCTCAAGCGCTGTCTTCGCTTCTGCCACCAACGAGTGTGCACGTGACGATTCTGGTTGGAATAGGAGCGTTGTTTTTGTTTGCTTCTTTGCATGGCGTGAGCATCTAGCTTGTACCAACTGTGCTATCAGCAAGTGATCTGCTTGCTACCAACGCCAACACTGTAGATACTGTGAATGCTTCATGATGGATTCGGAGATAGGCAAGTTCGATTACCGTAGGTATCAAATACTGTATTGCGTCACTCCGATGTATGATAGATAGGCAAGTTCAACTAGGCATGCTGCACATTACAATGTCTCACAACCTCGCCGCGAATAGGTACCGGTATGTTATGTACAACCGAGTTTCCTTTGTTAGTGGGGTACCCAGATGTGATTGGATTTTATATCGGAAGTAACGAAATTCGTCATGACGAAAATATGCAATCACGAAAGTCATGCAGCTGAGGAAACCCGGTCAAGCACGAAACTATAATTGTTGCATTTTATCGAAGCGACAAAGTTTGCCAAACAGTGCTATTGTTGTTGATTTTAAATTTACGAGTGCCCCAATAAGCTTCAAAGTTCCTTAGTGCTTTCGTCCTGCCGCTGACGTCATCGTGCGATGTTGTAGCGCCTCATTGTTAGGCTGTAAAGCCAAGTCTCCAACGAACGAAGGAATCATTGGAACATTGAACTAAGGAGGACGGTAGTTTTCAGCACTCGTAGCTCCCGATTCAAGTTCTGGTACATGTAACAAGCATGTTTGTTTTTGCTACAAACCTACGTGATACGAAGCAATGCACGTTTTCGTGATGACTTGTAGAAAGCACGTACCATGCACGTTTTCGTGATGACCTGCAGAAAGCATCTGATAATTCTGATAATTTGAATAGGGGGTGGGGTATTATTAAAGGGATGGGGCACTGTCGCAAGTCCCCTTGAAAATTTTGGGGTGGGGTACTATTAAAGGGACGGGGCACTATTACAGGTTTTATAGTACATGTAGGAGCTCGCTGCGACTGTCGTCTTCTCCGTTTTGAACATCTGCCGCAACTTACAGCCTGCAAGCTTCGGTTGCGTTATGGCTCCGTCCCTCTTACGTTGTAAAGTTCAACCCACTAACAGAGTGAGATTGTACATGTACTCCTGTTCACATCTTCTCTGATCCGCACGCGGAGGAATGAACACAAGCACGCTATACCCACCCAACAGCCACTGTCTCTCCGATGCCGTCATCGGTGCCGTGGTACAGCGCGTCAAGCCTTCATCTCATGCGATAGATGCCCACATCACGGCTGCTACCATGAGTGGCGACGCCACGGAGAACCCCATGACAGCCCGCGTAGTCCACGTCCCCCACGGCGATTTTCCGGTGTCATTCTATCGGTCATGGGAGAGACCGGCAGGCCCCGCAGTCGAGACTCACACACAAACGCAGTCGGTATCTCTTTCTTCGGTTTCAAGTGCTACGGATACGCCTCGAAGACGTATATCGCGTCAGGAAGCTAGTGAAGGCCCAGAAATGAGTCTGCGACAGCTACACCGTGAACTCCGTCGAATGGCTCAAATTCGATACAGGAAGAAAATTCACGACCACGCTTGTACACTTGAGAAGGACGTCGCGTTGCTACGCGAAGAGATCCAGGTGCTGGAATCCCAGTGCATGCGCATTTCCCATCGTATTCTGGAAAACACGACACCGTTCAATGTGGCAGCGGAGTGGTTCCGCCTATTCCGTTATGGACTGAACGGGTATGTACCACGAGCAGAGCTCTATAACCCGTCGGGGTCAGGTGGTCCGTGTGGATCGATCACGCAGCGAGAATTTGTGTTGGCTACTATGACCGAAGATGTGGCCGTCCACGCCGGGCGTGGCATCGACGCGCTGCTGGAAGGGTGGAGGTTGGCTTCGATCACGTGGCCTGATTTCGATGTCCAAGTTCTTCGCTGTGAGATTGGCCCTGGCGACTCCGTTGTTATTACTTGCAAGATTAGTGTTGTGATCGCTGAGAACACGCTACGCCACGTCTTCCCGAATTTGGGGGAGTGCAAGAGGGGAAAAGTGCTCGCGTCGAAGCTGCTAGGACAAGCGTTCGTGATCAACAGCTCGACGGTATTCCAGTGGAACAAGAAGCAGCGACGCATCGAGAGCGTTCTCCACAACTCCGACCTGTTTACTCCAATGATGGAGTTCTTGGCCAACTTGGACGACCTGGCTTTCGTCTTTGGGGACGCTCGAATTACCTCGGAGTGTCGGGTGATTCTTGAGCGAGACGCCTAAGCCGTTAGGTGGACTCTTTGCAGCTCAAACCCGAGTGTGTATCAAAGTAGACTTCATTTCACTTCATGTATTACCGAACACGCAAGTTATTCATACACACTACTTAGTGTTTGCCTAGTTGTCGATAGCTTCCTGCGTCGAATGCTTCTGCTGGCGCGTTTTGTAGCGACGCCAGCGTAGCGACAGGAACGCGTAGCCGATGAAGAAATACAACACCGTGAGCTCCAGCAGAATAATGCTGTCGCTACGCGCGTCGCGAGACTCCATGCTGTAGTGCGACAGCACTTCGTCTCCCGAGTGGGCAACGCAGCCGTCGTCATCCGCCAACGAGCCCGAGCCGGACTGGCTGAAGGAGTAGTCGTCGCCGACAGTAGCGAAGCCAACGCTGCCACTGCCGCTTCCACTGCCATCACCACCACCGCAAGCCAGGAAAGCGATGCGGCCCCAGAAGAGCTTCATCAGCGCCTCGTAGCCGTACTTGACCGGCGAAATGTAGTGCAGCCAGATGAGGTAGTCCGGTACGTCGTCCACGTTGATCAACAGCCCGCCGAATACGACAAACAGGATCAGCAGCAGCATGTAGACGATCAGAGCCACGCGCACACGACGGAACAGACCAAGCAGCAGAGTCGCCATGCCCGCGGCGCTCCAGGCCGCAAGCCACATGACCAACTGCATGAAGAAGTACAGCTTGAAGCCGTGGCCGATGCCGATCAACAGGTAGGCTGGCACGAACAGCAGAATCGACAGAATCATCATCGCCGGCAGCTCCGTGAACACCTTGGTGAGGTACCAGCACACCATGTAGTACCGTCCGCTGCGGTGCTCGCGCTCGGCGACGGCCATCTCGCGCGGCAGGAACACGAACGTCCTGTACGCCATGACCAGCATCTGCAGCACGACAATGAAGAAGAAGGCGCCGGCCCAGTTCTGAATGTCCTGCTGGTTGTCCAGGTCGAGCTGCAGGAAGATCAGGCCGAAGATCACCCCGAGCACGATCATCCAGAACGCGTGCCAGCCGAAGACAGCACGGTAGCGAGCAAGACGCAGCACGTGACGCTGGAAGAGCAGCGAGAGCTGGCCGCAGCATCCAACACGACGACGGTTAGCACCTGCACTGGTCTGCTCTTCCTGGTCGTCGACATTGTCGGCCAAGCACAGCTCCGAGTACCGCGTGGACCAGGCCTCCTTGAAGAGCGTCGCCTGTGCGTCACTCGTCTCGTTGTCCTTGCCTCGCGCGGACACTTGGCGGATGAAGTAGTCGACGGGGCTCATGTACTGCGGGCACTGGTATCCCAGCGACGCGAAGTACGGCACAGCCTCACGGACCTTGCCATGGTAGACAGCAGCTCCGCCTGCGAGCAGGTACAGCACGTCGAACAGCGCATACAGGTGTGAGGACGGGTGCGTCATGGTCACCACCACAGTGCGTCCTCCACGAGCCAACTGGCGGAGCTTCAGCACCACACGCTGCGAGGAGTAGAAGTCCATTCCGCTCGTGGGCTCCTCGACCAGAAGAATCGACGGGTTAATGAGCAGCGCCGTCGCAATGGCCAGCATCTTGGAGTCCGCTGGAGACAGGTAGCGGATGAGCATGTGGCGCTTTGCGATCAGCTCCAGCTCGTCCAGAACCATTTCGACGCGCTCCGCCTCCAATTCACCGGCACTAGCTCCACAGCCCAGTCCGCAGCACCCAGTAGACTTGCCAACCACCAACTGAGCTTGGAACTGCAGGTGCTCCTCCACCGTCAACGTCTCGTAGAACAAGTCGTCGCGCGCGACGTACGCTGCGCGCTCGACAATCTGCTGAGGACTGGAAGCCACGCCATTCAACGTCACCTTGCCCTTCAGACGCTTCTGAAGTCCACCGAGACTTCCCAACAGCGCCACGTTCGACTTGTCCGACGGACCCGTGACGAGCACCAGCTCACCGCACTTGGCCGAGCCGCTAGCATCGCTCAGCAGGTACTGCTGGTGCTGCGTCTCGCCATCAACCTTGGTCTTCTTGTCGCTTTGAGCTTTCAGCCACAAGCTGCTCCAGCCCAACGTGATCGCGGGGGCGTCACAAACAGCGTGCGCTCCGACGCGCGGAGTCTCAACACGGATGTAGTAGTTCTCCGCCTCGGCAGCCACGCTCCGCTCCACAGCGGCAGACGAACTGTGTTGACTCTTCCTCTCGCCAACACGCTGCACGATGCTGCGCGTGACAGCGTGCTTCTCGCCCATGGTAGCGTTGGCGATACGCTGCTGCGCGCTGCCCAACGCTCCCTTGAAACTCCAGTCGTATCGCCACTGCAGTCCGTTGATGCGCTTGTTCGCCAGCGCGAGGAGGAACCAGAAGGCGAAGAAGAAGAAGGCGAAGCAAATGGCGAACAGGATGAGCGAGTCGCCCAGGGCCGAGCGGTTCTCCATGCTGTAGTACTTGAGAACGCCGTCACCCGTGAGCGCGACGCAGCCCTCCACAGTCCAGTCGCAGTCGATGGAGTCCACGCGCTTCCAGAAGACCTTCATCATAGCCTCGTACGCGTACTTCACCGGCGAGATGTAGTGCAGCCACACCAGCCAGTCCGGGATGTCCGTAACGTTGATAAGGAGACCCCCGAACGCCACGAACAACACCAGCAGCACGGTGTACACGATCAATGCGAGCGTGACATTGCGCAGCACGCCGAGTGTGAGGAATCCCAGGCCGATCGCAGCCCAGCCAGCGAGCACCAGCACGATCAGCATGTAGACGTAGACCTTGAAGCCGTGGCCGATACCGACCAGCAGGAACACCGGCACGAAGAGCGCGATCGACAGGATGATCAGCGCTGGAAGCTCGGCGACGATCTTGGTGAAGTACCAGCACAGCAGGTGGTACCAGCCTCCGCGATACTCTTGACGCTCTCGAAGAGCAATGGCAGTCTCTCTCGGCATGAACACGAACGTCCGGTAGGCGATGAACAGCATGAACACCACCACCACGTAGAAGAAGGAGCCGTTGAAGTTCTGGATGCCCTTCTGGTCGTTCAGGTCGAGCTGCAGGTAGACGAGTCCGAAGACCACGCCGATCAGCAGCGCAGCGAGCAGGTGCCACCAGAACACAAACCCGTAGCGAGAAAGTCGACGCACGTGGCGAGCCCAAAGCAACCAGAGCTGGCCGCAGCATCCCATGTGGTAGTAGCGGTTCTTCTGGTCGTAGTCGTCCACGACGGCGTCTTCGCTTGCAGCCGCCGCACGAGCGGCGTTGTCGGCGTACACCGCAGCGTTGCGGTTTGCCCACTCGCGCTTGAGCATCTCGACGCGAGCAACGCCCTCGTCATCCGATGCTCTGTCGCCGACAACCATCTGCAGCATCAAGTAGTCCATCGGACTCATGTACTCGGGGCATTGGTACCCGATGGTTGAGAAGTAGGCGACGCAGTCCGCCGCCTTGCCATCGTACACGCAGGAAGCGTCCGCCACCAGGTACAGCGCGTCGAAGAGCCCGTAGAAGTGCGAGGACGGGTGGTGCAGCGTCACCGCCACGGTCAATCCCTGCTCGAACGCGAGCCAACGCAGCTTGGCCACGATCTTCTCGGCGCTGAACGTGTCCAGGCCATCGGTGGGCTCCTCCACGAGCAGGATGGACGGGTTCGTCAGCAGCGCAGTGGCGATGGCAAGCAGTTTGCGCTCACCACGCGTGATGCCTCGGAGCGAGATGCCGCCGCCGATCAACTTGTCACGGCAGTCAGACAGACCCATGTCCTCAATGACTCGCTCCACGCGGACCAAGCACATCTCATCCGTGTGCGTGCGATGCATGCGGAGCTTCGCCTGCATGACGAGGTGCTCGTGCACCGTCAACGTCTCGTAGAACAGATCCTCGCGCATGACGTACGCGATGTAGCGGTTCATCTTCTCGTTCCATTGACGGCCATTGACCGTCACGTTGCCCTCCATGGCGTCTTCATACCCCGCAAGACACGAGAGCAGCGCGAGACTTTCGTCCTTTGAGGGCCCCGTAATGACCAGGAACTCGCGGGCCTTCAGCGATCCGCTCACGTCGTCCAGCACGATTTCATTAGCTCCGGACGGCGTGGTGTCGACCGGAGCAGTTCTCCAGCTCTTGCGGTTCAGTCGCAAGTTGCTCCACGCAAGCGAGCACGGCTTGACAGCCCACGCATCCTCGTCGATGTGGCTGAGACTGTGGCGAGGACTCGCGATTTCCAGGTAGTTCTCGTCCAGCTCGATGTCCGGCTCCGCGCCGTCGATCAACACGGTCGTGCGGCGTTCACTGTCGCGAATCTGCTTTCCAGCAGCCACAGCGGCAGCGCCGACGTTCTTGGGCGTGCTATCCGATGGAATACTCCTGCGAAGCTCCTCGACTTGGACGACCGCAGCGGCAGCAGCAACGGTCCTCTCATCATGGCTAGGAGAGACAACCGGCACTGCAGCTTCGTCGCCTTCAACTCCTTCGGAGTCGTCGAAGGACACCACTGTAGTGACCGGCTTCTCGGGCGTGTCCTTCTTGGCGAAGAAGCCGAAGAAACCAGCACGAGCAGGCTTCTCCTCCTTCTCCTTGGGCTCTTCACGGTCGATGCTTTCACGCTGGACAGGGTGCTGGGCCTCGGCGACCACCGCGATATCCACGGTGTCGACAGCATCAGCAGCGACTTCCGTGTAATGCATGCGTCCGGTCTCGAATTCTTCTTCCTCCTCCTCCACGGTTGTCGTCGTGACTGAGGTGATGATAACCCCACCGCCCACCGCAGTCTGGACAGGCTCCTTGTCACGTGGAGACTCGGCGGTGGCACCTTGGCTGCGCGCAACAGGCGAGCGGAGCTTGTCCGTTGCTGGAATGGACTCGAACCTGGACTCGGGGCCGTACGTCGTGCCTTCCGCTGCTGCATACGAGAGCTGCGTCGGGTTGTGCTGGTCTTGTTGGCGCCAGAACTGGCGAGCTTCGCCCGCACTCAGCACCGGAGTGTGGCTCGCCGCCTCCGTGGTCGATGCCTGCTCCTCGTCGGCAGCAACGATACGCTCTTCCTCCGTCTTCATCTTGTCTTCTTCGCTTTGAGGCGACGCTGGTTTGTCGCCCCAGAACTTCCAGATGCTGCGTCCGGTCTTGCGGGGAGGGGCCTTGGACAGAGACTCGGACTCTTCCGTCGTCATGGTGGTGGTCTGCGTGGTTGTCACGACCAGCGGGGGAGCAGCCACGGTGACTGGAGCGGCAGATTCCTCGTCGACAGGTATCTCTCCATTGTCGGACGTCGGGGAGTGAGCAGCAGGCTGGGTGTCAGGCTCCTTGGTCTCAAGAGCTTTCACCACAACAGCAGTAGCCACGCCAGCAGCGCCTGCGAGGGCAGCAGTTCGAAGAAGATTCGTGTCACGTGGGGACTTGGAGGAAGCCTCGGGAGATGCCATTGTCTCGGCTACTGGCTTGTGCTCCGGCACGTCGACAACGTCGGCATGAGCGTCCACGACAGAGGCGACGGGGGTCTTCTCCTCCTCCGAATCATCCGACGCGTTGATCTCGTCGAAAGTAGCAGTGCCAGGGTTCTCCACCTCGCCGTCCTGAGAAACGGGAACGTCTTGCTGGATCTCATCGACAACGTGCAAAGTGGCGACCACGGTGTTGGGAGAAGCAGGAGTTGGCTCCTCGACCTTCGCCACCTCCTCGATCGGAGCTGCGTCCGACTTGCGTGGGACCTTCGGCTCCGACTTGCTGAAGAAGCCCCAGAATCCTCCTTGAGACTCTTCTTCGACCGTCTCCGTCGTGATCGTCGAGGTGACAACCACACCCGGAGCAGCCTCCTCCGTTTCGTGGTCAGGTTCGTGGCTGGCAGCCAAGGCAGCAGCCGTGATGACACCTGCTCTAGCCGCAACAATTGCCGGCAGCACAACACTTCCACGAGGTGCTTCGTCGTCTTCCTCGTCCTTGGACGGAACTGCTAACGACTCAACCTCATCGACGTTCGACTCGACAAACGACGTAGTAGCAACACCTTCGACCGCCGTTGGCACAACAACAGTTGCGAGGACGTCAGCATTTTCAACCGGGGCGTCCTCGTCAACTGGAAGCTGTTGGCGGGTCTGCTGAACGCGGGCGCTCGGACTCTCACGAGCGTCGACGCTCTCCTCCGCCACGATTGTCTTCGTCTCGACCGTGGCAAAAGTGGACGTCACCACCGAGTCCGTATGGGCCACTTCTTCCTTGTCGCTGTCCTCCTTGGGCTCCTCCGACTTGCCGAAGAAGCCCCAGAAGCCACCTCCACTGCCGCGGCGGACGTGACGCGGGCTCTTGGCATCCTCCTGGGTCTCAGGGGCGAGCGTAGCGTCAGTCACACCAGCAACAACCTCCGGAAGCAGCGAGGCATTGCGAGGCGAGTTCACGGGGGAAGAGGTAGCGACCTCGTCCGGCGTGACAGTGCGGACCACTTCCTCCACAACGTCAGGAACAACAGGGGCCTCGAGCGACGCAACGACTGGAGCAGCAGCTTCATCATCTTCGGCCACGTGCTGCTCCTCTGGCGATTCAACGGGATCAGTAACGTCCACTTCGGGGGCAGCCTCAACTTCGTACGGTGCTTGGGGCGTCACGAATTCGTCATCTTCCGCGTTCGGTTGCTGCTGCTGAGCTTCGTTCACTTCAGGTGTCGTGGCAGCGGTCGATTGCTCAGTGACGACGTCAGACGTTTGCTTCTTGGTCGACTCCTTGGGCGAGGTGGGCTCTTCGTCATCGCTTGACGGCGCCTCAGCTTGGTTCTCCTCCGATTTACCGAAGATGCTCCAGAAGCCTCCAGACGCACGGGGCTTCTCGTTGTCCTTCTCTGAAGCAGCAACGGTCTTAGCCACAGACTCCACGGGCTCGTCAACCGAAGTCACCGTGAAAGCACCTTCCTCCGGGGCCGCAACGTCGACCTCCTCGTCCGGAGATTTGTTGTCATCGACAATCGTCGACGTCACAATCGCAGCGCCAGCAACGGCAGCCGCTAGCGCAGCAGAAACAACAACATTCGGGGATTCTTCGTCGTCAACAACAGCGCCCGTGATGGTCTTCGCGGCCGTCTTGGCCGTGGTGGTGGTTGCCGCACTGGCAGGAATTGGTGCCTTCTCTTCATCCGACGAGTTCTCCTCAGCCTGGTTGTCTTCAGCAGGTTGTTTGGGGAAAGAGGCAGGCTTCTCTTCCTCTTCATTCTTCGTGAAATAGTCCCAGATGACACCCGGCGTCAGGCCAATTTTCTTGGTAGCTTCCGGACTAGTAGAACCTTCCTCCGGTTCCGTCACAGACGCCACTCCGATGCGCGTTGGCGTGGTGACTTCGCTCTGGTTCTCGGACGTGGTGACACTGGTCACGACCTTCTCTTTCGGGGTCAAGTTCGTCTCGGTGGCCACGCCCTCGACTTCCTCCTGCGGTTGGTTTGACGAGACAACCGAGCGAGAAACAACACGACGCGATTCTCCGCCTGGAATCACGATGCGGTCCGACACGGAGTAGCCTCCGCGACTCGATCCGCCGCGGCTGGAGCCACCCACAGATTCGTCGCTGCTTCCGGTTCCTTCACTCTGAACAAACTCTGCATCAATATCCAAGTCATCGTCGACGCCCGCTTCAGAACTGGAACCCGCTGTGCCCTTGCGGACGACCATGCGTCGAACCACGCGCTGCGGGGTCACCACACGACGGGTGATGATCCGACGACCAGGGGTGCTTAGAGTCGTCACAGTCCTGGTAAAGCTGCCGCTGCTGGCGAGGTCGACGCCTTCACTGCCGATGTACTGCACGTCGTCTTCAGATTCGGCCCCCGAGCTGGAACCAGCCTTGTGGACAACCGAGCGGCGGACCGGAGACGCCACAACGCGCCGTGTGACCGTGCGTCGGCTTGACGTGCCTCCGGTAGAATTGTCGCTCGTGACGCTGCTGACACTACCGGTGAAGCTGCCAACACTGACGAGAGAGCCACCCTCGCCTTCGATGATCTGGCCGTCCGCGTCCACGATCTGCTCCACAGGAACTCTGGTGCCGTCCTTGCGGACGAGCATGCGTCGAATGATGCGACGCGTGACCTTGCGGCGGCCTGGAGTGTCCGCCGAGCCTTCGTGTGTGATGGTCTCCTCCGTCGTGAAGCTGCCGCTCTTGGCCAAGTCGCTGCCTTCCGTCGGGATCACGTTGCCGTCGGCATCGACGTACTGCACTTCTTCATGCAGCTCTCCGTCCGCTCCTCTTCTTCGGATGATCACGCGCTTCAACGTCTGCCCGGGCGACACTACTCGTCGTGTCACCATTGTGCGTCCGGAGCTGGAACCGGGTGCCTCACTCCCACTCACACTGGAGAAGCTGCTCGTCTTGACCAGCTCGCTGCCGTCGCTCTGCACCACGTTGCCGTCGGCGTCCACGAACTGCGCTTCTTCGTGCACTTGGCCATCAGCGCCGGTTTTCCGGACGAGCACGCGGCGGACAGTCTTGCCCGGTGTCACCGTTCGTCGGGTCACCACCGCGTTCGAGCTGGTCGAAATGATACCAGCAGCAGCGAAGGCTTCGTCGCTGGCGCCTTCGGTCTGCACGACGTTTCCATCGGCGTCGAGGTACTGCACTTGTTCGAGGACCTGGCCGTCCGCTCCAGTGCGACGCAGAATCCGGCGGGACAACTTGCCCGGCGTCACGATGCGGCGCGTGATCGAGGACGCAGCAGGCGTGGACATTGTCGAGCTCGTCGTGACGCTCGAAGTGGACGCAGCGTCGTCGCTTTCAACAATATGTCCATCTGCGTCCACGAACTGCACGTCTTCACGGACCTGTCCGTCCGCGCCAGTGCGTTGGACAACCACGCGGCGCAGAGTCTTCCCTGGCGTCGAAACGCTGCGCGTGACCGTGGTCGTCCCCGTCGAAGACGTAGAAAACGTCGTCACCGCCTCGTCCGCTTCGGCGTTGAAGAAGTTGCCACCTTGCGCCACTTGACCATCGGCGTCCACATACTGCACGTCCTCGTGGACTTTTCCGTCCACATCGGTGCGACGCATCACAACGCGACGCAACGTCTTGCGTGGCGACGCCACGATACGGCGCGTCACCTTGGCGGACCGAGGCGACAGCGGCACCGTCGAAGCCGAAGCCGAAGCTTCACCGGGCACAGTGATCGTCGGCACCGTCTTGACCACCATGTTGCTGAGCATGCCGCTTGGAGGCAGCTCATTGTCCTGTGCCCATTCCATCGTATCCACCCTGGCCACGCTCTCGTCGTCGGGCAGCATGCCGTGCTGGCTGGTGGCTGTGCCCATGAGTCTCCTGGCCAGCGACTCTCGACTGGGGGACGACAGCCTCTTGGTCGGCTGCTTGGACGCCGACCTTGTCACGAAGTGCGTGACAGTCTCGGTCGGCTCCGCCTTCAGCTGCAGCCCGGAGGACTTGGAGCCAAGTAGCAGCTGCTGCTCGGACGCGGGGGTGCCGGCGTCCGAGAAGCCGTCGAAGGACGCGCCCTCCTCGAACGACGACGCGGACGTGGCGGACCCGGGCGTCATGAGCTGCTTGTGCAGGAACTGGCGCGTGCCCAGCGCCCCGAAGCCCGCGGGCGACGAGGTGGCGCTCGAGTCGCGCAGGTGCGGGTTGCGCTTGAGCAGCACGCTGCGAGCGGTCGTGGATTGCGAGTGTGCGTCAATGGCATCACCGCCGCCGATGTGCTGCTGGTTGTCCGTGTGAGAAGAGTCCGCCATCGTCGCTGCTTAATTAGTGGTTTATAGTTTGCTTATAGCGCTGGAATCGTAGCGTGTTATTAGGTAGTTGATACTATGCTTGGGGTACTGGTACTTGCAGTTCGCTGCAGTGACGGACGCGTGCAATGCGCGACTTGTTGGGTCGACGGACTCTTTTCGGGAATGACTCGCGCCTTCGAGTTGCGTGCAGTGCGCGCAGTGCCTTTCGCCGTGGTTGTTGGCCGGCCTTGCTCTCTGGCATGCTGCAGGCAGGGCAGGCAGGGCAGACTTCATGGTCCGCAGCGGATACTTGTCGAGCTATTGACGCGCTGACTCCTTAGTGTTCAGACCGGCAGATGAGCCACACGGAGGTCGGATCGTTTTTTCGGGGGGCGGTGCCATTTTCCACCACTCACAGTCGCTCTTTGACGCTTAATCAGCCAATGAGAAAGCATAAAACGAAAAATTAGAGCAAAACAAGCAAAAAAATAGATGCTGCGGTGGTACCACGCTCGCGGGTGCAAAGCGTACACTTGCATACAGGTCGGCTTGCTGCTGCTTGCAGAGAGTTTGTTCCAGCCTGGCGACTGTGCTTCCACGGGGAAAAGACGGCTGCGCGTTCCGCCGCGACGCGTTCGAAGACGGTCGATAGCACTTATTCGGCTCTGATCTATTACTACCTGGGCGATTTGGGCTCTCTAGCGAGTGCTCCGGTACTGTCGCCTCGCGCAGGCCACACACGAGCTCAAATTCGGCGCGTGAGTTGACGTTGCTCACTGTGGCGCTCGAACTCGCCGTCTCCAAGCCGTTCAGTGGCGTGGCGACGCGTCCAGATCCAGCCACCGCCCGCCTTTTTGGGACGGAGGGTGGCCCTTCTTGCGCGGCACATCGAGATGGCATGGCCACTGGACGGCGCGGGCAAGCGGGCGCTGGACAGCATCGCCGCGGACATCCTGGCGCCACAACTCGCCTCTGCAGAGTTGGGGCGGGCGCAGTTGCCACCTTCGCGCGCGCTTCAACGCGAAGCCGATATGCGCATTTACACATGAAAACGCCCAAAAGTTGCTGTAGTTGAAGCGGATTCTCTGTAGACGGGTCACTTAGGCCCACGAGTGCACGACCGGATGCTGCTCGTGCTTCTGCACTGTGGCGCAACACGCTTTTGCAGACGCGCGTCGGACCTCGAGCGGGAGAATAAGACAGCCGCACCGCCGGTGGCGCCCTGCAATTGGCCATCAACAGGTGCATCGGCGCGAACGCGCGCGTCGTCAATGCGCGCGGGCGCCTTTGATGCTTTGAGGGGTCGAGACGCGCAGCCCACGAGTTCGCTGACAGGAAGCACCCAGCCGCTTCACGAGAAATTGCACAGCGGTGACCTGCCCACCAGCCCCGTGAACTAACTTTCAGCGTCAAATGCTACGTACGTGCACGAACGTCGTTGCAATTCAGCGACGCAGGGAAATCGTACAGATGTATGTAAGGTTTGCTACCGAAAAATGCATAAAGATGAGATTCCATTTTACGGGTACCATTATAGGTGCGGTGATGTAGCTAGAGTCGCCACACTAGAAATCTCAGAAAGATATACAGTGCAGCGAGCCCCGCCGGCTTCTGTGTTCAGCATAACACGAAGACGGGCCTAGCGAAGGCACCCAACAAGTGCAGCCGACCTTGACCTTATGCGGCCTGTTCTTACTCGTCTCGATCTTCTCGTTGAAGTTGTAGATCGTGGTGAACACGCAGCGGTGGTTGGGCTTGTTCCGCTTGATGCTCTCGCTGAACTTGTGCTTCTCGCTGAAGCTGTTGATGTTGACGTTGTTGCCGACAGCACGCTGGCGTTTCAAAATACACTTGTAGAACGGACGGGCTGCAAATTTCGCAGCTCCGTTTTCTCATTTAATGAGAAAAATTGTTTACCACCACGGATCTCCCTAGCAGCTGCGGATTCATCAACATGTACCGATACCTCATTCTCGTTGTGTACTTCCGTTGGCGCCGTTCTTGATCTAAGCAGGCTCAAGAAAGCAAGCGTGCTTTTCCTCGGCAAAGATGCACACTGGCGAAGAATCGGCAAAAGGTTATATATTTTGAAGTCGTCGATGGCTGCCGAGTATGGCGGCTGCAGGTATTCCAATCGTTCATTCATGATAAGCATTTTCAGAAGCGCGATCAAATCGGCTCTATATGAGGTCGATTGCCGTTGACAAGTACCCACTCCTTGGGCTAATGGACTCGTAGACAGCGTGCAAATGCTGTTTGAGGGTCGCTCAAGTATCTGGCAAACTTTGTGCCGTCAAGCCAAGGTATAGTCAGCTCGGATATTGGTACGTTGGCGGAAGTCTGGCTGGAAATGAAGTACGCTCGTAGCGAGCGTCAGGTCCTGTCAGTTGGCGCAGCATCGAATGATGGCGTTCTCTTCGATGTCAATTCTTACCTCGACAGACTCGTCAAGGAGGATCCAATTACCTCGATAAAAGAAACGAGCCCTACCCAACCGGTCATATTGCCCGTGTCGAAAACTATTGTCAGCGTTCTTTGGAGTGACATGGAAATCCAAGTTGCTCCTCTGGACTTGACAACGACCAAAACTAGGACTCAGCACATTCACCCATTCGCTCTCCCGTCATCACTGAACAAGGTCTCCAGTGTGAAAAATCGCGAATTCGAAAATGATTCAAGAGCGAACAATGCAGTTGCAATGATATACCCCCTGCTGACAGATGCACAGTAATTGGATCGGGTCTCTATTATTCCACAGTATAGCATGATCTTGCAATACTTCACCGTAAGCGTACGTCGCATCAAACGCCTTCATCATGAGTTGCTGTTGTCCACAAACTGACCTCGCTTAGTTCGGGCAGCTTTTCCCATGTATCAAGACAAATTTATCCTCAATTCTTATTGCGATGCTTGGTTTCTGTGGTTGATGTCGATGTATTGTAAACTTGTTGCTGTCGCTCTGCAGATCTCGCACAGTTCTTCCTGTGGTTGTCAGTTCGATCTCCACCAGCGAACCACAAATGTCAGATATCTCCAAGACACCCGACTTTTCCGCCACCGCCACACTCGCCCAACACCGGTTTCGGTTTTCGCTTCACCCCGATCAGCTCCTAACGGGTGGAACAAGATTGAAGGCACGATAACATTCGCGCTTTCATCGACGGCGATCTACCGCTATGCACTTTCGCTGGACGGCGTGGAGAAATTTCACATTTGGATCAAGGACTGCCAGAACAAGCGGCAGTGGTACGTCAGCTCTGTACACGTGCGCACATTTTTGCTTTCCGCTCAGTGCTTGTTCATTCCATAGGGACACGGAAAAGATGCTTCGGAAGGAGCTTGTTACCCTAGCCAACACTATTTCAGACTGTGAAGTGACCGACTACGCTGAAGTTTGTCTGCGCTTGGCGTGAGAAACGTTTTAGCCCCGCCTAACTGATTTCGACATAACTGTTCTCGTTCTTCCACGTAGCGCTGGACAAGCCCGCAGTCGACGGTGCTTCTGCAGTTCCAATAACGTTTCAGAAAGTCAGCAACAATGAGTTTCAGCCGGAAATATCCGTTGAGTACGTGATCTTAAGCAGACCAAAGTGGCGACGTTCTCGTTAAGTTTGGAGCCGAGTTCGTTAGAGCCCATTGATCACCTGGAGACAAAAGTGTGTGATCTCTGAGAGCGGGTGGATGCTCTCAGAGTCGGCGGCCAAGGGACAACAGCCGCCGTGGTAAACGGCCCTGCTGATGTTCTCCAAGCCCGCGCCAGTCTGACCAAGTCGAGAGACACGATCATCTGGAACGTTGGTGCGGTATTAACGTGGTATAAGAGACCCTGGTATGTACCAAATCGCCGTGGTGGTGAACCCCAAGGCGAATACCGCTGACCTCATGATCCAGCTGAGTGCCTATGCCCACAACAATCAAAGGTTGGGTGCACAACAGAATGCTTATTTTGAAGCATGTCGCGGTAGCTATGCTGGCTTCCGAACGTTGGTTGAACCATTGCATAAGCGAATCTTTGATCAGGTTAGAGTACCGTACCTCACAGAAAAAATGCGTAACAAATAGAATGCCAAAGCCAGATTTTTGCGCATTTGGTTTCGTTTGAGAGCACTTTATTAACACAAAGAAAGCAGTTTCCAATTCCTGGCATATTTGATGCATTAGCGCCTTGCCTGCCTAATGTTAGAAGCCCAAAATACCATTTCAATAGCTTTGGGCGCAACCGTTCTATTATACGAAGCCAAAAACAACGAGAAAAGCTAGGTGATATCATTCTCCGATTTCCGAGTTCCTATGAAGAAGTTTCTGCAGCGAGATGCTTCAAACGCAGGGCGGGTGGTAGCTCAAGAGGCACGCACGAAGCAAAACAGCGTCAACGTGCAAATTCGTATCCAGGCGTTTCCAGAACTGTCGCGTAAATCCAGGGCCAACATCGACGGCAAGGCTGCAGAAGCAAGAATTCAACAGCAGCAAATTCGCAGATTTTGTGGCGACACAATTGCTTCAACGCTTGATGTGGCCTTTGCACAACTGTCGCTTCAATGTGGCGAATCTCCACGTGGCGTCCTGCCCACTAGCAAGCACTACAGTACGATGACATAGAAGGAAAGATCAGTCGTCATCTTTTACTATCTCCATCCAGCACGGACGCCGAAGTAATATGCAGGGTTTTCGGTGTTCGACATGCAACTTTCTACAATTGGGTATCCAAGCACTCGTGTTACCCTAAATGTATACCGTTTATCGAGCACATGACGCTAAACACCGTCCTGCAGTCCATTCCTGCTGAAGTTCGAGGTCTCTTTAGAGTAGGGAAGCTGTGGAACGCTTTCCACCTTCTGAAATTTGCAAACTAAATCTTAACATGATGAATGCATATTTGCCTTTTTAGCACGCTAAGAAGAGTGCCAAACGTGCGGCACCCAAAGCATTCTTTCTGTGAGGTACGGTAATGGAGATTGTTAGGTAAACACGATGCCTGGTGCTTCGACGTCAGCCATTATATGCGTTGAATCTTAGCAATCAAAATAAGATAAATTCGTCCTCAAATCGTTTCCAGGTACCACGTTACCCTCTTCTCACTTGGTGAAGCCAGCTCCCATGTCCTTCCAAAGCGCTTGTCTCTCTTCCTCACTAAGGTGCTTCATATATTCCATTACCATGTCTCGATCAGTAGCAGGGCCCAACTCAAGCGGATTGTTCGCCCCCTGAAGTCGTAGCTCGGGATCATAGCACCAGCTCATGTAGATAGTCAAGGACGTACGATAGAGAGGACTCGGTATCCCGAGATCCATCTCACCCTTTTGCAGTCCACGGTTGGACGGCATGCAAGATCTTCCAAGTCGTTGCGCTGCCTTTGTAGTTAATTCGCCCGTCTTCATGAAATTATCGATCCAGTGCTGTTTGTAGACCTGAGCGAGAACGTACCCCGTGCTGTTAAGGGGGTGATCGCGAATGGGTAAAACTACCAATTTGTCGAGCCCCATCATCTTGAATAATTCCGTTGTTGAAGGTACCGAGGAGCCAGCACTTCCGGGAAATCCAAGCGCCGAGTCTAGCGTCCTGTCGATGAGTTCCTTGCAGTTTTCTGGATCATAGTCGAGAATTGACGCTCCATACACTTGCGTTGACCAGTTCATACTGTAGCCGTAGTGCACACAGTCGCCATACATCGAGCAGCGACGTGCCAGATCGTGGAAATCGTCGGGCAGAAAGTAGTCGAGAACGTTGGACCACGAGATCGTGTACGGGCGCAATGTCGCAATTCGTGCTAGAAGTTCTTGGTTTTCGCGGTCGTTTGAAGCTTCTCCTCGAACTGCCTTGACAACGCCATACGTCACTTCGATTGTCAATTTGCTGTCCATTATCAACTCACGAAGACGGCGAAGGTTCGTCATAATGTGGATGATGAACAGATCAGCAACCGAAAGCCTGTCCACGGAGTGTTTTTGCTTCGCTTGCCGCTCAGCATAGGCCTCCACCAGGCTCATGAAGTCCACAGTATTGAAAGCGATGTCCTCTTCGAGTGGCGGAGCGCCAACAGGCACATTCCACATCGTCACACTACCAACCTGTAGTGAAGCGCTAGGTTGCTTGGGGCGTCTCTTCTTTTTACTGGTCTTCTTTGCCCCTGATTTAGCGCCTTTGGTTGTCTCCGCAAGGGTAGACCCACTCTGTTCCTTTTCCAATAGGTTGAGAACGTTGGGCGATGCGTGGATCTCGCCTGTAAGCATGTACTGCATCAAGTCGAGCCTGTCGATTTCGCGACGGAAACAGCTAGCCGCGATCAACGTCTTTTTGTTGTACCGCTCCAAGTTCAGAAAAAACTCCGACCGCGCTTTGGAAGCAGATATTGTCTCTGTCGCTGCCCAGTGCTTCAAGTACGAGATCACCTTTGGGTGTTCCTTTCTCTCCTCCAAAGATTTTAGCACACGCTTCAAGCACATCCGGAAATCAGCCAAGGTAGTCTCGTTCCACGTCGATGACAGCCAAACCTCCATCACGCTCGAAATCGAAACGTCGGGCGTCCCAAGCATGTGCGCGATAACCTTACATTTGGCAACTGCAAATTCGCTCATCTCGAACCCTATAAACCATAGGGGGCCTGTGCTGGTCGATGATTTTCCCTGAATCTTCGCAGCTACAAGGCTGCTCAAATCATTAAAGCCGATAGCGACGTGAGTCGTTCCGAAAAAGTATACCTCCGCTCGGTTCGGATTGTTGGCAAAGTTGGAGCGGATGCGAGCGTCGTACGCGGGTATAGCGCCTTCTTCACGACATTCAATAATATCCCCGTATCTTAACTTGTCTCCCTTGGCTTCGAGAATTTTCATTGCTTCCGTTCCATGCCAACGTTTTATCAGATCAGCAGGCTGCATATTCTGGTAAAATATCCGATCGCGCATGGTTGACGCCATTACCCACGGGTTTGCGCTGGCATCCAGGTAGGCACGGTGCAGGACCTTCTGAGCGAAAGTCGGGTCAATCCCGTCGGGCCATCCTCGAAGTTTCGGGAACTCGGTGTGAATCTGCGGAGGAGGATGTTTCACAAACATCATCATCTCGCGCGGGAGGTCCTTCTGTAGGCGCTTTGACTTGGACTTCGTCGTAGAGAATGCTAAGCGCATCATGTTCTCAAACGCTTCCATTCTGGCAATATACTCGTCGATTGATTCCTTTTCTTCGCCGCTCTTGGGGCCCAGAGGTGAGCCCTCCACCTTGGATTCCTCCCGCAAAATAGTCGAAACAATGTTATCCGGCTGTAACGCATCTCGCTGCTTGCGCTGCACTTCGGTCGGCACATCTGAGACTTTGTGAACCTTTTCCGACGCCGACGGCTGCTTTGAGCGGCGCTCAACTTCACTGCTCATTCTGCTCTTAAATTCCTGTACGCGTTCTCTGCTTTCAGCCGAAGAAAATGCCTTTGAGACGACGCTGCCACGGATCGCGTTCAAGTCAGCAATGCACTTCTCCTGCGTGACACCTAGCTTCTGCAAACAGCGAGCGCGTCGAGTCCAGGCCTTAAAGTTCAAAGGGTGAATGATTCCAGCAATCGTGCAGCTTAAGAGCGCGGCTTCTGTGTTCGGTATCTGGTGGTCCGACTTCGCCGAAGATGCATCAACTCCTCCAACACTGATGCCGGGGACGGCGGAAGTCTCGTCGTGCAGCATTAAGTGAACAGCAGCAACATTATTCAGCACAAGAGCAACATCACGACAGCAGGGCGCGAGTGCTCCCACCCCCTTCCGATAGCACTCCTCGGCCGCACGAAATTCGCCCTTCACAAAATACTCCGACCCCTCCTTGCGCCGGCCGTCGGCGTCTTTCGTCTCATCTTGACTATCCCTGGTAAGCATCAGAAACCCAGGTGAAGCTAGCTCTATACACCATTCCACGTACGACTGCAGCACCGACGTCTCGTCCCCCGTCGCGGTGGAGTCGATCTTCTTCAGCGTGCCTTCAAGCAGCCGTCGCTCCTTCGCCGGCAAGTTCGGGATCACACTGCATGCATGAGCAACAACGCGTTGCGCCATCAACCGCGTCTTCCCTTCATCTTGCTTTGTTTCAGAGTCTTCAACCAGCGCCGACGCCAGCCGGAACCACGCTTTCACGTATGCAGGATCGAGGTGCACCGCCGTGCCCGCAAGTTGCACCGCCATTTTGTAGTCCCCCACTTTGAACCGGCACGTGGCAATATTGTTCAGTAGCACCGCCACCTTCCCGACCTCTGTCTTCACCTGTTGGATCGCTTGATCATAGCACGCCAACGCTCCTCGACCTTCGTTCACCGAGTTCAGTACACTGAAATAGTCATTGCCCAACTTCTTCCACGTCTCGAAATCCTTCGGTACATCTCTCCACGGGATCATCTCCTTGGGCTGTTCGACCCGAATACCTTCGGACAGGTCTTGCCGCACTTTATAGTACGGCTCGAACACAACAACGGGCTGTCCCTTGGGGAACCTGCTGGCAAGTGCATGTTGCCTCTCAAAATACGGGAGCTCGGCGTCCACGAGTCCGTAAGCTGCGACCTCCACCAACTGGCCCGTCACATCTTCCAGTAGCAGAGACGATGACGCAATCCCGAAGAACGCGTCGTCCACAGCCACCCACCCACACAGGTACCGCCCGCGGTGGGTGGTTCCCACCACCAGCTCCTGGCCGATCATGGGTTTTAGGTCTTTTACCGACCGCATGTCGAGGTTAGGTTTCGCGTTCATGTTGGAAAAACTCATTTGCACTCCGTCCGGCCCGAACTGCCCCGCTCTGAGCTGCTCGGCGAAGGCGCCTCCGGGCCGCACGAACCGGGCCCGCGCCTGCCTGAAGCGCTGGATGAGCCCCTCGCGCGTGCGGCTCTGCTGCGCCTGCGCCTGGAAGTCGCCCACCTGTCCCATGGCGCTCTGCAGCAGGCTGCTCTGCTCCGCCTCGGGCAGCGACGCCAGGAACTCCATCATCCTGGACGGGTCGAAACCCGTTGGCACGGGCAGCGACATCGCGGCGGAAAATATTTTTTGTAGGGTTTTTTGGGATTTTATTTGGGTGGCTAAGCGGAAAATCTGATTATCGGTATGCGATCTGGGAGGTGATCAGCGTAATTTTTTTTGGAGGTGTTCCAGATTCTATTTATTCGATTCCTAATCTGCACCCCGATCTGCGCGCCTTCGTGCGATGCGCTCAAGTGCAAAGTCACCTACACGGGAGCCGAGTGCGGCGTACGTCTGGCTGCCCAAGCGGCGAAACGTCCTGAACTACATCCTGGACTTCAACACGTCAGGGGTCTAACAGGATAGGTTATGAAAACAGTTTCTAAAACAGTTCCAGAAAAGGTGGGAGGCGGTGGCGTGCTGGCGGCGGTAGCTCACGTGGACTACGCGGCTTGGAGGTACTTGCTGGAGAAGCACTGCCCTGTGGACTATGGCGTCGAAGAGGAACCGGTTTATGAAGAGAAAAATCCCAGTTCGGTACGTCGTGACGTTTGGCCACGACACCCAAACAAATATTTTAAGTGACACCCACGACATTGACACCCACGAGTTGGACTGGTGCTCTTCTTCAGCGTGCACCAGCGCCAGCGTCCCAGGGAAGAGTATTGGGATGCATTACGGCAAATTGCAGCTGTAAACCCAAATTTGGAACGGGGCTCGTTTGATTTTGATGTTCCTGTGCGCGTGGAGTTTTCACCCTCCGATAATACCGATTGCACGGAAGAGCTGATTGAAATTGGAATAGCAGAGAGGCTTCTAGAAGAGCAGTGGGAAGAGTACTGAATATCTGACGAAACCCGCCGTGTAGCTCCTGGAGAGTGGAAATGCACCTTCGTTTCAGAGAGGATGATTGTGAACGAACGTGCGTAGTGTCGAAGACGATATTGGGCTAGCGATTAAGACCCTGATGAACCATAACTCGTACTACCACTTTTCTGACGAGCTTTGCAATACCCTCGACGGACTCGTATGGCCAGCTATTGTCCAGTGTATCCGATGGTACTCAAGTTCGAAGCCCGAGGTTGGCTCGAGGGGGTCAAGTACATGACAGCGAATCGATGCCTCGGGTGGGATTGTTGCTTCTCGTTCGCCAATTTGCCCTCGAGGCATACCAAACAGCTGCTCTTCGGGGTGTTCGGTCTCCAGCATAGCAACAATAACTGCTTCACGGGTGAATGTGATGGTTCCTGAGTGTGGGCGATGCAAAGTACCAGTCACCAGTGCCACCGTGAAGAAGATGTAATTTCACTGACACAGCTACTGGAGACCAATCCCACTTTGGAATACCTCGAGGTCGTTGCACCACCCGGGTACAATTCGTATCTTGATGCATTCCAAGGGTATCATCTCATGCCCATATGGGTTTCACGCAAGACAATATCGCTTGAGTGCAAGGCTGCGTTCCTGAGTGTCGTGTCACGTCGTAAGGAATTCTCAAAAATGAATACCAAAAGGTCCAGGCAAACTTCGTCTCCATCTAACTCGTTCTTCTACGATTTGGATGAGCTTGTGCATTCCGAGATCTTCGGTTTTGCGGCTGATCCAGTGATTCGACGGGTATACTTTCACCAGGGGCTCGTTCCCGCAGACCGACGTAGTTTTGAAATGGATATTTAGCTGAGGAGGTGAAGGCGCTGGCCACTTCTCAAGTTGTCTGGAGATCACATATGTCATTTTTCACAGTTATGTGTTTACTCGCCGGTTGATTAGACCGCGATGCCGCCGCCAGTCGGCAATTTTGCTTAGTGCATTCACGAATCAGCAACGCCAGCCACGATGACCCACCAAGTCCCGCTGCAGCAGAGCCAGCTCGACGATATAGCGGATCGTCTGGCGCGCATCGAAGCCACCCTAGGCTTGAGCGTTGTCTCTCACGGAGAAGTGCCGCAAGTTCGGGCCTACACCGAGTTTGAGGACACATTCTTGCCTCCGTTTCTCGACTCGTGCGACAAACTAGGGGACAACACACGCCAATTGGGCAAACTACTCGAGAAGGCGCTCACTGCACAGCGCGCATTCTTGGTGATGGCGAGTCAGACCAAGAAACCACAAAACAGCGTGGTGACCTTCGAGAGCTTGTCCCAGGTGCAGTCTTGCATCAACGAAGCTAAGAGCATACGCGACAACAGAAGCGACTTCGCTAACCACCAGAACATGATCTACGAGGCGCTGCAAGCTCTAGGCTGGCTGTGTGTCGAGCGCACACCCAAGCCGTTCGTTGACTCGTTCATCGAAGGACTCGACTTTTGGGGCAACAAAATCCGTGTGCAGCACAAGACGTCCAACCGCGACCATGTCAGCTTCGTGGTAACATTGACGTGCTTGTTAACTGAGCTCGCAAAGTACATCAAAACCTACCACCTCACCGGAGTCTCGTGGAATCCTACGGGAGGCGATGTCGCCAGCTACACGCCTACCGCTGTTGCTGTTGGCATCAAGTCTATCGTCCAAAGCAGCGGCAAAATGGCGGGACTCAAGAAGGACACGACGGAGATGGAGACCTGGCACAAGGATCACACGTCCGAAGATGGCCCCACTGTGGACCAGAAACCCGTCAAGGTGACCAGGTCTGCAGTCTGCAAAAAACACAACGGCAACTGGCATATCAAGTACCAGACCGACCCTGCGCCGCTCATCGTCAGCGGCATCTGTATGAAGCAGCAGGTGTACATCTACGGCTGCGAGAACGCGACCATCCTGCTGAAGGGCAAGGCCAAGAACATCGTCTTAGACTCGTGCGAGAAGACCAAGCTCATCTTCGACAACGCCGTGTCCGGGATCGAGGTCTTTCGTTGCAAGAGCGTGCAGGTGCAATGCAAGGGCGTGGTGCCTTCCGTGGCCATCGACATGACGGACGGCTGCCTCGTGTACATCTCGTGGGAGGGCCGCCAGGTGCAGTTCGTCACGTCCAAGAGTTCGGAGATGAACGTGGCGTGCCCGGAGGGGGCGGGCAGCGACGAGTACGTGGAGAGGCCGATTCCGGAGCAATTCGTGCACAAGTTCATGGACGACCTGACCATCTCCTCCGAGGTCTCGGGCCTGTACTCGTATTAGGATCACCAGGCGCCCCCTGTGCTGATGCACGTATCGATCGCAGCGGCTCGAGTTTCACGCCTACCGGTAGCCGCCCCACTCTCCTATGCCCAATTTCGTAGCCCCAATGATTGTTAATATAGTGTTCGTCCCACCAGCAGTATTCAAATGTTACGCTACGAGCAAACGAGTCTCAGCGCGGTGTCCACCGCTCTGTGCTTGTATTTCGAGTTACTGAAATGGAAGTTGAACGTATCGCTGGCTGGTCTTCGCTATCATCCCCCCCCCCAGTGTATCACTCATAGCACAACAAGTGGAGGAGTCGCTGACGGATCTGACAGTTCTGGTAGAAACGCTCTTTTTAATTTGATTTGGTTCTTCTTACGCCAAGTAGTTACCACTTCCAAACGTCGCTTTCCAGTCTTCCTCCAGTAGCAGAGCGCGGATCATTTCGCAGTACATGGTATTCGTAGTCTTCTGAGCTGTAACGACGCACCAGCGTCTTGGCCCTCGGCCAAGACGCTGAGGCGTCGAGTGCCACTCGTTCTAATTTCAACCACTAGGTTACCGTACAGGCACACGCCTGGGCACAGATAATCTACATGTTTGAACGAGCATAATTAAAGAGTGCACAACTTCTACATTCATTCTTTTCACTAGGAATCACTATACACGGTTCAAGTAAGACCTCGGACCGGTTCAGGTGAACCGCAGTCATTGCCTACCTTCAAGATTCAACTTCAAGGACTACGGAGAATCTTGTATAGTGAAATGCATATAATTGCATAGGGTAACAAGGGAGTACCTCCTCGAGGTAGCCCATAGCCGACAAACAACTAGCCATTTCAATCTCACTTTCATTTTACCAACTTCCGCTCGAGTCTCCATAAAGATTCTCAAGCCTCCTCCTCCAAGACCTCGCCTCACGACTCTTCGAGCCATCCTCCGTGGATCTTCGCTCTAGTCGTCTTCTTCCTCTGCGCCGTTTCGCCAGTCGCTGCATCTGGTAGCATTGGTTAAGCCTAAAAATTGGTTCTATTGAATGCTAGAAAATATAAGTTAAGGTGAAAACATAACGGATAATGCCGAATAGAGTACTTTTCCAAATAGTATACCTAGACCAAATTGTGTACCGTTTTGGCGGTACTCAAATAATAGTGTACCGTACCAAATATAATACCGTCACCACCAGCCACCAATAACCAGAACCACCAATTTTCTTGGTCGGCTCTCTTCGTTCTGCGTTTTACCAATCCCTACAAACCCCCAGCAGCCAAACCACTCCCAGTGAAGATGCCGTCGTCATGCATGCCCAAGTCAATGGCCGAGAAGAAAGAGGTCGTTCAGTGGATCGAGAAAAACGGCGGTGTGCCCACCCCAGCCGCTGCTTACTTCAAGAACGAGCGCGGCTGGAAGGTTTCCGAAAGTTTTGCTCAAAGTGGAAGGTGCGCATTGGAGAAAATGCTAACGACGTGAGCGACAACGGAGGTGCCCTCAGTGAGGACTGTTTCGATGAGATTACGATTTGGGACAGCGAAGAGTGTGTAGGACTAGAATTAGTGTACCGATCCAATTTGAGTACCTTTTGGTAACTGAAGGTATAATACAGGAATTGTGTACCGTATACAAATTGGCATTATCCGTTATATGTAGGGAATACTCGACTCACTGTCAAGGTTATCTGGATACAGGTGTCCCCGCTGAATCTGCAAAGGTGGGACCAAAAAAAACTTCGAGGTTACAATATCTGCACAGGTGGCGCATAGACGCTAATGTACTGCTTTTATAGACGCTAATGTACTGCCCAGTCAGCAAGTGCGTGGATGCTGAAAGATCAGTTGCCGGTCTGCTTGTGCTCCATCTCGCACACCATGGCCTTCTCACTCAGCGTCAGGCGCACGTATGCCTTCTTGTTAACTTTGGACTGGTTCGTCATGAGGACTTTAGGTAAATGGAGTTGGTTGTTGTGCACACTGCATGTCCTGCTAGATATAATGTTCATTGTGGGCCTTTCATTTTCTACCGTGATCTAGCAACTCGATGTTTCACGCAGAGACATTTTCCCGCAATGATCTTACTAATTCAGTACATCTCACCAGACAGCTGTGGCAAATCTTGTGCACTGGAAGACTCCCGCACACTCTGTGTTCGCGGTAGATAGCCGATGGCAGTTGCAGATTCAGCGGGGACACCTGTAGTAGGGATATGTCTCGAGTCGGTGCCGACGATCGATGCACATGTCTCGCATTTGGCGTTACGAAACATTTGAGCAACCCCACAAGGAGCTACAAACCACCAGCGTGTTGTAGCAATGGTAGCAAATTCAAATCCACTTTGTCGTTTTTCTTAAACTCACGCCAAAACAGTTTGAAAAGATGTAGCTTGTTACGGCACCTCCGTGCTTATCACACAGAAAGCGAAATAATCCCTAATAGGATGAATACACCAATCACAAACAGCAAGCCAGTCCCGACATTTATCTTGTCCTTCCACTTGCCCGAGGATTTTACGGCGACCGTTCCAAGTTCCTTGATGTTATTCGTGGTCAACGTCCCCGATCTTCCCCTCATTCGCTATGCAATGCTTGTAACGCCAGGAAGACTCAGCAAATGCTCCGCAAAGGCCTTCTTCCCCTGCAACTCTTTGATGGCCTTTGCAACCTCGGGGTTGTTCTTCACGACACTGCCGAGCTTGAGGTTCTTCTGGAAGATTTTGGTCAGGTGCTGGGAAGCTGTAACGCACAGCGTTATATATTACTGATTTGTAATTTATTACAGTATTCCCCGGCAAATCTGGAATTGCGTCGTCTAATCTACCTCGCAGAGATAGTACAGTCATGCATTCGCGATTTGCGCTTCCTTCAGGCTATACTGGGCAGTACGGGCGTTCGACCTGCTTAAGGGCCGGTCGCAGGCTGTGGTCTACACGGTGCTTCGCAACGACAAGCTCTTCAAGTTGCCGAAGGAAAACTACTTCTTAAAGAGAAGCCTTAACAGACCGCGCCTTCCTCGCCAACTTCCGACATGAGACATTCTTAGCCACTAAACGAGTAATTCAGTACATTTGCATCTTTGTCCACAACTGTGCAAGCTTTGCTACCTCGCAGTCTCTATTGGTCCGACCTTTCCAGAATTGCAGGGGAAAACTGTACGGTCCGTACAGTATTGTACTACGGAGAACGTAATTTATATTTGTTGTGGTACGTATCACGGGACGGCTTACGGGACGGCTTACGGGACGACTTACGGGACGAAGTTTACGGGGCGACCCGTCGACTAACAATTAGGCCTGTACCGTATACGTTTTGCTCATAAACTGTCGCAAACTGACTGAAACAGAACGTTGTTAGTTCTGTTTGTACACGGTCAAAACTGCGCCAAACTGACAGTAAACTATCTCGATACTTTATTCCGTATATTTCTGCAATGCGCGATTTGACTAATGCTCTCGCCTGTTTTACGTGTTCGTAGTACCGGCACCAGAACTGCTTGGCCCTCTCATCGCGGAGAACCGGCGCCAGAGCTGTTTGGACCGCCCAGCAGCAGAGCCCCTTGGCCCGCTCGTCGCCGTCACTTGGCCCTAACGAAATACTACTTCGACGTAGTTAGTACTCCCAAAGTGCACAAAATTTGGCTAGGACGATTGCAACCATTATCTGATTTTACGGGAAACCAGGATAAATCTCTACTAAAATGATACGTGAATTTCATCTTCTTTCACAGGAAGGGATAGGAACAGGCCAAACGGTGTTAGTTTAGGGCTCGTTAGTTGTAAGTTTGAGCATAAACTGAAACTACGGGAAATGTTTCCTGCCAGTTGTCAGTCACGCACAACGTTATCAGACCTACTAACAATTGCATTCAACAAGGAGTGGCCATGAAGTGAGTAGCTAGTCTAGAGTACAAGAGAGTACGGACTTTAAGTTGCAATATCACTTTTCTTTTTGCCCTTTACGAGCTCAAACGTCGATTATATCACAGAAGCTTGATTCTCTCTTCGTCCTCAACAGCGGCAACGCCGACTATCGCCTTGTTACTCGGTGGGTGGTGTCACCGTTCACGACATTGGTGGTTTGGGTGGTTTTCTTGGCGTAGGTGACGTCTGACACTAATGCTGTGAAGGCGGCTACGAGGAGTACGAGGAGGTTGCGCTGGTTCATCGTACCAAAATGTTGTAAGATCAATTTTCGCTGCTAATGGGATGCAGCACCGGCGTGCTACGAGGGTGTTTCGGAACTGAACGGCATCGCTAACTCCGTTTCCACGAACCATTATTTCCACTGTGTAACATCCCGACGCATTATCCGAGTCGGTTGGGGGGATGGATCTCCATACTCAGACGAAGACAATGACTGATTACAGTACTCACTCGAGGGCATTGCCGTATCATAATATAATGGGGGCACCGGTAGAGCGTGGCCACGACACGGTGGTCGGCGGAGATGAACGGCGGCGACATGCCGTACAAGTTGGGCGACGAGCCCAGCATGGTCTACGAGAACGGCTGGCACGAGTTAGTGACGGAGGGTCGCTGGATCCAGACGGTGGCGAGACCACACGAACGCGATCTTGGCAGCGTGCGGTCGTGCCGAGACGACAGCGGCCGGAATGGACGGCTGGTAGTGGCTGACGGCGAAGATCTCGGAGCTGAAGGGTCGGCAGCACGAGCTGGCCCAAAAGCTGCGGTGAACGATGGCCACCCAGTTGAGAATTGGCAGGCGCGGAGGCAAGCGGACCCAGTTAAGGATTGGCAGGCGCGGAGACAAGCGGGCTCACTTGATAATCTGGTCGCACGGAGACAAGTGGACGGAGTTGAGAGCTTGTTCGCACGGAAACGAGTGGCACGTGCGCCATTGGCGGCTTGGTGACGAGCTGCTGGACGACGAACGAGGGCGACAGCTCTCATTGAACGAGAACGAGAGACGGTGGAGTGCCGACGGGTACTCTGCAGTCATTGGGCGAACGATGGGCGGTAGAGTGCCGACGGGTGCTCTGCGGTTCATTGGCAAACGAGGGACGGTGGAGTGCCGGCGGGTGCTCTGCGGTTCTTGGACGAACGAGTGACGGTAGAGTGCCGACGGGTGCTCTGCAGTCCATTTGGCGAACGAGGGACGGTAGAGTTGGTGCTCTGCAGTCCGTGGCTGCAGCTGGACAAGCAGTTGATTGGTTAGCTGGGTTTCAGGCGGCGTGACGTGCCAGCGGGTGGTGGACACAAAGTCCGTCATTAGCCATGTACGTACTTGACGTGGGATCTGGGGACGGTGAAGCTGCGTGATTGCGAGTGTGGCTGTGGTTGAACGAACGAACGAACGAACGAACGAACGAACAAACGAGTGTGGAGGTAGTAGCTCACGTGAGGTGGGTGAACTCTCTTTGTATTGATTGAGATCGGTTCTGGTTGTTAGCCGTGGGCTAGAGACTACGAACTACCTGAGGACTATTGAGTAATCTAGCCTATTTAATAAATTGGATCCGTTCGCGTATACGAGCGATCCTGCGTAGTTGCTCGGTTGGCTGCTGTCGGTCAGTGCGGAGTTAACTTCCAGTCCTGCGGTCGAACGGACGCAGCGGAGCAGTGCGATCTGCCCAACTAGCCGGACAAGATACAAGGCTTGTTACAATAATACCCCCCCCCCCCCCGGGCCTTTTCTCATGGACGCTATCATTTACCAGTACCGGTATGCTGCAGTGATGAGCGTCGGCAATTTTTGTTGGGTCGGGTCGGAAGAGGCAAGATCACCTGTGTAGTCGAGCTAAAGACCCTCTGTCGAAGAATGCTCTTGACGCGAGTAGGTCGTTAGCTGCCGTCCCGTAACCAAATTGACGAGTGCTCGTTTTTCTAGTTGGAAGTGGTCAACACGAGGTGATCCACGCACGACTGGCCGAGCTGAGCGAAGGTGGGCTACTCGAAAGTAAATGGGTCACGCTTCTAACAATATATGAGATCGCGCAGAACGAAATGATACTTAACTACCATTTTGAGGTTTAAAAAAAAAACGATCAAAGATGAGCAGTTGAAAATCGGACCTATCCGAATTGATGAGAAAACGAGGGTTTTGTGTTTGACGCACGTCAGCCATTGATGTTAAGTTCGCACGAGACATGGAGTCCGATTCCGACAGTCTGAGCGCTGTGGTGTCGGAAGGAGCGGCGTCGACGAGTGATAGCGACTGGGGGGGGGGGGGGGGGGAGACGTCACCGTCGATGTCAGAGGGAGAGGAAGGGGTTCAGAAGATGGCACTGAGGGAGAGCAACGTGTCCGTTCCCACGATTGCCCGCTACAAAGAACGATTGATGACTGTGTGCTGTGTGTGAAGCTGCACACAGGAAACCTCAACCTAAATGCCGCTGCGCTGAACCTCCCGTGAATCGTGTGGTGGCTAAAAGGTGTTGCTTAAGACGTAGGAGAGACGTAGGAGAGACGTAGGAGAGGTGGTTCCAGTGCGTGTGCGCCACCAGTAACTCGAGAGCGGCACGGTTATTAACCCCCTGGTTACCAGAAATTTGTACACAAAACGGTAAATTGAATGTCGTAACTTACGACGTAGCAGTTCACTTGAAATCTGTATTGGTGCATGAGACCATGTGAGGATAGGTGAATAAATTCTTGAAAGGTTTTTCTGTCAATGTCGTATAATAAACTGCATTGGCTCGACCTTGATATCGTCAATGTCATAACATCCTCCAGAGCGGTCGAAGCGGAGGGAAGAAAATGGCGGGACTGTTGAAAAGCCACGCCAGCCAGTACGGATAATGAAGCCTAAAAGGTACGTTGTTCAAGAAACAATGCATTGCGATCGTACGAAAGTGTCACTCATCATGGCTGACTGCGCTCACAGCCACTCCTACACGACATTACACATCATCACTCTCGTCCGTCTCCTTGTTGCTCGAGCTGCCGGCTCGAGCGAGCTGCAGTTCGCGACTTGTCTTCTTGCGCTTACCAGCACGCTGTCCTGGACGACGAAGCACCACCCGCTTTCCCAAGGTGGGTGAAATGCTTTTTACCGCATCGAAATCGTCGTGCCATATCTCAGAGCATATCTTGTTGACGCCCTTGTACTGACGACGAATTCTGTTGCAGAGCCACAATTTTGCGTCGTCCAGGGAGCAGCGCTCACAGAAGAAGGTTGTAGCAAACGACTTCTTGGCGTCCGATCGAAGCAAGGCGCACACCTTGCACGAGCGTTGGCGGCGCTTCTGCATGCCGCTGACCGTGACCCATTTCTCACACTGCTCGAGCTGGTGCGTGAATCGCACAGGGGCGCGCACCCGCTTCTGTCTGCCCGGCGGCGGAGTCGCTACGACCCCAGCGAAGTCTGCAGCCTTGAGCTGTGGCAGCTGGTTCTGCAACACTCCGAACACTCACCCCGCTTCAACGCCGGCTTCCCGGCCATCGCTTCTGCCTCCTTGTGTGAAAAGTAGGCGTTCACAAGGGCCAGGTCTACAAAGCCGAAGAACAGGTTCTTGTAGTATTTAATGAACTTAGTCGACGTCTGGAGCGAGTACTTCTGAAGGCGGACCTGGTCGTGGACGTCCACACCGCCCATCCAGCGCTGATAGTTTGTGACCGCTTCAGGACACGGCACTGATATCGGCCCGACTAGCTTCACGATGCGGTAAATCGACGACTCGGACACGACGGCACGCAGTGCACGGGCTTGCGGTCCCACCAGTGAAACATTACCATGCTCGGAATAGCAACGGACCTGGCAAATTTGAAGGAGCCGCGGGATATGGAGACCGGGCGCGTCGCTCGCTTCTCCTTGAGCGCAGGGTCAAGGCCGAGTCGGTTGGTAATCACTGTGCCGATGACATAGACATTCATGACTAGCAGCTCGACGCAGAGCAGCACAGATGAGTAGAACCTGTCAACCACAATGACGTGCCACTGATGCCGGTTGCTGGCAAGAACAAGCTTCAGGTTGCGCACCACCGCGGCAGCACCCGTCTTGTGATCGAGTGTGCTCTCACCGCGATCTTCACGTCTCCGCTTGCCCCCCTACATCTCGAATCTAGGAAGTAACGACATTCGGAGGCACGATCATCCGATGCAATCGTAAGTTATGACATAGGAATATATAAACTAAACACAAAGCCGAACCTCGTACCGATGGCAGTATGGGTTCGCGGGTCGCAGGTCATGAAGATTTTGGAGCCGTAGCGGTGTGGCTTGTCGGGCATGAACATCCGAGTGGTGTTCCGGCGGGACGTCGAGGGCAGGACACCCTCATCGAAGCTGAACACCGACGGCAGCGACCACCCCGCCAGGAACCGCTTTTGGAGTTTATCCACGACCGGCCGAAGCTTCCACAGCTTGTCTCGCGTCCGTGGGGCCTCGTTGTTAACGAAGTGGAGGTCGCGTAGGAAATCGGTGCAGCGGTTACGCGCCATGTACCACTCGAAGTTTCTCGCTGGTACGGCGCCATCCTCCACCATCGACCAGTGGGTCGAGAACTGACGCTTCTGTGGACAAAGCATGCGTGCGACAAGTAGGCCGACTACGTACAGGATCTCGTGGGTCTCATACTCTTTCTTTGACTTGATACGCCTGCGAATCTGCTGGAGCATCTCGCACCGGCCCTCACGCTGCTTTGCGTGTAACGCTTGGGCCCGACGGTCGACTTGCTGGACCGCATACCGGTTGGTCTCCGTGGTGATCGCGACCCACAGCGACTTCGGCATAAAGTACAACAAGGTCAGCAACGGCGACTCACATACCTCCCGCAGTTCGGCAACAGGATGTGCTTCTTCAAGGTCCATGCCGCCGTACGCAATCGCATCATTTTCATAGCCCGACGACACCGCTGTCCGTTGCATCTCTCGGAGCGCCGCCTGCCGCTGTTTGATCGCACGCTTGTCTCGGTCGCTGGCTTCAATCATCAAAGAAGCGATAAAGGCTTCGTCGATCTGCACCGCATCACTGTCAGACACAGCGTCGTCATCAAGCTCGTCTTGATCGTGACCCGGATCTTGGTCATCGTCCTCGACGACGCCGTTGTCGCTGTCGCCCGAGCTGATGCTCTCGTAGTTGCTGGAGTTCTAGTCGTCCGCGACATAGTTGACGTCCACCTTCACGCGCCGACGGCGGGTTGTTCGTGCTGCGGATTTCTTTTCCTGCTCACTGTCGGGACTTGATGGGGCGGACAGTTGCTGCAAGCTAGTTGCGGCAGCCCGTATAGTATCATCCGCGTGTACGCTCTGCGAGAACTCAAGCGGCCGTGTTACAGTTCCATGCAGAGTTCGACTCCCTGAGGCCTCGGCTCGTGGTGCTTCTCGTCGTTGCTCGGTGCACCGAACAACGCATCCACAGTGCGCTGGGTCAGCTCAATGCTAGTGTCAATCTTGGGACGGTCGTACTTCGTCATCTAAGGCGTCTGCCTCGCTTTTGTTCGACGCATGGACTTCCAGCGCGTTCTACTCGACCGTGCTCTCGTCCATTACGCCCACATCGTTCGCGCTCTCGTCCACGGTCTGGGCACACTCCGCGTGTGCGCCCTGGACCTGCTTGGCCTCGGAGTACATGCTCGCGCCCTCGTTCTGCTCGCTCGCGTTCACGTCATGCGCACTCTCGCCCTTCTCGCCCTCGGCGTGCGTGTTCGTGTGGTGCGCACACGAGCCCACGTCCTCCTCGCCCTCATTCTGCTCACACTCGGTGTGCGCACACGAGCCCACGTCTAGCGCGCCCTCGGTGTACACGCTCGCGTTCTGCGCGCTCGCTCGCTTGTCCTGCGCGCCTTCGGCATGCGCGCTCTTGTCCACGTCCTGCTCGGCCTCCTTCGACAGGCACGATGTTAGCGTATACTCCACGACTGCCGACTCCCCGATGAGCACGCGGGTGCCATCAGGTGTAGTTTATCTCCACTCGTTCGACAGGCCGTTCGGTCGTTTCGCCTTCCAACCCGCCATGCGGAGCTGCCGCCACAGATGCGGGAAGTCGACGTCATGGTTGGCGGCGGTGCCCGCGGCAGGGGTCGTGCGGCGGGTGTGCACCATCCAGCAGATTTTCGAACGAGGAGGTCGGCCACTAATCTTTGCGATGTGCCCGCTGTTCCCCTAATCTTCATCCGGCACCCTCCATTTTGTCCCATTTCTGGATTTTTGTTTTTGACCTCCCTGATCTTATTTTTTAATTACTTGATTTAAGTATGGCTCGAATCATTACCTGTTGCTGACACTGCAATATCGTAAGTTACGACATAACAAAAAAGTATGTCATAAGTTACGACGTTGGTAACCAGCCTGGTTACCAGGGGGTTAAGTGTGCGACCACAAAGAAGCGCACTATGCTACTTAAATCCGTTATGACTTGATAGCTCCATTTGGACCTTCTTTGATGCACGAGCCCAAAGAAGAGTCTGCGTACTCTACAAGATCAAGCATTTTGAGCTTGTTCCGCTCGTCATTGGCTAACAAAAACGCCAGTTTTGGCTTCCACGCGGAATTTTATCCCTAGGCAGACAATAAACGAAAAACCGAACTTAAGAAAAATGTCAACTTCCAAATTTTTCATAGCTGCTACCTCATCGAGCACTCGAGGTTTAAATAAATTGAGACTGTGCGAATGAGGCTTGGTAGTCGAGTGAGTAGTTGGAAGGAAATCCGAGCTCGATTTAGGTTAGTGTGTTTGCTAGCTAGTAGTCCCTACTGTATGCAATGTTCCCTAGTAGGTGAGGCTTGTAGATGTGGTCCAAACGATCTCGGCTGCGGTCCAAACGAAGTTGCCAGTCGTAAGGCTGATCCGCCTAGTCACGGCTGCGGCTCAAAACGGTTGACTCAACACTTGCAAATCATAAGCACCCAAATTGAAGTTGTCGTCCAATCACATTCCAGTATCAGAGATAGTCCAGCCAATCAGGTTGCGAGATCTTCCCATCTTCAACCACAGACCCCGGTGGCACGTGCTAGCACGCGCAGGCCGTCTGGCTCGCGGTAGGGATCCAGTCGATCAGACAGCGAAGTGCAACCTCAACACTCCCACTCAATTCGATGTCTCGAGCTTGGGTCCAACGTTGCTACACATCATCAAGTAGCGCAGCATCTTCGACGATAGACCCTTCGTCATGAAGTCTGCGAGCTAGTTTTCGGTCTCCACATACTCCAGCTCGACTTCGTTGCTCACCACCTTCTCGCGAATGAAGTGGTAGCGGATGTCGATGTGCTTCGTGCGAGCTTGGTATCCAACATTCTTCGCCAGTGCCATCGCGCCGTGGTTGTCTTCGTAGATCACCGTAGCCCCACTTGTTCAGTGCCAATGTCCTTCAATAGACGGTGCATCCAGACGCACTCCTTCACGCATTCGCTCAGCGCCATATACTCGGCCTATGTAGAACTTAACGCGACAGTCTTCTGATACGTCGAACGCCACACCACAGGAGCACCGCACATCATTAACATCGTCCCGCTTACGGAACGACGGTCGTCGCGGCTGCCGGCCCAGTCCGCATCGGAGTAGGCGACGAGCTCGGTTCCACATAACCCATCGTACGTGATGCCCACGTCCTTGGTCTTCAGTAGGTAGCGCACTACCTTGATTCCGGCGTCCCAGTGCTTCTGGCCAGGGTTCGCCAGAAAACGACTCAACTTGGCAACCACGACCGAAATGTCAGGTCGTGTTCCACATGCCAGGTACATCAGGCTGCCCACCAGCGATCGGTAGGGCTTCGACTTCATCTTGGTCTTCTCTTCTTCCGCCTGCGGTTCATCGGCCTTGGTCAGATGAACTCCAGCTTCCATAGGCGATGTGCACGGCTTCGCGTTCTCTTGCCCAAACTTCTTGATGATCGACTCGGTGTACGCTTGTTGAGAGATCCTCAGTGTCTTGCGATCCATGTTGTAGTCGATCTCAATTCCAAGAATGAAACGTGCGCGCCCGAGGTCCTTCATTCGAAACTTCTCCGCGATTCCAGCCTTCACCGATGTAATCACCGCATTGTCCCGCGATGCGATCAGCATGTCGTCCACGTAGAGACACACAATGCAGTGATCGTCTCCGTCCCCTCTTGTGTACACACACGGGTCGGCGTCAGCAGGCTTGAATCCCATCACCTTGAGGTGCGCGTCAATCATTTGGTTCCATACTCGTGACGCCTGCTTGAGTCCGTACAAACTTTGCAGCAACATGCAAACGACGTCCTCTTCACCGTCTTCTTCGGCAAGTGTCAAGAGGTCTCGGAGTCCCTCTGGCAAGTCCATGTAGATTTCTTCTTCTAGCTTGCCGTACAGGAATGCGGTGTCGACGTCGCATTGCTCGATGTCGTATCCATCTGCGACGCGCTTCGCCAGTTTGGCGCGAATCGAGTTCAGGTAAGCCACCGGGGCGTACGTCTCTTCATAGTCCACTCCGTGACGTTGCGAGTAACCCTTGGCTACGAGACGGGCCTTGTGACGAATGACTTGTCCCTTCTCGTTGCGTTTCAATGCGAATACGCAACGACAGCCGATCGGTCGTTGGTGAGCTGGTCTCGGCACCAGCTTCCATGTCTTGTTTGCTACGAGCGACTTCAACTCGCTCTGCATAGCCCTCTTCCATTCCACTTGGTCCGCACTCGCCATAGCTTCTTCATATGACGTCGGGACCTCTTCCATTGCAGCCATTGCTTGGCCACCTTCAATTGCACTCGCCATAGCTTCTTCATATGACGTCGGGACCTCTTCCGTTGCAGCCATTGCTTGGCCACCTTCAATTGCATGTTGGTCCCCGTTAACCTGAACTCTGTCTTGCATCATTTTCTGGCGCTTCGTGCCAGTAGTCGAGGGTGCCACGACTTGCTTCTTGCGAGCGCCTGCCTCTTCAGGACCCGTTGTATCGTCAATGTGGCGAGCACGCGATCGGGTAATCATATGATGTGTCGATCCGTATGGCACGATCGGATCGTTTACGCCCATGTCACGTTGAAGTGGGATCACGTCCCCAACTTCAGAATCCATTGGCACGACTTGTCCTGACTCGTCCGGTTGATACCCACCATGGCTGGGCTGCTCCACCTTGACTTCATCGTCATCCAGCTCCATTTTCTCCACCATGTCATCCAGACTTGTTGTTTCCACGAACTTCACGGTGCGCACGATTTGCACCTTCCCGTCACCACGTTGAGAACTCGGTATCCCTTGACACCATCCTCGTAGCCCACGAAACGACACTTGAAGGCCTTGGCATCAAACTTGCGACGCTTGTCGTCGAGAATGTGCGCGTAGCCGACTGAACCAAATACCTTCATGTTCTTGAGCTGCGGCTTGGCTCCATGCACAATTTCGTAGGGCGTCTTGACGTTCACCGAGTTGGGGAGCCGGTTGATGATCCACGCAGCCGTGTTTACGGCTTCAGCCCACCACTTCTTCTCGATGGCTTCGCGGTAAAGCTTACCGCGCGCCATCTCCACCAGACTTCGGTTCATGCGCTCAGCCAGTCCATTCTGCTAAGGCGTGTATGGCACCGTCTTTTCATGCTTGATGCCACTGCGGTCGAGGTAGGCCTTGAACAGCTTGCCCGTGTACTCGCTGCCATTGTCAGAACGTAGGCGCTTGATCATCTTGTCTGTTGCGTTCTCCATTGCTGCCTTGAAGATCTTGAACTTCGACAGCACTTCCGATTTGGCCTTCATGAAGTAGATGGTCACGTGACGTGAGAAGTCATCAATGAAGGTTACCACATTCGTGCAGCCACCGGGTGTCTTGGTCTGCATCGGACCCATCACGTCTGTGTGCACCAGATCCAGTACGCCTGCACTCTTGACGAGCTTCTCCGGGTGTCGGGGATAGTCGTCCGCTCTCATGTTGCCCATGCAGCAGCCTGCGCAGACGGTACCACTTGTGACACCATCCGAAACGCAAGGCACTCTCTCTACCATGGTCAACAGCTGTTCGTAACGTTTGAACGGGATGTGGCTGAGACGGGCGTGCACTACGGCCCATGGCTCCTTACGAGATGTCGTCGCCGCACGACACACCTCGCCCCCCACTGTCTTCAACTTGTAGACGTTTCCAAAACGCTTGGCCTCCATGACGGTAGCATCACCATAGCGAAAGACACACTTGTCCTTGCTGAACTGCGCGACGACGTCCTTCTCGGCCAGCTTCGCAACCGAGATGAGGCTTCCATCAACTTCAGGGATGTATAGCACAACCGACAGCGTGACAGACGTTCCGTCCATCCGCTTCATTCCGACGGCGCCCTTTGTAACTGCGTCGATCTTCGTGCAATCCGCGATCGTGATGCGGACTGACGTCTTCAGCTCCTTCATGGACGCGAACTCGTCCCGGACGCTGGTTGTGTGCGAGCTGGCACCGGAGTCCACGAGCCACTCCGACTTCTCCATCGAACTCGTTGCCGTAAACGCGAAGTCGGGCACAGCCTGCGCGACTTGCCCACGTTCGTTGTCGCCCTTCTTCTTCCGGCACTCGAATTCCTTGTGGCCAGTCTTCTTGCAGTAGAAGCACTTGCCGTTGAACCGATGCTTGAAATTCTCCTTCTTCTTCGTAGCAAACGCCTTCTCTCGAGCCGGTGACGATTCATCCGAGGCTTCAACACCAGCGAGCGCTTGGATTGCGTACGAGAGCGTCATGTTCGGCGTGTTCTCGAGCACGGTACTGATCATCCGGTACTCATCGGTCAAACTGCCGAGCAGCAGCACGAGTTGGCGGGTCTCGTCGAGAGGCTCACCAACCGTCTCCATTTGGAGCACGATTTCCTTGAATCGGTCCACGTGCGTCGTGAACCGCGTACCGGGCTTCATCTTGAAGTTATGCAGCTTTTTGGTGACGAGGAGTCGGTTCTTGAGCGTGCTCCGGTTGAACTGCTCCTGGAGCATGGTCCATGCGTCCATCGCAGTCATCGCACCACGGATGTAGACTTGGAATGTGAGGCTGACGTCGCCAGCGATCACTCCAAGGGCTTTCAGATCGTCGGTCTTCCATGCATCCGTGGCCCGGTTGCTCACCGGGTCGAACTCCGCCTTGATGATGTGAGGCAGCAGTCCCTTGCGCGAGAGGTTCATCCGCATGTTGAACTCCCAGTGGAAGTAGTTATCTTCCACGAGCTTGACGGTGTCCGCGTAGCTTGGGCTCATAACCAATTGAGAGTGTGCGAATGAGGCTTGGTAGTCGAGTGAGTAGTTGGAAGGAAATCCGAGCTCGATTTAGGTTAGTGTGTTTGCTAGCTAGTAGTCCCTACTGTATGCAATGTTCCCTAGTAGGTGAGGCTTGTAGATGTGGTCCAAACGATCTCGGTTGCGGTCCAAACGAAGTTGCCAGTCGTAAGGCTGATCCGCCTAGTCACGGCTGCGGCTCAAAACGGTTGACTCAACACTTGCAAATCATAAGCACCCCAATTGAAGTTGTCGTCCAATCACATTCCAGTATCAGAGATAGTCCAGCCAATCAGGTTGCGAGATCTTCCCATCTTCAACCACAGACCCCGGTGACACGTGCCAGCACGCGCAGGCCGTCTGCCTCGCGGTAGGGATCCAGTCGATCAGACAGCGAAGTGCAACCTCAACAAAATAGCAAGACCTACATACTTGGATAGAGTGAATAAAGATCTTTCGATTGAGCCATCAATCGCAGAAATCGTGTTTTGGGAAAAGTAACATTTCGTTCTGTGCGTTCTCATATGTACCATTTTATTGGTACTGCTTTGGATAATATCCAAAAACCGGTTTTTACATATTATGTAAATCCACTCTGTCCAGCATTAGATGTTACCCCACCTGGAAGAGCGTTGGGGCTTTTTGCGCCCGTGGTGCAGCAAGCTGAGTAGTCTAGGGCTCATCACGTACAAAGCGACGGAGGCGGAAGGGCTGTTGTGGCACCCCAAGCAGCGGGTGCTGAGGGTGCTCGTCCCCGCCGTCCCGGCGGATTTTTCGAAGATCCCGGGGATTTTTACGACGGAGGCAACTGGATCCAGTTAATCCGCGAGACTCTCGCGCTGCTGGCAGCAGTGGAGCACATCGACCACGTTGCGTGGAGATTTCTATTGGAGGAGCACTGCGAAGTGCCGCTGGATGAGGAAGGGTTCGAGATTTTTGAAGATAAAATCCCAGTTCGCTTCGAGGTGATCCTAGATTCGCGCGTCGAGCGTGACCTGATGACCGCCCAGAACCTCAACCGCCATAAAGTCATCGCGTACCAGGCCCTTAATATCTCTTGCGGGCTATCGCAGCGCGAACGGGTGAGTCAGGCGTACGTGACGTACTTGTCTAGAATCGCAGCGATGGGAGCTCAACCAGGTGGGGTGGATATCTCGATCCCAGTCCACGTGCACTTTACTTCCGGCTTCGCTCAGATGAGCGAACTTGTCCAATGCATGAAAGCGGAGTCGGATATTAAGCGACAGTGGCGCGCATACGATGAACAACCCCTGCGTGCTGGGGAGATGAGGTGTACTTTCAAGCTGGAGCCCATGATCGTGGAATGCCTTCACACTGTCACTATTGACCAGGATGTGTTCAGTACACTGCTAAGTGTCATGCGCAGGAATGCTCGCGTTAATCACCTGGAGATACCTCTTCACATGGACTACATAGGAGGCGTGCCTATCGGGCAGCGGATATTCGCGCACTTGATGAGAAAGATTATGGCAAACGATGCGCCGGTGTTGCGATCGCCAAGCCCAGAGACGCCCCAGGGACAATTAGGCTCGTTGTACTTGGCTTGCTTTCCGACGTTGCCAGAGCTAGCTTTGGAGATGGCGTTCTCTGCGATAGCTCACACTCAGTCAACCCGGGAGCTTACATTGGATCTGCAGTTTTGGGAACCGGAGCACTACAGCGCTGATAGAGCCTCCTGGTGGAAATGGATAGCCTACGGACTCTTTTCAAGAAGAGCACAGAGCTACTCAGCGGTGGAGAGGCTGTGTATAAAGTCCATTGGCACAATGCGCGAAGCAGATGTGGAGAGTTTTGTAGCTGTTCTGGGGTCTGAACACCCCGAGGAATACATTTTTGGAACGCCTCGGGGGCAAATTGGCGAGCGAGCAGCGATAATCGACGACGAAGCCTTGATTAGGTGGCATGTTGGCGCGCCTATCCGTTCAACGAATGACCTCAAACTTGATAGGCCCGCACAGCGTGTTTGGACATTTAGTGACGATGGCGAAAGCGAGTGGGTCAACGTGCTAGTCCCAGGGCATGGGCGATGCGAAGTTCAGCGCTATGACCTAATGTTCCCTGACAGTGTGCTTCTGGCAGAAAGTGGGCCGTGCGAGCTGAAATCTTTCACAATTGGTTTTGATGACAACCAGGTCCAAGACACAAGTGGGTTCCCACGTTTCCTCGAGGAGGTTGGATCGAACCTGAAGTACTTGACTATCGGGAAAGGAAAGGCACAGTTTGACGACAACGCCGTACTTCAATGCTGCCCCCTTCTTGAGGAGCTAGTACTGTATGAAGGTGCCGTGGATATCCGCCTCAACTTCTCTGAATTTCATAAGAGCAAGCGAAATCTTCCAACCCTGACGTACAATTGGGCCAACCTTGCCGCATCTTTGTCGGACTTTGCTGACTTGAGTAACCCATTGTCGAGATGTTTAAAAAAGTTGCGGGTTCATCTCTGTCGCTGTGTGCCAGACGACCAGACCGCCAATTACCGGTGTCGTACAGAAGAAGATGTGACTGCATTGCTTCAACTACTGGAGACCAATCGCACTTTGGAGTATCTTGAGGTTGTTGCACCGCTCGAATACGACTCGTATTTCGATGAGTTCCGGGCGTACCATCTCCAGGCCATGTGGGCTCCTCGAGAGACTCTTTCTCTAGAGAACAAGGCTGCATTCTTGAGTGTCGTGTCAGTTCGTAAGGCGTTCACGGAAACGAGTACTAAGCGGTCCAGGCAAGGATCACCTCGAGCCAATGGACCTGTTAATGAGTTCGACCAGCTCGTGCTCTCCAAGATCTTCGGTTTTGCGGCTGATCCAGTTATTCGACGAGTGTACTTTCACCGGGATATCATCCGCGAGAACTGCCGCTTTTTTCAAATGGCCCTCTAGTTCAGAAAGCGACTAAATTGATGCCCTCGTGGAAAAAGGGTGCTGGTGAGGACTTAACCAATCGCACACGAACGAATCCTCATCATGAAAAAGACAGTGTAAACGATATCCCAATCTGATACTTCATCGT
Source organism: Phytophthora cinnamomi (assembly GCF_018691715.1). Lineage (NCBI taxonomy): Eukaryota > Oomycota > Peronosporomycetes > Peronosporales > Peronosporaceae > Phytophthora > Phytophthora cinnamomi. The sequence goes on from NW_027150933.1 coordinate 1,581,837, forward strand.
GCTGGTCCAAGCGGGCATTTTACGATCAGTAGGCCCAAGGATGACATTCTGTCCGTAGCGGATGATTGTTCGACTGACCAAGTATAATCGGATACTTCAAGAGCGAAGTGCGCTCTTCTGTCTCATCGTGGCTGTGGAGAGAAATTGCGTGCAGAGTTTTCAAGAAACACCAGCGCCAATCTAATAATTTATCTCGCCCAACCACACGTACCCATAATTTATTACTCCCAACTTTCAATGTGGTCCCCCTCACTGAGAGACTGTTGAACCCGGCACACTAGACGATGCTCGAGATACTGCTTTTCAAGTGATATTCAAGTGAACGCCAACGATCGAGATGTATAGCTGTTGTTGATTCATGGTGTGTAATGCCTTTGCCCTTGAGCTGGACATGTTCAAAAAATTATTTGCCTGATCATGAAAATCCAATTATTTATTATTGTTGGTGACCTTACTAAAGAAAATTGCTTATTTGATGTCTCGATGAACAATCAGTACTTATTGCGTTTTCGGCTTCCCTGCAAGGATGTCGAGTAGGTCGTGCTCTGTGCGGAAAGCTAGGATTAACTCAAAGTTAATGTTGATTTTGTCTTCGAACTTTCATGTCCCTCTCGCCTCAACGGCACTCCAGTGTTTCTCTACAGCAGTAAGTATCTCCACGCGTCGTAGTCCACTTGTTCGATAGCTGCCAACAGCGCGAGGAATTCACGGATTAATAGGATTTCGTTGTCTCCATCGTAAAAGTCCCCGGGCGATTCGGATAATTCGAGCACGAGCACTTGAAACACTCGCTGCTTGGGGTGTCACTTCAAGCCTTCTGCCACTGGATCATCGTACGAGAGTGAACCCGCGAGCAGGGCGCACCACGGGTGCAAGAAGTTCCAACGCTTTTCCATGCTCAAACAAATTACTGGTTTAGCAATATGCAGTGCTACATGTATCTACGATGTGGCTTACCACAGGTACGCAATCAACCCAGGAGGACCTTTCTCGTTCAAAGATTGAATTAATTTAGCGCGATCACTAACAAAAAAGCAGGGTATCTAAAGTGTTGCTACGTTAATATCCAGGGTGGCCACTGTGCATGTTTTCGTGGGCTGCCGATCAAGAAAACATTCGTTTGGGGTTGGTTCTCTACAGCACAGCGTACATGTATAATATTGTACTTCTTAGCCGTATTCTCTCAATCAAAACTTCCTCCAAGCAGTGGAGTTTTCGATAGCAAAAGATAAAATCATCAGCACCAGTTTTTGATGTTGCCGGCATTCAACTTCGTTTAATGAAACAAGCACAGCTGAGCAGTAATAACATGTTGTGTGTAGGACTTGTATTGCGGCGGTATGAACATCTTACCCGTACATTCCACGGTAAACGCACCAGAAGAGGAAGAAAATACCGAGTCCGAACAAGAAGCCCGTCCCATGATTGACCCAGAGATGTTCCAACAAATTCTTCGACCTGCCCGAGGACTTCATGACGACGACTCCAATTTCCTTGACGTTGTTCGTGGTCAACGGCTTACCCTCCATTCGCTTTGCGATGTGCCTGACGACAGGAAGCCCCATCAAGTGATCAATGAGCCCCTTCTTCCCCTCCAGCTCCTTGATGGTCTGGCCGACCTTGGGGTCGTTGATGGCCTTGACAACTTCCGGGCTGCTCTGCACGGCGCTGCTGATCTTGGAGTTCTTCGGGAAAAATCTAGTCAGGAAGCCGGGCATCTTGAAATTTATTATTCCTCTCTCTTCATCCTCTGCAGCGGCGGCGTTGACTATCTCCGCGTTGCCCTTGAGGTTGCGGTGAGTGGTGTCGCCGTTCACGGCGTCGGTGGCTCGGATGGCATTCTTGGCGTAGGCGGCGTTGACTATCTCCGCGTTGCCCTTGAGGTTGCGGTGAGTGGTGTCGCCGTTCACGGCGTCGGTGGCTCGGACGGCATTCTTGGCGTAGGCGACGTCCGACGCACACGCTGCGAAGGCGACTACGACGAGTAAGAGCAAGTTCCGCTGGTGCATCGCGCCCGGACGCAGCGAGGCGTTCCAAGGTCTTATCAAGGCTGCGGAAACGGGAGTCAGCCGATTCGGAAGTGAGTCGGTTCGACTGAGGGCCGTTCACGATCTCATTTCCGCTGTGCCACATTCCTTCGCATCTTCCGAGCCAGTTGTCGCGACAACTGGGAAGAGAGCAAGCTCCACACGTTCCCTGGGATGGTGAGTCTCCATACTGGGGCAAGGTGAAGTGGGCAGGGCAACAGCTCCTCGCTCGAAAGGAAAATCTGTGGAGGGAGCTCGAGGTACCAAAAATAGTCATTAGTGTAAATGGGTAGCACAAATTAAGGTCCCGCCAAAATTTGGTCAATGCTGTGTAGACTATAAACCGTAAAAAGTTGCCGCTGCATTTTGCTGTTTCTTGGCAGCAGCATGCTAAAAACGTAGCCTATAGACATTAAACAAGGTTGCTGCACCTTCGCTGGGAGGCTAGATTTTTCTACTCGAATTTTTTTTCGTTGGAGGAGAAGATCTGTGCGGTTAGCCTCAGACAAACTAAGTACTGACTTATCCGCAAACAATTCAGAAATAGCCCTCTGTGGTGTCGCGGTGCCACAAGGTGAACTCTCGTGATGTCGCGAACCTGTCGTGTTATTAAAACTAGAGGCGATGCTATGGTCTGGGAGGCTTCCATTGTGCAAGTTGTAGAGCAGGCTAGAGCTATACAAAATGAAACGTGCTCGCAGGATAAGTTTCAAACTCTGATGCAGCACCCCAATACTAATACAAAAATACCGCCAAGCTTGTCGCTCTAGCAGCGGGGGCTTCGACAACAGGATCGTGCCAATGTCACCATTGCGCGGCGTTATTCTCATTAAAGTTCGTGAGGCTGATAAACCAGCAAGCTGGTCTCCCAGTACCAGTTTATACATGCGTTGACTGCAAATAGATGAAAAAGGCGCCTAATTCAGTATAGCACATCCCAAGTTGCGCAAAAGTTTCATCGCATTTAGCTAGAGGGCGTCCAGTACTGTCCTGGTTGTTCAAAATGACGAACCACACTTCGAGATAGTGCCACTACCTGAACAAGAATTTGAATCATTCGAGGAGGCTGAGGCCAATACGGTGTAGTGATCACCTACTTGCACTTAGAGATTTAAGCCACCAGAACCCACACACCAGGCTTGAGGCTTGCTCTGGTGGGGATGCCTGTGACTATCCGACCCATGTCGGGACCGGGTTCTGACATCCCTCATTACACTATGGGGCATTTTTCGGCACTTGGAGCCTCCAGCCCACCCAACTATCCTACACCGGGGTGCGGGTTGGCAGGGCGGACCACTCCACGGAGTGGCTGCTCGTCCAAGATATTGCCTATCTCCGGCCTCCGTGGAAAGTCCCGCACTCGGCGGGGATTGATCCCGGTACCTCCCGGTCTCCGCGTCAGGATTTGACCACTGGCCCATCGCACTTAGAGTAGCGCGCTTGCGCCCCGCCATCCCCAGTTCTGGTACCAAAAATAGTCATTAGTGTAAATGGGTAACACAAATTAAGGTCCCACCAAAATTTGGTCAAAAAGAATATTGTTGTCTCTGGATAACTGACAGACAATCATCGAGCTCCACAGATTTTCCTCACTGGTAGTTGCGATGGGATGTTTTGCGAAGGCTCCCATGTGAGCTTGCGAGCCCACCCACTGAATCAGATAGTAGACGCTTGTGTTAACCCACCGCTTTGTACAGATTCTTTCGACGTCGATTAGCTCCGCGGCGAGCACCGCCTTAATGGGGTTGTTCGAGGAGGCCTCCACCAAGTTGGCGACCTTGGTCGGTATTTTCGCGCACGGACAAACGAATGTTTTCTTGATCGGCAGCCCACGAAAACATGCACAGTGTCCACCCTGGATATGAACGTAGCAACACTTTAGATACCCTGCTTTTTTGTTAGTGATCTCGCTAAATTAATTCAATCTTTGAACGAGAAAGGTCCTCCTGGGTTGATTGCGTACCTGTGGTAAGTCACATCGTAGATATATGCAGCACAGCTTATCCTGATACAATGGACGCCTACCAAAAATAGGGAAATCACCCAACATAGATGCAGCAGATATGACAGGACATATCACCAAGTATGTCAACATAGCCCAAATTCTGTCCACCACAAATATCTTAATGACCAATCTCTGGTCGATTCAAACGGTCTCATGTTAGAAAGATATCGATTCAGTTTGCACTACATAGGACAGTTCGAACGGGACACTTGTACAGCCAAATCTATCCAGTTCTGCTTGAAGTTTGGCTTGAAGGTCGCCATTTCCCTTCGAGATCCCTCCTGCGAGCGCGATGTTCGAGGACGACGACAGCATGCTCCTGCTCCTGTGTGAGGCGTTTAGGACGCACAACGAGCGCGTGTGCGACGCTCGACGCGACGTCCACCAGTTGATGCTGGAGGAGGAATGGCGCATCGCCATGCGCGCGCGCCACTACCTGACTACTCGGTGCCTCGATGCACCGTGCGAGTCCGCATGGATGACTCTCTACAAGCATGGCTCCGACCTGAATTTTCTGAATGCAACGAGTCTAACCAGGTAAGCTGCAACTAACATCTATGACTCTACTCCTACGCTAACACCTCCTCGATGTACATGTATATAGGGGTGCATTTCATCAGTTGCTGGGTAGGTTCGCTAGCTTCTACGACCTCCCGCCCCCGTCGTCACGAGGCCGTCCCCCAAAGCTGCGCTACCTACACCAAGTGCTGGGGCTCGTACTAAGTTTCTACGTGGGCTCTATGGAACAGAGCTCGCTGTGCATCACGTTCGGGGTGCCGCCAAGCACTCTATCACGAACGCTGCGCAAGGCCGAAGAAGCGCTGTCGCTAGCGCTGACTGGTTACGCACCTGCACGCATCTCCTGGCCCTCGCCCTCACGTCAGGTGGAGCTTGCACGCATGGTCAACAAACGCGAACCTTTGCTGACCCACACGTTCGGATTTATCGACGGTAAAAACTTACGCGTGCGTGTACTGTACATGTGAATGATATTAGCTGCTTTTAGTCTATATCTACTAACTTTAGACGGATGTGACGTGGGTAATGTACAGGTCCAGCAGCCCTCTAACGCCGACCTTCAAAACGCCATGTACAATGGCTGGCTGCACTCGGTCTTCGTGACCGGCACGATTTGTTTTGCGACCGACGGCTGCATCATTTGGTCGAAGCACAACTGTCCGGGGTCGTGGAACGACTCGGACACGTCCTTGGAGTTCCGCAACAAGCTGACGGACCCGCAGTTGTGCCCCAATGAGCTCATGAATGTAGTGTCTGACTCTGCATTTCCTTGTTCTACGGCCATGACGGGGAGGCCTTGAAGGACGGAGACATCGAACGAATTGAGCCTTGTCTTCGCAGTGCCGCACGCACACTGCACAATGCGATCACCTCCATTCGGCAGGTTGCCGAGTGGGGAATGGGCAGTGTCCAGAAAGTTTACAGCCGTCTGAATCTGCCGCTGCCCTACGACCCGATCCTACGAGGCATGCGCCTCAACAACCTATTTAGGATGGCGAACTACAGAGTTCGCACGGTCGGCATCTCCGAGATCAAGACCACGTTCGCGGGCGTGATGGATTTGCCGAAGCAGGGCGTGTTTGAAGCTCTACGATTGCGTTGGTGTAAAGATGGTTGAATTCAAAATTTCGTAGTTGATTTCCTTAGTTTTCGTACAGCAGCGCTACCGCTGGATGCATCGGCACAGCTACTAACCAATACAGAACAGGGTTCGCACTCGAAGCTATGTAAATGGACTGTGTTGCTGTGATCGTCATTACTAAGGGCTGTTTGAGATGTTACGCTACTAAATGCACTTCCTCCCTCTTTGTATCTTCCGCGCTGTTATCTTCACCACACTAGAGCATTCAGAGCTCATTCTTTCTTTGTTAGAGCTCCCAGGATGAGCAACAGTTCTTGAGTGCGTGCGCGAGCGTCTTCCTTGTCACGACGGGCGCGCTCCTCCGCCTCCTGCTTCTCCTGACGGCGCCGCTCCTCCGCCTCCTGTTTCTCGTGACGGCATCGCTCTTCTGCCTCCGCCTTGTCCGCTAGATAGCGTGCCTCGCGTGCCGTTTGTTCGTCACGACGACGCTGATCTTCGTCAGCGCGGCGAAGTTCCGCCTTGCGCTCGTTTTCCTCGCGCATCACGAGCAGCATTTCGAACATGGTGCCCACCATGTCGCTGGAGCTGCTCTCCAGGTCAGACAAGCGCTTCTTGAGCTCTGCGGTCGCCCTCATAGCCTTCACGCGCTTTGTTTTAGCATAGCTAGCCTCTGTCAGTTCTTCGTCTTCGTCCGCAGCACGCTTGCGTCCCACGGTATCGCGGAACTCAGCCAAGTTGATGCCTCCAAGCCTGTTGGAGGAAGTCGCGTAGCGCTTCTCCGTCGGTGGTTTCTTGTCTTGCGGACGTCCAGCCGAGGCTGGTCGGGGGCAACGCATTGCACTAGCAGCGTCGGCGGTTGCTGTGAACGCAGCAGAGACCGCCGGTCCCGCCGCACTCGGGCCTTGACCCGTCTTCTTTGTTGTAGAAGATCGCAACTTTCTCTGCGTCAACTGCGCAGCCAGCGGAGACGGTCGCGGCGTAGCGAAAGCCTCCAACCCCTCGCACACACCGGACGTGTGCAGCAAGTCCGAGAAGACGCCGCTGGCCATGTTGGTGTTGTCCCCGACCGATGTCTGCGTCTCGCCAGAATGCACGGAGTCGCTGGTGGAGACTCTCTCGCTCGTGTCCGCATCGCCGCCCACGCGCGGGTTGTCACCGAGCGCCTCGTCGCCCTCGAAGCCGAAGCACAAATCGGCTTGATACTCCTCCTCCTCGCCCTCCTCCTCGACTTCATTGTCGACGTCGGCGCCGTCGTCCATGTCGACCACACTGACCTAGGCGTCGATGGACTGCTTTAGCAGCTTCGCTTGCTTCACGTGCGGCGGCATGTCGGCCACACCGGTGGGTTTGCGTGCTCCGAAGATCATCTTGAACTTTCGGCGGAGGCTCTCATGGTCTCGCTCTGCGACGCCACGCCCTCGGTTGGAGTTGTAAGCGATTGCCAGTCGCTCCCATTCGTCCTTACCGAGGGGCAGGTAGTGCTCGACGAGCGTCAGGAGGCGGCGCACTTCAGACAGCTTGTAGTTAGTACTTCCGGTCAGCTTCGCCATCTGAACAAAAAGCGTGAACACGTAAGTTGCAGTGATCGGTGACGGTAGCACTAGCCAGCAAAACAGCATACCAGGGATGATGAAGGAGGAGAGCCGTCTTGGTGGTACGGAGGAGGTGACTTGTGACGGCTTGGTAAAAGCAAGAATGAAGGTTAGTAGAGCTTGGCATCCGCTCGGTCGGGCGAGGTTTGAACGAGGCCGGCACAACTCAGCTAGCTTGAAGTTTTCGCCTCGGAACTGATAGTCGTGAGGTCTAACCTGCAAGCCGAGTTCGTGCGCAAACCGAGTGCGCTTGCAGTAGATTCGAATAGAGTATGCAGAGGCTTGTTCATTTTGGCGCCAACGTAGCGGCAATCTCCGCTTACACGTCAACATAGCTGGCAAAGCTCTAACACTCGAGGCAACTTCAACGCAGTTAGCTTCAACAGCAGGATCAAATTAACGTGAATACAGCATACAAATTCCATGCTTACCAATGCAGCAAAGCTCCCACTATCTTCCTCATGACTGCAACCTGTCCTCCACGTGCGCGTCACGCCTACGGGTCTTGTTGATCGTGGATGTCGCGATGGCGGCAATTGGGGTAACCGCAGCGACACACGAACCAAAGGTCGGGCCCGTAGTCGACGGTGATCTCGTCGCCCTCGTACACGGCGTGCGTCGTGGCAATCACGACAGTCGTCCGGCGTCCATTCGCCACTTCCAGAAACTGAGCCACCGGTGTGCACGAGTGGTTGACGAAGCGCATCAAGCCACCCATCTGCCGAGCGTTGATGGCGACGCGGACTGGGTGGCTGAGCCTCTCGGGGCGTTGTGTCATGATCAGGCAGTAGCCCTCGTTGCGCGGTCGAGTCGCGTGAGAGACGCTCACGTGTTCGATCTCGCCCAAGTACTCACCCAGTACCTCACCCGCATCAATGAACTCCTGCGCCACCACGGCCAATTCGCGGGTCGCCGCGTTCCTCGCCAACGCGACCTTCGACGACTCGACCAGGCCGTTACCACAGTTGCCGCCGTACGGGCAGCAATTAATATTGCAGTATAGCTGCATCAGCGAGTTGCGGCAGCGCCCAACTCGGCACGGGTCCACACAGTCGCACCAACCAAAATGAGGAACCGCAGGAAAGATTACCCCTGTTGGGTTAAACTGCTCGCGAAGGTGCGCCACCGCAAATGGCCACCGCGCAGGAACGAAGCGACCTTGCTGCTGGCGGTGAAGAGCATGAGGTTGGGCAGCACGTAGCCTGACACGAACACGCGACCCACGGGTTGCACGCATGACAGCCTGGGGGGACACCGTCGGCAACGTGGCCTCTTGATGCTGACCAGAACGACGTTGATATGGAGCGACGACCGCTCGACGCTCCCTCCGCGAACTCTGGCGCTCGCGAAGCGGCCGCCGAGATGGTGGAGACGGAGTTCGTGAACGTCGAGCAGCCGCTGCTTCAGGCAGGACCGGCGACGGAGATCGTGGGCGTGAAGCAGGCGGGTCTTCGAGCAGGACGGGAGACGACGTAGTCGGACTGCGTGGGTTCCAAGTGGTCGGCGGGGTTTCAGGCGGGAGAGGATCCGTCGTGGTCAGCGTGGGCGCTGCCGCACCAGCCTTCGAAGGCTTCGTCGGCGGAGGGTTCGACGTCTCCCTCGGCACGCGAAGACCGTGCTGTGGCGACATCCACGGCGGCGTCGTGGTCCCCGTGGAGTTGGCGGGCGAAGAAGACTTGGCACTCTTAGCCGGCGCTTGGACGCCGCCTCGTTGCGAGTTGGGCGACACGTTCTCGTCGCCGCTCGACGTGTCCACGATACAGCGCGAGCTCCAGTGCATGGCGGAGTGGACGAGATGAACCATGGTTGCTGTGCACGTTAGAGAAGTCAGAATAGACTCGACTTGCTCGCAAGTCAAGGTATTACGTACGCCTTCTTTGTTGCTGCACGCAGCGCTTCCAAGCACTTGCCACTTGGCCGCGATTTTTCGAAAGTGAGAGGTTGAAGCTGGTGCGCACGAAATGAGTTATGTCCACGATATATGGCAGCGACATCTGCAGAGTGATGGTCTGTATATTCTATACAAATTTCAACAATAACTTTTAAGATGGCTACACGAAATAAACACAGGGGTAGGGCTGTTTATTGAGACGATTTTTACGTCTCACGAGGTTTATGTCTCGTTATGTCCTGTCATATCTGCTGCATCTATGTTGGGTGCTTTCCCTATTTTTGGTAGGCGTCCAATACCCCCACTGCATATTGCTAAACCAACGATTTGTTTGAGCATGGACGAGCGTTGGGGCTTCTTGCACCCGTGGTGCGCCCCGCTGGCGGGTTCACTCTTGTACGATGATCCAGTGGCAGAAGGCTTGAAGTGGTACCCCAAGTAGCAGGTGTTCAAGTGCTCGTGCTCGAATTATTTGAATCGGCCGGAGACTTCTACGATGGAGACAACGAGTTCCAATTAATCCGTGAACCCCTCGCGCTGCTGGCAGCTAGCTGTCAAACAAATGGACTTCGACGAGTGGAGATACGTACTGCTGTAGAGAAACACTGTGGAGTGCCGTTGCCGAGGATAATTTCGGGTACCCGCACCCTACCCGAAGTTCGGGTATACCCGGCCAGGTAAGCATTTTTACCCGGGCTCGGGTACCCGATTGCGAGCTCTGAGGCGAGAGGGACGTTAAAAATTCGAAGACAAAATCCCCGTTCGCTGTGAGTTAATCCTAGATTTCCGCGCAGAGCACGACCTACTCGACATCCTTGCAGGGAAGCCGAAAACGCAATAAGTACTGATTGTTCATCGAGACATCAAATAAGCAATTATCTTTAGTAAGGTCACCAACAATAATAAATAATTGGATTTTCATGATCAGGCAAATAATGTTTTGAACATGTCCAGCTCAAGGGAAAGGCATTACACACCATGAATCAACAACAGCTATACATCTCGATCGTTGGCGTTCACTTGCATATCACTTGAAAAGCAGTATCTCGAGCATCGTCTAGTGTGCCGGGTTCAACAGTCTCTCAGTGAGGGGGGCCACATTGAAAGTTGGTGAGTAATAAATTACGGGTACGTGTGGTTGGGCGAGATAAATTATTAGATTGGCGCTGGTGTTTCTTGAAAACTCCGCATGCAATTTCTCTCCACAGCCACGATGAGACAGAAGAGTTCACTTCGCACTTGACGTATCCGATTATACTTGGTCAGTAGAAAATTCATCCGCTACGGACAGAATGTCATCCTTGGGCCTACTGATCGCAAAATATCCGCTGGGGCCAGCACGATGAAGTATCAGATTGGGATATCATTTACACTGTCTTTTTCATGATGAGGATTCGTTCGTGTGCGATTGGTTAAGTCCTCACCAGCACCCTTTTTCCTCGAGGGCATCAATTTAGTCGCTTTCTGAACTAGATGGCCATTTGAAAAAAGCGGTAGTTCTCGCGGATGATATCCCGGTGAAAGTACACTCGTCGAATAACTGGATCAGCCGCAAAACCGAAGATCTTGGAGAGCACGAGCTGGTCGAACTCATTAACAGGTCCATTGGCTCGAGGTGATCCTTGCCTGGACCGCTTAGTACTCGTTTCCGTGAACGCCTTACGAACTGACACGACACTCAAGAATGCAGCCTTGTTCTCTAGAGAAAGAGTCTCTCGAGGAGCCCACATGGCCTGGAGATGGTACGCCCGGAACTCATCGAAATACGAGTCGTATTCGAGCGGTGCAACAACCTCAAGATACTCCAAAGTGCGATTGGTCTCCAGTAGTTGAAGCAATGCAGCCACATCTTCTTCTGTACGACACCGGTAATTGGCGGTCTGGTCGTCTGGCACACAGCGATAGAGATGAACCCGCAACTTTTTTAAACATCTCGACAATGGGTTACTCAAGTCAGCAAAGTCCGACAAAGATGCGGCAAGGTTGGCCCAATTGTACGTCAGGGTTGGAAGCTTTCGCTTGCTCTCATGATATTCAGAGAAGTTGAGGCGGGTATCCACGGCACCTTCATACAGTACTAGCTCCTCAAGAAGGGGGCAGCATTGAAGTACGACGTTGTCGTCAAACTGTGCCAGGTCGTGAAGACAATGCATCAGGAGGCAGTTGAATCAACGGAGCGACAACCACCAGCTACACCACCACCAGTTGGAGAAATCGAGCCGGAAGCTGAGCCCTCCAAGAACAAGGGCCAGAACCCGGAAGGGATACCAGAGGAACAAGCCCCCTTCAGTGAACTGGTGGTCGAGATGGAGAGAACATTTGATCAAGGTGAACAGATGAATGAGCAAGAAGAACACACACGCAATCAAGTCATGCAGCAAATGTTCACGATGGCGTTCAAGCAACAAGACCAAAAGGAGCTGTCAGAAGAAAAATCTCATTATCCCATTCTCCAACAAGAAAAACTTCGAGGTCTGATCCAGCTCTTCAAGTTAGAAGTGGTGCAGCACGATGGTACGGCGCAAATATGGCTACGACGACTCAAGGGTCTTGCTGCATCCATTTTCGACAGTAGGCGAACTCTACTGGATGGTATTTCTTTGAAAGAAAGTGAGACCAAGGTACACTACGCACGCAATGAAAAACCATGGTCCAATAACCCGTTGCTCAAAAATACCCACGAAGATGACGACGATCCGATGGGAGAAGAACAACACTCAAATATTGTTCGATTCAAAACCGCTGTATACTCGCCAGAAGATATCGCTGAAATGCGAGTCGTCTACGATACGCCGTACGGATTTCCAACCGAACTGAGAGAGCCAACTTTAACAGAAAAAATAATTATTCAAGACCTGCTAGATGGCACAATTCTAGCTCAAGAGCTACCTCAATTTCTGAAGCGCACATGCAACAACGAGATGCTACGAGTAATTCAAAATACTATCCACGCTCAGGTTGAAGGAGAACTAATGTTTCGACTTCCGGGCCAATTCCCTGTTTACCCGGATTTTCAAAATCGAGATCGGCTATGCAATGCAGTGCTTCAAGGAGCGACTGGCCGAGGGTTCAATATGGAGCAGTTGACACAAATGCTAGGCGAGACAAAGCCGGTGTGCTACAATGCCCAGCAACACTCGGTCCACCTAATTTATTGGACTAGAGAAGCTGCAGACAAGTGGTCAAAAATTTACAAGTCCATCCCATTTCGAAGCAGGTGGTTTGTATTAACAAACGTACACCCTGAAGTCGCTTCTGGAGATGGAACACCAAGTGACAACGCAGCACGAGTTTGGGCGCGCCAGATAGGGAGAGATGGTATCACCAATGAACGTCAACATGATCGCTACAAAATCAAACTACTCAATATCTCGCGATTCATAGATGAAGCAGCCGTTGATGCATTTCTACGATCGAGATTGATGGAGAATGTAGTACGTATCAAGAACCTACCTCGGGACACCAGACACTACAAACCGTAGCGCGGGAAATTTTCTTTCGATCCCCAGGATGCCCGCCCTTTTTGGAGGGGATCAGATTTATTAACTGGTTGGGAACCAAACTATTAGTCCATCGCGTTGGTAGCAGTCCTGCTTCTCCGTGCTACAATTGCAGTAAGCCTGGCCACACGATTGTTCAATGCCGAGCTTCAACAGATCAATGGAAATCTGCAGCAAACTGCATTACAGTAAATGCACAAGATTTCACCACACTTATCATGCAAAAATCAACGATAACTAGCTTCGAAGAGCTTGAAGGTATGTGGACGAGCCTACAGCATCGCCATGATGTAACAGAGCATCCTATTACTCCGCTAGCCACGGACAATAACGACGGAAACAAAGACGAATCTCAAGCGGAAGTCCCAAGTGCGGTACCAGCGCCTATCTCAACGTGGATCACACCGAAGTCGCGAGGAAAATGCAGTAATGCCAGCTACAGTCACATCCAGAGCAAGAGTTTATCATCGTCAGAACTACAAGTGTCCACAGACAACCATCAACAGAACGTGATAGATCTAGTCAGCGAAGACGGATCCCAGCCGGAATCGCACGGTCTACCGGAAAAGGAAGCTGTAAAGCCGACAGATAGTGGCCCTCGACAAATTCGTCGACCAGCAGCACTGTCCAAACAACAGAGATTAATCATGGAAGCGATAAGTCGCAGCAACCCGGAACCGACGTGGAAGGACACTGAACAATTACGCAATCTTGTCATTGGTGACCTGGAATGGGCAACGACAACAGGCCACCAAGTCCTTGAATACTGTGGTCTAAAGGACGTAGCCACACCAGGAACAGGAAATTGCCAATACTATGCTATCGCAATGGCGCTACTCAACACAGATTTCGCCACAGCCGAAAACCAGAAAGCCATCGAGAACTTAACCGCAAAACTAAAGAAAGGTTTGCAAATTGCTATGATGCATGGGTTTGACGAGGAGTACCAGCACGACGAACGTAAGTTACGATTACTAGTTTGCATGAAAAATACGAGTAACTTATCGGAAATGGAATCGAAGCAATTACTGATGGAGTACATGGAAGATATAGCTCAAACGAGCTCAAAGAGCGCAGCTTTCATCGCCAGAAGCTTCTGGGGCTCTGATTTTACGCTACGACTAGCTGCCAAGTTGCTACAACGCCCGATCGTTGTAGTAGTAGCACGGAATGGACTTACAAAGCCAAGCTACCAGATCTTTGATCCGTACACAGCTAAAACAGCGAACTTCATTTGGGAATCAGCTGAAGAAGTAATGGTCCCTGAACCAGAGGCACAGTTGTGGCTGGAACGCCTTCAGGCAGAATGCCTGAATCCCAGAGGAAAAGAGCATCTGCCTATTCTACTAAAGTATGGTTCGGAGCACTACCAGTGGCTACAATTTGGAAACCGTCCGGTTAACCAACCTCAAACAGAGGAGGAGTCATGTCTTGACATGCCCCCAGAACTTGGTGAAGAAGAAAGTAAAACCGAGGACGCAACTCCTCCACAGCTGAACCCACTAGAAAACATTAAAACACCAACGAGCAACACAGATGCCCAGCCAATTGCTGTTTTAAACCAGCCAGGTCTTCCAGAGGGTGGTCGACAAGAGTCGAAGAAAATCAAAGAACCAGGTGGACCACGAACAAAAGAATCGCTAGAGTTCTCGAATATGGGAGCGTTTGGCCTTGCTCCAGTAGTACAAAAGTTACTGCTACAACTTGATTGGAATAACACGTCACAGAGTCAGGCTTTGGAAACAATGACGGGGGCCAACGCTGAAACTTTACAACACTGGCAACAACAACTTCATGCCAACGGAATATCTAGCGTCAGCACGCCAGAGGACAGCAACGTTGAAATGGATGAATCGCAAGAATCATCATGGTCGCCCCCACCGGAGATGGCAAGAAGCGACGCAAAGCACGACCCAGTCCCTCCAGATATACACCGAGACGATTTAACCACTCCAAGAGGAGGAAGATTTACAAGCCATCAGAAAACGGCTTCTGCTGATCGGCGGGGGGAGATTAGCCAACGGGAGCAATGGAATGCGCTGGAACCTGATTGGAAGCAGATAAGCAGCCTGAATGTTCCGGGTCTTCCAGCAGACACTACCACATGGAAGAATGCGGTTAAAGCTCACCCTGTGAAACTATTGCAAAGCTTGCAAGCAGTAGACTCACCCGAATATATTATTCGCTCAATAAATGCAAGCGTTATACAAGACTGGACGAAAGGATTTCGAATCGACTGTCTAATTCAAGGCCTAATCGAGGTTCGCACTGCTCAACATGACGAACTGGCACAGACTGAACTAGACAATGAGATTAATTATCTGAAGACGGAACGCGACGGAATGATAAATGATTTCTATATTCATGGGCGGGACTACTGGATCAAGCTTCGAAAGTATGACGCTGACAAAAATGAACTACTCAAGATCTGCAAAAAAGCTCAGGCAGCACACCTTACTCGATTGATAATTGCAGCCTTCGCTTACGGTCTTGAGCTAGCTAGAATCAGTGGGAGGCCATTCCCTACAAACTCCATGGTAGTACCCTTGATCACAATCTTACAGGGTGCACTCAAACAGGATTCCAGGCTAAAAAAGGCATTCTATGGGCAAGATTCCGACGGTGACCTAGCTAGCTTGGAATCGACGTTAGCGCATAGGTCAGTTGACCCACCGCAACAAACCCCGAACATCCAATAATTATTCCAGCTCAGTCAACCAAGACGGCAACAGAATTATTCCCGGATCTGTATGCAGTCCTGCATAACGTTGCAGAAATGTTTTACACTCCAGGGTATTTGAAGCGAAATGGAATAAAGGGAGAACAGCACTTCAGGTTATTACACAAAATTTACAAGGATTTATTAGCAAGCGTCGGGAGGCATGGTTGCGCGGGTGGACACAACGCCCCGACGTGGCTCCCGCAGAAATTATTTTTGTTCAGGACACACATTTGAAGACGAAGGCAGACATTGTAGAGATGACCGAAATGTGGAATCACGTGTGTGGGGCAAAACAACCGCCTCATCCTCTTAGTTACTGGACAATTACAGCAACCAACTCAGGAGGAGTAGGAATACTATTACTACCACACGCTGCCGCACGAATTCATCCATGGAAACAGAATGATTGGACTGACAGAAGAATTGCGGTACAATTTGATGACTGGTGCTTGGCAAACATATACGCACCGACATATAGAATCAAAAGAAATGATTTCTTCTCTGACTTGAACGATTGGATGGACTCAAATATATCGACATTACTTGGTGGGGACTTCAATGCGGTACTCAATCCTCGGGTGGATCGTCTTGTTGATGGACTACCGAGTTTAGGTGTCTGTGAAAGCAAAGAACTTAATCATCTCATTGATAATCTTAATTTGATGGATGCCGTGACACTTTCATCTCACGCAGATGAAGACAATATTTTAGACCCCTTACTCACTACACATACTGGCGAAAGCGCTCAGCTAGCAGGATCGATCGGTTCTACGTTAGCAGTGATATTGCCGGAACAGTGCAGTGGGTTGAACCACGTGAACCAGTTGGCTACTCCGACCATCAGGAGCTCCGGTTATGGCTAACGATGCAAAATTCACAGACTCGAAAACGCAAAGGGGTTACGCGATATCCATTCAGTAGTTCGAGGACAGAATGGGTGCGAACTCAAATACAAGAGCGACTAAATAGTTTGACCACTGAATTCCAGCGCCAAAGTAGTCCCGCCGTAGACTGGGATACTTTTGCGGGGCAACTTTCGTTAATGATTGGTGAAGTAGGCCGTATGGACCGTGAACACACCGAACATTATTATGACCGTTTACAGACAAATCTCCGATCGCCACCATAAACAAGAACTGAAATACTACTCAAAACACAGCATCACCGGGTACGACAGAGTAGTCGATCTTTTGGTCGATCTATACAACCTACTGCTTCTAATTTGAAGAAGTGTTACAAGAAACACGCTAACTGGCAGCGGGACCAACACGTAACAGGCATTGATCCATCTCCGGGACACTTCTATACTGAGAATATGTCTACAGCAGAAAGAATGGCATCAGAATGGAACGATATATTAGGAGCATCTCATGCAAAAGTTAGCCCCGATAATATTCAAGATGCTCTGAAAAAATTCCACGAAGTACCTGAACAAAACCGACTACAACCAGAGGATCAAACGAAATTGACAAGACCAATTGAAGAACAGGAAGTTCTAACCGCAATAGATCAGCTTCCACGGGATAAATCTGGAGGCTCCCCAGGATTATTTCACGATTTCTTCAAGGATTTCAAAGACGAACTGGTAGGAATCCTCACAGCGGTTTACCAGGATATTCAGAACGGTGCCGCAGTCCCGAAATCGTTCCTGGATGCGGTGGTAGTACCGCTTCGCAAAAAAGGTGATTCAAAAAGCGCAATGGACTATAGACCAATATCTCTGTTGAACACAGCATACAAGATATTGGGAAGAATTTACGCTAATCGAATTCACCCCTTCTTACCACGACTAATTAGTAGTGGGCAACAGGGATTTGTAAGGGGAAGATTACTAACAAGGAGTGTAACAATGGTTCAAGCGCTGTTACGTACAGTAATAGACGATCCTACTATTGATTGGGCAGATTCCCCTGCGATTTTTTGTGTTGATCTCCAGAAGGGATTTGTAGATGACAGTACAATATTTCTTTCGGCAACGAGAGAATTAGCACCTGCCAACGCAATTATAAATCGTTTTGGTCAGCTCTCGGGGTTGAAAGTCCAACCGAGCAAAAGTATATTGATACCGCTCAATACAGCTTGGCATCAGACTAAATGCCACGGATATCCAGTATTGGCTCAAACGGCTACAACACGAATATTGGGGTACCATTTCGGAGTGAAAGATACTACAGACCTTAATTGGGAGCTTCGAGTGGAAAACATTAAAAAACGACTGCAAGTGGCAACACAAGTAACCAACTCTGTTAAACAACGAGTGGTTTTATTTAACACGATAGTACTGCCAGCGATCCAATTTACAGGCCAGCACATTTTGATCACTTCAAAAATGCTTCGCCAATTAGAACAGCTCCAGAAACGATTCATTTGGAAAGGAACAATAGGAGAGGAACAAGCTCGACATAAGTTAGCCCCCGGATTGGTATTTGTTCCTGAAGAACAAGGCGGATTGGGTCTACAAAACATCGAATTGGCGCTTCAAATCACACGTATGAATCTGGCAGAATATTGGATGCAATCTACACCAGATAGCTACACAGCGGCGTGGCACTCCCTTGCTCATCCCGACCAAATCAACTCGCCCGACTGTTGTGTATTTACACCTACGTTGAGGAATCGGATACGTTCTTGTCAAAGAAACAGGAATAAAGGAACTAGAACAACTGTCCAAGAACTGGGACGATATGAGGTTTGGGCAGATCAAACGGAACGGCTGCAACTTCATCCATCTTCAGGAACTGCTGATAGAGTCGCAAGCAACAAAGATACTATGATCTGCTATTGGCATCACAGTGGATCTCTCCAATGTGCGCTACAAGCGCCTACTCCAGGGGAACCGGAAGGCGGGACTGTCGGGCTTCTATAGCAGGAAGCTGGTGCGACAATACGTGTGTTGTTGATCACAAAGGAAAACCACTGCAAGCGAGAGATTTCCCGCTGATATATCCATGATCATTATTACATCTCCAAATATCAAGCTTAGGACCTGGCGAATTTATTCTGATCCCACCTATTCGCTTCCGCCTATTGAAGATACAGCACCATCGTCAAATACGTAAGTGGTGCGCAAGCATAGTTTCGAGTATTCCCGATAAGGTTTGGTCCCAACTGCCAAATCCAGTAACCCCATGGTTTGAAATCAGAGTATCAATGGGTGTCAACGTGGTAACATAAGGTGACTGCATTTTCTCTCACAGTACCACGAGAAGAAGCTTTTCAACTTGATCAACACAACGATGGATGGACATGGAAAATCACAGAGCGACACCATGACACTCGATATGATGAAGATTTCGCAACGCTGCGGTATGTCGAAAGAACTAGCGGGATTGCCTTCCAACACAATCCAAGTCTGTATTCAACACCATGGGCAGCCTCGCCAAAAACCTTGGCACGAAATCTACGTCAAACTATCCGAAAAATCCGAGCTAAACGCCTTCGGCGAAAACCCAATTTCTCTGTACGACATATCCTCAATCGAATGAGAGATGCCGCGAAAAAAAAAAACATGGATAGAAGCTACACAGCGGCAAAGCCCAGCCGCAATTTGGGACCATGATGGTATCTTGACAGACTACCAGTGATGGACGATCTACAGAATTTGCATAAGAACTTTGAACTTCTTTCATGCCGGATGGCCCAGTAATCGACGTTGTTCGTATGAACACTGCACAACATCACCGGAGACTGTCGAACACATCCTCTGGGATGGTGCAAGAGCGCAAAGTGTTTGGCTAGCCTGGATTCCATCATGGCTTGGCCACCATCCAACGCATCAGGAGATGACCGAGTTGCGAAGCTTTACAGCAGATAGATCGACTCCAGCAACCACTCCAGACTTTTTGGCAGCTGCAAGAAGCTCAATCTCTGAATGGTTGCACGAGCTTACCGAGGCGAGGCAAACTCTGTGGCGTATTTGGACGACAAGCACACAATACATGTTATGGAGAATACGTAACAAGGAAATCTTTGAAAATGTCCAGATACATTAGAAAGAAGCCGAAAAGATAGTTTGGAAGGCAGCAGACTTTCAGACAACAGCCGTAATTCTGGCGTGGACATCCAATACGGCAACCTATAATCAAGGATTTAGACTTGCCCGATGCTACAGCGTATTCAAGGGAGTGTCACCTTTGCAGCAAGCGATATTTCTACAAACATGGATCATTCAATATCACATAGTAAAACAGCCGAATGAATATCGCGGGGCCTGGATACTCCTAGGACCCAGCCAAGTGAACAGGATCACAATCGAAGTCATTGGAATACACGAACGACGTGTTTACTGTTCGACTCAGGATTGGATAGGAGAAATCCTTCAAGTAGCCCTGCAGAAGCTCCGTCAAATCACACTCTCCAGCACAGTACATGTCATGATTCAAGGTGCTGCACCGGCGACCCAACGCCCAGATGACCCAAGCATCTTCAACAAGTTCAATTCATATATGTGGGAGACAACCAGAGTTCAAGAGGTGTCAGGCCCGGCGAACTCAATCTAACTGTCGCGACGAGGTACAATTACCCCAGGGATGTATGAGTTCAACAGCTTACCTCCAATGTAACGGGGTTACACGTACAAGTGGCTACAAGCCACTTGTGAATTTAACAGGTAGGATATCTGTTAAAAGTTTTAGATACTTCCTCACATTGGTGTAAGACACACCAATGGATACATTGAAGTGGACCACCACAATTAGTGGTCCACACATACCCAAAGATCCTATTGGTAGAAAGCAGCATCTTTCTACCAATTAGAGACATGTATATTAGCGGGGCTCTGACAGCCAGCCGCTGTCAACCCCTTTCATAGATGATAAACAGTTTTTAGCAGTTCTAGGAGGAAGATCAATTTACAAACAATACAGTTCTCATTTTACCTAATCTAAGTCACTTGGAGTCTTATCTGATTTAAATTATATTTGTGTATTCAAATATAATTAACTCAAGTACTTACTAAGTACTTACGCTTCCTCATACACGTAGCGCGACGTGTAAGCAAAAGTAGTGAGTCAAGTTAGACCAACTACACCTGGTAGCACTTTGTAGTCCGTCCAACGACCGACTGCTTGACGTTCGTACGGGGTGTACGAACGCGGAGCCGAGAACCCCATGAGCACGGAGGTGCCCATGGAGAGCTCCAACACGCCTGCAACGCATGTTGCACGCGCTTACTGCCCCCACCTGTCTGACCCAGAGTGGGAAGCCCTCCAATGACTGTCAACAGTCATTGGAGAAGCGGCGATAGCTACGATGTTGCGTACGCTATCGCCGACGGAGCAACATGGTGTTGCTCCGGGGTTCATCATGAAGGAGCAGCGTGATGCTGCTTCCTCAGTGACGGCATCGTCAGGGACGACACCGCGTGCTCAGTCATTGAAATTGAGCGTAAGCAATTACGTGGGAAGAGAGGACGAGCTTCTCCTCTGGTGGCTTGTCGAGCTCGACACAGCCATAGCGGCTCGACGCATCGTCGACCCGCTGTCGAAGGTCGCGTTCGCCATGTCCTGCCTTGGTGGACTCGCAAGGTGTTGGGCGTATGGACGCCGACTCTCCGATCCTACGTGCTTCAGCACGTACGAAGTGTTCAAAGAGGAGCTCAAACAAGCGTTTGAGCCCCCGCAAAACGTGTTCCGGTCGAGGGCGGAGTTCCTCGACCTACAGCATGACGTCCATGCTTACGCGCAGCGCGCACGATACTTGGTCTCAAATATCGTGACCAATCCAATTGACGAGGCGACTAAGGTCGTCACGTTCATGAAGGGGCTTAGAGATGGGCCTGTGAAGACCTATCTCTTCCGAGAGTACCCGAGTACTCTCGAAGCTGCAATCACCCTTGCCATGCAAGAAGAGTTTAGCCTGCGGCAGGCTAAACTCCATGCGAACGTGCCGAGGTCGCAACCGCGCCCGGTAGTGAGCACAGGAGGTCCGGAACCAATGGACCTCTCGAACGCAACAACTGCTGGTTACCAGCAGCAGGGAGGCAACGTGCGATGCTTCCGTTGCGGAAGGATTGGTCACTTTGCACGGGAGTGCACAGCTCCCATGCCCCCTAGAGGTGGCCGTCGTGGCGATGCTAGGCATCGCCGCGGACCAACAAAAAACGCGAACATCCAGTAGGCGCGGGGCGCCCTACTGGTAATGCAGTCGCGCGTGCCGACATCGGGCACGCGACACTGAGGACTGCAGCCCGTTAGTGAGACTAGCTCTCGCTGCAAGAAGCAACATGACAGGCCGATCCTAGTCATCTTGAAGGTTTACTCGAAGAGAGCGAGTGACTCTCTTCGAGCTTTGGTAGATTCAGGCGCGTCGAGCAACTCGGTTCGACTACGGAGCCTGCCAAAGCTTGACTTCAAGGAGGTAAATGTACCTCGAAAGTCTTCTGGAAGTTCGATTGGCAACAGGTGCCATCGTGAAGACCGAGAAGCGCGTCGTGAACGTGCGCTTCTCGTACCAAACAACGAGTGTTTGTCGAACACTTTATCGTCCTGGACCTGGACGATACGTTCGACGTTGTTATGGGCATGCCGTGGCTTGCGCGGCATGATCCGGTAATTGACTGGAAGAAGCGCACGCTCGTGCGCTTCGGTCGCGACTGCGGAACAGCGAGCGATGGCCCTGTTACCGCAGCGGACGCACCAGCAGGTGCGCGCGGCTCACCAGTCGAGACTGCGCTTAATGCTGCTGTCCCGGAGTGCCCAGGAAGTGCGCGAGGGCGCGCACAAGTGCGACCAACGTCGGCAAGGCTGCCGACGTCAGAAGAAAAAGATGTACTGGTTCCGGGGACCAATACCCACGTTCAAGCGTGTAAGGGACAGTCCCTGACCCGGAGAGGTCAGGTCGACAACGACGCGTCGGCTCCGGGAGCCGACGCACCATCGGTCATGAGGGGCTCCGTCAATGAATGGCGTCGAGGTGACGAAGGCGTGTCAACTCCGGGAGTTGACGCTGCAAACAGTGCGGACGGTTGCAAACGTACCGCACTGACGCAATTTGCATGCTGTCGTGCAGCCGGGCTGCACGACGAAGCGCCATGCGATGAAGCCGAGCTTGATATCGCGCGCCCGCAGACAGGGTCTGCCGGCGAAAGGACACACTACCGTGCAACCGGACTGCACGAAGGAACATACGGTCAAGCTGGGCTTGATACCGCGCGCAGCGGACAGGGTCCGCCGGCGAACAACTGTCCACGGCCGGGCCTGGACCAGAAAAACAACTGTGCGGAGCCGGGCTCCGCCAACAAGAAGACAGCGCATGCGAAGAACGCTGCGCAAGTCTAGGTCCGGGACCGAGACGCAACAAGAACAGTCTGCTGGGCAGACTGAGGCGGCAACGCCGGACGTCGAGACGCTAAGCGTCTTGACGCACACCGATACTGGATTCCAGTATCGTGAGATGGAACGCGCTAATCCTCCGACGACGGCGTCGGGGTTGACTTCGCTTCCAGTCATGAGCTGGAAGCGCTTCACGCGCGACTTGCACGATGGACGCATCGAGCAGGTCTGCGTTCTTTCGAACAGCGAAAGAACGGAGAGCGAGAGCGAAGAGCTGAGACAGCTTTCATGGGAAGTACCACTGAGAGTGAAGACACTCTCAGTGCGAAGACGAAGCGAGAGCGCTTCGAGGAGCAAGGTTGGGACTCGCTGAAGTCGAGTCCCTATTACGAATTATTGAGGGAGTACAAAGACGTACTCCCGGAAGAGATTCCTGCGGAGCTTCCGCAGGATAAGGGCATTCAGCACGAGATTGATCTCGTGCCGGGCACGAAGTACTGTGTCACGCGGCAGTGGCCACTGCCGCGAGAGCAAGTAAAAGCAATCGACGACTTCTTTGAAAGTCGTCGCAAAGCAGGACAAGTGCGGGAATCAAAGTCCCCGCACAGTGCTCCGACGTTCTGTGTCAAAACGCCACAGGGCGGACGGCGCATCGTTCATGCGTATAACAAGCTGAACGATGCGGCGGTACCGGCGCAGACGCCGATACCGCGAAAAGATGTTATCATCGATTCGATGGCTGGGAGCACCGTTTACAGTGCTCTCGACTTGCGAGATGGATTCTATCAGATCCTAATGCATGAGAGCGATATCCCTCTCGCGGCAGTGAGCACGCCAAGCGGCATGCTCTGGGAATGGCTAGTGATGCCACAGGGGCTTAAGAACGCCCCTGCGATTTTCAATAGGTGCGTGACGCACTTGTTGCGCTCGGTGCGCGACTTCGCGCCGAGCTATTTCGATGATGTGTTCATCCACAGCCGGGCTGTGGACGGGAAGACCGACGTAGAGATGCACAGGGTGCATCTCCGGAAGTTCTATGCGAACCTGAAGAAGTGTATCTTCGGGGCGAGCGAGATACCCGTCCTCGGGTGTCTCGTAGGGAGGAATGGTATTCGCCCTGACCCGGAAAAGGTCAGAGTGATCAATGAATGACCAACGCCTTAAAGTGTCAAGGAAGTGAGGCAGTTCCTTGGCTTGGCCACGTACTTGTGCAAGTACGTGGAGGATTACGCGGGCAAGATCCGCCCGCTATCACAACTTCTTAAGAAGGAAGCTGTGTGGAATTGGACAACCGATCGCCAAAAGGCATTCGATGCAGTCAGGCGGGGCTTGACGGAGGCGCCGATCTTGGCAGTAGCTGACCAAGATCGCCCATTTCACGTAGTGTGTGACGCATCCGATTTCGCGATCGGATGTGCGTTGATGCAGCACGATCACGAGGGCCGTGATCGTGTCGTCTACTACCAATCGCGTCAGCTGAAGCCAGCTGAGCGCAACTATCCGGTACATGACAAGGAACTCTTGCCATGAAGTATGCACTCGCAAAGTTCCGAGTGTATCTACTTGGAAGTAGACCATTTGTGGTCTACACCGACCATGCATCACTGCGCACCGCAGTGAAGTCGCCACACATATCACAAAGAATGGCGAGATGGCTCTCATTCTTTGCAGAATATAACTTCCGGGTCGAATACAAACCCGGAAGATTGAATGTGGTGTCCGATGCGTTATCACGTCGGCCTGATTATGCAGAAGCTGCTGACGTCAATGCCATTGACGCCATGCGAACGAGCACACCCACGTCGTCTCTGTTGGACAACGTGAAAGCCGCGTACGCACACGACGCGGACGCGAAACTCTTGCTGGCCTATGGCACAGCGCCTTTTGACAAGTCCCGTCAGAAGCTCACCAAACACCTTCGTGCGCGTGCACGACGGATTACTGCTTTACAATGCAGTCGACGACAACGCGGACCGCATTGTCGTGCCAAATGACCATGACCTGCGCCTCAGGATCATGTACGAGTATCACGATGCCCCGTCTGCGGGACATCTCGGACGTGAGAAGACATATGTCCTTCTCACGCGTGACTTCTACTGGCACCACCAGTACAAGTGGGTGCGCAAGTACATCCGTGCTTGCGAGGTATGCCAATGCGTAAAGCCTGCGCCATTCGCGCAGGCTCCGTTACAATCACTACCGACTCCGTCGGAGTGTTGGAAGTCCATGTCTTTGGACTTCATCTTTGGTCTTCCACCGGACAGCGGAGGGAATACCGGTGTTGTGGTCTTCGTCGACCGCTTCAGCAAAATAGTACATCTTGCTGCGGTGCCGGCAGAAGTGACCGCGAAACAGACGGCCCGTCTGTTCGTAGACATGGTGTTCAAACACCATGGCATGCCGACCGACATCGTGTCGGACAGAGACCCGTGCTTTACAGCGCACCTGTGCCAAGAAGTGTTTACACTTCTTGGGAGCCAGCTTTCAATGTCGACTGCGGACACCCGCAGACGGACGGCCAAACCGAGCGCGTGAATCGCGTGCTCGTCGATATGTTGAAGAGCTACGCTCACTCGTTTTAATACTGGAGCGGGCATACACCGTTCTACGTGAATGCCATGCGGCATCCACGCCTACCGAGTTTACTCGGAGTGATGGCTCCCACTTTAAGTGGGGGAGGATCTACGACTGCAATACAGCAGCCGCAGAAAACCGCTGACACTTGCACAGTGTCAGCTGCAACAATGGACAAACCACATGAGTCTGCGCCCTGCGCAGACTCCCCCAACAACAAGGACAACGACCACGGGTCTGCGCAGGGCGCAGACACCGCAAAGAACCACGCAGAGGCCGGGCCTCTAGCGGAGAGCGAGCTGAATGACTTCAGCTCGGATGCAATCAGTTTCATCACCAAAAGACAAGCCGTAATTCGGTTTGTCCAAGACACAATAGCAGCTTCTGTTGATCAACAGAAGCTGAACGCAGACAATGCGGGCACAGGCAACACAAATGAATTCAAAGTGGGTTCATTGGTTTTGTTAGCTACGCAAAACCTGCCTAAACATGCAGTTTCGGACTTCGGAGCAAGTACGCTTGCTCCGCGCTTCATCGGGCCGTTCACTGTGTTGGCACGGCACGGCAACGCATACACGCTAGACATACCGTCTAGCATGCGCCTCCATCCGACCTTTTACATCGGACGGCTGAAGCCATACCTGCAGCACGAGCCATCTAGCTCGGCTGACCCGAAGCCTCGGCAGGAGCCGAGGCAGAAGCGGAAACCTTGGCCTCGGCGACGAGCAGCCTCTCCTCCAGCGCGCGGACGCGCTGGAGCAACCTCTTCATCTGGGTCCCCAGCTTGACCTGGATATTCGAGGCGGTCTGCGAGACCGCCGCGACTTGGGCCTTCTGGTTCGCCAGCTCCTGCTTCAGGGCGGCAAACTCAGCGCTCTGCAAACGCTCCACGGCGGTCACCCGGTCGTGGAGAGGCCCATACTGATCAGCCCGGGGCTGATCATACCCGGGGCGTGTTCCCACCCCCGCCACCGCCGATCCGTGACGCCCGCGGCTCAACCCGCTGGATTGTTGAGCGGATTGTTGACCATAGTATCCCAAAAACGAACCCTCAAGGGGCTCGTTTTCGTATTCGTTGGAGAGGATTTCCTCCCCATCAAGATACATGGGAGCCGCGGAACGTCTTGCTGGAGGACGTTCCGGAAATGGTGAGGGCGTACGAGGAGCAGTACGCGCTGGCACAGCGGAAGTAACACGAGCGCTGCGATCATCGCTAGCGCCCGAACCCTCACCTGCTAAGAACTTAGCACGGAGCCCTTTGAGACTCTCGGGCACACGGAACGACGTGTACCCGTTCAGGTCGCGGTCGCTCAAGCGGACCGCGCCTGGGAAACACTTCGTGCACTGATAGCCCTCGGGCACAGCGCACGGCACGTTAGCCGCCTCCACAGCAATGTGGAGCTGCTCCACGCTTCGAGTACGTCTCGAAGCAATCACGCGCTTGCTTAATCCGTTCACG
Source organism: Phytophthora cinnamomi (assembly GCF_018691715.1). NCBI lineage: Eukaryota > Oomycota > Peronosporomycetes > Peronosporales > Peronosporaceae > Phytophthora > Phytophthora cinnamomi. The sequence goes on from NW_027150933.1 coordinate 1,608,478, forward strand.
GTAAGCATCCGGCTTCTTGTTGAAGTTCTCAATAAAAGCATTCCAACTTTGACAAAGTGCCTGCCACTCGGGCACTTTGCTGCGAGAAGAGGTCTTCTTGCTTTGAAACCATCGGAGCTCATGGAAGAGTCCGATGTAATAATCGCGCCTTTGATGCGTTTCCGCATCAAAGTGCAGCTCGGCAACCACGCATCATCTTTGATGGCGCTGCACACGTACAGCGGCACCTCATTCGGAGGTACCGAGTTCCCATACCGGTCTGTGATCTCAGACGCGGGCGGCATCCATGGATCGCGCGCTGCGCCTGCAGCGCGAGGAGAGCCTTGATCTTTGGAATTACCCGCTGCAGCAGCAGCGCGCGGAGTACTGAGAACCCCAGCGGAAGCGAGTGGGGTATCACTCTCAGTTCGCGAACGCTTCGAACTCGAAGCGTCCGATTCGTCCCCTTCACGCGGGCGAATGTTCTTGGCATGAGGGTCGAGCGATTCGCTCGACACTGAGTCTTTGCGCTTTGAGGGCGAGTCATCCTCGCCCTCCATGTCTTCATCGTCGTCGTCGAAGTCGACGACGTCGCCATACTTCGCCTTCTGGCGTTCGAAGTAGTCGTCGATGGAGAGATGACTCCCCACCGACTTTGAAGTCTTCTTCTCTTGCGGCGCGCTCATCGTTGAATGAGCGCGGATTTCTTCTCCAAACGCGGAGAATTGACGAATGGTCAATTCAGAAGATTGGCGTGCGGAGACCCCGCGCGTCTAACCTTAAGGGGGGATGGTGTAACGGGGTTACACATACAAGTGGCTACAAGCCACTTGTGAATTTAACAGGTAGGATATCTGTTAAAAGTTTTAGATACTTCCTCACCTTGGTGTAAGTTACACCAATGGATACATTGAAGTTGGCCATCACAATCAGTGGTCGACACCTACCCAAAAATCCTATTGGTAGAAAGCAGCATCTTTCTACCAATTAGAGACGTGCATATTAGCGGGTCAGCCGCTGTCAATCCCTTTCATAGATGATAAACAGTTTTAGCAGATTTAGGAGGAAGATCAATTTACAAAAAATACAGTTCTCATTTTACCTGATCTAAGTCACTTGGAGTCTTTACTTGATTTAACTTATATTTGTGTATTCAAATATTATTAACCTAAGTAATTACTAAGTACTTACGCTTCCTCATACACGTAGCGCAACGTGTAAGCAAAGTAGTTAGTCAAGTTAGACCCACTACATCCAAGGCTTAAGGAAACATTAAGTCGGCGTTGTATTCGAGAATCTAGCCCAAGATGGCCACCGGATAACGCATCAATTAGGCAAAGCCTACAGAAATTTCAGGACCCTATAGTTAATTCTTAACAAAATAGAGGTTCTCTGACCCCCCCCCCCCTCCCCCGAGCTGCCTCCGGGCTTGGCATGCCTAGGCGGCGTAAATACACGAACAGGAGGAATTTAAATGCCCTCCAAGCACAGGCAGGCTTAACGGTCGTGGCTGCAGCAGCTGCCGCCCGAGTACACCGCTCTACTTTGTAAATACCACGAGTCCTGCCCAGCCTCTCTCTTACCACGCCTGACGAGAAACGAGCGCTATTATCGCGCTTTGGCAGTGAAGCGTGGGATCAGATTTTGTTGAATGAGGAGGCGCGCAGCGCGCGCCCCGTTCGTAGAATGGCAGCAGGCAGCGCCTATCTGCCAGTCGAGTAATTGAATAATGAAAGAAAAATCTAGTTAAGGTGTTAATATTTATATTAACAAGTACGAGAGGAAAATGTTCAGATCGCCAGCTGCGATCTGGATCGTACAGACAGAGAGCTGCCTGCCATCCATAGTGCGATGACGGCAAGAGGCCGAGGAGTGAGCTGTCGAGGATGCAGTCTGAAGACGAGCTCACTTCCTCTTTTGCCTCCAGGTACCGAGCACGGACCTAGAGTAGTAGGCATAGGAATAAGAGGTTAAGAGTAATATATTGTACTGAGTTATCTACTGTATTCTGTTCATTTTAACAGACTTCAACTGAAACCATTACAAAAAGGTTTATAAGTGCAGGTATTACCCCTTTCGGTCCTCGCGATAGCCAAGGTAGATTCCGTGTTGCGGATCTCTCGTGAGCACGCTCCAGTCGTGCATGCTGCTGAAAAGAAAGCTTCGTCTTTGGAAGGGGTGTCACCCCTAATATTATGTGCGGTCTTGCCCTTTTTATTACTAACCCGTGTTGCTTTACGAGCGTCGCACTCAATCCGATTTTTACGGTAGTGAAAGGTATTTAGCGTTTTCACTATAGTAAAATACGCTGTTGTACTGAAGAACTGGTGTTTTAAAAGTAGCGTTTTTGGTGGTGCAGTAGTGGTAGTGAAAACGCCTTCGCAACCTCTATTTCTTCAACGCGAAGGATAGGGCAACGCTCCCGAAGACGACTAAAAGGCCGACCGCGAGAAAGATGTACGCTCCGTGGTTGACCCAGAGATTTTTCAAGAAACCATTCCTCGTGCCCGAGGACCTGACGGCGACGGCTCCAATTTCCTTGACGTTGTTCGTGGTCAACGGCTTACCCTTCATTCGCTTTGCGATGTGCCTGATGCCAGGGAGCCCCCTCAAGTGATCAAGGAGCCCCTTCTTCTTCCCCAGCTCCTTGACGGCCTGGCCGACCTTGGGGTCGTTGATGGCCTTGGCAATCTCCGGGCTGCTCTGCACGGCGCTGCTGATCTTGGAGTTCTTCGGGAAAAATCTAGTCAGGAAGCCGGGCATCTTGAAATTTATTCCTCTCTCTTCATCCACCGCAGCGGCGGCGTTGACTATCGCCGCGTTGCCCTTGAGATTGCGGTGAGTGGTGTCGCCGTTCACGGCGTCGGTGGCTCGGATGGCATTCTTGGCGTAGGTGACGTCCGACGCACACGCTGCGAAGGCGACTACGACGAGTAAGAGCAAGTTCCGCTGGTACATCGTGCCCGGACGCAGCGAGGTCTTATATCAACGATGCGGGAACTGGAGTCAGCGCACTGCGCACACGGAGGTCGATTCGGAACTGGGTCAGTTCAACTGAGCGACATTCACAATCCCAATTCCGCTGTGCCACACCCCTACGTATTATCCGAGCCAGTTGTCGCGACAACTGGGAAGAGAGTACGCTCCACACGTTCCCTGGGATGGTGAGTCTCCATGCTGGGGCAAGGTGAAATGGGCAGGGGTTCATTCGTCGTCGCGACATCAACAATTTCCATCAAGGCAAGTCCGCCGGAATTTCACGTCGAGGCGGTCGTTTGAGGTACAGTGAGCCTCCGTCAGCCCATTTCCGTCACATACAATACCTTGTAGCTTAATGAAAGTGCAACTACTATGTCAGCTTGCTCAATTAGCCACAGACTCGATTGACGTTGATTTTTTAATTGTTATTTTCTTTTCTAATAGAATTTTGTGTGCATGTTTATTGTTGTGATTAACAGGACGCCAACGTGGACGTGTCGATCGTGTCGATGTTCCGACCAGCCAGAATCTTTGCGATCGTCGATAGCACGTGTTGGTCAACACGGCAACAAGGCGAGTTTGGCAGTACCACTTCGCATTTGTCCCTCTTGCTGATCACCACCGAATACCCCTGGGTGCAGCTACACTGAGAAATGCGAGTTTGCTGGTCATGGGCAATGATTTTCGCGGGCGGCTGATGGGCTTGTGGCGCGAGTTTGTGGTATTCAGGAGGTGCAAGGACCTCTAAATCCTTGAGTTTGTTGTTCACTTGCAGCATTTCCAGAAGCATTTGCACTTCTGACTCCGTATCTGAATTCGCTTGTGGTGGTATCGACCATGACAACTTGTGCAGGTAAATTCGTGCTCTACGAAGGTACATCGATAAGGGGTTGTTCTTGTCCGACAAAGTTGCTGCAATATCTTGCCAGGTGTACGGCAACAAGCAAAGAGCCTGCTGGGCCTCGGTGAAATCAAGGCGGGTGGCCACAGCGTCCCTCGAGACAAAAAGATAGATCCGTTAGGTTGGAGCACGATCCAGGAATCACGTGCTCATCCAGCATTAACGCGGATCCAGACAGCGTGAAGTGCTTTAGTGGTTTACCAACTGCCTTTAAAAGTTGCAGGAGGCCATCAGAAACCACTTACTTCTCCCAGTCGAACTCTACTGCAAGCGATGTGATCCCTTGAGCAAGCATCCACTGAAGTAGGCTCAACAAAGGTCAAGTCTTGACGTCGCAGGTAGCATCGACCATATCCAGGACCTAGTGTGTTGACCCAATCACTTTGTCCATCGTCACCGAACGTTCGAACGAATGGCACAGCGACGTCAAGGATAAGCGTAGGAGACATTAAAACGGGACTACTACAGGCATCGAACGCTGATCGGATGGGAGAATCAACTTGTAGAGTTGCCTCTCTCTCCTTAGACTGACCGTGTGCAGTTAAAGAGTGCTTCTTCGGGATGCTCGGTTTCCAACAAAGCAGAAAAGGCCTCGATGGTTGCCACGCTCATGTGGCACATTGAAACTAGCGCTAGCGACTACAACTTGGAATGCGCCCGTGCTCATCGAGAAAATCGGCCACATGCAAGCCATTTCCACCAGCGTTCTAGGGTTGAAAACCTCTGGATACAGGATCTGGGGATCCTCTGGAGCGAGAGCTGTTGCACTTTGTTGTAAATGCCAGCGTCGACCCCATCTCTTCGATATCGACGCCTGCCAGGTTGTAGTAGTATTCGAAATAAAGAGCCCCAACTTGTACTTGGGGTCTCCCTCCAGCGCTTGGCATCTTAGAACTCTGAATAGAAAGACGCGCAAGGGGCTGACCAAACATGTTCTTCGACAAACACACGATCGCTTCCAGCTCTGGGCTCATAGGAAGAAATAGCGCCCTCCAACACAAGCGTGACTTGGAATGATCTCGAGACTGCAGCTCGTTTCTCTTGGTCTGGCTCATACGCAGCCCACTCTTTTCGTACTTCTCGCACTGCAAGCGCAAGATCGATAAGTTTGGGCAGCGATCCACGACTTGACGCATCCACGTCTGCTGGGAAGTAGACTTTTACAGGCACTTTGATGTCAACTCGAGGAGGTCTCTCGGGTGGAGTTGTGTTTAAGGTTGCAATTCGTGCCGATGTGGCCGAATAGGCTTGGCTGACGTTGTGGCGCTGGTCACCACCGCAGAGTCGTAGTTATACTGACCTTCAATGGGTTTCTCATTCTGGCTTGTATTGATGCTCAGCTCCAAACGAACCGTCCTAGATAGACGTCGCAATGCACTCAGCAGGTCGTTATCGACGTGCGCCACTGCACACAATAAAGCTAGGGCTCTCGCACCTTGTGAAACTCATCGATTCCATCGTAGCCTTCCAAGGGGCAGTCCACCCAATAGTCGAAACTTCCACGTTGGGTCGGTACTGCCACCTCTAGGAAGTATTCACTGGCGAACCATGGTAGTTGTCGGTACCACGGGGCCATGTAGCTGACACAGTTCTTCAGCTCCGCACACGGCGGAGATAAATGACATCCTTTAGTTTCATCTGCCTCCTCGACCTGTCGGACCGATGGAGTGGCTGAGATACTCAAGAAGAAAAAACAAAACTGTAACCAAACTCTGTGGCTCAAACAAATTTTTAGGAATTTTTCCGGCATCACTGCTCAAACCCGTTGCTACCCGTAGTAGAAAATATTCTCCAAAATACACATTGCGAGCCTAGGACTGAGGACGTAAAAACAAGTGGTAGGTGAGTTTCAGTTTCCATTTTGAGCTTGTCGTCGTCGAGTCTGGTCTACTGTAATCGCCTATGAAGCAGCTTTGCGTCCCTCATACCAAAATCCGAAGCTCGCCGCAAAACCCACCAAGTACTTCACGCGCGACAATGAAGCCGTGTTACCTTGCAATTGCCGTCGCAGCAACAGGATGTGCGTTGCTGCCTTCCGTCGTCGACAGTGTGCCGATGTATGTGACGAGGATCCCAAACGGAGCCAATGTTCCTGGTATCAAGGCGCTAGGCCACGTAGACTCCACGGGTGAAGAATCAGCTCGGAACGTATTCGGCATCGCGTTCGAGGAAGCTGGCACCGAGTGGACCAAGGAGCTGTGCGAGGCTGATTCCGATGAAGACGGTCAGACAAATGGCCAGGAGTTGGGCGATCCGTGCTGTGTCTGGGTAGAGGGCGGCACACCGCAATGGACTGATGGTGTTTCGCACCCCGGCGACAGCTCGAAAACGTCGGACAGTTCTTCCTGGGCGAACTTGGATTGCGAAGCCGTGAGAGCGCAAGCTGAAGCACAGGCACAAGCTGAGGCAGACGCGGAAGCAAGCAAGAACGATCCAAACGAAGGCGAAGACAGCGAGGTCGATATCTCTATGGGTGACGGACAGTCTGCTGCCTCAACTTGGAACCAACCTGCCGTCATTTCGACGCTGCTGCTGGCTATCATCCCCGCCGCGTTGCATCTTGCCTGGTAGTTGAGAAAGACAAGGACCGACAGGCATTTATTTACCTATAAACGTGTAATAGAGTCATGACTGCACTTCTCTGTAGGCGTCCAACACTTCATCGCAGTGTTGGGATTACGCGAAGGCAGCTTGACTCTACCAGTTCGGACAGGACACGCTGTCCCATGGCTAATTGCGAAGGCTGTGACTGTGAACTGCAACTTCAAGACCGGAGTTCAAGGGATCTTGAAGTATTTGCTCATTCTCCTAGCTTCTTAGTCGAAACAAAGGTCGATATGATGCTAACACGATCACGCATTTTCACTGCAGCCTTGCTGGGTTTCCCTAGCAATGCCTTGCCAAACTACGTCTGGCACGTGCCCAATGGCGCCAATGTCCCTGACTCCCCCGCCATTGGCCACGATATGACTGACTTCCCCACTCGCAATGCGTTCGGCCAAGACTTCGAAGACGCTGGTTTAGTGTGGACCAAGGAGCTGTGCGAGGCCGACTCCGACAAAGATGGGCAGAGCAACGGCCAAGAGCTCGGCGATCCGTGTTGTGTATGGAAGATAGGCAAGTCTCCACTCTGGACCACGGGAATCTCTCACCCAGGAGATGTCACGAAAACTGGCTCAGATAGACAAGAAACCTTCTTTGGCATCTTAGGAATCAACTTTTCGCCAACAGCAATCAGTACGACAACATATAATCCCCCTTCAGCGTCCTAATGATGCCCGGTGCAGCAATTGTTGCGCTGCCATTGCTGGTAGCGGTGGTAGTTGCGTACCCACGATTCGCATCGCGAATTCCAAATGGGAATAACGTGCCCGGAGCCCCGGAGCTTGGTCACGTCGTGCACGATTGGCCTGAACGCAACGCGTTTGGTCAAGATTTCGATGATGCCGGACATCGCTGGAGTGAGAAATTCTGTCGCGCGGATTCGGACGGAGACGGTCAAACTAATGGTCAAGAGCTGGGGGATCCGTGCTGCGAATGGAACGCGATATCGGGCAACCCTCCACTGTGGAGAGATGGTCTCTCACATCCGGGAGATCCAGGCAAGACTTCGGATGCATCACGGTGGGAGAACCTCGAGTGTGCTAATGACGTCAAGAGTGAGCTATAACTTGTTTTTCCTTGCGGGGATGCCCATTTGATGAGTATGGATGGACTATGGTTACACGATTGATGCGATGTGGCTTAACGTTCAACCGTTTACTCTTCGTGGTTCACTCTGCAAATTCCAAGCAAAGGCACCAGAGGATATGGCGTCACGTGATGAGATCTGGAAGCTGCTGGCCCAAGGCCAGTACCATGCGATGGAAAAGCTGCTCCACGAGTCGACCGATGTGGAGAAAACCTTGGAGTACATCTTCCGGGTGGAGTCGGATTGGAGTCCTCCAATCCAGCAAGACGTCGTGCTCGACTTCGTGGAGGCACTGTCGCAAGATGAATGGATCATTTCCATTTGCGAAATCATGTTGAAGCAGAGCGGGCAATGGGACTGCTGTGCCGTGGCGCTTGCACTCCGGAAGGTTATGCAGCGTGCGGTTGGGCAAACGCTAATGGAGGCAGAAATCGTTTGGGTTCGGGGGCTCAGTGTTACCGCTGGAGCTCTAGCATGTAGATCACCGGTTACTATCACCTCAGCTATCGATGATAATATGCTCTACGTGGCTGGTAATTCGTACGCTTACGACAACAACAATTCGTCTCCATTTTGTTGGAGAGGCACATGGACATGGGACAACAAGAAAGAATTGTGGCGGCTGATTTCAGCCCGAACAGGGCCTTCCGACTACTATATTGTCAGTGTGTTTGCTGAGGAGTACCTCTACGCGTCCAATTATCCTGTTTCAAGTGATGCGGATGGCTTTGCGATGAAGCGCGTTCTTGTGAAGCATTGGAACGATCTTCCCGATGCTTCTGGGATATGGCGTTTGCAATTGTTAGCAGGGGGGAAGTGTACAATCTACAATGCCCGACACGATGCCTTCCTCAGCTCCCCGCCCGATGCTAACGATGGACGTCGCCGCACCGTGGTGACCGCCCCATTCCGCCCGCTTGATGACAATTCCGCCCGCTTGATGACAAAAGATCTGAGAGTCGAGAGTGGAAAATCAACGCGGTTCCGTCGAAGCTAGAGACATCGCTGCGGCAGTTTTTCTCTCGCAAGTACAACGAGGCTATAGCGTCGCTCACCGGCATTCTAGCACAAGGCGAGATATCCGCTTCGGGTCGCATGAAGGTCCTAGGCTATCGAATGGCAGCAAATTTGCTCATGAAGAACGATGGATGCTTCGTGCAGGACTTTGCCTTAGCGACGGAGCTAGGTGGTTACCCTAGTTATTTCTTCGATACGTTGGCTGGCAAACTGCCCGAAGATAAGAAGATGATAGACCGACACCATATCATTGAGGAAGACTGGCTGATGGAGCGCAAGCGAGCTAGCGAAATAAATGAAGATGAACAAGACGACACTGACGAGCGGGCGGACGATTCTACGGGCAAGGCTTCGAGCGCGGAGAAGAAACCCGTGCCGTCGGCGTACAGCTTTTTCTACCAAGAAAACCTGCAGCAGGTGCGCGACGAGAACCCGACGACTAACGTCGCGAGAATCACCCTGCTGCTGGTTGAGAAGTGGCGTGCGCTGTCATACAAGGAGCACGCCAAATACCACAAGATGCACGAAGACGCCAAAGCCGAGAGTGAGGACTGAATGACAAGGAAGGTAGTGACAGCAGCGTCATTACTTGACAATCATGAACCTTTTGATTCGTTTTGAACTGTCAAGGCCCTTTCCCAATGCAATGCATTTCCCCCCCGAACGGTATGGTCAAGTTCCGCCGTGGCCTCATTCTCTCTTTTGCCGTCACTTCCTTTCACAACGGCGAAGAATTTCCCGAACGAGATGGAACCTGACGAGAACGCAATCCGTTGGGCTGGCATTCAGTTAGGCAGCATAAATCCCGATGCAGTTGGTCAGGCAGTGACTTGCTTCCTCGCGATACGTGACGTCGAGTACCGCGGGGATACTTTGCTGAAAAACTTGCTATCTACCAAGCGGGTGCAGCTTCTGGCGCTGCAAGATGCCGTGCTCCATTTCCTAGCGAGTCTCCCGAACCAAGAGTGGACGGTAGTCGGCTGCCAATTCCTGCTCGAAGCTGGAGGCAGGTGGAACGCAGTGGCCGTGGCGTCGCTGCTGGACAAAGTGATGGCTCAAGCTGGAGACAAGACGTTGATGTTAGCCGAAATCTGCTGGATTCGCAGCGTCTCGCCTGCCTCGCGTGCGTTGGCGAGCAATGCGCCAGTCATGCTATCATCCGCCTTGAATGACGACATGCTCTTCGCAGCCGAAGACTACTTCCTGTACGACGAAACGCGTCGATGCGTGTTCTGCTGGGCTGACGAGTGGGAAGCCGACCAAAGCAAGGAGATCTGGCGGTTCGTCCCGGCGAGCCCGAGCTTCACGGACTTCTACATCCTCAGCGTGTACTCGCAGGAGTACCTGATCGCTTCCGACGTGGCGGCGTCCGAGACAGCGGAAGGCTATGGCGAGAAGAGAGCTTTCACGTGGCGCGGAGGTGAAGTTCCTGGCGAAGGAGGTTTGTGGAGACTGGTCCCAGTCGACGGCGCGTTTGCGATCTACAACGTGGCCCAAGACACGTACTTGATCTCTCCTCCAGCCTCGGGGTCTGCCTTCAGACGCTTGGTGCTCACCAGCAACTACCGTCCGCTGGATCAGTCCTGGAACGAGTGCCACAAGTGGGGGATCAAGCCCGCTGCGCCGTCGCTGCTGGAACGCGGCCTCGATGCTTTTTTCGAGAAGGACTATACTGCTGCGACCAACTTGTTCACTGCGCTCTTGGAAGCGGGCAAGCCTTCCCCTGCTGCGAGCATGAAGGTGTACTGGTACCGCCTGGTGGCGAACCTGCGCCTTCAGAAGAAGGACTTTTTCCGTGAAGATGTCGAGTTGCTGAACAAGCTGGATGGATGTCCGAAGTATTTCTTGGACGTCACTAAGGAGGTGCTGGGTGAGGACTTGACGGCGGCGGAGAGCGTGGAACTGGCGCAGCGCATTCACTACAAGTAGTGCGTCACGGCTCATGGTGGAGGAGAAAAAAGCTGTATCCGGGTAGTGTGGCTTGCCAAAAGAACCACAGATCGTAGAGAGGAAGGGTAGAGAGACATGCGAGCGATGCAGCTCATGTGTATTGTTTCCAATGAAGTATATAGTTTGCTGATTCATCTCCTCCAAAGCGCCTAAATCGGCAGTCGCTCAGGCTCATCCAACTCGTTGCGTGGTGGATCACGCAAGTACACCTGTCGAAGGACACGAGGTGCTGCGAACTCAAATATTTTGGACAAGACGTGCTGGTCCAGTCGACAAAGAGGGCGGATATCAGGCGTCGCCCTCGTCACTCTCTTCTTGTGTCTCTTGCTGGCTTCCGCCAGTTTCTCTCGCGACGAGAAGACGCTCAAGAAGGCGATCTTGGTCTCCATCGGCAGTTTGTTAGCCTTGTTGATAGGCTTCAAGTGGTATTTTCGAAAGTCATCCAGGTAGATGAAGTGCCCGAACGGCACGATCACATCGAGATACTCCAGCGTCTTGTTGACTTCAAGCATTGCAAGGAGAGCTCTCAAGTCGCCCTGAAACGCGGGACGGTTGTTATGGTCGGCAACGATGATACCCCAAGCAGCCCACTGATCGACGTGGTAGACCCGCAGACGTCGTAGACATTTTGTCAGTGGGTTGTCTACGTTGATGAGCTCGGTTGCTAGCGCAGCAATACTGTCCCACTCGAACGAGAGCACTGGACTAGGCTGGTTTCTTCTGCGGTACTCGGTGAAGTCCATGCGCATGTCCACCATCTCGCCACCGCAAAAGGTCAACTGCTCGAGTTTGGGACAGCTTCGAAGTAGTGCGTTCCCGTCCATCTCGATGTGCGTTGTATCAAGAGTCAAAATCTTTAGTGACGAGCCGATAGCCGCCAGGAAATTTGGCAGGCCGTCCGAGACTGACGGATCAACTTTGTCGAAGCCAATGCGAAGTTCTGTGGCGCCGAAAGATCTCTCAACTGCAGTGATAGCTTCTTGAAACTCCAAATCCGCACGACGAACATGGCACCTCCCATACCCTGGAACCAGCGCATTCACCCACTCACTCACGCCGTCATCACTGAAAGTCCTCGCATACTTGATAGGGAACTCGCTCGTGACAGCTCCGGAGCCTCGACGAGGTCTACCCCGACTGTTCATCTCCCAGAAGAGCGTTGCACCCGCCTTCACTGTCGCATCTCGATCATCAACCTCACCACGAGGACAGCCAAAAAATTCTTCTTCAGGATGATCAGAGGCCAGCACGGCTGCAAATGCTTCAATGTCTTCAACACTCATACTCCGAATCGAAATCAGAGCAAGAACTTCCACAGCTGAATGTGCTTGCGATCGCCTCGAAAAGAGCGCGTACGCTAGCCATTTCCACCAGTGCACGCTCGAGTCGCCGTCCATGTCCATTTCCAGCTGCATCGAGAGCTTCTTGGTCGTCTGGCTAGTCGCAATCGCAGAGCATAATGACTCAAAATTGCGAAGCCCGATCAAGCTTGTGCACTCCAAGTGAACCGTGCCCATTTGAAGTGGCTCCGACTCACCGCTCACCTGCACAGCTGGGGGGAAGTCTCTGCCACTCGCGAGTTCAGGAGTACGACGGGTGCTGTCAAAAACCGACGCCATGAGCTGACTAAAGACGGCTCTCCCCTCGTGCTTTTTCTTCTCCAGCTCACGATCAACGTGCGTCCACAGATTAATCTGCGAAAAGCGGGCATTGCCCCGCACCATCGCTTGCATCTTCTTGGCTACCTCCACGGAAATCGGCGTGTCGTGGAAATCCGCGATCATCGGTCCCAGCACAAAAGTGCACCTGAAGTTACCGAGCTCCACCTTCTTCTTCTTCTTCTTGGGATTGTGCTCGTACATCTCCCATTCCTCTCGGATGGCCAATTCAGCAGCCCGAACGTCCTCCAGCGGGTCCAGAACGTTGCTCAGGACCCCGTAGGACATGAAATCCATGACTCGAAATCCGACTTGAACTGGGATCTCAATGTCGACTCCAGTGCTTCCAGGCTTCAGGTTCTCCGCTACCGCCGCGATTTGCTTCAATGCCTTGGTGTACGCTCGGCTGGGGTGTTCGCGCTGGTGCACCCCGCAGAACTGAATAATATCATCTTTGAGAGACTTGACGTACTCCCTGTAGTCCTCTTTATCGTTGTCCTCGATCAGGAATAAGAGGAAACGCACGGGGATCTCTTCTTCGTAGACCTCTTGCCCTTCGATGCCGATCTCCGTGTAGCAGTGCACATTCAAGAGATATCTCCAGCCTTCCTGGTCCACGTGCGCCACGGCGGACAATAAAGCCAAGGCTTCCTGTAGTTTTTGATATCCTTTTTGGAAGGCCTTTTCATCGGAATAGAGAGGTCGCGGCTCCTCCCAGTAGTGGCGGTGCACCTCCTTGCGTGTGGGCAGCTCCACCTCCAGCCGCCGCTTGGGCGCGTCCCAGACCTCCTCCTCGCGCTCAGCCCACGCGTAGTGGACGCGGCCCTCCAGCGCCTTGCACCACGGCGTCAGGAAGCCCCAGCGCTGCCTCAGAACGGAATCAGACGTCAGCACCATCCGCTACCTGTCAAAATTTAGACTAGGCAATTGAACATTTATAATGTTTTGCAAGTATTACTCAATGGTTTTAACAGTTATATTAAATATACTGATGTGGTATATATTATTGACATTTGGTGATTTTTTTTAATCGTACTACAGCGGACTTTTGCAGTATACATGTAAAGTGATGGGCTAAATTTGAGGACCCCCCAGGTGATATTTTATCCAATCAAAATTGAGGGTGAAGTTGGCAGCCATTTTGCTTTTGGACGCGTGGATAGCCATGATAAGACTGCTCCTAGCACGACAGCCTACGGAACCATTAATTGGGATGAATTGTAGAATCAAGCAGTCGAGACACCTATACCTGGCGTCGATATCGTCGGGTGTGATGAAGGAGGTCTGGCTGAAGTTGCACGGCCCATGGAATTTGTGACAAAGATCTCAACGTCGATGACGTGGTCGTGTTCAAGGGGGAGGCTACAATTGAGAGCTAGCGTGGGTTGTCACAGCCTACGTATTTCGCTCGGGTGCTCAGGTGCCATGTCGGCTACTTTCCTCGTCAGCTTTTGTGTGTATGAGCTGTCTACGAAAGCAGATGCTGTTGTTGAGAACTTGAGGAAATCGGACTACGGCTAAAAACGACGTTGGTCGTCACCGTCATTTCCTGCTTTCTTCGTTTGTTCTATGATCCAGGCCGACAGTTCCCCCTCGAGCTCTGTGTTTGCGCGAAGGCGCCCCATGTCCAGCGATCACCCGCGGGATTCATCTCCACGGCAGCTTCGAGCCCATTTCGGTCTTTTATCCATCGTCTCACTTGACCAGGCAGAAAACCACCATGACGGGCAGTCCCATTGATGGGTGCCCTAGCAGCTGTAGCCTCGATCACTATCAACAGCTTTTTCCGCGCAGTGTACACCGCCCCCACCGTGGGCTGAGTTTTCAACTTCACGATGTGCCGTCCCAAATGAGTTTTTTTTTTTTATCGATTTTCTGTCAACGACATTGAGAGCGACTGTTTAGCGTTTCATCGTTAAGCTGGACCCCTTTGGCGATGTACCACCGGGCTCCAGCTTTTCGACTAATGCGGTAGTAAGCGGCACCCTGCCCGACACGCTGGTAGTCTGGGATCGTTTGATTGTTCAAAATGAAGCTAGGACCCAGGGCTAGGTGACTAAGAAAAAAACAGAAATCCGCACTTACGCGTTAACCCCCCCCTCCCACCAAAGACCAAGGTTATATGTACAACAAGTTTTAATACGGATTGGCTCGAAAAACAGCCAAAGTATAGTGAAACACGTATAAGCACATCCCTCATAAAAATTCGGTGCTCCGGTGTGGTCAAATAATAAGGTAATTTTGCCGTTAGAAAGGTACTCATCTGAATTTGTAATTTATGTACCAGCACTCGGACGGATGTGGCCACGATCGCGGAGGCACCCGCTGCACTGAACAAACCGGGGAGAAATTGTCGTATCCGGGTGTACAGACACTGTGAACGGTGGTGTTGCATGCGAGGACAACGACGCGTACTACCCATAGAAACCAAACAGAAGGCGCCGATTTGAGGAAAACACCGTCGAGTTGACGTAGGGGACCAAAGAAGATGAGGACACCGACTGCAACGTCGGCGGGACTACGACTCCAATCGGGTGTACGACGCGGTCCCACAGGCGGTTGACATGCGTGAAGATCATCGGTACTTCAGGGGGGGGGGGGGGCTTCGGAGCATCGGGGACATGTGCAGGAGTTACGTCGAGGGCGGCTGACTTGTCGATGATATGCTCGTAACTAGAACTTTGTAGACGCACAAACATATGTTACGTGACCCTCTGATCATATATGAGAGGGATTTTATCAAAAGTATCACTATCGTGTTTTTGAGTTTCTTTGTGTAATTGGCCTTGAAGGTTGGTGATTGGGTGAGGAGTCCAGTTTCTACGAAGCTGAGAAAACGAAAAAAAAACAAAACGAACTCTGAAAGCATGTCTGACAGCAGCGATGGAGGATGGGTCCGATGGCCCCGGAGGCGACAGCAGCTCGAGTGAAGAAGAAGCCGTGCCTCCCGTGAGTGCAGGTGATGCTCCTCCTGTCCCTGAGGGTGGCCCCCTTCTTGAGGAGCTGAAAGACATCGCTGCTCGCGTGCAGAAACTGGAAGGCCAAGTCGAGGTCTTAAACCGGGAATAAGATAGGCGAGACTAGGTGTAGGGTGGGATTTGCTATGACCAGTGCTAAAGTTAAAACTCAGATTAGAGGCAAGTTAGCAGTCCTTAGAGGACGAGAAAGTCCGAATGCCGCCAATCACCCGGCCATTTGGGGTTTTCTTGCTTAAAATGACTTACTCCGAAGACTTAAGGTGGAGGGCTGTTATTTTGCTCTATGCGTACGACATTCCTGTACATATGGTATCTGTCGTGCTCGACATTGCGGAGCGTACTCTTCGGCGGTGGCTACTGCGTTTTCAATCGACTGGTAATGTTGACAAGAAGAGCAGCATTTCACGAAGTATTACACTCGAAGATTTTGCCGTTTATGAATCCTTGGCCACTCCCCCGCTCAATTCTGATATTGGACAATGCCCGTATACACGTGTACCGTGAGATCGAGGACCTAGTGCACTCAACGGGCGCGCTTTTGCTTTTTTGCCGCCTTATTCTCCTGAGTTAAACCCAATCGCAGTTCAGTTTTCTTTATTGAAAAGGTGGATACAGAAGCATGCCAACATGGCATTTCGAAAAGACCCGTTGGCAGTGTTACACGTGGCGATGAATAAGTGCACCAAGAGTAACGATGCTGTAGTGAAGTTGGTCTAACTTGACTCACTACTTTTGCTTACACGTTTTGCAACGTGTATGAGGAAGCGTAGGAGTTTATTAATAATTTGAATTAAGTATACTTGAGTCCACAAGTATAATATAAATCCGATAAGACTCCAAGTGATTTAGAATAGGTAAAATGAGAACTGTATTGTTTGTAAATTGATCTTCCTCCTAAATCTGCTAAAACTTGTTAATCATCTATGAAAGGGGTTGACAGCGGCTGGCTGTCAGAGCCCCGCTAATATGCACGTCTCTAATTGGTAGAAAGATGCTGCTTTCTACCAATAGGATCTTTGGGTAGGTGTGAACCACTCATTGTGGTGGCCCACTTCAATGTATCCATTGGTGTGACTTACACCAAGGTGAGGAAGTATCTAAAACCTTTAACAGATATTTATCTATTAAACCATAAGCGACAATTGTTATCCACAAGTGACTGTTGTCACTTGTGTGTGTAACCCCGTTACACCATCCCCCCCTTAAGGTTAGACGCGCGGGGTCTCCGCACGTCAATCTTCGGAATTGACCATTCGTCAATTCGCCGCGTTTGGAGAAGAAATCCGGGCTCATTCAACGATGAGCGCGCCTCAAGAGAAGAAGACTCCAAAGTCGGTGGGGAGTCATCTCTCCATCGACGACTACTTCGAACGCCAGAAGGCGAAGTATGGCGACGTCGTCGACCTCGACGACGACGATGAAGATATGGAGGGCGAGGAGGACGCGCCCTCAAAGCGCAAAGACTCAGTGTCGAGCGAATCGCTCAACCCTCACGCCAAGAACGTTCGCCCGCGTGAAGGGGACGAATCGGACGCTTCGAGCTCGAAGCGTTCGCGAACTGAGAGCGATACCCCACTCGCTTCCGCTGGGGTTCTCAGTACTCCGCGCGCTGTGCCTGCAGCGCACGATCCGTGGATGCCGTCCGCGTCCGAGATCACGGACCGGTATGGGAACTCGGTACCTCCGAATGAGGTGCCGCTGTACGTATGCAGCGCCATCAAAGATGACGCTGTGGCTGCCGAGCTGCACTTTGATGCGGAAACGCATCAAAGGCGCGATATTACATCGGACTCTTCCATGAGCTCCGATGGTTTCAAAGAAAGAAGACAGCTTCTCGCAGCCAAGTGCCCGAATGGCAGGCACTTGTCAAAGTTGGAACGCCTTTGTTGAAAACTTCAACAAGAAACCGAGTGCTTACCGTGATCGGATTAAGCAAGCGCGTGATCGCTTCGAGACGTACTCGAAGCGTGGAAAGCTGGGGCAACTCCACGTTGCCGCGGAGGAGGCTAATGTGCCGTGCGCTGTGCCCGAGGGCTTTCAGTGCGTGAAGAGCTTCCCAGGCGCGGTCAGCCTGAGCGACCGCGACCTGAACGGGTACACGTCGTTCCGTGTGTCCGAGAGTCTCAAAGAGCTCCGTGCTAAGTTCTTAGTACGTGAGGGTTCGGGCGCTAGCGATGATCGCAGCGCTCGTACTACTTCCGCTGCACCAGCGCGTACTGCTCCTCGTACGCCCTCTCCATTTCCGGAACGTCCTCCAGCAAGACTTTCCGCGGCTCCCATGTATCTCGATGGGGAGGAAATCCTCTCCAACGAATACGAAAACGAGCCCCTTGAGGGTTCGTTTTCGGGATACTATGGTTAACAATCCGCTCAACAATCCAGCGGGTTAAGCCGCGGGCGTCATGGATCGGCGGTGGCGGGGGTGGGAACACGCCCCGGGTATGATCAGTATGCGTCTCTCCACGACCGGGTGACCGCCGTGGAGCGTTTGCAGGGCGCTGAATTCGCCGCCCTGAAGCAGGAGCTGGCGAACCAGAAGGCCCAAGTCGCGGCGGTCTCGCAGACCGCCTCGAATATCCAGGTCGTGTTGGGGGCCCGGATGAAGGAGTTGCTCCAGCGCGTCCGCGCGCTGGAGGAGAGGCTGCTCGTCGCCGAGGCCAAGGCTTCCGCGCTTCTGCCTCGGCTCCTGCCGAGGCGTCGGGTCAGCCGAGTTAGATGGCTCGTGCTGCAGGTATGGCTTCAGCCGTCCGACGTAAAAGGTCGGATGGAGGCGCATGCTAGACGGTATGTCTAGCGTGTATGCGTTACCGTGGCGTGCCATCACCGTGAATGGCCCGATGAAGCGCGGAGCAAGCTTGCTTGCTCCGAAATCCGAAACTGCATGTTTAGGCAGGTTTTGCGTAGCTAACAAAACCAATGAACTAACTTTGAATTCATTTGTGTTGCCTCTGACCACATTGTCTGCGTTCAGCTTCTGTTGGTCAACAGAAGCTGCTATTGCATCTTGGACAAACCGAATTACGGCTTGTCGTTTGGTGATGAAGTTTATTGCATCCGAGCTGAAGTCATTCAGCTCGCTCTCCGCTAGAGGCCCTGCCTCTGCGTGGTTCTTCGCGTGTCTGCGCCCTGCGCAGACTCGTAGTCTTTGTCCTTGTTATTGTGGGAGTCTGCGCCCTGCGCAGACTCATGTGGTTTGTTCGTCGTTGCAGCTGAACTGTGCAAGTGTCAGCGGTTTTCTGCGGCTGCTGTATTGCAGTCGTAGATCCTCCCCCACTTAAAGTGGGAGCCATCACTCCGAGTAAACTCGGTAGACGTGGATGCCGCATAGCATTCACGTAGAACGGTGTATGCCCGGTCGAGGCATGCACTGAGTTATTGATGGCGAATTCCGCCATCGACAAACACTCGCTCCAGTAGTGGAACGAGTGAGCGTAGCTCTTCAACATATCGACGACCACGCGACTCACGCGCTCGGTTCGACCGTCCGTCTGCGGATGATCCGCAGTCGACATTGAAAGCTGGCTCCCAAGAAGTGTAAACACTTCTTGCCACAGGTGCGCTGTGAAGCGCGGGTCTCTGTCCGACACGATGTCGGTCGGCATGCCATGGTGTTTGAACACCATGTCGACGAACAGACGGGCCGTCTGCTTCGCGGTCACCTCTGTCGGCACCGCAGCAAGATGGTACATCTTGCTGAAGCGGTCGACGAAGACCACAACACCGGTATTCCCTCCGCTGTCCGGTGGAAGACCAAAGATGAAGTCCAAAGACATGGACTTCCAACACTCCGACGGAGTCGGTAGTGATTGTAACGGAGCCTGCGCGAATGGCGCAGGCTTTACGCGTTGGCATACCTCGCAAGCACGGATGTACTTGCGCACCCACATATATCGCATGACGTCAATGGCATTGACGTCAGCAGCTTCTGCGTACTCCGGCCGACGTGATAACACGTCGGCCACTACATTCAATCTTCCGGGTTTGAATTCGACCCGGAAGTTATACTCCGCAAAGAATGAGAGCCATCTCGCCATTCTTTGTGATATGTGTGGCGACTTCACTGCGGTGCGCAGTGATGCATGGTCGGTGTAGACCACAAATGGTCTACTTCCAAGTAGATACACTCGGAACTTTGCGAGTGCATACTTCATGGCAAGGAGTTCCTTGTCATGCACCGGATAGTTGCGTTCAGCTGGCTTCAGCTGACGCGATTGGTAATAGACGACACGATCACGGCCCTCGTGATCGTGCTGCATCAACGCGCATCTGATCGCGAAATCGGATGCGTCACACACTACGTGAAATGGACGATATTGGTCAGCCACTGCCAAGATTGATGCCTCAGTCAAGCCCCGCTTGACTGCATCGAATGCCTTCTGGCAATCGGTTGTCCAATTCCACACAGCTTCCTTCTTAAGAAGCTGTGACAGCGGGCGGATCTTGCCCGCGTAATCCTCCACGTACTTGCACAAGTACGTGTCCAAGCCAAGGAACTGCCTCAGTTCCTTGACAGTTGAGGGCGTTGGCCATTCGTTAATCACTCTGACCTTTTCCGGGTCAGGGTGAACGCTATTTTTCCCTACGAGACACCCGAGGACGGGTATCTCGCTCGCCCCGAAGATACATTTCTTCAGGTTCGCGTAGAGCTTATGCTTTCGCATAAGCTCAAGTAGCTTCCGGAGATGCACCCTGTGCATCTCTACGTCGGTCTTTCCGTCCACAGCCCGGCTGTGGATGAACACATCATCGAAATAGCTCGGTGCGAAGTCGCGCACCGAGCGCAACAAGTGCGTCACGCACCTGTTGAAAGTCGCAGGGGCATTCTTAAGCCCCTGCGGCATTACTAGCCATTCCCAGAGCATGCCGCTTGGCGTGCTCACTGCCGTGAGAGGGATATCGCTCTCACGCATTAGGATTTGATAAAATCCATCTCGCTAGTCGAGAGCACTGTAAATGGTGCTCCCGGCCATCGAATCGATGATAACATCTTTTCGCGGTATCGGCGTCTGCGCCGGTACCGTCGCATCGTTCAGCTTGTTATAAGCATGAACGATACGCCATCCGCCCTGTGGCGTTTTGACACAGAACGTCGGAGCACTGTGCGGGGACTTCGATTCCCGCACTTGTCCTGCTTTGCGACGACTTTCAAAGAAGTCGTCGATCGCCTTGACTTGCTCTCGCGGCAGTGGCCACTGCCGCGTAACCCAGTACTTCGTTCCCGGCACGAGATCAATCTCGTGCTGAATGCCCTTATCCTGCGGACGCTCCGCAGGAATCTCTTCCGGGAGTACGTCTTTGTACTCCCTCAACAATTCGTAATAGGGACTCGACTTCAGCGAGTCCCAACCTTGTTCCTCGAAGCGCTCTCGCTTCGTCTTCGCACTGAGAGTGTCTTCACTCTCAGTGGTACTTCCCATGAAGAGCTGCCTCAGCTCTTCGCTCTCGCTCTCCGTTCTTTCGCTGTCCGAAAGAACGCAGACCTGCTCGATGCGTCCATCGTGCAAGTCGCGCGTGAAGCGCTTCCAGTTCATGACTGGAAGCGAAGTCAACTTCGACGCCGTCGTCGGAGGACTAGCGAGTTCCATCTCACGATACTGGAATCCAGTATCGGTGCGCGTCAAGACGCTAAGCGTCTTGACGTTCGGCATCACCGCCTCAGTCTGCTCAGTAGACTGTTCTCGTGGCGTCTCGGTCCCGGACCGAGATTTGCGCAGCGTTCTCCGCATGCGTCGTCTTCTTGTTGTGCGGAGACCGGCTCCGCACAGTTGTTCTTCTGGTCCAGGCCCGGCCGTGGACAGTTGTTCGCCGGCGGACCTTGGCCCCGGGCGCGCGGTATCGAGCCCGGCTTGACCGCATTTTCCTTCGTGCAGCCCGGCTGCACGGTAACGTGTCCCTTCGCTGGCAGACCCTGTCTGCGGGCGCGCGATATCAAGCCCGGCTTGATCGCATGGCGCTTCGTCGTGCATCCCGCCTGCACGACAGCATGCAAATTGCGTCAGTGTGGTACATTTGCAACCATCCGCACTGTTTGCAGCGTCAACTCCCGGAGTTGACACGCCTTCGTCACCTTGACGCCATTCATTGGCGGAGCCCCTCATGACCGAGGGTGCGTCGGATCCGGGAGCCGACGCGTCGTCGTCGACCTGACCGCTTCGGGTCAGGGACTGTCCCTTACACGCTTGAACGTGGATGTTGGTTCCCGGAACCAGTATCTCTTTTTCTTCTGACGTCGGCAGCATTGCCGACGTTGGTCTCACTTGTGTGCGCCCTCGCACACTTCTTGGGCACTCCGGGACAGCAGCATTAAGCGCTGTCTCGACTGGTGAGCCGCGCGCACTTGCTGGGGCGTGCACTGCGGTAACAGGGCCATCGCTCTCTGTTCCGCTGTCGCGGTCGGAGCGCACGAGCGTGTGCTTCTTCCAGTCTATCACCGGATCATGCCGTGCAAGCCACGGCATGCCCATTACCACGTCGAATTTATCGTCCAGGTCCAGGACGATAAAGTGTTCGACAAACACTCATTGTTTGTACGAGATGCGCACGTTCACGATGCGCTTCTCGGTCTTCACGATGGCACCTGTTGCCAGTGGTACCTCCAGAAAACTTTGAAGTACATTTACATCCTCGAAGTCAAGTCTCGGCAGGCTTCGTAGTCGAACAAAGTTGTTCGACGCGCCTGAATCTACCAAAGCTCGAAGAGAGTCATTCGCTCTCTTCGGGTAAACCTTCAGGATGACTAGGCTCGGCCTGTCATCTTGTTTCTTGCAGTGAGAGCTGGTCTCACTGGGGACAGCATTCCTCAGTGTCGCGTGCCCGATGTCGGCACGCGTGACTGCATTACCAGTAGGGCACCCCACGCCTACTGGATATTCACGTTTTTTGTTTGTTCGCGGCGATGCCCGGCATCGCCACGATGGCCGCCTCCTGGGGGCATGGGAGCTGTGCACTCCCGTGCAAAGTGATCGATCCTTCCGCAACGGAAGCATCGCACATTACTTCCGTGCTGCTGGTGACCAGCAGCCGTTGCGTTCGAGAGGTCCATTGGTTCTGGACCTCCCGTGCTCACTACCGGGCGCGGTTGCGACCTCGGCACGTTCGCATGCAGTTTAGCCTGCCGCAGGCTAAACGCGTCTTGCATTGCGAGAGTAATCGCAGCTTCGAGAGTACTCGGGTACTCTCGGAAGAGATAGGTCTTCACAGGTCCATCTCTAAGCCCCTTCATGAACGTGACGACCTTGGTCGCCTCGTCAATCGGGTTAGTCACGATATTTGATACCAAATATCGTGCGCGCTGCGCGTAAGCATGGACGTCATGCTTACCCTGCTGAAGGTCGAGGAATTCCGCCCTCGACCGGAACTCATTGTGCGGGGGCTCAAACGCTTGTTTGAGCTCCTCTTTGAATATCTCGTACGTGCTGAAGCACGTAGGATCGGAGAGTCGGCGTCCATACGCCCAACTCCTTGCGCGTCCGCCAAGACATGACATGGCGAACGCAACCTTTGACAACGGGTCGACGATACGTCGAGCCGCAATGGCTGTGTCGACTTCGACAAGCCATTGGAGGAGAGGCTCGCCCTCTCTTCCTACATAATTGCTCACGCTCAATTTTAATGATTGAGCACGCGGTGTCGTCCCCGACGACGCCGTTGTTGAGGAAGCAGCATCACGCTGCTCCTTCATGATGAATCCCAGAGCAACACCATGTTGCTCTGTCGGCGATAGCGTACGCAACATTGCGGCTATCGCCGCCTCCCCAATGACTGTTGACAGTCGTTGGAGGGCTTCCCACTCTGGATCCGACAGGTGGGGGCAGTCCGAGCGTGCAACATGAGTTGCAGGCGTGTTGGAGCTCTCCATGGGCACCTCCGTGCTCATGTGGTTCTCGGCTCCGCGTTCGTACACCCCGTACGAACGTCAAGCAGTCGGTCGTTGGACGGACTACAAAGTGCTACCAGGTGTAGTTGGTCTAACTTGACTCACTACTTTAGCTTACACGTTGCGCAACGTGTATGAAGAAGCGTAGGAGTTTATTAATAATTTGAATTAAGTATACTTGAGTCCACAAGTATAATATAAATCCGATAAGACTCCAAGTGACTTAGAATAGGTAAAATGAGAACTGTATTGTTTGTAAATTGATCTCCCTCCTAAATCTGCTAAAACTGTTTATCATCTATGAAAGGGTTGACAGCGGCTGGCTGTCAGAGCCCCGCTAATATGCACGTCTCTAATTGGTAGAAAGATGCTGCTTTCTACCAATAGGATCTTTGGGTAGGTGTGAACCACTCATTGTGGTGGCCCACTTCAATGTATCCATTGGTGTGACTTACACCAAGGTGAGGAAGTATCTAAACCTTTTAACACATATCCTATCTGTTAAATTCACAACTGGCTTGTAGCCGCTTGTACGTGTAACCCCGTTACATGTAGGGATTAATCTCTATAGATAATGTGGTTACAGTGACACAAGACTAACATTCGAATAAAACAAATTGTAACGTACATTTAAATAAAAATGTTAGCTTTCAACTTTCAAACAAGAACTAGCCATCATCATCTTCTTTGTGTTCTTCATCGTCGGTGTCTGTGCTCTCAGACAACGGGGAGCCAACAGACTCACGACGTGGAGCAGTAAACGGAGGTCGCAAATTCCAATCGGGTAGGCCCAACCCGCGGCGCAAGTCCCGAACGTTCACTCGAACCGGAACCTCAATGTCGTGTAATATGATATGAATAAGCGGATAAGCATTGCTATGCATCTCGGCCGCATTCGCATCGATAATACGTTGCTGTTCGTCAATGTACTGAAGCTGTCGAAAAGTCGCAGTTGTCGGCACCTCCAGTGGAGCACCCTGTGGTTGTCTAGCCTGTGTTGTAGTCATGTAGAGTGTCGTAGCAGGCCCAGCCGACACTTACCTCTCACGCAGAAATTCAGCAACACGGGGTATCTGCTCCTGGATACGTGGCTGTGTTGCACGTCTTATAGTTGTTGGAGGGGCCGATTTCTTTATGTAAATGAATAACTCCAACTCGAACTCAGACCAGCCACGCAATACCATCTCGATCTGCTTAGTTAGCTCTTGATTGGAACTTGCAACAGGCTCGTATAGCTTTTGGGGGGACATTGTTGCTTGGCTTCAAATACACTATCATAGTTGAGTCAAGCGGCTTCCGTACAGCTGACTCGAACTTGGTCGCTACCTTCGCCCGCAAAACGTCAAGCCCATCACCGGCTGTGAAATCAAATCTCGCCACACGTCCCTTGTCATGGCATCTACTCAGTGCTTCACCTTTCTTTATCGTCATGCAGCAACGAACGTACTAGGCATCGTGCTTTCTTCTGCTCCAGCGAGGAGGTCTTGCATGTTGCTATCCAAAGTAGTTTTGATTGCTAAAGTTATTCGGACCGACGTGTTTCATAATCTAATTTTAGCACCATGGTGATGATGCTCAAAGTCTGATTAAGAAGCTCTGATAGGGTGGCAAAATTAGTGAAAGCGGCAATAATTTCCACGTCGATTAACCACTTTTTACTCGATTCGGGGACCTAAACCCTTGGGCTGATTTTGCGTGGGGCAAGTACCCCCTCCACCAATGTATGCAATACCACAGGGCGGTCATGCATATGGCGAGTTTTGCAAATTGGTGGGATGGCAATCGCGCGGTTTTTGCAAGTATGGGAAAAGCACCATTTCTTGCAAATCGCCACAGTGTGTAATAAGCTTCCCACGAGCAGAGGGTCAAGCAAACTTAAACACCTTAACTTGCGAGCTCTCGCCGATCAAGCGAGCACATACATTAAGGTTTTAGAGATCCCCTACTAAGTACGCCCGAAATGAGAAGAAGCACTTCGCCGGCGGTGTGCGATTTTGCGTCGGGTTAGGTATATTTGAACAGGCAGAATCAGAAAGGTTTGTATACAATAACACAGCGTAGAATCATACATAGGGTAAGGGGAACAGCCTTTTCGTCACCGTTGCTGCCCTGAGGTGGGTTCAGCTCGCACGAGGCGCATCCGGCGATGGCTCTGACCGGAAAAAGCAGCGCTTCATTATCGAATCTCCCACGAAGCCCCCTGCTCTACTGGTGCGACCAGCCCGAAGCGCACGTGCGACATACTTTTAGAGCCGTAAATGTGTCGGACCATAATTGATATAACGCAATTAAAAATTGATGTTATTATTTTGTCTTTATAGGATGGATATTTCTAGAGAACATGCATGCACTACGTGCCTGCACGACTTCCGACGCTCCGATAACCTGCAGCGTCATCTGCGGCGACCGTACAAAGGTCTATCAGAGCTTCCTCGCGAGCTCTGCCAGATCTGCTGGCAGTGAATTAAAGGCAACCGCCACCACCTAGCCCGTCACCAGAGGTCGTCCCGGTGCCGTACGATTACGTAACGTGTCGAGCACCTCATGCATGTCCCAAACACGGCGACAAAGCGACTTCAACAGCGAGTCTAACGACTCAGACGAGGACTACCATTTCGGCGATGACTGATGTGTCCAGGTAGATCGTGCATAACACTTGCATTAATATACACTTTTATTCGTTTTTCTATTAACAATTGTATACCGTACAGTTGAGGACGCCAATACAATTGAGGACGACGGTACAATTGATTACGACAGTGCAAAGGAGGACGATGGTACAAACGATGCTGATAGAACAAATGATGACGCCGGTACAATTGATGATGATAGTACAATTGAAGACGACGGTACAATTGTTGATGATGATATACAGTCGAGGCGAGGGTACAATTGAGGACGAGGGTACAATTGATGACGACTAGCCCTCCGTTCGCCTCCTTATCCGGATAGCGGTTAATATCCTGTTCACAGTCACCTCTCCCTGCAGGTCGCCTGCGAATTCTTTCTCAAATAACTCCTCATCGTTGTTGTACTCATCATGAATAAACGCGGCGTTGATTTTAGTTCGGGAGAGACGCGATCGGTGGGGTTTCCGCTCATGTGGAAGCATATCAACGCCCACACGATACTGGTGACACGCAGGTCTGGCTTTCCAGTATTGATTGACATAGTCTCTTCATGGTTTTGCGTCAGGAAGCTCAGACACCAAATGCGTGGCAACGACATCAGTCACCGTAGCAAGATCTTCCAGTACCGTTTTCTGCGGTGAACCTTGTGTTTCTGCGATATTATTCACCATCTGCCGGAGACCTTCCAGCAGCGACTTCAGCTCTCCAATACCGGATTCGGACTCGTGCTCGTCCGATGCGCTTGTAACTCTTCGGTACCATCGCTATTCATTTGAGCGTCTCCATAATCGATGCTTCGTATTCTTTCCAGAGCTGCATCGCTGCATGAGACTCACTCGGGCGCCAGCGAGTCACCGAACACGTTTTCTTTTCGGTCCAAAACGTCATCTAGTAGATACCTGGTCACCGTCTCAGCTTCCTCATTTGGTGCCCGACCTGCCCACCATTTCATGAGTTTAAGCGGCCGCCTGCGCTTTTCTGGTGCAAACATAAAGCGGTATTGAGCGCCACCTCGTCGAAAGCAGTGAGATGTAAGCCAAATTTCATCACCGAGCAGGATTTGGCTGATTCTAGCAGCCTCAGCGACGATGTTGAACACCTGAGTGAAATTGCTGCCCGACATAGGCGAGCCCCATTTCACACCAACGCTCGCGAACGTAGTTCCATCTACCGCAGTAGCAGCCCCACCTTTCCGTTTCTTTGAGCCGTTGCGTGGTGATTTCGTAAGCGCAGTAAACGCGTAATCAGTGTCTCGCCAAACGTGATGGAGCTTCGAACTTTCATGCGTAAACCACCTCTCTAGATACCAGGGTTCCGTCCGATCTGGTATCGACAACCCAGCGATCGTGTAGTTGACCCCCATGAGCATCTCCAGCTTCGTGTAGTGACAACTGAGAGCAGCGCGCAGTTTCTCGGCAGGCCACTGACTTGTGTTTGTAGCAGCGAGCTGGTTGACGTAGGCTGCCACAACGCCTGGCAATTCTACAAAGCGATGCTTGAGCGGGTCCGGGTAGCCTTCATTCTGACAAAAGGCCGCGAAATGTCGAAGACTGCAGTTGTAGTCTGTCCGGGTGCGAGTTTCAAGTCGATGGTCTGCATATTTTGTTGCGGCTATGTCTGAGCTGTAGAGTCGACTGGTTGTCGGGAGATCCATGCGTCAGTTGACTTACGAGTCTCCAGAGAGAAAAAACGAAGTGAAGGTTTGTTTTTTATGCCCCCTGCTAATGTCTTCCTCATTTGTACTCGGCTGTGGTCCTCAATTGACCCAGCAGTCGGCCTCTGACGTTCACCATTTAATGCGCCAGTTTAGTGCAAGATCGATAAATACAATAGTGGACCACTGTACTACAATGTTGTGCCAATACTTTTGAGCATTGTTTTCGACCAAGTATACAGCGTCGCACAACCAATTTGGTCCTCGCACCAGTTGGAGAAGTACTCTGCTCTATTTTAACAAATCCCGGTCCAGTAATTTATTTTTGATTATGTTATGTACGGAGCGGGGGATTGGCGCTTCCCTGTCGAATCGAATTCGTAGGGAGCGCTCAAATCTTGACGAGCGCGCTCGCAGGTTTTGCTGCTCGTGCTCGTTCCCGCGAGCAGCGCTTCCGCTCCGCTCGTGGGATGCTTGGTCTGCAGCCTAGAATTAACATTTGTGTGTCGCAACACAGTCTTGAATCAGCTATCCTACGGACGGGACATTTTGCAGCCTGGCTGGGAAACTTGCAACTTGATTGGGAACTG
Organism: Phytophthora cinnamomi; assembly: GCF_018691715.1. Taxonomy (NCBI): domain Eukaryota; phylum Oomycota; class Peronosporomycetes; order Peronosporales; family Peronosporaceae; genus Phytophthora; species Phytophthora cinnamomi. The sequence goes on from NW_027150933.1 coordinate 1,636,381, forward strand.
GTGTGCTAGTGTGATATTGATTTCGCAGACGCAGACATTTTAACGGAACCATACGACATTCAACATCTCGCACATGTTCTGGATTTCACCGCTCGGTCTGACTGTTCATTTGTCTGATTCGATGCGAATCGCGAAAAACAATTCTATTCACTTTCGTACTTGACTTGTGTGGTGTTGTTGTTTATGGTAACATGTGTGCCGTATTCCTACACAAAGGTGCAACTATCGTACCATTGAAAGATGAGTGCTGGGCTTTGATCATCAAATCATCGATGCATGTCCATTTTTAAATGATTTGAAAATCTGGCATCCTCTCATTTATGCACAACATATCTCTGATGACAATACATTATACACTTTCGCTCACGAAAATAGACGTGATAAAAGCATGTCCGATTCGTTCCGACCCAAACTCTACTGTTTTTCGAGCTATGTCGTAATTTACGACGTTGGGAACCTAGGGGTTAAATTGAGCAAGCTGACATGCTAGTTGACAGGCGGTCAATTTTACGTGCTATTGTACATGACTGAATTGAGCTGACGGAGGCTCACTGCAACTTAAACAACCCCATCGACGTGCAATTGGTGGACTTGTCCTCTGCCCCAGTATGGAGACTCACCATCCCAAGGAATTGTAATATCTCGCTTACGGTTACAAGGCGACCTGGACATGTAGGTAAACACGGTTGAGACCACAAACTGCTGTACTGGTATGAATATGCACTGACTCAATTTCGAACCGACCTCCACGTGCGCACTCCCCTTTCCGCAGCGTTGATAAGACCTTGGAACGTCTCGCTGCGTCCGGGCGCGATGTACCAGCGGCACTTGCTCTTAATCGTCGTAGTCGCCTTCGCAGCGTTTGCGTCGGACGTCACCTACGCCAAGAATGCCATCCGAGCCACCGACGCTGTGAACGGTGGCATCACTCGCCGCAACCTCAAGGGCAACGCGGCGATAGTCGATGCTGCTGCTGTTGCAGAGGACGAAGAGAGAGGAATAAATTTCAAGATGCCCAGCTTCCTGACCAATTTATTCCGGAAGAACCCCAAGCTCAGCAGCGCCGTGAAGAACAGTCCGGGTATTGTCAAGGCCATCGAGAACCCCAAGGTCGGCCAGATCGTCAAGGAGCTGGGGAAGAAGAAGGGGCTCCGTGAGTACTTGATGGGGCTCCCTGTCATCAGGCACATCGCAAAGCAAGTGAAGGGTAAGCCGTTGACTACGAACAACGTCAAGGAAATTGGAGCCGTCGCCATGAGGTCCTCGGGCACGTGGAAGAACCCCTTGAAAAATCTCTGGGTCAAGGTCGGGGTGGCCTTCTTGCTCGCGTTCGGCATGTTCGTCGTTTTCTGGGTCCCGATTTACTATGTAAATCAAAGCTGAGCAATAATAACATGTTGTGTTTTGCGGCGGCATGAACATGCCGCCGCAAAACACAACATGTTATTATTGCTCAGCTGTGCTTGTTTCATCAAAGTTGAAGGCCGGCAATAATATCAAAAACTGTTTTTTTCTTCTTCTTCTTTTGTCTGATAGTGTTGATGAATGAAGATCCATGGCGCTGTTTTTATCTGTTGATATCAAAATATCGAAAACTTCACTGCTTGGATGACGTTTTGATTGCGAGAATATAGCTAGTACATACCGCTTTACTGTAGAGAATCAACTCCAAACCAATGTTTTCTTAATCGGTAGCCCACGGAAACACGCGTTTAAATACCTTGTCTGTTTTTGTTAGCGATCTCGCCAGATAAAAACAATCTTTGAACGAGAAATTTCCTCCTTGATTGCGTACCACTGTATTAAATCACAGGGTACCACTGTATATACTGATACAACTTTACCACAAGTGCACATGCCTCCGCCAACAGTTTGCCTGAGCATGGAAAAGTGTTGGGACTTCTTGCACCCTTGATGCGCCCCGCAGGCGGGTTCACTCTCGGACGATGATCTAGCGGTAGAAGGCTTGAAGTGGTATCCCAAACAGCGGGTGCTTCAAGTGCTCGTATTCGAATTATTGAAATCGCCTGGGGACTTTTACGATGAAGACAACGAGATTCACTTAATCCGCGAATCCCGCGCGCTGCTGGCAGCTGTCAAACAAATGAACTACGACGCGTGGAGATACTTACTGCTGTAGAGAAACGCTGTGGAGTGCCGTTGAGGCGATAGGGACATTAAAAGTAGAAGACAAAATCCCCGTTCGCTGCGAGTTAATCCTAGATTTGCGCGCCGAGCACGACATACTCGACATGCTGCAGGGAAGACGTGTTTGAAGTCAACCGCGCCATTCCCGTGTCAGTTGCTGACAACAAGGTCTGCTCTGCAGACTATACAAAAGGTCTCGACTTGAGAGTCTCATGTCGGGACCTGACTCAGGTCCAGCAAGCACTCCGGTCGCCAGAGTGCATGCTGTATCTCGAGCCTGGACTCGGTTGCAGTGGAAATAGCCAGCAGGAGACAGTACTGTTGTTCATCGGGACAGTAATTATACCACCAGCAATAAAAAATAATTGAATTTTATGATCAGGCAAATAAATTGTTGAACATGTCCAGCTGAAGGGCTAAGGCATTACACACCATGAATGGGGGGGGGTCAGAGAACCTCTATTTGTGTGTGTGTTTTTTAATTATAGAGTCCTGGATTTTTCTGTAGGCGGAGCCTATTGCGTTGCCGGTAGCCATCATGGACTAGAATCGCGATTGCAACGTTGACGTCAATGTTTCTTGAGCCTTGAAGGCTGTCTTGGTACTCATGCTTGGGGCTTGAAGCCCAATTTCTTGGTGGTGCTCGGACTGTAGAAGTCGGCCACCATTGTTTTTAACAGCTTTACGCTGCCACTTGAGTCGAGTTTGTGTAGAGGTCGTGAACACGCACAGCAGACACGTCAACGCAGTGCTCGCCCCACTTAGCAGTTTTGGGATTGCGGAAGCTCCACCAGAGTGGACTCCATTAAGAGAAAACGCGTTGTACTAAACTAAACTAAGTACCGATCGGGCGGGCGACTACATACACCATACAAACTCGACTCAAGTGGCAGCGTAAAGCTGTTAGGTTACGAGCCCAAAGGGAACCTCTTCCTGTGATTACGAGAACGTGAACAATGTCGCGCTTTCCGTCAATGGCAGATTTGCTCAGTGGTACGGCATCGACACCTGGAAGTCAGCGGATGATGGCTGTGTCAACTCCATCATCGACACCAATGCTAGTACCAGCATTACCGATGACGAGTCTGGCTGAAGTCTCTGTTCTGCAGCCTCCGTTGTCAGCAGTGCCCGTACACCAGTTTGGAAGCGGAGCCCCAGCTGCGAATGTAACTGCGGGTGTTCAAGTTCCTGTCGTGAACTCTGTTTCACAAGTGGCGCCGCCACGTTCATCGACCGACGTGAACAAGACACCCCCAAAGATGGCAGGCAGTTTTAATCTTTATCGAGCGCAAGTCAAGGCTTTTTTGCACCGGTTCAATGCGTGGGGTCTAGTGGATGGCACCATTCTGCGACCTGCTGTAGCTGGTCCTGGTCAACAACAGTATGACCAGTTGGACGGCTTTGTGAAGGATACTTTGCTTCGTGGTGCAAAAGTGGAGGATGCTGAGAGGTTGTGTGATCTCCCCACGGCCAGCGAGATGTGGGAAGATTTGGAAGCTCATCATACTAAAAGAGAATTTTCAAATTTTGTCTGGGTGATGAAGACACTTTTTCATGCTACCTATTCTCGTGAGCAGACGATGGATGCCTGGCTGCAGGAGATTCACGACACTCGCCGTGCACTGGCGAATTTAGGTCGCGTGATAGATGATGATCTTACGGTAGATGTGATCATCATGGGTGTGGTGCGTCAGTACTCGCGGATCATTGCTCCTGGCACACGGCCAACGCTCCAGCAAGTACTGAACTCGCTGAAATCTGAAACAAAAATAGTCTCGTTGAAAAGATGAACAGCATAATGCTGCAGGCCGTTCGCGCGATGTTAGTGACGACAGGATTGCCGACGAGTTTGTGGGGAGAAGGATTGAAATTTGCAGTAACAGTTTACAACTTCTCGCCTACGAAAGCCAATCAGGGTTGTATGCCGTACGAGCTCTATGAAGGTCGGAAACCTGATGTGTCTGGCTTACGTGTATGGGGGTGTGCTGTCACGTATTTTGTTCCGAAGAAGAAACGGAAAGGCAAGCATGCTCCAACAGCGCGGGAGGCACTTTTCCTCGGTTATCCTGAAACGACGACTGGGTATCGCATGCTGGATCTAGTCTCGGGTCGAATTGTTGAGTCACGCGACGTAAAATGTCGTGAACAGTGGACTGTAGCAGGTGACTATGTAAGTCAACTATTGGAGAAAGTATACTCTCATCAGTTAGGTGTGGTGCTACCCGATACAATTCAGTTCGTAAAGTTGCCTATCCATGATTACTCGTGCTCCGATTCTGCCAACAAGGTTGCCGTAGCATCTCACGACCCCGGTGATGAGAGCATGGATGACCAGGAAGTTGGAGACGGAGCCGTTGGCAGGAAGAGAGCGAGAACTAGCGGTACGGGGGAGATTGAGGCGGCTGAAGCTGCCTCTATTCCTAAAAGGCACAAATGTACGGGGGAGCTGGCCCTGAGCGATGATGCGGAGAATTCTGACGATAGTTTACCTGCTAGTGAAAATTCGATCGAGTATGGTGATCAGCAGCAAGACGTTGAAGGTGATCAGCAAGGCAGTCACAAAAAAATGAAAGCCTGGCTCGGTAAAATACAAAGGAACACCCGGCTTGGTCGAGGTGAAGCAGCCTCGTCGTTCGATGAAGACACAGTCTGAGCCTCTCCGACGATCGACTCGTCTTCGCCGACCAAATATTCGACTTCGTGGGTATTCGTTGGCGAACTATTTTATTTCGACCATGGACAAACTGCCTAAGAATGTTCGTGGAGCAATAACTGGTCCTGATCGAGATAAATGGCTAGAAGCATTGGAAGTTGAATTCAACCTCATCCAAAAGAACGAAACGTGGATACTGGTGGATTGTCCGCCAAACAGCAAAGTCATGACAAGTCGTTGGGTTTTCGTAATCAAACGAAATCAACACGGAGAGATTGAACGGTATAAGGCCAGACTTACCCTTCGAGGCTTTGAGCAAGTATTTGGCTCGGACTATTGGGAAATTTATTCACCAGTAGTTAGCATGGAGGCAATTCGTGTGGTGATTGTTTTAGCATTCTATTACGATCTGTACCTTCGTCAAATCGAATTCACTACAGCTTTTCTTCATGGCTGCATGGACGTCGATGTGTACATGGAGCAACCGGAATTATTCAACGATGGGTGTGGTCGTGTTTGCTTGTTGAAGAAAAGTTTGTATGGCTTGAAGCAGGCTCCTCTCATCTGGAATGAAACTCTGAAGAAATACTTGCTGAAACTTGGCTTCAAGGCTAGTGTTATTGCAGATGGTGTCTACGTGAAGTGGATAGACGGCACCTGTAGTGGGCCTCCTTTGGCTCACTACTTTAGCTTACACGTCGCGCTACGTGTATGAGGAAGCGTAGGAGTTTATTAATAATTTGAATTAATTATACTTGAGTCTACAAGTATAATATAAATCAAATAAAACACCAAATAGGTAGTTTAAGGTAAAATGAGAACTGTATTGTTTGTAAATTGATCTTCCTCTAAAATCTGCTAAAAACTGTTTATCATCTATGAAAGGGTTGACAGCGGCTGGCTGTCAGAGCCCCGCTAATATGCATGACTCTGATTTGTAGAAAGATGCTGCTTTCTACCAATAGGATCTTTGGGTATGTGTGGACCACTCATTGTGGTGGTCCACTTCAATGTATCCATTGGTGTGTCTTACACCAATGTGAGGAAGTATCCAAAACGTTTAACAGATAACCTATCTGTTAAATTCACAAGTGGCTTGCAGCCACTTGTGTGTGTAACCCCGTTACACCATCCCCCCCTTAAGGTTAGACGCGCGGGGTCTCCGCACGTCAATCTTCGGAATTGACCATTTGTCAATTCTCCGCGTTAGGAGAAGAAATCCGGGCTCATTCAACGATGAGCGCGCCTCAAGAGAAGAAGACTCCAAAGTCGGTGGGGAGTCATCTCTCCATCGACGACTGCTTCGAACGCCAGAAGGCGAAGTATGGCGACGTCGTCGACCTCGACGACGACGATGAAGATATGGAGGGCGAGGAGGACTCGCCCTCAAAGCGCAAAGACTCAGTGTCGAGCGAATCCCTCGACCCTCACGCCAAGAACGTTCGCCCGCGTGAAGGGGACGAATCGGACGCTTCGAGTTCGAAGCGTTCGCGAACTGAGAGCGATACCCCACTCGCTTCCGCTGGGGCTCTCAGTACTCCGCGCGCTGCTGCTGCAGCGCGTGATTTCAAAGCTCAAGACTCTCCGTGCGCTGCACCTGCAGCGCGCGATCCATGGATGCCGTCCGCGTCCGAGATCGCGGACCGGTATGGGAACTCGGTACCTCCGAATGGGGTGCCGCTGTACGTATGCAGCGCCATCAAAGATGACGCTGTGGCTGCCGAGCTGCACTTTGATGCTGAAACGCATCAAAGGCGCGATTACTACATCGGACTCTTTCATGAGCTCCGATGGTTTCAAAGCAAGAAGACCTCTTCTCGCAGCAAAGTGCCCGAATGGCAGGCACTTTGTCAAAGCTGGAACGCCTTTGTTGAGAACTTCAACAAGAGGCCGAGTGCTTACCGTGATCGGATTAAGCAAGCGCGTGATCGCTTCGAGACGTACTCGAAGCGTGAAAAGTTGGAGCAACTCCACGTTGCTGCGGAGGAGGCTAATGTGCCGTGCGCTGTGCCCGAGGGCTTTCAGTGCACGAAGTGCTTCCCGGGCGCGGTCCGCTTGAGCGACCGCGACCTGAACGGGTACACGTCGTTCCGTGTGCCCGAGAGTCTCAAAGAGCTCCGTGCTAAGTTCTTAGCACGTGAGGGTTCGGGCGCTAGCGATGATCGCAGCGCTCGTACTACTTCCGCTGCGCCAGCGCGTACTGCTCCTCGTACGCCCTCACCATTTCCGGAACGTCCTCCAGCAAGACTTTCCGCGGCTCCCATGTATCTTGATGGGGAGGAAATCCTCTCCAACGAATACGAAAACGAGCCCCTTGAGGGTTCGTTTTCGGGATACTATGGTCAACAATCCGCTCAACAATCCAGCGGGTTGAGCCGCGGGCGTCATGGATCGGCGGTGGCGGGGGTATGATCAGCCCCGGGCTGATCAGTATGCGCCTCTCCACGACCGGGTGGCCGCCGTGGAGCGTCTACAGGGCGCTGAATTCGCCGCCCTGAAACAGGAGCTGGCGAACCAGAAGGCCCAAGTCGCGGCGGTCTCGCAGACGGCCTCGAATATCCAGGTCGAGCTGGGGACCCAGATGAAGGGGTTGCTCCAGCGCGTCCGCGCGCTGGAGGAGAGGCTGCTCGTCGCCGAGCCCAAGTCCTCCGCTTCTGCCTCGGCTCCTGCCGAGGCTTCGGGTCAGCCTAGCTAGATGGCTCGTGCTGCAGGTATGGCTTCAGCCGTCCGATGTAAAAGGTCGGATGGAGGCGCATGCTAGACGGAATGTCTAGCGTGTATGCGTTGCCGTGCCGTGTCAACACAGTGAACGGCCCAATGAAGCGCGGAGCAAGCTTACTTGCTCCGAAATCCGAAACTGCATGTCTAGGCAGGTTTTGTGTAGCTAACAAAACTAATGAACCAACTTTAAATTCATTTGTGTTGCTTCTGCCCGCATTGTCTGCGTTCAGCTTCTGTTGATCAACAGAAGCTGCTATTGCGTCTTGGACAAACCGAATTACGGCTTGTCGTTTGGTGATGAAGTTTATTGCATCCGAGCTGAAGTCATTCAGCTCGCTCTCCGCTAGAGGCCCGGCCTCTGCGTGGTTCTTTGCGGTGTCTGCGCCCTGCGCAGACCCGTGGTCGTTGGCCTTGTTGTTGGGGGAGTCTGCGCCCTGCGCAGACTCATGTGGTTCGTCCATTGTTGCAGCTGACACTGTGCAAGTGTCAGCGGTTTTCTGCGGCTGCTGTATTGCAGTCGCAGATCCTCCCCCACTTAAAGTGGGAGCCATCACTCCGAGTAAACTCGGTAGACGTGGATGCCGCATGGCATTCACGTAGAACGGTGTATGCCCGGTCGAGGCATGCACTGAGTTATTGATGGCAAACTCTGCCATCGATAAACACTCGCTCCAGTATTGGAACGAGTGAGCGTAGCTCTTTAACATATCGACGAGCACGCGATTCACGCGCTCGGTTTGACCGTCCGTCTGCGGATGATCCGCAGTCGACATGGAAAGCTGGCTCCCAAGAAGTGTAAACACTTCTTGCCACAGGTGCGCTGTGAAGCGCGGGTCTCTGTCCGACACGATGTCGGTCGGCATGCCATGGTGTTTGAACACCATGTCGACGAACAGACGGGCCGTCTGCTTCGCGGTCACCTCTGTCGGCACCGCAGCAAGATGGTACATCTTGCTGAAGCGGTCGACGAAGACCACAACACCGGTATTCCCTCCGCTGTCCGGTGGAAGACCAAAGATGAAGTCCAAAGACATGGACTTCCAACACTCCGACGGAGTCGGTAGTGATTGTAACGGAGCCTGCGCGAATGGCGCAGGCTTTACGCGTTGACATACCTCGCAAGCACGGATGTACTTGCGCACCCACTTGTACTGGTGGTGCCAGTAGAAGTCGCGCGTGAGAAGGACGTATGTCTTCTCACGTCCGAGATGTCCCGCAGTCGGGGCATCATGATACTCGTACATCATCCTGAGTCGCAGGTCATGGTCATTTGGCCCGACAACGCGATCCGCGTTGTCGTCGACTGCATTATAAAGAAGAAGTCCTTCGTGCACCCGATAGTGGTGTGCACGCGCTCGAAGGTGCTTGGGCAGCTTCTGACGGGACTTGTCAGAAGGCGCTGTGCCATAGGCCAGCAAGAGATTCGCATCCGCGTCGTGCGCGTACGCGGCCTTCACATCATCCAACAGAGATGATGTGGGTTTGCTCGATCGCATGGCGTCAATGGCATTGACGTCAACAGCTTCTGCATAGTCCGGCCGACGTGATAACGCGTCGGCCACCACGTTCAATCTTCCGGGTTTGTATTCGACCCGGAAGTTATACTCCGCAAAGAATGAGAGCCATCTCGCCATTCTTTGTGAAATGTGTGGCGACTTCACTGCGGTGCGCAGTGAAGCATGGTCGGTGTAGACCACAAATGGTCTACTCCCAAGCAAATACACTCGGAACTTTGCGAGTGCATACTTCATGGCAAGGAGTTCCTTGTCATGCACCGGATAGTTGCGTTCAGCTGGCTTCAGCTGACGCGATTGGTAATAGACGACACGATCACGGCCCTCGTGATCGTGCTGCATCAACGCGCATCCGATCGCGAAATCGGATGCGTCACACACTACGTGAAATGGACGATCTTAGTCAGCCACTGCCAAGATCGGCGCCTCAGTCAAGCCCCGCTTGACTGCATCGAATGCCTTCTGGCAATCGGGTGTCCAATTCCACACAGCTTCCTTCTTAAGAAGCTGTGACAGCGGGCGGATATTGCCCGCGTAATCCTCCACGTACTTGCACAAGTACGTGGCCAAGCCAAGGAACTGCCTCAGTTCCTTGACACTTGAAGGCGTTGGCCTTCATTAATCACTCTGACCCTTTTCGGGTCAGGGCGAACACCATTCTTCCCAACGAGACACCCGAGGACGGGTATCTCGCTCGCCCCGAAGATACATTTCTTCAGGTTCGCGTAGAGCTTATGCTTTCGCATAAGCTCAAGTAGCTTCCGGAGATGCACCCTGTGCATCTCTACGTCTGTCTTCCCGTCCACAGCCCGGCTGTGGATGAACACATCATCGAAATAGCTCGGCGCGAAGTCGCGCACCGAGCGCAACAAGTGCGTCACGCACCTGTTGAAAGTCGCAGGGGCATTCTTAAGCCCTTGTGACATTACTAGCCATTCCCAGAGCATGCCGCTTGGCGTGCTCACTGCCGTGAGAGGGATATCCCTCTCACGCATTAGGATTTGGTAGAATCCATCTCGCAAGTCGAGAGCACTGTAAACGGTGCTCCCGGCCATCGAATCGATGATAACATCTTTTCGCGGTATCGGCGTCTGCGCCGGTACCGTCGCATCGTTCAGCTTGTTGTAGGCATGAACGATGCGCCATCCGTCCTGTGGCTTCTTGACACAGAACGTCGGAGCACTGTGCGGGGACTTTGATTCCCGCACTTGTCCTGCTTTACGACGACTTTCAAAGAAGTCGTCGATCGCTTTCACTTGCTCTCGCGGCAGTGGCCACTGCCGCGTGACACAGTACTTCGTGCCCGGCACGAGATCAATCTCGTGCTGGATGCCCTTATCCTGCGGAAGCTCCGCAGGAATGTCTTCCGGGAGTACGTCTTTGTACTCCCTCAACAATTCGTAATAGGGACTCGACTTTAACGAGTCCCAACCTTGTTCCTCGATGCGCTCTCGCTTCGTCTTCGCACTGAGAGTGTCTTCACCCTCAGTGGTACTTCCCATTAAGAGTTGTGTCAGCTCTTCGCTCTCACGCTCCGTTTTTTCGCTGTTCGAAAGAACGCAGACCTGTTCGATGCGTCCATCGTGCAAGTCGCGCGTGAAGCGCTTCCAGCTCATGACTGGAAGCGAAGTCAACTCCGACGTCGTCGTTGGAGGATTAGCGAGTCCCATTTGACGATACTGGAATCCAGTATCGGTGCGCGTCAAGACGCTTAGCGTCTTGACATTCGGCGTCACCGCCTCAGTCTGCCCAGCAGACTGTTCTCGTGGCGTCTCGGTCCCGGACCGAGACTTGCGCAGCGTTCTCCGCATGCGCCGTCTTCTTGTTGTGCGGAGCCGGGCTCCGCACAGTTGTTCTTCTGGTCCAGGCCCGGCCGTGGACAGTTGTTCGCCGGTGGACCCTGTCCGCGGGCGCGCGGTATCAAGCCCGTCTTGACCGCATTTTCCTTCGTGCAGCCCGGCTGCACGGTAACGTGTCCCTTCGCTGGCAGACCCTGTCTGCGGGCGCGCGATATCAAGCCCGGCTTGATCGCATGGCGCTTCGTCGTGCAGCCCGGCTGCACGACAGCATGCAAATTGCGTCAGTGCGGTACGTTTGCAACCGTCCGCACTGTTTGCAGCGTCAACTCCCGGAGTTGACACGCCTTCGTCACTGTAACGGGGTTACACACTCAAGTGACAACAGTCACTTGTGCACGATAACGGTCACAAGTGACAACTGTCACTTGTGCATGACATTTGTCACTTATGGTTTAACAGATAAATATCTGTTAAAGGTTTTAGATACTTCCTCACATTGGTGTAAGACACACCAATGGATACATTGAAGTGGACCACCACAATGAGTGGTCCACACATACCCAAAGATCCTATTGGTAGAAAGCAGCACCTTTCTACCAATCAGAGTCATGCATATTAGCGGGGCTCTGACAGCCAGCCGCTGTCAACCCTTTCATAGATGATAAACAGTTTTTAGCAGATTTTAGAGGAAGATCAATTTACAAACAATACAGTTCTCATTTTACCTTAAACTACCTATTTGGTGTTTTATTTGATTTATATTATACTTGTGGACTCAAGTATAATTAATTCAAATTATTAATAAACTCCTACGCTTCCTCATACACGTAGCGCAACGTGTAAGCTAAAGTAGTGAGCCAAAGTAGGCCCACTACACCTGGTAGCACTTTGTAGTCCGTCCAACGACCGACTACTTGACGTTCGTACGAGGTGTACGAACGCGGAGCCGAGAACCACATGAGCACGGAGGTGCCCATGGAGAGCTCCAAGACGCCTGCAACTCATGTTGCACGCTCGGACTGCCCCCACCTGTCGGATCCAGAGTGGGAAGCCCTCCAACGACTGTCAACAGTCATTGGGGAGGCGGCGATAGCCGCAATGTTGCGTACGCTATCGCCGACAGAGCAACATGGTGTTGCTCTGGGATTCATCATGAAGGAGCAGCGTGATGCTGCTTCCTCAACAACGGCGTCGTCGGGGACGACACCGCGTGCTCAACCATTAAAGTTGAGCGTAAGCAATTACGTGGGAAGAGAGGGCGAGCCTCTCCTCCGATGGCTTGTCGAAGTCGACACAGCCATTGCGGCTCGACGCATCGTCGACCCGCTGTCGAAGGTCGCGTTCGCCATGTCCTGCCTTGGCGGACGCGCAAGGAGTTGGGCGTATGGACGCCGACTCTCCGATCCTACGTGCTTCAGCACGTACGAGATATTCAAAGAGGAGCTCAAACAAGCGTTTGAGCCCCCGCACAATGAGTTCCGGTCGAGGGCGGAATTCCTCGACCTGCAGCAGGGTAAGCATGACGTCCATGCTTACGCGCAGCGCGCACGATATTTGGTATCAAATATCGTGACTAACCCGATTGACGAGGCGACCAAGGTCGTCACGTTCATGAAGGGGCTTAGAGATGGACCTGTGAAGACCTATCTCTTCCGAGAGTACCCGAGTACTCTCGAAGCTGCGACTACTCTCGCAATGCAAGAAGAGTTTAGCCTGCGGCAGGCTAAACTGCATGCGAACGTGCCGAGGTCGCAACCGCGCCCGGTAGTGAGCACGGGAGGTCCGGAACCAATGGACCTCTCGAATGCAACAACTGCTGGTTACCAGCAGCAGGGAGGTAGCGTGCGATGCTTCCGTTGCGGAAGGATCGGTCCCTTTGCACGGGAGTGCACAGCTCCCATGCCCCCTGGAGGTGGCCATCGTGGCGATGCCGGGCATCGCCGCGAACAAACAAAAAACGTGAATATCCAGTAGGCGTGGGGTGCCCTACTGGTAATGCAGTCACGCGTGCCGACATCGGGCACGCGACACTGAGGACTGCAGCCCGTTAGTGAGACTAGCTCTCGCTGCAAGAAGCAACATGACAGGCCGAACCTAGTCATCTTGAAGGTTTACTCGAAGAGAGCGAGTGACTCTCTTCGAGCTTTGGTAGATTCAGGCGCGTCGAACAACTTTGTTCGACCACGAAGCCTGTCGAGACTTGACTTCGAGGAGGTAGATACACCTCGAAGTCTTCTGGAGGTACGACTGGCAACAGGTGCCATCGTGAAGACCGAGAAGCGCGTCGCGAACGCGCACTTCTCGTACAAACAGCGAGTGTTTGTCGAACACTTTTATCGTCCTGGACCTGGACAATAGGTTCGACGTGGTAATGGGCATGCCGTGGCTTGCACGGTATGATCCGGTGACAGACTTGAAGAAGCGCACGCTCGTGCGCTTCGGACGCGACAGCGGGACAGAGAGCGATGGCCCTGTTACCGCAGCGCGCGCACCAGCAGGTGCGCGTGGCTCACCAGTCGAGACAGCGCTTTATGCTGCTATCCCGGAGTGCCCAAGGAGTGCGCGAGGGCGCGCACAAGTGAGACCTACGTCGGCAATGCTACCGACGTCGGAAGAAAACGATGTGTTGGTTCCGGGAACCAACACCCACGTTCAAGCGTGTAAGGGACAGTCCCTGACCCGAAGCGGTCAGGTCGACAACGACGCGTCGGCTCCGGGAGCCGACACACCCTCGGTCATGAGGGGCTCCGCCAATGAATGGCGTCGAGGTGACGAAGGCGTGTCAACTCCGGGAGTTGACGCTGCAAACAGTGCGGACGGTTGCAAACGTACCGCACTGACGCAATTTGCATGCTGTCGTGCAGCCGGGCTGCACGACGAAGCGCCATGCGATCAAGCCGGGCTTGATATCGCGCGCCCGCAGACAGGGTCTGCCGGCGAAGGGACACGTTACCGTGCAGCCGGGCTGCACGAAGGAAAATGCGGTCAAGCCGGGCTTGATACCGCGCGCCCGCGGACAGGGTCCACCGGCGAACAACTGTCCAAGGCCGGGCCTGGACCAGAAGAACAACTGTGCGAAGCTGGGCTCCGCACAACAAGAACACGGCGCAAGCGGAAAACGCTGCGCAAGTCTCGGTCCGGGACCGAGACGCAACAAGAGCAGACTGCTGGGCAGAGTGAGGCGGTGACGCGCACCGACACTGGATTCCAGTATCGTCAAATGGGACTCGCTAATCCTCCAACGACGACGTCGGAGTTGACTTCGCTTCCAGTCATGAGCTGGAAGCGCTTCACGCGCGACTTGCACGATGGACGCATCGAACAGGTCTGCGTTCTTTCGAACAGCGAAAAAACGGAGCGTGAGAGCGAAGAGCTGACACAACTCTTAATGGGAAGTACCACTGAGGGTGAAGACACTCTCAGTGCGAAGACGAAGCGAGAGCGCATCGAGGAACAAGGTTGGGACTCGTTAAAGTCGAGTCCCTATTACGAATTGTTGAGGGAGTACAAAGACGTACTCCCGGAAGACATTCCTGCGGAGCTTCCGCAGGATAAGGGCATCCAGCACGAGATTGATCTCGTGCCGGGCACGAAGTACTGTGTCACGCGGCAGTGGCCACTGCCGCGAGAGCAAGTGAAAGCGATCGACGACTTCTTTGAAAGTCGTCGTAAAGCAGGACAAGTGCGGGAATCAAAGTCCCCGCACAGTGCTCCGACGTTCTGTGTCAAGAAGCCACAGGACGGATGGCGCATCGTTCATGCCTACAACAAGCTGAACGATGCGACGGTACCGGCGCAGACGCCGATACCGCGAAAAGATGTTATCATCGATTCGATGGCCGGGAGCACCGTTTACAGTGCTCTCGACTTGCGAGATGGATTCTACCAAATCCTAATGCGTGAGAGGGATATCCCTCTCACGGCAGTGAGCACGCCAAGCGGCATGCTCTGGGAATGGCTAGTAATGTCACAAGGGCTTAAGAATGCCCCTGCGACTTTCAACAGGTGCGTGACGCACTTGTTGCGCTCGGTGCGCGACTTCGCGCCGAGCTATTTCGATGATGTGTTCATCCACAGCCGGGCTGTGGACGGGAAGACAGACGTAGAGATGCACAGGGTGCATCTCCGGAAGCTACTTGAGCTTATGCGAAAGCATAAGCTCTACGCGAACCTGAAGAAATGTATCTTCGGGGCGAGCGAGATACCCGTCCTCGGGTGTCTCGTTGGGAAGAATGGTGTTCGCCCTGACCCGAAAAGGGTCAGAGTGATTAATGAAGGCCAACGCCTTCAAGTGTCAAGGAACTGAGGCAGTTCCTTGGCTTGGCCACGTACTTGTGCAAGTACGTGGAGGATTATGCGGGCAAGATCCGCCCGCTGTCACAGCTTCTTAAGAAAGAAGCTGTGTGGAATTGGACACCCGATTGCCAAAAGGCATTCGATGCAGTCAAGCGGGGCTTGACTGAGGCGCCGATCTTGGCAGTGGCTGACCAAGATCGCCCATTTCACGTAGTGTGTGACGCATCCGATTTCGCGATCGGATGCGCGTTAATGCAGCACGATCACGAGGGCCGTGATCGTGTCGTCTACTACCAATCGCGTCAGCTGAAGCCAGCTGAGCGCAACTATCCGGTGCATGACAAGGAACTCCTTGCCATGAAGTATGCACTCGCAAAGTTCCGAGTGTATTTGCTTGGGAGTAGACCATTTGTGGTCTACACCGACCATGCTTCACTGCGCACCGCAGTGAAGTCGCCACACATTTCACAAAGAATGGCGAGATGGCTCTCATTCTTTGCGGAGTATAACTTCCGGGTCGAATACAAACCCGGAAGATTGAACGTGGTGGCCGACGCGTTATCACGTCGGCCGGACTATGCAGAAGCTGTTAACGTCAATGCCATTGACGCCATGCGATCGAGCAAACCCACATCATCTCTGTTGGATGATGTGAAGGCCGCGTGCGCGCACGACGCGGATGCGAAGCTCTTGCTGGCCTATGGCACAGCGCCTTCTGACAAGTCCCGTCAGAAGCTGCCCAAGCACCTTCGAGCACGTGCACACCGCTTTCGTGTGCTCGACGGACTACTGCTTTATAATGCAGTTGACGACAACGCGGATCGCGTTGTCGGGCCAAATGACCATGACCTGCGACTCAGGATGATGTACGAGTATCATGATGCCCCGACTGCGGGACATCTCGGACGTGAGAAGACATACGTCCTTCTCACGCGTGACTTCTACTGGCACCACCAGTACAAGTGGGTTCGCAAGTACGTCCGTGCTTGCGAGGTGTGCCAACGCGTAAAGCCTGCGCCGTTTGCGCAGGCTCCATTACAATCACTACCGACTCCGTCGGAGTGTTGGAAGTCCATGTCTTTGGACTTCATCTTTGGTCTTCCACCGGACAGCGGAGGGAATACCGGTGTTGTGGTCTTCGTCGACCGCTTCAGCAAGATGTACCATCTTGCTGCGGTGCCGACAGAGGTGACCGCGAAGCAGACGGCCCGTCTGTTCGTCGACATGGTGTTCAAACACCATGGCATGCCGACCGACATCGTGTCGGACAGAGACCTGCGCTTCACAGCGCACCTGTGGCAAGAAGTGTTTACACTTCTTGGGAGCCAGCTTTCCATGTCGACTGCGGATCATCCGCAGACGGACGGTCAAACCGAGCGCGTGAATCGCGTGCTCGTCGATATGTTAAAGAGCTACGCTCACTCGTTCCAATACTGGAGCGAGTGTTTATCGATGGCAGAGTTTGCCATCAATAACTCAGTGCATGCCTCGACCGGGCATACACCGTTCTACGTGAATGCCATGCGGCATCCCCGTCTGCCGAGTTTACTCGGAGTGGTGGCTCCCACTTTAAGTGGGGGAGGATCTACGACTGAAACACAGCAGTCGCAAAAAGCCGCTGACACTTGCACAGTGTCAGCCGCGACAACAAGGACCAAGACAACCAGGTCTGCGCGGGGCGCAGACCTTGGCAGGAAGAACCAACGGTCAGCGCAGTGCGCTGACCCCCAGAACAAGGAAAACGAGTCTGTGCAGAGCACAGAGTCCACAAGGAACAACGACCACGGGTCTGCGCCCTGCGCAGACACCGCGAAGAACCACGCAGAGGCCGGGCCTCTTGCGGAGAGCGAGCTGAACGAGTTCAGCTCGGATGCGATTGACTTTATCAATAAAAGACAAGCCGTAATTCGGTTTGTCCAGGACACGATTGCAGCTTCTGTGGATAAACAGAAGCTGAACGCCGATAATATTGGCAGGGGCAACACAAATGAATTCAACGTGAATGCATTGGTTTTGTTATCTACTCAAAACCTGCCCAAACATGCAGTTTCGGATTTCGGAGCAAGCAAGCTTGCTCCGCGCTTCATCGGGCCATTCACGGAGATGGCACGCCACGGTAACGCATACACGCTAGACATACCGTCTAGCATGCGGCTCCACCCGACATTTTATGTCGGGCGGTTAAAGCCATACTTCCAGCACGAGCCAAGTGGCTCGTCTGACCCGAAGAGACAGACTCGACAGGGGAAACCCTCTCCAGCGCGTAGTCGCGCTGGAGCAGTTAATACAGTCGGGCCTACAGCCCGACCGGCACGTTCAAGGCGGTCTGGGAGACCGCCAGAGCCGGGACACGAAGGAACAGAGCGGCAACCGCCGCGCTCTGAAAGTACTCCACGACCGTCACTTGGTCGTGGAGCAACACGAGATGAAGGTCAACACGGCGTTGACCATCGGAGCGTGTTTCCACCACCTCCGCCACCGCTGCGAGACGCACGCGGAGAAATTCGCTGGATCGTCCAGCGAATTGTTGATCATAGGAAAACAATTCGAGGTCCGGATTGTTTTCGCATTCGTTGGAGAGGTTTCCCTCCCCAACACGACACGTGGGAACCACGGAACGTCCTTATGGAAGTCGTTCCGGACATGGTGAAGGAGTACGAAACCCAACACGCACTACCAGCAAGAAGGTAGTGCGAGCGCTGTAGTAATCTACAACGCCTGACGACTCGCGTGCTAGATAATTAGCACGGAGATCATTGAAGTTCTCAGGTATACATATAGTATACCTGTTGTGGTCGCGGTTGCTAACATGCACCGCCACCTGGACGGACAGTGCGCACGGCGCACGGACACCAGCCTCCACCGCAACAGCGTGGAGTTGCTAATACTTGCCACTTCGAGAAGGACTCGAAGTGCTTTGGCGCTTGCTTACCCGATCACGGTAAGCAACAGAAATTCGCTGAGAGATGTCGACGCATAGACGCGGTCGACATCGAAGAATCGTACACAGACACTGTGTTGTCTGTCCCCGTGGTAGCGGCGCACCTCGCGCTACCGCGCATTGTACATAGCAACAGAGAGTTTACACTCTGTTGAAATGGTGGTCTTCAGCTTGATCGTGCTCATTGCTGATGAGCACGAAAACCCCAGCACAAACAATTCACAAGCAGTCAATATTAATTGACGTGTCGAGACCGACACGTCTAAGCTTAACGGGGGGATGGTGTAACGGGGTTACACACACAAGTGACAACAGTCACTTGTGCATGACATTTGTCACTTATGGTTTAACAGATAAATATCTGTTAAAGGTTTTAGATACTTCCTCACATTGGTGTAAGACACACCAATGGATACATTGAAGTGGACCACCACAATGAGTGGTCCACACATACCCAAAGATCCTATTGGTAGAAAGCAGCATCTTTCTACCAATCAGAGTCATGCATATTAGCGGGGCTCTGACAGCCAGCCGCTGTCAACCCTTTCATAGATGATAAACAGTTTTTAGCAGATTTTAGAGGAAGATCAATTCACAAACGATACAGTTCTCATTACCTTAAACTACCTGTTTGGTGTTTTATTTGATTTATATTATACTTGTGGACTCAAGTACAATTAATTCAAATTATTAATAAACTAGTACGCTTCCTCATACACGTAGCGCAACGTGTAAGCTAAAGTAGTGAGCCAAAGTAGGCCCACTACAGTCACCTCGACGCCATTCATTGACGGAGCCCCTCGTGACCGAGGGTGCGTCGGCTCCCGGAGCCGACGCGGCGTTGTCGACCTGACCTCTTCGGGTCAGGGACTGTCCCTTACACGCTTGAATGCGGGTGTTGGTTCCCGGAACCAACACATCTTTTTCTTCCGACGTCGGCAGCATTGCCGACGTAGGTCTCACTTGTGCGCGCCCTCGCGCACTCCTTGGGCACTCCGGGATAGCAGCATAAAGCGCTGTCTCGACTGGTGAGCCACGCGCACCTGCTGGTGCGCGCGCTGCGGTAACAGGGCCATCGCTCTCTGTCCCGCTGTCGCGTCCGAAGCGCACGAGCGTGCGCTTCTTCAAGTCTGTCACCGGATCATACCGTGCAAGCCACGGCATGCCCATTACCACGTCGAACCTATTGTCCAGGTCCAGGACGATAAAAGTGTTCGACAAACACTCGCTGTTTGTACGAGAAGTGCGCGTTCGCGACGCGCTTCTCGGTCTTCACGATGGCACCTGTTGCCAGTCGTACCTCCAGAAGCCTTCGAGGTGTATCTACCTCCTCGAAGTCAAGTCTCGACAGGCTTCGTGGTCGAACAAAGTTGTTCGACGCGCCTGAATCTACCAAAGCTCGAAGAGAGTCACTCGCTCTCTTCGAGTAAACCTTCAAGATGACTAGGTTCGGCCTGTCATGTTGTTTCTTGCAGTGAGAGCTGGTCTCACTGGGGGCTGCAGTCCTCAGTGTCGCGTGCCCGATGTCGGCACGCGCGACTGCATTACCAGTACGGCGCCCCGCGCCTACTGGATATTCACGTTTTTTGTTTGTTCGCGGCGATGCCCGGCATCGCCACGATGGCCACCTCCAGGGGGCATGGGAGCTGTGCACTCCCGTGCAAAGGGACCGATCCTTCCGCAACGGAAGCATCGCACGCTACCTCCCTGCTGCTGGTAACCAGCAGTTGTTGCATTCGAGAGGTCCATTGGTTCCGGACCTCCCGTGCTCACTACCGGGCGCGGTTGCGACCTCGGCACGTTCGCATGCAGTTTAGCCTGCCGCAGGCTAAACTCTTCTTGCATTGCGAGAGTAGTCGCAGCTTCGAGAGTACTCGGGTACTCTCGGAAGAGATAGGTCTTCACAGGTCCATCTCTAAGCCCCTTCATGAACGTGACGACCTTGGTCGCCTCGTCAATCGGGTTAGTCACGATATTTGATACCAAATATCGTGCGCGCTGCGCGTAAGCATGGACGTCATGCTTACCCTGCTGCAGGTCGAGGAATTCCGCCCTCGACCGGAACTCATTGTGCGGGGGCTCAAACGCTTGTTTGAGCTCCTCTTTGAATATCTCGTACGTGCTGAAGCACGTAGGATCGGAGAGTCGGCGTCCATACGCCCAACTCCTTGCGCGTCCGCCAAGGCAGGACATGGCGAACGCGACCTTCGACAGCGGGTCGACGATGCGTCGAGCCGCAATGGCTGTGTCGACTTCGACAAGCCATCGGAGGAGAGGCTCGCCCTCTCTTCCCACGTAATTGCTTACGCTCAATTTCAATGATTGAGCACGCGGTGTCGTCCCCGACGACGCCGTTGTTGAGGAAGCAGCATCACGCTGCTCCTTCATGATGAATCCCAGAGCAACACCATGTTGCTCTGTCGGCGATAGCGTACGCAACATTGTGGCTATCGCCGCCTCCCCAATGACTGTTGACAGTCGTTGGAGGGCTTCCCACTCTGGATCCGACAGGTGGGGGCAGTCAGCGCGTGCAACATGCGTTGCAGGCGTGTTGGAGCTCTCCATGCGCACCTCCGTGCTCATGTGGTTCTCGGCTCCGCGTTCGTACACCGCATACGAACGTCAAGCAGTCGGTCGTTGGACGGACTACAAAGTGCTACCAGGTGTAGTGGGTCTAACTTGACTCACTACTTTAGCTTACACGTTGCGCAACGTGTATGAGGAAGCGTAAGTACTTAGTAATTACTTAGGTTAATTATATTTGAATACACAAATATAAGTTAACTTAGACAAGACTCCAAGTAGCTAGTTTGAGGTAAAATGAGAACTGTATTGTTTGTAAATTGATCTTCCTCTAAAATCTGCTAAAAAATGTTTATCATCTATGAAAGGGTTGGCAGCGGCTGGCTGTCAGAGCCCCGCTAATATGCATGTCTCTGATTGGTAGAAAGATGCTGCTTTCTACCAATAGGATCTTTGGGTATGTGTGGACCACTCACTGTGGTGGTCCACTTCAATGTATCCATCGGTGTGTCTTACACCAATGTGAGGAAGTATCCAAAACGTTTAACAGATAACCTATCTGTTAAATTCACAAGTGGCTTGCAGCCACTTGTACGTGTAACCCCGTTACAGCACCCCCATGTTTCTTACAGTCTACGTCGATGATGTGGTCATTGGTGCTAATACCGAACACATCGAGTGGCTAATCGAAGAGCTCAAGAAAGAGTTTCAGCTGAAGGATTTGGGCGAGGTGAACCTGGTGCTAACCATGGATGTGAAAGTTGAGACAGATCGAGTTACACTTTCGCAGGAGTCGTACGTTCGCCATCTTGTGGAGAAATTTGGTGTATGTGACGCTCGTGTTGCACGTACTCCAATGGATATGAAGGTTAGGCCAGCCAAACCCAAAGAACCGTATGGACCTGAGGTGAATCGGTCCGATTTACCTTACCGTCAAATCGTAGGCTCGCTGCAGTATCTAGTACGCTGTCCGCGGCCCGACATAGCAAATGCAGTTTCAATTCTGAGTAAGTTCATGAATTGCTACATGGAAGAACACTACACTTTGGCTCAGCGAGTGTTAGCATATCTGAAAGGATCTGCCTGGTTCTACCGAAGAAAATAGCAAAAGAAGATTTGTCGATTGTTGGCTACGCGGATGCTGATCTCGGCAACGATCCTGCCACTCGTCGTTCAATTTAGGGTCAAGTGGTGAAACTTGGTTATGTCACTGCTTATCAGAGTAAGAATCAAGATGCTGCACTCACCGACACATGTAGTGCAGAACTGACCGCTGCAAGTTCATGCGCCGATCGAATTCGATGGCTACAAAATCTGCTTGTCGAATTAGGAGTGCCTGTGCAGTTTCCTGCAACGTTGTGGATAGATAGCATGTCTGCCGTTCAAGTGATGACACACTCAAGCGGCCACCACAAGATCAAATGCTTAGATTTGGCAGTGTACAAGGTCATTGACTACGTGAATGCTGGTTACATGCAGATCAAGCATTTGTCGTCAGCCGATATGCCAGCAGATGCTCTAACCAAGGCGCTGGGAAAGAACAAGTTCCGCAAACACCGAAAGCTGTTAGTTTTCTTGAGGTCATTTCAACTCTTGTACTCATCTTCCCAACAGCCCGTCGAAGTCGCCACGCTTTCACGAAGCAGCTTGAACTGGTTGGGGCACTCGGGAGGGAACGCGAACCCGTGATCAAGTGTCCGGGGGTTAGTAAATACGTACCTTTAACGTGACTAGCGCGGTTGCTATGAGCTAACACACCCTGCGCGGGACAGGGGGCAGAGGGCCCGGAGGCCGGAACCAATGACTCAAGTCGGAAATTACCCGGTCTAGAACGAGTCTTGCCTGGTCCTGCCATCTTCCGATCGCCGAAATTGACAAACGAGGCTCTTTTGCCAACCTTGGAGAAGACGTCGCAAACGCAGAACTAGTCGCACGGCAGCTAAGAGCGAAGCTGGGGACATACACAAACCGGAGACCGAATTTCAACGAAACTCGCGCGCTCCACGCAATTCACTTCCGTCCAACCACGTCGTTCAAGCGGCCACCCCGACGAAGCTCGCTGAGACGAGGAAGTCCTTGGATTCCAAACCATGCTCACGCGCGGGGTTCACCAGGTCCCACGCGCTTAGGTAGGTGACATTCGGGGGACACACGAGAAGGCTACCGAGTCTCTCGTGTGCTGGCGAGTCTTGTTCATCTTGAGCGCGAAGGGCCCGCCTTGTCCAACGCGCCTTGGTCTTGAAATTGGTGCCGCGTCCGGCAGTAAAGTATCTGGCGGACATCGCCTGGCACGTCACCGCTCGTACCAGACGCCTTGATCTCCTCCTCCCCCATTCTAAGCCCCACGAAGGGGGGGACTTCGCCCGAGAAGGGGGATCCTCAGAAGAGGCGCCAGAGAAGATCTTGGATCCAAGTGCGCCAAAGGCCGTAATTTGCGAAGTGCTTTACACACCATGAATCAACAACAGCAATACAAGCTTCTCGATCCACTTCCACCAGAAGCCCCTATCAGCGCTATTGACCGCAGGTTCACAAAACCGCAGATCCAATGTAATGGTCCTGGGTTGACTGGGTGTGAGCTATTGCAGAGAACGTTACCTCCAAAGCTAGCTCTGGCAACGTCGGAAAGCAAGCCAAGTACAACGAGCCTAATTGTCTCTGGGGCGTCTCTGGGCTTGTCGATCGCAACACCTACGCATCGTTCGCCATAACCTTTTCCAGCGATGTCGAGTTGGATCAAATGATCTTTTCATTTCCCTTCCACACCGAGGGCGTGGCGTGGCGGCTACCCCCAGGATGACATGGACGATGCGACTTGCTCCAGGTTGTGAGTCCTTCACGCGTATTCAGCACATTTGTCGCGAAAGATCCGTCGAGCCCTTCGCAGACACGACCGGATGCTCTTCGAACGCATTAGACAACCAACGACCAAGCAATTTGATGACGAGTCGATCTGCGCCGGAGTTGAGCAGCGCCTCCGATGCGTACTGAGTGGGTAGAAAACCGCGCTGGATCGAGTCCAGTGCTTCGAGCCGCCTGCTTGACTACCTTCGAGACATCGTCGGACGTGATACCTCCACGCCGCATCTTCAGCGCAGGTTCGTCTTCTCGCGTCCCGAAGAAAGCCGCTGCCTTATGGACCCAACGTGCCGCTCTAACAGGCCAGATCAGCGTATCCCTCGACTTATAATGGTATATCTTCTCTTCTCGTCCGATTTGATTGTTCTTTGCTCCTGACAGGGTGATTGCTACTACTTTGGCTATTTTAGGAGTCACGACTTGTTTGTTATCATCGTAAAATTGGATTGCAGAGAGCTGCAGGATGGAGTTGTGGATTCGATTTCCGAAGAAGAGATATTCCGAGCGTCGAAGCAGGAAGACATACCCAAGGAGGAGCCCCCCCCCACAGAAGGTGATCGCGCGGCCGTGTTAAATCTAAAAGGGTGAAGATTGAACGAAGAAGACGCGCGGTCATGGGCTGCTGCTTGATGACCGTGAAGCAGCGTATGCCACGCAGTAGAATGGCATGGCTGACGTTCACCGCGTGATCATAGCCCGCCGTATTACGGTGGAACCAGCGCACCGCGCACAATCTTCTGCTCAAATTGTCGAGTAGGTGTTGCCAATGTGTCTGCGATTCATACCGTACTTCCATAGATAAACAGCAAAAGGCCGAGCGGTTCTGCATTCGTGTCGACGTCAGTGGGAGGCAACCACGGGTTAAACTGCATCATGTTGCACCACGCGATCCACTGTTCCCAAGCGCGTGAATAGTGCTTTCTGGATGATTGGGCTAGAGCCCCCGCTCGCAATAGCGTCCCCAGAGAATCGAGAGATTTCGCGAGTCGTCTGGGGTCTGAACCTGTGTCCGTCCAGAGCTTAAGTTAGAAAATGTGAATGCTAGAGACGGTGATAACCACACCCTGCTGCCTACGTCTGCCATGATATTATCCACACCAGCGATGTAGTGGGTCTAACTTGACTCACTACTTTAGCTTACACGTTGCGCAACGTGTATGAGGAAGCGTAAGTACTTAGTAATTACTTAGGTTAATTATATTTGAATACACAAATATAAGTTAACTTAGACAAGACTCCAAGTAGCTAGTTTGAGGTAAAATGAGAACTGTATTGTTTGTAAATTGATCTTCCTCTAAAATCTGCTAAAAAATGTTTATCATCTATGAAAGGGTTGGCAGCGGCTGGCTGTCAGAGCCCCGCTAATATGCATGTCTCTGATTGGTAGAAAGATGCTGCTTTCTACCAATAGGATCTTTGGGTATGTGTGGACCACTCACTGTGGTGGTCCACTTCAATGTATCCATCGGTGTGTCTTACACCAATGTGAGGAAGTATCCAAAACGTTTAACAGATAACCTATCTGTTAAATTCACAAGTGGCTTGCAGCCACTTGTACGTGTAACCCCGTTACACCATCCCCCCCTTAAGGTTAGACGCGCGGGGTCTCCGCACGTCAATCTTTGGAATTGACCATTCGTCAATTCTCCGCGTTTGGAGAAGAAGCCCGCGCTCATTCAACGATGAGCGCGCCACAAAAGAAGACCTCGAAGTCGGTGGGGAGTCATCTCTCCATCGACGACTACTTCGAGCGTCAGAAGGCGAAGTACGGCGACGTCGTCGACTTCGACGACGACGATGAAGACATGGAGGGCGAGGAGGACTCGCCCTCAAAGCGTAAAGACTCAGTGTCGAGCGAATCGCTCGACCCTCACGCCAAGAACGTTCGCCCGCGTGAAGGGGACGAATCGGACGCTTCGAGTTCGAAGCGTTCACGTACTGAGAGCGATATCCCACTCGCTTCCGCTGGGGCTCTCAGTACTCCGCGCGCTGCTGCTGCAGCGCGTGATTTCAAAGCTCAAGACTCTCCGTGCGCTGCACCTGCAGCGCGCGATCCATGGATGCCGTCCGCGTCCGAGATCGCGGACCGGTATGGGAACTCGGTACCTCCGAATGGGGTGCCGCTGTACGTATGCAGCGCCATCAAAGATGACGCTGTGGCTGCCGAGCTGCACTTTGATGCTGAAACGCATCAAAGGCGCGATTACTATATCGGACTCTTTCATGAGCTCCGATGGTTTCAAAGCAAGAAGACCTCTTCTCGCAGCAAAGTGCCCGAATGACAGGCACTTTGTCAAAGCTGGAACGCCTTTGTTGAGAACTTCAACAAGAGGCCGAGTGCTTACCGTGATCGGATTAAGCAAGCGCGTGATCGCTTCGAGACGTACTCGAAGCGTGGAAAGCTGGAGCAACTTCATGTTGCTGCGGAGGAGGCTAATGTGCCGTGCGCTGTGCCCGAGGGCTTTCAGTGCACGAAGTGCTTCCCAGGCGCGGTCCGCTTGAGCGACCGCGACCTGAACGGGTACACGTCGTTCTGTGTGCCCGAGAGTCTCAAAGAGCTCCGTGCTAAGTTCTTAGTACGTGAGGGTTCGGGCGCTAGCGATGATCGCAGCGCTCGTACTACTTCCGCTGCACCAGCGCGTACTGCTCCTCGTACGCCCTCTCCATTTCCGGAACGTCCTCCAGCAAGACTTTCCGCGGCTCCCATGTATCTCGATGGGGAGGAAATCCTCTCCAACGAATACAAAAACGAGCCCCTTGAGGGTTCGTTTTCGGGATACTATGGTTAACAATCCGCTCAACAATCCAGCGGGTTAAGCCGCGGGCGTCATGGATCGGCGGTGGCGGGGGTGGGAACACGCCCCGGGTATGATCAGTATGCGTCTCTCCACGACCGGGTGACCGCCGTGGAGCGTTTGCAGGGCGCTGAATTCGCCGCCCTGAAGCAGGAGCTGGCGAACCAGAAGGCCCAAGTCGCGGCGGTCTCGCAGACCGCCTCGAATATCCAGGTCGAGCTGGGGACCCAGATGAAGGGGTTGCTCCAGCGCGTCCGCGCGCTGGAGGAGAGGCTGCTCGTCGCCGAGCCCAAGTCCTCCGCTTCTGCCTCGGCTCCTGCCGAGGCTTCGGGTCAGCCTAGCTAGATGGCTCGTGCTGCAGGTATGGCTTCAGCCGTCCGATGTAAAAGGTCGGATGGAGGCGCATGCTAGACGGAATGTCTAGCGTGTATGCGTTGCCGTGCCGTGTCAACACAGTGAACGGCCCAATGAAGCGCGGAGCAAGCTTACTTGCTCCGAAATCCGAAACTGCATGTCTAGGCAGGTTTTGTGTAGCTAACAAAACTAATGAACCAACTTTAAATTCATTTGTGTTGCTTCTGCCCGCATTGTCTGCGTTCAGCTTCTGTTGATCAACAGAAGCTGCTATTGTGTCTTGGACAAACCGAATCACGGCTTGTCTTTTGGTGATGAAACTGATTGCATCCGAGCTGAAGTCATTCAGCTCGCTCTCCGCTAGAGGCCCGGCCTCTGCGTGGTTCTTTGCGGTGTCTGCGCCCTGCGCAGACCCGTGGTCGTTGGCCATGTTGTTGGGGGAGTCTGCGCCCCGCGCAGTCCCGGTTGTCTTGTTCCGTGTTGTCGCGGCTGAAACTGTGCAGGTGTCAGCGGTTTTCTGCGGCTGCTGTATTGCAGTCGCAGATCCTCCCCCACTTAAAGTGGGAGCCATCACTCCGAGTAAACTCGGTAGACGTGGATGCCGCATGGCATTCACGTAGAACGGTGTATGCCCGGTCGAGGCATGCACTGAGTTATTGATGGCAAACTCTGCCATCGACAAACACTCGCTCCAGTATTGGAACGAGTGAGCGTAGCTCTTCAACATATCGACGAGCACGCGATTCACGCGCTCGGTTTGACCGTCCGTCTGCGGATGATCCGCAGTCGACATGGAAAGCTGGCTCCCAAGAAGTGTAAACACTTCTTGCCACAGGTGCGCTGTGAAGCGCGGGCCTCTGTCCGACACGATGTCGGTCGGCATGCCATGGTGTTTGAACACCATGTCGACGAACAGACGGGCCGTCTGCTTCGCGGTCACCTCTGCTGGCACCGCAGCAAGATGGTACATCTTGCTGAAGCGGTCGACGAAGACCACAACACCGGTATTCCCTCCGCTGTCCGGTGGAAGACCAAAGATGAAGTCCAAAGACATGGACTTCCAACACTCCGACGGAGTCGGTAGTGATTGTAACGGAGCCTGCGCGAATGGCGCAGGCTTTACGCGTTGACATACCTCGCAAGCACGGATGTACTTGCGCACCCACTTATACTGGTGGTGCCAGTAGAAGTCGCGCGTGAGAAGGACGTATGTCTTCTCACGTCCGAGATGTCCCGCAGTCGGGGCATCATGATACTCGTACATCATCCTGAGTCGCAGGTCATGGTCATTTGGCCCGACAACGCGATCCGCGTTGTCGTCGACTGCATTATAAAGAAGAAGTCCTTCGTGCACCCGATAGTGGTGTGCACGCGCTCGAAGATGCTTGGGCAGCTTCTGACGGGACTTGTCAGAAGGCGCTGTGCCATAGGCCAGCAAGAGCTTCGCGTCCGCGTCGTGCGCGCACGCGGCCTTCACATCATCCAACAGAGATGATGTGGGTTTGCTCGATCGCATGGCGTCAATGGCATTGACATCAACAGCTTCTGCATAGTCCGGCCGACGTGATAACGCGTCGGCCACCACGTTCAATCTTCCGGGTTTGTATTCGACCCGGAAGTTATACTCCGCAAAGAATGAGAGCCATCTCGCCATTCTTTGTGAAATGTGTGGCGACTTCACTGCGGTGCGCAGTGATGCATGGTCGGTGTAGACCACAAATGGTCTACTCCCAAGCAAATACACTCGGAACTTCGCGAGTGCATACTCCATGGCAAGGAGTTCCTTGTCATGCACCGGATAGTTGCGCTCAGCTGGTTTCAGCTGACGCGATTGGTAGTAGACGACACCATCACGGCCCTCGTGATCGTGCTGCATCAACGCGCATCCGATTGCAAAGTCGGATGCGTCACATACGACGTGAAATGGACGATCTTGGTCGGCTACTGCCAAGATCGGCGCCTCAGTCAAGCCCCGCTTGACTGCATCGAATGCCTTTTGGCAATCGGGTGTCCAATTCCACACAGCTTCTTTCTTAAGAAGTTGTGACAGCGGGCGGATCTTGCCCGCGTAATCCTCCACGTACTTGCACAAGTACGTGGCCAAGCCAAGGAACTGCCTCAGTTCCTTGACACTTGAAGGCGTTGGCCATTCATTTATCACTCTGACCTTTTCCGGGTCAGGGCGAACACCATTCTTCCCTACGAGACACCCGAGGACGGGTATCTCGCTCGCCCCGAAGATGCACTTCTTCAGGTTCGCGTAGAGCTTATGCTTTCGCATAAGCTCAAGTAGCTTCCGGAGATGCACCCTGTGCATCTCTACGTCTGTCTTCCCGTCCACAGCCCGGCTGTGGATGAACACATCATCGAAATAGCTCGGCGCGAAGTCGCGCACCGAGCGCAACAAGTGCGTCACGCACCTGTTCAAAATCGCAGGGGCGTTCTTAAGCCCCTGTGGCATTACTAGCCATTCCCAGAGCATGCCGCTTGGCGTGCTCACTGCCGTGAGAGGGATATCCCTCTCACGCATTAGGATTTGGTAGAATCCATCTCGCAAGTCGAGAGCACTGTAAACGGTGCTCCCGGCCATCGAATTGATGATAACATCTTTTCGCGGTATCGGCGTCTGCGCCGGTATCGTCGCATCGTTCAGCTTGTTGTAGGTATGACCGATGCGTCATCCGTCCTGTGGCTTCTTGACACAGAACGTCGGAGCACTGTGCGGGGACTTTGATTCCCGCACTTGTCCTGCTTTACGACGACTTTCAAAGAAGTCGTCGATCGCTTTCACTTGCTCTCGCGGCAGTGGCCACTGCCGCGTGACACAGTACTTCGTGCCCGGCACGAGATCAATCTCGTGCTGGATGCCCTTATCCTGCGGAAGCTCCGCAGGAATGTCTTCCGGGAGTACGTCTTTGTACTCCCTCAACAATTCGTAATAGGGACTCGACTTTAACGAGTCCCAACCTTGTTCCTCGATGCGCTCTCGCTTCGTCTTCGCACTGAGAGTGTCTTCACCCTCAGTGGTACTTCCCATTAAGAGTTGTGTCAGCTCTTCGCTCTCACGCTCCGTTTTTTCGCTGTTCGAAAGAACGCAGACCTGTTCGATGCGTCCATCGTGCAAGTCGCGCGTGAAGCGCTTCCAGCTCATGACTGGAAGCGAAGTCAACTCCGACGTCGTCGTTGGAGGATTAGCGAGTCCCATTTGACGATACTGGAATCCAGTGTCGGTGCGCGTCACCGCCTCACTCTGCCCAGCAGTCTGCTCTTGTTGCGTCTCGGTCCCGGACCGAGACTTGCGCAGCGTTTTCCGCTTGCGCCGTCTTCTTGTTGTGCGGAGCCCAGCTTCGCACAGTTGTTCTTCTGGTCCAGGCCCGGCCTTGGACAGTTGTTCGCCGGTGGACCCTGTCCGCGGGCGCGCGGTATCAAGCCCGGCTTGACCGCATTTTCCTTCGTGCAGCCCGGCTGCACGGTAACGTGTCCCTTCGCCGGCAGACCCTGTCTGCGGGCGCGCGATATCAAGCCCGGCTTGATCGCATGGCGCTTCGTCGTGCAGCCCGGCTGCACGACAGCATGCAAATTGCGTCAGTGCGGTACGTTTGCAACCGTCCGCACTGTTTGCAGCGTCAACTCCCGGAGTTGACACGCCTTCGTCACCTCGACGCCATTCATTGGCGGAGCCCCTCATGACCGAGGGTGTGTCGGCTCCCGGAGCCGACGCGTCGTTGTCGACCTGACCGCTTCGGGTCAGGGACTGTCCCTTACACGCTTGAACGTGGGTGTTGGTTCCCGGAACCAACACATCGTTTTCTTCCGACGTCGGTAGCATTGCCGACGTAGGTCTCACTTGTGCGCGCCCTCGCGCACTTCTTGGGCACTCCGGGGACAGCAGCATAAAGCGCTGTCTCGACTGGTGAGCCACGCGCACCTGCTGGTGCGCGCGCTGCGGTAACAGGGCCATCGCTCTCTGTCCCGCTGTCGCGTCCGAAGCGCACGAGCGTGCGCTTCTTCAAGTCTGTCACCGGATCATACCGTGCAAGCCACGGCATGCCCATTACCACGTCGAACCTATTGTCCAGGTCCAGGACGATAAAAGTGTTCGACAAACACTCGCTGTTTGTACGAGAAGTGCGCGTTCGCGACGCGCTTCTCGGTCTTCACGATGGCACCTGTTGCCAGTCGTACCTCCAGAAGCCTTCGAGGTGTATCTACCTCCTCGAAGTCAAGTCTCGACAGGCTTCGTGGTCGAACAAAGTTGTTCGACGCGCCTGAATCTACCAAAGCTCGAAGAGAGTCACTCGCTCTCTTCGAGTAAACCTTCAAGATAACTAGGTTCGGCCTGTCATCTTGTTTCTTGCAGTGAGAGCTGGTCTCACTGGGGGCTGCAGTCCTCAGTGTCGCGTGCCCGATGTCGGCACGCGTGACTGCATTACCAGTAGGGCACCCCACGCCTACTGGATATTCACGTTTTTTGTTTGTTCGCGGCGATGCCCGGCATCGCCACGATGGCCACCTCCAGGGGGCATGGGAGCTGTGCACTCCCGTGCAAAGGGACCGATCCTTCCGCAACGGAAGCATCGCACGCTACCTCCCTGCTGCTGGTAACCAGCAGTTGTTGCATTCGAGAGGTCCATTGGTTCCGGACCTCCCGTGCTCACTACCGGGCGCGGTTGCGACCTCGGCACGTTCGCATGCAGTTTAGCCTGCCGCAGGCTAAACTCTTCTTGCATTGCGAGAGTAGTCGCAGCTTCGAGAGTACTCGGGTACTCTCGGAAGAGATAGGTCTTCACAGGTCCATCTCTAAGCCCCTTCATGAACGTGACGACCTTGGTCGCCTCGTCAATCGGGTTAGTCACGATATTTGATACCAAATATCGTGCGCGCTGCGCGTAAGCATGGACGTCATGCTTACCCTGCTGCAGGTCGAGGAATTCCGCCCTCGACCGGAACTCATTGTGCGGGGGCTCAAACGCTTGTTTGAGCTCCTCTTTGAATATCTCGTACGTGCTGAAGCACGTAGGATCGGAGAGTCGGCGTCCATACGCCCAACTCCTTGCGCGTCCGCCAAGGCAGGACATGGCGAACGCGACCTTCGACAGCGGGTCGACGATGCGTCGAGCCGCAATGGCTGTGTCGACTTCGACAAGCCATCGGAGGAGAGGCTCGCCCTCTCTTCCCACGTAATTGCTTACGCTCAACTTTAATGGTTGAGCACGCGGTGTTGTCCCTGACGACGCCGTCACTGAGGAAGCAGCGTCACGCTGCTCCTTCATGATGAACCCCAGAGCAACACCATGTTGCTCTGTCGGCGATAGCGTACGCAACATTGTGGCTATCGCCGCCTCCCCAATGACTGTTGACAGTCGTTGGAGGGCCTCCCACTCTGGATCCGACAGGTGGGGGCAGTCAGCGCGTGCAACATGCGTTGCAGGCGTGTTGGAGCTCTCCATGCGCACCTCCGTGCTCATGTGGTTCTCGGCTCCGCGTTCGTACACCGCATACGAACGTCAAGCAGTCGGTCGTTGGACGGACTACAAAGTGCTACCAGGTGTAGTGGGTC
Organism: Phytophthora cinnamomi; assembly: GCF_018691715.1. Classification (NCBI taxonomy): domain Eukaryota; phylum Oomycota; class Peronosporomycetes; order Peronosporales; family Peronosporaceae; genus Phytophthora; species Phytophthora cinnamomi. The sequence continues at coordinate 1,668,544 of NW_027150933.1, forward strand.
TAACTTGACTCACTACTTTAGCTTACACGTTGCGCAACGTGTATGAGGAAGCGTAAGTACTTAGTAATTACTTAGGTTAATTATATTTGAATACACAAATATAAGTTAACTTAGACAAGACTCCAAGTAGCTAGTTTGAGGTAAAATGAGAACTGTATTGTTTGTAAATTGATCTTCCTCTAAAATCTGCTAAAAAATGTTTATCATCTATGAAAGGGTTGGCAGCGGCTGGCTGTCAGAGCCCCGCTAATATGCATGTCTCTGATTGGTAGAAAGATGCTGCTTTCTACCAATAGGATCTTTGGGTATGTGTGGACCACTCACTGAGGTGGTCCACTTCAATGTATCCATCGGTGTGTCTTACACCAATGTGAGGAAGTATCCAAAACGTTTAACAGATAACCTATCTGTTAAATTCACAAGTGGCTTGCAGCCACTTGTACGTGTAACCCCGTTACAAGCGACGTGAGAGTCTGTCGAGTAAAACCCGTGCTGGACTTCGCATGTAGCCATGATACGAAGCAACATTTGAGCGAAAGTGTTGCGACTGGACTAGCGGTTATTCCACGCCACCGCGGAAGTGTTGTCGATTAAATATCGTACATGCGTTTCCGCTTCGGCGTCCGAGCTTTTACACGCGGATCCCCACACTAGCGAAACGAATACAACGCTTATTAGCTCCCGGACGTTGCTGCAGAAGGTGCTGTCTCCTGTGTCGTTGCAGCGCTGAATCAGCACCTGCTCCTCTGTAGTGAATTTTAATTGCAGAAACGCTCTCTTTGCCGGGAACAAGGCATATAGCCCTTGATCACTTGCGTCCATCTGAATTTGGTATTGCGGCTCGTGACGGCAAATGAATCGGGCCAGCGGAATAGCGTTCAGCCTCCCAATTGGTATGATGATTTTGAACCACCGCTGGCCCTCCTTGGCTTCAGTGGACACATCGACATATCCGAAGCGTGGTGCACTCGTGGCAAGTCTGCAACACGCAAAAGAACGGAGATGCAGCACGAATACAAGTTACCACATGGCGAAGGCTGCCTAGAAGCTTTGTAGTTCTGCTCATGTAGTTTTGGTGAGGCCCATCGTTGTATGAAGTCGCAATAAGGCTTTTGCCACTTTTGCTTGGGGCATCGAGACAGTTTGAGCTGGCAAATCCCAATCTAGGCCTAATGCTCGACCCGTTTGGAACCAACTTGTACATGTTTCCTCGCTGCAGGCATCAGGGCCCAGTATTGTCATCATCGCCGACCGGAGTGCAAGTTCAGCCTCAGCCAGCCTGGATCCAATGTTGGGTTCAATAGCGACGTGGTCGTCACACCACGTCTTGGCATCGACATTGTCCCTCGCTTCAGAGAGCTATAATGGCCAAACCGGGGCTGAACTGGCATACAGATGACCAATAGCTGCTCCCGCTATCCAGTACGAGGAAGGAGAGTTCTTCCAACCAAACGAGCAGCATAGATCCACGACTGAAACACCAAGTTCCGGTATTGTACCTGCAAAACGCCCGACGTGGTCAACAGACATCGGGATGTTGCGAAAGGCCACGTTAACGTCGCCGGTCATCATTCGCTGCATCGTAGGAAATGCGCCGGCTACATCCATAATTCGATTAGCTAGGGCGTCTGGGCCATCGTACCCAACACCTACCTCGTGATCTGGCTCTGTGTAATCGTTCACCGACACGCTAGGAGGGAAGGAGAGATCGTGAATTATATGGGCATCAATAGAGAGGTACACTTCTCCTTTGTGGACTGTTCCAAAGGGACTGCATGTGACGTGATGTAGGAACGGGAGCAAATTAATGTCCAGAATGAGATATCGGTACGAGACATGACCTTTTCGTTGATGCTTGATAATTGCATTTAGTGCACGTTTAGCAGACCCATGATTCGGTGGTGTTGCCGGCTGCGGTTGGAACGACGATTTCCTAGAAGGAATCACGACATGACGTACAATGTGCTACCACCGCGTCCGGTAGCGATAGTTATTCCAGGCCTCCCAGCATTTGGACTCCTCCAGAGCTTTATTCGGCCGAGAGTCACTGGTCGAATCACCTCGAAGCAGTCGCACAAACTCCGGTAATTGCACCCCAGTACGCCGGATAATCGCGGAATTTGTGTTGTCTAGTAAATATTTTACACGACCATTGTTCATGACCGAAGTAGGAGTGCGGTTCGGTGGCCGAAGCTCTTGCTGCCACAGCAATCCGTTGAGGATGGAGCCACTGGTTTCGTAATGCAATTGTGGCAGGCGCTGACGAACCTTCCGCGTGATCGCAACGCGATTTCGCTGACCGAAGATGAAATTGTCGTAGGCGTTCAAAGGTAAGTGCCTGCCGACCGGCCCGAGGGTGGACGTGCTCGAAGGCATGAGCCTATCAAGTGGCCCGAGGGTGGACGGGCTCGACGGCACGAGCCTATCGAGCGGCCCGAGGGTAGACACCCCCTTGTACACAGACTTTGCAGATGGCGCTTCGGCTTCGTGGGGTGCTGGAGCCGCTCGCAATTGCGAGTACGTATTCTTTGCAGGGTGTTGACGCCGCGTGACATCTTGTAGCTCCTCGGTGAGTTGATGCACGTGTACCACTGGGTCCTTCGCCGACGGAGGGAGCCCCCCCCCCCCCCCCCACGGGTACCTTCAATGCATGTCCGCTGCGAGACCCCGTAGTTCTCAACGATAAATAGACGAACGGGTTCAGGCAGATTAGCTGGTTTGAAGTGACAGAGTGTGTTGATAATGCACTTGCCGTTCTTTCCACGACAGCCTTGAGCGGAAAGAAATCGCAAACAAATCTGCTTATTGCCCTGTTTTGGCAGCGCCCTCCGAATCTCCTGCGGGATGAAAACTCGTTTGTCGGTGGCTGTAGCTCGGTCAGTGCGATTAGAACTAGATTTTGTTGACTTCAACGCGGAGACAATGTCATGCCGAATAATCAACTGGTGCACCCGTACGAACGATTCGTGGGACGCGCTAAAGTGAGCCTTGATGCCGGTGACTTCTGTCCAACTTTCATCTGCGATAAAAACTCGGAAGAGTTCAAGCTGGTCATCTATCCATGCCGTGATTTCGGCCAGCGCTGCGGCTTACGTTGGTGGTTCACTAACGCGTAACTCCACAAGGAACGCCGATGCGGCATCCAACGCTTCGCTCACCGCCGGCTGGTACAGTTGCCGAGTGAGATTACTAAGAACGTCCACAGTGCCTACTCGTGTAGGGAATTCCGTCGCTTCCTGTGGCACGGGCAAAGTGTTCTTCTTCGAAAAATTACTCATATCGCTCCGTCTAACGCGCTCTTGCTTCTCCCGCTCCGTCACTCGTGCAAAATGCAGGATCGACAACCCACGTGTACCAAAATCCCAACCAAACAGACCGCGAAGGACAGCAGGGTGTGAAAAGAAGTTGAATTTCCTTCAGTGAATCTGGACAAACTCCACAAATTGCTGCGTCGTGAAAGACGCATACTTACCGTTCACCAGAGCTTAACGGACTGTCGTCTACATACATGTAGGTCGAAACTGAGTCTTACTTGAGTCATCTTCACCGCGACTAACCACTATCTGAGTTGAGTTACTCGACCCAGCTCCCGTTCGGTGGAGCGAGATCAGTTGATCAACTTCCGGGTTTACCCGTAGCCCCGCCAAACCATGTCCTGTCGAAGCCTGCGCTTATCTATTGTGCGAGGTGGCTCCATGTTCGGTTCGCCGCCGGCGCTTTGGTTCTGGTGGTCCTTCTCCACCAGAAACTTGCGTATCATCCTCAATGTCACGGCCATCGTCTTCAGAGTCACTGAGACCATCATTTCTGTACCCGATGGAGCCGCTACTGTTCGGGATGCTGTGGCGACCACTGCACTTGTTTCGGAATCGACTTCATCGAAGATTATACCACCGAATGTCACTCCAGCAGGATGAGAGCGACCACCTTCTTTATAAAAGACATAGTCTAGTATGTGGTGGACCGTTACCTGAGAAACCTCGCAGCTCATAATATCGAGCAGGGGTAGACGCCGTGCTTCTTCACAAGGCTTTCCTCCACCGTCGGCTAAAAGTGCTGTCGAGTCGCGCACCGGAGCCCCGTCGACGCCATTGAATTTATTGGAGACCTTCGTGTGCTGCTGCTTCATCTCAGGAGCCATGAGAAGGCTAGTGCTCTGGCCACTGCAAGGCTGTAGCGCATATATATGTACAGCTATGTCTTGGGTTGAGTTTGCATCATACACAATGGATGCATTCGTTCCCCCGAATTTCACGTCGATAAGCCGATGGTGGGGTTCAGCACACCACTTATACCTGTCAGGCCCACCTCTGGCCTGCTGAGCAAGCAAGCCAGAGCGATGCGGCGCAAAGGCTCTGGCTTGCTTGCTCGCGGCCAGAGGCTTGAAGTTCCTGTGGCAGCTACCCGAGAGGGTCAGCCGTCACAGTGAACATGCATTTTGTAGGAAAAACATGAAAAAGAAACATGGAACATGCATTTAGTAGAAAATAAATGAAAAGAAAACAAAAAGACGGAGGGTAGCACATAGTCAAGGAAAACCCCAGAAATACGCAAAGAGAGCCCTGTGCTCGCGTAGGAGCACAGCGAGGCATGCATGTTAGGCTAGCAGTAGCAATTCAGTATTAAATAAACCGTCTACCCCGCACATCGACCACAACTACCGCGCTTCTCGACAGGACCAACACTCGCACCCACTTCAACGACAAACACTCTTCGGGCCCAACGCGACAATACCCCACCACCAACCCGTAGTACCAGACGCGGGCACCACCGGGCCTAACCCAAGAGATGCAAATGACACCTACGACGAACGTGCCGACTCCATCTAGTGCCTCTTCGGGTGTTACCGCCCTTGGTGCGATATCTGCCTCTGCCATGTCAACCGATTCCGCTTGCTCTTCCGCCTAGCGGCCGCTTAGCACGAGCTTCACCTTCACCTTGCCGCCTCGCATTCCAGCTCCTTCTACCTTCCCGTACGCGAAACCGACCGCGCTGAAGACACCAGGGCGTAGATAGAAATAGCTCGTAGCCATTTTGGCGGGCCGGATAGTCCGAAAGGGGTAAGGCTTGCGATTGTAGCTGCGGGGAGGTGAATTCGAGAGTGTGCGCCCTCGATGAGCGCCCACCGTTCTCCCGTGGCATTCTATCTTTACTTACTGCGACATTAGAAACTACGGTTTCCTCGCCAACTTATCTAGCCTAACCTAGTCCGTTGACTCTGCAACCTCCAATCTCATCAAGTGCGCGAATATCCGCTGCCCAATAGGCATGCCTCCTATATATTCCATGTGAAGAGATATCTCCACGTGATTAACGCGAGTATTCCTGCGCATGACACTTAGCAGTGTACTGAACACATCCTGACCAATAGTGACAGTGTGAAGACATTCCACGATCATGGGCTCCAGCTTGAAACTACATCTCATCTCCCCAGCACGCAGGGGTTGTTCATCGTATGCACGCCACTGTCGCTTAATATCCGACTCCGCTTTCATGCATTGGACAAGTTCGCTCATCTGAACGAAGCCGGAAGTAAAGTGCACGTGGACTGGGATCGAGATGTCCACCCCACCTGGTTGAGCTCCCATCGCTGCGATTCTAGACAAGTACGTCACGTATGCCTGACTCACCCGTTCGCGCTGCGATAGCCCGCAAAAGATATTAAGGGCCTGGTACGCGATGACTTTATGGCGGTTGAGGTTCTGGGCAGTCATCAGGTCACGCTCGACGCGCGAATCTTGGATCAGCTCGAAGCGAACTGCGATTTTATCTTCAAAAATCTCGAACCCTTCCTCATCCAGCGGCACTTCGCAGTGCTCCTCCAATAGAAATCTCCACGCAACGTGGTCGATGTGTTCCACTGCTGCCAGCAGCGCGAGAGTCTCGCGGATTAACTGGATCCAGTTGCCTCCGTCGTAAAAAATCCCCGGGATCTTCGAAAAATCCGCCGGGACGGTCGGGGACAAGCACCCGCTGCTTGGGGTGCCACAGCAGCCTTTCCGCCACCGTCGCTTTGTACGTGACGAGCCCTAGACCACTCAGCTTGCTACACCACCGGGTACGACGAGTGCTGTCAAAAACAGACGCCATGAGCTGACTAAAGACGGCTCTCCCCTCGTGCACTTTTTTTCTCCAGTGTAGTGTCTGCAGGGAAGCCGAAGACACGTTTGGGGGAGACGGCGAGGCTCCCGGAAGTTTAGCCGCAGTGTATTACCAAAGGTAAATAGCAAAGTGAATAGGACACGAGGTACTCCTAGTACTGCGGCTCCTGCTAGCCAGTGAAGCCGTAGCTACTGTAATCTAGGTCGTCGTTGGTAAAATCTCGTTGGGGTCATATACGCTACAGATCTGCTTTGTGAACAGATGTAGGTTTTGAAATGATCGAGTGCGAGATCTGAAAAAGCACGGCCCTGAGGCGACCACGTGGAACGGTGGTCCCTGCGGGACCGCTACGAAGTAACACTCATTCGGTAACATGCAGGCACCTACTCAATCTATCGAGGGCAACGCCGAACTCCCCGGTGATGTGAGGACGCTGTCCAGCGTCTTATCAAGCCGCCCGAGGGGCCAGTACGGCAAAATAAGGCCACGCGGTACTTTCGCGGCTTCAAGTACACCCGCGAGTGGGCGTCGTCCAGGAAGATTTCCTACCGCTGTTCTCATTGGCGCCAAGGTTGCCGTGGCACGATGGCTTTCTTCATCGGTACCATGGGCTAAACGACAGGACGTCCTTACACCTGTCGCCAGGTTGATGCTGCTGGTAGAAGCCTTGTGGATATCGAAGGATAGAGATTTAAGCCACCAGAACCCACACACCAGCCTTGAGGCTTGTTCTGGTGGGGATGCCTGTGACTTTCCGACCCATGTCGGGACCGGGTTCTGATACCCCTCATTACATTATGGGGCATTTTTCGGCACTTGGGGCCTCCAGCCCACCCAACTATCCTACACCGGGGTGCGGGTTGGCAGGGCGGACCACTCCACGGAGTGGCTGCTCGTCCAAGATATTGCCTATCTCCGGCCACCGTGGAAAGTCCCGCACTCGGCGGGGATCGATCCCGGTACCTCCCGGTCACCGCGTCAGGGTTTGACCACTGGCCCACGGGGATCGGTTCTAATGAAGGATAGAGCGGACGTGCTAGCAATTGATTAGGTTGCGCTGCCTGCGCGACGAATTTGGGAAGACCTCCGCAACGTGTTTTACGGCGTGAACAATGAGCATGTAGTGCGTGGGTTGTGTGAGACCCACGTGCTTCGGCGTGTTTATCAAGCAAGAAGCAGGCACTTCAGGGGAGATGTACATGGAGGGATTGAAATTCCACCACTTTCATTGGCGTTGAACGAAGCTGTCTCGTTCTTTCAGTTTCATTATGTCACAATGAACCGCGATAATCTCAGCAAACCTACACGACTGATCGGCTGGGCTCACCCTTCCCTTATCAACCTCCTACGCTGCAATGGAACTACGATTTTTTTTGTTGACGGTACATTTCGTTGTGTACCGTCAGGGTACAAACAGTGCGTAGTTTTCATGGTACTCGACAGAGCTTCAGGACGTTTTGTACCTGTTTACTACGTTTTAAGTACTCCTCGTAGTGGCGATTCGTTTTGGGACATGGCGCATTTTGTAGTGCAAGGTACAGATCAGCAATTAGAGCCTGCTGAAGTCGTGTGCGACTTTGAGAGCGCCTTAGGGCCACTCTCAACCGGGCGCAGCACAGCGCAGTGCATCGCATTATTATGCATGTGCGGTCACATCGGTTGAGAACGCCCGTGCGCCTACCAGGAGCACCATAGCGTCCGCTGAACAGTTGGCGAAACTATTTGTTGAAGCGACAGCTACCGAGAATGAGATCCGAGGACAACACCGCCGCAAGGGCTCCGTTTGCACAAGCGCTACGCCCTGCACCGTCCGTGTCCCCATTTATTCCGAGCGAGTTCACGTCGTTTGCTTCACTGGGGAACCAGCATCTACCAGCAGCTTCTTTTACTGCCCAGCTACAGCTCGCACAGACGCCGACACAAGGGCCGACATCCTCTGTGTGGGAGCTTCCATCGACACCTCAGCGGTTAAGAATGCCGCAGTCCCAGACGGGTAATGACTTCGGCAGCTCCGAGTAGAGCCTTATCGGCGCGACGCCGAGTGATATGCAGCCGGATGTGGTAGCCACGCCTCCACTGCCTATTGACTACAATGCGCGGAAGCCAGTCGCACTAAACTCCATTTCCTCGTCTGTTTCAGGGAATGTCATAGCAAGATGTGCACTACTGTTGATAGCACGTAGCACAGCATGCACTATTCTATAGAAACCAGCCCTGCACGTGCCCGTGATGACACGGATGTGATGGTAGCTACCACCAGCAAGCCAACTAATACAGGCTTGAAGCATAGCGGCCGGCGACACTAGTTGCTCTCCACGTGCGCGCCTCGCGGACTGTAGTAGGTCAACTGCCAAATCGGCACAAACATAAGAAAGAAAGCGCTCAAAACCAGCAGAGCTCATTCGGTAGTACTGATTGAATTCCCCCTCGAGCAACAAACGTTGGGCGTGCAGGCCCCAATCGAGACGCTCACGAACCGCGAGCATGTCACTTTCCTCCTGCACGATTTGAGCGACGAAGCAGGTCAACACTGGTAACAGAACCTCTACAAATTCTTCGCTTTCCACAGGAAACACAATGCTGTTGAATAGTTCAAGGGGATTTTTTTGTGGATATTTAAGATCACCATGCAGACAACTGGTGTCGCGTGATTGGCTGCTCTTCACGCCTTACCCCACCTTACCCTACACGCCCAAGTAACCCCTAAATTGCATACGACTAAATGATCGCATGTCGTCTCTTTTATATTCGTCGGCGCATGCGCCCGAGGGGACCACTAGCCAATCAAACGTTCTCTTTCCGGCGCATGCGAGCGCATGCCCCGGTTGAGAATGGCCCTTAATTGAAGCCATTCAGCCGCAATTTCCCAATGCAATTGTGCTAGGGTGTCTATTTCACCTTAAGCTGGCGTTCAGACGCGCTATGAAGAGGTTTCTGATTCCTGAGGAGGAGTGCTGCATCGCTATGACACGTGGCTTCGTCGACATGCTGACTGTCGTTGAGCATAGTTGATAGAGCAAGCTAATAAGTGGATCAAGCGTCAAATCCGCCAGTGTTGCGGTGAGGCTGGGATATACTATTCGAAAAGCGAGGGTTCTGGGGGGTATTTTCAGCGAACGTGGCTGGAGTATTACAATGTGAGTGTCTGGAATGTTGCCGGCCTAAACAACGAGCTCATTGCGTGGACGAATAACCCTCTTGTGAGGTTTAATAGGGAGCTCAATAGTCACTTTCCTAAGCCTCGCCCTAGTATGGCGAGCTTTGTGGGTGTCATTAAGACACTATCTGCACAGTATGTACAGCTTCTTGCTGACATTCCTCGTGGGCGCGCCCACCGACTACCACGCGAACGATACGAGCTACCTGTGCCGGTTGAGATACCAAATGACATTGCTGATGACTCTGAGGATGGGGAGCCTACAGCAGTCGAGCTGCCAACTGACAGCGCTTCGGAGCCGATGAGGAACCTGGCGGGCTGAATGACGAGGTGCGATAGCAAGCAGGTAGATCTAATCGATGATATTAATACACGTTTGTTTACCTGGATGAGCTGCCTGATCACTGCTAGAGTAAGTTTGTCTGATCCTATAACTGATCTGTACCATATATGACCCCAACTGGAGGTTACCTTGAAAATTAGCTAGTCATCAAGTTTGTCATTACGGCGCACTGAATTTCTGACTGGGCATCAGCTTTACGTTATGCTCACCTTGCTTTTCGTTATGCACACGATTTGTTGTCGCAGTCACCACGATTGCCGTAATTGACTGCGATCAGTTGGTGCTGAAGCTGCTAGCTTGGACAGACTGGAGATTTCCTCCACTAAACTGCCGCCAAGCCTGGTCTAGCTAGTGGCGATAACGTGGTTTCGACTAGTCAATTATACCGGGTTATGTGCCAGGTTTAACGGGCCGTTGTACCCATGCCTATGCTATGTAAGAAGTGTTACAGGTGCAACGTGTTGATGTTGAACTTACCAAATCGTTTTGGAGTTAATATTGGACGGTTTGGGGTCGGAAGCGGTGCAAAATAATGTTACATTACTTCGCTACATGGTAGCATAATCCAGGAAGGGATTGAAGAAAAAGTTCATTTTGGCAAAAGTATGCATCCAAATTTATTGAAATTTGGACTGGTAGTCCTTCCAGTACTTGCGCACCTTGGTGTCTTGCTTTTGAATATATTGATCAAGTAGAATCTTGACTTCTTTGGCTAGAGCTGTTAGCGGCCCCCACGAGTCTTCTACAGACTCCAAGCCCTTCCAGCTGACTAGGATCTCATAGTCTTTGATTGCAGTGGTCCAGCGATGGTTTTTCAGCTCACTAATGGCCAAAATGATGCCTTTGGATGCCACGTGCTCGACGATTTCCTTGGTAACGTGAAGGCTACTGTCCGCATAGAACTTTAGACGTGATGCATGCACATCGAACTCATCTCCTGTCACTAAATGACGGATTCGGAAGGAGTGACCGTCCGCTCGGACCACCTTGTACGGACCTTGCCACGTGACGAGGAGCTTGTTGCCCTTTTTCTCATCGACGCGTGAGCGTAGTACGTAGTCACCCACGTCAAAGTTTACCATGTTCTCCCACTCGCTCTTTTTTCTTGTTGAGGAGTTGCTGTTTGAGGCGCTGGTCAGCGATGGGCTGAAGCATTACGCACAGGCTGGTTCGCAACTCTGCCAGATACTTGTCAATTTCCACCGTGTTGTTCGGCAGTGTGACCAACTTATGGTCACCGGGGTGGTAGAATTCAGCGAGGGGTGACGGACATGATAGCCCAGTGAATAGTTCTACAGTTGCTCGTTTGCCGAGTGAAGGTAGTGTCATATGGTTCAAGCTGGCTTGAATTAATGGTACTAGATACACCCAATCTTTCGTCACACTTTGTACTCTAGCGTCATGACTCGTAGCACCTGAAGTATGTCGTGATTAACGCGCTCAACAGATCCGTTGATCCAAGGGCTGTACGCCAAAGTAAAGTTTTGCTGGCTTTTGAGCCTTCTGGAAAGCTCTGCCACCACTTCGTTTTGAAGTGGCTGCCGTTGTCACTCGCCCATATTGGTGGGGCTCCAAATCGGCTATGCCAGTCGAGGATGGCTGCAGTGGCGACAGCACTGTCCGCTGCATCACACACAGAAACGCGTTGCGTGGTCCTTCAGCACGAATAGGTACTTACTAACACCAAATGATTCGCCTAAGGACACGAAATCCCAATGTAGCATTCCGTTTCGTTCGTTGCAATCAATAGTTTCGCTCCACGGACGACGAATCACCTTTCCTCCCTTTACATGTGGACACAACATGCACGTCGACACGAATGCGTGTACGACGCTCCGTAGGTCAGGGATGTGAAAACCTCGACGCAGGTGGTTCACCATGGCTTGCCCTCCGCGGTGGCCCTGGGCCCCGCAGTGGGCGATCACACAGAGCCGCTGAGTGAGGTCTGCGCATGCTCGGGACCCAGATTCGCAGGTCAACTCGTAGCACACGGTACTTGTCATGAACTGCACCTGCAGGGGGCTGGCGTTGCTGTTGTGCCGCCCTGAATTCGTCCAGGGTCGGCCACGTGAAACCATCGTCATCTAGGGGCTGCAGGGTTTGCCGGTCGGGCGACTTCGCGAATGGTCGCTGCTTCTTCGTCTCCTTTCGAGTGAAACGCTTCAGCTTGATCGCAGTCGTTGGCTGGCCGGCCCACATTGAGAGCATGTCGGCCCAAACGTTGGCTGTTCCGTCAACGTGCTCGATATTATAGCGGTAGGTCATCAGGTTCAGCGCCCATCGAAGAAGGTTTCCGCGTATGTGCTTTTTGATGCTCGTGTGAGGAGCGAATACGTGAATTATGTTTCGGAGGTCACAGAATAGTCGAAACGGTCTTGCGCGCAGCAGTAGATAGTCTAGCTTCTCACAGGCTATCACAATAGGATAGGCCTCTTTCTCAATAACGGTCCAGTTTAGCTGAGAGCCATGGAAGGTTCCACTCAAGCACGTACGCACTTGATGCTTTTGTGTCATGATTGGAACCTTTGGGGCGAAGTCCTCCACCTGGGTGAGGATGACCAAGTAGCCGATATCGGAGGCATCGGTGAAAACGCAAGTCGCAGCCGCATCATCAGGCAGGGATAGTGTGGCGGATGTCGCAAGTAAGTTATGCACGTGATCGTATGTCTCCAGACAACTCAATCGAAATTCCAGCAGCTACACGATTTGTGCGTTGCTGTTGCGGAGGGCGTCATCAAGTCGCGGCTCGATAGCACGAGCATATTCTGCTATAGACTCTCGCACCCAGTTAGCTGCACAAAGAAATTGTTGCAACTGGCCGGCAGTGGCCGAGAACGGCATTGAACACAGGGAGTCTCTGGGTCATGGGCAAAACCGTCGCTGTTAATAATACGAATGCACCATCTCGCAGATTGTTGGTACAAACCGCTCTTCTTCGCGCTCAGCTTCAGCCTAAATGACGCCACCAAGTCAACGAATTGCTCTAACTTCAACAAGTAGGTGTCGATAGCATCGGCCAAGAGTAATAGATCATCGATCCAGATAAATAGATACTTGTACAAAAGCGACTCAAAACATTGCTCCACTGTCTGCTGGAAATGCACAGCAGCGTCGCAGCACCATTGGGGCACCCGGCGAGGAGTGTATATTTTGGAGTCAGTGGTGTATAGCAAGCAGAGTGGTTTTCAGGGTCACGCCGATTCGGGAAGGACACCGTCTACAATGGACAGCGGAGAGCAGGTGATGTTTGATGTGGTGTTTAATGTGGTGTTTGACGACGATGACAGTAGGATACAGCAGCATAGTGGCGTAACGGATCAGGGACGGCAGGCGACGGCGTGGAAAGATAGCAGCACCAGCGAGCGCGAAGATACCAGAAGGGGTGAGCAAGGTGACGGCGAGTGCAGACCGCCATGACATCGTCTGTATGGGTGACAATTGTGTGGCTGAGGCGTGCTGGCAAACGTCGCTGCCAAAGATCGCCCGCCCCAAAAGGTACGCTCAGCCAGGACCAAGGATAGCGAACCCAGAAGACGGCTCAGTCTAAGATCTGCGGAGTCGGTGGCAAGCCGAAGACGCGGAAGAGCGTGCGCTGCGAAGCAAGCGCCAACCAAAGCATCGTACCTGCCGGTACAGGCAGCAGCAAGTGAACGAAGAAATATACTTGAGTTCCTGAGCGAGCATCTACTTGAGTCAACTAGAGGAACGCTAGTGAAGAAGCCACTGTCGAACGAAGTCGTGCGGAAGCAGCTGAAGCCGAAGCAAGCCGTAGTCGCCGTACTACTGGTCCCGTTCGTCGACAGGTCCCTCGGTAGAAGACCGTCGGAAGGGAGAACACGAAAGCTGTGCGCGCACGTGGCACGATCTACATAGTGACAGCTCCAACCAGCTATAGCCTCTCTGGGCTTAAAGGAGAAGCAAAGGGTCGAGTGCACGTGCAAGCAATACCTGGGACAATTTTCGGCGATAGCGAAGTTCTGCCTGTCAGTATATATTGCACGTTGCATAAGTAGCCGGGCTGTCGTCGTTAGCCACCGAAGGCCTCACCACTGGAGGTGCGAGATTGGGGCAAGGTAGAGGTGGTAGCTGGCAAGACAGAGGTAGCTTACTGTATGACATCAACTCTTGACTAAGCTCATCTAGAGAAAGCTGCCCAAATCCTTGGAGGAGATCGAACAGCTCGTAATGCTTCTTGTCCTTTGTGTGCTCTAGTAACGCACTCATGTGAGGCATGGAACTAATCGATGCTTCGATTAGACCGTTGACAAGTCGGTAGTCGCAGGTTTGGTGATACTCATCGTTACTGGTACCTGGCTTCCGAACCGGTAACACTGGGCTGGCCCAGCGACTTCTCGGATTTTCACAAACCCAGCCGAGTTCAACCTGATTCTGGTTAAACTCGCGTAGAAATGCTCGCACAGCAGGTGGATACCTGCGTGGCTTACTTTTCACAGCTTTGACCCCGTCTTTGAGACGATTTTTGAGCGGTTAACGCGGGCCGGAGGGTCATTGCCGAGTTCGATACGCCAGATGTCGTGTTTGGTCGCAATATCGCGGAGGCACTCCTCCAAGTGCGGCTGAAATCCGTGTTGGAGTGCCATTTGCGCAAGGCGCTCAACGGCTTCGCGAAGGTCATCGTCTGTTGGAGGGGAGTCAGAGACAGGTACACCGTCATCGTCATCGATCACATCCTCTTCACCGTCAGTCTCGTGTTTGGCGAGCTGTTATAACTGTCGGTCGACGTCAATACCCAATTGTGTGAGCAGGGCTTGACCCAGAATGAATTCGGGCTCGTCATCGTCAATAACGAGACATTCAATGGGCTCATGGATCACTACTGGCCCAGCAGCGGTGTTCAACAACACCCGAAGTTTCACCGATGTGCTGCAAGCAATCTCGTGATCGGCTATCCCAAAGATTAACAATGGTGCGCTAAGCCGGGTCAGTTTAATCGCGGGGTCACGGAGTATGAGCTCGTCGTCGTGCCTATGGCTAATGGCAGTCCGGTCTGCACCAGTGTCCGCACAGTATGGTAGTTCCATAACGTCGTTCAATGTGACAGTCTTCTCGGCCGACGGGATGCACTGCCGGAGACGATTGAGGCGAGCTACCTCGCGTTTACCGTGCTCACCACGCTGAGACCGCAACTTCCTGCGTACATCAGCTTTCTCACTATCCGTAGCTTTGGTACATTCGGACAGCCAATGGAGATCGCCACAGTGTGGGGATGCTGCTGGCGGAGTTTTTGGTTGGTCTACGGGACCTTACATTGATGGCCGTGGGCCAGAAACGCTGGTTTCTCTTACCAACTTCTGCTTTTTGACCGGCTGTTTACTGCCGGCACGCACAGCAGGGCGCTCGGCGCCACGGCCCCCACGGTCCCGATCGCGCTTGGAGTGTCGTTGGCTTTGATAGTCCTTTTCGTGGTCGAGGGCGAGAATCAAGTCGTGTACAACTACCTCGTCCTCGCGCCCTTTGCGCGTTTAAAAACGTGCAGTCCGATCAACATCCTCCCTAAGTGCCTTCGGTTCGAGCAACTTGATCAAGATATAGCACAATTGTTTTCTACCGTCGTCACCAGTGAAGAAAATGCGCCACCCATGATCGTCGATAATATCATGGCACAGCTTGAAATATTGAATGACTCTCTCATGCACGTCACTTTCACTTAGATCGATGCGGAGGTGTTCGGCCATTTCCTGGTCAATCTCCGGAACACTATAATTGTTAGCAGTTGAGATGATCTTGTCCACCTCGGTGAGGATAATGTCAACGGTGACGTCCGACATGGATATTTTCCACCGCAAACTACACCACTGCCTGAGCAGTCCTTCGTCGAAGGTATTTTTGATCGGGACGATCAGAGCGTCCGTTCTCCCTTCGCACGGTTGCTAATAGTGTCCTCGTACTCGCGACGTTCCTTCCGCCACCTCAGCAAGGCAGAGTGCGACGCGCTGGTGATTCTCGGTGGCAGAATCGGAGTGAAGATGGGAGCCAACGAGCGCTCTGCATCGTTGTCAGGTGGGTTCGGGCATTTGCGCCCTAGACTTGGTCATGTTGGTATTGGTACAGCAGGTACTGCTAAAGAATTCTTTGTAGTGTCTGCAGGGAAACCGAAGACACGCTGGGGGAGACGGTGAGGCTCCCGGAAGTTTAGCCGTAGCGTATTGGCAAAGGTAAATAGCAAAGTGAATAGGACACGAGGTATCCTAGTAATGTGGCTCCTGCTAGCCAGTGAAGCCGCAGCTACTGTAATTTAGGTTGTCGTTAGCTAGTCATCAAGTTTGTCGTTATGGAGCACTGGATTTCTGGCTGGTCATCACTTTTACGTTATGCTCAGCTTGCTTTCGTTATGCACACGATTTGTTGTCGGAGTCATCACGCTTGCGTTTATTGACTGCGACCAGTTGGTGCTGAAGCTGCTAGCCTGGACAGGCTGGAGATTTCCTCCACTACATCCAGCTCACGATCAACGTGCGTCCACTGGTTAATCTGCGAGAAGCGGGCAATGCCCTGCACCATCGCTTGCTTCTTCTTGGCTACCTCCACGGAAATCGACGTGTCGTGGAAATCCGCGATCATCGGTCCCAGCACAAAAGTGCACCTGAAGTTACCGGGCTCCACCTTCTTCTTCTTCTTCTTGGGATTGTGCTCGTACATCTCCCATTCCTCTCGGATGGCCAATTCAGCAGCCCGAACGTCCTCCAGCGGGTCCAGAACGTTGCTCAGGACCCCGTAGGACATGAAATCCATGACTCGAAATCCGACTTGAACTGGGATCTCAATGTCGATTCCAGTGTTTCCAGGCTTGAGGTTCTCCGCTTCCGCCGCGATTTGCTCCAATGCCTTGGTGTACGCTCGGCTGGGGTGTTCGCTCTGGTGCACCCCGCAGAACTGTACGCGTTAAGCAGACTGCAAGCCAACTCTCCATCCGTGTATCCACTAACCCAGTTTACCTGCAACATAGCAGGAAGTGGTGGGAGTGGATAGCGTACTCCTTGTTTTAGGACAGGGCACGACCACACTCGGCGCTGCAATCTCGACTCGATTAGGATGCTGACGTTAAAGCGTTTTCAGCCATTCTACCGCCCTGTCACCCGGAATAAGCGCTACTTGATTGCCCCCGTGGTTGAATTTGTGAACGCGACGTCAAACAGAAAGCGGATGCACCAATTCGATGGCGGTCTGACAGTCAAAACCACCAACTTTCACGATCTCATGCTGCCGGGTGTTTCTAACTTCTACACTATCAGTTCGCACTTTTAGTAAGGATGGAACGAGTGAGTGGGCAGATTTTCTTGTATCTCACTATCATGGACGTCGCGGTGACATGGTGCTCCAAGGGGCATTTATGAGAGTCTTGCTGGCTCAGGTGGCGTGAATACACTGAAATGCGCGTTTGACAAGTTTAAGTCTGATTCAATTGGCCTCTTCATCTTTATGGACGCTGTCGTAGCGACGCTAGAGTCGTTGACACTGGACAAGCCAGGACAAGGAATGGACAATGATCTCATTGCTCGGAGCTGCCCAACTTGGAGGAATTGCTGCTCTGCGGATATTTTGCGATGGTTCGGCTGGCCTTTACCAACTTTTGTGCAGACAAGCAGCAGCTCCCGTCGATGAACTGCAACTGGGACGACGTTGGACCGCTGATGGACAGATTGGGTGATACTAAAATTTCGCTTGTCAAACGGGTTGGGTGGGTGCGCGTCCATATAGTGAGCCGGTATTGAGACCCAACGCTACGATGAGATCACGGCGGTGTTGCGCATGCTAGCAATGAATTTGAACGTGGAATATCTTGAGGTGGTCGTATCACAGTGGGGCTATCTATATCGCGACGAATCCAAGAAGCACGACCCCATGCCTGCTCACTGGCAGCATCGACCGCTTCCGAAGAAGAGCAAGCTTGCGTTATTAAGTATTATATCGCCGGTGGAACCGAACAAGAAGGCGAAACATGCGCTATGTACATGCATGATCAATCGAGACGTGTTGTCCAACATATTCGCCATTGCAGGAGCAGTGGAAAATGTTCCTTTTCCAGGAGTCGGCGGGATTTCAAAGTGTCATCAGCGTTTGAAGCTCCATCGAAGTTTTAACCTGTTTTTAAGCTTTTAAAAAAGCAAAATTCAAATGCCTAATTGAACACGTTGAGACGTACCGTCGAAATGAAGTTGCAGATTCCGGATTTCCCGGTGACGTGTGAAACGTGTACGGTCATGCCTGTCCCGGAGGATAAGGATGTGCTCCTCGGAATGAAGTGGCTTCGGGAGAATAACCTGGACATCGATTGGGAACGTTTACTATTGCGCCCGCGTACAAGGACTAAGGAACCCCAGGCTCTTCAATTGGTGGTACCTAACAGACCTCGTGCGCGTATGATCGGAGGCCGTCGTTTCAAGAACGCAAACCAGAACCGCGAAATCTTCCATTGCTACCGTCGGCATGGTCACAAGGGTGCGTTCGGTGCAACGAAACTGATCACAACGAAGCAATTTCTGAAGGAACTCCGCGAAGGGGAGGACATCGAAGCTGTATTTGTTGTCAATCCACACGACTCAGAAAAGGCTGACCGTTTTAAGCAACGGGCTGTTTGAGTATCTTGTAACCCCGACGGGTTTGAGCGGTAGTCCGGGCACATTTAACAGGCTGCTACAGCGAGTGTTCAGTGACTTGCGCGATGTGATGCGTATCTATTTTGACGACATCTACGTTTTTACGCAAGCCATGGACGTGCAGGTGCATGTCGACGCGTTGGACAGAGTGCTT
Source organism: Phytophthora cinnamomi (assembly GCF_018691715.1). Taxonomy (NCBI): domain Eukaryota; phylum Oomycota; class Peronosporomycetes; order Peronosporales; family Peronosporaceae; genus Phytophthora; species Phytophthora cinnamomi. The sequence goes on from NW_027150933.1 coordinate 1,686,918, forward strand.
CAACGGTGTCAAGAACAGCAATTGTACGTAAAATTGTCGAAGTGTCAGTTCTGCGTCGAAGAGATCCCCTGTCTCGGTGACTTTGTGGGTCGTCATGGTGTTCGAATGGACCCTGACAAAGTGCGCGTGATCAGCGACTGGCCGATTCCACGTACCAAGAAACACATGGAAAACTTCTTAGGTACGACGGTCTACGTCTCGCGTTTTTGCGCCGACTTCGCACAATTTGCAGGCCCACTGCACGAAAGTACTAAGGGTTTACGCCCAAAGGAAACGTTATACTTGTCTGAGCATCAAGTGGAATGCTTCCATGAACTCAAACGCCGTCTCTCCACCCCTCCTGTACTACAACTTCCTGATTTCGACAAACCGTTCGGTATTCGTATGGATGCCTCGAATTTTGCCATAGGGGAGTCTTGTTTCAAAACGAGGGAGGGTTGGAGCATCCAATTGCACACACAGGACGCAAAACGAAACCAGCGGAACTCAACTACCCTGTTCGTGAGCAGGGGTTACTGGCTATCATACATTCCCTTCGCGTGTGGAGAGTTTACCTTCTCGATCGCCCATTTACCGTGGAGACAGACCACAAGAGCATCAAGACTATACTGACGCAAAAGACAACCAATCGTCGCGTTGCGCGCTGGTTTAACGAGCTAGCTGAATCCCAACCGCAGTTCAAGTGGATTCCAGGAGAAAGTAACCAAGTGTCGGATGCAATGTCCCGAAACCCACTCTTTGAGCATAAAGCCGCTCAGGTTAGTCTCAGTGAGCTCATCCAAGCTGCTCGAAACCGCGAAATTGTTACTAGTATCCAAACGGCAAGTGCGACTGTGACGCACTCGGCCAAACAACTGTTCTCTACCGACCGGAGAGTTCAGGAGTTGTTGCATAGTATTTCTAGTGGTAAAGAGGTACCACGCTACTCTGTGAAGAATGGATTGCTATTTTACCAAACGAGAGATGATGAAAATGCTCGACGGGTAATCCCGGATAATCAAGATCTGAAGAACCGTGTTATTTGTGAAAACCACGATGTGGTCACCCCGGATACTTTAAGACATACTTGAGTGTCCAGAAAAGTATTACTTGCCCAAGATGTCGAAATACATTCCACACTATGTCAACACGTGTGAACGTTGTCAGCGGAATAGGGCACGCCAAACAAAGCCGCCCGGACTACTACAGCCTTTGGCGATTCCAGAAGGTAGATGGGTTGATGTGTCGATGGAGTTTATGATTGCACTGCCGAGCACGGAAACAGGAAAAGACGCCATTATGGTTATGGTGGACCGGTTCACGAAGCGTGCGAAGTTCATCGCGACCAATAAGAATGCGACAGCAGAAGAGACTGCTGCGCTATTCATGGTCAATTATGTGAAAGTCCATGGTGTGCCGAAATCGATCGTTTCAGACAGAGACTCCAAATATACGTCCAAGTTCTGGCAAGAAGTGATCAAGACTTTGGAGACGACCCACAATCTGTCATCTGCCTGTCGCCCACAGACTGATGGTCAGACCGAACGTACTAATCGGTTTATTGAAGACTATTTTCGGGGTGTTGTGAACCCATTCCAAAATGACTGGGATGAATATTTGCATCTCGCTGAATTCGCGTACAATAGACGTGTTCATTCTTCAATGGGTATGTCACCGTTTGAGGCTGATCTGGGTTATGTGCCCTATATGCCAGATGATGTGGCTAGGGACCCGGAATTTGAACAGTTGCACACATCAGCGCAAGAATTGCTGCTCAGGCAAGATGCAATTTTGAAGATGGCACAAGATGCAATGAGTGCAGCCCAAACTCGTATGAAGTCTTACTACGACAAGAACAGGCTTGCTCAAGACTTCAAACCTGGAGATATGGTACTCCTAGCTGGACGAAACTTGGACATTCGTCATAAAGGCTTCGCACAGTCAAAGAAGCTCGCACCGCGGTTTATTGGACCTGACCCGGTTGTGAAACAAATTCATCGTGACTCATACGAACTGAAATTATCGAAGGGTCTCAAGTTGCATCCCGTAGTTCACACCTCATTGCTCAAGTCATATCGTAGTGACGAATCACGGAGCCAAAGTGTGAACAAAGTGATTTTGAATGACGATACGGAAGGTCAACTTGTGCGCGAAGTCATTGGTCATCGTAACAAGAAGAAGAAACTCCGATACCGGAATTGGTGGCTTGGTGAATCACGCGAAGAAGCAACGTGGGAACCAGTAGAGAACCTGAATCAGATTCCAGGTCTCATTGACAAGTACTGGGAAACCAAGAAGAAGAGAAAGCCAGCTTCGACATAGCGGGGTCTTCTTGGAAGGGAGGTCATGTGACGTGGACTTATAGCAGTCCACATTCAGGAGATACCTCCATCCTTCCTGGCCCACGTGTGCCACGGGGGACAATAAAGCCAATGCTTCCTGTATTTTGTGATATCCTTTTTGGAAGGCCTTTTCATCGGAATAGAGAGGTCGTGGCTCCTCCCAGTAGTGGCGGTGCAACCTCCTTGCGCGTGGGCAGCTCCACCTCCAGCCGCCGCTTCGGCGCGTCCCAGACCACCTCCTCCCACTCAGCCCACGCGTAGTGGACGCGGCCCTCCAGTGCCTTGCTACAAGGCGTCCGAAAGCGCCAGCGCTGCCTCAGAACGGAATCAGACGTCAGCACCATCCGCTACCTTTCAAAATTTAGACTGGCGGCTTGGATCCCTTCATACAGAATTGAACAATTATAATGTTTCGCAAGTATTACTCAATTGTTTTTAACAATTATATTAAATATACTAGTGTAGTATATAACGGATAATGCCAATTTGTATACGGTACAAAATTCCTGTATTATACCTTCAGTTCCCAAAAGGTACTCAAATTGGATCGGTACAGTAATTCTCGTCCTACACAGACTCTTCGCTGTCCCAAATCGTAAACTCATCGAAACAGTCCTCACTGAGGGCACCTCTGTTGTCGCTCACGTCGTTAGCATTTTCTCCAATGCGCTCCTTCCACTTTAAACAAAAGAGCTCGCCGTAAACGTCGTGTCTCGCCACATGCCAATCTCCAAATCTTGGAGAAAACCCAGCTGCTGCCACCGAGCGCTCCACGACGTCAGCTGGAACATCGTGCCAAGCGACGTTCACCCAGTTCGCCACGGTCTCAACCGATGGCGGCTTTGGATTTCATCCGCGAGTGTAGAGCACAGCGTCAGACTTCTTCCAGCTGTCAATGACGGGCGACTGTTTGTCCTTGAAGGACTTGTAGATCCAGATATCTCCCGCTTGCACGTAGGTTGTCAATTGTGACGTGGACGTCCGTCTGCCGATGAGATGGCAGAGGACTCCCACGTCAATTGCTAATGATTACCTTTCTGTTTACGCTGTACACCGTAATAAAATATTGCATTGTTTATATTCGTTACATGCTATCCTACTGGTCAATATCAAGAATAATCATGATTATGGGGCGCATAAGCATGGAGTTTCATGCGACCTCATTGGATAAAAATCCTTGAGATATGCAAGAATCAAGTCTTCGAGCCGAACATTTGATTATGGGACGCGAGTTACATATTTGGATCAAGCTACGTTTGGATCAGTAGATTTTCATAGGTAGATCAGGATAGAATTAGGATCTGAGATTGATAGACTTTAGGATGGGACCTGGATACTTGTTTGCATGTCCAGGTCACCAAGAACTACTGGTTGTGCGACGGCAATGAGCCGACGCCAAACTAACGATTCAATCAATCACTTTTCAACTTCCAAACTTCCTCTCAAGTGTCCGACGGGCGCCCGCCACTACGCCCTCAAGCTTCGGGTCTTCGCATCGGTTTGTGTGACATCAATCCGCCTGGGATGACGAACATCTGCACCCCTTTCGCGGTGCACCGAGCCTCACCATCTGGGAGATGTGTGTACGCATGCTGTCCCAGACCAGCGCTTTTCCTTGCGTGCACGAGTCGAAATGGGCGGAAACACCAGATCCAGCCAACGAGTGAGAAGCGTCGAGTCGACCCATGCCTTGGGTTGGTTCACGACGTAGACGTTGCTGTAGCGCTCAATCTTGCCATCCTGCTTGGCCCCTTTCCAAACAACCAGCGGGGGCATCTTGCGGCTGGTTGCCGTCACGGCCAGCACAGCCGTCACCCGCATTGAAGCAAAATCCCGTAGACTTTAGCACGACGTGGGGCGCCCCAACTTGGTCCACCATCTGGCGGCGCGGTTCCTCGAAGTAGACTGCCGTCTCGTCCATCAGGATGGTGTGATCGTCGCTAAGACCATCGATGCGTGACGTGAGATAGCTTAGGAAGTTTACCACCCGGTCGGTCAACACGTACTCGGTTAGCACGGTAAGATTGGTGGTGCGGTGCAGCGACAGCCCGTACCGACGCATGAAGCCGCTGACCCAGCGATCCGACGCAACGAAATCAGCATCGTCCAGCTCAGATGCGACAAGCCGCTGCCCAGCGTCACGAATCCAATCGCGAAAGACCTTCGCTTTTGCAGACCGGCGAAACAGCACTTGATCGAACAGGATATCCTCGATCTCGGAGAGTCGTGGCTTAGCCCCCGCCCCACTCAGGCGGCTGCATAGCGTTGGCGTGGCCTTGATAGTGGTGCGCTTCTTCCACCAGTAGCGCACCTGAGCTTCTGAAACCTTCCAGCCGCGCTCGTTCTTGAAGTAAGCAGCGGCTGGGGTGGGTACACCGCCGTTTTTCTCGATCCACTGAACGACCCCTTTCTTCTCGTCCATTGACTTGGGCATGCGTGACGACGGCATCTTCACTGGGAGTGGTTTGGCTGCTGGGGGTTTGTAGGGACTGGTAAAATGCAGAACGAAGAGAGCCGACCAAGAAAATTGGTGGTTTTGGTCATTGGTGGCTGGTGGTGACGGTATTATATTTAGTACGGTACATTATTATTTGAGTACCGCCAAAACGGTACACAATTTGGTCTAGGTATACTATTTGGAAAAGTACTTCATTCGGCATTATCCGTTATTATTGGCAACTGAGTGAATTGTTTTACTACCAAATCTTATTAATACTAGTGGTATGTAAGAATCAACACTGCGTGACACAACGTGCGATTCGAAATAGCAAACTCACAATTCCGCGCCCACTAACTCGCTAAGCAGTAGTATTACTGGATTACAGTAGACTGGTCATTTAGTGGCTAGACTGCTTGTCTGTTTACTGGGGAAGACGAGAGGTGATCTCTTTATTCTTGACGCGGAATACGCGCCTCAACCAACCCAGAAATTTCCCGTATCCTTTCATCACGAGCTCCGAAGGATGAAGGTATCCCACTCCATTTACTCGTGTGCTGTAAGTTCCCCCTCCTCCTCGGCCGCCGCCGCCACCGCCCTTTCTCAACAGCGAGTTATCGTAGCAAGAACAGAAGTAGGCGTTTTGGGCTGCAACACGTTTGCTTCTGTCGGAAATATCTCGTTGGTAGCGCTTGTTATCCCATCGGCGAGTAGGATCAGTGTCACCAGAATGGTCAGCAGTACTTGGTGCAAACGCATGTTCTGTCTGTAAGCTGGACCTTTAGTTTCGCGGAGGGGGAAATTCCTGAATGCCGTCCGCTATCAGCCAAAGAGATGGCACGATCGTTGGCTTTGCCTGGATCAAGCAGAACAAGCGCATCCGCAACGGAACGGAACGTGTGCGGGCTTTACATGAAACGATCAGACATTCGTAGGAATCTTTGGCAGGTTTGGGACTCCCAGAATAGATCTGTGATATGTTGAGGGACGGTTGCAGCCACTTCTGTGCATAGCTATATGCTGGGATTTAGTCCAGCACAGACGGCTGTGACGTAACGACAAAAATGATTGCAGAATGGTATATGGATCAATACAGTTTGCAAATTATTGCCGTATAGGAACTTCCTATTCACAGTTTCGGTAACGACAAAAATGATTGCAGAATGATATACGGTGAAATACAGTTTCCAACTCGAAATGTTATAGTCGTATAGGAATTTCCTATTCACATAGGGATCCTGGGTGCGCGATTCGGCTTCAGACCCTGTCTACATCCCTCATTGCTTTTGTTGCAGTAACTATCATGTTCAATTTGTGCATGTGGATGACGGATAAGTGGCGCGATGTCGTCACTAACATCGAAGGCAGCACCACCGAGGATAACGGCGGTCGCCGTGGTCTACGGCGTGGACTCACCACGTGACTTCTGTCCTACTGCTGGTGTGTGAGTCCAGAACAACGTCAGCACGCTCCCTCTGGCGGAAGTTCAGTAACAGCATGGGTCCCTTGTGGCATCAATTTGATTATATTCCAACAAAATACACATGCTATCATTATTAGTTCATCTGTCTGAGGTCTGACCAACTATAGCCAACAGTAAGCGAAGCTGAGGTTAATCCGCAGTGGTCGCTCGCTCAGTTCTTCTTAGCCTAACTGTGGAATGGCCAGCATATTATCATTCGCCACATCATGACTATCGTTTTTGTTGTGACAGGAGATACAATGCACCCGAAGAGGAAATGTTACAACTTACTAATCCTATATGGACTCACCATGCTTCCCTCGACAACGAATATTTTTCCGAGTTATTCCGGGCTATATCTCCCGCGCTATTCCCGCGCTATTCCCGACTTATTCTCAATTGAAACAACCTCTTGCTTACCCGCGACAGACCGCAGATCAGCATTAGGCTTTTGTAGGCTCGCACCAAATGGTAGTCGATTGGGTTTCAATCTAAATGAGCCTGTCAAGAACCAGTCCAAACCGAACTCGATGTTTTTCTTCGTAAAGCTCGCACCCTTCAATGACACCCTTCAATATTTCTCCAGTAAATATCTCCATGCGTTGTAGTCCACGTACTCCTTGGCAGCCCGTAGCGCGATTGCTTCACGAATCAGTTGATTCCCGTTAAAAGTCGCCCACAGGGTTAGAAAAGCCGCCGGGTTGGTCTGACATGCGCAAGTGAAGCACCCTGGTCTTCGTAGTACACTACAACCTCTCCACCGGTAGAGTCCCAAACGCATTAACGGGTCGTACCAAGGGCGTAAGAAGCTCCCCCAACCGATTCATGCACTCCTCAGTTGATGCAGTCAATTGTGCAGAAAGAACTTTTATATCTTGCTGCACAGAAAAGGATTTCAAGTTTCCGATTGACCAGAAAATCGTTACGTTCTATTTTTCTATTTACGGCTTATCCGTGTTTGTTGGTCATGCCAGGGTAAATTGACAGGAATGAGAACCAAACGTTGTCCAGCAACAATTGTCATAACAAGTCCACCAATCCATGCGCATAGGAGGTTCTTCGAGGTCTAGCCTACTCTTATCGGCTCCAGTGTACATGTGTAATCGTTTCGCAACAAACCATTGGCTGTCGTCCACTCCCTCTGAACCACCATTTTTGCATTCGAATATCTTCCAACTGTGTCAAGTCTCCGCTGATCAGCAGACCTCTACTAATACGGGAATTTACGAATTTTCCCGTTTTTTCCTATCCTGACGAAGCCGGCATATGGGAACAATTTGGTGGTTCCTCTGATAGAATATGCAATCTGTAGTGCTGTTCTGGGATTCTCTGCCAGCTCAATTGGCTTTCTAATTCCTTCTACCACAAATGATAGTAGTAGCAGTTGTTTAGAGTCCCGTGGCTGGGCATACCGACTCCGTGCCAGGCCGTGTGCCGGACTCGCACGTCGGCCAAGCGATGGCTACTACCTGTGAGGGGTACCGATTGTAGGGTACCCCGACTCACGACTGGACCAAGTGATCGGCCCAGTGGGATCCTGGGAGGTCCGTGAATGTCTCCCTCCCGCCGGGGACGGGTGTCGAAGTGCGAAACGATGGAAATGAACGTGTACTCGGAAGGGTTATCACTCCCGAGGACGGAGGCCACTACAGCGGCCTCCGAGGAGCCTTGAGGAGAGGTGTCAACCTTAGGGTCGAGAGCGGCCAGGCCGGCCCTCGAAGTGTATTGATCAGTCGTGAATCTTCCTTGTCTAACTGACAACTGATAACAAGGAGCTTTTGTATGTTTTACTTGAGTTTCTCTGTTGTCTACCTGTCTAGTTCGTCGACATTCTACCTCCCCGACCCCGTGTGACCTCCTATCTCATCAACAGTCCCAGCGTACCCGACCCTGACGGTGCAGGGATGGCAAAAAAAATATTTAAATATTTTTATCCGTGAAAAAAATATAATAAAAATATGTTTCATATTTATTCGTGTAAGTACGCAAAATAAAACACGTCGGTTTTGTATCGGACACAATCTGACAACCGCGCTCTATTAGGTGGGGCCCTATATTTGCAGACGTACGACGCGGTCATCTCGCCGTCCTTGCACACGCGCAAGGTGGGGAAGCAGTCCACGTCAATCTCCTTGCAGACGCTCTCCAGCTCCTCGGTGCTCACCTTTAGGAGCTTGACGGCCAGGAACTCGTTCTCCGTCAGCTGCGTCACCTTGGGGGGTCACCATCTTGCAGCCACCGCACCGCGGCGCCAAGAACTGCACGGTGGTCGGCTGCTTCTCGCCGATGGCGCCGCTGAAGTCCTCAGGTGTCTTGACCTCGATCGGCATGGTCGGCTCCGCCACCTTTGAAGCTGAAGTAGCCCTGCGGCGGCAGCCCACTCGTCAGTATGCGTTGAGGCCAGTATTCAGGTAGTTACTGTGTTATACGGTGCTTCAGGCGATCGGTTTCAGCGGGGTTTGATGTATAAAAATGGTAAAAATGGTAAAAATGGAAATAAAAGTCCTTATCCAGTTAGCAGCGTACCCTGCTTCTCCACCAAATGTCGTGTACCTTCACCGTCCAGGGATGGCAAAAAAATATGGAAGGATTTTTTCAAAATAAAAATATCGAAACAATATTTTTATTTCCATTTTTATTTCCATTTTTACCATTTTTATACATCAAACCCCGCTGAAACCGATCGCCTGAAGCACCGTATAACACAGTAACTACCTGAATACTGGCCTCAACGCATACTGACGAGTGGGCTGCCGCCGCAGGGCTACTTCAGCTTCAAAGGTGGCGGAGCCGACCATGCCGATCGAGGTCAAGACACCTGAGGACTTCAGCGGCGCCATCGGCGAGAAGCAGCCGACCACCGTGCAGTTCTTGGCGCCGCGGTGCGGTGGCTGCAAGATGGTGACCCCCCAAGGTGACGCAGCTGACGGAGAACGAGTTCCTGGCCGTCAAGCTCCTAAAGGTGAGCACCGAGGAGCTGGAGAGCGTCTGCAAGGAGATTGACGTGGACTGCTTCCCCACCTTGCGCGTGTGCAAGGACGGCGAGATGACCGCGTCGTACGTCTGCAAATATAGGGCCCCACCTAATAGAGCGCGGTTGTCAGATTGTGTCCGATACAAAACCGACGTGTTTTATTTTGCGTACTTACACGAATAAATATGAAACATATTTTTATTATATTTTTTTCACGGATAAAAATATTTAAATATTTTTTTTGCCATCCCTGCCCCCCCCCCCCGACGGACGCTGCGCAAGCAAGCAACCGCACGTGGCAGCGACCGCCACGACCTTTGCGACGAGCGCTGCGACGACCGACCCCTCTCGTCCGACCCTGCCGGACATCACGACTCCTGAGGGACTAGCCGCCGCTCGAGACCTGCTGCGACGCGCCGTGTAGATCACCGGCCGTCATGGAGGCCAGGCCCCTGGCCAACACTGGGCCACCGCGAGACCGAACCCCACGGTCCCAGCCACGACGAGTACGGGAGCCGCCGGAGTGCCTGTCACGACTGCTCCGCCTGCTGCCGGGATTGGATTCATCCAGCTACCTAGAAGCCTGCCTATGAGTCCCGCCCCGTCTATGTCGACGGGAACAAGTGTCCCTTCTGCTGGAGCTGTGCCGATACCGCCGCCTACCACTATTGGGTGGGGAGTGCTCTATACGGTGCCTCCCGCTCAGCCGACTGCCCCTGCGTTGATCAACGCGCCCTCGGTTCCGGGCGTGGTGCCCGCCTCGACTCCGGCGGCGATCCCGCGCCCGCGTTCCGCGATCGTGTCTTACAATGGAGTCTCGCTCCAATGTGTTCCTGCCCGAGGTGGGTACGGCTACGGCACCTTGTCGATCGGCGTGAACTTCGCTGGTGCCGATGCTACGACTCCGCCTCAGCCTGTATGGTCTACTCCCCTTATGGTCGGTGCCCCGCACTGAGCCCGACCTACCAGCAACCCGGTTACGGCGTCCAGACGCCGCTGAGTCAAGTTGCCCCGCCGCCACCGAGCCAAGCCGCTACGGTCAACAGCTATGGTGGGATGCCCTCCCACATCAAGAACGCCGTGAAGATGATTCAGCCGTTTTACTCGGACAACGCTACGGTGGACAAGGCCAAAGCCTTCTGGGACGCTTTCGTTCGCGTCACGGAGGGTCTGGATGAGCTGTTACGCATCACTGCGTTCCGCGAGTGCTTGAAGGGAAAGACGGCGGTGGACTGGTGGATGTACTCCAAGATTGACAACTTCGAGACGCTGCGCATTCGCTTCCATAATCAGTTCGTCTGCCTCACCCCGCGCCAGCTGATCGAGCGCCTCGAGTCGACGAAGCGATCCCACGGCATGTCTGCCGAAGTGTGGGGTGACCTGGTCCAGAGCCTCTGCGACGAAGCCCAGTGCTTCGACCCGCAGATACGCTATTAGTACTTCTTATCCGGACTGAGGAACCGAGAGTACAAGGCGGCCCTGTCGACCGCCATGGTGAACTCTATCCAGGAAGCTGTGGTCGTTCTGTTGTACCGGGGTATGCACATCCCCGTGGAGGACGACGCTGACTTCGTGGACGAGAAGCCCGTCGAGTAGAAGTCCGAGGCCTCGACCTTGAAGGATATGATGGCGATGCTCCAACAGAACCAGAACTTGATAATGCAACAACAAGCCGAGCTGGCGCGTGTTTCGCGGTCGATAACGGAGCGCAGATCGAACTCACTCACAAACAACTTGTTACTCTTAGGGGAACTTTCGGACTGAGAGCACGCCGAGTGCGGACTCTCTGCTACGGCCTTTCTACCATCACTCTGCTAGCCAGTTCCAGAAGATGGCTTCAACTTCACTTGTTGTGACAAAAGAAGATGCGGTTTCCAACACGCCCTCCTCCGAAGTGAAACTCGTCACTGAGGAATATGCTCTTTAGATAAACCGATCATAGCACTCAATGTTTCGAACCTATCGCTGGCCAGTGGCTTCGTCATGAGATCGGATGGATTCACGTCCGTCTTGACCTTCCACAAGTCCACGGTCTTCTTCGCCACTTGGTCACGCACGTAGTGCCAACGTAGCTCGATGTGTCGCGTCCTGCGACTGTAGGTTGGGTTAGTAGCCATTACGTAGGCTGCTTGGTTATCGATGCCCATTCAAAAACTGAACTCCAAATCTGGAAAAACTTGGATCAGCATGTTGCGTAGCCCTTGGCCCTCCATGCATGCTTCGCATGCTGCAACATACTCCGCCTCAGCGGTCGATTGCGCCACGATGCTTTGGCGTCTTGATACCCACGAAACTGCACCACCAGCCATGCAGTGAACAAAACCTGTGATGCTCTTGCGTGTGTCAGGGTCATTTCCCCAATCGGAGTCTCAATACCCATCAATAATTAACTCGGGCTTTTGCTCTGCTGACTTGTTCCGGGTGTATACAATTCCTTGCGTCTTGGTCCCAACTAGGTACCTCAGCACTCTCTTGGCGGCGCCAATGTGCTGCTGTGTAGGGTTTTGCACGTATCTGCTAAGCTGTCCAACGGAGAACGCGAGATCTGGTCTCGTACAGGTAGTCAAGTACATGAGGGATCCGACCAGCTCACGATACGGGAAGTTCTTGCCGTTCACGGGTTTCTCTTTGCGTCGATCCGTATCAGTGTCTTTCACAGTCAAACGCATGTTCGTCTCCATAGGGATCCTTCTTGGATGAGCGTCCACAAAATGGAACCGCTCGATTATCTCTTCGCAGTACTTTGCCTGGTGAATTTTAATGGAGTCTGCGTTCTGTTCTACCTGCACACCGAGGTATGTGTTGAGAAGACCTTGGTCCTTTAGTCCATAGTCCTGGTCTAACTGCTCAAACATTCTTTTCTTGAACTTGACGTTGTTCGTCGCGCACAGTATGTCATCAACGTACAGAAGTACGATGGCGAATTCGCCGTCTTGATCGTAGAAGTAGAGGCACGGCTCGGTCTCACACTGGTTGAAGCCGTAGTCCACAAACCAGCGATTCACCTCGCTGTTCCATTCTCTACCGGACTGGCGCAGCCCGTACAAAGCCTTTTCGATGATATATATCATTCCGTCATCTTCACACGGGTAGCCTCCAACCTCTTCCAGGTACTGTTTTATACCTAACGTAGCATTAAGGTATGCCGTGTTAATATCTCCTTGGTAGATCATCAACTTCAAAATGATGCACACAGCAACAAACGTCCTGAATGTCGCCATTCGTGCCACCGGAGAAAATGTCTCTGTGAAGTCAATACCAAATCGCTGTTTGTCACCACGTGCAACTATGCGTGCTCGGTACCTCACAATGTAGCCTAGATGATCTGTCTTCACATCGAAGAACCACATGGTCTTGATGGTCTGCTGCCCGCTAGGCAATCCTGAACGTGGAATCTGCCTTAACACTCCTTTGGCTTTCAAAGCAGCCATCTCCGCGTCCATAGCTTCACGCCAGAACATAGCTTGCTTGGAGCGTATCGCTTGCCTATAGTTCTTAGGAATCTTGATGTCACTAGCACGTAATCCACCATTGCCACGGCGGTCTGCGTGTAGTGCTTTGAACGCTGAGCACACATCGTAGTCCTCGAATCGTTCAGGTTTAAGGTTCTTTGGGACTTCACGAAGTCCTGGGCGCCTTGTTGCCGCTGCATATTTGGCCCTTAACTTTGTACGCTTCTTGTCGTGCGTATGAAGAATATCTTCGTCTCTTGGATGCACCTTTCCGATTAGCATTTGCGTTGGAATTACTAGAACACCATTTTCAGCTGGCGCTGGCGGTTCACTCCCGTCATCACTTACGCCGTTATCACCCTGTGCCTCGTGATCATCGCTTGGGTCGAACAAATAATCGTAGTCATCGTCGCCATCAAGCTCTCTCTCATTCTCTTCAGGAACAGGAGTCAGATCAGACACATGGCTTGCCAGTTCATCAATTAACTCGCCAACATAATTATCATGTTCATCAAATTCTCTTTCTGCATCATCACCAACTTCGCTCTCAGCTTGGACACCAATGCTAGCTACGCTGTCGACAACGTGAACAGCTTCTGCATCCTCGTCCTCCTGCGTTTCACACGCATTTTCGTCCTCCTGTGTTGCACACGCATCCTCATAGTCGGGTAGAGAGCTGTTCTGCAGAATATCATCCCATAGTTGCTGGTCATTTCCCGCTAATTCACTGCTAGAGCTGCTCCTGTCTTCATTGGGAAGGGCGCTGTTGCGCACCATATCATTCCACAGCACTTGCTCAGCTTCGTTGAGGTCGTCTATGCTTGCAGCAACGCTTTGCATTTCGACACTGCTATCGTCACGCACGGATTCGGCGTCACACTCTGCTCGTTGAGATGCTTCGCTGTCACTTTCTGCGTCATCGAAGTCTCCATCCCGAAGAAACTCGTCGAACGTCTGTAACCATCTGTTCACCTTTGTCTTGAATCCGCTGTCGTAGCGGTCTTTGTACTTAATCGCCTCGTTCACCTTCACATCAGCCACGAAGCCCTTTTGGTGCTCGGTAGGAAAATATACCTGACAGCCAACAACGTCTTCTTGATAGCCAATGAGGAAACCCACCTTGCAAGTTCACACTCAGTTTCTTGCGTTTGGCCACCGGCGTGTGACAGTATACCAATGACCCAAAGGTACGAATGTGATGAATGTCTGGCTTAGTACCGTACATCATCTCGTATGGGGTTCGTCCGGCGCCCTTGCAAAATACTCGGTTCTTAATGTAAACAGCAGTTTGCAATGCATGCATCCAAAACGATCTCGGTAGCCCCGAGTCATGCATCATTGTCTTTACCATTCCAATTAAAGTCTGGTGTGTTCGCTCCACGAGGTTCAACTGAGACGACTTCGGACCAACCTTGGTGTGGACTATGCCCTTCATAGCATACCAGCGCCCAATAGTCTTGTTGCAGAATTCTGCACCCTTGTCGGTTAGCACTTGCTTCACCGGTCCGATAGCTTCGTCTTGCTCATCACTAGACTCTTCCTCAGCACACCACCGACGGGTCACTACCGTATCAACTTTCCGTCCGTGCTGCCGTTCAGCCCACGCAATGTACTGCTTCATGTACCCGTTCACCTCATCTTCTGTCTTCGAATTCAACAGGTACGTGGTCACAAAAACGCGAGAATCCGTCCATCACAACCAGCACAGCACTATATTTCGTGCCATTGTGTAGTCCAGGAATCAATAAGTCGGCGAAGACCATGTCATTCACCTTCACTATGTTGCGATCGAGGCTCTTCTTGAATGTCTTGCGTCGCTGCTTACCAAAATGACAGTCAGTGCAATCCATCTTGCCACGCCTCTTCAACATGATGCCCTTGGCCATTCCGCGATCGACCATAAGGCGAATATACTCTGGGCAGATGTGCCCCAAGCGCGCGTGCCAGACGTCAATATCTTCGACACCGTCTGTCACCGCAAAATTTGCCACTATTTGTTTCTTCACAGCAGTGGTCTTCTTGTTGACCTTTACGCCACCAATATTGTGCACGTTGAAAGCCCACAATCGATGTTCATGCACCGCACGAAGCACCTCTGTGCCATCTTTCGTCATACCAAACATCATTGTTTCCTGCTCCCACGACATTTTGAAGCCTTGCTCCAGTGCTTGTCCTGGTGAGAAGAGGTGACATCCAGCTTTTGGTACGTATAGCACGTCTTCGAGGAATACGAACACCATCTCTTCATCAACCATAGTAGCTAGAAGAATTGTCCCAAAGCCTTCGGCCTTGGCGTCAACACCATCTGCGAATCCCGAAATGTTTGGATTCCAATCACTGTCCTCCATGTTGTTCAGCACAGTAAAATATTCTTTTGTCGCTACAATGTGTGCGTTGGTTCCGCTGTCGAAATGCCAACGACTTGCGTCGCAATCCTTTGCGACTCTCTTGACAACTTCTCCCACGACAACTTCACGCTTGTGCACCCAGTTGGCGTCGTCATCAGTCTTCTCCGATGAGATCTTCACGGGTTTCTGACCCGAGCGTGCCATCTTCGCGCTTGCCTTTCTCTCCGCACTGGGTTTCTCTTCGAAGTCGGGGCAATCGCTCTTGTAATGGCCCTTGCCACCACAGTTAAAGCACTTGACGTCAGGCCTCGACGTCTTCTTCTTCGATCCATCACCAGTAGTTTTGCCCTTCGGGCCACTTGAAGCATTGCTTTGCTTCTTCTTGCCTTGGTTACTGCCAAAAGCATTCTTCTCCCAGTCCTTATTGCGCGTCTCAGCCGTGAGAATCAATTCTCGCACTAGTTCTGGTGTGTATTTACTCATGTTGGAGCTAAATAACACTTTTCTACGAAGCTCATTGTAGCACACCTGCTGCGGCAGGCTGCGCAGCAACATGTCCACCATCTGAAGGTCACTCAACGGTGATCCAAGCTCCTTGAGCTCGTTTTTGATCCGGAACATCGTGTACAAGTGTCCGCGCACGTCCCCGTTAGTTCGCAGATGAGTCGTGTGCAGCTCACCTTGTAAGCGATACACTTTCTGCGCCTTGGTGGCATCGTTGTTGTTCCCCTCGTAGATCTTGCAGAGCTCGCCCCACATAGCAGTTCCAGTGTCCTGGTCCAACAACTGCTGGGAGAGTCTCGTCGTCAGCGAACCCATGATCAGCATCTGGATCTTCGCTTGCTTCTTGGTGTGTTCATCCTTCTTTTCTTGACTCCAGGTTGGGTCTGCCGTGACCTTGCCGCTTGCTATGTCCTCTAGCAAGCTCTTCTGGAACACGATCTTCATGCTCTTCTTGTAGAAAGGCCAGTTCTCGCCGTCCCAGTTGACGGGAATGCCGGAGGAGTTGATCCTGAATTTCTTGTCCGTCTTGCTCTTGCGGCGATCGTCGTCTGAGTCGGATGAGGATGACATCTTGTCGTTGTAGTGCAGCTCACCAACGTGTAGCGCAGCGCGTAGCGTGTACTTGGGTTTGGGCTCGTAACCCTAACGGAGCGCAGATCGAACTCACTCACAAACAACTTGTTACTCTTAGGGGAACTTTCGGACTGAGAGCACGCCGAGTGCGGACTCTCTGCTACGGCCTTTCTACCATCACTCTGCTAGCCAGTTCCAGAAGATGGCTTCAACTTCATTTGTTGTGACAAAGATGATGCGGTTTCCAACAGTCGATCGGACACTTTACTTATGCTGCGGCCGCGTACGAGAACCCGGTCTCTCAAGTTCCGGTTCAGCCTGTTCCACCTAGTACGCTACCTACCGTACCTTACACTCTGTTGAATGAGGAGGCGCGCAGCGCGCGCCCCGCTCGTAGAATGGCAGCAGGCAACGCCTGTCTGCCAGTCGAGTAATTGAATAATGAAAGAAAAACCTCGTTAAGTTGTTAATGTTTATATTAGCAAGTACGAGAGGAAAATGTTCAGATCGCCAGCTGCGATCTGGATAGTGCAGAGAGCTTCCTGCCATCCATAGTGCGATGACGACAAGAGGCCGAGGAGTGAGCTGTCGAGGACGCAGTCCGAAGACGAGCTCACTTCCTCTTTTGCCTCCAGGTACCGAGCACGGACCTAGAGTAGTAGGCATAGGAATAAGAGGTTAAGAGTAATATATTGTTGAGAGTTACCTACAGTATTCTGTTCATTTTAACATTTCAAGTAACATGAGCAAGCCCCAAGTTGACAAGAGTTCGGTCGACTCGCTGCGGTTCAGCGGAAAGCCTCTGCACTTCGCATCATGGAAGAGCAAGCTGGTCATCCACCTCAAGGCGTTAAGCGAGCAACGCGCGCTGGAGGAGCTACAGCACAAGCGTGCAAAGCCGCTGACTCGGTTCGAGGATATGCTCGAGAGCCAGCCGGGTAATGCCGCCGCGTCCTCCTGCAGAGGATAAAGACGCGGCATGGCAGCACGATTTGCACGAAACGCTGCTGAGTCAGCAGTCGTCGTACATCAAGCGGCTGCTGTGCGAGACGCTGCCGGGCGATTTCAAGGGAATCGCGACCAAGCGCATGGACGAGCCCGTCCATGTAATTTGGCGGCTCGTTGAAAAACAGTACAGCCTGAGCAACGCGGCAGGCGTCGTCGGGCTGGTTCGGCAGTTCATGGAGATGGTGAACACCGACTTCAAGAGCGTGGGACAGCTCTTTCAAGATCTCAACAGTGTGCGTAGTCAAGTCAACGTGAACGCGCACGAGGCTCTGCACAGCCACATGTTGACCTCCCAGCTTATGCTGGTGATGGTGCTCGGAGTGCTTCCGAGGCACATGTGGGGCTCATCGGTTGAGCTGACCCAGTATGGGTTTACGCTCGAGAAGGTGAGCGACAAGCTCAATGCCATCTTCGGCACCAAGAGCAAGAGCGAGATCTGGGCTCTGGCCAGCGGAAAGGCGGTCAACCATGTCAACGCGGCTCCTTCAAATCCGAAGGGGCCTGTGCTTGGCAATCGCAAGGCCGTAGACGGGCCGGTGCGCGATTTGCACTACAACATTGGTGCAATGAAGTGCCACTACTGTGGTGGTGAGCACAACAATATGAACAATGTTGGGCCACACAAGATGATCAACTGCCCCAAGTGTGCACATGACAAGGCAGCTGGCGTGCATCGCCGGAACATCTGGTCAAGGCCAAGCCGCCAGGCTCGCAAGGAAGTCCACGAGCCAACGCCCAAGATGAGGGGCAACGGCAAGGGAAGGGCCAAGGCGAAGGTGAGACGTGAAGTCCCACTGGATGAGTGCCTGGCTAAAGCCATGGCGGTGGACGCGTGCAACGCTGAACACGGCGCGTCACCAGCGACAGCTGATGGGTACACGAGCCCGCCTCCGAGCAACTTCGAGGTGCCCGTGACCCCGGGAAAGGGCACGCTGCCCTTCAGCGACGAAGACGAGCCAATGGATACCGTCGTCAACGCAGTGAATGCTGACGCCACGGGCAAGGCTCAAGCCGCGGGTAAGGAACCGGACGGCGACGTGGACATGGAAGAGCAGCCAGGCAAGGACAGCAATCAAGAGATTGCTGAGACGACGAAGTCCTTCGCCGGTATGCTGACTGAGCTCGAGAAAAAGGTGCGAAGTTTGTATCCATTTCTGTTAGATGATGAAATGTATCTAACCACAAATTCTTGGGTACTTGACTCAGGGTGCGGGCATGGCCTAACCAGCGAGACAGCGCGGTTTGTGCGGAAGGAGCCCAACACCCAGTACATTTTTACATTTGCACAGGGCTCTAAGCATTCAAATACACATATTGGTACAATAAAGTTGTATTTGCATGGTCCACGAGGAATTAGACCTTTTCTGTTCGAAAATATTGCGTTAGTACCGGACGCTACCTCGAACATTCTGAGCGAGTTCTGGCTCAGGCGCGGTGGGTACCAAATTTTGGGATCCTTAACTGGCGAGTACAAATTTGTACTTTTCAAAAACGAATTAGTTTTTGTTGCGAAAGCTATCAACGGGGCGTATTATATGCAAAATAAAACGCTTCAAGAAAGACAACTGCTGTGTAACGCAGTGAAGCAAGGGCCCTGTAAGCCGCTAGCTCACCTTAATAATAAAAGGTTTGAGCGCACACTGCAAGAGTGGCATGTCAAACTAGGCCACCTCAATAAAGAGGCAGTTATTGCGATGCTAAGCGCAAAGTTAGTGGCTGGAATGCCAAAATTACCCGCGTCAGGTCTAAGAAAAATTCCGTTCTTCTGCACAACGTGTGCAGAGATGAAGAAACGGAGGATGTCCTACCGGAATGCGAGGGGTTCGAGAGACGAACACCCGATTAGCACCATTCACATGGACACAAACGGCCCCATGAAAACAATTGGGGTGTATGGCAGCTGCGGGAAAATTAAATACTTTCTGAGCATCATTGACGACAACACGTCATGGCGTTGGACTTATGTCCTGCGCAATAAGAAATAAGTATTTGAGAAAGTAGAGGAGCTACTTTTGCAGATGGAGCGTGAGGGAAAGTTCACGATTCGTCGGATCAGGTCCGATGGAGGAACTGAGTTTGTGAATGCAGCCTTTAAAAGCTTTTGTAAAAGCAAAGGAATTGTATTCCAGACATCGAATGCCTACAGCCCTGAAGAGAATGGTGCTGCGGAGCGAGATCATCAGAGCAAACTGGACAGAGTTCGCTGCGCATTGAAAGACGCTGATATGGCACACAAGTGGTGGCCAGAGGCGCTTATGTACGTGACGTATGTGCAAAATCGCACACCTATGGCGCGGTTGGGAAATAAGACACCGTATGAGATGGTGTATGGGAGACCTCCCAACGTGAGCAAGCTACCCGTGTGGGGCTCTGTGTGCTTTGCGCATATCCCTGCCGTCCTAAGAAAGGACAAGAAGCTGTCTGCTCGTGCCGTAAAGTGCCGGTTCCTCGGAATGTCGGAGGAAACGAAGGGTTATCGACTCTGGGACATGTACAACAACAAGCACATCCAATCACGAGACGTGTTATTCGATACGACCAATGTAGCCACCATGGTCCAGCGAGCGTTCGGGCGGACTGATGAGGCCCTCACAATTGAATCTGCCGCGCGAGAGTTACCCGCAGCAGAGGGAGCCGATGCACTTGCAACCGAGTCTACGGGAGCAGTGGGAGCTGAAGAACCTGTGGGAGGGTCTATTGGTGCAGTGGGAGCTGAAGGACCTGCGCAGGCCAGTAACCCAGCAGTGGGAGCTAAGAAACGCCGACGTGCGGGACTCGTGGATACGCCACTAAGGCGCGAGCCCCGCCCACGTCGAGTGGCGAAGAAACCGAAGAGATACTCGGACTATCAGTGCTTCCAGGCAATGTTAGAGCACAACGTTGCGCAAGACATTCTAGAGCACAGAGTGCCTACACCACGATCGCTCAAAGATGCGTTGAGTGGCCCTCATAGAGAGCAGTGGAAACAGGCTCTGGAACTTGAGTACGACTCCTTGATCGAGAATGGGACGTGGAGACTCGTACGACTGCCACCTGGGCGTAAGGCTTTGCCATGTCATTGGGTACTAGTTGTAAAGTATAACGCTGACGGGACTGTCGAGCGGTTCAAAGCACGCCTCGTAGCACAAGGCAACCACCAGGAGTTTGGGGTAGACTGTGACGAGGTATACGCACCAGTGGCACGATTCGAGTCACTACGCCTAGTGCTGGCGATTGGAACGATATTGGACTGTCATATCCATCACATGGATGTCCATACGGCGTTTCTGAACGGCACGATGGACGGAGAGCAAAAGATCTATATGAGGCAACCTCACGGATTTGCGAAGCGAGGCCATGAGCATTTGGTCTGTGAACTTCAAAAGAGCATCTATGGCCTGAAGCAAGCCCCACGCATCTGGTATCGAGTTTTACATACCTTTTTGACGTCGATGGGTTTTGCACGCTGCCACAAAGAGTTTTGCATCTACGTGCAAAAAGTGGGAGAAGAATGGATCATAGTCGTGGTATATGTCGATGATCTGACGATCATGTCGCGAGATATGCGACTCATTAACAGGCTGAAAGCCGAATTGTCAAACCGGTTCAAAATGAAAGACCTGGGCGACATTCATTATATCCTCGAGATGGAGGTGCACCGCAATAGAAATCAGCGTGTGATGATGATCTCACAGCGCAAGTACATTGCAGAGCTGATTACAAAGTACAAACTGGGCGAATGCGCGCCAGTAATGACACCACAAGTGCCTGGCCTCGTACTCGAGCCCGAGACGAAACTAAGCGCAGAGCAAATTGCTGCGCAGCCCTTTGACTTCAGAGGTATTGTTGGCTCACTCCAATATTTGGTCCGTGGCACACGCCCGGATATCGCCAACGCGGTTAGAGAATTAAGCAAATTTCTATCTTGCTACAACCGCACGCATTGGGATGCAGCTAGGCGAGTACTCAAATACTTGAAAGGGACGTCAACGTACGGTCTGTTTCTCGATGGAAAAACGAGAGACGTGACTTACGAAGTGTACACTGACGCGAGCTTCGCGTGTCAATCAAAAGAACGTAAATCCGTAACTGGGTATGTGATCCAAATGGCCGGAGCGAGTGTGTCATGGTGCAGTAGCAAACAGGGAGGCGTGTCACTCTCGACTGCTGAAGCTGAACTTATCGCACTAAGTGAGGGAGCCAAGGAAAGTGAGTGGTTGTGGCATTTGCTGGGAGAAATGGGATTTCCTCAAAAGGTACCAGTGCAGGTGTGGTGTGACAGCAACGCTGCCATCAGCATTGTGAAAAACCCTGGAAATCACAAAGCAAACAAGCACATTGAGATCCGCTATCTGTTTACGAGGGACCTTGTTGAACTCGGTCGCCTTAAGATAGCCTATTGCTCTACAACAGAGATGACAGCGGATATTCTCACTAAAGCTCTTCCCACAAAACAATTCCTGAAACTAAGAGAGAAACTAGGCGTTCGCGAACTAAAATTGTCCCCTAGTACTTACTGGGAGTGTTGAATGAGGAGGCGCGCAGCGCGCGCCCCGCTCGTAGAATGGCAGCAGGCAACGCCTGTCTGCCAGTCGAGTAATTGAATAATGAAAGAAAAACCTCGTTAAGTTGTTAATGTTTATATTAGCAAGTACGAGAGGAAAATGTTCAGATCGCCAGCTGCGATCTGGATAGTGCAGAGAGCTTCCTGCCATCCATAGTGCGATGACGACAAGAGGCCGAGGAGTGAGCTGTCGAGGACGCAGTCCGAAGACGAGCTCACTTCCTCTTTTGCCTCCAGGTACCGAGCACGGACCTAGAGTAGTAGGCATAGGAATAAGAGGTTAAGAGTAATATATTGTTGAGAGTTGCCTACAGTACTCTGTTCATTTTAACACACTCCCGTCCGTGGCATCCGTCAAGGACCTGCCATGTGTACGCAAGAAGGACACACAGTGTGTGGCCGGTGCCACTTGCTCGGTTGCAGCCGAATCAACTGTCGCCGAACGAGGTCCACGTGTACAAACTGCAGGCAGCAAGGCCACATCTCAGTCGAGTGTGAAGCCCCGCTGCGGACCCAAGGAAGTAATGGAGGTGGTCAAGGACAAGGTCAAGGTCAAGGTCAAGGTCAAGGACAAGGGAGTCGTCAAGATGGTGGTGGACCGCGCGTGTGATGGTCCTGCAACGGTACGGATCCCTTCGCAAGCCAGAGTCCTGTGGTGAAATCGATCCAGCGGTGGGTGCAGAGCGCGCAAGAGCTGGCGCCGGCCCAGGGTCCGCCCTCAACGCAGCAATGAGGATGGCATGAGGGAGGAAATGATAGTGTCGCTCCTTCCTCTCGCCCGTGGATCGACACAGGGTGGCGTGCTCCTGGAGAAGAGCGTGTGTGTGAACTAGCCGAAGCTATGCCTTATCCAAGAGAGCTGAAGAAAAACCGAACTGTATCGAGCAGACCTCCCCGCGTGGAGCGCGACTGCAATGAGCAAGCGGAGGGTGCACTTTCCTTTGAGCCGCCTGAGTCAGAGAACCAGGTCCTGGAATGCTCGAGTGACCAGAACCACGTTGCTGCCCTATCTGAGAATGAAAACCCGATCGTGCCGAAGAACGCTGCGGAAGCTAGAGAACCCTCACGAATCCCGATCCGGGACGCTACTGTGAACTGTGATAAGCCGGACGTTACTGAAGACGCCGCGGCGACTATGTCCAACGTGTTGTATGAAAGTGTTATGCGAATCGCACTCAAACAAACCTCGAAGGAGCCCGCCTCGAAGGTCGATTGTGTGGACTTCAGGCCGCCCTGCGAGGAGCCGGGCGGTAACGCCGCGATAGAGTCCGAACGCTCTGCCGTGGTCAACAAGACCCTGACGCCAAAGAACGACGTCGTCGGAAGTGTCGACAATGGACCTAACGCTGAAGAAGAACCTGCCCGAACGGTAGGGCCAGACCGCTTGAGAGAACCCGGCGAACCGCATATGAGAACGCTGCTAGAGACATCCGGAGCTCTGAGTACGCATAATGAAGACGCGGAAATTGCTCGATCGGAGCGCGTGGGGTCCGTGACGGAGGAGACTTCGAAAGTGGTGAACAAGGAGAACGATGGCACCGAACGCGAAACCACCACCCTAACTGAAACCGAGAAGGAGGAACCGCCTCCATACAAGCGCTTGTTCACATCTGAGGAATTGGATGCACTGACCGACGGCCGAGATCTGAACGTGAAGGAAGAAAAGGAAGAATGCGATAAAGAGCTAGAGGACCGCCTGTTCCCTCCAGACGAGGTCAAGCAGCTGAAGAAACGTGCTCTGAACGCTACGAGGTAGACGGAACTCACGCTGGAGGATCTGAGTGCCTTGCTTGATCCCCCAGTGGAGACTCTGGAACGAACGCGCGAGTCGTCGCCCGGAGTGCTGTCCGCACCCGAATACTGGATTGACTGGTACCGCAAGACGCTGGCTACCTCGGAGGAAGCTCGGCGTACTAACCAGGATTTCCGCAAGAACACCCCGGACGTGGAGAAGACGTCCCAGATCAACGCTGTGGTGAATGACGACTCCGACGACCGAACTGTCGGTGGGGACGACGGCATTGGTGATGAGTTCCTCACGTTGCGGAAGACGCGCGAGTGCACCGTGCCTGTAGTCGTCGACGAGGACGTGCTAGTTGCGAACGTCGGCGTGACGTTTGCAGGCCCGATCGAGGTCGAGTTACCCGACAAGGACGCGGAGACTGCCTTGCCGTCTCGCTGGCGTTCCCTGATACGGTCCGTGGTGTATCAACTCGTACTGGAGGACGAGGAACGAGTCGAACCGCTTTGCCGTTCTTGTCGACGGCCTCTGAGCTACCCATCGACTGGAGAATGTCGACCCGTAGATACCGTACCGCTAGCTGCAGCAGACCGCGAGTCGAGAGCCCGTGAGCTTGTCGTTGCTGCTACAGGAGTGATTGGTGATTGTGTAATGACCGTCGTGATTACGCAAGTGCTCAAGTTGTTTGAGAAAGAAACTGTGCTGATTAGGGCGAAGCGAGTTGAAATGCAGCGAGCATGTGAGTGTCATGGAGCTGACAATACTGCCCTGTCGCGAAGCGCCAACCGCGGCGCGTGCATTTTGATTGCTCTTCGTTGTTCTCGGAACGCTCGGAAGTGCTCAGAGACAACCCGTAGTACGTGGAGGACGGCGACGACATCGGCCACTACGCTTGCATGGTCCATGACGCCGAGAGTGGCGTGCGACTTTGGAAACCTGGATTGGTCGAAGTGGAAGGTGATGATGTGAGTGATGGATGTGGAGGTGACGGAGATGACCGGGCAAGCGTGTAAGTTGCTCCTTAGGATGTGTCGAGGCTATCTCTGTTGGCTGCATCGAGAACCAACCCGCCGGTCTCTCATTGACTCCGGCGCCGTCGCCAGCCCGGGCGACGCTCGGGTCTTGACTCGCCTGGGACTCTTCGACGCGCCCTTCGCCCATACCACGGGAGTTTGAACGGTGTGTCCGGTCACAAGCTGAGGATCAAGGGTGAGATCGTCCTGCCACTACGACTGGGAAAGTTGGAGAAGCTGAGGCCATTCACTGTGGTCGACCGATTGCACGTGGACGCTATCATCGGCACGGACGCACTGAAGGCGTTCCGAGCCGTGATCGACCAGGACGAGAGCATAATGACGTTGAAGGATACGGGCGAGGTGTTCCCCCTGGGATCGCCCCGCGTAGAAGAGATGTACGTGTCACGGATTGCGTCGACCGTGCGGCTTCGCCCTGGCGGCCAGGCCGTAGTGGTCTCGGACGTCGTAGGCAAGACCCCTGAGAACGCGACGGTGTTGATCGATGGGCTGCCCAAGCTGAACGCGACTGTGCAAATCGCAGAGGGCAAGACCATCGTGGAAGTCTGCAATACTTCGACGGAAGAGCTCGTCATCAAGAAGGGAACGGCTCTTGCAGCCGCCACGGTCGTGCCCGAATCGGCGGTCAAGCTCGTGCCTGCTTCCAGATGTGACCTCGGCAGCTCCAGCCCAACGGCCCCGTCGAAACCGAGTCCAATGTCACGGTGGGTGGACTCTGTGATCAGTACGGCCGCGACATCCAATCCCACTTCGCCACTGAACCCGATGCCTGGCCTGAAGGAGGCTCCTGAGGATGAGTTGGACACGGACTTCTCCGGTTCCAAGCTAGACCCGGAGCAGCGTGGCCTGATGAGAGGATTGCTCGTTACGTTCCGAGACATGTTCGTCGAGAACTCGCTCAAACCTGGGCGCACTCGCCTGCTGGAGTTCTCGATCGACACGGGTGCGAACCCGCCGATCAAACAACCACCGTACCGCGTCTCCCACGCTGAGGGCGAAGTCATGGAAGCCGAAATACAGCGGTATTTCGAACTCGGACTGATACAGCCGTCCACGAGCCCGTGGGCCAGCCCCGTTCTCATGATTCGCAAACCTGACGGAGGTATCCGCTTTTGTATCGACTACCGTCTGTGACTGTCAAGGCCTGCTATCCTATGCCTCTCATAGACGACATCTTGGATGTGCTGAAAGGCGCCAAGCTCTTCTCGACCATGGATATAGCCTCGGGCTACTGGAATGTCCCGATGGACGCTGGTAGAGTTGAGAAGATAGCCTTTGCATGCAAGTATGGACTCTTCGAATGGTTGGTGATGCCATTTGGGCTGTGCAACGCGGTGCCCGCGTTCGAGTGTCTCATGGAGAATGTGCTCGTTGACTTGAAGTGGCGCACGTGCCTCGTGTACCTCGACGACTATGTGGTGTTCAGTTCGTCGTCGATGTCTGCGCCCTCAGACAACGGGGAGCCAACGGACTCACGGCGTGGAGCAGTAAACGGAGGTCGCAAATTCCAATCGGGTAGGCCCTACCCGCGGCGCAAGTTCCGAACGTTCACCCGAACCGGAACCTCAATGTCGTGTAATATGATATGAATAAGCGGATAAGCATTGCTATGCATCTCGGCCGCATTCGCATCGATAATACGTTGCTGTTCGTCAAGCTGTCGAAAAGTCGCAGTTGTCGGCACCTCCAGTGGAGCACCCTGTGGTTGTCTAGCCAGTGTTGTAGTCATGTAGAGTGTCGTAGCAGGCCCAGTCGACACTTGCCTCTCACGCAGAAATTCAGCAACACGGGGTATCTGCTCCTGGATACGTGGCTGTGTTGCACGTCTTATAGTTGTTGGAGGGGCCGATTTCTTTATGTAAATGAATAACTCCAACTCGAACTCAGACCAGCCACGCTTTCGGAGACGATCACACCGCAATACCATCTCGATCTGCTTAGTTAGCTCTTGGTTGGAACTTGCAACAGGCTCGTATAGCTTTTGGGGGGACATTGTTGCTTGGCTTCAAATACACTATCATAGTTGAGTCAAGCGGCTTCCGTACAGCTGACTCGAACTTGGTCGCTACCTTCGCCCGCAAAACATCAAGCCCATCACCGGCTGTGAAATCAAATCTCGCCACACGTCCCTTGTCATGGCATCTACTCAGTGCTTCACCTTTCTGTAGTACTAGGCATCGTGCTTTCTTCTGCTCCAGCGAGGAGCTCTTGCATGTTGCTATCTAAAGTAGTTTTGATTGCTAAAGTTATTCGGACCGACGTGTTTCATAATCTAATTTTAGCACCATGGTGATGATGCTCAAAGTCTGATTAAGAAGCTCTGATAGGGTGGCAAAATGAGTGAAAGCGGCAATAATGTCCACGTGGATTAACCATTTTTTACTCGATTCGGGGACATAAACCCTTGGGCTGATTTTGCATGGGGCAAGTACCCCCTGCATCAATGTATGCAACACCACAGGGCGGTCATGCATATGGCGAGTTTTGCAAATTGGTGGGATGGCAATCGCGCGATTTTTGCGAGTATGGGAAAAGCACCGTTTCTTGCAAATCGCCACAGTGTGTAGTAAGCTTCCCACGAGCAGAGGGTCAAGCGAGCTTAAACACCTTAACTTGCGAGCTCTCGCCGATCAAGCGAGCACATACATTAAGGTTTTAGAGCTCCCCTACTAAGTACGTCCGAAATGAGAAGAAGCACTTCGCCGGCGGTGTGCGATTTTGCGTAGGGTTAGGTATATTTGAACAGGGAGAATCAGAAAGGTTTGTATACAATAACACAGCGTAAAATCATGCATAGGGTAAGGGGAACGGCCCTTTCGTCACCGTTGCTGCCCTGACGCGGGTTCAGCTCGCACGAGGCGCATCCGGCGATGGTTCTGACCGGAAAAAGCAGCGCTTCATTATCGAATCTCCCACGAAGCCCCCTGCTCTACTGGTGCGACCAGCCCGAAGCGCACGTGCGACATACTTTTAGAGCCGTAAATGTGTCGGACCATAATTGATATAAGCAATTAAAAATTGATGTTATTATTTTGTCTTTATAGGATGGATATTTCTAGAGAACATGCATGCACTACGTGCCTGCACGACTTCCGACGCTCCGATAACCTGCAGCGTCATCTGCGGCGACCTTACAAAGGTCTATCAGAGCTTCCTCTCGATCTCTGCCAGATCTGCTGGCAGTGAATTAAAGGCAACCGCCACCACCTAGCCCGTCACCAGAGGTCGTCCCGGTGCCGTGCGATTACGTAGCGTGTCGAGCACCTCATGCATGTCCCAAACACGGCGACAAAGCGACTTCAACAGCGAGTCTAACGACTCAGACGAGGACTACCATTTCGGCGATGACTGATGTGTCCAGGTAGATCGTGCATAACACTTGCATTAATATACACTTTTATTCGTTTTTCTATTAACAATTGTATACCGTACAGTTGAGGACGCCAATACAATTGAGGACGACGGTACAATTGATTACGACAGTGCAAAGGAGGACGATGGTACAAACGATGCTGATAGAACAAATGATGACGCCGGTACAATTGATGATGATAGTACAATTGAAGACGACGGTACAATTGTTGATGATGATATACAGTCGAGGCGAGGATACACTGGAGGGCGAGGGTACAATTGAGGACGAGGGTACAATTGATGACGACTAGCCCTCCGTTCGCCTCCTTATCCGGATAGCGGTTAATATCCTGTTCACAGTCACCTCTCCCTGCAGGTCGCCTGCGAATTCTTTCTCAAATAACTCCTCATCGTTGTTGTACTCATCATGAATAAACGCGGCGTTGATTTTAGTTCGGGAGAGACGCGATCGGTGGGGTTTCCGCTCATGTGGAAGCATATCAACGCCCGCACGATACTGGTGACACGCAGGATTGGCTTTCCAGTATTGATTGACGTAGTCTCTCCACGGTTTTGCGCCAGGAAGCTCAGACACCAGATGCGTGGCAACGACATCAGTCACCGTAGCAAGATCTTCCAGTACCGTTTTCTGCGGTGAACCTTGTGTTTCTGCGATATTATTCACCATCTGCCGGAGACCTTCCAGCAGCGACTTCAGCTCTCCAATACCGGATTCGGACTCGTGCTCGTCCGATGCGCTTGTATCTCTTCGGTACCATCGTTATTCATTTGAGCGTCTCCATAATGGATGCTTCGTATTCTTTCCAGAGCTGCATCGCTGCACGAGACTCAATCGGGCGCTAGCGAGTCACCGAACACGTTTTCCTTTCGGTCCAAAACGTCATCTAGTAGATACCTGGTCACCGTCTCAGCTTCCTCATTTGGTGCCCGACCTGCCCACCATTTCATGAGTTTAAGCGACCACCTGCGCTTTTCTGGTGCAAACATAAAGCGGTATTGAGCGCCACCTCGTCGAAAGCAGTGAGATGTAAGCCAAATTTCATCACCGAGCAGGATTCAGCTGATTCTAGCAGCCTCAGCGACGATGTTGAACACCTGAGTGAAATTGCTGTCCGACATAGGCGAGCCCCATTTCACACCAACGCTCGCGAACGTAGTTCCATCTACCGCAGTAGCAGCCCCACCGTTCCGTTTCTTTGAGCCGTTGCGTGGTGATTTCGTAAGCGCAGTAAACGCGTAATCAGTGTCTCGCCAAACGTGATGGAGCTTCGAACTTTCATGCGTAAACCACCTCTCTAGATATCAGGGTTCCGTCCGATCTGGTATCGACAACCCAGCGATCGTGTAGTTGACCCCCATGAGCATCTCCAGCTTCGTGTAGTGAGAGCAGCGCGCAGTTTCTCGGCAGGCCACTGACTTGTGTTTGTAGCAGCGAGCTGGTTGATGTAGGCTGCCACAACACCTGGCAATTCTACAAAGCGATGCTTGAGCGGGTCCGCGTAGCCTTCATTCCGACAAAGGCCGCGAAACGTCGAAAACTGCTGTTGTAGTCTGTCCGGGTGCGCGTTTCATGTCGATGGTCTGCATATTTTGTTGCGGCTATGGCTGAGCTGTAGAGTCGACTGGTTGTCGGGAGATCCATGCGTCAGTTGACTTGCGAGTCTCCAGAGAGAAAAAACAAAGTGAAGGTTTGTTTGTTATGCCCCCTGCTAATGTCTTCCTCAATTGTACTCGGCTGTCGTCCTCAATTGTACCCAGCAGTCGGCCTCTGACATTCACCATTTGATGCGCCAGTTTAGTGCAAGATCGATAAATACAATAGTGGACCACTGTACTACAATGTTATGCAAATACTTTTGAGCATTTTTTTCGACCAAGTATATAGCGTCGCACAACCAATTTGGTCCTCGCACCAGTTGGAGAAGTGCTCTGCTCTATTTTAACAAATCCCGGTCCAGTAATTTATTTTTGATTATGTTATGTATGGAGCGGGGGATTGGCGCTTCCCTGTCGAATCGAATTCGTAGGGAGCGCTCAAATCTCGACGAGCGCGCTCGCAGGTTTTGCTGCTCGTGCTCGTTCCCGCGAGCAGCGCTCCCGCTCCGCTCGTGGGATGCTTGGTCTGTAGCCTAGAATTAAAATTTGTGTGTCGCAACACAGCCTTGAATTAGCTATCCTACGGACGGGACATTTTGCAGCCTGGCTGGGAAACTTGCAACTTGATTGGGAACTGGTGTACTAGTGTAATATTGATTTCGCAGACGCAGACATTTTAACGGAGCCATACGACATTCAACAACTCGCACATGTTCTGGATTTCACCGCTCGGTCTGACTGTTCATTTGTCTGATTCGATGCGAATCGCAAAAAACAATTCTATTCACTTTCGTACTTGACTT
The DNA here is from genome assembly GCF_018691715.1 of Phytophthora cinnamomi. Taxonomy (NCBI): domain Eukaryota; phylum Oomycota; class Peronosporomycetes; order Peronosporales; family Peronosporaceae; genus Phytophthora; species Phytophthora cinnamomi. Next base: position 1,717,089 of record NW_027150933.1, read on the forward strand.
GTGTGGTGGTGTTGTTTATGGTAACATGTGTGCCGTATTCCTACACAAAGGTGCAACTATCGTACCGTTGAAAGATGAGTGCTGGGCTTTGATCATCAAATCATCGATGCATGTCCATTTTTAAATGATTTGAAAATCTGGCATCCTCTCATTTATGCACAACATATCTCTGATGACAATACATTATACACTTTCGCTCACGAAAGTAGACGTGATAAAAGCATGTCCGATTCGTTCCGACCCAAACTCTACTGTTTTTCGAGCTATGTCGTAATTTACGACGTTGGGAACCTAGGGGTTAAATTGAGCAAGCTGACATGCTAGTTGACAGGCGGTCAATTTTACGTGCTATTGTACATGACTGAATTGAGCTGGCGGAGGCTCACTGCAACTTAACCAACCCCATCGACGTGCAATTGGTGGACTTGTCCTCTGCCCCAGTATGGAGACTCACCATCCCAAGGAACGTGTAACATCTCGCTTACGGTTACAAGGCGACCTGGACATGTAGGTAAACACGGTTGAGACCACAAACTGCTGTACTGGTATGAATATGCACTGACTCAATTTCGAACCGACCTCCACGTGCGCACTCCCCTTTCCGCAGCGTTGATAAGACCTTGGAACGTCTCGCAGCGTCCGGGCGCGATGTACCAGCGGAACTTGCTCTTAATCGTCGTAGTCGCCTTCGCAGCGTTTGCGTCGGACGTCACCTACGCCAAGAATACCATCCGAGCCACCGACGCTGTGAACGGTGGCATCACTCGCCGCAACCTCAAGAGCAACGCGGCGATAGTCGATGCTGCTACTGCTGCAGAGGACGAAGAGAGAGGAATAAATTTCAAGATGCCCAGCTTCCTGACCAATTTATTCCGGAAGAACCCCAAGATCAGCAGCGCCGTGAAGAACAGTCCGGGTATTGTCAAGGCCATCGACAACCCCAAGGTCGGCCAGATCGTCAAGGAGCTGGAGAGGAAGAAGGGGCTCCGTGAGTACCTGATGGGGCTCCCTGTCATCAGGCACATGGCAAAGCAAATAAAGGGTAAGTCGTTGACTACGAACAACGTCAAGGAAATTGGAGCCGTCGCCATGAGGTCCTCGGGCACGTGGAAGAACCCCTTGATAAATCTCTGGGTCAAGGTCGGGGTGGGCTTCCTTGCCGTGTTCGGCATTTTCGTCATTTTCTGGGTCATGTATTACTATGGAATCAAAGGGTAAGATGTTGATGCCGCCGCAAAAAACAACATTATTATTGCTCAGCTGTGCTTGTTTCATCAAAGTTGAAGGCCGGCAATAATATCAAAAACTGCTTTTTTTCTTCTTCTTTTGTCTGATAGTGTTGATGAATGAAGATCCATGGCGCTGTTTTTATCTGTTGATATCAAAATATCGAAAACTTCACGGCTTGGATGACGTTTTGATTGCGAGAATATAGCTAGTACATACCGCTTTACTGTAGAGAATCAACTCCAAACCAATGTTTTCTTAATCGGCAGCCCACGGAAACACGCATTTAAATACCTTGTCTTTTTTTTTGTTAGCGATCTCGCCAGATACAGTCAAACCTGTTTATATGATCCTCCCTATTTGAGCCTTGCCATTTATTTGATGTAAGCTTTGTTGCTACCAAATATTTTACTTAGTTTTTGTATAACCGCTGTTTATATGTATACAAGGTATATGAGTCACATTTTGGAGGACCAAATTAGGTCTAACCTGTTTATTTGATTCACACTGTTCACGACCACACACTCTTCAAAGCCCCCACTGCTCAACGCCCAATACCCAACGCAAGCCCCCTTCCCTCGCAATGTCTTCTCGCACCTGTCTGACGCTAGAACAAAAAGTTCCAAGTGCACCTAAAGCTCAAGCAGAATCCTGGCATGAACAACCTCATGCTCGCTGCGTGGATTTGGCAGCGATTTTATCGAAGTGGGAGGGCGCTGTGAGCGCTAGTGAGTATATGGCAGTGGACGAGGACGTGCCTGCGCACGAGCCAGATGTGATAATGGACGAAGCAGCAGGAAGTGATGCAGTTTCGCAGGACGAGCAGGAGGAGGAGGAGGAGGAGGACCAGGAACCCACAACTCAACCTGCCATCGCTCTGAGACACTGCATGGAGCTGTCTGCATTTCTGCTTCAATGCGGAGAGCAGACTGATAGAGAACGAAGAGCTTTACAGACCGTGACCGCTTTGGTTCGGGAGACTACGGTGAAGGCAAAGCGCCAGCGAATTATGCGCGATTTCTTTACGTGCACCACATATTTTTTAACTGAGTCCATTTTATATGAGTCATTGTTGTAGATGGCCACCAACGGGGCCTCATATAAACAGGTTTGACTGTAAAAACAATCTTTGAACGAGAAATTTCCTCCTTGATTGCGTACCATTGTATCACTGTATTAAATCACAGGGTAGCACTGTATATACTGATACCACTTTACAACAAGTGCACATGCCTCCGCCAACAGTTTGTCTGAGCATGTGTTGGGACTTCTTGCACCCTTGATGCGCCCCGCAGGCGGGTTCACTCTCGGACGATGATCTAGCGGTAGAAGGCTTGAAGTGGTATCCCAAACAGCGGGTGCTTCAAGTACTCGTGCTTGAATTATTCAAATCGCCTGGGGACTTTTACGATGGAGACAACGAGATTCACTCGATCCGCGAATCCCTCGCGCTGCTGGCAGCTGTCAAACAAATGAACTACGACGCGTGGAGATACTTACTGCTGTAGAGAAACGCTGTGGAGTGCCGTTGAGGCGATAGGGACATTAAAAGTAGAAGACAAAATCCCCGTTCGCTGCGAGTTAATCCTAGATTTGCGCGCCGAGCACGACATACTCGACATGCTGCAGGGAAGACGTGTTTGAAGTCAACCGCGCCACTCTCGTGTCAGTTGCTGACAACAAGGTCTGTACTGCAGACTATACAAAAGGTCTCGACTTGAGAGTCTCATGTCGGGACCAGACTCAGGTCCAGCAAGCACTCCGGTCGCCAGAGTTCTTGCTGTATCTCGAGCCTGGAGTCGGTTGCAGTGGAAATAGCCAGCAGGAGACAGTACTGTTGTTCATCGGGACAGTAATTATACCACCAGCAATAAAAAATAATTGAATTTTATGATCAGGCAAATAAATTGTTGAACATGTCCAGCTGAAGGGCTAAGGCATTACACACCATGAATGGGGGGGGGGGGGTCAGAGAACCTCTATTTGTGTGTGTGTTTTTTAACTATAGAGTCCTGGATTTTTCTGTAGGCGGAGCCTATTGCGTTGCCGGTAGCCATCATGGACTAGAATCGCGATTGTAACGTTGACGTCAATGTTTCTTGAGCCTTGAAGGCTGTCTTGGTACTCATGCTTGGGGCTTGAAGCCCAATTTTCTTGGTGGTGCTGAGAAGTCGGTCACCATTGTTTCGTTACGGTCAATTCAATCCTTGTACTCCTCTTTCCAACAGCCCGTCGAAGTCGACACGCTTTCACGAAGCAGCTTGAACTGGTTGGGGCACTCAGGAGGGAACGCGGACCCGTTGATCAAGTGTCCGGGGGTAGTTGGGTGGTTTCCTGAGTTAATTTGAGGGAAGGCTATTTTTCCGAGATAAGAAGGCGAGTACGAGCGGAAGAGACCAACTCGTCCTCCACAGTCAAGCGCAAGAACTGGTCCGCTAGCTCTACGTAGTGTAGTTGCAGTCATTTCCAGATTTTCAACGTGCTAGAAGCAAGCAAACCCAGCCCACCACGCCCGGGGGCTTTGTCCAGTTCCAAAACGGAGCTCGACTAGCTAACACGTACTCGAACATGATTTGACTGCGCCCCCATCGCTGTATTATCTCGAAAAAAATACGTACCTTTAACATGGCTTGTGCGGTTGCTATGAGCTAACACACGCTGCGCGGGGACAGGGGGCAGAGGGCCCGGAGGCCGGAACCGATTACTCAAGTCGGAAATTACCCGGTCTAGAACGAGTCTTGCCTGGTCCTGCCATCTTCAGATCGCCGAAATTGACAAACGAGGCTCTTTTGCTAACCTTGGAGAAGACGTCGCAAACGCAGAACTAGTCGCACGGCCGCCAAGAGCGAAGCTGGGGACATACACAGACCGGAGACTGAATCTCAACGGAACTCGCGCGCTCCACGCAATTCACTTTCGCCCAGCCACGTCGCTCAAGCGGCCACCCCGACGAAGCTCGCTGAGACGAGGAAGTCCTTGGATTCCAAACCATGCTCACGCGCGGGGTTCACCAGGTCCCACGCGCTTAGGTAGGTGACATTCGGGGGACACACGAGAGGCTGCCGAGTCTCTCGTGTGCTGGCGAGTCTTGTTCATCTTGAGCGCGAAGGGCCCGCCTTGTCCAACGCGCCTTGGTCTTGAAATTGGTGCCGCGTCCGGCAGTAAAGTATCTGGCGGACATCGCCTGGCACGTCACCGCTCGTACCAGACGCCTTGATCTCCTCCTCCCCCATTCTCAGCCCCACGAAGGGGGTACTTCGCCCGAGAAGGGGGATCCTCAGAAGAGGCGCCGGAGAAGATCTTGGATCCAAGTGCGCCAAAGGCCGTAATTTGCGAAGTGCTTTACACACCATGAATCAACAACAGCAATACAAGCTTCTCGATCCACTTCCACCAGAAGCCCCTATCAGCGCTATAGAGCGCAGGTTCACAAAACTGCAGATCCAGTGTAAAGGTTCTGGGTTGACTGGGTGTGAGCTATTGCAGAGAACGTTACCTCCAAAGCTAGCTCTGGCAACGTGAGAAAGCAAGCCAAGTACAACGAGCCTAATTGTCTCTGGGGCGTCTCTGGGCTTGCCGATCGCAACACCTGCGCATCGTTCGCCATAACCTTTTTCCAGCGATGTCGAGTTGGATCAAATGATCTTTTCATTTCCCTTCCACACCGGGGGCGTGGCGTGGCGGCTACCCCCAGGATGACATGGACGATGCGACTTGCTCCAGGTTGTGAGTCCTTCACGCGTACTCAGCACATTTGTCGCGAAAGATCCGCCGAGCCCTTCGCAGACACGACCGGATACTCTTCGAACGCATTAGACAACCAATGACCAAGCAATTTGATGACGAGTCGATCTGCGCCGGAGTTGAGCAGCGCTATTGCGCCACCGATGCATACTGAGTGGGTAGAAAACCGCGCTGGATCGAGTACAGCGCTTCGCGCCGCCTGCTTGACTACCTTCGAGACATCGTCGGACGTGATACCTCCACGCCGCATCTTCAGCACAGGTTCATCTTTCGCGTCCCGAAGAAAGCCGCTGCCTTATGGACCCAACGTGCCGCTCTAACAGGACAGATCAGCGTATCCCTCGACTTATAATGGTATCTCTTCTCTTCTCGTCCGAATTGAGTGTTCTTTGCTCCTGACAGGGTGATTGCTACTACTTTGGCTCTTTTAGGAGTCACGACTTGTTCGTTATCATCGTAAAATTGAATTGCAGAGAGCTGCAGGATGGAGTTGTGGATTCGATTTCCGATGAAGAGATATTCCGAGCGTCGAAGCAGGAAGAAATACCCAAGGAGGAGCACACCCCACAGAAGTTGATCGCGCGGCCGTGTTAAATCAAAAAGGGTGAAGATTGAACGAAGAAGACGCGCGGTCATGGGCTGCTGCTTGATGACCGGGTCAGTGAAGCGGCGTATGCCACACAGTAGAATGGCGTGGCTGGCGTTCACCGCGGGATCATAGCCCGCCGTATTACGGTGGAACCAGCGCACCGCGCACAATTTTCTGCTCAAATTGTCGAGTAGGTGTTGCCAATGTGTCGGCGATTCATACCGTACACCCATAGATAAACAGCAAAAGCGCCGAGCTGTTCTGCATTCGTGTCGACGTCAGTGGGAGGCAACCATGGGTTAAAGTGCATCATGTTGCACCACGCGGTCCACTGCTCCCAAGCGCGTGAATAGTGCTTTCTGGACGATTGGGCTAGAGCCCCCGCTCGCAATAGTGTCCCCAGAGAATCGAGAGATTTCGCGAGTCGTCTGGGGTCTGAACCTGTGTCCATCCAGAGCTTAAGTTAGAAAATGTGAATGCTAGAGACGGCGATAACCACACCCTGCTGCCTGCGTCTGCCATGATAATATCCACACCAGCGACGTGAGAGGCTGTCGAGTAAAACCCGTGCTGGACTTCGCATATAGCCATGATACGAAGCAACATTTGAGCGAAAGTGTTGCGACTGGACTAGCGGTTAATCCATGCCACCACGGAAGTGTTGTCGATTAAAATCGTACATGCGTTTCCGCTTCGGCGTCCGAGCTTTTACACGCGGAGCCCCACACTAGCGAAACGAATACAACGCTCATTAGCTCCCGGACGTTGATGCAGAAGGTGCTGTCTCCTGTGTCGTTGCAGCGCTGAATCAGCACCTGCTCCTCTGTAGTGAATTTTAATTGCAGAAAGTCTCTCTTTGCCGGGAACAAGGCACATACCCTTGATCACTTGCTTCCACCTGAATGTGGTAGTGCGGCTCGCGACGGCAAGTGAATCGGGCCAGCGGAATAGCGTTCAGCCTCCCAATTGGTATGATGATTTTGAACCACCTCAGGTCATCCTTGGCTTCAGTGGACAAATCGACATATCCGAAGCGTGGTGCACTTCGTGCCAAATCTGCAACACGCTGAAAGAACGGAGATGCAGCACGAATACAAGTTACCACGTGGAGAAGGCTGCCTAGAAGCTTCTGTAGTTCTGTTTGTGTAGTTTTGGTGAGGCCCATCGTTGTATGAAGTCGCAATAGCGCTTTGGCCACTTTTGCTTGGGGCATCGAGACAGTTTGAGCTGGCAAATCCTAATCTAGGCCTAATGCTCGACCCGTTTGGAACCAACTTGTACATGTTTCCTCGCTGCAGGCATCAGGGCCCAGTATTGTCATCATCGCCGACCGGAGTGCAAGTTCAGCCTCAGCCAGCCTGGATCCAATGTTGGGTTCAATAGCGACGTGGTCGTCACACCACGTCTTGGCATCGACATTGTCCCTCGCTTCAGAGAGCTATAATGGCCAAACCGGGGCTGAACTGGCATACAGATGACCAATAGCTGCTCCCGCTATCCAGTACGAGGAAGGAGAGTTCTTCCACCCAAACGGGCAGCATAGATCCACGACTAAAACACCAAGTACCGGTATTGTACCTGCAAAACGCCCTACGTGGTCAGCAGACATCGGGATGTTGCGAAAGGCCCCGTTAACGGCGCCGGTCATCATTCGCTGCATCGTAGGAAATTCGCCGGCTACATCCATAATTCGATTAGCTAGGGCGTCTGGGCCATCGTACCCAACATCTACCTCGTGATCTGGCTCTGTGTAATCGTTCACCGACTCGCTAGGAGGGAAGGAGAGATCGTGAATTATTCGGGCATCAATAGAGAGGTCCACTTCTCCTTTGTGGACTGTTCCAAAGGGACTGCATATGCCGTGATGTAGGAACGGGAGCAAATTAATGTCCAGAATGAGATACCGGTACGAGACTTGACCTTTTCGTAGATGCTTGATGATTGCATTTAGTGCACGTTTAGCAGACCCACGATTCGGTGGTGCTGCCGGCTGCGGTTGGAACGACGATTTCCTAGAAGGAATTACGCCATGACATACAATGTGCTGCCAACGCGTCCGGTAGCGATAGTTATTCCAGGCCTCCCAGCATTTGTACTCCTCGAGAGCTTTATTCGGCCGAGAGTCACTGGTCGAGACACCTCGAAGCAGTCGCACAAACTCCGGTAATTACATCCCAGTACGCCGGATAATCGCGCATGTGTTTTGGTTTTGTGGGTCTAGTAAATATTTTACACGACCATTGTGCATGACCGAAGTAGGTGTGCGGTTCGGAGGCCGAAGCCCTTGCTGCCGCAGCGATTCGTTGAGGATGGAGCCACTGGTTTCTTGATGCAATTGGGTCAGGCGCTGACGAACCTTCCGCGTGATCGCAACGCGATTTCGCTGACCGAAAATGAAATTGTCGTAGGCGCTCAAAGGTAAGTGCCTGCCGACCGGCCCGAGGGTGGACGTGCTCGAAGGCATGAGCCTGTCAAGTGGGCCGAGGGTGGACGGGCTCGACGGCACGAGCCTATCGAGCGGCCCGAGGGTAAACACCCCCTTGTACACTGACTTTGCAGATGGCGCTTCGGCTTTGTGGGGTGCTGGAGCCGCTCGCAATTGTGAGTACGTATTCTTTGCAGGGTGTTGACGCCCCGTGACATCTTGTAGCATCTCGGTGAGTTGATGCACGTGTACCACTGGGTCCTTCGCCGACGGAGGGACCGGACCATAAGCCCCCCCCCGGTACCTTAAATGCATGTCCGCTGCGAGACCCCCGTAGTTCTCAACGATACATAGACGAACGGCTTCAGGCAGATTAGCTGGTTTGAAGTGACAGAGTGTGTTGATAATGCAGTTGCCGTTCTTTCCACGACAGCCTTGAGCGGAAAGAAGTCGCAAACAAATCTGCTTATTGCCCTGTTTTGGCAGCGCCCTCCGAATCTCCTGCGGGATGAAAACGCGTTTGTCGGTGCCTGTAGCTCGGTCGATGCGATTAGAACTAGATTTTGTTAGCTTCAACGCGGAGACAATGTCCTGCCGAATAATCAACTGGTGCACCCGTACGAACGATTCGTGGGACGCGCTGAAGTGAGCCTTGATGCCGGTGACTTGTGTCCAACTTTCGTCTGCGATAAAAACTCGGAAGAGTTCAAGCCGGTCATTTATCCATGCCGTGATTTCGGCCAGCACTGCGGCTGACGTTGGTGGCTCACTGACGCGTAACTCCACAAGGAACGCCGATGCGGCATCCAACGCTTCGCTCACCGTCGGCTGGTACAATTGCCGAGTGAGATTACTAAGAACGTTCACAGCGCCTACTAGTGTAGGGAATTCCGTCGCTTCCTGTGGCACGGGCAAAGTGTTATTCGAAAAATTACTCACATCGCTCTGTCAAACGCGCTCTCGCTTCTCCCACTCCGTCACTCGTGCAAAATGCAGGATCGACAACCCACGTGTACCAAAATCCCAACCAAACAGACCGCGAAGGACAGCAGGGTGTGAAAAGAAGTTGAATTTCCTTCAGTGAATCTGGACAAACTCCACAAATTGCTGCGTCGTGAAAGACGCATACTTACCGTTCACCAGAGCTTAACGGACTGTCGTCTACATACATGTAGGTCGAAACTGAGTCTTACTTGAGTCATCTTCACCGCGACTAACCACTATCTGAGATAAGTTACTCGACCCAGCTCCCGTTCGGTGGAGCGAGATCAGTTGATCAACTTCCGGGTTTACCCGTAGCCCCGCCAAACCATGTCCTGTCGAAGCCTGCGCTTATCTATTGTGCGAGGTGGCTCCATGTTCGGTTCGCCGCCGGCGCTTTGATTCTGGTGGTCCTTCTCCACCGGAACTTTGCCTATCATCCTCAATGTCACGGCCATCGTCTTCAGAGTCCTGAGACCATCATTTCTGTACCCGATGGAGCCGCTACTGTTCGGGATGCTGTGGCGACCACTGCACTTGTTTCGGAATCGACTTCATCGAAGATTGTATCGCCAAATGTCACTCCAGCAGGATGAGAGCGACCACCTTCTTTATAAAAGACATAGTCTAGTATATGGTGGACCGTTACCTGAGAAACCTCGAAGCTCATAATATCGAGCAGGGGTAGACGCCGTGCTTCTTCACAAGGCTTTCCTCCACCGTCGGCTAAAAGTGCTGTCGGGTCGCGCACCGCAGCCCAGTCGAAACCATTGAATTTATTGTAGACCTTCGTGTGCTGCTGCTTCATCTCAGGAGCCATGAGAAGGCTAGTGCTCTGGCCACTGCAAGGCTGTAGCGCGTATATATGTACGGCTATGTCTTGGGTTGAGTTTGCAGCATACACAATGGATGCATCCGTTCCCCCGAATTTCACGTCGAGAAGCCCATGGTGGGGTTCAGCACACCACTTATACCTGTCAGGCCCACCTCTGGCCTGCTGAGCAAGCAAGCCAGAGCGATGCGGCGCAAAGGCTCTGGCTTGCTTGCTCGCGGCCAGAGGCTTGAAGTTCCTGTGGCAGCTACCCGAGAGGGTCAGCCGTCACAGTGAACATGCATTTTGTAGGAAAAACATGAAAAAGAAGCATGGAACATGAATTTAGTAGAAAAGAAATGAAAAGAAAACAAAAAGACGCAGGGTAGCACATAGTCAATGAAAACCCCAGAAATACGCAAAGAGAGCCCCGTGCTCGCGTAGGAGCACAGCGAGACATGCATGTTAGGCTAGCAGTAGCAATTCAGTATTAAATAAACCGTCTACCCCGCACATCGACCACAACTACCGCGCTTCTCGACAGGACCAACACTCGCACCCACTTCAACGACAAACACTCTTCGGGCCCAACGCGACAATACCCCACCACCAACCCGTAGTACCAGACGCGGGCACCACCGGGCCTAACCCAAGAGATGCAAATGACACCTACGACGAACGTGCCGACCCCATCCAGTGCCTCTTCGGGTGTTACCGCCCTTGGTGCGATATCTGCCTCTGCCATGTCAACCGATTCCGCTTGCTCTTCCGCCTAGCGGCCGCTTAGCACGAGCTTCACCTTCACCTTGCCGCCTCGCATTCCAGCTCCTTCTACCTTCCCGTACGCGAAACCGACCGCGCTGAAGACACCAGGGCGTAGATAGAAATAGCTCGTAGCCATTTTGGCGGGCCGGATAGTCCGAAAGGGGTAAGGCTTGCGATTGTAGCTGCGGGGAGGTGAATTCGAGAGTGTGCGCCCTCGATGAGCGCCCACCGTTCTCCCGTGGCATTCTATCTTTACTTACTGCGACATTGGGAAACTACGGTTTCCTCGCCAACTTATCTAGCCTAACCTAGTCCGTTGACTCTGCAACCTCCAATCTCATCAAGTGCGCGAATATCCGCTGCCCAATAGGCATGCCTCCTATATATTCCATGTGAAGAGATATCTCCACGTGATTAACGCGAGTATTCCTGCGCATGACACTTAGCAGTGTACTGAACACATCCTGACCAATAGTGACAGTGTGAAGACATTCCACGATCATGGGCTCCAGCTTGAAACTACATCTCATCTCCCCAGCACGCAGGGGTTGTTCATCGTATGCACGCCACTGTCGCTTAATATCCGACTCCGCTTTCATGCATTGGACAAGTTCGCTCATCTGAACGAAGCCGGAAGTAAAGTGCACGTGGACTGGGATCGAGATGTCCACCCCACCTGGTTGAGCTCCCATCGCTGCGATTCTAGACAAGTACGTCACGTATGCCTGACTCACCCGTTCGCGCTGCGATAGCCCGCAAAAGATATTAAGGGCCTGGTACGCGATGACTTTATGGCGGTTGAGGTTCTGGGCAGTCATCAGGTCACGCTCGACGCGCGAATCTTGGATCAGCTCGAAGCGAACTGCGATTTTATCTTCAAAAATCTCGAACCCTTCCTCATCCAGCGGCACTTCGCAGTGCTCCTCCAATAGAAATCTCCACGCAACGTGGTCGATGTGTTCCACTGCTGCCAGCAGCGCGAGAGTCTCGCGGATTAACTGGATCCAGTTGCCTCCGTCGTAAAAATCCCCGGGATCTTCGAAAAATCCGCCGGGACGGTCGGGGACAAGCACCCGCTGCTTGGGGTGCCACAGCAGCCTTTCCGCCACCGTCGCTTTGTACGTGACGAGCCCTAGACCACTCAGCTTGCTACACCACCGGGTACGACGAGTGCTGTCAAAAACAGACGCCATGAGCTGACTAAAGACGGCTCTCCCCTCGTGCACTTTTTTCTCCAGTGTAGTGTCTGCAGGGAAGCCGAAGACACGTTTGGGGAGACGGCGAGGCTCCCGGAAGTTTAGCCGCAGTGTATTACCAAAGGTAAATAGCAAAGTGAATAGGACACGAGGTACTCCTAGTACTGCGGCTCCTGCTAGCCAGTGAAGCCGTAGCTACTGTAATCTAGGTCGTCGTTGGTAAAATCTCGTTGGGGTCATATACGCTACAGATCTGCTTTGTGAACAGATGTAGGTTTTGAAATGATCGAGTGCGAGATCTGAAAAAGCACGGCCCTGAGGCGACCACGTGGAACGGTGGTCCCTGCGGGACCGCTACGAAGTAACACTCATTCGGTAACATGCAGGCACCTACTCAATCTATCGAGGGCAACGCCGAACTCCCCGGTGATGTGAGGACGCTGTCCAGCGTCTTATCAAGCCGCCCGAGGGGCCAGTACGGCAAAATAAGGCCACGCGGTACTTTCGCGGCTTCAAGTACACCCGCGAGTGGGCGTCGTCCAGGAAGATTTCCTACCGCTGTTCTCATTGGCGCCAAGGTTGCCGTGGCACGATGGCTTTCTTCATCGGTACCATGGGCTAAACGACAGGACGTCCTTACACCTGTCGCCAGGTTGATGCTGCTGGTAGAAGCCTTGTGGATATCGAAGGATAGAGATTTAAGCCGCCAGAACCCACACACCAGGCTTGAGGCTTGCTCTGGTGGGGATGCCTGTGGCTATCCGACCCATTTCGGGACCGGGTTCTGATACCCCTCATTACACTATGGGGCATTGTTCGACATTTGGGGCCTCCAGCCCACCCAACCATCCTACACCAGGGAGCGGTTTGGTAGGGCGGACCACTCCACGGAGTGGCTGCTCGTCCAAGATATTGGTTGTCTCCGGCCTCCGTGGAAAGTCCCGCACTCGGCGGGGATCGAGTGATATGCAGGCGGATGGGGTAGCCGCGCCTCCACGCCTCCACGCCTCCACTGCCTATTGACTACAATGCGCGGAAGCCAGTCGCACTAAATTCCATATCCTCGCCCGTTTCAGGGAATGTCATAGCAAGATGTACACTACTGTTGATAGCACGTAGCTCAGCATGCACTATTCTATAGAAACCAGCCCTACACGTGCCCGTGATGACACGGATGTGATGGTAGCTACCACCAGCAAGCCAACTAATACAGGCTTGAAGCATAGCGGCCGGCGATATTGGTTGCTCTCCACGTGCGCGCCTCGCGGACTGTAGTAGGTAAACTGCCAAATCAGCACCGACATAAGAAAGCAAGCGCTCAAAACCAGCAGAGCTCATTCGGTAGTACTGGTTTAATTCCCCCTTGAGCAACAAACGTTGGGCGTGCAGGCCCCAATCCAGACGCTCACGAACCACGAGCATGTCACTTTCCTCCTGCACGATTTGAGCGATGAAGCAGGTCAACAGTGGTAACAGAACCTCTACAAATTCTTCGCTTTCCACAGGAAATACCATGCTGTTGAATAGTTCAAGGAGATATTTTTGTGGCGATTTAAGATCATCATGCAGACAACTGTTGTCGCGTCATTGGCTGCTCTTCACGCCTTACCCCACCTTACCCTACACGCCCAAGTAACCCCTAAATTGCATGCGACTAAATAATCGCATGTCGTCTCGTTTATATTCGTCGGCGCATGCGCCCGAGGGGACCACTAGCCAATCCAACGTTCTCTTTCCGGCGCATGCGAGCGTATGCCCCGGTTGAAAATGGCCCTTAATTGAAGTCATTCAGACGCAATTTCCCAACGCAATTGTGCTAGGGTGTCTATTTCACCTTAAGCTGGCGTTCAGACGCGCTATGAAGAGGTTTCTAATTCATGAGGAGGAGTGCTGCATCGCTATGACACGTGGCTTCGGCGACATGCTGACTGTCGTTGAGCATAGTTGATAGAGCAAGCTAATAAGTGGGTCAAGCGTCAAATCCGCCAGCGTTGCGGTGAGGCTGGGATATAGTATTCGAAAACTAAGTGACATGCTGACTGTCGTTGAGCATAGTTGACAGAGCAAGCTAATAAGTGGGTCAAGCGTCAAATTCGCCAGCGTTGCGGTGAGGCTTGGATATCCTATTCGAAAGCTAAGTGGCGAGAGTTCTGGGGGTATTTTCAGCGAATGTGGCTGGCGTATTACGATGTGAGTGTCTGGAATGTTGCCGGCCTAAACAACGAGCTCATTGCGCGGACGAATAATCCTCTTGTAAGGTTTAATAGGGAGCTCAATAGTCACTTTCCTAAGCCTCGCCCTAGTATGGGGAGCTTTGTGGGTGTCATTAAGACGCTATCTGCACAGTATGTACAGCGTCTTGCTGACGTTCCTCGTGGGCGCGCCCGCCGCCTACCACGCGAACGAATTGAGCTACCTGTGCCGGTTGAGATACCAAATGACATTGCTGATGACTCTGAGGATGGGGAGCCTACAGCAGTCGAGCTGCCAACTGACAGCGCTTCGGAGCCGATGAGGAACCTGGCGGGCTGAATGAGGAGGTGTGATAGCAAGCAGGTAGATCTCATCGATGATATTAATACACGTTTGTTTAATTGACTGCGACCAGTTGGTGCTGAAGCTGCTAGCTTGGACAGACTGGAGATTTCCTCCACTAAACCGCCGCCAAGCCTGGTCTAGCTAGTGGCGATAACGTGGTTTCGACTAGTCAATTATACCGGGTTATGTGCTAGGTTTAACGGGCCGTTGTACCCATGCATATGCTATGTAAGAAGTGTTACAGGTGCAACGTGTTGACGTTGAACTTACCAAATCGTTTCGGAGTTAATATTGGACCGTTTGGGGTCGGAAGCGGTGCAAAATAATTTTACATTGCTTCGCTACATGGTAGCATAATCCAGGAAGGGATTGAAGAAAAAGTTCATTTTGGCAACAGTATGCATCCAAATTTATTGAAATTTGGACTGGTAGTCCTTCCAGTACTTGCGCACCTTGGTGTCTTGCTTTTGAATATATTGATCAAGTAGAATCTTGACTTCTTTGGCTAGAGCTGTTAGCGGCCCCCACGAGTCTTCTACAGACTCCAAGCCCTTCCAGCTGACTAGGATCTCATAGTCTTTGGTTGCAGTGCTCCAGTGATAGTTTCTCAGTTCACTAATGGCCAAAATGATGCCTTTGGATGCCACGTGCTCGAACTTTCCTTGGTAACGTGAAGCCTACTGTCCGCATAGAACTTTAGACGTGATGCATGCACATCGAACTCATCTCCTGTCACTAAATGACGGATTCGGAAGGAGTGACCGTCCGCTCGGACCACCTTGTACGGCCCTTGCCACGTGACGAGGAGCTTGTTGCCCTTTTTCTCATCGACGCGTGAGCGTAGTACGTAGTCACCCACGTCAAAGTTTACCATGTTCTCCCACTCGCTCTTTTTTCTTGTTGAGGAGTTGCTGTTTGAGGCGCTGGTCAGCGATGGGCTGAAGCATTACGCACAGGCTGGTTCGCAACTCTGCCAGATAATTGTCAATTTCCACCGTGTTGTTCGGCAGTGTGACCAACTTATGGTCACCGGGGTGGTAGAATTCAGCGAGGGGTGACGGACATGATAGCCCAGTGAATAGTTCTACAGTTGCTCGTTTGCCGAGTGAAGGTAGTGTCATATGGTTCAAGCTGGCTTGAATTAATGGTACTAGATACACCCAATCTTTCGTCACACTTTGTACTCTAGCGTCATGACTCATAGCACCTGAAGCATGTCGTGATTAACGCGCTCAACAGATCCGTTGATCCAAGGGCTGTACGCCAAAGTAAAGTTTTGCTGACTTTTGAGCCTTCTGGAAAGCTCTGCCACCACTTCGTTTTGAAGTGGCTGCCGTTGTCACTCACCCATATTGGTGGGGCTCCAAATCGGCTATGCCAGTCGAGGATGGCTGCAGTGGCGACAGCACTGTCCGCTGCATCACACACTACCAGCTCGCAGAAACGCGTTGCGTGGTCCTTCAGCACCAATAGGTACTTACTAACACCAAATGATTCGCCTAAGGACACGAAATCCCAATGTAGGATTCCGTTTCGTTCGTCGCAATCAATAGTTTCGCTCCACGGACGACGAATCACCTTTCCTCCCTTTACATGTGGACACAACATGCACGTCGACACGAATGCGTGTACGACGCTCCGTAGGTCAGGGATGTGAAAACCTCGACGCAGGTGGTTCACCATGGCTTGCTCTCCGCCGTGGACCTGGGCCCCGCAGTGGGCGATCGCACAGAGCCGCTGAGTGAGGTCTGTGCATGCTCGAGGGACCCAGATTCGCTGATCAACTCGTAGCACACGGTACTTGTCACGAACTGCACCTGCAGGGGCCTGGTGTTGCTGTTGTACCGCCCTGAATTCGTCCAGGGTCGGCCACGTGAAACCATCGTCGTCTAGGGGCCGCAGGGTTTGCCGGTCGGGCGACTTCGTCAATGGTCGCTGCTTCTTCGTCTTCTTTTGAGTGAAACGCTTCAGCTTGATCGCAGTCGTTGGCTGGCCTGCCCACATTGAGAGTATGTCGGCCAAAACGTTGGCTTTTCCGTCAACGTGCTCGATAATATAGCGGTAGGTCATTAGGTTCAGTGCCCATCGAAGAAGGTTTCCGCGTATGTGCTTTTTGGTGCTCGTGTGAGGAGCGAATACGTGAATTATGTTTCGGAGGGCACAGAATAGTCGAAACGGTCTTGCGCGCAGCAGTAGATAATCTAGCTTCTCACAGGTCACCACAATAGGATAGGCCTCTTTCTCAATAACGGTCCAGTTTAGCTGAGAGCCATGGAAGGTTCCACTCAAGCACGTGCACAAGTGATGCTTCTGTGTCATGATTGGAATCTTTGGGGCGAAGTCCTTCACCTGGGTGAGGATGACCAAGTAGCCGATATCGGAGGCATCGGTGAAAACGCAAGTCGTAGCCGCATCATCAGGCAGGGATAGTGTGGTGGACATCGCAAGTAAATTCTGCACGTGATCGTATGCATCTCGCTCTACTCCAGACAACTCAATCGAAACTCCAGCAGCTACACAATATGTGCGTTTGCTGTTGCGGAGGGCGTCATCAAGTCGCCGCTGGAGCGGCTCGACAGCACGATCATATTCTGCTATAGACTCTCGCACACAGTTAGCTGCACAAAGAAATTGTTGCAACTGCCCGGCAGTGACCGATAGCGGCATTGAACACAGGGAGTCTCTGGGTCATGGGAAATACCGTCGCTGTTAATAATACGACCGCACCATCTCGCAGATTGTTGGTACAAACCGCTCTTCTTCGCGCTGAACTTCAGCCCAAATGACGCCACCAAGTTAACGAATTGCTCTAACTTCAACAAGTACGTGTCGATATCATCGGCAAAGAGTAATAGATCATCGATCCAGATAATAAGATACTTGTACAAAAGCGACTCAAAACATTGCTCCATTGACTGCTGGAAATGCACAGCAGCGTCGCAGCAGCCTTGGGGCACCCGGCGAGAAGTGTATGTTTTGGAGTCAGTGAGGTATAGTAAGCAGAGTGGTTTTCAGGGTCACGCTGATTCGGGAAGGACACCGTCAACAATGGACAGTGGAGAGCAGGTGATGTTTGATGTGGTGTTTAATGTGGTGTTTGACGACGATGACCGTAGGATACAGCAGCATAGTGGCGTAACGGATCAAGGACGGCAGGCGACGGCGTGGAAAGATTGCAGCACCAGCGAGCGCGAAGATACCAGAAGGGGTGAGCAAGGTGACGGCGAGTGCAGACCGCCATGACATCGTCTGTATGATTGACAATTGTGTGGCTGAGGCGTGTTGGCAAACGTCGCTGCCGAAGATCGCCCGCCCCAAAAGGTACGCTCAGCCAGGACCAAGGATAGCGAACCCAGAAGACGGCTCAGTCTAAGATCTGCGGAGTCGGTGGCAAGCCGAAGACGCGGAAGAGCGTGCGCTGCGAAGCAAGCGCCAACCAAAGCATCGTACCTGCCGGTACAGGCAGCAGCAAGTGAACGAAGAAATATACTTGAGTTCCTGAGCGAGCATCTACTTGAGTCAACTAGAGGAGCGCTAGTGAAGAAGCCACTGTCGAACGAAGTCGTGCGGAAGCAGCTGAAGCCGAAGCAAGCCGTAGTCGCCGTACTACTGGTCCCGTTCGTCGACAGGTCCCTCGGTAGAAGACCGTCGGAAGGGAGAACACGAAGGCTGTGCCCCGCGGGCACAAAGCGTAGCACCTGGCACAGGTGCCGCAGCGCAACTAATGGGTCCGTGATACAGCGTTGACCTGACTGCGGCTGAGAAGCAAGACACATGCGAATCCCGGTAGTTGAAGTAGAAGAAAAAGCCAAGGGGGCCGCTTGTGTGGTGCTTAGGCGTACTACAGGATTGCGAATCTTCCTGGCGGGGTGATCGATCTAAACGAAAGTGTGGATAGACGTGGAGTGGTGCTGGTATTTGCAGACGGAAATCTGGAGAGAAAGGATAAAGGATAAAAAAGCGGAGTATTCAGTGTTGGAGATTGATAACGCAAAGAGAAGATGACGCGAGCACATAATTGGCAAGCAGATAACACGCAGCTCGGGCCGGCAACGCGGAAGCGAAGTACAAGAATGAAGCTGGATGACTATGATGATGACGCTGGACTAGGCCGGAGAAGCAAGCGACAGCGGACGGCCAGGGTGACGGTGGACCCAGCGACAATGGCGGCAAAGATAACGTGGAGGTGGGTGCCACGGTAGTCACGGTGGGTGCTGGCAGAGGTGATCCTGGAGATGATGGAGGAGACAGCGACAACAATGATGCTGATGGTGATGATCGACGTGACGCCGGACTTCGGGGCGAAGATGATGCGAATCGTGGAGGAGACGCACGGCGTCATGGCGAGCGAGCGGGTAGCGGGCGAGCACGACACGATGCCTCAGCCAAAGAGAACGACACTGGTGGGACACCTTGAAGCCAGAGCAGCAGCGGACCATCGCATTGCAGTTGGCTGTCCCCAGCGTCCATGGCCGCAGCAGCAGCGCCGCCACCACCTCCCACGCCACCACCACAAACAATGCCCCAAGCAGAACCGCGACGACGAAAGAACAAGCGGTATATTGATGACTTTACTGGTAAGGCAACGAAGACGTCGGATCGTGACTGGAGACGGTACCAATAACAGCGCAGTATCAGTTTGTGTTGAATGGCGAGGAATGTTCACCCATGAACGTGTACTACGGCGTCTCTGCACACTTAAAAGGTCCGGCCAAACCTTGGTTCCGCGCGCTGAACAAGAAGACGCCCCCGGAGCGCAGAAATTTGCTGTACTTGGAGCGCAAGCTGCGTGAGGCCTATGGCAGTCGCGAAACAGCATGGGAGATACAAAACAAGTTAATGGCGCGTAGACAACAACCTGAAGAACTTTTGCTGGACTACTCGAACAGCCTTACCGAGTTAGGAGCTGGTCACCCTCGTGTGGCGCCGTCATTCTACGTGGATGCCTTTGCGAGAGGCTTCGACAATCCGATCTCGTCCCAGACAGTAACCTCAGCTAGAATGCCGACGCTAGAGCAAGCAGTTAGCTTTGCGATCGACAACTGCGGGCGCTATGGAGAAGGCAGAGCAATCAACGACTATTAGCTGGCCGCGAAGAAGTACAAGCAACGTCGAATGCTGGATAGTGCAGGAAAATCAGCCACAGTCCAAGCGATGCCTGCGGTGATCTCTACCGATCTACTCGATTGGACGAAGCTGGGGTTGAATCTTGGGGCGGTCGAAGCAGAACAAGCTGCGCAATATAACCGCAAAGGACAGAGGGTGCAACTGGTTACCATGAGGGGTCTGGAGAAGGAGAACTCGCTCCCATTAGCCTCATTACAAGCTATCGTTGTCGGAGCAAGAGCAGCCGCTACCGCTGGAGAGCCGAAATCAGTTGCCACCAAGACCAGTACGAATCAGGCCAAGCCAAAGGTCGCGAAGACGCTGGAGGTGAAGGCGGAGGAGGAAGAGAAGTCGATGCCGCCTCCACTCGCCTCTAGCACGCACGTTGCGACGGCACCGACCTGGTCGCGTGAATACAATCCGCTGATCCATGACAACAACGCGTACTAGTCATTAGGTGGAAGTTATAGGAGTAGACAGCCATATGGAAGCATTCACTCAGCTGGAAGCCATGGCAGCCGATGCTGTGGTGGTAAAGGATGAGGAGAAGAGGAGGAAGTCGATACAGTGGAGACTTTGCCGGACGTGGAGGAGGCCGATACGGTGGTATTTATGCTGGAAGAGGAGGAGGACTCTTCGGTGGTAACGATGGGGTGGGCCGAGGACCAGAACGAAGCGCTAATCCAGCAGCAGGCGTGAAGACAAACACGAACTGCCACTATTGTAACGAAACCGGCCACTGGTGTCGCGAGTGTCCCGGGAGAATCGCCGATGTACAAGAACGACAAGCGCGGAGAGCATGGCTGCCAAGTGGGCCAACTGTGTCTGCAACTCCGTACCAGAGTCCAAGCCAGCAACAGCACCCGCAGTCGTCTCCGGGAAACGCTGCACGGCAGTAGAGGTGGGGACGCTACTATCGGAAAACGACAAACACTCCAGCGAAGAAACAACTCCGAGTAACTGGAATAAACAAAGGGCAGCAAAGCGGAGACGACGGCACTCTCGTTGGAATCCGCCAGCTGCTCCCGCAACGAGCCGAGTGGTAGACAAAATCGTGCCAACGGGTCATGCACCGACCAAGGGGGAGAGCATGCTTGAAGACGTTCAAGCGGGGGGGGAATCGTGGGCGGCATCAGAATGGAGATGAAGGAAGACAACGTCAATCAGAACATGCAGTTCAGCGAGAAAAAGATGACGATGGAAGCAGTGAAGACGAAGCAGCAACTATCGCCACAGTACAGCCGAATATATCGTGTGGAGATGCGAGGAATCGCAACTTACCTGCTGCTGCAGCGGAAATCATCGCCGTGGTGCCGACGAATCGAATAGATGCAAGACAAGAGCGTCCGGGGTATGGATTACAAGATGTTGGTGGAACAGAAGCACTTCAGGGCGTGCCACGTAAAGAAGTCACGATAAGCACCGTGACCCTCAAGAGCAAGCTATTTGGTGAGGACAACAGCATTGCAGCGACATCGACAAGTTCCAATCGTTGTGCGAAGGACGGGGATGAAACCGCTTTCAGTGCCGAGACCAAAGAAATGAGTGTAGGCGACGACGCCATAGCCAACGAGCCCGCCGCAGGTGCGGCAGAACGTGTAGTGGGTCTAACTTGACTCACTACTTTAGCTTACACGTTGCGCAACGTGTATGAGGAAGCGTAAGTACTTCGTAATTACTTAGGTTAATTATATTTGAATACACAAATATAAGTTAAGTAAGATAGGATTCCAAGTGACTTAGATTAGGTACAATGAGAACTGTATTGCTTGTAAATTGATCTTCCTCTAAAATCTGCTAAAAACTGTTTATCATCTATGAAAGGGTTGACAGCGGCTGGCTGTCAGAGCCCCGCTAATATGCATGTCTCTGATTGGTAGAAAGATGCTGCTTTCTACCAATAGGATCTTTGGGTATGTGTGGACCACTCATTGTGGTGGTCCACTTCAATGTATCCATTGGTGTGTCTTACACCAAGGTGAGGAAGTATCCAAAACGTCTAACAGATAACCTATCTGTTAAATTCACAAGTGGCTTGCAGCCACTTGTACGTGTAACCCCGTTACAATCATGAGAGTGGTCATCAGCACGTTTAGCCGGATTGGGTTGTTTGAGTACAGGACGGACGATGACAGGTGGCTGTAATCATTGTCGTGTTTGCGCTTCTTGACGGTCGCTGCCTCCGTTTTCGGCGAACCAGCGTTGTGAATCTTCTGGAGGTGCTTCATGGCCATGGTCGTTTTGCCAGCATAGAGCTTGAACAGGTTTTTTCCTGACGTCCGACACGCCTCGTCAGCCAAACAAGCCCACGCAAAGACCTCGTTCCCGTTCTCGACGTACTTGACACGAACACCCCCCCCACACACACACACACTTGAATATGTACGAAGTCTCCTTTGGTCGTGGAGGTACCTAAATTCAAAAGTGGCTTATAGCCACTTGTACGTGTAACCCCGTTACACCCCCCCCCCCTTAAGGTTAGACGCGCGGGGTCTCCGCACGTCAATCTTCGGAATTGACCATTCGTCAATTCTCCGCGTTTGGAGAAGAAATCCGCGCTCATTCAACGATGAGCGCGCCTCCGAAGAAGTCCGCAAAGTCGGTGGGGAGTCATCTCTCCATCGACGACTACTTCGAGCGTCAGAAGGCGAAGTACGGCGATGTCGTCGACTTCGACGACGACGATGAAGACATGGAGGGCGAGGAGGACTCGCCCTCAAAGCGTAAAGACTCAGTGTCGAGCGAATCGCTCGACCCTCACGCCAAGAACGTTCGCTCGCGTGAAGGGGACGAATCGGACGCTTCGAGTTCGAAGCGTTCGCGAACTGAGAGCGATACCCCACTCGCTTCCGCTGGGGCTCTCAGTACTCCGCGCGCTGCAGCTGCAGCGCGCGATCCATGGATGCCGTCTGCGTCCGAGATCGCGGACCGGTATGGGAACTCGGTACCTCCGAATGAGGTACCGCTGTACGTATGCAGCGCCATCAAAGATGACGCTGTGGCTGCTGAGCTGCACTTTGATCAGGAAACGCATCAAAGGCGCGATTACTACATCGGACTCTTTCATGAGCTCCGATGGTTTCAACGCAAGAAGACATCTTCTCGCAGCAAAGTGCCCGAATGGCAGGCACTTTGTCAAAGTTGAAACGCCGTTGTTGAGAACTTCAACAAGAAGCCGAGTGCTTACCGTGATCCGATTAAGCAAGCGCGTGATCGCTTCGAGACGTACTCGAAGCGTGGAAAGTTGGAGCAACTCCGCGTTGCTGCGGAGGAGGCTAACGTGCCGTGCGCTGTGCCCGAGGGCTTTCAGTGCACGAAGTGCTTTCCAGGCGCGGTCCGCTTGAGCGACCGCGACCGCGACCTGAACGGGTACACGTCGTTCCGTGTGCCCGAGAGTCTCAAAGAGCTCCGTGCTAAGTTCTTAGCACGTGAGGGTTCGGGCGCTGGCGATGATCGCAGCGCTCGTATTACTTCCGCTGTGCCAGCGCGTACTGCTCCTCGTACGCCCTCACCATTTCCGGAACGTCCTCCAGCAAGACGTTCCGCGGCTCCCATGTATCTCGATGGGGAGGAAATCCTCTCCAACGAATACGAAAACGAGCCCCTTGAGGGTTCGTTTTCGGGATGCTATGGTCAACAATCCGCTCAACAATCCAGCGGGTTGAGCCGCGGGCGTCACGGATCGGCGGTGGCGGGGGTGGGAACACGCCCCGGGTATGATCAGCCCCGGGCTGATCAGTATGCGCCTCTCCACGACCGGGTGACCGCCGTGGAGCGTCTGCAGGGCGCTGAGTTCGCCGCCCTGAAACAGGAGCTGGCGAACCAGAAGGCCCAAGTCGCGGCGGTCTCGCAGACCGCCTCGAATATCCAGGTCGAGCTGGGGACCCAGATGAAGGGGTTGCTCCAGCGCGTCCGCGCGCTGGAGGAGAGGCTGCTCGTCGCCGAGGCCAAGTCCTCCGCTTCTGCCTCGGCTCCTGCCGAGGCTTCGGGTCAGCCGAGCTAGATGGCTCGTGCTGCAGGTATGGCTTCAGCCGTCCGACGTAAAAGGTCGGATGGAGGCGCATGCTAGACGGTATGTCTAGCGTGTATGCGTTGCCGTGCCGTGCCAACACAGTGAACGGTCCATGAAGAGGAGCAAGCTTGCTTGCTCCGAAATCCGAAACTGCATGTCTAGGCATTTTTTTCGTGTAGCTAACAAAACTAATGAACCAACTTTAAATTCATTTGTGTTGCCTCTGCCCACATTGTCTGCGTTCAGCTTCTGTTGATCAACAGAAGCTGTTATTGTGTCTTGGACAAACCGAATTACGGCTTGTCTTTTGGTGATGAAATTGATTGCATCCGAGCTGAAGTCATTCAGCTCGCTCTCCGCTATAGGCCCGGCCTGTGCGTGGTTCTTTGCGGTGTCTGCGCCCTGCGCAGACCCGTGGTCTTTGTCCTTGTTGTTGGAGGAGTCTGCGCCCTGTGCAGACTCATGTGGTTTGTCCATTGTTGCAGCTGACACTGTGCAAGTGTCAGCGGTTTTCTGCGGCTGCTGTATTGCAGTCGTAGATCCTCCTCCACTTAAAGTTGGAGCCATCATTCCGAGTAAACTCGGTAGACGTGGATGTCGCATGGCATTCACGTAGAACGGTGTATGCCCTGTCGAGGCATGCACTGAGTTATTGATGGCAAACTCTGCCATCGATAAGCACTCGCTCCAGTAATGGAACGAGTGAGCGTAGCTCTTCAGTATATCGACGAGCA
Organism: Phytophthora cinnamomi; assembly: GCF_018691715.1. Classification (NCBI taxonomy): domain Eukaryota; phylum Oomycota; class Peronosporomycetes; order Peronosporales; family Peronosporaceae; genus Phytophthora; species Phytophthora cinnamomi. The sequence continues at coordinate 1,741,217 of NW_027150933.1, forward strand.
CGCGATTAACGCGCTCGGTGTGGCCGTCCGCCTGCGGATGATCCGCAGTCGACATGGAAAGCTGGCTCCCAAGAAGTGTAAACACTTCTTGCCACAGGTGCGCTGTGAAGCGCGGGTCTCTGTCCGACACGATGTCGGTCGGCATTGCCATGGTGTTTGAACACCATGTCGACGAACAGACGGGCCGTCTGCTTCGCGGTCACCTCTGCCGGCACCGCAGCAAGATATGCCATCTTGCTGAAGCGGTCGACGAAGACCACAACACCGGTATTCCCTCCGCTGTCCGGGGGAAGACCAAAGATGAAATCCAAAGACATGGACTTCCAACACTCCGACGGAGTCGGTAGTGATTGTAAAGGAGTCCGCGCGAATGGCGCAGGCTTTACGCGTTGGCATACCTCGCAAGCACGGACGTACTTGCGCACCCACTTGTACTGGTGGTGCCAGTAGAAGTCACGCATGAGAAGGACGTATGTCTTCTCACGTCTGAGATGTCCCGCAGTCGGGGCATCATGATTTTCGTACATGATCCTGAGTCGCAGGTCATGATCATTCTGCACGACAACGCGGATCGCGTTGTCGTCGACTGCATTGTAAAGCCGTATTCCGTCGTGCACTCGAAAGCGGAGTGCACGCGCTCGAAGGTGCTTGCGCAGCTTCTGACGGGACTTGTCAGAAGGCGCTGTGCCATAGGCCAGCAAGAGCTTCGCGTCCGCGTCGTGCGCTTACGCGGCCTTCACATCATCTAACAGAGATGATGTGGGTTTGCTCGATCGCATGACGTCAATGGCATTGACGTCAACAGCTTCTGCATAGTCCGGCCGACGTGATAACGCGTCGGCCACTACATTCGATCTTCCGGGTTTGTATTCGACCCGGAAGTTATACTCCGCAAAGAATGAGAGCCATCTCGCCATTCTTTGTGATATGTGTGGCGACTTCACTGCGGTGCGCAGTGATGCATGGTCGGTGTAGACCACGAACGGTCTACTTCCAAGTAGATACACTCGGAACTTTGCGAGTGCGTATTTCATGGCAAGGAGTTCTTTGTCATCTACCGGATAGTTGCGCTCAGCTGGCTTCAGCTGACGCGATTGGTAGTAGACGACACGATCACGGCCCTCGTGATCGTGCTGCATCAACGCGCATCCGATCGCGAAATCGGATGCGTCGCACACTACGTGAAATGGACGATCTTGGTCAGCCACTGCCAAGATCGGTGCCTCAGTCAAGCCCTGCTTGACTGCATCAAATGCCTTTTGGCAATCGGTTGTCCACTTCCACACAGTTTCTTTCTTAAGAAGCTGTGACAGCGGGCGGATCTTGCCCACGTAATCCTCCACGTACTTGCACAAGTACGTGGTCAAGCCAAGGAACTGCCTCCGTTCCTTGCCAGTTGAAGGCGTTGGCCATTCATTAATCACTCTGACATTTTCCGGGTCAGGGCGAACACTATTCTTCCCTACGAGACACCCGAGGACGGGTATCTCGCTCGCCCCGAAGATACACTTCTTCAGGTTCGCGTAGAGCTTATGTTTTCGCATAAGCTCAGTAGCTTCCGGAGATGCACCGTGTGCATCTCTACGTCGGTCTTCCCGTCCACAGCCCGGCTGTGGATGAACACATCGTCGAGGTAGCTCGGTGCGAAGTCGCGCACCGAGCGCAACAAGTGCGTCACGCACCTGCTGAAAGTCGCAGGGGCGTTCTTAAGCCCCTGTGGCATTACTAGCCATTCCCAGAGCATGCCGCTTCGCGTGCTCACTGCAGTGAGAGGGATATCCCTCTCACGCATTAGGATTTGGTAGAATCCATCTCGCAAGTCGAGAGCACTGTAAACGGTGCTCCAAGCCATCGAATTGATGATAACATCTTTTCGCGGTATCGGCGTCTGCGCCGGTACCGTCGCATCGTTCAGCTTGTTGTAGGTATGACCGATGCGTCATCCGTCCTGTGGCTTTTTGACACAGAACGTCGGAGCACTGTGCGGGGACTTTGGTTCCCGCACTTGTCCAGCATTGCGACGACTTTCAAAGAAGTCGTCGATTGCTTTTACTTGCTCTCGCGGCAGTGGCCACTGCCGCGTGACACAGTACTTCGTGCCCGGCACGAGACCAATCTCGTGCTGTATACCCTTATCCTGCGGAAGCTCCGCAGGAATCTCTTCCGGGAGTACGTCGTTGTACTCCCTCAACAATTGGTAATAGGGACTCGACATAAACGAGTCCCAGTCTTGTTCCTCGAAGCGCTCTCGCTTCGTCTTTGCACCGAGAGTGTCTTCACGCTCAGTGGTACTTCCCATGAAGAGCTCCCTCAGCTCTTCGCTCTCGCCCTTCGTTCTTTCGCTGTCCGAAAGAACGCAGACCTGCTCGATGCGTCCATCGTGCAAGTCGCGCGCGAAGCGCTTCCAGATCATGACTGGAAGCGAAGTCAACTCCGACGCCGTCGTCGGAGGATTAGCGAGTTACATTTCACGATACTGGAATCCAGTATCGGTGCGCGTCAAGACGTTCAGCGTCTCAACGCCTGGCGTCATCGCCTCTGTCTGCCCGGCAGACAGTTCTTGTAGCGTCTCGGTACCGGACCGAGACTTGCGCAGCGTTCTTCCCCATGCGCCATCTTCTTGTTGTGCGCAGCCCAGCTCCGCACGGTGGTTCTTCTGGTCCAGTCCCGGCTATGGACAGTTGTTCGCCGGCGAACCTTGTCCGCGGGCGCGCGGTGTAAAGCCCGGTTTGACCGCATGTTCCTTTGTGCAGCCGGGCTGCACGGAAAGGTGTTCCTTCGCCGGCAGACCCTGTCTGCGGGCGCGAGATATCAAGCCCGGCTTGATCGCATGGCGCTTCGCCGTGCAGCCCGGCTGCACGACAGCATACAAATTGGGTCAGTGCGGTACGTTTGCAACCGTCCGCACTGTTTGCAGCGTCAACTCCCGGAGTTGATACGCCTTTGTCACCTCGACGCCATTCATTGACGGAGCCCCTCATGACCGAGGGTGCATCGCCGTCGACCTGACCTCTTCGGGTCAGGGACTGTCCCTTACACGCTTGAACGTGGGTGTTGGTTCCCGGAACCAACACATCTTTTTCTTCCGACGTCGGCAGCATTGCCGACGCGGGTTTCACTTGTGCGCGCCCTCGCGCACTCCTTGGGCACTCCGGGACAGCGGCATAAAGCGCTGTCTCGACTGGTAAGCCGCGCGCACCTGCTGGTGCGTGCGCTGCGGTAACAGGGCCATTGTTCTCCGTTCTGCAGTCGCGACCGAAGCGCACGCCCGTGCGTTTCTTCCAGTCTATTACCGGATCATGCCGTGTAAGCCACGGCATGCCCATTACTACGTCGAACTTATCGTCCTGGTCCAGGACGATGAAGCGTTCGACAAACACTCGTTGTTTGTACGAGAAGCGCACGTTCACGATGCGCTTCTCGGTCTTCACGATGGCACCTGTTGCCAGTCGTACCTCCAGAAGACTTCGAGGTACATTTACCTCCTCGAAGTCAAGTCTCGACAGGCTTCGTAGTCGAACAAAGTTGTTCGACGCGCCTGAATTTACCAAAGCTCGAAGAGAGTCACTCGCTCTCTTCGAGTAAACCTTCAAGATGACTAGGTTCGGCCTGTCATCTTGTTTCTTGCAGTGAGAGCTGGTCTCACTGGGGGCTGCAGTCCTCAGTGTCGCGTGCCCGATGTCGGCACGCGCGACTGCATTACCAGTAGGGCGCCCCGCGCCTACTGGATGTTCGCGTTTTTTGTTGGTCTGCGGCGATGCCTAGCATCGCCACGACGGCGACCTCCAGGGGGCATGGGAGCTGTACACTCCCGTGCAAAGTGACCGATCCTTCCGCAACGGAAGCATCGCACGTTGCCTCCGTGCTGCTGGTAACCAGCAGTTGTTGCGTTCGAGAGGTCGATTGGTTCCGGACCTCCCGGCCTCGCTACCGGGCGCGGTTGCGGCCTCGGCACATTTGTATGGCGTTTAGCCTGCCGCAGGCTAAACCCTTCTTGCATGGCAAGGGCTATTGCAGCTTCGAGAGTACTCGGGTACTCTCGGAAGAGATAGATCTTCACAGGCCCATCTCTAAGTCCTTTCATGAACGTGATGGCCTTGGTCGCCTCGTCATCGGGTTAGTCACGATATTTGATACCAAATATCGTGCGCGCTGCGCGTAAGCATGGACGTTATGCTTACCCTGCTGAAGGTCGAGGAAGTCCGCCCTCGACCGGAACTCGTTTTGTGGGGGCTCAAACGCTTGCTTGAGCTCCTCTTTGAACATTTCGTACGTGCTGAAGTACGTAGGATCGGAGAGTCGGCGTCCATACGCCCAACTCCTTGCGCGTCCACCAAGGCAGGACATGGCGAACGTGACCTTCGACAGCGGGTCGACGATGCGTCGAGCCGCTATGGCTGTGTCGAGCTCGACAAGCCATCGGAGGAGAGGCTCGCCCTCTCTTCCCACGTAATTGCTTACGCTCAATTTCAATGATTGAGCACGCGGTGTCGTCCCTGACGACGCCGTCACTGAGGAAGCAGCGTCACGGTGCTCCTTCATGATGAACCCCAAAGCAACACCATGTTGTTCCGTCGGCGATAGCGTACGCAGCATTGTAGCTATCGCCGCTTCTCCGATGACTGTTGACAGTCGTTGGAGGGCTTCCCACTCTGGGTCAGACAGGTGGGGGCAGTCTGCGCGTGCAACATGCGTTGCAGGCGTATTGGAGCTCTCCATGGGCACCTCCGTGCTCATGGGGTTCTCGGCTCCGCGTTCGTACACCGCGTACGAACGTCAAGCAGTCGGTCGTTGGACGGACTACAAAGTGCTACCAGGTGTAGTGGGTCTAACTTGACTCACTACTTTAGCTTACACGTTGCGCAACGTGTATGAGGAAGCGTAAATACTTAGTAATTACTTAGGTTAATTATATTTGAATACACAAATATAAGTTAAGTAAGAAAGGATTCCAAGTGACTTAGATGAGGTAAAATGAGAACTGTATTGTTTGTAAATTGATCTTCCTCCTAAATCTGCTAAAAACTGTTTATCATCTATGAAAGGGGTTGGCAGCGGCTGGCTGTCAGAGCCCCGCTAATATGCATGTCTCTGATTGGTAGAAAGATGCTGCTTTTCTACCAATAGGATCTTTGGGTATGTGTGGACCACTCATTGTGGTGGTCCACTTCAATGTATCCATTGGTGTGTCTTACACCAAGGTGAGGAAGCATCCAAAACTTTTAACAGATAACCTATCTGTTAAATTCACAAGTGGCTTGAAGCCACTTTTGCGTGTAACCCCGTTACAGATCGAGCCAACTACAAAGCGGTTCAACAGTATACACAGGGTGCGGCAAACGTACCGCTGAGTGCATTGCTCAACACTCGTGTGATGTTAGGCGGTGGAGCAACAGCAGCAGCTAAGCGACCTCACCCCCTGCTGAAAACGACATGGCTCGCGTACAGGGAATCCTAGTCGGCGAACTGCGTGAACGTCATGAAGCTCGTGCTCAACCACCACATGTTGTCGTATGTCAACTGGCAGCTGAGCTACGAGAGTGTGACGATAGTACGACAGCCCGTCAACAACGAGCTGACTTCAGCGCACGGTGGCCCGACTGCGAGAAGTAGCAGTGAAGGTGATCAATCGTGGAGCATTCATCGAGACCAATATGCTTTTGCCCCACCAAAAGCGCGAGCGTTCCGCGCCACCGAGAGATAAGCCTATGAGACCCGACACTGATGCAGAATGGGCAGCACGAGTGGCCGAGTTTGAAGCGCGCGACCCAAAATCCCTAGAAGAGAGTGGAACGCTTGCGGAGATAAGAGTCGTAAGGCTGCAGGTGAAGAAGGAGGTGAAACAATAAAGAAAGCAGTTCGACGTCTATGGCGCCTGCAGCAGCATAAACAAGCACGCTGTGTAAATGTGGTGACGCCAAGTGGTGTGGATCAGGATGCAGCGGTGAGTGGTGGTGACCTCGCATATCCGTATCACTACGAGCGGCAGGGCGTGTACAGTAACCCAGAAGTGGTGGAAGGCGAGGACAGCAAAATACTACGCCTCGCTCAACTTCGTGCTGTTGGTAGCAGTATTCCGATCAGTCTTCCTACGATAGTACTAGCGATGGGGAAGCATCACAAACAGGAAGCCAGGCTTGACACCTGTGCCCGGTACAGCGTGGGCGGAGCGGGGTTGCGAAAGTTCGGGTGTTGAGTCACTCGAGAAGGCCTGTAGATATAATTGAAGGGTTTGGTGGAGGTCGTTCACGTGTGCTTGTAGTATGGGAATTCAGGGGAACAACGCAGTATCAGCAAACAGTGGTGGTCAAAGCACTGGTTGTCGACGCTCATGATGCCAAGTTGCTCATAGGAGAAGATTGGATGGTAGAGCACCAAGTGAACCTAGATTTTGGCAAGCGGGAGCTCAAATACCAAGATGAATGCAGGAAGAAAGTGATCGTGCCTTTCACTTGTGTAAGAGGAACACCTTTGGTGGCTGCGCCAGATGAATGGGCTGTTACTGTACGTATGGCCAAAACTGTGAAGCTCACAGCAAATACTCATAGCGTTCAGCGTGTTAGTGTGGGCGCGGTGGATGGAACGACCGGCATTTTTCTGCCAAAACCCACACACAAACGTCTTCTGTTTCTGGCACCTACCGTTGGAACCGTGCGAAATGGTATGGCACCTGTTGCAGTTCTTAACCTGTAAGGCAAGCGAGAGAAACTGCCCGCCAGAGCTGAACTCGGTTCGTGGATGGATACCCACAGATGATGCAATGGAGTTGGTGACGTTAAATGGGCAGTTAGAACGTGAGAGAGTGATAGAGTGGGTGGTGAAATTACGCACAGCTGACGCTGCACCTCTGTCCAATGAAGACGACCTTGATATTGGAGAGATGGCGACTGAAGACCGTAATTTAGTGATTGCATTACTTCGTCAATATGCTGGCATCGTAGAAAAAAAAAGTTGGTTGTCCATCACTTGCAAGGATGACGGTCGAGCACCACATAAATACTGGTATTGCAGCGCCAATTATGCTCCGACGTCGGCGGCAAGCTGTAGTTGAGAACGAAATTATTGACAAAGAAGTGGACGACATGCTACAGCAGGGCGTTATCGAAGAAGGGCAAGGTGGATGAGGATTCCCAGTCGTGCTGGTTATGAATAAAGATGGAGCTGTACGATTTTGTGTTGACTATCGGGCTCTAAATGCTGTTACAATCAAGGATGTATACCCGTTACCCCGAATTGATGAAATACTCGAAGCTTTGAATGGCAGCGAGCCCTATATGTCACTTGATTTGCACTCTGGGTATTGGCAGCTAGCCGTTGCAGCTGAAGACAAAGCAAAGACACGATTTATTACGAGGCGAGGACTACTCCAATTCTGCCGATTGCCATTTGGTTTGTGCAATGCTTCCAGCACATTTCAACGGCTGATGGACTGTGTCTTGCGAGGACTCACATGGATCAGTTGCCTAGTCTACTTCGATGATGTCAGTGTTTCCAAAAGGATCTGTGGCACGACATGTGGTTGAACTCGCGGTAGTACTGGAACGCTTGGCAGAAGCAGGACTGAGCCTCAACGTAAGCAAGTGCAGCTTCGCAGCCACAAGTATGGAATATCTGGATCATGGATTATCGCCGGATGGCGTTCGACCTCTGGGGAGATTCGAAGAGGCTGTGCAAGATTTCTACGTTCCCTCGAATGCAGATGCAGTGCGTAGCTTTGTAGCCCTCGCCGGATACTACATGCGATTTATCCGTGATTTTAGGGCACTAATGACGCCTTTGACTCGCCTCTTGCGTAAGACTAGCAAGTGGGGGTGGAGTGCGGCGCAGCAGGAAGCATTTGAATGGGCTAACGCACAGTTGCTGCAGAATCATGTACTGATATACCCGGACTACAATCTTCCCTTCAAGTTGACGACCGATGCATCAAGAGCAGGATTAGGTGCCATGTTGTCGCAAGACCAAGGATCGAGTGACCAACCAGTAGCTTACGCATCCCGCGTGAACAACCCTACTGTTGCGAACTAAAGTGTCTCTGAACTTGAGTGTCTTGCAGTTGTGTGGGCTGTCAAGCTTTTTTGACCCCACCTCTATGGGCGTAAATTTACTGTGGTGACCGACGATGTGTCTCTGAAATGGTTGCTCACTGCGAAAGATTCGGCTTGACGCCTGCTTCGTTGGTCGTTAGCTCTACAAGAATATGACTTTGATACCCAGTATCGCCCTAGACGAGGGAATCACGTTGCAGATGCGCTATCTCGAAGTCTTCCCGTCGGTGAGGGGCAGACGCCAGCCTTAGCCACTGATCGAACCACAGATACGGAAGTTGTGGAAGTAGTTGCTGAAGTCCACCGAATAGTAGGTCGACCCGTCGTTTCTCAGCGGGAAGTACAAGTAATAACCCACGATGACCCGGACAACACACGCACAGACACAAGTAATGCTGCAACAAGCTCTAGAGCTAGCATGATAACCAACGTTGTGCGAGACCGGATTGAGTGTGCAGCGAAAGATGCAATTGCGTGGGCCATGGAGATCTTGGAGGTAACTACCAGGTCGAAAGCAAATGTCAATACCACTCATGAAAACGTCTGCTGTGGTGAGATCTCTGTGGATCGAACTACTGACAGCAGGGATAAAGAAAAGAATGGTTCTTTACTGGGCACACCGCAAGGACTCACTTTTGCGAGACTAGTGGAAAAACATGACGCCGAAATTACTGACGAGCATGCTGCGCAGATGATTAACGACGCAGCTGGAGATGTAATTGGATTAGTGAAGGTGCAGCGAGTGGAAGCAGCTGAGCTGGGTGTCGTACAGTTCACTGATGATGACAGTAGACGTGAGCAAGAAAGTTCAGTGATGGTGCAAATGTTCAAGAGGCGTGGGTGTTGCCCAGGACGCCCTGTGACAGTACACAATGATGATCGTGTCTACTTGGCTTGCGTTGATGGAGATAGGATTATTTTACCGGCAGCATATTTGCCACTTGCTGTTAAAGAAACTCATGACAGCATCTGGGTAGGCCATTTGCGAGACCCGCCAACTTACGAGCGGCTCAGACGTATGTATTGGTGGCCTTGTATGCGTGAAAGTGTATCTCAGCGGGTAGCAGCGTGTCAAAATTGCAGGTCCATAAAAGCTAAATCAACGGCTGTAGTGCCACCGCTGCGCAGTGTTTGCACAGGAGATGTGATAGGTGGGCTATCGATGTCGCGGGTCCCCTTCCAGTAACCCCGCGTGGGAATCGATACGTTATTGTTGACATTGAGTATGTTATGCGCTATGCTGTCGCAGTTGCAGTGCCGCAACATACGGCAAAAGATGTCGCTCAGCTTTTAATGGAGAGATTTGTACTAGGTTTGGGGCTCATGCGTGAAGTAATGATGGACGGAGCAGTCGAGTTTAATAGCAAGGCGATAGACGAGCTCCTCCAATTGATGCAAGCAAGCAAACGACCCCGGTTCCATACAGCCCGAATTTATTAGGACTGGTTGAGCGCTTCCATCGGACACGGAATGATATGATCAGCTTGTACGTTGATGATCGCCATGATGACTGGGACGATTTTCTACCTGCTGCTGGCTATGTGTATAACTCATCAATCCATACGACACATGGTTACCAGCCAAACGAGCTTATGATGGGGAGGAAGTTGCGAACCCCAAGTGAATTGCTGGGCAAGACTCGTCTAGTTCACCCAACACAGACTATTGAAGCATATCATGACTTGCTAATTGATGACCTCGAGCGAGCACGAACATTGGCTAAAGAGGCCCTGGAGAAGGAGCAGTCGAGACAAGCCATCTACTACTATCAGAGGCGTGTCAAACAGAAGGCTTCGTATGTTCCAGGACAGTTAGTTTGGATTTACAGGCCGTCCAAAGGCGATGGTATCACTAAATTCCGGTACCAGTGGCGAATTCCAGCTCCAGTGGCGAGGTCCAGCACAAGTGATAGAACCGGCTGGTTGTGACAACTACAAAATAACAATGCTAGAGTCAGGAGCCGCACTAGTCACGTATTGCTCGTTCTTATTACCGTATTTCTATAACACCAATTTGTTGGACAAAATGGCCAACGACATCGCGCTCGACCTGCGTGAGGAAGCCAACGCAGCTGGAGACCTTATTGAACTTGACCCCGGGCAAGGCGAAGAACCAGTCGAACCAGAATATGACGACCTTGGCGAAGATTTAACAGACAACCAGCAAGACCAGGTGCGAAGCCAATCGCTAACTAATATCCAACCAAGCGTACTCACAGCCGAGCCGCCCTTCCGTGCCCCAGTCGCAGTAGACTCCCATCGGTCAGAATCAGTTGTCGTCACGCCGGCGGAAATAAACAAACGTCCAAAGCATCAAGAGAGCGGAACCGCAAATTATGATGGTGATACCGGTAGTACTGCCAGATCACGGTCAAAGAAACGACGAATCCCATCGCGAGGAAATGCTGCTGAGTCGTTCAGTGACAGGCCTCAATACGACGTTCCCAGTGGCAGCATCGCCAGACGCACGAGATCGCAGTTGCGACAAACACCGTACCCTCGGGTAGACATACACAATCACAGTATCGGTGAACCAGTCGATCCTGAAGGGCCCCGAGCCAGTGGCAGAGTACTTGAGGTACATACCCCAGCACAAATACCAGGCGAAGGCGCACAAGACGAGAGAAGCAGCGCTGCACCCTCGACACAAGGCCCGTATCCATATCCACCCAGCAACCAACGAGAACAGGCGAACAAGAAACTTTCACGCAGCCTGAAGACGAGCATATCTACGTTTTCGCTGGTGGAGGACTGCGAGGCGTGGACAGGTTGGCAGCGTCAACCCCAGGCGAATGCGAATCCGACCCGATGAACGAGTCTGCTAGTGTCGACGCCGTCGTTACCGTACACGTTCCGGACATTACGTATTGGAGTTCGAAGTGGCTTGGTAGTCGGCTAAGCAGCGGAAAACCTGAATGTGTCTGGATTAACCAACAGGAATACGAGCAACTTTGGCGGGAAGGACGTATGTGCCACGAAGGCGAGGCGAACCAACAGTAGCCGAAGCTTCCCGAAGCAGCCAATAGCACAGAGGGGGTGAATAACGTCCGACCACCGAAAGGAAACATCATCGGGGACGATGATGGAGCTAGGGGGAGAGATTAGCAGAGTGGTTTTTAGGGTGACGCTGATTTGTGAAGGACACCGTCAACAATGGACAGCGGATAACAGGTGATGTTTGATGTGGTGTTTAATGTGGTGTTTGACGACGATGACCGTAGGATACAGCAGCATAGTGGCGTAACGGATCAAGGACGGCAGGCGACGGCGAGGAAAGATTGCAGCACCAGCGAGCGCGAAGATACCAGAAGGGGTGAGCAAGGTGACGGCGAGTGCAGACCGCCATGACATCGTCTGTATGGTTGACAATTGTGTGGCTGAGGCGTGTTGGCAAACGTCGCTGCCGAAGATCGCCCGCCCCAAAAGGTACGCTCAGCCAGGACCAAGGATAGCGAACCCAGAAGACGGCTCAGTCTAAGATCTGCGGAGTCGGTGGCAAGCCGAAGACGCGGAAGAGCGTGCGCTGCGAAGCAAGCGCCAACCAAAGCATCGTACCTGCCGGTACAGGCAGCAGCAAGTGAACGAAGAAATATACTTGAGTTCCTGAGCGAGCATCTACTTGAGTCAACTAGAGGAGCGCTAGTGAAGAAGCCACTGTCGAACGAAGTCGTGCGGAAGCAGCTGAAGCCGAAGCAAGCCGTAGTCGCCGTACTACTGGTGACATTCGTCGACAGGTCCCTCGGTAGAAGACCGTCGGAAGGGAGAACACGAAAGCTGTGCGCGCACGTGGCACGATCTACATAGTGACAGCTCCAACCAGCTATAGCCTCTCTGGGCTTAAAGGAGAAGCAAAGGGTCGAGCGCACGTGCAAGCAATACCTGGGACAATTTTCGGCGATAGCGAAGTTCTGCCTGTCAGTATATATTGCACGTTGCATAAGTAGCCGGGCTGTCGTCGTTAGCCACCGAAGGCCTCACCACTGGAGGTGCGAGATTGGGGCAAGGTAGAGGTGGTAGCTGGCAAGACAGAGGTAGCTTACTGTATGACATCAACTCTTGACTAAGCTCATCTAGAGAAAGCTGCCCAAATCCTTGGAGGAGATTGAACAGCTCGTAATGCTTCTTGTCCTTTGTGTGCTCTAGTAACGCACTCATGTGAGGCATGGAACTAATCGATGCTTCGATTAGACCGTTGACAAGTCGGTAGTCGCAGGTTTGGTGATACTCATCGTTACTGGTACCTGGCTTCCGAACCGGTAACACTGGGCTGGCCCAGCGACTTCTCGGATTTTCACAAACCCAGCCGAGTTCAACCTGATTCTGGTTAAACTCGCGTAGAAATGCTCGCACAGCAGGTGGATACCTGCGTGGCTTTCTTTTCACAGCATTGACCCCGTCTTTGAGACGAATTTTGAGCAGTTTAACGCGGGCCGGAGGATCATTGCCCAGTTCGGTACGCCAGATGTCGTGTTTGGTCGCAATATCGCGAAGGCACTCCTCCAAATGCGGCGGAAATCCGTGTTGGAGCGCCATTTGCGCAAGGCGCTCAACGGCTTCGCGAAGGTCATCGTCTGTTGGAGGGGAGTCAGAGACAGGTACACCGTCATCGTCATCCATCACACCCGCATCACCGTCAGTCTCGCGCTCCGCGAGCTGTTATAACTGTCGGTCGACGTCAATACCCAATTGTGTGAGCAGGTCTTGACGCAGAATGAATCCGGGCTCGTCATCGTCAATAACGAGACATTCAATGGGCTCATGGATCGCTACTGGCCCAGTAGCGGAGTTCAACAGTACTCGAAGTTTCACCGATGTGCTGCAAGCATTCTCGTGATCGGCTATCCCAACGATTAGCTATGGTGCGCTAAGCCGGGTCAGTTTAATCGCGGAGTCGCGGAATATGAGCTCGTCGACGTGCCTATGGCTAATGGCAGTCCGGTCTGCACCAGTGTCCGCACAGTAGGGTAGTTTCATAACGTCGTTCAAAGTGACAGTCTTCTCGGCCGACGGGATGCACTCCCGGAGACGATCGAGGCGAGCAACCTCGCGTTTGCCGTGGTCACCACCCTGAGACCGCAACTCCCTGCGTATGTCGGCTTTCTCACTATCCGTAGCTTTGGTACATTCGGACAGCCAATGGAGATCGCCACAGTGTGGGCATGGTGCTGGCGGAGTTTTTGATCGGTCCACGGGACTTTTTGTGGATGGCTGTGGGCCAGAACCGCTGGCTTATCTTACCAACTTCTGCTTGTTGACCGGCTGTTTACTGCCGGCACGCATAGCAAGGCGCTCGGCGCCACGGTCCCCGCGATCCAGATCGCGCTTGGCGCGTCGTTGGCTTTGATAGGCCTTTTCGAGGTCGAGGACTTTTTCGAGAATCAAGTCGTGTAGAACGTCTTGCCCACAGCGGCACTTCCAGGGTGTCGCCCACGGCGCGAGTAGAATTACCTCGTCCTCGCGCGCTTTGCGCGTTTGAAAACGTGCAATCCGATCAACTTCCTCCCTAAGTGCCTTCGGTTCGAGCGACTTGATCGAGGTAGAGCACAATTGTTTTCTACCGTCGTCACCAGTGAAGAAAATGCGCCACCCATGATCGTCGATAATATCATGGCACAGCTTGAAATATTGAATGACTCTCTCATGCACGTCACTTTCACTTTGATCGATGCGGAGGTGTTCGGCAATTTCCACGACAACGGGGACCGCGTTGTCGTGCCAAATGGTCAATGTCCGGAACACTATTATTTTTCGCAGTTGAGATGGTCTTGTCCACCTCGGTGGGGATGATGTCAACAGTGACGTCCGACATGTACATTTTCCACCGCAAACGACACCACTGCCTGAGCAGTCCTTCGTCGAAGTTACTTTTGATCGGGACGATCAGGTTGTCCGTCTCACCCTTCGCATGGTTGCTAATAGTGTCCTCGTACTCGCGACGTTCCTTCCGCCACCTCAGCAAGGCAGAGTGCGACGTGCTGGTGATTCTCGGTGGCAGAATGGGAGTGAAGAAGGGGGCCGACGAGCGCTCTGCATCGTTGTCAGGTGGGTTCGGGCATTGCGCCCTAGGCTTGGTCATGTTGGTCTTGGTACAGCAGGTACTGCTAAAGAACTCTTTGTAGTGTCTGAAGGGAAACCGAAGGCACGCTGGGGGAGACGGCGAGGCTCCCGGAAGTTTAGCCGTAGTGTATTGCCAAAGGCAAATAGCAAAGTGAATGGGACACGAGGTACTCCTAGTACTGTGGCTAGTGAAGCCGCAGCTACTGTAATCTAGGTTATCGCTAGCTAGTCATCAAGTTTGTCGTTATGAGAATTGGATTTCTGGCTGGTCATCACTTTTACGTTATGCTCAGCTTGCTTTTCGTGTGCACACGATTTGTTGTCGCAGTCACCACGTTTGCCGTAATTGACTGCGACCCGTTGGTGCTGAAGCTGCTAGCCTGGACAGGCTGGAGATTTCCTCCACTACATCCAGCTCACGACCTACGTGCGTCCACAGATTAATCTGCGAGAAGCGGGCATTGTGTTGCACCATCGCTTGCATCTTCTTGACTACCTCCACGGAAATCGGCGTGTCGTGGAAATCCGCGATCATCGGTCCCAGCACAGAAGTGCACCTGAAGTTACCGGGCTCCACCTTCTTCTTCTTCTTGGGATTGTGCTCGTACATCTCCCATTCCTCTCGGATGGCCAATTCAGCAGCCCGAACGTCCTCCAGCGGCTCCAGAACGTTGCTCAGGACCCCGTAGGACATGAAATCCATGACTCGAAATCCGACTTGAACTGGGATCTCAATGTCGATTCCAGTGCTTCCAGGCTTGAGGTTCTCCGCTACCGCCGCGATTTGCTTCAATGCCTTGGTGTACGCTCGGCTGGGGTGTTCGCGTTGGTGCACCCCGCAGAACTGTATGCGTTAAGCAGACTGCAAGCCAACTCATCATCCGTGTATCCGATAACCCAGTTTACTTGCAAAATAGCAGGAAGTGGTGGGAGTGGATAGCGTACTCCTTGTTCTCGGACAGGGCTCGACCACACTCGGCGCTGCAATCTCGACTCGATTAGGATGCTGACGTTGAAGTGTTTTCAGCCATTCTACCGTCCTGTCACCCGGAATAAGCGCTACTTAATCGCCCCCGCCGTTGAATTTGTGAACGCGACGTCAAACCGAAAGCGAAGCACCAATTCGATGGCGGTCTGACAGTCAAAACCACCAACTTTCACGGTCTCATGCGGCCGGATGTTTCCAACGTCTACACTATCATTTCGCACTTTTAGTAAGGATGGAACGAGTGAGTGGGCGGATGTTCTTGTACCTGGGTATGGTCACTATCATGTACGTCGCGCTAACATGGTGCTCCAAGGGGCATTTATGAGAGTCTTGTTGGCTCAGGTGGCGTGAATACACTGAAACTCGCGTTTGACAAGCTTCAATCTTTCGATTCAACTGGCCTCTTCATGGACGCTGTCGCAGCGACGTCAAGGTCGTTGACACCGGATAAGCCAGGACAAGGAATGGACAACGATCTCATTGCTCGGAGCTGCCCAACTTGGAGGAATTGTTGCTCTGCGGATATTTTGTGATGGTCCGACTGGACTTTACCAAATTTTGTGCAGACAAGCAGCAGCCCCCGTCGATGAACTGCAACTGGGACGACGTTGGACCGCTAATGGATGCCTTGGGTGATACTGAAATTTCGCTTGTCAAACGCGTTGGGCGGGTGCGCGTCCATATAGTGAGCCGGTATTGAGACTCAATGCTACGATGAGATCACTGTGTTGCGCATGCTAGCAATGAGTTCGAACTTGGAATATCTTGAGGTGGTCGTATCGCAGCGAGGATATCTATACCGCGACGAATCCAAGAAGCACGACCCCATGCCTGCTCACTGGCAGCATCGACCGCTTCCGAAGAAGAGCAAGCTTGCGTTATTAAGTATTATATCGCCGGTGGAACCGAACAAGAAGGTGAAACATGCGCTATGTGCATGCATGATCAATCGAGACGTGTTGTCCAACATATTCGCCTTTGCAGGAGCAGTGGAAAATGTTCCTTTTCCAGGAGTCAGCGGGATTTCAAAGTGTCACCAGTGTTTGAAGCTCCATCGAAGTTTTAACCTGTTTTTTTACTTTTAAAAAAGCAAAATTCAAATGCCTAATTGAACACTCCCACATCCAACTTCAAGCGTCACCTGTTAGCACAACATCCAAGTAACATTAACCAAATAATCCGTGTTTTATCCTGACCCTAAACATCGCCTGGCAATCATGGCGCGGCAGTCCTCTTTATGTTGTCTTCGATCAGGAATAAGAGGAAACGCGCGGAGATCTCTTCTTCGTAGACCTCTTGCCCATCGATGTTGATCACCGTATAGCAGTCCACATTCAGGAGATACCTCCATCATTCCTGGCCCACGTGCACCAAGGCGGACAATAAAGCCAAGGCTTCCTGTAGTTTTTGATATCCTTTTTGGAAGGCCTTTTCATCGGAATAGAGAGGTCGCGGCTCCTCCCATTAGTGGCGGTGCACCTCGTTGCGCGTGGGCAGCTCCACCTCCAGCCGCCGCTTGGGCGCGTCCTAGACCACCTCCTCCCGTTCAGCCCACCCGTAGTGGACGCAGCACTCCAGTGCCTTGCTCCACGGCGTCCGAAAGCCCCAGCGCTGCCTCAGAACGGTATCAGACGTCAGCACCATCCGCTACCTGTCAAAATTTAGACTGGCGGCTTGGATCCTTCATACAGAATTGAACAATTATAATGTTTCGCAAGTATTACTCAATTGTTTTAACAATTATATTAAATATACTAGTGTAGTATATAACGGATAATGCCAATTTGTATACGGTACAAAATTCCTGTATTATACCTTCAGTTCCCAAAAGATACTCAAATTGGATCGGTACACTAATTCTAGTCCAACACAGACTCTTCGCTGTCCCAAATCGTAAACTCATTGAAACAGTCCTCACTAAGAGCACCTCTGTTGTCGCTCACGTCGTTAACATTTTCTCCAATGCCCTCCTTCTACTTTGAGCAAAAGAGCTCGCCGTAAACGTTGTGTCTCGCCACATGTCAATCTCCAAATCTTGGAGAAAACCCAGCTGCTGCCACCGAGCGCTCCACGACGTCAGCTGTAACATCGCGCCAAGCGACGTTCACCCAGTTCGCCACGGTCTCAATCGATGGCGGCTTTGGATTTCCTCCGCGAGTGTAGAGCACAGCATCAGACTTCTTCCAGCTGTCAATGACGGCCGACAGTTTGTCCTTGAACGACTTGTAGATCCCGATATCTCCCGCGTGCACGTAGGTTGTCAATTGTGACGTGGACGTCCGTCTGCCAATGAGATGGCAGATGACTCCCACGTCAATTGCTAATGATTACCTTTCTGTTTACGCTGTACAGCGTAAAAAGACTGGTCAATATCAAGAATAATCATGATTATGGGATGCATAAACATGGACTTCCGTGCGACCTCATTGGCTTAAAATCCTTGATATGTTCAAGAATCAAGTTTTCGAGCCGAACCTTTGATTATGGGACGTGACTCGCAAATTTGGATCAAGCTACGTTTGGATTAGTAAATTCTCATTGGTAGATCAGGATAGAATTAGGACCTGAGATTGATATACTTTAGGATGGGACCTGTAACGGGGTTACACATACAAGTGGCTGCAAGCCACTTGTGAATTTGACAGATAGGTTATCTGTTAAAGGTTTTGGATACTTCCTCACATTGGTGTAAGACACACCAATGGATACATTGAGGTGGACCACCACAATGAGTGGGCCACACATACGAAAGATCCTATTGGTAAAAAGCAGCATCTTTCTACCAATTAGAGACGTGCATATTGGCGGGGCCCTGACAGCCAGCCGCTGTCAACCCTTTCATAGATGATAAACAGTTTTAGCAGATTTTAGAGGAATATTAATTTACAAACAATACAGTTCTCATTTTACCTAATCTAAGTCACTTGGAATCCTATCTTACTTAACTTACATTTGTGTATTCAAATATAATTAACCTAAGTAATTACGAAGTACTTACGCTTCCTCATACACGTTGCGCAACGTGTAAGCTAAAGTAGTGAGTCAAGTTAGACCCACTACACCTGGTAGCACTTAGTAGTCCGTCCAACGACCGACTGCTTGACGTTCGTACGCGGCGTACGAACGCGGAGCCGAGAACCACATGAGCACGGAGGTGCCCATGGAGAGCTCCAACACGCCTGCAACGCATGTTGCACGCGCTGACTGCCCCCACCTGTCTGACCCAGAGTGGAAAGCCCTCCAACGAGTGTCAACTAGAGATGGTTTTGGATTGGAAGAGTAAAGAACGTTTTAAATGTCCCAAAACGTTTTAAACCGTTTTGAAGTGTCCAAAAGTCCAAAAGTCAATGTGCCAGGATCTTTGGAAGCTACCGCGAACCCATAAACGTCTAGCAGTGCGAAAAGAGCTTCACCATGGCGACATCACAACGAAGTGCAGCCGACTTGCCAGCGAACTTATCGCCGGTGCCTCCTCCTCATGATCTGCTGGATTCTTCCCATCAAGAAGGGCGTTGCGATCGCCCCCTGGCTCCGTCTTACGGAGATCTAATCGCTACAGCCCTTATCGAAGAGAAAATCTAGAGCCAAGTTCGTCAAGGAACGTCTTGACATCCCCGGCAGTCGCGCACAGGGTGATGTTCTCACCTCAGCAAGGCTCACATACTTCAGCGTACGCGCTCACACCACCAGCTCCTGTAGCGTCGCCCCGTCAATCGACTCCGGCTCGATCATCCAGGTCAGCAACCCCCGTGCGGTCACCCCGAACTCCTCGTACAAAAATATTGTCAACTCCAACACGACCACCCCGTACTCCCCGTACTCCGTGTACTCCAGCATCGTCTAGGCGATCTAGGCCTTCACCGTTGAAGACCGGGCGACCGCGTGACATGATTTGAAAGCACTACACCATTGAACGCGAAAACGGCAAAAAACACAGGCGTTGCATCTACTGCGGTACGCTCAAGAAAAATGGTAAACCTAGTGGGAACTTGTTGAACTACTTGGTGAAGCCTAACCAGTGCCCTAGCGTCCCTATAGCTATTCAAACTTCACTACGACCTGTATCGGTTCCAGTACCAGCGACGACGAAAGAACCAAATGTGGAGCCTGCATTACATGATATTGATCAAGATGCTTTTGATCTGGCACTAGCTCGAGTGTTTTTTGTCTGCGCACTGCCTTTCATTCTTGTGGAAGCTCAAGTATTCGAGACTTTATTGCTTTGGTGGCTCCCTCTGTCAAAATACCGTCGAGGTACAAGCTCAGTATGGTGCTGTTAAAACGAGTGAGGGATGAGATTCGTTTGAAGGTCATCCAGATGATAAATTCTCACACATACGTGTCACTCGTTACTGATGGATGGACGGATACAAACGGTTCAAGCATTATTAATTTCATGGTAGTTGCACCCGGGTTGCCTTCGCTCTATTGGTCGTCATGGTCGACAAGGTCAAAAAGACATACCGCGCGCTATCTTGCGGGAGAAATTGACAAAGTAATTGGAGAAGTGGAGCACGAGACCACAGCCCAAGTGGTTGGAGTTGTCACTGATAATGCAAAGAACATACGAACCGCGACGAACCAAGTTCAGAGTAGGCGCCCAAATGTAATCAGTGGTGGATGCTCGGCCCATGTTTTGAATTTATTGATGCAAGACATCAGCAAGTTTCCTGTCGTTAAAGCTGTTTTATCAAAAGCCGTGGCTCTCACTCGCTTTGTACGGGATCATTTGGCACTTTATGACGAGTTCAAGCCGCTACAGCAAGGCTTACGAGACGCGGGTTCCAACGCCAGAAATCTGGTTTTGCCAGTCCCAACGCGGTGGTATTCGGCGCATGCTTGTCTTCGCAATGTGTTGAATAGCCGAGAGACGCTGGAGAAACTTTTCTTGAATCCCGATTATGAGCGGTTCATGGACCGATATCCTGGAACTGCGTCAAACCGGAATAAACTTCTCTATGTGATTGCGTTGGTTCGTGACGATGTCTTCTGGAACAGCCTAAGAACTATAGTTCGACTATTTGATCCCATAATCGAGGCGCTTTGTGCTCTGGAGGCTGACAATGGGTTTGTGTCAGGGATCTATCGATGGTTTAGGTGGTTGCGATATCACACCGTGTACGGTGTGGCGTCCCCCGAACAGGAGCCAGATTCATCCGAGTCGGAGAATGAATCAGACGAAAGCGACTACGAGGAGTATGATTCTGCACAACAGCAAACTCTAACTGGCATTGGGGCGCTCAGCGACGTGTGTCCCCCTGCGGACAACGGAGTAGCAATTGGTGAGGCCTCACAAGCCGATGTTGCCAACACAAATCTCACCCCGGTTAGTCTTGATCATCTTCAAGGTCTTTTTCGCGAGAAGATTCAGAAACGGTGGAGATACGTCCACACAAACGCAATGGCAGTAGCATTCTTGCTGGATCCGTCGATGAACATCGACGATTTCGTGGGTTCTGACGACGAGCAAGTAGACGATCAAGTGTGTATGCTGGCCGAACGATTCGGATTGATATCCTCCACGAGTGTTGCTGCGTTACCCGCTGAAATTCTCAGTTTCAAAAGCTTGAAACGGAGTGGTGGCGAAGCTCTACGAGTAAAATATGCGGAATCCAGCCCGCGAGACTACTGGGGTGCACAAAGCCAGAGAAAATATCCTCTTCTGAAGAAGCTAGCTGACATTGTATTTGCGATACCGACTTCTTCAGCAGCAAGCGAGAGAGCGTGGAGTATCTTTGACCACATTCACTCAAAGAGAAGAAACCGACTGTCTGTGGAAAAGGTCGACATGCTGGCTTTTGTCTACATCAACTACGGCGCGCTCCAGAAGGATGAACTAGACCTTGCACGCCACCAGTCATGTCCCGAGAGTGTAGATACAGAATCATAAAATTTCATCAAGCAATATGACGCAAATTGTCTTGTATCTGCTTGACCATATTCTCGCGACGTCAGTCTTCTCATCAAAGCGATTCAGGCCTGCAACCCACAAGGTCTGAAACCAGTCAGACTAGAGCGGATCGAAAAGGCAATTGGCGACTAAGCATAAACCGCACTGCGTTGTGCAACACAGTGAGGGAGTTTGTGTCGCTGCATTCTTGCATAACTACGTCGCAAAATGCATCAAAGTCATCGAGGTGGTTTCCACGCAGCATTCATTGAAAATTAGACGCGTATTGCTTCTTGGTCGTGCACTACTGCGCTCTCTGAAGTGTAATGTACCGATGAGTTTGAATCAGCAGCCATTTCCCATGGCACAATGCAAGAAGTTGCTCCATTTTGTAATCCGTTTACAGAGGCTCGTCCGTCAACACGCATCGGGTAGCAAACTTGGGGGTGGTACTCGTAGTACCGCACACGGAACTGCCACATACCGCTGTTCGCGCCAATATCCATGGCGTACTGCAGTAGAAAACGTTCTCGCAAGATGCGACCAGCCAGCGATACCAATTCGTCGGCCGCGATGGCGTTGCCCTTTCCCAGCAGGTCTGTAAGGTGCGCGGCCGTCCCCGAAAAGCCTTGCGTAGTGATGTCCTGCATCGTACTCTTGATGTCGTACGGCATGATGACCAGGATAATGCAGTCGAATTTGCGTATCTTTTCCTCCTCGAGGTGGTAGGCGCGGAAGCGGTTGGGCACAGGAAACTCGGTGCGCGAAAGTCTTGGACTCGTCCAGGGACAGCCGCGACATCATGAACTCATATCAATTTGTCGCGTGGCTCTTCAACGCCTCCTGCTTGACTGCCAATATCTCCCGCAGCTTTAGTAGCATTGTTTCGGCTTGATGTATAAATCCGTGCTGAGCAAGTACTGGCACTAGTCAATCCAGGTCTTTCACTCCGCACCGTCCGCTCCTGCGTGTCGAAGCATGGACAGCAGCAGCTTCTGCACAACGTGGAACGCCACATTCACGGACATGCCTGTGAGCGAACTGGCGTCGCACGAGAACAGCGACTTGTAGCTTGAGTGGGTCTCCAGCACCGTCGCAGCGCTCGGGCCACTACCAGCCATCACGAGACTCTGGATCATTGCCCAGAAGGCCGGGTCTGCTTGGGCTCGGGCTACTTTGTCAACCGCTCGCTCTCCTCCTGTATCCACTCCAGTAGCGCGCTGCAGTAGTGCTCCTGCTGCCACAGCACCAGGTCGCTAACCAGCGGGCGGTCGTCCCCACGCGCAACGACGCGCAGCAGCACCAACTCGTACAGATTTCATAGCATCGGAGGTACCTTTCAGGAGGTCTTGCAACGCGAGCCCACAAGTCTTGAGCACATCGCGGTACTCGCGGCTGGAGTGCACCACGGCCACCTTGCCCAGCGGCTGCGTGTGCACGTGTACGAGCTATGGCTGGGGGGGTACCTTGCTCTCGAGCGACAAGATCTGCGCGAGCAGCTTGGCCAAGTACTTGATCGCCTCGGTCAACTCGGTTCCCCATCACGCCGCCGTATTCGTCGTTCTCGTTGTTGTAACGTTGGCAGGAGCGCAGGTCTCGACTATGCTTTAGTGCGTCCTCTCCCCTCTTTTGCTAAAGTACATGACGGACAATATGAATGCTGTGCGCCTCACCAGTGTCAAAACTCGGACCTCTTGTTGAGAATATGCTATTTGATAATTTGGACAAATTTGGATTTTGAACGGAATTTCGGACATTTTCTGGAAGCATTTTGGACTGTTTAGAAGTCGTCCAAAACCATCCCTACTGTCAACAGTCATTGGAGAAGCGGCGATAGCTACGATGCTGCGTACGCTATCGCCGACGGAACAACATGGTGTTGCTCTGGGGTTCATCATGAAGGAGCAGCGTGATGCTGCTTCCTCAGTGACGGCGTCGTCAGGGACGACACCGCGTGCTCAACCATTAAAGTTGAGCGTAAGCAATTACGTGGGAAGAGAGGGCGAGCCTCTCCTCCGATGGCTTGTCGAGCTCGACACAGCCATAGCGGCTCGACGCATCGTCGACCCGCTGTCGAAGGTCGCGTTCGCCATGTCCTGCCTTGGCGGACGCGCAAGGGGTTGGGCGTATGGGCGCCGACTCTCCGATCCTACGTGCTTCAGCACGTACGCAGTGTTCAAAGAGGAGCCCAAACAAGCGTTTGAGCCCTCGCAAAACGAGTTCCGGTCGAGGTCGGAGTTCCTCGACCTTCAGCAGGGTAAGCATGACGTCCATGCTTACGCGCAGCGCGCACGATATTTGGTATCAAATATCGTGACTAACCCGATTGACGAGGCGACCAAGGTCATCACGTTCATGAAAGGACTTAGATATGGGCCCGTGAAGACCTATATCTTCCGAGAGTACCCGAGTACTCTCGAAGCTGCAATAGCCCTTGCCATGCAAGAAGGGTTTAGCCTGCGGCAGGCTAAACGCCATACAAATGTGCCGAGGCCGCAACCGCGCCCGGTAGCGAGGCCGGGAGGTCCGGAACCAATCGACCTCTCGAACGCAACAACTGCTGGTTACCAGCAGCACGGAGGCAACGTGCGATGCTTCCGTTGCGGAAGGATCGGTCACTTTGCACGGGAGTGTACAGCTCCCATGCCCCCTGGAGGTGGCCGTCGTGGCGATGCTAGGCATCGCCGCGGACCAACAAAAACCGCGAACATCCAGTAAGCGCGGGGCGCCCTACTGGTAATGCAGTCGCGCGTGTCGACATCGGGCACGCGACACTCAGGACTGCAACCCCAGTGAGATTAGCTCTCACTGCAAGAAACAAGATGACAGGCCGAACCTAGTCATCTTGAAGGTTTACTCGAAGAGAGCGAGTGACTCTCTTCGAGCTTTGGTAGATTCAGGCGCGTCGAACAACTTTGTTCGACTACGAAGCCTGTCGAGACTTGACTTCGAGGAGGTAAATGTACCTCGAAGTCTTCTGGAGGTACGACTGGCAACAGGTGCCATCGTGAAGACCGAGAAGCGCATCGTGAACGTGCGCTTCTCGTACAAACAACGAGTGTTTGTCGAACGCTTCATCGTCCTGGACCTGGACGATAAGTTCGACGTAGTAATGGGCATGCCGTGGCTTACACGGCATGATCCGGTAATAGACTGGAAGAAACGCACGGGCGTGCGCTTCGGTCGCGACTGCAGAACGGAGAACAATGGCCCTGTTACCGCAGCGCACGCACCAGCAGGTGCGCGCGGCTTACCAGTCGAGACAGCGCTTTATGCCACTGTCCCGGAGTGCCCAAGGAGTGCGCGAGGGCGCGCACAAGTGAAACCCGCGTCGGCAATGCTGCCGACGTCGGAAGAAAAAGATGTGTTGGTTCCGGGAACCAACACCCACGTTCAAGCGTGTAAGGGACAGTCCCTGACCCGAAGAGGTCAGGTCGACGACGATGCACCCTCGGTCATGAGGGGCTCCGTCAATGAATGGCGTCGAGGTGACAAAGGCGTATCAACTCCGGGAGTTGACGCTGCAAACAGTGCGGACGGTTGCAAACGTACCGCACTGACCCAATTTGTATGCTGTCGTGCAGCCGGGCTGCACGGCGAAGCGCCATGCGATCAAGCCGGGCTTGATATCTCGCGCCCGCAGACAGGGTCTGCCGGCGAAGGAACACCTTTCCGTGCAGCCCGGCTGCACAAAGGAACATGCGGTCAAACCGGGCTTTACACCGCGCGCCCGCGGACAAGGTTCGCCGGCGAACAACTGTCCATAGCCGGGACTGGACCAGAAGAACCACCGTGCGGAGCTGGGCTGCGCACAACAAGAAGATGGCGCATGGGGAAGAACGCTGCGCAAGTCTCGGTCCGGTACCGAGACGCTACAAGAACTGTCTGCCGGGCAGACAGAGGCGATGACGCCAGGCGTTGAGACGCTGAACGTCTTGACGCGCACCGATACTGGATTCCAGTATCGTGAAATGTAACTCGCTAATCCTCCGACGACGGCGTCGGAGTTGACTTCGCTTCCAGTCATGATCTGGAAGCGCTTCGCACGCGACTTGCACGATGGACGCATCGAGCAGGTCTGCGTTCTTTCGGACAGCGAAAGAACGAAGGGCGAGAGCGAAGAGCTGAGGGAGCTCTTCATGGGAAGTACCACTGAGCGTGAAGACACTCTCGGTGCAAAGACGAAGCGAGTGCGCTTCGAGGAACAAGACTGGGACTCGTTTATGTCGAGTCCCTATTACCAATTGTTGAGGGAGTACAACGACGTACTCCCGGAAGAGATTCCTGCGGAGCTTCCGCAGGATAAGGGTATACAGCACGAGATTGGTCTCGTGCCGGGCACGAAGTACTGTGTCACGCGGCAGTGGCCACTGCCGCGAGAGCAAGTAAAAGCAATCGACGACTTCTTTGAAAGTCGTCGCAATGCTGGACAAGTGCGGGAACCAAAGTCCCCGCACAGTGCTCCGACGTTCTGTGTCAAAAAGCCACAGGACGGATGACGCATCGGTCATGCGTATAACAAGCTGAACGATGCGACGGTACCGGCGCAGACGCCGATACCGCGAAAAGATGTTATCATCGATTCGATGGCCGGGAGCACCGTTTACAGTGCTCTCGACTTGCGAGATGGATTCTACCAAATCCTAATGCGTGAGAGGGATATCCCTCTCACTGCAGTGAGCACGCGAAGCGGCATGCTCTGGGAATGGCTAGTAATGCCACAGGGGCTTAAGAACGCCCCTGCGACTTTCAGCAGGTGCGTGACGCACTTGTTGCGCTCGGTGCGCGACTTCGCACCGAGCTACCTCGACGATGTGTTCATCCACAGCCGGGCTGTGGACGGGAAGACCGAGATTGAGATGCACACGGTGCATCTCCGGAAGCTACTGAGCTTATGCGAAAACATAAGCTCTACGCGAACCTGAAGAAGTGTATCTTCGGGGTGAGCGAGATACCCGTCCTCGGGTGTCTCGTCGGAAAGAATGGCGTTCGCCCTGACCCGGAAAAGGTCAGAGTGATTAATGAATGGCCAACGCCTTCAACTGGCAAGGAACTGAGGCAGTTCCTTGGCTTGACCACGTACTTGTGCAAGTACGTGGAGGATTACGCGGGCAAGATCCGCCCGCTGTCACAGCTTCTTAAGAAAGAAACTGTGTGGAAGTGGACAACCGATTGCCAAAAGGCATTTGATGCAGTCAAGCGGGGCTTGACTAAGGCGCCTATCTTGGCAGTGGCTGACCAAGATCGTCCATTTCACGTCGTATGTGACGCATCCGACTTCGCGATCGGATGCGCGTTGATGCAGCACGATCACGACGGCCGTGATCGTGTCGTCTACTACCAATCGCGTCAGCTGAAGCCAGCTGAGCGCAACTATCCGGTGCATGACAAGGAACTCCTTGCCATGAAATACGCACTCGCAAAGTTCCGAGTGTATCAACTTCACTTGGAAGTAGACCATTTGTGGTCTACACCGACCATGCATCACTGCGCACCGCAGTGAAGTCACCACACATTTTACAAAGAATGGCGAAATGGCTCTCATTCTTTGCGGAGTACAACTTCCGGGTCGAATACAAACCCGGAAGATTGAATGTAGTGGCCGACGCGTTATCACGTCGGCCGGACTACGCAGAAGCTGCTGACGTCAATGCCATTGACGTCATGCAATCGAGCAAACCCACATCGTCTCCGTTAGACGATGTGAAGGTCGCGTACGCGCACGACGCGGACACGAAGCTCTTGCTGGCCTATGGCCCAGCGTCTTCTGACAAGTCCCGTCAGAAGCTGCCCAAGCACCTTCGAGCGCGTGCACACAGCTTTCGTGTGCACGACGGACTACTGCTTTACAATGCAGTCGACGACAACGCGGATCGCGTTGCCGTACCAAATGACCATGACCTGCGACTCAGGATCATATACGAGTATCATGATGCCCCGACTGCGGGACATCTCGGACGTGAGATGACATACGTTCTTCTCACGCGTGACTTCTACTGGCACCACCAGTACAAGTGGGTGCGCCAGTACGTCCGTGCTTGCGAGGTATGTCAACGCGTAAAGCCTGCGCCATTCGCGCGGACTCCTTTACAATCACTACCGACTCCGTCGGAGTGTTGGAAGTCCATGTCTTTGGACTTCATCTTTGGTCTTCCCCCGGACAGCGGAGGGAATACCGGTGTTGTGGTCTTCGTCGACCGCTTCAGCAAGATGGTACATCTTGCTGCGGTGCCGGCAGAGGTGACCGCGAAGCAGACAGCCCGTCTGTTCGTCGACATGGTGTTCAAACACCATGGCATGCCGTCCGACATCATGTCGGGCAGAGACCCGCGCTTCACAGCGCACCTGTCGCAAGAAGTGTTTACACTTCTTGGGAGCCAGCTTTCAATGTCGACTGCGGATCGTCCACAGACGGACGGTCGAACCGAGCGCGTGAATCGCATGCTCGTCGATATTTTGAAGAGCTACGCTCACTCGTTCCAATACTGGAGCGAGCGGAATGACTTCAGCTCGGATGCGATTGACTTCATCCATCACAGACAAGCCGTAATTCGGTTTGTCCAGGACACGATTGCAACTTCTGTGGATAGACAGAAGCTGAACGTCGATAATGTTGGCAGGGGCAACACAAATGAATTCAAAGTGAGTTCATTGGTTTTGTTATCAACTCAAAACCTGCCTAAACATGCAGTTTCCGATTTCGGAGCAAGCTTACTTGCTCCGCGCTTCATCGGGCCACTCACGGTGATGGCACGCCACGGTAACGCATACACGCTAGACATACCGTCTAGCATGCGGCTCCACCAGACATTCTATGTCGGGCGGTTAAAGCCATACCTCCAGCACGAGCCAAGTGGCTCGTCTGACCCGAAGAGACAGACTCGGCAGGGGAAACCATCCTCTCCAGCGCGACTACGCGCTAGAGCAGTTAATACAGTCGGGCCTACAGCCCGACCGGTACGTTCAAGGCGGTCTGGGAGACCGCCACAGCCGGGACACGAAGGAACAGAGCGGCAACCGCCGCGCTCTGAAGGTACTCCACGACCGTCACTTGGTCGTGGAGCAACACGAGATGAAGGTCAACACGGCGTTGACCATCGGGGTGTGTTTCCACCACCTCCGCCACCGCTGCGAGACGCACGCGGAGAAATTCGCTGGATCGTCCAGCGAATTGTTGATCATAGGAAAACAATCCTAGGGCTGGATTGTTTTCGCATTCGCTGGAGAGGTTTCCCTCCCCAACACGACACGTGGGAACCACGGAACGTCCTGATGGAAGACGTTCCGGACATGGTGAAGGAATACGAAACCCAACACGCACTACCAGCAAGAAGGTAGTGCGAGCGCTGTAGTAATCTACAACGCCTGACGACTCGCGTGCTAGATAATTAGCACGGAGATCATTGAAGCTCTCAGGTATACATATAGTATACCTGTTGTGGTCGCGGTTGCTAATATGCACCGCCACCTGGACGGACAGTGCGCACGGCGCACGGACACCAGCCTCCACCGCAACAGCGTGGAGTTGCTAATACTTGCCACTTCGAGAAGGACTCGAAGTGCTTTGGCGCTTGCTTACCCGATCACGGTAAGCAACAGAAATTCGCTTAGAGTTGTCGACGCACAGACGCGGACGACATCGAAGAATCGTACACAGACACCGTGTTGTATGTTCCCGTGGTAGCGGCGCACCTCGCCCTACCGCGCATGGTACTCAGCAACAGAGAGCTTACCCTCTGTTGCAATGGCGGTCTTCAGCTTGGTCGTGCTCATTGCGGATGATCACGGAAATCCCTAACACAAACAATTGACAAGCAGTCAATATTAATTGACGTGTCGAGACCGACACGCCTAAGCTAAACGGGGGGATGGTGTAACGGGGTTACACACACAAGTGACAACAGTCACTTGTGCATGACAACGGTCACAAGCGACAACTGTCACTTGTGCATGACAACGGTCACAAGTGACAACTGCCACTTGTGCATGACAATTGTCGCTTATGGTTTAACAGATAAATATCTGTTAAAGGTTTTAGATACTTCCTCACATTGGTGTAATGCACACCAATGGATACATTGAAGTGGGCCACCACAATGAGTGGGCCACACATACGAAAGATCCTATTGGTAAAAAGCAGCATCTTTCTACCAATTAGAGACGTGCATATTGGCGGAGTTCTGACAGCCAGCCCCTACCAACCCCTTTCATAGATGATAAACAGGTTTAGCTGATTTAGGAGGAAGATCAATTTACAAACAATACAGTTCTCACTTGGTGTTTTTATTTGATTTATATTATACTTGTGGATTCAAATATAATTAACCCAAGTAATTACTACGTACTTACGCTTCCTCATACACGTGGCACACGTGTAAGCTAAAGTAGTGAGTCAAGTTAGACCCACTACACGGCCCAACTTGTACAAGTTCGATATCGCCTGCGCTCGCCTTACGACGATGCCGCAAGTCTGGAAACTGATGATTTTTACGTGGAGGAAGCAAGACATAAAAATGAGCCATATAAATCCATTCATGTTCGACTTATGCAGTGGCTGGATATACTAGAGAACAGACGAATATTAGACGGGAGCACACGGGCATGTACTAGCCGATTCAACGCGAAATTTGCCATGTGTATCCACATGATTCACAGCACCCATGAACTCGAGTTTCCCTGTCCAGGTATGCCAGACCAAGAGCTAACAATTGTATGCAAGCAACGTCTACGTGGTAGCGGCACCACGCAAGGCTCTCGTAAACCGGGCTCTAGGCCACAGAATACGAGCAGTTCCCTGAGAATTGTACATCAATCGATCACGGACACTGCGCTCAGCACTGTAGACGGTCCGAAATACAGACCACCGCTTCCACCACGCTCACATGGAGCTACTCAACATTTTGAGACGCATAACAGGTTAGTGGCTCAAGGGCCCCACCAAAAATCCCCTTCCCGTGCAATTGGAAACAAAGCGGGGTCAATCAACTTTTTACTGAAGTGGCAAACGTAGACGGCCTTCCTGCCAGCATGTATGTGAGGCCACCGCAAGCACATTCGTTACGATATGGCAGTGCAAGCCACCATAGCAGTTTCCCTCTCACGTTTACACCTACCGCAATCGCTTCAGAACTTGTCATGATCGTCGAGCCCCCCCCCCCCCCCCCCTTTCACGCATCAACACAATTTCCACATCGTTCTGCTCCTACAATAAACTCTGGTGGTAATTATGACGTTACGATACGGTCGATCCCAACCGAACCTGCTCCAGATACCACGGGATTGGTTTCCCATAGCAATAGCAACCCTGTTTGGCCCAAGAACCGCTCACACTCCGCCAGACATATGAACAGACAAAACGGCGTCGATTTTAGCATCGCTTGGCCCGACGGCACTACTTCAGCCTTATTAATGCACGTATCACTATTATCATAAAACTGAGCTTTAAAGAGTGCCTCGAGTACATCTTCGCATGGTACCTACCTGGTAGTTACTTCCAAGAACACTGCCAAACATATTGATTGTGTTTGCTGGTGACATACGCTACAACTCTGGTGATAAAACCCCTCCTGCTGGTGTCGAAACCCTAAACGGCTGGTGATTTTACCCCTCTGGAATCTTGGTGATGATCCTCAAATCTCTGGTGATGTTCCCTAAATCGCTGGTGATATTTCCCCAAACGCTGGTGATGGATCCCCTCCCTCCTAATACTCAGTACCCGGCCGGAATTCTAATATTATTCCGGTATTAATACATATTATTTTGGATGCTCGTATGCTTTACGATATAACTTTTGAGATGGAGTCATCCAGTTACCGAATTACCCCGAGTGAGGTGATTGTCTTGCCGGGTGTGACTTGCCGCGCCCTATTCGATAGTGTTGCTATTTCTTCAGTTCGCGTAAAGCAACAATCGTCTCTGCAGCAGCTTACTTAAAAAGGCTCCTTTTGTCTCCAGGCCAGGAAAGCGTACGGGTCAGAAGTTGAAAAAAATAGTACAATACAATAAATAATCTGTTTTTTCAATATTATTTTTATTACTGGACTTCACCGACCTTAATACAATATAAAATTGATCCAATTATTGGCAATAAATTTGTAAAAAGTGCCCCCACTGGCAACTACCAAAAGTCTAGCCAATAAACCTCCTCCAGTCTATAGGCCAGTGTAGTATCACCGCTGGCGCAGCACTGTGTGCGCCCTGGATGCCGGGCTATAGAGGCTGCTACGCATTGCTACTTCGAGTGTGACCCCGGCCAGGTGTTGTGGCAGAACCATGAGCTCCAGATTGTCGATGCTCCCTGGGGTGGAAACTGCTGATCTTCCCGTCCGACCGCGATGTCCATCACGAATGGCGCCAACTTCGTGAGATCCTTCTCATTTTGTGGCGCATCCACACAGCCATGCGTCTCCGGAACGATAACTATTTCCGTCTGTGCGTGCGATCAGCCCGCACATTCCCCGTTTGAGCTGCACATTTGGCAACACTAACAACACCTCTATCGCCGATCAACCGAGTTTGATCTTGATAGTGACGAGATCAGTACAGTTGTCTGCCGCCTGGGGTTCCCTGAACCTGTTGATGACGAGGTTCAACTCCCAGTTAGCACCGATAGATTGAGCCTACTCTCTTCAAAATTGCGATCTCAACTGCGGTATCGCTCTGTAAATTGATATAAGTTGTATCATTTCTGTACCAATACAATATAAATTGCGGCAATTTTTATTATTGTTTAGCTTGAAATTGTTGTTTTTATTACTGGCAAACAGTGAATCCAATTCAATATAAGACTGTATTGGCGGACCTCTGGTATGGGTAGTATAGCATGGATACAATCCTACCTGTACGCGCGGCCTTCGATAGTTTAATATGAAAGTTTGTATTAAATTACGTATGGACGGCAAAGACGATACATAGATACGAAATCCAAGATTTGACGATTTATGCCTACATTTTCGAGGTACTTTGAGGAAACTGGGATAGGGATTTTTGATGCGACCCTTGCTCGTTTCAAGTATCTCTAAGTTGTATCTAGCTCTCTAAGTAATTGTCTTTCCACTGTAGCAAGCCGTTTATCGGTTGCATCTCTGGTTTTGTCAAAACAAGATTTTGGTGATTTTTATCAAATTGTCCTTCTTTCGGCAGCAATGTTGACGTGACGCATAGCTTGAATCAACCGAAGAAAAAGCAAAGTATTCTCCAGGTTTCCTCTTTCTCTTCGTGTATTTTGTTTCTCTGTTCGCGCTCTGTAGCGTTCAAACTGTGTTGTCAAAGTTGACCTGACTCGTACGCGCGGGGGACTCACTATCCTACCGCTGTAGACAAAAGGTTAAGCCCGAAGTAGGCGAGCATTTACTTTCTCGCCCTCCTTCGGACATTTCTCGACGCTCTTGTCGAAAAGCCGCTTCCACCAGTTCGTGACGTTGTCGCATTTCTTCTTCGTCTTGCTGTGCGAGCGTTCGTTGGGGAACAGGAGCCCAATGCTGGTGTAAGGTCCGTAGAACAGAGGAGATGTCCCTCGACTTATGGATCTCCCTCCTCCGCCGCGACCTCCACCGCGACCTCCACCGCGACCTCCTCCCGCTTTCCTCTCCTCCTCCTCTAAAGCCGTGTCATCGCCAGCGAGCGCTCTGGTGACGATCTGATAGCTGTGATCCGAGTCTTGGAGTGACTCCGCCGCAGCGGTCGTGATACCATCGCTGACGACAGTCACTGAGATAGCGACGGCCAGCAGGAGATGGAGCAGGCGCATGGTTCTTGCTGATTATTCTATTCACTCCTGGGAGCGCGAATTGCAGAATGAGGAAGTCCATGTACATGCGCCCGCCTTACATGTACTAAGACCAGCTGAGCCGCTGACGCTGAGCTGGCTGTCGTTATCTTCGGCTTTGAAGATTACGGGTTTGGAAAGAACTGTAAAAATGCACAAACATGCTGCAGGAGCGCACAACAAATCCCTCTTAACTTGGCTAAACTGTATTAATACACTGGACATGTAGTAGCTGGACGGATAACGTGCTTCATAAGCGGATCAGCCGCGCTACGCTTGGCTGGGCACCCCTCGGCTCCGCCGCTGTTAGCTTCGCTCGTGATTTATAGATCGTACGTTCGGCCCAGTACAGTGTGCGGCTCGAAGGCTCGGCGCTGGGCAAATATCGCGCGGCCCTGCTTCGCGGACACCATGCGCGGGGTTGCTGCGGCTAGACGACCTCGCTGGCGCGCCTCGTCTATTTAATGAAGTCGCCACCCTCTGCGTGATTTCACTGCAATGGGCGTGTGTTTCTACATAATACTACCCGATACATGTACCGTATTCCTCGGTAAATCTGGAAAGGTCGGACCAACAGAGACAGCAAAGCTTGCATAGTTGTATACAAAGATGCACATGTACTGAGTTACTCGATTAGTGGCTAAGAATGTCTCATGTCGAAAGTTGGCGAGGATGAAGAGCTTGTCTTCGTTGCGGAGCACCGTGTAGACCGCAGCCTGCGACGGGTCCTTAAGCTGGCCAAACGCCCGTACTGCCCAGTCTATCCGCTCGTGTCGCGTGTACGCTCTTTTCGATGGCGATCGCATGGTGGCTTTTGATGAATAGAGCCTGCCGCTATGTTCCCAATCTTGCTACTAATGTTCCCTATGAACACTTCGTTTACCCCTGCAAACTAGCTACTTGCACTTGCATGTCGCTTTCCTCCAGTAGACATTTTCCCTCCACTTTTCACCAAGCAAGAACTATTGCGATAGTAGCACTAATATGCTCAGTGCTACCAAACCCTGGTTGCAAGTCTGACCTGGAAAATAAATAATTCATTCAAATTTTGTTCATTTTGTTTGGGGTGACCCGGGTGTCACACAAACCGATGCGAAGACCCGAAGCTTGAGGGCGCAGTGGCGGGCGCCCGTCGAACACTTGAGAGGAAGATTGGAAGTTGAAAAGTGATTGATTGAATCGTTAGCTTGGCGTCGGCTCATTGCCGCCGCACAACCAGTAGTTCTTGGCGACCTGGACACGCAAACAAGTATCCAGGTCCCATCCTAAAGTCTATCAATCTCAGATCCTGATTTTATCCTGATCTACCAATGAGAATCTACTAATCCAAAGCGTAGCTTGATCCAAATATGCGACTCGCGTCCCATAATCAAAAGTTCGGCTCGAAAACTTGATTCTTGTACATCTCAAGGATTTTTAGCCAATGAGGTCGCATGAAACTCCATGTTTATGCGTTCCATAATCATGATTATTCTTGACATTGACCAGTAGGATAGCATGTAACGAATATAAACCATGCAATGTTTTATTACGCTGTACAGCGTAAACCGAAAGGTATGCATTAGCAATTGACGTGGGAGTCCTCTGCCATCTCATTGGCAGACGGACGTCCACGTCACATGACCTCCCTTCCAAGAAGACCCCGTTATTTCGAAGCTGGTTTTCTCTTCTTCGTTTCCCAGTAATTGTCAATGAGACCTGAAATCTGATTCAGGTTCTCTACTGGTTCCCACGTTGCTTCTTCGCGTGATTCACCAAGCCACCAAATCCGGTATTGGAGTTTCTTCTTCTTGCTACGATGATCAATGACTTCGCGCACAAGTTGACCTTCTGTACCGTCATTCAAAACCACTTTGTTCACACTTTGGCTCCGTGATTCGTCACTGCGATATGGCTTGAGCAATGAGGTGTGAACTACGGGATGCAACTTGAGACCCTTTGATAACTTCAGCTCGTATGAGTCACGATGAATTTGTTTCACAACCGGGTAAGGTCCAATAAACCGCGGTGCGAGCTTCTTTGACTGTGCGAAGCCTTTATGACGAATGCCCAAGTTTCGTCCATCTAGGAGTACCATATCTCCAGGTTTGAAGTCTTGAGCAAGCCTGTTCTTGTCGTAGTAAGACTTCATACGAGTTTGTGCTTCACTCATTGCATCTTGTGCCATCTTCAAAATTGCATCTTGCTTGAGCAGAAATTCTTGCGCCGATTTGTGCAACTGTTCAAATTCCGGGTCCCTAGCCACATCATCTGGCATATAGGTCACATAACCCAGATCAGCCTCAAACGGTGACATACCGATTGAGGAATGAACACGTCTATTGTACGCGAGTTCAGCGAGATGCAAATATTCATCCCAGTCATTTTGGAATGGGTTCACAACACCCCGAAGATAATCTTCAATAAACTTATTAGTACGTTCGGTCTGACCTTCAGTCTGTGGGCGAAAGGCAGACGACAAATTGTGGGTCGTCTACAAAGTCTTGATCACTTCTTGCCAGAACTTGGACGTAAATTTGGAGTCTCTGCCAGAAACGATCGATTTCTGCACGCCATGGTCTTTCACATAATTGACCATGAATAGCGCAGCAGTCTCTTCTGCTGTCGCATTCGTATTGGTTGCGATGAACTTCGCACGCTTCGTCAACCGGTCCACAATAACCATAATGGCGTCTTTTCCGGTTTCCGTGCTCGGCAGTGCAATCATAAAGTCCATCGACACATCAACCCATCTACCTCCTGGAATCTCCAAAGACTGTAGTTGTCCGGGTGGCTTCGTTTGGCGTGCCTTATTCCGCTGACAACGTTCACACGTGTTGACATAGCGTTGAATGTATTTCGACATCTTGGGCCAGTAATACTTTTTCTGGACACCCAAGTATGTCTTAAAGTATCCGGGGTGACCTGCCGTGACCACATCGTGGTTTTCACAAATAACACGGTTCTTCAGATCTTCATTATCCGGAATTACCAGTCGAGCATTTTCATCATTTCTCGTTTGGTAAAATAACAATCCATTCTTCACAGAGTAGCGTGGGACCTCTTTACCACTAGAAATACTCTGCAACAACTCCTGAACTCTCCGGTCGATAGAGTACAGTTGTTTGGCCGAGTGCGTCACAGTCGCACTTGGCGTTTGGATACTAGTAACAATTTCACGGTTTCGAGCAGCGTCGATGAGCTCGCTGAGACTAACCTGAGCGGCTTTATGCTCAAAGAGTGGGTTTCGGGACATTGCATCCGATACTTGGTTACTTTCTCCTGGAATCCACTTGAACTGCGGTTGGAATTCAGCTAGCTCGTTAAACCAGCGCGCAACACGACGATTGGTTGTCTTTTGCGTCAATATAGTCTCGATGCTCTTGTGGTCTGTCTCCACGGTAAATGGGCGATCGAGAAGGTAAACTCTCCACACACGAAGGGCATGCATGATAGCCAGTAACTCCTGCTCACGAACAGGGTAGTTGAGTTCCGCTGGTTTCATTTTGCGTCCTGTGTATGCAATCGGATGCTCCAACCCTCCCTCGTTTTGAAACAAGACTCCCCTATGGCAAAATTCGAGGCATCCATACGAATACCGAACGGTTTGTCGAAATCAGGAAGTTGTAGTACAGGAGGGGTGGAGAGACGGCGTTTGAGTTCATGGAAGCATTCCAACTGATGCTTAGACAAGTGTAACGTTTCCTTTGGGCGTAAACCCTTAGTACTTTCGTGCAGTGGGCCTGCAAAGCGTGCAAAGTCGGCGCAAAAACGTGAGACGTAGACCGTCGTACCTAAGAAGCTTTCCATTTGTTTCTTGGTACGTGGAATCGGTCAGCCGCGGATCACGCGCACTTGTCAGGGTCCATTCGAACACCATGACGACCCACAAAGTCACCGAGACAGGGGAT
Source organism: Phytophthora cinnamomi (assembly GCF_018691715.1). Lineage (NCBI taxonomy): Eukaryota > Oomycota > Peronosporomycetes > Peronosporales > Peronosporaceae > Phytophthora > Phytophthora cinnamomi. The sequence continues at coordinate 1,777,853 of NW_027150933.1, forward strand.
TTCTTCGACGCAGAACTGACACTTCGACAATTTTACGTACAATTGCTGTTCTTGACACCGTTGAAGCACTCTGTCCAACGCGTCGGCATGCACCTGCACGTCCTTGTCTTGCGTAAAAACGTAGATGTCGTCAAAATAGATGCGCATCACATCGCGCAAGTCACTGAACACTCGCTGTAGCAGCCTGTTAAATGTGCCCGGACTACCGCTCAAACCCATCGGGGTTACAAGATACTCAAACAGCCCATCGGGCGTCGAAAAAGCAGTAAATGGAATATCAGCTTCACGAAGTTTAACCTGATAGTATCCCCACAAGAGGTCCATGCAGGAGAACCAGTAACTACCGCCCATCGCATCAAATGTGTCCTCCTTTCTCGGCATCGGTATCGCTGGCAAAATGGTGGCACTATTGAGTTGACGATAATCGTGCACAATGCGCCAACCCACGGGCTTCTTGACGCAGAACGTCGGAGCGCTGAATGCAGAGGTGCTAGGTCGAATAATACCTGCCTGCGCCATCTCTTTCGTCCAATCCTGGATCGCCGTTCGCTGCTCCGGGCTTTGGCGCCATTGTTTCACCGAAATCGGTTGTGTTCCCGGCTGGAGTTGAATTTCGTGTCCAATCCCTTCGCGGTCAGGGGGTGTGGTAGTTGGCAGCTCAGTGCGAAACACAGTATCTCGATACTTGAGCAAAACTTCATATGCGGGGTTGTTCACAAGTGCCTCCCATCCTTGTTGTTTAAAACGCTCAGCCTTTTCTGAGTCGTGTGGATTGACAACAAACACAGCTTCGATATCCTTCTTTTTGCGGAGTTCCTTCAGAAATTGCTTCGTTGTGATCAGTTTCGTTTCACCGAACGCACCCTTGTGACCATGGCGACGGTAGTAATGGAAGATTTCGCGGTTCTGGTTTGCGTTCTTGAAACGACGGCCTCCGATCATACGCGTTCGAGGTCTGTTAGGTACCACCAATTGAAGAGCCTGGGGTTCCTCAGTCCTTGTACGCGGGCGCAATAGTAAACGTTCCCAATCGATGTCCGGGTTATTCTCCCGAAGCCACTTCATTCCGAGAAGCACATCCTTATCCTCCGGGACAGGCATGACCGTAAACGTTTCACACGTCACCGGGAAATCCGGAATCTGCAACATCATTTCGACGGTACGTCTTGGTCTTTGCACTGTTTGGTTGTATCCTAGACGAACTGTCATCATGTCGTCAGGATGCTCCTTGATGTCCAGCTGAAGTCGTACAGCTAGATCTTCAGTGACACTGTTGAGGTTGCTTCCATTGTCGACGAATATTGAGACGTCAATCGCTGCCTCCTCCTGATTGTAGGCTAAAGCTTTCACTTCCAAAATGGCGTAGAATGATCCGCCAACATAGTGATTGCTTTCCTTGGTGGACTTGCATTGCGGCTTGATATGACCGACTTGTCCACAATTATGACAAGTGGCTGACTTTCGCCAATCCTCTTTTGGTCCACTCTTCGGTGACAGCTTTCGCTCCAGCGGCTTGCTTGTATTGTTAGCCGCTGGTTTCACAGATGATGCCGCTTTCGAAGAAGGCTGGTGATTCGCCGTGGTCTTTGCCGAGAGTCCTCCATAGTGAGCAAACTCGAAATTCGTTGCAATCTCAATTACTTCATGCAAGAATCTTGGACTGAGCTCCTTCACCTTTTTCGCTGTCTCCGGCCGAAGTCCGTTCTCAAAGTAGAACCGCTTCTCCATCTCCGAAATCTCCAACTCGGATTGAGACATCAGATCCTGAAACGATGACACATATTCATGGATGGTCCCGTGTTATTTTAGCTGAAACAATCGCTCACGTAGATTGTATTCAAAGTCTTTGGGACGAAAGCGTTCACGTAGCTTCGCCTTAAACAATTGCCATGTTTTGGGAACTCCTGCCGCTTCACAATCTGACGAAAATGCGCGATACCAGTTTAGCACAGATTTACCTAAACTGCTGGATATCATGGTCGCAAAATCGGACGTATCGGCCTCCATCAATCCGCGCTTGTTAGCGTAACATTCCTCCATGGCAAAGATCCATAGTTCCAAATCTTCACCGAATTTCCCTTCATACATGGGAGGATCCTTCTTCCGTCGTTCACCTTGCGATGCGAGCAAGTGTTCAAAACGGTTATTGGCTTGCTGCATTTGCATCTGAAATTGCGTTTGCATCTGCGCCTGATACATTTGCTGTTGTTGCGTTAACCAGATCATTAACTGTTGCATTGACATTGGGTCAGGTGCAACGTTTGCCGTTCCGGCGGGTGGGACTTCGTGGTGAGCTTCCTACGGCGTTGCCGCCTCCGTTTGAGTCGTCCGTGGCACTTGGCGTTGCCGCGGGTTAGGCGATTCACTATCAGCTGCCCTACTCCTTGTCATAGTCATTAGGGTTAGGACAGATGGACCTTTCGGTGAGTGATCCGTAAAATACGGCGAAATAAAACGGAAAAGGAATTAAAAGCTCAAAAAGTGTTTTACAACTTAGTGTTGCTGCGGTTTCTGGCGAATAAGGCTGTTAAGCTTCGCAGCGAGGTTGTCTTGGCGCTCCAAAAGGTTCAGAAACGCCAGGTTAAGTTGGCGATCAACCTGGGCCTCGATGCTCTCGTCCTTGATCCAGAAAGTCTCTTTGCGAAACTTGCCCAAAACCCGCTTAGCCGTTTTGACCTGGCGGAGGAGATCCACTTGAAGTTTAGCGAAACTCTCCGCCTCGGCTGGCGAGAAGAAAAGACTGGTGTCAATCGCCGTAACAGGTGGAGGAACAGGAGTGGACGTCGATGATACTTTGACGTCACTCGCTTTCTGATGCTTCCTCTTACTGCTTTGGTTGTGACCCTTCTTGTAGCGGGCCATAGACCGACTCCAAAGATCGAAAAAGAGGCAAGGGACTACCACCGGGTAACCAAGGACTGTTATACTTCTACAAAGTTCCGCTTTCGCAGACACAATGCAGGCGCCCTGGTGCTAAACCGGCTTCTAGTGAAAGCCCAGCACACAGCGAAGGTTAGGTACAATCCGATCTAGGCGGAGGCAAAGCCCCTTCGTGGTATTTCCACCGGCCACACGGAGTGATAATGTACCCACTTCTTCGAAGTGTGCTCCTCAAAAGCTGCACGTTCGCAACCTAGAGCTTCCCCACGATGTGGCTGGCTCCAATAGTCACAGGTAAAACTCGCTTCCAACGATGTGGCCACGAGTAAACCTTTCTTGAACTTGAACCGAAGCTTGACACGGCAAGTGCTACTATGTCACACAAACCGATGCGAAGACCCGAAGCTTGAGGGCGCAGTGGCGGGCGCCCGTCGAACACTTGAGAGGAAGATTGGAAGTTGAAAAGTGATTGATTGAATCGTTAGTTTGGCGTCGGCTCATTGCCGCCGCACAACCAGTAGTTCTTGGCGACCTGGACACGCAAACAAGTATCCAGGTCCCATCCTAAAGTCTATCAATCTCAGATCCTGATTTTATCCTGATCTACCAATGAGAATCTACTAGTCCAAAGCGTAGCTTGATCCAAATATGCGACTCGCGTCCCATAATCAAAAGTTCGGCTCGAAAACTTGATTCTTGCACATCTCAAGGATTTTTAGCCAATGAGGTCGCATGAAACTCCATGTTTATGCGTTCCATAATCGTGATTATTCTTGACATTGACCAGTAGGATAGCATGTAACGAATATAAACCATGCAATGTTTTATTACGCTGTACAGCGTAAACCGAAAGGTATGCATTAGCAATTGACGTGGGAGTCCTCTGCCATCTCATTGGCAGACGGACGTCCACGTCACACCGGGCTGTCACCAGATGCTTCATGTATCCATCCAAACCCGTCAGAAAATGCACGTACAGTATTCCCCACCAGATCTGGAATGCGTCGTCTAATCTACATCGCAGAGATAGTACACTCATGCAATCAATATTTGCGCTTCCTGCAGAGTATGTACTGAGTGCACTTGCAACCTCCTCCACACTATGTTTTCGCGGTAGATAGCTGATGGCAGTTGCAGAATCAGCAGGGAAACCTGTACTAATTCCTTAAGGCAAGATTTGCCGCGTGAGATGAACTGAATTAGTGAGATCATTGCTGGAAAATGTCTCTCTTCGTATGTAGCGCAAACTCTGCTATGTCGATCCGTAACATTCTTCATTAAAAAGCAGTACATTAGCGTCTATGCGCAACGTGTGCAGATATTGTAACCTCGCAGTCTTTTTGGTCCCACCTTTACAGATTCAGCGGTGAAACCTGTAATGCTATGTGCATAATAGCACTAAGACATGACGTTAGTAGAGCTATTAGCTCTACTACATGTAATATCACTCCCCCCAAGATCTTGAAAGGTCACGGAAGTGGGGTGTCCTGGCCTCCCCCCTTCCTTGCGGATCTCTCATTTCCCGATTCTCTCCCCCCCCCCCCCCCGAACAACCCACGATGTGCGCAGTGCTTGATTACGACTGGGGCGACCTATCACAGACGTATCCATGTTGTGTATGCGGTGAACAAGTGCATACCACTGCCGCCGCTCTGGCTACGGCCTAGCTTTCCAAGAGGTAGCACCGCAATCCGTGTCTTTCGTACCACTACAAGTTATACTAAGATGATGAATATGGAGGTTCTGCAGCCAGGCATGCTCTAACAAGTACTTCAAACCTGATAGCAACTCACAGGAGCTTCCTCTATCCAGTAATGCAACGGGGTTACACGCACAAGTGGCTAGAAGCCACTTGTGATTTTAACAGATAAAATATCTGATAAAAGTTTTAGATACTTCCTCACTTTGGTGTAAGTCACACCAATGGATACATTGAAGTGGACCACCACAATGAGTGGTCCACACATACCCAAAGATCCTATTGGTAGAAAGCAGCATCTTTCTACCAATCAGAGTCATGCATATTAGCGGGGCTCTGACAGCCAGCCGCTGTCAACCCTTTCATAGATGATAAACAGTTTTTAGCAGATTTTAGAGGAAGATCAATTTACAAACAATACAGTTCTCATTTTACCTTAAACTAGCTACTTGGAATCCTATCTTACTTAAGTTATATTTGTGTATTCAAATATAATTAACCTAAGTAATTACGAAGTACTTACGCTTCCTCATACACGTTGCGCAACGTGTAAGCTAAAGTAGTGAGTCAAGTTAGACCCACTACACCTGGTAGCACTTTGTAGTCTGTCCAACGACCGACTGCTTGACGTTCGTACGAGGAGTACGAACGCGGAGCCGAGAACCACGTGAGCACGGAGGTGCCCATGGAGAGCTCCAGCACGCCGTGCAACGCATGTCGCACGCGCTGACTGTCCCCACCTGTCTGACCCAGAGTGGAAAGCCCTCCAGCGACTGTCAACAGTCATTGGAGAAGCGGCGACAGCTACGATGCTGCGTACGCTATCGCCGACGGAGCAACATGGTGTTGCTCTAGGGTTCATCATGAAGGAGCAGCGTGATGCTGCTTCCTCAGTGACGGCGTCGTCAGGGACGACACCGCGTGCTCAACCATTAAAGTTGAGCGTAAGCAATTACGTGGGAAGAGAGGGCGAGCCTCTCCTCCGGCGGCTTGTCGAGCTCCACACAGCCATAGCGGCTCGACGCATCGTCGACCCGCTGTCGGAGGTCGCGTTCACCATGTCCTGCCTTGGCGGACGCGCAAGGAGTTGGGCGTATGGACGCCGTCTCTCCGATCCTACGTGCTTCAGCACGTACGAAGTATTCAAATAGGAGCTCAGACAAGCGTTTGAGCCCACCGCAAAACGAGTTCCGGTCGAGGGCGGAGTTTCTCGACCTTCAGCAGGGTAAGCGTGACGTTCATGCTTACGCGCAGCGCGCACGATACTTGGTCTCAAATATCGTGACTAATCCAATTGACGAGGCGACTAAGGTGGTCACGTTCATGAAGGGACTTAGAGATGGGCCCGTGAAGACCCATCTCTTCCGAGAGTACTCGAGTACTCTCGAAGCTGCAATCACCCTTGCCATGCAAGAAGAGTTTAGCCTGCGGCAGCCTAAACTCCATGTAAACGTACCGAGGTCGCAACCGCGCCCGGTAGCGAGGACGGGAGGTCCGGAACCAATGGACCTCTCGTATGCAACGGCTGTTGGCTACTAGCAGCAGGGAGGCAATGTGCGATGCTTCCGTTGCGGAAGGATCGGTCACTTTGCACGGGAGTGCACAGCTCCCATGCCCCCTGGAGGTGGCCACAAAAAAACGCGAACATCCAGTAGGCGCGGGGCGCCCTACTGGTAATGCAGTCACGCGTGCCGACATCTGGCACGCGACACTGAGGACTGCAACCCCAGTGAGATTAGCTCTCACTGCAAGAAACAAAATGACAGGCCGATCCTAGTCATCTTGAAGGTAATGTCGAATAGAGCGAGCGACTCTCTTCGCGCTCTGATAGATTCGGGCGCGTCGTGCAATTTTGTTCGACTGCGGAGCCTGCCCAGTCTCGACTTCGAGGAGGTAGAGGTACCTCAAAGTCTACTGGAAGTTCGATTGGCAACAGGTGCCATCGTGACGACCGAGAAGCGCGTTGTGAACGTGCGCTTCTCGTACAAACAACGGGTGTTTGTCGAACACTTTATCATCCTGGACCTGGACGATAAGTTCGACGTGGTAATGGGCATGCCGTGGCTGGCACGGCATGATCCGGTAATAGACTGGAAGAAACGCACGAGCGTGCGCTTCGGTCGCGACTGCAGAACAGAGAACAATGGCCATGTTACCGCAGCACACGCACCAGCAGGTGCGCGCGGCTCACCAGTCGAGACAGCGCTTAATGCTGCTGTCCCGGAGTGCCCAAGACGTGCGCGAGGGCGCGCACAAGTGAGACCAACGTCGGCAATGCTGCCGACGTCAGAAGAAAAAGATGTGTCGGTTCCGGGAACCAATACCCACGTTCAAGCGTGTAAGGGACAGTCACTGACCCGAAGAGGTCAGGTCGACAACGACGCACCCTCGGTCATGAGGGGCTCCGCCAATGAATGGTGTCGAGGTGACAAAGGGGTCAACTCCGGGAGTTGACGCTGCAAACAGTGCGCACGGTTGCAAACGTACCGCACTGACGCAATTTGCATGTTGTCGTGCAGCCGAGCTGCTCGACGAAGCGCCATGCGGTCAAGCCGGGCTTGATATCGCGCACCCGGGCTGGGCCCGCCGGCGATCGATTGTCCACGGCCGGGCCTGGGCCACAAGAACGGAGCCGGGCTCCGCTCAACGAGACGACGGCGCATGCGAAGAACGCTGCGCAAGTCTCGGTCCGGGACCGAGTCGCTACAAGAACTGTCTGCTGAACAGACTGAGGCGGCGACGCCGGACGTCGAGACGCTAAGCGTCTTGACGCGCACCGATACTGGACTCCAGTATCGTGAAATGGAACTCGCTAATCCTCCGACGACGGCGTCGGAGTTGACTTCGCTTCCAGTCATGATCTGGAAGCGCTTCATGCGCGACTTGCACGATGGGTGCATCGAGCAGATCTGCGTCCTTTCGAACAGCGAAAGAACGGAAAGCGAGAGTGAGGCGCTGAGGCAGCTCTTCATGGGAAGTACCACTGAGAGTGAAAACACTCTGAGTGCGAAGGCGATGCGAGAGCGCTTCGAGGAACAAGACTGGGACTCGCTTAAGTCGAGTCCCTATTACGAATTGTTGAGGGAGTACAAAAACGTACTCCCGGAAGAGATTCCTGCGGAGCTTCCGCAGGATAAGGGTATACAGCACGAGATTGGTCTCGTGCCGGGCACGAAGTACTGTGTCACGCGGCAGTGGCCACTGCCGCGAGAGCAAGTAAAAGCAATCGACGACTTCTTTGAAAGTCGTCGCAAAGCAGGACAAGTGCGGGAATCAAAGTCCCCGCACAGTGCTCCGACGTTCTGTGTCAAAAAGCCACAGGACGGATGACGCATCAGTCATACCTACAACAAGCTGAACGATGCGACGGTACCGGCGCAGACGCCGATACCGCGAAAAGATGTTATCATCAATTCGATGGCTTGGAGCACCGTTTACAGTGGTCTCGACTTGCGAGATGGATTCTACCAAATCCTAATGCGTGAGAGGGATATCCCTCTCACTGCAGTGAGCACGCGAAGCGGCATGCTCTGGGAATGGCTAGTAATGCCACAGGGGCTTAAGAACGCCCCTGCGACTTTCAGCAGGTGCGTGACGCACTTGTTGCGTTCAGTGCGCGACTGCGCGACGAGCTACCTCGACAATGTGTTCATCCACAGCCGGGCTGTGGACGGGAAGACCGAGATTGAGATGCACCGGGCGCATCTCCGAAAGCTACTTGAGCTTATGCGAAAACATAAGCTCTACGCGAACCTGAAGAAGTGTATCTTCGGGGTGAGCGAGATACCCGTCCTCGGATGTCTCGTAGGGAAAAATGGCGTTCGCCCTGACCCGGAAAAGGTCAGAGTGATTAACGAATGGCCAACACCTTCAACTGGCAAGGAACTGAGGCAGTTCCTTGGCTTGACCACGTACTTGTGCAAGTACGTGGAGGATTATGCGGGCAAAATCCGCCCGCTGTCACAACTTCTTAAGAAAGAAGCTGTGTGGAAGTGGACAACCGATTGCCAAAAGGCATTCAATGCAGTCAAGCAGGGCTTGACTGAGGCGCCGATCTTGGCAGTGGCTGACCAAAATCGCCCATTTCACGTAGTGTGTGACGCATCCGATTTCGCGATCGGATGCGCGTTGATGCAGCACGATCACGACGGCCGTGATCGTGTCGTCTACTACCAATCGCGTCAGCTGAAGCCAGCTGAGCGCAACTATCCGGTACATGACAAGGAACTCCTTGCTATGAAATACGCACTCGCAAAGTTCCGAGTGTATTTGCTTGGAAGTAGACCGTTTGTGGTCTACACCGACCATGCATCACTGCGCACTGCAGTGAAGTCGCCACACATTTTACAAAGAATGGCGAGATGGCTCTCATTCTTTGCGGAGTATAACTTCCGGGTCGAATACAAACCCGGAAGATCGAATGTAGTGGCCGACGCGTTATCACGTCGGCCGGACTACGCAGAAGCTGCTGACTTCAATGCCATTGACGTCATGCAATCGAGCAAACCCACATCGTCTCCGTTGGACGATGTGAAGGTCGCGTACGCGCACGACGCGGACACGAAGCTCTTGCTGGCCTATGGCGCAGCGTCTTCTGACAAGTCCCGTCAGAAGCTGCCCAAGCACCTTCGAGCGCGTGCACTCCGCTTTCGAGTGCACGACGGAATACGGCTTTACAATGCAGTCGACGACAACGCGATCCGCGTTGTCGTGCAGAATGATCATGACCTGCGACTCAGGATCATGTACGAAAATCATGATGCCCCGACTGCGGGACATCTCAGACGTGAGAAGACATACGTCCTTCTCACGCGCGACTTCTACTGGCACCACCAGTACAAGTGGGTGCGCAAGTACATCCGTGCTTGCGAGGTATGCCAACGCGTAAAGCCTGCGCGAATGGCGCAGGCTCCTTTACAATCACTACCGACTCCGTCGGAGTGTTGGAAGTCCATGTCTTTGGACTTCATCTTGGGTCTTCCCCCGGACAGCGGAGGGAATACCGGTGTTGTGGTCTTCGTCGTCCGCTTCAGCAAGATGGTACATCTTGCTGCGGTGCCGGCAGAGGTGACCGCGAAGCAGACGGTCCGTCTGTTCGTCGACATGGTGTTCAAACACCATGGCATGCCGACCGACATCGTGTCGGACAAAGACCCGCGCTGCACAGCGCACCTGTCGCAAGAAGTGTTTACACTTCTTGGGAGCCAGCTTTCAATGTCGACTGCGGATCGTCCACAGGCGGACGGTCGAACCGAGCGCGTGAATCGCATGCTCGTCGATATTTTGAAGAGCTACGCTCACTCGTTCCAATACTGGAGCGAGCGGAATGACTTCAGCTCTGATGCAATCAACTTACTTACCAAAAGACAAGCCGTGATTCGGTTTGTCCAGGATGCAATAGCTACTTCGGTTGATCAACAAAACTGAACGCAGACAAGGCAGAGGCAACACAAATGAATTCAAAGTTAGTTCGTTGGTTTTGTTAGCTACTCAAAACCTGCCTAAACATGCAGTTTCGGATTTCGGAGCAAGCAAGCTTGCTCCGCGCTTCATCGGGCCGTTCACTGTGTTGGTACGGCACGGCAACGCTTACACACTAGAGATACCGTCTAGCATGCGCCTCCATCCGACCTTTTACGTCGGACGGCTGAAGCCATACCTGCAGCACGAGCCATCTAGCTTGGCTGACCCGAAGCCTCGGCAAGAGCCGAGGCAAAAGCGGAAGCCTTGGCCTCGGCGACGGGCAGCCTCTCCTCCAGCGCGCGGACGCGCTGGAGCAACTCCTTCACCCGGGTCCGCAACTCGACCTGGATATTCGAGGCGGTTTGGGAGACCGCCGCGACTTGGGCCTTCTGGTCCGCCAGCTCCTGCTTCAGGGCGGCGAACTCAGCGCCCTGCAGACGCTCCACGGCGGTCACCCGGTCGTGGAGAGACGCGTACTGATCAGCCCGGGGCTGATCATACCCGGGGCGTGTTCCCACCCCCGCCACCGCCGATCCGTGACGCCCGCGGCTCAACCCGCTGGATTGTTGAGCGGATTGTTGAGCGGATTGTTGACCATAGTATCCCGAAAACGAACCCTCAAGGGACTCGTTTTCGTATTCGTTGGAGAGGATTTCCCCCCCCATCAAGAGACATGGGAGCCGCGGAACGTCTTGCTGGAGGACGTTCCGGAAATGGTGAGGGCGTACGAGGAGCAGTACGCGCTGGTGCAGCGGAAGTAATACGAGCGCTGCGATCATCGCTAGCGCCCGAACCCTCACGTGCTAAGAATTTAGTACGGAGCTCTTTGAGACTCTCGGGCACACGGAATGACGTGTACCCGTTCAGGTCGCGGTCGCTCAAGCGGACCGCGCCTGGGAAAACGCTTCGGGCACTGATAGCCCTCGGGCACAGCGCACGGCACGTTAGCCTCCTCCGCAGCAACGCGGAGTTGCTCCAACTTCCACGCTTCGAGTACGTCTCGAAGCGATCACGCGCTTGCTTAATCCGATCACGGTAAGCACTCGGCTTCTTGTTGAAGTTCTCAACAAAAGCATTCCAACTTTGACAACGTGCCTGCCACTCGGGCACTTTGCTGCGAGAAGATGTCTTCTTGCTTTGGAACCATCGGAGATCATGGAAGAGTCCGATGTAATAATCGCGCGTGTGATGCGTCTCCGCATCAAAGTGCAACTCGGCAGCCACGGCTTCATCTTTGATGGTGCTGCATACGTATAACGGCACCTCATCCGGAGGCACCGAGTTCCCATACCGGTCCGAGATCTCGGACGCGGACGGCATCCACGGATCGCGCGCTGCGCCTGCAGCGCGCGGAGAGCCTTAAACTTTGGAATCACGCGCTGCAGCTGCAGCGCGCGGAGAACTGAGAGCCCCAGCGGAAGCGAGTGGGGTATCACTCTAAGTTCGCGAACGCTTCGAACTCGAAGCGTCCGATTCGTCCCCTTCACGCGGGCGAATAATCTTAACGTGGGGGTCGAGCGATTCGCTCGACACTGAGCCTCTGCGCTTTGAGGACGAGTCCTCCTCTCCCTCCATATCTTCATCGTCGTCGTCGAAGTCGACGACGTCGCCATACTTCGCCTTCTGGCGCTCAAAGTAGTCATCGATGGAGAGATGACTCTCCACCGACTTCGGATTCTTCTTTTCTTGAGGCGCGCTCATCGTTGAACGAGGGCGGGTTTCTTCTCCAAACGCGGAGAATTGACGAATGGTCAATTCAGAAGATTGACGTACGGAGACCCCGCACGTCTAACCTTAAGGGGGGGATGGTCTAACGGGGTTACACGCACAAGTGGCTAGAAGCCACTTGTGATTTTAACAGATAAAATATCTGTTAAAAGTTTTAGATACTTCCTCACTTTGGTGTAAGTCACACCAATGGATACATTGAAGTGGGCCACCACAATGAGTGGTCCACACCTACCCAAAGATCCTATTGGTAGAAAGCAGCATCGTTCTACCAATTAGAGGCGTGCATATTGGCGGGGATCTGACAACCAGCCGCTGCCAACCCCATTTATAGATGGTAAAACCGTTTTTAGCAGATTTTAGAGGAAGATCAATTTACAAACAATACAGTTCTCATTTTACCTTAAACTAGCTACTTGGAGTCTTGTCTAAGTTAACTTATATTTGTGTATTCAAATATAATTAACCCAAGTAATTACTACGTACTTACGCTTCCTCATACACGTTGCGCAACGTGTAAGCAAAAGTAGTGAGTCAAGTTAGAACCACTACACGCGGGGTCACCGTACGTCAATCTTGTGAATTGACCATTCGTCAATTCTCCGCGTTTGGAGAAGAAACCCGCCCTCGTTCAACGATGAGCGCGCCTCAAGAAAAGAAGAATCCGAAGTCGGTGGAGAGTCATCTCTCCATCGATGACTACTTTGAGCGCCAGAAGGCGAAGTATGGCGACGTCGTCGACTTCGACGACGACGATGAAGATATGGAGGGAGAGGAGGACTCGTCCTCAAAGCGCAGAGGCTCAGTGTCGAGCGAATCGCTCGACCCCCACGTTAAGATTATTCGCCCGCGTGAAGGGGACGAATCGGACGCTTCGAGTTCGAAGCGTTCGCGAACTGAGAGTGATACCCCACTCGCTTCCGCTGGGGCTCTCAGTTCTCCGCGCGCTGCAGCTGCAGTGCGTGATTCCAAAGTTTAAGGCTCTCCGCGCGCTGCAGGCGCAGCGCGCGATCCGTGGATGCCGTCCGCGTCCGAGATCTCGGACCGGTATGGGAACTCGGTGCCTCCGGATGAGGTGCCGTTATACGTATGCAGCACCATCAAAGATGAAGCCGTGGCTGCCGAGTTGCACTTTGATGCGGAGACGCATCACACGCGCGATTATTACATCGGACTCTTCCATGATCTCCGATGGTTCCAAAGCAAGAAGACATCTTCTCGCAGCAAAGTGCCCGAGTGGCAGGCACGTTGTCAAAGTTGGAATGCTTTTGTTGAGAACTTCAACAAGAAGCCGAGTGCTTACCGTGATCGGATTAAGCAGCGCGTGATCGCTTCGAGACGTACTCGAAGCGTGGAAGTTGGAGCAACTCCGCGTTGCTGCGGAGGAGGCTAACGTGCCGTGCGCTGTGCCCGAGGGCTATCAGTGCCCGAAGCGTTTTCCCAGGCGCGGTCCGCTTGAGCGACCGCGACCTGAACGGGTACACGTCATTCCGTGTGCCCGAGAGTCTCAAAGAGCTCCGTACTAAATTCTTAGCACGTGAGGGTTCGGGCGCTAGCGATGATCGCAGCGCTCGTATTACTTCCGCTGCACCAGCGCGTACTGCTCCTCGTACGCCCTCACCATTTCCGGAACGTCCTCCAGCAAGACGTTCCGCGGCTCCCATGTCTCTTGATGGGGGGGGAAATCCTCTCCAACGAATACGAAAACGAGTCCCTTGAGGGTTCGTTTTCGGGATACTATGGTCAACAATCCGCTCAACAATCCGCTCAACAATCCAGCGGGTTGAGCCGCGGGCGTCACGGATCGGCGGTGGCGGGGGTGGGAACACGCCCCGGGTATGATCAGCCCCGGGCTGATCAGTACGCGTCTCTCCACGACCGGGTGACCGCCGTGGAGCGTCTGCAGGGCGCTGAGTTCGCCGCCCTGAAGCAGGAGCTGGCGGACCAGAAGGCCCAAGTCGCGGCGGTCTCCCAAACCGCCTCGAATATCCAGGTCGAGTTGCGGACCCGGGTGAAGGAGTTGCTCCAGCGCGTCCGCGCGCTGGAGGAGAGGCTGCCCGTCGCCGAGGCCAAGGCTTCCGCTTTTGCCTCGGCTCTTGCCGAGGCTTCGGGTCAGCCAAGCTAGATGGCTCGTGCTGCAGGTATGGCTTCAGCCGTCCGACGTAAAAGGTCGGATGGAGGCGCATGCTAGACGGTATCTCTAGTGTGTAAGCGTTGCCGTGCCGTACCAACACAGTGAACGGCCCGATGAAGCGCGGAGCAAGCTTGCTTGCTCCGAAATCCGAAACTGCATGTTTAGGCAGGTTTTGAGTAGCTAACAAAACCAACGAACTAACTTTGAATTCATTTGTGTTGCCTCTGCCTTGTCTGCGTTCAGTTTTGTTGATCAACCGAAGTAGCTATTGCATCCTGGACAAACCGAATCACGGCTTGTCTTTTGGTAAGTAAGTTGATTGCATCAGAGCTGAAGTCATTCCGCTCGCTCCAGTATTGGAACGAGTGAGCGTAGCTCTTCAAAATATCGACGAGCATGCGATTCACGCGCTCGGTTCGACCGTCCGCCTGTGGACGATCCGCAGTCGACATTGAAAGCTGGCTCCCAAGAAGTGTAAACACTTCTTGCGACAGGTGCGCTGTGCAGCGCGGGTCTTTGTCCGACACGATGTCGGTCGGCATGCCATGGTGTTTGAACACCATGTCGACGAACAGACGGACCGTCTGCTTCGCGGTCACCTCTGCCGGCACCGCAGCAAGATGTACCATCTTGCTGAAGCGGACGACGAAGACCACAACACCGGTATTCCCTCCGCTGTCCGGGGGAAGACCCAAGATGAAGTCCAAAGACATGGACTTCCAACACTCCGACGGAGTCGGTAGTGATTGTAAAGGAGCCTGCGCCATTCGCGCAGGCTTTACGCGTTGGCATACCTCGCAAGCACGGATGTACTTGCGCACCCACTTGTACTGGTGGTGCCAGTAGAAGTCGCGCGTGAGAAGGACGTATGTCTTCTCACGTCTGAGATGTCCCGCAGTCGGGGCATCATGATTTTCGTACATGATCCTGAGTCGCAGGTCATGATCATTCTGCACGACAACGCGGATCGCGTTGTCGTCGACTGCATTGTAAAGCCGTATTCCGTCGTGCACTCGAAAGCGGAGTGCACGCGCTCGAAGGTGCTTGGGCAGCTTCTGACGGGACTTGTCAGAAGACGCTGCGCCATAGGCCAGCAAGAGCTTCGTGTCCGCGTCGTGCGCGTACGCGACCTTCACATCGTCCAACGGAGACGATGTGGGTTTGCTCGATTGCATGACGTCAATGGCATTGACGTCAGCAGCTTCTGCGTAGTCCGGCCGACGTGATAACGCGTCGGCCACTACATTCAATCTTCCGGGTTTGTATTCGACCCGGAAGTTATACTCCGCAAAGAATGAGAGCCATCTCGCCATTCTTTGTAAAATGTGTGGCGACTTCACTGCAGTGCGCAGTGATGCATGGTCGGTGTAGACCACAAACGGTCTACTTCCAAGCAAATACACTCGGAACTTTGCGAGTGCGTATTTCATAGCAAGGAGTTCCTTGTCATGTACCGGATAGTTGCGCTCAGCTGGCTTCAGCTGACGCGATTGGTAGTAGACGACACGATCACGGCCGTCGTGATCGTGCTGCATCAACGCGCATCCGATCGCGAAATCGGATGCGTCACACACTACGTGAAATGGGCGATTTTGGTCAGCCACTGCCAAGATCGGCGCCTCAGTCAAGCCCTGCTTGACTGCATTGAATGCCTTTGGCAATCGGTTGTCCACTTCCACACAGCTTCTTTCTTAAGAAGTTGTGACAGCGGGCGGATTTTGCCCGCATAATCCTCCACGTACTTGCACAAGTACGTGGTCAAGCCAAGGAACTGCCTCAGTTCCTTGCCAGTTGAAGGTGTTGGCCATTCGTTAATCACTCTGACCTTTTCCGGGTCAGGGCGAACGCCATTTTTCCCTACGAGACATCCGAGGACGGGTATCTCGCTCACCCCGAAGATACACTTCTTCAGGTTCGCGTAGAGCTTATGTTTTCGCATAAGCTCAAGTAGCTTTCGGAGATGCGCCCGGTGCATCTCAATCTCGGTCTTCCCGTCCACAGCCCGGCTGTGGATGAACACATTGTCGAGGTAGCTCGTCGCGCAGTCGCGCACTGAACGCAACAAGTGCGTCACGCACCTGCTGAAAGTCGCAGGGGCGTTCTTAAGCCCCTGTGGCATTACTAGCCATTCCCAGAGCATGCCGCTTCGCGTGCTCACTGCAGTGAGAGGGATATCCCTCTCACGCATTAGGATTTGGTAGAATCCATCTCGCAAGTCGAGACCACTGTAAACGGTGCTCCAAGCCATCGAATTGATGATAACATCTTTTCGCGGTATCGGCGTCTGCGCCGGTACCGTCGCATCGTTCAGCTTGTTGTAGGTATGACTGATGCGTCATCCGTCCTGTGGCTTTTTGACACAGAACGTCGGAGCACTGTGCGGGGACTTTGATTCCCGCACTTGTCCTGCTTTGCGACGACTTTCAAAGAAGTCGTCGATTGCTTTTACTTGCTCTCGCGGCAGTGGCCACTGCCGCGTGACACAGTACTTCGTGTCCGGCACGAGACCAATCTCGTGCTGTATACCCTTATCCTGCGGAAGCTCCGCAGGAATCTCTTCCGGGAGTACGTTTTTGTACTCCCTCAATAATTCGTAATAGGGACTCGACTTAAGCGAGTCCCAGTCTTGTTCCTCGAAGCGCTCTCGCATCGCCTTCGCACTCAGAGTGTTTTCACTCTCAGTGGTACTTCCCATGAAGAGCTGCCTCAGCGCCTCACTCTCGCTTTCCGTTCTTTCGCTGTTCGAAAGGACGCAGATCTGCTCGATGCACCCATCGTGCAAGTCGCGCATGAAGCGCTTCCAGATCATGACTGGAAGCGAAGTCAACTCCGACGCCGTCGTCGGAGGATTAGCGAGTTCCATTTCACGATACTGGAGTCCAGTATCGGTGCGCGTCAAGACGCTTAGCGTCTCGACGTCCGGCGTCGCCGCCTCAGTCTGTTCAGCAGACAGTTCTTGTAGCGACTCGGTCCCGGACCGAGACTTGCGCAGCGTTCTTCGCATGCGCCGTCGTCTCGTTGAGCGGAGCCCGGCTCCGTTCTTGTGGCCCAGTCCCGGCCGTGGACAATCGATCGCCGGCGGGCCCAGCCCGGGTGCGCGATATCAAGCCCGGCTTGACCGCATGGAGCTTCGTCGAGCAGCCCGGCTGCACGACAACATGCAAATTGCGTCAGTGCGGTACGTTTGCAACCGTCCGCACTGTTTGCAGCGTCAACTCCCGGAGTTGACCCCTTTGTCACCTCGACACCATTCATTGGTGGAGCCCCTCATGACCGAGGGTGCGTCGTTGTCGACCTGACCTCTTCGGGTCAGTGACTGTCCCTTACACGCTTGAACGTGGGTATTGGTTCCCGGAACCGACACATCTTTTTCTTCTGACGTCGGCAGCATTGCCGACGTTGGTCTCACTTGTGCGCGCCCTCGCGCACGTCTTGGGCACTCCGGGACAGCAGCATTAAGCGCTGTCTCGACTGGTGAGCCGCGCGCACCTGCTGGTGCGTGTGCTGCGGTAACATGGCCATTGTTCTCTGTTCTGCAGTCGCGACCGAAGCGCACGCTCGTGCGTTTCTTCCAGTCTATTACCGGATCATGCCGTGCCAGCCACGGCATGCCCATTACCACGTCGAACTTATCGTCCAGGTCCAGGATGATAAAGTGTTCGACAAACACCCGTTGTTTGTACGAGAAGCGCACGTTCACAACGCGCTTCTCGGTCGTCACGATGGCACCTGTTGCCAATCGAACTTCCAGTAGACTTTGAGGTACCTCTACCTCCTCGAAGTCGAGACTGGGCAGGCTCCGCAGTCGAACAAAATTGCACGACGCGCCCGAATCTATCAGAGCGCGAAGAGAGTCGCTCGCTCTATTCGACATTACCTTCAAGATGACTAGGATCGGCCTGTCATTTTGTTTCTTGCAGCGAGAGCTAATCTCACTGGGGTTGCAGTCCTCAGTGTCGCGTGCCAGATGTCGGCACGCGTGACTGCATTACCAGTAGGGCGCCCCGCGCCTACTGGATGTTCGCGTTTTTTTGTGGCCACCTCCAGGGGGCATGGGAGCTGTGCACTCCCGTGCAAAGTGACCGATCCTTCCGCAACGGAAGCATCGCACATTGCCTCCCTGCTGCTAGTAGCCAACAGCCGTTGCATTCGAGAGGTCCATTGGTTCCGGACCTCCCGTCCTCGCTACCGGGCGCGGTTGCGACCTCGGTACGTTTACATGGAGTTTAGGCTGCCGCAGGCTAAACTCTTCTTGCATGGCAAGGGTGATTGCAGCTTCGAGAGTACTCGAGTACTCTCGGAAGAGATGGGTCTTCACGGGCCCATCTCTAAGTCCCTTCATGAACGTGACCACCTTAGTCGCCTCGTCAATTGGATTAGTCACGATATTTGAGACCAAGTATCGTGCGCGCTGCGCGTAAGCATGAACGTCACGCTTACCCTGCTGAAGGTCGAGAAACTCCGCCCTCGACCGGAACTCGTTTTGCGGTGGGCTCAAACGCTTGTCTGAGCTCCTATTTGAATACTTCGTACGTGCTGAAGCACGTAGGATCGGAGAGACGGCGTCCATACGCCCAACTCCTTGCGCGTCCGCCAAGGCAGGACATGGTGAACGCGACCTCCGACAGCGGGTCGACGATGCGTCGAGCCGCTATGGCTGTGTGGAGCTCGACAAGCCGCCGGAGGAGAGGCTCGCCCTCTCTTCCCACGTAATTGCTTACGCTCAACTTTAATGGTTGAGCACGCGGTGTCGTCCCTGACGACGCCGTCACTGAGGAAGCAGCATCACGCTGCTCCTTCATGATGAACCCTAGAGCAACACCATGTTGCTCCGTCGGCGATAGCGTACGCAGCATCGTAGCTGTCGCCGCTTCTCCAATGACTGTTGACAGTCGCTGGAGGGCTTTCCACTCTGGGTCAGACAGGTGGGGACAGTCAGCGCGTGCGACATGCGCTGCACGGCGTGCTGGAGCTCTCCATGGGCACCTCCGTGCTCACGTGGTTCTCGGCTCCGCGTTCGTACTCCTTGTACGAACGTCAAGCAGTCGGTCGTTGGACAGACTACAAAGTGCTACCAGGTGTAGTGGGTCTAACTTGACTCACTACTTTAGCTTACACGTTGCGCAACGTGCATGAGGAAGCGTAAGTACGTAGTAATTACTTGGGTTAATTATATTTGAATACACAAATATAAGTTAACTTAGACAAGACTCCAAGTAGCTAGTTTAAGGTAAAATGAGAACTGTATTGTTTGTAAATTGATCTTCCTCTAAAATCTGCTAAAAACGGTTTTACCATCTATAAATGGGGTTGACAGCGGCTGGTTGTCAGAGCCCCGCCATTATGCACGCCTCTAATTGGTAGAACGATGCTGCTTTCTACCAATAGGATCTTTGGGTAGGTGTGGACCACTCATTGTGGTGGCCCACTTCAATGTATCCATTGGTGTGACTTACACCAAAGTGAGGAAGTATCTAAAACTTTTAACAGATATTTTATCTGTTAAAATCACAAGTGGCTTCTAGCCACTTGTGCGTGTAACCCCGTTAGACCATCCCCCCCTTAAGGTTAGACGTGCGGGGTCTCCGTACGTCAATCTTCTGAATTGACCATTCGTCAATTCTCCGCGTTTGGAGAAGAAACCCGCCCTCGTTCAACGATGAGCGCGCCTCAAGAAAAGAAGAATCCGAAGTCGGTGGAGAGTCATCTCTCCATCGATGACTACTTCGAGCGCCAGAAGGCGAAGTATGGCGACGTCATCGACTTCGACGACGATGATGAAGATATGGAGGGAGAGGAGGACTCGTCCTCAAAGCACAGAGACTCAGTGTCGAGCGAATCGCTCGACCCCCACGTTAAGATTATTCGCCCGCGTGAAACGCAGCTAGAGGTGACACAACTCTATACGCTGCGTTCTGGAAGACTGAACCGGTGCTGGATCATCTCCGTGTGTTTGGTGCACGAGGTTTCATGCATGTTGATAAGAGTCTGCGTTTCAAGTGGGATAGCCAAGCGCACAAGTGCATGGTGCTGGGCTATGCAGACAACGCTAAAACCTATCGGGTATGGAATTTTGATGCGACTCGAATAGCTACTGCCCGCAGCACCAAGGTTGATGATCACCCTCCATCAACAGTTCAAACCATGGGTGATCGCAGTGATAAACCAGAACCTACACTGCTTGACGATGACGCTGGTGAAGACGACCACAGACCTGGCCCCCTTCCACCTGCGGATGTGGTCATGGCCGCCCTGAACCCAGCATCGACTTCGATAGATGTGGATGAGGAAGGATCACTCGCTTCTGATTTGACTGTGTCGGTAGCACACTCGTTGGAAACCTCAGACGACTTGACAGTGTACAATATCTCCAAGCTCGGAATAGCAATGTGGTGCGCGTCTTGGAGCCTACTTCAATTACCTAGTTGACTAATGTGGGAAGGCCGCGATTGACTAGCCACTTGAACGAGGGGGAGAACCATATGTGGTCGGGCTTGAAATAGTACCACAAGTTCTTTCTAGTGCTTGAGGAAGTGACGAGCAGCTTCCGCTTCCGCCATCCCGACCTAACGACGAGGATGAGCAACTTGTACTGGTTCCTGCTCCTTTAAATGTTATTGCATCGAGCGCTAGTCCAGACAGTGATACATCTAGTAACGAAGGGACGGAGCCCGAACCCAAATGACATCGACTTGATGATGGCTACGAGACTGCCCTTGCTTCTGTAGACGTTCCGCTCACATTTCGAGAAGCTATGGATTCATCGGATGCAGCCAAATGAAAAGAGGAAATCCGTTCAGAGCAGCGACCCCATATCCGAAACCACACGTGGGACATCGTGCGGCGATCTCCAGGCATGAAGGCCGTTGGCTGCAAGTGGGTGTTTGCACTAAAGAGAAACGAAAACGGTGAAATCGTAAGATACAAGGCGCGACTTGTCGCCCTCTGCTTCCTGCAAACGTTCGGCATCGATTACCATGAGACGTAATAACATGTTGCTGATCTACCGACGCTGCGTGTCTTCTTTGTTGTATGCAATCATACGGGCTACTTCAACAAGCATTTTGATGTCGAAATCGCATTTCTCATTGGCGATTTCGGCGAGGTTGTCTTCATCACAACCCCGTTAGGCATCCGCACTCGGGAGGAATGGTATGCCGACTGCATCGCAGTTTGTACGGATTGAAACAGGCAGAGGCAGTTTGGTTCAAGCCCATCCGATGCGGCTTCATCGAAATGGGATTCAAGCAATGCCGAAATGATTCCTGTCTATTTATTCGAGTTGACCGCCATGAATCTGTCTTCGTAGTGCTGTACGTCGATGATTTGTTCGTTGGGTGCGCAGACGAAAATGAAGCTGAGGAGATCGAGCGCAGTCTCTCAAAGCACTTTAAGATGAAATCGCTTGTGATGTACGTTATGTACTGTGTATGGAGATCCTCTACAACAGCGCGCAAGGAGAGCTACGACGGAAGCAGTCGCAGTTTATTTCTCGTATGATAGATATTATGATGTTGGTCCAAATTCTTTGGTCTCAACCCATCAACGAATGTCAACGACCCCTCTCGGTCCCAGAATCGAGTGATGTGAGACATTACAAGTACGTTTGGATACTGGCTCGATAGTGTGCGACAAAAAGAGGTGGCGAGCTGGCGCGTGAGCGCTGCAGGCATGCTGTTGTGATGCGGTGACGTTCTGGAAGCCAACATGGTGTGGAGTCTGAGCGTAGGACCTTGTATCCCAGAGTTTGATGGCGATCCCAGAGTACTATAGTGTGATGAAGGCCTTGTGCTCTGGGAAAACCAGCGAGGTTGCAGTGGAGCCACGGCGTCCTGGGAGAGTGTTTGGTGTGCTGAAGTGCCTGCAAGTACCTTCGGATCCCAGGGTTGCATGACGATCCCAGGGTTGGCTTGGTCGACCGGATCTCGGATTCCAGCCTAGGCATGAATGCAGTTCGATGGATTCCAGATCAGCTTGGTCAATCCCAGAGTTACGCGGTGATCCCAGTATTGTCGCACACATACCAGCGTGGACCCTCGGATCTCAGAGTGTGGCGTGGGTTTGAACATGGCTTGGCGGATCCCAGATCAACGTTGTTGATCCCCGCTGAGTGCCCGATCCCAGATCGCCATGCACACATGCGACATGAATTGCAGACTACTCACCATAGTTAAATCAAATAAAGTTTGAGGACATCATGTTCGAGACTAAAAAAAGAGTGGGATGGGACATCAATTTTGAGACGGAGTAGTACTTTTGACCAAACCCGAGATTGATGGGAAGAGCCGGGATAGGATGCGCAGTCACTCACTTCATTTTGTAGCTATTTGATGCGGAGCGGCGCCTTCGCGCCGGTAGGTCTCCGTTTGCATGTGTTAATTTTAAGGGGAAATTCCAAAATACGACCGTAATACTGAACCAATTCCAAATCGCGTCCGCGGCGTACAATTACGGACCGTAATCACCCTTAATAGAAGAACAGATATGTTCTCTTACGACAGCAGCAGAGAGAGTCCAACACGCGCGGCCACCGGATGTCCGTAATCGGAAGTAGACCAAAGCTCCTGAACAGTCGGCGCTGTCCCGAGCTTTCTTGGCGCAGAGCAACGTGGACGTGGAGGTCTATGAGAAGGAAATACTGCACGCGCTCGACAAGTTCCAGAAGGACGCCGCTGGCATCGCCGTGCCCTCCTACCTAGAGAACATGCCGCCATCGTATTTCCCCTCCGTGCAGGAGGAAGACCGCGTGCACCCCCTGGACGAAATCACGGAGCGTCTCGGCCCAGATCAGCCCGGGGTGCTGCTACGTTCGTCCGACCACACGGTGTACTCCCGCTTCTTCTCGGGCGCCAACTTCCCCGAACGTATGGCCCACGTGCTGGGCCAGATCCCGTAGATGGTGGACAGTGCCACGCTGGCCCGTGTTAAGATCTTCACAGCCCTGGACGACTCGCTCGGCCTCGACATCTTCCGCTTCGGCCAGCAGGAGGCCTTCCTGAACAACACCGAGGACGAAAAGCAGGCTCGAGTCAACACCCAGCAGTTCTGCGCTTACATCCAGACCGGCAAGTACGCCGGCAACGCGTGCTACCCAGAGGCCGGTTCGCACTTCGAGCCTGAGGCCGTCGTCGCCTTCCTTAACCAGAGCAACACCATGTACATGCAGCTCAGCAACCCCAGCCGTCTCGCCAAGCAGATGGAGCTGTTCCAGCGCGAGCGCACCGAGGGTGTGTCCGTCGACGTCGTGCACAACTGGGAGAACCGCAACAAGGAGAACAAGTACGCCGCCAGCGGCGTCCCGCAGACCATGCTGGTCATTGTGGCGTCTAACGTGATCCCCAAGAGCTTCATGCAGAGGCTGCCACCTGCCTGGGCCTGAGCAACCCCAACGTGATGCGCGCCCACCTGGACGTGATCAAGGACACGGAGAGCAACAACGGTGACGGCCACGTGGCCATAGTCCGCATCCTCGTGCAGCCCAGCGTGCAGACCCTGCACGACAACTTCGAGTTCGAGTGGTCCAGGATCTCGGGCAACCTCAAGTACCTCAAGTGGGTGGACGACCACCCCGTGCACCGGACGCTGCAGCACCCCGACCTGGTCATCTTTCGCGCCGAACTCATATACCCCTATCGCAACATTCTGCAAGGCGTCCTGGCAAACAAGGGCCCCTTCGCGTACGCTTTGACAAGCATCATGGCGACGCTGGAGCACGATCAGCACCGGCCCTTCGCTTCGCGCATCTCGGACTTCTTTCTGAGGAAGTTCGACCTGCAGCAGCAGGCTTTGACCGACGCGGCGCAGGATGCTATCGTCGACGAGATCAACGCGGACATTCACCGCAACGCCGATCACTGGGACGCCATTGTGCTGCTGAATTGTATGGCCAATGCCGTCCGCGACACGCTCCGCACCAACAAGTTAGTGCGCGAGCGCTACGCTCTGTCGCTCCGCATTGACCCCAAGGTCATGGGCTACGGCACAGTGGGCAAGGACACCCCGTTCGGCGTGTGCGGCCACCCAATTCCGCGCGCATTCATCAGCTCAAATCCCGACGCCAGCTTCGACAACAAGGTGTACGGTGTCACCAGCGAGGGTGTGGTTGTGACCATGTCGCCTTGTGCTCGCAGAACATTGACCCCACCAAGCAGCGGTTCACGCAGGTGGAATCAATGGTGACGTTGCTGGCAATGTGAGCAAGATCCTGCACCGCGAGTACGGCAGCAACTTGCGCGTCATCAGCATTTCCGTCGGCACGAGTGTAGTCGAGGGCCTGCAGTACCTCGACATGGGCGAGCTACTGCGTCTGGTGGTCGAGTCGCTGCCCCTGTCCAGCTTCGACGACTTAAAAAAAACGCAGAGCATGACGAGCAGCTATACTGGTTCTGAACCTTCGAGCACGGAGAGCTCTAACTATGCTATGACCACAAGCAGTGGCGATGCTGAAACGACTAGCACGTCTAACAACATCAACTCGGATACTGCTACCAGAGCAGAACCATCGGCGCAACAGAGAACACAAGCAGTTTTAAAGCGAAATGTTTGTTTGTGGTTAGTACTTGCAGGAACGCAATTAACTAGTACAAGTTTCTTGTGACTACTGGCGGCGACGTGTGCTCATAGCTGGAGATTTCGTGATTGAAGTCCGGCACTTCTTGGTGGGTGGGGTAGCAGCCGCAAGAGTCGAGGTACGTTTCCGTTTCCCCTTCGAACAAGCGCGCGGGGAACTCATCGCTCTGGTTCCTACAGATTCTCGTTATCACTTTCCTCGTCCTTTCCAGCCTCATGATCTTCCTGTTCCTCGTGCGCTACTTCCTCCCCCCTCCCTCATGGTCTTCCTGGCATTCTTCCTCATTTTCCTTACCCGCTTCGTTCTCCTCATCCTCAGCACCCCCTTCCTGATCGTCACCACGTCCGTGCGCACACTTCCGATCACCACCTTGGGTTTTATCGCGCCCGTTTCCAAGGAAGCTGTCGAGTACAAAATCCTCGAAGCTGGTCATACGCTCGTGGACTGATTGGATCTGGTTGCAAATGTCGTTCAATAGAAGGGGAATAGCCACCTTGCATCCCTCCGGGTCAGTTAGCAGGTTTGGGTCGCGTGTAGCCCTATCACAATCCGAGCGATACGAGGGCTGCCACGTCTCATCTTGTCGATGCTTTGCCATGAAGTTTCTATGAAACTTTCCGGTGGTAAGCTGCATATAACAACCCGGGTAAATGCAGACCACACCATCGCGCTTCTTGATCTTGGCTGGCTTGGCCGTCTTCTTCGAGGCTCCAGTGTCCTTGCGTTCCATCGCTTTCCAAATTCGCTATGGTCACGGAGGGGACGGTGGTGTACAATACGCAAAATAAATCATTATTCATGCCATGGCATCGTCAAAACGAATACACATCTTTCCAATGTTTACCACACAATATTACTACAATATCACAAGTTGGATACATTATACTTCAGGTACATGATACGTCACGAGTACAAGACACAATAGGGTTACATCCCACACATTACAATAATACAACTAATACAACAAACTAACGTGTAAAGCCATTTCCGATTGTGGTAATGTGTCGATATAGTGTTGTGTCGAAATGCATATATAGTAAGTTTGAACGATTTACGGTCTCTCTGGCTAAATCGTTTGTTTTCTCGAGTATGTCTTCTTCTTCTTCTTCTTCTTCCTCCTCTTGACTCTATATACTTGTCGACGGTTGTATGTGCGAATGTTGTGCCCTGCCTTTCCGCAACTGCCACAATGTATCGGCGAGTCTCCATTGATATATTCGGATCGATTGCGTAATCGAACTTCCCTCGGACGTCCCCTCTTCTTTTCTACGACAAAGTTTGCCAGACAACCCAGCCACTCAGGCAAAATCCAAATTGGCGCTTTCGGAAATATTCGAGGTAACCTGACCAAACCGCGCACGAGGAAACTCAGTTGATCTCCAGCATGTTGCATCGATCTCAGTTAACACAAAAAATACGCATGATACATGCAGACAACATGATACATATAGGTTACATCATCCGACACGGTTACACCACACACAATGGATACAACACAATTAGTATACATGGTACGTATGGAGTACAAGGCACAAAACGTTTTACCTTCCAAATATTCGACCGCGTCACGGGAAATTACCACACATTCACCCACAAGTTCGAACACTTCGTGCTTTTCCAACGTCACGGCTAGTTTGTGAATACGCCCTCCCAAGTCAGTTCTAAACCGTGTCTTGACGTTTTTCTCGACATGCTGGAAGCAATAGCTGTGCGGTATATGAGAAATTAGACTAGCCACAGCACTAGCAATTCCTTTTTCGCGATCACTCATAACTACCAAATCACCTCGACCAAACAACCGCCTGGAGTTACGTAGATGAGATAAAAACCATGGCCACGCATCACCATCTTCGATAGGAGCGATGCCTAGCGCAACTATGGCGATGTCATGATTGGGACTGAGCATAGTCGCACAAAACAAGGTGCTGCCGAGATCACACTTGAGATGACAAGCATCTAAAGAAACCACAGGAAGACACGATAACGCACTTTGTAATCATGGCGAAAGTGCCAAAAACACGCGTTGGATACGGCCGTCTACCACTTCAGAATCATAGGTTGAACCTGGGTTTGCTTCACATATTGCCGATAACCATGGAATGAGCACCGAAATGCTCGCCACGCCTCGATCTAATGACGATGCTTTGATTCGCGTAACAGCTGTGCGGGCTTATTTGTACGAAACACGGACTCCATACTCTTCTCGCGCCCGCGATATAACATCACTTTGCTTCAACTGAGATTGATAGCGCGCCGCTTCCTCTGCTACTTTTAGTAACCAGTTTCCTTTGGCCAGAGGCAAACCGGCCACAGCGCAAGAGTGCTCCGATCGAACTGAAGAGACACGAACCGCACCAGCAATGTCTATACGCGCGTTAATATAATACTCGCATGTGCCATCTTGCACACTACCTTAATCTTCTCCTTGCTGTTCTGTATGTAACATGGAGATCTGCAGTCTTGTACAAACAAAGAAGCCACAGCCAGCTTGAATTCTTCTTTGCTGAGGAAACGCTGGTCTTGCTCCATTGATGCCAAATAAAAAATGGTGCTTCCAATTTAAGAGACTCGTGGATATATTTAACCCGATTGTCACATACGGAGTACATGGAACCAAACGGATACGCGTACAAAAGGGGCACACGTCCTTCTATTAAGGGTGATTACGGTCCGTAATTGTATGCCGCGGACGCGGTTTGGAATTAGTTCAGTTTTACGGACGTATTTTGGAATTTTCCCTAATTATAATCAGAGTTCAATTTGCCCCCAAGGACATAAGAGAGTGCTGCGGATTCGCAAAGGGTTCAAGCGGCACAAGGAACAAGCGCGCACCGGTGTAGATACCCACTCCAAATAAATTCAAGCTCGTTAATTAAGTAATTTTCGAGTTTATTTCGTTATTAGCTTGGTTGACGTGCGCCCACACTCATCGGTTGACTGGCTTCGGTTGGGTTGCTGGTGGTGCTTCATATTTCGGGTCGCAGGTGATTGGCATTGAGGTTTCGGCAGAGCAGCGCCTCGTGATAGTGGTTTGCGAGCGTTGCTGGGAAATCCGTGTGGCTTGGATCCCAGGATAGTGGTTCTTGGGTCCACTTTTGCTTCGCCCAAGTCGGCATGGTGCACGGTTGCCCCAGAGTGCAGACGCAGAGGTCTGGGATTGGCAGACCCATCCCGGGTTAATTTCCTTTGGCTCCTTCGAATCAAGGAGCGAGTGCAGATCCCGTACGCAGTTCCCAATCTGAACCACCCGGAGGAAGTGGAGTGACTGAATCGACTCGAAGCCGGAGTCGCGGGGAAAGTGGAAGCTGTTAAGAACCGAGCCCAGGGTCTGAGATGAAGTGGACAGGAGTTTGTGTGGAGAGTGAAGTTTGTATATTTTAAACGGAAAACCGGGGGCATTTCGGGTTCGAGCGGACATGTGCAAACTGGGATCTACTGGGCCAGGGCCAAGCTTCGATCAAGTGGATTAGGAGATTTCTGGGATCAAGCGGCAGCTGGTGTGGCCGACCCACGTCTGGGCCACAGCGTAGCTCCCGTCAAGAACCACCCAAGGGAATACAAGCGAGGGAACACAAACGCCCTCCCGACGCAGTCTGAGCGTCGAGTGATTCCGGGATCGCGCACTCGGGTTCTGAAATTCCTGAGGTTTTGACCTGGGATTCTAGGATATGAGTTTGCGATTTCTGGGAGGCACGTCACCACATTGAACGCTTCGGACAGGCAGACGCACTTAGTGTTCGTACCCTAACACAGTCGGACAGGATCTCCGCCCGGAAGACGGACTACCACTGCTACCATCGGAAAAGCCGTATCGTTACTTAATCGGATCATTAAGCTACGTTGCAATTGGATCCCGTCCTGATATCGTTGCGTCGTTGATCACACTATCTCAGTATCTAGACAAAACTCAAGCAAAACACTGGCACGCTGCAATACGTGTGCTTCGCTACCTCAAAGGCATTGAACGGATGGAGCTAGTGTTCAAGCGCAGATAACAGAAGGGTTTGACCATTTCAGCCTACTGTGATGCTAACTGGGGAGGTGACATCGCTACACGCCACGCTACATCTGGTGCGATGGTGCTTATGGATGGAGCGCCGGTGGTGTTCAAGAGCAATCGCCTTTCGACCGCCAAGGCCGAATGCATGGCGTTGACGCTGGCAACGCAGGAGCTGGAGTGGCTGCGCCAACTCCTCGACGAAATTGGAGCTCACGTGGTTGGCCCGACGCATGTCAAGGTGGATAACATGGCGGCTATTAGCATCGCATCCACCCATGGATACAGAGCACGCGCGAAATCCATCGATCTGCGATTGCACTTCATTCGTGATCATATTGACGCGGGACACATCGACATTGAGCACGTTGTTTCCACAATGCAGTTTGCTGACTACCTAACAAAGCCACTGCCGACCCCGCAGTTCGTCGAAGCTTGTCGTGGCAAGCGGCATGATGCCCTATTCAAATTGAGATGGAGCGTTGGCTGGTGATGATATCCTCAGAACTGCTCCGGACACATGCTGAACGGATGCTGACCGCATGTGTGCATGGACCAGTCAGGTATGCCACCTGTGTAAGTAGTAGTCAACTTGAGAGGTTGCGAATGATGGTGGTTGACGTTGTCAGAGTGATTGCTAAGAGCTCTGGTGCTGACAACTCCTCGACGTATAATCTCTAGGGTAAACAGCACAACTAACTGACAGGGAATGAGCGGAGATCGCTCAGTCTAACGAAGTTCACTTTCCAAAACCCATTCAAGGCATCACATCAAGAAACCGATCTCCCTGTGCAACTTACTTCGCTAGTCTTTTCAGGGTCAAGCGTTTTGAGCATGTTCGGCTCGTCATTAACTTAAGAAAATTGTCAACTTCCAAAATTTTCATAGCTGCTACCGCATCGAACCCTCGAGGCTTAAATAGCACGAAATACATATTTGGATAGAGCGGATCTAGATCTTTCGATTGAGCCATCAATCGCAGAATCGTGTTTTGAGAAAATAACATTTCGTTCTGCGCGGTCTCATATGCGTAATAGCAGACTGGTATGGAAGAATTTCATACTTGTCGGACCGTACTTACTGCGGTTTATTACAAAACTCTAGTTAATTTGTGCAAATCATCGGACCTCGTATCAAATATAGTGAGCTTGAGTCAAACGTGATATGCAGAGCTCTGATTGGTCCGACCGTGGGGGCGGATGGCTCGAGCGAGCGTAGCGAGCCCCCGCCTGCGGTTTGACAGTCCGTGTTCGTAGCACGCGGCTGCAAACCCAGGACCCAGCAGTGATCTGCCTACCAAGCGGAGGCGACGCGTGCGAGCCGCAGCGAGCTTAAGGTTCTGGCAGAGCGAGCGTAGCGATCCTATAGGGTTTTGGGACCCCGCGCAGCGCGTAGTGTCCCGAGTTGAAACGGTTCCTAACCGTTCCACGTCAGGGCCCTAGTTAATGGGTGACAGGTGGGAGGGGGAGCGGATCTGTGATGGGTACTGTGGGACGAACTGGTACGCCATGGAATGCGCCGGGTTGAACTGGAGTTCGGCGGTGTTCTCACTCTCAGTTGGTAATTTTGCTGCAGCGGCGCGGGCGGCGCCAGTGCGACCGGGTGAAGGAGACGGCTGGAGAAGTGGGCGGCGCCGTGAACAACATGGGCAAGTACATTAAGAAGTCGAAGGGGATTGAGCGGGATGATACTGGCTGGGAGCTCGGTTTGGCGTGCCAGGAAGGAGAGGGAGAGATCAAGATGATGGTTAGATCATCAGCAGATAGAGTACGTTCGGAGGGAGTAGTGGTGGTAGCAAGGGGCTCGCCGTCGCCGTCCAAGTTAGCTCAGTCGTGAATCTTCCTAGGACTCGCCGAGTCGGAGTGGATGGCGTCTCTTCCTCGTCGTCATCCTGAACCTCTTCATTCTGTCCTCCCTCCTGGACGTCAGCTTCATGACGCTCCATCTAGCGATCTTAGCCTGCGCCTTCTTGCTCTGATTCCACGTGGTGTCTCGCTTCTCGTTGTCGACCTCGGCTTCGTCGTTTGACACGAGGAGCAGGATGTCGCCGTCGCCCTGAGTCCGATACACCAAGTCGGGCCAGAATTCTGGATGCTTGTGATCTCGCTCGTACTGATCCAGGGCGTTCTCAGCACTAAGATAGTAGATCGCGGGCACGAAGCTCGTCCAGTCAGTCTCATCCAGCTTGTTCCAGAACATCATGCGAGCCAGCATGTCGGCCAGATCGTGAGCAATGAAGAAGTGTGAACAGTGTTCCCGCTTTCCAGCGATTTCATGCTGGCAGGATAGGTCAACCCAGAACGCATGGCCAACTGGACGTCGGTGCGAAGCTTGCGCCACACGAATGGGACACCTGTGAGCGACTCGCACGCAGCCTTCTCGTCGGCGAGATAATCTTGGTCTGCAGGACGCATTGAGTTGAACGCGCCAGGATGAAGTCTGGAGCCTTGCGAGCCCGACCTGCCGTCTTTTGTCGAGATTCGTCGTGTGAAGAGTCGCCGGATGAAGGGTCGCCTGTGAGATCCAGGAACGTAGTGTGCCTGCCGTGAGATCCAGTACCATCGCCACCTGATTCAGGACCGCCGTCACCTTTCTCGTCTGTGTCGGTGTCGCTGCCACTCTTGGAGACGTATGGCCCTGGATTAGCGAACAAGTCGTCGGCCGAGCTGACATTGGTGAGCGCCTTCCATTCAGAAGGAGGGAACCTGCCAGCCTTGTGGTGCCTGAGCAGATCCTCCAGTCGACGCCAATTGCCCGTCACTTGAGTCTGGTGACAATTCAGGAAAGTGATGGCCCGATCCACATTGAGCGATCGAGACTCCAGCGAGTCAGCCACCAGACCCGCCGTCCTCAGTTGACGCTCCATTTTCGCGACTTGGTCCCGGAGTGTCCGCTTCTCAGTCTTGTGCTCCGCCATGAGCCGCTTGAAGTCGTACCGGTACCTCTCCGCTGTCGCATCGGCTGTGGCATGCTGGTCCTTGGAAATCGCCTCCCACTGTCCACCCAGTTGCGCGAAGTGGGTCTTGGGCTGCGCGTTCTCCTTTCGCACCTAGAGCAGCTGCTCCACCGCGGATGAACCTAGAGTCTGGGCCTCATTGCGCATGAGGCGGCACTTGATGAGCCGACGACGCATGAACGTGGTCATACTGAATGTGCGCTGCGCGAAGTCGCGTGGCTCGTACACCATGGAGAGCGAAGTCAATCTGGACTGAATCGAGAATGGTCTCCAGGTCTGCGTCACTGGGTGGCGATCCAGTGCGCGGACGCAGGAAGTACTCATTCACGTCCTCGGTCTCGCCCACCAAGTCATTCAGGTCCGCCAAGTCCGCTCTCGAAATCCAAGATCCCGTCATACAAGTACACGAGTATTGGATCTGGAGTATATACCGTGAGCAGGGTGACGATTTCCACAATGCTCCACCCGGATCCCCGCGTCTCGCCAAGACAAGCCTTTTCCACCGTTTGGACGCTTCGGAAGTTGAAGGAAGAGCGAGATCCAGCCCTACCGACGGGTACACAAGGTGAGAAGTTCAGCACATATTACGGATCATCGGGAGACCCCCTACGTTAGTCGGTGTCGGGGCGCTGTTGGGAAGTTGGATCTAGCGATCGCCCAGATGTCGCGGATCCCGCTACACCACAAAAACATCGTACACCCCCCAACAACCAAAATCCCACCCGCCTTAGTCGTTTATATATCGAATTCGTCAACTGCGGCCAAGGTGTCTCCTCCGCATCGAGTCAATGTCCTCTGAGGACGATGAAGTAAAATGGCATGCGTGCTGTGAGTGGTATGGCTTCGTATGGGCCCTATATCATATCTAACTATGCAAAGGAGGAGTGGCCTAATTCGAAACAAGCCGGAGCCATGTGCTACAAAGATATATTGGCAAGCCAACGTCATGTGCGATTTTTGCGAGTCGCAAGAACGAGTGTTCATATATTCGAATTGCTGTTGAGTGACTTGGAATCTACGAGAATATTTTATTACCGTAGGTATCTCACGCGAGCTACAGAAAGCGTCTACTAATATTCTGTAAATACAAACGGGGAAAAGCGCTCGGCGGTCAATACTGACTAGGATGGCGAGGACGAGGATGCAGGTGACACTACGCCAATAGATCGCGACGACATCACCATGAAGAAGATGCGAGATAGTATAGCAACGACAATGTGGCGAGACTGCCTCATGACAATTGCTGGTAGATACGGCGTGTAGCCTCCTGTAGGCTCTGGTTACTGCACGATGTCATCACCTGCGCCTCCACGAAACAGCCTACAACAACGACAGAGGCACACTCACTCTATTGACGTTAGGCTTGCCCTCACGGCAACATTAAGGCGGAATAATTTGACACTTCCCTGGGCATGCTTCACTTGCGTGCTCATGGGTAAGCCAAATGGGTTATCACAGGCACCAGTCGTTCAATCAGCTGGATGAAAAGTGTGTCTGCCCAAATTCAGGAGGATAGAATTCAGCGGATTGGACCTCAAATTCCGTTGAAATCCGCATGTGGAACACGCAGATTTGTTTTTAGCAATCGGCTGTTTCCTAAATATCCGCTGGAATGGCCTCAATCCGCTGAAATATGTGTCTGCAGCAGAACAGGCCCTCAATCTTAACGCACCTGCCTGTCAAGAACCAGTCCAAAACGATCTGGAAGTTTTTCTTCACGCTTGTCTGACACCCCAGCATGTTTATCCAATGAATACCTCCATAAGTTGTAGTCCACGTACTCCACGGTAGCCCGTAGCGCGATCGCTTCACGAATCAGTTCAATCCCGTTAGAATTCGCCCACGGGGTCAGAAAAGTCGCCAGGTTGGTCTGGCACGCGCAAGTGAAGCACCCTGGTCTTCGTTGTACACTACAACCCCTCCACTGGTAGAGTCCTAAACGCATTAACGCGTCGTACCAAGGGCGCAAGAAGCTCCTCCATCCGAGTCATGCACACCTCAGATGATGCAGTCAATTGTGCAGTAAGAACTTTTCATTCTTGCTGCACGGAAAAATGCTTTAAAGCTCCGATTGGCCAGAAAATTGTTACCACGCCTTGGGACCTGCGTTCGCTGGTTTCGCACAGTCCTGTGCCACGCTATCTACGTCTTATCCATGCTTGTTGGTCTTACCAGGGTAAATTGACAGGAATGAAAACCAAACGTTGTCCAGCATCGATTTCCTTAACAAGCCAACCAATCCATGCGCAATAGGAGGTTGTTTGAGGTCTAGTTTACTCTTATCGGCTCCAGTGTATAAGTACTTCGTAGCAACCCAGACGCAACCCAGACGGCCCTCATCGTTACATTGGACATATTACATTCCCTGACCACCAATTCTACACTCGAATGTCTCCCAACGGTATAAATCAGAGCTCGCAACGGGTACCCGAAAGTAGGGTACCCACCCGAAAGCATTACGGACCGGTACGAATACCCGATTGAAATTACTGGCGGGTACGGCAACCCGGTAGGTGCAGGACAGGTGTAGATCCGAAAATGATTGTTGTGTCAAGGTCTCTTTCGCGGCCATTCCTGGGGAAGACACACTGATCAGCGGAGATCTGATACCAGGGGTCACAAACAGAGGTTAACGGGCAGGGATTGGTAGTAAAATCACGGTTAGTACTATACACTACATATAGTAATATATTACTAGTGGAGCATCACGAATACGTGTTGCTTGATGGGGCGACACCTCAAAATATGTGGACACATATTTTTGGGCGACGCCCCTCACATTTCCTGGAACATCACCCCGGCCATGGCGAAAATGAAGACGACACCGACAAGCGGAGGCAAGCAACGGTATACCAAAGGAGGGGGAAGCGAACACCTTTGCGGTGCGTGCTTCGTAATATGAGGCTGTATCGTGATACGGTGCTGCGTACCACAAGAGCACTCGGGATCTACTGCGGCTACTATCGAGCTACTATCGTCGCTCAAGCCGTGTACCGTTCTATTGTCGCCTCTAACGGATCTGATGGTTCGATAGTAATCGAGTAGAATATTCCCTATGTGAGGATGTTGCATTGGGTGCTCGATTGGCCGATCGATTTACTCAGATGACCACGGAAATTCCGAATGGAACGCACAAGAGCCAACACCAGCCGATCAGGCGGGGGCGTGTCTGCACGAGCGAGCGCTGCAACCCGATATTCTTTTTTCTAGACATCGCACCTGATCGAGACGAGAACTTAGCATAAGGGGGGTGAGGAAGGCCGCGCAACGGCCCCCCCCCCCCGAGCGCAGCGATAAAGGGGTGGACCCTCAGCCGGTAAGTCCGCAGACGAGAGCCAACGCGCGAGTGTCCTGTTCATGTCTAGTCAAATCAAACTGAATATTATTGTGTCTCCTTTGATTATACATGGGTTTTAGGACGGATTTTACGGGATTTTGTTAGAACAGATAATTAGGCTTAGGACGTTTTTAGGTAGGTAGAGGGCGAGTTCAACACGGGGATGTAAAAGCAATAACGAACTCATGATATGT
The DNA here is from genome assembly GCF_018691715.1 of Phytophthora cinnamomi. Classification (NCBI taxonomy): domain Eukaryota; phylum Oomycota; class Peronosporomycetes; order Peronosporales; family Peronosporaceae; genus Phytophthora; species Phytophthora cinnamomi. The sequence goes on from NW_027150933.1 coordinate 1,812,811, forward strand.
ATTGAACGCATTATTCTCATCCTGCTGTGTTTCAATCAAACGACTCTCGTGCAACCTTTTGCAGCTCTTTTCCTGCGGCCCTGTCCCTTCGCTCAATCTGCTCACACAACATGTCAAAGTTAACGTCCTTGCAGATACGCATGAACTTGTCGACTTCAAAGCGACCAGGCACTTCGTGGTACATCCGAGCTCGATTTTTCTCCGCTTCAATTGCGGCTACCCTCCGTCGAGCTGCCTCCCGACGACTAGCCTTCGCACGTTGCAGCTTAGCACGCATATATTCCTTACTCCATCCAGAAATGGCGCTGAATTCCCATTCGTCGCGCAAGCGCGCAGATACGTCGTTGACTACTTCCACTGACGTGGAGGCACCTGCCGACTTTATCTTCTTGTTGTCCGGCGTGAAGTTTTCCGGTAGCTCGTCGTAGTGGAGTCGCTTGCGTGCCTGCTGCTGTGAGTGCGGAACTGCCGGGCTCAGTTGCCGCTTGGAGCGCGGAGTTGCCGGGCTTGCTTTGACAGACCGCTGCTTTTTCGTTGATTACGGAATCGTATACTTATCAATTGATACGAGGCCAGGTGGCAGTTTGTCGATCATGATGATAGCTTGTGTGCTCACAAGAAAAAAGAGTTATGAACCAGGTCAGACTAAGCGTAAATGCTGACTGACCCTTCGGACGGGATGCACCCAGTCTCTTCTTCAATAAGCAAGTAGAGTTATTCCGTATTCAACTATCAACTAAACAGAGGTTTTAGCGAGGTCGCAGTGACTGATTATGAGCCGACGCATCTCGCTGCATGGCAAATACAATGTCGCAAGCACTGGTCGCCGTCCGGTGTACAGCCGCATTTATACGCTGTTCTTCAAGCTCAAACGTCGCTCGCTTATCCGCAGAAAGCGTGAGCTTATCAATCGTAAGAGGCGTGGTGAGGACTATGTCGTCTCGAGTTCGAACACTAGACAACGCAACATCAGCACACGAAACGCTAGGTACAGCTGAAGAGTGAAATACTACTTTGCAGCAGATAAGGCCCTGGACCTTATGAATCGTGATAGCATACGCAAGCCGCAGCGGAAGGCCTTCGCGGTAAACGCTCAAATCATTGCTTTCTTACTCCAACTTATTTTCTTAGGGTAATTGGTACAATGTTAGGAACGTCGGCCAAGAAAGAGGGCCCGAAGTACACGTCAGTGATCTGAACTAAGATAGTAGGAACTTCCATATTTTCAGCAAAAATTAGGTCGTACACAGCACCATTTGTACCGTTGCAGAGGCGTGCAGATTGCTCCACGTTGAAGGTTAAGGTTACTGGCGCCCCGATGGATAGCCGGATATGGGTTCCCACGACTCGGTCTCTGTTACAGTCTGGTGTTTCCGCTTCACGTTGTAATGCGCTGACGGTTGTTGTAGATATATCGCGCTGCGTCGCAAGGCGCTTCAGCTGCACGGAGTGTTTCGACCGCACAGAATTATTGGGAGATCGACTGGATGCTAAGCTATCACTATTCGCTTCGTCGACGTCAACATTGCGATATGGGATGTGTTTAGCTGACCGACCCCAATCTGGCATTTCCGCTCGCACAAGGCATTTACTATTAAATAACGCTACATCTCCATCGGTAGTGCACCCACATCGAAGCCGCCGTGCTGCTGAAAACCACTCAGAGTCGAGTTTTCCTCGGTTCTGGCATGTTAAACAGCACACACATTTAATATTTTCCCAAATCTCTCGACAATGTCGCTGGGTAGAGTTCACAATTTTAGCACTAGGAGTCGAAAGAGCGTACGGGATCACAGGATCCAATTGAGCTGGGTCCCCGGTAAATATAACATCTCGTCCACCAAATGAAAGATGACTACATTTTGGCCAGATTTCACGCATCCTCTGATCTATCCAGTACAACATTCCGCATGATATCACACTGAATTCGTCTATTATAACTAAGTGGACATCACAGAATCGCTCCTGCATTCTCTTCAATTTCGTGGCACCTCCTTTTTGTGTCGTCAGCGATGTGTAAGGAATAGAGAAAGCATTTCTGGAGTATGATGTTAATTCGAAAGCTGAACAAATTGTCTGTCCTCTGATGTTAAAACAGCCGCTCCTTGGTGAGCCAAAAGCAGAACGCGTCTAGACGTTCGTCTGGAGGCCGAATTCTCACGAAACACGTTATGGACGTCTTTGACTATATGCTTTATTAGCCAACTTTTTTCAGAACCTCCTTCGCCATGGATAATCATTTGCATTGATTTGCAAAAGGTATTATCACGTGATGCTTGAAAACGTTTTCTTGATTGATTCATCGCTAAAGCAAAAGGTATCCATTGTGACTCGTCCATTATAGTGCTAGAATCAGCAATAGGTAGATGTACGAGCTCTTGGTCGACCTTTGGCGATGCTCGAAGCCATTAGCATTGCTTTCCATTTCACGCTGCATTTTAATCCAAGGTTTGATGTAGTTCATCACAAATTCTAGGGCCTTTTTAATTTGATCAGGTCCATAACAATGTTTCGGAGTCCAGGGCATTGCAACGCTTTCTGCATTTGGTTGTTGCCCACCAATAACATTCTCATCTATATCATCCTGCTGCTGAACAAACACATATTCCGACTCCGGCATAGCGCTAAGCCCATTGTCTGAGCCATGCGCTCTAAGGAGACCAATATTTTGGTGCCGAGAAAGTGTTAAGCTCGGTTCCTCGGTAAGTTCCGTTTGAAGTGCATAATCTTGCTCAACTTGAAAAGTCTTAGTGCAATCTTCATCCGTCTGGGGAAGCTGTCCCAGTTTCCACCATGGCTTATGAAGGAATATTTTGGCGAAACAGTAGTCAGGACTAGATGAATCTGGAGTTATCTACGGTATTCCACGAACGACGTGCGCCTTACCGCGGACTTTGATATACCCTCCATCATCTATTTGTTTCCAGCACACCTCAAATTTAGATGGATTGTCAACAAGTTCATATTTCTCGACAAATGAAGCTAGCGTCATATTATCAAGAGGTGGCTCAATAGGACGCGCCATATAGGCCATCTCGACCTTTTCAATGCGAATAGTATATACTGTCTTCGCGGAAAGTAATTCTTCTCGCTCAATTCTGTAATATCGCTTATGGTGCCTCATCACCTTAACACGATTTACTTGCCTAGACTTGCCATGTAAAGGCAGCTCTCGGAGTAAAATATAATAAGCTTCCTGTGCACTGACCTCCCGAATTGACAATGTAGCGTTGGCCACCCTTTTAAGCGTAGCATACGGTGGCATATTTAGGTCGCACCTTTTAACTGCTGCTGCAATCACGCTTCTGAAACGAAGTGTGTCTAGTTCCGCTTTGCTGACATAAGGAGCTGTGGATACTGCAGCACCGTGGGCATTCCCGATCAATTGAATATCCATGTTGGCGCGCCAAAGTGAGAGCAGTGAGGGACAGTAGTTATTAATCGCATGATCTTGGCGCTTGAGATGAATCTTCACCGACGCAATCCCGTAAAGAAGTATCGCATTCAATCTTTGTATGACGTTGTAACTCCTTCGGATATCCACATCTGCATTCGTCACCCCTTTTCCTGCAAACTAATCCCGGGATGCGCACATGTCGCTGCACTCTGTTAATAACACGAGCTAAATCACAGCTCCATTCTTTTGTTCCGTGAACAGGAGGTCGCGATGCAAGAATGTTATTTTCATTATTTTTTTCGCTAGTACAGGCAGCACATAAACACTTCTCCGGCTCTTCAGGTGCTTTCGCCATCACTGAGATCACACTGTCAACATAGCTAGCTAATTGGTGACGTCCAAGTTCGCTTTTTGATAGTTTAAGCACGCCAGGCGCGCCTTCAACCCAAGGTAATGCATGAATATAGGGCGAACCTCGTTGTTGAAACTCTATTCTCCAAACGTAATCTACAACCTCCCCAAGAAGTTTTGCTTTTCCACATAAACCTATATTAAAAAATGACTTAAATCTCCGATCAAAATGACGTGCTGCAATGTCTGGGTTCTCGCTCAGATAGCGCCGCCTCTCCTGCGCGGTAAGATTTCTGGCTTGCTCGTGTGATAATGCAGGGTTGCAAGCTCTGAAAAAATCAGGCCATATGGTGTCGGCGGAACTAAGAGTGAGGAAAAACGTAGGCCAGCGAGACGGCAAAACACGGTTGCCTATCATAGCCATTAGATCATCCTTCACATTTGCCCAATAAAGATCACTACCCTGAACCCCGTGGAAGTATGGTTTGAAGGTTTCCAGCAGTTTCACCGCTTGATTAGTTTCCGATTTGCTGTCAATTGCGCTCCCATTTTGCGCCGACGTATGCGCTATAGAGTCGTCATTTTGGGGGATTGAGACTCGGCGAACGAGGCCATCTATTTGACGCCTCTGTATTAAGTTCAAGCAAAAGAATTTGAAGTTTCCGTGGATCACGAACCGCCGATCATGCCATTTCATGACATGGGCGCAGTAATCCGCCAGTGAATAGTCATCCAATCGATTCTCTTCGACTATCGGATGAAACCCACCTTCGCCATTCGGGAATAGGACAGGAAAGCAGCTTTGCATCATAGGTTTTGTTGTATACTCATTAATGACATTTTTCTGGTGTGGCAACGCACCGGTCGGGTACAACGCTTTACCAACCACAATATTGACGGTCTCCTTGAGCTTTTCTGTTTCCGTTTGACTGTCATTTCCGTCCGCTTCCAGCTCAAAAGACTCGATTATCTCTAACGTCTCGTCGTTCGGGCTCCCAGCACTTTCATTAGCACGTGTATCAGAGATTAACACTGAGTGATCGCTATCCTCGCAATGTAGAAGGGAAGACGGGGTATGAATCTCGTTAGCGTTCTCATTATTGATCAACCTAAGGTCACTGACCTCTGCATCGTTTAACGCCAGTGTTGGAATTACAGCACTAGCATTTATATTTGACATTTCTGCGAGGACCTCTTCCGAGATCGATACACGTTCATACAAGGGGTTGTTATGAATTAACCACTACAGTTCTCGACGGATTAATTCCTGTTGGACGCGGATGAATGCATTCCCGTTACTGTCCTTTGTCTGAAGAAGAACAACACCAGACTTGGAAAGCGGTCGTGGCAGTGGTGTAGCCATTTCACGAATATCGTTCCAGTAATTTATGGCATTTCCCCTAGTCAATTCTTGTTGGTCTCGATAGACGTTGACTCAAGTTGTAAACGCGATACCTAGGCCAACTAGTCTGGTTTCCGTACGATTCAAAACAGCTAGTTCTGGTGGTATAGGTCCTATTCGAAAACCACTAGCACGGCAAAACCTGGGAACGTCTTGTTTCAGAAGAGAAATATGGCATCGTGTACAAATCCAGATAAACTGTGCTCCACTAGGATTTGGACGTGTAATGGCCTCATCGATGACTTCGCACACGCCAGATAAGTTCTTAAGAGGTTCAAAGTATTTACTATTGCGATTATAGCATTTCTGAATAGCACGGGTAGCTTTAGTGACTTCGCCACAGCTACCGCAGATCCGAAGAAGCTCTTGGTCTATTTCTCCGAAGAATACTGAACACAAATTAGCAGTAAGCAAGAGCTAGCGTCAATCTGCAACAAACACTCACAATCGCATGGCCTACTTACAGCGCCTGTCAGACTCTTCCGGTAACGAATTGGGGTCGAGTGCGCGCTTAGTTTGCTTAGGATACGGAGGCAAGTTTTGGCCTACAGAGTTTCGAACACGGGTCTCCTCCGAACGCTGGACTCGAGCATGCGCTACGCGGATCTCAAGGTCCTCCAGTGTCGTTATAAAGGGGTTTTGTTTCCTTTTCGTTGGCTTTTCACCTCGATTAAACGCAACACTACTGTGTGCTTCCAACCGGTACAACGCACTGAGTATCTTCGCGATGATCCTAGTACCACCGATTTGTTCTAACGACTTCCTGCAGCTACCATATCAAGGTACCAACACAAGCAGCTAAAATCCTCAATCGGGCATGCGAGCACATCCGCCCATCCAACCGCTCCACGATTCGAATATTGCACCGAACAACCAGTAAATATGTTGTACTGGATGACACTACACCTACCCCCCCCCCCCCGCGCTCAACCCTCGATAAAAAAAATGCTAAGTGTTTGAACGGTGTCCAAAACTCCATTCGCTGGAGAAATCCCTCTATTTCTGTCCGCCAATTTCTAGTTCCTTGGCCGCTCTTCAAACTCAATTTACGTCCATGTGTCCACCACCAGCTCAGAGCACGCCAGCGTTCTTCCCGATAATAATATTCTTGTCAGTACGTCTTATGCGCCCATCATCGTCACTTCAAATGACGCACGCGTCAGCAGAAGTTATGCATACATCCACCAACACCTTCAACATGTGGCAGCAGCACCATAGTCCCGCAGGCCTCCCTATTGAAGGCAATGAGGGTCAAAAAGCAGTCGTCAACTGCGTCGCACCCGCACGCACAACATTCTTAGCCGCGCGGCGATGCTTCAAGTAGCGACGGATGCATTCTAACGCAAGTGGCTCGTGCGGCGATACCCCTGTCAGTACGATCTGCTTGCCCATCATTGTCAATGCAGGCGCCGAACACGTCAACACAAAACTATACATTACATGCAACTTCAACACAACCAATCCACTTCAAGTGATATCCACTTGGCCAAGTGATATCCGCTGGGTAGTGATGGCAGCGTCGCCATACTCTTGGCTTCTGCGCGCTTCCGTTCCGACAGGCTTCCAGGCTCACGACCTCGCTGGGGCCGTTTACTATAGTAGTTCTCTATACCACGCACGCTGCACGTACGTACGTGTGCGACACCGAGCGGGCATCTCGGCGCGAGCGAGCGGAACCTACGTTGCCTCCAAGCCGTGCAGATCCGAGCTGGTGTCGACGAACTGGTTCTCGTCGCGCCCTGGAGCTGAGCAAGACAGGCGCGGCCTACGAGCCCACAGCCCCATCGAGCGCACGACTTAATCGACCGTCGACGGCCGCGAGTGGCGACTGCAACACAACTCGACGCTCGACTAGTGCAGCGCGACAACGGCAACTTCAGTCTTCGCAAGATCAGACACCAATGGGGGGGTTCCCACCGGTAACTCTTGAGTAGGCGTTTTTGAGAACCTAACCTGATTCAATACTTTCCTACTCAATAACCCGTCAGAAGGTGCGGATTTTTGCAGTAGGATTTCTGCTACTGCAAAAAATCTTGAGTAGGGGGCGGGGGAGAAGGTCTCATGGCGAAGAAGAAGCAGCAGAAGCAGCAGGGCGAATCTCGTGCGCGAGGGCCTAACTGGACTACAACGGAGATCCTGAAGCTCATCGAGGCATGGCGAGTTGAGCTGGATACCCCAGCAGAGAAGGGGGAGTCAACGGCCCTTCTTAACAGGCGAGTATTCGAGCAATTTAAGACGCTGTGTGGTGGCACCACGTCTCGCAGTGAGAAGGCAGTCATCGACAAGAAGAACAACTTGCCTGTTGCGTACAGGCTCATAGTCGCAGTTAACAACAACCGTGTGGTCGGATCAACCGGCCAGCCTTGTTGGTTTGAACTGTCACGTGAGCAAAAGAAAGCCATCAAGGCTGCTAACAAGACGGACGCTCGCAATACCGACATGGATATAGCCGTATTCAATGCTTTGAAGAACATCTTAGGCGGTGATGACTCTGTCGAGCCTTCCGCTTTAGTTTCCTCTACGCCTATTTTTGAGAGAGAGGATAGTAGTGCTCCTCGTCAGACATATTTTGCGGACTTCGCTGACAACAACCAAAACACGGATGCAGCGCAATCTTCGTGCAGTGGTGGAGACAATCCACTGGTACAGGCATTACCACTGAGCAAGTACTGCACTGCTTCATCAGTGTCGTCACTGTCCTCGCCGCCGCTAGATGATGCGTAGCCTCGAGACAGAAACCTATGCAGAACTACTAGCGTTCCGCTAGCCAGCTCTTCCATCGTCAAGCAGCTCTTTGGAATGGACGAAAGGCCGCGCCTTCTCAAAATATGCCGGTGGAAACACAACTCATGATTTCGCTGGATTTATTGAGTCGCCAATCTTGAGTAGCCTACTAAAAATTTGCCGGTGGGAACCCCCCCAATGGCCCTCATTGCACCTGCTCACTGTTACAAGTTATATCGGCGAGTGCTCGCTCGTACTAACGAATATTACATGTACGCCCTACCATCGTACAAATAAATTAAGGGTGGAGCTGCTGCATCTGCGCCGAGAAGTCCGAGATGCGCGCCAGGTTGCTCAGCAGGTGCTCCATCTCTTTCGCTGGCGTCATGCTGGATGCGTTGCTTGACACCGAACTCGACTGCAGCCGTTGTCGCTGCTGCTGCTGTGGTTGTTCCTGCTGAGAGTGCCGGTGATGGCGACAGCGAACTGGTTGTGGGGATGGTCGACGTCGGGCTGCTGCTCACAGGACTACTAGCTCCGCTACTGCAATGAGACCGTCGCTGGCGGCTGGAAGTCGCACTGCTGGATCCATCGCTGGCAAATCGATCATCGACCTGCTTTTGAAGCATCGAAAGGGTAAGCTGCAGCTTAGTGATGGCAGTGTTGCGCTCCTGGATATCGCGCAGCAGCGTCTTCTCGTTGGTCAACAAGACTGCACAGCGTTTGCGTTCACTACCCATCTGGTGCTGAAGCGCCTTCATCTCCCCAACCAGCTCAGCGGTGTGGTCCTCGACTGTCGCTTTCATGTCGTCGCGGCACTGCACGAGAATACTCACGCGCTTTACGGCCTCGCCGCGTTGCTGCTTGGCTCCATGCTCCAGCACCTGACGCAGCTTGTTGATCTCCACTTGATATCTCTCTTTTAGGCACGTAACATCACTTAGTTTACGCTGCAGGCCACGAACAATATCGGAATCTTGACCGCTACGGCGGTGGATCTGTCTAAGCTGGTTCTCGAGTGTCTTCACCCGAACCTTGTATGACCTTACCTGAGAACTCAAGGCTACCAGTTCCGTTTGATCCACCTTAGACTGTTTCGCGAAAGAAATGACTTTCTCCCCCAGTTCGAAGTTACGCTGGCCCGCACTTTCAATGCGACTCACCAACTGAATCATTTCACGCTCCAACTTCTTCCGCTCCTTCAGCATTTTCTGCTCCTGACCCTTTCCAACCGTACATGCATTCGACCAGTGAGGACCCCTCCTCCGTGGAGCTGGTTGCGTAGTGGCGGACCTCAGCCGTAGTGCCCAGTGTGTATGACGGTCGCCGCTCGCAGCAGTCGCCGCCTTTTTACTCCTACTTCTTATGCCGCGTCGTTTTTACGATAAATATTAAGGATTGCAGTTTTTCGATAAATCAGGTCTTATTAAGCGGTCTTAACAGACCTTCAATTGTGCTAAACTTAGCGATTTAAGCCATTTCCGCGGACCCCGATAGTGAAGGCGTTTTTTCTGTTTAATAACTTCGAACCTTGCGTTAACGTCATCTGGTCACTGTCGCCGGTTCAGCTGGAGCAAGAGTACAACATTTTCAGCAAAGTATCCCACTCTATAATGTTCGTAAACAGAATTTTTTTGCAAAAAACGGTCTCTAGTCAAGATTCTAAATTGTACACCTAACCCATTCTCAAAACTGATAGGTCCCTTTGAAAAACGTAAATCAGAATGGAAATCAGAGTAATGTACCACACACAAATCCATAAAACAGAGTCCATGATTATGGGGGGGCTTCGCCCCAATTAGTAATAGTCTTATTAGAATTTCAACGTTAGTAGTTAGTACTAAAACAAATTTAGTAGTAACAAAAATCACGATATTAGTACTAATTCTCATGAATTTATTGGCGTCTGACTTCCTTTTTGTGTGAAAACTTTTGCGATTCTTGTGCGTTTGTGCGCACACAAATTGGTTTTACCTCTGGCGACTTTTCGATACAGCCACTGTTATTCTGAGCGACAATCCAGAGTTCTCACGAATTTGTTGGCGTCAGATAGCTACCGTAATACACGAAACTCAATACCACCCCGTACTACAGGCGCAACACATACGCTGCTGCTGCTGCTGCTGCTGGTCACCAGCCTGGTGGGGGCAGCAAAATATCTACCGCGAGAGGGAATGAGACCGCGCGTGGCGGTGACGTTAATCCCCCCCCCCTCTATCTCCCTCCCTCCCCCCATGTTCAGGACCTTGGACAGCGTCTTGTCGTACGTGGATACCTCCACCACAGCTGAAGACGGAAGATGGGTGGTTAGCGATTCACCGAACGACACTACAGTGGAAGCATTTGAGTCTACATTTGCTTGCGTATGTACTGGTGTTGCTACTAAGCATACCTTGGCGTGATCTACAACGGTTTTCTCGAATTTCATTAAGGTCATTCAACCATTGGAGCTGATTCCTGGGTGGCATCGCAGATGCTCGCTTCTCGCAGACATACGACGAGGACGCCAAGATGTGCCAGGTGGACATCAGCTACTTCGTCGGCCGCTTCAAGGCCTACTTCGAGAAAAGATGCTGTACTGCGAGCCGGATCTGGTGGTCTGCTTCAATACCGGTATGTGGGGCTACGACGAGTTCTCGTTGCTGGGGTAAATGATTTCGGTCGCTTCAACTAGTCAATTAAGCACGAACGATATACCTATACATCTCCATATTCCTCTGGCATATGGCACCGTATTTGGCCGTCTGCACCTGGCTAAGGCCCTCAGCGTTCGAATTAGCGCGCAGGCGTGGTGTCCAACTTGGAGCCCTTCGACTCCAAGGGCTTTAGCTCCAAAAGTCGCACACCACTCGATTAAGTGCGATCACAAGATTGTCACACAAATTCTTGCTACCTATAAATATCCTACTAAATTCCAGGTTGAAGTTCAAGATCAATATCTTCAAAGGACGCGCACAATGGACGGCAAACGGGTGGTTGCCGAGCTATTCTGTCGTATTTCCCGCTTATTTTGCATTTTCCCCCTAAGATCGCAACCGGGTCCAATGCGGTGCTCCAAGGCCGATTGTTGTTTGCCTGATATGACGGAAGCGGCGCCGTGTTGCATCTGCGGTCATCCTGTTCACCATATCTGCAACAATAAACTGTGGAGTGAGGCGGAGTTTTCCAAACGGTACGGCTAGCACTATTATGGTCCATGGCTTGCTAGTATCTAACACGGCCACCTCTATGCGTAGCGTTTGCAGTCCAGGGTGCATTCTAACGTTCAGGAGTAGCAGTGCTCGGAAAATAAAATATAAAATTGAACTGGATTTTAGAAAACGTGTAATAAGTTATTGCAATATATCGACTTTCAATAATAAATATCGCAATAAATAAAAGTATTGGTATAGTCTAAACGGCGTAATGGTTGGGAACGATCCTACCAATCCATGCACTGGGGTTCAAGTCTCACACCCGTCAAGAAGCCATGAGCTTCCAGCGTTTGGCTAGCGCTCCGCTGACTCTCCTCGTACATTTCGTTGTGCCCAGGTGCTTGATCTTGAGATGGCTAATGAGGTTCGTGTAGCCGGTCCCTGCAGTTTGCTTGCGAGCTTGCTGCACTGCTTGCACGAGAAGAATCTGTCGCCATAAGATAGTCCGTGAAGAAGAAGGGCGAAATTGCGCGTGAGGTCGGCATGGAACTTGTCAAATATTGAAATAAGGCAGTCAACATGACTGGAAGCAGCAATCCATGAGTCAGTCCTTTGATGGAGACTGGTTCGGGCGTATTTACGCCTGGTTAAAATATCGATATACTTATTACGGACAGAATTTGATATTTTACGGTAATCTTGATTTTGCTTGCAAGATTGCAATAATAAGTTATTCCGTCAATATAATACAACAATTATTGTATTTATATTATTTTTTCGAGCACTCCTGGAGTAGAGATCAACCGGACGGTGAGCCCTCCCCAGCAAGCCGTCAAAGGATATCTGTGTCGAATCAGCTACGGAGGTGAATGAAGCTGCTACTCTCGTGGATCTGACAACCGTACTCAAGCAACAGCGAGTCATAAATCTGGTGTTGGGATTCCGGCCGATATTGGCCACCGGCGCCCGTTGCTCTTCAACAGTTTTACAAGTCTTTTCGACAGGTTTGTCTGTATTGAGCCCTTTCCGGAATTAAAATAGCGATGCCATACGCCGATTCACGTGCCTTTCTCATCCTTGATGCTGGAAGTGGTCAGTTGTTTGCCCCATACATCTCGACCGTTCTCGAATACTCGAGGTACTCATCCACAATGGCTTTGTCGGTTGCGGTCCTCTCATGATGGGGAAATACAGCACTGTACGGAACTGGAAACGCTACAAGTACGTAATAGCCACGGCCATCTAGCTTGCGGCAGTAATAATCACGGGCGCAATTACTGTGTATTCGCTCTGTTTAAGAGAGAGAGAGAGAGACAAATACAGTCAGACCTCGGCGTCGACATCGATCAGAGTGATCATATTCCACATGTCCCGGTTCGCCCTGAGGAATGATAGCAACTGGAAGTTTGCCGCGAGCATGCAGTTCCGCTGCGGCGTCAAAATCATCTTGCTCTCAGAGAACAAACGCTCGCACGCGTTGGAGGTGGCGGGGATAAGGTTGAGAAGGGCGCTGTACCGTACACCGTGCTCGGCATGGCGCTGCTTGCGCCCAGCTGCCATAACTTGCTCAGCGTAGCCGGGCTCGCGCGACTTCCTCTTGGAGCGCGTTGCAGCGCCGTTGCGAGTCACCGCTCCTGAGCGGTCGGTGTCACTGTCCTCGTCGACCTCGAAAGGTGCCAAAGCCGCCACCTCCGCGCTCGTCAACTTGGTGTCGTTGATGACCTACACAATGCCGTTCTCAAAAGCGGGTGAGTGCACGATCCTTGCACTCAGTTTGAAATGCTCGCCCATGACGGCATACTCACCGAGAAGAGAGTCGAAGAGGAGCCGCACCTCAGCCAAGCTGACCTCTGACCGCTGAAGCCACTTGGTCACACTCTCGAACTTCTTCATGTGGTCGAGCAGCTCGTCCAGTTTGCGGCGGGTGGCGCCCGTCGGCACCAGGTCCTCGACGGTGTCGACTGCTTCCTGTCCGCGCCGCACAGCTTGCAGCGGAACATAGAGTCACGGAGGGACTCATAGAAGTAGGCTGACATCTCCTTGTTGCTGACCATGATGGCGAGTTGGTGGGAGGGATGGGAAGGAGGCAGAGGGTTGCGTGGTCAATAGGCTGACGATTGAGAAATGCCAAGTGGTCTCAGGGCCTTGCGGGAGGTCGATTCTCGGTTGGAGGCGGTGAATTGGTAGTTGCAAGGGTCTCAGCTCGGCTTAGCCGCCCGTTCGCATTTGACAAATGGTGTGGTACCGTATTGTACTGCAATTATTGTCTAATATATTATTATACGCAAATCTCTAGACACCGTAATACATAATTGAATGCGTCCAATTCAGTAACTACGGAGCGGCAATCATTTTTATCCCACCCCTGCTCTCGTCACGCCCCAGATTGAACACGCGTCTACAAACGTGACTTGGGACCATCTTTAGCTCTTCGTCCCAGTACTTGAACTGCGCAAGCTGCATGCTCAGGGCAGTTTCGCCTACAAGGTCATCCTATTTTCCGTGTTCAATCATTATTGCCGACTGGTGGTCCCCGTACCGTTCCCTCAACACTTTGAACACTGAAATATCGTTTCCTCGGCTGCGCTCGTAGAAATATGCCAAATATGTAATGGTACTAGCGCTCACGATGGAAAATTGAAGAGTGACATTGAGTTTTAACTGTCGCTAGCATGTTGCTGCACTACCCTGTTGTAGCTGCGTCCGCTAAACTATTGACAAAAACTTCTTCTCAACTATCACTGGTCAAGTTCTCAATTGACGTGTACGCCAAATGTACCAATTGATAATTCACGTATGAAGAAATTGACGAATCATGCATAGTTACATGAATCCGTCACAAAGTCGTGACGCCCAGATTTATACGCATCACCTCTCAATGCGCTAAACCCAGCATCCATATTCACGAGGTTTAGTCGCTGGAAAATATCAAGCGGAGAATTCCTCTCTCCATTAAACTAGAGGTGAAATTGCTCAGCCTCTACTTGCGTCGCGAAAGTCTTCGTCGTCGTATCACGAGACCTCATTTCAGCTTGGATCATCTTACCGACTCTCTCATCACGATAAACCCGCGTGAGGGTCCCGACCATGGTCTCTTGAGTGTTGAACCTCTCATTGTACTTGGAAATGTACTTGGCCAACCTCTTGATCGCCGGGCCGCTCAGGCTATTGTGCTCTCTTCCATGTTCGTTCAACCTCGTGAGCACAGTGTTCGTGGAAACTCTGTTCCTTAGCCAACCTTTCATCTCAGCGTCCGTGCTTGAAAACAACTTGGTCAAGCCCTCCAAAACTCTGTCTTCGTCTTCGTCCTCCGGGTTGACAGTCCTCAGCATTCTCTTGGTGAGAGCGCCGTACTGAGCATCAGCGCGCAGATGAGGAGTACTGATACCTGGAACACTGGGCGTGGCCATGTTGGCGATACCAGTCGCTTCGACATTGACGCTTGAGAGGAGAACGGTGGCAGCTAGTAACAAGGCGCCACGACAACGCATCGTGGCGGCGGACTTCTTGCTGACGGACTTGCGGGCTGGACGGACAAATGCGTTGTGGCGTTGACCTGAGGTGAGTATGGTTGATCATCAATCCCAACCTGAGCACTACCGTACTCACCTCAGGTCAACTGGTGGGAGTTGTCGTTCAGACACTGCTACCCCTTAATACAGTAAATACCCTGTCATATCGGTTATGGGATTTTGCTGAACGAATACACTATGTCAATCAGACAATGCCTCTTGGTTTAATACCTGTGTAATCACTACCCCAAACTCACCATACCCTAACCCACGCAAGAGAACTACATGTGCAGTACTGCACATCGGTAAACATTCCATCCGTATGCCTTATCACGGGAAGATGATCGTGGTAAAAGCCGTGGGCTTTCATGGGAAATGCATATTATATACATGGTACTGTACATCCGCAGTCGTGCGCTGTATCCAGAACTACCGGTACCAGTACTGTATATATGCGTATGTTTCACATGTTTACGCGAAGAACTACAACATCAGACGTCGATCGTCAACTGTAAGCCAGGGAATGTATTAAAACGAGAAATCAAAAAAAGATGCCTCTCTTGATTTTGTATGGTGGAGTTATCAACATTGGCCCCTCATTACGGTGTGTTTAGGAGAAAGCGCTTAATTTTCCTGGTAGTGCAACGGGTGCGTTGTACGGACAGCCCTAACAGGATTAATTCAAATTTGTGGACCACAAAACCGTAACTAAGTGCATCAATACAATTTTCAAGTGTAGTCATCTTATAAAAACTCAAGTTTGTATCCAACATGACAGGGTATGGAGTGTCAGGTACGGAGGAATAAAGTTAAAGAGTGAAGGGGCCTGTGGTTGTTCGCCTTATGTGTGCCACTCTAGCCAGATATCGGAAATAATGAAGTGAAACACTGGCCACCGCACACTAGCTTCTCGATTCAATTCGAAAGTTAGCGGCTGAGGGAGATTACGGATACGGGTAGTGAACGCCAGGCCGTCTGGGAAACCCTACTGCTTCGCAACGTAGGAGGTGTGGGGAGATCGTCCGGGTTGCAATGTACTTCCACGTGGGCCGCCAAGTTGTCGAGCGCATTGGAAGCGTGGAATCACCTCGATGGGAGATCGAGTAGCAGCTGTGGTCAAGTCAAGAAAGAGAGCAAGATGGACCGCCGCCCCGCTGCCCCTGCCAACCGCCCGGACGACTCTCGTCCCCCACCTCGCCGACGCCACGCGCTGACGCAGCTGCGCCGAGGCCTGGAACGCCGGATTCGACGGATTCGACGGTGACGATGGAGCTGAGGCTGCCGCTGGAGTTCTCCTGGGTGGACGAGGAACGCCCGCCTTTCGTGCCCGGACCGATTCCCCCCGTGTCTCGCATGTACAATGTACTACATTGTACATGCGCTGCGTGCCCCACGTTCGACTTGGTGCGCGTCGTGTGCTGGAAGCGATGCGGGATCCGACGACGATGGAGGGCTCGGTTGCTGACGATGAGCGTGAGGCGAAGGCTGAGAGCGACGCTTGGACGGAGGATTCGCGCTTCCTGCTGCCAGCGCCCATGGAGCATATCATGAAGTCTAATGGTGGAAATGATTACCGGCTCGGACATTTGCATAAGGACAAACTGATGCAGTCTTCCAACGTCATTGCCATGCGATGCAACATCTCTCGCCAATGCGAGCGCCTCCCTGCTATCCATCGCAGCAGCAAGTGGGGTTCTCGTAGCACCCGAAGCCAAATCAAGTGCCCTCAAGTATGTAGTGAGATCTTAGATCCATTTTTGTGTATGTAGTGCGGCGGAACAAGAACGCCTGCGCCTCTCTGGACTGTGTCTTGCTTAGTGTCAACTCTAGATCTCCAGCCCTCCCACAATTTAAACGCCTGCGCCTCTCTGGACTGTGCCTCGCTTGGTGTCAACTCTAGATCTCCAGCACTCCCACAATTTTATAATCAGGAAAATGAACAAGGCGGAGCGCTGCGCAAAAAAAAAACAAATGGTTATCTATTTCCGAACGGAGGTAGTAGCAAACTCACAATTCCCCGCCCACGAACTCGCTAAGCAGTAGTATTACTGGATTACAGTAGACTGGTCATTTAGTGGCTAGACTGCTTGTCTGTTTACTGGGGAAGACGATAGGTGATCTCTTTATTCTTGACGCGGAATACGCGCCTCAACCAACCCAGAAATTTCCCGTATCCTTTCATCACGAGCTCCGAAGGATAAAGGTATCCCACTCCATTTACTCGTGTGCTGTAAGTTCCTCCTCCTCGGCCGCCACCGCCACCGCCCTTTCTCAACAGGCGAGTAATCGGAGCAAGCGCAGAAGTAGGCGTTTTGGGCTGCAACACGTTTGCTTCTGTCGAGGATATCTCGTTGGTGGCGCTTGTTATCCCATCGGCGAGTAGGATCAGTGTCACCAAAATGGTCAGCAGTACTTGGTGCAAACGCATGTTCTGTCTGTAAGCTGGACCTTTAGTTTCGCGGAGGGGAAATTCCTGAATGCCGTCCGCTATCAACCAAAGAGATGGCACGATCGTTGGCTTTGCCTGGATCAAGCAGAGCAAGCGCATCCGCAACGGAACGTAACGTGTGCGGGGTTTACATGAAACGATCAGACGTTCGTAGGAATCTTTGGCAGGTTTGGGACTCCCAGAATAGATCTGTGCGAGGCTCGCACAGATTTTGATTTGTTGAGGGACGGTTGCAGCCCCTTCTCTGCATAGGGCTGGGATTTAGTCCGGCACAGACGGCTGCCACGTCACGACAAAAATGATTGCAGAATGGTATATGGATCAATACAGTTTGCAAATTATTGCCGTATAGGAACTTCCTATTTCACAGTTCGGTAACGACAAAAATGATTGCAGAATGATATACGGTGAAATACAGTTTCCAACTCGAATGTTATAGCAGTATAGGAATCTCCTATTTCACAGTTTCCAGCGCACGATCGCTACTCTCCTGCTCACCCTAGGTGGCAGAAAGGTTGGCTTCGTTGGCTGTCTCAAACTGTATTACTGTGCCAAAGAAACTCCGTCAGCACCAAGCACCAAGATGGCTTATCTACACGGCAATAGTACTGTAATGGAGTCGTGAGTTGCAAGTTTTAGCCTGGAGCGAAGCTTCGGTTTATCAAGGTGGAGTAGTAGGGATCCTGGGTGCGCGATTCGGCTTCAGACCCTGTCTACATTCCTCATTGCTTTTGTTGCAGTAACTATCATGTTCAATTTGTGCATGTGGATGACGGATAAGTGGCG
Source organism: Phytophthora cinnamomi (assembly GCF_018691715.1). Lineage (NCBI taxonomy): Eukaryota > Oomycota > Peronosporomycetes > Peronosporales > Peronosporaceae > Phytophthora > Phytophthora cinnamomi. The sequence continues at coordinate 1,830,566 of NW_027150933.1, forward strand.
CGATGTCGTCACTAACATCGAAGGCAGCACCACGGAGGATAACGGCGGTCGCCGTGGTCTACGGCGTGGACTCACCGCGTGACTTCTGTCCTACTGCTGGTGTGCGAGTCCAGAGCAACGTCAGCACGCTCCCTCTGGCGGAAGTTCAGTAACAGCATGGGTCCCTTGTGGCATCAATTTGATTATATTCCAACAAAATACACATGCTATCATTACTAGTTCATCTGTCTGAGGCCTGACCAGGTATAGCCAACAGTAAGCGAAGCTGAGGTTAATCCGCAGTGGTCGCTCGCTCAGCTCTTCTTAGCCTAACTGTGGAATGGCCAGCATATTATCATTCGCCACATCATGACTATCGTTTTTGTTGTGACAGGAGATACAATGCACCCGAAGAGGAAATGTTACAATTTACTAATCCTATATGGGCTCACCATGCTTCCCTCGACAACGAATATTATTCCGAGCTATTCCGGGCTTATCACCCACGCTATTCCCGACTTATCCTCAATTGAAACAGCCCCTTGCTTACCCGCGACAGACCGCAGATCAGCATTAGGCTTTTGTAGGCTCGCGTTAAATGGTAGTCGACCTCGAAACTTCTGGTTGGGTTTCAATCTGGACGCGCATGTCAAGAACCAGTCCAAAGCGAACTGGAAGTTTTCCTTCGTAAATCTCGCACCCTTCACGTTTGAATGACACCCTACAATGTTTCTCCAGTAAATATCTCCATGCGTTGTAGTCCACGCACTCCACGGCAGCCCGTAGCGCGATTGCTTCACGAATCAGTTGAATCCCGTTAAAAATCGCCCACGGGGTTAGAAAAGCCGCAGGGTTGGTCTGGCACGCGCAAGTGAAGCACCCTGGCCTTCATTGTACACTACAACCTCTCCATCGGTAGAGTCCTAAACGCATTAACGCGTCGTACCAAGGGCGCAAGAAGCTCCTCCAACCGACTCATGCACTCCTCAGATGATGCAGTCAATTGTGCAGTAAGAATTTTTCGTTCTTGCTGCACGAAAAATGGCTTTGAGGCTCCGATTGGCCAGAAAATGGTTACGACGCCTTGGGACCTGCATTCGTTGGGTTCGCACAGACCTGCGCCATGCTATCTACATCTTATCCATGCTTGTTGGATAAATTGACAGGAATGAAAACCAAACGTTGTCCAGCATCAATTTCCGTAACAAATCCACCATTCCATGCGCAATAGGAGGTTCTTCGAGCTCTCATCGGCTCCAGTATATAAGTGCTTCGCAGCAACCCAGACGCAACACAGACGGCCTTGGACGTCTTCCATTCCCTCTGAACCACCATTTCTGCACTCGAATATCTCCCAACGGTATCAAGTCTCCGCTGATCAGTGTGGCTTCCCCAGGAATGGCCGCGAGAGATACCTTGACGGGGGTTACAACCTCCACCTGGATTGCTCTTCGGTAGATTACTGGCAGCGTTTCCAGGAACTCCTCGGCCGCATCTGTTCGCTGCGCCATCGGACGAGGTCCTTTATTTTCTTGGGATATGTGTATTTTGTATCCCGTTGGTCTGTGTTTCCAGCGCTTGTTGCAGGGGTACGCCGAGTAAAAAAAACGTGATCTTGGCATGCCATACATGCTCGAGAAAGTCAGTATTACTGAAACGGATGGCACGGATTTCGATTGAAACTACCTAAAACGATAGACGCAGCATCCGAACAAACATCCACGAGCGGAAGAAGGTGTATGTGCGTCGGTGTGTTTGTTCTTTATTCCTCAGGAAAACGATCGGAATTAAAATGGTTATCACATACGCCGATGCACGTGCCTTTCTCGTCGTTGATGTTGGAAGTGGTCAGTGGTTTGCCCCATACCTCTGCTTCGTTCTCAAATACTCGAAGTACTCGTGCTTAATGGCTTGGTCGGTTCTGGTGGGCTGATCACGCCCCAGATTGAACACGATGCTATAAACGGTTTCTGGTTTCACCGTTAGTTCTTCGTCCCAGTACTTGAACTGTGCAAGTTGCATGCTCAGGGCAGTTGCGCTAATACTGTGATCCCATTTTCCGCTTTCAATCATTAATGCCAACTGGTAGTCCCCGTACCCTTCCCTCAACACTTGGAATTTTGAAATTTTGTTTTCTGGGTTGCGATGATTGAAATAGGCCAAGTAGCGAAGCCAAGCTTCATACGCATCACCTCTTAATGCGAGAAACGCAGCACCGACCAGAGCTTCTTCACCGTTCTTCACGAGGTTTAGTCGCTTGAAAATATCAAGAGGAGAATTCCCCTCTCCATTAAACCAGAGGCGATTTTGCTCAGCCGCTAGCTTCTCCGCCAAAGCCTTCGTCTTCGTATTTCTAGACTGCATTTCAGCTTGGATCATCCTAGCGACTGCCTCATCACTATAGGCTCGTGTGAGGGTCCCGACCATGGTCTCTTGAGTGTGGAACTTCTTATTGTACTTGGAAATGTACGTGGCCAACTTCTCGATCAACGGGTCACTCAGGCGATAGTGATCTCTTGCATTTTGGTTCAATCTCGTGAGCACAGCGTTCGTGGACTCTCCGCTCCTTAGCCAACCGTCCATCTCAGCGTCCGTGCTTGAAAACAACTTGGTCAAGCCCTCCAAAACTCTGTCTTCGTCTTCGTCCTCCGGGTTGACAGTCCTCAGCATTCTCTTGGTGAGAGCGCCGTACTGAGCATCAGCGCGCGGATTAGGTGTACCGATACCTGGAACACTGGGTGTGGCCATGTTGGCGATACCAGTCGCTTCGACATTGACGCTTGAGAGGAGGACGGTGGCAGCTAGTAACAAGGCGCCACGACAACGCATCGTGGCGGCGGACTTCTTGCTGACGGACTTGCGGGCTGGACGGACAAATGCGTTGTGGCGTTGACCTGAGGTGAGTATGGTTGGTCACCAATCCCAACCTGAGCTCACTTCAGGTCAACTTGTGGTCAGATACATGCTACCCCGTAATACACTAAAGACCCTGTCATATCTGTTTTGATTTTTGCTAAACAAATACAGTATGTCAATCAGACAATGCCACTTGATTTTATACCTGTGTAATCACTAGCGCAAAGTCACCATACCCTAACCCACGCAGGAGAACTACATGTGCAGTACTGCACATCGGTAAACATTCCATCCTTATGCCTTATCACGGGAAGATGATCGTGGTAAAAGCCGTGGGCTTTCATGGGAAATGCATATTATATACATGGTACTGTACATCCGCAGTCGTGCGCTGTATCCAGAACTACCGGTACCAGTACTGTATATATGCGTATGTTTCACATGTTTACGCGAAGAACTACAACATCAGACGTCGATCGTCAACTGTAAGCCAGGGAATTTATTAAAACGAGAAATTTAAAAAAAGATGCCTCTCTTGATTTTGTATGGTGGAGTTATCAACATTGGCCCCTCATTACGGTGTGCTTAGGACAAAGCGCTTAATTTTTGTAGTAAAATGAGGTATCACTACAGCGAGAATTGTCTGTACGAACTTGTGCTTTACTGTACTGTTTACAATCAATCAAGTGTGTTTGCACACCCCGATGATGCGTTTGATCCCATTCCTGGTTTACATATGTATCTGAACATTGTGCACATGTACACACGATCCCTCAATAGTGTTAATTTTTTGGATAGGACATGTTAGAGGAAGGATAGCAGAGGAATAAAACAGCGGAGGACAGCGAGAAGGTGCCGGAGAAAGAGGTCTTGGAGGAGGAAGTATGCTCGGCAGTGCTTGTGTATTAAGCAGATTTGATTGTATTATTGACTGAAAGCACCAGGTAGGTTCCATATACCTATGAGAAGCCATGCCATGACGTCGAACACAGCGGCGCAGTCTTTTCTGATTATCTAAATGCAATGTTGGGTAATCGAAAAAAAATCCTTCTTGGTTTTGTAAGTGTTCTTGTAGATACCGATACCGAATTGCCCATGCTATCGCCTTCTATATGTTATGAGTGATATAATCAATCAGAGTCTGCGGGGAAGGATCACCGTGCGCCCTAAGTTATCACATACAGGCCTCCAACTGTATTTTTCGGAGCTCAATTTGCCAGTCGATGGCTCGCATGCAGCGCCGACGTCCAAAAGGTCTGCAGGCGGGGAAGGTAGTAAGGTGAATACGCACACTAGTCCATCCTTCCCCGCGTCGCACAAGATAAATGTATTTATCATGATATCGAGAGCAACGCCTTTTCAACTTCAAAACGGCAAATTGCTAGGTCAACATAACAAAATGTAAAATCAAAGCTGCAATACTCTATGATTGTATATTATACACTGTATTATATATCTCGGTTCATAGAGTTGAAGAGTGCGACTTGCCTGGCCAGCAGTATTGCAAATCAACCAATAACTTGTGTATAAAAGTACGAAGTAGCCTAGTCTCTATGCAATGCAGTATTGATTTTACATTTTGTTGTTTTGAACTAGCAAGTTGCCGTTTTGAAGGTGAAAAGGTATAGTATCTGCAGGGAAGTCGAAGGCACGCTGGGGGAGACGGCGAGGCCCCCGGAAGTTTAGCCGTAGTGTATTGCCAATGGTAGATAGCAAAGTGAATAAGACACGAGCTACTCATAGTGCTGCGGCTCCTGCTAACCAGTGAAGCCGCAGCTACTGTAATCTAAGTTGTCGTTAGCTAGCCATCAAGTTTGTCGTTACGGCGAACTGGATTTCTGGGTGGTCATCAGCTTTACGTTATGCTCCGCTTGCTTTTTGTTATACGCAAGATTCATCGTCGCAGTCATCACGTTTGCCGTTATTGAGTGCGACCACGCTGGAAATTTCCTCCACTACTGTACATGATTACGCTAATTGCTCAGCATATGCTGGCAAATTTTAACCTTTGCAGTCACGTATACGAAAACAGTTGTACAGTACCGTAGTACATCCAAACTGTTTAATTCTTTTGTTTTCGCGACTCCAGCGTAAACACGACATTGTTATTCGAATTAAGTAAAATCGAATGTGTGCTACGACGGCTACCGCTCTGCACCTAGTGACCTTGTCGCAGTCTGCGGTCGAGTAGCACGTCCCTCGTTCCTTATGCTCCCGGAAATAGGAGAATCTTTCCAGAATCCTTCCACTATTCGCTTCGCTGTGTTGCACTAAACGAGCCTGTCTGCGGTCGGCGGCGTAGCCCACGATGTAGCGTGCAGCGCCGATAAAAACAAGCTATTGTAGCCTACAACTTGTAGGAATACGATGCCAATGGATTTTTTCTTTTGGAAAATTCGTTTCCAAATTTATATGTAGTGAGATCAAATTTTCTGGATGGAACATGCATGTACTTTCCGACCGAAGTTCTGTGTAAATTGATAGCTGATGGCTTGGTTGTATCACTTCGCAGATAGGTTTATGAAAAGAAAGCGATGTATTTACACAAACAGCGTGGCTGAGAAGTAAACAATGATGTCGCGACACGGTATTCATACATGTAACCCGACCTCTCGATATTTCGCAACTAAAAACGCCACTTCGGAATTTGCATCCCATGAATGTCACGCCGTCACCAATTTACCAGTGAGCGGTAAGGCAATATGAGACCGCGCAGAACGAAATGATACTCATCGACCATTTTGAGGTTTTTCAAAAAAGCCAACCAGATGAGCAGTTGAAAATCGGACCTATCCGAATTGACGAGAAAACGTGTTTGACGCATGTCAACCATCGACGTGAAGTTCGCACGGGGCATGGAGTCCGATTCCGACAGTCTGAGCGCTGTGGTGTTAGAAGGAGCGGTGTCGACGAGAGATAGCGACTGGGGGCCGACATCACCGTCGCTGCCAGAGGGAGCGGAAGGGGTTATGAAGATGGCACTGAGGGGGAGCAACGTGTCCGCTCCCACGATTGCTCGCTACAAAGAACGATTGATGACGGTGTGTGTGTGAACCCGCACAGAGGAAACATCAACTCAAATGCCGCTGCGCTCAACCTCCTGTGGATCGTGTCGTGGCTAAAAGTGTTGCTCAAGACGTAGGAGAGGTGGTTCCAGTGCATGTGCGCCGCCAGAAACTCAAGAGCGACATGGTTATTAAGTGTGAGACCAGAAGTACACAATGCTACTTAAATCCGTTGTGAATTGATAGCTCCATGTGGACCCTCTTCGTTATACGAATCCATAGAAGAGTCTGTGTACTTTATGTTGGTATCCTCTGAACTGCTCCGGACACATGCTGAACGGATGCTATCCACATGTGCGCATGAAGCGTCATGGCGCGGGAATCTTCGTGAACCCAAATCTCCATAATCGTGTTCAGCCGAGAAAGCAGCTCCACGAATTTGAGATGGGCGCTGGCGATGATCTCATGCATCATCTCATGCAATTCGATGAGCTCTGCTTGCGTCTGTCAGTTGTTGGTGACACCCTGGGAGACGAAGAACGTCTGGTGATACTTCCCGGCAGTCTAACTCACGAGAATGACGAGATGGTCAAGATCATCGAAGCTCACGGGCGCATGACGCTCCTCGAGACGAAGGAAATGCTCCGCCGCGAGTACGAGGAATGCCAAAAGCAAGACAAGCAGGAGAATGCATTTCATGTCAACAGCTGATCACGACCGTGGTAACGGGCATGGTAATCGTCCGTATGGTCGTCAAGAGCGTGATGACTGTTGAGGTTGCACTTCGCTGTCTGATCGACTGGATCCCTACCGCGAGGCAGACGGCCTGCGCGTGCTAGCACGTGCCACCGGGGTCTGTGGTTGAAGATGGGAAGATCTCGCAACCTGATTGGCTGGAATATCTCTGATACTGGAATGTGATTGGACGACAACTTCAATTTGGGTGCTTATGATTTGCATGTGTTGAGTCAACCGTTTTGAGCCGCAGCCGTGACTAGGCGGATCAGTCTTACGACTGGCAACTTCGTTTGGACCGCAGCCGAGATCGTTTGGACCACATCTACAAGCCTCACCTACTAGGGAACATTGCATACAGTAGGGACTGCTAGCTGGCCAACACACTAACCTAAATCGAGCTCACTTTCGGATTTACTTCCAACTACTCACTCGACTACCAAGCCTCATTCGCACACTCTCAATTGGTTATGAGCCCAAGCTACGCGGACACCGTCAAGCTCGTGGAAGATAACTACTTCCACTGGGAGTTCAACATGCGGATGAAGCTCTCGCGCAAGGGACTGCTGCCCCACATCATCAAGGCGGAGTTCGACCCGGTGAGCAACCGCGCCACGGATGCATGGAAGACCGACGATCTGAAAGCCCTTGGAGTGATCGCTGGCGACGTCAGCCTCACATTCCAAGTCTACATCCGTGGTGCGATGACTGCGATGGACGCATGGATCATGCTCCAGGAGCAGTTCAACCGGAGCACGCTCAAGAACCGACTCCTCGTCACCAACAAGCTGCATAACTTCAAGATGGAGCCCGGTACGCGGTTCACGACGCGCGTGGACCGATTCAAGGAAATCGTGCTCCAAATGGAGACGATTGGTGAGCCTCTCGACGAGATCCGCCAACTCGTGCTGCTGCTCGGCAGTTTGACCGATGAGTACCGGATGATCAGTACCGTGCTCGAGAACACTCCGAACATGACGCTCTCGTACGCAATCCAAGCGCTCGCTGGTGTTGAAGCCTCGGATGAATCGTCATTGGCTCAAGAGAAGGCGTTTGCTACGAAGAAGAAGGAGAATTTCAAGCATCGGTTCAACGGCAAGTGCTTCTACTGCAAGAAGACTGACCACAAGGAATTCGAGTGCCGCAAGAAGAAGGTCGACAACGAACGTGGGCAAGTCGCGCAAGCTGCGTCCGACTTCGCGTTTACGGCAACGGGTGCGATGGACAAGTCGGAGTGGCTCGTGGACTCCGGTGCCAGCTCGCACATGACCAGCGTCCGGGACAAGTTCATGTCCATGAAGGAGCTGAAGACGCCAGTCCGCATCACGATCGCGGATGGCACGAAGATCGACGCAGCTGATGGACGGAACGTCTGTCACGCTGTCGGATGTGCTATACATACCTGAAGTTGATGGAAGCCTCGTCTCGGTTGCGAAGCTGGCCGAGAAGGACGTCGTCGCGCAGTTCAGCAAGATCAAGTGTGTCTTTCGCTATGGCGATGCTACCGTCATGGAGGCCAAACGTTTTGGAAACGTCTACAAGTTGAAGACAGTGGGGGGCGAGGTGTGTCGCGCAGCGACGACATCTCGTAAGGAGCCATGGGCCGTTGTGCACGCCCGTCTCTGCCACATCCCGTTCAAACGTTACGAACAGCTGTTGACCATGGCAAACGCAGTGCCTTGCGTTTCGGATGGTGTCACAAGTGGTACCGTCTGCGCAGGCTGCTGCATGGGCAAGATGAGAGCGGACGACTGTCCGCGACACCCGGAGAAGCTCGTCAAGGGTGCAGGCGTACTGGATCTGGTGCACACGGACGTGACGGGTCCGATGCAGACCAAGACACCCGGTGGCTGCACGTATGTGGTAACCTTAATTGATGACTACTCACGTCACGTGACCATCTACTTCATGAAGGCCAAATCGGAAGTGCTGTCGAAGTTCAAGATCTTCAAGGCGGCAATGGAGAACGCAACAGGCAAGGCGATCAAGCGCCTACGTTCTGACAATGGTGGCGAGTACACGGGCAAGCAGTTCAAGGCCTACCTCGACCGCAGTGGCATCAAGCGTGAAAAGGCGGTGCCATACACGCCTCAGCAGAATGGACTGGCTGAGCGCATGAACCGAAGTTTGGTGGAGATGGCGCGCTGTGTGCTCTACCTCGAAGCCATCGAGAAAAAGTGGTGGGCCGAAGCCGTAAACACGGCTGCGTGGATCATCAACCGGCTCCCCAACTCGGTGAACGTCAAGACGCCCTACGAAATTGTGCATGGAACCAAGCCGCAGCTTAAGAACATGAAAGTATTTGGTTCAGTTGGCTACGCGCACATTCCCGACGAGAAGCGCCGCAAGTTGGATGCTAAGGCCTTCAAGTGTCGATTCGTGGGCTACGAGGATGGTGTCAAGGGATACCGAGTTCTCAACGTGGCGACGGGAAAGGTGCAAATCGTGCGCACCGTGAAGTTCGTGGAAACAACAAGTCTGGATGACATGGTGAAAAAAATGGAGCTGGATGACATGGTGGAGAAAATGGAGCTGGATGACAATGAAGTCAAGGTGGAGCAGCCCAGCCATGGTGGGTATCAACCGGACGGGTCAGGACAAGTCGTGCCAATGGATTCTGAAGTTGGGGACGTTATCCCACTTCAACGCGACATGGGCGTAAACGATGCGATCGTGCCATACGGATCGACACATCATATGATTACCCGATCGCGTGCTCGCCACATTGACGAGACAACGGATCCCGAAGAGGCAGGCGCTCGCAAGAAGCAAGTCGTGGCGCCCTCGACTACTGGCACTAAGCGCCAGAAAATGATGCAAGGGAGAGCTCAGGTCAACAAGGACCAACTCACAATTGAAGGTGGCCAAGCAATGGCTGCAACGGAAGAAGTCCCGACGTCATATGAAGAAGCTATGGCGAGTGCGGACCAAGTGGAATGGAAGAGGGCTATGCAGAGCGAGTTAAAGTCGCTCGTGGCCAACAAAACACGGAAGCTGGTGCCGAGACCAGCTCGATCGGCTGTCGTTGGGTATTCGCATTGAAACGCAACGAGAAGGGACAAGTCATTCGTCACAAGGCCCGCGTCGTAGCCAAGGGTTACTCGCAACGTCACGGAGTGGACTATGAAGAGACGTACGCCCCGGTGGCTTACCTGAATTCGATTCGCGCCAAACTGGCAAAGTGCGTCGGAGATGGATACGACATCGAGCAATGCGACGTCGACACCGCGTTCCTGTACGGCAAGCTAGAAGAAGAGATCTACATGGACTCGCCAGAGGGACTCCGAGATATCTTGACAATTGCCGAAGACGATGGTGAAGAGGACGTCGTTTGTATGTTGCTGCAAAGTTTGTACGGACTCAAGCAGGCGTCACAAGTATGCAACGAAACGATTGACGCGCACCTCAAGGTGAAGGGATTCAAGCCTGCTGACGCCGACCCGTGTGTGTACACAAGAGGGGATGGAGACGACCACTGCATTGTGTGTCTCTACGTGGACGACATGCTGATCGCATCGCGGGACAATGCGGTGATTACATCGGTGAAGGCTGGAATCGCGGAGAAGTTTCGAATCAAAGACCTCGGACGGGCACGTTTCATTCTTGGAATTGAGATCGACTACAACATGGATCGCAAGACACTGAGGATCTCTCAACAAGCGTACACCGAGTCGGTCATCAAGAAGTTTGGGCAAGAGAACTTGAAGCCGTGCACATCGCCTATGGAAGCTGGAGTTCATCTGACCAAGGCCGACGAACCGCAGGCGGAAGAAGAGAAGACCACGATGAAATCGAAGCCCTACCGATCGCTGGTGGGCAGCCTGATGTACCTGACATGTGGAACGCGACCTGACATTTCGGTCGCGGTTGCCAAGTTGAGTCGTTTCCTGGAGAACCCCGGCCAGAAGCACTGGGACGCCGGAATCAAGGTAGTGCGCTACCTACTGAAGACCAAGGACGTGGGCATCACGTACGATGGGTTACGTGGAACCGAGCTCGTCGCCTACTCAGATGCGGACTGGGCCGGCAGCCGCGACGACTGTCGTTCCGTAAGCGGGACGATGTTAATGATGTGCGGTGCTCCTGTGGTGTGGCGTTCGACGTATCAGAAGACTGTCGCGTTAAGTTCTACAGAGGCCGAGTATATGGCACTGAGCGAATGCGTGAAGGAGTGCGTCTGGATGCGCCGTCTATTGAAGGACATTGGCACTGAACAATTGGGGGCTATGGTGATCTGTGAAGACAACCAAGGCGCGATGACACTGGCGAAGAATGTTGGATACCAAGCTCGCACGAAACACATCGACATACGCTACCACTTTATTCGCGAGAAGGTGGTGAGCAACGAAGCCGCGCTGGAGTATGTGGAGACCAAGAACCAGCTCGCTGACTTCACGACGAAGGGTCTATCGTCGAAGACACTCCGCTACTTGATGATGTGTAGCAACGTTGGACCCAAGCTCGAGACATCAAATTGAGTGGGGGTGTTGAGGTTGCACTTCGCTGTCTGATCGACTGGATCCCTACCGCGAGGCAGACGGCCTGCGCGTGCTGGCACGTGCCACCGGGGTCTGTGGTTGAAGATGGGAAGATCTCGCAACCTGATTGGCTGGAATATCTCTGATACTGGAATGTGATTGGACGACAACTTCAATTTGGGTGCTTATGATTTGCATGTGTTGAGTCAACCGTTATGAGCCGCAGCCGTGACTAGGCGGATCAGTCTTACGACTGGCAACTTCGTTTGGACCGCAGCCGAGATCGTTTGGACCACATCTACAAGCCTCGCCTACTAGGGAACATTGCATACAGTAGGGACTGCTAGCTGGCCAACACACTAACCTAAATCGAGCTCACTTTCGGATTTACTTCCAACTACTCACTCGACTACCAAGCCTCATTCGCACACTCTCAATTATGACCGCAGACAACGCTGGCGTGAACGCCAAAATGGCCACGGTGGTGCGCAAGCGCGCCGTGGACGCGGTGATAACAGAACGACGGCTACCGCTCTGCACCTAGTGACCTTGTCGCAGTCTGCGGTCGAGTAGCACGTCCCTCGTTCCTTATGCTCCCGGAAATAGGAGAATCTTTCCAGAATCCTTCCACTATTCGCTTCGCTGTGTTGCACTAAACGAGCCTGTCTGCGGTCGGCGGCGTAGCCCACGATGTAGCGTGCAGCGCCGATAAAAACAAGCTATTGTAGCCTACAACTTGTAGGAATACGATGCCAATGGATTTTTTCTTTTGGAAAATTCGTTTCCAAATTTATATGTAGTGAGATCAAATTTTCTGGATGGAACATGCATGTACTTTCCGACCGAAGTTCTGTGTAAATTGATAGCTGATGGCTTGGTTGTATCACTTCGCAGATAGGTTTATGAAAAGAAAGCGATGTATTTACACAAACAGCGTGGCTGAGAAGTAAACAATGATGTCGCGACACGGTATTCATACATGTAACCCGACCTCTCGATATTTCGCAACTAAAAACGCCACTTCGGAATTTGCATCCCATGAATGTCACGCCGTCACCAATTTACCAGTGAGCGGTAAGGCAATATGAGACCGCGCAGAACGAAATGATACTCATCGACCATTTTGAGGTTTTTCAAAAAAGCCAACCAGATGAGCAGTTGAAAATCGGACCTATCCGAATTGACGAGAAAACGTGTTTGACGCATGTCAACCATCGACGTGAAGTTCGCACGGGGCATGGAGTCCGATTCCGACAGTCTGAGCGCTGTGGTGTTAGAAGGAGCGGTGTCGACGAGAGATAGCGACTGGGGGCCGACATCACCGTCGCTGCCAGAGGGAGCGGAAGGGGTTATGAAGATGGCACTGAGGGGGAGCAACGTGTCCGCTCCCACGATTGCTCGCTACAAAGAACGATTGATGACGGTGTGTGTGTGAACCCGCACAGAGGAAACATCAACTCAAATGCCGCTGCGCTCAACCTCCTGTGGATCGTGTCGTGGCTAAAAGTGTTGCTCAAGACGTAGGAGAGGTGGTTCCAGTGCATGTGCGCCGCCAGAAACTCAAGAGCGACATGGTTATTAAGTGTGAGACCAGAAGTACACAATGCTACTTAAATCCGTTGTGAATTGATAGCTCCATGTGGACCCTCTTCGTTATACGAATCCATAGAAGAGTCTGTGTACTTTATGTTGGTATCCTCTGAACTGCTCCGGACACATGCTGAACGGATGCTATCCACATGTGCGCATGAAGCGTCATGGCGCGGGAATCTTCGTGAACCCAAATCTCCATAATCGTGTTCAGCCGAGAAAGCAGCTCCACGAATTTGAGATGGGCGCTGGCGATGATCTCATGCATCATCTCATGCAATTCGATGAGCTCTGCTTGCGTCTGTCAGTTGTTGGTGACACCCTGGGAGACGAAGAACGTCTGGTGATACTTCCCGGCAGTCTAACTCACGAGAATGACGAGATGGTCAAGATCATCGAAGCTCACGGGCGCATGACGCTCCTCGAGACGAAGGAAATGCTCCGCCGCGAGTACGAGGAATGCCAAAAGCGAGACAAGCAGGAGAATGCATTTCATGTCAACAGCTGATCACGACCGTGGTAACGGGCATGGTAATCGTCCGTATGGTCGTCAAGAGCGTGATGACCGCAGACAACGCTGGCGTGAACGCCAAAATGGCCACGGTGGTGCGCAAGCGCGCCGTGGACGCGGTGATAACAGAACGACGGCTACCGCTCTGCACCTAGTGACCTTGTCGCAGTCTGCGGTCGAGTAGCACGTCCCTCGTTCCTTATGCTCCCGGAAATAGGAGAATCTTTCCAGAATCCTTCCACTATTCGCTTCGCTGTGTTGCACTAAACGAGCCTGTCTGCGGTCGGCGGCGTAGCCCACGATGTAGCGTGCAGCGCCGATAAAAACAAGCTATTGTAGCCTACAACTTGTAGGAATACGATGCCAATGGATTTTTTTCTTTTGGAAAATTCGTTTCCAAATTTATATGTAGTGAGATCAAATTTTCTGGATGGAACAGCATGTACTTTCCGACCGAAGTTCTGTGTAAATTGATAGCTGATGGCTTGGTTGTATCACTTCGCAGATAGGTTTATGAAAAGAAAGCGATGTATTTACACAAACAGCGTGGCTGAGAAGTAAACAATGATGTCGCGACACGGTATTCATACATGTAACCCGACCTCTCGATATTTCGCAACTAAAAACGCCACTTCGGAATTTGCATCCCATGAATGTCACGCCGTCACCAATTTACCAGTGAGCGGTAAGGCAATATGAGACCGCGCAGAACGAAATGATACTCATCGACCATTTTGAGGTTTTTCAAAAAAGCCAACCAGATGAGCAGTTGAAAATCGGACCTATCCGAATTGACGAGAAAACGTGTTTGACGCATGTCAACCATCGACGTGAAGTTCGCACGGGGCATGGAGTCCGATTCCGACAGTCTGAGCGCTGTGGTGTTAGAAGGAGCGGTGTCGACGAGAGATAGCGACTGGGGGCCGACATCACCGTCGCTGCCAGAGGGAGCGGAAGGGGTTATGAAGATGGCACTGAGGGGGAGCAACGTGTCCGCTCCCACGATTGCTCGCTACAAAGAACGATTGATGACGGTGTGTGTGAACCCGCACAGAGGAAACATCAACTCAAATGCCGCTGCGCTCAACCTCCTGTGGATCGTGTCGTGGCTAAAAGTGTTGCTCAAGACGTAGGAGAGGTGGTTCCAGTGCATGTGCGCCGCCAGAAACTCAAGAGCGACATGGTTATTAAGTGTGAGACCAGAAGTACACAATGCTACTTAAATCCGTTGTGAATTGATAGCTCCATGTGGACCCTCTTCGTTATACGAATCCATAGAAGAGTCTGTGTACTTTATGTTGGTATCCTCTGAACTGCTCCGGACACATGCTGAACGGATGCTATCCACATGTGCGCATGAAGCGTCATGGCGCGGGAATCTTCGTGAACCCAAATCTCCATAATCGTGTTCAGCCGAGAAAGCAGCTCCACGAATTTGAGATGGGCGCTGGCGATGATCTCATGCATCATCTCATGCAATTCGATGAGCTCTGCTTGCGTCTGTCAGTTGTTGGTGACACCCTGGGAGACGAAGAACGTCTGGTGATACTTCCCGGCAGTCTAACTCACGAGAATGACGAGATGGTCAAGATCATCGAAGCTCACGGGCGCATGACGCTCCTCGAGACGAAGGAAATGCTCCGCCGCGAGTACGAGGAATGCCAAAAGCAAGACAAGCAGGAGAATGCATTTCATGTCAACAGCTGATCACGACCGTGGTAACGGGCATGGTAATCGTCCGTATGGTCGTCAAGAGCGTGATGACCGCAGACAACGCTGGCGTGAACGCCAAAATGGCCACGGTGGTGCGCAAGCGTGCCGTGGACGCGGTGATAACAGAACATTCAACGAGAGATGCTATCGATACAACGAGTATGGTCACAAACGCGCACAATGCCCTCGTGTGAGACCGAAAACGATAGCGAGTTTGCCTTTTCTGTGTTAACAGTAGTCACGTCGGCCTGGGGCCTCGATAGTGAGGCCAGCTCACAAATGGCAAATGCTCGAGATGATTTTTGTGAGTATTCAGAGCTGGCTGAGCCCTTGGAAGTGCGTGTGGCAAGTGGGCATCGATTGCCTGATCGCGAAGTCGGTATTGTTCGAGTGTCGGCCAATGGTAGTGCTACGGTGAAGATGGCGCACGTACGGTACGTTCCAAATCTTGGCCGAAAGTTATTGTCGATTCCTGCTCTTTCATCGAAATTCATGACGATCATCTTGTTGAATGCTGGTTTCCACGGTTCCCATAGCGTATCCCGCGTAGCCATCAGTGACGGGCATAACAAAACAGTGTTCCAGGGTTTCAATCGTTGAACAAGAGTTTCTAACACACTGTCGAATGTTGGGATTTAATGGTCGTAAGAAATATAATCTTGACCCAACAATCAGGTCCCCAAAGCACAGCCGAAGAATTACATCGCGATCCCCAGGGACCAAACAGCATCTTACCTTCTCGATACCGCTCAAGGTTTTGTGAATAAGGCTTCTAGGACACCCCAGTTCTTGCATGGGGAGGGTCACCGTTGCTTGCTCTGGTTGGAGAAGTCTTAATCAATCTTCGGCTCGCAATTCCGGGAAAAATCTCTGGACTTGATCAGAAGTTATTCCTTTAACAGGTGGTAACGTAACCCAACTGACCACAGCCATCCCTCCAGCGTTAAGATTTGGTTGTACCCTCCTGAATATTTGTGTTAGCTGACGATACAGCCCGAAAATATCACTGAGGTGCACTCTAGACCCAATGGCGCTGTCCAGAACTTCCCAAATTTGACGGAAGAATGCAACTGGTGCTGGCCAGTGATGGGTTTCATCCAAGAAATCAGCAAGACACCATTTCTTCCTAGCTGCGAGCTCACGGCACAAAGTCCGAAATTTATTAGATCCCATTCCAACTGGGTGTCACGGACCATCACTGTTAGGCAGTACCTGAAACTCGGGCGATGTGTTCCACCGAATAAGATTAAATAATCCGAATTGTAGTGTTTTCATTCTATTGTAGTGAAGCGTATATCTATTAGGCCACTTCAATCGTTTCCAGGTTTTGAACAAGCACCTCCATCATGCAGGGAGCATTGCAACTCTCCATCCAGCAGGCCTGGTAGGTTCTTGAAATCACCAGACCAAGGGCGGCAATACGCTCCAAAACGCATTTTGGACAGTACCAAACTGATGATCTCATTTCTCCATGTCATTTCAAAGCGAGTATTGTCTGTTGAAGAAGATTTAGATGCTGTCCCCGTATGCTATCAGCAAATACAGGGACACCAATGCCATCCATTTCCCGAGGTAGGATAGCTAGATTTCGCTTAACAATGTGTGTTCCTCCAATCCCCACATTGATATGATTATACAAGATGTATCGTGTTACAATAGCTTGCCAGCGTTTGATAAATCGGTTCGGAATGATAACCATGAACGTAAAATACCATAACACAGATAAAAGCATCACCTGAACGATGCGTCGGCGACCCGTGAGTGTGCGGGCTCGGCCCTTCCATAATCGAAGACGTGACATTACCCGTTTGTCGAGCTGGTTTGCAATTTGTGTTGACATGTCAAGATTTCCAGAGGGAATTTCAAGGTACTTCACTGTTTCTCCTTGATGAAGTGATCGTAGTGGGTCAATTGTAGGAGCAGCTCGATGATTGTTGAGACTCATGACGACAGACTTATCATGATTCAGCTTTGCCCCAGATCCTTTGCAATGGCACTCTACCAAACGTAGCTGTTGTTAAAGGTTGTCAGCGTTGCCTTCAAAAAGGACGGTATCATCCGCAAAGAACGCTACTGGAATTGAGATTGTTGCGTTAATCGTAATACCTGCTTCTTGATGCGCTCGAAACAGATTTCCCAGAGGTTCTAGGGCAAGATTAAAAAGGTACGGAGATATTGGATCACCTTGTTTAACTCCGCGTGTCGGTCGCAGAGGATCCAAGGCTCATTCATTTATCATAAGCGAGCTCATTGATCCGGAATATAGTAACTTAATCCATGCTAGAA
The DNA here is from genome assembly GCF_018691715.1 of Phytophthora cinnamomi. NCBI lineage: Eukaryota > Oomycota > Peronosporomycetes > Peronosporales > Peronosporaceae > Phytophthora > Phytophthora cinnamomi. Next base: position 1,847,719 of record NW_027150933.1, read on the forward strand.
TCTTTGATCCAACCCCTTGTCTTTCCATCACTTTGAACAAGTAATCGCGGTTTACTCGATCGTATGCTTTAGCAAAGTCGAGGAATGCCGCAATAACTTTTCCATGCCGACAAGTTACCAAGTGTTGCAGGACTCTTACTAGCATAACTGGATGATGGATTGAACGTCCAGGGATGAAGCCTTGTTGATCCGGACTAACTAACGTCGGCATGACTGGCTTTAGTCTGTACGCCAGCACTCGAGATAATACTTTAACTTCTACAGGAATCAGAGTGATTGGACGAAAATTTCCTGGGTTCGACTTATCACCTTTGTTGAGCAATACCACAATGGAAGAATGGCGTTGATGCGGTAGTAGCTCTCCTCGTTCCAACTGATACTGAAATACGACTTGACGAATTTCTACGAGTAAGTCTGGGTCAATTTGATAAAATGCAGCAGTAAATCCATCAGGGCCAGGTGAAGAGTGACTACGCATACTCCGTATCGCTGCTGAAACCTCAGTGGTAGAAATATCACTTTCTAGACTAGCTTTCGCTTCTGAGCACAACTTGCGATCAATCGACTCTATCAATCGGCGTTGAGCTTGTTCATCAGGAGCCGTATTGTTTGTAAAACGTGTATCACCCAAAATTTTGCCGCAATGAGCTTGAAAACCTCGACTATCTCGAATGGGTCGTTGATACAGTACCATCTTCCAGGTTAATTATATCAATGGAAGTACCGTGAAGATCATAACGGGGAGGTCGGAAGAAATAAGACGAACTGGATTCTGACTCCGTCACAGCTTGTTCAAAACCAACTCCGTTGCAAAACTCCGTCCATTCCTCTTTGCAATCAGCATATCGTTATTTAGCAAAATATAGATCAAATTCAGTTTGCCCATCACTTGGGTTAGAAGCTACAACTTTTGCATACTCCTCTAACTGTTGCCGGGCAAGGGCCAATTTCGAAGTAGCACTTGACTTCATGTTATGTTGGCATCTCTTGAGAAAAGCTTTCATATTTCGTTTCCAGGTCATCCCAACGATTCTTGGATTTGATGACGAACGTAAAACCGACAACAGCAACTTAGCTTCTTCTTGAATGTCAGTTCGAAGTTCTGGAGTCTTAAGTAAACTCCACTTGATGAGCAAGATGATCACCACCATCCTCCCACAACTCGTATTTACAATCATGGTAGGATGAGCACAAAAGATCATCAGATAGAAACATATAATCTATACGGTTCCGCCTTGGTATCGGTCCAGTGTAAATTTAATCTGCCGGATGATGCAATCTCCATGCATCAATAACATTAGGTTCCGTCAACCATGTTGCCAATGCTTGCCTACTAGAGTCCAGTCTCGGATGTTCTAAAAGAGCATCTAGTTTCGGATCGATAGCCAAGTTAAAATCACCACACACAACATGAATCGCTTCATCACTTTCTTCAAGGTTGACAGGAATATGTTCAAATAGTGTTTTTCTTGATGATGCGACATTAGGCGCGTAGATATTGTGAATGTAAAAAGTTTGGTCACCCCAGAGCATGCGTACGAGCACGAAATGATAGGGAATAGTGGCTGAAGCCACCACCATAGCTGTTTCTACTCCCGGACACGATCAATGAATAATCGTTGCCACACCTCCACTTCATGGAAACGTAGTTCGCTTGGATGAGCCATTTTTGTCTGAGAAGAAGACATGCCCGCCAAAAATTTGTTCTGCTAAATAAGCAAACGTTTTGGTTTGATGTCTATCTCGAAATCTTGTTTCTTGAATACTTGAAAAATTAAAATACTTCAAATGCCGTGAAAGTAAGGAATAGCCTCCTTCTTTTACACCATGCACATTCCAGGTCAAGAATCGGCATGACGGATCAATGTCCATCGTAGATGCCACCTTAATTGTCAATACCAGCTCATTGCTGGTGCGAAATAGCGGTATTACCCACCGTTGACAATGCCAGGATCTCCTTTGAAAGTACAGGCATCTCATCAGCTCATAATTCGCTTCTTACTAGCGCATTTATTGCACTTAAGACTTCGTTATCGTGCAGCTTGTCGTTGAGGACAGACAACAACTTACAGCCTATATCTGATCGCAAAAGCCTCAACAGTGAACCGTCCGCGAGAAGCCGAACATGCGAATGCGACAAACCTTGGTCGCTTTCACCAGTTGCGAGCAATACCCACTGATGAGCTGTATACCCAAATGGAGTCATACTCAAACAGAGTAACTCGAAAGCGCTGATCCAACATTGTAGCTTCCATTGTGCTTGCACGATGGACGTTTTTTGGTTAAACACTGACTGCAGGAAGTGTACATAATCTTCTCGGGGTTTTCCCAATTTCTTCAAGTGAAGTTTCACCACTCTATCATGGAATGACAGGGCTGTATCAGCATCGCAATTCACAGCAAGAATACGATTCCATAGGTGGATTTCAGCTAATTCCATAAGCCTTTTACCACCACGAGACATATTTTCACCATGCGCCATGGACGAAGCCAGGGGAAATGTTCTCAGCGATTGTACAAGCAATCCATATTCTTAGATTTGGTCAGAAGTGACTTCATCTGGTCGAGGTGTTGCAAGCTTTGCTGAACTCTATCGTCACGAGTCTCATGATGCATTTCTTCTTCCGATGCAAAAATGGCTTCGTCGATCTGCGCACTCACATCCACTAGTTCCGATATAGTTGTTGCACATTTCTTAGTGGGGAGTGGTTGGGAGTTCGCTGCGTTACATTCTTCCTGATCAGGGATGGTTTTGAATCAGGCACGTAAAGAACTCCTAAATGTCCTAAAACGTTTTGCACAATTTAAAAATATCCAAAAGATCCAGAACAATCCAAAAGTCCGTATCATTGACAAGGATCATGAAGGGCTGCAGCTACTGATCGACGAAGACCATGCCACGACTTCCGTCTGACGGCCATGTGCCGCCCGCGATTCATCAAGGTCCACTACAACCACCAGCGACTACACCTCGAGCTCCTCGAAGAGGCACGGACGATGCATATACTGTGGTGCTCTCAAAAAGAATAGCAAGCCAAGCGGAAACATGTTGAAATACTTCACAGGTCCCAAACCGTGCCCTAGAGTACCAAGAGACGTGCAACTTTCATTGCAGCCATCATCTACTGCTCATGAACCAGCTACAACACCTACAAGTGCTTCATATCCTACTGCTTCATTGCCGATCGAGCTGGATCAGGATGCCTTTGAAATGGCGCTGGCGCGAGTATTTTTTGTTTGTGCCCTACCATTTATGCTAGCAGATGCTCCTGTCTTCAAAGAATTTCTTGCTTTGGTAGCGCCTACATTCAAGACGCCATCGCGACACAAGCTGAGTGGTGAGCTTTTGATGCGAGTGCAAGTCGAGATGAGGTTGGAGGTTATCGAGTTGGTTGATCAACAAGTGTATGTTTCTCTTGTGACGGATGGCTGGACTGATACCAACGGCTCCAGCATGATTAACTTCTTGGTAGTTGCGCCAGGGATGCCCTCGGTATTTTGGTCCTCGTGGTCAACGCGGTCCAAACAGCATACTGCAGACTACCTTGCAGGTGAAATTGAGAAAGTAATCGCAGATATCGAACTATCAACATCAGCGCAGGTTGTATCCGTCATTACGGACAATGCCAAGAATATGAGAAGCGCTACAGGGCGTGCTCATGCTCGCAGGCCAAATATTGTCAATGGTGGTTGCTCCGCACACATCTTAAATCTACTGATGCAGGATGTGTGTAGATTTCCTGCTATCCGCGAAATCCGTTTGAGAGCTGTAGCTGTGGCACGATTCGTGAAAGATCACCTTGCACTACTTGACGAGTTCAAGGGCTTGCAGCAGGGCATGCGAAATCTTGGCTCGAAAGCAAGAAATCTCGTGTTGCCAACGCCGACGCGTTGGTATTCAGTGTTTTCTTGTCTGAGGACTGTATTGAACAGCCAGGAGGTACTTGAAAAACTTTTTTTGAGTCCGGACCACGAGGAATTCAGAGCTCGCTATCGCGGTACTGCAGCACGGAGGAGAAAACTTGCCTTCGTAACGGCATTGGTTGGTGACAATGGATTTTGGAATAACTTGAGAACGATTGTACGTCTATTTGATCCAATTATTGCTGTACTACGAGTTTTAGAAGCGGGCAATGTATTCGTGTCGGCGGTGTACAAGCGGTTTAGATGGCTACGATACCATGCTGCTTATGGTGTCACATCCCCTGAGCAAGAGCGTCAAGTTGAACCGGCGACATCCGAGCAAGCAGATGCAACTGGTGCGGAACATGACGCTAAACAATCCGATACCGAGGAATCCGACGCTGAAGAAGAAGATCCACCTAATGGTAGTACAGCAAGCCAAGAAATTAATGGCGACGGTACCACCGAAACTCTTTCTGTAAACGGGGTATATGCGAATGTTTCGGATCTCCCGCTTGGTGACGTCCAAACTTTGTTTCGCGAAAAAATACTGAAGCGATGGAAGTATGCTCATACAAATGCTATGGGTATTGCTTTCTTGCTGGGTCCTACCACTAATCTTGACGACTTTGTGGGCTCGGACGATGATACGGTGGAAGATCAGATTTGCAAAATGGCGAAGGGCTGCGGCGTGATCACGTCAAGCAATGGTACTCCCAAGCTAACAGCGGAGATCCTCGCGTTCAAAAGCAGTAAAAGACTTGGCGGCGAAAGACTTCGAGAGAAATACTCCGAATCAGGTCCTCGGGATTACTGGAACTCCATGAACAACAAAAAGTATATGTTGCTTAAGAAAATTGCACAAATAGTCTTCGCGATCCCGACGTCGTCAGCAGCCAGCGAAAGAGCTTGGAGCATCTTCGATCACATCCACACCAAGCGACGAAACAGGCTTTCGGTTGAGAAGGTCGAAATGCTCGCGTACATTTACATCAACTATGGAACCATTAGGCGCAATGAAGTCGATCTGGCTCGACATCAGTCTTGTCCAGACAGCGTAGATTAATTGTGCTAAATGAGCTTTGCTATCGATGATTTGTTACCTCTTCATATTGCTTAATCCACGTCAATCCTGGAATCTCATGGACAGGCAACAACGAAGCCCTCCCGGTCACTCGAAGCTGAACGTTTACGCCGCTAGAAGATGCTGGAGAAGAAGAGCTCCATCCCCATGTGGTTGTCCGACAGGAGCCACCACATGGTCACGTCCACATCGTCCGGCGAGAACGGGAAGTATCAGACCTCGCTGGTCAGCGTGTGCACTCTGCACCACAGATAATGACGTTGATGGCCTTCTGTCCGAAAAATGACAACGGCGTGGAAGAGCCGATCCGACTAGACATCGGGCACGTGTCCTGCAGCTTCTTCAACGGCTTCGACAGCGCGATGACGCACGAGCAGCGGACCAGCGTGGAGCCGTCGGCCAGGACCCAGCACCACTGGGACATAATGACGGCGTGGTAGTACTGGAACAAGCGTAGCACCGGCTGGACCGACGTGAGCGACGTAGCCACACTGCAGCGGCCTTCACGGCACAGGTCCACGACCGACTAGATCAAATTGGTCTTGCTCGTGAACAGCGACATCTCCGCATCACTTAGAGCCACGCCGGCGTGGGCGAAGCGAAAATCTCCGCAGTCGTTGCCGCCGTCGCCGCACATTCCCGTGACGGCTCCCGTCTCCATGTGCAGCTTGACGCACTCCACCTTGCAGTCGGGCGTCATGCGGCTGTAGATGTGGATGTGCAGCAGCAGCGTCTTGATCCTCGCCCATGGCCACCAGGTAGTCGAAGGCCACGCCCGTGACCGCCAGCTCCACGTCCTTGCCGTCCTCGACCATGCGCTTGTCCTGCGGCAGCTCGTACTCCTCCTTCGAGTCCACGTCGCGCCACACCAGCTTCTTGTCCTCCATCATCGAGACCATCTCGCCCAGGATCACCCGAGAGCTGCCGGCGATCATGCTACTCGCGCGCGCGATGTAGCAGCGCACATGGCGTTGCCGCCCGTGATCATCACCGTGCGGATGTCGCCGGCCTTGAGCTTCTCGATGGCGTCGGCCGTGTCGTCCTTCAGCTCGTTGCGGAACAGGATGAGCCACAGCAGCGACAGACTCTCGCCGACCGCCTCGCGCTTGGCATCGAACGTCTCCACCTGCTCGTGGGTCCAGTCTGCAGGCAGTTCGCGGTACGACATGCCCAGCACGTAGCAGCCGTCCTTGGCGAGGCGGTCGGCCAACCCAGTTTTCGTTGACACAGCGCACCGCGCTATTGCTTGCATCGTAGCACCTGACGGTGGCCTCGTCCTCTGGCAGCTCGTACTTCATCTGCGTGCCAAACGCGGGCCTTCGACTTTCAGACATCCAAAAGTCCTTTTGAGCACACGCACGGTGTGCTGCACACCAACTACCCAAAACGTTTCAGACACTTTTGCATTTTGAACGGGATTTTAGGCGTTTTGCCTATTAGTTCCGAACAGTTCAGAAGTCGTCCAAAACCATCCCTATTCCTGATTGATTGAGAGAGTTGGGACAATCAAGACGCCAGGCGCGAAAGCAGATTCCGATTCAAACGTGTCCAACCCATTCTCCAACGATGTTAACGCATGGTACGGATTTTCATCCACAAATAAAGGCTCGTACCTTTTAAAACCCGTTTCAAGGTTACTTGTCATGTTCACATCTTCTTTTTCACTGAGTTCAACATTCATCTCGATATCTGAGAGATGTTCAGACGATTGAGGCTCTGCTGGTGTGTTGGCAGCTCTATGGTCAATTGGTTGAGATAAGTTTACTCCTGGATGCCTCAATTTCGGCGTCATCCAATCCGTTCCGGTAGCGCCTACATTCAAGACGCCATCGCGACACAAGCTGAGTGGTGAGCTTTTGATGCGAGTGCAAGTCGAGATGAGGTTGGAGGTTATCGAGTTGGTTGATCAACAAGTGTATGTTTCTCTTGTGACGGATGGCTGGACTGATACCAACGGCTCCAGCATGATTAACTTCTTGGTAGTTGCGCCAGGGATGCCCTCGGTATTTTGGTCCTCGTGGTCAACGCGGTCCAAACAGCATACTGCAGACTACCTTGCAGGTGAAATTGAGAAAGTAATCGCAGATATCGAACTATCAACATCAGCGCAGGTTGTATCCGTCATTACGGACAATGCCAAGAATATGAGAAGCGCTACAGGGCGTGCTCATGCTCGCAGACCAAATATTGTCAATGGTGGTTGCTCCGCACACATCTTAAATCTACTGATGCAGGATGTGTGTAGATTTCCTGCTATCCGCGAAATCCGTTTGAGAGCTGTAGCTGTGGCACGATTCGTGAAAGATCACCTTGCACTACTTGACGAGTTCAAGGGCTTGCAGCAGGGCATGCGAAATCTTGGCTCGAAAGCAAGAAATCTCGTGTTGCCAACGCCGACGCGTTGGTATTCAGTGTTTTCTTGTCTGAGGACTGTATTGAACAGCCAGGAGGTACTTGAAAAACTTTTTTTGAGTCCGGACCACGAGGAATTCAGAGCTCGCTATCGCGGTACTGCAGCACGGAGGAGAAAACTTGCCTTCGTAACGGCATTGGTTGGTGACAATGGATTTTGGAATAACTTGAGAACGATTGTACGTCTATTTGATCCAATTATTGCTGTACTACGAGTTTTAGAAGCGGGCAATGTATTCGTGTCGGCGGTGTACAAGCGGTTTAGATGGCTACGATACCATGCTGCTTATGGTGTCACATCCCCTGAGCAAGAGCGTCAAGTTGAACCGGCGACATCCGAGCAAGCAGATGCAACTGGTGCGGAACATGACGCTAAACAATCCGATACCGAGGAATCCGACGCTGAAGAAGAAGATCCACCTAATGGTAGTACAGCAAGCCAAGAAATTAATGGCGACGGTACCACCGAAACTCTTTCTGTAAACGGGGTATATGCGAATGTTTCGGATCTCCCGCTTGGTGACGTCCAAACTTTGTTTCGCGAAAAAATACTGAAGCGATGGAAGTATGCTCATACAAATGCTATGGGTATTGCTTTCTTGCTGGGTCCTACCACTAATCTTGACGACTTTGTGGGCTCGGACGATGATACGGTGGAAGATCAGATTTGCAAAATGGCGAAGGGCTGCGGCGTGATCACGTCAAGCAATGGTACTCCCAAGCTAACAGCGGAGATCCTCGCGTTCAAAAGCAGTAAAAGACTTGGCGGCGAAAGACTTCGAGAGAAATACTCCGAATCAGGTCCTCGGGATTACTGGAACTCCATGAACAACAAAAAGTATATGTTGCTTAAGAAAATTGCACAAATAGTCTTCGCGATCCCGACGTCGTCAGCAGACAGCGAAAGAGCTGGAGCATCTTCGATCACATCCACACCAAGCGACGAAACAGGCTTTCGGTTGAGAAGGTCGAAATGCTCGCGTACATTTACATCAACTATGGAACCATTAGGCGCAATGAAGTCGATCTGGCTCGACATCAGTCTTGTCCAGACAGCGTAGATTAATTGTGCTAAATGAGCTTTGCTATCGATGATTTGTTACCTCTTCATATTGCTTAATCCACGTCAATCCTGGAATCTCATGGACAGGCAACAACGAAGCCCTCCCGGTCACTCGAAGCTGAACGTTTACGCCGCTAGAAGATGCTGGAGAAGAAGAGCTCCATCCCCATGTGGTTGTCCGACAGGAGCCACCACATGGTCACGTCCACATCGTCCGGCGAGAACGGGAAGTATCAGACCTCGCTGGTCAGCGTGTGCACTCTGCACCACAGATAATGACGTTGATGGCCTTCTGTCCGAAAAATGACAACGGCGTGGAAGAGCCGATCCGACTAGACATCGGGCACGTGTCCTGCAGCTTCTTCAACGGCTTCGACAGCGCGATGACGCACGAGCAGCGGACCAGCGTGGAGCCGTCGGCCAGGACCCAGCACCACTGGGACATAATGACGGCGTGGTAGTACTGGAACAAGCGTAGCACCGGCTGGACCGACGTGAGCGACGTAGCCACACTGCAGCGGCCTTCACGGCACAGGTCCACGACCGACTAGATCAAATTGGTCTTGCTCGTGAACAGCGACATCTCCGCATCACTTAGAGCCACGCCGGCGTGGGCGAAGCGAAAATCTCCGCAGTCGTTGCCGCCGTCGCCGCACATTCCCGTGACGGCTCCCGTCTCCATGTGCAGCTTGACGCACTCCACCTTGCAGTCGGGCGTCATGCGGCTGTAGATGTGGATGTGCAGCAGCAGCGTCTTGATCCTCGCCCATGGCCACCAGGTAGTCGAAGGCCACGCCCGTGACCGCCAGCTCCACGTCCTTGCCGTCCTCGACCATGCGCTTGTCCTGCGGCAGCTCGTACTCCTCCTTCGAGTCCACGTCGCGCCACACCAGCTTCTTGTCCTCCATCATCGAGACCATCTCGCCCAGGATCACCCGAGAGCTGCCGGCGATCATGCTACTCGCGCGCGCGATGTAGCAGCGCACATGGCGTTGCCGCCCGTGATCATCACCGTGCGGATGTCGCCGGCCTTGAGCTTCTCGATGGCGTCGGCCGTGTCGTCCTTCAGCTCGTTGCGGAACAGGATGAGCCACAGCAGCGACAGACTCTCGCCGACCGCCTCGCGCTTGGCATCGAACGTCTCCACCTGCTCGTGGGTCCAGTCTGCAGGCAGTTCGCGGTACGACATGCCCAGCACGTAGCAGCCGTCCTTGGCGAGGCGGTCGGCCAACCCAGTTTTCGTTGACACAGCGCACCGCGCTATTGCTTGCATCGTAGCACCTGACGGTGGCCTCGTCCTCTGGCAGCTCGTACTTCATCTGCGTGCCAAACGCGGGCCTTCGACTTTCAGACATCCAAAAGTCCTTTTGAGCACACGCACGGTGTGCTGCACACCAACTACCCAAAACGTTTCAGACACTTTTGCATTTTGAACGGGATTTTAGGCGTTTTGCCTATTAGTTCCGAACAGTTCAGAAGTCGTCCAAAACCATCCCTATTCCTGATTGATTGAGAGAGTTGGGACAATCAAGACGCCAGGCGCGAAAGCAGATTCCGATTCAAACGTGTCCAACCCATTCTCCAACGATGTTAACGCATGGTACGGATTTTCATCCACAAATGAAGGCTCGTACCTTTTAAAACCCGTTTCAAGGTTACTTGTCATGTTCACATCTTCTTTTTCACTGAGTTCAACATTCATCTCGATATCTGAGAGATGTTCAGACGATTGAGGCTCTGCTGGTGTGTTGGCAGCTCTATGGTCAATTGGTTGAGATAAGTTTACTCCTGGATGCCTCAATTTCGGCGTCATCCAATCCATTCCTTGTTCATTACTACCACAACGTGACGTCACCTCCAAAGCAAGAGCCTCCGCGGTTGGCTTATGCTCCGTCTGCTCTGCTTGGTCAATTGGGTTATCAGACGTCCCAGTATTTCCATCGTTCATACTTGGGATCGGATGGGCTGCAATACTGGTGTTATCAGTAGTATTTCGTCCACCACGGTGATGTTGCATCTCCAATTGAGTTGAATCGGATAGCTGCACCGAATACCGCGACTTTCGAAATCCTGACGCTCTCTCTGGCGGCAACGTCGAGCGTTTTCCATACACCACATAGTACTTGCCACCGATTGTCAATTGATTTGTTACGAATCCATGAACCATCAAACAGGGGGGAGCTACAATTTCTTGCTCGAAGTAAAATCTCCAAGTCGGCGTAGAAACTTGAGCATCTAGATTGACATCCCGCGGCGTGAAATACATTGGGCGTGCTCCAATGTCACACAGTCCAAGATGCAAAGCGTTTGCAATTTCCATGGTGCAAACGCCCGAAATATCAAGGTGGAACTTCCTCGAAAACGGCGACTGCTTCTTAATCTTGAACATTTTTCCAAGAAGAGTAATTTCTTGGCCAGTGAGCTTGGCTTCTACCTCCGGAGTCCTGACGTGAATGAGCACGTCTCCTGATGCCATCTTCTCCACAACAGCTACTTCACGACGGTAAAGCCCTTCTTTCACCACAGCATTTCCGTTTTCATGCAGAAAAGACATCAAAATGACCGGGGCTAGTGACGATGAACAGTACGATCCTGATTCAATGACCACAGCATGCGTTATCGACGGAGGAGTAAACCCTCGTGAGCTTGTTGCCAGCGAGAGATAATCCACAACCGACGTCTCATTGCGCTCATACATCTCCACGAGATGCGAGGCGTTCTCATCCGTCAGGCTCGGCTCCACCAGAAGCGCCGCCGTCGAGCGGTGTTGGCGCATGTACTCTTGCGCGCCCAGGTGATCCGCCATGGAAGGTGTCATTTATTCGAGAACAGGTTAGGGTTCGTCTTGTCCAGTAGCCAGCAAAAACGATTGTCCATCTTCAATTCGGAAGGATGCCCTATCCAATACAAGAAAAAAAAAATGGTATCGCGTATGCGCAAGAACAGTGCCACGTACGTGTGGGACACCCAAGCACTACATGAAACTCTAGAGGAAGAAATTGCGGCACTTGCGGTTGGCACTGTTGATGTTGGTACATGGCATGCTCGATTAAAGCATTTGTCGCTGCCTCGCATGGTCGTGCCTGGTGTTCCCGATCTGATATCGGACGACGGATTAGTTGGAACTTTCGAGTGATGTGCAAGGGGTAAAATGTCTGTAGCCCCCTTTTTGCGTCAGCGTGGAAGTAATGTGAAGACCTCTGGAGTACTCGAGGTAGTGCACAGCGATGTCGTGGGGCCAATGACACCGAAGGCCAAAGGTGGAGCACGGTTTGTTGTTACATTTGTGAATAACTTCTCCCGATTCGCCCGTGTCTACATGCTGAAGGCGAAGGCTGAAGTACTGAAGACTTTCAAGAACTACCGCCAATTTGCTGAGACGCAGGCAGGTGCAACGTTGAATACACTGGCAAACATTTTACTCGATTTTGTGATGATCACGGCATTGCACATCAGTCTACCACCCCCTACACGCCGCAGAAAATGGGCTCGCGGAGCGGATGAACCACACCATCGAAGAGCGTGCAAGGGCCATGCTCTACTGCCAACAGGTTCCAAAAGTATTGGTAGGAGAGGTGATTATGACAGCGGCGTACATTACAAATCGTATTCCAAACGCAGCTAGAGGTGACACAACTCCATACGCCGCGTTCTGGAAGATTGAACCCGTGCTGATCATCTCCGTGTGTTTGGTGCACGAGATTTCATGCGTGTTGACAAGAGCCTGCGTTCCAAGTGGGATAGCCTGCACGGTGCTGGGCTATGCAGACAACGCTAAAATCTATCTGGTCTGGGACTTTGATGTGACTCGAATTGAATGTTTCCATCGGTGATAGAAACTGGAGACCAATTCTCCGTTGAACAAGAAGGTGGTGGTAGATCGCTATCTAAAGCCCAAACCATTCGAGCACCTTCGCAGGAGAGGCGTCGCAACCGCACAGAAAAAATAACAACGCAGAATGTAGGAGGTAGAGTAGACTTAGCAGCTCTTTCGCCGATTTCCTGGCTCATTCACAGCGCTGACCCAACAACTTTCCTCCGATCTCCGAACGATGGCCGCCTCAAGACTACAAGTGGGGTCCGATCTGCTGCTACGACTGGAATATGTCAAGGGGACTTCTATCCGCGTTTTGTACGCCAAGGTAACCAGGCTAACAAGAACCAAAGTGGAAACCGCCATTGCCCAACCAGCACAAGGTTCAAGCCAGAGAGTCATCAAATTCCAGCGCCGTATGACCGAGTCGCGTGTGGTGGCGGCCGCAGACGCCACAGGCTCCCATCTTGGAGTGCGGCTGCGACCGCCCGTGTGGATTACAACCAACACCGGCTATCAATACGGTCAGGTTTGCAGATATTCCGGCACCAAGTTTGATATCCAGACCGCCCAAGGCACCACATCCGTTACATGCCGCAAAATAGTCAGCGAAATCCACCCATATATAGCCATAGCGCTGGGATGCCAAGTTTGGAGCAAGCGCCCCTGGTCGCAGGCTCGCCTTACGACGCTTCACTCTAATTTGGCCAACAAGTTACTTGCATTTGGCGCCGATACAGGGGATACCCCCTCCTTAACCACATGGCTCGAACGCCTCGACAGCGGACTTAGAAATGCCGCTCTCGCGAGCACTCAGCGTGAATGGGAAGACATGATGTCAGGGAGGATGCGGAAAGTCTCACTTTTTCATGCGTTTCTGTTTACAATCTACAACGAGAACGGCGGCTGGCCACCTCGGCATTTGGGTGGGAAGCCCGGCAATACTCTCACAGATGAGCCCCGAGGTTTTGCTACGTGGGCCAGCAACAATACTCTCAAGACAAGAAGTGTGCCTCCACCTCTAATCGATGGGGCGCAAGACTCCTGGCATCCCTCTCTGGAGATGACGAGGACGGTTTGGCCGTCGAAGGGAGCAATGCGAACGACGATAATCAGCACTCGTCACAGATCGCCAGGCGATCCAGTAGAGGTATGGTCTTCGACCATGGTCTAGAGCGGGATGCCTACAATTCCAGCGGCGACAACGACCCGGAATCACGATCAGAACGCGAAATTGTCACTCCTTCATCCACGGACAACGATGTGTCCGATCCAATTCCTCCGAGATCACCGGCCTCATCTTCTCCGTGCCTATTTAGATCGCTCACGATCCCAAGAAGTGAATAACACGGTCCCAGCGTCGCGCAAGCCGACACCAATAGATGCCAATCCACGACCAGCAAAACGCAGCAGGCAAGCATTCCCACCTCAACGAAACAAGACCGAGTGCGTCAAATGACAACATCCGACGCAAATAGAGGTAATGATGATGATGCCTACATGGAGACACTAATGGCTTCGCGGCTTCTACTGTACATACACCCAGGGCTGCTGTCCCGTGCGTATAACCTCGGCATCGTTTCAAAAGGACTGTGGATAACCCATTTCGAACGCATCAGCTATGTGGACAAATTACGGCGAGCATCCAGTGGCAATGTGAACATGACTGACTATTCCCTGGCTGTACCTTCCGCCCCGGTCCCGGTCAGAAGGGAAGTCTGTTTACGTTTTCTCTCTAAGCGTGGGTGTCCGTCTAACAATCCTGCGGCATGAAAGTTTCCCAACCTCGTCCACATTGTTCCGCATACCGTTGAACCAGTGGTACTAGTATACATCGAGGAATAGCCAGGAGGCATCAGTGCAAAACTGGACAATGCCATCTGAAGACGTCCGAGTCATGTCGGGCAAACACGACTTGGACAGCGCATTCGCCCGTTAGATCCTGGCACAATATTGCAGTCAGGATATTCACGTCTAACCGGTCACAGTGCTACTGGCGAGATGGATGTAACTCTGCGCAGCACTAATTCCTCAGGCACAAACCAGGAACACCAGCTTCACACCCTCTGGGGCATAGGGGTCCGGAATTCTGCACAGCAGCTAGCACAAGGTCTGCAACCCATCCTGCGACAAATAGTTACCCTTTCCATATGGCAGCACAGCTAACAGCGCCGACATATCCCGAGCCAGATACCCGTGGCAGCAACTTCGGCTATACGCGGTACTACGAGAATGCGCGGTTGCGCCAGGCAATGCCAACATTATCCTGCTCAGACCTTGGACGCCTGTGCCAGGATTTCCAGAATCAACTAGAGGAACGTTTGCGAGACGCAGAACTACGGCGTGATACGCGGATATCCCGTGTTCTTCGTCGACACGGCGTTGTTCACCCAGTAATACTGCACGACCTAGTTTGTGGTGTACACACCCATCTATTAGACCAAGCGAAAGTTGCGATGCTGCACAACGCTAGTGTTAAACCATGGCTTCACGCTCGAGAAACTCGTCGAGTTCGTGAGAGGGCAAACCAAAGACAATCCAAGACCAAACAAAGCCCTATCGCCGCAAAGACTCCGTCTACTCCTATCCGGATACAGGTTTCGCGATACGGTGTGCAACAAGGCCCAATTTGGCGTCGATGCTGTGTGGAAGGTACAGCAACCGCATCAGCAGACGGCACCCATGAACCACAAGTCAACCCTCCGATACCTGGGCAGTGTTATCAAGAACATTCGAGCAGGACAAGACGGAGGCCAGTATCTTATCCCCGACGAGTCAGTACTCAGCCGACTCTCAAATATTCAGGTCAGGCAGTTCTCAAAGCTAATGTCGACCCCGAGGTAGAAATCCGCCTCATTCACGATCTGTCATTTCCTCCTGGGGCGTCAACTAATGATGCATCCGCGAAAAGTGAATGTCCAGAAGTGCGATATCGTCACGTAGCCGCAGTAGCCAGACGCATAGAGGAATGGCACGCCTGCAACACGAGAGTCACCATATACAGCATAAAGGGCGATGTCAAGGAAGCGTTCCGTCATCTCATGATGATAACCTAGAGTGTCAAGTGGTTGGGAGCACAAACTAATCAACTAAACGCGGTCATCTTTGATTTGGCCGCGCCGTTTGGATGGATGGGTTCACATGCATTTTACGGATCCTTTTGGGAGAGGAGGGGGAGGGGGGGGGGGGCATTTCGTGGCTATTAGGAAAAAAAAGCCCGGCGTCAATGGCTACGAACCCCTCGCCTACGAGTGGGCCGGCAACGACATCCTAGTCGAGCCCGATACGCAGGGATGTCTTAGTGCGGCCGGTTCGGCATTAAGAATTGCGATGATGGCGGTTCTAGGTCCTCGATCCATCAACGAAAACAAGTTCTCGCAATGGTCGCTCCACCTGCAAGTTCTAGGGCTCGATTTTGACACCACACATCGAGCGGTGTCGATGCCAATCGCAAAACTCCAGAAAACCAGACTTCGAGTACAAGGAGCTCTAAGTCGATCGAAAATCGCTCGATTCCAGTTTCAATGCCTACTCGGCAGCCTCCGACACGTAACCATGTGTCTACGCAGTGCAAACCCCTTTTTCCGGCGCCTTGAACAAGCAGCTACCAGAACGTCTCGTTGGTGAGCAATCAACATCACCACGTCGATGTGGAAGGATTTACAATGGTTCGAAAGTATACTGGCTAACGGTCGTTGCTGGTCCCTCCCCACCTCCTTGTTCTGCGATGAACCCGCCATCGGCGTTCACCTGTACATGAACACGAGCAATATGGGGCTGGTAGTTCTCGACTCGGCACGAAAAAGATTTATCCAGCTGAAATACGATGACTGTGAATTGGAACTCATCGCCAAAGCGGCGTCAATAGACGGATTCAACATTAACACCCGCGAACAATTCTACATCGCGCTTGCTGTCTGGAACTGGGGTCACGAATGGTCAACTAGCTGCGATGGTGAAATATTGCACATACGTGCATGGACGGACAGCCTGGACGAACGATTTATTTAGCAGAAACGCGTTGGCTCAAGAACTGAACAGGACTATCGGTTTTAGCCAAGGTTGCCACGGAATTCGGGTTTCAGCCGGACATTTGCCTGGTGCCTGCAACGTCCTATCCGATGCCGGGTCAAGAGCGTGGGCAGCACCCTTTGCAACTATTTGGACTAATATAACGTGTTCGTGGACGCAGGAACATATACCAGAGGAAGCCCGGCATATCTACAAAACGTTCCCAACCAACTACAAACCCAATCACTGGCAACCAAAAGCCATCGAAAGTACGAACGAACTGGAAAGAATTGGTTAAATGGTGCTCTAGTCATGGCTTTTCTTGCTGGATCGGAGTAAACAAAGAGCAGACATCACTACAACTGGCACTCTTCGCCGTCTCCCGCAGGCTCCCTCAGGAAGACCAACCAGACAACGCTCCCAGCACCGTGCTGTCCAAAATCATCCATGTGGGTTGACACCATCGCCGCCACAGAGGAATCGAAGTCGGGATCTACGAGGGACATCAACTTACTATGCAAGAGATGCTGCGGGTGTCGCAGCCTCCCAAGCAAAAAGCGCGAATCACACTTGAAGTTCTCCTTTGTCAAAACCCCCCACGATCGCGTGTTATGGGGGACTGCTCTCCTGGGCTATTTCTTCAGGCTGCGTCGAGGCGAATATCTAGCTGACAAGGGTATGGTGAAACCCGCACTTCAGTTGACAAGCAATGGCCAGGCCACTCAGTGCGAGTATCAAGCCTCGTCGGAGCGAGTTAATTTTTAAGGGAGCAAAACTGACCAGACTGGGAGGGGAGAAATAAGCATATTGCAGCGCCCAGGATTATGGTGGGAATGTCCGGTTCGAGCAGCGCTGCTATAAATTCAGAGCCACAAGCGCAATCAGCTCCCAAGTAGCCAACGGCTCTGCACAGTCTCTCGGGGTCAACATCTCACAGTCACCACCATGACAAAGGCAATCAAAGACGCTGCAAGGGCGGCTGGTGAAGACCTAGACAAGTACAGCAAACATTCAATGCGCAGCAGGGGCGCAACCGCATTACTCACGTCCGGTGTAGACCGTATCGCCATCAAACGTTTCGGTAGATGGAGATCGGATGCGCACGAATGGTACACACGGATTGATGGGCAAACGATTTACGACTTGGCGCAGAACATGGTCAGAGGGCTCAACAGTACACCCAACAATTTGTAAGTCCGGCGTCGCCAAGTGGGGCTGTTCCAGGTCCAACACGACCTGAAGCGACTTTCCCAATTAATTCGAGTGAGCCGTTGGCCCCACCCACCTGACGTGATTAGCGGAAAAGCTACTACCCGCAACCATCAAGGTTGATGAGCGCCCTCCATCAACAGTTCAAACCATGGGTGAACGGACTGATGAACCAGAACCTACACTGCTTGACGATGACCTTGGTGAAGACAACCACAGACCTGGCCCCCTCCCACCTGCTGATGTGGGCATGGCCGCCCTGAACCCAGCATCGACTTCGATGGATGTGGACGAGGAAGGATCACTCGCTTCTGATTTGACTGTGTCGGTAGCACACTCGTTGGAAACCTCAGACGTCTTGACAGTGTACAATCTCTCCAAGCTCGGGATAGCAATGTGGTGCGCGTCTTGGAGCCTACTTCAATTACCTAGCTGACTAATGTGGGAAGGCTGCGATTGCCTAGCCACGTGAACGAGGGGGAGAACCATATGTGGTCGGGCGTGAAATGGTACCACATTTTCTTTCTAGTGCTCGAGGAAGTGACGAGCAGCTTCCGCTTCCGCCATCTCGACCTGACGACGAGGATGAGCAACTTGTACTGGTTCCTGCTCCTTTAGATGTTATTGCATCGAGCGCTAGCCCAGACAGTGATACATCTAGTAACGACGGGACGGAGCCCGAACCCAAACGACATCGACTTGATGATGGCTACGAGACTGCCCTTGCTTCTGTAGACGTTCCGCTCACATTTCGAGAAGCTATGGATTCATCGGATGTAGCCAAATGGAAAGGGGAAATCCGTTCAGAGCAGCGACCCCGTATCCGAAACCACACATGGGACATCGTGCGGCGATCTCCAGGCATGAAGGCCATTGGCTGCAAGTGGGTATTTGCACTAAAGAGAACTGAAAACGGTGAAATCGTAAGATACAAGGCGCGACTTGTCGCCCTCTGCTTCCTGCAAACGCTCGGCATCGATTACCATGGTACGTAATAACCTGTTGCTAATCTAACGTCGCTGCGTGTCTTCTTTTGCTGTATGCAATCATATGGACTACTTCATTAAGCAGTTTGATGTCGACACCGCATTTCTCATTGGCGATTTGGGCGAGGTTGTCTTCATCACAACCCCGTTAGGCATCCGCACTCGGGGAGTAATGGTATGCCGACTGCATCGCAGTTTGTACGGATTGAAACAGGCAGAGGCAGTTTGGTTCAAGCCCACCCGATGTGTCTTCATCGAAATGGGATTCAAGCAATGCCGAAATGATTCCTGTCTATTTATTCGAGTTGACCGCCATGAATCTGTCTTCGTAGTGCTGTACGTCGATGATCTGCTCGTTGGGTGCGCAGACGAAAACGAGGCTGAGGAGATCGAACACAGTCTCTCAATGCACTTTATGATGAAATCGCTTGTGGTGTACGTGATGTACTGGGTATGGAGATGAGAACGCGTGAAGCACGACCAACAGTACGACCACTGCACAACAAATCCGTGGTAGCACATCAAATGTGCGAAAATGCCACACGCTGTGGTGGCAACACAAAACGATTGCATGGTTTTGGAATCTGTCCGCGTTTTGTCGAGATGCACGGCCAGGGCGAGATTAGGTTAGTCCGAGCCAACCAGCGCTCGAGAAGGCAGCATGTCTCAATTTGGAGATGCACGGACGCAATTCAAAATCCTCCCCCTTCGGCAAGAACACGAACGTACATGCCGAAGCAGATTGCTTGGCAGCGTATGGCTCTCGGCGTCGACGGAGTCCGCGCGGACGTGGTGCTCGACGGAATGAAGTCGTTTGAGATAACCAAGAGCAACAAGATGGCCTGTACGACCTGCACAGACATCGAGCCGCACCAAATGCGTTACCGACTGATGGAGTGCAGCTCGCATTCCTGTGCGTCTGCTAGCGAGTTCGCTTGCTCCTGGCGGGGGAAGATGGTAGCATGCCTTAAGAACGACGCAATCTCTATCTACACGGTAGGGGAGCACACGACGGAGGCCACCTCCCCCAAAAAGAAGAAACTGACGGCAACGCAAAAGGCATTCTGTCGCGACTTAGCGGAACACCATCTTCGCCCAATGCGGATTCGTCATGCGATGTCGCGTAGATTTGATACGCCGCTAGAAGACCTTCCAGCACTCAATACCGTCCAGAACTTTGTGAACTATCACGCGCGCACGCACCTGGGGAACAACGACCGTGTGGACGATGTGAGAGAATGGATTCATGCGCATGCATACACTGGAGGTGAAGCAATGACGCAGCCCTTCACGTTTGCATGGGATTTAGACCGTGAGGGCAACCCGGTTGTGGGTAACGGCTCGGATGAACGTCCTTTCATCGTCGGGCTGACGTCGAAGGCGCTCGTCATGAGGCTGATGCTTCCTCCGGAGCGTTTTATCCTACATGTGGACGCAACCTACAAACTAAACTATCGCGAGTACCCCGTACTGGTAGTAGGGGTGTCGGATCGATCGCGTGGATTTCATGTTGTGGCTCTATTCATCATATCTCAAGAGACGCAGCCGGTTATCCAGCGTGCGTTGATGTCACTGAAGCGCCTGTACTTTTGGATCACCGGTAGGGAACCTGAGGTTCTCTTCACGATGGGAGACGCCGATAAGGCCCAGCACAACGCTCTCCGCGCCGTATTCGGAGGGAATAATGGGTTCACGGCACTTATGTGTTTCTTCCATGTCATGAAGAACGTGTACGAAGCAATTAGAGGCTTTCCCTCGGGTGTGGCGGCTTCTATCGTGCATGACATGTACGACTTACACTTTGTGCGCAGTGAAAGCTCGTATCTCTGGATGCGAGACCGTGTTGTCGCCAAGTGGTTGGACTACCCTGGTCTTAACTCTTTTGCGCAGTATATGTGGTCGCAGTGGCTTACTGGTCCATTCAGCGCATGGCAACTCTACTTAACCCCGGTAGGGTTTGCGTCCACTAATAATCCAGCGGAGACATTCAACGCGCTACTCAAGCGTGACTACACTTTGAGACGCCGGCTCAAAATGGGCACTTTGCTGAAAGAGCTACTACACTGCTGCGAAGACCAGTCCTCCAACCCGCGACCGTTCCGCTTCGACGTCGTTCCAGCGGCGACCCTCGTGCGACGTGTATCCGATCTAGTGCGAGAGAATCTTTTAAGGGCGAACGAAGTCACCCCGATCGATAATCTGGGTACTGGACGCATGCAAGTTTACTCACTTCTCGCCAAGCGAATCGTAGTCGCACCAAACAAGCGATCTGAACTGGGCATCGCCGTGTCGGCTCAAATGGGCATCAACTACGCTCGCATGGAAGTGGAGGGGCAACCATGCGGCGGGTGGGTAGTGGATATGTACCAGAGGTGGTGTAGATGCAATTACTTCTACGCATTTGGAGCTTGTATCCACGTTCTATTCGCAATCCAGTCGTGTGAGCACTTGGACAGTCAAGGGCGAGAGGTTTTGGTGAGCAGGAAGAAGCGCAAACGTGGGAGTGGTGGTTCGGACGAGAGGGTGACCAACCTTGGGGGTAGACCCGTGATAGTGGGGCCGGCCCTTACTTTCTGAGGTTCCAGCACTATCGTACGACCGGAACCTGCTTTCATATGCGTGTTACCATGTTGACTAGGCTTGGCGTGCACTTTTGCACTAGAGGGATTGTTATGAATGTGTATCCTCGCGTGGAAACGTAGGGAGACGTGTTGGCAAACAAGTTAATGATTTATTTTTCTTTAACTTGTCTTTATTCTTTGTGCTGATCGGTAAACTAGATCTCGACTGCTGGCTGCTACTACAATCAAGTCCAACATCATATGCAGGTAGATGCTGGTCAACTCAGGTTACTCTCCATCACTGGTCTCCTCCACCCAACAATCGTCGCACGCGCACTTGAACCAGATTTGGTTGCCGTAGTTCACTGTTAGCTGTGCTCCAGCGTTCACACTTTTGATCATTACTGCCATCACTTTCACTGTCGACCGATTTTGCATTTCGACGAAGGCTACGTTGGGGTCGCACGCGTGGCTAATGAAGCGGGTGATAGATCCACACTCCAGGGCTTCGATGTAAACAAACTTTCCGTCCACTGAACGCTCGTTCAGCAGCATAGTGTAGCCGCTGTTCTGCTTCTTCGCCTCTGCGGGTTGCCCTTTCACGAGCGCTGGGTATGCACACAGACGCCCGGAATACTCGCCAATGACGTCGCCGACATCTAAAAATGTAGTGGTGAAGACACCGAGACCGACACGACCTGTGTCGTAGAGTTTCAGTGTTTTACGCGTACGAGGTGCATTGCTGCAAGCAGCCTTTAGTGAACAGCAATCGGGAGTACAGAAAATAGCGAGAGTTGCGTTGCGGCATGTATCCATAAAGCAGTCACCTACACAATTGCACGGATGTCCATCTCCAATATCTTCAAATGCAATTTCCTCAGGCACTTCGCACGTCTCCGTGTAGGCCACTGTGTGTGGCCAGGGTACTTCAGCATCAACGGGCTCCGCAGGAGCGCTGGGCTCGATAAACTCCGGTCGACGGACATGTAGTGCGCGAAGGCGTGCTTTAATCCCGGGCAAGCGCAGCATCGCCTTGGTTTTTTTCGCCACCAGTGATTTCGCATGGTATATCTGCATGCCGCTCCGCGTAATTCCGCACTTGCTCTGGTTGCATCGCTTGCGAGACCGTGCAACATACCAAGACCCCGCTCGCTTCTTGGGCTGATGGCGTATCTTGGTACGCTCCCAGCGAGTAGGAATAGACTTTAGATATGCGTCCATTGCTGCCAAGTCAGAGTCCGTAGGAGGCTTGACTGGCATTTCCTCTGCCGCACCACCTTTCGGCCCTACGTCACTATCGTCACGGACATAGTTTCCCTGCGATCTAGCAACACTCGTAGTGCTGGATGCCTCTTCGTCTTCATCGGTCTCAACATTAATCACTTCAACGTTCATTGCTGCATTTCCAAAACGCTCACATGCTACGGCTGCGCCCGGCGTTGCCACGGCCTCCTCGCGATTCGACACCTTCGGCAGCAAAGCCTCAGCAGCACTAGACACCGAAACTTCCTCTTCCTTCTCCTCAGCCTGGGACGGCGAACCTGCCGCTGGGACCTCGACCGGATGCTCGCATTCTCCATCACTCTGTCGCATTACACTAGCAAAGGCGCCATCAACTGCACGTCGCATGGCACGGTTGAAGGAGCTAGAGCGCCTCGGCGCGTTGCAAGTACTAATAACTAGCCGAAATGAACGCAAATTCCGCCACTTAGCCTCGTCTTCCGTACAGCGGTGACCATTACGATCAACGAGCCTCTTAATCTTCATCGTAAGAGGAATAACCTCGTCCGTGTCGACTTGGATCGGCTTGTCCTCGTCGTTTCTTGGATCTACGCTCAGCACGACGGACTCGCGGTAGCCGCGGGGGTCCCCACAAACAAACGCCCACGAAAAATACGCTATTGTATCCCCTGCATGAAGCTCCTCCGGAGGTAGCTCAGCCAGGCTGATACCCACCATGACTGCGCTGCAGCTTCTGGGCGATCCAGTGGAGTCGAAGGCCTAGAAGAGGAAGGAGGAATGGCACAACACGGCACGCCACAAACGACGTTAACATTCAGGACACCTTCGGAGGACCTCAGCGCGCTGGCAGAGATGTGCTGCGAATCCTGCACTGTCAATGCAGAAAGTGCTGCACCATCCATGTTTTTTTGTGTGATGCTTTACTGTGTTATTCAGATCTGAACGTGTGATACTAACGTTTTCTCTATGGAGATTCTCTGCAACAGTGCGCAAGGGAGCTACGACTGATGCAGTCGCAGTTTATATCTCGTATGATTGAACGCTTCGGACAGGCAGACGCATTTAGTGTTCGCATCCCCAACACAGTCGGACGGGATCTCCGCCCGGAAGACGGACCACCACTGCTACCACTGAAAAAGCCGTATCGTCACTTAATCGGATCATTAAGCTACGTTGCAAATGGATCCCGACCTGATATCTGTGCGTCGTTGAGCACACTATCTCAGTATCTAGACAAAGCTCAAGCAAGACACTGGCGCGCTGTAATACGTATGTTTCGCTACCTCAAAGGCATTGATCGGATGGAGCTAGTGTTCAAGCGCAGATAACAGAAGCGTTTGACCATTTCAGCCTACTGTGATGCTAACGGGGGAGGTGACATCGATACACGCCGCTTACATCTGGTGCGATGGTACTTATGGATGGAGAGCCGGTGGTGTTCAAGCGCAATCGCCTTTCAACCGCCGAGGCCGAATACAAGGCGTTGGCGCTGGCAACGCAGGAGCTGGAGTGGCTGCACCAACTCCTCGACGAAATCGGAGCTCACGTGGTTGGCCCGATGGATGTCAAGGTGGATAACAAGACGACTATTAGCATCGCACCCAACCATGGATACAGCGCACGCGCGAAACCCATCGATCTGCGATTGCACTTCATTCGTGATCATATTGACGCGGGACACATCGACATTGAGCACGTTGCTTCCACAATGCAGTTAGCTGACTACCTAACAAAGCCACTGCCGACCCCGCAGTTCGTCAAAGCTTGTCGTGCCAAGCGGCATGGTGCCCTCATCAAATTGAGATGGAGCGTTGGTTGGTGGTGATATCCTCTGAACTGCTCCTAACACATGCTGAACGGATGTTGACCACATGTGTGCATGGACCAGTCAGGTATGCCACCTGTGTAAGTAGTAGTCAACTTGAGAGGTTGCGAGTGATGGTGGTTGACGTTGTCAGAGTGATTGCTAAGAGCTCTGGTGCTGACAACTCCTCGACGTATAATCTCTAGGGTAAACAGCACAACTAACCGACAGGGAATGAACGGAGATCGCTCAGTCTAATGAAGTTCACTTTGCAAAACCCACTCAAGGCATCACATCAAGAAACCGATCTCCCTGCGCAACTTACTTCGCTAGTCTTTAGAGGGGGTCAAGCGTTTTGAGCATGTTCGGCTCGTCATTTTCTAACAAAAACGCCATTATTGGCTTCCTCGCAACATTTTACCCCTAGGCAGCCAATAAGAAAAAAAAACGAACTTAAGAAAAATGTCAACTTCCAAATGTTTCATATCTGCTACCTTATCGAACACTCGAGGTTTAAATAGCAAGAACTACATATTTGGATAGAGCGGATCTGGATAGTTCGATTGAGGCATCAATCGCAGAATCGTGTTGTGGGAAAATAACATTTCGTTCTGCGCGGTCTTATATGCGTACTAGCATACCGCTATGGAAGTATTTCATAACTTGTCGGACCGTACTTACTGCGGTTTGTTACAAAACTCTAGTTAATTTGTGCAAATCATCGGACCTCGTATCAAATATAGTGAGCTTGACTCAAACGTGATATGCAGAGCTCTGATTGGTCCGACCCTGGGGGCGGATGGCTCGAGCGAGCGTGTCGAGCCCCCGCCTGCGGTTTGACAGTCCGTGTGCGTAGCACACTCGAGGTTTAAATAGCAAGAACTACATATTTGGATAGAGCGGATCTGGATAGTTCGATTGAGGCATCAATCGCAGAATCGTGTTGTGGGAAAATAACATTTCGTTCTGCGCGGTCTTATATGCGTACTAGCATACCGCTATGGAAGTATTTCATAACTTGTCGGACCGTACTTACTGCGGTTTGTTACAAAACTCTAGTTAATTTGTGCAAATCATCGGACCTCGTATCAAATATAGTGAGCTTGACTCAAACGTGATATGCAGAGCTCTGATTGGTCCGACCCTGGGGGCGGATGGCTCGAGCGAGCGTGTCGAGCCCCCGCCTGCGGTTTGACAGTCCGTGTGCGTAGCACGCGGCTGCAAACCCAGGACCCAGCAGTGATCTGCCTAGCAAGCGGAGGCGACGCATGCGAGCCGCAGCGGGCTTAAGGTTCTGGCAGAGCGAGTGTAGCGAGCCTATAGGGTTTTGGGACCCCGCGCAGCGCGTAGTGTCCCGAGTTGAAACGGTTCCTAACCGTTCCACGTCGGGGTCCTAGTTAACCCTTTGACTACCAGCCAGCTGGAGTGATTTATAGGTCCATAGGGACCCATAAGAGGTCTAATCGCAAGATGCGATTGGCCGAGGTCTCCATGGACCTGTAAAATGCATTACCGCACGAGCCACAAACGACCTGCCATAATTGTTTTCTCGTCTAGCTAGCAGCCCCGCCTCCCTTCGTGGACAAAAGAACTTCGATGCGTTGTTCAATGTAGCCGACGACGACACGTGAGACTGGGAGACCGACATGGACCCTGGCCTGGAAGGGTGCGGAGCAGGTTCGAATGTATACGAGCTAATATTCAAATTCATACATCAGGCAACGCTACAGAATCCTAACCAAACTAGATAAGCTTACAGTGATTGCATGTGCAGGAGTGCGAGCGGTTGGCGGATGTAGATTGGAAACTGCTACTACATCTACTACATGGGGTGCTCGGCTAAGCACGCATACTTGGGATAATGCTATAACGGAATGACGCTGAGTCGAGAGCGCGCGGGCTCCGACGCCACCGCTCGGAGGTCAGCATCCTCAGTGGGCTCGCCGTGATGAAACTTTTGATTGGGAGTACCGTGAAGTAAACCACCGTCGCCACGTGTAAAAATTGGTGTTTTGATTGGTCGTTTTTCCCTGTACGTCAGACCCGTAAGAAATCTCTGGTAGTGAAAGGGTTAATGGGTGACAGGTGGGAGGGGGCGGGAATCTGATATGGGTACTGTTGGACGAACTGGTACGCCATGGACTTCGCCGGGTTGAACTGGAGTTCGGCGGTGTTCGCACTCTCAGTTGGTAATTTTGCTGCAGCGGCGCGGGCGGCGCCAGTGCGGCCGGGTGAAGGAGACGGCTGGAGAGGGGGCAGCGCCGTGAACAACATGGGCAAGTACACGAAGAAGTCGAAGGGGATTGAACGGGATGATGATGGCTGGGAGCCCGGGCTGGCGTGCCAGGAAGGGAAGGGAGAGATCAAGATTGTCAGGTCAACAGCAGAGAGAGTACGTTCGCAGGGAGTAGTGGCGGTAGCAAGGGGCTCGCCCTCACTGTCAACGTCAGCTCAGTCGTGAACCTTGCTAGGACTGCGCAGGTCAAATCTACACATAATGCATATCAGTGCGGTGTGTTTGGTTTTAGCTTGTGCATTTGTATACCCTACAGGCAGCACCCAGAATGCGCGCCGCAATGATAGCGGGGACCGTTCCCCACCGACCGGTCATACAAAACGACTCGTGACACATGGTGGAGAAGCAGGGTAGTGTCGTCGCTGTAGCGTGAATTGGGTGGAGTGCCTGTACCGAAGTGTCTGAAGTTGAGTGCCTGATGTCAAACGCCTGTACCTGGCGGCTGAAGGACTTATTGCCTGTCTGCAAGAGCGTTTTATAGTGTGATTGGAGGTTCCCGGATCCCCACACGAGTTTATATCGCGCTGGAGCAAGAGTCGAGGTTGAGTAAGGAGTTCCAGAAGGAATAGCTTCGGTTCCAGTAGGTCAAGGAACAGTTGGAGAAGATGCAGAGTCAAGTGTGCAAGGGTATCGTCGAGAAAGGAGAACGGAATCGAGTGAACAATAACGGAAACGGCTTGTGAATTTGGACGGGTGAGCGCGTGGAGTGACCACGGTTCACAGGTTGGACCGGTCGGATTTCAACGAAGGGCTTGGAGCGTGGGCGTACAGCGGACTGAAGCGGTTGGAGGTTCGCGCCGTCTGGTTGGAGAGTTGGAAGACTTCGGGGTCGAAGAAGGAAGAGAGCTGCGCCGGAGGTTAACGTTGCAAGACTACATGGAAGTGCAGACGTAGCAAGGGAATCCCCTGTAGAGCAGCAGGAACGTCTTCGGGACCAATGGTGTCTGATTGTATAGCGCCTGAACGGTCGAGTTCGAGTGAGCTGAAGGTTGGGGAGCGTCTGGTGAGGTTCGACGAAGGAGTGCCTGGGAGGTGTGAGTGGGCGACAAGAGATCAAGGTAGTAGTGAAGTGGCAGTGAGGAGTCGTGTGGGATCTGTGTGTGGAGATCCTATGATGAAGAAGATGAGTGGAGGTAGTGGGCACTTTGCTAGTGATGGCTACGCCGGTCGTGATGGTGGTCGACGTGGAGATGAGAGTGAAGAACGGCTTGGACGGTCAAGCTTGAACGGACATATAGATGCAAGTTCTTGTGAGTACAGTATGATGAAGGCTGAGAAGAAAATGTTGAAGTTAATTCCGTTCTTCGACTCCGATATGTCTGGTCCGGACGAAGCGCGTGACTTCTGGCGGACGTTCGAAACGGCGACGACAGGAATGAGTGACTCTATCCGTTTGATGATGTTCGGACAGCGGGTGCTCGGGGTTAATGTGGAGCGGTGGTGTTTGGATTCGCAGCAATTGACCTTCGAAGCGCTTAAGCAACGGTTCTACAACCGTTTCATTCGCCTTACACACGAACAGTTGTTGCAGAGAGTTCTGGACGCAGCGCAAAATAATACGGAGCTGGTCGATGACTGGGGAATGCGTGTTCTCCGCTATTGCGAGGAAGCACTGTTGTTTGATGAGAAGATCCGGTTTCGCGTCTTCAAGAACGGGCTGCATAATAAACAAACATTCCGATTCTTAGATTGTGTTCGGGTGCATTCGGTCGAGGTGGTTTGTGAGTGGATAGTGGCAAAGGAGTTTCATCGTCCGGAGCGTAGGGGTAGAAGCGGTGGCTGGCACGCTCGCCAAGCCAGTTGTCTGGGGGGTCTCATAGACGAGCAACATGGGAGTTGCCTTCGTGAGATTAGCCCGGAGTTTCTTTACCGAGAAGCCGAGCCTGATGTCATCGAAGAACGGTTTGATACGGAGACGCGTTACGAAGAACCGGACTCTTCTAAGCAATGTAGTGGTTATGGGGGCGGTGAAGAACCGTTCATCGAGGAGGAGGACGACGAAGAGGTCTTCTGGGATGCTCGTGAGTACATCAACGACGCCGTTGGTTGAGACTGGAAGGGCACTGTCGAGGATGATTGTACGGACTACCTCTTGGTGACCGCGAAGGTGATTTGGGTCGGGTTAGAGGCATTGAGCACGAAGCAAACGTTTTCGTCAGTAGAGAAACGATCGATTTCGGTGTCCCTGTTTGCCTTTACTCGGATGGCGACGTACGTAGTGAAGACAGTTGAACCCACACTCGGAATCCGGCAGGGGCGTGCTGGAGCTGGAGGGTAGAAAGCGACTGTTGGCAGAAGCATGAAGTTGAAGTAGAGAATACGAATGAGGTTGAACCTTTGCGGGACTACGCTACTGAGGCCACAAGTTGTCGCAATTCTATAAGGAAAACGGTCAAATCGGGCGGACTTCTGGGCGGGTTTAAGGTTACCCCGGAGGACGGCCGGTATTTAACAGTGTGTCCACGGGATCAGAACGGTGTCGGGTACATCGGTGCAAGGATAGGGAATATGGGGCGTGCTACGAGCAGAGCGAAGAGTTTGAGATGGCTCTCGTTAAAGAACCTTCGGGTTGAGCACCTTTCGCACCTTTGCGCACCTTCAGCGTAGAAGTTGCGCACCCTCGTGCACCTTCGAGCACCTTCACTTGAGCACCTTTGAGCATCTTTGGGCAGCTTTGAGCACCTTCAACATGAAGGTGCGCAACTTTTAGATGAACGGCGGCGCAACCCGAATATTTGCAATAGCGCGGTTAGCGCTAACAAGTGAACCGGTTACACGCGTCACGCCGGCGGTCGTAGCCGTAGTGTTGATTCATTTGGCAATTCGTCACAGTCCGACACAATGCTGTGCAAGGCAAAGTAATATCGATTAGAAATAAGAGTTCTAGTTCGCTGAGCTGCTACGTCTAGCTATTTCATGCACGCCTCGCTACGAAAATCAATACTCAACAGCCCCTCAACTGTACCAACGCTAAAGTTATGCCTTTCTACGGGCAGACGCAGTGAAAATCTGTTGGACTTCATGTCGGTCGCTAACACTTCGGGATCATCGCTAAACTTTGCATCGGTAGAGGTTTGCACTTCATCACAGTCACGCAGAAGCTGCCACATGATGCATAGGCGCATCGCCTCAACGTCTCTGTCCCCCACTGTCTTATTCAACTTGAAATTGGTAGCGTCGACGTTGACGTGACTATACGCTTGGGCCAAACATTGCACACCACAACTCACTTGGTCAGCTGGCGTGAGTGTTTACTCACTTCTTCCTCTACAGATGGAGTGAAGGCACCGCATTTACGTTGCGGCACATTAGTAGAGTCCAAAACGTTATTTGTATTATCCACAGCGTTCTCCTTCGACGGGCATGGCTCCGGTTTGATTTCATCGCATCGGGTTGAACCCCGACTATTCGCATCTCCACGTCCCGCATCACTATTTGCATCGCGAGCATGCCAAGCTTGACGAAGTGGTAGCGTGTGTGTCTTCCATTTACTTCGAAGCAAATTCAAATTCCGAGCTGCGCCAAGTGGGTAGTAGAGAATCAACTTAAATTGAGGCATCACCGTTGTGGATACTGAACGGCTGACAATCTGGCGAACCCAATGAAGCCGATGCTTCAACGCTCGCATATACACAGGAACATCTATGTGGGCATAGTCCGTCATTCTGTGCACCGGCAGCTCAATTTCGTTACTGTCTATGTTAAGAGGGTCCACCTCGTACACAGCGTTTTCTGGGGTGAGAGTCGATAATGCAAAGCGCAGTGCATAACCATATCACTTAGCCTCGTTTCACCTGCAATATGATCCACAACACCAGTAAGCTCCACGAATCCCCCCCCTTCCTGTACTACCAGCACTGAATTTAAATTTCAACCATGACCCCGCCAAAAGTTGCGCAACTTCCTAGGCAATCTGAGAAATGGGAGGCATCGTTAATGGATCGTGCAGCACAACATTAACACCGTTCAGCTCCAATCTCTTCGAATCCACTCGAGATAGTCCTCATAACAGCGGATGACGTCCCTCGCAATATATATCTGCTGAACCACATCTGCGTATCTCCTACAACTTGACAAACTAAAATGAACAGCAGCACTATAGTTTTTAGTTTCAGCAAATGCATCCAAAAGCTCCAAGATGCTCTTGTCTATAAGATCGTTAGTACCTGGAGAGCAGCGTACGGTGCTTTGTTGAGGTTGTGACAGTGGCATGTCTTCTGTTGTTACATGTTTTATGAGTAGCTATACTACATACGGTATTTTATTACGAGAAAATAGCAACAGTACCTCTTCAGTGATCCTAACCACCCACATGTTTGTTGTTGGGGAACGTTGTACCACAGCCCGGAAGTATGCAACGCATCCCCGGAAGCGATCGTTGCGTACGATACGCTTACCAGTTCCTCTTGACTTCTGGTGACAACCGAGCTTGCAGGAATACTTCTTGAATGCATGACTAAAAGCCAACGGAATCTGCTTGGTTGGGTGAGAGCTGTTCCATTTATCACGGGTGGCTGAGTCGCGACACCGATAGGACACAGGATTTGTCTCCTGATATCGAGTCCAATACGCTTTAAATGCGCCCCAGTCTTCAAATTCCAACCCCTCCATCTTGGGAACCATGGTGCGAATTGGTGGGCGAATCACTTCACCAGCTACAAATTCAAGTTTAAACAACGACAGTGTGCCAGTGTGAAGCAATATTAAAGAAATTGATGATAAAAAACAAATACCATACATGGTAGAACCGTTGGTTGGGTTGGCGGGAGTCGATCACCGTCACTGTCACGGTTTTCGAGCAATTTGGCTGAGCGTCCCGTTTGTTTAGCTACATGTGATCCCAAACACAAAACATTACAACATAACGCCACATCACACGTTTGCAAAGCACTGCTTACCCTGTTGCCTTGTAGTCCTCGGCTTTTTCTTGTTCTTGTTAGTCTGATTCCGTGTACTCTTGCGTGACTTTTGCAGGAACTTCTCCTCCTCCGTGCAGTTGCTGTCTATGTCGCTGGACCCTTCGTCACTTGACCAGTGGCTGACGGTGTCACTCGATTCACCATTACATTCGTCTCGGCCTATGCATTAGATATTCGTGTTAGAAAAGCGTAGCTGTCGCAAACACCAACTACTTACGTCGTCCGCGCATTCGTTTTCGTTTTCTGTCGCGCTTGTTCTTGCGCTGGCACTTCCCTTTCCCTGACATGACGCTTGTGAAGCTGGTCTACAATGTGGAAGAATGTCAGCCTCCCCGAGCACGAGTGATTCACCCTCGATCTATCACGTACGAAAGGCGCGCACCTTTGAACCTACCGAGACCTGTCGTCGAAGCTGCGAATCTGGGAATGCGGCCCTAAAAGATCGTGCTGGGTTCACATGAACCGTGGTTGTGACTCCGGTTCACCCGATCCGTGAAAAAGACATTAGGACTGCAAATTTAACGAAGGTGCTGAAGGTGCTGAAGGTGCTCAAACCGAAGGTGCGCTAACCGAAGGTGCTTTAAGGGGTGTCGTTTGGGCTAGGTGAAGTGGATACCTTCACGATCAAGGAACCGCTAGGCTGCGTAAAGATGGGCAGTTGAGGTCCCTTCAGCGATCGCAATGGGCGCGGTTGCGCAGAACTCGTTTATTGTTGTGCGCTCGGAGAATTCGTGCCTTGTAACAACTAGTTGCACGGGGAAGCAGTCCCTGTAATTGCAAGCTGGGGCCGCGTCCCTTCAGAACGGGACAAAATGAGCTGCTGGTAGTGGAGGTCTGGTTTTACAGCAAGCGCTCTAGGTGATCGTTGTCGTGTTACCCAAGTCCGAGTGACACTGTACTCAGCGTTGACCATAGTCCGCTTTGGTGGGGTTGAACTGTCCCAACAACGGTTTGGGGGCCTTGTCGAGCAGTGAAAGTGAAGTTGCCGTACGGTCGAGCAGAGCGGAGGGTAGCGGATAAGCGTAATTGTGAACGGAGTTGCTGCTGCGCTGTTGTCCGACGTTTCCGTCTACAAGGTCGGTAAAATGACTCTGGTGAGCTGACAGAGATCAAGAGCGGCTCAGTATTGCTGGTATATTGCAATGGCTGCTTGAAGGTCGGGATACGACGATGATTCGATAACCCACACATTGTTAAGACCGTCAGCGGTGAACTCGAGTCGCTCTGTTATTGGAGAATGCTTTACAGTGGCTCGTCTCGAGGGCGACACGATTTTGGTCGGGGAGGGTGTCCCTAGTTGAAACGGTTCCTAACCGTTCCACATCGGGGTCCTACTTAATGGGTAACAAGTGGGAGGGGGCGTGGATCTGAGATGGGTACTGTAGTGGGTCTAACTTGACTCACTACTTTAGCTTACACGTCGCGCTACGTGTATGAGGAAGCGTAGGAGTTTATTAATAATTTGAATTAATTATATTTGAATCCACAAGTATAATACAAATCAAACAAAACACCAAATAGCTAGTTTAAGGTAAAATGAGAACTGTAGTGTTTGTAAATTGATCTTCCTTCTAAAACTGCCAACATTGTTTATCATCTATGAAAGGGGTTGACAGCGGTTGGCTGGCCAATATGCACGGTTCTAATTGGTAGAAATATGATGTTTTCTACCAATAGGATCTTTTGGGTAGGTGTGGACCACTCATTGTGGTGGCCCAATTCAATATATCTATTGGTGTGAGTTACACCAAAGTGAGGAAGTATCTAAAACTTTTAACAGATATCTTATCTGTTAAAACTGACACATACCTTGTAGCCACTATTGCGTGTAACCCCGTTACACCATCCCCCTAAAGGTTAGACGCGCGGGGTCCCCGCACGTCAATCTCTGAATTGACCATTCCTCAATTCTCCTCGTTTGGAGAAGAAATCCGCGCTCATTCAACGATGAGCACGCCCCAAGAGAAGAAGAACCCGAAGGCGGTGGAGAGTCATCTCTCCATCGATGACTACTTCGAGCGCCAGAAGGCGAAGTATGGCGACGTCGTCGCCGAAGTCGGCGACGATCAAGACATAGAGGATGAGAAGGACTCGTCCTCAAAGCGCAGAGACTCAGTGTCGAGCGAATCGCTCGATCCCATGCTAAGATCAGTCGCCCGCGTGAAGGGGACGAATCGGACGCTTCGAGTTCGAAGCGTTCGCGAACTGAGAGCGATACCCCACTCGCTTCCGCTGGGGCTCTCAGTACTCCGCGCGCTGCAGTCGCAGCGCGCGATTCCAAAGCTCAAGGCTCTCCGCGCGCTGCGCCTGTAGCGCGCGATCCGTGGATGTCGTCCGCGCCGAAATCACGGACCGGTACGGGAACTCGGTACCTCCAAATGAGGTGATGCTATACACATGCAGCGCCATCAAATGATCAAATGCCCGAGGGCTTTCAGTGCGCGAAATGCTTCCCAGGCGCGGTCCGCTTGAGTGACCGCGACCTGAACGGGTACACGTCGTTCCGTGTGCCCGAAAGTCTCAAAGAGCTCCGTGCAAAATTCTTAGCACGAGAGAGTTCGGGCGCTAGCGATGCCCGGAGAGCTCGCACTACTTCCGCTGCGCCAGCGCGTACTGCTCTTCGTACGCCTTCATCATTTCCGGAACGTCCTCCAGCAAGACGTTCCGCGGCTCCCATGTATCTTGATGGGAGGAAATCCTCTCCAACGAATACGAAAACGAGCCCCTTGAGGGTTCGTTTTCGGGACACTATGGTCAACAATCCGCTCGACAATCCAGCAGGTTGAGCCGCGGGCGTCACGGATCGGCGGTGGCGGGGGTGGGAACACACCCCAGGTATGATCAGCCCCGGGCTGATCAGTATGCGCCTCTCCACGACCGGGTGACCGCCGTGGAGCGTCTGCAGGGCGCTGAGTTCGCCGCCCTGAAACAGGAGCTGGCGAACCAGAAGGCCCAAGTCGCGGCGGCGCCTCGAATATCCAGCTCAAGTTGGGGACCCGGATGAAGGAGTTGCTCCAGCGCGCGGACGCGCTGGAGGAGAGGCTGCTCGTCGCCGAGGCCAAGGCTTCCGCTTCTGCCTCGGCTCCTGCCGAGGCTTCGGGGCAGCCGAGCTAGATGGCTCGTGCTGCAGGTATGGTTTCAGCCGTCCGACGTAAAAGGTCGGATGGAGGCGCATGCTAGACGGTATGTCTAGCGTGTATGCGTTACGGTGGTGTGCCATCACCGTGAATAGCCCGATGAAGCGCGGAGCAAGCTTACTTGCTCCGAAATCCGAAACTGCATGTGTAGGCAGGTTTTGAGTAGATAACAAAACCAATGAATCCACTTTGAATTCATTTGTGTTGCCCCTGCCAATATTATCGGCGTTCAGCTTCTGTTTATCCACAGAAGCTGCAATCGCGTCCTGGACAAACCGAATTACGGCTTGTCTTTTATTGATGAAGTCGATCGCATCCGAGCTGACCTCATTCAGCTCGCTCTCCGCAAGAGGCTCGGCCTCTGCGTGGTTCTTCGCGGTTTCTGCGCCCTGCACCGACCCGTGGTCCTTGTTCCTTGTGGAGTCTGTGCTCTGCACAGACTCGTTTTCCTCGTTCTGGGGGTCAGCGCAGTGCGCTGACCCTTGGTTCTTCCTGCCAAGGTTGCGCCCCGCGCAGTCCCGGTTGTCTTGTTCCGTGTTGTCGCGGCTGAAACTGTGCAGGTGTCAGCGGATTTCTGCGGCTGCTGTGTTGCAGTCGTAGATCCTCCTCCACTTAAAGTGGGAGTCACCACTCCGAGTAAACTCGGCAGACGGGGATGCCGCATGGCATTAACATAAAACGGTGTATGCCCGGTCGAGGCATACACCGAGTTGTTGATGGCGAATTCCGCCATCGACCAACACTCGCTCCAGTATTGGAACGAGTGAGCGTAGCTCTTCAGAATATCGACGAGCACGCGGTTCACGCGCTCGGTTTGGCTGTCCGTCTGTGGATGGTCCGCAGTCGACATTGAAAGCTGGCTCCCAAGAAGTGTAAACACTTCTTGCCACAGGTTCGCTGTGAAGCGTGGGTCTCGGTCCGACACAATGTCGGTCGGCATGCCATGGTGTTTGAACACCATGTCGACGAACAGACGGGCCGTCTGCTTCGCGGTCACCTCGGCCGGCACCGCAGCAAGATGTACCATCTTGCTGAAGCGGTCGACGAAGACCACAACACCGGTATTCCCTCCGCTATCCGGGGGAAGACCAAAGATGAAGTCCAAAGACATGGACTTCCAACACTCTGACGGAGTCGGTAGTGATTGTAAAGGAGCCTGCGCAAATGACGCAGGCTTTACGCGTTGGCATACCTCGCAAGCACGGACGTACTTGTGCACCCACTTATACTGGTGGTGCCAGTAGAAGTCACGCGTGAGAAGGACGTATGTCTTCTCACGTCCGAGATGTCCCGCAGTCGGGGCATCATGATATTTGTACATGATCCTGAGTCGCAGGTCATGATCGTTCGGGACGACAACGCAATCCGCGTTGCCGTCGACTACATTGGAAAGCAGTAATCCATCATGCACTCGAAAGCGGTGTGCACGCGCTCGAAGGTGCTTGGGCAGCTTCTGACGGGACTCGTCAGAAGGCGCTGTGCCGTAGGCCAGCAAGAGCTTCGTGTCCGCGTCGTGCGCGTACGCGGCCTTCACATCGTCCAACAGAGACGACTTGGGTGTGCTCGTTCGCATGGCGTCAATGGCATTGACGTCAGCAGCTTCTGCATAATCCGGCCGACGTGATAACGCGTCGGCCACCACATTTAATCTTCCGGGTTTGTATTCGACCCGGAAGTTATATTCTGCAAAGAATGAGAGCCATCTCGCCATTCTTTGTGATATATGTGGCGACTTCACTGCGGTGCGCAGTGATGCATGGTCGGTGTAGACCACAAATGGTCTACTTCCAAGTAAATACACTCGGAACTTTGCGAGTGCATATTTCATGACAAGGAGTTCCTTGTCATGTACCGGATAATTACGCTCAGCTGCCTTCAGCCGATGCGATTGGTAATAGCCGACACGATCACGGCCCCTCGTGATCGTTCTGCATCAACGCGCATCCGATCGCGAAGTCGGACGCGTCACACACTACATAAAATGGGCGATCTTGGTCAGCCATTGCCAAGATCGGCGCCTCAGTCAAGCCCCGCTTGGCTGCATCGAATGCCTTTTGGCAATCGGTTATCCACTTCCACACAGCTTCCTTCTTAAGAGCTGTGACAGCGGGCGGATCTTGCCCGCGTAATCCTCCACGTACTTGCACAAGTACGTGGCCAAGCCAAGGAACTGCCTCAGTTCCTTGACTCTTGAAGGCGTTGGCCATTCATTGATCACTCTGACCTTTTCCGGGTCAGGGCGAACGCCATTTTTCCCTACGAGACACCCAAGGACGGGTATCTCGCTCTCCCCGAAGATACACTTCTTCAGGTTCGCGTAGAGATTATGCTTTCGCATAAGCTCAAGTAGCTTCCGCAGATGCACCCTGTGCATCTCTACGTCGGTCTTTCCGTCCACAGCCCGGCTGTGGATGAACACATCATCGAAATAGCTCGGCGCGAAGTCGCGCACCGAGCGCAACAAGTGCGTCACGCACCTGTTGAAAGTCGCAGGGGCGTTCTTAAGCCCCTGCGGTATTACTAGCCATTCCCAGAGCATGCCGCTTGGCGTGCTCACTGCCGTGAGAGGGATATCGCTCTCACGCATTAGGATCTGATAGAATCCACCTCGCAAGTTGAGAGAACTATAAACGGTGCTCCTGGCCATCGAATCGATGATAACATCTTTTCGCGGTATCGGCGTCTGCGCCGGTACCGTCGCATCGTTCAGCGTGTTGTAGGCATGAACGATGCGCCATCCGCCCTGTGTGTGTGTGTGTTTTACACAGAACGTCGGGGCACTGTGCGGGGACTTCGATTCCCGCACTTGTCCAGCTTTGCGACGACTTTCAAAGAAGTCGTTGATCGCCTCCACTTGATCTCGCGGCAGTGGCCACTGCCGCGTGACACAGTACTTTGTGCCCGGCACGAGATCAATCTCGTGCTGAATGCCCTTATCCTGCGGAAGCTCCGCAGGAATCTCTTCCGGGAGCACGTCTTTGTACTCCCTCAACAATTCGTAATAGGGACTGGACTTCAGCGAGTCCCAGCCTTGTTCTTCGAAGCGCGCTCGCTTCGTCTTCGCACTGAGAGTGAAGACACTCTCAGTGGTACTTCCCATGAAGAGCTGCCTCAGCTCTTCGCTCTCGCGCTTCGTTCTTTCGCTGTCCGAAAGAACGCAGACTTGCTCGATGCGTCCATCGTGCAGGTCGCGCGTGAAGCGCTTCCAGCTCGTGACTGGAAGCGAAGTCAACTCCGACGCCGTCGTCGGAGGATTAGCGAGTTCCATTTCCTGATACTGGAATCCAGTATCGGTACGCGTCAAGACGTTCAGCGTCTCGACGCTCGGCATCACCGACTCTGTCTGCCCGGCAGACAGTTCTTGTAGCGTCTCGGTCCCGGACCGAGACTTGCGCAGCGGTCTTCGCATGCGCCGTCTTCTTGTTGTGCGGAGCCCGGCTCCGCACGGTGGTTCTTCTGATCCAGGCCCGGCCATGGACGGTTGTTCGCCGCCGGACCCTGTCTGCGGGCGCGCGATATCAAGTCCGGCTTGATCGCATGGCGCTTCCTCGTGCAGCCCGGCTGCACGACAGTATACAATTGCGTCAGTACGGAACGTTTGCAACCGTCCGTACTGTTTGCAGCGTCAACTCCCGGAGTTGACACGCCTTTGTCACCTCGACGCCAGTTATTGGCGGAGCCCTTCATCACCGAGGGTGCGTCGACTCCCGGAGTCGACGCGTCGTCGTTGACCTGACCTCTTCGGGTCAGGGACTGTCCCTTACACGCTTGAACGTGGCTGTTGGTTCCCGGAACCAGCACATATTATTCTTCCGACGTCGGCAGCATAGCCGACGTGGGTCTCACTTGTGCGCGCCCTCGCGCACTTCTTGGGCACTCCGGGACAGCAGCATTAAGCGCTGTCTCGACTGGCGAGTCGCGCGCACCTACTGGTGCGTGCGCTGCGGTAACAGGGCCATCGCTCTCTGTTCCGCAGTCGCGACCGAAGCGCACGCTCGTGCGCTTCTTCCAGTCAATTACCGGATCATGCCGTGCAAGTCACGGCATGCCCATAACAACGTCGAACTTATCGTCCAGGTCCAGGACGATAAAGTGTTCGACAAACACTCGTTCTTTGTACGAGAAGCGCATGTTCACGACGCGCTTCTCGGTCTTCACGATGGCACCTGTTGCCAATCAAACTTCCAGAAGACTTTGAGGTACCTTTACCTCCTCGAAGCCAAGACTCGGTAAACTCCGCAGTCGAAAAAAGTCGTTCGACGCGCCCGAATCTACCAGAGCGCGAAGAGAGTCGCTCGCTCTCTTCGAGTAAACTTCAAGATGACCAGGTTCGGCCTGACATCTTGTTTCTTGCAGCGAGAGCTAGTCTCACTGGGGGTTGCAGTCCTCAGTGTCGCGTGTCCGATGTCGGCACGCGTGACTGCATTACCAGTAGGGCGCCCCGCGCCTACTGGATGTTCGCGTTTTTTGTTGGTCCGCGGCGATGCCTAGCATCGCCACGACGGCCTCCTCCAGGGGGCATGGGAGCCGTGCACTCTCTGGCAAAGTGACCGATCCTTCCGCAACGGAAGCATCGCACATCACTTCCGTGCTGCTGGTGACCAGCAGCCGTTGCGTTCGAGAGGTCCATTGGCTCCGGACCTCCCGTGCTCACTACCGGGCGCGGTTGCGACCTCGGCATGTTCGCATGCAGTTTAGCCTGCCGCAGGCTAAACTCTTCTTGCATGGCAAGGGTAATCGCAGCTTCGAATATAATTAATTAAAATTATTAATAAACTCGTATGCTTCCTCATACACGTAGCGCGACGTGTAAGCTAAAGTAGTGAGCCAAAGTAGACCCACTACACCTAGTAGCACTTTGTAGTTCGTCCAACGACCGACTATGTGACGTTCGTACGAGGTGTACGAACGCGGAGCCGAGAACCACATGAGCACGGAGGTGCCCATGGAGAGCTCCAATACGCCTGCAACGCATGTTGCACGCGCTGACTGCCCCCACCTGTCGGACCCGGAGTGGGA
Organism: Phytophthora cinnamomi; assembly: GCF_018691715.1. Classification (NCBI taxonomy): domain Eukaryota; phylum Oomycota; class Peronosporomycetes; order Peronosporales; family Peronosporaceae; genus Phytophthora; species Phytophthora cinnamomi. Next base: position 1,887,179 of record NW_027150933.1, read on the forward strand.
GGCCCTCCAACGACTGTCAACAGTCATTGGGGAGGCGGCGATAGCTACGATACTGCGTACGCTATCGCCGACAGAGCAACATGGTGTTGCTCTGGGGTCCATCATGAAGGAGCAGCGCGATGCTGCTTCCTCAGCGACGGCGTCGTCAGGGACGACACCGCGTGCGCAATCATTGAAATTGAGCTTGAGCAATTATGTAGGAAGAGAGGGAGAGCCTATCCTCCGATGGCTTGTCGAACTCGACACAGCCATAGCAGCTCGACGTATCGTCGACCCGCTGTCAAAGGTTGCGTTCGCCATGTCATGTCTTGGCGGACGCGCAAGGAGTTGGGCGTACGGACGCCGACTCTCCGATTCTACGTGCTTTAGCACGTACGAGATATTCAAAGAGGAGCTCAGACAAGCGTTTGAGCCCCCGCAAAACGAGTTCCGGTCGAGGCGGAGTTCCTCGACCTTCAGCAGGGTAAGCATGACGTCCATGCTTACGCGCAGCGCGCACGATATTTGGTATCAAATATCGTGACTAACCCGATTGACGAGGCGACCAAGGTCGTCACGTTCATGAAAGGACTTAGAGATGGGCCCGTGAAGACCTATCTCTTCCGAGAGTACCCGAGTACTCTCGAAGCTGCAATCGCCCTTGCCATGCAAGAAGAGTTTAGCCTGCGGCAGGCTAAACTGCATGCGAACATGCCGAGGTCGCAACCGCGCCCGGTAGTGAGCACGGGAGGTCCGGAGCCAATGGACCTCTCGAACGCAACGGCTGCTGGTCACCAGCAGCACGGAAGTGATGTGCGATGCTTCCGTTGCGGAAGGATCGGTCACTTTGCCAGAGAGTGCACGGCTCCCATGCCCCCTGGAGGAGGCCGTCGTGGCGATGCTAGGCATCGCCGCGGACCAACAAAAAACGCGAACATCCAGTAGGCGCGGGGCGCCCTACTGGTAATGCAGTCACGCGTGCCGACATCGGACACGCGACACTGAGGACTGCAACCCCCAGTGAGACTAGATCTCGCCGCAAGCAAGATGACAGGCCGAACCTGGTCATCTTGAAGTTTACTCGAAGAGAGCGAGCGACTCTCTTCGCGCTCTGGTAGATTCGGGCGCGTCGAACGACTTTTTTCGACTGCGGAGTTTACCGAGTCTTGGCTTCGAGGAGGTAAAGGTACCTCAAAGTCTTCTGGAAGTTTGATTGGCAACAGGTGCCATCGTGAAGACCGAGAAGCGCGTCGTGAACATGCGCTTCTCGTACAAAGAACGAGTGTTTGTCGAACACTTTATCGTCCTGGACCTGGACGATAAGTTCGACGTTGTTATGGGCATGCCGTGACTTGCACGGCATGATCCGGTAATTGACTGGAAGAAGCGCACGAGCGTGCGCTTCGGTCGCGACTGCGGAACAGAGAGCGATGGCCCTGTTACCGCAGCGCACGCACCAGTAGGTGCGCGCGACTCGCCAGTCGAGACAGCGCTTAATGCTGCTGTCCCGGAGTGCCCAAGAAGTGCGCGAGGGCGCGCACAAGTGAGACCCACGTCGGCTATGCTGCCGACGTCGGAAGAATAATATGTGCTGGTTCCGGGAACCAACAGCCACGTTCAAGCGTGTAAGGGACAGTCCCTGACCCGAAGAGGTCAGGTCAACGACGACGCGTCGACTCCGGGAGTCGACGCACCCTCGGTGATGAAGGGCTCCGCCAATAACTGGCGTCGAGGTGACAAAGGCGTGTCAACTCCGGGAGTTGACGCTGCAAACAGTACGGACGGTTGCAAACGTTCCGTACTGACGCAATTTGTATACTGTCGTGCAGCCGGGCTGCACGAGGAAGCGCCATGCGATCAAGCCGGACTTGATATCGCGCGCCCGCAGACAGGGTCCGGCGGCGAACAACCGTCCATGGCCGGGCCTGGATCAGAAGAACCACCGTGCGGAGCCGGGCTCCGCACAACAAGAAGACGGCGCATGCGAAGACCGCTGCGCAAGTCTCGGTCCGGGACCGAGACGCTACAAGAACTGTCTGCCGGGCAGACAGAGTCGGTGATGCCGAGCGTCGAGACGCTGAACGTCTTGACGCGTACCGATACTGGATTCCAGTATCAGGAAATGGAACTCGCTAATCCTCCGACGACGGCGTCGGAGTTGACTTCGCTTCCAGTCACGAGCTGGAAGCGCTTCACGCGCGACCTGCACGATGGACGCATCGAGCAAGTCTGCGTTCTTTCGGACAGCGAAAGAACGAAGCGCGAGAGCGAAGAGCTGAGGCAGCTCTTCATGGGAAGTACCACTGAGAGTGTCTTCACTCTCAGTGCGAAGACGAAGCGAGCGCGCTTCGAAGAACAAGGCTGGGACTCGCTGAAGTCCAGTCCCTATTACGAATTGTTGAGGGAGTACAAAGACGTGCTCCCGGAAGAGATTCCTGCGGAGCTTCCGCAGGATAAGGGCATTCAGCACGAGATTGATCTCGTGCCGGGCACAAAGTACTGTGTCACGCGGCAGTGGCCACTGCCGCGAGATCAAGTGGAGGCGATCAACGACTTCTTTGAAAGTCGTCGCAAAGCTGGACAAGTGCGGGAATCGAAGTCCCCGCACAGTGCCCCGACGTTCTGTGTAAAACACACACACACACAGGGCGGATGGCGCATCGTTCATGCCTACAACACGCTGAACGATGCGACGGTACCGGCGCAGACGCCGATACCGCGAAAAGATGTTATCATCGATTCGATGGCCAGGAGCACCGTTTATAGTTCTCTCAACTTGCGAGGTGGATTCTATCAGATCCTAATGCGTGAGAGCGATATCCCTCTCACGGCAGTGAGCACGCCAAGCGGCATGCTCTGGGAATGGCTAGTAATACCGCAGGGGCTTAAGAACGCCCCTGCGACTTTCAACAGGTGCGTGACGCACTTGTTGCGCTCGGTGCGCGACTTCGCGCCGAGCTATTTCGATGATGTGTTCATCCACAGCCGGGCTGTGGACGGAAAGACCGACGTAGAGATGCACAGGGTGCATCTGCGGAAGCTACTTGAGCTTATGCGAAAGCATAATCTCTACGCGAACCTGAAGAAGTGTATCTTCGGGGAGAGCGAGATACCCGTCCTTGGGTGTCTCGTAGGGAAAAATGGCGTTCGCCCTGACCCGGAAAAGGTCAGAGTGATCAATGAATGGCCAACGCCTTCAAGAGTCAAGGAACTGAGGCAGTTCCTTGGCTTGGCCACGTACTTGTGCAAGTACGTGGAGGATTACGCGGGCAAGATCCGCCCGCTGTCACAGCTCTTAAGAAGGAAGCTGTGTGGAAGTGGATAACCGATTGCCAAAAGGCATTCGATGCAGCCAAGCGGGGCTTGACTGAGGCGCCGATCTTGGCAATGGCTGACCAAGATCGCCCATTTTATGTAGTGTGTGACGCGTCCGACTTCGCGATCGGATGCGCGTTGATGCAGAACGATCACGAGGGGCCGTGATCGTGTCGGCTATTACCAATCGCATCGGCTGAAGGCAGCTGAGCGTAATTATCCGGTACATGACAAGGAACTCCTTGTCATGAAATATGCACTCGCAAAGTTCCGAGTGTATTTACTTGGAAGTAGACCATTTGTGGTCTACACCGACCATGCATCACTGCGCACCGCAGTGAAGTCGCCACATATATCACAAAGAATGGCGAGATGGCTCTCATTCTTTGCAGAATATAACTTCCGGGTCGAATACAAACCCGGAAGATTAAATGTGGTGGCCGACGCGTTATCACGTCGGCCGGATTATGCAGAAGCTGCTGACGTCAATGCCATTGACGCCATGCGAACGAGCACACCCAAGTCGTCTCTGTTGGACGATGTGAAGGCCGCGTACGCGCACGACGCGGACACGAAGCTCTTGCTGTCCTACGGCACAGCGCCTTCTGACGAGTCCCGTCAGAAGCTGCCCAAGCACCTTCGAGCGCGTGCACACCGCTTTCGAGTGCATGATGGATTACTGCTTTCCAATGTAGTCGACGGCAACGCGGATTGCGTTGTCGTCCCGAACGATCATGACCTGCGACTCAGGATCATGTACAAATATCATGATGCCCCGACTGCGGGACATCTCGGACGTGAGAAGACATACGTCCTTCTCACGCGTGACTTCTACTGGCACCACCAGTATAAGTGGGTGCACAAGTACGTCCGTGCTTGCGAGGTATGCCAACGCGTAAAGCCTGCGTCATTTGCGCAGGCTCCTTTACAATCACTACCGACTCCGTCAGAGTGTTGGAAGTCCATGTCTTTGGACTTCATCTTTGGTCTTCCCCCGGATAGCGGAGGGAATACCGGTGTTGTGGTCTTCGTCGACCGCTTCAGCAAGATGGTACATCTTGCTGCGGTGCCGGCCGAGGTGACCGCGAAGCAGACGGCCCGTCTGTTCGTCGACATGGTGTTCAAACACCATGGCATGCCGACCGACATTGTGTCGGACCGAGACCCACGCTTCACAGCGAACCTGTGGCAAGAAGTGTTTACACTTCTTGGGAGCCAGCTTTCAATGTCGACTGCGGACCATCCACAGACGGACAGCCAAACCGAGCGCGTGAACCGCGTGCTCGTCGATATTCTGAAGAGCTACGCTCACTCGTTCCAATACTGGAGCGAGTGTTGGTCGATGGCGGAATTCGCCATCAACAACTCGGTGTATGCCTCGACCGGGCATACACCGTTTTATGTTAATGCCATGCGGCATCCCCGTCTGCCGAGTTTACTCGGAGTGGTGGCTCCCACTTTAAGTGGAGGAGGATCTACGACTGCAACACAGCAGCCGCAGAAATCCGCTGACACCTGCACAGTTTCAGCCGCGACAACACGGAACAAGACAACCGGGACTGCGCGGGGCGCAACCTTGGCAGGAAGAACCAAGGGTCAGCGCACTGCGCTGACCCCCAGAACGAGGAAAACGAGTCTGTGCAGAGCACAGACTCCACAAGGAACAAGGACCACGGGTCGGTGCAGGGCGCAGAAACCGCGAAGAACCACGCAGAGGCCGAGCCTCTTGCGGAGAGCGAGCTGAATGAGGTCAGCTCGGATGCGATCGACTTCATCAATAAAAGACAAGCCGTAATTCGGTTTGTCCAGGACGCGATTGCGGCTTCTGTGGATAAACAGAAGCTGAACGCCGATAATATTGGCAGGGGCAACACAAATGAATTCAAAGTGGATTCATTGGTTTTGTTATCTACTCAAAACCTGCCTACACATGCAGTTTCGGATTTCGGAACAAGTAAGCTTGCTCCGCGCTTCATCGGGCTATTCACGGTGATGGCACACCACCGTAACGCATACACGCTAGACATACCGTCTAGCATGCGCCTCCATCCGACCTTTTACGTCGGACGGCTGAAACCATACCTCCAGCACGTGCCAAGTGGCTCGTCTGACCCGAAGAAACAGGCTCGGCAGGGAAAACCCTCCTCTCCAGCGCGTAGTCGCGCTGGAGCAGTTAATACAGTCGGGCCTACAGCCCGACTGGTACGTTCAAGGTGGTCTGGGAGACCGCCCCAACCGGGACACGAAGGTACAGAGCGGCAACCGCCGCGCTCTGAAGGTACTCCACGACCGTCACCTGGTCGTGGAACAACACGAGATGAAGGTCAACACGGCGTTGCGGGGCGTGTTTCCACCACCTCCGCCACCGCTGCGAGACGCACGCGGAGAAATTCGCTGGATCGTCCAGCGAATTGTTGATCATCGGAAAACAATCCGATGTCCGGATTGTTTTCGCATTCGCTGGATAGGTTTCCCTCCCCAACACGACACGTGGGAACCACGGAACGTCCTGATGGAAGACGTTCCGGACATGGTTAAGGAATACGAAACCCAACACGCACTACCAGCAAGATGGTAGTGCGAGCGCTGCAGTAATCTACAACGCCTGACGACTCGCGTGCTAGATAATTAGCACGGAGACCACGAAACTTTCAGGTGTGCATATAGTATACCTGTTGTGGTCGCGGTTCCTAATACGCACCGCCACCTGGACGAACAGTGCGCACGGCGCACGGACACCAGCCTCCACCGCAACAGCGTGGAGTTGCTAATACTTGACTCGCTTCGAGAATGACTCGAAGTGCTTTGGCGCTTGCTTACCCGATCACAGTAAGCAACAGAAATTCGCTTAGAGTTGTCGACGCACAGACGCGGACGACATCGAAGAATCGTACACAGACACCGTGTTGTATGTTCCCGTGGTAGCGGCGCACCTCGCCCTACCGCGCATGGTACTCAGCAACAGAGAGCTTACCCTCTGTTGCAATGGCAGTCATCAGCTTGGTCGTGCTCATTGCGGATTAGCACGCGAAACCCCAGCACAAACAATTGACCAGGAGTCAATATTAATTGACGTATCGAGACTGCCACGTCTAAGCTTAACGGGGGGATGGTGTAACGGGGATACACACACAAGTGACAACAGTCACTTGTGCATGACAACGGTCACAAGTGAGAACTGTCACTTGTGCATGACATTTGTCACTTATGGTTTAACAGATAAGATATCTGTTAAAAGTTTTGGATACTTCCTCACATTGGTGTAAGGCACACCAATGGATACATTGAAGTGGGCCACCACAATGAGTGGGCCACACCTACCCAAAAATCCTATTGGTAGAAAACAGCATCTTTCTACCAATTAGAGACGTGCATATTGGCAGGGCTCTGACAGCCAGCCGCTGTCAACCCCTTTTATAGATGATAAACAGTTTTAGCAGATTTAGGAGGAAGATCAATTTACAAACAATACAGTTCTCATTTTACCTTAAACTAGCTATTTGGTGTTTTATTTGATTTATATTATACTTGTGGATTCAAGTATAATTAATTCAAATTATTAATAAACTCCTACGCTTCCTCATACACGTAGCGCGACGTGTAAGCTAAATGAGTGAGCCAAAGTATGCTGCTTTCTACCAATAGGATCTTTGGGTAGGTGTGGACCACTCATTGTGGTGGCCCACTTCAATGTATCTATTCGTGTGACTTACACCAAAATGAGGAAGTATCTAAAACGTTTAACAGATATCTTATCTGTTAAAAATGACACTGGCATGTAGCCACTTGTGCGTGTAACCCCGTTACAGGTACTGTGGGACGAACTGGTACGCCATGGACTGCGCCGGGTTGAACTGGAGTTCGGCGGTGTTCGCACTCTCAGTTGGTAATTTTGTTGCAGCGGTGCGGGCGGCGCCAGTGCGGCCGGGTGAAGGAGACGGCTGGGGGGGGGGGGGCAGCGCCGTGAACAACATGGGCAAGTACATGGAGAAGTCGAAGGGGATTGAACGGGATGATGCTGGCTGGGAGCCCGGGCTGGCGTGCCAGGAAGGGAAGGGAAGGGAGAGATCAAGATTGTCAGGTCAACAGCAGAGAAAGTACGTTCGCAGGGAGTAGTGGCGGTAGCAAGGGGCTCGCCCTCGCCGTTCAACGTCAGCTCAGTCGTGAATCTTGCTAGGACTGCGCAGGTCAAATCTACACATATTGCATATCAGTGCGGTGTGTTTGGTTTTGGCTTGTGTATTTGTATACCCTACAGGCAGCACCCAGAATGCGCGCCCAAATGACAGCGGCGACCGTTCCCCACCGACCGGTCATACAAAACGACTCACGACAGTAGTTGGGTGATATTGTATGAGTGACAACCCTCCAGTTCAGTCCGACCACGTTTAGGGTTAGGATCCGAGGGTCTGATAGCTGGGGGTATGGCTCCTTTAGCTGCAACCAATGAAGCCGAGCGCTTAGAGCCATGGGACACGAAAGTGTTGATACCCGTACAGAAAGGCTTGCACAGCGACGATAGCAGACATTCACCAGCTACACGCAGACTGATAGCATGGGAGAAGAGGGTGGCATGGTTCCTTTGAAAGTCACAGTGGTGTTTGGCAAAATTCATAACAGCCTGTAACAGTTGTTACTGTATTTTAGGGTATGTTTTAGGGTAAGATTTACTACAATACAAACTTTAGTATAAACGCAGAGTAGGGCAGTCCGTGGGCGCTTCGCTCCCAACTGCCTGAACTGCGTGGGGCGGCAACCTCATCGCTTCTCGTTTTGGTCGCCCCTGCACAGATAGTCTTCACAGTATCTGCATCGTCAACGATAAACGGGTAGCACTTGTTGGTCCCAGCCCCTGTTGAAGAAGACGATGCCTCCTACGAATGCACAGTTACGTGCCGAGATCGACCGACTCAACCAGTTGGTCGCCGATCGATCCAAGGTCCCAAACAACCTCCCTAAGTTCAAGGGCAAGCGTGGTGAAGACGTGAGAGAATGGCTATTCCGGATCGAGAACGCGTGCCGGATCAACGGAATCCAAGTTGAAGACACAAGCGCAAGACTGCCAGGAATCGCCGGATCTGCGATGGAGAAACCCGCGTCCGGATGGCTCCTGCATTGGTCGTCGGCGACAGGATTGGATGAGTACACGTGGGGGAATTTCCGTGAGCATGCACTCAAACACTTCGAGTCGTCGAACTATCAAGCCTCGCTCCGTGACAAGCTTCAACGGCTCAAACAGACAGCCGACATCGAGTCATAGAACGGAGGTTACAGTGCTCTCATCTTCCGTGTCGAAGGCATGAGCGAGCTAGACCAAGTCCTGAACTACGCAAACGGTCTCCGGCAGGGCACGCGCAGCTACATGAAGCTGCAAAACGCAGCGAAGCTAAGTGAAGAGATGGACCTTGCAGTCAAGTACGAGGTGACCCACTACGTCGAGGAAGCCCGTACTCTCCAAGTTCATATAGATAACAAGACGGTTTCTACTGAGCAAGAAGCTAACCAAGGAAGGCGGAACAATGGGAAACCTTTCCGTGGAAAGGGTCGCTTCAAACCCAGCGCGAAACCCAAGGGCGGTAAAGAGACTCGTGTTTCTACTGTAAGAAACCGGGTCACATCAAGCCCAACTGCTTCGCGTGGAAGAAGAAACAAAGCGAGCAGGGAAACGACAAACCGCGTCAGGGAAAGAGGGTCCTGCCGTGGTCAAGAGAGTAACTGGAGCATTAACGTTGGAGAATATCAGCATCAATGTTCTTAGTGAAAACCCTCTCGTGTACAAGTCGCGTCCGCTATTCTCCGTTGGTGGCCAGATTAGCGTCGGCGACAAGAGCTTCACGACACCCACTATGCTGTTGGACAGCGGAGCTACAGGTCCAAACATTGGGTAGAGAAGAACCAGCTTTCGACGACAAAGTTCAGCGAAAAGAGCATACGCGTCAAGCTGGGAGACAACCAAGTGGCTGAAGCTGAGCGAGAGCTACTGGCTCTATCCATCAAGATTCAAGGATTGGAGGAAGCATACGACTGTGTTGCCGTTGTCTATGCGATTCCAGATGAATTCGACTGTATCCTCGGGGTACCTTTCTTCGAGGATGTGCAGCCGATGATCGACTGGAGCAGTCGACGGATTGAAGGAACAAGGACGAAAATTCTGCAAGCGGAGCAAGCAAGCAAGACCAGTGGGTTGATCGAGGAAGGCGGACAGGTGATTGCCTCCGGGCTTCGGAGATCTGCCGGAGCAAAAGGCTTGTCGGCGAAAAGACCTGATTCCTGTAGAGGCGCCGCGCTGGAAACGGATGTAAGGTCCACGGTTGAACTTGCTGGTGAAACTGAGCAGAAGGATACCCCGAGAGTTGCTTGCGGGCAACTCGACCGCGAGTCAGCGGAAAGAGACTCGGCAGAGAGGAGTGACACGAGGTCATCCTCGGATAAAGGCACTGTGGAGAAGAGCAGCGTTGGGGGTAACAATAGCGTCGTGGAGAAGATGTTCACGATGGGAGTTGTTGATGCAGCGGGCGTGGAGACGAAGTACATCACGCGGAAGAAGTTGCGAAAGTTCCTGAGAATCAAGGCCAAAACTCCAGACGAACCTGATTTCATGCTGGTTTTGTCGAACGATACGATCAAGCGCGTCGCAAGCTCGTTACAACGGCACGATCAATCTGATAACGTTGTAGCGCCAAAGCTCAACGTTATCTGGATACGGACTGGAAAAGCTTTCGTGCTAACCTGGCCTACGAGCTACTGAAGGAGTGTAAGGACACCGTGTTCCGTCCTGAACTCCCTGAAGGTCTACCCGAGAAGCGCGAGATCGAGCATCGAATCGATGTGCGAGATCCAAACGTGGCAATGTACCGCCAGTAATGGCGGCAGTCGCCAGAGCAACAACGTGAAATGATGCGCTGGGTAGAAGATATGGTCAAGAAGAAGCTCATCCGACCAAGCATCAGTCCGCACGCAGCGCCAACTTTCTGTGTGCGGAAGCCTGTCGGGTGGCGAATTGTCCACGACTACAGGTACCTCAACTCGAATACGATCCGACAGAGTGTGCCAATGACCAGGAAAGAAGAAGACATCATGGACGACATGGCTGGAGCTTACTACTTTTCGACAATGGATTTGATGTTTGCCTACTACCAAGTCCGATTGCGTGAAGAAGACATCAAGTTTACGGCGTTTCAAGCACCAAACGGACTCTGGGAATACGTAGCGTTGCCTATGGGAGTCTGCAATGCACCTGCTACTATGCACAGGTTGACGTCGAAGTTGTTTCGCCGGTTGAAACATACAAGATCCTTCTACGATGATATCTAGAATTTCACCAAGTCACAAGACGTGAACGTCCACTTGGAAGCCCTACGCAAGACGCTGGATATACTGCGAGACAACAAGCTATATGTCAAGCTGGCCAAGTGTGTGTTTTGCGCCTCGGAGATTCCATGTCTGGGAGACTTCGTGGGACGCAATGGTGTAAGGATGGATCCTGACAAAGTGCAGCCGATTCGAGACTGGCCGGTCCCGAGAACTCAAGAAGAGCTCCACAGTTTTCTTGGTCTCACTGGCTACGTTCAGCGCTTTTGTCCCGAGTATGCCGCTCTGATAGCAACCATGTTAAATCTGCTCAAGAAACAAAAGAAGAGGAATGCCAAGATCCACTTCAAAGACGAACAGTTGAAGAACTTCAAGGAGCTCGTGCGACGGCTGTGCAATCCACCCGTACTGCATCTCCCGGATTTCAATCAACCAATGCATCTGCGGACGAATGCCAGCAAGTTTGCTGTTGGTGGAGTTCTGTTTCCGGTTGTTGACGGAGTTGAGCGTCCATTTGCTTACACAAGTCGAAAGATGAATGCAGCAGAGCTCAACTACCCGACGCAACAGCAAGAGCTGCTAGCTATTGTTCACGAGCTAGCTGCTTTCCGGATCTACTGCTTGGACAAGCCACCAATTGTCGAGACCGATCACAAAAGTCTTGAAGGTCTATTCACGCAGAAGATGTCAAACCGCTGACTCGCGCGATGGTATGATATCCTCGCGGGGTACCAACCAGCGTTCTCGTATCTTCCTGGAGCGAAGAACGGTATTGCAGACGCATTGAGCAGAAGACTTGACTTACAGCCCGAAACGAAGTACTTCCACGACTTGAGTGTGACTGGTTTCACCAACACTTCGTTCAGCTTATCCATCACCGAAGTGACTTCAAACACCGAACTTGTCAACAAAATTAAAGCGGCGTACGTGAAAGATCGTGAGAGCCAAGCCATATTTGCCACTATCAAGCAGCGTTCCGAATTGATGAAGAAAAAAGACAAGCGTGAGCAACGGAAGAAGTACCGGCTGTACGCAGAGGACAATGGCTTGCTCTGGTACCAAACTCCTGCAGACGACGTACCCCGTGTTGTCGTTCCAAACCATGTTAAGCTTCGGAACGAGATCATCAGCGAGTGCCACGATTCCAATTATGGTGGACACCCAGGTGCGGAACGGACATACCTGACTCTCGCTAGACGGTGGTACTGGTCAAAGATCTTAGCGTCGATCCAGAAGTTCATCACGGATTGTGAGCAATGCAGACGCAAGAAGCCTCGGCTAATCAAACCATCAGGTCTGCTCGAGCCTCTAAGTATCCCGGATGAACGATGGAGATCCATCTCTGTGGACTTTATCACTGACTTGCCTCGGACGAAGAACAAGGTCGATTCCATATGGATTGTTGTGGATCGCCTCGCGAGGAGATGTCACTTCGTGCCGACCACGAAAACCGTGACAGCAGAAGGTGTTGCTCAATTGTTCGTGAATCACATCTGGAAGCTCCATGGTATGCCGACCAACATCGTTTCCGACCGTGACAGGAAGTTCGTCTCATCTTTTGGCAACATGTTTTCAAGTCCATCGGGACCAAGCTTAGCATGACGGTCGCTCATCGAGCTCAAGGTGACGGACAGACGGAGCGAATGAGCCGAACTCTGGAAGTGTATTTGCGATACTTCGTTGGACCTTTGCAAGATGACTGGGATATCCATCTTGCCAACGCTGAGTTTGCAGTCAACTCCACAGTCAACTCAAACACCAAGCTTGCACCATTTGAAGCTGATCTGGGCTACATCCCGTTGAACCCACTTCGACTAGCAGCTGAAAAGCTCGCTGAGGTGCCGTCAAGTTGACGTGGATCTGACTTTTTGGATCGTCAAGCATCCATCTTACTGCGCTGCCGTGAAGCACTCGCGCAGGCGCAAGAACGGATGCGAGATGTATACGATCGCAACCGTGTGGAACAAACATTTGATGTTGGCAACCGAGTGTACCAGAGCACTCAACATTTGGGTCCAAAACATACTAGGCTACCCAACTCGACCAAGTTTGGGCCTAAGTGGATTGGTCCGTATACCGTCGTGCGGAAGGTGCACAATCATGCCTACCAGCTGAATATTCAAGCAGGCAACAAGCTCCACCCATTGTTTAACACTGGATCACTGAAGCCGTACATTGAACCAACAAGATTATCAAGACCCCATGATGTGATTCTTGCGGATGGAAGTGTCGGTCAACTAGTCAAGCGACTACTTAAGAAGCGTCATCACAAACAACGGACGCAATTTCTTGTGGAGTGGGTGGGCGAAGAGGAACCCACTTGGGAACCGGTGGAGAATCTAAGTCAAGTTTCTGATTTGATTGCAGAGTTCGAAGCTAACAGACGCTTGAAGCGGCGAAGAAGAACCAAGCAACAATGAAAGGGGGCTCAGGGCCTACATGTATTAAGGTTCATGCCTGTCCTAGTTGTGGCTATGCTTGGCCTTCTTGCGCAATCTTTGCTTCTTGGACATCTTCGATTTCTTGGGGACCTTGGGAACTGCTGGAGCAATGCGATAGATGGCATAGACACGATTAAGCCATCCCAACTTGCGCACAGGCTCCAACTTGCAAGGCGGGTCCGCGCTGTCATCGTAGTCATCGTATATCATCTCCGATTGCTTGGAGTCCGTCTTGGTCACCACGAGCGTGAAGCAATGCTCAACGAAGTGCTGAGCAGCGTGGACGATGTAACAGCCAGACGGAAGCTCAAGCGCTTTACGTTCCAGCTCAGCAGGAGTTGTCATAGAAGACTTCTGGAACACCTTGAACAAGCTGACATAGTCCAGCGGAACACGTTCACCACGGACGAACTTGAAGAAAGCATCGATGTCCCTTGTGAGAACGCCACATGGGAACGTGCTGTTCCTTGCACGGCAGAACCGGTCCCAGTGACCATGATTCACGAGACCATCCAAGTCAAGTCCATAACAAGCTGCTTGAAACGAGTAGAGGAAGCACAAATTTGTCGTCGACGTTCCAGCTCCACGAAAGTGTAGCTCAAAGAACTTGGTGAAGGTAACGCGCTTGCCGGACTCGATCCACTGGTTGATCTAGCTCATGCACCAGTATACACCCTCGAGATTTTCAGGCCACTCCCACGTCAACTGCAGATCATCGGTCTCCCACTCGACCAGGAACGCGACGTCCGGAGGCTCTCCATACCGATCGATGAGACGACGTACTTGCCAAATCTGCTCCGGGTCATACGGATCATCTGCATTGAAGCAATTCTTAGCGTGTGGCGGTGATGGGTGACGCTCCGGAGGCGCAGGCAGCAGCGGACGCTCGGTGATTTCCTTGGCTTCTAGCAGCAAGTACTATGCCGAAAAAGGGTCATCAAGCTCGTCTTGATCAACGCCAACGATCCAAGCAGGCGGTTCGTTAACCCAGTTATCCCCTACAACTAACAGAGTCTCCAGTCTGTCTGTCTCCTGTCCGTCGTATCCCGCCCTTGGGGCATCAGCCTGCCGTAGCGCATCGCCCTACTGCCCTGCATTAGCGCATTAGTAACCTGCCCTATGGCATCTCACCATCTTCCGGACTGCCTTATCTTTGCCCGAAATTACAACGCATAGCCATGCGTTATTTTTATTCGTGCTGTGATTGGCCGATTTTGCCTCAGCTTTCACATTTCCTTTTTTGAATTCCGCGGACGGCGGGCTCCGCTGCGAGCCCCACAGGACGCGAGCGCCGCACAGCGACGACGGTGCGCTGTGTGTGCGACATAGTAGCCTGAACATGCGCCCTAAAGTCAATAGTGGCCGACCTTCTGGGCCTGAGCGTTGACTAGATAAATACACAATATATTATTACTGCTCTGTGATTGGCCGAAACCATCTCTGTTAGAATATATTGCTATTCGGGGTGTCACACACATTTCGCGATACAGCGCGCGAAATACAAGACGTGCACTGGACAGGGGTGAGTACGGACCTTCAAGCACCTCCCACACGACCTTCAAGCACGACCAACCGCCAAGCATGCTGGACATTCGAGCACCGAACGCGATCGCGTAGTAGTGGAGCGAGCGGGAACAGCGAGCGTAACGGGTTGGGACAAACGGTATATTCAGTAGTGGAGCGAGCTGGCACAGCGAGCGTAACGGGGTAGTACGAACGGTAGGTCAAGAAGTGGAGCGAGCTGGCACAGCGAGCGTAACGGGTTGGGACGAATAGTAGGCCAAATAGTGGAGCGAGCTGGAACAGCGAGCGTAACGGGGTAGTACGAACGGTAGGTCAAGAAGTGGAGCGAGCTGGCACAGCGAGCGTAACGGGTTGGGACGAATAGTAGGCCAAATAGTGGAGCGAGCTGGAACAGCGAGCGTAATGGGTTGTGACAAACGGTAGGCATAGTAGAGGAGCGAGCTGGCACAGCGAGCGTAACGGGTTGGGACGAACGGTAGGCACCGTAGTGAAGCGAGCTGGAACAGCGAGCGTAACGTGTTACGATGAATGGTCCTTCAAGCGATGTGCCGGACCTTCAAGCACGCTGGAACTTCAAGCACGCTGGACCTTCAAGCCCGCAGGACCTTCAAGCACCGAGAGCGATCGCGTAGTAGTGGAGCGAGCTGGAACAGCGAGCGTAACGGATTGAAATAACGGTATATTCAGTAGTGGAGCGAGGTGGCACGGCGAGCGTAACGTGTTGGGTTGAGCGGTATATCCAGTAGTGGAGCGAGCTGGAACAGCGAGCGCAACGGGTTGCGACCAACAGGAAGTCAAGTAGTGAAGCGAGCTGGCACAGCGAGCGGAACGGGTTAAGACGAACGGTAGGCCAAGTAGTGTAGCGAGCTGGCACAGCGAGCGGAACGAGTTGGGACGAACAGTATGGCAAGTAGTGGAGTGAGCTGGAACAGCGAGCGTAACCGCCTATGAGTAACCACACACACACCGCCGCGAAGCAGCGGCGTTCGGCTAGTTGTTAACGGCGCTGGGATCCACAGCAGGAGATAACGCTGGAGCCGAAGACGCAGGAGATTCCGGTGAAATCACAGTCTCGGCAACCGACTCACCCGAGTCCGAGTTGCCTAGAGACGAAGGTCCACCATCAGGCGACGGTGGAGGCGAAGCCGAGCGAAGCGAAGTCGCAGAGACCACTGGAGAAGGCAGAGCAGCACAGCTGGAGACTGGATTCACCGTTTGGGAGGCCGTGGAGATATCGTTGAGCAGCGACATGGGCGAATGGGAGCCCAGGAACTCGGTCAGCTCTTCCTCGGTCATGCCACCGAACGTGTCGAGCTGGCAAGACCGCTCAAGCACAGGCGGCGGCTTTTCGATGACACCAGCAGCAGCGAGCAGGTCAGGCACGAGGCTAAGACCGTAATCGAGCTCAGCCGCCACTCTTCCCCGAAGTGGTGGCACGAGCACCTCTTGATCGGAGCTTGCTGGACCATGGTCTCAACCGGCGGCAACCTCAGAGAGGGTCCAGCCCCTCCCGAACCAAGCGTCATATGAAGCATTGGAACTTTGGAGCCGTTCAAATGCCACCGGGACCACTGTGGCGCACCCGAGCAAATTTCCGAATGACTGGCTATTCACGGACGGACGACTCCTGGAGGATAGGTGAGTGTAACAGTTGTTACTGTATTTTAGGGTATGTTTTAGGGTAAGATTTACTACAATACAAACTTTAGTATAAACGCAGAGTAGGGCAGTCCGTGGGCGCTTTGCTCCCAACTGCCTGAACTGCGTGGGGCGGCAACCTCATCACTTCTCGTTGTGGTCGCCCCTGCACAGATAGTCTTCACAGTATCTGCATCGTCAACGATAAACAGCCTTGACAAGTTAAAACTCCGGTACGCAGATTTTACGAATGGAAACCACGTATCAAGGTGGCGCGACGCTCGAAAACCTTGCTGAGCGCTATGGGCCAATGAAGAAGCTTCGGCTCCAAGAAGATTTCAGGCAGTACTACCGGTGGAGAATTAGCTGGGGGGGGAGCGCACGTATCCGAAGCCGGGCACTGTCAAGCGGGCCCCCGTACTGGAGCGACATGGCTAGCAGGGCCGGAGAAATTGGGTTGGTTCAATCTATAAAGACGCCATGCACCACCAAAGAATCCGTTACGAAAACTAGAAGCTGAATGTAACGTAGCGGGTTCTCAAGCACTGGTTCTGTCATGTTTCGCATTCAATACGCTCCTTAGCGGACGAAGCACTTCACCGATTACGATCTACACAAATGTATTACTCAACAACTCGTCCCTGCATTTCGGCCACCACGCTCAGAACGGAGATCATTTGTCAGTGGTAAGTTACCTCGGCTGCTCAAACGTCCCGAACGGGTACTCGCCCGTGCTTAGAGTGAACGTGGCACACAGCGGGTTCGCCACAGCCGTCTCGTTGTACACGTCGCAGTTAGTCTCGGACTTGATGGCCACGACTTAGACGCAGTCCTCCGCCACCTTCTTGAGGATGTGACCGATCTGCGGGTAGTATACTCCCCAGTCGTCCGACGTCAGCGTGAAGTTCACCACCTGGGTCTGGCCGGGCTCGAGGCTGATCTTGGAGAACTTCTTGAGCTGCTTCACCGCCGACAGGTTCAACGAGCGACACGACTGGATGAGGAATAGCATCACCGTCTCCTTGCCGGCCATGTTGCCAGAGTTGGTCACGTCAATCGTAGCGTCTTTCGTAGTACACAAAACTCAGAATTGATCTATCAAGTAACCAGGTGGCTGCAAGTTTCGAGGAGTTTGCCGACGCGGCCACACTCCTGATGGACGTCCTCGATCTGAACGAGCAGAATCGTCGAGAACACCGCGTTCCGAAGAGTCTGCTCTGCGTGAGGAACGATGTCGACCCCCTCCGTCGGAGACTACACCAACGGCTCAGACGAACCTCCGAGTACGTGAAGTCCGTGTAGCTCAGGCCGGCGCCGAAGTCCCACTGCATGGGGCAATCGTACGCCTTCTTGTCGGAGCCCTCGCACAAGGTCGTCACCGGGCGGTTGTATGGCATCTCGATCAGAGCTCGGAAAAAATAGTGCAATACAATAAATAATCAGTTTTTCCAATATAATTTTTATTACTGGACTACACTGACCTCAATACAATATAAAATTGACCCAATTATTGGCAATAAATTTGTAAAAAGTGCCCCAACTGGCAAATACCGAAAGTCTAGCCAATAAACCTCCAGTCTGTAGGCCAGGGTCACTTGAGTGCAGTATCATCGCTGGCGCAACACTGTGTGCGCCCTGGCTACCGGGCTATAGAGGCTGCGTATTGCTTCTTCGAGTGTGACCCCGCCCAGGTGTTGTGACAGAACCATGGGCTCCAGATTTTCGATGCTCCCTGGGGTGGAAGATGCCGATCTTCCCGTACGACCGCGATGTCCATGACGAATGGCGCCGTTTTCGTGAGATCCTTCTATGGCGCATCTACACAGCCATGCACCTCCAGAACGATAACTATTTCCACGTGTGCGTGCGATCAGCCCATACATTCCCCGTTTGAGCTGCTCATTTGACACCACTACCAGCACCTCTATCGCCGATCAACCGAGTTTAATCTTAATAGTGACGGGATCAGGACAGTTTTGCGCCTGGGGTTCCCTGAACCTGTTGATGGCGCCGTTCAACTCCCTGTTAGCACCATTAGATTGAGCCTACTCTCTTGAAAATTGCGATCTCAACTGCTATATCCCTCTGTAAAGTGATATAAGTTGTGCCATTTCTGTACCAATACGATATAAATTGCAGCAATTTTTATTATTGTTTAGCGTAAAATTGCAGTTTTTATTAGTGGCAGCCGGTGGATCCAATTCAATATCATACTGTATTGGCGGACCTCTGATCTCGATGTTGGCCGGCTGCTTCGGGTACGTGATAGGCATACGGCCGCTCGGGTTCACCTTGCCGTAGATGATCTCAGCTATGGCCTGACCGCCCAACCCGCAAGCCAGCAGTCTGTTCACCACAGCGTACACGTTCTCCGGGATCTCACCAAAGCAGACGTGGGCGCAAACAGAACCACGATCACCTCCGTGCCCGTCGACGCCAGCTCCTTGATGTATTCGACTTGGCCTGTCGGGAGCGCCAGGTCGTTGATGTCGCCGGGCTTCTCAGCGTACGTCTCCTCGCCGATCACGGCGATGGTGTACTCCGCCTTGCTGGCCATCTCCTTGGCCGTGGCCAGGTCCGCCTTGGAGTACGAGCCGTTAGGATACAGGCCGTTGAAGTAGCTGAAGCTGTTGTTGCCCACGATTTGCTCCATGCCCGTCTTCACCGCCACGCCGTGGGTCAGCAGGCCATCGTGGTCGTGGTAACCCTGCCAGGCAACCGCCCATCCGCCGCATTGGCGACCGATGTTATCGGCGGTGAAGCCCGTCAGGAACACGGACGCGTCTTCCGCTAGAGGCAGCGTGCTGTCGTAGTTCTGGAGCAGTACGATCGACTCGCGCGCAAGCTGCAGCGCAGACGCCACATCATCGCCGTTGCCGATTAGAGCCACGTTTTGCTCACCGGGCACGGGCGTGTCGTACAGACCCAGCTGCAGCTTCATCTTCACCACGCGGCGGGCCGACGCCTTAAGACGCTCGAGGTACTGCGGACTCTGCGCCAGCAACGCCATGGTGCCGTTGTAGAAGCTCGTGTCCGTCGCCACCATGCTCATATCAATCGAGGAGTGGGTCAGTGACAGTCGCGTGGCCTCCGTTTCGTTGCGGGCCGTGCGGTGGAAGTCCGTGAGCTGGTCGATTTCGGCGTAGTCCGTCACCATAATACCATCGAAGCCCACGTCGTCGCGTAGCAGCGCGTTCATGACCTTGGTGTTCTGCACGGTCGGGATCGCATTGATGGAGATGTAGTTCTCCATAGCGCTGAGCACGCCAGCGTCCACGGCGGCCTTGAACGGATGTAGGAAGTAGTACAACATGTCGTAGTTCGGGAACATTCGCAGGATGTTCAGGTTTCCTGGGAAGACGAAGGATTTTTGTAACCACTTCTATCTCCGCCCGATCAGAACTCAAGGGTCGTAACGGAGCTCCACACACAGCTAAGTAGGTCTACCATTCTCCAATTCTCCTCAGTTCGATAAATGTCACTGCTCCAAACCCCTCGCGACAACACCTCAACCCTGCTATTCGCCACTATGACAACGTCCTACGTCATTCCTGGTGCCCTTGCCTTCGTGGGACCTCCCCACGTATCGATCCTGGAAGGATTTACCTACCTGTCAGTCATCCAAGTCCAAGGTTCAAGCGCAATTGTCAAGAAGGCGGGCCCAGATGCGGGTGACAGTGAGCCGGAGTTCGAGGTCAAAGTATCAGTGCTTCGTCACCGCATTGTCGAACCCATGGAATCAGAGCTATGGCCAGGATCCTACGTCGGCCACCCTATCGCGTTCATCCAAACGACAGGCGTGTCTTGTGATAATGAGCTTATGGCCTGGTTACCGGCTACTCGATGGAGGGATCCCAGGCACAGCTCAACGTACACCAAGACGGACACACGCTGCACATTCGGCTCCTCAGTACACCGACAGTGATTGCAGCCGATCGACTCAACTACGCCTTCCAAACCGGTGCATATGTGAATTGTAGCGTTCTCAACGCATCAGAGCTACAGGACAAACAGAACCAAGTCATCATCGCGTGCGGCAAAAGTAGATCCGGCCTACCCGCCAGCGTGACCTCATCGATGCTAAACATCACCTTCGAACCCGACCAACGTGTGCCTTTGATTCGACCAGACACACTGGAGATCACGTATGTTCAACGCCAACTCATCGTCGATTGCGAATTCATGGGACGTGGGAATAGCCCGGGTGATGTTTTTAAGGATCCGCAATTTACAGATTCGTCGACTGTTAAGGCCACCAGGAGGAGCCACACTGGCAAGCGGCGAGCTACTAACGATATTGACTTATCCTTTAGTGATACAGATTGTGAAGAGAAAGACGAGCACACGTCGACGGAACAGGCCGATATCGACATGGCGCGTCTACACAACCGTCCACTACGCAAGCGCGCCCGGTACACAGACGACGACTTTCAAGACCTACCACCCTCCGACGACGTCGACGTTCCAGTATTGGAATCACGCCGCGACAACGCTGCGTTCCGGCCATCCCAAATTGAGCGCCAAGTCCACAACGTTGTCGTTAATCGGTCGCTTTTAGGTAAGAATGCTCAGGCCACCGTTGAATCAGCCCAACAGAGCCGCAACACTAAATTCCTCGGCATGCCTCCGATACTGCGCGGAGCTTGCGACATTAGTTTTGGCGTCCGAGGTCTCTCGATGATGCACGTTCGACGATATTTCGAGCAGCTCGAAAGGAGAAAGCGACCAATGCCGTCAACGTGGCCAACTTTGGGCACACAAATGCTCTACAGCCAGCAACACCGCCAGCTACCATCGCGGAGATCCTAGACGCCTTCAACACTTTGCTCCACTTCGCGAAGTTCTTTACAATTCGACTGTCTACAACTTCATCAAGGCTGGGGCGGACTTCGTGGAGACATATGCCGCCTTCACACGACCCGACGCCGCGACATGCAACATGCTCGTGTTGTGGATCAACCCCAAACTCGGAAAATTTCGGAGCGAAATTATCGCCACAAATCTGCAAACGGCAGCACTCATAAGCCAAGAGTTCTCGCGAAACGACGATCTCCTGATGGAGCTTTACCAGGCGCAACAGGACCGCCGGGTTGCCGCGCTGATAACAGCGATGCCAAACCGCCCTGCAGCAGCTGCTCGATCAAGTCAACGAGACACTCGTCCATCAAAACCGTCGTCTGTGCCTTGAGACCTCCTGGTCATGCTACCAAAGCAAGACAACAAAGTTATGTACATGCGATTCCTCTCAAAGAAAGGCTGTTCCGGACCATCACCTGGTAAGTGTTTCGACCCTCATAGAGCTCACTTTAAACCGATGGCCCTTCCTGCTGATGCAAAAACTTGGATTGATAAACATTTCCTCCGCCTGGCTCCAGAATTTCAGGATCTCTGCCAACTAGTTCCGATGACGTCGGAACAGCCACCCCGGAGCGAACACAAAGATTATACTCTCGCGGAAGCACCCACGCCACCACTCACAGTCACCCCCCCCCCCCCCCCCCAGCTCGGCATCACGTGATTTCGTCGTCGGACACCGTGCCATGCACAACTCCACGGAATACATATCATTCAATCAGCAAAAACTACATGCTCACAACAGATTTACTGCTGCTCAGCTCGCCGTGAGCAGACAGCTGACAGCGATCCGCAGAAAACAATATCGCTATCTAGCTTTGAGTCACATGATTCGCCTTCCTAACGAAGTACAGTCCCCCAGCACAACGCTTGACGGGAACCGAATTCGTGCGGACTCCAAGCTTGCTCGCGTCCTACAGTGGTCGCTTGCTGGATTCGTGCAGGCCGGGGCGAAACTGTAGATGACACCCGGCCTAACAACGAACTCTTCGAGCTCTCTGTACCCTCCGATCCACTCCTCCGCGAGTCGACTACACTATGGAACAACATTGTACGGGAAGGTGTCAAACCTCGGTGGTTGTCAAAGAAGCCGACTACGCAGATCAATGAACCCCCCCAACCACTCTTCAGTCAGTGATCATCTGTGCAGCGTACGACGGCATATCATTAACGGTCACGGTTGCGGCGGATTTACTGGACCAATGGAGTAACATATTTATCAGCCCAATTGGGGTGGTGAGCAAGCCCGGGACCACAATCGATGTCCGAGTGATAAATGACTACTCATATCCACGTGGGGCTGCTGTCAACGACTTCACAGACCGTTGCAATTTTCCCAGTATTTCGTACAATCCACCCCGTGATATAGCACGGCGTATCTGGGAACTACGAGTCCGCTTCCCTGGTCATCCAATACTTATGATGCTAGGAGATGTATCCGGGGCCTTCCGACACATACCGATGACCGCCGAACACGTCCACATGTTTGCATTCAGGTTTGACAGCTACGTGGTCATTGACTTATCGTGTGGGTTTGGCTGGTGTGGATCACCTGCATTCTATTCGGTAGCCGGCGCACTGATCAACAGGCTGTACATGAGCCAGCGCTCCCAGTCGCTTTACTCCTCACTTGACACCAGCCCATTCGCTGGTAATGTATGGTGCGACGACCACACCTGTGTCGAAATCGACACGGGGTCAAGATCCACGGAAGCAATCTAGCGTCGCGGAGAGCTATGGCGACCGTCCTAGGCCCCAAAGCGTTGAATGCAGAAAAAATTACGACGTCGGCGAAACAAACAAAAGCACTAGGCTTGTTATGGGACACAAGCAAGGGCACCATATCCAGCCCCCTCGAAAAATTATGCAAGGCCCAGGACCGTATCAACGAAGTATTGCAAGCTTCAACATGTACATTATCATCGCTCAACAAGCTGATCGGAAGTCTTCGCCACGTGGCGACCTGTTGTCCTCCAGCTCGAGCATTTTATCAAAATATCCAGACGCACACAACGATATTCCGTAGTCAGCATGAGCACAGAAGCGTGTCGGAGGACGTACGCGACGATCTGAGGTGGTTCCTCGCTGTTCTCTCAGCGACACACCGATTCAACTCCATACCAGTCGAGCAGCCCAGCCGGATCCAGGCACCGTCCCGCCACGTGTTCGTGGACGCGTCGGACACTGGACTCTGCGCACTCGAGCCCCAGCTACAACAATTCATCCGCGTTGAATTCAGTGACGCCGAGCGTGCCAGGTTTTTAACCTCACAAACGGACAACTCGATCAACGTGAGAGAGCTCATGAGCGCCGTCCTTGCGGTAGTTCACTGGGGGAGATCTTGGACCCCAACCGGACGAGATCGTATTCACGTCTGCATGCACATTGATAACAAAAGTGCGGTAGCGTGGTTGGCGAAACGATCCAGTCGCCATCCAACAGCACGGATGTATAACCGCTTAATCTCCCTGACGGAGTTCCAGTACGCATTAGAGTGCTCGGCGCAACACATCGCGGGGGAACTGAATACCATGGCGGACTCGGGCTCAAGGGCGTGGACCGCAGACCATCCTCTGTACATACTTGGACTAACTTATCGCAATCATGGACACAGGTCAAAATTCAGCCCCCATTCGACAATCTCTGGAACGCCTGGGAGAAATGCTTCGCGGGAGAGCTATTGCAGACACTACCGGTCGAAAGTATAGCACCAACTGACAGCAATGGTGTGAATTCTCGCAGAAACTCGGTTGGTCTCCATGGCTCTCTCAGCCCGGCCGACCAAGTAATAAGAAGTTAGAGTGCTTCGCAATATACTGCTGGAGGCACGGCTGGAACCGGACAAACCGCGGCAACACGTACGGCACCATCAAGTTGAAACGTGCAAGCGTTCAGTGGTACTACCGACGCTTCATGGGTATCGACCTATCCGCCTCACCGGAATTCACGCTTCTGATGCAAGGCATCAAACGATTATCACCTCCCGTCCACAAAGCTCAATCCATCACGACGGCGTACCTACGCCTACTTTACCGAAGAATCGACTTTCAGCAGCCGCGACAACGTCTTTTGTGGGGCACCCTCCTGATCGGCTTCTTCTTTTTACTTCGGAGGTCCGAGTGTCTGAAGATTGGTTCCACGCGGCACTTCTACTGTTTAAAGCAAGAGAACGTCTTTTTCTCCGACCAACGCGGCAGCCGAGCGTCACGGTCATCGGCGACGTCCGTCACGATTGGGCTAGAAGGATCGAAGTGCGATCAATTCGGCCGCGGATCCTGGCGCACAATGCATGTCTCCGGTGACTCAGTTATCTGCCCACTAGCAGCGCTAACACACATCCTGCGCGCCCAAGCGGAAATCGGAGACAGTGGAGAATACCTGTGCGGCGACACCAGCTCGGCCGACGTCGCAGCAGCACTCAAGGAAACAGCGGCAGGCGCCGGTGTTCCCACAGCCAATTATTCAACGCATTCCATCAGAATCGGAGGAGCCACTGCACTATTGGCAGGCGAAACCAGCCAGCTATCTGAAACGAAGCGGCTCCAGAAAAATTGCCCAAGTATCTGCTCAGTGGCCCGGCCAGCGACAGGCCCGTAAGACATGCGACGGAAGAGCACGAGAAAAGAGCGAAGGCACAAGCGAGACGGAAGGCTCAAGCAAGTCCAGACAGAGAGCCAAGGAAGATTGCTCAAGATCGTCCGGACTCCCGCCATAGTGAAGTCAAGTCAAACTCCAGACTCATTGGTCTCCGGACACCGGATGCAGGATTCCAGACACCAGGCTCCGGACGAAGATCTTCGATGGGCGACCGGTCGCGCCCTGTCCCAGCCTCATTTGTACCCAGAAAGACCTTCCAAGTTTCAAGTATACTCCGACCAAGATGTTAACGACCGACCAAGACGACCGACCAAGACGACCGACCATGATATGGTATGCACCGACCAGATTCCTGCCCTATCCATGACCTGCTCGACGCGCGACGTGATTACGCCACGCCCCGACTATAGTGAAACCAAGATAAAAGAGCTGATTCCAGAGAGAACAGTAGATACAGAAGCCTAAGAAAAGATAATCAAAGAATTCAATTTGCCAAGAAGGGCGCAAGTGCTTCCCCGTCCCCAGGGACGAGGTGTGCTGTCAATAAGCGAGAGGAACAAGCCTCGACCGGAGGGATTAACCCTGCCGGCGGCCCTAAGCTACAAGACCTGCGTTTGGACGCGTCGTGACCGCGAATACCGCCGTGGAACTCTCCCAAAGGCTCAGACCAAGTTAGGCGGTGATCGGGCGACGCGCGCTCCGAAGTGACCTGTCTTATTTCATATTCCAGTTGTTGGTCCTTCGTTCGGATGTCCCATTTCATATTAACTGCGTTTCTAGGAGGTTGTGTGTAGTCACCCCTGGATCCGATCGGTTGACTACTGTGTGATAGGATTGTATATTGTCTGACCGGAGGTTGTTCTCCTTTTGGAGTTGAACGTTTGGAAAGTCTTCCGCCTGGAGCTAATTATCTCCTTGCGTGAGTGAAGGGTGCTTTCGGACTCGACCGGTGGTCCGGACTCCAGTAGACCGGTGTACGCCCCCCCCCCCCCCCCCCCCGCGCTCAAGGGCCCCCCAAAGAATAAGTAGCGGCTGTATATTTGTATATTTGCATATTAACTATCTGATTTTGGAGGTTTGGCTGGAAGGATCTGCTCGTGATCTCAACCCCAGTCGTGGAGACCTACGTTCGAAGTAACGTAAGCACTTTACACCCAAGACCTTATCATTGTGAAGACAACTCACCAGGTGAAGTTCGTTCTATTGAAGATAACCGACACCTACAGGGATTTACAAGGTCACACGCCACCTCCGTTTGGAGCACCTAGTGCTACTTTCGGAGTCTGACCCCATTGGGAAATCCGGAAGGAGGAGTAATTCTCCGGACTGGCGGCCCCGTGGCATCGTGCTATACACATGGGCGGCAAAAGGCGCTCACCCGCCTCGCCACAGCTGGTGCGCGTGCCCGGGTTTGGTAGTCCGTGGAATTTCACCGAGTTGTTTTTATATTATATTGATTGAGATCTAGGGTGTTGACTGCTAATGAACTTCTAACCGTGATTGATATGGCTGGGAGTGGAAGCAGGAAGAAGGAACGGCGACGGGAGTCGGAGGAGTCTAAACCAAGCCGGCAGTCGCGCCGAGGCGCGAACTTAGGAGTCGAGCCGCATCGACCTCTGGAAGACGTCGAACGTGACGCCCGGAAGGCCAACGCGGCAAAACGCAAGGCAACCAAGGAAGCGAAGGAACCGTCGGTTCCAAGCGAGACGACTTCTGGACCCGCTGTTCCAGACGCGCACCAAGTGTCCCAAGGACGGCGACCAGGAGACGGCTCTGGAAGATGCAGACAATTCCATGTAGGCGGACTCGAGGCTGGGTCCGGACGACGAGGACAAGCCCGCTCCGGACATGTCCGCCAAGGCGGCTGCGGGAGGCGCCGATGTGGTTGAGCCCCCGGTGGGTGGTCGAGTTTCGGACTCCCCTCAACCGGAACATGAGGTCGAGGCTTCGGACGTCGACGACGAAGTCCAATACGTTGGGACGAAGAAGCCTTTGGAGGGTCCGGCTGACGACGTCGACGTTGTCGAAGTTGACTCCGAGCCGGACGACGAAGTGCAGCTCTTGAAGGTCGAACCGGCGGCCAAGAAGGAAGCCCACCTGTCTACGGTTCAGGAAGATCAAGTGCTCGAGGACACGGAAGTGTCTTCGCCGACGTCCTCCGCAACGGCTTCTGCCCAAACGCCGACTCAAGTCCGATCGACACCGGTGTCTCCATCGTAAGTTCAAGCGAAAGCGTATGTGGCTGACCAAATGCGACGATGGGAGAGGGACGTCTCCGAAAGAAGTGTTCCTCCGAACATCAAGTATGAATGACCTCAAGCTCATTTGGATTCAACGGCTTACATGTCTGCTATCCTGACTACCTCTGAGTACTTACGGAAGCGGACGTCGATAGCCGTGGAGGCGGACGCTTTGATCGCCGAGATGGAGCTGACACGTCGGACGTTTGGAGTCACCCGAGACTGGACGACTGCGACGATCTCGTCAGACTCTTCTCCCCACGCGAGTGTGTTGCGGTCCTTCAGACGCACCTTTTCGAGTCCGGCTTCAGTTTTCTGATCTTGTTTCCTGGCTGGTTCCGAACGCGAGCCAACAAGGCGCATCCCGACTTCGTCCGCCACGTCGTCGAAGACATGCTCCTGCTGCTGTCCGTCGAGATGGCCGAGCTGAAGCAGCTGATGACCAAGGCGTCCGAAGTCCAAGCGCAGATGGCTCGACCCGAACGACCGCGTCCAGACTCGGCTGCACCGGAGCTTGACGCGGA
This sequence comes from Phytophthora cinnamomi, assembly GCF_018691715.1. Taxonomy (NCBI): domain Eukaryota; phylum Oomycota; class Peronosporomycetes; order Peronosporales; family Peronosporaceae; genus Phytophthora; species Phytophthora cinnamomi. The sequence goes on from NW_027150933.1 coordinate 1,914,602, forward strand.
GATGACCTATCACGAAGTCGAGCTGCTGGGACGCGGCTACATCCGGATGCTCAAGGTCTCTGGACTTCAGACGCTGCGAAGTCCGAGAAGCCCCGCGGTGAGTGAGCCTGGACCCAAGCACGTCCAACGTGTGCCGGCGCTCGCACCTCCGTCGTCCATCCCGACGCCTGAGTCCCCGCAGTCTGTATCGTCGTCCGCTTTCCGAAGTCTGGAAGGCGTTCGACCTGCCTCGGTGAAGTCGGAGTCTCGAGCATCGTCAAGCCTCCTCGGGACGTCAGGTGGCTCGGACGAATCGCTTGCTAGCGCCACGTCCGGATCGCGAACCTCGAGGGACAGCTCGTCCGGAGCTTTGGGACTGAGCTGGGGTCGGGACGCTGGGTTACACATGCCGGCCGTTCCGATGGCGATGACTGCCCAGACGCTTGGTGGTGCGGCTCCGGTCGAATCCGCGATGGCCATGTACGTCACCCAGGAAGCTCTCCCTCCGAACCCGGTGCGCGTAGATCAGGACGATGTCGTTATGTCGTAGTCCGAACGATCGCACGCCCGGGGACGGATGTTGAAGGCATTCCGACGTCGCTCCAAGCGCCGAAGTCCGTCGCCATCCGAAAGTTCCAGCAGCGGCGATGATAGCCAACGCCGCAGGTCCAGTCGACCCTCACCGTCCGATCGTTCGTACCGCTCGGGACGATCACATGCTTCAGCCAGTTCTGGAAGCACGCAAGTCGCCTTGAACGCCATGTTCCAGGTGCAGGAGGCGGTCGCCCGGTTGGAGAAGCATCAGTACTCCAGCGCTCGAGAAGCTGAACACCAAGCTGGACTTGGAAGTCGCTCGCAGGTTCGGACCCCCGGCTCGGGACCTACCGGCGAAGGTGGAGTCCACCCGGAGTCCAGCCGACGACGTTTGGACACGCCGCGAGGCGGAGACCCGGGATGCCGCTCGACTGGATGCCGCGCATCTGGAACGCGAGCGTGCGGACGCACTCCTTGCACAGTACCGTGTCCAGACGGAAGTATGTCAGGTCGAAGAAGCGCAGCGCGTGGCGGCCATGATGGAGTCCTTGCAGCGGAAGCTAGAAGACATGCGCGCGGGGCGGGACCAGGAGCGAGAGGCCGCCGCCGCGCGTCAAGACCGAGAGCGCCCCCGACACCCCTGCACGTGCACACACCGACACGCGCCCTGAACGAACGGTGCAGGCGGAGGGCGTGCCGCAGCGCAAGGCGCAAGCTGGCTCGGCGAGGCGGGCGAAGTCTGCGAGTGACAAATCAACAGAGCGAGGGGAAAGGGACGCCTCGTCCCGTGGAGAGAAATCGAGGAAACCCCGAGCACCGTGGTGATCCGGATAGTTCCGATTCTGGCTCAAGCTCCAACGGGAGTTCTTCGGACTCCGACAGCTCCGATAGCTCGTCGTTTGAAGATGTCGCCCCGAACACACCGACTGTTGCAGGACCTGGAGGAACGCTATTCACATTCCGGTCGTATGTGAATGCGAACAGTCTGGAGGATTTCGATGAGAAGGCGTCGCTGGCGGTCCGGACAAGGTGGCTGGAGAGATTCCGCAGCATCGCGGCTCAGAGCGGATGGACGGACAAGGTCAAGATATACGAGATGAAGCTCAAATTGTCCGCCGCCGTCCGCAACTGGCGCGCGAACCTCCGCCGGAAGGTGAGGCGAGACTGGAAGAAGTTCCTGAAGGAGTTCCGTGAGATGTATTGCAAAGCAAAGACCTCAGACTCCGAACGCTACTACACGATGGTTCAGAGGAAGTCCGAAAGCCCGCTAGAGGTTTACTATCGCCTGAACAAGGTGGCAGATAATGCGGGTATCGACATCGACTCGTCATCCAAGCAGCGGGAACGTCATCTGAAGGTGTTCACGAAGAAACTTTTGGACTCACGCCTTCGAACGACGTTGCAAGGCCAACGCATCCGGAGACTACGTGACTTGGAGTACGTCCTAAAGCAGCACGAAGAGATGACCCAAGGAGATGACTACGATGCTCCTCTGGCCAAGCGGGACATCCGGGCGGACAATGTTCCGCACGGACGTTTCCAGTCGAAGCGTGCCGGCCGCGCGTATGTGGTTCAGGACGAAGATGTGTCGGCCGAAGGTGAAGATGATCGGGAAGTGCGGTTCCAAGATGCGGTGGAAGAAGTTCCTACCACTCCGTCGATGGCAAGCTCGGCTGTTGGAAGTGCGCCAACCGGAGGTGATTCCAGGCGAGACGAAGATCGCGTGCCAGATATTTCCAGCACTGTCTTCCGTATTATGGAGAACTCAGGTTGGAGACCTCCTTCGGGCGGAGATTTCCGAACACCACCTCGGTCTCCTCGTATCGACACTGCGAACCGCACCAAGTTCTGTGAGCGCTGCAATGACTTTGGACACTCTACGGAGAGCTGCTGGACCGACCTCAAGTGTGATCGCTGCGGCCGGAAAGTGCATCCCGCCCGCCTGTGCAGAGTTCGACCCTGTCTATTCTGCAAGAAGTTTCATCAAGACCAATGTGAAGAGTGGAAGAAGTTCCAAGCTGTGAAGACTCTCGCTCGTCAAGGTACACTGGACCTTCCGTCCGCTATCCGGAATCAACTACTGGATGGGGACGTCGATTCTGGGGAACAACAGTTAAACTAACAAGCCCGCTGGATGGGGATCCAGAACGCGTCGGGCTCAAGACTACCCCGGAATTGTGTGTCCTAGTGTATATTGGACCAGAGTTGAGGAGCAAGCACCAAGATAACCATCAATGCATGACTGTGATTTCAGAGGAAAACGACAAGTACCTATCCGATCAACAGCGTTTGGAGCGGTCTCGGTTGGAAGAAGGTCGTCTGGGGGATAATAATTCGGACGATCCTCCCGAATTCCGACTGGGGCCCGGACAAAGGTACGGGTGGTGGAAAGAGCACAACCCTGAGGACACCAAGAAAGTGGCGATGGTGCACGGTGCTGTGAACAATTATCGAACGGATATCCTCCTGGACTCCGGAGCATCTGTTAGCATGGTGAGTTTGGACCTTGCGCGTAGGCTCAAACTCCGACTTAAGTTTTGCAAACAGCTCCGGGTGTCTGGACTGGGTGGTGTCCCGACGATTATCACGGCTACTACCGAGGTGAAGATTACCTTGGGACCTCGCGTGGTCTACATTATGGAACTATGGGTCGCGAACATTGGCGAAGGTGTGGATGTGCTTCTCGGTATGAACTTCATGTACTCGGCTGGGGTTCGATTGTGCGCTCAGGAAGGGTTGGTCAAGCTGCCGGACGAAGAGACAGTACTGCTAGCTGGTCGGACGGCGGACCACATGGGACGTGGTCTGGACTTGGCCATCACTCCGAAAGGGAGTCTGTACTTGGCCCCGGGTGAGTCGGCCGTCGTCCGAATTGACTACGGTCAGAGCAATCCGCAACGCGAAGTCGTTTGGGCTGGTCGAGGTGACCGCTGGGTTACGCAGATTATCTATGCTGCGAAGTCCTGGCCAGTTGCCGTGAAGGTGGTCAACATTTCGGACAAGACAGTCTGGATCGACTCTCGAACGGCAGTGGCCCGGGTTGTGGAGTTTGGATTTTTCCCGACGGCTGGAAGGTTTGTCCGTCCAGGATTACGGAGGTATCGAGAATGGCAAGTGATGATTTATGAAAGTACCAACTCGAGGGAGCTCAGAGAGCGTGAGGAACGGCTCGCTCGAGCGCAGCAGAGTTTCGAACCGCCGTGTGTCTAGACTCCCGATTACCCGTGGCCCACGAAGTTACTCACTCGGTCACCAGCTGATTCGGCGAAGGTGCACATGGTGCGCCTGCAGCCTAAACCTGGCGTGAAGGCGGAAGGTCGTTGCCCGGATCAGACTCCTCGCCTTTCGGAAACCGAGAGATCCTGAGCGTCCGAAAGAGAATGCACGGTTCCTGAGGCTGCTCCAGGTGGGGTACCCGGACGAGGTGAGAATGTTGAGAATGCGAGCTCGGTCTCTGAAGTTGCGAAGGTCCAGCTGGTAACGATCGAAGATCCTGATAGGAACCCGGATGAGGACTCTGGTTCGGACTCGGACGAGTTTTATGACGCGATCAGTTTTGACGATAAGTGTCTGACCAATTGTGTTCCAGAGGTCCTTGAACAGAGTTCTGAACGATCGTCTATTCCGGTCCGAAGGCTCGAAGTGGAGTACGAACGGTGCATGCAGATGAGTGCGGAAGAGCTGAACTTTGAACCAGCCATGTACATACACGAAGGAAGTGAGTTACTGGCTCAGCTGCGCGACGAACCGGCCATGCTTCCGGAACTCCAAGAGCTGAGTCCAAGGTGTGATATCGAGAAGGCCGATGTTGGAGAATCTGGACGGACTACTTCGGCCGAAGAGGAGAAACTTCGAACGCACCTGAGGTATCACCACAAGATATTCTTGGGAGACGGGAATGCTGCCCCCGCGCCGGCTCGCGGCGTGTGGTGTGATCTAGATGTCGGTGATGCTAAACCAGTTGCTCAGCGTCCGAGGTCAATCGCCCCACACTTAGCGATCAAGGTCTACGAGTTGCTGAAGAAGCTTTTGGAGACAGGGTTGATAGAACATCCGAATCGCCGTGGGCTTCCCCGATCGTCATCGTCCTGAAGAAGAACGGCGTGGACATTCGGATGTGTATCGACTACCGAGTGGTGAGTGGATTCATCCAACTGTCCAATTACCCTCTACCATTGATCGACGATCTATTGATTGGCTTTGAGAATGCAATGTGGTTTATGAGTCTGGACATGGCAAGTGGATTCTGGGCCATCCGGATGACTGAGCGTGCGAAACCGATCTCGGCCTTCGTATGTCCGTTCGGACACTTCCAGTGGGTTTGGATGCCTTTTGGACTCAAGAATGCCTCTCTCGTCTACCAGGCAGCGATTAATAACTGCCTGTGGGGTTTTGTGAGACTGTCCCCGGAAGAAGAATCGGAGGTGGACCAAGATGTTCTGGACTTCCTGAGTTGGACCCGTCCAGGAGTGATTCTGAAGACCAAGTGTTGGCATTGACGGATACAGCGCCGGTGTTCCAGAGGAACATCCCTGCTCCAAACAGCATGGGTCCGGTCTTGGGACGGAGCTCGTACATTGATGACATCGCACATGGCGCGCCCACCTGGGACAAGCTCGGTGAGGATCTGAATGCTCTTCTATTCCGCTTGCGCTACTGGAATATTTCTGTGAGTCTCCCGAGAAGTGAGTTTGGAAAGCTGTCGATCCCTTACCTGTCACACGAAATTAGTGCAGAGGGGATTCGGGCAGTTCTGAAAATCTCTAAGGGAGTTCAGGACCTGCCATTCCCGAAGACTCTGAAAGGAGTGCAGTCCTTCCTTTGAAGTCTGAACTACCATCATAAGTTTATTGAAGACATTCCGGTAGTGGCTGCAGTCTTGTACGAGCTCTCGGACGACCAAGTGCAGTCCGGACGAGCTCTCACTAGGGCCAAGGCTGCGTTCGAGATTCTCAAGAAGAAGATCGTTTCGACCCCACTGCTCCGGCATTCGGACCGGACAAAGCCGTTCGTGGTCATCCCGCATGCCAACAGTTGTGCTGCTTGCGCGGTCCTCGGCCAGGAATATGATGGAAATATCCAACCGGTGCGGTTTACTGGACAAGTTCTGAACGACGCTGAGCTCCGATATCACATAGCTGAGAAGGAGGTGATTGCTGTGTTAAGAGTCCTTCAAGGCTTCCGGACGCTTCTCGAGGGTTGTCGCCTGGAAGTCTACACTCGGCAGTCAGTCTTCAAGTGGATACTCCAGTCGAAGTCTGCCGACGGACGCTGCGTTCCGTGGGGGGGGGGGGGGGTTATGCTCTCACACTGGGACATCACCGTCCGGAAGGTCTAGAAGGACGACGACGGTCTGGCTGCTATCATGGGAGCTGGGATCCCCCCACGTGAACATTTGGACGAAGTCGCAGAAGCACTGATACCTGCCAAGGGACGCGTCCGGAAGCCACCAGGTCTCAGTGTGGAGATGCTCGGCGATACCTATCAGGGCGTCGTCCTGAGTTTCGATGGTGCGGCCAAGACGTCGACTCGGCGAGGAAGCTGTGGATGTATTCTCTAGCAGCTCCCCGGCTGGGAGGTGCTCGAAGCCCGAGGTTTTCTTTTGGACGACGTAACAGTCAACGATGCGGAGTATCATGGATTCCTGAAAGGAGTCCAGATGGCGCTCGACCGTCAGGTCGAAGCCTTGGTGGTTGTGGGAGACTCTCGGATCGTGATTCAACAAGTCCAAGGTCTCATCAACTGCCACCAGCCGAACCTCCAGAAGCACTTGGCTGAGTGTGAAGTTCAGAAGGATAAGTTCCGGACGTTGCGACTGGTCTATGTTAAGCGCGCGTACAACCAAGCTGCCGGCTACCTGACGTCGAAGACGCTGGCACACGGAGGGTCCTGGACTGTTCAGGATCCCGAAGAGCGGACTCACCTGGAAAGAGTGTCGAAGGTCGCAGAAAAGCTGATGAAACCAAAGGTGGTCCATCTGGACGGAGACCCATCGCCGCGTCCGGAGACTTCGGTCCAGATGGAAGTTGACGCAGTGGCTGTAGACGAACAGTCCGCGCCGCCCTCTCATGCGGCAAGAGTCTTCGCCGCGTTGACAAGGTCGAAGGCCAGGGACGCCGTGCGTCCAGATCCGGGAGTTGAGGACATTGCTCCTCCTGGTGATGGTGAACCTCAGCGACCCATGGGTCCCCTCGAGTATCAGGCCGAACAGTGGAGACGTATCCGGACGCACCAGGATCAGGATGCCTACTTGTCCGAAATCAAGTCGTTCCTGAAAGGGGATATCGACAGATTCTGGCCGAGAAGGCTCCGCAATTGCCAAGGTGGCGGACTTGTTTGCATTAGATGCTCGGGATGCGTTATTCCGTCTGGCACGATCGACTCGAGACCGCCCTCGCGACTTTGTAGATGAGCCGAGACTGGTGGTTCCGGAATCTCTGCGACCTGACATGCTGCACTACGCACACAAGGACTTCCAAGGCATCACCCGGACGTACGAGACTCCGTTCGGAATTCTACTGGCCAGGGATGTACGCTGATGTTGAGCGCTGTGTCAAGGAGTGTGTCGACTGTGCAAGTGGCAAGGGACGACCGCCCAACGAAGGACCGTCGCCCGGAAATATTGAACCCAGACGTCCGTTCGAAGTTGTCTCGATGGATTTTGTCACTCACATGCCGGAGTCCGAACGTGGAAACACTTTTCTGCTGTTGTTCCAGGATGCGTTTTCCGAATTCGTGGTGTACAAGCCCATGCGGTCGACTACTGCTCAAGACGTCGCGGAGGTCTACGAAGAGTGTGTCTTCCGGAGGTTTGGAGCGAGCTCCATGGTCCGACATGTTCAGGACCCCCGCTTCATGAGTGAGGTGTTCACACGGTTCAGAGAACTTCTGGGAAGCAAGCAGCGAGCCACTCTCGCTTATCGTCCGCAAGCTAATGGTCAACAGGAGCGGTCCGTCCAGACCATCGTTCGGAGTGCACGAGCGTACATCGCTGAGGCGGACCAAAGTGACTGGGACGACCACGCGGAGATGCTCACGTTCGCCCTGAACACCTCGTTCGATGCCACGCGTCTGGACACACTCTTCTATCTGGTGCATGGTTGGGACGCTCAAGGGACGCTGTCTGTGATGTTGGGTCCGAAACCCTCTACCGTTACGGAGAGGACTGCCTATGAGTGGTGTCGGAAGCTTCAGCGTCAATATAGCTATGCGCAAGCATGTGCTGAGGATCTGCAGAAGAAGGCGAAACGCCAGCGTTCGGAGGTCCAGACGCTGAAGTGGAGAGAACTGTCCGCACGACTGAAGTCTGGGTTCGAGAGGGGAGATTTGGTCTGGCTGTACATTCCGAAAGTCCAGCCGGGTCTCAGCCGTAAACTTGCCCACATGTGGCATGGCCCCTTCCGGATTGAGGAGATGCACGACGACTTCCGAGTCAAGCTCAAGATTGATGACACTGGGTACCGGGTTAATACCTGGGTTCATGTCAGCCGACTTAAGCCGCGTGCCCTCTTCCCGAAGCGCCCAGTCGGAGAGGTCGAAGTGTCCGGAGACGATAACTTCGACGCGGCCTTACTTCCGGAGGACAGCTGGGAGCCAGACTCAGAGCGTGACGAGTATGAAGTGGAGAACATTCTGGACCTCAGGTGGTCCAAACGGACACGAACGTCTAGACGCACTCGAGAGTACCTCGTTAAGTGGAAAGGGTACGACGACCCCGAATGGTTGCCCGTGTCTCAGCTCAGTTGTTGGACATTGTTGTACTCGTTCAATCAAGGTGCACGTGCACGAGCCCGGTTCCAGACGATGCAGGCTGGGGACGATCATCCCAGAGCCTAGTACATGTCCAAACTGGATCGACTGTGTGGATGTGCCCCTCGACGGAATGTGTTCTGAATCGCGATGTGAGTTCGGATATGGTATTTCGGAGTTGCAAGTGGAGAATGAGTGGAGAGTTTTGGAAAGATGAAGTTTGGAGTTTGGAGTTTCAGGACTAAGATGCCAAAAAGATAGGAATGAGGAAAAAGGAGAAGATGTATTCAAGAGGAATTACGCAGAATGAGTGCGGATGTTACGCCTGCGACTTGGTCCGGAAATTAATCTTCGATCGAGTCACGCTGTCCGGCTGGAATCAGAGTACGGCGAACATCTTCCGGCAGATGGGCGATGCGCTCGTCGTCCGAAGAGCAGAGTCCCCATTCCGTACGAGCCGGCTCGCGAGCATCCAGAAGCTCCATCTGTTCCTTCAGAGTGTAGCGGACGTCGGTTCTAGGCTTGGTGTGGTCCCGACACATCAGGATCCAGTAGCAGACACGTTTGGGAAACTTCCAGATGCCCTGCTCGTTCCAGATGGAAGCCGGGGTGACCTTGTCAATGTGCTTCTCCTTGGTGGCAGCCCGCTTCCTGACGCTCTCATGGTTCTTGCCACGCCGGAGGCTGAGCTTCCGGACGAACTTGGAGTCGCAGTCCCGATCCAGCCCGATCCAATGGATCGCATGCCAAAACGCCTCCGAATTGGCTTCCATGAAATCGATCCAATCTTCGATTGCCTTGATCGCACTTGTGCTGAGACTGGAACGCTGGTGGAAGAACTCCGCCCGGAGCTCGCCGGATATCTTGACCCTGGGATGTGTAGCCAGAAATTCCTTGAGCTCGTCGGGTTGACAACGGTCTTTCAAGATGTCCAGATCGTGTCGATTTGGCTCGAAGTCCGGAAAACCCGGTGTCTGGAACGGTGCATGTGCGGTCGGACTACCAGGCTTCATACGGATGCCAAAATACATCCATGACACTTCGTTCGGACCAGGTGACTCAATCAGTCGCCGCTCTTTCGCCGTCAATTTGGCCGGACGCTTGGCCGCGAGTGCAGTCGGGCCTCCAGGGTTCCGGCGTTTCGATTTTCCAGACTTGGACTCTGCCTTAGTCCCGGACCTGGACTTCTTCCTGGCCGACGACTTGGACGTGGTTTCCGGCTTGAGCTTCTTGGGCGTGCCCGATTCAGCTGAAGATTGACTCAGACGTCGACGTTTGGAGGCTCGCTTAGCAATGCTAGGAGGGATGCCATCCGGAGAGCCGTCATCATCATCGTCTGCCTCACCGTGATCGGATACTTCGCCTGCGTCATCATCCCTGTTGCCCCCGTCATATTCGTCGTCGACACCGTTGTTTGGATCTTGCTGAGGGTCGTATTCTTCGTCCTTGTCTTTAGCCTCGTCCTCGTCTTCTTCGAACTCGGCTGCGTCTGGACTGAGACTTGAGAGCGAGCCATCCCATTCCGGAACATCGTCGTCGACCTTGCGCAGACTGTTCAGAGCAACCGAGGCGACTGACAGGTAACGATGCGGCACGTGCTTCGTCCACAGCGCAGTATCCAGACGGTGCCAGCGCATCATCGACTCGAGCATGGCCACTAGGTGATACAAGGGGAACCTCGGGTGGAGGCACTTGTCCTGATTGATCAAGTCCAGTGCATCCGGAAACTCCAGACTATCCTTCATCGGGAGCTGGAGATCTGGACGCAAGTCCTTCCAGACGACTGGATAATCCACCAAGTGCGCCCGGGCCTCCGCGCTCGACAAAGGCAGAGACGACTCCTCTGGACGGCACCGGGAGTTCGAGTCCGGAACCCAGTCCGTTGGGAACTCCTGTGCCAGGTCCGGGGCCACCTTGCTCGACTTGGACCTCGACTTGGGAAGAGACTCCTCTTGACCCGAACGCTTGCGTTTGGACCCGGACGTCTTGGACGGTGAACCCTGCGACAAGGCGATGACAGGACCCGGCGGAGGCGGCCCACTCTTTTTGGTCTCCTCATCCTCGTCCGCAGGCGGGTCCATCCGGACGAAGCTTGGTGCCTGGAATCCCAGATTGTCGTTGGCCATGACCGTAATGACAGTCTGCCTCTCTGGAAGGACTTGGGTTCCAGACTCCAGATGGTCCAGGAGGTCCCGGAGCCTAGGCCAATTCATCATGACGGTCGCGTGCGCATGGAGAAAATTCATCACATGAGCCGTCTACACCGAGACGTTTTCGCCCGTGGTCAAGTACGTCACGCTGCGAATGATCATTGCCGTGCCGCGTCTCAGCGAACTTCGCGATCTACGGCGTTCGAATTATCCCATGAAGTACATGTATGGCGACACTGCCGGGGAGGAGCGATAGAAATGGCGAGTCGGGTTGAAGGTTGAAGTGCAAGTTGCAGCAGACGGGAGGTTGGAAGATGATCTGCGCTTTTTTTGTGGCGGCTTCATCGCCACTTGCATTTGCCTTACATTTAGGAGACTTGAGCTAGCGGAGGAAAGGTCCAGAAGGTGTAGGTAGGAAGGATAGCTCTGAACGTCAAGTCTAAATTACCTCTACTTTTACCTTCAAGCCCACAAGCGTTCTACATCATCTCGGCACATTCGTTCCCATATTCAGCGCTGGGGTGCGAATTTCGATTCGAGAAGGTTTAGTTCAGCTTCCGGACGAGGAAACGATCTTGATATATGGTTGACCTGGCCGCAGCGGTGTGGGCCTGGACTTGCCTATAAGGCCAAACGAGAGTCTTTGCCTGCGATCAGGACAGAGTGCGATTATTCCCGTTGACTACGGACTGTCCAACCCCCAACGTGAGTCGGACGTGGTGATCGACGGGTGACCAAGATCATTTATTCGTCGACTGCAGTCAAAGTCGTGAACATTTCCGATAAATTGACTTGGATCGACACACGTACCAACGTTGCCCGAATTGGTTTCTTTCCACGTGCTGGCCGGTTCGTGCATCCAGGCAAGAGGCAGTATCAGGAGTGATAACAGCTCATTTATGAGAATACCCTGTCCGCTCTTGCACAAATGCGAGCTGATCGGTTGGCTCAGTTGATGTATGACCAAGAGCCGCCTACGTACAGACGCCGAGTTACCCGTGGCCATCCAAGATCATGCTACGACCAGCCCCGGCACTGCTCATGTTCGGATGGTGCAAGTGAACAAGATGCCGAAGAAGCTGAAGGTCACGTTTAGTGAGGTGGAGCCAGAGACGCAAATACACGCTGACCTTGGTCCAAGGACTAGGGACGCCGGAGTTCAAATTGATCCGCCCGTGGAAGTGACCCGCGCTCAAAGTGCAATCGCTGCGGGGAGTGCTCCTGTAGCCCCTGCAGTCGGTGAAGACGAACAAACTTTAAATGCAAATGGGAACACTAATGCACTTTCAAGCTCGCCTCGACAAGCTTTCCCGAACACGCCTGTGCAGCGATTGGAGGCAGAGTACGCACGAGTCGTGCGAGTCTCAGTGGAGGAGTTGGACCTGGAACCGCCCGTATACATCCGAGAAGGCAGCGCGTTGATGGCCCAATTGCGCGATCAACTCACAATGTTGCCCGAAATTCAAGACTTTAGCCCTGAGTGCAAGATTGAAAAAGCGGTGTCGGCGAGCCAGGTATCACGACTCCATCCAGCAATGGAAGCTCAGCCGATTAAGATCTTGAAGTATCACCGACGGATTTTCTTGGGTGATGGAAATGCAGCTCCTGCCTCTGCTCGCGGAGTAGTTTGTGATTTGGATGTTGGAAATTTGCGACCAGTGGTTCAGCGTGCCAGGCAAATTGCCCCATACCTGCTGGTCAAGGTTTACGAGCTGCTCAAGAAACCCCTGGAAACAGGCCTGATTGGGCACTCTGAGTCAGAGTGTGCTTCACCGATCGTTATCGTGCTCAAGCAAATGGAATCGACATCAGGATGTGCATTGACTACGGGGTGGTTGACGAGTTTATCAAGCTATCACGGTACCCGCCCCCCCTGATCTGATGATCTCCTGATTGGGTTCGAGTCGGCGATGTGGTTTATGAGCTTGCACATGGCTAGTGGCTTTTGGGCGGTGCTAATGACTGAACACGCCATACTGATTTCAGCGTTCATTTGCCCGTTTGGGTATTTTCAATGGATCAGGATGCCGTTTGGACTTGCGCCGCTCATTTACCAAGCGGTGATCAACAACTGCTTTTGAGGATTTGTATGTCTGTCGCCTGAGGAGGAAGCTCTCGTTGACTGTGATGTGCTGGGATTCCTGAAGCTGGACATCGCCAAGGTTGATCGCACTGGTGGACATGGCCTGCATGATTCCGACGTTCAAGACCACATTCATGGGGAGGCGGAGCGCTCAGCTGCAGTCCCATCATTGACCAATGAGATAACAGTGTTCAAGCGCAATATTCCTGCACTCCCTCAGATGGGTCCGGTACTCGGACGCAGCTAGTACATTGACGACATTGCGCAAGGAGCACCGACGTGGGACCAACTGTGCGAGGACTTGAATGCACTCTTGTTTCGGTTGAGGTATTGGAACATCTCCGTAAGCCTCCCAAAGAGTGAGTTCGGCAAGTTGACCATTCCATACCTCTCGCATGAGATCAGCGCAGAGGGGATCCGAGTCATGCCCAAGATTGCCAAGTTCGTTCAAGACCTGCCGTTCCCGTCCACGCTCAAAGGAGTTCATAGTTTCCTGGGGAGCTTGAACTCCTACAGCAAGTTCATTGAGTATCTCCCTGTAGTGGCTGCATCACTCTATGAGCTGACCGAGGACAAAGTGCATGCAGGACGAGACCTTGAGCGAGCGAAATCAAATTTCGAGATCCTGGAGCGCAAGATCGTCTCAACTCCCATGCAGCGCCATCCCGATCGCGGAAGGCAGTTCATCATTATACCTCATGTCAATCCTTGGGCCGCATGTGCAGTCCGTGGCCAAATGTATGACGATGTGATTCAGCCTGTGCGATTCACCGGCCGCATTCTGAACGAGTTTGATCTATGCTATCACATTGCGGAGAAGGAAGTTCTGGCGATCCTGAGAGTATTTGAGTTGTTCAAACCATTGATTTACGGTTCAGAGTTCCCGGTGGTGATTTATACCCGCTGCTCGGGCTTGAAGTGGTTGTTGAATTCGAGCTCCGCTGAAGGACGAAGCTTGAAGTGGGGACTGGAGTTGTCAAGGTGGTCGCTGGAGATTCGTCGGGTTCAACGCGACGAAGATGGCCTCGCTGCCATATTGGGAGCGTGTATTACTCCCCATGAGCACCTAGAAGCAGTCGTCGAAGAGCTGATTCTAGCCAGGGGACGCATCAAGAAGCCACCAGCGTTCAGCATCGAGATGCTTGAGTCAGGCTACCAAGGAGTGGTCCTCAGCTTCGACGGTGCAGCTAAGACCTCAACACGAGTGGGAAGCTGTGATTGTATTCTGTTGGGAGGTCTTGGACGCGCTAGTCTTGATCCTCGAGGATGTGACTGTGAATGACGCTGGGTACCATGGCTTGCTTAACGGCGTGGAAATGGTCTCAGAACGTGGAGTCCAGGATTTGGTTGCAGTTGGTGACACAAGGATTGTGATACAACGGGCCCAAGGCCTGATAAACTGCAATCAGCCAAACCTTCAACGCCGGCTCGCCGAATACGAAATCCTCAGGAGCAAGTTCAAGACTGTGCAGCTGGTGCATGTGAAGCGCTTGTTCAATCAGGCTGCCGATTATCTCACCACGAAGGCGTTGGCGCTTGGCAAGACCTGGCAGGTTGAAGATGCTGAAGAACGATTGCATCTGCGGTGGGTGTCCACGATCCCTGAATAGGTCCACGATCCCTGAATAGGTGGTGAAGCCTGCCAGTGGCGGACTTACAGCCGATCCCACGGCTTCGACTCTGAATACCGATTTGGATGGAGTACGTTCAGGTTTCGACCCGGCGCCGTTGACCCTTGCTGCCAAGGTTCTGGCTATGATAACGCGAGCACGTTCAAGAGAGGAAGTGGCGAAGGCGAACCGATGTGATCGCTGGAATACCAGGCGGAACGTTGGCGTCGGATTAAAGCACATCAGGATGGGGACACCTTCCAGATGAACACCAAGAAGTATCTGAAGTGGACACTTGATCAATTCTCCCAAGCTCAGGTCAAGGAGATTGCCAAGTACTCTGACCAGTACGTCCTCGACTCCAGAGACATCCTCTATCTCCTAGCTGCAGCCACTCAAGGTCGACCCCGTGGTAAGGAGTCCGAGCTGAGGTTAGTTCCGACGGACCTGCATTCAGATATGCTGCACTACGCCCACGAAGATTTTCAAGGCGGGCATCAGGACATAACTCGGACGTACGAGAAATTGCGCTCAGAGTTCTATTGGCCACGCATGTACGCCGACGTGGAAGTTTTCGTGAAAGAGTGTACTGGTTGCGCGTCAGCCAAGGGACGACCTCTGCGTGCAGGCCCCTCACTGGGGAATATCGATCTTAGCCGTCCGTTTGAAGTGGTGTCCATGAAGTTTGTCACGCTTTCCAAAGTATGAATGTGGAAATACCTTCCTGCTACTATTCCAGGACGCATTTTCAGTCTTTGTGATGTGCAAGCCCATGAGTTCAACGACCGCTCCGGACGTGGCAGAAGCATACGAAGAGTGGGTGTTCAGGCAGGTTGGTGCAAGCTCAATGTTGCGCCATGACCAGTACTTCGGTTTATGAGTAAAGTATTTTCCTGATTCAGAGCCTTGACTGGTAACAGACGGCGGGCTACCCTGGCCTATCGCCCTCAAGCTAATGGCCAACAGGAGCACTCAGTCCAGACTGTGATTGGCATTGTTAGGGCGTACGTCGCCAAATCCGATCACAGCGACTGGGATGAACACGCCGAACGCTTGATGTTCGCGCTCAATACGTTATTCGACGCAACTCGGCTCGACACGCCGTTTTTCCTTGCCCGTGGTTGGGACGCCCAAGGGACGCTTTAAGCGATGATCGGACACAAGCCAACTAGTGTGCCAGAACGCAGCGCGTATGAGTGGCGTCGAAAGATGCAGTGAGACCACAGCTACGCTCAAGCCTGCGCGGAAGACTTGCAGAAGAAGGCGAATCAGCTACGTTCGAGGGCTCAGACGCAGAAGTGGCAAGAATTGTCCGAACGCGTCAAGGCAGGGTTCAAAGTCGGTGATGTTGTATGGCTCTACATACCCAAGGTTCAACGTTGTTTGAGTCGGATGTTGGCTCACCAGTAGCACGGTCCATTCAGGATCGAAGAAGTTCATGACGGGTTCAGAGTCAAGTTGAAGGTCAAGGACACGGGTTATCGCGTGAACCCGTGGGTGCCCGTGAGCCGCTTGAAACCTTGAGCGTTGTTCCCCAGATGCCCGACTGAGAGTGGAAGTCACGGAAGATGATGACTTCTACGCCGCCCTGCTCGCCGAGGGCAGCTGGGAGCCTGACACCGTGATCGGAGAATATGAAGTGGAGACAATCTTGGACTTGCGCTGGGTCAAGCGCACCCGAACCTCTCGACGCACTCGAGAACATCTCGTCAAGTGGAAGGGATACGAAGAGTTGGAATGGCTACCAGTCACGCAATTGAACTGCGGTGCCCTCCTGTATGAATTTAACCAGGGAGCTAGAGCGCGAGCTCGCTTCCAGGTCATGAAGGCCGGCGACGACCATCCAAGTGTGTAGCTTTCGCTGAACGCGCGCACCTGACGGCAGATCGATGAACATGTGAAAATGACTGAAAATTACCCTGACACTAATGGAACCCTGAAACAAGGCGAGTGGGTGCTGATCGCAGATGAAGTCCTGAAAGTGCCTGACTGGAATGAGAATGGAAGTTGCGAGTGGAGTTTGAGATCGTTGTGGAAATAATGAGGTTGAGTTGTGATATGGAGATGTTAATGAAGAGTCCAGGGTGATTTGCATAACTGTGACTTCGACGGCAAGATTCAGCGATGACCGTTGAATGGAGAATGTGAACCAAGGATGGGGATTGAACACAAGAAGGAAGGAAATACTGAGTGTTGGAGAAGGAGATTGGACGCAAATGATTCAAAAATGCTTCATTACGCTACATGCAAAAGGGAGTAAGGTCAAACTCGCGTCCAAACTTGGCGATGTGTGAGTGTGTCCAACAGCTCACGCGGCCAGCTCTTCGTCACTCTCTTCTTCCTCGTTTTCTTCCACCTTCCCGTCCTCTTCGCTCTCCTCTTCATCGCCGGTGTCTTCGTCTTCGCCGTCTTCAGTAGTGTTGTCCGCACGGTTCGGGGCAATCCAGTTGCGCGCATACCTGGGGAGAGGAATGGATATTTTGCGAAGCTCATCAGGAACATGCATGGTGCGACTTCGTTCATCCTGTTCAATGTCGATCAGGAACCCGTGCAGCAAGTCCCACGAAGCTTGACAGTTCGCATCCATGAAGTCCACGTAACGCGAGAGACCAGCCATCACCGCCGCGTTTAGCTTGGATGCAGAGTGGAAGAAGAAGACCTGGGTGCGCTCAGCGAACATGCGGTTCCAGGGGAGCTTCGCCTTGACATTTTTTTTCGCGCTTGTTCAGTGGGAGGATCGCCGTGTGCAGATTCAGGAATTAAGCCTCACTTTTCTGCGGCGCGTAGTTCGGGAACCCCACGGTCTGCTGCTTGCTCTTTCGGCGGTAGAAGCACACCTTGATCCCGAAGTACCGGTGCGACGAAGTCAATGCCGGGTCAGGAGTCTCGATACGCTCAGCTTAGCCAGTGTCGGGTCTTCAAACGCAATCTGGGCCAAGGGTGTAGACGTCCGCGGTGACTCAATCAAATGCCCGAGAACCTTGGACGCCGTGCGAGACTCCTTGACTGCAGGAGCGGGCTTGGACTTGGATTTTGTCTTGACTGTCTTTGCTCTCTTGGTCCGAGGTGAACGCCGAAGCGTTGAAGACATGCCCTTCCCATCAGACTCCGACTCAAGCAATTCCATCTTGCGCTTGGACCCGGCAGAAATGCTCTTGGATGCGCTCTTTGACGTGTTCTTGGAGGACGGAATCTCGGACGTAGCGCTCGCCTCGCCGGGCGCGAACGCTGAATCTCCACTGCTGCTGCTGCTGCTGCTGCTACTGGAGGACATGGGTTCAGGATCGTCTTCGACGGAGTCTTCCTCCAGCTGTACTCACGGTTCAAAATCCTCCTCCCGGTCAAACCTGCTCTCAAACCGAATCTCCATGCAGAGGTAATACATCTCGGGAACGCGACTAGTCCATGGTATCTAATCCAATTCGCCACTGCGAGTCATGCTGACCAGCATCTCGATCAAAGGCTCGCGAGAAATGATAGGGTAAACCAAGTGATCACCTCGCACGAGCTCCAACGCGTATTAGTTCTTGAACCCAGCCTGCATTACCACACGAAGGTCGCTCCGAAGTTTTA
Organism: Phytophthora cinnamomi; assembly: GCF_018691715.1. Lineage (NCBI taxonomy): Eukaryota > Oomycota > Peronosporomycetes > Peronosporales > Peronosporaceae > Phytophthora > Phytophthora cinnamomi. The sequence continues at coordinate 1,932,280 of NW_027150933.1, forward strand.
TCCAGACTTGTGGCCCGGGTAGAGCAGCACGCGCTTCATCTTCAGACCGCCCCAATGCGCTTGACACAGGTCGGGCCAACTGAGCAGCAGGTGTGTGTGTGTGTGTGCTTGGTCGTAATTGCAGGCTGGCCTTGAACTCCTCCCAAGTCATGTCCTTGGTTGCACACCGGTTGTTCTTGAATGTTGGTTTCTTCTTGGATGTGGACCGCAACGAACTTCGGTTGCTTTTCTTGGACTCCTTCGATTCGCTAGTCCTTGGGTGGGGAGTTAGACTTGGGCGCGAAGTCGTCATCATCAGCCTTCTTGCGTTCAGTCTGGTAATCGCCGCACACGCGTTGCTGCTGGTCCGCTGCTAGCATGTGGATGTTCGTAATCCGTGCTAAAGGAGGTTGGCCGCCGGCCGTGAAATGCTCGAACAACTCTTGAGGCGTTTCCAGTTTCCAGAGACCGTGATGCTGGATTCCCGATTCAAGAAGTCTGTAAAGGACCAAGCATCCCAAGTCTTCTCTCCCAACTCCCGCCGCAAAACTTCGCAGAGAGCTTCAGACGTTGCCAGCTGCTCCTTCAACTTAGCGATCTCGTCCGCACGCGCGTTCAGTTGAGGCTGATGGTTCTCTTCTTGGGCGACAAGATTCCGCTTGGCCCGAAGCTCCACGCTCTGCTTCTCGCTCTCGACGCCTCCAACCTGAGATTGCCAATAGGACTCCATCGCATCCCACTCCCGGCGAAGCGCATCATTGTCTGTTCGCAAGCCCACCACATCTTGAACGGAGGTAGTCCCGCTGGACTCGAGAGCCGCCTTGACGTGGTGATATTGGACAAGGAGCCGCTTCAAGTAGGAGAGCGCATTTATCGCGTTTTCTGCGATATGCCAAGGCTTGAATGCAGTTAGGACCGATGCAAAATGACTTTGCATTGTGAGTGATACCAACATGAGCGCGAGATTGCTGTCCGCCGGCGGCTGGTCAACGGGCTGAAGAATACTTGAATTCACTCCTGTGGCGAGTACTAATTCAAGGTCATTAAGATCATAGTCGGAGGACCGTTCGAGAATCTGCAATGCCTCCAAGCCGCCATAGCCGTCGCGCAGGTGAGCTCCATTGCGGTACGGCATCTCCGACGCCGGGACACCGACAAGCTGGAGCGGCTCGCTGTCCGCATAACATGGCGGCACGAGTCAATTCGCAGGCCGCTGACAACCGTCAATGACGAACGAAAAACAGGACGCAGGAACGAGCCTTGACGCGGAGATTCCAGCGTACTCCGCGGTGGATACAAGGCCGCTCTCTCGCCACCCTGGACGAAGGAATGAATGCGAGTCAGGGTGTTTGCAGCCCGCACCCGAGGCCGGGGAGTCCGCGTTCAGCCCCTTGGACTGTTCGAGATCCTTGCCGGAGCCTTAGCTGTCGCCCTTCGACTCGGCACCAGTGCCTGAGCCCCCCGCCATCGCGTCGTCGCCGTCCGCGCCACCCCCATTGCCACTGCCACGACCATTCTCTTCATCGCCGCCCCCCTGCTTGCTCTTCGGATGTTTGGCGTCCGACGCAGGCCCCGGTCCCGTCACCTTGCGCAATCAGGACGCGTCTTTCGCGTCCCCTCACTGGTTGTCGCGCTCCTGCTCGTCACCCGATTGTTTTTGCTCCTTCTGTGTGCCCTTTTCCGCTGGTTCCATGCTGCCACGCCGCTTGAGTAGCCGAGAAGTTGCCTTGGTGGTGACTGAGCGCCGGTATCGCGTGTTTGGAGAAGATTTTGCTATGATATGGAACTGCGGAGCTTGATTTTCAGCTGGGGCGTGCTTTGGCCGCATAGCTGACAGTCGTTGACTAGCTGCGAAAGTGTAGAGAAGCGTACGCTAGTGTGGAAGCCGCCCACGATCATGTTCAACCGAAATGCGTCCAAGGCCAGCCCCGTTGGTCTTGGGTCCAGCCATGTATGATGTGCCAGTTAGAAGGGAAATTTCTCTATGATAGACCATGACTAGAAGGGACAGTTGACACGAGGCTGAAAAGTATTTCCCCGAAACCCACCAACTGCCTACTGACCCGGTCGATGACGTGGCTAAATCAGCCATTCTGATTGGCTGGGATTGTCCACGGATCCGGCTGTGCACCGTGCGACAAGCTCTGAGCCGGAATTCGGCGATGTTCCGCGGAATGAAGTGCGAACAAACCTAGGATGGGTCCTTTAGGCTTGGGAGACCGCGTTGAGACGAGAAACCCTGAACAAGGATCTCTGTCCAAGCCGCCCCCGTCCTTAAGCGGGTTGACACAAAGAGGAACGTCGAAAAACGCCTGCACGAACGTATCGTGTATGGTGTCCCGCCTCACCTAGGTTTTGAACGCATACAGATTTCGTGGACCAGGAGCCCAGAGATCCCATGAAGACAATACACGGTGTCCAGACCGCTGGTCACCCGAGACAAGCCCAGACAAGCGTCACGCTACCGAGTGGCGTCATCCTACCTTTGGCCGACAAGACTAAGCCTCTGAGTGCAAGGTATCCCTGAACGCAGATCCCCGATACACTTGCGTTGAAGGGCCGCTGACTATGACACTCAGTATCAAGTATGTGCGGACTCGCGCAACCTTGCACGCAGTTGTGTACGAAGCCCCCGAGAATCCAGTCACGCAAAATAATACGCACCTTGAAGCTGTGCAAGATCCCGCCCCGGAAATGTCGACGTCAACAGCTGGCACGTATAATCAAGCCAACATTGATATAATCAAGTCAAGGCAAAAACGGCTGGTATATTCAAGTCAAGACAACTACCCCAAGTATAACCAAAGCAAGCTTTTCGCCAGACGCACGACGATGAACACAGAAGAACACCAAAGAAGGATACATTTACATACCCCTAGCGATAGTCTAGTAGATAACAACCAGAGAGTTCGTTTTACCCCCTACTGCGCAAGTGGAAGCAAGTGCCAGCCAGGAATCGGGTCCGCTGATCAAGGCCAGCGCGGAGCTCCCCACACACTCTAGTCCAATTACGTGGTGATCAGTGCCTCCGGCGTTGCAGTGATCCGCGTATTCCATATTCCAGTTGGGTCCACTGCGTGTAGTTAAGAGTGGCTACCCATTTCATGTTCACAAGGTTATCTCGGGTGGTTAGTTAGCAGTCACCCCCGGGAATAGTTTGATCGACTGCGTACAAGACGAGATTGTATCTGGTTTGTGTATATCTCTCTTCGGAGAGTGGTGCGCGTGAAGGAGAAGCGTTCTACGTTGATCAGTGCATTGAACGTCTCCACTTGACTGGCGTACGACCCACCGCCCGAGTGTCTAAGAATAAGTGGCAGCTATTTGTGTGTGTATAACTCTGCATTTGTATTGGTTATCTGGAAGGGAGCATATTCTGGGGTTCTAACTTGTGGTAGCATCCCTGGTCTTGCTCTCCTTCGACCTCCCGACCACCATTTGGAACATGCGTTCAAGTCTGGGAACGTCACGCCTAACGGGTCAAGGCCTCCAAACCATCAAACAACTCACCCGATGACCTATCCAGTCTCCCCGAAGATAAACGACACCGATAGAGACTCACAAGGTGACACGCCACCCTTGTCCGCAGTCCCCCGTAGCCTGCGTTCAAGGCTTAAGGGACTGCGTTCAGGGGTTTACATTCCCGAGGAGTGCCTACTACCAATTCTCCGGGCTGGCCGCCGTACACCTGGGCGATTCAGGTTTCACCGGCCTCGCCACCCCTGACAATGATTCAGAAACGCAGGAGTGCTAGCATTGGGTCGTGTCGAGGTTTCACCAGTAACGTTCGTGAGCAACTTAGCTTGGTTTTAGCCGTCCTCATTGGGAGCCGATTGGAGCCCAAAATGCGATCGAAATCTAGTTCACGTTCGATGTGTGCTTGATAACCACTCGGCCGTAACTTGGTGTAACACTCTGGTGAGCTGGAACCCATTTTCACAAGAGTTAAATCGTGTTCTCGGCGCTGTTGAAGCCCAACACGGCATTCGAATATCCGGTGAACATCTATCGGGATCTCGGAATACATGGCAGATTTAGGATCTCGTGCCTGGGTGGGGGCAAGCCTAGATCAGTTTTCAAACTATGATTCGTCGTGGCGGGAACGAGAAGTACCACATGCGATCCGGCGGATCTACGATCCACGCTAGTTGTTGTTCAGCGCAGATCCCTGGCAGCATCATTGCAACGAACATATCGATCGTCATGGCAACAATGGTGCCAATATCGATGATCACGTCATCTCTCGATTTGGCTTCCCAGAAATGACCCCAAGGAGCAATCACTACAGTTAGCTCTGTTCGCAGCGTACTGCTGGCGCACAAGCGGCGTTGGATACGCCACCATTCGATCCACACTCATCCATATTGGCTGGTGTCATTGCATCAAGTACGGTACCAGACCTCAGCTCATTGACAGGCACCAACTCGCGCTTCGTGGACTGTGGCGAGAATCCGGCACTCTGCAGCGCGCGCCCCCGTCACTCAACAACTCATCGTTGCTCTCAGCAACCTCGTCGACTTTACCCGACCACAGCACCGTGTGCTCTATGGGGCTACGGTGCTGGGCTTTTACTTTCTCCTCAGGTGCTCGGAGTCTCTAATGAGTGATGGCCGTTGACATCCTTAGTGCCTTCAAGTTCGGGATGTCATGATGGTTGACACTGAAGGTCATCCGACTCTAATTTGCAACACAGCACGGTCAGTTCAAATCAATTGTCGCGGAAGCACAGCTGATAAGTGTGACCAAGGGACCATAAGAAGTTTGCAGAAGGCATACCAACCGCCGATTTACCCGTACTTCGCTGCCATTTTGCTGTTGAAAAACGTCGCAGATCTTCAGCTTGTACAATATCACACACACACACACACACACCCCTGTGCTCGTTATCCTGCTCACGACAAGTTTCAGCGAAACTGATGAAGGCAACATTACGCCTACCAGCTCGTCAAGCTGGTTGCGACTCCAATTTGTAATCTTCGTACACTCGAATTGGAGGACCAACGCCGCTATTTCACGGTTGCGCGGAGCCGAAGTCAATGCAGTACCATGGTTGGTGGCGCGCCAACGCGTATCGTCCCTACACAAGAAACCCTGAGCGACACACAAGACTGCTGACTGAAGTGATGACCCATGGGTTAACGATGTCTATTGCAACTACGTTACTAGACCACTAATTGGGGCTACACTTGGATACTCCTCTGCGTGGTCCCGACTTGTTTGCTAATTGATATTGTTAGCTCCATTCTACCATTTCAGTCCGATACGAGGAAGCAAAACGGTGACTTGAGCGGCAGAGGTTAGCCTTGAACAAATCTCGAAGTTCCCCCTCCCAGATTATTTTTCTGACCGTTTCGTTATGGCGAGCTGGGGGGGGGGGGGGGGGGGAAGCTAACCCCGTGGTGTAAGACGTAAAATCCCCGCATCCATTGTAGCTACCCTGAGAAGCAGACAACCGATTAGTATGTGTCACCACTCCCTAGTATCGTCCTCTACGTTGCCATGCCAACCCGCCGAAACTCGACCAAAGATGAAGCAGCTTTTCGGAAGAATTTTTTGGAGATGCAAGAAGCGCTGGCACGGCCCGCTGCAATCGAGCACGCAGGCGACTTCGTCTATTACTACAGATTAGCGGCTCATTGCGAAGTGAGGCACGGAGAAGAACGGAGCGAAGTAAGAACTGCAGTCTAGTTTGAGCTCGATTTGGAAGTGGAAACACACAAAAACCAGACTGACAATGGTGCTATCACGTACGACCCCGTTCGTTTTATTTTCTGCGGGACACACCAACGCAACACCCCAGCGAGGAATACCTGACAGCAAGATCGCTGCTTTCGACGAAAACTTGAAGCCAAGAGATGTTGGCGCGGACATCAAAATTCCGGTTAAGCTGAACGTTTTGACTAGCATGGACGGAATGCCTGATCATGCATTTCGTGCTTATGAAGTTACAGTTGGGTATCATGAAGGCAGAGAAGGAAATCGAGGCGCAGTGGGCTGCGTACACTGAGAATGCACAGGTAAGGAACCTGGCGCCTGGAACACTTCGAGTTCGGTTTGTTCTCAGCCGATGACGGCTGATTTCTGCGGGCTGGATTGTCCAGCAACGCGATGCCGCTACGAGTTGCTAACGTGATGGGGAACCTGGCAGCGAGGAACCTGTGCTTCTCGACGCTAGACCTATGTTTGTCGTTTGAGCGTGGGGATACAGAGAATGATCTCGAAGCGAAAACCCTCGGGCGGCTTCTCAGATTTCTGCTCGACGATGGGAATCGAAACGGAATGGTCACATTGGTTATCACGTTGAGACTCTAACTCAACATTCTGGATTTTCCCAGCTGCCATTTCTCAAGTTGATGTGAGAAGCGACCACGCCAGCGCACCACTTCGAAGCTATGTGTTCGGCGCTGGTGACAGCCCGAACGATGAGAAAACTCGCGCGAGAACTGGAGATCGACCAGTGGGACCACACGAACTGAGACCACTGGTGGAAATGACTCGCGTATGCTTTGTTATCGAAACGAGCTAGTGCGTGCTCTGGAAACTCTAGTCATATATGGCTTCGAAAGGTCGACAGATGCTGATGTGCGTTTACGACAATTGAGTTTGTGCGATCATCCAGCGACGATGGCTCAAGCGAGGGGATGAACGTTTCATTGCTGTATTCGGTCCGTGCCAAGTCCAGCGCTGCGACTTGGATTTCCATGATGAAGCGTCTGCAAACGGGGTTCAACCTGGTATCTCCTCTCTTACAACGATCTAACGATTAGCCGAATGCGGCGATAGTTCCGTTTATCAAGTCGATTGGTTCTTCGTTGAGAGTATTGACTCTAGACGGCCCTAGAGTTGCCCACTCAGGACAAATCGACATGAACGAGGTTTTTGAATGCTGCCCCAATCTGCTGGAGCTAACACTTGTTAGGGAAATCATTTAGGTGCAGCTCGCCTTCCGCGAATACCGTGAGGCGAAGAAGCCTGTACCGAATCTGACTTTCGCTTGGATGGGCGAACCGAAATTCGCTACCTAACTGAGTGATCCCCAGAACCCACTGACGAACTGTGACCGACACCTGAGGGTTTCTCTGTTCCGATGTTTTGTTCCTGTAGGTGATCTCGAATCCGGCAGATTTTCCGTACTACGTGGACGAAGTTGTGAACATGCTGGAGTCGAACCAAAAGCTGGAATACGTGTCGATGCGGTCACACTATTACCGATTTGTTTCCGCTGTCAAAGAGTTTTCAGATGAAGTCTATTCAAGTGTAAACTCGCGTTGCTGAATGTTGTAGTTCTACTTCACTGACACGGATGAGGCGCAGTCAGGCTTCTTCCTCCTGGGGCCTTGATTGCAAAATCTAGAGTGTTCTCCATTTAGACACAAACCCCTATTCGGTGCACCTATCTCACTAAACCCCCCCCCCCCCCCTAGAGGTCCACAAAGGAGATGAAGCTTGCGCGTATTGTGATCGCTATACCTGATGATTGCCTACAAGTCTAATCAACCGCGACAGACTTTCGAACCGAGCCTTCGCCAATGGCTTAGTGAATAAATCCGCAGGATTGTCCCCACTTCGGATCTTCCACAGGTATAAACGCTTCTTCTCAACCTGCTCACGAACAAAGTGCCACTTCAACTCAATATGGCGAGTTCGTCGACTGAAGGACGGATTTGTAGCCTTCACAAACGATGATTAACTGTCGACACCAAGTGTCAGTTTACTTTTCATCTCAGGCAGCAACTCATCCAGAATGTGCATCAATGATCTGCCCTCCATCGCAGCTTCTCAAGATGCAACATATTCAGCCTCTGTTGTAGATTGAGCTACAATTGTTTGTCAGCGCGACGCCCACGAGATCGCTCCACCTCCTAGTGTAAAACCAAACCCAGTTGTGTTCTTTCTAGTATCACGGTCATTTCCCCAGTGACTATCCGAGTGGCCATCCAAATGCACTCCAATATCACATGTGTCTGACTTGCGATAAGTGATGCCCTTGCTAGTTTGTACCGAAAACGTAACGAAGCACCCTTTTTGCAGCACCAACGTGCTTTTCAGTTGGATGATCAACATACCGACTCAATTGACTGACAGCATACATCCAATCAGGGCGAGTGCTGGTTACCAAATACATCAAGCACCCCACGACCTCATGTATGCCACGTGGCCCAAGTTGTGTTTGCACTTCGCACTATTTTTCTGCTCACACGATTCAAGGCGTTGCGTCGTCTCCGTCGGAATCGCACTGCTGTTTGACGCCTTAGTCAAGCCAAATCGCTCCAATAGTTTCTCAGGATAGTGCTGCTGGTCGATTGTAATTTCGCCATCTCTTTGGCGAACGCGAATACCCAAGTACTGATGTAAGATCCCCAAATCCTTAATGACATAGTCCTATTCCAACTATTTGAAGAATCTGCACTTGAACTCCTTCGAGTTAGATGCGCACAACAAATCGTCTACATACACTAAGACAAATGTCATCGTGCCATCCTTGCAGTAGAAATCTAGGCATGGCTCCGACTTACACTGAATGAACGCGTGAGCCTTGAACCACTTGTCAAAATCGTCATCCCATTCTTTGCCAGACTGTCTCAAACCATACAAAGCCTTGTTTACTTCGTATAGGCCTGCTCCACTAGGAAATCCCGCGATGTCCTTGATATTGTGACGAGGTCCTAGACAATTCTAGTCCAGGAGCCATCAGCCAGAAGCCCAAACTCTACCATGTACCGACCACATGTCCCTCGAATCGTGGATATTTGTTGACCCAAGTCTGGTCATTGTACATAATTCAAGTTGGACTGGCTACATCTGGAAACTGGACTCTATGGACGTCAAGATGCAGCGACCCCAGACCCCAGGTCTGAGATGTTAATTTGGTATAGGGGCTGAGGTCCGAGATTCGCTCTGGAGGCCACAGGTCTGGGGTTTCAGGCCTTGAATCTAGCCCTGGGCAGTGATCTGGGCTTCGGCCTTTTGGATCTGTGACTTGGAGTCACTTGGTTGCTTAAGTCACAGATTCCAGATCTCAGATCGGAGACCTAAACGTTGGGAGTGCCAGTGGTTCTGGGACGTGAGAGTGATGTCAAAAGTCTGAGACTTTGAGATTTGGAGTTCCGTCTGGGGTTTGTCTGTGTATCAGACGCTGAGATGTTCAGGCTGGGGTCTGGGAAGAGAGCGTGGCGTGAGGCCTCTGATTTCAATCGCCTTTGGATATGAACCAATTGGAGCCACAGGATCGTGGCGTCATCTGGATTAGACCTGATTTGTACCCAGAGTAATCAGTGTAATCAAGTGATGACAGACCAAGTCCGGCCAATCCCGGCCACAAGATCCTGGCGTAATCGGGCTATCACTGATTTGCACCCAAGCGTGATCAGTGTAATCAAATGATGACTGACCCAGCCAGACTAATGGAAGGACGCCAAAGCAGCGACGCGCATTCACGAGCGCCGCCAAGCCTGTAGCTTAGTGGGTGTTTTGCCCTTGTTCAAGGAGTACCCAGGAGATGTTTGCACCCTTACTTGATAGGCCCTATGTATGTGCAGGTGCATGATAATCAGAGTTTATTTGGCCCCGAGGCCGCACGCTGCGGCGTTCGTTTTGCGCCGACGGGCGTGTTGCTACACAGGGACAAAGTCCCTACCCCCCGGCGGCGAGTGCAAGGTCAAGTGGATTTGCTACGAGTGTTCTACGGTCAAACTCAGCTAACTCCAAATAAATTCAAGTTCAACAACCAAACCTTTTCGTGTTTCGGCCCGGCTTACCTTCGTTGTTGTATACTCCACACACGGGACATTGGTTTGCTGGGTTTGCCTGCTGGTTGGCTGGTTTCCTGGTGGTGCTTCATATTTTCGGGCGGAAGGTTCTCCGCGCTGAGGTTTTGGCAGAGCAACACCTGGGGTAGTGGTTTCTGGGGTTGCTAGTGGTATCCGTGTGGCACGAATAGTCTGGGATAGTGGTTCGCAGCTTCGCTGTGTCTCCTACATCAAGGCGTGGTGCGCGGAAGTCCCAGGATGCAGAGCGAGAACACTGGATCAAAACAGGCTCAAGTCGAGGCAACTCTCGGGGTCACTCTGGTCTGAGGGGTGAAGACCGTTGTGCGGCTCTCAGTCTGAGCCGTCGGAGGAAGTATCGACACTGGAAGCGACCGGAGTCACTGAGCAAGGAGGAGACTGTTAAGGCCCAGAGTCCTAGGGCCTGAGAAGAGAAGTGGGCTAAGTGTGTGTGCAGTGGACGTGTTTATATTTAAGAAAACGGGGCATATCGGTATTCTCACGTGCATACAAGGGCCTTCCACGCAAGGAGCAAGCTTCGTATGGGGGACACTGGGAACGTTCGAGTTCGGAGGCAGCTGGTGTGGCAAACGCAAGTCTGGGCCCACAGCGTAGCCTTAGGAAGAACCAAGTCAAGGGATTACAAGAGTGAGGAACACACGCCTCACCCAGCTTGGAATCTGAGGTCTGATCTCAGATTCTGGTTTGAGTGGGCTGAGATCAATGTCTAGCCGCGAGGCTATTCCCTGATTTTGGAACCCGCATCGCCACAGTATACTGCTTAATTTTCACGTTTGCGCTGAGGTAATCATTATTAATGTCACCCTGTCATTTCTTTCGGTCCAACTGAACTGCTAAGTCTAGTAGCAACCTCAACGACGAAAGACGCGCAGCAGGAGAAAGGGTATCGTCACAATCAACATCAGCAATTTGTCGAAATCCTCGCGCAACCTGTCTAGCACGAAATCGAATCACATACCCCCATTTCGTCTATTTTTACATCAAAGACCCACTTAACCGTAATAAAGTGCTCCCCTCGGGTAGTGCATCGATCTCCCTGATAACACCTTTGGCACACAGTACCTCCATTTCCTTCATCATCGCTGCCTGCCATTCACGAGCTTGCTTCGACCGCATCGCTTGCTGAAATGTGCGATGTATTTTTACGTCCTTCTGACGCCACCTCCGCAACATCGACCTCACAAATAGCAACATAGAGTTAACTACATAATCATCGAGGTATTTTGGCCACTTTCACTTACGGGGTAGATAGCGAGGGCTCTTATCGTCATCATTACGGCGACTGAGCTTATCCAGTTCTTGACCACGACTCTTGCGTTTTGAAGTTTGTACCGGCACCAAAGACTGCAATTGATCTGACCCTGCAGTTTCGCGAGCTACCCTCTGTTCATCAGTTTCAGCCAACTCGTAAGTCTCAACATCAATGGGCGTGGCTTCTTTTTCGTGATCATCACTATCACAGTTGGTACCAGTATCGTTTTGACTACCACCATCAATATTTGTACTCGGATCATCATCAAAATCACTCTGCACTTCAGAATCACTTCCGGCAATTAATTCTCCCTGCACCATGGACTCCCACGAACTGCTATTGCTAGAATCCGAATCATTTGCAGCTTCTGAGCCCTCAGACGCATTGCTAACATAGTCGACGTTGTCATCAACGTCGCGGTCAGCACTCTCATGAGCATGTTCCTCCTCGTCATCCGTGTTTTCACTAGAAATTGGCCCTGCTGAGCGTAAATGCATATGAAGCCCGCCCGGACCAGGTCGGTTCAGCGGTCTCCTCACCGCCGTCGACCTCTGCGGCAAATTAGTGTCATCCTCAGCCTCACTTTCATCATTTTCAGAGCCAGATTCAGCATTTTCATCTTCCGAGTTCACTACGGAGCCACTGCTAGCATCACTACTAGCATCCATGTCAACGTCGCTATCACTATCGGCTTCACAATCTAGTCCTTCCTCAACAGTGTCAAACTGTTGACTCTGTGCCCAGCGATAAATGGTTGATGGGGAAATCTCTCCTCGATCTCGATACAAAATATCTTCATTCACTCGAACAATACACGCGCAACATGATATTGCGGGAAGTAGACCTTTGTACCTACACGATCTTCTGCGTAACCCAGGGAGTACCCGATCTCACAATTGTTCGCCATATTCTTCCGCAGCTTACGAGGAATCTGTGCACACGCCAACGCGCCAAATGTTCTAATGTGGTGAACGTTAGGCCGCTTACCGAAAAACAACTCGTACGGCGTCCGTGACGCAATGTTTCTACACAGAACGCGGTTGTTCACCTATGTCGTGTTCTCTAGTGCATCAGGCCAAAGACTGTTGGGCAACCCAGATGCAACCAACATCGACTTCATCACACCACGAAGAGACTGTATGGCACGCTCTGCCAAATTTAACGAAGACGCACCAGGGGCAAGTTCTTCATCCTCGATGCCTATTAGCCCGTACCAGGTCTTCCTACTGTCATTTGCGAATTCTCCACCACCGTCAAAAACAACGCGCTTCACTTTGCGGTCCAGCTGGCGCTCAGCCCACACAATGTACTGCTGTAGCTTTTCGTTCGTCTCCTTCTTGTCTTTGAGAGGAAAGGTACGAATCAACCGCGAGAAACCATCCACAACCACGAGTACCTGGTTGAATCTCGTGTTGTTGTGCTTGCCAGGGCCCATTAAATCAACAAAAATCTCATCGTTCGGGTCACGAATGCCACGATCTAAAGAGTGCATGTGCTTATTACGTTTCTGCTTCGCTAACTGGCAAGTCTCACATATAGGTAGTTCTCGTCCTTTCAACATCATATCATCTACGATGCTCTTGTCCGACATAGATTTCAAGTATTGAGCATTTGTGTGCCCAAGTCGGGCATGCCAAACACGTATATCGGCCAGCCCATCCATCTTGGCGAAGTTCACAACTTCAGCAGCGCCTGCCGAGAGCCATCCTCCGTGAACGAATTGTAACTACGGAGACTCCACACATTATTCGGCTGTAGTGTTGCAGATAACAGATATCTGTCACCATCATGCACGCTGTATGCGCCCGAAACTGGATCCTGCACTTCTGTGAGACCCTGTCCTCTCGCATTTCCTGCCGAAAACAATTTTCAACGAGCGCTCGGTACATAAAACACTCGATCCAAGGTAAACCTTTGCAACTGACCATTTTCAGACTTCATCACTAACGCAGCAACACCAACACCAACTGGATGTGTCAGCATGTTCTGTGCAAACCCACGACACGGACCCATTACCGTATCGAACTCCTCATAAGCTACGAAATACTCCATCGTGCCTACAATGCGTGCACTTGATGCCGTATCATAGTGCCACAACCCAGAGTCATAGTAATCCTCCAGCTCTTGGTGATCGGGTAGAACATCTACCTCCGACATCACTGGAGCCGTGAGCGCTGGTACCACCGCTCAACTCACATTCTGATTCTTTGCACCTCCACTCTTAGTCTTATTCTGGTTTTGACTGTGATGCTTCTGCTGGTCCCTGTTACTCTCGATTCGCACAGCGGATACCGCCTCTGGCTTGGATTCCAGCTCAGGACAAAATCGCCTAATGTGCCCAAATTGATGGCAATTATGACACTCAATCTGCGACCTGTCCTGCTTCTTCTTTTTCCACTTCTTCGCTGAACCTACTCGCTGCTCCTTATCATTGCCTGCTTTGTCATTCCGCTAGCAGCCCCACGAGCACCAAAAACACCACCAGCTTCGTCTTTAAGCTGTGCTTCTGGTATCAAAAGCAAATCACGAATTTCCTCGGCTTTTGACTGACCTCCGACACCAAGTCGCACCAATTGTGCCAATCGCTGGTACTTGTCATTATGGGGCAAACTATTCAGCAAAGCGTCGACCATGTCGACGTCGTGAACGGGATACTTCAGCACCGTGAGCTGATCCCTAATATTCATCATCTTACCGACATGCAACATCATATCTTCGCCTTTGCTTGCTCGGGTGTGCCACAGCTTGTGCAGGAGCTGCCGCTTGTGTACAACCAGCACTTGGTTACTGGGATCCTCGTAATATTCCAGCAACTCCTTCCACATATCCGTGCCCGTCTTCTTCTTCACCACCCTTTGCGCCAAGGCAAGCGACACAGAGCCCAGCACCATTCGTTTGATTTGTGTCTGCTTCTGTTTCCACTCCAGGCGCGCCTTATCGTCGGCATCCTCATTCAGAGCCTTCTCCCCGGAGGCAATCATTTTCGAGGTCCTTCTCCTCAAAACAGCTAACCATCAGCGCCTTGTAGTATTCCCAGTTTCACCGTTCCAGTTGATAGGAACGCCCTTCGAGCGTAGCTCGATCTTTTCACTGTTTCTACTCATGACGAACCCCTTGTTAACACACGTAGCAAGTCTAACACAGTAAGGTTGGGCTCATAACCATGTTGAAATGTGAGAGCAAGCTAGTGAGCGTCCAAGCTCAGCACGAGACAGCAGTAACAACCGGAATCACGGCACTAAACGACACTTGTTATATACTAGGCAGATTCGAGACTGAGGCTTAGTCTCGATCTCCCTTGCCTATCCTACTTACAAATACTGCTGGCAGCGACTCTCTGTAGCTTTCTTCAGCCACACATCTTTAGGTGTCAAAGGCCACGATTTCCAACACAAGATCTCACAGCGCTGATCAGCCTCGTCGATGCACCAGCGACACCCATCTTTCAAAATGCACCTGGCTAAGGCCTTCAGCGTTCGAATCAGCGCGTAGACATGGTGCCCAACTTGGAGTCCTTGGACTCCAAGGGCTTTAGCTCCAAAAGTCGCACACCACTCGATTAAGTGCGATCACAAGATTGTCACACAAATTCTTGCTACATATGAGTACATTAATTCGGTGAGTCTTCCAAACGTCGCAGCAAAGGATTCTTAAACAATCAAATGGGCATTTTGAAGCAATGATGCAGACACTATCGTCGATACATGGCAATTGGCGAGGTGCCACCAAGTACTGGAGACGATCGTGCTTGGTTCCAATTCTCTGTTTAGACGTGTTGTGAACTGTAACAGTAAGTCCAGTCACTGCATTCAGGTGGATCGGTTCTCCACCATGATCTTAAGCCATCAATGAATACGATAAACGCTCTGCAGTACACACCTCGTAATAATAGTCGGCGTAGATAGGATCGTGATGCAAGTTCGCCTGCTGGAACTCATGTATTCAGATTTGCAATTCTAGGCCAGGTAAGCGTTACTGACCCGCTCCTGCTGCGACATACTCAACATTAGGCTTTTGTAGGCTCGCATCAAATGACAGTCGACCTCGAAACTTCTGGTTGGGTTTCAATCTGGACGCGCATGTCAGTAACCTGTCCAAAGCGAACTGGAAGTTTTTCTTCGTAAAACTCGCACCCTTCACGTTTGAATGACACCCTACAATATTTCTCCAGTAAATATCTCCATGCGTTGTAGTCCACGCACTCCACGACAGCCCGTAGCGCGATTGCTTCACGAATCAGTTGAATCCCTTTAAAAGTCGCCCACGGGGTTAGAAAAGTCGCAGGGTAGGTCTGGCACGTGCAAGTAAAGCACCCTGGTCTTCGTTGTAAAGTACACAACCTCTCCACCGGTAGAGTCCTAAACGCGTTAACGCGTAGTTGCAAGGGCGCCAAAAGCTCCTCCAACCGACTCATGCACTCCCCAGATGACATTTGCCAATTGTGCAGTAAGAACTTTTCTTTCTTGATGCACGGAAAATGGCTTTGAGGATCCGATTGGCCAGGAAATTGTTACCACGCCTTGGGATCTGCGTTCGCTGGTTTCGCACAGTCCTGCGCCATGCTATCTACGTCTTATCCATGCTTGTTGGTCATGCCAAGGTAAATTGACAGGAATGAAAACCAAACGTTGTCCAGCATCAATTTCCGTAACAAGTCCACCAATCCATGCGCAATAGGAGGTTCTTCGAGATCTAGTCTACACTTACCGACTCCAGTGTAAAGTGCTTCGTAGCAACCTAGACGCAACACAGACGGCCCTCATCATTACATTCGACATCTCACATTCCCTCTGAACCACCATTTCTGCAGTCGAATATGTTCCAACGGTATAAAGCACAGCTCGTAACGGGTACCCGAAAGCAGGGTACCCGCCCGAAAGTATTCCGGACGGGTACGGTTACCCGATTGAAATTACGGGCGGGTACAGTGAGCCAGTAGGTGCAGGACAGGTATAGATCCGAAAATGATTGTTGTGTCAAGGTGCCTTTCGCGGCCATTCCTGGGGAAGACACATTGATCAGCGGAGACTTGATACTGAGATAGACTTGATACTGAGATCACAAACAGAGGTTCACGGCAGGGATTGGTAGTAAAATCACGAGTAGTACTATACACAACAGATAGCACTATATCATTAATAATAATAATAATAATACAATTCCAATGATAGCAGTTAGTACTAACATAAACTTAGTAGTAACAAAAATCACGAAATATTACTAAAAAAACTACTAAGTATCCTACTCAATCCCAGGTTGAAGTTCAAGGTCAATATCTTCAAAGGACGCGCGCAATGGGTGGCAAACGGGTGGTTGCCGAGCTGTTCTGTCGTATTTTCTGCGTTTCCTCGCAACCGGGTCCAATGCGGTGCTCCAAGGCCGATTCTTGTTTGGCTGATATGACGAAAGCGGCGCCGTGTTGCATCTGCGGTCATCCTGTTCACCATGTCTGTAGCAATAAACTCTTGGGTGAGGCTGAGCTTTCCAAACCGTACGGCTAGCAGTAGTATGGTCCATGGTTTGCTAGCATCTAACGCGGCCACGTGTATGCGTAGCTTTGCACTCCAGGGTGCGTTCTAACCTTCAGGAGTAGCAGTGCTCGGAAAATAAAATACGGAAAATAAAATATATAAAATTGAACTGGATTTTAGAAAACGTGTAATAAGTTATTGCAATATATCGACTTTCAATTATAAATATCGCAATAAATAAAAGTTTTGGTATAGTCTAAACGGCGTAATGGTTGGGAACGATCCTACCAATCCATGCACTGGGGTTCGAGTCTCACACCCGTCAAGAAGCCATGAGCTTCCAGCGTTTGGCTAGCGCTCCGCTGACTCTCCTCGTACATTTCGTTGTGCCCGGGTGCTTGATCTTGAGATGGCAAATGAGGTTCGTGTAGCCGGTCCCTGCAGTTTGCTTGCGAGCTTGCTGCACTGCTTGCACGAGAAGAATCTGTCGCCATAAGGTAGTCCGTGAAGAAGAAGGTCGAAACTGCGCTTGAGGTCGGCATGGAACTTGTCAAATATTGAAATAAGGCAGCCAACATGACTGGAAGCAGCAATCCATGAGTCAGTCCTTTGATGGAGACTGGTTCGGGCGTATTTACGCCTGGTTAAAATATCGATATACTTATTACGGACACAATTTGATATTTTACGGTAATCTTGATTTTGCTTGCAAGATTGCAATAATAAGTTATTCCGTCAATATAATACAACAATTATTGTATTTATATTATTTTTTCGAGCACTCCTGGAGTAGAGATCAACCGGACGGTGAGCCCTCCCCAGCAAGCCGTCAAGGGATATCTGCGTCGAGTCAGCTACGGAGGTGGATGAAGCTACTCTCGTGGAATCTGACAATCGTACTCAAGCAACATAAATCTGGTGTTGGGATTCCGGCCGATATTGGCCATAACAAACCCTCCTGAGATCGGGACGTCCGTTGCTCCTCAACAGTTTTTCAAGAGTCTTTTCGACAGGTTTGTCTGTATTGAGCCCTTTCCGGAATTAACATGGTTATGACATACGCCGATGCACGTGCCTTTCTCGTCCTTGATGCTGGAAGTGGTCATTAGTTTGCCCCATACTCCCTGACCGTTTTCGAATAGCCGAGGTACTCTTTCACAATCTCATCGTCGATTGCGGTCCTCGCCTCACGCCTCAGATTGAACACGCGTTTATAAACGTGACTTGGCACCATCTTTAGCTCTTCGTCCCAGTACTTGAACTGCGCAAGCTGCATGCTCCGGGCAGTTTCGCCTACAAGGTCATCCCATTTTCCGTTTTCAATCATTATTGCCAACTGGTGGTCCCCGTACCCTTTCCTCAACACTTGGAATTCTGAAATATCGTTTCTTCGGCTGTGCTCGTTGAAATATGCCAGGTAGCGAAGCCCAGCTTCATACGCATCACCTCTCAATGCGCTAAACCCAGCATTGCTGTTCACGAGGTTTAGTCGCTGGAAAATATCAACAGGAGAATTGCCCTCTCCATTAAACCAGAGGCGAAATTGCTCAGCCTCTAATTGCGCCGCGAAAGTCTTCGTCGTCGTATCACTAGACTTCATTTCAGCTTGGATCATTCTAGCGACTCCCTCATCACTATAGGTTCGCGCGAGGGTCCCGACCATGGTCTCTTGAGTGTGGAACTTCTTATTGTACTTGGAAATGTACTTGGCCAACCTCTTGATCGCCGGGCCGCTCAGGCTATTGGGCACTCCTCCATGTTCGTTCAATCTCATGAGCACAGTATCCGTGGAAACGCTGTTGCTTAGCCAACCTTTCATCTCATCGTCCGTTCTCGATATCAGCCTGCCCAAGACTCCCCCAACCCTATTTTCGTCTTCGCCCTCTGGGTTGACAGTCCTCAGCATTCTCTTGGTGAGAGCGCTGTACTGGGCATCAGCGCGCAGATGAGGTATACCGACACCTGGGACATTGGGTGTAACCATGTTGGCGGTACCAGTCGCTTGGCCATTGACGCTTGAGAGGAGGACGGTGGCAGCTAGTAATAAGGCGCCACGATAATGCATCGTAGCGGCGGATTTCTTGCAGACGGACTTGCAGGCTGGACGGACAAATGCGTTGTGGCGTAGCTTGATCTGAGGTGAGTAAGGTTGGTCACCAGTCCCAACCTGAGTACCATACTCAAGCTACGGTGTGGGCACTGTCGTTCAGGTACATGCTACCCCTTAACACAGTACCCTGTGATATCTGGTCGGGATTTTGTCAAATCAATAGAGTATGTCAATCAGACAATGCCTCTTGATTGAAAATACCTGTGTAATCACTTCTGCAAATCTTCGTACCCTAAATCAGGCGAGAAGTACTACGTGTACAGTACTGCACATCGGTAAACATTCCCTCCTTATGGTGTATCACGGGAAGGTGACCGTGGTAAAAGCCGTGGGAAATGCATACAGTGCGACCCCCCGTTTTCGCGGCTGCTGACCTCTAATAAACTGTTAGAAATAATACTCCGCACATTCGGAGGCACTCGGATGATAGCTTTTGGGATAGGACTGGATTGCGCAAGTGGCGTGCACATCTCCGTTTTCAAAGGTTTTCCCTGTATCAAGGGAGGGATGACACGTTCTCCGAGATTGACTTAAACTCGGGTGCATAGGCCTTTTCATACCCCTGCTCTCATTAAACATTTCTGTGTCGTACAATGTTGCGTCGCCCCTCCTGGTACACTACGCTGACACTAACTCAGAAACACGAACTTTGTCTTAGCGCCAACATGGTATAAGACTGTGGATCTCTTCTCCGCAATGAAGTGTTGCTCTGAGGGCTTTAAAAGATCTCCGATGAACTGTTCGCAACTGCTGGTGCCGCACAGGCTTCATTTATAAGGCCCGGATTAAGTGAAATACAGTATCAAATAGCAAATCATTTTAATGTCCATAGCATAGTTTATTACCCTCTCGTTTCTTTTATAGTCCACCCTCCGCGAAAACGGGGGGTCGCACTGTACATCCTTCATCGTACATTCGCTGTCGCGTGCTGTACATTGCGCGGCAAGATCAGAGAAAGTATCTCCCCGCAAGAGAGGGATGGGATGCAGAACGACCTTGCCAGACCCAGGATCTCCGTCTGTGCGCTATAGACGATACAGTCACTGGCTGCCAGTCGCCGGACTTAAGAAGAGGAAGACGCCTGGGTTTGCTGCTGCTGGCGTTGCTGAAAACCAATTTGATGCATGTTATTGAATGCCAGCATCTGCTTTCGTGCGACTGGAGATCTCGCTCGCCCCATTGCTGCTGCGATCGCCTCTTGCTTGACTGGACCGCCTGTGATAACGCCCTGCAGTTGACACTGAGGTACCTGGCTGGCGGCTCGCTTCATGACATTCGACGCATCGCGGGTATAAGCAATATAATACATTTTTCTACTGTATCGCGTTGTGTGGTTAGTCGTCACGTGTATCCTGCGCTCCATACCACACGGACAAAAAGGGGTGTCGTCCCAAATGTGTCCCGCTTCGACCCGCAACAAAGAGCTCTGATTGGTCCCATCCCGCATCCAGTGAGATACAGTATAAGACTGAGCCTAACACTCGCGTTTTTGCAATTTATCGGGTCGTATGGAAGTCGGGTGGGTACCCTACTTTCGGGTACCTCTGGTATGTAATAGTAATAGTACAGTAGTAACGGATTTCACCGAATAGTACCCGGCTCACTACACTAAGTACTCATTTTTGCCCACAAAACACAATCACATTTGACAGGGGGCTTCTAACCTGTGTAAGATCACAAAAAATGCGGAAGTGCCTTGATGAGAGGTACTTGTAGAGAAATAACTCCAACTCGACAAAGATTTTTTTTTCAGATTCACTCCATAACAACTGCAGGGGAGATCCCCCACTACAAATGTATCGGATTAGAATGTGCTATTTCGCAATATTGGCTGCGCTACAATACTCCAAATATCGTGTATATTATCTCGTCGAACACAGCGTTTAACGAGCTCCTTCGATCATTCGAAAAAGGGTATATCAAATCTGTTATGTATTACGTCACGTTATAAACGGAATGCGTATTCGCCCTACTCGTTAACGACTTCGATTTAGTCAAGTGCGTTACTGAGCTCCTCAATCAGCGACGCGCGTGCCACTGGTCCGGTGCATTGGCGGTTAAAAAAAAACTCACCTCTGTCGTTCGTTCGATACCAATTGTTCCTCCGAGTTTATATTTTGTGCAAGGCTTTATCACTGATCCAAATTTTAAAACTTGGCCCTCTATTTTGTGTAGGGTTTGTAATCGGTGAAATCCGTTAGTAGTAGTGGGGAGTAAAGAATGTTGACGATGGTGAAAGGCCTTCTAGTTGAGGGTTATAATTTACTATAGAAGCCTGGTATGCAGTAAGACGAGCAACCAATGCGTCCGTCGTTCGGGTAGTGTTGCTAGTTTTGCCGCTCTGGAGCCTTCCGGCTGTCTTTGCAATGTAGCTCTGCGTAGGGTTGCTGTAACTTTTGTCGTAAAATGTATAATATTGCGATGTGTTGGACTTGGCGAGGAATTTTGCTGATATGAGCGCTGACCGGGCGGGCTTGTCCCATTGCACTGCAAAGAAACAGTCTAGTGGGTGAGTGGTGTTATCGTTGCTTGTTTGCTGTTTTGACTGTTGTGGTTTTCTTCGCACTGGGTTCTCCAAAATTTCCACAATGAACAGAATCTTTGCTGTTTGTGCTACAAACTATAGGCACACTGGATTTTTTGGCCTAGAAATCTGAATACTGTGTTGTAAGAGGTGTTGTTCTCGTCAATACTAGCTAGAACATTATCAAATAGAACCCAGCACTCCATTATTCTGAAGCCGGCGAATTAAAGAGTGAGAGCAAAAATTGACAAAACAGGAGGTGTTCTAAATTATAGGCGCATTCCGGTCAAAACTGTAATTTTTCAAAGTAACGAGCTCAGTTTCGTAACTGTGGGCCATATCTTCTATTCTAGGGCTAATAGCCACCTCTACGCGAAATCTGTGCGGCCAATTATTTTTTTCTTGAGCGCTGGTGCACATATACATGACAAGAAAATTATGAACCCAATTTGTATGGAGGCACGGCATTGCAGAGCTCTATCGATGCGTGGCAAGGTGTATATTATAATCTGGTAGCTCTGATTTCTTTATTAACGTCTAAACAACACATTCATGTGTCAAACTGCGATAGTTGATGTGGGCTCCTAGCTGAAACCACTGGCGAAGAACATAACACCCTTTTCAAAATGTTATACTTGGCATTTGTATTGATGTGGTAGTTTTGTAAAAGAGTTTACGTATAACCAAGTTTAGCCAAGGTTTATAATGAAGTGCTGGGTTCTATTTGATAATGTTCTAGCTAGTATTGACGAGAACAACACCTCTTACAACACAGTATTCAGATTTCTAGGCCAAAAAATCGAGTGCGCCTATAGTTTGTAGCAGCACCGTAGTAGTAAGCGGTGGTGCTCGTTTTCACTCGGTGGTCTGTGTCAACACTAAATCGGGATCGTCTCCACCCCAGCGCGTACAGTATACATGTACTGGTACTGGATGTTTCACATGTTTACGGTAAGTATACTCTTTACAGTATGTATCGCATGCTTACGCTAAGTGCTACAACATCAGACGTTGATCGTCAACTGTGTGATGTCAATGCCACGGAATCTATTATTAGAACGCTTTCCATGTTCGGCATATTCTGGTCAAAGACTGGGTCTTTTACTGGGACCGGGTATAAACCCAGCGGGATACGTGAAATACCCCTAACTGCGCGAATAAGTGGTGGTTCTCTGAGGAGACACATCTTTCTCGAGACAGCAAGCATATCGTGATTAAATCGATCTCCCAGCAAATCACGGTTTTTCAGCGTGTATCTGTGTGTTCTGCCGATTTACGTAGACTTTTCCATGCCCACATTAAAGACAAAGTCAAAATACCAGTGTAAGTGTGTCCAGTGCTGCCTGCACACTGACGAACCCCAGTTAATGATCTCGACCGGTACGCTGGTGACTGGACAGATGCCGAGATGTGTCCTCGCATGCTAGCGGGTTCATATTCGCACCAATTCAATACCATGTCTGTGCATTACCACACCGAGCAAGCAGTATGCCCCCTCATACTTCGCTCAGAACCCGCGCCTCTACGTGTTGATCTCGCTCCCGATCGAACCAGTGCATGCTCGAGTCGATGCACTTGGATAAGAGCAAAGGGTAGCGAGCGTAAGCGCGTTACAGTTGGAATGGGAGTGCTCAAGTGCAGGAGTTCGTGAAAAGCGTGGTATTCAAACAGCTACATTGCCTCTCTTGAGCGATTGATTTGCACACGAAAAACCATAGATTATCCCGAATTACCTAGTCTTTTGTAGGTTAATAGGTCCCACGTGCGATTTGGCATGGTCTCGGGAGGATCTATACTTTATCACCAAAGATGCGATATTTGCCGAGGTCCCGACCAACTCCCTAGATGACTTATTATATCCAGACCTTTTCCGTTCTTTAGCTCGGCTTAGTGTACGATACGTATTATGGGACGACTTACGGGACGGTTGCAAGGTAAAGTTTACGGGGCGGCCCGTCAACTAACTATTGCATTCAACAACGAGTGGCCATGAAGTGAGTAGCCAGTCTAGAATACAAGAGAGTACGGACTTTAAGTTACAATATCACTTTTCATTTTGCCCATTCCAACACAAGCTTCCACAACGTTACATATCGTAACTCGCTTTGAAGTACTAGAGCATGCGTGTGAAAAGCTTGCCTGCAGAGACGAACCAAACAGATCTTCTTCTGGGTGGTCGGACGTAAGCATGGATGAGAAGGCTTCCATGTCGGGCGCACTCATACTGCAATTTATCATGAATGCCAGAGAATCCACAGAGGAGCATATCCGAGCCCGCCCCGAAAACAGCGCAGAGGCCATCCATTTCCACCAGTTCTGGTTTTTCTCCGGGTCTCGTACGCTCATCCAGAGCCCTATTGATAACTTTTTCTTCATCTGAGAGTGTACCATTGCGGAACACATCGCACCAATGTCGTGAATTCGCATATCAGAATCCCATTTGATCTCGATCTCGCCCAGTTGCAGTGAACACGACTTATCACCTCTGGGCCCACAGTGTGGGGTCGTCATAGCTAGTACTTCGAAGTATTAGCGATCTCTGGAGGCCGCATACGGTAGTGCTGTCAAATATACTTGAAATAATCTGGTCATAAGACCCCACCAATGGCAAAGAATGACTCTCTAAACTCAAAAACAGCAGAGAAATCCACGAATTCTGGAGCAGCGGGGTTTAAGCGCTGGCTTTCATCTCATCACACAGCTCGAGAATGCTCAACTTGCCAATCATCCGCTCCAAAAATACCAAGGTGCATCTCCATTCTTCAGGTGCTGACGCTTGGTCTCCAGTAGACAGACCGTACGTTTCCTACTGTTCCTTCAAAATCCGCTCGGCTAATCCGGCGTCCGGCCGTCATCGCCCTCGTCAGGAGGAGCAAACTCCACCCTCACAGGAACTCTGAAGTCAAACCCCTCATTGCGTCGCTGCAGGTTTTGATCAAGAGCAGCGACTTGTTGCAACGCTGTCAAATATTCCTAACTGGCATCGAGGCACTGATGCGGCCCAAAGATGAAGAGCAGGTCGTACTCGTGGGTCTCGAGATCGTGATCGCCACCCAGCATGTCCGTTGGTCTAGAACTATGACGTATCGAACAGGGATTTTGTCCTCGTACATCGGTTTTCCTTCGACACCGAAGTTGACGGAGCGTACATTCTCCAGTAAATATCTCCACGCAGCGTAATCGTCGTGGGCCACAGAGGCCAGTAGCGCCATGACCTACATCGTCCTCTGAATTATTTTCGAAAAGCCTCTTTGTCATTTGCATCGTGATCCTCTTGACACATAGGCAGTGACATGGACAGCGTTTGCTTCATCCAGGCCTTCTCATTAGCCTTGTCACCCACGTAGCTGACGATCCGCTTGAGTGTGCTGCCCCAGGGAGACAGGAAACCCCAGCGTTGCTCCATTTCAGTTTCTGGAGAAGCGAAATGGGGTTTCCTCCCGCCGCGGTGACTGCACAGAGCAGCAGGCTCGACTTGCGCTGTATTTTCCAATTTGAACAAAGGGTACCTGTTGACAAGTTGCGGTGTAAACCACTGTCAATGAAAGCGTTGAATTCGGTTAGACGTTGCATCACTCCCTGAGCGTCGATATACGGTCTAGGCAGCATTTTCACCGGGGTTCCCCCACTTCCAGCAAACCAAGGAATCATTCTGACTAACAAAGCTGAGCCCCCTTTCTCGTAGCCACTCGTTCAGATACCAGTTCGATCGATCCGCCAAGAACTCGCAGCCAGTAAGCTCATGTTGACAATGTTGAAGCAGCCACTCCATGATTTCGAGGCGAGAAGCCGACAAAATACATGCTGGAGGGAAGCAGCACTCCAGCGGCCGCTCTGCGTACAGGTACATGACAATTTCAAAATTTCCGCGTGACACAGCATCCTTAATCGCGGCGGGGCTGCAACCCTCGGTTCGGTGCCTGTGGAGCCATTGGACAACATCTAAATGTCCCGCACTGCACGCGCTGTCCATAGCACGCGTCGTACAACCCTCGGTACGTTCACGATGCAAAAACTTCACAACGTCGAGGTGGCCTCTACCTGCCGCCGCATCCATCGCTTCGGTACTGCATCCCTCACTCCGATTCCCGTGCAAAAACATCACAACCTCCAATTGTCCTCGAGATGCAGCCATGTCCATAGTCGCAGCAGTGCAACCTTCGCTCCGATTTTCGTGTAGGTATTTTACCACTGCTAGGAAACCGCCAACGGCAGCGCGATGCATGGCAGCATCGGTACAGCCCTCTTTCCGGTTTTGATGGAGAAATTTTACGACATCAATGTGTCCATTTGCGGCGGCTCGGTCCATGGCGGCAACAGAACACCCTTCACTACGGTTCTCGTGCAGCCATCGCACCATCCCCAAATTTCCCCTGGCGGCAGATGTATCCATCGCGGTCGTCGTGCAATTCTCCGATCTATTCGCACTAAGCCACTTGACCACATCTAAATGGCCACTCTCAGCAGCGTTATCCATGGCTGCAAAAGTGCACCCTTCTTTTCGATGAACATGTAGCCACTTCACAATTCCCAAAAATCCAAAGCTTGCAGCTTTATCCATTGCTTGAGTAGTGCAGCCCTCAGATCGATGTTTGTGGAGCCATGCCACCACATCCAAGTGGCCGTTCTGTGCCGCTCGATCCATCGCCGCTGTCGTGCAGCCTTCACTGCGATTCGAGTGTAACCACTGCACCACGTCCAGGAAACCTTTCCTCGCAGCGCCATCCATTGCTGCGGTAGTGCAACCTTGGCAATTATTTTCATGTAGCCATTTCAACATGGCCAAGTCTCCGTTCTGGGCTGCCTTCTCAAACGCAGCACCCATCCCACGCTCGCCCAAGTCATCATGTAGCCACTGCACGATCTCCAATCGGCCGTGGTCCGCAGCAACCCCCACCGTACGATCTCCAGGCCGAGCGTATCCATCTTTCACCGCCCACTTCAGAAACCACAAACAACCATCTCCCGCAGCACGGTCGAAGTTCACAGATCGATCTTCGAGCTCGCAATGCAGAACAACCCACTGCGCTAACTCCCAATGGTACTTGTCCTGAGCCGTCCTCTTGGCGCCGTCAGCCCCCACTCCATACAATCGATGTAGCCATTCCACAAGGCCCTGGTCTCCTTGTGCAGCAGCTACGAGCATCAATTTGGCCGCGCATTCTCGATGGGGGGCAGCATTGATTTTCAGCCACTCTACAACTTTGTCGTCCTGCTTCCAGATCGCGCCGCCCATCTCCATGCCGCCCCAGTATCCCAGATCCCGGTGGTCGGAATGTAGCCATTTCAAGATGTGCAAGTGGCCTCCCGCTGCAGCGGCGCTGACTGTCTTGGTGAGGAAGTGGCCAGGACAATAGTATTCCACCAGCCATTGCAACGTCTCCAAGTCCCCCTGGCCAGCAGCGGCAGCCGCCGCGTCGTTAAGAATGGACCATTTGTAACTTGTAGCCATGTTTGCCAGCTCTCGGTCACTCAGAAACTTTACCAGACGCAGACTCCTCGTGTGGGCGTAGCCCGAAGCCACTGTCCACTTGAGGGAGACAACGTCCAGAAAGGCGTCGATGCTGCGTGCCACATGGGGAAGATCCCCTCGTCGCGACGGCAAGCATTCGCGGCAGACGGTAGAGACGGCAGTGAAGAGTGGAAACCCAGCAGTAGCCATTTTGCCAGACTATATAATAGCGAGAGCGGGATTGCAGAATTGTGTGCACCACCTAAATGTAGCCATTTCCCGATCTACCGTTAGACCATTGAGGTGTATTTGGCTAACAATTGAAAGTCTAATGGCAAGCGTGCTCATCAACAACCATCGTTGTGCTACTCCTGGAAATACGCGGTATCACTTTTAACTTTTGACTTCCTGCGGTGCAGATTTTACACCAGCAGGGTTCAATTATTTTGGAGTCCGGACATTCCAGCGGTGGACTTGGTTATAGCAGTTATGCAGACCACAAAGCAATTCTCCATCCGTGTACCCGATAACCCAATTTACCCGCAAAACAGCAGGAAGTGGTGGGAGTGGATAGCGTACTCCTTGTTCTCGGACAGGGCTCGATCACACTCGGCGCTGCAAACCCTCGCTCTCGTCTCGATTAGGAGCATGACACCCGCTGGCGTTGAAGTTTTTTCGGCCATTCTGACATCCTGTCACCCGAAAGAAGAAGCGCTGCTTGATTGCCCCCGTGGTAGGTTTTGTGACCGCGACGCCACACTGAAAGCAGATGCACCAATTTGATGGTGGTCTGACAGTCAAAACCACCAACTTTTCACGATCTGAAGCATCCGGGTGTTCCCAACGTCTGCAACTTCAGTTTACACTTTTAGTGAGGATGGAACGAGTGAGAGGGCGGATGTTCTTGTGCCTGCTTATGGTCACTATCATGTACGTCGCGCTGACATGGTGCTCCAAGGAGCATTTATGAGAGTCTTGCTGGCCCAGGTTGCGTGAATACACTGAAACTCGCGTTTGACAAGCTTCAGTCTTCCGATTCAACTGGCCTCCTCATCTTTATGGACGCTGTCGGAGCGACGCTAAAGTCGTTGACGCTGGACAAGCCAGGACAAGGAATGAACAACGATCTCATTGCTCGGAACTGCCCCAACTTGGAGGAATTGCTGCTCTGAGGATATTTTGTGATGGTTCAGCTGGACTTTACCAAGTTTTGTACGGACAAGCAGCAGCCCCCGTCCATGAACTGCAACTGGGACGACGTTGGACGACTGATGGATATGTTGATGCAAAATCCCGCTTGCCAATGCGTTCAGCGGATGCGCGTTCATATAGAGAGCCGACATACTTCATTGGGTATTGAGACCCCACGCTACGATGAAATCACTGCGGTGTTGCACATGCAAGCAGTGAATTCGACCTTGGAATATTTTGAGGTGATCGTATCGCAGCCTGCCTATCTATACCGCGACAAATTCAGAAGCACGACCTCATGCCTGTTCACTGGCAGCACCGACCGCTTCCGAAGAAGAGCAAGCTTGCGTTATTAAGTGTTATATCGCCGATGGAACCGAGCAAGAAGGCGAAACGCACGAAGTCGCTATGTGCATGAACGCTCAATCGAGACGTGTTGTCCAACATATTCGCCTTTGCAGGTGCGGCAGCGCAGCAGAAAGTGTTCCTTTTCCAGGAGTCTGCGGGATTTCAAAGTGTCACCAGCGTTTGAAGCTCCATTGAAGTTTGAACTTGCTTTTAAGCTTGTAAAAGAGCAAAACTCATCCAACTTACACCGTCACCTGTCAGCGCAACATCCAAGCAACATTAACAAAATTATCCGTATTTTATCGTGTCACAAAAAATTGCCCGACCATCATGGCGTGGCAGCATCGCTGGGGGTTCCTGTCGCCGTGGTGCACAGTGCTGCGCAACCGCATCAGCTACCGCTGGGCCGAGCGCGAGGAGGAAGTGTGGGATGTCCGTCGCCGTCGACTGGAGGTTTATCTGCCTACCTGTCGCGACACCATTGAGTACGCCGGCATGGATTTTCCGCGGTACTTCGGGGAGCATGGAGCCCAGCGATTCCGGATTTTCTACCGGAAAATCCGCGAAGCACTAGCGTTGTTATCCGCAGTAGCCCATGTGGACCAATCAGCGTGGAAGATTTTACTGCAAGAAGAGTGCAATGTGGACTTGGGGGAGGCGGGAGAGGAATTCGCCGAGAAGGACATCCCGGCGGATTTTATCCTCTTCGTGCTCCAAGACAGCAGCAAATACGCGGATACGCTCACAGATGAAATTATCCAGTTTTATGGGGTCGACCAACGCGAAAATCCGTCGCCGGATTATTTGAAAGCGCTAGAGCGGATTTCGGGCATGGACGCGAATCTGCGTCGTACCAAACAGGGGCTGGATCTTGAGATCCCGGTTCGAGTTTATTACATGTCGGTTCATCATATCGGCGCGAAAGGGGCTGTCCATCCACTGAGAGATACCGGGACGGCGGAGAAGAAAGTGCAGGAAGAATGGAAAATGTACGAACGGAGTCAGAAGAAGAGAGATGCAGCCCCGGGGTGCCTACGCTGCACGTTCGTACTTAAGCCGGTGATCGCAGAATTCAATGACTTCCAGGTCAATGAAGAGATGGTGGAAGTGATGAAGGATATGGTAGTTGGAAATACTCACTTCTCCCAGTTGTCGCTTTGGCTGTCACTTGAGCGAAATTTGAGATCTGACGAGCGCATGGCAAAGCAAGTTGTGGGACAGCTGATGTCGCATGTATTTGGCCGTGTGCAGCATTCTGTGCGCGATACTCTTGAAACGCACAGCCCAACTGTGGATGAAAGTGGTACGGAGCCGGGCCCGCTTCGAATGGGCACAATTCACTTGGAGTGTCCGTATCACTTGGAGGAATTTGAGATCGAGGCGATGGGTTCTGCGATGGCTCTCAATCGAACATCAAAGAAGATGTCAATGCGCTTGCAAATGCTCCCGAATAACCCTGCAACTAGTGGACACTGGTAGAATTGGCTAGCCTATGGCCTCTTTTCAAAGACAGCTCGCGCGTTTTCATCATTACAAGATTTATCGCTGATTTCTATGGAAGTATGAGCGTGGAGGATGTGGAGACCTTTTCCGCCATATTAAGGTCTGAGCATCCTGAAGAAGATCTGTATGGTTGTCCCCGTGGGAAACTTGTCCACTGGCGACTGAATAATCGAGGGCAGCCGCGACGGGATTTCCGCCCATTGACGTTCGAGGCAGTCATAGATTCTGTCCGGACTTTATTGACGATGGAGTGGGTGATCTTGTGAATGCCATGATTCCTGGATTTGGAAGGTGCCAAGTCCAGCGCAGTGATCTGGTTTTTGTTGAGGCCAGCTCGAAGCATAGCAGTGCATGTGGCTTGACTTCGCTTCATATTGGATTTGAAAAGTTTGGTCCATTCGATGCTGACGGTTTTCTCCAGTTTATTGCTGCTATTGGGCATTCGCTGAAAGTATTGGCGCTCAATGATGCCAGAAGTGAGATAGACGAGAGTGCAATTTTGACATCTTGCCCCAATCTGGAGGAGCTCGTGCTGTACGGTGGGGAAGGGGTGGACTTGCGCCTCAACGTTAGTGAGTGTCTTACAAACAAATTGCCTCTACCTGATCTCACATACGACTGGGATGATATTGCAGCGCTGTGGACCAAGTTGGGAGATTCGAACGAGCCACTGGCAAAGTGTGTGCGTCGGATGCGTGTTCATCTGACTGATCTATTGAACGAGTGGATGTTACCAGCATTATGAGAGCATTTTGAATGGCCTTTTGCAAATGTTGGAATCGAACCACACGTTGGAGTACCTCTATATCGTCACACCGATACTGTAACGGGGTTACACGCACAAGTGGCTACAAGCCACTTGTGAATTTAACAGATAGGTTATCTGTTAAACGTTTTGGATACTTCCTCACCTTGGTGTAAGACACACCAATGGATACATTGAAGTGGGCCACCACAGTGAGTGGTCCACACATACCCAAAGATCCTATTGGTAGAAAAGCAGCATCTTTCTACCAATCAGAGACATGCATATTAGCGGGGCTCTGACAGCCAGCCGCTGCCAACCCCTTTCATAGATGATAAACAGTTTTTAGCAGATTTAGGAGGAAGATCAATTTACAAACAATACAGTTCTCATTTTACCTCATCTAAGTCACTTGGAATCCTTTCTTACTTAACTTATATTTGTGTATTCAAATATAATTAACCTAAGTAATTACTAAGTATTTACGCTTCCTCATACACGTTGCGCAACGTGTAAGCTAAAGTAGTGAGTCAAGTTAGACCCACTACACCTGGTAGCACTTTGTAGTCCGTCCAACGACCGACGGCTTGACGTTCGTACGCGGTGTACGAACGCGGAGCCGAGAACCCCATGAGTACGGAGGTGCCCATGGAGAGCTCCAATACGCCTGCAACGCATGTTGCACGCGCAGACTGCCCCCACCTGTCTGACCCAGAGTGGGAAGCCCTCCAACGACTGTCAACTGTCATTGGAGAAGCGGCGATAGCTACAATGCTGCGTACGCTATCGCCGACGGAACAACATGGTGTTGCTCTGGGGTTCATCATGAATGAGCAGCGCGATGCTGCTTCCTTAGCAACGGCGTCGTCGGGAACGACACCGCGTGCTCAACCATTAAAGTTGAGCGTAAGCAATTACGTGGGAAGAGAGGGCGAGCCTCTCCTCCGATGGCTTGTCGAACTCGACACAGCCATAGCGGCTCGACGCATCGTCGACCCGCTGTCGAAGGTCGCGTTCGCCATGTCCTGCCTTGGCGGACGCGCAAGGAGTTGGGCGTACGGACGCCGACTCTCCGATCCTACGTGCTTCAGTACGTACGAAGTGTTCAAAGAGGAGCTCAGACAAGCGTTTGAGCCCCCGCAAAACGAGTTCCGGTCGAGGGCGGAATTCCTCGACCTGCAGCAGGGTAAGCATGACGTTCATGCTTACGCGCAGCGTGCACGGTACTTGGTATCAAATATCGTGACTAACCCGATTGACGAGGCGACCAAGGTCGTCACGTTCATGAAAGGACTTAGAGATGGGCCCGTGAAGACCTATCTCTTCCGAGAGTACCCGAGTACTCTCGAAGCTGCGATCACTCTTGCCATGCAAGAAGAGTTTAGCCTGCGGCAGGCTAAACTGCATGTGAACGTGCCGAGGCCGCAACCGCGCCCGGTAGCGAGGAGGTCCGGAACCAATGGACCTCTCGAACGCAACAACTGCTGGTTACGAGCAGCAGGGAGGTAACGTGCGATGCTTCCGTTGCGGAAGGATCGGTCACTTTGCACGGGAGTGTACAGCTCCCATGCCTCCTGGAGGTGGCCGTCGTGGCGATGCTAGGCATCGCCGCGGACCAACAAAAAACGCGAACATCCAGTAGGCGCGGGGCGCCCTACTGGTAATGCAGTCGCGCGTGCCGACATTGGGCACGCGACACTGAGGACTGCAGCCCCCAGTGAGACCAGATCTCGCTGCAAGAAGCAAGATGACAGGCCGAACCTAGTCATCTTGAAGGTAACGTCGAAGAGAGCGAGTGACTCTCTTCGCGCTCTGGTAGATTCGGGCGCGTCGAACAACTTTGTTCGACTACGAAGCCTGTCGAGACTTGACTTCGAGGAGGTAAATGTACCTCGAAGTCTTCTGGAGGTACGACTGGCAACAGGTGCCATCGTGAAGACCGAGAAGCGCGTCGTGAACGTGCGCTTCTCGTACAAACAACGAGTGTTTGTCGAACACTTTATCGTCCTGGACCTGGACGATAAGTTCGACGTGGTAATGGCCACGCCGTGCAAGCCACGGCATGATCCGGTGATAGACTGGAAGAAGCGCACGCTCGTGCGCTTCGGACGCGACAGCGGAACAGAGAGCGATGGCCCTGTTACCGCAGCACACGCACCAGCAGGTGCTCGCGGCTCACCAGTCGAGACAGCGCTTAATGCTGCTGTCCCGGAGTGCCCAAGGGGTGCGTGAGGATGCGCACAAGTGAGACCAACGTCGGCAAGGCTGCCGACGTCGGAAGATGAGGATGTGTCGGTTCCGGGAACCAACACTCGCGTTCAAGTACGCATGGGACAGTCCCTGACCCGAAGAGGTCAGGTCGACGACGACGCGTCGACTCCCGGAGTCGACGCACCCTCGGTCATGAGGGGCTCCGCCAATGAATGGCGTCGAGGTGACGAAGGCGTGTCAACTCCGGGAGTTGACGCTGCAAACAGTGCGGACGGTTGCAAACGTACAGCACTGACGCAATTTGCACGCTGTCGTGCAGCCGGGCTGCACGACGAAGCGCCATGCGATCAAGCCGGGCTTGATATCGCGCGCCCGCAGACAGGGTCTGCCGGCGAAGGGACACATTACCGTGCAGCCGGGCTGCACGAAGGAAAATGCGGTCAAGCCGGGCTTGATACCGCGCGCCCGCGGACAGGGTCCGCCGGCGAACAACTGTCCACGGCCGGGCCTGGACCAGAAGAACAACTGTGCGGAGCCGGTCTCCGCACAACAAGAAGACGGCGCAAGCGGAAAACGCTGCGCAAGTCTCGGTCCGGGACCGAGACGCTAAGCGTCTTGACGCGCACCGATACTGGATTCCAGTATCGTGAAATGGAACTCGCTAACGACGGCGTCGGAGTTGACTTTCGCTTCCAGTCATGAGCTGGAAGCGCTTCATGCGCGACTTGCACGATGGACGCATCCAGCAGGTTTGCGTTCTTTCGGACAGCGAAAGAACGACGAGCGAGAGCGAAGAGCTGAGGCAGCTCTTCATGGGAAGTACCACTGAGAGTGAAGACACTCTCAGTGCGAAGACGAAGCGAGAGCGCTTCGAGGAACAAGGTTGGGACTCGCTGAAGTCGAGTCCCTATTACGAATTATTGAGGGAGTACAAAGACGTACTCCCGGAAGACATTCCTGCGGAGCTTCCGCAGGATAAGGGCATTCAGCACGAGATTGATCTCGTGCCGGGCACGAAATACTGTGTCACGCGGCAGTGGCCACTGCCGCGAGAGCAAGTAAAAGCAATCGACGACTTCTTTGAAAGTCGTCGCAAAGCAGGACAAGTGCGGGAATCAAAGTCCCCGCACAGTGCTCCGACGTTCTGTGTCAAAAAGCCACAGGGCGGATGGCGCATCGTTCATGCGTATAACAAGCTGAACGATGCGACGGTACCGGCGCAGACGCCGATACCGCGAAAAGATGTTATCATCGATTCGATGGCCTGGAGCACCGTTTACAGTGCTCTCGACTTGCGAGATGGATTCTACCAAATCCTAATGCGTGAGAGGGATATCCCTCTCACGGCAGTGAGCACGCCAGGCGGCATGCTCTGGGAATGGCTAGTAATGCCACAGGGGCTTAAGAATGCCCCTGCGACTTTCAACAGGTGCGTGACGCACTTGTTGCGCTCGGTGCGCGACTTCGCACCGAGCTACTTCGACGATGTATTCATCCACAGCCGGGCTGTGGACGAGAAGACCGACGCAGAGATGCACAGGGTGCATCTCCGGAAGCTACTTGA
This sequence comes from Phytophthora cinnamomi, assembly GCF_018691715.1. NCBI lineage: Eukaryota > Oomycota > Peronosporomycetes > Peronosporales > Peronosporaceae > Phytophthora > Phytophthora cinnamomi. Next base: position 1,966,418 of record NW_027150933.1, read on the forward strand.
GCTGATGCGAAAGCATAAGCTCTACGCGAACCTGAAGAAGTGTATCTTCGGGGCGAGCGAGATACCCGTCCTCGGGTGTCTCGTAGGGAAGAATGGTGTTCGCCCTGACCCGGAAAAGGTCAGAGTGATCAATGAATGGCCAACGCCTTCAAGTGTCAAGGAACTGAGGCAGTTCCTTGGCTTGGCCACGTACTTGTGCAAGTATGTGGAGGACTACGCGGGCAAGATCCGCCCGCTGTCACAGCTTCTTAAGAAGGAAGCTGTGTGGAATTGGACAACCGATTGCCAAAAGGCATTCGATGCAGTCAAGCGGGGCTTGATTGAGGCACCGATCTTGGCAGTGGCTGACCAAGATCGTCCATTCCACGTCGTATGTGACGCATCCGACTTCGCGATCGGATGCGCGTTGATGCAGCACGATCACGAGGGCCGTGATCGTGTCGTCTACTACCAATCGCGTCAGCTGAAGCCAGCTGAGCGCAACTATCCGGTGCATGACAAGGAACTCCTTGCCATGAAATACGCACTCGCAAAGTTCCAAGTGTATTTGGTTGGAAGTAGACCGTTTGCGGTCTACACCGACCATGCATCACTGCGCACTGCAGTGAAGTCACCACACATATCACAAAGAATGGCGAGATGGCTCTCATTCTTTGCGGAGTATAACTTCCGGGTCGAATACAAACCAGGAAGATTGAATGTAGTGGCCGACGCGCTATCACGTCGGCCGGACTACGCAGAAGCTGCTGACGTCAATGCCATTGACGTCATGCGATCGAGCAAACCCACATCGTCTCTGTTGGATGATGTGAAGGCCACGTACGCGCACGACGCGGACGCGAAGCTCTTGCTGGCCTATGGCACAGTGCCTTCTGACAAGTCCCGTCAGAAGCTGCCCAAGCACCTTCGAGCGCGTGCACACCGCTTTCGTGTGCACGACGGACTACTGCTTTACAATGCAGTCGACGACAACGCGGATCGCGTTGTCGTGCCGAATGACCATGACCTGCGACTCAGGATCATGTACGAGTATCATGATGCCCCGACCGCGGGACATCTTGGACGTGAGAAGACATACGTCCTTCTCACGCGCGACTTCTACTGGCACCACCAGTACAAGTGGGTGCGCAAGTACATCCGTGCTTGCGAGGTATGCCAACGCGTAAAGCCTGCGCCATTCGCGCAGGCTCCGTTACAATCACTACCGACTCCGTCGGAGTGTTGGAAGTCCATGTCTTTGGACTTCATCTTTGGTCTTCCCCCGGATAGCGGAGGGAACACCGGTGTTGTGGTCTTCGTAGACCGCTTCAGCAAGATGGTACATCTTGCTGCGGTGCCGGCAGAGGTGACCGCGAAGCAGACGGCCCGTCTGTTCGTCGACATGGTGTTCAAACACCATGGCATGCCGTCCGACATCGTGTCGGACAGAGACCCGCGCTTCACAGCGCACCTGTGGCAAGAAGTGTTTACACTTCTTGGGAGCCAACTTTCCATGTCGACTGCGGATCATCCGCAGACGGACGGTCAAACCGAGCGCGTGAATCGCGTGCTCGTCGACATTTTGAAGAGCTACGCTCACTCGTTCCAATACTGGAGCGAGTGCTTATCGATGGCAGAGTTTGCCATCCATAACTCAGGCATGCCTCGACAGGGCATACACCGTTTTATGTGAATGCCATGCGGCATCCACGCCTCCCGAGTTTACTCGGAGTGATGGCTCCCACTTTAAGTGGGGGAGGATCTACGACTGCAATACAGCAGCCGCAGAAAACCGCTGACACTTGCACAGTGTCAGCTGCAACAATGGACAAACCACATGAGTATGCGCAGGGCGCAGACTCCTCCAACAACAAGGCCAACGACCACGGGTCTGCGCAGGGCGCAGACACCGCAAAGAACCACGCAGAGGCCGGGGCTCTAGCGGAGAGCGAGCTGAATGACTTCAGCTCGGATGCAATCAGTTTCATCACCAAAAGACAAGCCGTGATTCGGTTTGTCCAAGACACTATAGCAGCTTCTGTTGATCAACAGAAGCTGAACGCAGACAATGCGGGCAGAGGCAACACAAATGAATTTAAAGTTGGTTCATTAGTTTTGTTAGCTACACAAAACCTGCCTAGACATGCAGTTTCGGATTTCGGAGCAAGCAAGCTTGCTCCGCGCTTCATCGGGCCGTTCACTGTGTTGGCACGGCACGGCAACGCATACACGCTAGACATACCGTCTAGCATGCGCCTCCATCCGACCTTTTACGTCGGACGGCTAAAGCCATACCGGCAGCACGAGCCATCTAGCTCGGCTGACCCGAAGCCTCGGCAGGAGCCGAGGCAGAAGCGGAGGACTTGGCCTCGGCGACGAGCAACCTCTCCTCCAGCGCGCGGACGCGCTGGAGCAACCCTTCATCTGGGTCCCCAGCTCGACCTGGATATTCGAGGCGGTCTGCGAGACCGCCGCGACTTGGGCCTTCTGGTTCGCCAGCTCCTGTTTTAGGGCGGCGAACTCAGCGCCCTGCAGACGCTCCACGACGGTCACCCGGTCGTGGAGAGGCGCATACTGATCAGCCCGGGGCTGATCATACCCGGGGCGTGTTCCCAACCCCGCCACCGCCGATCCGTGACGCCCGCGGCTCAACCCGCTGGATTGTTGAGCGGATTGTTGACCATAGTATCCCGAAAACGAACCCTCAAGGGGCTCGTTTTCGTATTCGTTGGAGAGGATTTCCTCCCCATCGAGATACATGGAAGCCGCGGAACGTCTTGCTGGAGGACGTTCCGGAAATGGTGAGGGCGTACGAGGAGCAGTACGCGCTGGTGCAGCGGAAGTAATACGAGCGCTGCGATCATCGCTAGCGCCCGAACCCTCACGTGCTAAGAACTTAGCACGGAGCTCTTTGAGACTCTCGGGCACACGGAACGACGTGTACCCGTTCAGGTCGCGGTCGCTCAAGCGGATCGCGCCCGGGAAGCACTTCGTGCACTGAAAGCCCTCGGGCACAGCGCACGGCACATTTGCCTCCTCAGCATGAAGTTGCTCCAGCTTTCCACGCTTCGAGTACGTCTCGAAGCGATCACGCGCTTGCTTAATCCGATCACGGTAAGCACTCGGCCTCTTGTTGAAGTTATCAACAAAGGCGTTCCAACTTTGACAAAGTGCCTGCCATTCGGGCACTTTGCTGCGAGACGATGTCTTCTTGCTTTGAAACTGTAACGGGGTTACACGTACAAGTGGTTGCAAGCCACTTGTGAATTTAACAGATAGGTTATCTGTTAAACGTTTTGGATACTTCCTCACCTTGGTGTAAGACACACCAATGGATACATTGAAGTGGGCCACCACAGTGAGTGGTCCACACATACCCAAAGATCCTATTGGTAGAAAAGCAGCATCTTTCTACCAATCAGAGACATGCATATTAGCGGGGCTCTGACAGCCAGCCGCTGCCAACCCCTTTCATAGATGATAAACAGTTTTTAGCAGATTTAGGAGGAAGATCAATTTACAAACAATACAGTTCTCATTTTACCTCATCTAAGTCACTTGGAATCCTTTCTTACTTAACTTATATTTGTGTATTCAAATATAATTAACCTAAGTAATTACTAAGTATTTACGCTTCCTCATACACGTTGCGCAACGTGTAAGCTAAAGTAGTGAGTCAAGTTAGACCCACTACACCTGGTAGCACTTTGTAGTCCGTCCAACGACCGACGGCTTGACGTTCGTACGCGGTGTACGAACGCGGAGCCGAGAACCCCATGAGTACGGAGGTGCCCATGGAGAGCTCCAATACGCCTGCAACGCATGTTGCACGCGCAGACTGCCCCCACCTGTCTGACCCAGAGTGGGAAGCCCTCCAACGACTGTCAACTGTCATTGGAGAAGCGGCGATAGCTACAATGCTGCGTACGCTATCGCCGACGGAACAACATGGTGTTGCTCTGGGGTTCATCATGAATGAGCAGCGCGATGCTGCTTCCTTAGCAACGGCGTCGTCGGGAACGACACCGCGTGCTCAACCATTAAAGTTGAGCGTAAGCAATTACGTGGGAAGAGAGGGCGAGCCTCTCCTCCGATGGCTTGTCGAACTCGACACAGCCATAGCGGCTCGACGCATCGTCGACCCGCTGTCGAAGGTCGCGTTCGCCATGTCCTGCCTTGGCGGACGCGCAAGGAGTTGGGCGTATGGACGCCGACTCTCCGATCCTACGTGCTTCAGCACGTACGAAGTGTTCAAAGAGGAGCTCAAACAAGCGTTTGAGCCCCCGCAAAACGAGTTCCGGTCGAGGGCGGAGTTCCTCGACCTTCAGCAGGGTAAGCATGACGTCCATGCTTACGCGCAGCGTGCACGATATTTGGTATCAAATATCGTGACTAATCCGATTGACGAGGCGACCAAGGTCGTCACGTTCATGAAGGGGCTTAGAGATGGGCCTGTGAAGACCTATCTCTTCCGAGAGTACCCGAGTACTCTCGAAGCTGCGATCACTCTTGCCATGCAAGAAGAGTTTAGCCTGCGGCAGGCTAAACTGCATGTGAACGTGCCGAGGCCGCAACCGCGCCCGGTAGCGAGGCCGGGAGGTCCAGAACCAATGGACCTCTCGAATGCAACAACTGCTGGTTACCAGCAGCAGGGAGGCAACGTGCGATGCTTCCGTTGCGGAAGGATCGGTCACTTTGCACGGGAGTGCACAATTCCCATGCCCCCTGGAGGTGGCCGTCGTGGCGATGCTAGGCATCGCCGCGGACCAACAAAAAACGCGAACATCCAGTAGGCGCGGGGCGCCCTACTGGTAATGCAGTCGCGCGTGCCGACATCGGGCACGCGACACTGAGGACTGCAGCCCCCAGTGAGACCAGATCTCACTGCAAGAAACAAGATGACAGGCCAAACCTAGTCATCTTGAAGGTTTACTCGAAGAGAGCGAGTGACTCTCTTCGAGCATTGGTAGACTCAGGCGCGTCGAACAACTTTGTTCGACTACGAAGCCTGTCAAGACTTGACTTCGAGGAGGTAGATACACCTCGAAGTCTTCTGGAGATACGACTGGCAACAGGTGCCATCGTGAAGACCGAGAAGCGCGTCGTGAACGTGCGCTTCTCGTACAAACAACGAGTGTTTGTCGAACACTTTATCGTCCTGGACCTGGACGATAAGTTCGACGTGGTAATGGCCACGCCGTGCAAGCCACGGCATGATCCGGTGATAGACTGGAAGAAGCGCACGCTCGTGCGCTTCGGACGCGACAGCGGAACAGAGAGCGATGGCCCTGTTACCGCAGCACACGCACCAGCAGGTGCTCGCGGCTCACCAGTCGAGACAGCGCTTAATGCTGCTGTCCCGGAGTGCCCAAGGGGTGCGTGAGGATGCGCACAAGTGAGACCAACGTCGGCAAGGCTGCCGACGTCGGAAGATGAGGATGTGTCGGTTCCGGGAACCAACACTCGCGTTCAAGTACGCATGGGACAGTCCCTGACCCGAAGAGGTCAGGTCGACGACGACGCGTCGACTCCCGGAGTCGACGCACCCTCGGTCATGAGGGGCTCCGCCAATGAATGGCGTCGAGGTGACGAAGGCGTGTCAACTCCGGGAGTTGACGCTGCAAACAGTGCGGACGGTTGCAAACGTACAGCACTGACGCAATTTGCACGCTGTCGTGCAGCCGGGCTGCACGACGAAGCGCCATGCGATCAAGCCGGGCTTGATATCGCGCGCCCGCAGACAGGGTCTGCCGGCGAAGGGACACATTACCGTGCAGCCGGGCTGCACGAAGGAAAATGCGGTCAAGCCGGGCTTGATACCGCGCGCCCGCGGACAGGGTCCGCCGGCGAACAACTGTCCACGGCCGGGCCTGGACCAGAAGAACAACTGTGCGGAGCCGGTCTCCGCACAACAAGAAGACGGCGCAAGCGGAAAACGCTGCGCAAGTCTCGGTCCGGGACCGAGACGCAACAAGAGCAGTCTGCTGGGCAGACTGCGGCGGTGACGCCGAATGTCAAGACGCTAAGCGTCTTGACGCGCACCGATACTGGATTCCAGTATCGTGACATGGAACTCGCTAGTCCTCCGACGACGGCGTCGGAGTTGACTTCGCTTCCAGCCATGAGCTGGAAGCGCTTCACACGCGACTTGCACGATGGACGCATCGAGCAAGTTTGCGTTCTTTCGGACAGCGAAAGAACGACGAGCGAGAGCGAAGAGCTGAGGCAGCTCTTCATGGGAAGTACCACTGAGAGTGAAGACACTCTCAGTGCGAAGACGAAGCGAGAGCGCTTCGAGGAACAAGGTTGGGACTCGCTGAAGTCGAGTCCCTATTACGAATTATTGAGGGAGTACAAAGACGTACTCCCGGAAGACATTCCTGCGGAGCTTCCGCAGGATAAGGGCATTCAGCACGAGATTGATCTCGTGCCGGGCACGAAATACTGTGTCACGCGGCAGTGGCCACTGCCGCGAGAGCAAGTAAAAGCAATCGACGACTTCTTTGAAAGTCGTCGCAAAGCAGGACAAGTGCGGGAATCAAAGTCCCCGCACAGTGCTCCGACGTTCTGTGTCAAAAAGCCACAGGGCGGATGGCGCATCGTTCATGCGTATAACAAGCTGAACGATGCGACGGTACCGGCGCAGACGCCGATACCGCGAAAAGATGTTATCATCGATTCGATGGCCTGGAGCACCGTTTACAGTGCTCTCGACTTGCGAGATGGATTCTACCAAATCCTAATGCGTGAGAGGGATATCCCTCTCACGGCAGTGAGCACGCCAGGCGGCATGCTCTGGGAATGGCTAGTAATGCCACAGGGGCTTAAGAATGCCCCTGCGACTTTCAACAGGTGCGTGACGCACTTGTTGCGCTCGGTGCGCGACTTCGCACCGAGCTACTTCGACGATGTATTCATCCACAGCCGGGCTGTGGACGAGAAGACCGACGCAGAGATGCACAGGGTGCATCTCCGGAAGCTACTTGAGCTGATGCGAAAGCATAAGCTCTACGCGAACCTGAAGAAGTGTATCTTCGGGGCGAGCGAGATACCCGTCCTCGGGTGTCTCGTAGGGAAGAATGGTGTTCGCCCTGACCCGGAAAAGGTCAGAGTGATCAATGAATGGCCAACGCCTTCAAGTGTCAAGGAACTGAGGCAGTTCCTTGGCTTGGCCACGTACTTGTGCAAGTATGTGGAGGACTACGCGGGCAAGATCCGCCCGCTGTCACAGCTTCTTAAGAAAGAAGCTGTGTGGAATTGGACACCCGATTGCCAAAAGGCATTCGATACAGTCAAGCGGGGCTTGATTGAGGCGCCGATCTTGGCAGTGGCTGACCAAGATCGCCCATTTCACGTAGTGTGTGACGCATCCGATTTCGCGATCGGATGCGCGTTAATGCAGCACGATCACGAGGGCCGTGATCGTGTCGTCTACTACCAATCGCGTCAGCTGAAGCCAGCTGAGCGCAACTATCCGGTGCATGACAAGGAACTCCTTGCCATGAAGTATGCACTCGCAAAGTTCCGAGTGTACTTGCTTGGGAGTAGACCATTTGTGGTCTACACCGACCATGCATCACTGCGCACCGCAGTGAAGTCGCCACACATTTCACAAAGAATGGCGAGATGGCTCTCATTCTTTGCGGAGTATAACTTCCGGGTCGAATACAAACCCGGAAGATTGAACGTGGTGGCCGACGCGTTATCACGTCGGCCGGACTAAGCAGAAGCTGTTGACGTCAATGCCATTGACGCCATGCGATCGAGCAAACCCACATCATCTCTGTTGGATGATGTGAAGGCCACGTACGCGCACGACGCGGACGCGAAACTCTTGCTGGCCTATGGCACAGTGCCTTCTGACAAGTCCCGTCAGAAGCTGCCCAAGCACCTTCGAGCGCGTGCACACCGCTTTCGTGTGCACGAAGGACTGCTACTTTACAACGCAGTCGACGACAACGCGGATCGCGTTGTCGTGCCAAATGACCATGACCTGCGACTCAGGATCATGTACGAGTATCACGATGCCCCGACTGCGGGACATCTTGGACGTGAGAAGACATACGTCCTTCTCACGCGCGACTTCTACTGGCACCACCAGTACAAGTGGGTGCGCAAGTACATCCGTGCTTGCGAGGTATGCCAACGCGTAAAGCCTGCGCCATTCGCGCAGGCTCCACTGCAATCACTACCGACTCCGTCGGAGTGTTGGAAGTCCATGTCTTTGGACTTCATCTTTGGTCTTCCCCCGGACAGCGGAGGGAACACCGGTGTTGTGGTCTTTGTAGACCGTTTCAGCAAGATGGTACATCTTGCTGCGGTGCCAGCAGAGGTGACCGCGAAGCAGACAGCCCGTCTGCTCGTCGACATGGTGTTCAAACACCATGGCATGCCGTCCGACATCGTGTCGGACAGAGACCCGCGCTTCACAGCGCATCTGTGGCAAGAAGTGTTTACACTTCTTGGGAGCAGCTTTCCATGTCGACTGCGGATCATCCGCAGACGGACGGTCAAACCGAGCGCGTGAATCGCGTGCTCGTCGACATTTTGAAGAGCTACGCTCACTCGTTCCAATACTGGAGCGAGTGCTTATCGATGGCAGAGTTTGCCATCCATAACTCAGGCATGCCTCGACAGGGCATACACCGTTTTATGTGAATGCCATGCGGCATCCACGCCTCCCGAGTTTACTCGGAGTGATGGCTCCCACTTTAAGTGGGGGAGGATCTACGCCTGCAATACAGCAGCCGCAGAAAACCGCTGACACTTGCACAGTGTCAGCTGCAACAATGGACAAACCACATGAGTCTGCGCAGGGCGCAGACTCCCCCAACAACATGGCCAACGACCACGGGTCTGCGCAGGGCGCAGACACCGCAAAGAACCACGCAGAGGCCGGGCCTCTAGCGGAGAGCGAGCTGAATGACTTCAGCTCGGATGCAATCAGTTTCATCACCAAAAGACAAGCCGTGATTCGGTTTGTCCAAGACACTATAGCAGCTTCTGTTGATCAACAGAAGCTGAACGCAGACAATGCGGGCAGAGGCAATACAAATGAATTTAAAGTTGGTTCATTAGTTTTGTTAGCTACACAAAACCTGCCTAGACATGCAGTTTCGGATTTCGGAGCAAGCAAGCTTGCTCCGCGCTTCATCGGGCCGTTCACTGTGTTGGCACGGCACGGCAACGCATACACGCTAGACATACCGTCTAGCATGCGCCTCCATCCGACCTTTTACGTCGGACGGCTAAAGCCATACCGGCAGCACGAGCCATCTAGCTCGGCTGACCCGAAGCCTCGGCAGGAGCCGAGGCAGAAGCGGAGGACTTGGCCTCGGCGACGAGCAACCTCTCCTCCAGCGCGCGGACGCGCTGGAGCAACCCCTTCATCTGGGTCCCCAGCTCGACCTGGATATTCGAGGCGGTCTGCGAGACCGCCGCGACTTGGGCCTTCTGGTTCGCCAGCTCCTGTTTTAGGGCGGCGAACTCAGCGCCCTGCAGACGCTCCACGACGGTCACCCGGTCGTGGAGAGGCGCATACTGATCAGCCCGGGGCTGATCATACCCGGGGCGTGTTCCCAACCCCGCCACCGCCGATCCGTGACGCCCGCGGCTCAACCCGCTGGATTGTTGAGCGGATTGTTGACCATAGTATCCCGAAAACGAACCCTCAAGGGGCTCGTTTTCGTATTCGTTGGAGAGGGTTTCCTCCCCATCGAGATACATGGGAGCCGCGGAACGTCTTGCTGGAGGACGTTCCGGAAATGGTGAGGGCGTACGAAGAGCAGTACGCGCTGGCGCAGCGGAAGTAATACGAGCGCTGCGATCATCGCTAGCGCCCGAACCCTCACGTGCTAAGAACTTAGCACGGAGCTCTTTGAGACTCTCGGGCACACGGAACGACGTGTACCCGTTCAGGTCGCGGTCGCTCAAGCGGACCGCGCCTGGAAAGCACTTCGTGCACTGAAAGCCCTCGGGCACAGCGCACGGCACATTCGCCTCCTCAGCATGAAGTTGCTCCAGCTTTCCACGCTTCGAGTACGTCTCGAAGCGATCACGCGCTTGCTTAATCCGATCACGGTAAGCACTCGGCCTCTTGTTGAAGTTCTCAACAAAGGCGTTCCAGCTTTGACAAAGTGCCTGCCACTCGGGCACTTTGCTGCGAGAAGAGGTCTTCTTGCTTTGAAACCATCGGAGCTCATGAAAGAGTCCGATGTAGTAATCGCGCCTTTGATGCGTTTCCGCATCAAAGTGCAGCTCGGCAGCCACAGCGTCATCTTTGATGGCGCTGCATACGTACAGCGGCACCTCATTCGGAGGTACCGAGTTCCCAAACCGGTCCGCGATCTCGGACGCGGACGGCATCCATGGATCGCGCTGCAGGCGCAGCGCGCGGAGAGCCTTGAGCCTTAACATCACGCGCTGCAGCAGCAGCGCGCGGAGAACTGAGAGCCCCAGCGGAGGCGAGTGGGGTATCGCTCTCAGTTCGCGAACGCTTCGAACTCGAAGCGTCCGATTCGTCCCCTTCACGCGGGCGAACGTTCTTGGCGTGAGGGTCGAGCGATTCGCTCGACACTGAGTCTTTACGCTTTGAGGGCGAGTCCTCCTCGCCCTCCATGTCTTCATCGTCGTCGTCGAAGTCGACGACGTCACCGTACTTCGCCTTCTGGCGTTCGAAGTAGTCGTCGATGGAGAGATGACTCCCCATCGACTTTGCGGACTTCTTCTGAGGCGCGCTCATCGTTGAATGAGCGCGGATTTCTTCTCCAAACGCGGAGAATTGACGAATGGTCAATTCCAAAGATTGACGTGCGGGGACCCCGCGCGTCTAACCTTAAGGGGGGGGGATGGTGTAACGGGGTTACACGTACAAGTGGCTGCAAGCCACTTGTGAATTTAACAGATAGGTTATCTGTTAAACGTTTTGGATACTTCCTCACCTTGGTGTAAGACACACCGATGGATACATTGAAGTGGACCACCACAGTGAGTGGTCCACACACACCCAAAAGATCCTATTGGTAGAAAGCAGCATCTTTCTACCAATCAGAGACATGCATATTAGCGGGGCTCTGACAGCCAGCCGCTGCCAACCCTTTCATAGATGATAAACAGTTTTTAGCAGATTTTAGAGGAAGATCAATTTACAAACAATACAGTTCTCATTTTACCTAATCTAAGTCACTTGGAATCCTTTTGTTACTTAACTTATATTTGTGTATTCAAATATAATTAACCTAAGTAATTACTAAGTACATACGCTTCCTCATACACGTTGCGCGACGTGTAAGCTAAAGTAGTGAGTCAAGTTAGACCCACTACAGAAACCATCGGAGGTCATGAAAGAGTCCGATGTAGTAATCGCGCCTTTGATGCGTTTCCGCATCAAAGTGCAGCTCGGCAGCCACAGCGTCATCTTTGATGGCGCTGCATACGTACAGCGGTACCTCATTCGGAGGTACCGAGTTCCCATACCGGTCCGCAATCTCGGACGCGGACTGTATCCACGGATCGCGCGCTGCAGGCGCAGCGCGCGGAGAGCCTTGAGCTTTGGAATCACGCGCTGCAGGTGCAACGCGCGGAGAACTGAGAGCCCCAGCGGAGGCGAGTGGGGTATCGCTCTCAGTTCGCGAACGATTCCAGCTCGAAACGTCCAATTTGTCCCCCTCATGCGGGCGGACGTGGGGGACGAGCGATTCGCTCGACACTGCGCTTTGAGAACGAGTCCTCCATGTCTTCGTCGTCGTCGCCGAAGTCGACGACGTCGCCGTACTTCGCCTTCTGGCGTTCGAAGTAGTCGTCGATGGAGAGATGACTCCCCACCGACTTAGAAGATTTCTTCTGAGGCGCGCTCATCGTTGAATGAGCGCGGATTTCTTCTCCAAACGCGGAGAATTGACGAATGGTCAATTACAAAAGATTGACGTGCGGGGACCCCGCGCGTCTAACCTTAAGGGGGGGATGGTGTAACGGGGTTACACGTACAAGTGGTTGCAAGCCACTTGTGAATTTAACAGATAGGTTATCTGTTAAACGTTTTGGATACTTCCTCACATTGGTGTAAGACACACCGATGGATACATTGAAGTGGACCACCACAGTGAGTGGTCCACACACACCCAAAAGATCCTATTGGTAGAAAGCAGCATCTTTCTACCAATCAGAGACATGCATATTAGCGGGGCTCTGACAGCCAGCCGCTGTCAACCCTTTGATAGATGATAAACAGTTTTTAGCAGATTTTAGAGGAAGATCAATTTACAAACAATACAGTTCTCATTTTACCTAATCTAAGTCACTTGGAATCCTTTTGTTACTTAACTTATATTTGTGTATTCAAATATAATTAACCTAAGTAATTACTAAGTACATACGCTTCCTCATACACGTTGCGCAACGTGTAAGCTAAAGTAGTGAGTCAAGTTAGACCCACTACAGATACGTCACTCCCCCGACCTTGTTGCCTCTTTTCAACGGCACCACCTGAAACCTATGAATCGATCTCTCGTCTTTCCTCTCGAGAATAAACTTGTGTTCTTGAGTGTGTTTGCATCCCGTCAAGCTGCAATTAGCTCAAGTAAAAAGCGGAAGAGTGGTGGCCCATCGCGAGCAACTTTTGGACCCTATCACTTGGATCAGCATGTGCTTTCCAACATTATTACGTTCGCGGCCCCGCGACTTCTGCGAGAAGTGTACCTCCATAGCTCACGCGATGATGGGGCATTGGGGACGTTATTTGATCTCCCCATCTAAAAATCGTGAATTGAAGACTGTTGATAAAACGATTTTATCCTCGCTCAATACACAAAACCCACATGTAGAACGGTATACCGCTTCGAGAAAGAGAGTTTTACGCTGGTAAAACTCGTATTGCCCCATTGATGCTGGCTACTTCGCTAAGTTGAAGACGTTCGTCGCATTCACTTGCAGATGTGGAACCACTAGGTTACACGAGGGTACACTATTCGGTTACGTTTTCTGCCAAGTTAGACAAGGTTACTCTCATGGGTAGATAACCCTTTCGGACCAGTCAGCAGGATGGAGCAGCACTGGAGTTTCCTGGCCCAATGAACGGAGGTGCTGCGTAATCCCATCGAGTACCACTGGCCAGAATCGGAGGAAGGGGTCTGGACCTTCAAGAGGCGCTTCCTGGAAGTGTACCCCCCTGCGCGCTTCGAGGACAGTAACCACGAATTTCCCCTTAGTGAAAAGCCGAAATGGAATTTCAAGAAAACCCCCCACAAATTTAGAGAAGCCTTGGCGCTTCTGGCTGCCGTGGCGCACGTGGACCAATCCGCGTGGAGATATTTGCTGGAGCACCACTGTGGAGTGGATTTAGGAGTGATGGGAGAGGAACTTTTTCGAAGAAGAAATTGTCGTGCTCTTTCAACTTTACATGATCAAGGGGGCCACGGAATTTAATTTTCCCGAAAAGTCAGCAAGATCTGATCCTGTGGTTTGGGGTCCACCAACGCACCGAAGCGAGCGAGGAACATCTGACCGCGTTGCAAAAGATCGCTGAGTTGGCTGGTAATTTACCGGCGGATAAACCTGGGGTTGATATCAAGATCCCGATGCGAATGCTTTTCGCGGAGACAAGTGACACTTCGAAAGGTGTGAAGGCGTTACGGGATATCTGGAACGCAGAGAAGATAGTGACAGAGGAGTGGGAGATGTACGACCGCAATGTGGAGAACAAGGTTGCAGAGGCTGGGTCGCTGCGCTCCACGTTTGTGATGGAGCCGATGATGTTGGACTTCAGTGAGTCGGGCATACCGGCTGAGTACGTCGACTTGGTGATCACGTTGGTGCGTGAAAATGTGTGATTTTCTCAGGTTTCCTTTTGAACGGGCAGATTGGGCACACTGTACGAAAACCCACATGATTCGATGGTGACTTTTTGGGGAGTTCATGATGATCCTGTTCAACACTCCTCGCCAGCCGTGTCAGCTCGCACATTGTAGCTTCTCCAGCCGAAGGGAAGGTGCATCTCCATTACAGCTAGATACAATCGACCTGAATTGCGATTATACCTTGAGTTATCGTGATTTGCAGTCATTATGCTCGGCTATTGTAACCAACAAAACTGTTAATAATGTTTCAATGTTGCTTTCTCCGTCGTCACTGAACGGTTGAACGTATGAAATCGGCAAGTCTAGTGATATCGAACGTGAACCTTCACGTGGATGGTCTTCGTCATCAACATCGCAATGAATCTCAGTGCCAGCTTTTAATGTCGCTTCTCGTTCCTCGATTATGCCTCTTGGAGTCCCATACAGCTCTTCTTCTGGATGCTCCGATGCAACGATAGCGCTGAAACCTTCCATCTCATCTATGGTCATGCTGTCACTGGAGGTGAACGCCAACGATTCAAGCGAGGAGTACCCATGAGCTCGCTTGGAAAGGAAGGCATACGCTAGCCACTTCCACTGGTCAGCACTTCTGTCATCGTCTCTCGAAGTGATGCCCAAACGCATTGAGACATTCTTGACAGTTTTGTTGGTTACAATAGCCGAGCATAATGACTGCAAATCACGATAACTCAAGGTATAATCGCAATTCAGGTCGATTGTATCTAGCTGTAATGGAGATGCACCTTCCCTTCGGCTGGAGAAGCTACAATGTGCGAGCTGACACGGCTGGCGAGGAGTATTGAACAGGATCATCATGAACTCCCCAAAAAGTCACCATCGAATCATGTGGGTTTTCGTACAGTGTGCCCAATCTGCCCGTTCAAAAGGAAACCTGAGAAAATCACACATTTTCACGCACCAACGCGATCACCAAGTCGACGTACTCAGCCGGTATGCCCGACTCACTGAAGTCCAACATCATCGGCTCCATCACAAACGTGGAGCGCAGCGACCCAGCCTCTGCAACCTTGTTCTCCACATTGCGGTCGTACATCTCCCACTCCTCTGTCACTATCTTCTCTGCGTTCCAGATATCCCGTAACGCCTTCACACCTTTCGAAGTGTCACTTGTCTCCGCGAAAAGCATTCGCATCGGGATCTTGATATCAACCCCAGGTTTATCCGCCGGTAAATTACCAGCCAACTCAGCGATCTTTTGCAACGCGGTCAGATGTTCCTCGCTCGCTTCGGTGCGTTGGTGGACCCCAAACCACAGGATCAGATCTTGCTGACTTTTCGGGAAAATTAAATTCCGTGGCCCCCTTGATCATGTAAAGTTGAAAGAGCACGACAATTTCTTCTTCGAAAAAGTTCCTCTCCCATCACTCCTAAATCCACTCCACAGTGGTGCTCCAGCAAATATCTCCACGCGGATTGGTCCACGTGCGCCACGGCAGCCAGAAGCGCCAAGGTTTCTCTAAATTTCTGGACTAGCGAGCGCCGCCGCTTCGTGGTGGTGATTTTAGGTTTGGTCACAGTAGTGTGGGCCGCCTGCCTCCGCTTAGCTCCGGCGGGCTGGTAGGTTCGCTTAGACAACGCTGTAATGTTGGGGTATGGGTGTCCGCCTCCGCTTCGCTCCGGCGGGCGATGGTTTCGTCGAAGAGATATATAACTAAACTGAAACGTACTTCCCGAAAAGTCATGGAATTATGTAATTGTGAAGTGTGTACTGCTGATCGTCTACTGCGCCTAAGCATCTTCGAATATCTGTCTGTACACAATGTTGTCAGTGTATGCACCGTCGTCTTCCTCCAGCTCCGGGTACTCGACCAAAGCCTTGAACTTGGACCTGGATGTAACTCGCGACAGCGCCACATAGAGCTGTCCGTAGGAGAAGCAGGGTGTCGTCAGGTATAAACCTAGGTTCTGGGCAGTTTAACCTTGGGCTTTGTTGATGGTCATGGCGAAAGCTGGTACAACTGGAAACTGCTTACGTCGCAAGCGGAAGGGGAACTCGCGCGCGTCCCCATCGCTGACGAAGACGATCTTTGGAATTAGAACATTTTGGCCTAGGCGCTCGCCAGTCATTATGGTAGCATGAATGACGTGGGGCTCCAGCTGGACAACCCGTAGTCGTGTTCCGTTGCAGAGGCCCAAGTCGGGGTTCAGGTTTCTCATCGTCATAATTGGGGCGCCTTCCTTCAAAGTAAGCTTGTGTGGAGGAATCCCGTTGATAGTCACCGAATGCGACAGCTCCGGCTCAAAGACGTTTCCTTCGTTGTCGTCATCCACTGAAGCTATGGACAGATACTTGTGGGCCTCCCCGGATAGTCGCTCCGAGCTAGCTTTGTCGATGCGGTGCACCACGGCGTTGGTAGTTGTCAAGATGATCCTGTTGGCGAAGTACTCGTCCGTCGCAACCTCGGGATCGTTGATGTCGGCGTACATCTTATCAAAAATGCTCTTCAAACCCCTTGGAACAGCTCCAGGTGCGATTTCTTCGTCTTCAATGTCGTCTCCTTCTTCGCAGATATTGTCGATCACATATCACGCGGTATCTTCACATAGTCCCTGTCCAGGGACTTGTTGACCTCGTGCCTACCCTCTCCGACTAGTAGGAGAAACTCCGAGAAAGCCGCGACCTCTGCGGCGGTGCTCTGGTTACTTGCCGATTGTACACATATGTTTTCCGTGAAAAGCAGCTGCCTGAAGTGTCGCCATAGCGTAGATGACTTCAGACACGCGTCGATGGTCTCCGCCGGTGTGCCGCGCACTGCCACCGGCGAAATCTGGCGGAAGTCACCCGAAAGAACAAATAATTTCCCTCCAAAGGGCTCCTGGTCGTTACCCATGATGTCGTGCGAAGTCCTATCCACTGCTTCGAAGGCGTGCCTGTGGGTCATTGGAGCTTCGCCCCAGATAACCAAACTGGACCTCTCGATCAACATCTTCAGGCGCGATTGCTTGTAATCGCACACGTCGACTTGTCGTTCAGCTTGAAAGGTATCTTGAACGTTGAATGCGCTATGCGCCCATGAGCAACAGCGAAGCAATTCCACTCGAAACCAGTGCAATCGCGATCTTCCCGGACAGTCGCACCTTCGCCAGGATATGCCGCAGCAGAGTTGACTTTCCTGTACCTCTCGGACCGTCATTAAAGAACAGTTTGTTGCCTTGAACTAGTGCTTCGGCCGCCTGGATGATTTCGTCGTAAATAGCTCGTTGGCCGTCGTTCAGCTGGCTTTCTTGGTCCACAATGGCTTGAAGCGTGGAGTGCTGGTATCCCTCCAGTTCGCGCCGAATTAGGTTGTTCCGCAACAGCGAATCCAGCACCAGCCGCGGGTATTCATGCATCTGAGGGAGGTCAAAGTCCGCCACTACGTAGCCTCTGATTTGGAGCAGGTCGTTAAGGTCCTTGAGTGTGTGGAACCGGATCGTGTCTCCCGGCGCTGTACTACCATGAAGTCCTCACCAGCTTGGCCAGTTGCTGGTGTGTCGCGTGTGGCTTCCGGACTTGGCTTGTTCCCGCTAGTTTCTGGAAGAGGCGATTGGCGCCCTCCTAACTTGCTCGGTAGTGGCCCCTTGGGTTGCACTCCGATGCTGGTAGGCGGCGGTTCCAGCGTGGCGCGCGAACTCTTCGGATCACTAGCCTGGGATTCCTGCTCCTGTGCGATTGTGGCGAGGAAGGTGTCAAGGCTGTTTTCTTCGGTGCGCTGATACTGGGCTGCACCCCAACCATAAAGGGTGATACTTGGCCAGTAAATACACGAAAACCGCGAGAGCGAGCCTGGTCCAGGTGCTCCTGTCGGACCTTGCAGAACCCAGTAGTGTGTTTGGGGCTGTAACAACGAGAACAAGGTTGACGCAGGTGAACGAGATGATGATGATGAATCACCATCAAGTCGCCCAATGCGATGTGCGTAACCCCTCGCAGTGCAAGGGGGCATGTCTCCTGCTGGAAGCGTATCAACAGGTACCGGTTATCGACCACAGCCGTGTCGGCGACCCTCGGTCGCTCCGCATTCAGTACTGGAACTGCAGCCAGCTGAGAGAATGCGTTGACAATTGCGACGATTCCGATGTCACTCGCCCCGACGACCTTGACAGAGTATGATCTCCTGAGATGAGCGTCGGCGTACACACCATCTCGGCGGTCCAGGTTGATGCCCCCGGAGTCTTCGAGTACAATGACCGCGCGTTGTAGCCGTAAGGCCGCTCCCACATAGAAGCCCACCAGTCGACTGGAAGCGAACACAAACGTTAGCGTGTGGATGCCATCAAAGAATAACATTTTGACGTCCTTCATCATACTGTCAATAATCTCTTTACCGAATCGAACGTCCATATTCGAAAGAAAGAGCTCTTTGAAGAGTGACACATGGGGCCTGTTCTTGCGGAGGCAAACTGCAGGAGGGATTAAGTGCAGTCAGAGTCTTCTCAACGTGAACTTCGTGCAACTGTTCCATCATCGCACGATGCATAACAGACATCGTTGCTTTTAAGAGGTTCGGCGGATGAGGGAGTTCGAGGTCTCCCCTGAGATACGCCATAAGCGCCATCGTTTCGATAGCCGTCCGATCCCGAAGAGACGAGTCGGAATGGACTCGCGATGGCGAGAGGGAGGCCGCTTGTAAATGCTCCAGCTCCGCCGTCCCGTGGAGACGCCGCGGAAGCTGCCCGGCTCTGTTCAGTGTTTGATCCAGTTGGTGGAGAAGCTGGGGCGACCAGTTCAATTGATAGTGAGCGTCATACATTTACACCAAGACAAAGAGAAATGCATTCAGTTTGGGATTTACATCTAAGGGTCTTGTGTTGACTCTTGGAGTCCGTAAGGTGTACGGACTCGTACATTGTTCTGGTGTTAGAACGACCGCTATCCCTAGCTAAGACTCGGTGAGTATAACTCGTCTTCATCTGGCGGAAAGCTACGGCAGCCCCGCTGCACTTGGTAGCACTTGTAGTCAATCCGACACCTGAGTCTGGAAGACTGACCCTCTGAAAAGATGGAGCAGTTCGCTCATTTGCCCCCGAACCAGCAGGAAGCGCTTAAAAGCTTATATCCTTGCTTGGCCCGGAGGGCGTGACGCAACTTGCGTAGCAAGGCCCCCGACGCGGTGAACGCGCGTCTCGAGGCATGCTCCAGCTATGAGAATGCTCTGTTTGGAGCACCTTCAGCAGAGGATGGCCGCGACTGCGGCGCCCCCGGCGCCCACGTCGTCATCCGACTCTGGTCCAAGACCCAAGCTGCTCATGGTGAGCGTGAAGACCTTTGAAGGCAAAGAAGGAGAGAGTCTCCTGTTGTTGACCCGAGAGGTCGAGATGGCTATGGGATCAGCCATGCTCCGGACGTAGCAGCAGCGAGTGGCGCTAGCTATCTCGAAACTCGGTGGGTGAGCGAGAGAGTGGGCGCTAACGTGCGGGACGTTGGTCGACGTGGCCTTCCCGACGTGGGACCTGCTAAAACAGCAACTGTCCCGAGTGTTCGCCCCGCCTAACCAGGCGTATCGCGTGCGGTCACGTTTCCTGGCTACTCGACAGAGTAAAAGGAATTGGTGGACTATGTCCAGGAGTTGAGGATCCTTATTGCAGGCATGTCTGCTAATCCTCTACATGAGGCAGTTACCGTAACGATGTTTATGGAGGGTTTGCGCACTGGCGTTGCCAGGACGGAGGTATTCCGTGTGCATCCCACTTCTTTGTGGAGCCTGTGAACATCGCGTTGAACGCTGAGTTCAATTTTAAGTCGTCACGACTTGGGCGGAATGCGTCGTACGCTAACTCGTCGAGTGGTCCGGAACCCATTGACCTCAGCTATGCTGAAGACGAGAAAGCTGCGCTTCGGGCTGCTGAGCAGCGGCGGGGTATCTGCCGATGCTTCATCTGTGGTTACACCCGCCACCTGCGAGTCGGCTGTCCGCTGCGCAACCGGGGTCAGGCTTCGACATGCCATAGCTCCCCTTCGAGCCAGACCCCTGGTTCGTCTCGGGGAAACGAGAAGACCCAGTAGGCACAGGGCGGCCTACTGGGGAAGAACTAAGTTCTGTTGAGCCTCGGCGAGGTGGAGATCCCCAGGACTTAGCCCCGAAGAGAGCCGTACTCTCTAACACGGACCGTGTGTGCAAGCCGGGCATGCTAGTCATCCAGGCGACTGTGAAGGGCTTTCAGAAGCCATGGACGATTTTGAACGATTGGGGAGCGTCGGGTAACTACGCCCGGCGCTCCACGATGGAAGGAAGTCAGCTGTATGCTGAGACGCTGGTAGCGCGTGTTGGTGACATCATCACTGTTCGTCTTGCGACTGGACTCGTGTCACGGTGCCCAAGGTCCCAGTGGACCTGGGCGTGAAGTTTTTGGATTTCGATAGCGTTGAACGCTGACTGGTCTTGGACCTGGATTCGAGATACGATCTCATACTTGGCATGGCGTGGCTAGAACGCCACGAGCTTTGGATAGATTGGCGGTCCAAGACCCTTGGTGCTACGCACTTCTCTCCTGGGAGCTTTGGCGAGTCATGAACGCACCTCTGCTAGGAAGCAGAAGCGCTTTTGGTGCGAGCACGGGACCGAGGCGGTCCAGGTGCTAGATGACGGAGTTTTCGAGTTGGTGAACACTGAGCGTGGCCCGGTCACTGTACGTGGAGCGGCACGAATTCCGCTGAGAGGTGAAAGCCCGGAGGGCGAGACACCGCTGCGTGCTATTGAAAGCACGGTCGGCACGATGCCAAGGAACCAGGGGCGATGCCCGGCTGAGGGATGTGGAGCGGCACTAATTCCGCTGAGCGGGAGCACGCCTGAGGGCGGCGCCTCGCTGCGTGTCAGCGTTGGCGCGGTCGGCATGATGCCGAGGAACTGTGGAGTGGCACATAATCCACTGAGTGGAGGCTGTGGATCGAGCAGCACTTCGCTGGGTGTCGGTCGAGACACTGGAGCTCTTCCAGAGCTGAATGAGGTGGCAACACCTGGCGCTGGTGGAGGCGCGAATTCGAAGGTCTCTTCGCGACGGATCACATCGGCGAAGAGGAGGCAGCGGCGCCGCGCGCTGGTTGCGAGGCGCAAGGCGTCTGAACTCGCACGAGTCGAGAATGGCACGTCGAGCGGGGATGCTCCACGCGAGAGCGAGCAGCTCTACACACTCGTGAACGGAGTGACGGGCGACGTCGACGGGAATATCCGTCTCTACGAATTGCCCTCACTCGAGGCTCTCTTAGAGCTGGACGAATTATCCTTGGCCGAGTTCGGCGAGGCCCTGAGGGCCGGCGAATTAGCCGAGGGGTCGTGATACGAACAGATGAAGAACTGAACTCGTCATCGCTTCTTGATGAAACTGTCCTCGAGGACACCAAGAAGGCGCTGAATGCTCGTAGCAGGTCCGCTATCCTGAAGGACCCCTCTGATCCCTTTTTCCCGGTGGTAAAAGAGTGGGAGGACGTAGTGTCTAAGGAGCCGCCCTCGGGGCTACCTCCGGATCGAGATGTGAGTCATGAAATTGACCTTGTTCTCGGAACTAAATACTGCGTGACGAGGCAGTGGCCTTTGCCAAAGGAACAATGTGACGTCATTGACGCATTCTTCCGTGCGAAGCACGATGCCGGCATGGCGCGTGAGGGCAAGCCTCCACACTCCCACCTTCTGTGTCAGAAGCCGAATGGCAAGTGGCGTATCATGCATGCCTTTAACAAGCTCAACGCTGCCACCATTCCGGCACATACGCCGATTCCTAGGAAGGATGTTCTTCAGAACAACATGACGGGATGTACCGTGTACGGTGCGCTCGACTTGGTCGACGGATATTATCAATTGCTCATGAGAGCGAGTGGCATCCCTCTCACGGCTGTGAGTACCCCGAGCGGGATGCTCTGGGAGTGGCTAGTGATGCCCCAGGGGCTGTCGAACGCACCAGCGACGTTTAGTCGTCTAGTGACACAGTTGTTCAGACCCCATCGGGCGTATGCACAAGCGTACTTTGACGATATTTTCGTCCACAGTCGTGCGGAGCACGGGAAGACTGACGTGAAGAACCATGTGGAGCACCTGCGAGCGGTGCTCGAGTGTATGCGCACGAATAAGTTGTACGCCAACCTTGACAATGCATCTTCGGTGCAGAAGAGATACCCTTCTTAGGGTGCTTATTGGGAAGCGAGGCCTGCGGGCCGACCCGGTCAAGGTCAATGCCATTGTTGATTGGCCGGTTCCCATGAACCAGAAAGATCTTCGCAAGTGGCTTGGCCTCGCCAATTACTTGCATAAGTACAGCGAGAATTACGCTGAGATGGCTCAGCCGTTGTCTAACCTTCTGAAGAAGGATGCGGACTGGCACTGGGATGCTGAGCATCAAGATGCGTTTGCGGCTACTAAAACTAGCCTGCTTCATGCGCCTATTCTGTCATTGCCAGACCCCGCTCGCCCGTTTAGTGTCGTCTGCGACGCCGAGGGGCGAGCGCGTGGTCGCGTTTGAGTCTCGCCTGCTCAAGGCTGCTGAGAAGAACTACCCAGTTCATGATAAGGAGCTGCTTACGATGAAGTATGCGCTCGTCAAGTTCAGGGTTCACCTGGGCTCTTAGCGGTTCGTGGTCTATATGGATCACGCGTCGTTATGCACTGCGACTCAGTCACCTCACCTCTCGCCGAGAATGGACAGGTGGTTTTCCTTCTTCGCGGAATATAACTTCGAGGTGAAGTACAAGCCTGGCAGACAGAATGTTCTCGCGGACGCGCTGTCGCGCAGGCAGGACTATGAGCTCGCTCACGTCACGACAGTGACTTCGTCACTTCCGAATCAGATCCGTGCGGCTTATGCCAAGGATTACACGTGTGTCGCGCTGTTAAAGACTTTGGGGAGCAAGGAGTTTGAAGACTCGAGCGCCGGTTTGTCGGCGCGGCTGCGCGCGCGACTGCATCGCTATACCCTCGATGAAGGCATGTTGTTTACAACACGGGCCCCGAGGACACGCCTCGCGTGGTTATCCCTCATGTGGAGAATTTGAAGTACCGTATCCTCTATGAGGCGCACGACACCCCGATGAGCGGTCATCTTGGCCGTGAGAAGACCTACAGCTCGGTGAGCACCCACTACTAGTGGCCGAAGATGTACAAGTGGACCAGCACTTATGCGCACGTGTGAGACTTGTCAAAGGGAAAGAGTCATCCCCTCATGTGGCGGCGCCGCTGACAAGCTTACCCGATCCGGCGGAATGCTGGCGTTCCATAAGTATGGACCTCGTGTTTGGTCTACCGGCATACACGGCAGACACCACGGGCGTCGTGGTCTTTGTGGACCGGCTGAGCAAGATGGCTTATCTCGCGGCTGTGCCGGACACCATTGATGGTAAAGGTACAGCAACGCTGTTCTTGGATCGCGTGTTCCGGCAACACGGACTCCCGGATTATCTCGGACCGAGACCCCCGGTTTACGGGCCACTTCTGGGGCGCGGTCTTTGCGGTGCTTGACACCAAGCTAGACATGTCTAAGGCGGACCATCCTCAGACCGACGGTCAAACGGAGCGCGTGAACTGCGTCGTGGAGAACATTCTCCGCAGCATTTGTGCTGAAACGCCGAAGCGTTGGAACACTATGCTTCCGCTCGTCGAGTTTGCGTTGAACAACGCTGTACATGCCTTCACAGGCTATACGCCGTTCTACGCTAACGGTCTGGCCCATCCCCGTGTCCCTTTCACGCCGCCCTGCTGTGGCTCCAGGCTTGGTGGAGGGTGATGGCCAGCCTAGCCGATCGGCTTGCTGAAGTCAGCCCAGCTACTGTTCGTAAACAGGTTGACGATTTTCTGTCAACGCGTTTAAGTGTCTTACGACACGTGCGTGACACAATGGCTGAAAGCCAAGACAAGCAAAAAGAAAATACGGATGCCAGAGGCAGAGGCAATGTTGACAGTTATGAGGTCGGGGACCTGGTGTTGCTAAATGCAAAGAACCTACCTACCCATACAGTGTCAGCAGTCTTCAAGACGAAGTTGCGCCCGCGCTTCATCGGACCTTTCAAGGTCGTGGCCAAGAGAGGCCTAGCGTACACGCTCAATCTTCCGAAGAAGATGCGGACGCATGCCGTGTTCTACGAGGGCTTGCTCAAGCCGTACCGTGATCCGGTACAGGCGCGGATGGAAGCGCCGCGGGCGTTGCGGTCGACGAGGTCGAGGGCGCAGTCACAGGCGCCGAGGTCGACGAGGTCGAGGATGCAGCCACAGGCGTCAAGGCCGACGAGGTCGTCGACACGGTCGGAAGTGTCGACGACGGGAGTGCCACCGGCACAGTAGTCGCCGGAGGCGCGCCCTGCATTCGGGCAAGAAGGTCGACCAGACTGTGGAGCTCGGCCACCTGGCGCTCCAGCGCTGCAACCCGCCCAGCTTGCTGATGCTCCCGGGAGCGAAGGAACTGAATCCAGTCCCCTTCGTCACGAGCAACCTGCTCAAGACCACGGAAGTGGTTCCATACCTCGTCGGGAACGTGAATCCAATCCACCCGCTGGACAAGCGCCGCGACGTCGTCGAAGCATCGACTTAGACGCTGGTCAACGTCGCCGACGTGCTCACGGAGCTCCTCGTAGCGAAGGTGGATCTTACGAGCCTCTCCCTCGTTCACCGGTCGCCGGTCCGGTGATAGCGCGCCCGCGTCCGGCGCTGCTCGATGAGCAGGGGAACCTCCACTATCATGTAGAGTGCCTCCTGGCGAAGCGGCAATGCCGGGGTCAAAACCAGTATCTGTTAAAGTGGCGAGGGTACCAGGATTCGGAAAACTCATGGGAGTTTGAGGTAGCTCTCCGCCAAGACTGCCCAGACGTCGTGGACGCTTTTGATCAGCTTGATCACCAGCGCCCCGAGGGCTCAAGGCCGGCACGCCGGCCGTACCGCGCTTCCCGGCAATAGCTTGGGAAGCTGCTGGGTCAGCTATAATGCTCCGGGGTGACCCTGAGCCACAGCTACTCCTCCCTCGCGATGAGGAGAAGCTGGAGTGCTCAAAGGAGTGTGGTGCGTTGCACCTACCCGCGAATAAGACTGGAAGTCAGCAGGCAGGTGGCGCTTGGCGCGGAGCTTCGCGTACTCGAAGCGGAGTCGGCGTTCAACGCGAACATCCACTTCATTGAAGCTTGCTTGGAGAGCTTCCATCGACGGCAGATGACGGCTGCCCTCAGCCCAGAGCTCGAACTGAGATTCGTACACCGTGGGGTCCTCGCTCAGGTTGAGCACTACGGTGTACGTCCGTATCTGCGGCACAGGACTGGCGCAGGCCCTGGCGTCGCAGACGCTCGCGATACTCCGCCACAGTAGTGGCCTGGGGAGTGAGCAGCCGCTCGCGGAGCGATGTCCGCAATGCGACCTCGTCCGGCGTACGGGCCGGAGGCCCAATGACGTACAGCGTCAGGTTCTGCGTCGCAGCCTGACGCGCGGCCTCGACCGGGTCGCGGGGCTGGAAGGTATAGTCCGCGCGCCCGGTCGTGAGCAATGGCCGGAGCTCAGGGCGCTGAGAGCGCGGTGGCAGGTTCATCTGCCCCGTGACGTGCTCAGCCTGAGCTTCATCCAGGTCGTTGGAACCGACAGCACCCTGTGAGGGACCTCCGCGTCCACGGAGTGGCGAGTACCGAGGCTCAGCGAGCTCCCGCAGTTCGGCCAGGCCGAGCGGACGATCCGGGAATGGGTTCGGAGTCCGCAAAGGAGCACGCGACTCTTGCGCTGAGCGCTCGTCGCCACGACGGTTCGGAGACTGCCCTGGAGGCGTAGCGACGCGGCTCGGAGAGCGAATTGTTGCGGGTGTCCCGGCCCCGCGTTGCGGTGATGGCGGGCGAGCGAGGCGAAGCGGGTGACCCACCCTCTCGATGCGGGGAGCCCGTGTGTGACTCCTCGTAGTCGACTTGACCTTCTTCAAAGCTCGCCATGAGTTCGTCGTTGGCCCACATAGACGGTTGGGCCATCGCTCGAAGTGAGCTGGCCCTCTCGCGAAGCGAGCCGTCCCTGAGGCGATACGCCGCGAAGTACTGGGGCACCGAGAGCCTGTTAGGCGTCTGTGGTGCCGGCACCGAATTGGAAGGAGCCGGTGGGCGATCGCTAGCACGGGGTGCTGTGGAACGGAGTGGGCTGTGCCCTGGCGTGGTCGTGGTGCGCCGCTGCTCCTGTCTGTGGTCGAACGACCAAAACGCGTTGTGACTGTGAGTCATGCGTTGGTGCTCAGCGCCGAGAATGTTCTCTGGGTCGACCACGCGATGTGGATTGACTAGCCCGAGAAAGGTTCTTGATGGAACAAGATCACACGGTTGATACCATTAAGCGTGGACACTACGTGTCCACCGTTTGGCCGTTTGGTGGGGAGGGTGAAACGGGGTTACACGAAGATTACCCGATGGCTACAGAGTGTGGGACACACAGGAGTTGTGGTGTCCAAATCTTCACCTAATCAGTAGGAACATCAGTAGGTGGCTTTATAGACAATGGATATGCAAGAGACTAGGGCTCACTATGCTAGATAGTGAGCGTCATACATTTACACCAAGACAAAGAGAAATACATTCAGTTTGGGATTTACATCTAAGGGTCTTGTGTTGACTCTTATATCCGTAAGGTGTACAGACTCGTACGTCGTTCTGGTATTAGAACGACCGCTATCCCTAGCTAAGACTCGGTGAGCCTAACCCGTCTTCCTCTGACGCAAAGCTACGGCAGCCCCGCTGCAGTTATATTAAATATGCTGATGTACAGTGGTAGCAAAAACTAGACGTACGACATCTTTTCTAACTTTCTGACCAATGTAATGCTCTAATCGTGCTGAAATTTGGCCAATCAGCGTATGTCGGCACGCTCGAGGTAAACAAAATAAAGCAACGCCGCTAGCATTATCTATCTGTATTTTATTGTGGTTTGCAGATATTTTGTCGCTCGGATTTAGGGCTGAGATCGATCTCTGAGATAAAATAATTCGAAGACATAAAAATGCGAGACGGTAGTAAATCGACCTCCAGGCGTAGGCAAGTCGCACCACCTCTTCCTACTTAACATAACGGGCGCATCGTTGGTTCTCAGGACACCGAGGTAACGTCGCCGGCTACTGCTACTCCGGTACGGCTCTGTTGGACGTGTTTAATGGCTCGTAACCTTCGTCTGTGAGTGCACGAGCGGCTCCTGTAACACTGGGCTTTCCGGCTTCTCTGTGGCGCGAGCAGCTCCCCGCCGTGTAAGACCACATGTTGATACTACGCTACCATTTTACTTTAGGAAAAGCGTTTCGTATGAACCGCCGTAGCTGTAGGGTGGGCTTTCACGTTCTTTCGAACACGGGTAACCATGGCACTCGGCCAACGCGACGAGCGGTTACTTCGATCTCCTTCATCAACCACACCATCGGTCAAAACCAACTTGTACCAACGTCGCAGTGTTCGCACGTTAGGCCAAAATGTATCCCTTACATACTGCATACAGATTCCACACACATGCATAAGAAAAACAGTTCGCCAACGGTAGTCGAGAGAGTGCATGCTGCACTTGTGCACGATGAAGGTTTTCGGAAACTGCGGTGCTTCGACAGATCGGCAGCGCGATCTGCCGACCACTCGTCAAGTGTCCAGATGTAAGTGTCCAATTGCATATTATATATATAAAGCATGGCATTATAATCCGTACACAGCCATCGCGATTTAAAATAAATCGGCCCGAATTGCGTTTTTGGATCGGCAATTCGACCACAGATAGCGTAAATCGAGATCGATATCGAGGCTGGTGAAAATAACTTGGTCGAGTTAGTGGCCATCTGTTTTTATATCGGGCGCCAGGTATTATAACTCGGGCAAAACACTAGGTGAAAACGACAAACGCATTGCATAGCATAATACGTCTTCGTTCTTGTATTTGCTGCCTCCCCTCAAAGGTGTCATTTTTCACAGCTCCGTCAATTCTGCTCAGATTTTAAAACGGAGACCACCATTCGATCGAGCGCGCTGAGATACGCTGGTTGGCCAAATGTCAGCACGATTAGAGCATTACATTGGTCAAAAAGTTAGAAAATGTGCCGTACGTATAGTTTTTGCCACCACTGTACTATATAATATTGACAGTTGAGCCTTTTTTAATCTTATTAATATTGTAGGTTCTATACAAAATTTCCACGGGCGATTCGTTCAACGAACCACCGGGAAATCGCCGCACTTCTCAAAACACATTGCGTTTTAGAAGTGCACGAAGCTTGCACGCTGCAAGCACCGCCTTCAAGCAGCTGAAGCCGCGCCCAAGCTGCTCGCGTCCATCACGGCTCGAGCTAGACCCCCTACAGCAGCTGAGGTGTCCCCAGCCTTAAGTGTTCACGAGAGTTCTCGACGCTCAGCTCTAGAACAACGAGTGTCGCCGTACCCATTACGTAAACGAACGCCACCACCGCGCTCTCCATCTCCTGAGACGCTTCGGCCTCGCCAAAGACTCCGTCGTTCACCGGAAGCAACACCTCCTACACGAGTTGCATCGCGTTCAGCACCTTCGGTACGCCAGCGAGGTCGAACCACCTCACAGTCGACAGCACAACCAAGGACACAGTCGCTATCCACGCCAGATCACTCCGGATCCACTCCACCATCCACACAGCCAAAGCGACTTCAGCTACCAGTGCAGCCAAATATCAAGAATTGCATCACACAGCATGAAGTACCTGCAAAAACCCTCGAGGACTATGTTGCTAACGCGTCATCATTCCAAGAGATCATGCAGAAATTATGGCAGCAATTCAGCTCTCGAGTAAAAGGATTGGCCGTCAAGCAGGACAGTACATGGGTATTAGAAGAAGCTCCGCCGTCAACAGCTTGGAGTAAGGTCATCCAGTTTAAATTGGATCGCCACCTTGTCAGCAACACGAAGTCAGACGTCGGTTGGGATCGCTGAGTTACATCAAGACGCGGGGAAACAGTCAAGTTGTTGACCTACGAATACGGCATGGCCGTCGTTAAAACAAAGGACCTGACGGACTTTATGGCTGATTGCATTCAGCCACCATAGGTGGACCGTTCTGGCGCAACAGCGGAGAGCAGCCTTCGTGATAGTTGCACAACTACAAGACATCTGGGGTACCACATTTCAAGCTCATGGGACTGTGTGGCGAATGTGGGCTAACGAGATTACACGAAACCTTGACCAATCGACGTGGGAAACCGCTGTCCTGCATAATCCGCCAAATCATGTGCTGTGTTTACTCAAGCCAGCGGTCACCCAGGTCGATTGGCAGCTCTCCGGCCTCACTCGGTCAGCGCAGTTGGCTCTGGATTGGGTCAACGCATCGATTGCAGACAATGAACAACTCAAACAGGATTGTGATGCATTATGGCAGTGTCTCGACTCTCAAGCGACCAGTTTGACTTCTCGAAAATTAATTATTGAGGTTTCTTGGCTGACATACCACCACTATCAGTGAGTGAAGTCCTCGACCCATTCGACCACATGGAAAATGTAGACGACGAAAAGCACCAGGAGTAATTACTAAGTTAAACTGACGAGGTCTGTCTTAGTTGCTCTCTAATGAAATACGACGCTGAGTAAACCCTAATTCTGCTTCATCTTCATCGAGCTGCAATGCGTCACAACGAATATCAGGCTCTCGACGCTGCTCCTTCGACATTGGACCAGTAGGATCAAAGTGACCTTAGAGTTTCCAGCCGCAATGCTCGAACACACGTGTCATGCTGAAGTTTTCAAACCGCTGAAATATTTGCACTTCAAACGGCAATAGATCTCGTCCACTTGTTTCGACGTAATAACGCTGAAATGCTTTCTTGATGTACCCGAACATGTATTCGATGGGGTTGAAAAATGGGCAGTATGCCGACAGGAATATCGGAACCACACCGATACTTCGCAGGAAATGCACGATTCCGGGTGCCTGTGGATCGATGCGCCATCTAAAATCCACACAGAATTTGGGCCCGGGTACTGTTGAACACCTCCCTTCTTGGAGTACGCAAAATCCGTGCAGCAGTTCACAAATTGTACTCGATCAAATGTTCCGTCCGACTCGTAGAAGTCTAGTAAGCCATTCACACCAATGAATGCCAACACTGACACCCTCGGCTTGCGCTGAAAGTCTCCTCGAATGGCAACTGCATCTCCCTTTAGCGCATACCCGCGCTTCCTAATCATTCCTCGATTATCGAAAGAAACTTCGTCCAAGAAAACTAGGTTGTGGTAATTCCAGTCAATGTTACGTAGTTCCTCCACAAAGCGAAACACGTCAAGCTCTTTGATGTGCATAGCACGTCGTTCAAGTACTTTTCTAGTTAACCCACAATCGTGAATGATTCGCCACACTGATGACTTAGAGATGGGGACGCAATGAGCACGTTTGAACGCGTCTTGGGCTTCATCCAAGCACGCTAGCGGTCGTTCACCAAAGAAAGCACACAGCCATTGCCTGTGTGCAGCGTCGAACTTCTTGGAAGAAGTTGACTGTGTGCGCTCAAATGTTCCTGTCTCTTCGTAAACTTGGATCCAGTTGCCGATAGTCCTCCTAGTTTTGTGGTATATCCGTGCTAATTCTTTGTGAGAGTACCCGAGCCAGTAATACCCGTAAAGACAGTGGAACACGGTGTTTGGATGAGCGTGTTGCCTTGTAACGGCTTTTTCCATGGTAATATTGTCTGTCGCTTACTAAATCAAAACGCTAGGACAATAGAGAAGCAAGTCAGAACACACAGTGCCATCGAGTATCAGTTGCATTATTTTGAAGGTCTTACCACTGCTGCTCGTTGCAATGGGGGCCGTGACAATAAACCGAGCCAGCTGGGCCGAGACTGGGTGGTCTTGAGTGCTCAGGCTTCCAGACAACCTCGTCTTTCCGACCTACTTGGTCTGTTTCTTCATCTACACAGTCACAATCAGGATCAGACTGGCCATTGAGTCCAGGAGCTTCTTGACCCAATCAAAGCAGGCTGTCTTGCCTTCTTGAAGCAGCTTGTACTTGCGCTGCTATTCGACGCGCTCCTGCGCACCCAGTACCATTAATATAGCCACATCGGGCCGAGATCGGCTGGTACGAGCGCCCACTATGCTCCTGCAGGCTTCATGCAGACACGGGTGTGAGCACAGACTCTCATAACGACGAAGAAAGCTACCACCACTTCGTCACCTTAGGGCTTGAGCGCAGAATGCGGAATGCAGGCTAGACAACAACCCTAATGCATTTTGTCCAATCAGATCAGTCTGTCGATTTGAGCCAATGACCCGAGAAGGGCAATTTCGGACGGGAAGCACAATACTAGTACGTAAGAAACAACACTGCGTGAAACAACGTGCGATTCTAGATAGCAAACTCACAATTCCCCGCCCACGAACTCGCTAAGCAGTAGTATTACTGGATTACAGTAGACTGGCTATTTAGTGGATAGACTGCTTATCTGTTTACTGGGGAAGACGAGAGGTGATCTCTTAATTCTTGACGCGGAATACACGCCTCAATCAACCCAGAAATTTCCCGTACCCTTTCATCACGAACTCTGAAGGATAAAGGTATCCCACTCCATTTACTCTTGTGCTGTAAGTTCCTCCTCCTCCTCGGCCGCCGCCGCCCTTTCTCAACTGGCGAGTTATCGGAGCAAGGCGTTTTGGGCTGCAACACGTTTGCTTCTGTCGAGGATATCTCGTTGGTGGCGCTTGTTATCCCATCGGCGAGTACGATCAGTGTCACCAGAATGGTCAGCAATACTCGGTGCAAACGCATGTTCTGTCTGTAAGCTGGACCTTTAGTTTCGCGGAGGGGAAATTCCAGAATGGCGTCCGCTATATGCCAAAGAAATGGCACGATCGTTGGCTTTGTCTTGGCGGTTAGTACAGATTATATCAAGTTGAGCAAGCGCATCTGCAACGTAACGTGTGCGGGGTTTACAGTACCGAACAATCACACAATGGAGCGATCCAATCTGTGACAGGTTTGGGATTCCCTGTGCGAGTCTTGATTGGCTGAGGGGCATTTATTCCGGCACAGACGGGCGTGAGAATCTCATGCAACGACAAAAATGATTGCAGAATGGTATATGGATCAGTTTCCGAAACGAAGTGTTATAGCCGTACAGGAGCTTCCTATTTCACATTTTTGGTAACGGCAAAATGATTGCAGAATGATATACGGTGTAATGCAGTTTGCAAAACGAAAACTCAGTGCCGTATGGGAACTTCCTATTTCACAGTTTCCAGCGCACGATCGCTACTCTCTTGCGCGCCCTAGGTGGCAGAAAGGTTGGCTTCGTCGGCTGTCTCAAACCGTATTACTGTGCCAAAGAAACTTCGTCAGCACCAAGCACCAAGATGGCTTATCTACACGGCAATAATACTGCAGTGGAGTGATGAGTTGCAAGTTTTAGCCTGGAGCAAAACGTCGGTTTATCGAGGTGGAGTAGTGGGGATCCTGGGTGCGCGATTCGCCTTCAGAACCTGTCTTCAATCCTCATTGCTTTTGTTCCAGTAACTATCATGCTCAATACGTGCACGTGGACGACGGATAAGTGGCGCGATGTCGTCACTAACATCGAAGGCAGCACCATGGAGGAGAACGGCGGTCGCCGTGGTCTACAGCGTGGACTCACCACGTGACTCCTGTCCTCAGCATTCTCTTCGTGGGAGCGCCATATTGGGCAGCAGTGCGCGGATTAGGTGTACCGATACCTGGAACATTATTGGGCGTGGCCATGTTGGCGATACCAGTCGCTTCGACATTGACGCTTGAGAGGAGGACGGTGGCAGCTAGTAACAAGGCGCCACGACAACGCATCGTGGCGGCGGACTTCTTGCTGACGGACTTGCGGGCTGGACGGACAAATGCGTTGTGGCGTCGACCTGAGGTGAGTATGGTTGGTCACCAATCCCAACCTGAGCACTACCATACTCATCTCAGGTCAAGCTACGACACAAGTGGGCATTGTCGTTCAGGTGCATGCAACCCCTTAACACAGTACCCTGTGATATCTGTTAGATATTTTGCTGAATCAATACAATATGTCAATTAGACAATGCTTCTTGATTTAATACATATGTACCTGCGTAATCACTACCGCAAACTCACCGTACCCTAAACCACGCAAGGAGAACTACCGCATCGCCCCTGTCCTAAGCGAACTGCAATGTACACAGTTTACGGTACATCTGTTGCCAAGTCTCAGAATTAAATGATAAAAAGTAAAAGTTATAATAATTCTTGGTATTTTGGACCAATCGAAGTATGGACACGGCGGGAATTGAACCCGCGTCCATCCGCATAAAATTGCGGTGCTCGAATAGACAGCTTGTGTCTGCGCATGAACCGACAGTGCCATGAATGAGACGCCTTGAAAATTGCGAGGGAAAGTCCTTCGTCGGCTGCAACTTCCAGCGCCTTGTACTTCAGCATCTGGCACGAAACAGGACAGCCATCCTTACGCATAGAGTTGATCCACAGCACAATACCACCTTCAGCGTCACTAGAGAGGACGGTGCCCTGTCCACTGTAGCGTAGATTCTTGAGGTGACCCTTTCCTTCATCACAGACCGCTACAATGTGGCCCTGTTGCTTTTTCCATTTTGAAATCTGCTTCTGTTTCCGCAGAGTATCGGACTCGCTGCAATTTGGGTAGAAGTGTGGAATAGCTTCGTTTACAGAATAGTCAGCAGCCAGGAATTCGAGAAGGCGGCGCTTGTGCGTATTGTCGACTGCAATGCGGGTGTAGCGCTTTGGCTTTTTGCCGGTTCCTGTGGTGCGTGGTCTGCCCATAGCACTTTGAACACTGAGAACGAATGGCTGGTGGCAGCCTGTAATTAGCTGGTCAACGTGGAATTTTAACTACAGACATGCGGTGTCAATGCATTGTTTTCATTGGCTAAAATAGAAATTCGCTTAGGACAAAACTTCGCTTAGGACAGGGGCTATGCGGTACATGTACAATACTGTACATCGGTAAACATCCTTATGCCTTACCGACTTCCCTGGCCACCCCACTTACCGGCACAGTGTACCAGGCATAAAAAGCCTTTTTCGGTTACCGGTATGCATACCGAATGAGGGTCGATTTGAAACAGCCCATTGGTGGCGAAAAAAAAAAACACAGTTCGGAGATTTGAATGTATTTGAATTTGATCGAATAGTTCTCTGGATTTTATCCAGAGTCCTTAGGTGGATGCCTCTCAGGTGCCATTATTCTCCAATCGAAATGTCTGCTGAATATGATTCAATCGATTCGATTCAACAGGCGCTTGAGGGAACTGTGATGTTGCATTACCTGTGCTATAATCAAATTATGCTGGCGTGTTGACCCATCCAGTTTTTATTAAATTAAAAACCCTATTATTTCAAATAACTTGTACTCCAGTATAATACCTGTGACAGGTAATTTATCTGATCACTCGAGCGACATCCGCGGATTGTTCCCGCGTTCAGGTACCATGCAGTCCTCGTGAAGATGAGGGTGGTCGCCTCCGTTCATTAAGACAAAGTCGTGCGCCGCACGACGAGAAGCTGTGAAATTTCGTGGTCTAAATTTGAAGCAGATGAAGCAAAGTTATGCCCTGTCTCGATTTGTTTATTTCTCGTTGCCTACGCGGCGTGGTCGCGGTCACAGGCAAACTCTAACAAAGCCGTGCTTCGCCCTGGATTTTCATTTGTGGACCGCACAGCTTAACAATAGATAGATTATTGCTGTAGTATAGTACTGCTCTCATCTTTTCTTTAATAATAACAGGAAATAGGTGTTTTAGTTGTTTCTCCCACCTCGCTACTGCCCCAAACGGATATAATACAGTAATCGGACCTAAACCAGAACTGCATTTCAATACTAAGTGGGAAAGTCGCCTTCACTTTTTACCAGTCACATTTCGAGAGAGCACTGCAGGAAACTGATACTCTATTAGTAGATAAGACTGGACATGCGTATGCTCTGCACAAGGAACTATGTCAGTAATACGGACGTGTTAGCTCGCGCGTACCGTACGATGAACCAAAATTGTCTGGGTTATTTGTCAGATGATTTTATTCTACACCCAAGTCGTTGCACTTTCGAGACCTAAGTCTCACATTTTGATCGAGAAATATTGGCATTCCATGAATCTTGAGAAATTGCCCTCAAGTCACCTATGTTGTAAAGTTTCGTGCTACCAAGAAGCAGTCAAGGTCTAGTTCAATTCACTCGTGGACCATGACATGCATTCTCTTATTTTTCATTTTATTTTCCTCGGATAGCGCCCGGGGTGCACTCTAGTTCTCCTCCGTACCTGCAATTACGGCCGTATTATTTTTTTTCTCTTTTAGTGGAATATGATATAGTATCTGTTTACAGAGCTACAGCTGACACTCCCAGATTGAAACTCATGTTGCGCACCTTAGTTTACCTACGTAGGACACCGTTTCTCCTAAGTTCACCAAATAAAACATCCACAGCCTCAACGATAAAAGTGTTGCATCCCGTGGCCGCCGACTGTGAGCGTCATACCACGTATTTTCTATTAGAGTAATGGACCTCACTGAGAAATTAGGACAGAGGAGGACAGTATGTCATGGACATGTAGTTCTCAAATTTCCAAGTCAGCCTAACCCGCCCTGTCATCCGAAGAGCCAAGCCATGACGTTCCTGCCCTACATCGTCGTTATCCTTGCTGTCGCTGCTGTCGTGCCCAGCTCTGCCACGCGGGACCTGGGAGAACAAGCTGCTCCGCGTTCCAAATTTGTGAGACCATGCGACGTGGATGCCTGTGGCCCAGCCAACTCCGACAAAACAGCAAATGCTGCGGCTCTCTCCGTGATCATCTTCTATACCTGCTCAACTCCCCGTGCATTGTGAAGTAGATATCAAGTGGGCGGCTGAACAAGCAAAGCAAATCAAGGCATACACTTCGTTGAAGCAGCCTTGAATTTGAGATTCTTGTTAACACAAACAATACAAGCCATGCACTCGACTACTCAGTGAACCATCAAAATGAACGTGTCAGACAAATATATATTGTGTGTTGCTTTCATTTAATGAAGTCCGCGCGGAGCGGGACGGCGTCTGGGGGAACAAGACCAGAGTTCGGGAAAATAATTATTTTATTTACTGAGAGGGTGGGTCAACTGTCACTGGACTGTGTAGCACCCGCGGCCACGACAGCATCACCCGTCACCTCCATCCTTAGCTTTACGCCATCTGACTTGTTCGACTCCAGGTACTGCCCGCGTTCAAGGCGGCCAGCATCCGCCCGCTCCTGGCCGTGGTCAATAACAACCACCGCTGCAGAACGGCAATGACGCAAGAAGAAGATCAACAGGCAGTGCCATACTGAAGGATTCCTGAAAATGCTGTGATTTTCCTAACTTTTTGTTGTTGTTAGCAAACTAATGATGTTAAGTAAATAGAATATTCAGAGACGAAAGAATAGCGGATCAATGCCGTGGATATGGACGGTAGCTTACTTATGGCGGCACGCCTTCCTAGGTCGGCTGCGACTTGGCTAGGAACACCTGTGTTGTGAAGTGCAGCTGCAAACATTGATACAGATTGCCGTGACATGGTCGACCTCGCGATCGAGATACTATTTCGATCAAGATGAACAATATTTCTTGTCATTGAGGCCAACTTGCGGCATTTCTCGTCCTCCACCTCGTCGATATCTTCATTCGCTTCAGCATGCGATTCATCATCTCGGTGCAGTGCCGCCATAACTCTTGGATTCCACTTGACGCCGGAAAATATTTCGACGATCAATTCGGCTGGAATAGACATTGTAGCACCCAACAACTTCAAAATAGGGATATTGCGAAATTCTCGTCCACTTCTGCCGCAGCTCGTCATAGTGGTCACGCTCAAGTTTCATTATGCCAACCTAGGCAATCCATCATGGCGGTCACGCACAGTTGCATCTTGCCAAACTAGGCAATCACCGGGGGTCACGCACTGTAACATTCTTGCGTATTATACATCTCACCCAATTCTATTAGGAACCGTCGGATTCAAGCAGCCCCGTTACATCGATCTAGTATTAGCGCTTAACTGTATTTTCATATACTTATTTTCGCACGCTCGCCGCAAAATCCAGAGCTGTTCCGGGCGAAGCACGGCTTTGTAGAAAATGGTCATTGTAAATGCACGACAACATCAGCCTTATCGTGCTTCGCAAACATTTTGTCATTTTCACTCTCCAGTTAAAATGAATCGAGGTCGATCTAATAAAAAACGAGGTCAATAAAAAGGAAAGATCAATTTAGTTAGGCCAGTTAATATATCGAGGGTGATCGATCTCCTTGTGGATTTGATTATAGCGAGGTCGATCAAAATATAACGAGGTCGCTCATGCTAACAACTCTTTTTATACCATGATTTGTGGAGCGGTCGATCTCATAACAGGGCAACATTTTATCTACAAAGCACAATACTTCTTTCTGCAATTTTCTACTTCCAGTTGTGCACGATGGCGTCTTGAGGCTCTACTTCGGTAACCTGACGTTGGGCGCACGACTATTCTATCTGAGCGCAGTATCACCTGCCTGGCTATCGAGACTACTACGTATTGCTTCTTCGAGTGTGACCCCGTCCACGTGTTGTGGCAGAAGTTCTGGGAACCGTTGCACCCCAGCTTTTAGTTGCTCCTTTGGCTGGAAGCTGCTGATCTTCCTGTCCGGCCGCGATGTCCATGACGACTGGCGCCATCATCTTGAGGTTCTTCTCATTTTATGTCCACACAGCCATTGTGTTCCACGCGCTATGGCGTCTCCGGGACGGTATCCATTTCCACGGGGTGCGTGCAATCAGCCCAAATATTCCCCGTTTGAGCGACTCGTTTCGGCAATACTACCAACACCTCTATCGCCGATCAACGAAGTTCAATCTTAATAGTGACGAGATCAGGACAATCTAGCGCCGCTTGGAGTTCCCTGAGCCTGTTGATGACGACGTTCAACTCGCAGTTACGCGTGTATGGATTCCTCAGTCTTAGGTTTGATTGAGTTTTGCTTAGCCAGCACTTCGACAAGTCTGCCTCCCAGTTAATCAACTTTGTTCTTCTTCTTCGTTCTGCAATTCTGCTTGCATACAGTGTGTTCCGTCGGTACAGCACCGAAAACCTAGTGATCCCGTAGAGCGTGGTTGCATGATGCTATCCGGTATATGGCTCGCGCTGTGCAACTCGAGCTCCAACTCGATGAATCAGTGAACGATTAGTTCGACACAACTACGTCAAGCTTTGCCGCAAGCTTACCGGCAGGAAGTTCCTGCGTGAACGTTGTCGCGGTTCACCAACCTTTGTTGAGGTTGCACTTCGCTGTCTGATCGACTGGATCCCTACCGCGAGGCAGACGGCCTGCGCGTGCTGGCACGTGCCACCGGGGTCTGTGGTTGAAGATGGGAAGATCTCGCAACCTGATTGGCTGGACTATCTCTGATACTGGAATGTGATTGGACGACAACTTCAATTTGGGTGCTTATGATTTGCATGTGTTGAGTCAACCGTTTTGAGCCGCAGCCGTGACTAGGCGGATCAATCTTACGACTGGAAACTCCGTTTGGACCGCAGCCTAGACCGTTTGGAACACATCTACAAGCCTCCTACTAGGGGACATTGCATACAGTAGGGACTGCTAGCTGGCAAAGACACTAACCTAAATCGAGCTCACTTTCGGATTTCCTTCCAACTACTCACTCGACTACCAAGCCTCATTCGCACACTCTCAATTGGTTATGAGCCCAAGCTACGCGGACACCGTCAAGCTCGTGGAAGATAACTACTTCCACTGGGAGTTCAACATGCGGATGAAGCTCTCGCGCAAGGGACTGCTGCCCCACATCATCAAGGCAGAGTTCGACCCTGTGAGCAACCGCACCACGGATGCATGGAAGACCGACGATCTGAAAGCCCTTGGAGTGATCGCTGGCGACTTCAGCCTCACATTCCAAGTCTACATCCGTGGTGCGATGACTGCGATGGACGCATGGACCATGCTCCAGGAGCAGTTCAACCGGAGCACGCTCAAGAACCGACTCCTCGTCACCAAGAAGCTGCATAACTTCAAGATGGAGCCCGGTAAGCGGTTCACGACGCACGTGGACCGATTCAAGGAAATCGTGCTCCGAATGGAGACGATTGGTGAGCCTCTCGACGAGACCTGCCAACTCGTGCTGCTGCTCGGCAGTTTGACCGATGAGTACCGGATGATCAGTACCGTGCTCGAGAACACGCCGAACATGACGCTCTCGTACGCAATCCAAGCGCTCGCTGGTGTTGAAGCCTCGGATGAATTGTCATTGGCTCAAGAGAAGGCGTTTGCTACGAAGAAGAAGGAGAATGTCAAGCATCGGTTCAACGGCAAGTGCTTCTACTGCAAGAAGACTGGCCACAAGGAATTCGAGTGCCGCAAGAAGAAGGTCGACAACGAACGTGGGCAAGTCGCGCAAGCTGCGTCCGACTTCGCGTTTACGGCAATGGGTGCGATGGATAAGTCGGAGTGGCTCGTGGACACCGGTGCCAGCTCGCACATGACCAGCGTCCGGAACAAGTTCGTGAAGGCGCTGAAGACGCCAGTCCGCATCACGATCGCGGATGGCACGAAGATCGACGCAGTTGCAAAGGGCACCGTCGGAATGAAGCTGATGAACGGAACGTCTGTCACGCTGTCGGATGTGCTATACATCCCTAAAGTTGATGGAAGCGTCATCTCGGTTGCGAAGTTGGCCGAAAAGGACGTCGTCGCGCAATTCAGCAAGGACAAGTGTGTCTTTCGCTATGGCGATGCTACCGTCATGGAGGCCAAGCGTTTTGGAAACGTCTACAAGTTGAAGACAGTGGGGGGGGGGGGGGGGCGAGGTGTGTCGTGCGGCGACGGCATCTCGTAAGGAGCCATGGGCCGTTGTGCACGCCCGTCTCGGCCACATCCCGTTCAAACGTTACGAATAGCTGTTGACCATGGCAGACGGAGTGCCTTGCGTTTCGGATGGTGTCACAAGTGGTACCGTCTGCGCAGGCTGCTGCATGGTCAGGATGAGAGAGGACGACTATCCGCGACACCCGGAGAAACTCGTCAAGAGTGCAGGCGT
This sequence comes from Phytophthora cinnamomi, assembly GCF_018691715.1. NCBI lineage: Eukaryota > Oomycota > Peronosporomycetes > Peronosporales > Peronosporaceae > Phytophthora > Phytophthora cinnamomi. Next base: position 2,006,237 of record NW_027150933.1, read on the forward strand.
ACTGGATCTGGTGCACACGGACGTCATGGGTCCGATGCAGACCAAGACACCCGGTGGCTGCACGTATGTGGTAACCTTCATTCATTGATGATTACTCACGTCACGTGACCATCTACTTCATGAAGGCCAAATCGGAAGTGCTGTCGAAGTTCAAGATCTTCAAGGCAGCAATGGAGAACGCAACAGGCAAGGCAATCAAGCGCCTACGTTCTGACAATGGTGGCGAATACACGGGCAAGCAGTTCAAGGCCTACCTCGACCGCAGTAGCATCAAGCATGAAAAGACGGTGCCATACACACCTCAGCAGAATGGACCGGCTGAGCGCATGAACCGAAGTTTGGTGGAGATGGCGCGTTGTATGCTCTACCACGAAGCCATTGAGAAAAAGTGGTGGGCCGAAGCCGTAAACACGGCTGCGTGGATCATCAACCGGCTCCCCAACTCGGTGAACGTCAAGACGCCCTACGAAATTGTGCATGGAGCCAAGCCGCAGTTCAAGACCATGAAGGTATTTGGTTCAGTCGGCTACGCGCACATTCCCGACGAGAAGCGCCGCAAGTGGGATGCTAAGGCCTTCAAGTGTCGATTCGTGGGCTACGAGGATGGTGTCAAGGGATACCGAGTTCTCAACGTGGCGACGGGAAAGGTGCATATCGTGCGCACCGTGAAGTTCGTGGAAACAACAAGTCTGGATGACGTGGTGGAGGAAATGGAGCTGAATGACGATGAAGTCAAGGTGGAGCAGCCCAGCCATGGTGGGTAACAACCGAACGAGTCAGGACAAGTCGTGCCAATGGATTCTGAAGTTGGGGACGTTATCCCACTTCAACGTGACATGGGCGTAAACGATGCGATCGCGCCATACGGATCGATACATCATATGATTACCCGATCGCGTGCTCGCCACATTGACGAGACAACGGATCCCGAAGAGGCAGGCGCTCGCAAGAAGCAAGTCGTGGCACCCTCGACTACTGGCACGAAGCTCCAGAAAATGATGCAAGGCAGAGCTCAGGTCAACGAGGACCAACTCGCAATTGAAGGTGGCCAAGCAATGGCTGCAATGGAAGAGGTCCCGACGTCATATGAAGAAGCTATGGCGAGTGCGGACCAAGTGGAATGGAAGAGGGCTATGCAGAGCGAGTTGGAGTCGCTCGTGGTTAACAAAATGTGGAAGCTGGTGCCGAGACCAGCTCATCAACGACCGATCGGCTGTCGTTGGGTATTCGCATTGAAACGCAACGAGAAGGGACAAGTCATTCGTCACAAGGCCCGTCTCGTAGCCAACGGTTACTCGCAACGTCACGGAGTGGACTATGAAGAGACGTACGCCCCGGTGGCTTACCTGAACTCGATTCGCGCCAAACTGGCGAAGTGTGTCGCAGATGGATACGATATCGAGCAATGCGACGTCGACACCGCGTTCCTGTACGGCAAGCTAGAAGAAGAGATCTACATGGACTCGCCAGAGGGACTCCGAGATCTCTTGATACTTGCCGAAGACGATGGTGAAGAGGACGTCGTTTGTATGTTGCTGCAACGTTTGTACGGACTCAAGCAGGCGTCACGAGTATGGAACAAAACGATTGACGCGCACCTCAAGGTGATGGGATTCAAGCCTGCTGACGCCGACCCGTGTGTGTACCCAAGAGGGGATGGAGACGACCACTGCATTGTGTGTCTCTACGTGGACGACATGCTGATCGCATCGCGGGACAATGCGGTGATTACATCGGTGAAGGCTGGAATCGCGGAGAAGTTTCGAATCAAAGACCTCGGGCGCGCACGTTTCATTCTTGGAATTGAGATCGACTACAACATGGATCGCAAGACACTGAGGATCTCTCAACAAGCTTACACCGAGTCGATCATCAAGAAGTTTGGGCAAGAGAACGCGAAGCCGTGCACATCGCCTACGGAAGCTGGAGTTCATCTGACCAAGGCCGACGAACCGCAGGCGGAAGAAGAGAAGACCAAGATGAAGTCGAAGCCCTACCGATCGCTGGTGGGCAGCCTGATGTACCTGGCATGTGAAACACGACCTGACATTTCGGTCGCCGTTGCCAAGTTGAGTCGTTTCCTGGAGAACCGTGGCCAGAAGCACTGGGACGCCGGAATCAAGGTAGTGCGCTACCTACTGAAGACCAAGGACGTGGGCATCACGTACGATGGGTTATGTGGAACCGAGCTCGTCGCCTACTCCGATGCGGACTGGGCCGGCAGCCGCGACGACCGTCGTACCGTAAGCGGGACGATGTTAATGATGTGCGGTGCTCCTGTGGTGTGGCGTTCGACGTATCAGAAGACTGTCGCGTTAAGTTCTACAGAGGCCGAGTATATGGCTCTGAGCGAATGCGTGAAGGAGTGCGTCTGGATGCGCCGTCTATTGAAGGACATTGGCGCTGAACAAGTGGGGGCTACGGTGATCTACGAAGACAACCAAGGCGCGATGGCACTGGCGAAGAATGTTGGATACCAAGCTCGCACGAAGGACATCGACATACGCTACCATTTCATTCGCGAGAAGGTGGTGAGCAACGAAGTCGAGCTGGAGTATGTCGAGACCAAAAACCAGCTCGCTGACTTTATGACGAAGGGTCTATCGTCGAAGACGCTCTGCTACTAGGTGATGTGTAGTAACGTTGGACCCAAGATCGAGACATCGAATTGAGTGGGGGTGTTGAGGTTGCACTTCGCTGTCTGATCGACTGGATCCCTACCGCGAGGCAGACGGCCTGCGCGTGCTGGCACGTGCCACCGGGGTCTGTGGTTGAAGATGGGAAGATCTCGCAACCTGATTGGCTGGACTATCTCTGATACTGGAATGTGATTGGACGACAACTTCAATTTGGGTGCTTATGATTTGCATGTGTTGAGTCAACCGTTTTGAGCTGCAGCCGTGACTAGGCGGATCAATCTTACGACTGGAAACTCCGTTTGGACCGCAGCCTAGACCGTTTGGAACACATCTACAAGCCTCCTACTAGGGGACATTCCATACAGTAGGGACTGCTAGCTGGCAAACACACTAACCTAAATCGAGCTCACTTTCGGATTTCCTTCCAACTATTCACTCGACTACCAAGCCTCATTCACACACTCTCAATACGCAGCCGTGACTAGGCGGATCAGCCTTACGACTGGCAACTTCGTTTGGACCGCAGCCGAGATCGTTTGGACCACATCTACAAGCCTCACCTACTAGGGAACATTGCATACAGTAGGGACTGCTAGCTGGCAAAGACACTAACCTAAATCGAGCTCACTTTCGGATTTCCTTCCAACTACTCACTCGACTACCAAGCCTCATTCGCACACTCTCAATTACCTTCAACCTTGTTGCCTTCCAGTAAATCCTACTACAGATGATGCTTCAGTGAATCTCGCGGTGGACAGGGTGGATCAACACTGGTATAGACAGACGCACGTGTGGTGGCATAGCCGCGAAAAGCGAAATGAGGGCATCTGGCCCTCCTTTTTGGTAGAAATCTATGTTGAGCACCCCAACAAGCACCCGCCGCACGACAAAAAATCATTTGGTTTCCGTATGCATGGCTTGATCTCTGCATGCAAGACTTCATTACTGTAGAGAAATACCAGTATCAGACCGGTTTGGGAAGCTATCTGACGAAAATGTGCGCACCCATCCTCCAAGCAGTGTAGTATGAAGCTGTCTAAAAGGACGTGATACACTGTATCTTTTGGTGGCAATTTGTGGAGAAAGTAGCCGAACCGTCGGATGCGTGGTGCACATTAAGCACGTGTGCAATGTGTGTGGTTCGTCAGAGTCACTTGATTTCACTATTCATGACTGGGCATTTGTATTCATGACTTGATTTCACTATAAAAATATCGATAATTTACCGGTGCGTGATTTCCATTCGGGATAAGCAACAATTCTCCACTTCGTTCCGAACTGTGAATATTATTAGCATCTAGCCTTCTCGACGTCTCCAATGTCGTCGTCCGAGTCGATCTAGCACGGGTTCTAGCTCTCATGGACACTTTGTGTCGGGCTTTGAAGGCGTGCAGCCAGCACCACGGCCCTCCGAAACCCTCCACGCCATACACCCCTGCTACTACATGTACTGACTGTCTTGGCCTCTAGCGTCAGCATTAGATTCGAAATGGGCATTACCCACTTTACGAGCTCCAGCTCTGCCACCAGTGGTAGTTTCGCGCCGATTCGGGCGAGACGCGCTTTCTTCTTGCTGCTGCTATTCGTGGTAGCACACCGTTTGTGCGTGTGCTCTTGATTCGTACCCACTTCGGCACTAGTATACATCTAAACTCCTAAGCAAACTCGCTAAGGTCAGGATAGTACTCACGAATAACCTTGCGAACGTCTTTGCACTCCTCTACAGCTCGGGCAACAGTAAGCTTCTCGCTTGGCGAGAAGGACGTGCGTCGCTTCTTGCGGCGAGGCGAGCGCGCCCTCCGTCTGACTTTCTCTCTGCACCCCCTGTCTCGCTCCCTCGCGCTGCGTCATGGCGGACGACGACGGCTCTTCCGTACGCGTGGCCATGGGCATCCGGCCGCTCATCGGGCGCGAGAAGGTGCAGAGCTGCAACGAGTGCGTGTCCGTGGGGACGCTCCGGCATCTCTGCTCGCCGAGGAAACATCGCCAAACGAGGGGCAATCAGAATCACAATACTTGTACCAAACCGGTAAACTTGTATCTAAATGATTATAGCGGAACTTATATGCCGAGGCGACAGCTGGCTCTAAATACTGCAATTTCATTGGACGCTCTTATATGCCGTTGTCCACCACAAGCAGGGAAGCCGGTATCACGGGGAGATGATAGTGGTGACTCCCTCTCGGGGAGCGACGCAGTGGCGTGGTTCTCGGGGGCGCTAATGCGGAAGACGCGGGCGCCCCCTGCTCTACAGCGAACAAGAATGCAGAGGCCACTGGTCTCCGGCTGAGAACCTGGCAGGGCACAGCTCGGCTGCGGACGCGGACAAACCAAGGCAGCTCAGCGCTCAGCCGTCGACTTCTAGCGGTCCGATGACTACGGCATCGCGCAAGGCGTGGGCATATCTGAGGGGGGGGACGACGCGGAATCAGAGAAGGAGATCAAGGGGACCAGCATAAGGCGCAGCAGCATACAAAACCACAGATTACCGGCGTACTGGCTGGAGTTGCCTTGGATCCGGGCCACGGCAGCTGCTCGGAGAAGGGGGTAGTGTCCTGACGAAGGGCAAGCCAACTTCTACTAACCAGCGCGGGGACCGAAGCAGAAGACGCGCCGCCACCAAGACTGACATGTCGTCCATGTAGGCGGAGTCATTCATTTCGCGCGGATGCGAATGCACTAGGAAGCCTGTGGTAGCTCAAATAGTGGCCCGCCCACTTCTGGGGTGGAGACGTTCCCTATTAAGTTGTAGACACACAGATAACCGAGCGAAAACGTGACACCACCGTATACTACTACTTCTACAACATGGTCGCTCTTGGACGAGCAGCCACTCCGTGGAGTGGTCCGCCCTGCCAACCCGCACCCCGGTGTAGGATAGTTGGGTGGGCTGGAGGCCCCAAGTGCCGAAAAATGTCCCATAGTGTATGTAGTGAGGGGTATCAGAACCGGGTCCCGAAATGGGTCGGATAGCCACAGGCATCCCCACCAGAGCAAGCCTCAAGCCTGGTGTGTGGGTTCTGGTGGCTTAAATCTCTACTACATGATCGTGGTAAAAGGTGTGGGCTTTCATGGGAAATGCATACATGGTACTGTACATCCGCAGTCGTACGCTGTATCCAGAACTACAGGTACCGGTAATGTATATATTGTATACGTATGTTTCACATGCTTACGGGAAGAACTACCACAGCAGACGTTGATCATCAACTGTAAGATGTCCAAGCCAGGGAATTTATTAAAACGAGGCATTCGAACAAAGATGCCTCTCTTGAATTTTGTATGGCAGAATTATCAACTTTGGCCTCTCATTACGGTGTGTTTAGGAGAACGTTCTTAATTTTTGTGGCAAAATGAAGTTATCACTACCGAGAGAATTGTCTGTACGATCATGTGCTTTACTGTACTGTTTACAATCAATCAAGTGTGTTAAGGTAAAATGCCAAACCTGCCACGGTGCCAATTCGTGGCACGACTTATACTTTTTGCCAATGACATATCCCTATTTCGTCAATCTCGTTGCCTATTGGCTACCCTCTTTTTGGATCAGTTGCTGGCACGCTTTTGAGGGCTGTGATAATTTTTAAGATACCTAATTAAAACATAGAGGAATTCAGTGACCACACACCACGCACTTCACGAGCGCCAAGATGGGGGAGGAGAAGGGGAGCTACAACCAAGAAGACGTGGATCTGACGCTGGCACATGGCGCCGCCGGGGAGAAGAAGGCTGCGGTGGTGAGGACATCACCGGTGCCTTTGCGCACACCCTTCCGGCTTGTCAAGAGGGCTGCTGACGGTGGTAGCACTGTACCATCGCGGCCAGGCCCAAAGCCCGTTGTGCCGGCGGAGTTGGAGCGCGATTTGGCTGAGTGGATCGCTGCCATGCAGTGGTGCGGCATGCCTGTCGGTCGGCGGGACATCATTGCAAAGGCGAGCGCTATGCTCGCTGTTGCCACTGGGCGGGTCATGCCCACCAGCGTACACCTACAAGGATACTGACTGGCGGTTGGTACCGCCGTTTTCTCCAGCGCCACCCCTTATATATAGGGGGCGGCGATTACGGGGGCCCCAAAAGGCTTTAGTAACACGAAGATCTTTGTGCAATGGCTAGCCTTTTTCGGAGACAGCATCGCCCACCTCTCGAGGCCAGTGGTGTTGATCGTGGACAACAGTGCGACGCATATTGCTCCAGGTAAGCGGCGGTGGCGTATACCTTTGTAATCACCGGCTTCTAACCATATCGGTTTTAACGGGATATTGTGATACAGAGGCGGCTGAGATCTGTGTCGAGTACGGCATCATGCTCGTTGCGTTGCCAGCAAATGCGACGCACCTCTTCCAGCCCCTGGAGGTCGCATTGTTCAAGCCATACAAGGACTGTGTCCATGACTTTATGCTAGAGCGACTTTGCGCCATCAGCAATCCTGTGATCAGGAAGACGACTGCAATTGGGATGGCGTGCACCGCTTACCGGCGTGCCCTCATAGACAAGCCTTCAAGCGCCGTTAATGGCTTTAGAGAGTGCGGCATATGGCCGCTGTCTATGGTGCAGCTCAAGGCATGCTTGCCCTTATATAAGGGCGGCAGGGTCAAGGGCGAGATTGGCACCGCGGACTGGTTGAAGCACCGTGAGGCTGTCATCGATGAAGTCCGTACTGAGATTCTTTTGCTTCCCCCTGTCCCTGTTACAGGAAAGAAGAGGAAGCGCTCGACTGTGGACGTTGCCGGGCGGCTTGTTACGAAAGAGCGGTTGCTAGCAGGTGCCTACGACTGAGTAGTCTAAATCGTGCCACTAATTGGTTCGGCTAAAATTGGTAACAAATAGATGCTTGAGTTGAGTACGGCATAATTTCGTTGTCAGCAGTGATAATGAACAGCGAAAATACGCATCATAAAGCGTTCGCATTATAGTTCGCTGTAGTATAAAGCCGGGCGTTATCTTTTGCGGTCTACTGTGCGTTCTCGAGCGATTTCTGGGGTGTATCGAAACCGTGCCACGATTGGCATTTTACCTTACATGTTCTAGTTGTGTGTTTGCACATCCCGATTCCATTCCTGGTTTACATATGTTTCGGAATATTGTGCGCATGTAGTATTTTCAATTCTGTCCAAAATTTTCAAACGGGTGCGGTTTAGACACTTACTCGTGTCCCAGATTAGTATCGATATAAAAGTTAAGCAAATCGCTCGTGGGTCAGGTAAAACGCTCATATTAGTCAAGACTAATGATGATAGAATTATGTTAAAGAAAGGCGATTATATAATCTTTCGATCCTACAAAGGAGAACTTAGTTAGTATTATATTCTAAAATCTCACTGTGAGTCTATTAAACGTCATCTCGTTCTCGAATCCAACAAGAACCAACATGTTGCAGCCTTGTGTCGAGGCGTTCGTCCCCATTACCTGGATACTCTGAGGAACATCCTTCTCGGTCAAACGTGACACATCGGCTACGAGGACACGGTTAGTCTGCTTCCAGGTTTGGTAGTCAATAAGGCCGTTCGATAACTCCTTTGTTTGGTCACCATTGATCGAGCCGAGCTTAGAGAACTCATTAATGAAATCTTGGAAATCATAGTCATAGCTGATATCAAACACTTGCTGACTACCAATACGTACATTGAGATTACGAATCGACGAACCAGGCTGGACGGTCCAAGGAGCGCTATCGAAGCAACTTTGGAATTGCTGAATGGTAGAGGCATTGAAGTTGCCTGAAGAGGTCTCCGCGAATGGATGTAGAGCAACTACCTTAGCGTTTTTCAGGCGTGCCGACAGCTGTAGGTCACACGTAGTATTTAGCTGCGTAGAAGATACATCAGCGCCTGCTCGCTGGTAAAACCACTGCGCGTAGTAGTCCATATATCTGATAGTCTTGTTAGGCTCACTGATGATAGCTTGGGGGTTCTCAAGATCAAGGAACGGAACATAGAGACGGGTAGTCGTGAATGGGAAGTATGTAGAATCAATAGTAGGCTCCAGGGAGTTTGTAATTGCACCCTACGCAACCGAGATTTGGCCTGCGGTCGCAGCATTAAACACACCTGCGTTCGGAGCAGAGCCAGCAGCAGATGCTACCATAATATGACAGCTCTGACCCGAAACAAGTGTAGTTGATGATATAGTCATTGACTTAGTCGCACCAAGTGTGATGACGGACGCACCCTGATTCACTCGGAAACGAGGTTTGATCTGGGGGTTAGCCATGAGGTCCAACTCCTTGAAAATCGGGTGAAGATCGACGAGTTTGATCTTAAGCATATAGTTCCACGTTCCTGCAACAGCACCTGCAGCAGTTGAACCAGGTACAAACGCACCACGTCCAAACTGGTTAGCGATCGTATTAGCAGCACCCGATTCGATAGTAGCCCATCCGTTCATGTTCTGACCACCAGCTACTGGAGGGTTGCTTAGAAGACGCTTGACGAATCCATCATTTACAGGGTACGAAGCAGCACCGGTAGAAGACGTCCCAAGAGCTGGAGTAATATCCGCAGCAGTAGCGCTGTAGCCATCACCATAGAGACTACTGACACCCGATGTGAATAACAACGAGCCCGAGCTATCAGGGAAAAGGAAATCTTCTGCACCATGCTTATTTACATAGTCGAGCGAAGTCTCCGCCTGAGCTCGTAGGTTGTTAGCAAATAATTTGTACTCACTCATGCTAATGACAGACTTACCATTGAGCTCGAGAGACATACCATCGATAACATTCCAAACACCACATTTAAGACCAACAGCTAGACGGTTGGCTACAGATGCAAGTGTCGTACTTGCGTGGGTGTTCTTCATGCTAACTTTGTACGGGATTACAACGTACGCATCGCGAAGGCATGCGAAACCCTCCGCCCCATTGAGCTGAGCAGTAGCATCGATTGTAATAACGCCATTCGCGTATGAACCCTGATTTAGATCGATCACATACGGAACGCGCTTGCGTGAACTGATCTTGACGGCCGGGTCGCTCTTCAGCGAAGACTGATATAGAAATTGATCGGCGAGTTGATTTTCTGACATACTTGTTGAGAGCACTTATATAGCTCTCGATATAGGATCTACGAAAAATAATTAAATGAACTTAGTCAAACCAGTATCCTCTATGAGTCGAATGAGATCAAATCGGCTCTCCCAAGGAAAGGATCATTTCTGATTCTACTACGCAAGCCAAACCAGCATGTAGGGCATTGGACAGCGATCCATGATCATGAATACTACGACTCAATGGGAGAAGGCCCAACAACAAGCTATAGTATCAGCAAATATAGCGAAATTCAAACCCAATCCGCTCATGGATCTTATTGCGGCATATGGTGTATCCTATGGTTATATGCAAAGCAGCATAATCACATGGATATCTTCAAACGATTTTATAATTTAAATATCGTAGTGCTTTAAAAATCTGAGTTAAATATACTACGATCATGTACCGTGAACTTATCATCTCAAGCAGTGTCCCCGCCCATAAGCTACGTAAAGCTGTCAAATCTGGCAAGTTGTCGCTTACAGCAGCCGAGCTGGCTGGCACAGGTGCGAAATTACACTTGCACCCTGAATCTCATGAGAAGGCGTTAAAAGCCAAAAAGGGCGGTCGCGGCGTCCTGCTTCACATCACGAAGCACGAAATCAAAAATGGGGTATAAAAAAAGCACTTGGTTCTAGCGTTTGGAGTAAGATTTGGTCGGGAATTAAGTCTGGTTTCAAATTCGCCATAGACTCGGGACTACTACGTAAGGCTGCTGATGCTGCTATTCCAGCTCTTGCTACCGCAGTTGGTGCTCCGGAAGCTTCTGTGCCTGTTAGAGTAGGTCTAAAGTCTCTTACCGGAATCGGTGTAGATCATTATGATAGTGATGAGGAAGGAGGTCGCGTTAGTTTCGCAGATGTCAAGCGACATGCGGGCAATGCCCTCCGATATGCTAAGACAAAGGGGATCATCACTGACGTCATCGATGAGGGCGAGCGTTTCCTACACTCTAAGGCAACCAAGCCTGAACATCACGAACTCATCAGCAGTGTCGACAAGGGTATCAAGCATCGCTTTGGAGTAGGTGTAGCACCTAAGCGAAAAACCAAGTTTTCGCAGGGTTTCCCTGAAGCTAAGGCTCATATGCAACGTCTTAGAAGTCTTCGAAAGACCAAATCAAGTGGTTCAAAACCAATGCTCGCTGGAAGTTTCACGATGTGACCATAGTAAGAAGAAGAAAAATATTTTTTTTAGCTTCGTTTCTTACGCAGTAGAAGCATGATATTAACGCTATTATCACGAAATTTCACTGGTTGATTGTTCCATATCGAGAGGGTAATGCTCGCCCGAGGGCCGTCATGCGTCTGGCACCAAGTTTCATGCGATGGGAAGTACTGAATCTGCTTACCCATACCAGGATTTCCTTTATCAATCCAGGCCATCGTATCTCCCGAAATCACGAAGTCATTCCTGATAAGATCACACGGAACTATGTAGCTCGTAGAAGTGCTGATAGCTGGAATGGTATTGCTTAGAAGACTCGTAGAAGTCGTCTGAGATGCACTTGGATATGTTCCTGTTGTAAAGCCAAGAATCGAACCAAAATTGGCATTATTGATGATAAAACGCGGAACTCGTGTCGTCGTTGGGAGACCAGTTCCCGTTGTCGAATACAGACGCGTTGCTGGTCGCGTGTATCCAGTTGGAAGCGATGTGGGCGTAGCTGATCAATCAAGCTGGCACGCATAATAGGTTGAATTCTCTTCGATCTGAATGTAGAAAACATTGTTTTCATTACTATCGATCAGATACGCTCCAGCTGAGACCAGCGCGGCTTGTATATTTCTGTTGATATCTGAGTACAGGTAGTATCCGTCTTGCAGAGTGATGTTAAGTACAGAAACGGTAGCAGCAGTAGGCACTTCAATTTGGAAAGTAGTGTTAGCGAACTGTAGCGAATCGACGTTGAATTCCGAGTTGTAAAGCGAGATCGACTGAATCGATGTTTCGATATTCCGAAAATTACACGCTGAACCAGAAAATGAGTATTTCCAGGTATTGTTCAAACCGTTTTGGACAAGATTACTATTATCAACCTTGATAAAGCTACTCATTATTGCTATATCAACTGACTAATAATTTTCACCAATATTAATCGGTTGATCAAAGTTGTACCTGATTTGACCCTTTACAGAGTCAATGAACAACATCTGACCCTTACCACGCCCGATAGCATGATTGTAGTAGTGCATTATGCCATCCTCCGTCAGTCCAGGAATATTGAAGTCTGTGATCAAAAGCTTAAGATCACGACGATAGTTAGCTCTCAGTATCGCTACATACTCAGTATTCAAACGAATCATATTATCAGTACCAAACCAGCTGTGGCTCAGAAATATCGTACTCAACTTATGATGGCGACCTCTCGTGAAATAATGACTGAAAACGTTCTTCTGTATACTCTTATCGTTTGAATAATCATCGATGATGACAAGTTCGGGTTTGCTGCCTGGAGTGTGTCTGATGGCATCGACTTGCGGAGGAGTCTCATGAAACGTGATGAATCCTTCCAATTTGTCCTTGAGATAGTCGTACAGCTCTTGATGAGGATTCCTCGCGATGATGTGAAGATGACTGAAAACATGAGGTGAATGCTTTAGAATATGAAAAACCAGGTTGTTCTTGCCTGAGAACGACGGGCCAAGGATGACCATTCTAAAAAGCTTTTTGATACCAAGCTCTTTGATATCACCTACCGACGCAGCCTTGTATTTCTTAGGCAGAGAACCTCCATAGTCAGGAATAGAACTCATGACTAAGAAAATCGCTCGACTTCTATAAGAGAGGCTAAAAATGACAGGATTTAGTTATCCGCCACCAGTATTCATTTCTAATTGCTATAACCCAGCATTCTACCTCTCGCTTGATCAGATGGGATACTTGACATATGCATACGCCCAAACACTATATCTCGGAATTAATGATTATCGACTGAGCTACATTACGGGCATAACAGCTGGAAAAGCTACTCCTAGAGTAACTCTTGTCGTTGCTCCAGATGGATCACTCAGCGGATTAGGAGCACTAAGTTGCTCAAGTCTAACTGTTAACGGTGCAGCAGTATCATCGGCGCCAAGCTACGTAATCAATATTACACCTGGCACTGCAGCTTTATCGAAATTACTGGTACTTGATGCATCGGGCAATATCACTGGAATCAATTCGCTATCATCTGCAAACGTTACTGGAGCCATCCAAACCGCAGCCCAGCCTAATATCACGTCTCTTGGCACGCTAACCGGTCTTACGGTGAGTGGAAACATTAATGGTACTTTAAATACATCGGCTCAACCTAATATCACTTCCGTTGGTACGCTAACATCTCTATCACTTTCAGGTGGAATATCAGCTGCTACTACTATTAGCGCTTCTGGAGTAGTTTCATTGACTAATACAACTTTATCTACATCAGCTTCAACTGGAGCCCTAGTCATATCTGGCGGACTTGGAATTGCCAAGAATATCACAATTGGAGGCACAGCTGCAGCATATTATCCGTCATGGGGACTTAACGGCATTCAACACAACTCATTGGCAACGACCTATAACATCGATTCGTCAGGCACCTTCGCTAGTGCTGTCGTTACCAGTTTTGCCCAACCAACTATTGGAGGATTTAGCTCAACAATCATACAAAATGCTTCGACTGTATATATCGATGGAAGCCCAAATCCTGGTACTAGCATGACGATTACTAATGCATACAGCCTATGGATCAACTCTGAAAAAGTACTACTTGGAGACACAACAGCTTCGAGTTCTACCACTACTGCAGCTTTAGTCATTTCTGGTGGCCATGGAATAGGTGGATCATTCCATCTAGCAGGATCCATTGCTGGAGCAATCACTATTGCAGCATCTGGCATTGTAACCTTATCGAATACAACATTTTCAACAAGTCCTAATTTTGGTTGTTTAGTAGCTAGCGGTGGTATTGGGGCTAGGAACCTCTTCGTCGGGCTTTCGACAACTCTAGCTTCTTGGACTGTCCAAGGTCCTCAAGTAGCCACGCTAGGGCAAACCTATACCAATTCAAGCACTGCTGCTTCTGGCACAGCGCATCTGCTGTAATGAATAGTTTTGCCGCTTGCACCATCGCTGCAGGTAATACTGGTGTTACTGTTACTAGAGCAGCCAACGTATATATTTCAGGACCTCCAATAGCTGGAAGCAATACGACTTTAACCAATACGCATTCTTTATGGATCCCCAGTGGTTCAACTGATATGAGTGGAGCTATCTCCGCTACATCACAAGCCACGGGAACCCTTATCGTAGGTGGAGGAATCGGTTGCGGAGGCGATGTCAGGGGAAACCTCTTTTAAGCCGTTAGTGGTGTTCTCGTTAATACACCAGCTGCTTCTCAAACTTCGTGGCAAACAATTACTGGAGATGGAGTCAATTGGCTCGATGATACTTATACTATCTGTTCGGACTACTATGGATCCAATGCAACACCTGTAAGGGGATGCATTCAGGTCAGCAATGGCTCTAATCCAACCTCTTCAAATGCTATGTTTATAGGGACGATGAGCAACTGTGATTTACGATTTGGTACATCGGATAGTACCAGGATGATAATTCTGGGAGGAACAAACGCTGGAAGGGTAGGCATAGGTACTACGACTCCTTTATATGGGCTCCATTGCACTACGACCGTGTCCGTCACCATCGATTCCGGTGCCTCGGGCGTCGCCTACTTCAAAACGACAGGAGGGCTCGTCAGCACCGTTGGACATCTCACATCGGTTGCAGTAGGCATTTGCTGCTCAGGCGGTCTCGTAGCATCAACAGGGGTTTACTGTTGGTCAGGCGAGAGATTGAAAAAGGACTGGGCAGAGCTCAGTGATGGAGTCGCAGATTCGATGCTAACCGTTAAGCCGAAGTTATATCGCTATAAGACGGATCCGGATGCCTCCGCACTCCAGGTCGGTTATTCAGCTCAAGACCTTTTACGGGCTGGGCTACCTCATTGCATAACTTTCCATGAATCTGAGGGATAGGAAGTTGCAGACCCTGAGACTGATCTAAAGGATATCTCCTACAGTATCGATTACTCAAAAAATGGTATGTTTGCTTCACCAACTTGTGCTAACGCAGCAGAAGCAAATCGAGGTCCTTGAAAAGGATCGAATCTACATGCAAGCATGTCTTGATGATCTCCTAACACGGATAAAAAACAGCTAAAAAAAATTAAATCCCGGCTAATTATAGACCGAATGTCTTAACGCTTCGCTTTTTTTTTTATAGGCCCATACGCCTGATCCGCTAGTATCACTGTGCTTCTCCCACTGTTCGCCAGAGGCATCGGTTTGTGTTGAGACAGTCTTTTTCGAGTATGGCTTAGAATCAGTCGCCCACACTGTCGGACGATTACGCGATGGAACCTCCTTAACGAGGAGATCCTTCATGATGGATTTGAGCTCTGTTAGATTATGATCAGCATCGACGCTGTAGCGTCCTCCGCTCTTTCCAATGTTCTTAGGGTCGAGTACTAACATCGTTATAAAAGTCGCGTTATAATCGATTTAAATTCAGAATCAGAAATCAACCGATTCGAGTACATATCAACGCAAACGACCTTCAGTTGTTTTAAGGTCGATGGATTCGTATTTCCAAGCATCAGTTCTCCCTTGAGCTTATCGTATTCCATCCGAAGCGACTCGAGCGGGTCCTCAAGATGCTGATCAAAGTTGTATTGAAGATGGGTCATCTCAAGTATCTCTTTGAATAGCTTCTTATCATCAATAGATAGATGATCATACTTCTCCTGACTGATATCTTTTCTAAATACCAGATCCTTTATCATGGTCTGTAGAGAATCACTGATATCACGCATCGGACCAACCTTTCTGCGATTTGGCTGAACGATGGTCAGCGTCCTCTTGTCAAGATCTGGCAATCTGATAAATTTAGAACCAAGCTTGCGATAAACATATGCTGATGGAGTCGCTTTGCCTTGAATGTCATTCAGGTTGTAAGTACTACCTTTACGCTCAACACCTTCCAATGGCACGACATTTGCCCCTTGTAGTCCGCGACCTTTCAGCCCATTTGCCCGCTCAACCTTAGCAAGTGCGGAAGCTGACATTAACGTACGATTATCGCCCATTTGATCACTTTCTCGCTGCTGCTGAAGCTTAGATTGGTAAGCACGAAGTTTGATTGAATATGCTGTTTTGGTAGCTTTTACCGCTGCCCTTAACGCTCTTACTGCGTCTTTATCAGCCTTTGATTCCGACTTCTTAGAATCGTGTATATTCTTCTCCAAGCGGCTTTGAGCTTCTCCATATTCTTTAATAGCAGATTCTGCGTCATCGTGTAGCTCTCGAAGGGTCTCATCCCATAAACTTCATATCCAAGTGGTGTTTTGATATCAGCAGCGTTGCTGAAGATGGCTTCTCGTAGCAACTTTAAGTTATCATTGAGATTTTTTCTATATTTCGATTTCTGGTATCATCAACATATTTCCCACAGTCTTCTAGCTCAGTTAGTAAGGATTGGAATGTGTCCATCCATCGAATAGTTTTCATCAAATGCGACATTGCGTCGCCTTTCACAGGATTGTGCTGAGCGTTTCTAAAATATAGGGGTTTGTTATGAGTTGGCTCACCTAGGTAGTAAGTCGGGTGGATCTTCGAACTTTTATCCGAATTGACAATCGGACGTAATCTTACTATTATCTTCACTTGATTATCAGCAAGCTTCCAGTAATAATCCGTGAGCATGATTTCAGTCGTGTAGAAACACGCGCTGAATTATATATGGCACACTTTCCCCACCAACAACACCCACCGAGTCACCGATGACTCAATGGGCTTGTTAGGGTCAGTGTAACGGGGTTACACGTACAAGTGGCTGCAAGCCACTTGTGAATTTTACAGATAGGTTATCTGTTAAAAGTTTTGGATACTTCCTCACATTGGTGTAATACACACCGATGGATGCATTGAAGTGGACCACCACAGTGAGTGGTCCACCCATACCCAAAAGATCCTATTGGTAGAAAGCAGCATCTTTCTACCAATCAGAGACATGCATATTAGCGGGGCTCTGACAGCCAGCCGCTGCCAACCCCTTCATAGATGATAAACAGTTTTTAGCAGATTTTAGAGGAAGATCAATTTACAAACAATACAGTTCTCATTTTACCTAATCTAAGTCACTTGGAATCCTTTCTTACTTAACTTATATTTGTGTATTCAAATATAATTAACCTAAGTAATTACTAAGTATTTACGCTTCCTCATACACGTTGCGCAACGTGTAAGCTAAAGTAGTGAGTCAAGTTAGACCCACTACACCTGGTAGCACTTTGTAGTCCGTCCAACGACCGACGGCTTGACGTTCGTACGCGGTGTACGAACGCGGAGCCGAGAACCACATGAGCACGGAGGTGCCCATGGAGAGCTCCAACACGCCTGCAACGCATGTTGTACGCGCTGACTGCCCCCACCTGTCTGACCCAGAGTGGGAGGCCCTCCAACGACTGTCAACAGTCATTGGAGAAGCGGCGATAGCCACGATGCTGCGTACGCTATCGCCGACGGAGCAACATGGTGTTGCTCTGGGCTTCATCATGAAGGAGCAGCGTGATGCTGCTTCCTTAGCAACGGCGTCGTCGGGAACGACACCGCGTGCTCAACCATTAAAGTTGAGCGTAAGCAATTACGTGGGAAGAGAGGGCGAGCCTCTCCTCCGATGGCTTGTCGAGCTCGACACAGCCATAGCGGCTCGACGCATCGTCGACCCGTTGTCAAAGGTTGCGTTCGCCATGTCATGTTTTGGCGGACGAGCGAGGACTTGGGCGTACGGACTACGACTCTCAGATCCTACGTGCTTCAGCACGTACGAAGTGTTCAAAGAGGAGCTCAGACAAGCGTTTGAGCCCTCGCAAAACGAGTTCCGGTCGAGGGCGGAGTTCCTCGACCTTCCGCAGGGTAAGCATGACGTTCATGGTTACGCGCAGCGCGCACGGTACTTGGTCTCAAATATCGTGACCAACCCGATAGACGAGGCGACCAAGGTCGTCACGTTCATGAAAGGACTTAGAGATGGGCCCGTGAAGACCTATCTCTTCCGAGAGTACCCGAGTACTCTCGAAGCTGCGATTACTCTCGCAATGCAAGAAGAGTTTAGCCTGCGGCAGGCTAAACTCCATGTAAACATACCGAGGCCGCAACCGCGCCCGGTAGCGAGGACGGGAGGTCCGGAACCAATGGACCTCTCGAATGCAACAACTGCTGGTTACCAGCAGCAGGGAGGTAACGTGCGATGCTTCCGTTGCGGAAGGATCGGTCACTTTGCACGGGAGTGCACAGCTCCCATGCCCCCTGGAGGTGGCCGTCGTGGCGATGCTAGGCATCGCCGCGGACCAACAAAAAACGTGAACAGCCAGTAGGCGCGGGGCGCCCTACTGGTAATGCAGCCACGCGTGCCGACATCGGGCACGCGACACTGAGGACTGCAACCCCCAGCGAGACTAGCTCTCGCTGCAAGAAGCAAGATGACAGGCCGAACCTGGTCATCTTGAAGGTAACGTCGAAGAGAGCGCGTGACTCTCTTCGTGCTCTGGTAGATTCGGGCGCGTCGAACAACTTTGTTCGACTGCGGATTTTACCGAGTCTTGACTTCGAGGAGGTAAATGTACCTCGAAGTCTTCTGGAAGTTCGATTGGCAACAGGTGCCATTATGAAGACCGAGAAGCGCGTCGTGAACGTGCGCTTCTCGTACAAACAACGGGTGTTTGTCGAAAACTTTATCGTCCTGGACCTGGACGATAAGTTCGACGTTGTTATGGGCATGCCGTGGCTTGCACGTCATGATCCGGTAATTGACTGAAAGAAGCGCACGCTCGTGCGCTTCGGTCGCGACTGCGGAACAGAGAGCGATGGCCCTGTTACCGCAGCGCACGCACCAGCAGGTGCGCGCGACTCGCCAGTCGAGACAGCGCTTAATGCCGCTGTCCCGGGGTGCCCAAGGGGTGCGCGTGGATGCGCACAAGAGAAATCCACGTCGGCAATGCTGCCGACGTCGGAAGGAAAAGATGTGTCGGTTCCGGGAACCAACACCCACATTCAAGCGTGTAAGGGACAGTCCCTGACCCGAAGAGGTCAGGTCGACACCGACGCGTCGGCTCCGGGAGCCGACGCACCCTCGGTCATGAGGGGCTCCGCCAATAACTGGCGTCGAGGTGACGGAGGCAGGTCAACTCCGGGAGTTGACGCTGCAAACAGTGCGGACGGTTGCAAACGTACCGCACTGACGCAATTGGCATGCTGTCGTGCAGCCGGGCTGCACGAAGGAACATGCGGTAAAGCCGGGCTTGATACCTCGCGCCCGCGGACAGTGTCCGCCGGTGAACAACTGTCCACGGCCGGGCCTGGACCAGAAGAACAACTGTGCGGAGCCGGGCTCCGCACAACAAGAAGACGGCGCAAGCGGAAAACGCTGCGCAAGTCTCGGTCCGGGACCGAGACGCCACAAGAACCGTCTGCTGGGCAGACTGAGGCAGTGACATCGGACCTCGAGACGCTAAGCGTCTTGACACGCACCGATACTGGATTCCAGTATCGTGAAATGGAACTCGCTAATCCTCCGACGATGGCGTCGGAGTTGACTTCGCTTCACGCGCGACTTGCACGATGGACGCATCGAGCCGGTCTGCGTTCTTTCGGACAGCGAAAGAACGGAGAGCGAGAGCGAAGAGCTGAGGCAGCTCTTCATGGGAAGTACCACTGAGAGTGAAGACACTCTCAGTGCGAAGACGAAGCGAGAGAGCTTCGAGGAACAAGGTTGGGACTCGCTGAAGTCGGGTCCCTATTACGAATTGTTGAGGGAGTACAAAGACGTACTCCCGGAAGACATTCCTGCGGAGCTTCCGCAGGATAAGGGTATTCAGCACGAGATTGATCTCGTGCCGGGCACGAAGTACTGTGTCACGCGGCAGTGGCCACTGCCGCAATCGACGACTTCTTTGAAAGTCGTCGCAAAGCAGGACAAGTGCGGGAATCAAAGTCCCCGCACAGTGCTCCGACGTTCTGTGTCAAAACGCCACAGGGCGGATGGCGCATCGTTCATGCGTATAACAAGCTGAACGATGCGACGGTACCGGCGCAGACGCCGATACCGCGAAAAGATGTTATCATCGATTCGATGGCCGGGAGCACCGTTTACAGTGCTCTCGACTTGCGAGATGGATTTTATCAAATCCTAATGTGTGAGAGCGATCTCCCTCTCACGGCAGTGAGCACGCCAAGCGGTGTGCTCTAGGAATGGCTAGTAATGCCACAGGGACTTAAGAACGCCCCTGCGACATTCAACAGGTGCGTGACGCACTTGTTGCGCTCGGTGCGCGACTTCGCACCGAGCTACTTCGATGATGGGTTCATCCATAGCCGGGCTGTGGACGAGAAGACCGACGTAGAGATGCACAGGGTGCATCTCCGGAAGCTACTTGAGCTGATGCGAAAGCATAAGCTCTACGCGAACCTGAAGAAGTGTATCTTCGGGGCGAGCGAGATACCCGTCCTCGGGTGTCTCGTAGGGAAGAATGGTGTTCGCCCTGACCCGGAAAAGGTCAGGGTGATCAATGAATGGCCAACGCCTTCAAGTGTCAAGGAACTGAGGCAGTTCCTTGGCCACGTACTTGTGCAAGTACGTGGAGGATTATGCGGGCAAGATCCGCCCGCTATCACAACTTCTTAAGAAAGAAGCTGTGTGGAATTGGACACCCGATTGCCAAAAGGCATTCGATACAGTCAAGCGGGGCTTGACTGAGGCGCCGATCTTGGCAGTGGCTGACCAAGATCGCCCATTTCACGTAGTGTGTGACGCATCCGATTTCGCGATCGGATGCGCGTTAATGCAGCACGATCACGAGGGCCGTGATCGTGTCGTCTACTACCAATCGCGTCAGCTGAAGCCAGCTGAGCGCAACTATCCGGTGCATGACAAGGAACTCCTTGCCATGAAATACGCACTCGCAAAGTTCCAAGTGTATTTGGTTGGAAGTAGACCGTTTGCGGTCTACACCGACCATGCATCACTGCGCACTGCAGTGAAGTCACCACACATATCACAAAGAATGGCGAGATGGCTCTCATTCTTTGCGGAGTATAACTTCCGGGTCGAATACAAACCCGGAAGATTGAACGTGGTGGCCGACGCGTTATCACGTCGGCCGGACTATGCAGAAGCTGTTGACGTCAATGCCATTGACGCCATGCGATCGAGCAAACCCACATCATCTCTGTTGGATGATGTGAAGGCCGCGTACGCGCACGACGCGGACGCGAAGCTCTTGCTGGCCTATGGCACAGCGCCTTCTGACAAGTCCCGTCAGAAGCTGCCCAAGCACCTTCGAGCGCGTGCACACCGCTTTCGTGTGCACGACGGACTGCTACTCTACAACGCAGTCGACGACAACGCGGATCGCGTTGTCGTGCCAAATGACCATGACCTGCGACTCAGGATCATGTACGAGTATCATGATGCCCCGACTGCGGGACATCTCGGACGTGAGAAGACTTACGTCCTTCTCACGCGCGACTTCTACTGGCACCACCAGTATAAGTGGGTGCGCAAGTACATCCGTGCTTGCGAGGTATGCCAACGCGTGAAGCCTGCGCCATTCGCGCAGGCTCCACTGAAATCACTACCGACTCCGTCGGAGTGTTGGAAGTCTATGTCTTTGGACTTCATCTTTGGTCTTCCCCCGGACAGCGGATGGAATACCGGTGTTGTGGTCTTCGTCGACCGCTTCAGCAAGATGGTTCATCTTGCCGCGGTGCCGGCAGAGGTGACCGCGAAGCAGACGGCCCGTCTGTTCGTCGACATGGTGTTCAAATACCATGGCATGCCGTCCGACATCGTGTCGGACAGAGACCCGCGCTTCACAGCGCACCTGTGGCAAGAAGTGTTTACACTTCTTGGGAGCCAGCTTTCCATGTCGACTGCGGATCATCCGCAGACGGACGGTCAAACCGAACGCGTGAATCGCGTGCTCGTCGACATTTTGAAGAGCTACGCTCACTCGTTCCAATACTGGAGCGAGTGCTTATCGATGGCGGAATTCGCCATCAGCAACTCGGTACATGCCTCGACCGGGGATACACCGTTCTACGTGAATGCCATGCGGCATCCACGTCTACCGAGTTTACTCGGAGTGATGGCTCCCACTTTAAGTGGGGGAGGATCTACGATTGCAATACAGCAGTCGCAGAAAACCGCTGACACTTGCACAGTGTCAGCTTCAACGACGAACAAACCACATGAGTCTGCGCAGGGCGCAGACTCCTCCAACAACAAGAACAAAGACCACGGGTCTGCGCAGGGCGCAGACACCGCGATGAACCACGCAGAGGCCGGGCCTCTAGCGGAGAGCGAGCTGAATGACTTCAGCTCGGATGCAATCAGTTTCATCACCAAAAGACAAGTCGTAATTCGGTTTGTCCAAGACACAATAGCAGCTTCTGTTGATCAACAGAAGCTGAACGCAGACAATGCGGGCAGAGGCAACACAAATGAATTTAAAGTTGGTTCATTAGTTTTGTTAGCTACACAAAACCTGCCTAGACATGCCGTTTCGGATTTCGGAGCAAGCAAGCTTGCTCCGCGCTTCATCGGGCCGTTCACTGTGTTGGCACGGCACGGCAACGCATACACGCTAGACATACCGTCTAGCATGTGCCTCCATCCGACCTTTTACGTCGGACGGCTGAAGCCATACCTGCAGCACGAGCCATCTAGCTCGGCTGACCCGAAGCCTCAATAGGAGCCGGGGCAGAAGCGGAGGACTTGGCCTCGGCGACGAGCAGCCTCTCCTCCAGCGCGCGGACGCGCTGGAGCAACTTCTTCATTCGGGCCCCCAGCTCGACCTGGATGTTCGAGGCGGTCTGCGAGACCGCCGCGACTTGGGCCTTCGGGTTCGCCAGCTCCTGTTTCAGGGCGGCGAACTCAGCGCCCTGCAGACGCTCCACGGCGGTCACCCGGTCGTGGAGAGGCGCATACTGATCATACCCGGGGCGTGTTCCCACCCCCGCCACCGCCGATCAGTGACGCCCGCGGCTCAACCCACTGGATTGTTGAGCGGATTGTTGACCATAGTATCCCGAAAACGAACCCTCAAGGGCTCGTTTTCGTATTCGTTGGAGAGGATTTCCTCCCCATCGAGATACATGGGAGCCGCGGAACGTCTTACTGGAGGACGTTCCGGAAATGGTGAGGGCGTACGAGGAGCAGTACGCGCTGGTGCAGCGGAAGTAATACGACCGCTGCGATCATCGCCAGCGCCCGAACCCTCACGTGCTAAGAACTTAGCACGGAGCTCTTTGAGACTCTCGGGCACACGGAACGACGTGTACCCGTTCAGGTCGCGGTCGCTCAAGCGGACCGCGCCTGGGAAGCACTTCGTGCACTGAAAGCCCTCGGGCACAGCGCACGGCACATTTGCCTCCTCAGCAGCAACATGAAATTGCTCCAGCTTTCCACGCTTCGAGACGTACTCGAAGCGATCACGCGCTTGCTTAATCCGATCACGGTAAGCATTCGGCCTCGTGTTGAAGTTTTCAACAAAGGCGTTCCAACTTTGACAAAGTGCCTGCTATTCGGGCACTTTGCTGCGAGAAGATGTCTTCTTGCTTTGAAACCATCGGAGCTCATGAAAGCGTCCGATGTAGTAATCGCGCCTTTGATGCGTTTCCGCATCAAAGTGCAGCTCGGCAGCCCCAGCGTCATCTTTGATGGCGCTGCATAAGTACAGTGGTACCTCATTCGGAGGTACCGAGTTCCCATACCGGTCCGTAATATCGGACGCGGAAGGCATCCACGGATCACGCGCTGCAGGCGCAGCGCGCGGAGTACTGAGAGCCCCAGCAGAAGCGAGTGGGGTATCGCTCTTAGCACGCGAACGCTTCGAACTCGAAGCGTCCGATTCGTCCCCTTCACGCGGGTGAATGTTCTTGGCATGAGGGTCGAGCGATTCGCTCGACACTGAGTCTGAGTCTTTGTGCTTTGAGGGCGAGTCCTCCTCGCCCTCTATATCTTCATCGTCGTCGTCGAAGTCGACGACGTCGCTGTACTTCGCCTTCTGGCGTTCGAAGTAGTCGTCGATGGAGAGATGACTCCCCACCGACCTAGAAGACTTCTTCTGAGGCGCGCTCATCGTTGAATGAGCGCGGATCTCTTCTCCCAACGCGGAGAATTGACAAATGGTCAATTACGAAGATTGACGTCCGGAGACCCCGCGCGTCTAACATTAAGGGGGGGATGGTGTAACGGGGTTACACGTACAAGTGGCTGCAATCCACTTGTGAATTTTACAGATAGGTTATCTGTTAAAAGTTTTGGATACTTCCTCACATTGGTGTAATACACACCGATGGATACATTGAAGTGGACCACCACAGTGAGTGGTCCACACATACCCAAAAGATCCTATTGGTAGAAAGCAGCATCTTTCTACCAATCAGAGACATGCTCATTAGCGGGGCTCTGACAGCCAGCCGCCGCCAACCCCTTCATAGATGATAAACAGTTTTTAGCAGATTTTAGAGGAAGATCATTTTACAAACAATACAGTTCTCATTTTACCTAATCTAAGTCACTTGGAATCCTTTCTTACTTAACTTATATTTGTGTATTCAAATATAATTAACCTAAGTAATTACTAAGTATTTACGCTTCCTCATACACGTTGCGCAACGTGTAAGCTAAAGTAGTGAGTCAAGTTAGACCCACTACAGTTAGAACCTGAAGGCCCAGGAACTTTCCCTTGCACCGGGTTGATGTTTCCCCTGTGTACCGAGCTTCCGCTAGTCGACCGACGGAAGACTCAGCGTCACTAGCCACGAGCAAATGCTAGCACACTCTCACACACAAAATATACCTCGCAGTCCCTCAGAAGGAAGGGTCCCGGCCTGTTACGGCGTGTTACGAGGGTGCCGGAGCTATACTCCGGCGGGAAGAAATAAATGGAGTGCGCTCTCGCTCCTCCAGTTCCTGGCGACGACTCGTCGCTACCAATACACCGGCCACCAACTCTTGGCCCTGCCAGGGATGAACACACGCTACACTAGTGGATGTGCCCACCCACAGTCATAATCCTACCTACCAGGTTTACCTTGAGCTGCAGGGCGTTCACTGCAGGCACCGGTGTCGCCCTTGCGTGGTTGGGAGGAAAAGCTGTTTTGTTATTGTTGCCCGAAGGCTTATCTGGTCTTCTCTTAAGTTTCCTATCGATCAATACAAATATCAAGTATAGACGCGTCCGTTTTGGACTGCCAGTTGTGACTCACGACTCTTCTGCGCTTTCTCTGCGACGTGGCGGCGTTACCGACGACTCAAACGGCCGTTGAAACGCCACCGACGACTCGGGACAGGCGCTGATGACTCATAGGTTCGGATCTTGCCAGTAGGTTCGTACCGTACTTAGCGAGCTGCAACCGCCCGCGCTTGACTTGGGACCGTCGACGAGTCATCGTCACCGGCCTATTTAGGCCAATCTGCGATCGGGGAGTTTAGTCCAATGACTGGCGATGGGTTGTGACTTGCCAGTTAGCGCCGGCGCCTCGAGTCTTCTTCGCCCCTCGTCCCGCTTTTGGGTTTTGGCTTCGGCTTCATTTCCCGATACCACAACTGCCCCTACCGCGACTCGAGCCGCGTGCTGGTGAGCGTCGGGGTGCTCCTGTGTCATGGTTGGTTCTTCGCGCGCGGCCCAGTCCGCCGTGAACTCGGCCCTCAGAGCTCTCGGTGTGTCTCGGTCTTCGCTCCAGGTAAGCCGTCTTCTTCTTGTTCTCTCGCCGTCTTCTAACCTGGATCTTGGTATCTTGGTCAGTCTTCGCCAGGTCGAGGAAGCTCGCTTGGTGCTGGTAGTTCGCCTGCTGCTCCTGCTCCCTCGCAGTCGGCGATGTCTGAGGATGAGAGCGCTGCTGAATCGACGACCAGCTCGGCCACGGTGAGTTTCCTACCGTCTTCTCGTTTTCTGTCAGCTTCACGTGAGATACTGATGCATGGTGGCTTTGTGCGTCTGCTTCCCAGGTTGTCCTGTCATCTCCGGAGTTGAGCTCACTCGCTGGTGGCGATACGCCGAGCCAAGCTTCGCTGGAAGCTTCCGCTGGGTCGTCCGCGTCACTGGCCACCTCTCCGGCTGCTCCTTCGGTACGTCTCGTTGACTGGCACCTTGATCTTGAGCTGCTCTCGCTTACCTTCACAGTTATTGCCTTTGTTTCTTGTCGTTCAGGACACTTCTCTGGTTGATGTGCCCGTTGGTAGTGCTGCCGGCGACTTGGTTGCGAACCAGTCGTCGCAGCTAGCCGCTCGGTGCTCTACTTCGGGCGCTGGGGCTAGTCGTTCCACCACCGACGACTCGCTGATCACGGTGTCGCGTGAAGCTCTTGAACAACTCGTCATGGAAGCTAGTGCTGAGGCGTCGGAGCGCGTGATCGCGGTATTGGGTCCTCGGCTAGATCTCATCGGTCGTCTCAATGTCACCCTGCACCAGGGTCCCAACATTCGTGGGGACCGCCACGTGGGCTCTCGTTTGGCTGCTGCTCGCTCGCTGGAAGACGTGGTGGCGGCGGCTCAGCCCAACATGGGAGTCCATGATGACATCAACCTGGACTTGGCCGTGATGCGAGGCCAATTGCACTCCGCTGAAGCTGCGCGTGCTGCCGCCGAAAACACGGTGATGAAGGAGTCGTTCAAGCACGAGAACACCATGGTGTTCCTCAAGCAAGCGCGCGCGGAACTCGAGCACACCAAGAAGGAGGTCAAGCGTCTGCGGGTCTTGGAGGCTCACTACCTCCAGGAGATGGAGGGTCTTCGTGGAGCCATGGATGCGCACACCGAGACAGCCGCCCGCTTGGAGAACCGCGTTAGAGCTGATGACGACGAGTGCAAGCGTCTGGCTCTCCAGCTCACTCGTGAGCAGACGGCGTTCAAGGCTGCCGTGGCGTCGTAGACTGCACAGAACAAGCGTCTTCACGATCTTCTGGCTCGCTGGGGTTCCGGCGATGACTCGTCGTCGACTCGCCTCCAGCGCCGAATGAAGACCTTCAAGAGCAGGTGAAGCGGCTCACGCGCGCCAACAGGACCCTTTGGGCGCATGTCAAGTTTGAAGACATGGATCCAGACGTCCTTGCGCTGATCTCTGAAGGTTCGTACAGGTCGTTGAGTTGCTGGATGTGCCGGCTTGTGTTCTGATTCTGGCGATGACTCATACTTTACAGGTTTGTCGACTGGCGAGTTGAACGGGAACCTGCTGGACATTAGCCACGAGACTCGGCGGGTCCTCAAGGACATGCTGACTAACGCGGATCCATCTCGAAGCGAGGATGCCATTGCCGTTGACTTGGCCCACGCTGCTTTCCTGGAGTCGGACTCTCATGTTGAGTTGTCGTCGGAGGAGCGGTCGGCTGAGGCGAACAAGACAACGCCGGGAACTCGTGCTGCCGATATCGAAGCGGACCGGGCTTTACGCGCTGCGCAGATTGGTTGCTCACGCAAGCGTTCCTCGCAAAGGGAAGCCGGTTCTGATCATGTTCGTGGTCGGTCAAGCTCTGTTTCTCGTTCGGCGTCGCAAAAGCGGGTTCGTTCCTCGTCACTCCGTCGCAGTCCGTCCGCCAGTCGTCCGGGCAAGAGACCTCGCCGCCCCGCCGAAAACTCATCTTCTGCTGCTCGTGGATCTCGTATGTCTTCTTCTCGTCGAGGTGGTAGCCGTGAGTCTTCGGTGACGGCTCCTGGTGATTCTCGGACTTCTTCTCGAGATGGTGAGCACTTGGAAGCGGAGGTGGAGGTTGTCGAGTCTTCCGGAAGTGTTCCTGCGGCTGCAGAGTCTCCATCCGCGTTGGCAGTGCAAGCCCCGAGTGCTTCCGGGGCTTCGTCGTCCAAGGGCAAGTCGAGGCGGATACCCAAGGGGCGATGGGCTCGTTCTCAGCCATCTACTGCTCCGCCCGCTCGCACTGTCTTCTACGTGGCCGCTGCCAAGTCTTCGTCGGACAGCTCACCCGTTGTTCCGTCCCGCAAGCCGTCTCGTGTGGTGGAGTCATCTGATGAAGATGCTGACTCGTCGAGCACTATTTCTCCTCCTTCCGAGCAAGTTCACGTTGATTCTGGCGCTTCTCTCGTATGGTTCCCAGACACTGGTTCGGAGGCGGAGAATTTGGTCGTTGGATCAGTGATTGAGTTATCGGTGGGCGCCCCTCAATCCTCTTCTCCCTTGGAGCTCCCAGGTTCCG
This sequence comes from Phytophthora cinnamomi, assembly GCF_018691715.1. NCBI lineage: Eukaryota > Oomycota > Peronosporomycetes > Peronosporales > Peronosporaceae > Phytophthora > Phytophthora cinnamomi. Next base: position 2,034,142 of record NW_027150933.1, read on the forward strand.
AGTCGTCGGGAGCTATCTCAGGTGCTGGTGTGGAGCCTAAGAAGATACCTCCTGTTCCACCGAAGACTCACACGAGTCCTCGTCGACAACCCCGTCGTTCTTCCGTTCCACGCCAGTCTGCGCCTTCCGGAAGCAGCCGAGTCGTCGCCACTTCGTCGTCCACCCCTGGGTCCGATTCCAGCTCCCGGCGTCTTCCTGTGGTACCGTCTCCGGCGCGGGGCCAGTTACCCCTCGTCCGATTTTCCAAGCAAGTGGCCAAGTGGGCTGTGCCTTACATCGAGCCGCCTTTTACGCGTCCTGGGGCTCTCAAGTGCTGGACCCAGATGCTGGATGCTCGGTTGCCTGCTTCGGTGCCCCGGGAACTCCGAATTATTTCCAGTCCTGAAGGCATCGCGGCATTCGCGGATTACAAGAACCCCGATCATCCGTGGCAGAAGCTTCGCCGGCGACTCCCGTCTCAAGCGTGTCTTTTTGACACTTCAGAGTTCGATCCCGACTCCAAGGTGTCCCACGGGCTTCGCCGATGACTCGGGTGATGGGATATTGGAGCAATTTTCGTGGTAGCGGTGACTCGGACAACGTCGACCTTGGTGTCTCGCTTTGGGAGCGTGATCACTGCATCCTTCCGAAGGCCGTGGAGACTATGTTCTCCGCAGTTGCTGCTGACTTGGACATGATGGACTGAACTGCCGCGCGGAAGCCTCGGACGAGGAAAGACTTGGACGCTTTGAAAGCTGCCTGGTCCAGGTACGTGGCCGAGCGCAACAAACGCAGCGACCGCCTCCGCGCCAAGGTGGTCCCGTACATCTGGAAGTGGGGCAGCAGCCAGGATCCGGGTTTCTCGGAGGTGAAACCCGAGTTCATGCTTAAGCCGACGATGCCCGGGTATTCTCTGGAGTACTTGCCTTGGGAGCCCAAGACTGCCGACTGGTTGAGCGTGGTCGCGGCCTTGGATGCTGCGAAGCCTTGGCGGAACGGCTGGATCGATGTGCCGGAGCAGCACCCCTACAACACTACGTTCGTCCTGTGCAACCCGTCGTCTCCGCTCTTCGTCCCGGCTGGTTCTTCGCGCGCCGATGTTGGTCGTCGAGTTATTCTCAGTTCGTCGCTGCAGCCGGGTGAGTTGAGCTCAGAATGGGTGGCCGAGTTTGGTGATGCTCGTGTTCCTGCTGCGTCCGAGCCTTCGCCGAATGCTGCGTCTGTTCCGGAAGGACAAGCTCAGGATGCTGGTGGTTGCTCCGACGACTCGAGTCTGCTTGGTGTCTTGGCTCGGGCAGCTGTTGCTTCCGATCCTGATTGAGTTGAAGTCGGGTTCAAGCGAGTCGTCGGCAGCGTCTTCTATCCATTTGGTTTTCATTTCTAATCCCGCTTCAGAGTTGCCGTTGAGTTAGCTGTCCGTCTTGGTAGCGGTTTAATTTTAAATGCAAAAGATAATGCCGCAGTAGTTGTTTTCGTCTGTGGTCTTGGGCTGCGTTGCCCCAAGTACAGGTCATCATTGTGGTGACTCATAGCCACCTAGTCTTCGTCGGCGACTTGAACCATCTGCAGGCGCTGTTCACTTCGTTTTCGCCGCAGGTAATCATAGAGGAGCCCTCCGCAAGAAAGGTTAGCGGCTGGCTCCCACGTTGGTTCATCGTAGCCGACCCATTTGACTCTAAACTCGCGTACTGCTCTTTCAGTACCCGTGGACAATGGCACACGGTCGTCGAGGATGGCTTCAACTTCATACTCTCCTGCCACGTGATCTGGCTCCCAACTATCTTCAGGGAGCAGTTCTTCGTCAAAGTCTAGTCGCGTGTCGTCGACGAGTCCGGGCGCGAGACGAGTCTTCGGTCGATTTCCAAAATCATCAACCAGCTTCAGTCGGGAGATATGGACGACTGGGTAGAATCGGTATCCATTGCGGTCCGGTAACTCGAGTTCGAAGGCATAGTCTTCGATCTTCTTTTTGATCCGGAAGGGTCCATGCCACCGGTGTGCCAGTTTCTTGGTAAGGACGGGCTTGACTCTCTCCATGTACAACCAGACCCTGCTGCCGACATCAAACGGGACCGGCAGCATTGATTTTCGGCCTGCAATCGGCTCAATTCCGCCAGTCTTCGGTGGACCCACCCTGTCCCGAGAGACATGTCCCCCCCTTTCCCACAAACGGTTGGTTTGGGGCACTCGCCGACGACTCGCGAGTCGTCGGTGGCACATGCGCACTTGATTTGTGCGACAGGTGACTTGGGACGGGGGTGTCTTGTCCCGTAGACGGTTGGTCTTGTGCCGCCGCCGCCGACTCGTGATGCCGAGTCTTCGCCAGTATCGTCTTCTCTTTCCTGCTGAGTTTGGCGTTGTGTTCCCGTGCTCTGCGAGTCTTCTCGGTGGCTTGGTATTCCCTGGCCATTTCCATAGCAATCTGCTGTTGTCTGTTGACTACGCGGCGCCACGCCAGTGCGTCTGACTGCTTCGGCGTGCCGTGTCGGAGCGAGGATGACATGGCTTTCATCGTTGACTGGGCATCCCACCCGTGCACCAAGTCGAATGGTGTTTCTTTCCGAGTCGTGTCTTGTGAGTTGTTGATGGCGAAGACTAAGCGCTCAACGATTTCGTCCCAGTCTTGTTGGAGCGGGTCTTCGGCGTATACCTTGACGGATTGCATTACAGTTTTGACTGACCGTTCTTGCTGTCAGCGTTGCTCGGGACCTTGACTGCATCATTTCTGCAAACGCTTGGAACACTTCGCTCATGAACCGTGGGTCGCGGTCATGGCGGATGAGTGAAGGCGCCCCGAATCGTCGGTATATGCATTCTTCGAAAGCCTGTGCCACCTTGAGTGCGCTCGTATCCGCCATGGCTTTCGCAATGATGAAACCCGTGAAGGAACATTGGAAGAGCAGCAGGGCAGTGTTGCCCCTCCGAGTCTTCGGCAGTGGTATCACAAAGTCCATAGACACTATCTGAAAAGGTCGTTCCGCCAGCACGTTACCAGGAGAGTATCTTTTAAGTTGGGGGCGGCTCTTGCTGGTGCTGCAATCGGGGCACGATCTCACGTGCTTCCCCACGTCGGGGTAGAGTCCCAACCAGTAGTAATCTCGCTTGACTCGCTGGTAGGTTCTCACCACACCCTGATGGCCACCTTCCAGCGAGTCATGACAATTCTGGAGCACTTCTTGAATCATCGTGGTGGGTACCACCAGACGCAGCGAGCACCAGACGCAGAGAGATCTCCTCTTGCGACTCAGCGTCACGCCGACGACTCGTTCCCATGTAGTGTAGCAAATTGTCTTCCGACAACACGAACTTATCTGCGATTTTCCAAGCATCTCTGGCGGCTCGGTATCCAAGTTTCTCAACATCTCCACGTAACAAGGTTTTCAGGTTAGCCCATCGTAATTCTTCGTCTTGTGCAGCAGCTATGCGCCGTCGTCTCTCTTCTTGGACTTCCACAGGATCAATGTCTTGTGCGTTAGGAGCTGCTGGTGGAGCTTGAGTCGTTTCTGGGGGTTGAATCTCAGGAGGTTTCCGGTTAGGGCGAGTCTTCGACGGTAGCTTCGGCTTGTCGTGCGTGAATCGAACATGTTTTTTCTTGGTCTTGGTCTGCGCTCGAGTCATCGCCAGTAGCATTCCAGGTTCTGGACGTACGAAATCAGCAAATGTCTTGCGTTTCACGGTTGAGACGCCGCTCAGAATTTGAATAGAGCCTCCTGGAACCAGGTTTTGTGCTTCTAATCCTTGCTGCAGCGACTCGTAGATCACTTCTTGTATCCGATTGAGTCCGGCCAACTCTGCTTTCCGGTTTTCGCTCAGGATGACCTTGGAAACGTTTGACTCCAAGGCTCTGTTGCCAACGAGTCCGCGGCAGCATTGTATTCGCGTACCACGTGCAGGCATTTGACTGACCGCAATCGTGCCGTGATCTCCTTTCAGCTGTGCCATCAGTGATTCCGTCCGGCAAGCTATCACCCCTAGGGATTGCTGGATCGAGAGTTTCGAGTCTCCCACGACCACTAAGTCTTCGGCGCCGTGTTCGATCGCGACGAGAACGCCGTTGTTCATGCCAGTGTACTCGGCGATGTTGACCGTGGTTTTCTCGAGGTAAGCGTTCGCTGCAATAACTATTTTCCACTCCGGAAGGCTCCACACGATCCATGAGCAACTGCCGTAACCACCGTACTTCTCAGTCTTCGCTGACCCATCGAAAGAGACCACGACGCCTGTATGAGTCGTCGGTAGGCGTGCATAGAGCAAGTTCGGGTCCATGCGAGTCGTCGGTGAGCCTTTAGTCGGCGGGGCAACCAGTTCCAATGAGCCATCGAGATCCACGAAGTTGGTCACCGTCGACTGGAGCAGCTGGGTGAAGGAATGTCCTTCTCCTTGACTCGTTGGACGATCAGGTGCCACAGGGAGAGCAATACCGCGAAATGTACAGCTCTCCCAAAGAGTGACTTCGACTTGGTAATCCACTCCAAGGTGGAGAAGCGAGTGTAGACTCGTATTGTCCGTCCCGCTAACTGGGTGTAGCAAGTCTTCAGTAGTAGCAACAGTGCTAGCACCTCTTTCTCCGCCGCATGATAGTTCATTTCGGCATCCTTCAAAACACGTCCGCAGAAGCGAACAGGGTGCAACTTGTCATCATGCAATTGTAGCAGCGTGGAGCTCAATGCCCACTCATTTGCGAACAGCATGACGTGCACTTCCTTGGTGCGGTCGAACTGGCGGAGTATCGGCGCTACCGCAACCTTGTCTTGGAGAGCTTGGAAACTCCGGCGGGCAACTGTGAGGTCACCCCCTGGCGCGAACTCTTCTTCTTTGAGCTGGTACAGCGCCGCACCGTAGACAGCGAAGTCTTGGATGAAGCGGCTGTAATAATTCAGCGCACCTAGGAAAGACTACATTCCCTTCTTGGTTCGTCGGAAGGGCAGCTTAGTGATCGCGTCCAGCTTCTTCGGATCGGGCCGAATGCCGTCTATTGACACTTCATGGGACAGGAAGTCAACGCGTCCTTGCACGAAAATACTCTTCGTAAAGCTGACCCTGATCCGGCACTCTTCAAAACGACTGAGGAGCCGATCCAGCGTCGCCAAACAACTGTCGAAGTCTTCGCCACCGAAACCGATATCGTCCACGAAGGATCGCCGGTCGAACACAGGCACCAGCGACGACTCGTCAGCTTCGTTGGTCGTAAACATATCGGCTTCTGGGCTGTTAATGAGTTTAATAATGGGCTCAGCCGTATTCGAGTCATCGCGGGAGGCTGCAAACTTGGTTCGAGTCGTCGCTGTAGTGCCTGGTAGGCGAGGTGACGACTGGAGTCGTCGGCAGTGTTCTGCCGAGTCTTCGGCGGCCTTCATTTTCGCTGCAAAGGCGTTCCAGCCGCCCTTCGGTTGCACAAATCCCCACAACGCGTTGTCTATCATCCGTTGGTAGATCTTCGGCGCATTTTTGAGGCCGAAAGGCATTCGTAACCACTCGAAGTGCCCCAGAGGACACACAAATGCCGAAATCTTGCGCGCATGTAGAGTCATCAGGATGGCCCAGAATCCGCTGGCCGCGTCGAGCGAGCAGAACCACAGGTAAGTCTCCAGGTCCGTGAGCAAGTCGTCGACGAGCGGCATGGCGTACTCCAGGATTGCCGTTACCGCGTTGACCATCTTGTAGTCTATGCAGAGGCGGATGTCTTGGCCATTCTTCTTGAGGACAATGACGATTGGCGAGGCCCACGGGCTGTCCGAGAACGCGATGAGCCCTGCCTTGAGCAGTCCTTTGAGGAGTTCGTACAATTTCTTGAGATGCTTGAATGGGATCCGTCGGGCCCGCTGTTTGATCGGCGCGTGCCCCTGCACATCTATGTCGCAGACAACGCCATATGCCGGCGGTGGGAGTGCATTCCCGCTTGCAATCATGATACTTTCATGGCGTCGGAGTACTTCGATCAGGCTCCCTTGTTGGTCTGCCGACAACTCGGGATTGTTGACGTTCACAGCCGAGTAGTCGAGTGTTGTCGGCGCCGGTTCCGATAAATCGGGGAAGAACGCTAATTCATGCGCGTAGTCCTCCAGTTCGATGTCTGCTGCCGGGTGTTCAGCTGTCTCGTCGCTTCTGTCGACGGTACCTTCCGTGGCCAGTACACGCATTACTGCTATGAACGTCTGGTCGAGAGTCGTTGAGATGTCTCCGGCTTCTCGGCTGGGTGCAGTCTGAGTCATCGGTGGATGCCTCTTCGGACTGCACTCTAGTCCTTGGTCTTCGTCGCGGCGCACCGTCGACTCAGCAGTCTCCAGTCCTGATCCAGCTGCTTCTGGAGTCATGGCTTCTTCGTCAGGCGTCGTCACCCCCGTCGAGTCGCCGGCAGTAGCGTCGAGTCGTCGGTGATGTTCTTCCGCTATCCATTCTGAGTCATCCGTCACCGACGAGTCGTCGGCACTGTCACGTTCACTGTTGACGGGTGGTTTCTAGGCCGATTCTTCGTCAGGTCGCTGCAGAATGCCCTTAGGCGTCGGGTAACTCACTCGTTCCACCGCTGGAGGCTGCTTGGCCAACCATTGTTGGTAGAGTTCAGCCTCCCACTTGAGTAGTGTCTTGTCCCGTGCGGCAGCGTATGCGAGTACCTGCCACTCCTTGTACTTTGCGGAATCTAGCCGCACGTAGCCTTCAGTCTTCGGCAGCGACCCAATCGGAACCCAGACTATCACCGGGAAGTGTACCGGACAACTCGCCAGCCTATTCGTGGCGTTGGTAAGTCGAATCCTGACCGGACGTCCTTTGTAGAATCTGGTGACAGTCGGGATGAACGTCTCAGTTCGGCGAATCCAAGCCACGTGAGTCGTCGGCTCGGGTTGTCGCCGCTGTAATTTGAACTCGTCCCATTCATGGCCCGGTATTTGCATTGGTTCCGTCGGACCGTACGCGACGTGGTTTCCTTCGGCCTCGTCCATCATGTTTTGAGTCTTGATCAGCGGGATCATTACCTCGTCGGGGAGTTTGGCCGTTGCGTTTAGGAGGTCCAGTCGGATACCGGCCGGGATCATAAAGTCGGTGCCAAGCACCACTTCTACCCCGGCGCAGTGATCCATTATCCAGATTTCAAAAACAAAAACGCGCTCCCATCCAAGGGTGACTTTCACCTTCGCTCGGCGAGTCGTCATCATCTTGCCCTTGGTGATTCCTTGTACATCCATGCAACGTCCATGCCCCACTACTTCGCGGAGTTTCAGTTGCTTGGCAATTTTCTCTGAGAAGACACTGACGTTTGCCCCAGTGTCCAGCAATATCCTCGTACGCAAGTCGTTCATGGCTCCATTCACCAGTGTCCGCATCGTTACGCGCTTGTCAAATTTCTGCGCCGACCACCATCCCATCCGTTCTCCAGCTAAGAGTCGCACTTCTGGAACGAGTCGTCAGCGCGAGTCTTCTTGTATTGCGCTTGTCAGCCAGTCTTCGGCGGTATCTCCCACTTCTTCGTTATCGACTTCTTCACACCATACACCTCCACCGAGGCAATCGCCTCTCTCCTTTTCCAATTTCGTCGTTTTCATGTCGTTGTCTTGCTCAGTCTTCGTCCATTCGCACTCGCCCACAACTGCAAAGATGCACTCGGCTTCAATTGCGGGCTCGGCTAACTGTGGCAGCCCGATTTGGACCAACCCAGTCGTAGTTGGCGGGCTGCCTAGTTTAAATGGTCTGAAAACAGGAGTTCTTGGAGCTCGGGTGTGAGGTCTTTCTTGTCCACCTTGGACTTGATGATCTTGGTGATTTCTTGGAACACTTCACATTTCCCGACGTCGTGCACTTGTTTGCACAGCTTGCACCGACGTCGGCAGTAGTGCGTCGACTGATAGAGGCCTCCGCAGGCTGCGCACGGCCCACACTGGCGAGGTTTCTCGTCGCGGTAGCCGCGGCTCTGGAGCCGAGTGTCCCGGCCTTGGCTGTGGCCCGCTGAGTCACCCCTGGGTTGCCGGTTGGCAGACCGGGCATACGTGCCTTCAGCGGCAACTCGGCGTTCGTTGTCATTGGCTGCCGCAAGGTAGTGGTCGCTTCCATCTGACGAATAGATATCACCCCAGTCTTCGCCGCAACGCTGTGAGTCGTCGCTGTCGTGTTCACTTCCATCTTCGCTGTTGCTGTCGCCATTATATTTATGGCGTTGTTGTTGCAGCTCGCTCCGAGTTTCCCGCGTGTGCCGTTCATGAAGCTCGGCGACGATGCCGGCGACAGATGCTTCAGCTAAGCTCACGCGAGGCATGTTGCGTGACGACGCTCATAATCTCGTTCACGTCGGTCGCGGCGGTTGTAAGCATCTCGCGAGTCGTCGCAACGGCAGTCATCACGTCGGCGAGCGTCATCCGAGCGCTCGTGGCGGCGCGAGTAATCGCGACGTCTGTCATCACGTCGTCGGGAGGCATCCCGAGCTCGAGAGTGAGGCAGCGACGACTGGCGGGACAAAATGCGCTCGTCAATCTTCAGTATCTCTTGGATCATCTCTTTCAACTCATGTATGTCTGAGATGCGCAGATGGCACAGGCGCCGTTCGAGTCCTCGGTCGCCGCAAGTCTCGAGGAACCGCTTGACGTGGTCGCGTGCTTTGCGGTCGTTGCTCTCAAACCGAATCACGGCGTTCCTGGCATAGCCATTGAGCCGGTTTAGGTAGTCGCAAACATGTTCCTTGTCTTCGCGCTTGGCTGAGTAGTAGCGAGTCTCCGCTAACTGGCTGAACTGGGAGCAATAGTATTTTATGAAAGCTTCGCTTAAGAGGCTCCACGTCCGTTTGGTCTTCTTGGGCAGTTGTCGGTACCAATGTAGAGCACCGTCACGAAGACTCAGCTCGAAAGGCATGCACCATTCGTTGGGCGATCTCGCGTTCCTTTCATCTCGTAGACAAAGGCGCGAAGCCATTGCATCGAGTTCTCGCTCTTGTTCCTGGTGCCCGAGAACGCCTTGATCTGCCCTAGTGGGCGATGCGTTGCCACCTCGATCCTCGGAGTCGCATTAAGCAACTCGGATTCGGTCACCTCACGGATTTGGCGCAGGTATTCGCCCATCTGCGCTCCTCCATCGCCGGTAAAGTCCGCTTCTTCGTCTGACGAGTCGTCGGTGGGCCCGCTGCGGCGGATCCTGCTCCGTCCTGAGCTGCTTTTCGTGCCCCTGGCCGATTTTGAGTCATCGGTGGCGAGCCCAGCGCGGTCTGAGTAGCCCGTAGTTGGTGGAGTCACCATGTGGGAGTCTTGAAAGTACGGGGATCGCTCTCCTGACGCGCTAAACACCCCTCCGGTGTGTTTTCGGCTGGGTTTTCGCGGATTGCCCTCTTCGGAGTCGTCGGCAGCGGCACGCTAGCTGGGTCGACCACTTCCCGAGCCGCACGAGTCTTCCGCGAATCATCCAGAGTGAACGAGTTCACGCCAAAGGCTGTGCGGAGTCGCTTCTTCCATTTCCAGAGCTCCACGCCCGCTTCGGCCGGCACCCAGCACTCCAGAGTCGACGGTGAGGGGTGCTCCAGAGGCCGAAGCCCCAATGCTTTCAGAAATCGTTCAGTTTCCTTCCCCACTTGTTCGATTGTTATGGAACTCACTGGGCGAGCCAACTCGTGACACAAATCGGCCCAAATCGCTTGGCGAGTCATCGTTGGCTCGAATAGCTCACCCCAGTCGCTCTTCTTAATCTCTTCGTAAAGTCGACCGAGAACCTTGTTGGCCGCCGGCGTGTCGCCGTTGAGTGGCGGCCGGTTACCGGAGGTTTGCTCGGTCACTTGAGTCGTCAGGACCGGTGACCTCGAGTCGTCGGCGGCGGCTTCAAAGTCTCCCAAGTCGTCATACGCTGGCCCTGGGCCATCCACATCATCCAGTTCATCCGCGAGGTTGCGCGTCACGGAGCGCATGTCATCGTCAAGCTTAACCGCGAGGTTTCGCGACAACGAACGCGTGCCTGCGCTGCGTCCCGCAGACAGCACTGAATCTTCCGGAGTCTCGGGTGTCACCACCGCTGGCGCAGGCGCCTTCTCCTCCAGGTAATCGTCGTAGTCTTCATCCATTTCTTCGTCCTTGGCGTCGGATCCAGTCATCGAGTCGTCGAAGCTGACGGTCCGCTCAGCAATCGGGTCGAGGTGCGGCGTGATCAGGGCCGCAGTCGAGTCGTCGCCACGCGTTCCGCCAGTCTTCATTGGGGTTGCTGGTACCGCTGAACGTGATCCTTTCGCCATTTTCTTCTTTCTTCGTCTTTTCTTCTTCTTTTTCTTGTTCTTGTTCTTCTTCTTGGTTGCTCTTAAAGTCGATCGACCTGCGGTAGCACGAAACACAGAAGGTCACACCAATCCGTGGTCGCGGCACCAGTTGTCGGTTAGGAACATGCGCTGAATTATATATGGCACACTTTCCCCACCAACAACACCCACCGAGTCACCGATGACTCAATGGGCTTGTTGTGGTTAGAACCTGAAGGCCCAGGAACTTTCCCTTGCACCGGGTTGATGTTTCCCCTGTGTACCGAGCTTCCGCTAGTCGACCGACGGAAGACTCAGCGTCACTAGCCACGAGCAAATGCTAGCACACTCTCACACACAAAATATACCTCGCAGTCCCTCAGAAGGAAGGGTCCCGGCCTGTTACGGCGTGTTACGAGGGTGCCGGAGCTATACTCCGGCGGGAAGAAATAAATGGAGTGCGCTCTCGCTCCTCCAGTTCCTGGCGACGACTCGTCGCTACCAATACACCGGCCACTAACTCTTGGCCCTGCCGGGGATGAACACACGCTACACCAGTGGATGTGCCCACCCACAGTCATAATCCTACCTACCAGGTTTACCTTGAGCTGCAGGGCGTTCACTGCAGGCACCGGTGTCGCCCTTGCGTGGTTGGGAGGAAAAGCTGTTTTGTTATTGTTGCCCGAAGGCTTATCTGGTCTTCTCTTAAGTTTCCTATCGATCAATACAAATATCAAGTATAGACGCGTCCGTTTTGGACTGCCAGTTGTGACTCACGACTCTTCTGCGCTTTCTCTGCGACGTGGCGGCGTTACCGACGACTCAAACGGCCGTTGAAACGCCACCGACGACTCGGGACAGGCGCTGATGACTCATAGGTTCGGATCTTGCCAGTAGGTTCGTACCGTACTTAGCGAGCTGCAACCGCCCGCGCTTGACTTGGGACCGTCGACGAGTCATCGTCACCGGCCTATTTAGGCCAATCTGCGATCGGGGAGTTTGGTCCAATGACTGGCGATGGGTTGTGACTTGCCAGTTAGCGCCGGCATCTCGAGTCTTCTTCGCCCCTCGTACCGCTTTTGGGTTTTGGCTTCGGATTCATTTCCCGATACCACATTTTAGCGTCAAGTTCTGGGATAGCAAGCTCGTTGTCCATGTATTCATCTTTATCGGTTTTAACACCGGGTCGTTCATCGATGAGATCATCTGCTAATTCATAAGGTTTAGCAAATTTCTCGTTAGCCATCTCAGTATTTGATACTAAGCTAAGTCCTTTCTTCTTCACAATGGTCAAGAATCGTTCGAGCGTAGCAGACGAATTTACAATTTTTTGCACAGCGGGGTGATGCTTGTTAGAATCTATACCAAACACGAAGATCCTAAAATGGCTGTCAATCCATAGATATCCACCCAAATACACCTTACCATCTCTGAGAATAGGAGTTATACGTTTTTGTAGGTTGTTAGCCTTTAACATAGCTTTATTCTCAATGATAAGCCATGTCAGCTTGTATTTAGCCTCCTCATCATCGTCGAGTTTTGTCGAAGTCGATTTATTTAAGTATTTTAATGAAAGCCGTGGATCTTTTAGCGCTTTATCGAGATCTTCAATATCATCTTCGCCCCTTCTCTTTCTATCTGATCGCGGTTGGGGAGGCCGACGTTGTTGGCCGATCGAACGCTCTTCGAGCGTTCTCTTATCTTCAGCGCGCATGGCGCCAAGTTCATCAATCGAATTGCTTTCACCATCGTAGAGAATATCTCGTATTTTAGCCTCGGTAGCGACCCAATCGATTGAGCCATAACTTTTAAAAAAATTGCCACTCTTTACCGATCGAAGAGATCCATTTTCCCGAATGACACGTTTTCTATCGTCTTTACCATCCTTCTTAACTGGGTTGATTCCAATGGTCGCCCAGTTCGGATTAGCTTTGTAGAATGCTTTAATCCAATTTCTTGATGCAACTTGATCTTCATGATCTCGAATGACCGCGGTTTCTGAGGTCTCGATCCATGCATCAGCGGTATCAGGTTTAACACCGGCCGATCTATCCATCACATTTGGTTTAGCTGTAGACCCCATATGTGCTATATATGGTTTAGCAACTGCTTCAGCGTCAGCCATGTCTGGTCTGGCAGTAGTTTCAGCATCAACCATAATAGGCACTTTCAGTGGATCAGTATTGATTCCAACCGATGATAACTCAGGTATTTTCTGGGAGGATTTTAGTGAATCATCTTGATTTTCAGTTGCTACTGAAGGCTTTGTTAAATCACCATCTCCAGCTTGATCATTCGAGTCCTGAGTGGCCCACTTGTCAAGTGAGATGGTTTTGCCTGCGTCCGATGCCCATGATGCTTCCGCGTACATCTGTAGAGCTGCATATTTCTGTCTGAGACGGAGCTTCGTCCGCTCGAGTAGATCGATACGCTTTTGCTCGCGTTGAGCAAGGGATGTAAATGATGGAAACATGTCGAATGCTATTAGATTGAAAATCGAAGGGTCGCAGACCTGAAATTGAAATCTCTAAGCTCTGCTCTATATGTGGCAACCGATATTATTTATAAAATCGCTTCTTGTATTCGATGGTTTCAGGTACTTCGTCTGGAGTGTCCCAAAGTCGCATTGTGAATTTATGAACAATTGTGTTGCGCTTCTCGAGTAGCCTTATATAAGCTTCTTGACATTCATCGATTGGTAGCCCAAATATGTCCTCGACTTCGACTTGATAAACGGGATCGCAGCATAGGTAGCGGTATGGGCGTGTTGAGTCTAACTGCTGAAGTCGATACTTGATGTAGTCAAGGCGGTGGACATCACTGAGCATCGTATTCATTTGATTGAGTTTCTCTGCGTAGAAACGCATCCTCTGATGCATTTTCTTGAGTTCCTTCTTATACATTTGGATCTTGTAATCTTTCGAGTGTTTAGTACAGAATCCACAAGCGAGAGGCTCTCTTGAGCATGGTTTATTGGAAAGGGTGATCGCGATGCAAGGCATGTTGAACTTATGTATACATATAGTATAGTTAAGAAAATTATGGATATTGAGTATATTGACTACGATCCGCTGTCCGCTTACATATATGATAATAGCAAGGTCGTTGAAGAGGCTGAGGAGCTTAGTAAGCATAAGTCTAAGAAAAAAAATAGATCAGAGGATTATTGAGATGCCTAAGCCAATGCCAGCATGCTTGCCTGATCTAGCTTCGATTACCTTGTGAAATAAGTTTGTTCCAATTTACTTCTTCGATTCTTATTGATCAATCTCAGATTGTGTTGGGGCTCCCACGAGTCAGGCTCGTTTCCTACCCATTTAATTAAATATTTGTACTTTCCATTCTTCATTTTTTATGATCGAAGATCTTTTCAGCTTCAAGAATATCACCTCTGGTGATTGCAGCATCAGTTGTCTGGAGCTGGACGAGTTTAAGATCGTTTGGCTGCTTGTAGAGAGTATGACTATTTTTTTGATCGAATCTGAACCCGATAGCCATCAATTCCTACAATCGTATAGACAGTTTTACTCCATCGAGCCGCTTCCTTATCAAACGTTTGCTTCTTTAATCAATATAAGACGTTTGACCCTATTTCATATTCATTTTCAAGCTTTGTAGCTTCCGTTTGATTATGGATAAGGTCAGACTCCATTACCTGACCTTTAGCCTCGTTTGGAGTCATACCGATTGATCGATGGAACGTAGTATTGTAGTTGTCGATAACATCATCAATAAGCTTGTGCGTTAGCCTTTTCGGAGACATTATAGTTAGTCTCTGCTTGATAGTTCTGTTAAATCTCTCGATTTTACCCATAGTACCATGATCACCCGGTTCGTTATTGTAGTGATCAATGGTTTTTGACTTAAATAAGTCTTGAGCTTGGTTATTCCTGAATTCGCTGCCATTGTCAGTCGTGATAATATTAACCTTATGACTTCGAATGAATGCTTTGATGGCTACTAAAACTTTAGGCGCTGTCTTATTGGATAATAGCTTAGCATACCCAAGTCGAGAGTTAATGTTAACGACTGTCAAAATTAGGCGTTTCTCTCAGAAAGCAAGATCCATTTGCCAAGAATTAGGATTGTACGAAGCTATTTTAAAACCATCGAAGCGATTCTTTTGCTCTTGAAATCGTTGGATATCAACCTGACTGGCGTACCAAGCTTTGACGTTTCTAATAGTAATTTTTGGATTTATTTCTGTAGCTTTCTCATATAGAGCTTGAGCACCTATGAAACCAGTTTTAGGATCATAATATAACTTCGATAATAGCTTGTCCATAGTCGCCTGCATATACATAAGCTAATAAAAAAACAAGTATGATTTCCTCCCAGAAGCATATCTTAGATGTCGAGCGGTGTGGTAGTTATACCATCCGGAAGTACTCGACGCTTATCGTAGTAGTATGATAGAGCCGTTTTAGTTTGACTATAGGTGATGATCGATTTGGACTCCTTACGGATATGAAACCCCTTGTTAGTACCCGGTAGGGTGATGCGATCTCGAACTACCGTTTCGAATCCATTGGGGTTCAGCACATTTTCATTGCGACCACGTCCTTGCTACACACCCTTAGCTGAAACCTTCACCTTATACTCAGCGTCCGGTAGATAGCAGATATCGTTCTTGGATGATAGTAATACCTTAGCATGACCAGACCACCCATCCTTGAACAATCCGGGGGTTCATCGATCAAACTTGGCCACATCTGAGTTGTAGTCGCGTGGAAACCAATCGTATTTGTGTTGCTTGAAGTGTTCGCGTAGGCTTGGTTTGATACACTGTTCAAATTGATTTTCACAGCTCAACGCAATGTAGGCTGAGTCAGCGTCCATTTCCTGGTATTGGAAATCTGAACGATCGAAGTAGAACTGAAGCATGCGTAATTTGGCGAGCTGATAGATGGCAATCGACAAATGGATTGGGTTCTTGTTCTTGAGGCGGCGTTTCTTCATAGTAATCTCACACGCATCATTAAGCTCCTCAAGCCCATGGAATGTGAAGTGCTCGATTTTGTTCTTGATGGCTTTATCGTTAGACTCGTACTTGACCACCTTGTGCTTGCTCATATCCATACCAGATCGAACAAAAGCACTGTTTCCTACAAGCTTCATCATCTCAGCAATCATAGTCTCCTACTTATCAGCATCACCCTCTCGTCTGGCTTTGGATACAGCCTCCATAAATGGTTCAAACGCTTTGTGGGAGCTTGCCCTGATAAAGCTATATGTTTGAGTGATTTCCATACCATGAGATAGGTACCACTTGGGCAAAGGGGTGTATATTAATATTTTCTCACCAAAGTAGCTACCAATCAATTTGCGAGTGGGCTTAGCACGACTCTGCTTGCGCGACTTTTTTATACTCATACATATGCTTGCCAATAATATTCTCGGAAGTGCAGTCAATCAGAATATTCTTGAAGATTGGAGTCATCTCACTGAAGTACTGTTTTAAGCGCTCTGGAGTACGAATATCACACTCCAGGAATCCAAAGATTTTGTCTGATTTAATGTCATCAATGATACCATCATACGCTTCGATTGTAGTCAAACGTCCGCATTTCATTTCCAAGAGCCCAACGATATAGAGCATTGGCATCGTATCCAATAATCTTCTTACAAATCTTACTGTCTCGAATCTTCGTTTCGTTTCGCTTAGCATATCTGTTGAAAATGATCGAAGGTCCTCCAGCGATGTTCGCTTTCATCTTAGCGTAAATGTCCTTTTCCTCCCTATCAATCGAGAACACAAGTCTATCCGAGTTGAACTCGAGCAATTTTTTGTAGATAAAGCCCTTGAACGACATGTTCTTTCGAGCGGTGTGGCATGAAACGCAGCTGATCAAGACATTTCCGTTGATATGACCAAGCTTGTTGTTGATTCCATCAGCAGAGGCACTGTCGCTAGTTAAGGGGATATAGCATAAAGCGCAAAGGTACTTTTGTTGATTTAGCAAGGTATCAAGGTGCTCCAACGTCATACCAAACTCACGCTTTGCAGTCGCATCCTGACTCCTGTAGCCACTCATCCGCTTTGCTGGGAAGCTAAATGCTTTGGCAGGCTTCTAGCTGGGATACTGGAGATTGTTGAAGCAAGTCTGGTACATAACTTTCTCCGATAAACCAGGTAGCGACACACCATCTGAGAACATATCCAGATCAAAACCTTTGAACAATTCACGCTGAGCTTTGATAGCCTTGATGAATGGGACTACATCGAGATTATTGTACCAGATGAGGAGATCCTAGATCGTAGTCATCCCATAGTGTTCCCAGACGAATTGGACGCGATTGTAGTCGTCATCACTAATGCTCGTACCACGAAGTTCGCTATCAAAAGCTGATTTTCGAAGAATTGTATTCTCACTTAGTACACTAAATAATTTGATATACTCATACGGAAATAGTCCCTTACCAAGATCACAAACACATCTGATTTTATCATGGCATTTGCATCCGCCCAGATGTGTTGTGAGGTATTTATCATAACTGGTACCAGCAGGTACGTAGCCGCTAATATCGAGCATTTTCATGTCTGATGTTGCGATACACATGTAGCTTGGGTTTTTGATTACAGATTTGATGTTGTCGGTACCGATGACAGCAAATAGATCCTTCTTGAATAAATTGATATCATAGCGACCACTATTGAAGCCAAATACTGGTACTTGATCAAGCTGCTGCTTGATTTTCCTGTAATCACATTGCTGCTTCCCGAAACCGATACGACTGTGGAAATCGAAGAAGCTGGTCTACTTACCTTCCTGAATCCAGCTATCCACATCCTTCGTCGTATAGGTTTTACCAAGAGAGACTCCTGGAATCTCCATACCCGTCGGACCATGAGCATCGATAATTTTTCTCAAGAGCGGCTGATACTTAGCCACATTGTACTGTTGGATCTTCACCGACACATCACCAATGTACTTGAACATATCCGCAAGCAATGCCTTTGGATCATCATTAACAAAGCAACGTACATCCTCGCTTAAACTATCCGCTACCGAAACCGATACGGGGATATGCTCGTTTGTGAAGACAGTATTCTCCCCGTGTTGGACTGCTGTCGGCTTTAAGATTGCTTCGAAGTCGTAACCCATGAAATGGCCGATGTATTGGTCAACATTCTTGATTGAGTACTTCGTAAGTAATGATCTGATAGCGTTCGGGGCTGGCTTATAGATGGTTGGTTGAGCAGGGAAGCTTTCAATATTTACTCGCTCACATTGGTTCTTACAGTGGTCCTTAAGCTTGATGGAGATAACAAATACCATATCACACTTCGCGCGTTGGTACTTGCTCTGGAGCATATCAACACTCTTGATGTAGAGGGCATGATTCTCGTATGATAGAATGTTCATAGCGTCGTAATCCTTGTCCGATCGACGAATGCATTCCACTTTACCAGTACCCTCATCCATCGAGAAAACGTTGATAGATAGTTTGAAGCATTCCTCTACTTCATCGAGCTGGAGGAGATCAATAGGCTTAAAGCTGCGAAATAGCCCCAGAGAGTAGGTGATACCCTTCAAAGAGCAATAACGCTTGAAAGCTTCCTTTACATGTGCCTGAATTCTGCGAGGATCCTTCTTAGGGTCCTGCACCGAGTGCCAGGCAACGCAATGGAAGCCACATTTGTTGTTGGTCTTCGGGAAGTTGATTACGTGCTTGTTTTCACGAATAACTGCTGGGATGATCGCTTCACTATCTCACAGAGCATGGTTGCGGTGGTAGATGTAAATCTTGAAGATCTTTGTTAAGTTGATATTGCTCAGGAGAATACGCCATGTTACTATATTACTAACTTTATATTTGTCAGAAATGAAAAATTAATTCGTTTGCAGCCAATTCAACTCGTCTACAGTTTTAGCTTTCCACTCATGACCGCGATTAGATTTAGGCATTGTAGACACCCATGCCTTGTGCTTTGGAAAAGTGCAGTGGTGAGCATAATTCCATCGCTTCATCGTCTTACCACAAGGACAATCAATTTCTTCATGAAGGAGAGACTTGAATATTTTTCCCATCATTTCTTCAGCCTTGCTCATATCAGAAACAGCTTCTGGAAATTTACTAATGGGATGCCTGTAGCATCTATCTTTTGATGGTGAGCTTCTACAGACTTCACCGTTTTTCATAACGTACTTGCACATCGTCGATATCAATCCTTATTTATATACTTAGTACTTTACTCCTTCAGGATCAACTTTTTCCTTTCTAAATAGAACTCCCTTCGTAAGTGATCCCATTGTTGTTGTTTTTGGTGCTTGTGTGGAAGAGGGCAAATGCCGAAGTGAGATTTACGTTAAGCCTAAATCTACGTTACTGTCCTCCTCTTCCTGTTGTTCCCCGTGTGCTCCTTGATGCCTCTCATCTTGTTGTTTACCCTACCGAGGACTCAGTGCCAGTCTTCGGTCTATCCAACCACATCACGGCTAGACAGGTGCCGTACCCACCGTCAACTCGTACACCGCGGAGTCATCTCCGGACGAGTCTTCGCTGGGTCCGTCCCGTCTCCGGATGAGTCTTCGCTGGGTCCGTCCTGTCTACACTGGCGGTACACAATACCATCAGTCCTGGCTACACTCGCAGCGCACAATACCAACAATTGTTGCTGTGTGCGGTGCTCGGAGGTGTGGAGGAGGCCTCCTTCGCACCAGAGGGTGGTTAGCGCTTGTATCTAAGGAAACGTGTCTGTTGGTGTAGAACGTTCCAGGATCGTTCTTTTTGGTAAATTACCGTTAGAAAAAAACGCCGGGTAATATTCTAAGAATTACTACTAGCGGTGGCCTTAAAGCGATCAATAGATTAATGTTCGCAAGCAGCTAGAAGTTGTGCCCCTGCCATCGAAGTTAAAGATCACACACGATCGAGGTTGAAAAGTAGGCGCGATAACTTTCACAATAAAATACAAAATACTTGTTGTATGGCAACTCCCGAATTCAAGTCAGGTTTGCGAGGCGAATTTCCATCTGACAGAAGACGAATACTGTACAAACTCCGCGACTACATGTATGAGCTTGCTCGTCTAATCCCACTACCAAGTCACTCCAGCGCTGATCCGTGGCTTGCACACACAATAACACCAATGAAAAGTGGCAGCCGCAGTCCCAAAACTACAGTGTGCCCAATCTGCCCGTCCAAAAGGAAACCTGAGAAAATCACACATTTTCACGCACCAACGCGATCACCAAGTCGACGTACTCAGCCGGTATGCCCGACTCACTGAAGTCCAACATCATCGGCTCCATCACAAACGTGGAGCGCAGCGACCCAGCCTCTGCAACCTTGTTCTCCACATTGCGGTCGTACATCTCCCACTCCTCTGTCACTATCTTCTCTGCGTTCCAGATATCCCGTAACGCCTTCACACCTTTCGAAGTGTCACTTGTCTCCGCGAAAAGCATTCGCATCGGGATCTTGATATCAACCCCAGGTTTATCCGCCGGTAAATTACCAGCCAACTCAGCGATCTTTTGCAACGCGGTCAGATGTTCCTCGCTCGCTTCGGTGCGTTGGTGGACCCCAAACCACAGGATCAGATCTTGCTGACTTTTCGGGAAAATTAAATTCCGTGGCCCCCTTTATCATGTAAAGTTGAAAGAGCACGACAATTTCTTCTTCGAAAAAGTTCCTCTCCCATCACTCCTAAATCCACTCCACAGTGGTGCTCCAGCAAATATCTCCACGCGGATTGGTCCACGTGCGCCACGGCAGCCAGAAGCGCCAAGGCTTCTCTAAATTTCTGGGTTTTTTTCTTGAAATTCCATTTTGGCTTTTGCACTAAGGGGAAATTCGTGGTTACTGTCCTGAAGCGCGCAGGGGGTTACACTTCCAGGAAGCACCTCATGAAGGCCCAGATCCCTTCCTCCGACTCTGGCCAGTGGTACTCGATGCGCGTACGCAGCACCTCTGTCCATTGGGCCAGGAAACTCCAGTGCTGCTCCATCCTTTTGACTAGTCCGAAAGGGTTATCTACCCATGAGAGTAACCTTGTCTAACGTGGCGGAAAACGTAACCAAAAAGTGTACCCTCATGTAACCTACTGGTTCCACATCTGCAAGCGAATGCAACGAACGTCTTCAACTTAGCGAAATAGCCAGCATCAATGGGGCAATACGAGTTTTACCAGCGTAAAACCCTCTTTCTCGAAGCGGTATACCGTTCTACATGTGGGTTTTGTGTATTGAGCGAGGATAAAATCGTTTTATCAATAGTCTTCAATTCAAGATTTTAGATGGGGAGATCAAATACCGTCCCCAATGCCCCATCATCGCGTGAGTTGTGAAGGTACACTTCTCGCATAAGTCGCGGGGCCGCGAACGTAATAATGCTAAAAGGCACATGCTGATCCAAGTGATAGGGTCCAAAAGTTGCTCGCGATGGCCACCACGCTTCCGTTTTTTACTTGAGCTAATTGCAGCTTGACGGGATGCAAACATACCCAAGAAGGCAAGTTTATTCTCAAGAGGAAAGACGAGGGCTCGATTCATAGGTTTCAGGTGGTGCCATTGAAAAGAGGCAACAAGGTCGGGGGGAGTGGCGTATCGGTGTGACGATATCGAGGTACTCCAACGTGTGGTTCAATTCCAACATTTGCAAAAGGCCATTCAAAATGCTCTCACAATGCTGGTGAGTGGGGAACATCCACGCGTTCAATAGATCAGTCAGATGAACACGCATCCGACGCACACACTTTGCCAGTGGCTCGTTCGAATCTCCCAACTTGGTCCACAGCGCTGCAATATCATCCCAGTCGTATGTGAGATCAGGTAGAGGCAATTTGTTTGTAAGACACTCACTAACGTTGAGGCGCAAGTCCACCCCTTCCCCACCGTACAGCACGAGCTCCTCCAGATTGGGGCAAGATGTCAAAATTGCACTCTCGTCTATCTCACTTCTGGCATCATTGAGCGCCAATACTTTCAGCGAATGCCCAATAGCAGCAATAAACTGGAGAAAACCGTCAGCATCGAATGGACCAAACTTTTCAAATCCGATATGAAGCGAAGTCAAGCCACATGCACTGCTATGCTTCGAGCTGGCCTCAACAAAAACCAGATCACTGCGCTGGACTTGGCACCTTCCAAATCCAGGAATCATGGCATTCACAAGATCACCCACTCCATCGTCAATAAAGTCCGGACAGAATCTATGACTGCCTCGAACGTCAATGGGCGGAAATCCCGTCGCGGCTGCCCTCGATTATTCAGTCGCCAGTGGACCGGAGCTCGCGCCTTGAGCACAGAATTCCTATCGTCAAGTTTCCCACGGGGACAACCATACAGATCTTCTTCAGGAAGATCAGACCTTAATATGGCGGAAAAGGCCTCCACATCTTCCACGCTCATACTTCCAATAGAAATCAACGATAAATCTTGTAATGATGAAAACGCGCGAGCTGTCTTTGAAAAGAGGCCATATGCTAGCCATTTCCGCCAGTGTCCACTAGTTGCAGGTTTATTCGGGAGCATTTGCAAGCGCATTGGCATCTTCTTTGATGTTCGATTGAGAGCCATCGCAGAACCCATCGCCTCGATCTCAAATTCCTCCAAGTGATACGGACACTCCAAGTGAATTGTGCCCATTCGAAGCGGGCTCGGCTCCGTACCACTTTCACCCACAGTTGGGCTGTGCGTTTCAAGAGTATCGCGCACAGAATGCTGCACACGGCCAAATACATGCGACATCAGCTGTCCCACAACTTGCTTTGCCATGCGCTCGTCAGATCTCAAATTTCGCTCAAGTGACAGCCAAAGCGACAACTGGGAGAAGTGAGTATTTCCAACTACCATATCCTTCATCACTTCCACCATCTCCTCATTGACCTGGAAGTCATTAAATTCTGTGATCACCGGCTTAAGCACGAACGTGCAGCGTAGGCATCCCGGGGCTGTATCTCTCTTCTTCTGACTCCGTTCGTACATTCTCCATTCTTCCTGCACTTTCTTCTCCGCCGTCCCGGTATCTCTCAGTGGATGGACAGCCCCTTTCGCGCCGATATGATGAACCGACATGTAATAAAGTTGAACCGGGAACTCAAGATCCAGCCCCTGTTTGGTACGACGCAGATTCGCGTCCATGCCCGAAATCCGATTTAGCGCTTTCAAATAATCGGGCGACGGATTTTCGCGTTGGTCGACCCCACAAAACTGGATAATTTCATCTGTGAGCGTACCCGCGTATTTGCTGCTGTCTTGGAGCATGAAGAGGATAAAATCCGCCGGGATGTCCTTCTCGGCGAATTCCTCTCCCGCCTCCCCCAAATCCACATTGCACTCTTCTTGCAGTACAATCTTCTACGCTGATTGGTCCACATGGGCTACTGCGGATAACAACGGTAGTGCTTCGCGGATTTTCCGGTAGAAAATCCGGAATCGCTGGGCTGCATGCTCCCCGAAGTACCGCGGAAAATCCATGCCGGCGTACTCAAAGGTGTCGCGACAGGGGTTACCTCCAAAATGGGTCGTATACGGAACGGATCGGTTTTATGATCCGACGGATGTCACAGCGATGATCAGGTATGGGATCGGGAAACTAGTGATGGAGAGGGACTCAGGGCAGGCAGTACTGGGTGATGAATCAGTCGGGAAATTGCGTCAAAGGGTTTATGTGACATGGAGGAAGGCGCTAGTGCGGTCGGGAAGGACGAGGAGGTGGGGGCCGCGGTGGTGGATATCGAGGATGCCTATCGAGCTGAAAACGTAGCAGAAGTACCTGAAGATGTCGACGGGCAAGCGGCCCGGCCAGCTGAACTCACCGGCAGCAGCGCCCCAAGACGTGCTGAACGTACGACATGTTTCTTCAAGGGGTACATGTACACTCGCGCTTGGGCTCCTTCGAGGAAGATAGCTTATCGGTGTTCTAAGTATCGAGCGGGCTGCTGTGTCAAGACGGAGTTTACGATTGCACCAATGGGCTACTCGTGCGTCCGAACGCATACTTGCAGCGAGACAGTTGTAGCTAGCTCCGTCGCCAACGTAGAAGCTGAAATGAAGGCACAAACTGACCTATTAGCGATTGAGCATGCTGCATGGCCTGTGCGTCGAGTCTGGGAGGAGCTCCAGCGCCGCTTCTACTCAGCGGACAATCCTGATGTCGTGCGCGGCCTGTCGGAGCAGCAAGTGATACGGCGCGTGCACCATGCAAGAAACCAGCATTATTCGGGCAACGTACACGGCTCTATCGAGATCCCACCGCTTTCGCTAGC
Source organism: Phytophthora cinnamomi (assembly GCF_018691715.1). Classification (NCBI taxonomy): domain Eukaryota; phylum Oomycota; class Peronosporomycetes; order Peronosporales; family Peronosporaceae; genus Phytophthora; species Phytophthora cinnamomi. The sequence goes on from NW_027150933.1 coordinate 2,057,535, forward strand.
GCTCAACGAGGCAGTTACGTTTTTCCAATTTCACTGTATTACACGAAACCGTGACGACTTGACTAAGCCTACGTCTTCTGGGTTGGGCGCACCCTGCCTCCGTCGGGCAATGAAGCGTTACGCTATACCAGATGAGAAGTGCCTCATTGCCATGACGCAGGGTGTGTTAGACGCACTGACTGTGATTCAGCATGATCAAGTTGAACGGGGCATTAAGTGGGTAAGGCGTGATATCAAGCGGCGATGCACTATAGCTGGGGTGGCCTATTCTGTAGGAAAATGGAGGAGAGTTCTGTATTTTGAGCGCACATGGCTTGAACAGTACTCCATTGAGGTCTGGAATGTGCTTGGGCTGGACAACGAACTAATCGCGAGGACTAACATTCCGCTCGAGTGGTTTAACCGCGAGTTAAACAGTAGGTTCCCAACGCCTCACCCCTCTGTGACGACATTCGTCACGGTGATTAAGACGATCTCACACGAGTATGTGCGTCGTTTTGCTAAAGTTCCTCGTGGCCGTTGCTGTTCCCGACGAGTTGCTAGCGAAGTAATCCAGCTTCCTGGAGCCATCGGCATTCCTACCGACTAGGAGATGGCTGAGGAGGTGACTCCCTCCGACAGCGCCACTGGTTCAGGCACCACTGTCACACTATAGATATTGTTCGGTAGCTACTAGCACGTTCCTATAATGCACCAACTTCCCTAATACACCCTTGCTTCACCGTCAAATCGATCAGTTCACATGCCTGATCCGCATTCCTGATCGTGAACAAGACATGTCGGTATACGAACCAAAATAAATTCTTCCGCGACAGGTAGGCAGATAAACCTCCAGTCGACGGCGACGGACATCCCACACTTCCTCCTCGCGCTCGGCCCAGCGGTAGCTGATGCGGTTGCGCAGCACTGTGCACCACGGCGACATGAACCCCCGGCGATGATCCCGCGCCATGATGGCCGGGCGATTTTTTGTGACACGATAAAATACGGATAATTTTGTTAATGTTGCTTGGATGTTGCGCTGACAGGTGACGGTTTAAGTTGGATGAGTTTTGCCCTTTTACGAGCTTAAAAGCAAGTTCAAACTTCAATGGAGCTTCAAACGCTGGTGACATTTTGAAATCCCGCAGACTCCTGGAAAAGGAACACTCTCTGCTGCGCTGCCGCACCTGCAAAGGCGAATATGTTGGACAACACGTCTCGCGTGAGCGTTCATGCACATAGCGACTTCGTGCGTTTCGCCTTCTTGCTCGGTTCCATCGGCGATATAACACTTAATAACGCAAGCTTGCTCTTCTTCGGAAGCGGTCGGTGCTGCCAGTGAAGTCGTGCTTCTGAATTTGTCGCGGTATAGATAGGCAGGCTGCGATACGATCACCTCAAAATATTCCCAGGTCGAATTCACTGCTTGCATGCGCAACACCGCAGTGATTTCATCGTAGCGTGGGGTCTCAATACCCAATGAAGCACGTCGGCTCTCTATATGAACGCGCATCCGCCGAACGCATTGGCAAGCGGGATTTAGCATCAACATATCCATCAGCCGTCCAACGTCGTCCCAGTTGCAGTTCATGGACGGGAGTTGCTGCTTGTCCGTACAAAACTTGGTAAAGTCCAGCCGAACCATCACAAAATATCCTCAGAGCAGCAATTCCTCCAAGTTGGGCAGCTCCGAGCAATGAGATCGTTGTTCATTCCTTGTCCTGGCTTGTCCAGCGTCAACGACTCTAGCGTCGCTCCGACAGCGTCCATAAAGATGAGGACGCCAATTGAATCAGACTGAAACTTGTCAAACGCGCGTTTCAGTGTATTCACGCCACCTGGGCCAGTAAGACTTTCATAAATGCCCCCTTGGAGTACCATGTCAGCGCGACGTACATGACAGTGACCATAAGCAGGCACAAGAACATCCGCCCTCTCACTCGTTCCATCCTCACTAAAAGTGTAAACTGAAGTTGCAGACGTTGGGAACACCCGGATGCTTCAGATCGTGAAACGTTGGTGGTTTTGACTGTCAGACCACCATCAAATTGGTGCATCTGCTTTCAGTGTGGCGTCGCGGTCACAAAACCTACCACGGGGGCAACGAAGCAGCGCTTCTTTCGGGTGACAGGATGTCAGAATGGCCGAAAAAGCTTCAACACCAGCGGGTGTCATGCTCCTAATCGAGACGAGAGCGAGGGATTGCAGCGCCGAGTGTGATCGAGCCCTGTCCGAGAACAAGGAGTACGCTATCCACTCCCACCACTTCCTGCTGTTTTGCGGGTAAATTGGGTTATCGGGTACACGGATGGAGAATTGCTTTGTGGTCTGCATAACTGCTATAACCGAGTCCACCGCTGGAATATCCCACGGCAATAAAGTGTGTCCGGACTCCAAAATAATTGAACCCTGCTGGAGTGGTGTAAAATCTGCACCGCAGGAAGTCAAAAGTTAAAAGTGATACCGCGTATTTCCAGGAGTAGCACAACGATGGTTGTTGATGAGCACGCTTGCCATTAGACTTTCAATTGTTAACCGAATACACCAAAATGGTCTAACGGTAGATCGGGAAATGGCTACACCTAGGTGGTGCACACCATTCTGCAATCCCTTATACAGTCTGGCAAAATGGCTACGTGTGCTGGGTTTCCACTCTTCACTGCCGTCTCTACCGTCTGCCACGAATGCTTGCCGTCGCGACGCGGGGATCTTCCCCATGTGGCACGCAGCATCGACGCCTTTCTGGACGTTGTCTCCCTCAACTGGACAGTGGCTTCGGGCTACGCCCACACGAGGAGTCTGCGTCTGGTAAAGTTTCTGAGTGACCGAGAGCTGGCAAACATGGCTACAAGTTACAAATGGTCCATTCTTAACGACGCGGCGGCTGCCGCTGCTGGCCAGGGGAGGACTTGGAGACGTTGCAATGGCTGGTGGAATACTATTGTCCTGGCCACTTCTTCACCAAGACAGTCAGCGCCGCTGCAGCGGGAGGCAACTTGCACTTCTTGAAATGGCTACATTCCGACCACCGGGATCTGGGATACTGGGGCGGCATGGAGATGGGCGGCGGGATCTGGAAGCAGGACGACAAAGTTGTAGAGTGGCTGAAAATCAATGCTGCCCCCCATCGAGAATGCGCGGCCAAATTGATGCCCGTAGCTGCTGCACAAGGAGACCAGGGCCTTGTGGAATGGCTACATCGATTGTATGGAGTGGGGGCTGACGGCGCCAAGAGGACGGCTCAGGACAAGTACCATTGGGAGTTAGCGCAGTGGGTTGTTCTGCATTGCGAGCTCGAAGATCGATCTGTGAACTTCGACCGTGCTGCGGGAGATGGTTGTTTGTGGTTTCTGAAGTGGGCGGTGAAAGATGGATACGCTCGGCCTGGAGATCGTACGGTGGGGGTTGCTGCGGACCACGGCCGATTGGAGATCGTGCAGTGGCTATATGATGACTTGGGCGAGCGTGGGATGGGTGCTGCGTTTGAGAAGGCAGCCCAGAACGGAGACTTGGCCATGTTGAAATGGCTACATGAAAATAATTGCCAAGGTTGCACTACTGCAGCAATGGATGGCGCTGCGAGGAAAGGTTTCATGAGCGTGGTGCAGTGGTTACACTCGAATCGCAGTGAAGGCTGCACGACAGCGGCGATGGATCGAGCGGCACAGAACGGCCACTTGGATGTGGTGGCATGGCTGCACAAACATCGATCGGAGGGCTGCACTACTCAAGCAATGGACAAAGCTGCAAGTTTTGGCTTTTTGGGGATTGTGAAGTGGCTACATGTTCATCGAAAAGAAGGATGCACCTTTACAGCCATGGATAGCGCTGCTGAGAGTGGTCATTTAGATGTGGTCAAGTGGCTTAGTGCTAATCGATCGGAGAACTGCACGACGACCGCGATGGATATGTCTGCCGCCAGGGGAAATCTGGAGATGGTGCGATGGCTGCACGATAACCGCAGCGAAGGGTGTTCTGTTGCCGCCATGGACCGAGCCGCCGCAAATGGACACCTTGATGTCGTAAAATTTCTCCATGAAAACCGAAAAGAGGGTTGTACCGATGCTGCCATGCATCGCGCTGCCGTTGGTGGTTTCCTAGAAGTGGTAAAATACCTACACGAAAATCGGAGCGAAGGTTGCACTGCTGCGACTATGGACATGGCTGCATCTCGAGGACAATTGGAGGTTGTGATGTTTTTGCACGGGAATCGGAGTGAGGGATGCAGTACCGAAGCGATGGATGCGGCGGCAGGTAGAGGCCACCTTGACGTTGTGAAGTTTTTGCATCGTGAACGTACCGAGGGTTGTACGACGCGTGCCATGGATAGCGCGTGCAGTGCGGGACATTTACATGTTGTCCAATGGCTCTACAGGCACCGAACCGAGGGCTGCAGCCCCGCAGCGATTAAAGATGCTGTGTCTCGCGGAAATTTTGAAATCGTCATGTACCTGTATGCAGAGCGGCCGCTGGAGTTCCGCTTCCCTCCAGCATGTATTTTGTCGGCTTCCCGCCTCGAAATCATGGAGTGGCTGCTTCAACATTGTCAACATGAGCTTACTGGCTGCGAGTTCTTGGCGGATCGATCGAACTGGTATCTGAACGAGTGGCTACGAGAAAGGGGGTTCAGCTTTGTCAGTCAGAATGATTCCTTGGTTTGCTGGAAGTGGGGAAACCCCAGTGAAAATGCTGTCTAGATCATATATCGACGCTCAGGGAGTGACGTAACGTCTAACCGAATTCAACGCTTTCATTGACAGTGGTTTACGCCACAACTTGTCAACAGGTACCCTTTGTTCAAATGGAAAATACCAGCGCAAGTCGAGCCTGCTGCCCTGTGCAGTCATCGCGGTGGGAGGAAATCCCATTTCGCTTCTCCAGAAACTAAAATGGAGCAACGCTGGGGTTTCCTGGCTCCCTGGGGCAGCACACTCAAGCGGATCGTCAGCTACGTGGGTGACTAGGCTAATGAGAAGGTCTGGATGAAGCAAACACTGTCCATGTCAGTGCCTATGTGCCAAGAGGATCACGATGCAAATGACAAAGAGGCTTTTCGAAAATAATTCAGAGGACGATGTACAGGTCATGGCGCTACTGGCCTCTGTGGCCCACGACGATTATGCTGCGTGGAGATATTTACTGGAGAAGGTACGCTCCGTCAACTTCGATGTCGAAGGAGAACCAATGTACGAGGACAAAATCCCTGTTCGATACGTCATAGTTCTAGACCAACGGACATGCCGGGTGGCGATCACGATCTCGAGACCCACGAGTACGACCTGCTCTTCATCTTTGGGCCGCATCAGCGCCTCCATGCCAGTTAGGAATATTTGACAGCGTTGCAACAAGTCGCTGCTCTTGATCAAAACCTGCAGCGACGCAATGAAGGGTTTAACTTCAGAGTTCCTGTGAGGGTGGAGTTTGCTCCTCCTGACGAGGGCGATGACGGCTAGACGCCGGATTAGCCGAGCGGATTTTGAAGGAACAGCAGGAAACGTACGGTCTGTCTACTGGAGACCAAGCGCCAGCACCTGAAGAATGGAGATGCACCTTGGTATTTTTGGAGCGGATGATTGGCAAGTTGAGCATTCTCGAGCTGTGTGATGAGATGAAAGCCAGCGCTTAAACCCCGCTGCTCCAGAATTCGTGTATTTCTCTGCTGTTTTTGAGTTTGGAGAGTCATTCTTTGCCATTGGTGGGATCTTATGACCAGATTATTTCAAGTATATTTGACAGCACTACCGTATGCGGCCTCCAGAGATCGCTAATACTTCGAAGTACTAGCTATGACGACCCTACACTGTGGGCCCAGAGGTGATAAGTCGTGTTCACTGCAACTGGGCGAGATCGAGATCAATTGGGATTCTGATATGCGAATTCACGACATTGGTGCGATGTGTTCCGCAATGTTACACTCTCAGATGAAAAAAACAGTTATCAATACGGCTCTGGATGAGCGTACGAGACCCAGAGAAAAACCAGAACTGGTGGAATGGATGGCCTCTGCGCTGTTTTCGGAGCGGGTTCGGATATGCTCCTCTGTGGATTCTCTGGCATTCATGATAAATTGCAGTATGAGTGCGCCCGACATGGAAGCCTTCTCATCCATGCTTACGTCCGACCACCCAGAAGAAGATCTGTTTGATTCGTCTCGGCAGGCAAGCTTTTCATACGCATGCTCTAGTACTTCAAAGCGAGATACAATATGTAACGTTGTGGAAGCTTAGGTTGGAAAGGGCAAAATGAAAAGTGATATTGTAACTTAAAGTCCGTACTCTCTTGTATTCTAGACTAGCTACTCACTTCATGGCCACTCGTTGTTGAATGCAATAGTTAGTTGACGGGCCGCATCGTAAACTTTACCTTGCAGTCGTCCCGTAATTCATCCCATAACACGTAATAGTACTTCGCGTAAGCATGTGAATGTACATACTATGTACATTCACATGCTTACGCGAAGTACTACAGGTGTACCAGTAGTTCGTTCATTTTTCAGTGGGGTACATTGTTGTCACTTAGAGCCTGTGGTACCAGTAGTTCTGGATACGGATATTTATCACGAGGGTACCACAACGAAGAGCACATTTATCGCAAGGGGGCACAACGAATGAGATTGGTCAAAATACATTAGAGAGCTTGAAGCTGGGTTTCCATCACCAAGGCACCCGAATCCCAACATCGCTGAGCGATTGGCGTTGAATGTGCCAGTGGTCGACGCCGAGAACGAGCTCAAAGGCAACGTCGAGGATACAGCACACGACTGCAGATGTACAGTGCAATGTACTATATGTATTTCCCAAGAAAGCCCACGGCTTTTACCACGATCACCTTCCCGTGATACACCATAATACACCATAAGGAGGGGATGTTTACCGATGTGCAGTGCTGTACACGTAATACCCCTCGCGTGGTTTAGGTTACGGAAAGTTGCGATAGTGATTACACAGGTATTAAATCAAAATGCATTGTCTGATTAACATATTGTATTGATTCAACACAATTTCGAACAGATATCACAGGGTACTGTGTTAAGGGGTAGCTTGTACATGAACGACAGTATCCACCTGTCGTAGCTTAGTAAGTACTGTGGTACTTGTACAGTACAAGTACAAGTTGTATTGGGATTGGTGACCAACCTTACTCACCTCAGATCAAAACGCATTTGTCCGTCCAGCCAGCAAGTCGTTGACGGGCGCACCGTAAACTTTACCTTGCAGTCGTCCCGTAAGTCGTCCCATAACACGTAATAGTACTTCGCGTAAGCATGTGAATGTACATACTATGTACATTCACATGCTTACGCGAAGTACTACAGGTGTACCAGTAGTTCGTTCATTTTTCAGTGGGGTACATTGTTGTCACTTAGAGCCTGTGGTACCAGTAGTTCTGGATACGGATATTTATCACGAGGGTACCACAACGAAGAGCACATTTATCGCAAGGGGGCACAACGAATGAGATTGGTCAAAATACATTAGAGAGCTTGAAGCTGGGTTTCCATCACCAAGGCACCCGAATCCCAACATCGCTGAGCGATTGGCGTTGAATGTGCCAGTGGTCGACGCCGAGAACGAGCTCAAAGGCAACGTCGAGGATACAGCACACGACTGCAGATGTACAGTGCAATGTACTATATGTATTTCCCAAGAAAGCCCACGGCTTTTACCACGATCACCTTCCCGTGATACACCATAATACACCATAAGGAGGGGATGTTTACCGATGTGCAGTGCTGTACACGTAATACCCCTCGCGTGGTTTAGGTTACGGAAAGTTGCGATAGTGATTACACAGGTATTAAATCAAAATGCATTGTCTGATTAACATATTGTATTGATTCAACACAATTTCGAACAGATATCACAGGGTACTGTGTTAAGGGGTAGCTTGTACATGAACGACAGTATCCACCTGTCGTAGCTTAGTAAGTACTGTGGTACTTGTACAGTACAAGTACAAGTTGTATTGGGATTGGTGACCAACCTTACTCACCTCAGATCAAAACGCATTTGTCCGTCCAGCCAGCAAGTCGTTGACGGGCGCACCGTAAACTTTACCTTGCAGTCGTCCCGTAAGTCGTCCCATAACACGTAATAGTACTTCGCGTAAGCATGTGAATGTACATACTATGTACATTCACATGCTTACGCGAAGTACTACAGGTGTACCAGTAGTTCGTTCATTTTTCAGTGGGGTACATTGTTGTCACTTAGAGCCTGTGGTACCAGTAGTTCTGGATACGGATATTTATCACGAGGGTACCACAACGAAGAGCACATTTATCGCAAGGGGGCACAACGAATGAGATTGGTCAAAATACATTAGAGAGCTTGAAGCTGGGTTTCCATCACCAAGGCACCCGAATCCCAACATCGCTGAGCGATTGGCGTTGAATGTGCCAGTGGTCGACGCCGAGAACGAGCTCAAAGGCAACGTCGAGGATACAGCACACGACTGCAGATGTACAGTGCAATGTACTATATGTATTTCCCAAGAAAGCCCACGGCTTTTACCACGATCACCTTCCCGTGATACACCATAATACACCATAAGGAGGGGATGTTTACCGATGTGCAGTGCTGTACACGTAATACCCCTCGCGTGGTTTAGGTTACGGAAAGTTGCGATAGTGATTACACAGGTATTAAATCAAAATGCATTGTCTGATTAACATATTGTATTGATTCAACACAATTTCGAACAGATATCACAGGGTACTGTGTTAAGGGGTAGCTTGTACATGAACGACAGTATCCACCTGTCGTAGCTTAGTAAGTACTGTGGTACTTGTACAGTACAAGTACAAGTTGTATTGGGATTGGTGACCAACCTTACTCACCTCAGATCAAAACGCATTTGTCCGTCCAGCCAGCAAGTCGTTGACGGGCGCACCGTAAACTTTACCTTGCAGTCGTCCCGTAAGTCGTCCCATAACACGTAATAGTACTTCGCGTAAGCATGTGAATGTACATACTATGTACATTCACATGCTTACGCGAAGTACTACAGGTGTACCAGTAGTTCGTTCATTTTTCAGTGGGGTACATTGTTGTCACTTAGAGCCTGTGGTACCAGTAGTTCTGGATACGGATATTTATCACGAGGGTACCACAACGAAGAGCACATTTATCGCAAGGGGGCACAACGAATGAGATTGGTCAAAATACATTAGAGAGCTTGAAGCTGGGTTTCCATCACCAAGGCACCCGAATCCCAACATCGCTGAGCGATTGGCGTTGAATGTGCCAGTGGTCGACGCCGAGAACGAGCTCAAAGGCAACGTCGAGGATACAGCACACGACTGCAGATGTACAGTGCAATGTACTATATGTATTTCCCAAGAAAGCCCACGGCTTTTACCACGATCACCTTCCCGTGATACACCATAATACACCATAAGGAGGGGATGTTTACCGATGTGCAGTGCTGTACACGTAATACCCCTCGCGTGGTTTAGGTTACGGAAAGTTGCGATAGTGATTACACAGGTATTAAATCAAAATGCATTGTCTGATTAACATATTGTATTGATTCAACACAATTTCGAACAGATATCACAGGGTACTGTGTTAAGGGGTAGCTTGTACATGAACGACAGTATCCACCTGTCGTAGCTTAGTAAGTACTGTGGTACTTGTACAGTACAAGTACAAGTTGTATTGGGATTGGTGACCAACCTTACTCACCTCAGATCAAAACGCATTTGTCCGTCCAGCCAGCAAGTCGTTGACGGGCGCACCGTAAACTTTACCTTGCAGTCGTCCCGTAAGTCGTCCCATAACACGTAATAGTACTTCGCGTAAGCATGTGAATGTACATACTATGTACATTCACATGCTTACGCGAAGTACTACAGGTGTACCAGTAGTTCGTTCATTTTTCAGTGGGGTACATTGTTGTCACTTAGAGCCTGTGGTACCAGTAGTTCTGGATACGGATATTTATCACGAGGGTACCACAACGAAGAGCACATTTATCGCAAGGGGGCACAACGAATGAGATTGGTCAAAATACATTAGAGAGCTTGAAGCTGGGTTTCCATCACCAAGGCACCCGAATCCCAACATCGCTGAGCGATTGGCGTTGAATGTGCCAGTGGTCGACGCCGAGAACGAGCTCAAAGGCAACGTCGAGGATACAGCACACGACTGCAGATGTACAGTGCAATGTACTATATGTATTTCCCAAGAAAGCCCACGGCTTTTACCACGATCACCTTCCCGTGATACACCATAATACACCATAAGGAGGGGATGTTTACCGATGTGCAGTGCTGTACACGTAATACCCCTCGCGTGGTTTAGGTTACGGAAAGTTGCGATAGTGATTACACAGGTATTAAATCAAAATGCATTGTCTGATTAACATATTGTATTGATTCAACACAATTTCGAACAGATATCACAGGGTACTGTGTTAAGGGGTAGCTTGTACATGAACGACAGTATCCACCTGTCGTAGCTTAGTAAGTACTGTGGTACTTGTACAGTACAAGTACAAGTTGTATTGGGATTGGTGACCAACCTTACTCACCTCAGATCAAAACGCATTTGTCCGTCCAGCCAGCAAGTCGTTGACGGGCGCACCGTAAACTTTACCTTGCAGTCGTCCCGTAAGTCGTCCCATAACACGTAATAGTACTTCGCGTAAGCATGTGAATGTACATACTATGTACATTCACATGCTTACGCGAAGTACTACAGGTGTACCAGTAGTTCGTTCATTTTTCAGTGGGGTACATTGTTGTCACTTAGAGCCTGTGGTACCAGTAGTTCTGGATACGGATATTTATCACGAGGGTACCACAACGAAGAGCACATTTATCGCAAGGGGGCACAACGAATGAGATTGGTCAAAATACATTAGAGAGCTTGAAGCTGGGTTTCCATCACCAAGGCACCCGAATCCCAACATCGCTGAGCGATTGGCGTTGAATGTGCCAGTGGTCGACGCCGAGAACGAGCTCAAAGGCAACGTCGAGGATACAGCACACGACTGCAGATGTACAGTGCAATGTACTATATGTATTTCCCAAGAAAGCCCACGGCTTTTACCACGATCACCTTCCCGTGATACACCATAATACACCATAAGGAGGGGATGTTTACCGATGTGCAGTGCTGTACACGTAATACCCCTCGCGTGGTTTAGGTTACGGAAAGTTGCGATAGTGATTACACAGGTATTAAATCAAAATGCATTGTCTGATTAACATATTGTATTGATTCAACACAATTTCGAACAGATATCACAGGGTACTGTGTTAAGGGGTAGCTTGTACATGAACGACAGTATCCACCTGTCGTAGCTTAGTAAGTACTGTGGTACTTGTACAGTACAAGTACAAGTTGTATTGGGATTGGTGACCAACCTTACTCACCTCAGATCAAAACGCATTTGTCCGTCCAGCCAGCAAGTCGTTGACGGGCCGCACCGTAAACTTTACTTTGCAGTCGTCCCGTAAGTCGTCCCATAACACGTAATAGTACTTCGCGTAAGCATGTGAATGTACATACTATGTACATTCACATGCTTACGCGAAGTACTACAGGTGTACCAGTAGTTCGTTCATTTTTCAGTGGGGTACATTGTTGTCACTTAGAGCCTGTGGTACCAGTAGTTCTGGATACGGATATTTATCACGAGGGTACCACAACGAAGAGCACATTTATCGCAAGGGGGCACAACGAATGAGATTGGTCAAAATACATTAGAGAGCTTGAAGCTGGGTTTCCATCACCAAGGCACCCGAATCCCAACATCGCTGAGCGATTGGCGTTGAATGTGCCAGTGGTCGACGCCGAGAACGAGCTCAAAGGCAACGTCGAGGATACAGCACACGACTGCAGATGTACAGTGCAATGTACTATATGTATTTCCCAAGAAAGCCCACGGCTTTTACCACGATCACCTTCCCGTGATACACCATAATACACCATAAGGAGGGGATGTTTACCGATGTGCAGTGCTGTACACGTAATACCCCTCGCGTGGTTTAGGTTACGGAAAGTTGCGATAGTGATTACACAGGTATTAAATCAAAATGCATTGTCTGATTAACATATTGTATTGATTCAACACAATTTCGAACAGATATCACAGGGTACTGTGTTAAGGGGTAGCTTGTACATGAACGACAGTATCCACCTGTCGTAGCTTAGTAAGTACTGTGGTACTTGTACAGTACAAGTACAAGTTGTATTGGGATTGGTGACCAACCTTACTCACCTCAGATCAAAACGCATTTTTCCGTCCAGCCAGCAAGTCCGTCTGCAAGAAGTCCGCCGCTACGATGCATTATCGTGGCGCCTTATTACTAGCTGCCACCGTCCTCTTCTCAAGCGTCAATGGCCAAGCGACTGGTACCGCCAACATGGTCACACCCAATGTCCCAGGTGTCGGTATACCTCATCTGCGCGCTGATGCCCAGTACAGCGCTCTCACCAAGAGAATGCTGAGGACTGTCAACCCACAGGGCGAAGACGAAGACAGGGTTGGGGGTGTCTTGGGCAGGCTGGTATCGAGGACGGACGATGAGATGAAAGGTTGGCTAAAGAACAGCGTTTCTACGGATACTGTGCTCGTGAGGTTGAACGAACATGGAAGAGTGCACAATAGCCTGAGCGGCCCGGCAATCAAGAGGTTGGCCAAGTACATTTCCAAGTACAATAAAAAGTTCGACACTCAAGAGACGATGGTCGGGACCCTCACGCGAGGCTATAGTGATGAAGCAGTCGCTAAGATGATCCAAGCTGAAATGAGGTCTCGTGACACGACGACGAAGGCTTTTGCGGAAAAGTTAGCGGCTGAGCAAAATCGCCTCTGGTTTAATGGAGAGGGGAATTCTCCTCTTGATATTTTCCAGCGACTAAACCTCGTGAACAGTAATGCTGGGTTTAGCGCATTGAGAGGTGATGCGTATGAAGCTGGGCGTCGCTACTTGGCCTATTTCAACGCGCATAAGCGAGGAAGCGATATTTCAGAATTCCAAGTGTTGAGGGAAGGGTACGGGAATCACCAGTTGGCATTAATGATTGAACATGGAAAAAGGGATGACCTTCTAGGCGAAACTGCCCGGAGCATGCGGCGTGCGCAGTTCAAGTACTGGGACGAAGAACTAACGGTGAAGCCAGAAAGCATTTATAGCAACGTGTTCAATCTGGGGCGTGGTCAGCACACCGGAACCGATCAAGCCATTGTGAACGAGTACGCCGCATATTTGGAAATAGGCGAGAGCCTTCGGACGAACAGGGCGAATAGACAACCACATCCCGTTCGTCGTCTTCTCCACTGACCACTACCTACATCGAGGACGAGAAAGGCACGTGCATCGGCGTATGTCATAACCATTTTAATTCCGACCGTTTTCCTGAGGAATAAAGAACAAACACACCGACGCACGTACACCTTCTTCCGCTCGTGCATGTTTGTTCGGATGCCGCGTCTATCGTTTTAGGTATTTAGTTTCAATTGAAATCCGTGCCATCCGTTTCAGTTAGGCCGCTATTTTAAAAGACAGCGGCCTAACTGATCCAGTAATACTGACTTTGTCGAGCATGTGCGGTATACCAACATTACGTATTTTAAACATTCCAACAAGCTGGTAATGGGATACAAATACACATATCCAAAGAAAATAAAGGGCCTTGTCCGATGGCGCAGCGAGCAGATGCGACCGAGGAGTTCCTGGAAACGCTGCGGGTAATTTCCCGAAGAGCCGCGGTTGGGAGATATTCGACTACAGAAATGGTGGTTCAGAGGGAATAGAGGATGTCTAATGTAACGTTTAGGGCCGTCTGTGTTGCGTCTGGGTTTCTACGAAGCATTTATCCACTGGAGCCGATGAGAGTAGACTAGACCTCGAACAACTGCCTATTGCGCATGGACTGGTGGACTTGTTAATGAAATTGATGCTGGGCAACGTTTGGTTTTCATTCCTGTCAATTTACCCTGGCATGACCAACAAGCATGGATAAGACGTAGATAGCGTGGCACAGGACTGTGCGAAACCAGTTCCAAGTCGTGGTAAAAGTTTTCTGGCCAACCGCCTTTTCCCGTGCAGCTAGAAAGAAAAATTCTTGCTGCACAATTGACTGCATCATCTGGGGAGTGGATGATGAGTCGGGTGAAGGAGCTTCTTACGCCCTTGGTACGACACGTTCGCCCGAATTTGGGCAGATTGAGTTTTCATCCAGCGGATTGAGCGGCTGGTGCCTGTGATAACACATTTTGTAGTACATGACTCCGGCTTGTTTCGAATTAGGACACGCCTCCTTTGCATAGTTAGATAAGATATAGGGCCCATACGAAGCCATACCACCCACGCCAAGCATGTCATTTTTCTTCATCGTCGTCGGAGGACATTGACTCGATGCGGAGGAGACATCTTAGCCGCCGTTGATGAATTTGATACAGAAACGAATAAGGTGGGTGGGATTTTGGTTGTTGGGGGAGTGTACGATGTTTTCAACACCTCCGAGTCCCAGAAGCCGCAAGCTGTGACCTGCTTCCACTGGTTCCTGGACCGTGTATTCAGGTGACGGAGCGCACCAGCGAAATGTACCTTCATCATTAAGTGAGCTTAGCAGCACCCCTGAGAGTGATGAGAGCAGTGCTTAACCGCACGACGTTGGTCGACGGCGCCTGGCACAAGTCTAAATATAAGCGATAACGAGGAGAGACTCCAGACGACGCAACGGTAGCTACACCAGCAAGACAACAACCATGCTGAGGTCGTGAATGTAGTGATAGTGCGCTGAGCGAAACTCCACCCACACGGCGAATGACGACAGGCAAGCCAATGACACCTCGCCAATTTCCATGTATCGACGATAGTACTTGCATCATTGCTTCAGAATGCCCATTGGATTGGTTTAACAAAGCCTTTGCTGCGACGTTTGGAAGGTTCAGCTATTTGACGTACTCTCTCATCTTCTGCTGAGTTGACCATCGGACTGTTATCGGGCTCCACTTTACAGCCCTTGGTGCTGTACTTGAAGCGCGTTGGCTGCTTTTCACATCCTTGGATTTGCCTCTATCCACACATGTCACCAACCCAGCTCAGCCACATTTTGCAGTAACTACTGACCATGATTTCCGACAGGAAGTTCTTCACCTGGGGGGACCTCAAGATTGCGCTGAATCTGTTCTGCTATATCTATGGTATGAAAGGTCTGGCGATTTCTCTCGAACGGGTCCAGTAGTAGCTCTCATCGGCATGGTCTTCATTGTCTTCACCAACGCCTACGCCTTTGTATCTCCGTCGTGTGCTGGATGCATCAAGATCTACAATGACCTGGGTGAGTAGGGCATGGGCAGGTTAGATTGTTGGCTCTCGGCCACCTCTCACGTGGCCTCATTCTTGCTTAACCCTTGCGTGTTCCTCGTTTTGGGTTTTGGAGAACGGAGTCAGTGCGCTTAGCTGACTTCCGGATGACCGAGTGGCTTGGTTGCCTGGTCTCGACGAGGACCGCCACCGATGTCCCGAAAGGGCCGAACCGCTGGGGACAACCTAGCCCAGGACAATAGGCGCTGACTAGCTCGGCGATTGTTGTGTCTGTTGCAAGGTCTATTGTGTGCGTTATGCTACACCACAACCGGTGCTGCGACCCGGGAACAGGGTGTGTGTTGTCATAGGTACCAAATAACCCTGTTTCGAGTGAGAACAAGTGAGCAGGATAGCCAAGGGATTGTCTACGCCGAGTCGGAGAAGCCCAGTGCGAGCTGGATTACCGGCGGAGATATTAGACTCGGCGAGTCCGCTGACTGCGCCCATGACGATGGACGCGGTCCAGAGCGTTCAGTTCGAGGATGGCGACGCTCGAGGCCAAGGGTATTATGATGGGTATGAGGAGAAGGAAGAAGTCGACAGACATATCAAGTTGATAGCTAAGTTACTCAGCGAATTGGAGGAGTTGTCGCTCCAGGTGAGTTGGATGGGTAATCCGCGTTCTGTGGAGCGCCACCTCGTCACCAAGCTTAGCGCAAGTGCCGACGAAGGCAAAGATGATGATGATCAATGAGTTGCTCAAGAGGAATGTCCTTCCCTTATTCCAAGAGCAACCCATAACGCTGACACGCCGAGTGCCAATAAGGTCTTCAGTCGACCCGGTGAGGAGATTAGAACTCACAGCGAGTGGGTGATGATATTTGCGCCGGTCGCAATGACGCAAACGTAGTGGCTGGTGCAGGGGCCTGAGCTGAATCACCCAATCAACAGCGCCAGTCTGGGCCAACTCGTCGAGGACACGGCGCTGCTGCTGAAGGCGATGGGTTATCGCTGCACGAGCCACCCCAACACCCTGATTTTATCGGGCTGGGATGTTCGCCGAGCTGGAAGCTAGCTGATCCATCGGAAGCGTCGTTTGCACGCCGAGTTCGGCCTGGAGCGGGCTTAGGAGTCAAGCAGACAACTGATAAGCAGACCGTTGACTTCGGTGAAGACCCAGGCAAGTTCCTCTGCCCGGAGACGAAGAAGTCCGAGATGCCTGAGAAGTTCCGGTCGACGGTGGGAACTTCGTACTTTGACGACTCTAATATGCTGACACCGAGGAAGGTCACGCCGAGTCGTGGTCGCTATGGCCCCCTGTACGACCCCAGCGACGAAGCTGAACTCGACGAGGACACATGGGACGACAGGGGTCACCTCGACGAGTTGGTGAAGGTACTGATCCACCGACTCAGTTACGATGAGGAAGAGCAGGCAGACACCAGGTGCCTGGAAGTCCGTATCCACTTCTCGTTCGACAAGATCACTGAGTTCGAAGGCAGGTGGTATTGCTTTGAAGACTTCATCTATAAGATGAAGGGGACTCGTCGACCATAAAACTCGTGGTGCGAGCCATTCTCGCTGAGTCTTGGCCGGGCGACCAAGAACTCATATCGCCAGCTGCCATAAAAGACGCAGCAGCGCTGAAGCTACTCAGCGAGGCGTTCTTCGATTACTACTGCTCGCAATACGACCAGTCAGCGCGTACCCGATACTACTCGGCTTCGCGCAAGGAGAACAAACCAATATGCGACGTCCCCATCCGACTTAGCGGCTATACCCGCACCACCAAGATCCAGTACGGAATGGGTGGTGCCGATGCAGCCGACCACGTCGAGCAGTTCCTACTCAACTCCGGTGACGACGAAGCCATGATTTTGTTGTATCCACTTCAACTCACCGACATTCAGCGGGTGGAGCAAATCATCAACAAGAAGATACTCGGTGAGAAGTGGAAGAAGTAACACAACCGTACGACTGGCAGCCGAGGAAGCGAAACTCGGTGGTGTGACGGCACTCGGCGAGATGACCGCCGAGAGCGTCATCGAGAGAGTCGCTGGGATGATCGACGCGAGTCGCGCCGAGATGATTGCCGCAGAGTCGAAACTTCCGAGTCAATGTGGTGGATGCTTCAGTGGATGACTTGTATCGTGGACCTAGTCGAGTCGGCGAGTCAGCGGATATGAGTCTTGGAGCGGCGATGACGATTATAGCAGCTTCAGCGAAGCTGACTCCGACAAGAGTCAGAATTAGGTGGACGCCGGAGCTATGAGTGACCAACCGCAGGCCAAGGCGACTCGGCGGAGCGACGCAGGGGTGACCGCCCAGCTCGACGAGATGACACCCGCGACAGGCGGACCTATGACCACCGAGATCGCAGATGTAAATTCAATGAACGTGTTTGCTAGGGACTGTGCGCGGCATGTGGCAGCAACAGCTACTTAGTGCACTTCTGTCCCCGGCGATGTAAGTTCTGGAAGCAAGTTCACGAGGTGGAGCGCTGCGAGATGTTCCAGCGGCTCGAGAAGCTTACCGAGTTCGTCCGCGTGTCTGTGGACAAGCCGGCGGTGCCCGCTCACCTCGAAGATATTTACGAACCGAAGGTTTTAAACTAGGCGACCGACTGTGTTGGATAAGATCAGGCTGCCGCTGTCAGCTGGGCCGGCGGTCAAAGCGAACATCGTGTAATATGGATTCGACGAACGTGAATGTGAAATTGATTGAAATGATGAACTCAGCGACCAAGTGGAAGGTCGCCGAGCTATTACGAGAATGGCAAGAGAGATCAAGCTGAGTGCTGACGAAATAGACCACTTTGCGGTGATGAGACTGCACTAAGGTGAACTCATGGGGCGGTGGTGTGCGAGAAGTACGATCACCGAGTTTACGGTGTATCGGGATAATCGGCGAGTTTGCTAGATCCAACTTCCCAACAGCGCCCGGACACCGAATAACAGAGGGGGTCCCCCGATGATCCGTGACCTGTGCTGAACTCCTCACCTTGTGTACCCGTCTGCAGGACTGGATCTTGTTCCTCTGGTGTTTTCCGAAGGATCCAAGTATTGAAGTAGGAAAGTTTTGGCGAGACGCGGGGATCCGATGGAGCAGCGCGGAAATTTTCACTCTGCTCGCGGTTTTTGATCCAGATCAAGTGGTTCCCGACTTGGATTTGGCGGGCTGGATCTGGATCCGGCTGAGGGGTTGCCTTGTGGTGTGTTGCAGGCCTTTGTTGCGCCGTGGTAGCCCGCCCTTTGTCGTACTTGCCGCTTCCTATAGCGAGATCAGGGTAGTTGATAATCACGGATCCACCCGGCCAAGTAGTTAACTCCCGGTGATCTGGGATCTGCATTTGTAGGGAGTCCACTAGGAAGATTGATCTGGCCAATATATTATCTAGATTAATCAACCTATACTAGATCTGCTACCCAGTAACTTGCCATTTGTTGGTGGGTCAATATCGATCCCCAACCCAGGCGAAGGCACTTGCGCTGTCCATGGCAAATTTGACTCTGATTTATGGCTATGTCCAATCCTACCCCAAAAACCTATCACCCAATCTGCAGCGGGGCTGCCGTAGCTTTGGGTCAGGGGAAGACGGGTTAGACTCACCGAGTCTTAGCAAAGGATAAGGGTCGTTCTAATACCAGAACGACGTACGAGTCCGTACACCCTACGGACTCCAAGAGTCAACACAATCTCTTAAGTGTAAATCCCAAACTGAATGTATTTATTTTTGTCTTGGTGTAAATATATGGCGCTCACTATCTAGCATAATGAACCCTGGTCTTTTGTATATCTAATGGCTACAAAACCACCTACAAAGTTTCCTACTGATTTAGGTTAAGATCTGGACCCCACAACTCATGTGTGTCCCGCACTCTTTCGGGCAAGCTTCGTGTAACCCCGGTACACCCTCTCCCACCAAACCGTGGACACTACATGTCCGGTGTGGTGAAGTTGTTCTCGAAGAATTTGGAAATGTGATAATGAGGGATCCGGACCATGTCATAAAACCGCAAGACTGACAGAGCTGGATCTAGATCCAAGGAGCGACAGCAGATTATTACAAGGCGTGAATCTGGGCTATGAAGAACGCAAAGAAGTACATGAAGTGTGTGGATATGACATTCAAGGGCTCCTGAAGGTAGCGAGGGGCATGGGAAAGCTAGATCAAAAGGTTGGATGAATTTGGATTCAGGCCCAGTCTGGATCCAGAATCAGTTGGATCTGATCTGATTCCTGGATCTGGTGTTATGCGGTGGATCTACAGCTGTGGCCTGGCGGAAGTAATCAAGGGACACGCAAGGAAGGTAGACAGTGATGGCAATATATGATCCATAGGGATGATAGGACTTTGGGATTGGACAGAACTTAACGGTAATCAGACCTGAATTTGCTTTGGACATCGCAAGATCTCCCTCCCTCGCCTGGTTCCGGGAACTACAACGGCGTAGAGAGGTTAGCGGTACGAGATCTAGTGTTGGAAATTAATTCTGGATAATATATTGGCCAGATCCAATCTCCTAGAGATCCATCCTAAGCCTAGATCCAAGATCCACCGGATTTATCTACTTGGCAGGCGAATCCAGTCAGCTCTCATAACCCAAGATCCCGTCATAGGAGACGGCAAGTACGACAAAGGAAGACCTGCGAAGGCAAGGAAAGGCGCCACAAACACACCCAAGGCAACCCTTCGGCCGGATCCAGATCTAGGCCACTAGATCCAGATCTAGGCCGCCAGATCCAATTACACGGGTATCGGATCTGGAGCATATACCGCTAGCAGAACGAGGATTTCCGCACTGCTCCACACGGATCCCCGCGTCTCGCAAATACATTCTTACTCCACCGCTTGGACGCTTCGGACGACACCAGAGGAGCAGGATCCAGCCCCACCGACGGGTACACAAGGTGAGAAGCTCAGCATAGATCAGGGATCATCGGGGGACCCCCTCCGTTAGTCGGTGTTCGGGTGCTGTTGGGAAATTGGATCTAGCGATCTCCCAGATTTCGCGGATCCGGCTACACCACAATGGTGCGCGCACCCGGATCTTCTGGTGACTTGGGATTTCACCGGGAGTCCCAAGAAGATGTTCAAGTGAAGAAGGAACAAGGGGACCAGGCGCCGTCGGAGTTTGGATCTACGACAACGCCGCTGAATGGAGCTAGATCCACAGATCGACAGAGTGCTGGGAGGACCTCTGTCGACGGAAACGAGGAAAATCCAAATATGAATCTGGAAGATAACCTCAATTTCCTCCCCAGGTCCCTTTCGGGGACCCCGGTGATCTAGACCCATGTCTAGATCCACCAACAATAAAATGTGAGATTGCGTTTTGACTGCGGAGTGGAGCCACCGGACCGAGGTCTAACGGCATCGAGAGTTTGAGAGAAGATGACCGAGGTCTCCTATTGGCTACTCACATTCACCGCGCCAGAGTGGGTACCGGTGACCTGGGTCTGGATCCACATGGGTACATGTGATCTGGATCCAACCACTTCTGATAGTGCTGATCTGGCCTTCTACCGTATGTAGACGTCTTCTGTGTCATCTTGTAGTATTTCCAGTAGTCTCCCTTTGACGCCACATACATCTGATAGCCTCGATCCACCGGCATCGCCAGGTCCACTCGATCTGGCTTCTCTGGTGTCACTTCCGCGGTATTGTGACTCCGTCAGAATCCATCTTTTGTCCATCGCTCCCAATCATCCCTTTCCCGGAATTCGCTTCTCCAGATGACTCTCCACCGCCTTCGGGTCCTTCTTCTCTTGGGGCTCCCTCATCGTTGAATGAGCGCGAGTTTTGTTCCCCAAACGCGGAGAATTGACGAATGGTCAATTCAGAGGTTGACGTGCGGAGACCCCGTGCGTCTAACCTTAGGGGGGGGGATGGTGTAACGGGGTTACGCGCACAAGTGTCTACAAGCCACTTGTGATTTTAACAGATAGGTTATCTGTTAAAAGTGTCAGATACTTCCTCACCTTGGTGTAAGTCACACCAATGGATACATTGAAGTGGGCCACCACAATGAGTGGTCCACACCTACCCTAAGATCCTATTAGTAGAAAGCAGCATCTTGCTACCAATTAGAGACGTGCATATTGGAGGGCTCTGACAGCCAGCCGCTGTTAACCCCTTTCATAGATGATACAACAGCTTTAGCAGATTTAGGAGGAAGATCAATTTACAAACAATACAGTTCTCACTTTACCTAAACTAAGTCACTTGGAGTCTTTCTTTGATTTATATTATACTTGTGTACTCAAGTATAATTAACTCAAGTCATTACTAAGTACTTACGCTTCTTCATACACGTAGCGCGACGTGTAAGCAAAAGTAGTGAGTCATGTTAGACCCACTACAAAGGACGTCAAAATGTTATTCTTTGATGGCATCCACACGCTAAAGTTTGTGTTCGCTTCCAGTCGACTGGCGGACTTCTATGTGGGAGCGGCCTTACGGCTACAACGCGCTGTCATTGTACTCGAAAACGTCGGGGGCATCAACCTGGACCGCCGAGATGGTGTGTACGCCGACGCTCATCTCAGGCGATCATACCCTGTCAAGGTCATCGGGGCGGGTGACATCGGAATCGTCGCAATTGTCAACGCATTCTCTCAGCTGGCTGCAGTTCCAGTACTGGATGCGGAGCGACCGAGGGTCGCCGACACGGCTGTGGTCGATAACCGGCACCTGTTGGTACGCTTCCAGCAGGAGACATGCCCCCTTGCACTGCGAGGGGTTACGCACATCGCATTGGGCGACTTGATGGTGATTCATCATCATCATCTCGTTCACCTGCGTCAACCTTGTTCTCGTTGTTACAGCCCCGAAACACACTACTGGGTTCTGCAAGGTCCGACAGGAGCACCTGGACCAGGCTCGCTCTCGCGGTTTCGTGTATTTACTGGCCAAGTATCACCCTTTATGGTTGGGGGTGCAGCCCAGTATCAGCGCACCGAAGAAAACAGCCTTGACACCTTCCTCGCCACACTCGCACAGGAGCAGGAATCCCAGGCTGCTGATCCGAAGAGTTCGCGCGCCACGCTGGAACCGCCGCCTACCAGCATCGGAGTGCAACCCGAGTGGCCACTACCGAACAAGTTAGGAGGGCGCCAATCGCCTCATCCAGAAGCTAGCGGGAGCAAGCCGAGTCCGGAAGCCACACACGACACACCAGCAACTGGCCAAGCTGGTGAGGACTCATGGTAGTACAGCGCCGGGAGACACGATCCGGTTCCACACACTCAAGGACCTTAACGACCTGCTCCAAATCAGTGGCTACGTAGTGGCGGACTTTGACCTCCCTCAGCTGCATGAATACCCGGGGCTGGTGTTGGACTCGCTGTTGCGGAACAACCTCATTCGCCGCGAACTGGAGGAGTACCAGCACTCTACCCTTCAAGCCATTGTGGACCAAGAAGGTCAGCTGAACGACGGCCAACGGGCTATTTACGACAAAATCATCCAGGCGGCCGAAGCGCCAGTTCAAGGCAACAAACTGTTCTTTAATGACGGTCCGAGAGGTACAGGAAAGTCAACTCTGCTGCGGCATATCCTGGCGAAGGTGAGACTGTCCGGGAAGATCGCGCTTGCACTGGTTTCGAGTGGAAGTGCTTCGCTGTTGCTCATGGGTGGGCGCACAGCGCATTCAACATTCAAGATACCTCTCAAGCTGAACGACAATTCGACGTGTGCGATTACAAGCAATCGCGCCTGAAGATGTTGATCGAGAGGTCCAGTTTGGTTATCTGGGGCGAAGCTCCAATGACCCACAGGCACGCCTTCGAAGCGGTGGAGAGGACTTTGCACGACATCATGGGTAACGACCAGGAGCCCTTTGGAGGGAAAGTATTTGTTCTTTCGGGTGACTTCCGCCAGATGTTGCCGGTGGTAGTGCGCGGCACACCAGCGGAGACCATCGACGCGTGTCTGAAGTCATCTACGCTATGGCGACACTTCAGGCAGCTGCATCTCACGGAAAACATGCGTGTACAATCGGCAAGTAACGAAAGCACCGCCGCAGAGCTCGCGGCATTCTCTGAGTTTCTTCTACAAGTGGGAGAGGGTAGGCACGAAGTCAACAGGTCCCTGGGCAGGGACTTTGTGAAGATACCGCGTGATATGTGATCGGCAATATCTGCGAAGAAGGAGACGACATTAAAGACGAAGCAATCGCACCTGGAGCTGTTCCAAGGGGTTTGAAGAACATTTTTGATAAGATGTGCGCCGACATCAACGATCCCGAGGTTGCGACGGACGAGTACTTCGCCAACATGACCATCTTGACTTCTACCAACGCCATGGTGCACCGCATCAACAAAGCTGTCTCGGATCGACTCTCCGGGGAGGCCCACAAGTATCTATCGGTGGATTCAGTGGATGACGACAACGAAGAAAACTTCTTTGAGCCGGAGCTGTCGCATTCGGGACTATCAACGGGATTCCTCCACACAAGTTTACTTTGAAGCAAGGCGCCACAATTATGATGATGAGAAACCTGAACCCGATATGGGCCTCTGCAACGAAACACGACTACGGGTTGTCCAGCTGAAGCCCCACGTCATTCATGCTACCATAATGTGACGAGGCTCGCTCAGATCTTTCCGGCGATCCCGTCAATAGCCTGCCACCGACGCACTCTATGTCCCACGCACGACCCTTAGTGGATGGGAGAGGGCAGCTGGCTTCAAGGAACCACCGCTTCAACAAGAACTGGCTCGGAGACAATGGACACACTCTCGGCCGAAGCCCCAGGTCTCAGCTGGGAGGCTCAGCTACTTCGCTGAGACTGCTGTGGCTCTGAAGCCATGATGCCTGAAGTTGACTATGGATTAGCTTGACTCCTGCGAAGTTTGGATTGCGGTCACCCCGCCGAGTTACTCTGAGCTCAGATGTCCCGGATAGACACCTGCTGATGGCTGGATGCGTGGCAAATTGAGCCCACCTGGTCTCAGTCGAACTCGTTGCGGCTCGGCTGAGAGTCGGTCAGCTTTGGTGGTGAACGCGCTGAAGTCTCTAAGTCTCAGCTGGAAGAACTGAAGTCCCCGGGTCTCAGCTTGGATCACTGAGACTAGCTGGTCTCAGCTGAAGTCAGTTGGTTTCAGATCTCACAACTCTGATCTTGGATGGTCTCAGCCGGAACAGCTGGAATCTGTATGTCTCGGCTCAGATGTTTCAGCGGGATGTGCTTGGGCTCAGCGGACGCTACGGAGTCTCAGTTTGGCGACCCAGATCTCAGATGATGCGGACACTGGTGGACGCTGATGTCGGGAGTCTCAGTTGGAATCTCGCCTGAGACTATGGGGTCTCAGAGTGGCCGATGGGTACACGGTGAATGCGCGCTGCTGGAGGGTTGTGTCATCAATGATGACGGACTCATATATCAGCCGGGATGGGACCAGCTGTACCCAGATTACGACACACTTTCGGCCAATGAGTCACCGGGGACCAGCTACTCATCACTGATGCTTCGTTGAAGATCTGCTGAACCCATGCCTGACCACGCTGGAGTTTGCTGAGCTCGACCCATTACTGGCTAAAATTCAGGTTGCAGCGCCGAATGCCTTAGGCACGCTGGCAGCTCTCAGGATGGTCTTAGCACTCTTTGTGGGTGCTCTCCGAACGGCGCTGTGCGCCCCCACTTGATAGGTCTTTGTTTGCATGTGTAATAATTGAATCAGAATCGAATTTGCCCCGAAGGACGCGAGTGGGAGTGTTTCCTTGTGTAAAAGGGTGCCGAGGACCGGTTCCATCAAAACTCGAGTCCCCTATGGGCCTTTTGGGTGTGCCTCGATGTGAGGAGGAGATTAATTAGCCATTTTATATTACTACGTGTTCTGGACGACATTACCGACACGTATTTCATATTTCGGGGAGTAAGTGACTCTCCTGAGGTTTCGGCGGAGCGACTACGCGGGGGCTGAAATAGGCTCAAGTCTTCGGTGCGGTTGCTGAATTTCGCTCATTTTGGAGCGTGGTGCGCGGGCGTCCCTGGGTGTAGAGCGAGAACCCAGACTACGGACAGGCTCAAACCGAGCCAATTTGTTCGGGGCCACTCTAGGTCTGAGGGGCGAGTGAAGACCTGCGGAAGCGGCTCTCAGCTGGAGCCGCCGGAGGATGTGTAGAGGCTACGGAGACCGGGTCCAAGGTTTCGGAAGAGGTGGACAAGTTACGTGTGGAGTGTCGTGTTTTGCATTGAAGAAAACCTGGGGCAGATTGGGTTAAACACGTGCGAGTTGAGACCTGTTGAGTGGGGAGCAGGTTTCGTTTGGAGAGCGCTGGAGACATCTGAAGTGGGAACAAGGTTGCTGTGGCTGGCTGACGTCTGGGCCCAAAGCGTAGCCCTAGGAAGAACCGTCAAGGTGATCGCAAGGGAGGTGCACACGCCGCGCCTGACCAAGGACCGGAGCTGAGAAGTTTCATTCGAGCCGTCGTTGGGCTCAGCTGAGGTATGTCAGCTGAGACCCCAAGACTCTAAGCCTTCTGAGCTCTAGTCCGACGTTCGGCGGTCTACGTTTATTCAAGGTTCGATCAGGAAAGCCGGGAATTTGCCCGCACCTCGCCACAATAATGACTGGCGAGCGCATAGGCCAAAACGTTCTAATTCCAAGGATCGTCTTCGTCAGCGAAGGGTACGCACGCGAGTTCCCCTTCCGCTTGCAACGTAAGCAGTTTCCAGTTGTACCAGCTTTCGCCATGACCATCAACAATGCCCAAGGCTAAACTGTCCAGAACCTAGGTTTTTTACCCGACGACACCCTGCTTCTCCCGCGGACAGCTTTATGTGGCGCTGTCGCGAGATACATCCAGGTGCAAGTTCAAGGCTTTGTCGAGTACCCGGAGCTGGAGGAAGACGACAGTGCATATATGCACTGACAACATTGTGTACAGACAGATACTCGAAGATGCTTAGGCGGAGTAGACGATCAGCAGTACACACTTCATAATTATATAATTCCATGACTTTTTGGGAAGTACGTTTTAGTTTAGTTATATATATCTTCGACGAAACCTCGCCCGTCGGAGCGAAGCGAAGGCGGACACCCATACCCCAACGTTACAGCGTTGTCTAAGCGAACCTACCAGCCCGCCGGAGCAAAGCGGAGGCAGGCGGCCCACACTACTGTGACCAAACCTAAAACAACCACCACGAAGCGGCGGCGCTCGCTAGTCCAGAAATTTAGAGAAGCTTTGGCGCCGTGGCGCACGTGGACCAATCCGCGTGGAGATATTTGCTGGAGCACCACTGTGGAGTGGATTTAGGAGTGATGGGAGAGGAACTTTTTCGAAGAAGAAATTGTCGTGCTCTTTCAACTTTACATGATAAAGGGGGCCACGGAATTTAATTTTCCCGAAAAGTCAGCAAGATCTGATCCGGTGGTTTGGGGTCCACCAACGCACCGAAGCGAGCGAGGAATATCTGACCGCGTTGCAAAAGATCGCAGAGTTGGCTGGTAATTTACGGTCGGGTAAACCTGGGGTTAATATCAAGATCCCGATGCGAATACTTTTCGCGGAGACAAGTACTTCGAAAGGTGTGAAGGTGTTACGGGATATCTGGAACGCAGAGAAGATAGTGACAGAGGAGTGGGAGATGTACGACCGCAATGTGGAGAACAAGGTTGCAGAGGCTGGGTCGCTGCGCTGCACGTTTTTGATGGAGCCGATGATTTTGGACTTCAGTGAGTCGGGCATACCGGCTGAGTACGTCGACTTGGTGATCGCGTTGGTGCGTGAAAATGTGTGGTTTTCTCAGGTTTCCTTTTGGACGGGCAGATTGGGCACACTGTACGAAAACCCACATGATTCGATGGTGACATTTGGGGAGCTCATGATGACCCTGTTCAATACTCCCCGCCAGCCGTGTCAGCTCGCACATTGTAGCTTCTCCAGCCGAAGGGAAGGTGCATCTCCATTGCAGCTAGATACAATCGACCGACCTGAATTGCGATTGTACCTTGAGTTATCGTGATTTGCAGTCATTATGCTCGGCTATTGTAACCAACAAAACTGCCAAGAATGTTTCAATGTTGCTTAACATTCTTGGCAGTTTTGTTGGTTACAATAGCCGAGCATAATGACTGCAAATCACGATAACTCAAGGTACAATCGCAATTCAGGTCGGTCGATTGTATCTAGCTGCAATGGAGATGCACCTTCCCTTCGGCTGGAGAAGCTACAATGTGCGAGCTGACACGGCTGGCGGGGAGTATTGAACAGGGTCATCATGAGCTCCCCAAATGTCACCATCGAATCATGTGGGTTTTCGTACAGTGTGCCCAATCTGCCCGTCCAAAAGGAAACCTGAGAAAACCACACATTTTCACGCACCAACGCGATCACCAAGTCGACGTACTCAGCCGGTATGCCCGACTCACTGAAGTCCAAAATCATCGGCTCCATCAAAAACGTGCAGCGCAGCGACCCAGCCTCTGCAACCTTGTTCTCCACATTGCGGTCGTACATCTCCCACTCCTCTGTCACTATCTTCTCTGCGTTCCAGATATCCCGTAACACCTTCACACCTTTCGAAGTACTTGTCTCCGCGAAAAGTATTCGCATCGGGATCTTGATATTAACCCCAGGTTTACCCGACCGTAAATTACCAGCCAACTCTGCGATCTTTTGCAACGCGGTCAGATATTCCTCGCTCGCTTCGGTGCGTTGGTGGACCCCAAACCACCGGATCAGATCTTGCTGACTTTTCGGGAAAATTAAATTCCGTGGCCCCCTTTATCATGTAAAGTTGAAAGAGCACGACAATTTCTTCTTCGAAAAAGTTCCTCTCCCATCACTCCTAAATCCACTCCACAGTGGTGCTCCAGCAAATATCTCCACGCGGATTGGTCCACGTGCGCCACGGCGCCAAGGCTTCTCTAAATTTCTGGATTTTTTCTTGAAATTCCATTTCGGCTGTGCACTAAGGGGAAATTCGTGGTTACTGTCCTCGAAGCGCGCAGGGGGTACACTTCCAGGAAGCGCCTCTTGAAGGCCCAGATCCCTTCCTCCGACTCTGGCCAGTGGTACTCGATGCGGGTACGTAGCACCTCCGTCCATTGGGCCAGGAAACTCCAGTGGTGCTCCATCCTTTTGACTGGTCGGAAAGGGTTATCTACCCATGAGAGTAACCTCGTCTAACTTGGCAGAAAACGTAACCGAATAGTGTACCCTCGTGTAACCTAGTGGTTCCACATCTGCAAGCGAACGCGACGAACGTCTTCAACTTAGCGAAGTAGCCAGCATCAATGGGGCAATACGAGTTTTACCAGCGTAAAACCCTCTTTCTCGAAGCGGTATACCGTTCTACATGTGGGTTTTGTGTATTGAGCGAGGATAAAATCGTTTTATCAACAGTCTTCAATTCAAGATTTTTAGATGGGGAGATCAAATAACGTCCCCAATGCCCCATCATCGCGTGAGCTATGGAGGTACACTTCTCGCAGAAGTCGCGGGGCCGCGAACGTAATAATGTTGGAAAGCAGATGCTGATCCAAGTGATAGGGTCCAAAAGTTGCTCGCGATGGGCCACCACGCTTCTGCTTGACGGGATGCAAACACACTCAAGAACGCAAGTTTATTCTCGAGAGGAAAGACGAGAGCTCGATTCATAGGTTTCAGGTGGTGCCGTTGAAAGAGCAAGGTCGGGGGAGTGACGTATCGGTGTGACGATATCGAGGTACTCCAACGTGTGGTTCGATTCCAACATTTGCAAAAGGCCATTCAAAATGCTCTCACAATGCTGGTGAGTGGGGAACATCCACGCGTTCAACAGATCAGTCAGATGAACACGCATCCGACGCACACACTTTGCCAGTGGCTCGTTCGAATCTCCCAACTTGGTCCACAGCGCTGCAATATCATCCCAGTCGTATGTGAGATCAGGTAGAGGCAATTTGTTTGTAAGACACTCACTAACGTTGAGGCGCAAATCCACTCCTTCCCCACCGTACAGCACGGGCTCCTCCAGATTGGGGCAAGATGTCAGAATTGCACTCTCGTCTATCTCACTTCTGGCATCATTGAGCGCCAATACTTTCAGCGAAGGCCCAATAGCAGCAATAAACAGGAGAAACCGTCAGCATTGAATGGATCAAACTTTTCAAATCCGATATGAAGCGAAGTCAAGCCACATGCACTGCTTTGCTTCGAGCTGGCCTCAACAAAAAACAGCTGCGCTGGACTTGGCACCTTCCAAATCCAGGAATCATGGCACTCACAAGATCACCCACTCTATCGTCACTGAAAGTCTGGACAGAATCTATGTCTGCCTCGAACGTCAACGGGCAGAATCTTGTCGCGGCTGTCCTCGATTATTCAGTCGCCAATAGACCGGAGCTCGCGCCTTGAGCACAGCATTCCTATCGTCAAGTTTCCCACGGGGACAACCATACAGATCTTCTTCAGGATGCTCAGACCTTAATATGGCGGAAAAGGCCTCCACATCTTCCACGCTCATACTTCCAATAGAAATCAGCGATAAATCTTGTAATGATGAAAACGCGCGAGCTGTCTTTGAAATGAGGCCATAGGCTAGCCATTTCCACCAGTGTCCACTAGTTGCAGGGTTATTCGGGAGCATTTGCAAGCGCATTGCTATCTTCTTTGATGTCCGATTGAGAGCCATCGCAGAACCCATCGCCTCGATCTCAAATTCCTCCAAGTGATACGGACACTCCAAGTGAATTGTGCCCATTCCAAGCGGGCTCGACTCCGTACCACTTTCACCCACAGTTGGGCTGTGCGTTTCAAGAGTATCGCGCACAGAATGCTGCACACGGCCAAATACATGCGACATCAGCTGTCCCACAACTTGCTTTGCCATGCGCTCGTCAGATCTCAAATTTCGCTCAAGTGACCGCCAAAGCGACAACTGGGAGAAGTGAGTATTTCCAACTACCATATCCTTCATCACTTCCACCATCTCCTCATTGACCTGGAAGTCATTGAATTCTGCGATCACCGGCTTAAGCACGAACGCGCAGCGTAGGCACCCCGGGGCTGCATCTCTCTTCTTCTGACTCCGTTCGTACATTCTCTATTCTTCCTGCACTTTCTTCTCCGCCGTCCCGACATCTCTCAGTGGATGGACAGCCCCTTTCGCGCCGATATGATGAACCGACATGTAATAAACTCGAACCGGGATCTCAAGATCCAGCCCCTTTTTGCTACGACGCAGATTCGCGTCCATGCCCGAAATCCGCTGTAGCGCTTTCAAATAATCCGGCGACGGATTTTCGCGTTGATCGACCCCACAAAACTGGATAATTTCATCTGTGAGCGTACCCGCGTATTTGCTGCTGTCTTGGAGCATAAAGAGGATAAAATCCGTCGGGATGTCCTTCTCGGCGAATTCCTCTCCCGCCTCCCCCAAGTCCACATTGCACTCTTCTTGCAGTAAAATCTTCCACGCTGATTGGTCCACATGGGCTACTGCGGATAACAACGCCAGTGCTTCGCAGATTTTCCGGTAGAAAATCCGGAATCGCTGGGCTCCATGTACCGCAGAAAATCCATGCCGGCGTACTCAAAGGTGTCGCGACAGGTAGGCAGATAAACCTCCAGTCGACGGCGACGGACATCCCACACTTCCTCCTCGCGCTCGGGCCAGCGGTAGCTGATGCGGTTGCGCAGCACTGTGCACCACGGCGACAGGAACCCCCTGCGATGCTGCCGCGCCATGATGGCTGGGCGATTTTTGTGACAGGATAAAATACGGATTATTTTGTTAATGTTGCTTGGATGTTGCGCTGACAGGTGCTGGATGAGTTTTGCTCTTTTACAAGCTTAAAAGCAAGTTCAAACTTCAATGGAGCTTCAGACGGTGGTGACACTTTGAAATCCCGCAGACTCCTGGAAAAGGAACACTTTCTGCTGCGCTGCCGCACCTGCAATGGCGAATATGTTGGACAACACGTCTCGATTGAGCGTTCATGCACATAGCGACTTCGTGCGTTTCGCCTTCTTGCTCGGTTCCATCGGCGATATAACACTTAATAACGCAAGCTGCTCTTCTTCGGAAGCGGTCGGTGCTGCCAGTGAACAGGCATGGGATCGTGCTTCTGAATTTGTCGCGGTATAGATAGGCAGGCTGCGATACGATCACCTCAAAATATTCCCAGGTCGAATTCACTGCTTGCATGCGCAACACCGCAGTGATTTCAGCGTAGGGTGGGGTCTCAATACCCAATGAAGCACGTCGGCTCTCTGTATGAACGCGCATCCGCCGAACGCATTGGCTAGCGGGATTTAGCATCAACATATCCAGCAGCCGTCCAACGTCGTCCCAGTTGCAGCTCATGGACGGGGGCTGCTGTTTGTCCGTACAAAACTTGGTAAAGTCCAGCCGAACCATCACAAAATATCCTCAGAGCAGCAATATCCTCCAAGTTGGGGCAGCTCCGAGCAATGAGATCATTGTCCATTCCTTGTCCTGGCTTGTCCAGTGTCGACGACTTTAGCGTCGCTCCGACAGCGTCCATAACGATGAAGAGGCCAGTTGAATCGGAAGACTGAAGCTTGTCAAACGCGAGTTTCAGTGTATTCACGCCACCTGGGCCAGCAAGACTCTCATAAATGCCCCTTGGAGCACCATGTCAGCGCGACGTACATGATAGTGACCATACCCAGGTACAAGAACATCCATCCGCCCACTCACTCGTTCCATCCTTACTAAAAGTGCGAACTGATAGTGTAGACGTTGGAAACACCCGGCCGCATGAGATCGTGAAAGTTGGTGGGTTTGACTGTCAGACCGCCATCGAATTGGTGCATATGCTTTCTGTTTGACGTCGCGTTCACAAATTCAACCGCGGGGGCAACCAAGCAGCGCTTCTTCTTTCGGGTGACAGGATGTCAGAATGGCCGAAAAAGCTTCAACGCCAGCGGGTGTCATGCTCCTAATCGAGACGAGAGCGAGGGATTGCAGCGCCGAGTGTGATCGAGCCCTGTCCGAGAACAAGGAGTACGCTATCCACTCCCACCACTTCCTGCTGTTTTGCGGGTAAATTGGGTTATCGGGTACACGAATGGAGAATTGCTTTGTGGTCTGCATAACTGCTATAACCGAGTCCACCGCTGGAATATCCCACGGCCATAAAGTGTGTCCGGACTCCAAAATAATTGAACCCTGCTGGAGTGGTGTAAAATCTGCACCGCAGGAAGTCAAAAGTTAAAAGTGATACCGCGTATTTCCAGGAGTAGCACAACGATGGTTGTTGATGAGCACGCTTGCCATTAGACTTTCAATTGTTAGCCAAATACTCCAAAATGGTCTAACGGTAGATCGGGAAATGGCTACACCTAGGTGGTGCACTCCATTCTGCAATCCCGCTCTCGCTATTATACAGTCTGGCAAAATGGCTACCTGTACGTGTGCCAGGTTTCCACTCTTCACTGCCGTCTCTACCGTCTGCCGCGAGTGCTTGCCGTCGCGACGCGGGGATCTTCCCCATGTGGCACGCAGCATCGACGCCTTTCTGGACGTTGTCTCCCTCAACTGGACAGTGGCTTCGGGCTACGCCCACACGAGGAGTCTGCGTCTGGTAAAGTTTCTGAGTGACCGAGAGCTGGCAAACTTGGCTACAAGTTACAAATGGTCCATTCTTAACGACGCGGCGGCTGCCGCTGCTGGCCAGGGGGACTTGGAGACGTTGCAATGGCTGGTGGAATACTATTGTCCTGGCCACTTCCTCACCAAGACAGTCAGCGCCGCTGCAGCGGGAGGCCACTTGCACATCTTGAAATGGCTACATTCCGACCACCGGGATCTGGGATACTGGGGCGGCATGGAGATGGGCGGCGCGATCTGGAAGCAGGACGACAAAGTTGTAGAGTGGCTGAAAATCAATGCTGCCCCCCATCGAGAATGCGCGGCCAAACTGATGCTCGTAGCTGCTGCACAAGGAGACCAGGGCCTTGTGGAATGGCTACATCGATTGTATGGAGTGGGGGCTGACGGCGCAGGACAAGTACCATTGGGAGTTAGCGCAGTGGGTTGTTCTGCATTGCGAGCTCGAAGATCGATCTGTGAACTTCGACCGTGCTGCGGGAGATGGTTGTTTGTGGTTTCTGAAGTGGGCGGTGAAAGATGGATACGCTCGGCCTGGAGATCGTACGGTGGGGGTTGCTGCGGACCACGGCCGATTGGAGATCGTGCAGTGGCTACATGATGACTTGGGCGAGCGTGGGATGGGTGCTGCGTTTGAGAAGGCAGCCCAGAACGGAGACTTGGCCATGTTGAAATGGCTACATGAAAATAATTGCCAAGGTTGCACTACTGCAGCAATGGATGGCGCTGCGAGGAAAGGTTTCATGAGCGTGGTGCAGTGGTTACACTCGAATCGCAGTGAAGGCTGCACGACAGCGGCGATGGATCGAGCGGCACAGAACGGCCACTTGGATGTGGTGGCATGGCTGCACAAACATCGATCGGAGGGCTGCACTACTCAAGCAATGGACAAAGCTGCAAGTTTTGGCTTTTTGGGGATTGTGAAGTGGCTACATGTTCATCGAAAAGAAGGATGCACCTTTACAGCCATGGATAGCGCTGCTGAGAGTGGTCATTTAGATGTGGTCAAGTGGCTTAGTGCTAATCGATCGGAGAACTGCACGACGACCGCGATGGATATGTCTGCCGCCAGGGGAAATCTGGAGATGGTGCGATGGCTGCACGATAACCGCAGCGAAGGGTGTTCTGTTGCCGCCATGGACCGAGCCGCCGCAAATGAACACCTTGATGTCGTAAAATTTCTCCATGAAAACCGAAAAGAGGGTTGTACCGATGCTGCCATGCATCGCGCTGCCGTTGGTGGTTTCCTAGAAGTGGTAAAATACCTACACGAAAATCGGAGCGAAGGTTGCACTGCTGCGACTATGGACATGGCTGCATCTCGAGGACAATTGGAGGTTGTGATGTTTTTGCACGGGAATCGGAGTGAGGGATGCAGTACCGAAGCGATGGATGCGGCGGCAGGTAGAGGCCACCTTGACGTTGTGAAGTTTTTGCATCGTGAACGTACCGAGGGTTGTACGACGCGTGCCATGGACAGCGCGTGCAGTGCGGGACATTTACATGTTGTCCAATGGCTCTACAGGCACCGAACCGAGGGCTGCAGCCCCGCAGCGATTAAAGATGCTGTGTCTCGCGGAAATTTTGAAATTGTCATGTACCTGTATGCAGAGCGGCCGCTGGAGTTCCGCTTCCCTCCAGCATGTATTTTGTCGGCTTCCCGCCTCGAAATCATGGAGTGGCTGCTTCAACATTGTCAACATGAGCTTACTGGCTGCGAGTTCTTGGCGGATCGATCGAACTGGTATCTGAACGAGTGGCTACGAGAAAGGGGGTTCAGCTTTGTCAGTCAGAATGATTCCTTGGTTTGCTGGAAGTGGGGAAACCCCAGTGAAAATGCTGTCTAGATCATATATCGACGCTCAGGGAGTGACGTAACGTCTAACCGAATTCAACGCTTTCATTGACAGTGGTTTACGCCACAACTTGTCAACAGGTACCCTTTGTTCAAAATGGAAAATACCACCGCAAGTCGAGCCTGCTGCCCTGTGCAGTCATCGCGGTGGGAGGAAATCCCATTTCGCTTCTCCAGAAACTAAAATGGAGCAACGCTGGGGTTTCCTGGCTCCCTGGGGCAGCACACTCAAGCGGATCGTCAGCTACGTGGGTGACTAGGCTAATGAGAAGGTCTGGATGAAGCAAACACTGTCCATGTCACTGCCTATGTGCCAAGAGGATCACGATGCAAATGACAAAGAGGCTTTTCGAAAATAATTCAGAGGACGATGTACAGGTCATGGCGCTACTGGCCTCTGTGGCCCACGACGATTATGCTGCGTGGAGATATTTACTGGAGAAGGTACGCTCCGTCAACTTCGATGTCGAAGGAGAACCAATGTACGAGGACAAAACCCCTGTTCGATACGTCATAGTTCTAGACCAACGGACAAGCTGGGTGGCGATCACGATCTCGAGACCCACGAGTACGACCTGCTCTTCATCTTTGGGCCGCATCAGCGCCTCCATGCCAGTTAGGAATATTTGACAGCGTTGCAACAAGTCGCTGCTCTTGATCAAAACCTGCAGCGACGCAATGAAGGGTTTAACTTCAGAGTTCCTGTAAGGGTGGAGTTTGCTCCTCCTGACGAGGGCGATGACGGCTAGACGCCGGATTAGCCGAGCGGATTTTGAAGGAACAGCAGGAAACGTACGGTCTGTCTACTGGAGACCAAGCGCCAGCACCTGAAGAATGGAGATGCACCTTGGTATTTTTGGAGCGGATGATTGGCAAGTTGAGCATTCTCGAGCTGTGTGATGAGATGAAAGCCAGCGCTTAAACCCCGCTGCTCCAGAATTCGTGGATTTCTCTGCTGTTTTTGAGTTTGGAGAGTCATTCTTTGCCATTGGTGGGATCTTATGACCAGATTATTTCAAGTATATTTGACAGCACTACCGTATGCGGCCTCCAGAGATCGCTAATACTTCGAAGTACTAGCTATGACGACCCTACACTGTGGGCCCAGAGGTGATAAGTCGTGTTCACTGCAACTGGGCGAGATCGAGATCAATTGGGATTCTGATATGCGAATTCACGACATTGGTGCGATGTGTTCCGCAATGGTACACTCTCAGATGAAAAAAAAAGTTATCAATACGGCTCTGGATGAGCGTACGAGACCCGGAGAAAAACCAGAACTGGTGGAAATGGATGGCCTCTGCGCTGTTTTCGGGGCGGGCTCGGATATGCTCCTCTGTGGATTCTCTGGCATTCACGATAAATTGCAGTATGAGTGCGCCCGACATGGAAGCCTTCTCATCCATGCTTACGTCCGACCACCCAGAAGAAGATCTGTTTGGTTCGTCTCTGCAGGCAAGCTTTTCACACGCATGCTCTAGTACTTCAAAGCGAGTTACGATATGTAACGTTGTGGAAGCTTGGGTTGGAATGGGCAAAATGAAAAGTGATATTGTAACTTAAAGTTCGTACTCTCTTGTATTCTAGACTAGCTACTCACTTCATGGCCACTCGTTGTTGAATGCAATAGTTAGTTGACGGGCCGCCCCGTAAACTTTACCTTGCAGCCGTCCCGTAAGTCGTCCCATAATACGTATCGTAAACTAAGCCGAGCTAAAGAACGGAAAAGGTCTGGATATAATAGGTCATCTAGGGAGTTGGTCGGCACCTCGGCAAACATCGCATCTTTGGTGATAAAGTATAGATCCTCCCGAGACCATGCCAAATCGCACGAGGGACCTATTAACCTACAAAAGACTAGGTAATTCGGGATAATCTATGGTTTGCGTGTGCAAATCAATCGCTCAAGAGAGGCAATGTAACTATTTGTATATCACGCTTTTCACGAGCTCCTGCACTTGAGCACTCCAATGCCAACTGTAACGCACTTACGCTCGCTACCCTTCGATCTTATCCAAGTGCATCGACTCGAGCATGCACTGGTTCGATCGGGAGCGATATCAACACGTAGAGGCGCGGGTTCTGAGCGAAGTATGAGGGGGCTTACTGTGGTAATGCACAGACATGGTATTGAATTGGTGCGAATATGAACCTGCTAGCATGCGAGGACACATCTCGGCATCTGTCCAGTCACCAGCGTACCGGTCGAGATCATTAACTGGGGTTCGTCAGTGTGCAGGCAGCACTGGACACACTTACACTGGTATTTTGACTTTGTCTTGTATGTGGGCATGGAAAAGTCTACGTAAATCGGCAGAACACACAGCTACACGCTGAAAAAACCGTGATTTGCTGGGAGATCGATTTAATCACGATATGCTTGCTGTCTCGAGAAAGATGTGTCTCCTCAGAGAACCACCACTTATTCGCGCAGTTATTTCACTATCTACCGGGTATCCCGCTGGGTTTATACTCGGTCCCAGTAAAAGACCCAGTCTTTGACCAGAAAATGCCGAACATGGAAAGCGTTCTAATAATTAAGTTCTGTCTCTAAGCTACACAGCCTCTCTGTTTCTGCCTGTGCTTCTTGTGTTGGCGTGAAGTATTGTAGGGAAATCCAGTGTGAGGCGTTCCATTATATAGGGTTCTTTCATCGGCTTAACTCGGGTCACTGCGGCATAAAATGACGTCTTTTGTGGGTTAGGACGCGTTGGATGGCGCAAAGGACTGAGAATCATTCGATCAACCGTGAGCCCTTGGCATTTGTCGCTTGCTGGTTGAAGTTGAGTGCTCCGATTGAGAGTAGTGCTGTGCGCATGTGCCATGTAGGGAATTCGATTTATTGATAAATGACTCGTGTATGCGAGTTTGTCGTTCATTATCAGGTAGCATCAGTATGGATTGACAAAGGTATTGAGTAGTAGGTCAACTTCCAGTACACTGGGTATTCATGCTGAAAGGTCTGTGACTTTGCGGTGTTGTGCAAGTCTCTCATGGGCGTATATACATGGAAACACTCTTCGTAGCTTTCACATGAAATTTTGATACAGCGGTATTTCGTAATTTATAATTAAAGGTTTCCCCGCTGAATCTGCATCTGCCATCAGCTATCTACCGCGAACACAGAGTGTGCGGGAGTCTGCAAGTGCACAAGGTGCATCAACGGTCTCAGTCTCTTCACGCGCATTAAGGTCGAGGATAGCATTGATCGGTATATAGTAGGGTTGCCGCAGGAGAAGATCTCAATCTACACAGCCTTAAGTTGGGCGTCACAGGCTTGGAATGCTGTAACTCCGGCCACTATCAGGAACTGCTGGATGCATTCTGCCATCGTATCTAGCGCAAACTCAGCTATGTCGATCCGTAATATTCTTCATTAACAGGCGATCCAGTTAAGAAGAGGGAAAAGGACCCAAAATGGGGAAAATCGTCGAGCCAAGTAATTGCGGTCTTTATTTTCAGGTCGTGAAACTAGCATCATCAGATAGATCGATATTTCAAACCTATAAATATGCTGTCTTTATT
Organism: Phytophthora cinnamomi; assembly: GCF_018691715.1. Lineage (NCBI taxonomy): Eukaryota > Oomycota > Peronosporomycetes > Peronosporales > Peronosporaceae > Phytophthora > Phytophthora cinnamomi. The sequence continues at coordinate 2,095,735 of NW_027150933.1, forward strand.
CACTTGAACGCAGCTCACATCTTAGCATGAGCGCTCGAAAACAGCGCCTCCGCCTGATTGCCCTTGGTGTGAATGCGATGCATGTCTAAATTCGGAAAACGAGGAGGTAGCAGAGTGGTCTGCATTGCCCCATCTCTCCACAATGTGTCCCCATCTCTCCACAATGTGTAGACAAGGACGGCAAGACGACGGTGGGCTCGTGGGAGGGTGAGACATCGCGCAGTTCGGCAGGGAGAGCGCGCAGTAAGCCCCGACTTCGGTCCTTGCACTCGGTCTCTGTGGCTCAGGTAATGAGTGGATAGATTCCGCCACCAGAGTCTTCTCGTCCCCCCTCCATTTGGAATTCTGCGCCACTGAGAAATCCCCCCCTCCAACGCATCGAGACGTGCACGTGGCCGAGCCGTTTGTACCACTATCAAATGTCTCATACCTCCAAATCCCTACAAATGCTTCAAACAGCGCTAGTATCGGCATGCTGCTTGCATGCCTTGCCATGGCACAACCAGTGCAGCTACGAAAGCCGGGCTTGATTCATTCGTCATTAGAAATTCTAGTTCCTGGGAATACAGACGTCCTCCTCAATAAACGCGGTGGGTGAGCAATAGTAATACGAGAGGGAATTAGAGATAGGTAGTTCGAATGAGTAATTCTTATACCGGTAACGAGTCATTCCGAATGACTCGTTACCGGTATAATAAATCCCTGGCTTGGACACCATACAGTTGACGATCAACGTTTCTTGTTTTATAATAGTACTTCGCGTAAGCATATGAATGTACATATTATGTATATTCACATGCTTACGCGAAGTATTACAGATACCAGAAGTTCTGGATACGGATATTTATCACGAGGGTACCACAACGAAGATCACGTTTATCGCAAGGGGGCACAACGAATGTGATTGGTCAAAATACATTAGAGAGCTGACCAAGCCACCCGAATCTCAACATCGCTGAGCGATTGGCGTTGAATGTGCCGGTGGTCGACGCCGAGAACGAGCTCAAAGGCAACGTCGAGGATACAGCACACGACTGCAGATGTACAGTGCAATGTACTATATGTATTTCCCAAGAAAGCCCACGGCTTTTACCACGATCACCTTCCCGTGATACACCATAATACACCATAAGGAGGGAATGTTTACCGATGTGGAGTACTGTACAAATAGTACCCCACGCGTGGTTTAGGTTACGGAAAGTTGCGATAGTGATTACACAGGTATTAAATCAAGAGGCAACTGTATTGATTCAACACAATTCCAAACAAATATCACAGGGTACTGTGTTAAGGGGTAACATGTACATGTACGTACCCACCTGTCGTAGCTTTAGTAGGTATGGCAGTTCATGTACCGTAATCCAGTAGGGATTGGTGCTCACCTCAGATCAAGCAACGCCACAACGCATTTGTCCGTCGAGCCCGCAAGTCCGTCCGCTAGAAGTCCGCCGCCACGATGCATTAATAATTGAAAGCGGAAAAAGGGATCACAGTATTAGCGCAACTGCCCTGAGCATGCAGCTCGCGCAGTTCAAGTACTGGGACGAAGAACTAACGGTGAAGCCAGAAACCGTTTATAGCAACGTGTTCAATCTGGGGCGTGGTCAGCACACCGGAACCGATCAAGCCATTGTGAACGAGTACGCCGCATATTTGGAAATAGGCGAGAGCCTTCGGACGAACAGGGCGAATAGACAACCACATCCCGTTCGTCGTCTTCTCCACTGACCACTACCTACATCGAGGACGAGAAAGGCACGTGCATCGGCGTATGTCATAACCATTTTAATTCCGATCGTTTCCTGAGGAATAAAGAACAAAAAGTTGCTTATGAACCTAAGTACGAATCGCGATTTAACCGCATGAATAGAAAGAGCTGTGTCTCGTTCTTCATTTAAGCTATTGATCGTTAGCAAATGTTGACAACTCGTGGAGTTACATCGGACGAAACAAAATATCTCCATTTCCGGATCCCCGAAATCTCGGATTTTATTTCGGCCGTGTGACTTCAATATTTTCTCAATTTTATCTTATTGTATATTGTCAGAAAGATTGTGTAAAAAGCAATCGAAATAGAGTTGTTTTCACTTTCTACGAGTGTTTTAGCATTTAAATTTTTGATGTCCGGTTATGTACGAATTTTTATTAGTCAACTTTAAACGCGATTATCTCGAAAACTCTAAATGGTTGATAAGTAACCTTTTCTGTCCCGTGGTCTCATATGAGGCCGCACAGAACAAAATGTTATTTTTCACAAAACACGATTTCTGCGATTGATGGCTCAATCGTAAGATCTTTATTCGCTCTATCCAAGTATGTAGTTCTCGCTATTTAAACCTCGAGTACTCGATGAGGTAACAGCTATGGAAAAATTGGAAGTTGACATTTTTCTTGAATTCGGTTTTTGTTTATTGGCTGCCTAGGGGTAAAATTTCGCGAGGAAGCCAAAAATGGCATTTTTGTTAGCCAATGACGAGCGGAACATGCTCAAAATGGTTGATCTTGTAAAGTACGTGTATCATTGAAGGTCCAAATGGAGCAATCAATTCATAACGGATTTACGTAGCATTGTGTGCTTCTTTGTGGTCACACACTTAATAACCATGGCGCTCTCAAGTTTCTGGAGGCGCACACGCACTGGAACCACCTCTCCTACGTCTCTCCTACGTCTTAATGTCAGCCTTAGCTGTAGGCCGTCAGTTTCGAAGTGAGGGGGACTTCAGTGGCGGCACCACGCGTCCTCCTCCTCCTCTTACGTCCCTCGGCAGGTTGTGTGTAGTGCACACAAGTAGATGACCTGTACTTTTCCTATTGGCTAATTTAATAATATATTTAGACCCAATTAGAGTGCATCATATCTTCCCATCATAACGATATCATAACACTCCCACTAAAAGTTCAGGCACATCCGATCTCAGATCGCGTCTTGTGTTCACCACAGAGATGTCCATCCTTTCTTAAAACGGCTGTTAGCCGATCCTTTGTTTACCTAAGATTACTTTATTTACTTGATTTCTTAGGTCACATGTGTAACGGGGTTACACGTACAAGTGGCTACAAGCCACTTGTGATTTTAACAGATAGGTTATCTGTTAAAAGTGTCAGATACTTCCTCACCTTGGTGTAAGTCACACCAATGGATACATTGAAGTGGGCCACCACAATGAGTGGTCCACACCTACCCAAAGATCCTATTAGTAGAAAGCAGCATCTTTCTACCAATTAGAGACGTGCATATTGGCGGGGCTCTGACAGCCAGCCGCTGCCAACCCCTTACATAAATGATAAACAGCTTTAGCAGTTTTAGAAGGAAGATCAATTTACAAACAATACAGTTCTCATTTTACCTAATCTAAGTCACTTGGAGTCTTATCTGATTTAAATTATATTTGTGGACTCAAGTATAATTAATTCAAATTATTAATAAACTCCTGCGCTTCCTCATACACGTAGCGCGACGTGTAACCTAAAGTAGTGAGCCAAAGTAGGCCCACTACACCTGGTAGCACTTTGTAGTCCGTCCAACGACCGACTACGTGACGTTCGTACAGGGTGTACGAACGCGGAGCCGAGAACCCCATGAGCACCGAGGTGCCCATGGAGAGCTCCAACACGCCTGCAACGCATGTTGCACGCGCCGACTGCCCCCAACTGTCCGACCCAGAGTGGGAAGCCCTCCAACGACTGTCAACAGGCATTGGGGAGGCGGCGATAGCTACGATGATGTGTACGCTATCGCCGACGGAGCAACATGGTGTTGCTCTAGGATTCATCATGAAGGAGCAGCGTGATGCTTCTTCCTCAGTGACGGCGTCGTCAGGGACGACACTGCGTGCTCAACCTTTGAAATTGAGCGTAAGCAATTACGTGGGAAGAGAGGGCGAGCCTCTCCTCCGGTGGCTTGTCGAACTCGACACAGCCATTGCGGCTCGACGTATCGTCGACCCGTTGTCAAAGGTTGCGTTCGCTATGTCATGTCTTGGCGGACGAGCGAGGAGTTGGGCGTACGGACGCCGACTCTCAGATCCTACGTGCTTTAGCACGTACGAAGTATTCAAAGAGGAGCTTAGACAAGCGTTTGAGCCCCCGCAAAATGAGTTCCGGTCGAGGGCGGAATTCCTCGACCTGCAGCAGGGTAAGCATGACGTCCATGCTTACGCGCAGTGTGCACGGTACTTGGTCTCGAACATCGTGACCAACCCGATAGATGAGGCGACTAAAGTCGTCACGTTCATGAAGGGACTGCGGGATGGGCCCGTGAAGACTTATCTCTTCCGAGAATACCCGAGTACTCTCGAAGCTGCGATTACTCTCGCAATGCAAGAAGCGTTTAGCCTGCGGCAGGCTAAACTGCATGCGAAAGTGCCGAGGTCGCAACCGCGCCCGGTAGTGAGGATGGGAGGTCTGGAACCAATGGACCTCTCGAATGCAACGGCTGCTGGTTACCAGCAGCACGAAAGTAATGTGCGACGCTTCCGTTGCGGAAGGATCGGTCACTTTACCAGAGAGTGCACGGCTCCCGTGCACTACAATGGTGGCCGTCGTGGCGATGCCGTGCATCGCCGCGAACAAATAAAAAAACGTGAACATCCAGTAGGCGCGGGGCGCCCTACTGGGAGTGCAGTCGCCCGTGCCGACATCGGGTACGCGACACTGAGGATGGCAGCCCCCAGTGAGACTAGCTCTCGCTGCAAGAAACAAGATGACAGGCCGAACCTAGTCATCTTGAAGGTTTACTCGAAGAGAGCGAGTGACTCTCTTCGAGCTTTGGTAGATCCAGGCGCGTCGAACAACTTTGTTCGACTACGAAGCCTGCCGAGACTTGACTTCGAGGATGTAGATGTACCTCGAAGTCTTCTGGAGGTACGACTGGCAACAGGTGCCATCGTGAAGACTGAGAAGCGCGTCGTGAACGTGCGCTTCTCGTACAAACAAAGAGTGTTTGCCGAACACTTTATCGTCCTGGACCTGGACGATAAGTTCGACGTAGTAATGGGTATGCCGTGGCTTGCACGGCATGATCCGGTAATAGACTGGAAGAAGCGCACGCTCGTGCGCTTCGGACGCGACAGCGGAACAGAGAGTGATGGCCCTGTTACCGCAGCGCGCACACCAGCAGGTGCGCGCGGCTCACCAGCCGAGACAGCGCTTTATGCTGCTGTCCCGGAGTGCCCAAGAAGTGCGCGAGGGCGCGCACAAGTGAAACCCACATCGGCAATGCTGCCGACGTCGGAAGAAAAAGATGTGTTGGTTCCGGGAACCAACACCCACGTTCAAGCGTGTAAGGGACAGTCCCTGACCCGAAGAGGTCAGGTCGACAACGACGCGTCGGCTCCGGGAGCCGACGCACCCTCGGTCATGAGGGGCTCCACCAATGAATGGCGTCGAGGTGACGAAGGCGTGTCAACTCAGGGAGTTGACGCTGCAAACAGTATGGACGTTGCAAACGTACCGCACTGACGCAATTTGCATGCTGTCGTGCAGCCGGGCTGCACGACGAAGCGCCATGCGATCAAGCCGGGCTTGATATCGCGCGCCCGCAGACAGGGTCTGCCGGCGAACAACTGTCCACGGCCGGGCCTGGACCAGAAGAACCACCGTGCGAAGCCGGGCTCCGCACAACAAGAAGACGGCGCAAGCGGAGAACGCTGCGCAACTCTCGGTCCGGGACCGAGACGCAACAAGAACAGTCTGCTGGGCAGACTGCGGCGGTGACGCCGAATGTCGAGACGCTAAGCGTCTTGACGCGCACCGATACTGGATTCCAGTATCGTGACATGGAACTCGCTAGTCCTCCGACGACGGCGTCGGAGTTGACTTCGCTTCCAGCCATGAGCTGGAAGCGCTGCACGCGCAACTTGCAGGATGGACGCATCGAGCAAGTCTGCGTTCTTTCGGACAGCGAAAAAACGGACAGCGAGAACGAAGAGCTGAGGCAGCTCTTCATGGGAAGTACCACTGAGAGTGAAGACACTCTCAGTGCGAAGACGAAGCGAGAGCGCTTCGAGGAACAAGGTTGGGACTCGCTGAAGTCGAGTCCCTATTACGAATTGTTGAGGGAGTACAAAGACGTACTCCCGGAAGAGATTCCTGCGGAGCTTCCGCAGGATAAGGGCATTCAGCACGAGATTGATCTCGTGCCGGGCACGAAGTATTGTGTCACGCGGCAGTGGCCACTGCCACGAGAGCAAGTAAAAGCAATCGACGACTTCTTTGAAAGTCGTCGCAAAGCTGGACAAGTGCGGGAATCGAAGTACCCGCACAGTGCTCCGACGTTCTGTGTCAAAAAGCCACAGGGCGGATGGCTCATCGTTCATGCCTACAACAAGCTGAACGATGCGACAGTACCGGCGCAGACGCCGATACCGCGAAAAGATGTTATCATCGATTCGATGGCCGGGAGCACCGTTTACAGTGCTCTCGACTTGCGAGATGGATTTTATCAAATCCTAATGCGTGAGAGCGATATCCCTCTCACGGCAGTGAGCACGCCACGCGGCATGCTCTGGGAATGGCTAGTAATGCCACAGGGGCTTAAGAACGCCCCTGCGATTTTCAACAGGTGCGTGCCGCACTTGTTGCGCTCGGTGCGCGACTTCGCACCGAGCTACTTCGATGATGTATTCATCCACAGCCAGGCTGTGGACGGGATGACCAACGTAGAGATGCACAGGGTGCATCTCCGGAAGCTACTTGAGCTTATGCGAAAGCATAAGCTCTACGCGAACCTGAAGAAGTGTATCTTCGGGGCGAGCGAGATACCCGTCCTCGGGTGTCTCGTAGGGAAAAATGGCGTTCGCCCTGACCCAGAAAAGGTCAGAGTGATACATGAATGACCAACGACTTCAAGTGTCAAGGAACTGAGGCAGTTCCTTGGCTTGGCCACGTACTTGTGCAAGTACGTGGAGGATTACGCGGGCAAGATCCGCCCGCTGTCACAACTTCTGAAGAAAGAAGTTGTGTGGGATTGGACACCCGATTGCCAAAAGGCATTCGAAGCAGTCAAGCGGGGCTTGACTGAGGCGCCGATCTTGGCAGTGGCTGACCAAGATCGTCCATTTCACGTAGTGTGCGACGCATCCGATTTCGCGATCGGATGCGCGTTGATGCAACACGATCACGAGGGCCGTGATCGTGTCGTCTACTACCAATCGCGTCAGCTGAAGCCAGCTGAGCGCAACTATCCGGTGCATGACAAGGAACTCCTTCCCATGAAATACGCACTCGCAAAGTTCCGAGTGTATTTGCTGGGAAGTAGACCGTTTGTGGTCTACACCGACCATGCTTCACTGCGTACCGCAGTGAAGTCGCCACACATTTCACAAAGAATGGCGAGATGGCTCTCATTCTTTGCGGAGTATAACTTCCGGGTCGAATACAAACCCGGAAGATTGAACGTGGTGGCCGACGCGTTATCACGTCGGCCGGACTATGCAGAAGCTGTTGACGTCAATGCCATTGACGCCATGCGATCGAGCAAACCCACATCATATCTGTTGGATGATGTGAAGGCCGCGTACGCGCACGACGCGGACACGAAGCTCTTGCTGGCCTATGGCACAGCACCTTCTGACAAGGCTCGTCAGAAGCTGCCCACGCACCTTCGTGCGCGTGCTCGAGTGCACGACGGAATACTGCTTATAATGCAGTCGACGACAATGCGGATCGCGTTGTCGTGCCGAATGACCATGACTTGCGACTCAGGATCATGTACGAGTATCATGATACCCCGACTGTGGGACATCTCGGACGTGAGAAGACATACGTCCTTCTGACGCGCGACTTCTACTGGCACCACCAGTATAAGTGGGTGCGCAAGTACACCCGTGTTTGCGAGGTATGCCAACGCGTAAAGTCTGCGCCGTTTGCGCAGGCTCCATTGCAATCACTACCGACTCCGTCGGAGTGTTGGAAGTCCATGTCTTTGGACTTCATCTTTGGTCTTCCCCCGGATAGCGGAGGGAATACCGGTGTTGTGGTCTTCGTCGACCGCTTCAGCAAGATGGTACATCTTGCTGCGGTGTGGCAGAAGTGACCGCGAAGCAGACGGCCCGTCTGCTCGTCGACATGGTGTTCAAACACCATGGCATGCCGACCGACATCGTGTCGGACAGAGACCCGCGCTTCACAGCGCACCTGTGGCAAGAAGTGTTAACACTTCTTGGGATCCAGCTTTCAATGTCGACTGCGGATCATCCGCAGACGGACGGTCAAACCGAGCGTGAATCGCGTGCTCGTCGATATGTTGAAGAGCTACGCTCACTCGTTCCAATGCTGGAGCGAGTGTTTGTCGATGGCAGAGTTTGCCATCAATAAATCAGTGCATGCCTCAGCCGGGCATACACCGTTCTATGTGAATGCCATGCGGCATCCACGTCTACCGAGTTTACTCGGAGTGATGGCTCCCACTTTAAGTGGGGGAGGATCTACGACTGCAACACAGCAGCCGCAGAAAACCGCTGACACCTGCACAGTGTCAGCTGCAACAATGAACAAACCCCATGAGTCTGCGCAGGGCGCAGGCTCCTCCACCGACAAGGACAAAGACCACGGGTCTGCGCAGGGCGCAGACACCGCAAAGAACCACGCAGAGGCCGGGCCTCTAGTGGAGAGCGAGCTGAATGACTTCAGCTCGGATGCAATCAATTTCATAACCAAAAGACAAGCCGTAATTCTGTTTGTCCAAGACGCAATAGCAGCTTCTGTTGATCAACAGAAGCTGAACGCAGACAATGTGGGCAGAGGCAACACAAATGAATTTAAAGTTGGTTCATTGGTTTTGTTAGCTACTCAAAAACCTGCCTAGACATGCAGTTTCGGATTTCGGAGCAAGCAAGCTTGCTCCGCGCTTCATCGGGCCGTTCACTGTGTCGGCACGGCACGGCAACGCATACACGCTAGAGATACCGTCTAGCATGCGCCTCCACCCGACCTTTTACGTCGGACGGCTGAAGCCATACCTGCAGCACGAGCCATCTAGCTCGGCTAACCCGAAGCCTTGGCAGGAGCCTCGGCAGAAGCGGAAACCTTGGCCTCGGCGACGAGCAGCCTCTCCTCCAGCACGTCCGCGCGCTGGAGCAACCCCTTCATCTGGGTCCCCAACTCGACCTGGATATTCGAGGCGGTCTGCGAGACCGCCGCGACTTGGGCCTTCTGGTTCACCAACTCCTGTTTCAGGGCGGCGAACGCAGCGCCCTGCAAACGCTCCACGGCGGCCACCCGGTCGTGGAGAGGCGCATACTGATCAGCCCGGGGCTGATCATACCCGGGGCGTGTTCCCACCCCCGCCACCGCCGATCCGTGACGCCCGCGGCTCAACCCGCTGGATTGTTGAGCGGATTGTTGACCATAGTATCCCGAAAACGAACCCTCAAGGGGCTCGTTTTCGTATTCGTTGGAGAGGATTTCCTCCCCATCGAGATACATGGGAGCCGCGGAACGTCTTGCTGGAGGACGTTCCGGAAATGGTGAGGGCGTACGAGGAGCAGTACGCGCTGGTGCAGCGGAAGTAATACGAGCGCTGCGATCATCGCCAGCGCCCGAACCCTCACGTGCTACGAACTTCGCACGAGGCTCTTTGAGACTTCCGGGCACACGGAACGACGTGACCCAGTTCAGGTCGCGGTCGCTCAAGCGTAACGCGCCCGGAAAACTTCGCGCACTGAAAGCCCGCGGGCACAGCGCACGGCACGCTATCCTCATGCGCAGCGACGTGGAGCCGCTCCAATTTTCCACGCTTCGAGTACGTCTCGAAGCTACCACGCGCTTGCTTAATCCGTTCAAGGTAAGTATCATGCTTCTTGTTGAAGTTCTCAACAATAGCATTCCAACTCTGACAAAAATGTCTACCACTCGGGTACTTTGCTGCGAGAAAATGTATTCTTGCTTTGAAACCATCGGAGCGCATGGAAGAGTCCGATATAATAATCGCGCCTTTGATGCGTTTCCGCATCAAAGTGCAGCTTGGCGGCAACGGCGTCATCCTTGATGGCGCTGCACACGTACAGCGACACATCATTCGAAGGTACCGAATTGCCATACCGGTCCGTGACCTCGGAGGCGGACGGCATCCACGGATCGCGCGCTGCAGGCGCAGCGCCCGGAGAGCCTTGAGCTTCGGATTCACGCGCTGTAGGTGCAGCGCGCGGAGAACTGAGAGCCCCAGCGGAAGCGGGTGGGGTATCACCCTCAGTTCACGAACGCTTCGAGCGCGAAGCGTCCGATTCGTCCCCGTCGCGCGGGCGAACGTTCTTAGCGTGGGGGTCGAGTAAGTCGCTCAACGCTGAGTCTTTGCGCGGTGAGGACGGGTCCTTGTTGTCCTCCACGTGTTCGTCGTCGGCTTCGACGACGACGACGTCACCGTACATCGTCGTCTGGCGCTCGTAGTACTGGTCGACGGATAGATAACTCTCCACTGCCTTTGAGTTATTCTTCTAGGGCGCGCTCATCGTTGTATGAGTGCGGGGTTTTCTTTATCAAACGGGGAGAATTGACTAATGGTCATATCAGAGATTGACGTGTGGGGACCCCGCGAGTCTAACCTTAAGGGGGGATGGTGTAACGGGGTTACACGCACAAGTGGCTACAAGCCACTTGTGATTTTAACAGATATGATATCTGTTAAAAGTTTTGGATACTTCCTCACCTTGGTGTAAGTCACACCAATGGATATATTGAAGTGGACCACCACAATGAGTGGTCCACACCGACCCAAAGATCGTATTGGTAGAAAGCAGCATCTTTCTACCAATTAGAGACGTGCATATTGGAGGGGCTCTGACCGTTAGCCTCTGCCAACCCTTTCGATGATGGTAAAACCGTTTTAGCAGATTTAGGAGGAAGATCAATTTACAAACAATACAGTTCTCATTTTCCCGTAACCTGATCGATTTGGTGTCTTTATTTAGTTTAAATAATATTCGAGGCCTCAAGTATATGTTATCCTAATTAAAACTAAACTACCGCTTCCTCATACACTTAGCGCAACGTGTAAGCTTAAGTAGTGAGCTAAAGTAGGCCCACTACACCTAGCCTGCTGCACCATGAACGCATGTATTTGCTGCTGGCTGGTGATCATGGCCTGTTGCTGTAGCGGGAACATGTTCACTAGGTTAACCAGCAGCTGCGCCGAATCTGTTGCAGGCGGCGCTGCTGGCGGGGCTGGTGCCGGCGGGACATAGTTCCCCTGTCCTGACGATGTTGCTGGTGGGGCTGATCCGGGGCGTGCCGGCGTTGCTGGTGGGGCAGGCCCGGGGAAAGCTGGTGGTGGTGGTCCAGCTGAAGGCGCCTGCGTAGTCGGCTCGTGGGACTCACGTTTGCACCTGCCGGAGGAGGCGGCACATCGGGTGCTGCCGTTCTTCGGGCATAATCTCGTACTCCGCGTAGCCTTCGGCCCCAGGCCCTTGGAAAGCGTCCGCGGAGTCAATTCGCCGAGCCTGGTACGGTCGTAAGTTGGTCTATTCGTCTTCAGTCTGCCCAACTGTCTTCCTAGATTGCACGAGTGGTCGGACGGGTCTAGTCGTACTCAAGTGAGTATGTACGGTGTTGCCGCGAAGGTTGTTACAGTCTTCGGCTCTAATTTTGAAATTGTCTTGCCCTTAGTGGTTGCTTGGCCTTGGGTCTTGTCTAGCTGCGTGCTAGGAGGCGAAATGAAGACTGAATTGAATGAAATAGGCAAACTACGACTGCTCTGCTCTACTCTCTGTCGTGCAGCGCTCTATTGGTTGAGGTTGCACTTCGCTGTCTGATCGACTGGATCCCTATCGCGAGGCAGACGGCCTGCGCGTGCTGGCACGTGCCACCAGGGTCTGTGGTTGAAGATGGGAAGATCTCGCAACCTGGTTGGCTGGACTATCTCTGATACTGGAATATGATTTGGACGACAACTTCAATTTGGGTGCTTATGATTTGCCTGTGTTGAGTCAACCGTTTTGAGCCGCAGCCGTGACTAGGCGGATCAATCTTACGACTGGCAACTTCGTTTGGACCGCAGCCGAGATCGTTTGGACCACATCTACAAGCCTCACCTACTAGGGAACATTCCATACAGTAGGGACTGCTAGCTGGCAAACACACTAACCTAAATCGAGCTCACTTTCGGATTTCCTTCCAACTATTCACTCGACTACCAAGCCTCATTCGCACACTGTCAATTGGTTATGAGCCCAAGCTACGCGGACACCGTCAAGCTCGTGGAAGATAACTACTTTCACTGGGAGTTCAACATGCGGATGAAGCTCTCGCGCAAGGGACTGCTGCCCCTCATCATCAAGGCAGAGTTCGACCCAGTGAGCAACCGCACCACGGATGCATGGAAGACCGACGATCTGAAAGCCCTCGGAGTGATCGCTGGCGACATCACCCTCACATTCCAAGTCTACATCCGTGGTGCGATGAATGCGATGGACGCATGGACCATGCTCAAGGAGCAGTTCAACCGGAGCACGCTCAAGAACCGACCCTTCGTCACCAAGAAGTTGCATAACTTCAAGATGGAGCCCGGTACGTGGTTCACGACGCACGTGGACCGATTCAAGGAAATCGTGCTCCAAATGGAGATGATTGGTGAGGCTCTCGACGAGACCCGCCAACTCGTGCTGCTGCTCGGCAGTTTGACCGACGAGTACTGGATGATCAGTACCGTGCCCGAGAACACGCCGAACATGACGCTCTCGTACGCAATCCAAGCGCTCGCTGGTGTTGAAGCCTCGGATGAATCGTCATTGGCTCAAGAGAAGGCATTTGCTACGAAGAAGAAGGAGAATTACAAGCGTCGGTTCAACGGCAAGTGCTTCTACTGTAAGAAGACTGGCCACAAGGAATTCGAGTGCCGCAAGAAGAAGGTCGACAACGAGCGTGGGCAAGTCGCGCAGGCTGCGTCCGACTTCGCGTTTACGGCAAAGGGTGCGATGGACAATTCGGAGTGGCTCGTGGACTCTGGTGCCAGCTCGCACATGACCAGCGTCCGGGACAAGTTCATGTCCATGAAGGAGCTGAAGACGCCAGTCCGCATCACGATCGCGGATGGCACGAAGATCGACGCAGCTGATGGACGGAACGTCTGTCACGCTGTCGGATGTGCTATACATACCTGAAGTTGATGGAAGCCTCGTCTCGGTTGCGAAGCTGGCCGAGAAGGACGTCGTCGCGCAGTTCAGCAAGATCAAGTGTGTCTTTCGCTATGGCGATGCTACCGTCATGGAGGCCAAACGTTTTGGAAACGTCTACAAGTTGAAGACAGTGGGGGGCGAGGTGTGTCGCGCAGCGACGACATCTCGTAAGGAGCCATGGGCCGTTGTGCACGCCCGTCTCTGCCACATCCCGTTCAAACGTTACGAACAGCTGTTGACCATGGCAAACGGAGTGCCTTGCGTTTCGGATGGTGTCACAAGTGGTACCGTCTGCGCAGGCTGCTGCATGGGCAAGATGAGAGCGGACGACTGTCCGCGACACCCGGAGAAGCTCGTCAAGGGTGCAGGCGTACTGGATCTGGTGCATACGGACGTGATGGGTCCGATGCAGACCAAGACACCCGGTGGCTGCACGTATGTGGTAACCTTCATGGATGACTACTCACGTCACGTGACCGTCTACTTCATGAAGGCCAAATCGGAAGTGCTGTCGAAGTTCAAGATCTTCAAGGCAGCAATGGAGAACGCAACAGACAAGGCGATCAAGCGCCTACGTTCTGACAATGGTGGCGAGTACACGGGCAAGCGGTTCAAGGCCTACCTCGACCGCAGTGGCATCAAGCATGAAAAGACGGTGCCATACACGCCTCAGCAGAATGGACTGGCTGAGCGCATGAACCGAAGTTTGGTGGAGATGGCGCGCTGTATGCTCTACCACGAAGCCATCGAGAAAAGTGGTGTGCTGAAGCCGTAAGCACCGCCGCGTGAATCATCAACCGGCTCCCCAACTCGATGAACGTCAAGACACCCTACGAGATTGTACATGGAACGAAGCCGCAGTTCAAGAATACAAAGGTATTTAGTTCAGTCGGCTACGCGCACATTCCCAACGAGAAGCGCCGCAAGTTGGATGCTAAGGCCTTCAAGTGTCGATTCGTGGGCTACGAGGATGGTGTCAAGGGATACCGAGTTCTCAACGTGGTGACAGGAAAGGTGTAAATTGTGCGCACCGTGAAGTTCGTGGAAACAACAAGTCTGGATGACATGGTGGAGGAAATGGAGCTGAATGACGATGAAATTAAGGTGGATCAGCCCAGCCGTGGTGGGTATCAACCGGACGAGTCAGCACAAGTCGTGCCAATGGATTCTGAAGTTGGGGACGTTATCCCACTTCAACGTGACATGGGCGTAAACGATGCGATCGTGCCATACGGATCGACACATCATATGATTACCCGATCGCGTGCTCGCCACATTGACGAGACAACGGATCGCGAAGAGGCAGGCGCTCGCAAGAAGCAAGTCGTGGCGCCCTCGACTACTGGCACGAAGTGCCAGAAGATGATTTAAGGCAGAGTTCAGGTTAACGAGGACCAAGATGCAATTGAAGGTGGCCAAGCAATGTCTGCAACGGAAGAGGTCCCAACGTCATATGAAGAAGCTATGGCGAGTGCGGACCAACTGGAATGGAAGAGGGCTATGCAGAGCAAGTTGAAGTCGCTCGTAGCAAACAAGACATGGAAGCTGGTGCCGAGACCAGCTCACCAACGACCGATCGGCTGTCGTTGCGTATTCGCATTGAAACGCAACGAGAAGGGACAAGTCATTCGTCCCAAGGCCCGTCTCGTAGCCAAGGGTTACTCGCAACGTCACGGCGTGGATTATGAAGAGACGTACGCCCGGTGGCTTACCTGAACTCGATTCGCGCCAAACTGGCGAAGTGCGTCGCAGATGGATACGACATCGAGCAATGCGACGTCGACACCGCGTTCCTGTACGGCAAGCTAGAAGAAGAGATCTACATGAACTTGCCAGAGGGACTCCGAGATCTCTTGACACTTACCGAAGACGATGGTGAAGAGGACGTCGTATGTATGTTGCTGCAAAGTTTGTACGGACTCAAGCAGGCGTCACGAGTATGGAACGAAACGATTGACGCGCACCTCAAGGTGAAGGGATTCAAGCCTGCTGACGCCGACCCGTGTGTGTACACAAGAGGGGATGGAGACGACCACTGTATTGTGTGTCTCTACGGGGACGACATGCTGATCGCATCGCGGGACAATGCGGTGATTACATCGGTGAAGGCTGGAATCGCGGAAAAGTTTCGAATCAAGGACCTCGGGCGCGCACGTTTCATTCTTGGAATTGAGATCGACTACAACATGGATCACAAGACACTGAGGATATCTCAACAAGCGTACACCGAGTCGATCATCAAGAAGTTTGGGCAAGAGAACGCGAAGCCGTGCACATCGCCTATGGAAGCTGGAGTTCATCTGACTAAGGCCAACGAACCGCAGGTGGTAGAAGAGAAGACCAAGATGAAGTCGAAGTCCTACCGATCGCTGGTGGGCAGCCTGATGTACCTGGCATGTGGAACACGACCTGACATTTCGGTCGCGGTTGCCAAGTTGAGTCGTTTCCTGGAGAACCCTGGGCAGAAGCATTGGGACGCCGGGATCAGGGTAGTGCGCTCCCTACTGAAGACCAAGGACGTGGGCATCACGTACGATGGGTTACGTGGAACCGAGCTCGTCGCCTACTCCGATGCGGACTGGGCCGGCAGCCGCGACGACCGTCGTTTCGTAAGCGGAACGATGTTAATGATGTGCGGTGCTCCTGTGGTGTGGCGTTCGACGTATCAGAAGACTGTCGCGTTAAGTCCTACAGAGGCCGCGTATATGGCACTGAGCGAATGCGGGAAGGAGTGCGTCTGGATGCTCCGTCTATTGAAGGACATTGGCACTGAACAAGTGGGGGCTACGGTGATCTATGAAGACAACCAAGGCGCGATGGCATTGGCGAAGAATGTTGGATACCAAGCTCGCACGAAGCACATCGACATACGCTACCACTTCATTCGCGAGAAGGTGGTGAGCATCGAAGTCGAGCTGGAGTATGTCGAGACCAAAAACCAGCTCGCTGACTTTATGACGAAGGGTCTATCGTCGAAGACGCTCTGCTACTAGGTGATGTGTAGTAACGTTGGACCCAAGATCGAGACATCGAATTGAGTGGGGGTGTTGAGGTTGCACTTCGCTGTCTGATCGACTGGATCCCTACCGCGAGGCAGACGGCCTGCGCGTGCTGGTACGTGCCACCGGGGTCTGTGGTTGAAGATGGGAAGATCTCGCAACCTGGTTGGCTGGACTATCTCTGATACTGGAATATGATTGGACGACAACTTCAATTTGGGTGCTTATGATTTGCCTGTGTTGAGTCAACCGTTTTGAGCCGCAGCCGTGACTAGGCGGATCAATCTTACGACTGGCAACTTCGTTTGGACCGCAGCCGAGATCGTTTGGACCACATCTACAAGCCTCACCTACTAGGGAACATTCCATACAGTAGGGACTGCTAGCTGGCAAACACACTAACCTAAATCGAGCTCACTTTCGGATTTCCTTCCAACCGACTACCAAGCCTCATTCGCACACTCTCCATTCTATTGAAACTCACGCAGCAACGGACGCACCCATGCGATCGATGACGGGCACTCTTCTCTGGATCCTCCAGCAACGGACTGCAATCTCCGATACACAGGCGCGGTGTTTAGGAAGAAAAAAAAACATCACTGTCTGCGTGGAAGTACAAGCGCGTCACACACTTGCTCGTGCATCAGGGAGCAGTGAATGCTTGATCGAAAATCGGTGAAATCTTCCTGATCAAATCGCTACTCTGTTTTGTGAGTCACTTAATTCACTCGTTATCACAAATTATGTTCGACTCATTCACGTACAGAATTACAAGTATCTACCTATGCTTCCTCAGACAACAACCTTGACGGTACAACCATTTGCTCCCAGCGGAGAGCATAGTGATCCCACTGTACGACCGATACGACGCGTGCAGAGTTCCTTGGCAGACCGCCCAGTGATCATACGTCAATCGTACCATCGTCAACCTCAGTGGTAGTGAGCTGGGTTCCGCCCACCGTTAACCACCCCACCTCGACTTCATTCGCCTCAGCTATGCGACTCCGTATGTTGGACTCTGAGTTTGCGATCGACATCGTGTAGGTTTTTGTCCGCTTGCCATCGACACCCGGCATTCTCCACCGATGACGATGAGCGAGGCAAATGTATCGGAGATTTACTCACCCATGGATGTTGGTCACCAATACAGAAGTGTTGTTGTCGATTTAGCTGAAGTACCAGTGTAGTTGCTTGAACCGAAGAGGAGCCTCCCCACTTCATTAAGGTGCTGATAATGGGCAATTCGTCTCTCCGCTCTTCTCTCGTAGCCGCATTGTCCATTCAACAGAGCAGTTGGTGAATCGCGCCTTGGCGACAAGAGAGCTGTTGTTTTCCACTGAGGTTCGGTGGCATGGCAGATATTTCAGTCTAAAAATTTTCCAGCCAGGTTGACTGCGACGTTCTCCTAGCGAACAGCATCAATCTCCACCACCAGCTCGTGCAACTTGTCCTGCGTCGTCTGAGGCTCGCACGCGGCGGTAGTGCTGCAAGGAGCAGTAGCTCTCACGGTCACCTCGATCTGCTTCAATTGGTTTTCGAGTCGACATCGTTCCTCACGCAGAGCAGACTCTTCGGAACGCGGTGTTATCGACGATTCTGCTCGTTCAGATCGAGGACGTCCATCAGGAGTGTGGCCGCGTCGACAAACTCCTCGAAACGTGCAGCCAACATGATTTCTTGATAGATCAATTCTGAGTTTTGTGTACTACGGAAGACGGTATCGGGAGTGTTGTGGAATTCACAAAAGCTCACGTGATCAGCACTGACACCTCCAGACCGTCCCATAATCCTTCAATCCCTTATCCTACCAGACATACACTCAACTTGAGTCTCAAGGCCACGTGCTGGATCGAACGGCTGCCGGCCAAATGGACTCCATCGTGGAGGGCACGCGATCAAAGATGACACTCTGCTATAATCGCTTGTCCGGATTACTCGAGCAGGCTCGGCTGCAGAGAGCAAGAGCAAAGCCACACCGGAATCACGTCTGTTGCTGTCGTGCCAGCTGCAGTCACGAAACATAGTTATGTGCAGAACACACTTACGGAACTGTACAGCACATGCTCATACAGGGACAGAAAATTCTCTCTGTAGTGATAACCTCAGTTACCATAATAAAGCACACCAGAACAAAGTTGTTGACTCTGCCATACACAATTCAAAAGAGGTGTTTTGACTAATGCTAAGAAAAGAGGGCATCTCTCAAGCTTCCAGGGGTACAAACGTTCCCCACAATAAGCGCGGTGGGTTAGCAACTGTATTGCGAGAGGGAATTACAGATAGGTCGTTCAAATGAATCGTTTTAATAGATTCCCCTTGATCATCATACAGTTGACGATCAACGTTTGTTGTTGTTGTAGCACTTCGAGTAAATATGTGAAACATACAGTATATACAGTGCGCACCCAAATTATAGGATCGGGTATTTATCGCGAGGGTACACAACGAGGGGCACATTTATCACATTGGGCAGAATAGAGGTTATTATATATAAAAATATAGGATGAAGTAAAGCGAAACACTAACAAGCAGCTCAGCATGCCAGTCAACCTGGACTGTCATTATGTCTTGTACGGGGTTTCGGTTAATATTGGATTTTGTATTGGGGTGGCGGTGGTCCTAAATTGTGTCAACCTTGCATGCGATCCGATAAATTGCAAAATGCGAGTTTTAGGGATAGCAGGTCTTTGTCGGGGGGGGGGGGTCGTTCTATCGTTTCGCCGCGCACTGTACAGCACACGACATCGGATGTACGATGTACAAGTATGCATTTCCCAAGAAATGCCACGGCTTTTACCACGATCACCTTCCCGTGATGCGCCATAAGGAGGGAACGTTTACTGGTGTGCAGTACTGTACACGTACAGTAGTACTCTTCGCGTGGTTCGGTTACGGAAAGTTGCGATAGTGATTACATAGGTATTAAATCAAGAGGCATTGTCTGATTAATATACTGTATTGATTCAACAAAATTCCGAACAGATATCACAGGGTACTGTGTTAAGGGGTAGCTTGTCCTTGAACGACTGTACCCACCAGTTGGTGCGTCGGGTCGTAGCTTGACCTGAGGTGAGTATGTTAGCGCTCCGGTTGGGATTGGTGACCAACCTTACTCACCTCATAGCAGACAACTCCACAACGCATTTGTCCGTCCAGCCCGCAAGTCTGTCCGCCGCCACGATGCATTATCGTGGCGCCTTATTACTAGCTGCCACCGTCCTCCTCTCAAGCGTCAATGGCCAAGCGACTGGTACCGCCAACATGGCCACGCCCAATGTCCCAGGTGCCGGTATACGTCATCTGCGCGTTGCTGCCCAGTACGGCGTTCCCATCAAGAGAATGCTGAGGACTCTCAACCCGGAGGACGAAGGCGAAGACAGAATTTTCGAGGGTTTGACCAAGCTGTTCTCGAGAACTGACGATGAGATGAAAGGTTGGCTAAAGAACAGAGAATCCACGGACAAGGTGCTCTTGAGGTTGAACCAAAATGGACGAGTGCACAGTAGCCTGAGCGACCCGGCGATCGAGAGGTTGGCCTTGTACACTTCCAAGTACAATAAGAAGTTCCACACTCAAGAGACCATGGTCGGGACCCTCGCGCGAACCTATAGTGATGAGGGAGTCGCTAGAATGATCCAAGCTGAAATGAAGTCTAGTGATACGACGACGAAGGTTTTCGCGGAGAAGCTAGAGACTGAGCAATTTCACCTCTGGTTCAATGGAGAGAGGAATTCTCCTCTTGATATTTTCCAGCGACTAAACCTCGTGAAGAATAGAGGAGAAGCTGTGAGGAGTGGTGCAGGGTTTCGTGCATTGAAAGGTAATGCGTATGAAGCTGGGCTTCGCTACTTGGCCTATTTCAAAAGTCACACAGGAAACGATATTTCAGTGTTCCAAGTGTTAAGGGAAGGGTACGGGAATCACCGGTTGGCATTAATGATTGAAAGTGGAAAATGGGATCGCAGTATTAGCAAAACTGCCATGAACATGCAGATTGATCAGTTCAAATACTGGAACACCGAGCTAAATGTGAAGCCAAACGACGTTTTGAGAAGCGTGTTCAATCTGGAGCGTGATCAGCGGACCGCAACCGACAAAGACATCGTGAAGGAGTACGCCAAGTATTTGAAAATAGGCGATATGCTTCGGGCGAATCGGGCGAATATACAACCACCCCGCGGTCGTCGTCTTCTCCACTGACCACTTCCTACTCAAGGACAAGGGCGGCACGTGCATCGGCGTACATTTTGTTTCCGATCGTTTTCCTGAGGACAAAAAAAAATCACAGACGTACATACACCTAGTTCCGCTCGTGGATGCTTGTTCGGATGTCGCGTCTGTCGTTGAAGAGTAATTTCAATCGAGATCCCTGCCATCCATTTCAGTAATACTGACTTTGTCGAGCATGTATGGCATGCCAAGATCACGTTTTTTTAACTCGGCGTACCCCTGCAACAAGCGCTGGAAACACAGACCAACTGGATACAAAATACACATATCCCAAGCAAATAAAGGACCTCGTCCGATGGCGCAGCGAACAGATGCGACCGAGGAGTTCCTGGAAACGCTGCCGGTAATCTACCGAAGAGCAATCCAGGTGGAGGTTGTAACCCCCGTCAAGGTATCTCTCGCGGCCATTCCTGGGGAAGCCACACTGGTCAGCAGCGACTTGACACCGTTCGGAGATATTCGAGTGCAGAAATGGTGGTTCAGAGGGAATGGAAGACGTCCAACGCCGCCTGGGTTGCTGCGAAGTACTTATATACTGGAGCCGACGAGAGTAGACTAGACCTCGAAGAACCTCCTATTGCGCATGGAATGGTGGATTCGTTACGGAAATTGATGTAGGACAACGTTTGGCTTCCATTCATGTCAATTTATCCTGGTATGGCCAACAAGCATGGATAAGACGTAGATAGCATGGCGCAGGACTAAGCGAAACCAGTGAACGCAGTTGGTAACAACTTCCTGGCCAATCGGAGCCTTAAAGCCTTTTTTCCGAGCTGCAAGAAAGACAAGTTCTTAGTGCACAATTGACTGCATCATCTGAGGAGTGCATGAGTCGGTTGAAGGAGCTTTTGGCGACCTTGCTACGACGCCTTAATGCGTTTAGCACTCTACCGGTGGAGAGGTTGTAGTTTACAACGAAGACCAGAGTGCTTCACGTGTACGTGCCAGACCAACCCTGCGACTTTTCTAACCCCATGGGTGATTTTTAACGGGATTCAACTGATTTGTGAAGCAATCGCGCTACGGGCTACTGTGGAGTGCGTGGACTACAACGCATGGAGATATTCACCGGAGAAATATTGTAGGGTGTCATTCAAACGTGAAGGGTGCGAGTTTTACGAAGAAAAACTTCCAGTTCGCTTTGGACTGGTTCTTGATAGGCGCGTTCAGACTCCAGAAGCTTCGAGGTCGACTATCATTTGGTGCGAGCCTAGTATTGGTCTGGTGTCTGTCGCAACGGGATCGGGTCAGTAACACGTACCTAGCCTGCTAAACCGTATAGTCGTAGTCCTAGGCATCGTTTACTTCAAAGGGTCAGCAAAGACGAAGCCAATGAGTGGCGCGTATTTTGAGAACAGATGCTAAATTACTGTCTTGCCAATTTTAGGCGTTTGCTCTGCTAAAATAAGGACTGGTCTCACTAACACACCTTGAAGGTGTTGAGGTTGCACTTCGCTGTCTGCTAGACTGGATCCCTACCGCGAGGCAGACGGCCTGCGCGTGCTGGTACGTGCCACCGCAGGGATGGCAAAAAAAATATGGAAGGATTTTTTCAAAATAAAAATATCGAAAAAATATTTTTATTTCCATTTTTATGATATTTTTACCATTTTTATACATCAAACCCCGCTGAAACGGATCGCCTGGAGCACCGTATAACACAGTAACTACCTGAATACTGGCCTCAACGCATACTGACGAGTGGGCTGCCACCGCAGGGCTACTTCAGCTTCATAGGTGGCGGAGCCGACCATGCCGATCGAGGTCAAGACACCTGAGGACTTCAGCGGCGCCATCGGCGAGAAGCAGCCGGCCACCGTGCAGTTTCTCGGCGCCGCGGTGCGGTGGCTGCAAGATGGTGACCCCCCAAGGTGACGCAACTGACGGAGAACGAGTTCCTGGCTGTCAAGTTCCTAAAGGTGAGCACCGAGGAGCTGGAGAGCGTCTGCAAGGAGATTGACGTGGACTGCTTCCCCACCTTCCGCGTGTGCAAGGACGGCGAGATGACGTCAGCAAGTATAGGGCCCCACCTAATAGAGCGCGGTTGTCAGATTGTGTCCGATACAAAACCGAAGTGTTTTATTTTCGTACTTACACGAATAAAAATGAAAAAATATTTTTATTATATTTTTATCACGGATAAAAATATTTAAATTTTTTTTGCCATCCCTGGCCACCGGGGTCTGTGGTTGAAGATGGGAAGATCTCGCAACCTGGTTGGCTGGACTATCTCTGATACTGGAATATGATTGGACGACCACTTCAAGTTGGATGTCTATGATTTGCATGTGTTTAGTCAACTGTTTGAGCGGCAGCCGTGACTAGGCGGATCAATCTTACGACTGGCAACTTTGTTTGGACCGCAGCCCAGACCGTTTGGACCACATCTACAAGCCTCACCTACTAGGGGACATTGCATGCAGTAGGACTGCTAGCTGGCAAAGACACTAACGTAAATCGATCTCGTTTCCGGATTTCCTACCAACTACTCACTCGACTACGAATCTTCATTCGGACACTCTCAATTAGAAGGAAGCGTACCCCGTCGTCAGAGCATGTTTCTCGCTAGACTACATTTTGGAGCGAGAACGCGGATTGAAGGCGTTCTGAGATCCCTCCAACCTGATCCAGATCTTCTCGCCATCAGAAAGTGTAAAGAAACACACGAGAGGAACATTGTTGCGATGGACGTTGCGCATCTCGTGTTTGAGATACATTATTGAGCATATAAACGGTGAGCGGAACCTGTGGGCGGACCTAGTGTCGAGATGGAAGCCGACAGACACAATAGGCAGCCGCCAACTATGATAGTGATAGTGGCTCGTGTAGGAGACTTGCCGAGAATTCGACCTTTGCAAGATGATATTTTCACTTTGCCTACGATCGATGCTGTATGCGCAGACCAGGATGCAGCAGAATTGCCGTGGTCAGAGTTTAACCGTAATGAACAAGACATTTGGGTCGGACAGCAAGGTCTGGTTACGGCCGAACGACACTATTCTGATCACGCGGGTGCTAATGGTGGCACACTGTGATATACGGGTTCATCGTGGAGTTGAAGCTATGCTGTTGGTGCTCCGTGATGAATTAGGTTTTGGTGACGTGAGCAAACGAGTGGAACAATTCGTCGCAGCATGCCTGCAACGCAAGCACGTGTAAGATGGTGCGAAGGCCCTGGAATATTACCCATAAGACAACTCGGCGAAATGAGTTACTGCATACGGACTTCTTCTCGATGGGAGTAAGTTACGGGGACATCCAGTATACATTGGCACTGAAGGATGACTTGTCTCACTATTGTAAGCTCATTGCCTGTGAAAGTGCCAACGGCATTGTGGCATCAAACGCTGTTTTAGATTGGTACAAGCGGTTTGGGCTCCCCGAGATGTGGCAATTCGACAACGGATCACACTTTCGCAATACTCTAATGGACGACTTAGAAACACGCCTCGGAGCTTTCCAGCGTTTCATTCCCATGTATACACCCTGGCTTAATGGCAGAGCAGAGCGACTCAATCGAGATTTACTTCAAGTTGTACGCGTGCTTCTGCTAGAATTCAAATTGGACTCCAGAAACTGGGTATACTTACTTCCGGTTATACAGTCGAATTTGAACGAAAACCCTTTGAGATCGCTCTCGGGGAAGTCGCCGATGGAGGGTTTCACAGGACTCAGCAGGGAGCCAGTCATTAACGTGACCGTGAAGCCACGAGCGGGGGCAGCGACGCCGGAGGTAGGGGCCAGTGGTTTTTGTTGGAGAGGACTGGAATCAAAACTTTTCTCTGTAAACACTCCGACAAGCATGTCCGCGAAGACACTCACAGGAACAGAAACGTTTTGGGGTTGACAATGATGACACCAGCTCTCTGTCTGAACAATGTAGACATGACAGTGTTCATGGTATCGTCCGAGAGCTGAGCTTTGCCGACAAGGTCAAGCAGTTCAGCCTGTATTTTAGTTTAAGTGTTAGAATATTTGAATTGTTGTGATATACGTTAGGCTTGTGCATACGTACCGTTGGAGACAAAAGTGGAATGCGTTTCAACTTGGCTGGGAGATCAGTCTGCTGCGTGATTCCCCTATTGACCTGACTGGCCCTACTGAAGAAGCTCATGCGCGATAGTTAAGTCGGACGAATACTCCGTCGATTCAGAGCTGTGATCACCAGGCGGGGCTGCCAGACGTCGTCTTGATACCCGGTGGACGTTCCCCCACCAAACCCCCAGACCGCCACCGCGCCCGAAGCCCGCTTGGTCGCGACGCGCTCACGAAGTTCCATCCCCCCTCCCCGTTTGGTGCTCAAACGTTTTGTGGCTGGCAGCGGTATACGCTAGGTATACCACATACCGCAGTACGAGGAGCAATCGATTTGATAGGGAAAGGGTAACTCAGTCGGGCAAAATAATCACTCTCATTGAACATTTTCTGACGGGTGAAACGTTTGATGTGTACGCGATTCTTCTCTAGCACTACGAATACCACATGCTTGAAGTCACGGAAGAACTGAAGCATCATGTTGGTCTACACGGGATCAAGCTCGGTGTTCGTGCGATTGTGGTGTAGCAGAACGCACAAATTAGTCCCTACAACAGACACAACAATCGCGGAGCTAGTCGGCGCTTATCGGCCTGCGCTAGGTTGTCCCCAGCGGCCCGGCCCTTCCGCGACAGCGGTGGCGATCCTCGCCGAGACCAGGCAACCAAGCTAGTCGATCCTCCGGAAGTCAGCTGAGCTCACTGACTTCCGTTCCTCACAAATCCGTGCCGTCCACCAAAGGATGGACGACGGCGCGCGAGCACTTTTACGGGCCACCGAGAGCAAAGGCTTCTCGGCTAGAAGTGTCACGGCACCCGGGCTATCCGGCGTACCGGCCCGCAGACTGGGCGGGACATGACCTTGGCCCGCTCGGCGAGTCCCTTGCCCTACCCGGGCCGACTTGTCTCTTGGCGCTGCCTGTCAACACCCTACAAGCTATGCCTCTCGGGTGCTGACGGCAGACATAATCCAGCCCGCGCAGGGACTTACCGGACAGTGTACGCTTGTCTCGGACTTGGAAAATTCTGCTCTGTTTGTTTGTTATCTCTCCGAAGAGCCGCTAGGGCTCTTAACTACTTGTCCCTATGCCCTATACAAATACCCAGTGAAATAAAGGGTTTCGTGTCTCAACTGACCCCTCATTGAGTCCCTATGTAATTATCTTGAGATCCCGCTGACTTCTTGACTCAGTGAGAGTTACCATATCCGCCCTCACTTTGCAACGCCGGACCGCTCTGACTTTGACACTTCGCCGACTTCGGCACTCGGCGGGAGTTACCGTGACCGCTCCCACTCTACGACACCAAACCGCTCTCACTCTGAGAATCCTGTCTAGTACCGTAGCAGATCTGATTCAGCAGCACTGGACCGCTCTCATTCTGTAACGCCCTCGCTCGCCCAGGCTGCTGTCACCGGAAGTCGGTGTCGAGTCACATACCGGTCACCGAATTTTGGTGTGGCACTTCATCACTTGATACTCGGTGGCCGATACAATCGGCAGGCCAAGGAATGACAAATGTTAGTCGGGTGGCAAAACCTTGAAGAAGCAGAGGATCCCTGGGGTTCTCTGGAGTCCATCAACGCGGCCGTGACGAAAAAAAATCAAAGACTTCGTGACGAACACGGCGGACATTAAGCCCAAGCGATTCTACAACAAGTTGAAAGATGAAGTCAGCTGGGGAAATCCAGAATTTTGCTTTGGACTTTCGACGTGGTAAGCTATACTTTCGATCCTCATCGTCACAGGACTAGAGACAAGAAGCACATGTTGCTCAATACTAAAAGTTCCGTCACGTTGAGCAACTTGTAGAGGCGTCGTGTTGCTGTACTCCGGTCTAGGAAAGCGATATCTGATGGCTGACTACTTGACGGCGGGTGACGAACGCGACAGCACTGAAGACTGAAGACTGGGGATTCGGTTTCATCACGAAAATATATCGCAGGTTGAACCGAAGCGATAACAAGACGGTGGAAGCACTACTGACACACAAGAAAACTGCTGCTGACAAGATCTTCCCGCAATTCAAGCTTGATAAGGTATCGTAGAGGGTGTTGGTCAACCCGCAGTTTGTGAAGTGGAGCCAAGCAGTGTCGAAACAGTATCTAAGGGGGTCTAAATCCGCGGTGCTGCGATGATGTCTACACTAACCGCTCGCTATGGAGATGAAGCTGCGACGAACATGGTAGCAATGGCGTGGGCAACGGGGTAGCACGAGACGAAAGGAATTGCTCGCATGCTGTAGCATGAAGAGGCATCTACATGGTTCATGAAGAAAAACTCTGCGAATGACGTCTTCAAACTACTGAAACTGGACGTAGCAGAGGGTCCAATTCTGGAGAAAGCAGAGTTGAACAATTGGATGTCCTACGCCAGGCTCACAAACGAAGGTCCGTATGAGATGCTTTCTTAAAACTGAGGCAAGGTATGGTTTCTGCTTGGCACTGATACTTGCCCCAGCCAAGCGTGTGCGGGATTCAAAGGATGTCGCCAATAAACTGGATCACATGCTGCTTCAGAGTTGGCAGCAGAGCAAAACGTCTAGGGATGAAGTTTTCAAACTCCTAAAACTTGATGGCCAAGAGGGCAACATATTTCACACTCCCGAGTTTACCAATTGGACCTCTTATCTTGCTAAACTGAACAAGACAAACCCGGACGAGTTAATGTACGCGTCTTTAAGAGCACGCTACGGAGACGACGAATTAAAAAGCATGATTAGCCAGGCAAAGGAAAGCCTAGCGACCATTGCTGCACGTCATCGAGAGATCAGGTAGAAAGACGGGAAAACCCACGACGAGTTGTTGAAGATTCAACAATTAGACCAGGATTTGCACACCACGAAGGCCGTCATAGCGCGCTTGGGAGAGGAAATCTGGAGGAGCAAGGGAAAAACCGTCGATGACATTTTCAAGATGCTGAAACTCAACAAGGATCTGGAAAACCCGTTTGTTTTGCTCGACAATCTGGTGTTGGGAACTTGGGCTTCCTACGTTACGAAACTACACAAAGTCGACAGCAAAAACCCTGATGTGGTTTCAATACTGAAGAATAGGTCCGGTAGATTGGGGCTGGCCGACATGCTTAGTACTGCAAGGGCCCGTACGGCAAAGAGTATCGAGAAGCTGCGGTTCGAGAAAAGGTTATCTAACGGAATCCACCCGGGCAAAATGTCGGGGCAAATGAATGATTTCTCTAGCAACGTCAAGATTAAAGTGGGACACCGCGCATTTGACGCTGCTTATGTTCCTCGGCGTGACAAGTAACTTTAGTTACGAGTCGGACCGGTAACTGATAGGAAAGGTAGCTGATACCTCTAGTAGTGAGCTTGAAAACATCAAACAAACATTTGAGTTTTGCAAACTCAACGTGTTTTCTGCGCTACAAACAAAACACCAGAGGATCGATTTTTATCCAGTTTTGTTTCGCAAAGTGCCGGACGGAGAAATTGAGAGGACGATCAAGTGCAGGAATACATCTAGATATGTTGGCGTTCGGATATGGCGGCATAGGCCGATGTTGAATGCTCTGATTCGTTTTTTTTTTTAAGCGTATTGGTACTTTAAAGAGCGAGCCGAACGTCAAGTGCAGGCGAGCCAATTCATAACTCACGGCTTCCAGAAGGATAAGCTTCGCAGCGCGGCGTGCGCTAGCTCGTGATCGGTTTAACACCCGCTGCATCTAGCCGAACGTCTAAGCAATCAATGTCAGGACACGATCAGTGCTTGAATGCGTAAGAGAAATATGTGTGATTCAGGTGCACCCTACCTCCAATAGTTACACGGCTTTCCGCATCGTGATGGCTTTCAGGAGCCTTGTCAACGCACACTTGGAAAAGTACTAGATGATCGGAAAATGCAAGTATCTTCGCGAGAGCATGCTGATCGAGGCTGAGGCGCTCAATTCCGGCATGATCCCCACCTTTTCTCTTCTAACTAGCGTCACCGGATGCTATCAGGGGCGACAGCACACTTAGAACAGCAATCTTGGCATCCACCGCGACCGGTTAATTGGTGTGAGGTGGTGCTTTCCTACGCAGTCGTGGTTGGGGCACAGGGAAAATTGATTGAGTTTGTCCGAGTCGTAGGGCGCGGCGAACGGCCCCACCACTAGAATGGTTGCCGGGTACTGTGGTGCGGATCAGCGGATCATTTTCCTTGAGAGCCCCCTTGACGATGTTGCTGCATGCATTGGATAATACTCTTCGAAACAGTCGGAGAGCCACCGACCAATGAGCTTGATAGTTTGCTGGCACCGGCGGTAGCTAGGGCCGTTACACCTCCGATCCCAATGGAGTGCGTCGAGTACTTTGAAGATGGGACACTGATCTTGCGAGCTGTCATTTTGATGACACGAACGACTGCCTGGGACGTGAGGCCAGCACATAGGTGGAGATTCGGCTCTTATGGAGCTGGATTCTTGCTCGTAGGATGTGACGAAGACCTTGTACCCGACACAGCAGCTTGTCTGCTGACGAACGCATTGTGCGCCATGATCCCCGACCAAATTGGTCGTTTTTGGCTCCTTCTAACCCGATCGTGACCGATGTGGCGCGTTTGTAGGGCATTTGTCTGCCGTTGTCGTCCTAGAAGAAGACATTACTCGTCTTAAGGCAGTAGAAGTGGTAGGACTTCGCGATTTTGAGAAATTCAGATCTTCGTAACAGCAAAAAGTAGCTGATGAGCAGGCTACCCCACAATAGACATTGTTATGGCCGAGTGAGATCGAGAGAGCGATAAAGCTGGCGCAAAAAGGGCGGCGCAAGCGATTATTTTTTTCCGCGTGGAGATGAGAGTCGCTTGATGGTGGCAAGTAATAATTCCAAACGTGGACTGTTTGGCAGGATAATATTTTTGTGTCGCCGGTGGTACCAGCGGATGCCCGCTAGTTTCAGGAGAACTGTTCCATGCTGGTTGCCTTGGTTCTCCCAAATTCCAACCGTGAGCCCACAGCTGAGGTGCAAAATATTCGAGGCGGCGTGACGCATTTTGTGGAGACATCCAAGCGAGACCACTTCATTTGCCTTGCGAATTGGCACCACTGACACCAGTATTGACGGTACTTGGCAACGGTAGAGCGAGCCAGGGAGTTTCATCGCAGCATTGTTCCCAAATATTTGAGAGATCTGTGAACGTGGCACCTGTTTCCAGCTAGAAGAGAGATTAGACCACAGAGTATAAAGCGAGTGCGGGGAACCCCACGCGCAGGATCCAGTGTCGGCCATAACGTTGAGCGTCTCGGAGATGTGAGTTGCCGTCAGCGAAATATTGTACTGGAATTCTGCCAAGGATAGCAGTCTGTTGTACAACTCCGCAACCGGGTGCCGACTGGCGCGGCGGTTAGCCCAGCTAACGGCGCTTGTGTTATCGATGTGTAGCTTGACATGAACACGCTTCTTTTCCGATGGCGAAGCCGACCAATAAGATCCCCAATGCACTGCAGCGAGTACTGCGCCCCGTAGTCCTCTAATGTTGATCGATAACTTCGGCGAGTCAGTAGTAGTAAATCTTTGACGGATGTACTCGCGACGCGTGGGTTCTAGCACACACAGGCCTTCGTCACTAGCGTCCATAAAGCCATCAAACGTCGGTTCGTGACGGATGCGAAATCTGCAGTGGGGATTTTGTTGAATTGTTGAGGGTGGTCGAGTACAGCTCGGAACCAGCGCGAATCATGTAGCGCCTGTGTCGGCAATATTCGAAGTCCAAAGCGTGGAAATGTACATGCCGTGTTTTGAAGAGCTTGTAAAAATGCATGAGCAGGAGGGGAGCAACTGGCAACGTGTCGGAGGCTTCCGATAGTCTCAAGAATCATTGTTTTAGATGCCGACGCAGAATGTATTAGATTGTTGACGCGGTCAGCGGCTTTTGCCAGCTTGTCCACTGGGATAGAGACGCTTCCCGCTTCGGTATGCCACAGCAATCCAAGCGTCTTGCACTTCGTTGCCCACGATGCAAAATTTTGCTGGTTAATTGCAGTCGGACCGAGAACAGTTACCATCGCTCAACGAAGGGATAGATTGACATCGTGGCAGCGATGGTACATGTCGACTTCCAAGCACGTGTGATCATCACACCACACGTTGCCGATAAATTGTCGATTTAGGCAATTGTCGTACTCGTAGAGTTGATTGATGACAGTGGCTGCGTAGGAGTAGAAGTCAGGTGACCCGCACCACCTGATATCATACGATAAGTCAATGACGAGGAAACCTTCGAAAAGAAACCCGAACATGTGCACTGCATCGGCGTGAATTGGAACGTGGCGAAACGCCCCAGATACATCACCGAGCATGATAAACATGAACAAGTGGGGATGCGATTGTTTGAGGGTGTGGATACGCTTAGCGATATCCCGAGGTGGATTGTACGAGACAAGAGGGAAATTGCCTCTGTCCGTGTAATCGTTCACCGACTTTCCTTCTGGAAACGAGTAGTCATTGAGCAAGCGAATGTCTCCGTGTGTGCCACCTGCCTTGTCAACAGTACCGATTGGACTGATAAAGCCTTCGGGCCACACGTCAAGAAGACTCGAAGTGACGATAAGATATCATCCTTCGAGTAGACCCGCCCGAATATGGCGGCGAAAATGGGATTCTTTACCCACGATGCTGCGGTGGTTGGTTGGTCGGTGGAATTGGGGTGGTGGTGGGGAGGTAGTCCACCTAGGCGTGACGCCATTCATCACAATTTCGTTCCAACTAGCATCCGTTGAAGCCAGGGATGAATCGCGAGGGGGGGGGGGGGGGGGGGGGGGGGGGGGGGGGGGGGGGGAGTACCGGGTAAAGGTCCTTGTTCGGTCTCGGATCATCTAGGGTTTGGCCTCTGAGTAAAGGCACGGTGTCAGCAAGGGATAAACCTTGTTGTTCACAGATCTTGGTCCAAAACTGAACTAGTTCATTGTCGATTTCATCCGTGTTTGCATGATCAGTGTTTGGATACTGGGGTCCGGCGTTACGAGCATAATTTCGGCAATGTTCAAGCGTACTGAGTTGAGTGTTCTTGCGGATACTGACTAACGTTGCGAAGAACCGTTCGTACAGCGTTTCCTGGGTCATCTCGGAATCGACAGCCCTGGATCCACTACGCTGCACGTGACATAATAAGTCTTGAAACTTTGTCGCCAATCTATGCCAGTTTTCAGCAATATGAAGTTTGACCGCGTCGGAGAGAGCTTCAGGCCGAAAGTGAGCTCTAGAGCACTTCACCACCTTGCAGCCATCGGAGGACAGGTACTTAAGGCACAAACGGCACCCGTCATCTGCCTTGGGAAGTGTCGCAAAAACTGTCGGGGGAATGAAACTCGCCTGACCCAGCTTCGGAGGACGCTGGTGCCTCTCCTGGGGATATGAGCGCTATTTCCCTGCAATCGTCAGCAGATGTTGAGAGTCTCGAAGAGCCACTAGCTTGTCAGCATTGCGGGTGAACTGAGCAGAGAATTCAGTTGTTGCTTTCAACCCCCCTGTGACGAGCCGCTTTCGGAAAAGACTGAACTTCCCATCGATCCCGAACGCCAGCAACCGAGGCATGGCCGGGTTTGGTCGCTGTAGATGATCTCGAACTCTCGTGCCGTCGCGATAAAGCTAGCGGTTTCGGAGTCGTAAACACCTGGGCGAACTTACGGAGTGTAGCTAGAGCGCTGATGATATCCCCGTAGCTATTCGCTTTGGGGGGGGGGGGGGGGTCGATGCCATTCTTGTCCGAAAAGTCCCACATAATAACACCTCGTTCTTCAGCGGCAACTTCGTCGTGTGCGAGTCCACGACGACAATGCATAATCGATAAGCCGAGACCAAATCCAAAGTAATATAGAGATCGAAGCACCCCCGGTTCGCGAGAAACTCAACGAATTCGTCCTGTTGCACAGATTGAAGAGGAGTCTGAGGGATCTTACCTGTATGTTGCTTGTTCACTATAGCAGCGTGGATTATCCTGTCGGCCGGCGACGGTCGGAATACAATCCCATTCCGCTGTGCCGATGGGCCTTTGGCTATAAGGTAACTCTCGCTCTCAGTGTCAGAGGGTGATCGCGTACGCCTTCGCTTAGACAGCGTGCGATTCATGTGGCGAACAGCATTGATATCTCCTTCATCATCGTCATCGAGATCAAAGTCGATGCCGGCGCATTCTTCCGCTCCGTCGTCTTCACCAGCTTCCTCTGCGCCAGACTCATCCCTAGAGTCGCAGACATCGTCTCTTTCCGGTTGTCGCGACGGCGTGCTTCGCGCGGACTTACGCCCAGAAGTGGCCCTGCGGCGATGTAGCTGGTGCCGTGGGTCTTTTGATGAGGACGGCTGGTCGCACCGGACGGGCCGTTATAAAGATCGCCAGGTCGTTTGTTTCGAGGTGCCGTCGTGAAATCAACAATATGCTGGCGTCGAACGTGGGCCACTTGCAGCGTTGATGGTTTCACCAGGGGTGTGACGGCGTCCCCATCAAATTCGACAGACAGCGATTCGGTTATACAAAGCGGGATTCCGGACCGTTTCTTGCTGCAAGCAGTGACAACTTCATTCTGTTGGTGGAGTAGTTTTAATGGGTTGAGCACTGTGGCATTTACGCCGCCTCCTGTCTGAAGCGCGTAGTTGAGCGGGTTCACCTTCCTCAC
The DNA here is from genome assembly GCF_018691715.1 of Phytophthora cinnamomi. Lineage (NCBI taxonomy): Eukaryota > Oomycota > Peronosporomycetes > Peronosporales > Peronosporaceae > Phytophthora > Phytophthora cinnamomi. The sequence continues at coordinate 2,128,713 of NW_027150933.1, forward strand.
GGAGTGCGCATTAACTAAGGGGAGTCGGACAGGGCCTTCACAATTGATCACGTGAAGAGGGTTTATGCTGTCCGATGTTGTGTAGCCGGACACGACTCCGTACGTCCAAACGTTCACTCCTTCAGTCGAAGTGCGGATAAAGGCTACAGGGTGCGCGACGAAGGAGCCTGGCCATAAACGGCGCTCTGTCTCGGAGACCAAGCGGAGGCCAATGACATTAGTCGGTACTTCGAATGGCTCCGTAGGTAGTTCGTCGGGTCCCGCAGCAACAACCGTTGACGTGTCACACGATACCAACAGTATTGAAAATCTACCAGCTTCTTTGTGTGGGCAGGGCCGAGGAAGGCTAGAGCACCGCAATTACAGGCATGGTAGGTGTTGGAGTTACGTAACTGGAGTTCGACTTTGCGATGACTGGAAAATGAAAAGTGAGAGCTAGGTGCTGTAGGTCCTATGAATTCTAAACTTATCCGATCAGCATGCGATGCTGAACTCCGTCTTGAGTTTCTTATCCGGTTTCTCCTTGCTTCTGGAAATAGGAGTATCCAAGCCACCGGATACTTCCGCGTTCTGATGTCATAGACATGCAGATGATACGGCTTCGGACGAACAATCTCAATATACTCCAGCGTCTTGTTCAATGCCAGCATTTGGAGCAACCGTGCCACATCAGTCGAAACGACCGATCGATGGTGCCCCACTGGTAATCGAGCCCAACCACCCCACCAAACTTCAATTCGGCGAACGCGAAGCCGGCGAGCGCTTTTTGAGATGAGGCAGTTAGCATCACACATGGCTGCTGCTAGCTCGGGGACAGCATGCCAATTCAACTCATCGCAGAGAGTGACTCATTTCTCGTGATACTCGCTCAAGTCAAGGCGAAAGTCGTAAAAGTAACCCAAGATTGAAAGCTCTTTCGGATTCGGACAACTTTTCTGGATCTCATCGTCGTTCAGCATCTCCACAAATCCCTCTAGTGTCAGAGATTTTAGAGAGGGCTCAACCGCTTCACGAAATTGAGGCATGTCATCAGAGTATGCCATTTCATATTTGCCAAACGCAAGCTTGAGATCCACCAACCCAACGGGGCTCCCGACAACTGGCGCGACGTCACTAAAACTCAGGTCACGGCGCTGCACTTGGCATCTGCCATATTACGTCCACCCAGGCACTTCATCCATCGTCACTGAAAGCTCGCACATGTGCTGTTGGTGTGAAAATCAAGGCACGAGAGCCTGCAAGAGGTTGGCTTAGGTCGTCAAACAGCCACTGAACGCGAGCTCGGGCTTTTTACGTTGCGTCTCTCCCGTCGAGTTGACCACGTGGACGACCACACAAATACTCATCGGGGTGGTTAGAAGCTAGAACGGCTGTGGAGGCCTCGACGTCGGTCGTGCTCATGCTAATTGAAGCGAGTGCCAGCGACTCCACCGAAGAGTGGCACGCACTCGTTTCGAGAAAACCCCGTAAGCTAGCTACTTCCACCACCCCTAGTTAAGGCTTCGTCGTCGACCGGTATTAGCTGGGGACGGATCGGCAGCGTTCTGGTGGTTTGGTTGAGTATAATTGCCGAAAAAATCGCCTCGAACTCGGGGGGTTGGAGAACAGAAACGCAAACCATATGCACAGTCCCCAACAGAAACGGTTGTCGCTCTTCTTCACGCATTTTACAGCTTGGGCGCCATGTTCACGAATGCGACGAGCACAGTCGAAGAAGTACTGCATCAGCTGATCCAGAGCATACTTCGCAGCACGCTCGCTACTTCGTAACTTGAACGAACCAAGCACTCGTTCGAACTAAGGCCTCCATCCCAGTGAAGTGGACGTCCGTCTGCCAATTAGATGGCAGAGGACTCCCACGTCAATTGCTAATGCATACCTTTCTGTTTACGCTGTACAGCGTAATAAAACACTGCATGGTTTATATTCGTTACATGCTATCCTACTGGTCAATACCAAGAATAATCATGATTATGGGACGCATAAACATGGAGTTTCATGCGACCTCATTGGCTAAAAATCCTTAGATGTGCAAGCATCAAGTTTTCGAGCCGAACTTTGGATTATGGGACGCGAGTCGCATATTTGGATCAAGCTACGTTTGGATTAGTAGATTATCATTGGTAGATCAGGATAGAATTAGGATCTGAGATTGATGGACTTTAGGATGGGACCTGGATACTTGTTTCCGTGTCCAGGTCGCCAAGCACTACTGGTTGTGCGGCGGCAATGAGCCGACACCAAACTAATGATTCAATCAATCACTTTTCAACTTCCAATCTTCCTCTCAAATGTTCGACGGGCGCCCACCACTGCGCCCTCAAGCTTCGGGTCTTCGCATCGGTTTGTATGACAACAATAGCCTGAGCGGCCCGGCGATCGAGAGGTTGGCCAAGTACATTTCCAAGTACAATGAGAGGTTCAATGCTCAAGGTACCATGGTCGGGGCCCTCACGCGAGCCTATAATGATGAGGCAGTCGCTAGGATGATCCAAGCTGAAATGAAGTCTAGTGATACGGCGACGAAAGTTTTGGCGGAGAAGCTAGCGGCTGAGCAAATTCAACTCTGGTTTAATGAGAGAGGAATTCTCCTCTTGATATTTTCGAGCGACTAAACCTCGTGAAGAACGGTGAAGAAGCTGTGGGCAGTGCTGCGTTTGGCGTATTGAGAGGTGATGCGTATGAAGCTGGGCTTCGCTACTTGGCCTATTTCAACCAAAACAACCGAGGAAACGAGATGTCAGTGCTCCAGGTGTTGAGGAAAGGGTACGGGAATCACCAGTTGGCAAAAATGATTGAACCCGGAAAATTTAAGGACAGTACCCACATTAGCGAGACTGCCCGGAGCATGCAACTTGCACAGTTCAAGTATTGGGACGAAGGCTAAAGGCAATACCAAGAAACGTTTACGACGTGCTCAATCTGCAGCATCGGCCGACCGAAATCGACGAAGCCATTAGGATGGAGTACGTCGAGTATTTGAGAACGACGCAGAGGTATGGGGCAAACCACTGACTACTTCCAACATCAACGACAAGAAAGGCACGTGCATCGGCGTATGTCATAACCATTTTAATTCCGATCGTTTTCCTGAGGAATAAAGAACAAACACACAGACGCATAGGCACCTTTTTCCGCACGTGGCAGCTTTTTCAGATGCAGCGTCTATCATTGTAGACTTTCTTTTTTTTTACGACGTGTGGTATATGGTAGTCACTTAGAATCGTTGTAGAGTAGTTTCAATCGAAATCCTTGCCATCCGTTTCGGTTAGGCCGCTGTCTTTTTAAGTAGCGGTCTAACTGAGCCAGTAATACTGACTTTGACGAGCATGTATGGCACGCCAACATCACGTTTTTAAGACTCGGCGTACTAGCGCTGATAAGACAGACCCCCGTTAAGGTATCTTTCGCGGCCATTCCTGGGGAAGACACTGATCAGCGGAGACTTGACACCGTTGGGAGATATTCGAATGCAGACATAGTTGTTCGGAGGGAATGCGAGTAACAATGAGGGCCGACTGTGTTGCTTCTGGGTTGCTGCGAAGTACTTATACACTGGAGCCAGTGAGAGTATTAATAGACCAGGTTTCGAGTAACCTCCTATTGCGCATGGAATGGTGGACTTGTTAAGGAAATTGATGGTGGACAACGTTTGGTTCTCATTCCTGCCCATTTACCCTGGCATGGCCAACAAGCATGGTAAGACGTAGATGCATTGCGCAGGACTGTCCGAAACCAGCGATTTCTGGCCAATCGAAACCTTAACAAAATTTCCGTGCTGCAAGAAAGAGATGTTCTTACTGCACAATTGAGTGCAGCATCTGGGGAGTGCATGAGTCGGTTGGAGGAGCCGTTGAAACCCGACGGCAGTTGGTGACAACCGGTGCATCATCCAAGCCCCTTGAAGACCATTTCCCGGTACCACCTGTGCGTGGAGGGTCAAATGCCTTGAGTGGTCCAGTATGGGAAGACGCTCCCACACTAGGGCCAATACCGAAGACTGGACAACAAAATAATAGATTCCACGTCCAGAGCTCACTCTGGATTCTTTCCTCTTCCACATAAGTCTTCTCCTTGCTCTGCTCAGTGCTGAGGACGCGGTTTCTACAGGTTAACAGCCGCACCGCTCTCAAGTCAAGATGGTCAGCACTCGGAGCCGCGCTAATCCAGCAAGACACACGGGTCGTGTTCAACCCGCTGCAAGCGCCGCATCTTCGCAGCGACCACTCTCCGTCGGAGCGGTGCCAAACGCCAGTGTTGCGCCGGTGGGAGGCACGACCGCTCTGTGCGCCGCCGCCGTAGCACTTGACCCAGCAATCGCGGCGCAAGTGCAGCACTTGATCGCTGTGGCACTGGCGGCGCGCGTCGCACGCTCAGAAGGCGATGGGTCTCACGTCGAGCCTGAAAGGGAGCCCACCAACGCCGGAAGAGTAGACTAAAGGGTGGATGTAGCACCGGGCGCTGTCGAAGACCAAAGGGAGAAGAAGGCTGGGAAGATCGACACTCGCAACATCAGGGTCAAACCTTTCGACGGCGTAATCCCTGACAACAGCTTTGACTCAAAAGCTCGGGACTTTCGAGAAGAGCTCGACGACCAAATTGCCGACGCACAGATACTTGCAAACCAGGTGTGGAACGACAACATCAAGAAGGCGATACTGAAAATGTTCTTGACCGGCGCGGCACTCATGTGGTACCGAGACTGGCGAGCGTCAAACCCAGCCGCGTCGTACGCATACTCGTGTGATGAGCTGGTGCACGAATATCGGCCAGTCTTACTCAGCGTCGACGTGGCGTGTCGTATCAAGTCCGAGCGGAAGCGCTGGAACGAAACTAACCGCGACTTCGCCGACCGACTGCTTCAAATGGCAGACGCACTCGAGGGTGGAAAATCGTTCCCAGCGAACGCAAGACATGCCCGGGTTGCTTTCGTACGAAATGCCTACCCAAAGCACACTGATTTCTTGGAGACCAAGATCATCCTCGAGTCCGAGCGCCCAGAAGCCGAACTAAAATTAGCCGTGTCAGTTCTCAGTCGGAAGGCCGAGACCGATGGCCGCCTTCCTGACAAATCTCGCGGCAAGCCAGCGGCAACGACTAAGCAGGCCCCAAAGGATAAGACCAAACCGGCTCAACAACACGCCCAGTCGAGCAAGGCGAGTAAGAAGTCAGGGGACACCAAGAAACGTGCTGCCGAGTCAAATGCCGCTGTCGTGGAGCGAAAGAAGAAACCCAAGAGTTCAAGCACCCCGTCGGGAAAACCCGCTGTCGTGTGCTGGGAATGTGGGGGCACCGGTCACACTCAAGCCTTCCACCAAAAGTTCCTCCAATCACGCAAGACCGACGTGGCGGGCGAGTCCAAGGCCAGCGCGCAGCTCGCGAACGAAGACTCAAGCCCGGGTGAAGAGGTGACGAGTGACAACGACGACGACGCGGTCGAAGATGATGAATGAATCGTCGGCGTCGGGTGGGATCCAATCCTCCTGGATTCGGGGGCGTCGCACCACCTGACGGGCCAACTCACCAGCCTGACCGACACGAAGAAGACTAAGCCCCTCAGAATTCGGATCGCAGACGGCAGGACCGTGGTGGCACAGATCAAGGGGAGAATGACCGTAAAAGCCGTAGTAGACGACGGGGGAGGCAGGTGCGCCGTGCATGACTTCACCCTCGATGACGTTTATTACGTGTCCGACTTCTCCAAAACTCTGGTCTCTGTGTCCGCTCTCATCCATTCAAAGCATGAGCACGTATTCACGACAAGTGGCTGTACTGTGTTCCAAGGCATTCGACGCCGCGTGGCGTGCATTGCGCGCGACGTAAACGGAGTGTACCCCATAGTGACGTCCGAGCAGACACACACCGACGACGACTTAACGTGCGCCGCAGGCCTAGCAGTGTTAGGTACTGATCTGGAGTCTTGGCACCGTCGTTTTGGACACGTTGGGATGAAGACGCTCAAGGCCATGGCCAAGAGCAAGGCGGTAAAAGGACTTCGCATCGCCGAAGGAGCAAAGCCGCCGACGTGCATAGTGTGCGCACTGACCAAGACGACACTGCGGGCTCCTCCCCGAAAGCGAACCAGCAACGACGGAGCCGCGGATGGAATCGTGCGCGCCGATTTGAGCGGCCCCGTGGCCAGAACTCGCGGAGGGTACCGCTTCTTCATGGTGGTGTCATGGCGCTCGTTCCTACAGGCGTATCACCTGAAAAAGAAATCTGAAGTCTCGTCGAAGATCAAGGGCTTTCTCAAGCTAATTGAACGACAAGCCGCGGTGCCCGCGTCGGGGATCAAAGTAGTGCGTACTGATGGCGGAACCGAAATCTTAAACAAGAATTTTCGTCAGCTGATGCAGCGTGAGGGGCTTGTACACGAACACACCGCCAGGTACTGTTCACACCAGAATGGTGTCGCGGAAAGAGCCATTCGTACAGTCACCGAAACAGCTTCAGCAATATTGACGGACTCTGGACTCCCACACTCCATGTGGTTCGATGCTCTCCAGCACGCGGTGTTCGTGAGGAATCGCGTTCCAAAGCGCGGCGAGGTTATCACCCCGTACGAGAAAATCTTCAAGAGACGACCTGACGTCCGCAAACTACCAATTTTTGGTCAAGCCGTCTCGTGCCGCGTGCCAGAAGAGATTCGCGTCAAGTACCAACGCTTCACAAAAGACTCCCGTGGCGAAATCGGCGCCTTCGTAGGGTGTACCGACGGCCTAAAGGGCTACAAAGTACTGCTGCCAGGACCCGGGCAACCTGTTTTCGAACCCCGCGACGTGAGCCTGATCGACCGAATGCTATTCGAACTAAAAGACACCGGCGAGGACGACCTGAGCGACTTCGATCCGGATAGCGAAGACGCACGCGACCACCCCAGCGCCACGCAGTCGTCCAGTAGAGAGGAGCACGTGTCTACGTCAACGGCTCGTCGGCGCTCAAAACGCATCGCCAATCAGACCGTTGCGCAGTCGGCCGCTTTCGTGGTTCTGGGGGAGGTATAGCGCGAACCTCTCAATCTCGCTGAGGCCCGACGCTCAGCGCAATGGGCGGAGTGGAGCGCAGCCATAACCAAGGAAGTGCGGTCGTTGTTCGACAATGGGACATTTGAATGGGTCGACGCGCCGGCAAACGCTGCGGTGCTGGACCACACCATTCAGTTTCGACTCAAGACGGGCACCCGCGGTGAAGTGATTCAGTTTAAGGCACGGCTGTGCGCTCGTGGTGATCGCCAGAGGTTTCTGATTGACTTCGTTGACACCTATGCTCCCGTGGCAACCCTCATAACCGTGAGGATATTCTTCGTGCTTGTCGCGAAGCTGAACTTGGTTGTACGCCAGGGAGATGTTCCAGCCGCCTACGTGAAAGCCGACCCCCCCCCCCCCCCTGAAGTTATCTACATGAAACCGGTACCGGGGTTTGGAAATGGCACGCAAGAAGGAAAGGTCTGGCGTCTACGGAAGTCCCTGTATGGTCTGCGCCAAGCGGGCCGTGAATGGAACAAGGCCATCGACATCTACCTGCATAATTTCGGTCTGAGGCCAACCGACGTCGACCCATGTCTCTACTTCGCTCAGGTGGAAGGCGCTTTGCTGTTGGTGTGCTTATACGTCGACGACCTACTTATCGCGCACGAGAAGGAGGAGCAAGTCGTAAAGCTGATGGAGTCGCTGAAAGAGACGTTCAACGTCGAAGACATGGGTGAACCCGAACAGTTCCTGTGTACGAGAGTTGAGAGCAGCAGCCCCAACTGGATTGCGCTGTCTCAAACGGCTTACGTGGATGAAGTGCTTCACCGGTTGCGATGAACGGGTCAAGACCACAGCGCACGCCCATGGTCCCGAACACGCGACTAGACGCACTTGACGACCAACCGACCGAGACCGAGATGGCTATCATGCGCCGCATGCCGTATCGAGAGGCGGTTGGCGCCTTGCTGTACCTATCGCGCGTGACTTGCCCTGACATAAGTTTCGCCGTTGGACAGGTCGTCCGACACTGTTCGAAGCCTAGAAAAGTAGCCTGGGACGCCGCCAAGTATCTCCTACGGTATTTGTCCGGCACCAAGCATCTGAAGCTTCGGTTCACGCCATCGACTGACGAAATACTGATCACCTCCGACGCTGACTGGGCAAATGATCGGGCGGACCGCAAGTCGATATCGGGCAGAGTGGTCTATTTGTTCGGCTGTCTCGTGGCATGGGTCAGCAAGAAACAAACGATAGCCGCCAAGTCAAGTACTACCGCTGAGTACGTGTCCGCCGATGATGCAATTGAAGATGGAGAGCTGGTACGATTAGTTATGGAACAGGTGCTGGGCACGAACATCCCAATGGTGCTCGCGATGGACAGCCAGCCAGCGATCGCTCGCCTGCAACGGCCCGGACTCAGCGAAAAGCAAAAGACTGTAGATGTGCGATTCAAGGCTGCGAAGGCGATGCTCCAAGAAGGGAAGATCGCCGCTGCGTACATGCCGACAGGAGGGATGCCGGCAGATCTCCTCACTAAAGCACTCGACCCGCAGCAACACGAGTTCAAGCGTGGCCTATGTGGCCTTGGGTAGACGGACCCAGCGCGGGTAGACGCCCCCAATGCGCCGCATGAAACAAGCCGCTCGGGTAGACGCACCCGATGCGCCGCTTGTGGGGGAGGAGTTGAAACCCGACGGCAGTTGGTGACAACCGGTGCATCATCCAAGCCCCTTGAAGACCATTTCCCGGTACCACCTGTGCGTGGAGGGTCAAATGCCTTGAGTGGTCCAGTATGGGAAGACGCTCCCACACTAGGGCCAATACCGAAGACTGGACAACAAAATAATAGATTCCACGTCCAGAGCTCACTCTGGATTCTTTCCTCTTCCACATAAGTCTTCTCCTTGCTCTGCTCAGTGCTGAGGACGCGGTTTCTACAGGAGCTTCTTCCGCCTTTGGTACGACGCATTAAAGCGTTTAGGACTCTACAGCTGGAGAGATTGTAGTGTACTACGAAGACCAGGGAGTTTCACGTGTTCGTGCCAGACCAACCCTGCGACTTTTCTAACCCCATGGGCGATTTTTAACGGGATTCAACTGATTTGTGAAGCAATCGCGCTACGGGCTGCCGTGGAGTACGTAGAGTACATCGCATCTAGATATTTACTGGAGAAACATTGTAGGGTGTCATTCAAGAGTGAAGGATGCGATATTTACGAAGAAAAACTTCCAGTTCGCTTTGGACTGGTTCTTGATAGGCGCGTTCAGACTCCAGAAGCTTCGAGGCCGACTATCATTTGGTGCGAGCCTAGTGTTGGTCTGGTGTCTGTCGCAACGGGGTCGGGTCAGCAACGCTTATCTGGCCTGCTTATCGAGAATTGCATCTCTGAATACAAGAGTTCCAGCAGGCGAACGAACTGGAGTGTACATCAAGATCCCTGTCTAAGGTTTAAAATCATGGTGGAGATCCGATCCACCTGAATGTAGCGGCCGGGCTCACTGTTACAGTTCACTGCACGTCGGAACAGAGAATTGGAACCCAGTACAATCATCTTCAGCACTTGGTGACACTTCGCCAATGCCATGTATTGTAGTGGGTCTAACTTGACTCACTACTTTAGCTTACACGTAGCGCAACGTGTATGAGGAAGCGTAAGTGCTTAGTAATTACTTAGGTTAATTATATTTGAATACACAAATATAATTTAAATCAGATAAGACTCCAAGTAGCTAGTTTAAGGTAAAATGAGAACGGTATTGTTTGTAAATTGATCTTCCTCCTAAATCTGCTAAAAAAAACTGTTTATCATCTATGAAAGGGGTTGACAGCGGCTGGCTGTCAGAGCCCCGCTAATATGCATGTCTCTGATTGGTAGAAAGATGCTGCTTTCTACCAATAGGATCTTTGGGTATGTGTGGACCACTCACTGTGGTGGCCCACTCCAATGTATCCATTGGTGTGTCTTACACCAAGGTGAGGAAGTATCCAAAACTTTTAACAGATAACCTATCTGTTAAATTCACAAGTGGCTTGCAGCCACTTGTGCGTGTAACCCCGTTACACCATCCCCCCCTTAAGGTTAGACGCGCGGGGTCTCCGCACGTCAATCTCCGAATTGACCATTCGTCAATTCTCCGCGTTTGGAGAAGAAATCCGCGCTTATTCAACGATGAGCGCGCCCCAAGAGAAGAAGAACCCGAAGGCGGTGGAGAGTCAGTCTCCATCGATGACTACTTCGAGCGCCAGAACGCGAAGTATGGCGACGTCGTCGACTTCGGCGACGACGATGAATCGCTCGACCCTTATGCCAAGAACATTCGCCCGCGTGAAGGGGACGAATCGGACGCTTCGAGTTCGAAGCGTTCGCGTACTGAGAGCGATACCCCACTCGCTTCCGCTGGGGCTATCAGTACTCCGCGCGCTGCTGTTGCAGCGCGTGATATCAAAGCTCAAGGCTCTCAGCGCGCTGCGCCTGCAGCGCGCGATCCGTGGATGCCGTCCGCGTCCGAGATCGCGGACCGGTATGGGAACTCGGTACCTCCGAATGAGGTGCCGCTGTACGTATGCAGCGCCATCAAAGATGACGCTGTGGCTGCCGAGCTGCACTTTGATGCGGAAACGCATCAAAGGCGCGATATTACATCGGACTCTTTCATGAGCTCCGATGGTTTCAAAGCAAGATGACCTCTTCTCGCAGCAAAGTGCCCGAGTGGCAGGCACTTTGACAAAGTGGAATGCCTTTGTTGATAATTTCAACAAGCTTACCGTGATCGGATTAAGCAAGCGCGTGATGGCTTCGAGACGTACTCGAAGCGTGGAAAGCTGGAGCAACTTCATGTTGCTGCTGAGGAGGCAAATGTGCCGTGCGATGTGCCCGAGGGCTTTCAGTGCACGAAGTGCTTCCCAGGCGCGGTCCGCTTGAGCGACCGCGATCTGAACGGGTACACATCGTTCCGTGTGCCCGAGAGTCTCAAAGAACTCCGTGCTAAGTTCTTAGCACGTGAGGGTTCGGGCGCTAGCGATGATCGCAGCGGTCGTATTACTTCCGCTGCACCAGCGCGTACTGCTCCTCGTACGCCCTCACCATTTCCGGAACGTCCTCCAGCAAGACGTTCCGCGGCTCCCATGTATCTCGATGGGGAGGAAATCCTCTCCAACGAATACGAAAACGAGCCCCTTGAGGATTCGTTTTCGGGATACTATAGTCAACAATCCGCTCAACAATCCAGCGGGTTGAGCCGCGGGCGTCACGGATCGGCGGTGGCGGGGGTGGGAACACGTCCCGGGTATGATCAGCCCCGGGCTGATCAGTATGCGCCTCTCCACGACCCGGGTGACCGCCGTGGAGCGTCTGCACGGCGCTGAGTTCGCCGCCCTGAAACAGGAGCTGGCGAACCAGAAGGCCCAAGTCGCGGCGGTCTCGCAGACCGCCTCGAATATCCAGGTCGAGCTGGGGACCCAGATGAAGGGTTGCTCCAGCGCGTCCGCGCACTGGAGGAGAGGCTGCTCGTCGCCGAGGCCAAGTCCTCCGCTTCTGCCTCGGCTCCTGCCGAGGCTTCGGGTCAGCCGAGCTAGATGGCTCGTGCTGCAGGTATGGCGTCAGCCGTCCGACGTAAAATGTCGGATGGAGGCGCATGCTAGACGGTATCTCTAGCGTGTATGCGTTGCCGTGCCGTGCCAACACAGTGAACGGCCCGATGAAGCGCGGAGCAAGCTTGCTTGCTCCGAAATCCGAAACTGCATGTCTAGGCATTTTTTTCGTGTAGCTAACAAAACTAATGAACCAACTTTAAATTCATTTGTGTTGCCTCTGCCCGCATTGTCTGCGTTCAGCTTCTGTTGATCAACAGAAGCTGATATTGTGTCTTGGACAAACCGAATCACGGCTTGTCTTTTGGTGATGAAATTGATTGCATCCGAGCTGAAGTCATTCAGCTCGCTCTCCGCTAGAGGCCCGGCCTCTGCGTGGTTCTTTGCGGTGTCTGCGCCCTGCGCAGACCCGTGGTCTTTGTTCTTGTTGTTGGAGGAGTCTGCGCCCTATGCAGACTCATGTCGTTTGTTCATTGTTGCAGCTGACACTGTGCAAGTGTCAGCGGTTTTCTGCGGCTGCTGTATTGCAGTCGTAGATCCTCCTCCACTTAAAGTGGGAGCCATCACTCCGAGTAAACTCGATAGACGTGGATGCCGCATGGCATTCACGTAGAACGGTGTATGCCCGGTCGAGGCATGCACCGAGTTGTTGATGGCGAATTCCGCCATCGACAAACACTCGCTCCAGTTTTGGAACGAGTGAGCGTAGCTCTTCAAAATGTCGACGAGCACGCGATTCACGCGCTCGGTTTGACCGTCCGTCTGCGGATGATCCGCAGTCGACATGGAAAGCTGGCTCCCAAGAAGTGTAAACACTTTTTGCCACAGGTGCGCTGTGAAGCGCGGGTCTCTGTCCGACACGATGTCGGTCGGCATGCCATGGTGTTTGAACACCATGTCGACGAACAGACGGGCCGTCTGCTTCGCGGTCACCTCTGCCGGCACCGCAGCAAGATGTACCATCTTGCTGAAGCGGTCGACGAAGACCACAACACCGGTATTCCCTCCGCTGTCCGGGGGAAGACCAAAGATGAAGTCCAAAGACATGGACTTCCAACACTCCGACGGAGTCGGTAGTGGTTGTAAAGGAGCCTGCGCGAATGGTGCAGGCTATACGCGTTGGCATACCTCGCAAGCACGGATGTACTTGCGCACCCACTTATACTGGTGGTGCCAGTAGAAGTCGCGCGTGAGAAGGACGTAAGTCTTCTCACGTCCGAGATGTCCCGCAGTCGGGGCATCATGGTATTCGCACATGATCCTGAGTCGCAGGTCGTGGTCACTCGGCACGACAACGCGATCCGCGTTGTCGTCGACTGCATTATAAAGAAGAAGTCCTTCGTGCACCCGATAGTGGTGTGCACGCGCACGAAGATGTTTCGGCAGAGCCTTGTCAGAAGGTGTTGTGCCATAGGCCAGCAAGAGCTTCGCGTTCGCGTCGTGCGCGTACGCGGCCTTCACATCATCCAACAGAGATGATGTGGGTTTGCTCGATCGCATGGCGTCAATGGCATTGACGTCAACAACTTCTGCATAGTCCGGCCGACGTGATAACGCGTCGGCCACTACATTCAATCTTCCGGGTTTGTATTCGACCCGGAAGTTATACTCCGCAAAGAATGAGAGCCATCTCGCCATTCTTTGTGATATGTGTGGCGACTTCACTGCGGTGCGCAGTGATGCATGGTCGGTGTAGACCACAAATGGTCTACTTCCAACCAAGTACACTCGGAATTTTGCGAGTGCGTACTTCATGGCAAGGAGTTCCTTGTCATGTACCGGATAGTTGCGCTCAGCTGGCTTCAGCTGATGCGATTGGTAGTAGACGACACGATCACGGCCCTCGTGATCGTGCTGCATCAACGCGCATCCGATCGCGAAGTCGGATGCGTCGCACACTACGTGGAATAGACGATCTTGGTCAGCCACTGCCAAGATCGGAGCCTCAGTCAAGCCCCGCTTGACTGCATCGAATGCCTTTTGGCAATCGGTTGTCCAATTCCACACAGCTTCCTTCTTAAGAAGCTGTGACAGCGGGCGGATCTTGCCCGCGTAATCCTCCACGTACTTGCACAAGTACGTGGCCAAGCCAAGGAACTGCCTCAGTTCCTTGACACTTGAAGGCGTTGGCCATTCATTGATCACTCTGACCTTTTCCGGGTCAGGGCGAACACCATTCTTCCCTACGATACACCCGAGGACGGGTATCTCGCTCGCCCCGAAGATACACTTCTTCAGGTTCGCGTAGAGCTTATGCGAAAGCATAAGCTCAAGTAGCTTCCGGAGATGCACCCTGTGCATCTCTACGTCGGTCTTCTCGTCCACAGCCCGACTGTGGATGAATACATCATCGAAATAGCTCGGCGCGAAGTCGCGCACCGAGCGCAACAAGTGCGTCACGCACCTGTTGAAAGTCGCAGGGGCGTTCTTAAGCCCCTGTGGTATTACTAGCCATTCCCAGAGCATGCCGCTTGGCGTGCTCACTGCCGTGAGAGGGATATCGCTCTCACGCATTAGGATTTGATAAAATCCATCTCGCAAGTCGAGAGCACTGTAAACGGTGCTCCCGGCCATCGAATCGATGATAACATCTTTTCGCGGTATCGGCGTCTGCGTCGGTACCGTCGCATCGTTCAGCTTGTTGTAGGCATGAACGCCGCGCCATCCGCCCTGTGGCTTCTTGACACAGAACGTCGGAGCACTGTGCGGGGACTTGGATTCCCGCACTTGTCCAGCTTTGCGACGACTTTCAAAGAAGTCGTCGATCGCTTTTACTTGCCCTCGCGGCAGTGGCCACTGCCGCGTGACACAGTACTTCGTGTCCGGCACGAGATCAATCTCGTGCTGAATGCCCTTATCCTGCGGAAGCTCCGCAGGAATCTCTTCCGGGAGTACGTCTTTGTACTCCCTCAACAATTCGTAATAGGGACTCGACTTCAGCGAGTCCCAACCTTGTTCCTCGAAGCGCTCTCGCTTCGTCTTCGCACTGAGAGTGTCTTCACTCTCAGTGGTACTTCCCATGAAGAGCTGCCTCAGCTCTTCGCTCTCGCTCGCCGTTCTTTCGCTGTCCGAAAGAACGCAGACTTGCTCGATGCGTCCATCGTGCAAGTCGCGCGTGAAGCGCGTTCAGCTCATGACTAGAAACGAAGTCAACTCCGACGCCGTCGTCGGAGGACTAGCGAGTTCCATCTCACGATACTGGAATCCAGTATCGGTGCGCTTCAAGACGCTTAGCGTCTCGACATTCGGCGTCACCGCCGCAGTCTGCCCAGCAGACTGTTCTTGTTGCGTCTCGATCCCGGACCGAGAGTTGCGCAGCGTTCTCCGCTTGCGCCGTCTTCTTGTTGTGCGGAGCCCGGCTTCGCACAGTTGTTCTTCTGGTCCAGGCCCGGCCGTGGACAGTTGTTCGCCGGCAGACCCTGTCTGCGGGCGCGCGATATCAAGCCCGGCTTGATCGCATGGCGCTTCGTCGTGCAGCCCGGCTGCACGACAGCATGCAAATTGCGTCAGTGCGGTACGTTTGCAACGTCCGCACTGTTTGCAGCGTCAACTCCCGGAGTTGACACGCCTTCGTCACCTCGACGCCATTCATTGGCGGAGCCCCTCATGACCGAGGGTGCGTCGGCTCCCGGAGCCGACGCGTCGTTGTCGACCTGACCGCTTCGGGTCAGGGACTGTCCCTTACACGCTTGAACGTGGGTGTTGATTCCCGGAACCAACACATCTTTTTCTTCCGACGTCGGCAGCATTGCCGACGTGGGTCTCACTTGTGCGCGCCCTCGCGCACTTCTTGGGCACTCCGGGACAGCAGCATAAAGCGCTGTCTCGACTGGTGAGCCGCGCGCGCTGCGGTAACAGGGCCATCGCTCTCTGTTCCGCTGTCGCGTCCGAAGCGCACGAGCGTGCGCTTCTTCCAGTCTATCACCGGATTATGCCGTGGCTTGCACGGCATGCCCATTACTACGTCGAACTTATCGTCCAGGTCCAGGACGATAAAGTGTTCGACAAACACTCGTTGTTTGTACGAGAAGCGCACGTTCACGACGCGCTTCTCGGTCTTCACGATGGCACCTGTTGCCAGTCGTACCTCCAGAAGACTTCGAGGTACATTTACTTCCTCGAAGTCAAGTCTCGACAGGCTTCGTAGTCTAACAAAGTTGTTCGACGCGCCTGAATCTACCAAAGCTCGAAGAGAGTCTCTCGTTCTCTTCGAGTAAACCTTCAAGATGACTAGGTTCGGCCTGTCATCTTGTTTCTTGCAGTGAGAGCTGGTCTCACTGGGGGCTGCAGTCCTCAGTGTCGCGTGCCCGATGTCGGCACGCGCGACTGCATTACCAGTAGGGCGCCCCGCGCCTACTGGATGTTCGCGTTTTTTGTTGGTCCGCGGCGATGCCTAACATCGCCACGACGGCCACCATTGTAGTGCACGGGAGCCGTGCACTCTCTGGTAAAGTGACCGATCCTTCCGCAACGGAAGCATCGCACGTTACCTCCCTGCTGCTGGTAACCAGTAGTTGTTGCATTCGAGAGGTCCATCTCCCGGCCTCGCTACCGGGCGTGGTTGCGGCCTCGGCACGTTCACATGCAGTTTAGCCTGCCGCAGGCTAAACTCTTCTTGCATGGCAAGAGTAATCGCAGCTTCGAGAGTACTCGGGTACTCTCGGAAGAGATAGGTCTTCACAGGCCCATCTCTCAGCCCCTTCATGAACGTGACGACCTTGGTCGCCTCGTCAATCGGGTTAGTCACGATATTTGAGACCAAGTACCGTGCGCGCTGCGCGTAAGCATGAACGTCATGCTTACCCTGCGGAAGGTCGAGGAATTCCGCCCTCGACCGGAACTCGTTTTGCGTGGGCTCAAACGCTTGTCTGAGCTCCTCTTTGAATACTTCGTACGTGCTAAAGCACGCAGGATCTGAGAGTCGGCGCCCACACGCCCAACTCCTTGCGCGTCCGCCAAGGCAGGACATGGCGAACACGACCTTCGACAGCGGGTCGACGATGCGTCGAGCCGCTATGGCTGTGCCGAGCTCAAGCCACCGGGTGAGAGGCTCGCCCTCTCTTCCCACGTAATTGCTTACGCTCAACTTTAATGGTTGAGCACGCGGTGTCGTCCCTGACGACGCCGTCACTGAGGAAGCAGCGTCACGCGATGAACCCCAGAGCAACACCATGTTGCTCCGTCGGCGATAGCGTACTCAGCATTGTAGCTATCGCCGCTTCTCCAATGACTGTTGACAGTCGTTGGAGGGCTTCCCACTCTGGGTCGGACAGGTGGGGGCAGTCTGCGCGTGCATCATGCGTTGCAGGCGTATTGGAGCTCTCCATGGGCACCTCCGTGCTCATGGGGTTCTCGGCTCCGCGTTCGTACACCGCGTACGAACGTCAAGCAGTCGGTCGTTGGACGGACTACAAAGAGCTACCAGGTGTAGTGGGTCTAACTTGACTCACTACTTTAGCTTACACGTTGCGCTACGTGTATGAGGAAGCGCAAGTGCTTAGTAATTACTTAGGTTAATTATATTTGAATACACAAATATAATTTAAATCAGATAAGACTCCAAGTAGCTAGTTTAAGGTAAAATGAGAACGGTATTGTTTGTAAATTGATCTTCCTCCTAAATCTGCTAAAAAAAACTGTTTATCATCTATGAAAGGGGTTGACAGCGACTGGCTGTCAGAGCCCCGCTAATATGCATGTCTCTGATTGGTAGAAAGATGCTGCTTTCTACCAATAGGATCTTTGGGTATGTGTAGACCACTCATTGTGGTGGTCCACTTCAATGTATCCATTGGTGTGTCTTACACCAAGGTGAGGAAGTATCCAAAACTTTTAACAGATAACCTATCTGTTAAATTCACAAGTGGCTTGTAGCCACTTGTGCGTGTAACCCCGTTACATGTATCGATAATAGTGCCTGCATCATTGCTTCAAAATGCCCATTTGATAGTTTAACAAGCCTTTGCTGCGGCGTTTGGGAGACTCAGCTATTTGGTGTACTCTCACTTTTTGTTGAGTTGATCATCTGACTGTTGTCAGGCCCACTTGTGGATTTTTGCGTGCCAGTTATATGAAGAATATTGTATGCGAGGCCATGTTCGAGTGTAGCTTCCCGCTACGGTGCTCGCATTCCAGCGATCAGTTACTTTCCGAGCCAAGAATCAATTCACTTTCCAATTTGCCTCACAAGCCTCACAAGCAACCGACCAACTTCCTCTCCTACTTGCCTCGTCGTGCCCCCTCAGCAGCAACTAGAACCTTAGAGACAGCATTGGCACAATCAACCGCGAGCTCGTCAAGATTCGGTCTTCGAAATTTGGAGGCGCCCAGGCACTCCTGTCGGAAGGAGGTATTCTTGGTAAAAGCGAGATTCGCCCGCAGCGGGTGAGGAGGATTGAGTGGCTACACCACTTTGCAGTCCTTTTGAAGCGCGTTGGCTGCTTTTCACGTTGTTGGGTTCGCCTCTATCCACACATGTCACCAACCCAATTCAGCCAAACTTTGTGGTAACTACCGACCATGACTTCCGACAAGAAGCTCTTCACCTCTGAGGACATCAAGATTGCGCTGAATCTGCTGTATTTACGGGATCTGTTGGCTTGGAATGCCTGGCAACTTCTTTCGTGCGGGTCCAGTATTAGCTCTCATCGGCATGGCCTCCATGGCCTCCATGGCCTTCGCCAACGTCTACGTCTCTGTGGATCGCTGTTGTGTGCTGCTCATCGCAACGAGAAGTGTCAAGACCTACAGCGACCTGGGCAAATAGGGCATGAGCAACTAGATCGCTGGCTCTCGGTGATCTCTCAGACTGTCTCGAAGACATTTGTCCGTGTCGTCCTAGTACCATTTGCTGGCCTTGTTGATCAACAAAGGTAAGTTGGTGCAGAGACTAGAAGTACACTTCTCGGATAACGGAGGAGCCGCAAACGAGAAAGACGCACCACCACGTGGTGGTCGATTTTCGCCACTGTACCCTCGGATGTTTCGGTCTTCTTCTTCTTCATCGTCGACTCCGCTGATTTTCTGGGCTCTAGCACTCTCAACAACGCGAACGTGCATTTCGTTGACACTGGCCTACGCTGTCGATGAATAGGTTTCAAGTGAAACTTTTTGACAGCGGAAACAAATCTGTAATAGGGTGACCGCACCGCCACGTATTCCAGCCTTTAATTCGACTCCGACATGCTCACAACTCCGTCCACGTAGTACGGAAATCTGGTGCAGTGTCAGATTCGAGATCAGCGACAGGAACAAAACATCGGAGCAGAGAAACCCTCAGGTGTCGGACGCAGTTCGTCAGTGGGTTCTTGGGGTCACACAGGTACGTAGAGAATTTCGGTGCGTCCATCCAAGCGAAAGTCAGCTTCGGTACAGGCTTCTACGCCTCACAGTATTCGCGGAAGTCGACCTGCACCTCAATGATTTCCCTAACGAGTGTTAGCTCCAGCAGATTGAGGTATTATGTAGTAATCGCGTTTACGTCGATATGTCCTGAGTGAGCAATTCTCGGGCCGTCCAGTGTCAACACTCTCAACGAAGAACGAATCGACTTAATAAACGGAACTATTGCCGCATTCGGCTAATCGTTAGATCGTTGTAAGTGAGAAGATACCAGGTTGAACCCTGTTTGCAGACGATTCATCATGGAAATCCAAGTCGCAGCGCTGGACCTGGCACCGACCGAATCCAGCAATGAGAACGTTCGAAGCGATAAAATGACGGCGAAAGCGCTACTGACACGCAAGAAAACTGCTGCTGACAAGCTCTTCACGAAGTTCCAGCTTGATAAGGTGTTGGTGAAGCGGAGCCAAGCAGTGTCGAAACGAATTCAGGGGGGGGGGGGGGGGGGGGGGTCTGAATCCACCGGGACTGCGACGGTGTCTACGCTAACAGCTCGCTATGGAGATGAATCTGCGACGAACACGAGAGCAACGGCGTATGCAGCGGGGTCGCACGAGACGAAAATAATTGCTCGCATGCTAGAACATGAAGAGCTATCTACTTGGATCACGAAGAAAAGATCTGCGAATGACGTTTTCAAACTACTGAAATTGGACGAAGCAGAGGGTCCGATTTTGGAGAAAGCAGCATTGAACACTTGGATGTCCTACGCCAGGCTCACAAACGAAGATCAGTATTAGATGCTTTTCTTAAAACTGAAGGCAAATTGTGGCGATGACGGCTTGGCATTTTACGCTGCTAATGCTCCTTGGCGTGGTAAGTAACTTTAGTTACGTGTCGGACCGGTAGGTGATACGAAAGGTAGGTGATGCCTCTAGTAGGGAGCTTGACAACATGAAACAAACATTTGAATTTTGCAAACTCGACGTGTTTTCCGCGCTGCAAACAAAACACCAGGGGAACGATGTTTATCCAATTTTGTTTACCAAATGGCCGAACGAGAGGACAATCAAGTCAATGCATACATCTAGATATGTTGGCTTTTGGATGTGGCCTGGTGCAGAATATTTTGATTCGTTTTTTAAAACGTATTGAGTCGAATGTCAAGTGCAGGCGAGCCAATTCATAACTCACACCTGCCGGACGGATAAGCTTCGCAGCTTGGCGTGCGCTGGTTCATGATCGGTTTACCACCCGCTGCATCTAGCAGATCGTCTAAGCATTCAATGTCAGGGTACGATCAGTGCTTGAATGCGTAAGAGAAATACGTGTGATTCAGGGGCGCCTTACCTCCAAAAGTTATACGGCTCTCCGCATCATGATTGCTTTCAGGCACTTGGCGAAGAACTGGAGGATAAAAAAATACGAATATCTTCGCGAGAACATGCTGATCGAGGCTGAGGCGCTCAATTCCGGCTTGCTCCCCGCCTTTTTCTCTTCTTACTAGCGTCATTGAATGCTATCAGGGGCGACAGCACACTTAGAACAGCAATCTTGACATCCATAGCGTCCGGTTAATCGGAGTGAGGTGGTGCTTTCTGATGTCATAGCTATGCAGACGATACGGCTTCGGACGAACAATCTCAATATACTCCAGCGTCTTGTTCAATGCCAGCATTTGGAGCAACTGTGCCACATCAGTCGAAGCGACCGATCGATGGTGCCCCACTGGTAATCGAGCCCAGCCACCCCACCAAACTTCAATTCGGCGAACGCGAAGCCGGCGAGCGCTTTTTGAGATGGGGCAGTTAGCATCACACATGGCTGCTGCTAGCTCGGGGACAGCATGCCAATTCAACTCATCGCAGGGAGTGACTCACTTTTCTCGTGATACTCGCTCAAGTCAAGGCGAAAGTCGTAAAAGTAACCCAAGATTGAAATCTCTTTCAGATTCGGACAACGTTTCTGGATCTCATCGTCGTTCAGCATCTCCACAAATCCCTCTAGTGTCAGAGATTTTAGAGAGGGCTCAACCGCTTCACGAAATTGAGGCATGTCATCGACGTCACTAAAACTCAGGTCACGGCGCTGCACTTGGCATCTGCCATATTACGTCCACCCAGGCACTTCATCCATCGTCACTGAAAGCTCGCACATGTGCTGTTGGTGTGAAAATCAAGGCACGAGAGCCTGCAAGAGGTTGGCTTAGGTCGTCAAACAGCCACTGAACGCGAGCTCGGGCTTTTTACGTTGCGTCTCTCCCGTCGAGTTGACCACGTGGACGACCACACAAATACTCATCGGGGTGGTTAGAAGCTAGAACGGCTGTGGAGGCCTCGACGTCGGTCGTGCTCATGCTAATTGAAGCGAGTGCCAGCGACTCCACCGAAGAGTGGCACGCACTCGTTTCGAGAAAACCCCGTAAGCTAGCTACTTCCCCCACCCCTAGTTAAGGCTTCGTCGTCGACCGGTATTAGCTGGGGACGGATCGGCAGCGTTCTGGTGGTTTGGTTGAGTATAATTGCCGAAAAAATCGCCTCGAACTCGGAGGCTTAGAGAACAGAAACGCAAACCACATGCACAGTCCCCAACTGAAACGGATGTCGCTCTTCTTCACGCATTTTACAGCTTGGGCGCCATGTTCACGAATGCGACGAGCACTGTCGAAGAAGTACTGCATCAGCTGATCCAGAGCATACTTCGCAGCACGCTCGCTACTTCGTAACTTATTCTCCAGGAGAGGCCTCGACGCGACTTGAAAGAACCAAGCATTCTTGCGAACTAATGCCTCCATCCCCTCCTCCATCACCTCCATCTCCAACATCGCTTCATAGTAGCCAAAATCCGCACTTATCGACTGCAATACAAAAGTGCACCGCAGCGTTCCATTCGTCACCTCTTTTTCTCCTCAGTCATCCCCCCATTCGTCTCGTACCTTGCAGTAGTCCTCAGTTGACTTCATCGGTTTACCGGCAGGCGCATTAGGACACAATAACCCCAACGCCTCCACTCCAGGCTTACTTTCCCGTAAATTTGCATCCAAAGCTGTCATTTTCTCCAAATCTCGCAGATATTCCGCACTCGGCCGCAGAAGACGCTGGTTCACCTCCACAGAATCAGGTGAAATCCCTCTCCAGCGTCTTGAGGTACTGAAATTGTGAGTCTTCCGGTCGTCCCGTTCTTCAACTGAGAATCTGAATCTGGCTGGGATTTCTTTTCCAGGGGTCCCCCCCCGGATGGCAGAAAAAATATTTAAATATTTTTATTCGGAAAAAAATATAATAAAAATATTTTTTTAATTTTTATTCGTGCAAGTGCGAAAATTAAACACTTCAGCTTTGTATCGGACACAATCTGACTACCGCGCTCTATTAGGTGGGGCCCAATACTTGCAGACGACCACCTTGAACTTGCGCTCGCGGTCGGAATGCGATCGCCCTACGTAAGCAGTGCTTGCTAAGCTCTCCCTTGCTGCCCTTGCTGGATTCATTCCGGTTTTGCTTCCTCAACGCAATGGGAAGGAAACCCGACATAGTGCGCAGACACTTCCTGAAGCTGATCGACGAGCCCTGCAACAACTTCGATGACTTCTATCATCACTGTTTTCACTGCCTTGCCGCGCAAGATGCTGGCGAGGATGTTGCCATCAAGAAACTTCACGGAAGTGCAGTTGCTTGCGTCGTCACTACCAGAAATGCCCGTACACGCCCGAGGCCCGCATGGCGCGCGAAGCTGCAGAGACGCGAGCGAGATCTTCGCTACCCGGCGTAGCCAAACCAGACCAATTCCCATCATTTTCGCAAGACCACGTGAACATTTTTCACAGGCGTGTACTCAAATTCCAAGCTGACCACCGTGTGCCGGACACGTTTATTGAGCGCCGTACTACGATGAGGTTAATTGAAAGCTTAAATCCTCGGGCTGTGGAGCATTTGCCCTCTCGACGAGAGTTCGGCGGTCCTATGCTTACCGATTTTGCTGCGGAAGTGATTGAAGAGGAATCTAATACAGGAATGGAGCTACAACTTGAATCTGGAGGCCATGTCAATTTTTTGAGTGATATTTGGCAAAATATCGCCAAATTTCATCTTCTCGGTGCACAAATTGCTCTATTTGGTATCCTTATCACACTGGGTCTTTTTCGTACTGGGAGCCGTCATGATGGGCTTGATCTAGCTCAGCGAATGGAGACCGTATTGATTGATGCCCACGCAGAGGGATGGGTTATTGGTGGTGTTGTTACGGATGACGCTGGCCAATGCGGTCGTGCGAGAAGAATTCTTGCGCTTAGATGGCCCAAGGTAGTGTTCGTGAAGTGTTTCGCTCATGACATGAACAACCTTGTAAAAAGCATTATTCGTGTGGAATCATTTCGGCGCGTATCTAAGCAAGCCCAGCGTGTAGTAAAGTTTCTAAATGCTTCTACAGCCAAATGGTTGCCTCGAGCCCACGAAGTAATAATACAAACATATGGAAAACACTGGCAATTTGTTACGCTATGCACGACTAGATGGAATTCGATGCAAGGCTGTTTTGCATCCCTTCTTCGCGTGCAAACAGCTTTACGCATCTTTGCCGTCAAATATCGCGGCGATGTGGAGTTTAATTCGTCTCTTTCTGTCCTAGGAGATGAAGTATTCTGGTCGTCACTCAAAGAAGCTGAACATGTCATTAATCTGATATGCTTTGCTTCTTTCAAACTTCAAAGTGATGAAAACACTCTCGCGGACGTGGTGATTGTTTTACGAGACTTGTAAGATAATTTTCGATCGAGTGACTACAGTGATGATATTCTGAAGCTAGTTGAAGCGAGGTGGGCTGCGTGTGAACAGCCTCTTTTTATGTTAGCTCTATATTTGCATCCAGCCTACTATATTGATGCAAAACGCTTGGTGGACACCAAACTGTCTGGGCACACCAGTATTTGCAAAATTGCGGAATACTACTATAGGCGTCTGCTAGATGATGATCCGAGTACAATTGCCGGTGAGCTGGACGATTGGCTTAGTGGAACATATATTGGAAAATCCCCAAAAGAGCTGAAGAATTTTGAAACATCGTCATTGCCTTCGTTGCCAGCATTTTGGCGCCACTGGGGGAAGACATACCCAAGTCATTGCCTCCCCAAGCTCGCATTGGCTGTGCTCTCAGTCACTGTAAACACCGCAACCTGTGAACGATATTTCTCCGAGCTAGCATTAATTCATACTGCTCTGCGTAATCGGATGGATCCTGAAAAGGCCCGAAAAATTGCTGCGCTGCGAAAACACTTAAGAGAGAAGCTGTCAGAGAATGTAGGTGTTAAAAAGCCTGCAAGGCGCATGGTGTCCCCAGAAGAACCTGCTCGACTTACAGCGTTTGGTACCCCGGAACGGCGAAGCTCATGTTCACATAACGCGTCACCATTTCTGTCCACCTCTTCACAAAATGTGGGCTTGGAACACTCGGCTACGGGCTCTATTTGCACGGGCAACGAAGATGATGCTGACATCTACGAAGTTGATGATATCGTAGCCCACTGGGATACGGTATTATCAGCATTGGAAGACGGAGACGATAGCGATCTACAAGCCCTACTCGCGTCAGCTGATGCCATAAACCGAGGCGAAGTGGCTTCAGAAGAAAATGAAGAAGAGGAAGCTATTATGCCTCCCGTCCGACATTCTTTCCCTGACCACGACGACAAACGATTCACCCAAGAGCCCCTCGTGCTGAAGGGTTTACGAGGTCGTAAGGTACCTCTAGCAGAGTTGCTCACGAGCGATAGTGATAATGGCACGAACCGTAGTGTTGTAGTGACAAACAGTAGTGCTGAAGGCACAAACAACAACACCAGCGGCACCCGACTGGATTTCACGAACCTGGAAGACGATTGAATGTATTTGTTTTTACAACCTGTTAGCCCAACTTTGGTATGTCTTGTTGGATTACCACTAAACGACTGCAATGAATCTCACTTCAAAACGTGAAACGTATTGTAGGGTTGTTCGTTATATGTTTGGCACCGGGCGATAGCCTAGACTTATGACAGAGAAGTAAATACCTTGCGATAAATTAAACTGGTGCTGAGGTCGCAGCTCTCTACTTGCCAACATGAGCAAGGGCAATTACATCATTTTGTAGCTTCCGTCCGAAGTAGCACCGCAACTTACCTCCGCTACCGCTAACTGCTGCTTGTGTTCTCGGGCGCGCTCGATCCGTCACACGCATATGCGCGCTGGTCCATTCACATCATGAACATCCTTGGCAGGGTCAGCCCCACGGGTCGAATTGGCTACAAGCAGCAGAACTCCACTGTGACAACGAAGGCACGCCCGTGCTGGCCGTCAACGGAGCCAAGAACTTGATGCGTGGAAATTCTTCCACAGCAAGCGCACCTCCACGGCACAGAGGTTGATGAACACGAGGTTCTTGATGAGCTTGATCTCCCAGTCGTCCGTAGGTGCCTTGCCATTCTTCGGCACGCCGAAGGTGAGCCACTCCAGCAGTTCCTCTCCGCCCGGTTGGTTGTGGACGACGCGCGCCACGCCGCGCACGAACTTCAGCACGATCTCGTCGCACGCCGACATGACGGCGCTGACGAACGTGCCGACCTCGAGGGCCACGAGTAGGTGGCGTACGCGACGCTGCCCCAGCCAGGAAGGATTGCACCATATTGGTGACCCAGATGAAGCGAGGTCCGTGAAGCGCTACACAATTGGCGCCATGCGCACCGGGAAGCTACAACAGAAGCGCAGCACGGACTCGAATGCGCTGAGCATGAACTTGCGGAAGAACTCGCTGTCACTTAGGATCTCCTGGGTGGCGTCGTACTCCGGGTGTAGGATCTCGTACTCGCTCTCCGAGTCGCTGCTCTCTGCCGTGCACTGCCAAGGAGAACAAAGGTGAGCTGCTGCCGTACTTGCCTCGCGTGTCCCAGGTTGGTTGACGCTTGGACATGCATGGGGTTGATTGCGGCTCCGCAGGTGCCAGCCGACACGGCCTACTTGGCGTTCTCGCGGATAAGGGCCTGCACCTTCTCGAACTTGGAGCTCACATACGATCGCCGTCCTTGTACACACGGAAGGCGGGAAGGTGTCAACGTCAATCTCCTTGCAGAAGTTCCCCAGCTCCTCGGTGCTCACGTTTTGGAACTTGACGGCCAGGCACTCGTTCTCCGTCAGCTGCGCCACCTTGGGGGCCACCATCTTGCAGCCACCGCACCACGGCGTCGAGAACTGCACGGTGGTTAGCTGCTTCTCGCCGATGGGGGCGTTGAACTACTCGGGGGTCTTGATCTTGGTCGGCATGGTCGGGGGTGGGTTGGCTACTTCAGCTTCATAGGTGGCGGAGGTCCGTGTGTCGATGAGGCCAGTATTCGGGAAGTTACTGTGTTATACGGGGCTGCCAGTGATCCGTTTCAGCAGGGTTTGATGTGTAAAAATGGTAAAAATATCATAAAAATGGAAATAAAAATATTTTTCCGATATTTTTAGTTTGAAAAAATCCTTCCATATTTTTTTTGCCATCCCTGCGGTCGAGGCTCGACCCCCAAGTGGGCACCGCAGTTAAATAGTGGGCTCATAGTAGATATCTCCAGGCTTTCTGGTCTACGTGAGCCACCAACCGATCCCCGTGGGCCAGTGGTCAAACCCTGACGCGGAGACCGGGAGGTACCGGGATCGATCCCCGCCGAGTGCGGGACTTTCCACGGAGGCCGGGGATAGGCAATATCTTGGACGAGCAGCCACTCCGTGGAGTGGTCCGCCCTGCCAACCCGCACCCCGGTGTAGGATAGTTGGGTGGGCTGGAGGCCCCAAGTGCCGAAAATGCCCCAATAGTGTAATGAGGGGTATCAGAACCCGGTCCCGAAATGAGTCGGATAGCCACAGGCATCCCCACCAGAGCAAGCCTCAAGCCTGGTGTGTGGGTTCTGGTGGCTTAAATCTCTACGTGAGCCACCGCCGCTAAGAGCGCGAGATTTTCACGAACATTTCAAACGTGTTTCTAAATTATTGTTCACATTTGTACAAAACTCTCGCGAGCTTCGGCGGTGTCTTGGCGCTTGGGCAGAGCCACCTCCAGGAACCGCCTCTGGGCGCCCCAGACCTCTTTGGTCACCGCGCGTCTGTGGCGGCGCGCACCACACGGCCAGGAAGCCCAGAATGGAAGCTAGACAAAGCTAGATTCAGATATCAACCTAGATCAGAATTTAGGATACGGAGGGATTTGGAATTGATGATGGCGCTCAAACCTACCAGCTGGGATACTGTATGGGGATGATATCGTAGTACTCGGGATACAGCCGCTGCAAACTGTCCCATCAGGTCCTTCCTTGTTCGTTCTGCACTTGAAGAAGTCTGAGACTCCGATGAGTCTTACAAGCGGTACATAATAGTGACAACTGCAGCCACCTCACCCACTTCGAAGAATGGTGATCCTGCTGCGAGGGGCATTCGATACGAAGGACAGGACTGGGCGAGGACAGTACACTATTGACCCCTCGCGACTATTTTGTGAGGTAGTAAGATAAGGACTCTTCTTAGGTATTCTGGAAAACACATCTGCAAGTTATATTCGTCCCCAGAATCCGTGTTCATGCTCCCTATCTTCTATTTATCATCATCATGTCCGGCTTTTTGGTTAATCTCGAAGGCCGACAAACGCACGAACTCATCATTTCCCAATTTCAGCTCAACCCGCCGCGCGGTGCGGCGGTGCTCCTCCTTTGAACGTATTGGGACTCCAGCTATGCAACTATATCGGCTCTTCCTGGTCGCTTCAACTTCGGTCCTCCTTAGTGGCGAAGCAATTGTTTCTGCTGCGGACTCGACCCAAGAGATCGTATCTGGAATAGTCACGTACGTGGAGCCTGTTGCGGCGCTGAACGGCGGTAAGCGGTCCTTGAGGGCTCGTGAGACCACAGCGGACAAGGATGATGAAGAAAGAGCAACTGCTACGAATGCTTACAGAACCTTTAGTAGTATGTTTGAACGTGTGGGGTGGACAACGGCTGCGGACAATATGCTGACCAGGGCGTGGAAGTTTGAGGGTAAATCCACAGCGGCAGCGGCGAAGGAGCTGAATCTCTTAACATCTCCTGGCAAGATGGACAAGCGCGCAATGACTCTCTACAATAAGTACGTCAGCATGACGAGCGGTCCGTAGGAGTAAATATAAGAATCTTCGGCTGATCTGCAAAACTATAGGGCTATACTATTGTGGTCATCTTTACCCTTTTGAGACGCCTGTGCTGTTGAGTGCAATCGGACAGCTGGCCTCACGTGCACCTCATTCACTTTCAGCACTACAGACTCGCATCCGTGATACACGCATTAAAATCATATTGCTGCGGGTAAGTCAGATTAAATCAAGCTGCACTAGAACAGTTCTAATGTTACTTCGGATAGCTGGCTAAATCCTCAAAATAATTGAACAAGAAAAATTAGCAACTCTTAGCAAGCTCGCTACATTTGTTCCACTGTCCGCATAAGAACCGCTGGCCACGAACAATTGTCGTTTTTAGCCAAAATCTAATCAAACGCAGGGTTCTATTTTGTTTTAACTTCAGTGCTATCAACTTAATATTTCTTCCTTAAGTCGCTCTGCCGTCTGACACAAGATTAATTAATTGTCACATGAAGTCGCGTTGCATATATTCATAAAATACCGAATCGTCATGAAAATAAACGAAATGTATCATTATCTGGTCGGTCTCTATCGATGAGGAAGCATCGATCGCATCCACTTTCCAGTCGAACAGCTCTCCTTGGCGACGAGTCGACACAGATAATATGTTCGGAAGGTCAATATCAAAGGCAGTAAAGTTGTTGGTGCGTGCGTCATTGCCATTAATCCTCTTAGCTAGTTTGCTTACCTAATGAAACATTATTCAGATATCAAGGAACTCATAGCGCGGGCGACGCTTCTAGGTCGCATGCGAAAGGTCTATAAAAATATGTGTGCTGGGATAGCAGATAATTCTAGCGGATGCGGGTGCCTTCGTGGGAACAATGGACATCTACTTGTACAAACTAAGCCTTTGTTAGCTAAACTTAAATGCGGTCTTGCAACACGAGTTACAAATATCCCAACCAGGGATTGGTAGTAATATCGATTTCGCCCCTAAAGTAATATAAATAATTCGGAAGACGATTTTGATTTACTTGGTATATTAATATTACTAATTTGGTGCGTTGAAAATATAATATTAATAAATACGGTTACTAATACTAAAATCAAACTACTAAAACGCCCTTACCACCGATTTCGCTCGCATTTCCTCATCTGCCCAATTTCTACGTCGTTGTGATGAAGCATTAGCTGGCGCTGGGCTTGTGCATTGCCCGTGCGTGTGCGGAGAGGGCTCATTACAAGCGAACCTGTCGAGAAGACTATTGAAAACCTGTCGAGGAGCAACGGGCGTCCCGAGCTCGGGAGGGTTTGTAATGGTCGATGTCAACCGGAATCCCAACACCAGATTTACGACTCGCTGTGGCTTGAGTACGGTTGTCAGATTCCATGAGAGCAGCTTCATCCACCTCCGTAGCTTGACTCGAATCAGATATCCCTTGCTTGCTTGCTGGGGAGCGCTCACGTCCGGTTGATCTATTCCTGAAGGTTAGAACGCACCCTGGACTGCAAAAGCTACGCATAGAGGTGAACGCGTTAGATTCCAACAAACTATGGACCAAAGTAGTGATAGTCGTACTGTTTGGAAAGCTCTGCCTCGCCCCAGACTTCATTGCTGTAGATATGATGAACAGGACGACCGCAGATGCAACACGGCGCCGTTTCCGTCACATCAGGCAAACAGTTTTCGGCCTTGGAGCACCGCATTGGACCCGGCTGCGATCTTCAAGGAGGAAAACGCAAAATGAGCGGGAGAATATGACAGAGCAGCTCGGCAACCACCCGTTTGCCACCCTTTGCGCGCGTGGCCTTGAACTTCAACCTGGACTTTAGTAGGATATTTAGTAGTTTTTTAGTACTAATATCGTGATTTTTGTTCCTATTTAATATATATTAGTACTAACTGCAATACTTGGTATTGTGATATTACTATTATGAATAGTATATCACGATTTTCAATGTTTTACTATTATCCATGTTTAGTACTAACCGTGATTTTACTACCAAATCCCTGATCCCAACCCCCCTAGTGATGTGTGTATTACACATTATAATCCCTTTGTTTATCCAATCCTCATGTATATTCAATGTCCCTCAACGGAACTTCTATCGTTTTAGCCTAACAATTGTGTTAAATTCTGCAGTAAGGCCCGTTGCAGGCAGCAACTAGATGACCACTTTAATGGTCCCTCGTTCCGGCCGCCCTCGCATGTGTGACGAAGATATACCTCGCGAAGCACAGGGCGGGAAGCAAACGCGAAGATCTGAGACACTATGTGGTGATCCAGTTTGCGGATCTCCGAGTGGCGTTGACGTGCCAAACGTTTCTGCACTTTGGCCGACTTTGGCGTGAATGAGAGCACGCTCAGAAATGCAACCTCACTCTCTATTGGGAGTTTCAGCGACCGATTGATTGGCTCCAGGTGATACCTCCTGAATTCACTCAAGTACCTGATATCGTGGTGGCCCACGGTATTCCAGGCTTCGGTTGGCTTTCAACATCTCGAGGAGCGCACTGAAATCGCCATCAACAATTGGAGGATAGTAGTTAGCAAGATGCACAGCCCACCCAGACCACGCGTCAACACGACGAACTCGAACCCGACGCACGCATTTAGAAAACGGATGGGCTTCGTCGCCAATGGCTGACGCAAGATCTCCAATGGAATACCAATAACGGTGTAATGGGGGTACAGCCTGACTGAATCCACGCAAATCGACAACGTTGAGTCGTATATCGACTAAAAGGGTGCACAATGACAACTCCACCAAGTTAGGACAATGTTGGAGAATCAAGTTCGCGTCCAGGTTCTCGATTGGACCGTCGATCGTAAGAAACAGCAGTGAATGACCAACCACTTTCAGAAAAGCAGTCAGACCATCCGAGTTTGATGAGTCTAGCCTGTCCAACCCAATCTTTAGTGGTGTCACACCCCTTGAACCACCGCCACGCGCTGCCCTTGCATCGCTGAATACCAGATCATCACGCGTCACCTAGCATCGACCGTAACCACCAATCAACACGTCCACCCACTCGCTCTCGCCACCACCACTAAAAGTTCGTACGAAAGCGATCTCGGAGTCAAATTGCAGAGCACGGAAACCCCTGCGTGGCCGACCTTGCTTGTTGAATCGCCACTAAACTAACGCTCCACGCTTCAACACTGCATCTCGCTCGTCAACAACACCACGTGGAGACCCAGAAAGGAGCTCTTCAGGGTGATCAGAAGCTAGAACTGCCGAAAACGCCTCCACGTCCGCAGCACTCATGCTGCCAATCGAGACCAGTGCAAGGACTCTAGAGCCGAATAAGGTCGGGCTCGACTCGAAAAGCACGCATACGCCAGCCATTCCCACCAGTGTGAGCTAGTGGTCGGGTCGTCCGCTTTGATTTCCAGGCTAATGGAGACCTTTCTAGCAGTTTGATTGAGTACCATTGCCGACCACATCGCCTCAAATTCCAACAGCAGGATCGAATTTTCGCATTACAAATGAGTGGTGCCTGGTTGAAGAGGCCTATCCCCTTGAAAAGCATTGCCCGGGTAGTGTCTGGTGTTGGCCAGCCTATCGGATCGACGGGTACTATCAAAAACTCGAGACGTGGGATCCCCTCATATCATCTTGGCAGTACGCTCGTCAATCATACGTTCCCGCTCCACAAACATCGACAGTGGCAAGTGCGAAAACCAGACATTATCCCGCAGAAGCTTCTCCACTAGCTCTGCCAGTTCGGTATGTGATGATAAAGCCGCCGAGGTCTGCCACCATCGGTTCCAGCACGAACGTGCATCTCACCCCTGCATGGACAAGCCGTCCATGAGTGGGTCATGACACTTCCAGCTTTCCCCAATCATTTTTCCAGCTTTTGCAATCGCCTCAGGTGGCTCCACCGCTCCCTCCATCAGCAGTGCCTCCGTGTCAAATTCCAGAAACCACACTCGCACCGGGATTTCACTGTCCATGCATCATCCACTATTGGGAGCAGCTAGCTTTGCGATCATCTTCAGTGCTTTATGAAACCCCGGACCAGAGTAATTGCGTTGATCGATCCCGCAAAACAGCAGTAAATCCTCAGCAAACTCCTCCGCGTGCTCCTTGCGATACTTTACGTCTCGAACTGCCACGAAAAACCGAAGTGGAATTTCCTCTTCAAAAATTTCTTCCCCCTCTTTGCCGAGCTTCACGTGACACTGTTTCTCCAACAAATACCTCAACGCCTTTTGGTCCACGTGGCCCACCGCGGCCAACAGCGCGAGCTCCTCGCGGATTTTCCGGAAATGCATTTTGAAATTTTGAATATCGAGATGTAGAGGTTCTTTTGCATCGGACTCTCTGTGTGGGCCAGTCGGCGGTGGGGCGAGGCCCAGACCTCCTCATCGCGGACGGACCAGCTGTAGGCGAGGCGGCCCTTCACGCAGGCGCATCACGGGACGAGGAACCCCCACCGAATCTCCAGGCACGTCATTGTCCTAAAAACAATGAGATGATCATATATTAATACTTTACGGAAAATGTAATCAGCACTTGTTTTTAGGCATTAACAAAACTAAACCAATGTTCTTATAATAATTGGTCTTTGATTAACGTTAATTTAAAAACATAAAAAAGTAAAGTTTCCCAAGAAAATAAAAAGCGCGATCAAGTTTCACGAAAAATGAAGAATTTTCCCGTTTGGGCGAGAGAAACGCCCAGTTTTTTTTTTTTTTGGGGGGGGGGGGGGGGGCAGGGATCAATTTTGATTTTTCCTCTGAAAGCGAGGAAGCAATGTCGGACCAAACGGAAGAAGATCCTTTCGTTACGGCGACGAAGCAGTGCTAACGGTTCCTAGCTAAGGTAGACGGTGCTAAAGCCCTGCATTGAATACACTGACCCGGAGACTGAGAGCGCATACCCGAAATTGCTCTCAAAGTTGTCATGCCAACCCGTCGAGACTCGGGCAACGATGAAACAGCTTTTCGGAAAGAATTCCGAGAAGTGCAAGAGCTGGTGACTGCAGTCGAACATGCAGACTACCACGCGTACGATTGCATTCTAACGGATTGCTGTGGAATTCGACGAGGAAGGCTGGCGGAGGAGCTCAACGCAGTTCCGTTTTTGCATTGAGGTTCTTGCTGGATTTGGACGTGAAGCTGCAATTGTCGAGGCACATGAAGGGAATGACAGAGTGTAATTATCCGAAGGTACTCGCAGGTATCGTGAAGGCCGAGAAGGAAAACGAGGAGCAGCGGTCGGGATACCCTCGGAATGCAGAAGAAGACAAACTAAGGCCTGGAACACTTCGATGTCGTTTTGTTCTTGAGCCGATGGCGGCAAATTGTTCCGGATTACATTCGGGAACGCGGTTCAGCAGCGCGATGTCGCTACGAGTTGTTAAAGCGGTTGGGCGTCTAGCAGTGTGGTTTTCATTTCTAGACATTACTTTACCTATCAAGCCTGCGGAAGAGCTCGAGGCTCGGAAAACATTCGGACATCTTCTCAGACGCTTACTGCTAACTAAGTGTCGGAAGCAGAATGGCCACATTACTTACCACTTGGAGCGTCCTGGGCCAAGCAAACTTCACGGTTTTTCCCACTGCAATTTCTGAAGTTTAACCGTGAAGCGACGATGCCAGCTCACGCCTTTGAAGCCATGTGCTCGGCACTGGTGGTAACCCGAACGACGAAGAAGCTCGCACTCAAGTTGGAGATTGCCGAACGAGACCCCATAAACCGAGAGCATTGGTGGAAATGGCTTGCGTATGTAATGTTCTTGAAACGAGCTCGAGCGTGCTCCCCACTCCGAACTCTCATTATTCTTGACCTGGGCCGATTGACTGATTTTGATGTGCGTGCCTTTGGGTCGGTTTTAATATCGGAGCACCCAGAGTAGAAGTTATTCGGTTTTCGTCATGGGTCGATTGAGGAGAGAGATGCAGAGTTAGCACGAGGTTCTCCGATCCGGTGGGATTTTGACGACGAAGGCCAGCCCATTTTGGACTCTCGTCTCCTCACACTGGATGCTCCTATCAGATTTGTGCGAACGTTCAGTGGCGACGGAGCAAGCGACTGGGGTGAACGTTCTTATTCCCGAATTCGGTCGGTGCCAAGTCCAGCGCTGCGACTTGCATTTCAGTGTTGGATCGCCTGCAAAAAGTAGTCGACCTGGTATCTCCTCGCTCACAATTCGTTTCCAAGCAGACAATGCAACGTATTTGGCGATACTCCCGTTGATCAAGTCGATCGGATCTTCGTTGCGAGCGTTGACACTGGATATTCCGAGTAGAGCTCCTTCAGGAGATATCGACGAGAACGAGATTATTGAAAGTTGTCCCAATTTGCTGGAGCTAACACTTGTTAGAGAGCTTATTGAGGTGCAACTTGACTTCCGTGAATATCGAGCGGCGAAGAAATCCATCCCGAAGCTCAGCTTTCCTTGATCCAGCGTGCCGAAATTCGCTGGCTACTTACGTGATCCGCAGAATCCTCTGACGCAGTGTGTTCGACGCCTGAGGGTGTCTCTCCTGAAGTGTATTGTTGATTCTCGCGTGTATTCTCGCCGATTTTATCTCTGGTAATGCGCCAAGCTTTCCATATTATGTGAATGCCGTTCTCAGTATGCTCAAGAGGAATGAACGCCTGGAGTACCTTTCAGTGGATAGTCCCTATATCAAATTCTCCAACAATTTCCAGGCCTTTAGCCACAAGCCGATTGATCGGCAACTTCGACCGCTGCCAAGGAAGTACATGTTCGCGTTCTTGAGTGTGCTCGAGTCGAGAATGTCAGCAGAACCAAAGGCGAAGAGGAGTGTCAGATCTGAGGCTATTGCTCGGAAAATCGACCACCATGTGGTGGCGAACATTTTCTCGTTGGCGGCCTTGCCCGTTATCCGTCAAGTGCACTTGGCGTCTCCACAGGAGGTTCTGTTTGTTAACGAGCAAGGACAACGAATGAAACAAGGACGACGCGGACAAATGTTCCCATTCCAGGAAGTTCAGTAAGCTCAATGACAGCAACGTGGTCCACGGGGGCAAAGAAACTAACTGCACAGTGCTGTCTGCACTCAGATGAGGTGCAATCCCAGATATCACCGGGAATCGAGTGCTGAGCGTTCATATCTTTTGCATATCGGAATGTTGGACATATTGGCGCTGCTTCGGTGTTTTCCTATTTACGGAGGGGTGAAGTATTGATGAACTTGCGCAAGCCTGCCACGAATCGGGAAAAAAAGACAATTGCAGCAATTGCAAGATTCGACCCCGTGACAAAACGAAAGTTGGATTGATAACACGACGTCATTGATCTCACCAATCCATCCTAGTGACTCGAATCGTCGGTCTTCATATCCATTTAACCAACACCTCTACGACAGCAGTCAACGATGTATCATATTGACGCGGTTAGCTACTTACAGACAACTACTGCTGCTGCAACAAACACGCGGCAGTCCGGACTTGCAGCGATGTCCTTACTTCTCGCGACGCGAGTCGTACTCGGCGAGGATCTCCTCGGCGGACTTGCCCGTCGTCTCCGGCACGAGCTTAAGTCCCAGCAGGAAGAAGATGGCGAGCAGCACCACGAACGGCACGTAGGCGTAGTCGTTCAGCGCGTCCGAGATGTACGGGTAGGCGACGCCCACGATGAGGTTGCAGAGCCAGTTGATGCCGATGCAGAGTGACGAGGCGCTCGCGCGGATGGAGTCCGGGAAGATGTCGGCCGTCATGACCCACACGAGCGGGCCGAGTGTCACGCCGAACGCGATCACGTACAGAGCGGTGAAGACGATGGAGAGCGCCGATACGTCCACGACAAACGCCACCGTCATGAGCACCGACATGACGAACATGCCGGCCAGACCCCAGAGGATCATGTTGCGCGCGCCGAAGCGGTTGGCCAGCACGCCCGTGAAGAAGGCCGGCCAGATGTTGATGAAGTCGATGATAAGCGTGCCGATGCGCGAGTCCGAGATGCCGGCCGACTTGAAGATGGAGCCCGAGTAGTAGAACACGGTGTTGATACCCGAGAGCTGCTGCGCGCACGAGAGCAGGATGCCGCACGCCATCTGCATGCGGTATCGTGGCGCGAACATGGACTCCTTCTTGGGGGCGGCATTGCCCTCCTCGATATTGTCGGTGTTCTTGGTGACCTATGAGGATTAGATTGAGCATTGTTCGTCGTGTAGTCAGATTCGAGGCCAGCAAGGATGTAGTTAGCAGAAGCCGAGGAAGAGCGAATGTTTCAGATGCCTGACGGTGCGCGTTAAGCGAGGAAAAAACAAGGTCATCGATGAAGTTAAAGGCCAAGACGGGGGTAGCGGCAAACACTGTTTTTATTGGCGGCCGTGTCCGTTTTCCGGAAAGTTGACTCGAGTCGCCACAATACTTCGGCGAGATTTAGCGACACTGATTCCTGCATGTTCAGCTAACATAAACATATCTTCAGGCACAAAACGGCTAAGCAGACTAAAGGGCGATTGATTCAAGTGCAGAAAGCTATTTGACCAATTTGAGACATTGCCAGTGTTCAACTAATTCACTCGATGATTGTTAATTGCCACTGTCGAGCCATCAGCTCGCAGTTGTGCCACCACGACCTTGAAAGTGTACCTCATCAGGTACTGTATAGCACACATCGTGGCGCCAAACAAATCCACTGTAGCAATACCTACATAGTCGACATTTCTGCGGAAGGTGGCGTTGAAGGCTTTAAAGTTGAAGAATTGTAAGGAGGCGTGGTGGAGCTCTTTCCTCCTCCACGATGGAGGAGGAAAGGGCTTCCGTCACTTGATTTCTACGTTGAGCAGCGATCTGCCAGTCCGGCGAACTGAGTCCGCGCAGTCTGCTTTGCAGTGCCTGCCGATGGAGGTCGATCCGGCAAGTCATTAGACCGACCAAGCCTTGGGCCAAGGTGCGAGGCCGTATCCCCAGACAGCTGCCGTCTGCAACTATGAAGCTGCGACAGCTATCACACTTCAAGCTAGAAGAGGCGTTTCGTCAATGAACCAGTCGTGGGAGCACATCGTGAATGCACTCCGATCCAAGCGCGAAAGGTATGCGGCCTGTTTCTAGACCAACCGAATTGATCATCCATCAGCCCGTGACACGACGCACAATAGAGCAGCAGCGGCTCTGCTGAAGCGAGTTGAGACTACAATCATTATCTGACCTCTTACAGATTGCAGTGGTGTTGCCGCGCCGCGCTGAACTTACTGGCTTGTAGCGCTCGTGGGGCTTGCCGGTGCTGTGGTGCTTGGTGCTTGGAGCGCTGAAATGGCTCTTGTGGACAGAGACGGGTGAACTTCAGAAAACTCATCACAAGTCAACAGCTAGGTGTACGTTGAAGTGGGCAGGGATCAGGCTGGGAATTGAGCGGTCTCACGCAAATCGGCCGAGCTGCAGGCCGCGCGTGTGCCGCGAATTACCACGAGTTGATCGCTGCTTGTCGTGGCAATCGGGTAGCGCATGCAGAGGCCCCAATTTACTCTTCATGCTGCATGGAAACAGGTTGCTCGAATGCGCGGCATAGATTTAGTTACTTCAGTCTACGTGTATTATTATCTGCTTGGTCAGTTTACAGAATCTCGGTGTTTTTGTTGAAGTGTACAGCGAATAGAGTCGTCGTTAGGTCCCGGGCGACGCAACGAGCGACTGTCGCAATGCGGCCCAACTCCGCGCTTCAGTCACAAGTCCAATGTACAGTCGCGGCCAGGTCTCGTAACGAAGCAGAAGATCATTTCTTTCCTGGATTCCTGTGCCTTTCCAGCAGCACGAACATGTACACGTATCGTGGACCAGCGTACATGCACTTCACTTTACCGGCCTCTCGCGTCAATGCTTTCGAGTCCTCGGCGCTCACTTTCCAATTCGCTGACATCGAGTCAAGCGCGTTTCAAGCAAGTGAAGTAAAGCAGACATGGCTGACAGCTACAAGGAGGCCACGACGCCCAAGGCGACGACGGCGTTCGACGAGGCCAACAAGGCTGCTGCGCGTCTGATCAAGCCCAAGGCGATCCTGTACACGACCGCGTTCCTGTCGTGGCTGCAGCCGTTCCAGAGCGGTTGGTCGACGTCGCAGACCAACCTCTCGCAGTACAACGACGAAGACCAGTGCAATGCTCGCCCCGTGGCTGAAGACACGTGCCTCATGTTCCCGGGACACAAGAAGGTCGAGTGGACGTTCGCCGTGAACGCGTGGATCTTCGGTGCCATGATCGGTTCGCTTTGCTGCGGCCACTTCAGTGACAAGTACGGCCGCAAGAAAGCTCTCATGGGCAACTGCGTCTTCATGTTCGTGGGCGGCGTGATCCAGGCGTCAGTGTCCAACATTTGGGCGTTCGCGGCCGGCCGTCTCATTGCCGGCCTGGCCTCGGGCACCGCCACCGGTACCATTGGCGCCTACGTGAACGAGTTGTCCCCGCCGCACCTGCGTAACACGCTGGGCCTGGGTCTGCAGATCTTCACGACGATCGGCATCTTGTTCCCGGCCATTTGCTTCTTCTTCGCCAACACGAGCTCCGGCTGGCGCTACCTGGCCGCGTTCCCGAGTATTTTGGCGCTGATCTACCTGCTCCTCGCCCCCAAGTACTGCATTGAAAGTCCGGCGTGGCTCCTGACCAAGGGCCGAACGGAGGAGGCCAAGCAGGTGATCGCTCGCCTGTACGGCGAGGAGCACGTGCAGACGGCTCTGTCGTGGCTCGAAGTCAACAAGAACCCGGACAATGTCGAGGAGGGCAGTGCCGCCCCCAAGAAGGAGTCCATGTTCGCGCCACGATACCGCATGCAGATGGCGTGCGGCATCCTGCTCTCGTGCGCGCAGCAGCTCTCGGGTATCAACGCCGTGTTCTACTACTCGGGCTCCATCTTCAAGTCGGCCGGCATCTCGGACTCGCGCATCGGCACGCTTATCATCGACTTCATCAACATCTGGCCGGCCTTCTTCACGGGCGTGCTGGCCAACCGCTTCGGCGCGCGCAACATGATCCTCTGGGGTCTGGCCGGCATGTTCGTCATGTCGGTGCTCATGACGGTGGCGTTTGTCGTGGACGTATCGGCGCTCTCCATCGTCTTCACCGCTCTGTACGTGATCGCGTTCGGCGTGACACTCGGCCCGCTCGTGTGGGTCATGACGGCCGACATCTTCCCGGACTCCATCCGCGCGAGCGCCTCGTCACTCTGCATCGGCATCAACTGGCTCTGCAACCTCATCGTGGGCGTCGCCTACCCGTACATCTCGGACGCGCTGAACGACTACGCCTACGTGCCGTTCGTGGTGCTGCTCGCCATCTTCTTCCTGCTGGGACTTAAGCTCGTGCCGGAGACGACGGGCAAGTCCGCCGAGGAGATCCTCGCCGAGTACGACTCGCGTCGCGAGAAGTAAGGACATCGCTGCAAGTCCGGACTGCCGCGTGTTTGTTGCAGCAGCAGTAGTTGTCTGTAAGTAGCTAACCGCGTCAATATGATACATCGTTGACTGCTGTCGTAGAGGTGTTGGTTAAATGGATATGAAGACCGACGATTCGAGTCACTAGGATGGATTGGTGAGATCAATGACGTCGTGTTATCAATCCAACTTTCGTTTTGTCACGGGGTCGAATCTTGCAATTGCTGCAATTGTCTTTTTTTCCCGATTCGTGGCAGGCTTGCGCAAGTTCATCAATACTTCACCCCTCCGTAAATAGGAAAACACCGAAGCAGCTCTCCACTATGCCCACCATTCCGATATGCAAAAGATTTGAACGCTCAGCACTCGATTCCCGGTGATATCTGGGATTGCACCTCATCTGAGTGCAGACGGCACTGTGCAGTTAGTTTCTTTGCCCCCGTGGACCAGGGATGGCAAAAAAAATATGGAAGGATTTTTTCAAAATAAAAATATCGAAAAAATATTTTTATTTCCATTTTTATGATATTTTTACCATTTTTATACATCAAACCCCGCTGAAACGGATCGCCTGGAGCACCGTATAACACAGTAACTACCTGAATACTGGCCTCAACGCATACTGACGAGTGGGCTGCCACCGCAGGGCTACTTCAGCTTCATAGGTGGCGGAGCCGACCATGCCGATCGAGGTCAAGACACCTGAGGACTTCAGCGGCGCCATCGGCGAGAAGCAGCCGGCCACCGTGCAGTTCTCGGCGCCGCGGTGCGGTGGCTGCAAGATGGTGACCCCCCAAGGTGACGCAACTGACGGAGAACGAGTTCCTGGCCGTCAAGTTCCTAAAGGTGAACACCGAGGAGCTGGAGAGCGTCTGCAAGGAGATTGGCGTGGACTGCTTCCCCACCTTCCGCGTGTGCAAGGACGGCGAGATGACCGCGTCGCACGTCAGCAAATATAGGGCCCCACCTAATAGAGCGCGGTTGTCAGATTGTGTCCGATACAAAACCGAAGTGTTTTATTTTCGTACTTACACGAATAAAAATGAAAAAATATTTTTATTATATTTTTATCGCGGATAAAAATATTTAAATATTTTTTTTGCCATCCCTGCGTGGACCACGTTGCTGTCATTGAGCTTACTGAACTTCGTGGAATGGGAACATTTGTCCGCGTCGTCCTTGTTTCATTCGTTGTCCTTGCTCGTTAACAAACAGAACCTCCTGTGGAGACGCCAAGTGCACTTGACGGATAACGGGCAAGGCCGCCAACGAGAAAATGTTCGCCACCACATGGTGGTCGATTTTCCGAGCAATAGCCTCAGATCTGACACTCCTCTTCGCCTTTGGTTCTGCTGACATTCTCGACTCGAGCACACTCAAGAACGCGAACATGTACTTCCTTGGCAGCGGTCGAAGTTGCCGATCAATCGGCTTGTGGCTAAAGGCCTGGAAATTGTTGGAGAATTTGATATAGGGACTATCCACTGAAAGGTACTCCAGGCGTTCATTCCTCTTGAGCATACTGAGAACGGCATTCACATAATATGGAAAGCTTGGCGCATTACCAGAGATAAAATCGGCGAGAATACACGCGAGAATCAACAATACACTTCAGGAGAGACACCCTCAGGCGTCGAACACACTGCGTCAGAGGATTCTGCGGATCACGTAAGTAGCCAGCGAATTTCGGCACGCTGGATCAAGGAAAGCTGAGCTTCGGGATGGATTTCTTCGCCGCTCGATATTCACGGAAGTCAAGTTGCACCTCAATAAGCTCTCTAACAAGTGTTAGCTCCAGCAAATTGGGACAACTTTCAATAATCTCGTTCTCGTCGATATCTCCTGAAGGAGCTCTACTCGGAATATCCAGTGTCAACGCTCGCAACGAAGATCCGATCGACTTGATCAACGGGAGTATCGCCAAATACGTTGCATTGTCTGCTTGGAAACGAATTGTGAGCGAGGAGATACCAGGTCGACTACTTTTTGCAGGCGATCCAACACTGAAATGCAAGTCGCAGCGCTGGACTTGGCACCGACCGAATTCGGGAATAAGAACGTTCACCCCAGTCGCTTGCTCCGTCGCCACTGAACGTTCGCACAAATCTGATAGGAGCATCCAGTGTGAGGAGACGAGAGTCCAAAATGGGCTGGCCTTCGTCGTCAAAATCCCACCGGATCGGAGAACCTCGTGCTAACTCTGCATCTCTCTCCTCAATCGACCCATGACGAAAACCGAATAACTTCTACTCTGGGTGCTCCGATATTAAAACCGACCCAAAGGCACGCACATCAAAAATCAGTCAATCGGCCCAGGTCAAGAGTAATGAGAGTTCGGAGTGGGGAGCACGCTCGAGCTCGTTTCAAGAACATTACATACGCAAGCCATTTCCACCAATGCTCTCGGTTTATGGGGTCTCGTTCGGCAATCTCCAACTTGAGTGCGAGCTTCTTCGTCGTTCGGGTTACCACCAGTGCCGAGCACATGGCTTCAAAGGCGTGAGCTGGCATCGTCGCTTCACGGTTAAACTTCAGAAATTGCAGTGGGAAAAACCGTGAAGTTTGCTTGGCCCAGGACGCTCCAAGTGGTAAGTAATGTGGCCATTCTGCTTCCGACACTTAGTTAGCAGTAAGCGTCTGAGAAGATGTCCGAATGTTTTCCGAGCCTCGAGCTCTTCCGCAGGCTTGATAGGTAAAGTAATGTCTAGAAATGAAAACCACACTGCTAGACGCCCAACCGCTTTAACAACTCGTAGCGACATCGCGCTGCTGAACCGCGTTCCCGAATGTAATCCGGAACAATTTGCCGCCATCGGCTCAAGAACAAAACGACATCGAAGTGTTCCAGGCCTTAGTTTGTCTTCTTCTGCATTCCGAGGGTATCCCGACCGCTGCTCCTCGTTTTCCTTCTCGGCCTTCACGATACCTGCGAGTACCTTCGGATAATTACACTCTGTCATTCCCTTCATGTGCCTCGACAATTGCAGCTTCACGTCCAAATTCAGCAAAAAATCTCATGGCAAACGGAACTGCGTTGAGCTCCTCCGCCAGCCCCCCTCGTCAAATTCCATAGCAATCCGTTAGAATGCAATCGTACGCGTGGTAGTCTGCATGTTCGACTGCAGTCACCAGCTCTTGCACTTCTCGGAATTCTTTCCGAAAA
Organism: Phytophthora cinnamomi; assembly: GCF_018691715.1. NCBI lineage: Eukaryota > Oomycota > Peronosporomycetes > Peronosporales > Peronosporaceae > Phytophthora > Phytophthora cinnamomi. The sequence goes on from NW_027150933.1 coordinate 2,171,246, forward strand.
GCTGTTTCATCGTTGCCCGAGTCTCGACGGGTTGGCATGACAACTTTGAGAGCAATTTCGGGTATGCGCTCTCAGTCTCCGGGTCAGTGTATTCAATGCAGGGCTTTAGCACCGTCTACCTTAGCTAGGAACCGTTAGCACTGCTTCGTCGCCGTAACGAAAGGATCTTCTTCCGTTTGGTCCGACATTGCTTCCTCGCTTTCAGAGGAAAAATCAAAATTGATCCCTGCCCCCCCCCCCCCCCCCCCCAAAAAAAAAAAAAAAACTGGGCGTTTCTCTCGCCCAAACGGGAAAATTCTTCATTTTTCGTGAAACTTGATCGCGCTTTTTATTTTCTTGGGAAACTTTACTTTTTTATGTTTTTAAATTAACGTTAATCAAAGACCAATTATTATAAGAACATTGGTTTAGTTTTGTTAATGCCTAAAAACAAGTGCTGATTACATTTTCCGTAAAGTATTAATATATGATCATCTCATTGTTTTTAGGACAATGACGTGCCTGGAGATTCGGTGGGGGTTCCTCGTCCCGTGATGCGCCTGCGTGAAGGGCCGCCTCGCCTACAGCTGGTCCGTCCGCGATGAGGAGGTCTGGGCCTCGCCCCACCGCCGACTGGCCCACACAGAGAGTCCGATGCAAAAGAACCTCTACATCTCGATATTCAAAATTTCAAAATGCATTTCCGGAAAATCCGCGAGGAGCTCGCGCTGTTGGCCGCGGTGGGCCACGTGGACCAAAAGGCGTTGAGGTATTTGTTGGAGAAACAGTGTCACGTGAAGCTCGGCAAAGAGGGGGAAGAAATTTTTGAAGAGGAAATTCCACTTCGGTTTTTCGTGGCAGTTCGAGACGTAAAGTATCGCAAGGAGCACGCGGAGGAGTTTGCTGAGGATTTACTGCTGTTTTGCGGGATCGATCAACGCAATTACTCTGGTCCGGGGTTTCATAAAGCACTGAAGATGATCGCAAAGCTAGCTGCTCCCAATAGTGGATGATGCATGGACAGTGAAATCCCGGTGCGAGTGTGGTTTCTGGAATTTGACACGGAGGCACTGCTGATGGAGGGAGCGGTGGAGCCACCTGAGGCGATTGCAAAAGCTGGAAAAATGATTGGGGAAAGCTGGAAGTGTCATGACCCACTCATGGACGGCTTGTCCATGCAGGGGTGAGATGCACGTTCGTGCTGGAACCGATGGTGGCAGACCTCGGCGGCTTTATCATCACATACCGAACTGGCAGAGCTAGTGGAGAAGCTTCTGCGGGATAATGTCTGGTTTTCGCACTTGCCACTGTCGATGTTTGTGGAGCGGGAACGTATGATTGACGAGCGTACTGCCAAGATGATATGAGGGGATCCCACGTCTCGAGTTTTTGATAGTACCCGTCGATCCGATAGGCTGGTCAACACCAGACACTACCCGGGCAATGCTTTTCAAGGGGATAGGCCTCTTCAACCAGGCACCACTCATTTGTAATGCGAAAATTCGATCCTGCTGTTGGAATTTGAGGCGATGTGGTCGGCAATGGTACTCAATCAAACTGCTAGAAAGGTCTCCATTAGCCTGGAAATCAAAGCGGACGACCCGACCACTAGCTCACACTGGTGGGAATGGCTGGCGTATGCGTGCTTTTCGAGTCGAGCCCGACCTTATTCGGCTCTAGAGTCCTTGCACTGGTCTCGATTGGCAGCATGAGTGCTGCGGACGTGGAGGCGTTTTCGGCAGTTCTAGCTTCTGATCACCCTGAAGAGCTCCTTTCTGGGTCTCCACGTGGTGTTGTTGACGAGCGAGATGCAGTGTTGAAGCGTGGAGCGTTAGTTTAGTGGCGATTCAACAAGCAAGGTCGGCCACGCAGGGGTTTCGGTGCTCTGCAATTTGACTCCGAGATCGCTTTCGTACGAACTTTTAGTGGTGGTGGCGAGAGCGAGTGGGTGGACGTGTTGATTGGTGGTTACGGTCGATGCTAGGTGACGCGTGATGATCTGGTATTCAGCGATGCAAGGGCAGCGCGTGGCGGTGGTTCAAGGGGTGTGACACCACTAAAGATTGGGTTGGACAGGCTAGACTCATCAAACTCGGATGGTCTGACTGCTTTTCTGAAAGTGGTTGGTCATTCACTGCTGTTTCTTACGATCGACGGTCCAATCGAGAACCTGGACGCGAACTTGATTCTCCAACATTGTCCTAACTTGGTGGAGTTGTCATTGTGCACCCTTTTAGTCGATATACGACTCAACGTTGTCGATTTGCGTGGATTCAGTCAGGCTGTACCCCCATTACACCGTTATTGGTATTCCATTGGAGATCTTGCGTCAGCCATTGGCGACGAAGCCCATCCGTTTTCTAAATGCGTGCGTCGGGTTCGAGTTCGTCGTGTTGACGCGTGGTCTGGGTGGGCTGTGCATCTTGCTAACTACTATCCTCCAATTGTTGATGGCGATTTCAGTGCGCTCCTCGAGATGTTGAAAGCCAACCGAAGCCTGGAATACCGTGGGCCACCACGATATCAGGTACTTGAGTGAATTCAGGAGGTATCACCTGGAGCCAATCAATCGGTCGCTGAAACTCCCAATAGAGAGTGAGGTTGCATTTCTGAGCGTGCTCTCATTCACGCCAAAGTCGGCCAAAGTGCAGAAACGTTTGGCACGTCAACGCCACTCGGAGATCCGCAAACTGGATCACCACATAGTGTCTCAGATCTTCGCGTTTGCTTCCCGCCCTGTGCTTCGCGAGGTATATCTTCGTCACACATGCGAGGGCGGCCGGAACGAGGGACCATTAAAGTGGTCATCTAGTTGCTGCCTGCAACGGGCCTTACTGCAGAATTTAACACAATTGTTAGGCTAAAACGATAGAAGTTCCGTTGAGGGACATTGAATATACATGAGGATTGGATAAACAAAGGGATTATAATGTGTAATACACACATCACTAGGGGGGTTGGGATCAGGGATTTGGTAGTAAAATCACGGTTAGTACTAAACATGGATAATAGTAAAACATTGAAAATCGTGATATACTATTCATAATAGTAATATCACAATACCAAGTATTGCAGTTAGTACTAATATATATTAAATAGGAACAAAAATCACGATATTAGTACTAAAAAACTACTAAATATCCTACTAAAGTCCAGGTTGAAGTTCAAGGCCACGCGCGCAAAGGGTGGCAAACGGGTGGTTGCCGAGCTGCTCTGTCATATTCTCCCGCTCATTTTGCGTTTTCCTCCTTGAAGATCGCAGCCGGGTCCAATGCGGTGCTCCAAGGCCGAAACCTGTTTGCCTGATGTGACGGAAACGGCGCTGTGTTGCATCTGCGGTCGTCCTGTTCATCATATCTACAGCAATGAAGTCTGGGGCGAGGCAGAGCTTTCCAAACAGTACGACTATCACTACTTTGGTCCATAGTTTGTTGGAATCTAAAGCGTTCACCTCTATGCGTAGCTTTTGCAGTCCAGGGTGCGTTCTAACCTTCAGGAATAGATCAACCGGACGTGAGCGCTCCCCAGCAAGCAATCAAGGGATATCTGATTCGAGTCAAGCTACGGAGGTGGATGAAGCTGCTCTCATGGAATCTGACAACCGTACTCAAGCCACAGCGAGTCGTAAATCTGGTGTTGGGATTCCGGTTGACATCGACCATTACAAACCCTCCCGAGCTCGGGACGCCCGTTGCTCCTCGACAGGTTTTCAATAGTCTTCTCGACAGGTTCGCTTGTAATGAGCCCTCTCCGCACACGCACGGGCAATGCACAAGCCCAGCGCCAGCTAATGCTTCATCACAACGACGTAGAAATTGGGCAGATGAGGAAATGCGAGCGAAATCGGTGGTAAGGGCGTTTTAGTAGTTTGATTTTAGTATTAGTAACCGTATTTATTAATATTATATTTTCAACGCACCAAATTAGTAATATTAATATACCAAGTAAATCAAAATCGTCTTCCGAATTATTTATATTACTTTAGGGGCGAAATCGATATTACTACCAATCCCTGGTTGGGATATTTGTAACTCGTGTTGCAAGACCGCATTTAAGTTTAGCTAACAAAGGCTTAGTTTGTACAAGTAGATGTCCATTGTTCCCACGAAGGCACCCGCATCCGCTAGAATTATCTGCTATCCCAGCACACATATTTTTATAGACCTTTCGCATGCGACCTAGAAGCGTCGCCCGCGCTATGAGTTCCTTGATATCTGAATAATGTTTCATTAGGTAAGCAAACTAGCTAAGAGGATTAATGGCAATGACGCACGCACCAACAACTTTACTGCCTTTGATATTGACCTTCCGAACATATTATCTGTGTCGACTCGTCGCCAAGGAGAGCTGTTCGACTGGAAAGTGGATGCGATCGATGCTTCCTCATCGATAGAGACCGACCAGATAATGATACATTTCGTTTATTTTCATGACGATTCGGTATTTTATGAATATATGCAACGCGACTTCATGTGACAATTAATTAATCTTGTGTCAGACGGCAGAGCGACTTAAGGAAGAAATATTAAGTTGATAGCACTGAAGTTAAAACAAAATAGAACCCTGCGTTTGATTAGATTTTGGCTAAAAACGACAATTGTTCGTGGCCAGCGGTTCTTATGCGGACAGTGGAACAAATGTAGCGAGCTTGCAAAGAGTTGCTAATTTTTCTTGTTCAATTATTTTGAGGATTTAGCCAGCTATCCGAAGTAACATTAGAACTGTTCTAGTGCAGCTTGATTTAATCTGACTTACCCGCAGCAATATGATTTTAATGCGTGTATCACGGATGCGAGTCTGTAGTGCTGAAAGTGAATGAGGTGCACGTGAGGCCAGCTGTCCGATTGCACTCAACAGCACAGGCGTCTCAAAAGGGTAAAGATGACCACAATAGTATAGCCCTATAGTTTTGCAGATCAGCCGAAGATTCTTATATTTACTCCTACGGACCGCTCGTCATGCTGACGTACTTATTGTAGAGAGTCATTGCGCGCTTGTCCATCTTGCCAGGAGATGTTAAGAGATTCAGCTCCTTCGCCGCTGCCGCTGTGGATTTACCCTCAAACTTCCACGCCCTGGTCAGCATATTGTCCGCAGCCGTTGTCCACCCCACACGTTCAAACATACTACTAAAGGTTCTGTAAGCATTCGTAGCAGTTGCTCTTTCTTCATCATCCTTGTCCGCTGTGGTCTCACGAGCCCTCAAGGACCGCTTACCGCCGTTCAGCGCCGCAACAGGCTCCACGTACGTGACTATTCCAGATACGATCTCTTGGGTCGAGTCCGCAGCAGAAACAATTGCTTCGCCACTAAGGAGGACCGAAGTTGAAGCGACCAGGAAGAGCCGATATAGTTGCATAGCTGGAGTCCCAATACGTTCAAAGGAGGAGCACCGCCGCACCGCGCGGCGGGTTGAGCTGAAATTGGGAAATGATGAGTTCGTGCGTTTGTCGGCCTTCGAGATTAACCAAAAAGCCGGACATGATGATGATAAATAGAAGATAGGGAGCATGAACACGGATTCTGGGGACGAATATAACTTGCAGATGTGTTTTCCAGAATACCTAAGAAGAGTCCTTATCTTACTACCTCACAAAATAGTCGCGAGGGGTCAATAGTGTACTGTCCTCGCCCAGTCCTGTCCTTCGTATCGAATGCCCCTCGCAGCAGGATCACCATTCTTCGAAGTGGGTGAGGTGGCTGCAGTTGTCACTATTATGTACCGCTTGTAAGACTCATCGGAGTCTCAGACTTCTTCAAGTGCAGAACGAACAAGGAAGGACCTGATGGGACAGTTTGCAGCGGCTGTATCCCGAGTACTACGATATCATCCCCATACAGTATCCCAGTGAGTGCCATCATCAATTCCAAATCCCTCCCTATCCTAAATTCTGATCTAGGTTGATATCTGAATCTAGCTTTGTCTAGCTTCCATTCTGGGCTTCCTGGCCGTGTGGTGCGCGCCGCCACAGACGCGCGGTGACCATCGCGTAAAGAAGAGGTCTGGGGCGCCCAGAGGCGGTTCCTGGAGGTGGCGCTGCCCACGCGCCAAGACACCGCCGAAGCTCGCAAGAGTTTTGTACAAATCAGAACAATAATTTAGAAACACGTTTGAAATGTTCGTGAAAATCTCGCGCTCTTAGCGGCGGTGGCTCACGTGGACCAGACAGCCTGGAGATATCTACTATGAGCCCACTATTTAACTGCGGTGCCCACTTGGGGGTCGAGGGGGTGGAAAGCCTGGAAGAAGAAATCCCAAATTCTCAGTTGAAGAATGGAACGACCGGAAGGCCCACAATTTTCAGTGCGTCGAGACGCTGGAGAGGGATTTCACCTAGTTCTGTGGAGTGAACCAGCGTCTTCAGCCGAGTGCGGAATATCTGCGAGATTTGGAGAAAATCGCAGCTTTGGATGCAAATTTACGGGAAAGTAAGCCTGGAGTGGAGGCGTTGGGGTTATTGTGTCCTAATGCGCCTGCTGGTAAACCGATGAAGGCAATCGAAGGCTATTAATACTGCAATGCTGGCAAGAAAATACGAGACGAATGGGGGGACTGAGGAGATGACTGAGGAGAAAAAGAGGTGGCGAATAGAACGTGCGGTGCACTTTTGTATTGCAGTCGATGAGTGCGGATTTTGGCTACTATGAAGCGATGTTGGAGATGGAGGAGGGGATGGAGGCCTTAGTTCGCAAGAATGCTTGGTTCTTTCAAGTCGCGTCGAGGCCTCTCCTGGAGAATAAGTTACGAAGTAGCGAGCGTGCTGCGAAGTATGCTCTGGATCAGCTGATGCAGTACTTCTTCGACAGCGCTCGTCGCATTCGTGAACATGGCGCCCAAGCTGTAAAATGCGTGAAGAAGAGCGACATCCGTTTCAGTTGGGGACTGTGCATGTGGTTTGCGTTTCTGTTCTCTAAGCGTCCGAGTTCGAGGCGATTTTTTCGGTAATTATACTCGCCCAAACGACCAGAACGCTGCCGATCCGTCCCCAGCTAATACCGGTCGACGACGAAGCCTTAACTAGGGGTGGTGGAAGTAGCTAGCTTACGGGGTTTTCTCGAAACGAGTGCGTGCCACTCTTCGGTGGAGTCGCTGGCACTCGCTTCAATTAGCATGAGCACGACCGACGTCGAGGCCTCCACAGCCGTTCTAGCTTCTAACCACCCCGATGAGTATTTGTGTGGTCGTCCACGTGGTCAACTCGACGGGAGAGACGCAACGTTAAAAGCCCGAGCTCGCGTTCAGTGGCTGTTTGTCGACCTAAGCCAACCTCTTGCAGGCTCTCGTGCCTTGATTTTCACACCAACAGCACATGTGCGAGCTTTCAGTGACGATGGATGAAGTGCCTGGGTGGACGTAATATGACAGATGCCAAGTGCAGCGCCGCGACCTGAGTTTTAGTGACGTCGATGACATGCCTCAATTTCGTGAAGCGGTTGAGCCCTCTCTAAAATCTCTGACACTAGAGGGATTTGTGGAGATGCTGAACGACGATGAGATCCAGAAACGTTGTCCGAATCTGAAAGAGATTTCAATCTTGGGTTACTTTTACGACTTTCGCCTTGACTTGAGCGAGTATCACGAGAAAAGTGAGTCACTCCCTGCGATGAGTTGAATTGGCATGCTGTCCCCGAGCTAGCAGCAGCCATGTGTGATGCTAACTGCCCCATCTCAAAAAGCGCTCGCCGGCTTCGCGTTCGCCGAATTGAAGTTTGGTGGGGTGGTTGGGCTCGATTACCAGTGGGGCACCATCGATCGGTCGTTTCGACTGATGTGGCAGAGCTACTCCAAATGCTGGCATTGAACAAGACGCTGGAGTATATTGAGATTGTTCGTCCAAAGCCGTATCATCTGCATGTCTATGACATCAGAAAGCACCACCTCACTCCGATTAACCGGACGCTATGAATGTCAAGATTGCTGTTCTAAGTGTGCTGTCACCCCTGATACCATTCATTGACGCTAGTAAGAAGAGAAATGGCGGGGAGCAAGCCGGAATTGAGCGCCTCAGCCTCGATCAGCATGTTCTCGCGAAGATATTCGCATTTTTTTATCCTCCAGTTCTTCGCCAAGTGCCTGAAAGCAATCATGATGCGGAGAGCCGTATAACTTTTGGAGGTAAGGCGCCCCTGAATCACACGTATTTCTCTTACGCATTCAAGCACTGATCGTACCCTGACATTGAATGCTTAGACGATCTGCTAGATGCAGCGGGTGTTAAACCGATCATGAACCAGCGCACGCCGAGCTGCGAAGCTTATCCGTCCGGCAGCTGTGAGTTATGAATTGGCTCGCCTGCACTTGACATTCGACTCAATACGTTTTAAAAAACGAATCAAAATATTTCTGCACCAGGCCACATCCAAAAGCCAACATATCTAGATGTATGCATTGACTTGATTGTCCTTTCGTCCGGCCATTTGGTAAACAAAATTGGATAAACATCGTTCCCCTGGTGTTTTGTTTGTAGCGCGGAAAACACGTCGAGTTTGCAAAATTCAAATGTTTGTTTCAAGTTGTCAAGCTCCCTACTAGAGGCATCACCTACTTTCGTATCAGCTACCGGTCCGACTCGTACCTAAAGTTACTTACCACGCCAGGAGCATTAGCAGCGTAAAATGCCAAGCCGTCATCGCCACACGTTACTTTCAGTTTTAAGAAAACATCTAATACTGATCTTCGTTTGTGAGCCTGGCGTAGGACACCCAAGTGTTCAATGCCGCTTCCTCCAAAATCGGACCCTCTGCTTCGTCCAATTTCAGTAGTTTGAAAACGTCATTCGCAGATCTTTTCTTCGTGATCCAAGTAGATAGCTCTTCATGTTCTAGCATGCGAGCAATTATTTTCGTCTCGTGCGACCCCGCTGCATACGCCGTTGCTATCGTGTTCGTCGCAGCTTCATCTCCATAGCGAGCTGTTAGCGTAGACACCGTCGCAGTCCCGGTGGATTCAGACCCCCCCCCCCCCCCCTCCTGAATTCGTTTCGACACTGCTTGGCTCCGCTTCACCAACACCTTATCAAGCTGGAACTTCGTGAAGAGCTTGTCAGCAGCAGTTTTCTTGCGTGTCAGTAGCGCTTTCGCCGTCATGTTATCGCTTCGAACGTTCTCATTGCTGGATTCGGTCGGTGCCAAGTCCAGCGCTGCGACTTGGATTTCCATGATGAATCGTCTGCAAACAGGGTTCAACCTGGTATCTTCTCACTTACAACGATCTAACGATTAGCCGAATGCGGCAATAGTTCCGTTTATTAAGTCGATTCGTTCTTCGTTGAGAGTGTTGACACTGGACGGCCCGAGAATTGCTCACTCAGGACATATCGACGTAAACGCGATTACTACATAATACCTCAATCTGCTGGAGCTAACACTCGTTAGGGAAATCATTGAGGTGCAGGTCGACTTCCGCGAATACTGTGAGGCGTAGAAGCCTGTACCGAAGCTGACTTTCGATTGGATGGACGCACCGAAATTCTCTACGTACCTGAGTGACCCCAAGAACCCACTGACGAACTGCGTCCGACACCTGAGGGTTTCTCTGCTCCGATGTTTTGTTCCTGTCGCTGATCTCGAATCTGACACTGCACCAGATTTTCCGTACTACGTGGACGGAGTTGTGAACATGTCGGAGTCGAATTAAAGGCTGGAATACGTGGCGGTGCGGTCACCCTATTACAGATTTGTTTCCGCTGTCAAAAAGTTTCACTTGAAGCCTATTCATCGACAGCGTAAGCCAGTGTCAATGAAATGCACGTTCGCGTTGTTGAGAGTGCTAGAGCCCAGAAAATCAGCGGAGTCGACGATGAAGAAGAAGAAGACCGAAACATCCGAGGGTACAGTGGCGAAAATCGACCACCACGTGGTGGTGCGTCTTTCTCGTTTGCGGCTCCTCCGTTATCCGAGAAGTGTACTTCTAGTCTCTGCACCAACTTACCTTTGTTGATCAACAAGGCCAGCAAATGGTACTAGGACGACACGGACAAATGTCTTCGAGACAGTCTGAGAGATCACCGAGAGCCAGCGACCTAGTTGCTCATGCCCTATTTGCCCAGGTCGCTGTAGGTCTTGACACTTCTCGGTGCGATGAGCAGCACGCGACAGCGATCCACAGAGGCGTAGACGTTGGCGAAGGCCATGGAGGCCATGCCGATGAGAGTTAATACTGGACCCGCACGAAAGAAGTTGCCAGGCATTCCAAGCCAACAGATCCCGTAAATACAGCAGATTCAGCGCAATCTTGATGTCCTCAGAGGTGAAGAGCTTCTTGTCGGAAGTCATGGTCGGTAATTACCACAAAATTTGGCTGAATTGAGTTGGTGACGTGTGGATAGAGGCGAACCCAACAATGTGAAAAGCAGCCAACGCGCTTCAAGCAGAACACCAAGGACTGCAAAGTGGTGTAGCCACTCAATCCTCCTCACCCGCTGCGGGCGAATCTCTCTTTTACCAAGAATACCTCCTTCCGACAGGAGTGCCTGGGCGCCTCCAAATTTCGAAGACCGAATCTTGACGAGCTCGCGGTTGATTGTGCCAATGCTGTCTCTAAGGTTCTCGTTGCTGCTGAGGGGGCACGACGAGGCAAGTAGGAGAGGAAGTTGGTCGGTTGCTTGTGAGGCAAATTGGAAAGTGAATTGATTCTTGGCTCGGAAACTAACTGATCGCTGGAATGCGAGCACCGTAGCGGGAAGCTACACTCGAACCTGGCCTCGCATACAATATTCTTCATACAACTGGCACGCAAAAATCCACAAGTGGGCCTGACAACAGTCAGATGATCAACTCAACACAAAGTGAGAGTACACCAAATACCTGAGTCTCCCAAACGCCGCAGCAAAGGCTTGTTAAACTATCAAATGGGCATTTTGAAGCAATGATGCAGGCACTATTATCGATACATGGCATTGGCGAAGTGTCACCAAGTGCTGAAGATGACTGTACTCGGTTCCAATTCTCTGTTCCGACGTGCAGTGAACTGTAACAGTGAGTCCGGCCGCTACATTCAGGTGGATCGGATCTCCACTATGATTTTAAACTTTAGACAGGGATCTTGATGCACTCTCCAGTTCGTTCGCCTGCTGGAACTCTTGTATTCAGAGATGCAATTCTCGATAAGCAGGCCAGATAAGCGTTACTGACCCGATCCCGTTGCGACAGACACCAAACCAACACTAAACTCGCACCAAATGATAGTCGACCTCAAAGCTTCTGGAGTCTGAACACGCCTGTCAAGAACCAGTCCAAAGCGAACTGGAAGTTTTTCTTCGTAAATCTCGCATCCTTCACGCTTGAATGACACCCTACAATATTTCTCCTGTAAATATCTCGATGCGATGTAGTCGACGTACTCCACGGCAGCCCGTAGCGCGATTGCTTCACGAATCAGTTGAATCCCTTTAAAAGTCGTCCACGGGTTAGAAAAACCGCCAGGTTGGTCTGACACGTACACGTGAAACACCCTGGTCTTCGTAGTACACTACAATCTCTCCACCGGTAGAGTCCTAAACGCTTTAACGCGTCGTACCAAAGGCGCAAGAAGCTCCTCCAACCGACTCATGCACTCCCCAGATGCTGCACTCAATTGTGCAGTAAGAACATCTCTTTCTTGCAGCACGGAAATTTTATTAAGGTTTCGATTGGCCAGAAAATTGTTACGCTCGCTGGTTTCGGACAGTCCAGCGCAATGCATCTACGTCTTACCATGCTTGTTGGCCATGCCAGGGTAAATTGACAGGAATGAGAACCAAACGTTGTCCACCATCAATTTCCTTAACAAGTCCACCATTCCATGCGCAATATGAGGTTACTCGAGGCCTGGTCTATTAATACTCTCATCGGCTCCAGTGTATAAGTACTTCGCAGCAACCCAGAAGCAACACAGTCGGCCCTCATTGTTACTCGCATTCCCTCCGAACAACTATGTCTGCATTCGAATATCTCCCAACGGTGTCAAGTCTCCGCTGATCAGTGTCTTCCCCAGGAATGGCCGCGAAAGATACCTTAGCGGGGGTCTGTCTTATCAGCGCTGGTACGCCGAGTCTTAAAAACGTGATGTTGGCGTGCCATACATGCTCGACAAAGTCAGTATTACTGGCTCAGTTAGACCGCTACTTAAAAAGACAGCGGCCTAACCGAAACGGATGGCAAGGATTTCGATTGAAACTACTCTACAACGATTCTAAGTGACTACAATATACCACACGTCGTAAAAAAAAAGAAAGTCTACAATGATAGACGCTGCATCTGAAAAAGCTGCCACGAGCGGAAAAAGGTGCATATGCGTCTGTGTGTTTGTTCTTTATTCCTCAGGAAAACGATCGGAATTAAAATGGTTATGACATACGCCGATGCACGTACCTTTCTCGTCGTTGATGTTGGAAGTGGTCAGTGGTTTGCCCCATACCTCTGCTTCGTTGTCAAATACTCGAAGTACTCCTTCCTAATGGCTTCGTCGATTTCGGTCGGCCGATGCTGCAGATTGAGCACGTCGTAAACGTTTCTTGGCATTCCCTTTAGCTCTTCGTCCCAATACTTGAACTGTGCAAGTTGCATGCTCCGGGCAGTCTCGCTAATGTGGGTACTGTCCTTAAATTTTCCGCGTTCAATCATTTTTGCCAACTGGTGATGTCCGTACCCTTCCCTCAATACCTGGAGCACTGACATCTCGTTTCCTCGGTATTTCTGGTTGAAATAGGCCAAGTAGCGAAGCCCAGCTTCATACGCATCACCTCTCAATACGCCAAACGCAGTACTGCCCACAGCTTCTTCACCGTTCTTCACGAAGTTTAGTCGCTGGAAAATATCAAGAGGAGAATTCCTCTCTCCATTAAACCAGAGTCGAATTTGCTCAGCCGCTAGCTTCTCCGCCAAAACCTTCATCGCCGTATCACTAGACTTCATTTCAGCTTGAATCATCCTAGCGACCCCCTCATCATTATAGGCTCGCGTGAGGGCCCCGACCATGGTCTCTTGAGCATTGAACCTCTCATTGTACTTGGAAATCTACTTGGCCAACCTCTCGATCGCCGGGCCGCTCAGGCTATTGTGCATTCCTCCATTTTGGTTTAACCTCGTGAGCACACTGTCCGCGGTGTCTCCGCTCCTTAGCCAATCCTTCATCTCATCGTCCGTTCTCGATACCACCCTGCCCAAGATCCCCAAAACTCTGACTTCGCCTTCGTCCTCCGGGTTGACAGTCCTCAGCATTCTCTGCATTCTCAGCAGCGCGTGGATTAGGTGTACCGACGCTTGGAACATTGGGCGTGACCATGTCGGCGATAGCAGTCGCGTGGCCATTGACACTTGAGAGGAGGACGGTGGCAGGTAGTAACAAGGCGCTACGACAACGCATCGTGGCGGTGGACTTCTTGCGGACGGACTTGTGGGCTGGACGGACAAATACGTTGTGTCTTTGCTTGATCTGAGGTTAGCAAGGTTGGTCACCAATCCCAACCGGAGTACCTACAGAGGCACCTCAAGTCAAACTACTGAAGGGAGCTCACTTGATCCTGAACAAGGTTGCTCCTTGTAGTGGTGCCTCGCACCAGGTATATTTCGGAATGAATTAGTTTGGATGTTTGCTAGAAAAGCTGGGCTAGCCTAGTATGCATGAGTAGCTTCGTCTTTTGTAGCTGGAGGGGTCGCTGTAGTCGTCGCGGGTCGTTATCGTCGCCACTACACTCATCGCAGGTGGCGCCGGCACTTGCGATGTAGTGGGTCTAACTTGACTCACTACTTTAGCTTACACGTTGCGCAACGTGTATGAGGAAGCGTAAGTACTTAGTAATTACTTAGGTTAATTATATTTGAATACATAAATATAAGTTAAGTAAGAAAGGATTCCAAGTGACTTAGAATAGGTAAAATGAGAACTGTATTGCTTGTAAATTGATCTTCCTCTAAAATCTGCTAAAAACTGTTTATCATCTATGAAAGGGTTGACAGCGGCTGGCTGTCAGAGCCCCGCTAATATGCATGTCTCTGATTGGTAGAAAGATGCTGCTTTCTACCAATAGGATCTTTGGGTATGTGTGGACCACTCATTGTGGTGGTCCACTTCAATGTATCCATTGGTTTGTCTTACACCAAGGTGAGGAAGTATCCAAAAAACTTTTAACAGATATTTATCTGTTAAATTCACAAGTGGCTTGCAGCCACTTGTGCGTGTAACCCCGTTACACCATCCCCCCCCCCTTAAGGTTAGACGCGCGGGGTCTCCGCACGTCAATCTTCGGAATTGACCATTCGTCAATTCTCCGCGTTTGGAGAAGAAACCCGCGCTCATTCAACGATGAGCGCGCCTCAAGAAAAGAAGACTCCGAAGTCGGTGGAGAGTCATCTCTCCATCGATGACTACTTCGAACGCCAGAAGGCGAAGTATGGCGACGTCGTCGACTTCGACGACGACGATGAAGACATGGAGGACGAGGAGGACTCGCCCTCAAAGCGCAAAGACTCAGTGTCGAGCGAATCGCTCGACCCTCATGCCAAGAACATCCGCCCGCGTGAAGGGGACGAATCGGACGCTTCGAGTTCGAAGCGTTCGCGAACTGAGAGCGATACCCCACTCGCTTCCGCTGGGGCTATCAGTACTCCGCGCGCTGCTGCTGCAGCGCGTGATGTCAAAGCTCAAGGCTCTCCGCGCGCTGCACCTGCGGCGCGCGATCCATGGATGCCGTCCGCGTCCGAGATCGCGGACCGGTTTGGGAACTCGGTACCTCCAAATGAGGTGCCGCTGTACGTATGCAGCGCCATCAAAGATGACGCTGTGGCTGCCGAGCTGCACTTTGATGCGGAAACGCATCAAAGGCGCGATTACTACATCGGACTCTTTCATGAGCTCCGATGGTTTCAAAGCAAGAAGACCTCTTCTCGCAGCAAAGTGCCCGAATGGCAGGCACTTTGTCAAAGCTGGAACGCCTTTGTTGAAAACTTCAACAAGAGGCCGAGTGCTTACCGTGATCGGATTAAGCAAGCGCGTGATCGCTTCGAGACGTACTCGAAGCGTGGAAAGCTGGAGCAACTTCATGTTGCTGCTGAGGAGGCAAATGTGCCGTGCGCTGTGCCCGAGGGCTTTCAGTGCACGAAGTGCTTTCCAGGCGCGGTCCGCTTGAGCGACCGCGACCTGAACGGGTACACGTCGTTCCGTGTGCCCGAGAGTCTCAAAGAGCTCCGTGCTAAGTTCTTAGCACGTGAGGGTTCGGGCGCTGGCGATGATCGCAGCGCTCGTGTTACTTCCGCTGTGCCAGCGCGTACTGCTCCTCGTACGCCCTCACAATTTCCGGAACGTCCTCCAGCAAGACGTTCCGCGGCTCCCATGTATCTCGATGGGGTGGAAATCCTATCCAACGAATACGAAAACGAGCCCCTTGAGGGTTCGTTTTCGGGATACTATGGTCAACAATCCGCTCAACAATCCAGCGGGTTGAGCCGCGAGCGTCACGGATCGGCGGTGGCGGGGGTGGGAACACGCCCCGGGTATGATCAGCCCCGGGCTGATCAGTATGCGCCTCTCCACGACCGGGTGACCGCCGTGGAGCGTCTGCAGGGCGCTGAGTTCGCCGCCCTGAAACAAGAGCTGGCGAACCAGAAGACCCAAGTCGCGGCGGTCTCGCAGACCGCCTCGAATATCCAGGTCGAGTTGCGGACCCGGGTGAAGGAGTTGCTCCAGCGCGTCCGCGCGCTGGAGGAGAGGCTGCCCGTCGCCGAGGCCAAGGCTTCCGCTTTTGCCTCGGCTCTTGCCGAGGCTTCGGGTCAGCCGAGCTAGATGGCTCGTGCTACCGGTATGGCTTCAGCCGTCCGACGTAAAAGGTCGGATGGAGGCGCATGCTAGACGGTATGTCTAGTGTGTAAGCGTTGCCGTGCCGTGCCAACACAGTGAACAGCCCGATGAAGCGCGGAGCAAGCTTGCTTGCTCCGAAATCCGAAACTACATGTCTAGGCAGGTTTTGTGTAGCTAACAAAACTAATGAACCAACTTTAAATTCATTTGTGTTGCCTCTGCCCGCATTGTCTGCGTTCAGCTTCTGTTGATCAACAGAAGCTGCTATTGTGTCTTGGACAAACCGAATCACGGTTTGTCTTTTGGTGATGAAACTGATTGCATCCGAGCTGAAGTCATTCAGCTCGCTCTCCGCTAGAGGCCCGGCCTCTGCGTGGTTCTTCGCGTTGTCTGCGCCCTGCGCAGACCCGTGGTCGTTGGCCTTGTTGTTGGGGGAGTCTGCGCCCTGCGCAGACTCATGTGGTTTGTCCATTGTTGCAGCTGACACAGTGCAAGTGTCAGCGGTTTTCTGCGGCTGCTGTATTGCAGTCGTAGATCCTCCCCCACTTAAAGTGGGAGCCATCACTCCGAGTAAACTCGGTAGGCGTGGATGCCGCATGGCATTCACGTAGAACGGTGTATGCCCGGTCGAGGCATGCACTGAGTTGTTGATGGCAAACGCTGCCATCGATAAGCACTCGCTCCAGTATTGGAACGAGTGAGCGTAGCTCTTCAACATATCGACGAGCACGCGATTCACGCGCTCGGTTTGACCGTCCGTCTGCGGATGATCCGCAGTCGACATGGGAAGCTGGCTCCCAAAAAGTGTAAACACTTCTTGCCACAGGTGCGCTGTGAAGCGCGGGTCTCTGTCCGACACGATGTCGGACGGCATGCCATGGTGTTTGAACACCATGTCGACGAGCAGACGGGCCGTCCACTTCGCGGTCACTTCTGCCACACCGCAGCAAGATGTACCATCTTGCTGAAGCGGTCTACAAAGACCACAACACCGGTGTTCCCTCCGCTATCCGGGGGAAGACCAAAGATGAAGTCCAAAGACATGGACTTCCAACACTCCGACGGAGTCGGTAGTGATTGCTGTAACGGGGTTACACACACAAGTGACAACAGTCACTTGTGCACGATAACGGTCACAAGTGACAACTGTCACTTGTGCATGACATTTTTCACTTATGGTTTAACAGATAAATATCTGTTAAAGGTTTTAGATACTTCCTCACATTGGTGTAAGACACACCAATGGATACATTGAAGTGGACCACCACAATGAGTGGTCCACACATACCCAAAGATCCTATTGGTAGAAAGCAGCATCTTTCTACCAATCAGAGACATGCATATTAGCGGGGCTCTGACAGCCAGCCGCTGCCAACCCTTTCATAGATGATAAACAGTTTTAGCAGATTTTAGAGGAAGATCAATTTACAAACAATACAGTTCTCATTTTACCTTAAACTAGCTACTTGGTGTTTTGTTTGATTTATATTATACTTGTGGACTCAAGTATAATTAATTCAAATTATTAATAAACTCCTACGCTTCCTCATACACGCAGCGCGACGTGTAAGCTAAAGTAGTGAGCCAAGTAGGCCCACTACACCTGGTAGCACTTTGTAGTCCGTCCAACGACCGACTACTTGACGTTCGTACGAGGTGTACGAACGCGGAGCCGAGAACCACATGAGCACGGAGGTGCCCATGGAGAGCTCCAATACGCCTGCAACTCATGTTGCACGCGCGGACTGCCCCCACCTGTCGGATCCAGAGTGGGAGGCCCTCCAACGACTGTCAACAGTCATTGGGGAGGCGGCGATAGCCACAATGTTGCGTACGCTATCGCCGACAGAGCAACATGGTGTTGCTCTGGGGTTCATCATGAAGGAGCAGCGTGACGCTGCTTCCTCAACAACGGCGTCGTCAGGGACGACACCGCGTGCTCAACCATTAAAGTTGAGCGTAAGCAATTACGTGGGAAGAGAGGGCGAGCCTCTCCTCCGATGGCTTGTCGAACTCGACACAGCCATAGCGGCTCGACGCATCGTCGACCCGTTGTCAAAGGTTGCGTTCGCCATGTCATGTCTTGGCGGACGAGCGAAGAGTTGGGCGTACGGACGCCGACTCTCAGATCCTACGTGCTTTAGCACGTACGAGATAATCAAAGAGGAGCTCAAACAAGCGTTTGATCCCCCGCAAAATGAGTTCCGGTCGAGGGCGGAATTCCTCGACCTGCAGCAGGGTAAGCATGACGTCCATGCTTACGCGCAGCGTGCACGGTACTTGGTCTCGAACATCGTGACCAACCCGATAGACGAGGCGACTAAAGTCGTCACGTTCATGAAGGGACTGAGAGATGGGCCTGTGAAGACCTATCTCTTCCGAGAGTACCCGAGTACTCCCGAAGCTGCAATCACTCTTGCCATGCAAGAAGAGTTTAGCCTGCGGCAGGCTAAACTCCATGTAAACGTACCGAGGCCGCAACCGCGCCCGGTAGCGCGGACGGGAGGTCCGGAGCCAATGGACCTCTCGAACGCAACAACTGCTGGTCACCAGCAGCACGGAAATAATGTGCGATGCTTCCGTTGCGGAAGGATCGGTCACTTTGCCAGAGAGTGCACGGCTCCCGTGCACTACAATGGTGGCCGTCGTGGCAATGCTGGGCATCGCCGCGAACAAACAAAAAACGTGAACATCCAGTAGGCGCGGGGCGCCCTACTGGTAATGCAGTCGCGCGTGCCGACATCGGGCACGCGACACTGAGGACTGCAGCCCCCAGTGAGACCGGCTCTCACTGCAAGAAATAAGATGACAGGCCAAACCTAGTCATCTTGAAGGTTTACTCGAAGAGAGCGAGTGACTCTCTTCGAGCTTTGGTGGATTCAGGCGCGTCGAACAACTTTGTTCGACTACGAAGCCTGCCGAGACTTGACTTCGAGGAGGTAGATACACCTCGAAGTCTTCTGGAGGTACGCCTGGCAACAGGTGCCATCGTGAAGACCGAGAAGCGCGTCGTGAACGTGCGCTTCTCGTACAAACAACGAGTGTTTGTCGAACACTTTATCGTCCTGGACCTGGACGATAAATTCGACGTGGTAATGGGCATGCCGTGGCTTGCACGGCATGAACCGGTGATAGACTGGAAGAAGCGCACGCTCGTGCGCTTCGGTCGCGACTGCGGAACAGGGAGCGATGGCCCTGTTACCGCAGCGCACGCACCAGCAGGTGCGCGCGACTCGCCAGTCGAGACAGCGCTTAATGCTGCTGTCCCGGGGTGCCCAAGGGGTGCGCGTGGATGCGCACAAGAGAAATCCACGTCGGCAATGCTGCCGACGTCGGAAGGAAAAGATGTGTCGGTTCCGGGAACCAACACTCGCGTTCAAGTACGCACGGGACAGTCCCTGACCCGAAGAGGTCAGGTCGACAACGACGCGTCGACTCCGGGAGTCGACGCACCCTCGGTGATGAGGGGCTCCGCCAATAACTGGTGTCGAGGTGACAAAGGCGTGTCAACTCCGGGAGTTGACGCTGCAAACAGTACGGACGGTTGCAAACGTCCCGTACTGACGCAATTTATGCTGTCGTGCAGCCGGGCTGCACGACGAAGCGCTATGCGATCAAGCCGGGCTTGATATCGCGCGCCCGCAGACAGGGTCTGCCGGCGAAGAGACACATTACCGTGCAGCCGGGCTGCACGAAGGAAAATGCGGTCAAGCTGGGCTTGATACCGCGCGCCCACGGACAGGGTCCGCCGGCGAACGACTGTCCACGGCCGGGCCTGGACCAGAAGAACAACTGTGCGGAGCCGGGCTCCGCACAACAAGAAGACGGCGCAAGCGGAAAACGCTGCGCAAGTCTCGGTCCGGGACCGAGACGCAACAAGAACAGTCTGCTGGGCAGACTGGGGCGGTGACGCCGGACGTCGAGACGCTAAGCGTCCTGACGCGCACCGATACTGGATTCCAGTATCGTGAGATGGAACTCGCTAGTCCTCCGACGACGGCGTCGGAGTTGACTTCGCTTCCAGCCATGAGCTGGAAGCGCTTCACGCGCGACTTGCACGATGGACGTATCGAACAAGTCTGCGTTCATTCGGACAGCGAAAGAACGGAGAGCGAGAGCGAAGAGCTGAGGCAGCTCTTCATGGGGAGTACCACTGAGAGTGAAGACACTCTCAGTGCGAAGACGAAGCGAGAGCGCTTCGAGGAATAAGGTTGGGACTCGCTGAAGTCGAGTCCCTATTACGAATTGTTGAGGGAGTACAAAGACGTACTCCCGGAAGAGATTCCTGCGGAGCTTCCGCAGGATAAGGGTATTCAGCACGAGATTGATCTCGTGCCGGGCACGAAGTACTGTGTCACGCGGCAGTGGCCACTGCCGCGAGAACAAGTAAAAGCGATCGACGACTTCTTTGAAAGTCGTCGTAAAGCAGGACAAGTGCGGGAATCGAAGTCCCCGCACAGTGCTCCGACGTTCTGTGTCAAAACGCCACAGGGCGGATGGCGCATCGTTCATGCCTACAACAAGCTGAACGATGCGACGGTACCGGCGCAGACGCCGATACCGCGAAAAGATGTTATCATCGATTCAATGGCCGGGAGCACCGTTTACAGTGCTCTCGACTTGCGAGATGGATTTTATCAAATCCTAATGCGTGAGAGCGATATCCCTCTCACGGCAGTGAGCACGCCAAGCGGCATGCTCTGGGAATGGCTAGTAATGCCACAGGGGCTTAAGAATGCCCCTGCGACTTTCAACAGGTGCGTGACGCACTTGTTGCGCTCGGTGCGCGACTTCGCACCGAGCTACTTCGACGATGTGTTCATCTACAGCCGGGCTGTGGACGGGAAGACCGACGTAGAGATGCACAGGGTGCATCTCCGGAAGCTACTCGAGCTTATGCGAAAGCATAAGCTCTACGCGAACCTGAAGAAGTGTATCTTCGGGGCGAGCGAGATACCCGTCCTCGGGTGTCTCGTCGGAAAGAATGGCGTTCGCCCTGACCCGGAAAAGGTCAGAGTGATCAATGAATGGCCAACGCCTTCAAGTGTCAAGGAACTGAGGCAGTTCCTTGGCTTGGCCACGTACTTGTGCAAGTACGTGGAGGATTATGCGGGCAAGATCCGCCCGCTGTCACAACTTCTTAAGAAAGAAGCTGTGTGGAATTGGACACCCGATTGCCAAAAGGCATTCGATGCAGTCAAGCGGGGCTTGACTGAGGCACCGATCTTGGCAGTAGCCGACCAAGATCGTCCATTTCACATCGTATGTGACGCATCCGACTTTGCAATCGGATGCGCATTGATGCAGCACGATCACGAGGGCCGTGATCGTGTCGTCTACTACCAATCGCGTCAGCTGAAGCCAGTTGAGCGCAACTATCCGGTGCATGACAAGGAACTCCTTGCCATGAAGTACGCACTCGCAAAGTTCCGAGTATATTTGCTTGGAAGTAGACCATTTGTGGTCTACACCGACCACGCATCACTGCGCACCGCAGTGAAGTCGCCACACATATCACAAAGAATGGCGAGATGGCTCTCATTCTTTGCGGAGTATAACTTCCGGGTCGAATACAAACCCGGAAGATTGAATGTAGTGGCCGACGCGTTATCACGTCGGCCGGACTATGCAGAAGCTGTTGACGTCAATGCCATTGACGACATGCGATCGAGCAAACCCACATCACCTCTGTTGGATGATGTGAAGGCCGCGTACGCGCACGACGCGGACGCGAAGCTCTTGCTGGCCTATGGCACAGCGCCTTCTGACAAGTCCCGTCAGAAGCTGCCCAAGCACCTTCGTGCGCGTGCACACCGATATCGGGTGCACGACGGACTGCTTCTTTATAATGCAGTCGACGACAACGCGGATCGCGTTGTCGTGCCGATTGGTCATGACCTGCGACTCAGGATCATGTACGAATATCATGATGCCCCGACTGCGGGACATCTCGGATGTGAGAAGACATACGTCCTTCTCACGCGCGACTTCTACTGGCACCACCGGTATAAGTGGGTACGCAAGTACATCCGTGCTTGCTATGTATGCCAACGCGTAAAGCCTGCGCCATTCGCGCAGGCTCCACTGCAATTGTAGTGGGCCTACTTTGGCTCACTACTTTAGCTTACACGTCGCGCTGCGTGTATGAGGAAGCGTTGGAGTTTATTAATAATTTGAATTAATTATACTTGAGTCCACAAGTATAATATAAATCAAACAAAACACCAAGTAGCTAGTTTAAGGTAAAATGAGAACTGTATTGTTTGTAAATTGATCTTCCTCTAAAATCTGCTAAAACTGTTTATCATCTATGAAAGGGTTGACAGCGGCTGGCTGTCAGAGCCCCGCTAATATGCATGTCTCTGATTGGTAGAAAGATGCTGCTTTCTACCAATAGGATCTTTGGGTATGTGTGGACCACTCATTGTGGTGGCCCACTTCAATGTATCCATTGGTGTGTCTTACACCAATGTGAGGAAGTATCTAAAACCTTTAACAGATATTTATCTGTTAAACCATAAGTGACAAATGTCATGCACAAGTGACTGTTGTCACTTGTGTGTGTAACCCAGTTACACCATCCCCCCGTTAAGCTTAGACGTGTCGGTCTCGACACGTCAATTAATATTGACTGCTTGTCAATTGTTTGTGCTGGGGTTTCCGTGCTCATCCGCAATGAGCACGATCAAGCTGAAGACCACCATTGCAACAGAGTGTAAACTCTCTGTTGCTGTGTACAATGCGCGGTAGGGCGAGGTGCGCCGCTACCACGGGGACATCGTACACAGTGTCTGTGTACGATTCTCCGATGTCGACCGCGTCTATGCGTCGACATCTCTAAGCGAATTTCTGTTGCTCACCGTGATCGGGTAAGCAAGCGCCAAAGCACTTCGAGTCCTTCTCGAAGTGGCAAGTATTAGCAACTCCACGCTGTTGCGGTGGAGGCTGGTGTCCGTGCGCCGTGCGCACTGTCCGTCCAGGTGGCGGTGCATATTAGCAACCGCGACCACAACAGGTATACTATATGTATACCTGAGAGCTTCAATGATCTCCGTGCTAATTATCTAGCACGCGAGTCGTCAGGCGTTGTAGATTACTACAGCGCTCGCACTACCTTCTTGCTGGTAGTGCGTGTTGGGTTTCGTACTCCTTCACCATGTCCGGAACGTCTTCCATAAGGACGTTCCGTGGTTCCCACGTGTCGCGTTGGGAAGGGAAACCTCTCCAACGAATGCGAAAACAATCCGGACCTCGGATTGTTTTCCTATGATCACCAATTCGCTGGACGATCCAGCGAATTTCTCCGCGTGCGTCTCGCAGCGGTGGCGGAGGTGGTGGAAACACGCTCCGATGGTCAACGCCGTGTTGACCTTCATCTCGTGTTGCTCCACGACCAAGTCACGGTCGTGGAGTACTTTCAGAGCGCGGCGGTTGCCGCTCTGTTCCTTCGTGTCCCGGCTCTGGCGGTCTCCCAGACCGCCTTGAACGTGCCGGTGGGGCTGTAGGCCCGACTGTATTAACTGCTCCAGCGCGTAGTCGCGCTGGAGGGGAGGGTTTCCCCTGTCGAGTTTGTCTCTTCGGGTCAGACGAGCCACTCGGCTCGTGCTGGAGGTATGGCTTTAACCGCCCGACATAAAATGTCGGGTGGAGCCGCATGCTAGACGGTATGTCTAGTGTGTATGCGTTACCGTGCCGTGCCATCACCGTGAATGGCCCGATGAAGCGCGGAGCAAGCTTGCTTGCTCCGAAATCCGAAACTGCATGTCTAGGCAGGTTTTGTGTAGCTAACAAAACTAATGAACCAACTTTAAATTCATTTGTGTTGCCTCTGCCCGCATTGTCTGCGTTCAGCTTCTGTTGATCAACAGAAGCTGCTATTGTGTCTTGGACAAACCGAATTACGGCTTGTCTTTTGGTGATGAAATTGATTGCATCCGAGCTGAAGTCATTCAGCTCGCTCTCCGCTATAGGCCCGGCCTCTGCGTGGTTCTTCGCGGTGTCTTCGCCCTGCGCAGACCCGTGGTCGTTGGCCTTGTTGTTGGGGGAGTCTGCGCCCTGCGCAGACTCATGTGGTTTGTCCATTGTTGCAGCTGACACTGTGCAAGTGTCAGCGGTTTTCTGCGGCTGCTGTATTGCAGTCGTAGATCCTCCCCCACTTAAAGTGGGAGCCATCACTCCGAGTAAACTCGGTAGGCGTGGATGCCGCATGACATTCACGTAGAACGGTGTATGCCCGGTCGAGGCATGCACTGAGTTGTTGATGGCAAACGCTGCCATCGATAAGCACTCGCTCCAGTATTGGAACGAGTGAGCGTAGCTCTTCAACATATCGACGAGCACGCGATTCACGCGCTCGGTTTGACCGTCCGTCTGCGGATGATCCGCAGTCGACATGGGAAGCTGGCTCCCAAGAAGTGTAAACACTTCTTGCCACAGGTGCGCTGTGAAGCGCGGGTCTCTGTCCGACACGATGTCGGACGGCATGCCATGGTGTTTGAACACCATGTCGACGAGCAGACGGGCCGTCCACTTCGCGGTCACTTCTGCCACACCGCAGCAAGATGTACCATCTTGCTGAAGCGGTCGACGAAGACCACAACACCGGTATTCCCTCCGCTATCCGGGGGAAGACCAAAGATGAAGTCCAAAGACATGGACTTCCAACACTCCGACGGGGTCGATAGTGATCGCAGTGGAGCCTGCGCGAATGGCGCAGGCTTTACGCGTTGGCATACCTCGCAAGCACGGATGTACTTGCGCACCCACTTATACCGGTGGTGCCAGTAGAAGTCGCGCGTGAGAAGGACGTAAGTCTTCTCACGTCCGAGATGTCCCGCAGTCGGGGCATCATGATATTCGTACATGATCCTGAGTCGCAGGTCATGACCAATCGGCACGACAACGCGATCCGCGTTGTCGTCGACTGCATTATAAAGAAGCAGTCCGTCGTGCACCCGATATCGGTGTGCACGCGCACGAAGGTGCTTGGGCAGCTTCTGACGGGACTTGTCAGAAGGCGCTGTGCCATAGGCCAGCAAGAGCTTCGCGTCCGCGTCGTGCGCGTACGCGGCCTTCACATCATCCAACAGAGGTGATGTGGGTTTGCTCGATCGCATGTCGTCAATGGCATTGACGTCAACAGCTTCTGCATAGTCCGGCCGACGTGATAACGCGTCGGCCACTACATTCAATCTTCCGGGTTTGTATTCGACCCGGAAGTTATACTCCGCAAAGAATGAGAGCCATCTCGCTATTCTTTGTGATATGTGTGGCGACTTCACTGCGGTGCGCAGTGATGCGTGGTCGGTGTAGACCACAAATGGTCTACTTCCAAGCAAATACACTCGGAACTTTGCGAGTGCGTACTTCATGGCAAGGAGTTCCTTGTCATGCACCGGATAGTTGCGCTCAACTGGCTTCAGCTGACGCGATTGGTAGTAGACGACACGATCACGGCCCTCGTGATCGTGCTGCATCAATGCGCATCCGATTGCAAAGTCGGATGCGTCACATACGACGTGAAATGGACGATCTTGGTCGGCTACTGCCAAGATCGGTGCCTCAGTCAAGCCCCGCTTGACTGCATCGAATGCCTTTTGGCAATCGGGTGTCCAATTCCACACAGCTTCTTTCTTAAGAAGTTGTGACAGCGGGCGGATCTTGCCCGCATAATCCTCCACGTACTTGCACAAGTACGTGGCCAAGCCAAGCCAAGGAACTGCCTCAGTTCCTTGACACTTGAAGGCGTTGACCATTCATTGATCACTCTGACCTTTTCCGGGTCAGGGCGAACGCCATTCTTTCCGACGAGACACCCGAGGACGGGTATCTCGCTCGCCCCGAAGATACACTTCTTCAGGTTCGCGTAGAGCTTATGCTTTCGCATAAGCTCGAGTAGCTTCCGGAGATGCACCCTGTGCATCTCTACGTCGGTCTTCCCGTCCACAGCCCGGCTGTAGATGAACACATCGTCGAAGTAGCTCGGTGCGAAGTCGCGCACCGAGCGCAACAAGTGCGTCACGCACCTGTTGAAAGTCGCAGGGGCATTCTTAAGCCCCTGTGGCATTACTAGCCATTCCCAGAGCATGCCGCTTGGCGTGCTCACTGCCGTGAGAGGGATATCGCTCTCACGCATTAGGATTTGATAAAATCCATCTCGCAAGTCGAGAGCACTGTAAACGGTGCTCCCGGCCATTGAATCGATGATAACATCTTTTCGCGGTATCGGCGTCTGCGCCGGTACCGTCGCATCGTTCAGCTTGTTGTAGGCATGAACGATGCGCCATCCGCCCTGTGGCGTTTTGACACAGAACGTCGGAGCACTGTGCGGGGACTTCGATTCCCGCACTTGTCCTGCTTTACGACGACTTTCAAAGAAGTCGTCGATCGCTTTTACTTGTTCTCGCGGCAGTGGCCACTGCCGCGTGACACAGTACTTCGTGCCCGGCACGAGATCAATCTCGTGCTGAATACCCTTATCCTGCGGAAGCTCCGCAGGAATCTCTTCCGGGAGTACGTCTTTGTACTCCCTCAACAATTCGTAATAGGGACTCGACTTCAGCGAGTCCCAACCTTGTTCCTCGAAGCGCTCTCGCTTCGTCTTCGCACTGAGAGTGTCTTCACTCTCAGTGGTACTCCCCATGAAGAGCTGCCTCAGCTCTTCGCTCTCGCTCTCCGTTCTTTCGCTGTCCGAATGAACGCAGACTTGTTCGATACGTCCATCGTGCAAGTCGCGCGTGAAGCGCTTCCAGCTCATGGCTGGAAGCGAAGTCAACTCCGACGCCGTCGTCGGAGGACTAGCGAGTTCCATCTCACGATACTGGAATCCAGTATCGGTGCGCGTCAGGACGCTTAGCGTCTCGACGTCCGGCGTCACCGCCCCAGTCTGCCCAGCAGACTGTTCTTGTTGCGTCTCGGTCCCGGACCGAGACTTGCGCAGCGTTTTCCGCTTGCGCCGTCTTCTTGTTGTGCGGAGCCCGGCTCCGCACAGTTGTTCTTCTGGTCCAGGCCCGGCCGTGGACAGTCGTTCGCCGGCGGACCCTGTCCGTGGGCGCGCGGTATCAAGCCCAGCTTG
This sequence comes from Phytophthora cinnamomi, assembly GCF_018691715.1. Lineage (NCBI taxonomy): Eukaryota > Oomycota > Peronosporomycetes > Peronosporales > Peronosporaceae > Phytophthora > Phytophthora cinnamomi. Next base: position 2,198,074 of record NW_027150933.1, read on the forward strand.
ACCGCATTTTCCTTCGTGCAGCCCGGCTGCACGGTAATGTGTCTCTTCGCCGGCAGACCCTGTCTGCGGGCGCGCGATATCAAGCCCGGCTTGATCGCATGGCGCTTCGTCGTGCAGCCCGGCTGCACGACAGCATACAAATTGCGTCAGTACGGGACGTTTGCAACCGTCCGTACTGTTTGCAGCGTCAACTCCCGGAGTTGACACGCCTTTGTCACCTCGACACCAGTTATTGGCGGAGCCCCTCATCACCGAGGGTGCGTCGACTCCCGGAGTCGACGCGTCGTTGTCGACCTGACCTCTTCGGGTCAGGGACTGTCCCGTGCGTACTTGAACGCGAGTGTTGGTTCCCGGAACCGACACATCTTTTCCTTCCGACGTCGGCAGCATTGCCGACGTGGATTTCTCTTGTGCGCATCCACGCGCACCCCTTGGGCACCCCGGGACAGCAGCATTAAGCGCTGTCTCGACTGGCGAGTCGCGCGCACCTGCTGGTGCGTGCGCTGCGGTAACAGGGCCATCGCTCCCTGTTCCGCAGTCGCGACCGAAGCGCACGAGCGTGCGCTTCTTCCAGTCTATCACCGGTTCATGCCGTGCAAGCCACGGCATGCCCATTACCACGTCGAATTTATCGTCCAGGTCCAGGACGATAAAGTGTTCGACAAACACTCGTTGTTTGTACGAGAAGCGCACGTTCACGACGCGCTTCTCGGTCTTCACGATGGCACCTGTTGCCAGGCGTACCTCCAGAAGACTTCGAGGTGTATCTACCTCCTCGAAGTCAAGTCTCGGCAGGCTTCGTAGTCGAACAAAGTTGTTCGACGCGCCTGAATCCACCAAAGCTCGAAGAGAGTCACTCGCTCTCTTCGAGTAAACCTTCAAGATGACTAGGTTTGGCCTGTCATCTTATTTCTTGCAGTGAGAGCCGGTCTCACTGGGGGCTGCAGTCCTCAGTGTCGCGTGCCCGATGTCGGCACGCGCGACTGCATTACCAGTAGGGCGCCCCGCGCCTACTGGATGTTCACGTTTTTGTTTGTTCGCGGCGATGCCCAGCATCGCCACGACGGCCACTATTGTAGTGCACGGGAGCCGTGCACTCTCTGGTAAGTGACCGATCCTTCCGCAACGGAAGCATCGCACATTATTTCCGTGCTGCTGGTGACCAGCAGTTGTTGCGTTCGAGAGGTCCATTGGCTCCGGACCTCCCGTCCGCGCTACCGGGCGCGGTTGCGGCCTCGGTACGTTTACATGGAGTTTAGCCTGCCGCAGGCTAAACTCTTCTTGCATGGCAAGAGTGATTGCAGCTTCGGGAGTACTCGGGTACTCTCGGAAGAGATAGGTCTTCACAGGCCCATCTCTCAGTCCCTTCATGAACGTGACGACTTTAGTCGCCTCGTCTATCGGGTTGGTCACGATGTTCGAGACCAAGTACCGTGCACGCTGCGCGTAAGCATGGACGTCATGCTTACCCTGCTGCAGGTCGAGGAATTCCGCCCTCGACCGGAACTCATTTTGCGGGGGATCAAACGCTTGTTTGAGCTCCTCTTTGATTATCTCGTACGTGCTAAAGCACGTAGGATCTGAGAGTCGGCGTCCGTACGCCCAACTCTTCGCTCGTCCGCCAAGACATGACATGGCGAACGCAACCTTTGACAACGGGTCGACGATGCGTCGAGCCGCTATGGCTGTGTCGAGTTCGACAAGCCATCGGAGGAGAGGCTCGCCCTCTCTTCCCACGTAATTGCTTACGCTCAACTTTAATGGTTGAGCACGCGGTGTCGTCCCTGACGACGCCGTTGTTGAGGAAGCAGCGTCACGCTGCTCCTTCATGACGAACCCCAGAGCAACACCATGTTGCTCCGTCGGCGATAGCGTACGCAGCATTGTAGCTATCGCCGCTTCTCCAATGACTGTTGACAGTCGTTGGAGGGCCTCCCACTCTGGGTCAGACAGGTGGGGGCAGTCCGCGCGTGCAACATGAGTTGCAGGCGTATTGGAGCTCTCCATGGGCACCTCCGTGCTCATGTGGTTCTCGGCTCCGCGTTCGTACACCTCGTACGAACGTCAAGTAGTCGGTCGTTGGACGGACTACAAAGTGCTACCAGGTGTAGTGGGCCTACTTGGCTCACTACTTTAGCTTACACGTCGCGCTGCGTGTATGAGGAAGCGTTGGAGTTTATTAATAATTTGAATTAATTATACTTGAGTCCACAAGTATAATATAAATCAAACAAAACACCAAGTAGCTAGTTTAAGGTAAAATGAGAACTGTATTGTTTGTAAATTGATCTTCCTCTAAAATCTGCTAAAACTGTTTATCATCTATGAAAGGGTTGACAGCGGCTGGCTGTCAGAGCCCCGCTAATATGCATGACTCTGATTGGTAGAAAGATGCTGCTTTCTACCAATAGGATCTTTGGGTATGTGTGGACCACTCATTGTGGTGGTCCACTTCAATGTATCCATTGGTGTGTCTTACACCAAGGTGAGGAAGTATCCAAAAAACTTTTAACAGATAACCTATCTGTTAAATTCACAAGTGGCTGCAAGCCACTTGTGCGTGTAACCCCGTTACATGCGATGTCCAACAGTGTTCCTCGGCCGAGATGATCCGTGTCTACAGCTTGTTCGTATGCGGGTTGACTACCTTCAGCATGACCAGGCTGCGTTCATGCAGCGTTTTGCGGAGTGGCTTCGTGAATATGTCGGCCTTCGTCAATGTGGCAGGGCAGTAGGTCACCGTTATCTGCTTCTTGCGGATGGCGTCACGAATGAAGTGAAATTTTATGCTGATGTGCTTCATGCGTGCAGTCGTCACATCGTTCTCCATGTTCTTGATCGCCCTCTGATTGTCGATGTACAAGCTGATATTATTATCTTTGCCGTGTAAATCAAGCTCATCCAGAAGCTGCTTCACCCACAAGCAGTCTTGTACTGCCGTTGCCCCAGCGATGTACTCAGCTTCGGCTGTAGAGAGTGCGACGGTAGACTGTTTCTTGCTGTGCCACGCAATGGGCATGGCGTTGATGGTGAGCAATCCTCCTGAAGTAGATTTTGCGTCCTTGCCCCCGGCCCAGTCAGCATCGCTGAAGATGGCTGCATCAATAGTGTATCGTGGTGCTTGTGGTCGGGGAAAGTACAACTTCAACTCCCGTGATCCTCGCAAGTGGCGCAGGATACGTTTGACCGCAGTCCAATGAGCCGCCGTGAGCCTCGCTACGAAGCGTGCCCGGTAGTTCACTGGCATGGTAATATCGGGTCTAGTGCAGTTGCTAATCCATAGTAGAGACCCGATCGTCTCCCGCATGCTGCTTGTGTCGTAGAAGGGCTCACTGTCTTCTCCGTTCAGGTCCTTAGTCGACTCCATCGGCGTAGGCACGGGGCGGCTGTTCTTCATGCCACACTTGGCCAGCAAAACGTCAATATTAGTTGCCTGGTGGAGGTAGATGCCTCGGTCGCTTTGCTCAATGTTAATTCCCAAACATTTCTTCGCTGGACCCATGTCCTTGATCTGTAATTGGTCGGCGAGCTTGTGCATTGTCCAGTCGGAACCGTTTTCACGCTGGCGGACAACCACCACATCATCGACATAGAGACATAGTACCGTTAGTTTGCCCTCATGCCACCTAAAGTACAAGCACGGGTCAAGTTGGCTCCTTCTGAAGCCAAGTTCTAGCAAGTAGTGGTGAATAGTATCGTTCCACAGCTTGACGCTTTGTTTTAGACCGTAGAGGCTTTTTCGCAGCAGTAGACATGTGCCTTTGGAAATTTGAAGTCCGGCGGGGGCTTGCATGTAAATGGGTCGGTCGAGGTCTGCTCGTAGGTATGCATTAGGGACATCACCTTGTCGAATGGCGGCATGCCACTGAGATGCGAGGGCCACAATGAATCGTAGACTTGCGATCTTAAGTACGGGTGCAAAGGTTTCGGCGAAATCAATGCCAAACTTTTGAGTGAAGCTGCGAGCCACAAGCCGCGCTTTAAACCGTTCCAATTCAACTTTGTTGTCGAACTTGATTTTAAATACCCATTTTGCACTAATCAGGTTTCCATCAGTAGGGATGTCCACTATTTCCCAGGTAGCGTTCTCTGATATCGCCCGGAGCTCTTCGTCTATTGCCTGCCGCCACTCGTGCCAATACGGGCTGTTCATGGCCTCCTCCATGGTTACCGGTTCTTTAATCTCGTCACGCTCCAGTTGAATTGCAAACGCTGTACTTCCGTTGAGTACGATAGTAAGCAGAGCGGAGGCTGACGTGGCAAATTCATCAAGGAAAGATTGAGGAAGACGAAAGTCATCGCGGGGCAGTGCTCACGCACCTCGACTCAGGCCAAAGATGCGCTGAATTGCACGAGAGGTCGGTTGGTCCTGCTCCTCAGGGCTGCCGGATCGTGTGATCCCACCATTACCATCCGGTGCGCTGGTATTTTCGTTCTGCAAACCATCAGCTTCCTCCTCCGCGCCATTGTTTTCTGCGTCGACAGTGCCCATGTATCGCCCCACAGCGCGCGAGTCCATACGACCAATGTTCCGGATATGTGTTGTCGAGATAACCCGTTTGGTTCGCGGGATGAGAACACGGCACGCTTTCTTGTTGATGTCGACACCGATAACAACTCCTTTTACAGCACGTTTCTGCGCTGATCGCTTCGTTGCATGAGCAAAATGGCTCGTACACTTTGAGCCAAATTTTAGGATGTGCGAAACACTAGGTCTTTTTGCTGAGAGTGCCTCAATGGGAGACGCGTGGTCGGCGATCGTTCGAGTCGGCACATAATTGCGATTGTAGCTCGCATAAAGAACAGCATCGCCCCAAAATCGCTGGGGTAGTGCCGAAGCCCATAGCATTGCTCGAGCTGAATCCATAACTGTCCTATGAAATCGTTCTGCCTTTCCATTAGACGACGACATACCCGCTTCAGTTTCTTGGTGGAGGATACCTCGATTACGCAGGAACCGACCGAGTCTGGTGCTACCAAATTCACCACCACCGTCTGAGCGAATCACTTTTACTTTGATATCGTGTTGACGCTCAAAATCACTTACGAAATCCTCTAGATGTTCTTCAGCGTCGTTCTTTTTACGGAGACGCGGTTGTAGTAGCGTGATCCACAATTGTCAAGATGTGCTTGTGACCGAGACGATCAAGGGCCATGTCTGTCTTCAAGTCTACGCACAATGTTGCACCAAGTTCATCCGTTGGAGCAGATGTAGACGTATCGTGCTTGTTCTTCGCACGTCGAGCTTGCTTCGCTTCAGCACAGTTCATGCACAAATCCACCTTGCAAATTAGAAGCAACCATGCCTTCAACAAGGTTCTTGTCAATCATGCGTACTAGGTCCTGGTAGTTCACGTGACCCGACCGTTCATGCCACTGCTGGAGCGTAGAGGTCGTCATTGTTGCAAAAGAGGCCGAACCTTGCTCGATTCCTACCGACCAGAGACCAGTTGCGGGAGATTTTCCCACTTCAGTTGCAATTTTGCCCGTCTTAGTCGTAATTGTGCACTGCACTTTTCCAAAAGTGCAAGTGAACCCTCGCATGGTAAGTTGGGCCACTGAAATTAGGTTGCGATCTATGCCTTTTGCGTAGTACACGTTTTCCAGTAGGACTGTACGTGGCACTCCTTTCGCCATCGTCGTGGTGACAGTCTTTCCCTTCTCAGTGGCGGCGACAAGATCTCCATTTGCAACTCGCACCGAAAAGAAATATGGCTTGATCGCGAATAGTTGTTTACGGTCAATGCAAAGGTGGTGAGTAGTTCCAGAGTCCACAGTCCAAACATTTCTTGTCGAGGTAGCGGTGCTTCGCTCATCGTCGCGGGCTGCGACCCAAACGTGGGCTTCGTTATCAGAATCACTGGATGCGCTGTTTTCGCTATCGTCGGTGGCAGCGATGTTCACACTTCCACTTGCGACTAATTTCTTTGCTTGTTCGACGAGTGGACACGTGAAGATCTTGTGTCCAGGCTGGCCGCACACATGGCAGCGAATTTCACCTCGATTCCCAGTGGCAGCGTCAGCTTGACCATTATTTTGCTGTTGCGGACGTCGATCCGACGTGCTATTGTTTTTCTGCAGGTTGCGCCGATGGAGGTCATTATTTTGGCGGTTGCCACGTTCGTGACTGCGATTACTATGTGAGCTCGGGTTTCGGTGGTCCCCATGGCGAGGTTTGCGCTCATCTCTCTTCGCCCCACATCTACGACCGTCACCTTTGAGCTTGTACTGTAAGGACTGTGAGTGGTGACTTGAGCTCACGGATGCCTATTATCATGTTCTCTTGCGGAAACCTCGAGTCGTCAGCATCCGGAATGGGTGTTTTATCGGGAGCAGCTATAACTTCACATCCCAATTCCAGTAGGAGCCGTCATTGTGGGATGCCATGAAATCACTGCCCATTTCGTCGTCATCGAAGACTTCGTCAAGGTATTGCTCCAGCAGGTGGGATAGCAGCTCTACGGGGCGATCGGTGCATTGCGGTCTCGCGCTGGTCTTCAACTTCTCTATCTACCAGCGGACGTTTTCTGGCATCTAATATTTTAAATACTGTGCTTCCACTTTGAGTATTTTTTTGTCACATTCCCGCATGTATTCTTGGATACACTGCGTGTCCTGAACTTTGGCTGATAAAGCCTCGTTACGCCTCGCGGTGTGAATCATAACAAGTTCACTGAATAGTCTTTCTGTCGTTGCCGTATTTACAGCTATAGAGAGCAAGCGGATCGCCTAATCAGGTAAAAGACTTGATGGCCTTTCTAGTTTTACATGTTTCCAAACCTTAATATTATTGAGATGAAATTCTCTAGTATGAGCAGAAGTCAACGTGTTTGCAATCCAATCCATCATATCACCCCGAATACATCCATAATCATCTCCAATTTGGTGACGGTAGTAATATACAACAAATTTCCCGAGCTGTGTCGACGATGCAATTTTACCAGCATCTTTGCACTGCTGTATGAACTTTTGCGATTCATATCCCCTCCGATCATCTATAATCCCATCCACGAGCCGTTCCTCCACCTCTGCCAGTCGCTTTAGCTCATCGGTTTTTTAAACTAGTTTTCGGGCTTTATCTATGGTTGGTGGGTTTAATAAAAATGCCACCATAAATAATGGTTGTTCACATTGTTGTCAACGCACTTCTCAACAATTTAGTAATCCATCTCGGTAATCTGGATGCGACTCATTAAATCTCAAAAATATTTCTTGAAACGACACGACGACATCCGCCAAAGTATTTTCGTCGCGCTGCAATCGATAAGAAACTTCAGAAACTTCAGATAGCGGTGCAATTACTTGTTCAGCTTTTGATAATTTTCCCCAAAACGTAGCATCGATAAATATTTTTAAATAAGTGGGAAAATCGTTATGGCCACGGTACTTACTGCTGAGCATCTCCAGTGCTGTTCGAATTCAAGGATGCAAAACAAAATCGCATGCTGTTCCGCCGTGTTTCACAGAGTGTAAATAATGCAAGTTGCTTGCCATAGCAAATCTTCGTGAGTTCCCTAGCCCGCACGAACCACTTCGACGAGGCTGCGTTGAGGCATTTAACAGCTTTCGTAGCCGCTTTTACAACAGTGGCGAACGTTGATTTAAGTACTTATTTGACAATATTGATAATACAACGCGCAAAGCAAAATAGAGATGTGATCTTAGGCCAACAAAGCGCCAAAATTCGGCGAGCTCTCCCCACTGCCCTGCGTTATCCGTAATTATTGCCCCGATATTCCACCCTTCATTTAACGCCCGAACCAAAATAGTATCCCTCTCTTGGGCTCAGCCACACCATCGTGCTTGAGCCTGCTTTCAGGAACGCGTAGGTTAGCGGTCGTCCAAAGCGTAGACGTTGGTAACCCAATAAATGCTCCCGAGAAATATTTCGCCATACATCCGACAAAAAGTTGACAAATCCTTATGTGATAATTTGCTCCTGCATCAAATTACGTGTTTGTATTTCACGACAGTGTGTAGCATGACTTTTCACAATTCGTCCACCTAACACTCGTCTGGATGGTAAGTAATATGTGATACCAGGACGCAAGTACTCTAGCAGGGCTACTGTGCACGATCGCTCGATGAATAGATCCGGAAGGAAATTCCCAGCTTGAAATTCCAACGGCAGGCGATCCAACTCCTGCTTTTGCCGCTTTGTAAAAATGCAGCGTCCTTTCTTAGGTTTCGGGGGGGGGGGGGGTATTGTTACTCGGCGCGGGGGTGCCCTTGAACCTCCGCTTGAAAATACCAAACGGGTTTGAACACGACGCTTACGCCGCTGACCAGATCCAGCACTGGAATCGCTACCACTAGACACACTAATAACGAACTACCAGCACGATAGGCAGAACATGTCTTCAAATGATTCACGTATTTGTAGGAACGACCGAGAATCAGCTCAGGTACGTCAAGATCAGGATTCAAATTGTAAGCGCGCGTGCAGTGTTTGCAAGTGTAGTAAGAATACCCGCCTTTACGTTTTGGAACATCCTCTTCCAAAGTAAAGTTATCGCGTACTGGAACATGAGGGTGTACTATTTCGCTAACTATCACCCTACGTGCTCGATTCAGACGCAACCAAACAGTTACTCCACGCGCGACAAGGCCGCAGGGACGGCAGCAGCAGCGACACTACACACAGAAAAACCGACATGGGCAGCAACGATAGCGACTCAACGCGCGACAAGTCCTTCACCAACAGTGACTTCAAACCTACTCCGACAGGACCAGCAGCGATCTCACGCAAAGGAAGTCGCACTTCAGGAGGAAGAGGGATTTGTTTTATTAGACACAGAGAGCCCGAATTAGTTTGACTCAAATAATGTACAGTTTATGAAGTAGTTCTGAATCGGCACCAGATGGAAAAGGCGAATCGGCGCGAATCGGCCGCCTCGTCGTCTACCCCCCCCCCCCCCCGCCTAAACTAGTTTAAGCGCCTTTTCAAAAGGCTACAAAGGCGGGATGTGCCACCACTGCTCGGAGTGGTTAGAAGCTGGAACGTATTTGAAGTCCTCGACGTCGATCGTAGTCATGTTAATTGAAGTGAGCTGATCTGCCTGTGTACCAATGTACCACAAGCCCAAACTCTTATAGCTGGTGGCAGGTCCAGGGGCTGCCACGCGTTCATTTTAGCGTAGATTTACAAAGGTAATAGCTCAATATACTCAGTTTGGTTTTCGCTCAGCGACGAGGGCGCTCCAGTACGAGACAGAGCAAAGCTAGCTTTAGTCCTGTCCTGGTGCACGGTCTAAACTCCGCGTGGGGAGGTGTCTACGCGTGACAAGATGGCGGATTCTCGAAGCTCCGTTGATGAATTGGCGGCGCGGATCGCCGCGACGCTACTCTCCCCAGCGCGTTCTCCAGGATTGCGACTTCAGATTCCGAATCCCTTCGACGCGACTGGCGCTGGTAATGAGGGACCAGGCGCTGGGGACGAAGATATGCCCTCTCGCGTTGACTACGCAGTGGTTGACGAGGCGATGAAACAACTCCGCATGCAGACGAAGCGGTCAGAACGTGAGAGTCGCATGGTGAATCTACAGGCGGATATGGAGGCTGTCCTCGATCGCTTTAATTTGGCTGAGCTCGCGTTTGAGCATGAACAACGACGGCTTGTTTGATATCTCACAATGCGCTGGAGCCTGCAAGCTTTCGCAGCGTAGTGGCCACCCACCTCACACTGGAGGAGAACAAGAAGTTTAAGATCGAAGTCATCCCCTTTTGCACGTGGGTCAAGGTGCTCTTAAAGGAGTTTATGACGTGGGAATAGGCCGCTCATGCCGTGAGCAACAGCTACGCTCTGCAAAGCAGTACCACATCTTCAATGGTTGCCGTAGATGCCGAGGTGGAACCAGCAACAGTGCTAACGGAGGGGAACGCAGTGGTAATAATGGGAGTGGACGCGTCCATGGGGCCAAGGCGGTGGTATTGGCCGAAACGGCACTGCTCCTGCTAATATCGTACCCGACCGAGATGGTGGTGCCGGAGGGACGCCTGCCCCGCGGTGGCGTGGTACTTGCCTCAGGTGCCAATCGACTCAGCATCAAGTACTAGAGTGCTGAATGTCAGGCCTGGTGAAGCATCTGATCTTCTCAGAGCGCTGCGTACACGACGGGAGTCCGCCCCGTCGACGAGCATGCATCGTCTGCAAGTGGCGGCTGATGTTCCTCAAGACCTGAGGCTTTATAGGTCCAAAGATGCTGGTACTGTCGATGCAACAGTCGACGGTCTGGGGGTAATGGCGCCCATACTAGTTTCGGATGCTAACAAGTCGTTGGTGGCCAGGGGCGTCATTGAAGCCCTCCAAGCTGACGGAATTTCGGTACAGCTCCACCGTGTTGATGACCAAGAGCTGACGCCCGTCGGTAGCGGTCAGCTAGTAGCGTTCCGGGTGGCCCAAATCAAGGAGGTCATGCTGATGACATCAACCGGTCCGCTAATGCTGCGGAACCTGGAGCGCTTGGTCGATGATCGCATGGCCTCATTGTAGGTCGCCCGATCATGAAGATCTACAGGGGGCAGCGATGGAAATACCGGCACCAAGTAGTGCCGTAAGGGAAGATGTTGAGCGCTATGAGACGCGTACGGCATTTCCAACGATGGCCGCCGAAGTGCTGGCAGACCTGATTCGAACGCTTGAACTCCGATTCAAGGTTACCACGAAGATGGGTTTGGTGCTAGAGGCGCGAGCTCGGCTCAAAGTAATCTCGAGGACTCGGCAGGGTGTGTTCCGGCTCCAGTTTGGTCATGACCCGCAGGAGCGTGTCGCACCTCTCCAGGTCCGGCTGAAGCCAGGTGTGACACCGACAAAATTCCAGCTCCGGCGATATGCTCCTGACGACCGCGCATTCCTCGAGCGGCATGTCGAAACACTGATGAAGCATGCCGTGGTGTTTAGGATCCCGCGGTGCCGCTGGGCATCGGCGCCTCCAATTTTCAGGAAGAAGGAGCAGGAGCATGACCCACACGCCGATCCCAGAATGACCGTCGATACACGCGCTGTGAACGAGCGCACGGAAGCGATGCCGTGGTCGATGCCCGTTCTCGAGGTTGTTATAGGAGAGCTGAAAGGTGCGCATGTCTTTTTGTGCTAGATGGGTTCAGGGGCTATTGGCAGTTGCCCCTGCACCCCGGCTCTTCACCTTCGTCACACATCGCGGTGTGTATACACCGACAAGAGTCCCCATGGGAGCCACCAATGCAGTCGCCTACAGCCAAGGCGTGGTAGAGGAAATATGTGGTGATCTGCTAGGGAACGGTATTTTGGGCTGGCTCGACGACATTTTAGGCTACGCTGAGGACGCTACCGCGCTTATGGAGGTGCTCGACAACGTTCTCGCCAGGTGCGAGAAGTATGGATTAAAGCTCCACGCCAAGAAGCGTCAGTTCTTCGCGACTGAGGTTAAGTGCTGCGGAAAGCTTAACTCTGACCAAGGAGTGAGGCATTGCCCAGAACGGGTGCAAGGTTTGATCGACATGCCGTTACCGAGGACGGACGGCGAGTTGCAGCAGTTTCTCTGCGCGATCAACTGGGTGAGGCAAGGAATCCCCGAAGATAGTCGACTGACGGACCATCTGTATGCATTTGTTGAGCTCTCAATAGCCTTGTCCGGTTCCCGCAATAAGCTGAAGCTGCATAGATCTCTACTGGTGGACGCAGGGTTGTCCGAGAAAGACACGACATGTCTGAACGCCGTGTGCGACGCGCTACTGAATATGATACTCCTGGCCCATCCCAGCCCAGTGACTGTGGTTTGTTTGTACGCGGACGCTAGTCAAGATTTCCGGGGCGCGGTGGTGACTCAGATCGACCCTAACGAGCTTCAGTTGCCACTCGAGAAGCAGAACCATCGTCCCCTGGCTTTCCTGAGCGGGCGATTCGCAGATGCGTCTGGTCGGTGACCTACTATTGAGAAAGAAGTTTTTGCTATTGTGGAATCGACACGCAGACTCGAATATTTGCTGCTACGACCGCGGGGATTCCATTTGTACACCGACCACCGGAACCTCGTGTATATGTTCGACTCGTATGGATACGATGGTACGATGGCAAGATATCGGGCGGATAAATGGCAGTGTTGGGCATTGTCACTGATGTCTTTCAAGTACGTGATTGAGCATGTCCTAGGGGATGCTAATGCCTGGGGTGATCTGTCAAGCCGCTGGGGGGCTGTTGCGATCCTACCAACGGATTTGGCTGCTCGACGCGTGGCCCGACTGGCAGTTGTCGAGCGGGTCTCACCACCGAGTTTGTATAGACGTCAGAAGCCGAGATCCGCACTCTCCATCAAGATCAAGATCCCCGCTACCAAGGGCAAGCGAGAGCTGCCGGTGCGCACTGGGATAACGAGCGTGCACTGATACTGAGTCTTACCGGCCAAGTGTGGATTCCCGCTGACGCTACAGATCTGCAACAACGCTTGTGTCGTAGTTCACGCAGGTGCGGGTGGTCATCGCAGTTGAACGACCATCGCGCCAGCACTGTCGGAAATTTTCGTGTGGGCGACCATACCGGCGGATATTAGAACCTTGGTGCAGGGGTGTTTATTGTGGTTTGCAGATATTTTATCGCTCGGATTTAGGGCTTAGACCGATCTCTGAGATAAAACAATTCGAAGACATAAAAATGCGAGACGGTAGTAAATCGACCTCCAGGCGTAGGTAAGTCGCACCACCAATTCCTACTTAACATAACGGGCGCATCGTTGGTTCTCAGGATACCGAGATAACGTCGCCGACCACTGCTACTCCGGTACGGCTCTGTTGGACGTGTTTAACGGCTCGTTAGCTTCATCTGTGAGTGCACTAGCGGCTCCTGTACCGCTGGGCTTTCCGCTTGTCTGTCGCGTCCGCCATGTAAGACCGCATGTCGATACTACGCTACCATTTTACTTTAGGAAAAGCGTTTCGTATGAACTGCTGTAGCTCCTCTAAATAAAATGTAGGGTGGGCTTTCACGTACGTTCGAACACGGGTTACCACGTCGTTCGGCCAACGCTACGAGCGGTTAGTTCGATCTCCTTCATCAACCACACCATCGGTCAAAAACAACTTGTGCCAATGTTGCAGTGTTCGCACGTTAGGACAAAATATATCGCTAACATACTGCATACAGATTCCACACACATGCATAAGAAAAACAGCTCGTCAACGGTAGTCGAGAGAGTGCATGCTGCACTTGTGCACGATGAAGGTTTTCGGAAACTGCGGTGCTTCGACAGATCGGCAGCGCCATCTGCCGACCAGTCGTCAAGTGTCCAGATGTAAGTGTCCAATTGCTAATATATATTTAAAGCACGGCATTATAATCCGTGCGCAGCCGTCGTGATTTAAAATAAATCGGCCCGAATTGCGTTTTTGGATCGGCAATTCGACCACAGATAGCGTAAATCGAGATCGAGATCGAGGCTGGTGAAAATAACTTGGTCGAGTTAGTGGCCATTTTTTTATATCGGGCGCCAGATATTTTAACTCGGGCAAAACACTAGGTGAAAACGACAAACGCATTGCAAAGCATAATACACTGTATAGCCACAACCGGGGGTAAGGTGCCGCGACCGCACGGTGAACGCAGGCTACGACCAAGGCTAACGAACTTCTTCATTTTGACTTTCTGTCTATGCTGAAACGAGAGGATGGCTCTAAGTACGTGTTCGTCTTGAAGGATGGCATGAGCTGATATGTGGAACTCGTCCCGTGTATTGATGCTATAAGTGATCAGGTGTATGTCATTATTTTGGACTGGTTCAAGAGATTCGGTGTCGTCCGCGGATGGGTGTCTGACCAAGGCGCACACTTCGAGAATAAAGTAATAGCGCGCCTCCAATCGGTGCTTGGCGCCCACCCACATTACGTTGGCCTACACATTGTGGTGGAGCGGGGAATTAAATTATGCCGCGATCTTAACCCATCGATCAAGGGCAAGGGATGTAATACCTCGGAAGAGTGTCAAGGTCATAAGAGAGATGCCACGGAAGCCGGAAACCAATACCTGGCATATTTGATCAGAATCGACGATCTCGATCTCGAAAGGGATGACGCTGATCTTGAAGATAGACACCGAATCTCAGTCCCACTGATGACGCAAACACCATAGAGAGAGTCAGCGAGGTCCAAGGAGCCAGTAATAACGCGCCAAGATTAGTGGTGTAGGAGAACAAGCAGGGTCAGTACTAGGACATGGTATCACATTAAACAGAGTTGATTTTTCCTTCTTCACCACAAGTGGTCTTCGCCTTCGCGCTACCGGGCACGGGATATACTTTGGCCCACCCGACGTTCCGCCAAGTCAGCGACGCCACCAAGATCGAATCACCCCGAACGCCAGGATTGCTTGGCCCAGCGTCCGTCAACCCTCGTTTCAACCCACCGCTAGAGGAAGCGGCAAGCACGGAAAGGCAAGACAAGGTCGCACATCGACCACAAGGCAACCGCAGGCCACGATCAACATCGGCCTACGAGTCTCGATCCAGGTAACCCAAGATCAACGACTCGAACCTATACCGGCGCAGCGCGTAGAAGTATCCCCGCTGCTGCCACAAGTTCCCGCTATCCGCCAGACAGTCCAAGTCTCGACCGCAAGCGCGTCTTCCGAGATCACCCGAAGAGCGATCCAGCCCACCGACGGGTACACAAGGTGAGGATCAGCAACTTCACGGAAGATCGGAGTACCCCCTCCGTTAGTCGGCAGTTCGGGCGCCGTGTGCAAGAGGAACCCCGCGATCTGCAAATTTCGCGGAGCCACTTCGCCACAATGGTGCGCGTGCCCGGATCTTTGGGTGACTCGGGATATCACCGTGAGTTCCCTCAAGAGGATGTGCAAGGCGAATTTGGACAAGGGAATGAGGTGTCGACGGAGATCGGATCACCGACGACACCGCTGAATCAAGATCGATCCGCGGAGCGGCAGCGTTTTGGGAGGTGCTCTACCGACGGAACAGAGGGAGGACCCGCTACGGACCTCGAAGACAAACCTCAACCTCCTCCCCAGGTCCCCTCGGGGACCCCTGCGGGCCTAGACTCACATCTAGACCCGCCGGACGAAAGTCCACCGGCGAAAGCCGGAGTACGATCGTCCACCCAACCACCTAGTGCGAAATCGACAGCAAAGAAGAAGACCGCAAGTCCGAAGTCCTCGCGGAAGAAGATCAAGGCACCAGACTCGGAACCAGAAGACCGTGGTGATCTCACGTCGATCGTGTCCGAGGATTAGTTGGCAGCCGCGTACTACAAGAAGGAACTGCATGGTTTCTTGATCCAGGACACCGTGATGCGTGTCCTTCGACCGAAGATTCTTGGCGAGCTCCGAGGACCCGTGTCGCTACCAGTGCCTGGATCGAACAAGCTTACTGCAGCCAAGGCACTGATGCATCTCCTAAAAAAAGGTGGAATAGTTGCCGGTTCATTCGCAGCAGAAAATCTATTCGATTTGGAACTCAGCGAGATCGAACACACCATGCAGAGCCTGTTCACCCTGCTGACACCTCTAGTGGGAGAAGCAAAGCGACCGCAGGAGCAATCGGCCCGGTCAAAGCAGATTACAACCGAAGTAGTGCTGACGCCTGCAAAATCGACCCCGGTTACACCCGGGGAACGGACCGCAACGTCATCGCCTTACGTTTCCGCCACCGAAGATATCGAGTCAGACAATTCGGAAGACTCGCCGCGCATGACACTAGGACCTTCTGGTGCAGCCATGCTACGAGATCTGGCTGACCGTGCAGACCGAGCGACGCCTACTCCCAACAGAACACTCAGGAAGGCATCGACAAATTCAGATCGTCACTCGCCAGAGAAACAGGAGTCGTTCTTCCAGGCAGCAATGGAAAGGTTCCTGAAGGAACAGCGTGTGTCCCACGTGCAGCCGAAGTCAAGATCGACAGGGGATCAAGATGTCGAAATGGAGTCGGTTGGGTCACCAAACCAACCCGCCTCGTACGGGGAATACGACCCCGACGACCTTGATCTCAGCCAACCAGCCCGAGCGGCAGTCGCTACTGCGACGACCACTACAAGCGGACAGACACTGTCCACACCACGTATTCGAGTGTCAGCGATGTCCGAACTGAAGGATTTTTCTGGGAAAGACGGCGATGAAGATCGAGCCTGATCGTGGATAAGCAAGGTAAAATCGGCATTTGTCCGCGACCAAGCACCAGATGAAGAAATATGGCTGGTAATCGGAAATCTTCTCACAGGGCCAGCACGAAACTGGTACCGCCAGCTGAGCCGCACTACCCGTAGCTCGTGGAAGGATCTACATCAAAGCTTTCAGATCCAATATTGTGGTCGAGGAGTCTCGGTGGCACGACAATACTACCATGCCCGAAAACGATCCGACGAGTCGCCCCTGGAGTATCTGCACCGCCTTAACGTCGCTGGCCTTCGTGCTCGTCTGCAAGTCAAGGATGGTTCGCCCGATGTCAGGCGCGAGCACGTCGAGCATTTTATCGAAACGCTCGACGACCGCGACCTGGCCGACCAGTTAGCCCTGCTGCGAATCCCTGACGCTGACACGCTGGAAGAAGTCTTGCGATCTCGCCAGCGCGCGAAAGCCAGGCAGAGTAAGACCGTGTATGGATCGATCAAGCCCCGCCAGAAGACCGCAGCTGCAGCCGCTGGTACGCGGGCGGTACGAGCGATCCACGTACCCAGTGACAGCAGCGATTCTGACGAAGAGTCAGGTGAATCGGCGGACGAGAACTTGCACCGAGTATATCTAGCGGCGACTACGCAACAAGAAAGATCACACGATCAACGTCTACGTGACCGAGCCCAAGATCCATTAAAGCAAGATCGTCGGACGGAACGGAACATTAGATCGACGGACGAGGGGACGCCGCCTCCGCGGTGTTCGCATTGTGGGTCAAGGAAACATGACGATCTCGGATATTGGAAACGACCGACCTGTGACAAGTGTGGGAAGAGAGGCCATCCATCAGATCGATGCCTATTCGTATGCAAGGCGTGTGGTGAGATTCACGAAGCCGGCGAATGCCCAATGGAAGAATTTTACAACTTGATCCGTCAATGGTATAATCCTACCAAACACGGGGGAATGCTGCCTGAGTCGGCGGAAAAGATGTTAAACTAGGACGCTCGCCGGGTTGGAATCCGGTACGAGCCGAGCGTTCTAAGTTCTGCATCTATGCATATGTCGAGAGACAGTCGGAAGCGACGGTAAATGAGGTGATCGACAATACATGTGAACTTCATGGGAAATCTACTGCTGCGATGGCAAGCCTTCACAAGATCGATGAATACTCCAGATCAAACGTGAAAATGGCGCAGGATATCGCGCACGGAGAGTCACGAGGATATTGGAAATACCATGTGCCTGACAAGAAGTTCAAGCAGGCCAAAGCTATGGGGAAGATCAACAATGAGAAAGCGACTTTGTTGTTTGATAGTGGTGCCGAGGTGTCTATTCTAGATGCCGTCTTTGCTCGTAAGGTGGGGTGCTACGTGGACAATAGTCGAACATTGGAATGTGAGGGAGTGGGAAAATCGCCGTGCATGGCTGAAGGACGTGCGTGTCTCAAGATCACGCTTGCTGGATCGTGAGTTTACTTTTTCGATGCGTGGGTGGGTCCCCCGACCGGCGGCCAAGACCTGATCTTAGGCATGGACTTCATGGTTCCGGCCGGTATCCGTCTCGATTTGGTGGATGGATCGGTTTGTCTGCCAAATGAAGTCCGAATTCAACTCGCTGGACGACGTCCTCTGTATGGGGACAAAGTGGAATAAGTAACCTTGGGTAGACACTGTGAGATCGCTGTTGGCGGATCAACAGAGGTGAAGCTACATACCGTGCCGTCGGATCGCCGGAAACTATGGGTCACTCGTGGAGATCGCTGGGTGCCTACTATCGCTGCTGGTCCCGGTAAGATCTGCTACCTGCAAATAGTTAATGTGAGTGACCGCAAGCTAGTGCTCCAGCGGGGTACAAGGATCGCAATGTGGCTAACTGGGGATCGCATACCCCGCATACCTGGATATATCTCGGTCGGGCCGCGACGTTACGCTGAGTGGCAGAACTTGGCCTACCAGGCGACTACCGACGCAAATGGCGCCACCCCAGATCTAGAAGTTGTGCACGGAACGGCCGTGGAGCGTCCACTGCACAAGTTACCAACCGCGATTTTGAAGCGCCCACCGAGTCGATCTGGAGAGGTGGCGATCGTTACCCCAGACGATATAATTAATGACTCCACCGCAAGCGATTTCCATGGCACCGACACGCGGAAAGGTGATTCCGCCACGCCGACGAACAAGAAGTGCGCTCGAGCACTGATATCGCAAGTGTGCGGTGCTGCCCATCCGGTATGTTACACCGCGTGTCGCGCAAAAAATTCGGCCGACGGTTCAGAGGGGCGTAAACGTGCACCCACCGATGATTACGATCTGAACAAACATTCAGCACCCACCGAACATGGGGACGAACAAGTCTGCATCAAGGAAGGCGGCGATCTCTACGCGGAAGATGTCGAAGGACACCTAGCGGTACTTCCGGAAGTCACACCCACAACAGAAGTTGTCAAGATTGAAGATCTTCAGGTGGGAGACTCAAGAGACAACACTCAGGAAGAGATCGACCAGCTACGGAGCATCATCTGGCGCCAGCGGCGTTTGCTGATAGGCAAAGCAACGCCTTACCACCAGCCGCAAAAGGGGCGATCTGCGACATAGATGTGGGGAACGCCAAGCCTATCGCTCAACGGGTCAGGAAAGTCGCACCGCAGTTTCGCGAGAAGCTCTTTCAATTGATCAAGGGTCTTTTGTCAGCCAAGATCATCAAGCATTCTACTTCACCATGGGCATCACCTATTGTGGTGATCATCAAGAAGAATGGGATCGACATCTGACTTTGCATCGATTATCGCGTGGTCAACAGCTTGACACGCCTGATGATCTATCCCATGCCATTGATCAATGACCTACTCGACGATCTCGACAAAGTACTATGGTATTGCTCACTGGATATGGCAAGCGGGTTCTGGGTCGTATCTATGACAGATCGAGCCCGTGCGATATCAGCATTTATCACACCATTTGGACTGTTCGAATGGAGCCATATTCCCTTTGTATTGAAGAATGCACCTCAAATCTATCACCGATGACTTGATAACGCGCTGTATGGCTTCTTGAAGATCACAAGCGGCACTATCAACAGGCCCGAGAAGAAGTCAATGGGCGCATACGTGACGCGATCCAAAGTCGCGCAGATAGACATAATGAGTCAGTTCGTCCCCATGAAATCGAAGCCGGTATGCAGATGTGGCTGTATCTCGACAGAGTCAAGGAGGGTTACGCGCGCAAGTTGGCACACATGTGGCATGGCCCGTTCAGAGTGGCTGAAGTGATCAATACCTACGCTGTGCGTCTCGAGATTGCTGGTACCGAGTATCGGCTGTTTCCCATTGTACATGTTGCCAAGCTAAAACCGGTCCGCAGCTTCCCAGACCGTCCAAGTATTCGCCACACGACTGAAGACCAAGATCGACTCGATTTCAACGAAGGATTACTCCCAGAAGATAGCTGGGATGCTGCTTTGGCTGATGACGAATATGAGGTGGAGCGTATAGCCGATATGCGATCTGGGCGGCAGACCCGCTATGGACGCACGTTGAGAGAATTTTTGGTGTACTGGAAAGGGTATGACGAACCTACCTGGATTGATGAAGCTGATTTGAATTGCGGAGCGTTGCTACATGACTACCTGCGAGAGCAGGTCAACCGGCATCGATTTGAGGTTATGCAGTCACATGAAGATCACTAGGCGTGAAATCGCGGATGAGTCGGTCATTGCGCGAATGTAGTTGGGATGAAGGGCTTGTAGGAGGGTTGCAAGTCAGTTGGACCGGTGGTGTATGTGTATGTTTGTATATGGTCAATCTGGGTGTCACCTAAGAGCGACGTGAAGACTACGGTCGCCTACGAAGGAAGTTGATGCAAAGAACATGTGTATTACTATGAGGAAGAACGCAAGTCGATCGCATCGGACTAGTGGAATGGAGATTGTTAATTAGAGATCGACGACAGCAGTGCCCTGAGCATGTCGAGGGTCGAGGAACTTGACACAAAGACGGGCGATTCTCATGGCTGGATGATTCTGCGGGCTCTGCCGGTAGTGGAGTCGCCATGGTTCGGCGAGATCTACGATCTTGAGCGCGTCAGCGAGCGTTGACACCCCATCAGCACATTGCGGGAACCAGTACTTCGGGACGCGCGACTTCGGGAAGTGCAAAAAGAGGGGATCGAGCAGAATGTCGAGGTCACACTGGCGCTGTCGCAAAGCTGGTATGACATGTTTCAAGAGAAATCTGCGCCAGGCAGCACAGGCCCTGCTTCGTCTCTGACGCCGCTGCTCGTGATAAGCTGCCAAAATCGAATCAGTCTCGCACATTGTGTCCGTGATCGGCAGGAAGTGTGTCGATTCCCAATATGACTGCAGATGCCGTTCTTCAAGCTCCAGATATGCTTGAGCGAAATCAGGAGGCAGCGGTCGACCAAAGAGATGGGGGATGAAAGTCAATGGAGCCTCGTTGTTGTCCAGGTCCGCCCACGGTGGGGAAGGAGTATCCATCAGCGCGGTCACAGTTGCTCCAGTTATCAGTGGTTCGTATGTACGTGGGGAAGGATGAGACTCAGGATCGATCTCTGGAAATAGCCACTCGGAAACGTTCACCAAAAGCGTATTCAAAACACGGAGGTCGATCTGGGCCACATGCAGGTGACTCACGAGATCAACATCCCAGGGCGTAACGTCTGATGCGCGGAACAGTCGCTCCCGACGAAACCCCGGAATCCACAATCTACGGTGCACCACAGTGGGTGGTAAGGTCGCATCATCAACTCCACCGATCTCGCGAGTAGCCTCCGTCAGATCACGCTCGGCACCTACATCAAACTCTGTCGCTTGATCTTGCCTGGGAGCTGGTTGTCTCGCTGCGCCAGGTCCATCTACGGTCTCGCCAGGAGCAGAAGCAGGAGGTACATCATCGCCGGGATCGGCGCTGCCGGAATTGCCCGAGGAGCTGCCCGAAGGACTGTCAGGCGTTCCACCAGCGCAGCCCACATCGATAGGTTGGCTGGCAGACCCCGGACCAAAGGACGATGAGCTACGGCGACGGTCGGAGGAGCGGGAGCGAGACAAGGCGGCCAAAACTTCATCATCAACATCTTCGGCAGGCTCTTCCTCCTCTCTGACACCCCCCGGGCCGACGGTGTCCGTGTCCTTCTGCTCGTCGCGGGCGGTGCTTCTCTCGCCCTCGATCTCCGGTATTACATCATCGTAGAATACGTCCGTGACCTCGATCTCTTCATCCTGGCTCGATCCCGAACGGTGCCGATCTTTGGGCCTTCGGCTCGCAGGTCCCGCAACTTCGGTGACGGCGCCATCACTTGCAGCGTCGAGATTAGCTCCTGTAGGAGATCTGACGCTGGTAGAAGTCTTCCGCGTAGGCGATCGAGATCGTGAAGTGGACACATTTCGAAGTGCCGCGGGGGACGCACCTGTGCGTGGAATTTTTCGGGCCCTCCCAATGTGCTTGTGCAAATCATGATGTGTGAATGAGGAAGGGTCTGGGATACCAGCATCCATGCCAATGACAGCCGCCACAGCTGAGAAGCGGTTATAGGCGTCGACGTAGTGGGTCTGGAGCGAATGGTAGTCGGCGACAACGGCATTGCGATCTTGGGTGGCAGCGTCACAATCCTGGACCGCGGCATCGCGATCCTGGCGATGTAGGTCGGCCTCCTGCTGCGAGACACCTTGAAGTCGCCCGTTTTCAATGCTGGTACTACGCCACTGCGCCATCTGCTGCTCCAGTCGGGCAATAGAAGCCCTCATTGAGGTGACATGCGCCTCTGAAGACGAAGACAACAGGAAGATCATGGTGAGCATGAATGCCGAGATAGATCAATGTACCGCTGGGCGAAAACGAACCTTTCGCCTGCAGATCAGCCCGTCGCCTGAGCACCCGCTCGGACTCCATCTTGCGCATGTCCTCCGCCCGATCACGCTGACGTAAAGCATCCGTCAGTCCATCTTGAAGGCTGTCCCTCTCCTCCCGAAGGCGAGATACTCGGCGGCTGAGAGACTCGGTTTGTGATCGACGCCTGGTGGCAGCCTCGACTAAGGCGATCTCGGACTCCTCGAGCGCCTGACAGCGTTGCCGCGCCGTGGTGAGGGCGGTAGCAAGGTCTTGCAGCTCTCGATCTTGGGCCTGCAGTCGGCGCGCCAGAGCTGGAGGTGGGACCGGACCTATGTCGGGGTGATTCGTCACTGCCGTGATCTGGGCTTCAAGATCACGGACATGGTCGCGCAGGTGCTGGATGGTATCATCAGATTCGGATTGCCGCTGCTCCAGCTCACCCCGGGGCTTGTCCACGCGTTCAATCTGCTCACCAAGGGCGTCTACATCCGCCGTGCGCGAAACCAATAACGAGTTCGCCAACTCGAGCTCTTGAATCAGCGCGTCATGGCGATCTTGGCAAAACCGAATGAATGAATGGGCGCTGGCTTCTGCTGAATCAAGGCGGCGGTGCAGCTCGGCTGAGTGACGAAGCGAGGTTGTGTGGTTACGCCGGAGATCGGCGTGTTCATCCTGAAGTTCGCGGGATAGCGCGTCTCGTGCCACGGCGTCTTCCATGCGCCGGATCGAAGCTTGGATAGCTTGGACGGAGATCCGGATTTTAGCGAGGTCAAGAGGGGGTCGGTCTACATGCACGGTCGGTCCGCAAGCAGCCTGGGCGCATACAGGACAGGTGGTGGGTCTTCCGGTGACGGGTGCTCGTCGGAAGTGCCGCCAGCAGCCTCGGAGCCCACAGCAGCTGCCACCACAAGCAAGCCCAAGCCTATCGACGACGATCTGGCTGGAAGGAGGCACGCGATCTGCGGAAGACGACGGAGGTTGATCCCCGGAGCCTTGATCTGGAATTCCTCGATCTGGAGTGCGCTGGCCGCCGGGCATGGTATCACTGCGATCCATCGCCAGCAAGGACACGAAGCGCGCGAATAGGAGAGGATACTGCGACTGAGAGACGATACAGCGAGCGAATACCGTTGCGCGGTGTTCTCTCGTGCAGGAGACGATTGTGGTGGAGCGGGGAATTAAATTATGCCGCGATCTCAACCCATCGATCAAGGGCAAGGGATGTAATACCTCGGAAGAGTGTCAAGGTCATAAGAGAGATGCCACGGAAGCCGGAAACCAATACCTGGCATATTTGATCAGAATCGACGATCTCGATCTCGAAAGGGATGACGCTGATCTTGAAGATAGACACCGAATCTCAGTCCCACTGATGACGCAAACACCATAGAGAGAGTCAGCGAGGTCCAAGGAGCCAGTAATAACGCGCCAAGATTAGTGGTGTAGGAGAACAAGCAGGGTCAGTACTAGGACATGGTATCACATTAAACAGAGTTGATTTTTCCTTCTTCACCACAAGTGGTCTTCGCCTTCGCGCTACCGGGCACGGGATATACTTTGGCCCACCCGACGTTCCGCCAAGTCAGCGACGCCACCAAGATCGAATCACCCCGGACGCCAGGATTGCTTGGCCCAGCGTCCGTCAACCCTCGTTTCAACCCACCGCTAGAGGAAGCGGCAAGCACGGAAAGGCAAGACAAGGTCGCACATCGACCACAAGGCAACCGCAGGCCACGATCAACATCGGCCTACGAGTCTCGATCCAGGTAACCCAAGATCAACGACTCGAACCTATACCGGCGCAGCGCGTAGAAGTATCCCCGCTGCTGCCACAAGTTCCCGCTATCCGCCAGACAGTCCAAGTCTCGACCGCAAGCGCGTCTTCCGAGATCACCCGAAGAGCGATCCAGCCCACCGACGGGTACACAAGGTGAGGATCAGCAACTTCACGGAAGATCGGAGTACCCCCTCCGTTAGTCGGCAGTTCGGGCGCCGTGTGCAAGAGGACCCCCGCGATCTGCAAATTTCGCGGAGCCACTTCGACACAACATCATGCGTCAATGGCACCGTGGAGGGCATTAACCGCGAGGTGCTCAAGGGCGTCAAGGCTGTGCTCAGCGAGCGCAAACTGCAGGCCACGTACTGGCCGCGCGTGTTGCCTGTTGTCCAAGCCGCACTCAATACCATTCCCTCGGATCGGTTGGGCAGTGCAACGTCATTGACAGGGTTTACGGCGTTACATGGGGAATCGCAGCTTCGAAGCATACTTAACCCGGAAGACCCGCTCGGGGCGAGCGTCACGTCGGATGAAGCCGAAATTAAGAATCACTCCAGACCGTGCGTGCAGCTCTGGACGGTATGAACGCCGAAATGACAAGTGCCAGCGAGAAGCGACGACGGGTTGGTCGCGACCGGCACGCTAAGAAGCAAGGTGTGACGCTGCCCAAGTTCAGTGAAGGCGACTTTGTCCTTGCGACCACCGCGACATGTCAAAGCGGCAACAAGCTTGGCCTAGTTTGGCGCGGACCGAAACGCATTGTCGGCGTCGTCAATGATTACATGTTCGAGATTCAAGATTTACTTGCGCCCTTCACTACATCACTACGCCACGCATCGCGACCTCAATTCTATCGAGACGCAAATCCCGGTTTCGAACAATCACTAGTCGAACAAGCTGTCCACGGCGAAGGAGTTACCTGGTCGAGACCCTCCGTTCCATCCGGCTGAGCCCTGACACCCATCGCTGGGAGATCCTGGTCAAGTGGTACGGCCTGGACGAGGTGGAGGCCTCGCAGGAACCCGTCGAAGACATTCGCGAGGACGTCCTATTGCTTTTCGACGTGTTATCGACGCCGAACCTGCTAGTCCCGAGCGCAAGAAAATGCTGGGCACGCTTGCCGCACTTGCAACACTGACCCGCCGCCGGGCTCTCGCACCCGCCCATCAACCTCGTGGCCGACCTCGTGCTCCAGTGGGCCACCGTCAATCCAGCGGCGCTACGTGCCTCTGTTGGAGGGGGAAGTGATCTGCCTGGGTACCTGTGTACCACAAGCCCTAACTCGTATATCTGGTGGCCAGGATTGATAGTAGCAGTACCTAAAGCCAATAATGCGGTAATAAGTAATAACCTTCTAGTATCTGGATAATAGTCAAACTATTAGTGTCGGGGAAGGCTCAATTGAACAGTAGTACGTAAGTATTAACTCAGATTGTGCTCAGGTATTAATATCTAATTACGGACCGATTTAGAACAACGGTTCAAGCTGCGGCAGGCTTCCCAGATCGAGTTTGCCATAGTTATGACAAGATATTCGCAGGGGTCGCTCGCTTTGGCAAACCGACGCTCGGAAACAGCAAGTCAAACGAGTACGCAGTTCGTCGCACGAGATGGCTTCGTGAACCGAACCTGGTGGTCACAAACTTCGGGTTTTGTGGAAGCTCAGAAGCCTCGTGAATGACCAAGTTCATCGCTGATTCTGCATCCCCCCCCCCCCCCCCCCCCCCGCCCCCTCCCCACCAACAAACCAACTACACTATGAAGTGTGCCAGCGTCGGTTGCTCGTGTGCCGAGGTTACTGTGACCGATCGCTGCGTGGTGTGTGGCCATGCTGTGCACAACATCTGCAGTAGCGAGTGTTACGACTGGGAAGCCTTTGGAGCGCTTTTGTAACGCGGTGTGTGTGTACCAGTGGAAGACTGTGGCATCTTCTCCGTTGGCAATGGGGTTTTTCCAAGGAGCCGAAGGCGAAGGGGAAAATCATTTTTCTGCTGAGTGGAGGTCGTCCCAGAACTTGAGGATCGAGCGTCAGTGCTTTGACCGGGGTCAGATCTTGTCCTCGCCGAGCGACTATGTGTTTGTATATGTAGGTGCCTCGGTTTCTTACCCAACACACGGGGCTATAGCACGCAGTCACCGGGCGGGTAGGTTTCCCAACGCTAGGCTGGATAGTGGGGACAACCACTCAGAGGTCACTTGCTCTTTGGCGGCACAAGGATCACCTTATCTGCGGCCACCTAGCCATTGGCAATGTGGTGTAGCAGAACGCACAAATTAGTCCTTGCACACAGACACAACAATCGTCGAGCTGGTCGGCGTTTACTGGCCTGAGCTAGGTTGTCCCCAGCGGCCCGGCCCTTCCGGGACAGCGGTGGCGGTCCTCGCCGAGACCAGGCAACCAAGCCAGTCGATCCTCCGGAAGTCACCTGAGCTCACTGACTTCCGTTCCTCACAAACCCGTACCGTCCACCAAAGGATGGATGTCGGCGCGTGAGCGCTTTTACGGGCCACCGAGAGCAAAGGCTTCTCGGCTAGAAGTGTCACGGCACCCGGGCTAACCGGCGTACCGGCCCGCAGACTCGGCGGGACTTGTCCTTGGCGCGCTCGGCGAGTCCCTTGCCCTACCCGGGCCGACTTGTCTCTTGGCGCTGCCTGTCAACACCCTACAAGTTATGCCTCTCGGGTGCTGACGGCAGACATAATCCAGTCCGCACAGGGACTCACCGGACAGTGTACGCTTGTCTTGGACTTGGAAAATTCTGCTCTGTTTTTTTGTTATCTCTCCGAAGAGCCGCTAGGGCTCTTAACTACTTGTCCCTATGCCCTATACAAATACTTAATAAAATGAAGGGGTTTCGAATCTCAACTGACCCCTCACTGAGTTCCTATATAACTATCTTGAGACCCCGCTGACTTCTTGATTCCGTGAGAATTACCGTATCTGCCCTCACTTTGCAACGCCGGACCGTACTGACTTTGAAACACTTTCACCGACTTCGGTACTCGGTGGGAATTACCGTGGCCGCTCTCACTCTGAGGCACCTGTCCGCTCTTACTCTGAGACACCTGACCTGTACCGTAGTCGCTCTGACGCTGCAACACCGGACCACTCTGACTTTGAAACGACTTCGCTTGTCCGGATTGCTGCCACTGGAAGTCGGTGTCGGGTCACATACTAGTCACCGAATTTTGGTGTGACACTACACCACACCAAGCAGTGCCCCTTTCCAAAGACGAAGCTTTTTTTTCAGCAGCGTGCACCACTGGAGCGTGCTCACCCGAGAGATCCGCAGCACGGAATCTACCTTCGCTATCGCGAGGACCGAAAGGGGCAATACCTGCACTTAAAACCTTACTGTAATGGTTTCAGTTGAAATCTGATCCCACGCTTAACTACCAAAACGTGATAGCAGCCCTCGTTTCTCGTCAGGCGTGGTACGAGAGGGACTGGGCTGGACTCGTGGTGTTCACAAAGTGGAGCGGTGTACTCGAGCGGCAGCTGCTGCAGCTTCGACCGTTAAGCCTGTCTGCGCTTGGAGGGTATTTAGCTTCCTCCTGTTCGTGGTTTTGGCAGCCTAGGCATGCCTCTCAGTTGGAAGCCCGGATGCGGCTCGGGGGGAGGGGGGAGGGATGTCAATTTGCCAAGTATGAGGGTCGAAAGCCGTGCCACACCAATAATACTTTCTACCGCGCAAAAACAATTTTGGGATTGCATTTTATAATAGAAGGTGATTTTGTTTTACCAGTATCTCACACCATCCGATTTTTACGGTAGGAGAAATCCCTCTCCAGCGTCTCGACGCATTGAGAAAAATGGGCCTCCCGGTCGTTTCGTTCCTAAACTGAAAATTTGGGATTTCTTCTTCCAGGCTTTCCACCCCCTCGACCCTCAAGTGGGCACCGCAGTTAAATAGTGGGCTCATAGTAGATATCTCCAGGCTGTCTGGCCACCGCCGCTAAGAGCGCGAAATTTTCACGAACATTTCAAACGTGTTTCTAAATTATTGTTCTGATTTGTACAAAACGCTCGCGAGCTTCGGCGGTGTCTTGGCGCGTGGGCAGCGCCACCTCCAGGAACCGCCTCTGGGCGCCCCAGACCTCTTCTTTACGCGATGGTCACCGCGCGTCTGTGGCGGCACGCACCACACGGCCAGGAAGACCAGAATGGAAGCTAGACAAAACTAGATTCAGATATCAACCTAGATCAGAATTTAGGATAGGGAGGGATTTGGAATGGATGATGGCACTCACTGGGATACTGTATGGGGATGATATCGTAGTACTCGGGATACAGCCGCTGCAAACTGTCCCATCAGGTCCTTCCTTGTTCGTTCTGCACTTGAAGAAGTCTGAGACTCCGATGAGTCTTACAAGCGGTACATAATAGTGACAACTGCAGCCACCTCACCCACTTCGAAGAATGGTGATCCTGCTGCGAGGGGCATTCGATACGAAGGACAGGACTGGGCGAGGACAGTACACTATTGACCCCTCGCGACTATTTTGTGAGGTAGTAAGATAAGGACTCTTCTTAGGTATTCTGGAAAACACCTCTGCAAGTTGTATTCCTCCCAGAATCTCAGCCTGTACAGCGTATATGGTATATAATTCGCAATCAAAGTCCCTGCTCGCGAGATAGGCGCATAAAGCGTGTTTGTTTTTGGCTGCGGAATCAGAGCTTGACTGTGTGTGGCATTAGGAATTATCTTACCTCGAGAGAAACTCCTGCCTGTGAACTCAATACATGTAGAGATCGCGGAATGAAGAGTGCCGTATTCCTTCTGTCTGCGCAAGCCCAGCCAATCAGGTTGCGAGATCTTCCCATCTTCAACCACAGACCCC
The DNA here is from genome assembly GCF_018691715.1 of Phytophthora cinnamomi. Classification (NCBI taxonomy): domain Eukaryota; phylum Oomycota; class Peronosporomycetes; order Peronosporales; family Peronosporaceae; genus Phytophthora; species Phytophthora cinnamomi. The sequence continues at coordinate 2,226,631 of NW_027150933.1, forward strand.
GGTGGCACGTGCCAGCACGCGCAGGCCGTCTGCCTCGCGGTAGGGATCCAGTCGATCAGACAGCAAAATGTAACCTCAACACCCCCACTCAATTCGATGTCTCGAGCTTGGGTCCAACGTTGCTGCAAATCATCAAGTAGCAGAGCATCTTCGACCATAGACCCTTCGTCATAAAGTCAGCGAGCTGGTTCTTGGTCTCGACATACTCCAGCTCGACTTCGATGCTCACCACCTTCTCGCGAATGAAGTGGTAGCGTATGTCGATGTGCTTCGTGCGAGCTTGGTATCCAACATTCTTCGCCAGTGCCGTCGCGCCTTGGTTGTCTTCATAGATCACCGTAGCCCCCACTTGTTCAGTGCCAATGTCCTTCAATAGATGGCGCATCCAGACGCACTCCTTCACGCATTCACTCAGTGCCATATACTCGGCCTCTGTAGAACTTAACGTGACAGTCTTCTGATACGTCGAACGCCACACCACAGGAGCACCGCACATCATTAACATCATCCCGCTCACGGAACGACGGTCGTCGCGGCTGCCGGCCCAGTACGCATCCGAGTAGGCGACGAGCTCGGTTCCACGTAACCCATCGTACGTGATGCCCACGTCCTTGGTCTTCAGTAGGTAGCGCACTAACTTGATTCCGGCGTCCCAGTGCTTCTGGCAAGGGTTCTCCAGGAAACGACTCAACTTGGCAACCGCGACCGAAATGTCAGGTCGTGTTCCACATACCAGGTACACCAGCCTGCCCACCAGCGATCGGTAGGGCTTCGACTTCATCTTGGTCTTATCTTCTTCCGCCTGCGGTTCGTCGGCCTTGGTCAGATGAACTCCAGTTTCCATAGGCCATGTGCACGGCTTCGCGTTCTCTTGTCCAAACTTCTTGATGATCGACTCGGTATACGCTTGCTGAGAGATCCTCAGTATCTTGTGATCCATGTTGTAGTCGATCTCAATTCCAAGAATGAAACGTGCGCGCCCGAGGTCCTTGATTCGAAACTTTTCCGCGATTCCAGCCTTCACCGATGTAATCACCGCATTGTCCCGCGATGCGATCAGCATGTCGTCCACGTAGAGACACACAATGCAGTGGTCGTCTCCAGCCCCTCTTGTGTACACACACCGGTCGGCGTCAGCAGGCTTGAATCCCATCACCTTGAGGTGCGCGTCGATCGTTTCGTTCCATACTCATGACGCCTGCTTGAGTCCGTACAAAATTTGCAGCAACATACAAACGACATCCTCTTCACCATCGTCTTCGACAAGTGTCAAGAGATCTCGGAGTCCCTCTGGCAAGTCCATGTAGATCTCTTCTTCCAGCTTGCCGTACAGGAACGCGGTGTCGACGTCGCATTGCTCGATGTCGTATCCATCTGCGACGCACTTCGCCAGTTTGGCGTGAATCGAGTTCAGGCAAGCCACCGGGGCGTACATCTCTTCGTAGTCCACGCCACGACGTTGCGAGTAACCCTTGGCTACGAGACGAGCCTTGTGACGAATGACTTGTCCCTTCTCGTTGCGTTTCAATTCGAATATCCAACGACAGCCGATCGGTCGTTGGTGAGCTGGTCTCGGCACCGGCTTCCATGTCTTGTTGGTCACGAGCGACTTCAACTCGCTCTGCATAGCCCTCTTCCATTCCACTTGGTCCGCACTCGCCATAGCTTCTTCTTATGACGTCGGGACCTCTTCCGTTGCAGTCATTGCTTGGCTACCTTCAATTGCGAGTTGGTCCTCGTTGACCTGAACTCTTCCTTGCATCATTTTCTGGCGCTTCGTGCCAGTAGTCGAGGGCGCCACGATCTGCTTCTTGCGAGCGCCTGCCTCTTCGGGATCCGTTGTCTCGTCAATGTGGCGAGCACGCGATCGGGTAATCATAAGATGTGTCGATCCGTATGGCACGATCGCATCGTTTACGCCCATGTCACGTTGAAGTGGGATGACGTCCCCAACTTCAGAAGTCATTGGCATGACTTGTCCTGACTCGTCCGGTTGGTACCCACCGTGGCTAGGCTGCTTCACCTTGACTTCATCGTCATCCAGCTCCATTTTCTCCACCATGTCGTCCAGGCTTGTTGTTTCCACGAACTTCACGATGCGCACGATTTGTACCTTTCCCGTCGCCACGTTGAGAACTCGGTATCCCTTGACACCATCCTCGTAGCCCATGAATCGACACTTGAAGGCCTTAGCATCCAACTTGCGGCGCTTCTCGTCGAGAATGTGCACGTAGCCAACTGAACCAAATACTTTCATGTTCTTGAGCTGCGGCTTGGTTCCATCCACGATTTCGTAGGGCGTCTTGACGTTCACCTAGTAGGGGAGCCGGTTGATGATCCACGCGGCCGTGTTTACGGCTTCGGCCCACCACTTCTTCTCCATGGCTTCGTGGTAGAGCATTCAGCGCACCATCTCCACCAGACTTCGGTTGATGCGCTCAACCAATCCATTCTGCTGAGGCGGTTTGGCACCCTCTTTTCATGCTTGATGCCACTTCGGTCGAGGTAGACCATCGCTGCCTTGAAGATCTTGAACTTCGACAGCACTTCTGATTTGGCCTTCATGAAGTAGACGGTCACGTGACGAAGGTTACCACGTACGTGCAGCCACCGGGTGTTTTGGTCTGCATCGGACCCATGACGTCCGTGTGCACCAGATCCAGTACGCCCGCACACTTGACGAGCTTCTCCGGGTGTCGCGGAGAGTCGTTCGCTCTCATCTTGCCCATGCAGCAGCCTGCGCAGACGGTACCACTGATGACACCATCCGAAAGGCAAGGCACTCCCTCTGCCATGGTCAACAGCTGTTCGTAACGTTTAAACGGGGTGTGGCCGAGACGGGCGCGCACAACGGCCCATGGCTCCTTACGAGATGCCGTCGCCACACGACACACCTCGCCCCCCACTGTCTTCAACTTGTAGACGTTTCCAAAACGCTTGGCCTCCATGACGGTAGCATCGCCATAGCGAAAGACGCATTTATCCTTGCTGAATTGCGCGACGGCGTCCTTCTCGGCCAGCTTCGCAACCGAGATGAGGCTTCCATCAACTTCAGGGATGTACAGCACATCCGACAGCATGACAGACGTTCCGTCCATCAGCTTCATTCCGACGGTGCCCTTTGCAACTGCGTCGATCTTCGTGCCATCCACGATCGTGATGCGGACTGGCGTCTTCAGCTCCTTCATGGACACGAACTTGTCCCGGACGCTGGTCATGTGCGAGCTGGCACCGGAGTCCACGAGCCACTCCGAATTGTCCATCGCATCCGTTGCCGTAAACGCGAAGTCGGACGCAGCTTGCGCGACTTGCCCACGTTCGTTGTCGACCTTCTTCTTGCGGCACTCGAATTCCTTGTAGCCAGTCTTCTTGCGGTAGAAGCACTTGCCGTTGAACCGATGCTTGAAACTCTCCTTCTTCTTCGTAGCAAATGCCTTTTCTTGAGTCGATGACGATTCATCCGAGGCTTCAACACCAGCGAGCGCTTGGATTGCGTACGAGAGCGTCATGTTCGGCGTGTTCTCGAGCACGGTACTGATCATCCGGTACTTGTCCGTCAAACTGCCGAGCAGCAGCACGAGTTGGCGTGTCTCGTCGAGAGGCTCACCAATCATCTCCAGTTGGAGCACGATTTCCTTGAATCGGTCCACGTGCGTCGTGAACCGCGTACCGGGCTCCATCTTGAAGTTATGCAGCTTCTTGGTGACGAGGAGTCGGTTCTTGAGCGTGTTCCGGTTGAACTGCTCCTGGAGCATGATCCATGCGTCCATCGCAGTCATCGCACCACGGGTGTACTGTTGGAATGTGAGGCTGACGTCGCCATCGATAACAGCAAGGGCTTTCAGATCGTCGGTCTTCCATGCATCCGTGGTGCGGTTGCTCACTGGGTTGAGCTCTGTCTTGATGTTGTGGGGCAGCAGTCCCTTGCTCGAGAGCTTCATCTGCATGTTGAACTCCTAGTGGAAGTAGTAATCTTCCACGAGCTTGACGGTGTCCGCGTAGCTTGGGCTCATAACCAATTGAGAGTGTGCGAATGAGGCTTGGTAGTCGAGTGAGTAGTTGGAAGGAAATCCGAAAGTGAGCTCGATTTAGGTTAGTGTCTTTACCAGCTAGCAGTCCCTACTTTATGCAATGTTCCCTAGTAGGTGAGGCTTGTAGATGTGGTCCAAACGATCTCGGCTGCGGTCCAAACGAAGTTGCCAGTCGTAAGACTGATCTGCCCAGTCACGGCTGCGTTGACTCAACACATGCAAATCACAAGCACCCAAATTGAAGTTGTCTTCCAATCACATCCCAGTATCAGAGATAGCCCAGCCAATCAGGTTGCGAGATCTTCCCATCTTCAACCACAGACCCCGGTGGCACGTGCCAGCACGCGCAGGCCGTCTGCCTCGCGGTAGGGATCCAGTCGATCAGACAGCGAAATGCAACCTCAACAACTTTCGCAAAATACCAGCCAGTTACTGATGAGCCACTCGCGACACAAGACTAAAACCAGCTCGATTGAGCCTCATTTCTCAACACTCCACCAGAAAGATGCCGACCACCGCCGCTCAAGTCCTCAACCGTCTTACTCGCTAGTGGGATGGCAAGGTTGCCAACCTGCTCGCGGCGGCAGTGCGTCTGCTCTTGGCTACTTGATTTTTAGTAGCAGATAATTATACTACACTCTTCTAACGTTCTCCAGTTGCAGGGCGAAGCGGCCAAGTCGTACCACGACCGAGCAGTGGAGAACACCGTGCTGCGAGAGCCGATCCAGGAGTCGCACCTTGTGATGGCGCAGGTGCGCACTGCTATTGGGGCTCAACCAGAGCGACCTGTGCTTTGTGGCGTCGATGCCAGAACCCCTAAAATTGAATTGTGGAGTCACTACTCATTTTCATAGGATCGTACTTATGTCGGGCACTAACCCGCTGCTGTGACATTTGTGGGTAGATTCAAATCTATTAGAAATAACAGTTGCACTGCGAGATAGCTTCGTCTACAATCTGAAATAATATTTCCCGGTTAAAAACGCCTATAATTGCGTTTACACCAGTTTTCTGTGACATTGACCATCATACGCGAGGACAGACTTTTTGCGTTTATCTAATGCGGATTTGAGCAAGTTTGCTCACAAAAGGGGCTTGAATAAATCATGGACAAAGTTCAGCGAGCGCATTTCGGCTTTCCACGTCACTCACTCAAGCCACTTTTCTTCGCGAAGCACACTCGTCATGTTGTCACCTCTTGTTACGACATCAATTACTCTTGCTCAAGTTGCATTTGCGGCTTCAACTATTCCATCAACCCCTGCTTCTGCCTCAACCTGTGGCTCTGCATCTAGGCTCGACGCTGACGCTGCAGCAGACCCGTGCAGCATGGTTGATAGCGAGCAGAGGGAGCTTTTAGTTTTACTCACTTGCCTGTCCGACCACTGGTGCAGAGCTACCCCAGCTTTCACACGTTCACAACATTTTCAACTTACAATTTGAGTAGTTTACGTTTAGTTTTACGCACACCCGTTGGAGATGTCCTTACCGTAAACATGTGAAACATGCATTGTATACATGTACATTGCCCGTCAACATTATAGCACCGGATATTTATCACGAGATAAAATAAACTAACATCATATGCACCCCCGCTGATGCCCGAGGTGCCCTTATAAATACCCTGGCTTGGACGTCATACAGTTGCGTCTGTAACATGTGAAACATAATACAGTATATACATACAGTACCGGTACTGTAATTCTGGATGTACCGTACCATGTACGTGTACAGTACCGGTACTACCGTATTTATCGGATCGAGTTAGACAAAATATATTCGAAACCAAGTCAAAAATAAAACCTTATAAGTTTTTCTTTAGTTCGGAGGTGATGTCCCCGCCAATGTCACCCCTCCCGGAAAAAAAATACGACCAACATTACTGTACATGCGAATTCCGCTGTGCAAAATTACTGTGGAACAACTTTTGGAGGTACCTGTATCATGAGTGGCACATGGATCACGATTTTGCTAGTAACGCCAGCGAGCGACGTGTGCTGCTGTCTCACATTATTGGTAAGGCGTGGGAAATGGTGGGTAGTGACCATCATTAGCGGCTACAGAAAGGCAAACCATATTCCGGTGGGCCATCGCTACGTGAACGGTAGATTCGAGAAGCACTTGCTGCCTCCTACGAAAGATGTTGTGGGAGCCAATAAAAAAACGGGCTGGGGGGTTCCCGAGTAACTTCATAATCCATATTTTGTTCTATATCCATTATTTTATACGGGTTTTATGCGCATCGGATGGTGTGTCACCCCTATGTTGCTGATGTCTCACTCGAGGCGTATGTCTCACTCGATCCGATAAATACGGTAAGTATACGTTTCCCAAGTAAAGTCACGGGTTTTACCGCGATCACCTTCCCGTGATAGAGCGTCGAATTGAATCTTGTAACTGCCAGCGGAGCGGCTCGCTGAGGTCAAAAACGAGTTACGTTTGTACATAAGGGGGACACAATGATCTGTTTTATTTAGGCCTATGAAAAGCACTAGTTTTGGTTTTGGTATTTTTGGATATACAAACACAAGATAATAGTAAGTGGCAAATTTTCACAGTAGATATGTAAACGAATTGAATGCACACATCTGGCATGGCTTTATTTTGTTTTGTAAGCCTGAGACCATCGCTTAGTGGTGTCAGATTCTATTCGACGCTGCACAGCATGAGGATAAATGTTTACTCTTCTTCTGTACTGTACCAGTACACGTAGTACCCATCCCTAGGTTTACGGGAAGTTTTCGGTAGTGCTTACACAGCTATTCATTCAATCAGAGGCATTGTCTGATTGACATGCTCTATTAATTCAGCAAAATCCCAAACGTAAATCACAGGGTACTGTATTAAGGGGTAACATGTCCTTGAACGACAGCTCTTGCGTTGTGTCGTAGCTGTTGGACATCGCAAGTAATGGCGACGATAACGACCTGCGACGACTACAGCGACCCCTCCAGCTACAAAAGACGAAACTACTCATGCATACTAGGCTAGCCCAGCTTTTCTAGCAAACATCCAAACTAATTCATTCCGAAATATACCTGGTGCGAGGAACCACTACAAGGAGCAACCTTGTTTAGGATCAAGTGAGCTCCCTTCAGGTTATGAGCCCAACTGGCTCGCCTTCTGCTGCGACCAGTGAAGACTTCGAAGACTCACGAGGCGATCACGAAGACCTTGACGAATACTCGGAGGCACGAGGTGCTGACGACACTGACGAAGAAGACGTAACCCGACGGAAGACTCGCTTAGGACTACCAGAAGACCTGCACTTCGACCCCTCGGACCAAGAGACGATGGAGGAACACGACCAACTGCACCTAATCCTTCAACTGCAGTGCCCCCTCCATGTCAGATACTAGCATGGAAACTGCGCCTTCATCTCCTAAGAAACCTAAAATAAAGGACGTACGCTGCTCAAACTTCGAGGGAAACGAGGTATACCCTGTACTACGAGCTGGCTTCGAGAATTTCATCCACGAGTTCGAGCACACAATTAGGACGGAGGAGCTCGTGAACGGATCGACATGGACCGATGACATCAAAGCATCGGTGATTGTCAACTTCCTCGAGGGGAAGGCGTCCAGGTATTATCACAAGAAGAACTCGGAGTGGCAGCGCCGCCATGATGGTATCAGCATGCCGTATTCAGATGTGACGCGCGCGGTGCGTGCAGAATTTGGCTGTAAGCTAAGTCAACTCGAACTCAGCACGAAGATGTAGTGCCACAAGCGAGAAGGTGGCTCATGCCATGACTACCTGGAATACCTGAACTTCATCGAGAGCCTCATGGAAGGTGATCAGACCAAGATGGTCATGGGGTATTCGGGAATAACGCGTGCCCCGAGTTAGCGCCCACGCTGCTGTCATCGGTCTCCGACGGTGCAACCGACTATGTAGTGGAAACTGACCGCATGAAGCGACCCCCCCCCCCCTGTCGAGCTTGTCGTGCTGAAATCGCACTTGGGACCGTCCGTGTCGGGCTTCGTGTGGGTGTCGTCGCCATGTTGGCCTTGTCGCGCGTGCACTCGCCGCTGCTGCTGTCCCTGCCGGTCATGACGCGCGTGGAGTCACTGCTGTGTTGGGCTTCCTGAGCGTGGAGTTGCTACTAACCCTGTGGCCTTGTCGAGCGGGGTATCGCTGCTGCTGTCCTTGCGGCCTTGTCGCGCGTGGAGTCGCAGCTAGTGCGTTCCGTGTCGGGCTTCCTGGGGGGGGGGGGGGGGGGGGGCGCTGTTGGCCGTGATCCCTGCTGTAGCGTGTCTTGCTAGAGGTTATTCTACCCAGACATGGATCAAAGACGAATTTAAAGCAAAGAAGCTGTTGTCGGATTAATCGACTATCGTTGGAAATTCCGAGATGCCTATCATAAGCTGCTATCGTGTTGAGCGGTGGTGATGCGGCGGGCTTGTGAGGATGGAGAGGGAGTCGTGGCGTAGGGGCAGCAACAGCCAGTTCTCGCCTGGCAGATGCGAGCGCAAGAGATCCCAGCGACCCTCCAGCTCTGGATGCGACATTTTATTGAAATTGTACCGTACCTCACAAATGAAATGGTTTGACGAAATCATGAATTGCATTTTTCTTAACGTTAAGACGTGCTCTCAGCTTGCAAATATACTCTCTTCGTGTTAAGATACAGCAACGAAATTTCAAAATGTAAATTCCTTGGTAGCGTTCATTGTTTGGCGTTCGAAGATCTTGTCCGAGCTTGTTGAACATGTACTCGATCTTTCCATCAGAGCTCTGAGTCTCGTTCATGGCAGAAACGGCCTCTTCAACCCAGTGAATTACCTGCATGCGATCAACTTGGTACTTTCCACCAGGTGGAATTCTCTTAGAGATCTTCCACTGCAGAAATTTCTTCTTAATGGCTGCTTTCAAAGGATGATTAGCGTACAAGTCACAGATCTGCATGATGGAGGTCAATCCAGCGGGGATGAATTCGTACACAAGACCCGTCTCGCTCATGTACTCAATAATCTCTTCACAAATGTGTGCGGAAGCTGCGTCCCAGATAAGACCAACTTTCTTGTTAGGAAACGGACTAATCAGGAAGTCAATATACTTTTTCGCAGTGGGGATATCCATCCAATGTGATGGTTGAAAGTGGATACTAACGTCACCGCCTTCATCTCGCCAGGTTGCGAATCGACGAGCTAGTGTCCCATTATGCGTAGCAGGCATTACAATGAAAGGCGGTAGAATCATAGATGAGAACAATTCCGCAGATACCATCACAGTGCATCCCTTTTTTCGCGTCCGACGCAACGTTAGAACCGATACGCTTAGTTCCGGTAGGCACGACAATTTCAGTGTCACGAGGGAAAAACTGAAGGAACATATCACCAGTGTTAATAACTGCTGTGCATGTATTGAATTTTGATCGGATCTTCTCTGGTGCTTCTAGCGCGATTGCCACCGAGTCCGTTGGCACCTTCTGAGATACACTCTGCTTACGATAACTCCAATTTTCACTTTTGAGACGCCTCCGAACCCATTGAGCCAATGAGGGGGAAAGATAGCCATCATTCAATTTCATTGTAGAACAAAGCTCACTGGGAGGTCCAGTCGCAAAAGTGTCGCCAAACTTCTGGATCAGATGGAGGTATATCTCATTTCGAGAGATTGGATTACCCGATTCCCATTATCTCTTGACAAGGTCAAGAAGAAACGTAGTTTCAACTTGAGATTTGTGTGATCTGCCGTTAGTGACTGTCATGATCGAATCAGTCACATATCGCACGCCCTTGTTTTTTTTTTTTCAAACTTCGTTGACTTCTGACGCGACAAATTTGCCTCTGACGTTGCAGTAATAAACCGCTTTGTGGTTGGTGATCTGAGTCGAATCGGAATCTGCACTCCGCTCTCTAACTCTAACTCGCGCAAATTCATGCGTGAGGCAAACTCAGTCGGAATCGATGGCTGGACGGATCGCACAGTCATGTTCTCTAGAAACGGGATCCATTTTGGATAGTACGAGGCGTTTGTAGTCCAGTTTGAGGATGTTGGATAGCGTACACCAAACACGCGACAGGTGATTTCTGCGTCCATATTCCCAAGCAAAGGGCGGAGGTAGTAGAAAATAGCAGCCGAGCGCTCCTTCCAGGTGAAAGTACGGTAATATTTGGCGGTCGCACGAGGTGGTCGAGATGACTTCCCATCGTCGACATATATCGTAGCAAGAACAACATCGATAACATCCTTGACGACATCGCCGCAAAGCCGGTAGAGCTGTTTCCGCTTGATCCTGGCTTTGAGATCAATGGTCTCTCGCGATTTCCTAGACGGTTTTGGAAATCCGTGGCGTCAAATTTGATCATTCAAAGTGTTCTTCTTCGCACGTGGTTCCTGCGCCTTGACCCAACCTGCGTTCGAGCCATCTTCCAACAGGAACTTCTTCGTTGTGGCCGTGATTTGAGGAAATAAGCTTGTAGCTGCCTACAAAACCTATTTTTAGCCTTGGTCTCAAACCGCTTTCTTGGTGTGAAGAAATAACATTTTTTCCAGAAATAATCAGGTCGATTTGGCGAAATGGCGATTTAGTTGTTAAGCATTTCATTTGTGAGGTACGGTAGTAAGATCTAAATACTAGTAATTAACAATTTGTGTTTATGCGAAAAGGCGAAAAGGTAAGGGGTTTAGGCGAATGGTCGTCCGCGTAATCTATTCAAAAGGCGAAAAGGCTCGCCTTTACCACCACTGTTCCGAGGAGTATTAGACAGAAGCGACATCAAAGCCGGAGCCGGTGTTCATTGACTGTTTGACGATCGAAGCCAACATCTTCCAGGCTCTCGGACCTTGATTTTCAAGCCACCAACAGCACATGTACGAGATTTCAGTGACGATGGATGAAGTGACTGGGTGGACGTAAGATGGCAGTTGCCAAGTGCAGCGCCGCGACCTGAGTTTTAGTGACGTCGCGCCCGTTGTCGGGAGCCCCGTTGGGTTGGTGGATCTCAAGCTTGCGTTTGGCAAATATGAAATGGCATACTCTGATGACATGCCGCAATTTCGTGAAGCGGTTGAGCCCTCTCTAAAATCTCTGACACTAGAGGGATTTGTGGAGATGCTGAACGACGATGAGATCCAGAAAAGTTGTCCGAATCTGAAAGAGCTTTCAATCTTGGGTTACTTTTACGACTTTCGCCTTGACTTGAGCGAGTATCACGAGAAATGAGTCACTCTCTGCGATGAGTTGAATTGGCATGCTGTCCCCGAGCTAGCAGCAGCCATGTGTGATGCTAACCGCCCCATCTCAAAAAGCGCTCGCCGGCTTCGCGTTCGCCGAATTGAAGTTTGGTGGGGTGGTTGGGCTCGATTACCAGTGGGGCACCATCGATCGGCCGTTTCAACGGATGTGGCCGAGCTGCTCCAATGCTGGCACTGAACAAGACGCTGGAGTATATTGAAATTGTTCGTCCGAAGCCGTATCGTCTGCATATCTATGACATCAGAAAGCGGAAGTATCTGGTGGCTTGGATACTCCTATTTCCAGAAGCAAGGAAAAACCGGATAAGAAACTCGAGACGGGGTTCAGCATCGCATGCTGATCGGACAAATTTAGAATTCATAGGACCTACAGCACCTAGCTCTCACTTTTTATTTTCCGGTCATCGCAAAGTCGAACTCCAGTTACGTAACTCCAACACCTACCATGCCTGTAATTGCGGTGCTCTAGCCTTCCTCGGCCCTGCCCACACAAAGAAGCTGGTAGATTTCAATACTGTTGGTATCGGGTGACATGTCAACGGTTGTTGCTGCGGGATCCGACGAACTACCTACGGAGGCATTCGAAGTACCGACTAATGGCATTGAACTCCGCTTGGTCTCCGAGAAAGATCTCCGTTTATGGTCAGGCTCCTACGTCGCGCACCCTGTAGCCTTTATCCGCACTTCGACTGAAGGAGTGGACGTTTGGACGTACGGAGTCGTGTCCGGCTACACAACATCGGACAGCATAAACACTCTTCACGTGATCAATTGTGAAGGGCCTGTCCGACTCCCCTTAGTTAATGCGCACTCCGCGAGGAAGGCGAACCCGCTCAACTACGCGCTTCAGACAGGAGGCGGCGTAAATGTCACAGTGCTCAACCCATTAGAACTACCCCACCAACAGCATGAAGTTGTCACTGCTTGCAGCAAGAAACGGTCCGGAATCCCGCCATGTATAACCGAGTCGCTGTCTGTCGAATTTGATGATGACGCCGTCGCACCCCTGGTGAAACCATCAACGCTACAAGTGGCCCACGTTCGACGCTAGCATATTGTTGATTTCACGACGGCCCCTCGAAACAAACGACCTGGTGATCTTTATAACGACCCGTCCGGTGCGACCAGACATCATCATCAAAAGACCCACGGCACCAGCTACATCGCCGCAGGACGGCTGGCCTCTTCTGGGCGCGAGTCCCCGCGAAGCACGCCGTCGAGACAACAGGAAAGAGACGACGTCGGCGACTCTGGTGATGAGTCTGGCGCAGAGGAAGCTGGTGGAGACGAGGGAGCGAAAGAATGCGCCGACATCGACTTTGATCTCGATGACGATGATGAAGGAGATATCAACGCTGTTCGCCACAGGAATTGCACGCTGTGTAAGCGAAGGTGTACGCGATCACCCTCTGACACTGAGAGCGAGAGTTACCTTATAGGCAAAGGTCTATCTGCACAGCGGAATGGGATTGTATTCCGACCGTCACCGGCCGACAGGAGAATCCAGGCTTCTATCGCGAACAGCAACATACAGGTAAGATCCCTCATACTCCTCTTCAATCTGTGCAACAGGCCGAATTCATTGAATTTCTCGCGACCCGGGAGGTGCTTCGATCTCTATATTACTTTGGATTTGGTCTCTGCTTATCGATTATGCATTATCGTCGTGGACTCGTAAACGAACAGTTGCTGCTGAAGAACGAGGTGTTAATATGTGGGATTTTTCGGACAAGAATGGCATCGAACCCCCGCCCAAAGCGAATAGCTACGGGGATATCATCTGCGCTCTAGCCACACTCCATAAGTTCACCCAGGTGCTCTACAACTCCGAAACCGCTAGCATTATCGCGACGGCACGAGACTTCGAGATCAGCTACAACGACCACGCACGACCAAACCCGACCATGGATCGGTTGCTGGCGTTCTGGATCAATGGGAAGTTCAGTCTTTTCCGAAATCGGCTCGTCACAGGGGGTTTGAAGGCAACAACAGAAGTCTCTGCTCAGTTCACCCGCAATGATGACAAGCTAGTGGCTCTGCGAGACTCTCAACATCTCCTGACGATTGCAGGGAAATAGCGCTCATATCCCCAGGAGCGGTACCAGCGTCCTCCGAAGCTGAGTCAGGCGAATTTCATTCCCCTGACAGTTTTTGCGACACTTCCCAAGGCAGATGACGGGCACCGTTTGTGCCTTAAGTACCTGTCCTCCGATGGCTGCAAGGTCGTGAAGTGCTCTAGAGATCACTTTCGGCCTGAAGCTCTCTCCGACGCGGCCAAAGTTCATATTGCTGAAAACTGGCATAGATTGGCGACAAAGTTTCAAGACTTATGATGTCACGTGCAGCGTAGTGGATCCAGGGCTGTCGATTCCGAGATGACCCAGGAAGCGCTCTACGAACGGTTCTTCGCAACGTTAGTCAGTATCCGCAAGAATACTCAACTCAGTACGCTTGAGCATTGCCGCAACTATGCTCGTAACGCCGAACTCCAGTATCCAAACACTGATCATGCAAACACGGATGAAATCGACAATGAACTAGTTCAGTTTTGGACCAACATCTGTGAACAACAAGATTTATCCCTTGCTGACACTGGGCGTTTACTCAGAGGCTAAACCCTAGATGATCCGAGACCGAACAAGGACCTTTAACCGGTGCCCCCCCCCCCCCCCCCCCCCTCCTCTCGATTCATCACGGGCTTCAACGGTTGCTAGTTGGAACGAAATTGTGATGAATGGTGTCACGCCTAGGTGGACTACCTCACCACCACCACCCCAATTCCACCAACCAACCAACCATCGCAGCATCGTGGGTAAATAATCCCATTTTCTCCACCATATTCGGGCGGGTCAACTCGAAGGACGATATCTTATCGTCAACTCGAGTCTTCTTGACATGTGGCCCGAAGTCTTTATCAGTCCAATCGGTACTGTTGACAAAGCAGGTGGCGCACAAGGAGACATTCGCTTGATCAATGACTACTCGTTTCCGGAAGGAAAGTCGGTGAACGATTACACGGACAGAGGAAATTTCCCTCCTGTCTCGTACAATCCACCTCGGGATATCGCTAAGCGTATCCACACCCTCAAACGATCGCATCCCCACTTGTTCGTGCTTATCATGCTCGGTGATGTATCTGAGGCGTTTCGCCACGTTCCAATTCACGCCGATGCAGAGCACATGTTTGGGTTTCTTTTCGAAGGTTTCCTCGTCATTGACTTATCGAGTGGTTTCGGGTGGTGCGGGTCACCTGCCTCCTACTCCTACGCAGCCACTGTCATCAATCATCTCTACGAGTACGGCAATTGCTTAAATCGGCAATTTATCGGTAACGTGTGGTGTGATGATTACACGTGTGTGGACGTCGACATGTACCACCGCTGCCATGATGCCAATCTATCCTTTCGTCGATCGATGGCAACTGTTCTCGGTCCGACTGCAATTAACCAGCAAAAACTTACAGCGTTGGCAACGAAGTGCAAGACGCTTGGATTGCTATGGGATACCGAAGCGGGAAGCGTCTCTATTCCAGTGGACAAGCTGTCAAAAGCCGCTGATCGCGTCAACAATCGGATACATTCTGCTTCGCCATCTAAAACAATGATTCTTGAGACTATTAGAAGCCTCCGACACGTTGCCAGTTGCTCACCTCCTGCTCGTGCATTTTTACAAGCTCTTCAAAGCACGACATGTACATTTCCACGCTTTTGACTTCGAATATTGCCAACACATGCGCTAAATGATTTGCGCTGGTTCCGAGCTGTGCTGAACCACCCTGAACAATTCAACAAAATCCCCTTTGCAGATTTCGCATCCGTCACGGAACCGACGTTTGATGTCTTTATGGACGCTATTGGCGAAGGCTTGTGTGTGCTAGAACTCAGGCGACGGGAGTACATCCGTCAAAGATTTACTACAACTGACTCGCTGGAGTTATCAATCAACACCAGAGAACTACGGAGCGCTGTGCTCGCTGCACTGCATTGGAGATCTTATTGGTCGGCTTCGTCATCGGAAAAGAAGCGTGTTCATGTCAAGCTACACAAGCGTTGTTAGCTGGACTAATCGCCGCGCCAGTGGGAACCCGGCTGCCCAGATGTACAACAGACTGCTATCCTTGGCAGAAATCCAGTACAATATTTCGCTAACGGCAACTCACATCCCCGGGAAGGTCAACGTTATGGCCGACGCTGGATCCCGCGCTTGGGATTCATCGCACTCGCTTTATACCCTGTGGTCTAATCTATCTTCTAGCTGGAAACAGGTTCCACTAGACGCCCCGTTCACAGATCTCTCAAATCTTTGGGAACAATGCTGCGACAAAACTCCCTGGTTCGCTCTACCGTTGGCAAATACCGTCAATACTGGCGTCAGTGGTGCGGGTTCGCAAGGCAAATGAAGTGGTCTCGCTTGGATGTCTCCAGAAAACGCGCCACGCCGCCTCGAATATTATGCTACTTAGCTGTGGGCTCATGGTTGGAATTTGGGAGAACCAAGGCAACCAGCATGGAACAATTCTCCTGAAACTAGCGGGCATCAGCTGGTACCACCGGCGACACAAAAATATTCGCCTGCCAAACAGTCCACGTTTGAAATTATTACTTGCCGGCATCAAGCGACTCTCATCTCCACGTGGATAGAAACAATCGCTTACGCCGCCCTTTTTGCGCCTGCTTTATGGCTCTCTCGATCTCACTTGGTCATAACAATATCTATGGTGGGGTAGCCTGCTCATCAGCTACTTTTGCTGCTACGAAGATCTGACTTTCTCAAAATCGAGAAGTCCTACCACTTCTACTGCCTTAAGACGAGGAATGTCTACTTCTAGGACGACAACGGCAGACAAACGCCCTGCAAACGCGCCACATCGGTCACGATCGGGTTTGAAGGAGCAAAAAACGACCAATTTGGTCGAGGATCATGGCGCTCAATGCGTTTGTCAGGATACAAGCTGCTGTGTCCGGTAGAAGGTCTTCGTCACATCCTACGAGCAATAATCCAGCTCCATAAGAGCCGAATCTTCACCTATGTGCTGGCCTCACGTCCCAGGCAGTCGTTCGTGTCATCAAAATGACAGCTCGCAAGATCAGTGTCCCATCTTCAAAGTACTCGACGCACTCCATTCGGATCGGAGGTGTAACGGCCCTAGCTGCCGCCGGTGCCAGCAAACTATCAAGTTCATTGGTCGGTGGCTCTCCGACTGTTTCAAAGAGTATCCAATGCATGCAGCAACATCGTCAAGGGGGCTCTCAAGGAAAATGATCCGCTGATCCGCGCCGCAGTACCCGGCAACCATTCTGGTGGTGGGGCCGTTCGCCGCGCCCTGCGACTCGGACAAACTCAATAAATTTCCCTGTGCCCCAACCACGACTTCGTAGGAAAGCACCACCTCACACCAATTAACCGGTCGCGGTGGATGCCAAGATTGCTGTTCCGAGTGTGCTGTCACCCCTGATAGCATTCAATGACGCTAGTAACAAGAGAAAAGGCGGGGATCAAGCCGGAATTGAGCGCCTCAGCCTCGATCAGCATGCTCTCGCGAAGATACTTGCATTTTCCGATCCTCTAGTTCTTCTCCAAGTGTGCGTTGACAAGGCTCCTGAAAGCCATCATGATGCGGAGAGCCGTGTAACTATTGGAGGTAGGGTGCACGTAAATCACACATCTTTCTCTTACGCATTCAAGCACTGATCGTGTCCTGACATTGATTGCTTAGACGATCGGCTAGATGCAGCGGGTGTTAAACCGATCATTAGCTAGGGCACGCCGAGCTGGAAAGCTTATCCTTCTGGAAGCCGTGAGTTATGAATTGGCTCGCCTGCACTTGACGTTCGACTCGCTCTTTAAAGTACCAATACGCTTAAAAAAAAAAACGAATCAGAGCGATCTACATCGCCCTATGCCACCATATCAGAACGCCAACATATCTGGATGTATTCCTTCACTTGATCGTCCTCTCAATTTCTCCGTCCGGCACTTTGCGAAACAAAACTGGATAAACATCGATCCTCTGGTGTTTTATTTGTAGCGCAGAAAACACGTTGAGTTTGCAAAACTCAAATGTTTGTTTGATGTTGTCAAGCTCACTACTAGAGGTATCAGCTACCTTTCCTATCAGTTACCGGTCCGACTCGTAACTAAAGTTACTTGTCACGCCGAGGAACATAAGCAGCGTAAAATGCGCGGTGTCCCACTTGAACCTTGACGTTGCTAGAGAATTCATTCATTTGACCCGACATTTTGCCCGGGTGGATTCCGTTAGATAACCGTTTCTCAAACCGCAGCTTCGTGATACGCTTTGCCACAGGGGCCCTCGCAGTACTAAGCATGTCGGCCAGCCCCAATCTACGGACCTGTTCTTCAGTATCGAAACCACATCAGGGGTTTTGCTGTCGACGCTGTGTAGTTTCGTAACGTAAGAAGCCCAAGTTCCCAACACCAGATTGTCGAGCAAAACAAACGGGTTTTCCAGATCCTTGTTGAGTTTCAGCATCTTGAAAATGTCATCGACGGTTTTTCCATCGCTCCTCCACATTTCCTCTCCCAAGCGAGCTACGACGGCCTTCGTGGTGTGCAAATCCCGGTCTAATTGTTGAATCTTCAACAATTCGTTGTGGGTTTTCCCGTCTTTCTTCCTGATCTCTCGAAGACGTGTAGCAATGGTCGCTAGGCTTTTCTTTGCCTGGTTAATCATGCTTTCTTATCCATTGTCTCCGTATCGTGCTCTTAAAGACACGTACATTAACTCGTCCGGGTGTGTCGTGCCCATGTTCGCACGATAAGAGGTCCAACTGGGGAACTCGGGAGTGTGAAATATGTTGCCCTTTTGGCCATCTAGTTCTAGGAGTTTGAAACCTTCATCCCTAGACGTTTTGCACTGTTGCCAACTCTGAAGCAGCATGTGATCCAGTTTATTGGCGACATCCTTTGAATCCTGCACACGCTTGGCTGGGGCAAGTATGTGTGCCAAGCAGAAGCCATACCGTGCCTTCAGTTTTAAGAAAGCATCTCATACGGACCTTCGTTTGTGAGCCTGGCGTAGGCCATCCAATTGCTCAACTCTGCTTTCTCCAGAATCGGACCCTCTGCTACGTCCAGTTTCAGTAGTTTGAAAACGTCGTTCGCAGAGTTTTTCTTCATGAACCATGTAGATGCCTCTTCATGCTACAGCATGCGAGCAATTCCTTTCGTCTCGTGCTACCCCGTTGCACACGCCATTGCTACCATGTTCGCCGCAGCTTCATCTCCATAGCGAGCGGTTAGTGTAGACATCATCGCAGCCCCGGCGGATTCAGACCCCCTTGGATACTGTTTCGACACTGCTAGGCTCCACTTCACAAACTGCGTGTTGACCAACACCCTCTACGATACCTCGTCAAGCTTGAATTGCGTGAAGAGCTTGTCAGCAGCAGTCTTCTTGTGTGTCAGTAGTGCTTCCACCGCCTTTTTACCGCTTCGGTTCAACCTGCGATATATTTTCGTGATGAAATCGAATCCCCAGTCTTCAGTCTTCAGTGCTGTCGCGTTCGTCACCCACCGTCAAGTAGTCAGCCATCAGATATCGCTTTCCTAGACCGGGGTACAGCAACACGATGCCTCTACAAGTTGCTTAACGTGACGGAACTTTTAGTATTGAGCAACATGTGCTTCTTGTCTCTAGTCCTGTGTTTGGCATTTGGGCGTGGGGATACAGAGGACGAACTCGAGGCTCGAAAACCCTCGACAAGCTTCTCGGATGTCTGCTTGACAATGAGGATCGAAAGTATAGCTTACCACGTCGAAAGTCCAACCAAAGCAAAATTCGGGATTTCCCCAGCTGACTTCATCTTTCAACTTGTTGTAGAATCGCTTGGGCTTAATGTCCGCCGTGTTCGTCACGAAGTCTTTGATTTTTTTCCCGTCACGGCCGCGTTGATGGACTCCAGAGAACCCCAGGGATCCTCTGCTTCTTCAAGGTTTTGCCACTCGACTAACATTTGTCATTCCTTGGCCTGCCGATTGTATCGGCCACCGAGTATGGAGAGATAACACATAAACAGAGCAGAATTTTCCAAGTCCAAGACAAGCGTACACTGTCCGGTGAGTCCCTGCGCGGGCTGGATTATGTCTGCCGTCAGCACCCGAGAGGCATAGTTTGTAGGGTGTTGACAGGCAGCGCCAAGAGACAAGTCGGCCCGGGTAGGGCAAGGGACTCGCCGAACGCGCCAAGGTCAATTCCCGCCGAGTCTGCGGCCGGTACGCCGGTTAGCCCGGGTGCCGTGACACTTCTAGCCGAGAAGCCTTTGCTCTCGGTGGCCCGTAAAAGCGCTCGCGCGCCGTCGTCCATCCTTTGGTGGACGGCACGGGTTTGTGAGGAACAGAAGTCAGTGAGCTCAGCTGACTTCCGGAGGAACGACTGGCTTGGTTGCCTGGTCTCGGCGAGGATCGCCACGGCTGTCTCGGAAGGGCCGGGCCGCTGGGGACAACCTAGCGCAGGCCGATAAGCGCCGACCAGCTCGGCGATTGTTGTGTCTGTGTGGTGGCAGTCTGGGGGTTTGGTGGGGGAACGTCCACCGGGTACCAAGACGACGTCTGGCAGCCCAGCCTGGTGATGACAGTTCTGAATCGACGGAGTAGTTCCGCTCACCGTGTATATACTCAATAGTGTATCTCAGACACGAGATGCGCAACGTCCATCGCAACAACGTTCCTCTCGTGTGTTTCTTTACACTTTCCGATGGCGAGAAGATCTGGATCAGGTTGGAGGGATCTCAGAACGCCTTAAATCCCCGTTCTCGCTCCAAAATGTAGGCTAGCGAGAAACATGCTCTGACGACGGGGTATGCTTCCTTCTAATTGAGAGTGTCCGAATGAAGATTTGTAGTCGAGTGAGTAGTTGGAAGGAAATCCGGAAACGAGATCGATTTACGTTAGTGTCTTTGCCAGCTAGCAGCCCCTACTGCATGCAATGTCCCCTAGTAGGTGAGTCTTGTAGATGTGGTCTAAACGGTCTGGGCTGTGGTCCAAACGAAGTTGCCAGTCGTAGGACTGGTCCAACTAGTCACGGCTGCGGCTCGAAACAGTCGACTAAACACATGCAAATCATAGGCATCCAAATTGAAGTGGTCGTCCAATCATATTCCAGTATCAGAAGTAGTCCAGCCAACCAGGTTGCAAGATCTTCCCACCTTCAACCACATACCCCCGGTGGCACATGCCAACACGCGCAGGCCGTGTCTCGCGGTAGGGATCCAGTCTAGCAGACAGCGAAGTGCAACCTCAACACCTTCAAGGTCTGTTAGTGAGACCAGTCCTTATTTTAGCAGAGCAAACGCCTAAAATTAGCAAGACAGTAATTTAGCATCTGTTCTCAAAATATGCGCCACTCATTTTGCTGACCCTTAGAAGTAAACGATGCCTAGGACTACGACTATACGGTTTAGCAGGCTAGGTACGTGTTACTGACCCGATCCCGTTGCGACAGACACCAGACCAATACTAGGCTCGCACCAAATGATAGCCGACCTCGAAGCTTCTGGAGTCTGAACGCGCCTGTCAAGAACCAGTTCATAGCGAACTGGAATTTTTTCTTCGTAAAACTCGCACCCTTCACGTTTGAATGACACCCTACAATATTTCTCCAGTAAGTATCTCCATGCGTTGTAGTCCACGCACTCCACGGTAGCCCATAGCGCGATTGTTTCACAAATCAGTTGAATCCCGTTAAAAACCGCCCACGGGTTAGAAAAGTCGCAGGGCACGTACAAGTGAAGCACCCTGGTCTTCGTTGTAAACTACAACATCTCCACCGGTAGAGTCCTAAACGCATTAACGCGTCGTAGCAAGGGCGCCAAAAGCTCCTCCAACCGACTCATGCACTCCTCAGATGACATTTGCCAATTATGCAGTAAGAACTTTTATTTCTTGCTGCACGGAAAAAAGGCTTTAAGGCTCCGATTGGCCAGGAAGTTTTTACCAACTGCGTTCACTGGTTTCGCATAGTTCTGCGCCATGCTATCTACGTCTTATCCATGCTTGTTGGCCATGCCAGGGTAAATTGACAGGAATGAAAACCAAACGTTGTCCTACATCAATTTCCGTAACAAGTCCACCAATCGATGCGCAATAGGAGGTTCTTCGAGGTCTAGTCTACTCTCATCGGCTCCAGTATATAAGTACTTCGCAGCAACCCAGACGCAGCACAGACGACCCTCATCGCTACACTGGATGTCTCGCACTCGCTCTGAACCACCATTTCTGCAGTCGAATATCTCCCAACGGTGTCAAGTCGCCGCTGACCAGTGTGGCTTCCCCCGGAATGGCCGCGAAAGACACCTTGAGACAACCTTCACCTGGATCGTTCTTCGCTAAATTTCTCGCATCGTTCCAGGAACTCATCGGTCGCATCTGCTCGGTACAAAGTCCATTATTTGCTTGGGATATGTGTATTTTGTATCCTCTTCGTCTGTTTTACCAGCCCTTACGTTGAGTTTTAAAAACGTGAGGCTGGCATGTCATGCATGCTCGACAAGGTCAGTATTACTGGCTCAGAATGGCCGCTGTTTAATAAGACAGCGGCCTAACTGAAACGGATGGCAGGGATCTCGATTGAAATTACTCTTCAACGATAGACGCGACATCCGAACAAGCATCCACGAGCGGAAGTAGGTGTATGTACGTCTGTGTTTTTTTTTTGTCCTCAGGAAAACGATCGGAACCAAAATGTACGCCGATGCACGTGCCGCCCCTGTCCTTGAGTAGGAAGTGGTCAGTGGAGAAGACGACGACCGCGGGGTGGTTGTATATTTGCCCGATTCGCCCGAAGCATATCGCCTATTTTCAAATACTTGGCGTACTCCTTCACGATGTC
Source organism: Phytophthora cinnamomi (assembly GCF_018691715.1). Classification (NCBI taxonomy): domain Eukaryota; phylum Oomycota; class Peronosporomycetes; order Peronosporales; family Peronosporaceae; genus Phytophthora; species Phytophthora cinnamomi. The sequence goes on from NW_027150933.1 coordinate 2,248,714, forward strand.
TTTGTCGGTTGCGGTCCGCTGATCACGCTCCAGATTGAACACGCTTCTCAAAACGTTGTTTGGCTTCACATTTAGCTCGGTGTTCCAGTATTTGAACTGATCAATCTGCATGTTCATGGCAGTTTTGCTAATACTGCGATCCCATTTTCCGCTTTCAATCATTAATGCCAACCGGTGATTCCCGTACCCTTCCCTTAACACTTGGAACACTGAAATATCGTTTCCTGTGTGACTTTTGAAATAGGCCAAGTAGCGAAGCCCAGCTTCATACGCATTACCTTTCAATGCACGAAACCCTGCACCACTCCTCACAGCTTCTCCTCCATTCTTCACGAGGTTTAGTCGCTGGAAAATATCAAGAGGAGAATTCTCCTCTCCATTGAACCAGAGGTGAAATTGCTCAGTCTCTAGCTTCTCCGCGAAAACCTTCGTCGTCGTATCACTAGACTTCATTTCAGCTTGGATCATTCTAGCGACTCCCTCATCACTATAGGTTCGCGCGAGGGTCCCGACCATGGTCTCTTGAGTGTGGAACTTCTTATTGTACTTGGAAGTGTACAAGGCCAACCTCTCGATCGCCGGGTCGCTCAGGCTACTGTGCACTCGTCCATTTTGGTTCAACCTCAAGAGCACCTTGTCCGTGGATTCTCTGTTCTTTAGCCAACCTTTCATCTCATCGTCAGTTCTCGAGAACAGCTTGGTCAAACCCTCGAAAATTCTGTCTTCGCCTTCGTCCTCCGGGTTGACAGTCCTTAGCGTTCTCTTGGTGGGAACACCGTACTGGGCAGCAACGCGCAGATGAGGTATACCGGCACCTGGGACATTGGGCGTGGCCATGTTGGCGGTACCACTCCCTTCAACATTGACGCTTGAGAGGAGGACGGTGGCAGCTAGTAATAAGGCGCCACGATAATGCATCGTGGCGGCGGACAGACTTGCGGGCTGGACGGACAAATGCGTTGTGGAGTTGTCTGGTATGAGGTGAGTAAGGTTGGTCACCAATCCCAACCGGAGCGCTACCATACTCACCTCAGGTCAAGCTACGTACGACCCAACGCACCAACTGGTGGGTACAGTCGTTCATGGACAAGCTACTCCTTAACACAGTACCCTGTGATATCTGTTCGGAATTTTGTTGAATCAATACAGTATATCAATCAGACAATGCCTCTTGATTTAATACCTATGTAATCACTATCGCAACTTTCCGTAACCGAACCACGCGAGGAGTACTACTGTACGTGTACAGTACTGCACACCAGTAAACGTTCCCTCCTTATGGCGCATCACGGGAAGGTGATCGTGGTAAAAGCCGTGGCATTTCTTGGGAAATGCATACTTGTACATCGTACATCCGATGTCGTGTGCTGTTCAGTGCGCGGCGAAACGATAGAACCACCCCCCGACAAAGACCTGCTATCCCTAAAACTCGCATTTTGCAATTTATCGGATCGCATGCAAGGTTGACACAATTTAGGACCACCGCCACCCCAATACAAAATCCAATATTAACCGAAACCCCGTACAAGACATAACGACTAGAGATTTGTACTGGGCATGGTTGCCAAGTCCAGGCTGACAGGGATGCTGAGCTGCTTGTTAGTGTTTCGCTTTACTTCATCCTATATTTCTATATACAATGACTTCTATTCTGCCCAATGTGATAAATGCGCCCCTCGTTGTGTACCCTCGTGATAAATACCCGGTCCTATAATTTGGGCGCGCACTGTATATACTGTATGTTTCACATATTTACTCGAAGTGCTACAACAACAACAAACGTTGATCGTCAACTGTATGATGATCAAGGGGAATCTATTAAAACGATTCATTTGAACGACCTATCTGTAATTCCCTCTCGCAATACAGTTGCTAACCCACCGCGCTTATTGTGGGGAACGTTTGTACCCCTGGAAGCTTGAGAGCTGCCCCCTTTTCTTAGCATTAGTCAAAACACCTCTTTTGAATTGTGTATGGCAGCGTCAACAACTTTGTTGTGGTGTGTTTTATTATGGTAACTGAGGTTATCACTACAGAGAGAATTGTCTGTCCCTGTATGAGCATGTGCTGTACAGTTCCGTAAGTGTGTTCTGCACATAACTATGTTTCGTGACTGCAGCTGGCACGACAGCAACAGACGTGATTCCGGTGTGGCTTTGCTCTTGCTCTCTGCAGTCGAGTAATCCGGACAAGCGATTATAGCAGATTGTCATCTTTGATCGCGTGCCCTCCACGATGGAGTCCATTTGGCCGGCAGCCGTTCGATCCAGCACGTGGCCTTGAGACTCAAGTTGAGTGTATGTCTGGTAGGATAAGGGATTGAAGGATTATGGGACGGTCTGGAGGTGTCAGTGCTGATCACGTGAGCTTTTGTGAATTCCACAACACTCCCGATACCGTCTTCCGTAGTACACAAAACTCAGAATTGATCTATCAAGAAATCATGTTGGCTGCACGTTTCGAGGAGTTTGTCGACGCGGTCACACTCCTGATGGACGTCCTCGATCTGAACGAGCAGAATCGTCAAGAACACCGCGTTCCGAAGAGTCTGCTCTGCGTGAGGAACGATGTCGACTCGAAAACCAATTGAAGCAGATCGAGGTGACCGTGAGAGCTACTGCTCCTTGCAGCACTACCGCCGCGTGCGAGCCTCAGACGACGCAGGACAACTTGCACGAGATGGTGGTGGAGATTGATGCTGTTCGCTAGGAGAACGTCGCAGTCAACCTGGCTGGAAAATTTTTAGACTGAAATATCTGCCATGCCACCGAACCTCAGTGGAAAACAACAGCTCTTTTGTTGCCAAGGCGCGATTCACCAACTGCTCTGTTGAATGGACAATGCGGCTACGAGAGAAGAGCGGAGAGACGAATTGCCCATTATCACCACCTTAATGAAGTGGGGAGGCCCCTCTTCGGTTCGAGCGAGTGGTACTTCAGCAAAATCGACAACAACACTTCTGTATTGGTGACCAACATCCATGGGCGAGTACATCTCGGATACATTTGCCTCGCTCATCGTCATCGATGGAGAATGCCGGGTGTCGATGGCAAGCGGACAGTAACCTACACTATGGTGATCGCAAACTCAGAGTCCAACATACGGAATCGCATAGCTGAGGCGAATGAACTCGAGGTGGGGTGGGTAATGGAGGGCGGGACCCAACTCACTACCACCGAGGTTGACGATGGTACGATCGACATATGATCACTAGACCTCCAAATCAGAATTTGACAACTACGCGGTGAGCTGTGCAATCAGGGAAAACGAAGGCGCGACATTTTAGGGTATTCATCTCTCGGCCGAGAGCTGACCAAGGGATCGATATTGAAAGAGCTGAGAAGATATGATCAGTCGTTCACTTGGTCGTTTCCTTCGTGCGTGCACGAATCGCGCGAATTCTCTCTGCTTTTCACTCAGTCGCTGCATGTCACTCTTCAAAATCCCATCTCGCTACCGATCATCATGGCTCGCTCCACTCCCAGCACCCGATCCTCGATTTCTTCAGCCCGCTATGGCCCGACTTCGAGCTTTCTTCGTCCCGAAGAAGCCTCGGAAGAGAGGCGCAATGCTCGTCGGGGTTTCTTACAGCTCCAGGAGCTGGAGAGTTTACACGCGAGCAAGCGGGCGCGTCATCACTTCGATCCATTGCCTGATAGTGACGAAGATGAAGACGCGGACCACGCCATTTTGGACAACTTCCAGGCGCTTGGGTACCGCGTACTAAGTTTTACCGTCACTTTCACTGCACGAAAATCACGATCTGCCCATTTAATCAGAATCCGATCGTCCAACTCGGAATCTTTCGTATTGCGCTAGCCGTAGTGGAATAAAGGGAGTAGCTGAGCTCGTGTCATCGTCATGGTGCTCTCGATCAGTAGCAGGCGGAAGAGGGAACAAAGGTTGTGCTTGGGCAACTAGGCCTTACCGTGCAGGCTAGGCAGCTTCTGACCTCGAGGTCTACTGGGCGGTCTGCCACGGAACTCTGCACGCGTAGTATCGGTTCGTACAGTGGGACCACTATGCTCTCCGCTGGGAGCAAATGGTCGCACCGTCAAGGTTGTTGTCTGAGGAAGCATAAGTAGATACTTGTAATTCTATACGTGCATGAGTCGAACATTATTTTGTAATAACGAGTGAATTAAGTGACTCACAAAACAGAGTAGCGATTTGATCAGGAAGATTTCACCGATTTTGGATCAACTCCTTGATGCACGAGCGATTGCGTGACGCGCCTGTGCTTCCACGCAGACAGTGATGATTTTTTTTAAAACACCGCGCCTGTGTGGCTGAGATTGCAGTCCGTTGCTGGGAGGATCAAGAGAAGAGTGCCCGTCCCCGATCGCATGGGTGCGTTTGTTGCTGCGTGAGTTTCATTTGAGCGCTGCACAACAGAGAGTAGGGCAGAGCAGTCGTAGTTTGCCTATTTCATTCAATTCAGGCTTCATTTCGCCTCCTAGTACGCAGCTAGACAAGACTCAAGGCCAAGCAACCACTAAGGGCAATACAATGTCAAAATTAGAGCCAAAGACTGTAACAACCTTCGAGGTAACACCGTACATACTCGCTTGAGTACGACTAACCCCGTCCGACTACTCATGTACTCTAGGAAGACGAATAACCCAACTTACGATCGTACCAGGATCCGCAAATTGATTCCGCGGACGCTTTCCAAGTGCCTGGGGCCGAAGACTACGCGGAGTACGAGATATGCCCGAAGAACGGCGGCACCCCGACCTGCCGCCGCCTCCGGCAGGTGCAAACGCGGGCCCCACGATGCCGACTACGTAGGTGCCTTCAGCTGGACCACCACCACCTGCTTTCCCCGAGCCTGCCCCACTAGCAACACCGGTACTCCCCGGATCAGCCCCTGTTGAATGAGGAGGCGCGCAGCGCGCGCCCCGCTCGTAGAGTGGCAGCAGGCAACGCCTGTCTGCCAGTCGAGTAATTGAATAATGAAAGAAAAACCTCGTTAGGTTGTTAATGTTTATATTAGCAAGTACGAGAGGAAAATGTTCAGATCGACAGCTGCGATCTGGATAGTACAGGCAGAGAGCTGCCTACCATCCATAGCGCGATGACGACAAGAGGCCGAGGAGTGAGCTGTCGAGGACGCAGTCCGAAGACGAACTCACTTCCTCTTTTGCCTCCAGGTACCGAGCACGGACCTAGAGTAGTAGGCATAGGAATAAGAGGTTAAGAGTAATATATTGTTGAGAGTTACCTACATTATTCCGTTCATTTTAACATTTCAAGTAACATGATCAAGCCCCAAGTTGACAAGAGTTCGGTCGACTCGCTGCGGTTCAGCGGAAAGCCTCTGCACTTCGCATCATCGAAGAGCAAGCTGGTCATCCACTTCAAGGCGTTAAGTGAGCAACGCGCGCTGGAGGAGCTGCAACACAAGCGCGTAAAGCCGCTGACTCGGTCCGAGGATTTGCTCGAGAGCCAGACGGTTATGCCGCGTCCTCCTGCAGAGGATAAAGACGCGGCATGGCAGAACGATTTGCACGAGACGCTGCTGAGTCAGCAGTCGTCGTACATCAAGCGGCTGCTGTGCGAAACGCTGCCGGGCGATTTCAAGGGAATCGCGACCAAGCGCATGGACGACCCCGTCCATGTAATTTGGCGGCTCGTTGAAAAACAGTACAGCCTCAGCAACGCGGCAGGCGTCGTCGGGCTGGTTCGGCAGTTCATGGAGATGGAGAACACCGACTTCAAGAGCGTGGGACAGCTCTTTCAAGATCTCAACAGTGTGCGTAGCCAAGTCAACGTGAACGCGTACGAGGCTCTGCACAGCACATGTTGACCTCCCAGCTTATGCTGGTGATGGTGCTCGGAGTGCTTCCGAGGCACATGTGGGGCTCTTCGGTTGAGCTGACCCAGGATGGGTTTACGCTCGAGAAGGTGAGCGACAAGCTCAATGCCATCTTCGGCACCAAGAGCAAGAGCGAGATCTGGGCTCTGGCCAGCGGAAAGGCGATCAACCTTGTCAACACGGCTCCTGCAAATCCAGCGGAAAGGCGATCAACCTTGTCAACACGGCTCCTGCAAATCCGAAGGGGCCTGTGCTTGGCAAGCACAAGGACGTAGACGGGCCGGCGCGTGATTTGCACTACAACATTGGTGCAATGAAGTGCCACTACTGTGGCAGTGAGCACCGCAAAATGAACAATGTTGGGCCACACAAGATGATCAACTGCCCCAAGCGTGCACTTGACAAGGCAGCTGGTGTGCACCGCCGGAACATCTGGTCAAGGCCAAGCCGCCAGGCTCGCAAGGAAGTCCACGAGCCAACGCCGAAGACGGGGGGAAACGGCAAGGGAAGGGCCAAGGCCAAGGTGAGACGTGAAGTCCCACTGAATGAGTTCCTGACTAAAGCCGTGGCGGTGGACGCGTGCAACGCTGAACACGGCGCGTCACCAGCGACAGCTGGTGGGTCCACGAGCCCGCCTCCGAGCAACTTCGAGGTGCCCGTGACCCCGGGAAAGGGCACGCTGCCCTTCAGCGACGAAGACAAGCCAATGGATACCGTCGTCAACGCAATAAGTGCTGACGCCACGGGCCAGGCTCAAGCCGCGGGTAAGGAACCGGGCGGCGACGTGGACATGGAAGAGCAGTCAGGCAAGGACAGCAATCAAGAGATTGCTGAGACGACGAAGTCCTTCGCCGGTGTGCTGACTGAGCTCGAGATAAAGGTACGAAGTTTGTATCCATTTCTGTTAGGTGATGAAATGTATCTAACCACAAATTCTTGGGTACTTGACTCAGGGTGCGGGCATGGCCTAACCAACGAAACAGCGCGGTTTGTGCGGAAGGAGCCCAACACCCAGTACATGTTTACATTTGCACAGGCTCTAAGCATTCAAATACACATATTGATACATTAAAGTTGTAATTGCATGGTCCACGAGGAATTAGACCTTTTCTGTTCGAAAATATTGCGTTAGTACCGGACGCTACCTCGAACATTCTGAGCGAGTTCTGGCTCAGGCACGGTGGGTACCAAATTTTGGGATCCTTAACTGGCGAGTACATATTTGTACTTTTCAAAAACGAATTAGTTTTTGTTGCGAAATCTATCGACGGGGCGTATTATATTCAAAATAAAACCCTGCAAGACAGACAACTGCTGTGTAACGCAGCGAAGCAAGGGCCCTGTAAGCCGCTAGCTCACCTTAATAATAAAAGGTTTGAGCGCACACTGCAAGAGTGGCATGTCAATCTAGGTCACCTCAATAAAGAGGCTTTTGCGATGCTAAACGCAAAGTTAGTGGCTGGAATGCCAAAATTACCCGCGTCAGGTCTAAGAAAATTCTGTTCTTCTGCACAACGTGTGCAGAGATGAAGAAACGGAGGATGTCCTACCGGAATGCGAGGGGTTCGAGAGACGAACACCCGATTAGCACCATTCACATGGACACAAACGGCCCCGTGAAAACAATTGGGGTGTATGGCAGCTGTGGGGAAATTAAATACTTTCTGAGCATCATTGACAACAACACTCCATGGCGTTGGACTTATGTCCTGCGCAATAAGAAAAAAGTATTTGAGAAAGTAGATGATCTACTTTTGCAGCTGGAACATGAGGGAAAGTTCACGATTCGTCGGATCAGGTCCGATGGAGGAACTGAGTTTGTGAATGCAGCCTTTAAAAGCTTTTGTAAAAGCAAAAGAATTGCATTCCAAACATCGAATGCCTACCGCCCTGAAGAGAATGGTGTTGCAGAGCGAGATCTCAGAGCAAACTGGACAGAGTTCGCTGCGCATTGAAAGACGCTGATATGGCACACAAGTGGTGGCCAGAGGCACTTATGTACATGACGTATGTGCAAAATCGCATACCTATGGCGCGGTTGGGAAATAAGACACCGTATGAGATGGTGTATGGGACACCTCCCAACGTAAGCAAGCTACCAGTGTGGGGCTCTGTGGCGTTTGCGCATATCCCTGCCGTCCTAGAAAGTACAAGAAGCTGTCTGCTCGTGTCGTAAAGTGCCGGTTCCTCGGAATGTCGGAGGAAACGAAAGGTTATCGACTGTGGGACATGTACAACAACAAGCACATCCAATCACGAGACCTGCTGTTCGATACGACCAATGTAGCCACCATGGTCCAGCGAGCGTTCGGGCAGACTGATGAGGCCCTCACAATTGAATCTGCCGCGCGAGAGTTACCCGCAGCAGAGGGAGCCGATGCACTTGCAACCGAGTCTACGGGAGCTGTGGGAGCTGAAGAACCTGTGGAAGGGTCTACTGGTGCAGTAGGAGCTGAAGAACCTGCGCAGGCCAGTAACCCAGCGGTGGGAGCTAAGAAACGCCGACGTGTGGGACTCGTGGATACGCCACCGAGGCGCGAGCCCCGCCCCCGTCGAGAGGCGAAGAAACCGAAGAGATACTCGGACTATCAGTGCTTCCAGGCAATGTTAGAGCACAACGTTGCGCAAGACATTCTATACACAGAGTGCCTACACCACGATCGCTCAAAGACGCGTTGAGTGGGCCTTATAGAGAGCAGTGGAAACAGGCTCTGGAACTTGAGTACGACTCCTTGATCGAGAATGGGACGTGGAGACTCGTACGACTGCCACCTGGGCGTAAGGCTTTGCCATGTCATTGGGTACTAGGTGTAAAGTATAACGCTGACGGGACTGTCGAGCGGTTCAAAGCACACCTCGTAGCACAGGCAACCACCAGGAGTTTGGGGTAGACTGTGACGAGGTATACGCACCCGTGGCACGATTCGAGTCACTGCGCCTAGTGCTGGCGATTGGAACGATATTGGACTGTCATATCCATCAGATGGATGTGCATACGGCGTTTCTGAACGGCACGATGGACGGAGAGCAAAAGATCTATATGAGGCAACCTCACGGATTTGCGAAGCGAGGCCATGAGCATTTGGTTTGTGAACTTCAAAAGAGCATCTATGGCCTGAAGCAAGCCCCACGCATCTGGTATCAAGTTTTACAAACCTTTTTGACGTCGATGGGTTTTGCACGCTGCCACAAAGTGTTTTGCATCTACGTGCAAAAAGTGGGAGAAGAATGGATCATAGTCGTGGTATATGTCGATGATCTGACGATCATGTGAACGAGATATGCGACTCATTAACAGGCTGAAAGCCGAATTGTCAAACCAGTTCAAAATGAAAGACCTGGGCGACATTTATTATATCCTCAAGATGGAGGTGCACCGCAATAGATATCAGCGTGTGATGATGATCTCACAGCGCAAGTACATTGCAGAGCTGATTACAAAGTACAAACTGGGCGAATGCGCGCCAATAATGACACCACAAGTGCCTGGCCTCGTACTCGAGCCCGAGACGAAACTAAGCGCAGAGCAAATTGCCGCGCAGCCTTTTGACTACAAAGGCATTGTTGGCTCACTCCAATATTTGGCCCGTGGCACACGCCCGGATATCGCCAACGCGGTTAGAGAATTAAGAAAATTTCTATCTTGCTACAACCGCACGCATTGGGATGCAGCTAGGCGAGTACTCAAATACTTGAAAGGGACGTCAACGTACGGTCTGTTTCTCGATGGAAAAATGAGAGACGTGACTTACGAAGCGTACACTGACGCGAGCTTCGCGTGTCAATCAAAAGAACGTAAATCCGTAACTGGGTATGTGATCCAAATGGCCGGAGCGAGTGTGTCATGGTGCAGTATCAAACAGGGAGGCGTGTCACTCTCGACTGCTGAAGCTGAACTTATCGCACTAAGTGAGGGAGCCAAGGAAAGTGAGTGGTTGTGGCATTTGCTGGTAGAAATGGGATTTCCTCAAAAGATACCAGTGCAAGTATGGTGTGACAGCAACGCTGCCATCAGCATTGTGAAAAACCCTGGAAATCACAAAGCAAATAAGCACATTGAGATCCGCTATCTGTTTACGAGGGACCTTGTTGAACTCGGTCGCCTTAACATAGCCTATTGCTCAATTAATAACAGAGATGAGAGCGGATATTCTCACTAAAGCTCTTCCCACAAAACAATTCCTGAAACTGAGAGAGAAACTAGGCGTTCGCGAACTGAAATTGTCCCCTAGTACTTAGTGGGAGTGTTGAATGAGGAGGCGCGCAGCGCGCGCCCCGCTCGTAGAATGGCAGCAGACAACGCCTGTCTGCCAGTCGAGTAATTGAATAATGAAAGAAAAACCTCGTTAAGTTGTTAATGTTTATATTAGCAAGTACGAGAGGAAAATGTTCAGATCGACAGCTGCGATCTGGATAGTACAGGCAGAGAGCTGCCTACCATCCATAGCGCGATGACGACAAGAGGCCGAGGAGTGAGCTGTCGAGGACGCAGTCCGAAGACGAACTCACTTCCTCTTTTGCCTCCAGGTACCGAGCACGGACCTAGAGTAGTAGGCATAGGAATAAGAGGTTAAGAGTAATATATTGTTGAGAGTTACCTACATTATTCTGTTCATTTTAATAGCCCCACCAGCAACATCGTCAGGACAGGACACTATGTCCCGCCGCCAGCAGCGCCGCCTGCAACAGATTCGGTGCAGCTGCTGGCTAATCTAGTGAAGATGTTCCCGCTACAGCAACAGGCCATGGCCACCAGTCAGCAGCTGCACCGAATCTGTTGCAGCAGGCTAGGTGTAGCGGGCCTACGTTGGCTCACTACTTAAGCTTACACGTTGCGCTACGTGTATTACGAAGCGGTAGTTTAGTTTTGATTAGAATAAAATATACTTGAGTCCTCACGTATAATTTAAACTAAATAAATACACCGAACCAATTAGATTTGGTAAACTGAGAACTCTATTGTTTCTAATTTGATTTTCCTCCTAAATATGTTAAAACGGTGTTATCATCTATGAAACGGGTTGGCAGCGGCTGGCTGTCAGAGCCCCTCCAATATGCACGTCTCTAATTGGCAGAAATATGCTGTTTTCTACCAATAGGATCTTTGGGTATGTGTGGACCATTGATAGTGGTGGCCCACTCCAATGTATCCATCGGTGTGTCTTACACCAATGTGAGGAAGTGTCTAAAACTTTTAACAGATATCATATCTGTTAAAATCACAAGTGGCTTGTAGCCACTTGTGCGTGTAACCCCGTTACACCATCCCCCCTTAAGGTTAGACTCGCGGGGTCCCCACACGTCAATCTCTGATATGACCATTCGTCAATTCTCCCCGTTTGATAAAGAAAACCCCGCGATCATACAAGTATGAGCGCGCGCTATGAGAAGAACTCAATGGCGGTGGAGAGCAATCTATCCATCGACCAGTAGTACGAGCGCCAGACAGCGAAGTACGGTGACGAACACATGAAGGACGACAGGGTCCCGTCCTCAAAGCGCAAAGACTCAGTGTCGAGCGACTCACTCGACCCCAACGCTGGGAACGTCCGCCCGCGTGAGGGGGATAAATCGGTCGCTTTGAGCTCGAAGCGTTCGCGAACTGAGAGCGATACCCAACTTCTAAAGCTCAAATCTCTGTAGCCCGCGTCACGTGGATGCTGTCCGTGTCCGAGATCACGGACCGGTATGGGAACTCGGTACCTCCGAATGAGGTGCCGCTGTATGTATGCAGCGCCATCAAAGATGACGCTGTGGCTGCCGAGCTGCATTTTGATGCGGAAACACATCAAAGGCGTGATTATTACATCGGACTCTTCCATAAGCTCCGACGGTTTCAAAGCAGGAAGAGATTTTCTCGCAGCAAAGTACGCGAGCGGTAGACACTTTGTCAGAGTTGGAATGCTTTTGTTGAGAACTTCAACAAGAAATCGGATGTTTACCTTGAACGGATTAAGCAAGCGCGTGATCGCTTGGAGACGTACTCAAAGTGTGGAAAATTGGAGCAGCTCCACGTTGCTGCGGAGGAGGCTAATGTGCCGTGCGCTGTGCCCGAGGGCTATCAGTGCGCGAAGCGTTTCCCAGGCGCGCTGCGCTTGAGCGACCGCGACATGAACGGGTACACGTCTTTCAGTGGGCCCGAGAGTCTCAAAGAGCTCCGTGTTAAGTTCTTAACAGGTGAAGGTTCGGGCGCTAGCGATGACCGCAGCGCTCGCACTACTTCTGCCGCGCCAGCGCGTACGGATCTTCGTACGCCCTCAGTATTTCCCGAACGTCCTCCCGCAAGGCGTTCCGCGGCTCCCATGTATCTCGATGGGGTGGAAATCCTATCCAACGAATACGAAAACGAGCCCCTTGAGGGTTCGTTTTCGGGATACTATGGTCAACAATCCGCTCAACAATCCAGCGGGTTGAGCCGCGGGCGTCACGGATCGGCGGTGGCGGGGGTGGGAACACGCCCCGGGTATGATCAGTCCCGGGCTGATCAGTATGCGCCTCTCCACGACCGGGTGACCGCCGTGGAGCGTCTGCAGGGCGCTGAGTTCGCCGCCCTGAAACAAGAGCTGGCGAACCAGAAGACCCAAGTCGCGGCGGTCTCGCAGACCGCCTCGAATATCCAGGTCGAGCTGGGGACCCAGATGAAGGGGTTGCTCCAGCGCGTCCGCGCGCTGGAGGAGAGGCTGCTCGTCGCCGAGGCCAAGGCTTACGCTTCTGCCTCGGCTCCTGCCGAGGCTTCGGGTCAGCCGAGCTAGTCGGCTCGTGCTGCAGGTATGACTTCAGCCGTCCGACGTAAAAGGTCGGATGGAGGCGCATGCTAGACGGTATGTCTAGCGTGTAAGCGTTGCCGTGCCGTGCCAACACAGTGAACGGCCCATGAAGAGGAGCAAGTTTGCTTGCTCCAAAATCCGAAACTGCATGTTTAGGCAGGTTTCGTGTAGCTAACAAAACCAATGAACTAACTTTGAATTCATTTGTGTTGCCTCTGCCCACATTGTCTGCTATTGCATCTTGGACAAACCGAATCACGGCTTGTCTTTTGGTGATGAAATTGATTGCATCCGAGCTGAAGTCATTCATCTCGCTCTCCGCTAGAGGCCCGGCCTCTGCGTGGTTCTTTGTGGTGTCTGCGCCCTGGGCGAACCCATGGTTCTTGTTCCTTGTGGAGTCTGTGTAGGGCACAGACTTGTTTGTCTTGTCATTGTTGCTTGAGGAATCTGCGCCCTGTGCAGACGTATACGTTACGTTCCTTGTTGTTGCAGCTGCCACTGTGCAAGTGCCAGCGGTTTGCTGCGGCTGCTACGTTGCAGTCGTAGATTCTCCCCCCACTTAAAGTGGGAGCCACCACTCCGGGTAAACTCGGTAGACGTGGATGCCGCATGGCACTCACGTAGAACGGTGTATGCCCGGTCGAGGCATGCACTGAGTTATTGATGGCAAACTCTGCCGTCGATAAGCACTCTCTCCAGTATTGGAACGAGTGAACGTAGCTCTTCAACATATCGACGAGCACGCGATTCACGCGCTCGGTTTGGCCGTCCGTCTGCGGATGATCCGCAGTCGACATTGAAAGCTGGCTCCCAAGAAGTGTAAACTCTTCTTGCCACAGGTGCGCTGTGAAGCGTGGGTCTCTGTCCGACACAATGTCGTTCAGCATGCCATGGTGTTTGAACACCATGTCAACGAACAGACGGACCGTCTGCTTCGCAGCCATTTCTGCCGGCACCGCAGCAAGATGTACCATCTTGCTGAAGCGGTCGACGAAGACCACAACACCGATATTCCCTCCGCTGACCGTGGGGGAGATCAAAGATGAAGTGGAGTTCCAGCACTCCGACGGTGGTGGTAGTGATTGCATTGGAGCCTCCGCAAACGGCACAGGCTTTACGCGTTGGCACACCTCGCAAGCACGGATGTACTTGCGCACCCACTTATACTGGTGGTGCCAGTTGCAGTCACGCGTGAGAAGGACGTATGTCTTCTCACGTCCGAGATGTCCCGCAGTCGGGGCATCATGATATTCGTACATGATCCTGAGTCGCAGGTCATGATCATTCTGCACGACAACGCGGATCGCGTTGTCGTCGACTGCATTGTAAAGCCGTATTCCGTCGTGCACCCGATAGAGGTGTGCACGCTCACGGAGGTGTTTTGGCAGGTTCTGACGAGCCTTGTCAGAAGGCGCTGTGCCATAGGCCAGCAAGAGCTTCGTGTCCGCGTCGTGCGCGTACGCGGCCTTCACGTCGTCCAACAGAGACGATGTTGGTGTGCTCGATAGCATGGTGTCAACGGCGTTGACGTCAGCAGCTTCTGCATAGTCCGGCCGACGTGATAACGCGTCGGCCACTACATTCAATCTTCCGGGTTTGTATTCGACCCGGAACTTATACTCCGCAAAGAATGAGAGCCATCTTGACATTCTTCGTGATAGGTGTGGCGACTTCACGGCGGTGCGCAGTGATGCATGGTCGGTGTAGACAACAAACGGTCTACTTCCAAGCAAATACACTCGGAACTTTGCGAGTGCGTATTTCATGGAAAGGCGTTCCTTGTCATACCCCGGATAGTTGCGCTCAACTGGTTTCAGCTGACGCGATTGGTAGTAGACGACCCCTCGTGATCGTGCTGCATCAACGCGCATCCGATCGCGAAGTCGGATGCGTCACACACTACGTGGAATGGACGAGCTTGGTAAGCTACTGCCAAGATCGGCGCCTCAGTCAAGCCCCGCTTGACTGCATCGAATGCATTTTGACTGTCAAGTGTCCAATTCCACACAGCTTACTTCTTAAGACGCTATGGCAGCGGGCGAGTCTTGCCCGCATAATCCTCCACGTACTTGCACAAGAACGTGGTCAAGCCAAGGAACTGCCTCAGTTTGACACTTGAGGGCGTTGGTCATTCATTGATCACCCTTACCTTTTCCGGGTCAGGGCAAACACCATTTTTCCCTGCGAGACCCCGAGGACGGGTATCTCGCTCGCCCCGAATATACACTTCTTCAGGTTCGCGTAGAGCTTATGATATCGCATAAGCTCAAGTAGCTTCCGGAGATGCACCCTGTGCATCTCTACATCGGTCTTCCCGTCCACAGCCCGGCTGTGGATGAATACATCATCGAAGTAGCTCGGTGCGAAATCGCGCACCGAGCGCAACAAGTGCGCCACGCACCTGTTGAAGGTCGCAGGGGCATTCTTAAGCCCCTGCGGCATTACTAGCCATTCCCAGAGCATGCCGCATGGCGTGCTCACTGCCGTGAGAGGGATATCGCTCTCACGCATTAGGATCTGATAGAATCCGTCTCGCAAGTCGAGAGCACTGTAAACGGTGCTCCCGGCAATCGAATCGATGATAACATCTTTTCGCGGTATCGGCGTGTGCACCGGTACCGTCGCATCGTTCAGCTTGTTGTAGGCATGAGCGATGCGCCATCCGCTCTGTGGCTTTTTGACACAGAACGTCGGAGCACTGTGCGGGGACTTTGATTTCCGCACTTGTCCTGCTTTGCGACGACTTTCAAAGAAGTCGTCGATCGCTTTCACTTGCTCTCGCGGCAGTGGCCACTGCCGCGTGACACAGTACTTCGTGCCCGGCACGAGATCAATCTCGTGCTGAATACCCTTATCCTGCGCAAGCTCAGCAGGAATCTCTTCCGGGAGTACGTCTTTGTACTCCCTCAACAGATCGTAATAGGGACTCGACTTCAGCGAGTCCCAACCTTGTTCCTAGAAGCGCTCTCGCTTCGTCTTCGCACTGAGAGTATCTTCACTCTCAGTAGTACTTCCCATGAAGAGCTGCCTTAGCTCATCACTCTCGCTCTTCGTTCTTCAGCTGTCCGAAAGAACGCAAACCTGTTCGATGCGTCCATCGTGCAAGTCACGCGTGAAGCGCTTCCAGATCATGGCTGGAAGTGAAGTCAACTCCGACGCCGTCGTCGGAGGATTAGCGAGTTCCATTTCACGATACTGGAACCCAGTATCGGTGCGCGTCAAGACGCTTAGCGTCTCGACATCCGGCGTCACCGCCTCAGTCTGCCCGGCGGACTGCTCTTGTGGCGTCTCAGTCCCGGACCGATGACTTGCGCAGGGATCTTCGCATACGCGGTCTTCTCGTTGAGCGGAACCGGGCTTCGCACAGTTGTTCTTCTGGTCCTGGGCCGAGCGTGGACAGTTGTTCGCCGGCGGACCTTGTCCGCGGGCGCGCGGTATCAAGCCCGGCTTGACCGCTTTTTCCTTCGTGCAGCCCGGCTGCACGGTAGTGTGTTCCTTCGCCGGCAGACCCTTTCCGCGGGCGCGCGATATCATGCCCGGCCTGATTGCATGGAGCTTCGTCGTGCAGCCCGGCTGCACGACAGCATGCAAATTGCGTCAGTGCGGTACGTTTGCAACCGTCCGCACTGTTTGCAGCGTCAACTCCCGGAGTTGGCACGCCTTCGTCACCTCGACGCCATTCATTGGCGGAGCCCCTCATGACCGAGGGTGCGTCGGCCCCCGGAGCCGACGCGTCGTTGTCGACCTGACCTCTTCGGGTCATGGACTGTCCCTTACGCGCTTGAACGTGGGTATTGGTTCCCGGAACCAGTACATCTTTTCTTCTGACGTCGACAGCCTTCCCGACGTTGGTTTCACTTGTGCGCGTCCTCGCACACTTCCTGGGCACTCCGGGACAGCAGCATTAAGCGCTGTCTCGACTGGTGAGCCGCGCGCACCTGCTGGTGCGTGCGCTGCGGTAACAGGTCCATCGCTCTCTGTTCCGCTGTCGTGACCGAAGCGCACGAGTGTGCGCTTCTTCCAGTCTATTACCGGATCATGCCGTGCCAGCCACGGCATGCCCATTACCTAATTGAACTTATCGTCCAGGTCCAGGACGATAAAGTGTTCGACAAACACTCGTCGTTTGTACGAGAAGCGCACGTTCACGACGCGCTTCTCGGTCTTCACGATGGCACCTGTTGCCAGTCGCACCTCCAGAAGACTTCGAGGTACATTTACCTCCTCGAAGTCAAGTCTCTGCAGGCACCGTAGCCGAACAAAGTTGCTCGACGCGCCCGAATCTACCAGAGCGCGAAGAGAGTCGCTCGCTCTCTTCGACGTTACCTTCAAGATGACCAGGTTCGGTCTATCATCTTGCTTCTTGCAGCGAAAGCTAGTCCCACTGGGGCTGCAGTCTTCAGTAACGCGTGCCCGATGTCGACACGCGTGACTGCATTACCAGTAGGGCGCCCCGCGCCTACTGAATATTCGCGTTTTTTGTTGGTCCGCGGCGACGTCTAGCATCGCCACGACGGCCGCAGCTAGGGAGCATGGGAGCTGTGCACTCCCGTGCAAAGTGACCGATCCTTCCGCAACGGAAGCATCGCACGTTGCCTCCCTGCTGCTGGTAACCAGCAGTTGTTGCGTTCGAGAGGTCCATTGGTTCTGGACCTCCCGTCCTCACTACCGGGCGCGGTTGCGGTATGTTCGCATGGAATTTAGCCTGCTGCAGGCTAAACGCGTCTTGCATGGCAAGGGTGATTGCAGCTTCGAGCGTACTCGGGTACTCTCGGAAGAGATAGGTCTTCACGGGCCCATCTCTAAGTCCCTTCATGAACGTGACGACCTTGGTCGCCTCGTCATTCAGGTTAGTCACGATATTTGAGTCCAAGTATCGTGCGCGCTGCGCGTAAGCATGGACGTCATGTTTACCCTGTTGCAGGTCGCGGAATTCTGCGATCGACCGGAACTCGTTTTACGGGGGCTCAAACGCCTGTTTGAGCTCCTCTTTGAACACTTCGTACGTGCTGAAGCACGTAGGATCTGAGAGTCGGCGTCCATACGCCCAACTCCTTGCGCGTCCGCCAAGGCAGGACATGGCGAACGCGACCTTCGACAGCGGGTCGACGATACGTCGAGCCGCTACGGCTGTGTCGAGCTCGACAAGCCATCGGAGGAGAGGCTCGCCCTCTCTTCCCACGTAATTGTTTAGGCTCAACTTTAATGGTTGAGCACGCGGTGTCGTCCCTGACGACGCCGTCACTGAGGAAACAGCATCACGCTGCTCCTTCGTGATGAACCCTAGAGCAACACCATGTTGCTCCGTCGGCGATAGCGTACGCAGCATCGTAGCTATCGCCGCTTCTCCAATCACTGTTGACAGTCGTTGGAGGGCTTCCCACTCTGGGTCAGACAGGTGGGGGCAGTCGGCGCGTGCAACATGCGTGGCAGGCGTGTTGGAGCTCTCCGTGGGCACCTCCGTGCTCATGGGGTTCTCGGCTCCGCGTTCGTACACCTCGTACGAACGTCACATAGTCGGTCGTTGGACGGACTACAAAGTGCTACCAGGTGTAGTGGGTCTAACTTGACTCACTACATTAGCTTACACGTCGCGCTACGTGTATGAGGAAGCGGAAGTACTTAGTAATTACTTAGGTTAATTATATTTGAATACACAAATATAATTTAACTTTAGATAAGACTCCAAGTAGCTAGTTTAAGGTAAAATGAGAACTGTATTGTTTGTAAATCGATCTTCCTCTAAAATCTGCTAAAACTGTTTATCATCGATGAAAGGGATTGACAGCGGCTGGCTGTCAGAGCCCCGCTAATGGGCATGTCTCTGATTGGTAGAAAGATGCTGCTTTCTACCAATAGGATCGTTGGGTAGGTGTGGACCACTCATTGTGGTGGCCCACTTCAATGTATCCATTGGTGTGGCATACACCAAGGTGAGGAAGTATCTAAGACTTTAACAGATAACCTATCTGTTAAATCCACACGTGGCTTGTAGCCACTTGTGTGTGTGTAATAGGCCTCTCAACGTTGATTGGCTCAACGTTCGGTCAACGGACTTAACCGAAACGTTGTCGGTTGAGGTTGAGAGGTTGGTAAAGCGCTGTCAGCCTAACATTGCCTAGCCTAGAAAATCTGACAAACTCCGTCATCTACCTGCGGAACGCAGTAGAAGCTCCAGCTGCGAATACCATGAACGAAGGCCCTCACAGTTCTCCTGTCATACCTGCGGCTATTCGTTCTGCGTCAACACTATCGTTCACTTCGCCGATTCCTTCTCGAGCTCGAAACCGAGCGCCAACTCCCAGAAGCCAGTCGTCCGCGAGGTCTTCTCGCCCACCTATCGCCGTCAGACGGTCGCCCAGATTGAGTGCGCAAGGCCCCTCACAAGTTCATGTTGAGCCTCCCCTGCCCAGAGCGCCTGAACCGAGCAACCTGTTCAAAATGTGGCGCCCAAAGTACCCCGAAAGGTGGGAGTTTATCCGCCTTGTTCCCGGTGACCAGTGGGCATCGCTACCGATCGATAAGCTCAACTATAAAATGGCATCTTCAGCATACTGCACAAAATGCCACTCTCTCGTGAAGTATTCGCATGGCTCGACCAATGCAGTTAAGCTGCATATGCAGAAATACCATATGGATGTGCTTGTAAGAGCTGAACAATATCGCCAAGAGATCAGAGCTCGTACGGCGAAACGGCAGCTGCAGAATGTATTTGATTTGGTTCTAGAATCGACCAAGCGACAGCTTACGGCGGTGACAAAGGCTCAACAGAGCTATGCCAACGGACTACTTGCTATGTGGGTGGCACAAAGCATGCGGCTGCCAGCCATCATTGAGGATCCCGGTCTCCTGGAATTAATTGTTTTTATTACGCAGGAACTGGGTGGTGTAGTGTTAGATGTACCGGGTGCTACACAGTTACGAGCTGATATTGAGCGAGTTGCGGCTGAGTTGAGAACTTCATTAAAAGCTCGTATCCACACGAGTTGTCAGTACTTTTGCATTACAACGGACATTTGGACAAGTCGCCAGGCCCAAAGTTATATGGCGCTAACCCTGCATTACCTCGAAAACCTCGAAGAAGACTTCACCATGTGTAGTTGGACGCTTGAAGTTGAGGTATTTCCCGGTATGCATACTGGTGTTGCTATAGCGACCGGGTTGGAGAAAATGCTGGAACGGTGGGAGCTTAACTTGGCGATGTGCACATTATTTGTTCGCGGCGGCGCTTCAAATGCCGTTCTCGCTAGCGATATATTAGGTGTAAATAACATCTCACGCATCGCCCACTCGCTGCAGCTAGTTTTCGGTAGCGCCTTGGCGCGACAGAAAGGATCTATTGGTGAAACTATGGTGGCTAATTGCATTACGACAGCTGCCATCGATGTACCTGTTCATGGCGGAACTCTACAAGAAGATGAAATTGTTGCTGCCTCCGAGGAGAGGCAACAAGAGGTGCTGAGTGAGATCGAAACAAATCTACGTAGGTCACTAAAGAACGACATAGCTGCAAAACGTGCGTTAGCCGACATTCGTGACGTTGTCCAGCGATTTCGCACCCTCGCAACGTATTTTCGCAAGTCGCCAAAAGCGACAAATCGCTTGGACGCTATACAGAGCGAGGAATGGAAAAGACCACCGCTGCATTTAATCACAGATTGTCCGACAAGATGGAATTCGTGTCGTGATATGCTGGAGCGACTTATTGAGCTCGAAGCACCTCTAGATACCTTTTTTTACTTATCTTGAGAAGCCAGAGGGGAAGGCGGAATTTAGGGATCTCAGAAAAGACAAGTACCCGTGCCTAGGGATTGGTTTATGATTAAGTGTATGGTAGCGCTGCTGGACGCTATCGCCGCTGTTACCAAGGTTCTTGGATGTAATTACTATCCTACATTAGCATTGGCCTTCCCCATGCTCCGCAGGATCAAAAAAGCGCTTAGCAGCTCAACTATCTTTGATAAGCAGGCGCGACTTGTGGGCCGCCATTAATTTCAAGCCGATACGCTTTCAAAAATGCACGTGGTTCGTAAAGCCATTTTTTCGCTTTTCATAGAGCGGTTTCAAGGGCTGAAGTTTGAGCTGGTTTGGATTACGTTTCTGGATCCTCGTTTCTACAAAATGAATTTGGTACAACCTGATGAAGTTGATGCAGCAAAAAACGCATTAGTTGACGCTGCTGCATTAGCCACCTTTGATTTTGCAGAACTACCACGTACACCGGCCCAGCATTCACGCAGAAGCTCTTTGCAGCGATCTCCAAGCGATGATACAACTGGTGTTTGAGACGACGTGTTGGGCTCTGATGATGAAGACGAACATTTGCCTTCTGGTGATGGTCTGTTGCTTCAAAATATCCGGCTTACGTGCGCTCAGGAATTTGTTTCTTATCTCGATGCTGCGATGATTGTCCCCCGTAAGCAGGATCCCCTTGTATGGTGGTCTGTGAACGGTCAACAATACCCTTCTCTTAAGCTACTGGCACGAAAGTGGTTAGGATGCGCCGCTACATCAGTGCCATCAGAGCGGGCGTTTTCCACGGCAGGCAACACAGTGACAGCGAAGCGCTGTCAAATGGATCCTAGCCTAGTGCGTGATATAGTTTTCATGGCTGAAAATGCCGACCGCAAAAAAAAATTATGTGAAACTAATTCAGAAGGATTTTACTTGCTAATTGTTGATATCTTTGCTTGCGCTTTTAACGCCTCAAACTGCGCACCGTCGGCCTTCATCGGCTGCGTACCGATCGTGTTATATAGCAGGTTGTTGTCCGTCGTGGCCCAGCTGTCCGTGTCGGTGGCCGCGGCGCCGAAGGCTGGCTGCAGGCCCGTGGTCGTTGGTGTCTGCACGAGACGCGCGCGACCGTCGTGTTCCAGCATCTCACACAGCTGCTGGCAGGCCACGCAGTTCTAATGCGCGAGGCCCAGCACTTGCCGCAGCACGAAGTGCAAGTCCACCATCTGCGGCGCAACTGCCTTCCCTCCAATAATGAGTATAAAGTGTGCAATGAAAGTGTACAGACGTAGGCTTTAACCTCAACCTCTGATTCTTGACGTTCGGCTCAACCGCGATATTGAAATTAACGTTGGGGGAACCCCATTACATGCCCGGAAGTCTCGCTTGGACAGAAGCGCTTCATAGTCGTCTCCCTGGGTCATCACTTCATGCTACGTCAGGACGTACTCCAGATCACGCAGTCGACGGATCCGCTGGCCTTGCACCGTCGTCCGAAGACGGGAGTCAAGAAGCTTCTTTGATGTCGTTCCCGCTTTTTAGAGGAAGAGTTGAAGTCGATACCCGCCTTGTCCGCCACCTTGTTCAGGCGGTAATAAAACTCCTACGGGGTTTCGGACTTCCTCTGAACCATCGTGAATTAGCGCGCGGAGTCTGAGGTCTTTGCTTTGCAATACATATCACAGAACGCCTTCAGGATCTTCTTCTAGTCTCGCCTCACCTTCGGACGGAGGTTTGCTCGCCAGTTCCGGACCACAACCGACAGCTTCAGCTTCATCTCGTAGATCTTGACCTTGTCCGTCCAACCACCTCGGACCGCGATACTCTGGAACCTCTCCAGCCACCTGACCCGGATAGCCAACGACGCCTTCTCATCGAAATCTTCCAGAGCATTCGCATTCACATACGGCCTAACATGAACAGCGTTCCACCAGGTCCTAGTCGAGATATTCGGGACGATATCCTCGAACGAGTTGCTGCCGGAGCTGTCAGCGTCCGAGCCACTTCGACTGGAGCTCGAGTCCGAATCGGAACTATCCCGATCACCTCGGTGATATGAGGGTTTCTTGGATTTGTCCTTACGGGACGAGGCGTCTCCCACCTTTCGCTCAGTCGACTTGACGTTCGCAAACTCCGCCCGCTTCGCAGAATCCGCCTGCGACGTGCGCTGCAACACACCCTCCGCCGGCGACTTCCTGTCGAAGCGAACCTCGGTGTGCCCACGTGTGGGGCACTCGGAGGCGCTCTCGGTCTTCACGCGCGCCGGTGCGGCGTCGGTCTTGGTAACGGCGCTGAGGGTCGCCCGAAGCTGGGCTGCCAGGAATTCGTTGAGGTTCGTCGAGGTTCGTGTGACATATCCCCTGATTACGTCATCACTGATTACGCCACTGAGTTCCGGACATCTGACCGGACGACTGGTCGTCACTGGATTTTCCGTTGTCAGATGAGGGTCCCGGGTTGCTGAATCAGGTCCAACTGCGACTGGTCGCGACGGTGTATGGGTGGATGTTTCGCGAAGGTCGTGCAACTGTCCGGACAGCAACTTCTGGACATTCTTGGTCGTCTCGCGTTCCTGGGCGTGCCCTGCGTGCATGTCTTCCAGCTCGCGCAGCAAGGCCTCCATCATGATGGTCGCGCGCCGGACTTCCTCATCCTGATACGCCTCCATCTGGGCATGGTACTGCGCCAGGAGTGCGTCTGAACGTTCACGATCCAGATGCGTGGCTTCCGGTCGAACAGCGTCCCTGGTCTCCGCCTCGTCGCGTATCCAAGCATCATCAGCCGGACTCCGGGTGACCTCTGCCCTCACAGGAACGTCTTGAGCTTACGCTCCTAACCTCCGAGCGACCTCATCGTCCAGTTTGGCGTTCAGTTTCTCCGGGGCGGAGTCCTGGTACTTCTCCACCCGGGCGACCGCTTCCTGCACCTTGTACATGGCGTTCAAGGCGACTAGTGTGCTCCCTGAACTGACGGATGCAATCGACCGACCCTAGCAGTATTATGTTCGAATGGAGATCGACGACAGGACCCACGACGTCGATGATCTTTCTCGCTGCAGGAACTCCCGGATGGCGAAGGACTTGAATGCTTGGAATGACGTCAGGATGACTTCGGCCTCCGTCCCCGGGCGTGTGGTCGTGCGGACTCCGACATAACGACATCGGCCTAATCAACCTGCACCGGGTTCGGAAAGAGTGCTTTCTGGGTGACGTACATGGTCATCCCGGATTCCACTGGCGCCACTACACCGAGCTTCTGCGCAGTCATGGCCATCGGAACGGCGGGCATGTGTGAGCCCACGTCTAGGCTCCAGCTTAGACCGGATGATCCAGACGAGCTGTCCCTCGAGGTCCGTGGTCCTGGTGTCGCACTTGCCAGCGACTCGTCCGAGCCTCTCGGGTTTCCGAAGCAGCGACCACGTATTGGCTACTTGGAGACGTTCTCCCCAATTGCGAGAATGACAACGTTTCGGCTATCCGTTGCGCTTTTTTCGAAGCAACTGGAGCTGGCGATTATCAGGCCGACGTCAACACCGCATATCGGCTGGGTATAAAGCAGTGCCTGGAGGACGTGGGTGGTTACCCGTGTTATGAAACCGGAATGGTGTACTTGATTAACAAAGCCTTTACGGGCTAAAGCAGCCCTGAAGAGGGCCACTGAAGTGTACGTGTGGCTCCTTCGATTCGATTTCAAGCAGTTCAGCACGAAGCTGTGTCTGTAGGTTTAAGAACGTGACAGCGTACTCGCCATGGTCCCGCTCTATGTCGATGACATATACCGTGCGCGACGGAGGACGTGGCGTTTTCGGAGGGGATGTTCGAGTAGCTACTGTATTAAGGACCAAGGTCGGTTGAGCACCTACTTAGGCGTGGAAGTTGAGTAGAATGAGAAGTAGATGAAGATCCATCAGACGCAGTTTGTGCGAGTAGGTCTTGGTGAAGTTCGGGTTTAATTAGACTCATCCATGCCGATCCCGATGGAGACTACACTGCGACTGACCGTGGAAGGCATAAACACTGCCCCGCGCAAACAGGAGCCATATAATGGCAAAATGAAAGGCACACTAATGGGTAATGTGGGATTGCGATTACATCTGTCGGGTTGAGCGCGAATTGAGATCTGCCGTGTGAGCTAGTTCTATGATTCCTCACGCCCCGATCGCGTGCGCCAATGCACAACATGAGCGTGCGCGCCATTCATCTTGGCGCGCTCGCTTGAGTTTGGCACCCTCGCGTGCTCGAGGGGTCGAATGATTTGATTGCGCTACTTCGGACTTTGAATGCTGAATTGAATTTGCTCATTGAAACCTGCCGATAAGAGATCGGGACTCTCGTGTCTGAAAGTACATAAGTTTCAATTTGACCGGACAAAGATGTAGTTTTCAAAACCAACACATGTGTGAACGCAATGGGGCATTGGGAAGCAGTGACGAGAGGGGGTCGAACACAACTAATTTGATCCGTATGAGCTTCCAACGCTTTTCGGGTTCTAAAACGGAGACTTGAGCGGCATAAAGGTTTTGTCAAGAAGAAACCTCGAAGTGCCCCTCCCCGTTTATATTTGCTGGACATCGCAGAGTGTATAGGAAACAGCTGGGATCAGCGATTTAGAGTGGACACAATTTCGGAGTGTGGCAGGACTAGAGGCATGGGGAGAGCAGCTACTACTGCGGCTCAAACATCAAGCCTTCTCTTTGTACGATCTAAAACAAAGACGGGTGGGGTGCCCACACGGCAGCTGCGCCCGTCTCAACCAGGTGGATATGCATAACGTATTCTGGAGATGCCCCGCAGCGAGGACAATACGGAGCGTCTTCACGAAATAATGGAAACTCGCTGGGGTCAATGGCGACACCATAGAAGAAGTTATCTTCAATTTGACCCTACCTATGGTTCCAGCACGGGTTTGGGAAGTCGTAGAGATGATGTTTAACAATTTACGGAAGGCCGAGTAGCAACGACTGGCGGAGTGTGTGAGTGTAGTGACCGACACCTGCTGGTGGCTGGTTGCTACTCTATACTTCCATGCGGTTTGGCGCTGGCGCGTGGCTCATTTTGATTCACTGTACAACGTGACTGACGAAGTTCATCGCGCTCGGATGGCGGCGAGATTGCGTCATGGATACGAGACTGTTCGCTCCCCAGTGGTCTTACAGGACGTTCTGGGGCGACGTTGCGTGCTTTTTCGATTCTCAGGCAGGCGCTAGAGAACAATGGGAATTAACGGTGCCGTGTGGAATTTGAGTCCCCGGTCGTTATCTCGTGTGTTTATGGTGGATCACGAGGCAACCCCAGCCCCGGTGGTGGAGGTGCGGTCATTCTCCGTGTAGGCTACATGGTGTCAGACGTACAATAATACCAGGCACACCTCATTCCATGGGTGCTACTCGACAGCAATTGGCGGACGCAGTGACTCATGTCGCCGGTGACGCAGGACACTGGCTAGCCTGTAGCGTCTATGAGAGCCCCTCGGGGTTGGACCTGATAAGGTGTAGGGACCGGAGACCCTCGTCGCAGGAAGGAGATGCCCAGCACGAGGAGAGACAACCGGCGAAGAGCCTCTAGTTGGTACGGGCATAGGAAGTCGTTAGGAAGAGCCAAGAGACATCAATGTACCTCACTGCGAAACAAAACTTCCCCGTTTATCTGTCGGTGCGGGTCTTCTCCTTCCAGTTATTTCTCAATTTGGACCTCAAACAAACGGTGGTGGACGCTGAGGAAGAAGTTCGTTTCGCTATAGCGCGTTGGGAGGTTCCTAAGTGGTGGAAAACGTAAAAGTCCCGCATACCCTGAGCAGCAGACAATCGAGGGGTATGTGTCGCAGTTAGTCAGAACTGGAGTCTAGTTTGAGCCCGATTTGTACGTGGAAACACGCAAAACACAGACCGACGGTGGTGCTATCACGTATGCCTTCGTCCGCTTTTTTCTTAGGGGTACACCAACGCGAGCACCACAGCGGGGAATCCTAGCAGCTTTGAGCAAGATAGCTGCTTTCGACGATAACTTGAAGGTAGGATATGCTGGCGCGGGCATTAAAGTTCCGGTTAAGCTGAACGTTTCGACTGGCATGGACTGAATGCCTGATTGTTCCTCCCGGGATTATGAAGTTACTGGTGGGTGTCATGAAGGCAGAGTCGGAAATCGAGGCGCAGTGGGCTGCGTACAGTGAGAGTGCACAGGAAAGAACCTGGCGGCTGAACACTTCGAGTTCATTTAGTGCTGGAGCCGACGCCGGTCGATTTTTGTGGGCTACATAGTTCAGTAACGTGATGCCGCTACGAATTGCTAACACGATGGGGCACCTAGTGGCGAGGAACCTGTGCTCCTCGACTCTAGTCCTGTGTTTGGCGTTTGAGAGTGGGGATACAGAGAATGAGCTCAAAAGGCTCTCGGACAGCTTCTCAGATGTCTACTTGACGATGGGAATGGAAAACGGAATTGTCACATTGGTTATCACGTTGAGACTCTAATTCAATATTCTGGAATTTCCTAGCTGCCATTTCTCAAGTTGATGTGAGAAGCGAGCACGCCAGACAACTTCGAATCTATGTGTTCCGCGCTGGTGACAATCCGAACGATGCGAAAGCTCGCGCTTGAACTGGATATCAACCAGTGGGATCACACGAACCGACACCGTTGGTGGAAATGACTCGCATATGCTTTGTTCTCGAAACAAGCTCGTGCGTGCTCCTCATTGGAAGCTCTCATCATATCTGGCTTAGAAAGGTCGACAGATGCTGATGTGCGTGCTTTCATTTCCGTTTTATAACCGGAGCACCCAGAGGAGACGTGATCTCTCTTCGCGGTGTGATTGAAGAGCGAGATGCCAAGTTGGCACGAGGTGTGATTGACATTCGCAGGAAGTTGCGATTTCCGGATGTGTACTTTGGTCGTGGTGCCATTCAAGTTCTGAACACCTAGGTCAGAATACGAGGACGAGACAAGAATAACACTAGAGAAACCTCTGCCCAGCTAGAAAGTAGTCATTCGCCGATTTTCATCGTTCCGAGAAGCCTTTCCAGTACCAGCCTCTCAAGCAGAAACGTTACACGCCGACTACTCACCCTCAACGTCATGGCATCAAAATCGATTTCCAGTGGAAGCCTCGTGTTCCTCGGTCCTTCGCACGTTCGTGCGTTGGAAGCGTTCACGTACGTGACTGTGGTGGCCGTTCTAGTGCCCATGGCCACCGTACGCGGTGTGGGACTAGATTCTGGCGACGACCCTCAAGAATTGATGTCAAGGTGTCTGTAACGGGGTTACATGTACAAGTGGCTACAAGCCACTTGTGAATTTAACAGATAGGATATCTGTTAAAGTCTTAGATACTTCCTCACCTTGGTGTATGCCACCCCAATGGATACATTGAAGTGGGCCACCACAATGAGTGGTCCACACCTACCCAACGATCCCATTGGTAGAAAACAGCATCTTTCTACCAATCAGAGACATGCCCATTAGCGGGGCTCTGACAGCCAGCCGCTGTCAATCCCTTTCATCGATGATAAACAGTTTTAGCAGATTTTAGAGGAAGATCGATTTACAAACAATACAGTTCTCATTTTACCTTAAACTAGCTACTTGGAGTCTTATCTAAAGTTAAATTATATTTGTATATTCAAATATAATTAACCTAAATAATTACTAAGTACTTCCGCTTCCTCATACAGGTAGCGCGACGTGTAAGCTAATGTAGTGAGTCAAGTTAGACCCACTACACCTGGTAGCACTTTGTAGTCCGTCCAACGACCGACTATGTGACGTTCGTACGAGGTGTACGAACGCGGAGCCGAGAACCCCATGAGCACGGAGGTGCCCACGGAGAGCTCCAACACGCCTGCCACGCATGTTGCACGCGCCGACTGCCCCCACCTGTCTGACCCAGAGTGGGAAGCCCTCCAACGACTGTCAACAGTGATTGGAGAAGCGGCGATAGCTACGATGCTGCGTACGCTATCGCCGACGGAGCAACATGGTGTTGCTCTAGGGTTCATCACGAAGGAGCAGCGTGATGCTGTTTCCTCAGTGACGGCGTCGTCAGGGACGACACCGCGTGCTCAACCATTAAAGTTGAGCCTAAACAATTACGTGGGAAGAGAGGGCGAGCCTCTCCTCCGATGGCTTGTCGAGCTCGACACAGCCGTAGCGGCTCGACGTATCGTCGACCCGCTGTCGAAGGTCGCGTTCGCCATGTCCTGCCTTGGCGGACGCGCAAGGAGTTGGGCGTATGGACGCCGACTCTCAGATCCTACGTGCTTCAGCACGTACGAAGTGTTCAAAGAGGAGCTCAAACAGGCGTTTGAGCCCCCGTAAAACGAGATCCGATCGATCGCAGAATTCCGCGACCTGCAACAGGGTAAACATGACGTCCATGCTTACACGCAGCGCGCACGATACTTGGACTCAAATATCGTGACTAACCTGAATGACGAGGCGACCAAGGTCGTCACGTTCATGAAGGGACTTAGAGATGGGCCCGTGAAGACCTATCTCTTCCGAGAGTACCCGAATACGCTCGAAGCTGCAATCACCCTTGCCATGCAAGACGCGTTTAGCCTGCAGCAGGCTAAATTCCATGCGAACATACCGCAACCGCGCCCGGTAGTGAGGACGGGAGGTCCAGAACCAATGGACCTCTCGAACGCAACAACTGCTGGTTACCAGCAGCAGGGAGGCAACGTGCGATGCTTCCGTTGCGGAAGGATCGGTCACTTTGCACGGGAGTGCACAGCTCCCATGCTCCCTAGCTGCGGCCGTCGTGGCGATGCTAGACGTCGCCGCGGACCAACAAAAAACGCGAATATTCAGTAGGCGCGGGGCGCCCTACTGGTAATGCAGTCACGCGTGTCGACATCGGGCACGCGTTACTGAAGACTGCAGCCCCCAGTGGGACTAGCTTTCGCTGCAAGAAGCAAGATGATAGACCGAACCTGGTCATCTTGAAGGTAACGTCGAAGAGAGCGAGCGACTCTCTTCGCGCTCTGGTAGATTCGGGCGCGTCGAGCAACTTTGTTCGGCTACGGTGCCTGCAGAGACTTGACTTCGAGGAGGTAAATGTACCTCGAAGTCTTCTGGAGGTGCGACTGGCAACAGGTGCCATCGTGAAGACCGAGAAGCGCGTCGTGAACGTGCGCTTCTCGTACAAACGACGAGTGTTTGTCGAACACTTTATCGTCCTGGACCTGGACGATAAGTTCAATTAGGTAATGGGCATGCCGTGGCTGGCACGGCATGATCCGGTAATAGACTGGAAGAAGCGCACACTCGTGCGCTTCGGTCACGACAGCGGAACAGAGAGCGATGGACCTGTTACCGCAGCGCACGCACCAGCAGGTGCGCGCGGCTCACCAGTCGAGACAGCGCTTAATGCTGCTGTCCCGGAGTGCCCAGGAAGTGTGCGAGGACGCGCACAAGTGAAACCAACGTCGGGAAGGCTGTCGACGTCAGGAGAAAAGGACGTACTGGTTCCGGGAACCAATACCCACGTTCAAGCGCGTAAGGGACAGTCCCTGACCCGAAGAGGTCAGGTCGACAACGACGCGTCGGCTCCGGGAGCCAACGCACCCTCGGTCATGAGGGGCTCCGCCAATGAATGGCGTCGAGGTGACGAAGGCATGCCAACTCCGGGAGTTGACGCTGCAAACAGTGCGGACGGTTGCAAACGTACCGCACTGACGCAATTTGCATGCTGTCGTGCAGCCGGGCTGCAGGACGAAGCGCCATGCGATCAAGCCGGGCTTGATACCGCGCGCCCGCGGACAGGGTCCACCGGCGAACAACTGTCCACGACCGGGCCTGGACTAGAAGAACAACTGTGTGGAGCCGGGCTCGGCACAACAAGAAGACGGCGCAAGCGGAAAACGCTGCGCAAGTCTCGGTCCGGAACCGAGACGCAACAAGAGCAGTCTGCTGGGCAGACTGAGGCGGTGACGCCGGATGTCGAGACGCTAAGCGTCTTGACGCGCACCGATACTGGATTCCAGTATCGTGAAATGGAACTCGCTAATCCTCCGACGACGGCGTCGGAGTTGACTTCACTTCCAGCCATGATCTGGAAGCGCTTCACGCGCGACTTGCACGATGGACGCATCGAGCAGGTCTACGTTCTTTCGAACAGCGAAAGAACGGAGAGCGAGAGCGAAGAGCTGAGACAGCTCTTCATGGGAAGTACTACTGAGAGTGAAGACACTCTCAGTGCGAAGACGAAGCGAGAGCGCTTCGAGGAACAAGGTTGGGACTCGTTAAAGTCGAGTCCCTATTACGAATTGTTGAGGGAGTACAAAGACGTACTCCCGGAAGAGATTCCTGCGGATCTTGCGCAAAATAAGGGTATTCAGCACGAGATTGATCTCGTGCCGGGCACGAAGTACTGTGTCACGCGGCAGTGGCCACTGCCGCGAGAGCAAGTGAAAGCGATCGACGACTTCTTTGAAAGTCGTCGCAAAGCAGGACAAGTGCGGAAATCAAAGTCCCCGCACAGTGCTCCGACGTTCTGTGTCAAAAAGCCACAGAGCGGATGGCGCATCGCTCATGCCTACAACAAGCTGAACGATGCGACGGTACCGGTGCACACGCCGATACCGCGAAACGATGTTATCATCGATTCGATGGTCGAGAGCACCGTTTACAGTGCTCTCGACTTGCGAGACGGATTCTATCAGATCCTAATGCGTGAGAGCGATATCCCTCTCACTGCAGTGAGCACGCCAAGCGGCATGCTCTGGGAATGGCTAGTAATGCCGCAGGGACTTAAGAATGCCCCTGCGACCTTCAACAGGTGCGTGGCGCACTTGTTGCGCTCGGTGCGCGATTTCGCACCGAGCTACTTCGATGATGTATTCATCCACAGCCGGGCTGTGGACGGGAAGACCGACGTAGAGATGCACAGGGTGCATCTCCGGAAGCTCCTTGATCTTATGCGAAAATATGAGCTCTACGCGAACCTGAAGAAGTGTATATTCGGGGCGAGCGAGATACCCGTCCTCGGGTGTCTCATAGGGAAAAAATGGTGTTCGCCCTGACCCGGAAAAGGTCAGAGTGATTAATGAATGGCCAACGCCCTCAAGTGTCAAGGAACTGAGGCAATTCCTTGGCTTGGCCACGTACTTGTGCAAGTACGTGGAGGATTAAGCGGGCAAGATCCGCCCGCTATCACAGCTTCTTAAGAAGGAAGCTGTGTGGAATTGGACAGCCGATTGCGAAAAGGCATTCGATGCAGTCAAGCGGGGCTTGACTGAGGCACCGATCTTGGCAGTGGCTGACCAAGATCGTCCATTCCGCGTCGTATGTGACGCATCCGACTTCACGATTGGATGCGCGTTGATGCAGCACGATCACGAGGGCCGTGATCGTGTCGTCTATTACCAATCGCGTCAGCTGAAGGCAGCTGAGCGTAATTATCCGGTACATGACAAGGAACTCCTTGCCATGAAATACGCACTGGCAAAGTTCCAAGTGTATCTACTTGGAAGTAGACCGTTTGTGGTCTACACCGACCATGCATCACTGCGCACCGCAGTGAAGTCGCCACACATATCACAAAGAATGGCGAGATGGCTCTCATTCTTTGCACAATATAACTTCCGGGTCGAATACAAACCCGGAAGATTGAATGTAGTGGCCGACGCGTTATCACGTCGGCCGGACTACGCAGAAGCTGCTGACGTCAATGCCATTGACGTCATGCAATCGAGCAAACCCACATCGTCTCCGTTGGACGATGTGAAGGTGGCGTACGCGCACGACGCGGACACGAAGCTCTTGCTGGCCTATGGCGCAGCGTCTTCTGACAAGTCCCGTCAGAAGCTGCCCAAGCACCTTCGTGCGCGTGCACTCCGCTTTCGAGTGCACGACGGAATACGGCTTTACAATGCAGTCGACGACAACGCGATCCGCGTTGTCGTGCAGAATGATCATGACCTGCGACTCAGGATCATGTACGAATATCATGATGCCCCGACTGCGGGACATCTCGGACGTGAGAAGACATACGTCCTTCTCACGCGCGACTTCTACTGGCACCACCAGTATAAGTGGGTGCGCAAGTACATCCGTGCTTGCGAGGTATGCCAACGCGTAAAGCCTGCGCCATTCGCGCAGGCTCCGTTACAATCACTACCGACTCCGTCGGAGTGTTGGAAGTCCATGTCTTTGGACTTCATCTTTGGTCTTCCCCCGGACAGCGGAGGGAATACCGGTGTTGTGGTCTTCGTCGACCGCTTCAGCAAGATGGTACATCTTGCTGCGGTGCCGGCAGAAGTGACCGCGAAGCAGACGGTCCGTCTGTTCGTCGACATGGTGTTCAAACACCATGGCATGCCGTCCGACATCGTGTCGGACCGAGACCCGCGCTTCACAGCGCACCTGCGGCAAGAAGTGTTTGCACTTCTTGGGAGCCAGCTTTCCATGTCGACTGCGGATCATCCGCAGACGGACGGCCAAACCGAGCGCGTGAATCGCGTGCTCGTCGATATGTTGAAGAGCTACGCTCACTCGTTCCAATACTGGAGCGAGTGCTTATCGACGGCAGAGTTTGCCATCAATAACTCAGTGCATGCCTCGACAGGGCATACACCGTTCTACGTGAATGCCATGCGGCATCCCCGTCTGCCGAGTTTACTTGGAGTGGTGGCTCCCACTTTAAGTGGGGGAGGATCTACGACTGCAATACAGCAGCCGCAGAAAACCGCTGACACTTGCACAGTGTCAGCCGCAACAATGAACAAACCACATGACTCTGCGCAGGGCGCAGACTCCCCCAACAACAAGGCCAACGACCACGGGTCTGCGCAGGGCGCAGACACCGCAAAGAATCACGCAGAGGCCGGGCATCTAGCGGAGAATGAGCTGAATGACTTCAGCTCGGATGCAATCAATTTCATCACCAAAAGACAAGCGTTGATTCGGTTTGTCCAAGATGCAATAGCAGCTTCTGTTGACCAACAGAAGCTGAACGCAGACAATGCGGACAGAGGCAACACAAATGAATTCAAAGTTAGTTCATTGGTTTTGTTAGCTCCTCAAAACCTGCCTAAACATGCGGTTTCGGATTTCGGAGCAAGCAAGCTTGCTCCGCGCTTCATCGGGCCGTTCACTGTGTTGGCACGGCACGGCAACGCTTACACGCTAGACATACCGTCTAGCATGCGCCTCCATCCGACCTTTTACGTCGGACGGCTGAAGTCATACCTGCAGCACGAGCCAACTAGCTCGGCTGACCCGAAGCCTCGACAGGAGCCGAGGCAGAAGCGGAAGCCTTGGCCTCGGCGACGAGCAGCCTCTCCTCCAGCGCGCGGACGCGCTGGAGCAACCCCTTCATCTGGGTCCCCAGCTCGACCTGGATATTCGAGGCGGTCTGCGAGACCGCCGCGACTTGGGCCTTCTGGTTCGCCAGCTCCTGCTTCAGGGCGGCGAACTTAGCGCCCTGCAAACGCTCCACGGCGGTCACCCGGTCGTGGAGAGGCGCGTACTGATCAGCCCGGGACTGATCATACCCGGGGCGTGTTCCCACCCCCGCCACCGCCGATCCGTGACGCCCGCGGCTCAACCCGCTGAATTGTTGAGCGGATTGTTGACCATAGTATCCCAAAAACGAACCCTCAAGGGGCTCGTTTTCGTATTCGTTGGATAGGATTTCCACCCCATCGAGATACATGGGAGCCGCGGAACGCCTTGCGGGAGGACGTTCGGGAAATACTGAGGGTGTACGAAGATCCGTACGCGCTGGCGCGGCAGAAGTAGTGCGAGCGCTGCGGTCATCGCTAGCGCCCGAACCCTCACGTGCTAAGAACTTAGCACGGAGCTCTTTGAGACTCTCAGGCACACGGAACGACGTGTACCCGTTCAGGTCGCGGTCGCTCAAGCGGACCGCGCCTGGGAAGCACTTCGTGCACTGAAAGCCCTCGGGCACAGCGCACGGCACATTGGCCTCCTCCGCAGCAACGTGGAGTTACTCCACCTTTCCCCGCTTCGAGTACGTCTCGCGCTTGCTTAATCCGATCACGGTAAGCATTCGGCTTCTTGTTGAAGTTCTCAACAAAAGCATTCCAACTTTGACAAAGTGCCTGCCACTCGGGCACTTTGCTGCGAGAAGATGTCTTCTTGCTTTGAAACCGTCGGAGCTTATGGAAGAGTCCGATGTAATAATCACGCCTTTGATGTGTTTCCGCATCAAAGTGCAGCTCGGCAGCCACCGCGTCATCTTTGATGGCGCTGCATACATACAGCGCACCTCATTCGGAGGTACCGAGTTCCCATACCGGTCCGTGATCTCGGACGCGGACAGCATCCACGGATCGCGCGCTGCAGGCGCAGCGCGCGGAGAGCCTTGAGCTTTGAAATCACGCGCTGCAGCAGCAGCGCGCGGAGTACTGAGAGCCCCAGCGGACGCGAGTGTAGTATCGCTCTCAGTACGCGAACGCTTCGAACTCGAAGCGTCCGATTCGTCCCATTCACGCGGGCGAATGTTCTTGGCATGAGGGTCGAGCGATTCGCTCGACACTGAGTCTTTGCGCTTTGAGGGCGAGTCCTCCTCGCCCTCCATATCTTCATCGTCGTCGTCGAAGTCGACGACGTCGCCATACTTCGCCTTCTGGCGTTCGAAGTAGTCGTCGATGGAGAGATGACTCCCCACCGACTTCGAGGTCTTCTTCTGAGGCGCGCTCATCGTTGAATGAGCGCGGATTTCTTCTCCAAACGCGGAGAATTGACGAATGGTCAATTCCGAAGATTGACGTGCGGAGACCCCGCGCGTCTAACCTTGGGGGGGGGGGGGGGGGGGGGGTAACGGGGTTACTCGTACAAGTGGCTTGTAGCCACTTGTGAATTTAACAGATAGGATATCTGTTAAAAGTTTTTTGGATACTTCCTCACCTTGGTGTAAGTCACACCAATGGATACATTGAAGTCGGCCGTCACAATGAGTGGTCCACACCTACCCAATAGATCGGTAAAATGAGAACTGTATTGTTTGTAAATTGATCTTCCTCCTAGAACTGCTAAAACTGTTTATCATCTATGAAAGGGGTTGACAGCGGCTGGCTGTCAGAGCCCCGCCAATATGCACGTCTCTAATTGGTAGAAAGATGCTGCTTTCTACCAATAGGATTCTAAGTCACTTGGAGTCTTATCTGATTTAAATTATATTTGTGTATTCAAATATAATTAACTCAAATAATTACGAAGTACTTACGCTTCCTCATACACGTAGCGCGACGTGTAAGCAAAAGTAGTGAGTCAAGTTAGACCCACTACACCTTTCGCCTCAACAGATCTCTGAAGCCCGGATGCATTCACCGGTCCGCCTTCCTCGATCAGCCCAGAGGTCTTGCTTGCTTGCTCCACTTGTAGAATCTTCGTTCGTGTTTCTTCAATCCGTCGACCACTCCGATCGATAATTGGTTGCACATCCTCGAAGAAAGTTATTCCCAGGATACAATCGATTTCTTGAGGAATCGCATAGACAACAGCAATGCAGTCGTATGCATAATCCAATCCTTGAATATTGATGGACAGAGCCAGTAGCTCTACCCCTGCTTCAACCACTTGGATGTCTCCCAGCTTCACTAGGATATTCTTCTCGTTGAACGTTATCGTTGGGAGCTTGTTCTCCTCGACCCAATGCTTGGATACATACACCGTCGTAGCACCACTATCCAGCAGCATTGCCGGTGTTGAGATGGACTTGTCGCCAACTCTAATTTCGTCACCAACGGAGAATAGCGAACGGGACTTGTGCACGAGAGGGGTTTCACACAGCACATTGATGCTGATATCCTCCAACGTTAATATTCCGATTACATTCTTTCCACGGCGAGACCCTCTTTCACTGACGTGGTTTGATGTTTCCCTGCTCGCCTTGTTTCTTCGTCCAAGCGTAGCAGTCGGCTCGGATATGACCGGGATTCTTGCAGTAGTAACACGTACGGCCTTCTCCACCTTGGTCTTCGCGTTGGGCTTAAAGCGATCTTTACCGCGAAAGGGTTTTCCCTTGCGATGCCCTCCTTGGTCAGAATCTTGTCCAGTTGAAGTTTTCTTCTTGTCCTGCTGAACTTAGAGCGAGAGGGCTTCGTCGACGAAGTGCGTAACCTCGTACTTCACCGCAAGGTATATGGCATCTCTCAGTGTGGCTGGGTTCTCAAGCTTTACATAGCTGCGTGTGCGCTGCTTGAGACCGTTCGCGTTGTTCAGGACTTGATCAAACTCACTCATGCCTTGAACATGAAATATAAGAGTGCGAAGTGTTGGAGCGCATGCTCATGGAAGTTCCCCCACGTGCACTCCTCGGTTCTCTTCACCGACGACCAATGCAGGGACCACCTGGAGGCGGGCTTCTCCATCACGAAACTGGCGATTCCTGATAGTCTTGTGTGACGAGGCTCGCTCGGATCTTTCCGGCGAACCCGTAAATAGCCTGTCGCCAACGCACTATGTCCCACTCACGACCCTTAGTGGATGGGAGAGGCAACCAGCTTCAAGGAACCGTCGCTTCAACAAGAACTGGCTCGGAGAGCATGGACACACTCTCGGCCGAAGCCCAGGTCTCAGCTGGGAGGCTCAGCAACCTCACTGAGACTGCTGGGACTCTGAAGCCACGATGACTGAAGTTGACTATGGATTGACTTGACTCCTGTGAAGTTTGGATTGCGGTCACCCCGCTGAGCTCAGACGTCCCGGATAAGACACCTGTTGATGGCTGGATACGCGGTAAACTGAGCTGACGTGGTTTCAGCTGAACTCGCTGCGGCTTGACTGAGAGTCGGTCAGCTTTGGTGATGAAAGCGCTGAGGTCACCAAGTCTCAGCTGGAAGAACTGAAGTCCCCGGGTCTCAGCTTGGATCACTGAGATTAGCTGGTCTCAGCCGAAGCCAGTTGGTTTCACATCTCATTACTCTGAACTTGGGTGGTCTCAGCCGGAACAGCTGGAATCTGTATGTCTCGGCTCAGACGTTTCAGCAGGATATGCTTGGGCTCAGTGGACGCTCCGGAGTCTCAGTTGGGCGACCCAGATCTCAGATGATGCGGACACTGGTAGACATTAATGCCGGGGGTCTCAGTTGGAATCTCGCCTGAGACTATGGCGTTTCAGATGGGTACACGGTGAATGCGCGCTGCTGGAGGGTCGCGTCATCAATGATGACGGACTCATATATCAGCCGGGATGGGACCAGCGGTACCCAGATTACGACACACTTTCGGCCAATGAGTCACCAGCGATCAGCTATTCATCACTAACGCTTCGTTGAAGATCTGCTGAACCCATGCCTGACCACGCTGGATTTTGCTGAGCTCGGCCCATTATTGGCTAAAACTCACGTTGAAGCGCCGAATGCCTTAGGCACACTGGCAGCTCTCAGGATGGTATTAGCACCCTTTGTGGGTGCTCTCCGAACGGCGCTGTGCGCCCCCACTTGATAGGTCATTGTTTGCATGTGTAATAATTGAATCAGAATCGAATTTGCCCCGAAGGATGCAAGTGGGGGTGTTTCCTTGTGTAAAAGGGTGCCGCGCACCGGTTCCATCAAAACACAACACCACATAGTCTTTTTGGGTGTGCCGCGGTGTGAGGAGGAGCTTAATTAATTATTTCATATTATTACGTGATCTGGACGATATTACCGACACGTATTTCATATTTTCGGGGAGTAAGTGACTCTCCTGAGGTTTCGGCGGAGCGACTACGCGGGGGTTGAAATAGGCTCAAGTCTTCGGTGCGGTTGCTGAATTCGATCATATTTGAGCGTGGTGCGCGGGCGTCCCTGGGTGCAGAGCGAGAACCTAGACTACGGACAGGCTCAGACCGAGCCAATTTTCTCGGGGCCACTCTAGGTCTGAGGGGCGAGTGAAGACCTGTGGAAGCGGCTCTCCGCTGGAGCCGCCGGAGGGAGTGAAGAAGCTACGGAGACCAGGTTCAAGGTCTCGGAAGAGGTGGACAAGTTACGTGTGGAGTGTCGTGTTTTGTATTGGAGAAAATCCGGGGCAGATTGGGTTAAACACGTGCGAGTTGAGACCTGTTGAGTGGGGAGCAGGTTTCGTTTGGAGAGCGCTGGAGACATCTGAAGTGG
Source organism: Phytophthora cinnamomi (assembly GCF_018691715.1). Lineage (NCBI taxonomy): Eukaryota > Oomycota > Peronosporomycetes > Peronosporales > Peronosporaceae > Phytophthora > Phytophthora cinnamomi. The sequence goes on from NW_027150933.1 coordinate 2,287,094, forward strand.
GAACAAGGTTGCTGTGGCTGGCTGACGTCTGTTTCCAAAGCGTAGCCCCAGGAAGAACCGTCAAGGGAATCGCAAGGGAGGTGCACACGCAGCGCCTGACCAAGGACCGGAGCTGGGGAGTTTCATCCGAGTCGTTGCTGGGCTCAGCTGAGGTATTTCAGCTGAGACCCCAAGACTCTGAGCCTTCTGTGCTCTAGTCCGACGTTCGACGGTTTACGTTTATTCAAGGTTCGATCTGGAAAGCCGGGAATTTACCCGCACCTCGCCACACTTGTACTTGTATCTTCAACTTGGATACGGCACGCGTTCTTGATCTGGAATAGCCATTCCCTCACGTCTTCATATCTCTTACAGGCGAACTTCAGCAGATTACTTGGGACCTTAGATCGGTCGGAGATTGCTTGGTTGAGCCGAGCGATCTCGGCACGTAGCTGCGCAATTGTCGGAGGCATCGTCGTCTTGAACAGGGGCTGGGACCAACAAGTGCTACCAGGTTATCGTGACGATGCTAGAAGAAGGGAAGAGAGCGTTGAGGGAGCGGCAAAACGGAAAGTGAGCTGCCTATCCCTCACAGTTCGTATCCCACAAAGGCTTTGTGAAAAACCGCCGTAGTCGCCCCTCTACCCAGTATCTTTGTTGGATGTTGGACCCGCTAGACTCCTGTGTTTGATACCCCGTACCGGTAGTCTACATATATGTTGTTGGAGTGTTCCATTGGACCCTTGAGGATTGCCTTCGATTCCTGGCAAGGAGCCCACGGGAAGGGACTCCCTACTCGTAGGCCGCTGTGCCGAGTATGGCGACGACGAGCTGTACCTGGACCACGTCCTGCTCGAAGAATTCTCGCTGAGCGTGTGCGTGGCCTGCAGGCAGGACCATACGCTGCGCGACGGCGCGTCGAGCTTCTGTCTATGCCCCGCTCCAGGTTCGCACAACAAGAACCCCACTCGGATAAGGCTGCTCTGATCCACGAGGGATACTCGAGCGCGCTGCACGCCTGATGAACCTCCTCAATCTAAAGCCGCTACACCTATGGGTGCGGTGGATTTACGTGCGGCTGCAAAAGCCAGCTCAGGCAGCCCCTCAACACGCAGCATCTCTGAGGAGAGCGAATCTGAGAGCGGAGCACTACAAAGCCGGCTACCACTCAAGGCGAGCCAGACCGCGTGCAAGCCAGGCTTCCACGGAGACGAGCACACCAACTACGAGGAATCGGATCCAGAAGACGGTGGGGGGCAAGAACGACAGTGCCAGTGCGCCTACCTGTCGCAAGTCAAAGTCAGGATCCGGTCGACGTCCGAGGCGAAGACGGTGACCGCCATCCGAATCTTCGCCAGCGATTTGGCCCCGACGATGGTTACCTTCTTGCTGTTCAAGTAAACGCCGATCATCTCTATGCGACGAGAAGGGCATCTTCGACGTCGTCTAGGTCGCCGAGTAGGGGGAAGAAGGCACCCCCTGTTCCATTTGGAGCGGGGATCTTCGAGGTGATACTGACTCTCCCTGGTTGTGCTATAAATGTAGCGAAGTAGTCGTACCCCACATCCAACAGAATAGCGCTTCGAAATCAAATCACAGGTTTTTTTTGTGGTTTGTGGGATAACCGCATCCCACAAACCACAAACCACAACAAACAGTCGCTTCGAAAGGTCTCTAATGTATACACCTATCCTAAGGAATATGCTTAACTATGGTTACACCTGTTACAGAGATTCACCGAGATGTGGACGGTGGCGAAGGCCATGGAGGCGATGCCGATGGAGAGCTAATACTGAGAGGAGTTGCCCGATATTCCAAGCGTACCGATCCCGTAGATAGAGCAGAACAGGTTCAGCGCAATCTTGAGGTCCTCGAAGGTGAAGAACTTCTATCTGACTGGAACGGAACCACCATGAGAACTTCTCGAGTTCGTGGCCCCGCAGTCTTAGTTTCACAGATAGGCTCGGTACCCATGCCGGAGTAGAAGGGTGGACGGTTGGAGACGGCTGCCGATACGGTCATAGGATGTCGTTTACCAAGAAGTTAAGTGACAACAATGTACCAATAAAAAAGAGTGAAAAACTTCTTGTCGGAAGTCATGATCGGTAGTTACCGCAAAATGTGGCTGAGCTAGGTTGGTGAGGCAAATCTAAGAATGTGAAAAGCAGCCAACGCGCTTCGAGTACAGCACCAAGCGCTGTAAACTGGAGCCTGATAACAGTCCAATGGTCAACTCAGCAGAAGATTCGAGAGTACATTAATTCGGTGAGTCTTCCAAACGTCGCAGCAAAGGATTCTTAAACGGTCAAATGGGCTTCTTGAAACGATGATGCAGGCACTATCGTCGATACGTGGCAATTGGCGAGGTGTCACCAAGTGCTGGAGACGATCGTACTCGTTTCCGATTATCTGTTTAGACGTGTTGCTAACAGTAGGTCCGGTCTCTAAATCAGGTGAATCGGTCCTCCACCATGTTTTAAGCCATCAATGAATACGATAAACGCTCTACAGCACACACCTCGTAATAATAGTCAGTGTAGATAGGGGTCGTGATGCACACTCGAGTTCGTTCGCCTGTTGGAACTCTTGTATTCAGATTTGCAATTCTCGATAAGCAGGCCAGTGTCGCGGAACCCGGGGTGTTTCCGAAGAAGGAAATTTATTAATGAGCAAAAGTAAAGCAAAGCAAATCGAGCGCTTCCGCGAGAGCGCTGAAGTGAGAGCGTGCCATCGCCCACTAACGGTGAGAGCCGCGTGCCAACCCCCACTCGATATACAAACTGCGTGTCCCAGTCCACTAGCTTACCATACCATAATATAATTCTTGGCGCGCGTCCTGCCGTCCGAAGTGGAGCTGATTGGGCACCAGCGAGAACTCGTGCTGCAACGCAGCCCAAGCTTGAATTTTGACCGTCATCACGGTGACAGCCAGGTAAGTGTACCTGACCCATTCTAGTTGCGACATACTTAACATCAGCCTTTTGTAGGCTCGCATCGAATGGTAGTCGACCTCGAAACTTCTGGATGGGTTTCAATCTGGACACGAATGTCGGTAACCCGTCCAAAGCGGAAGTTTTCTTCGTAAATCTCGCATCCTTCACGTTTGAATGACACCCTTCAATGTTTCCCCAGTGAATATTTCCATGCGTTGTAGTCCACGAACTCCACGGCAGCCCGTAGCGCGATTGTTTCACGAAGCATTTGAATCCCTTTAAAAGTCGCCCACGGGTTAGAAAAGCCGCCAGGTTGGTCTGACACGCGCAAGTGAAACACGCTGGTCTTCGTAGTACACTACAATCTCTCCACCTGTAGAGTCCTAAACGCTTTAACGCGTCGTACCAAAGGCGCAAGAAGCTCCTCCAACCGACTCATGCACTCCTCAAATGATGCAGTCAATTGTGCAACAAGAAACGGAAAAAGACTTTAAGGTTCCGATTGGTCAGATAATTGCTACCAAGCGTTAGAACCTGTGTCCGCTGGTTTCGCACAGTCCTGCGTCATGCTATCTACGTCTTCTTCATGCTTGTTGGCCATGCCAGGGTAAATTGACAGGAATGAGAACCAAACGTTGTCCAGCATCGATTTCCTTAACAAGTCCACCATTCCATGCGCAACAGCAGGTTACTCGAGGTCTAGTCTACTCTCATCGGCTCCAGTGTAAAAATGCTTCGCAGCAACCCAGACGCAACCCAGACGGCCTTGGACGTCTTCCATTCCCTCTGAACCACCATTTCTGCACTCGAATATCTCCCAACGGTATCAAGTCTCCGCTGATCAGTGTGGCTTCCCCTGGAATGGCCGCGAGAGATACCTTGACGGGGGTCACAACCTCCACCTGGATTGCTCTTCGGTAGATTACCGGCAGCGTTTCCAGGAACTCCTCGGTCGCATCTGTTCGCTGCGCCATCGGACGAAGTCCTTTATTTGCTTGGGATATGTGTATTTTGTATCCCGTTGGTCTGTGTTTCCAGCGCTTGTTGCAGGGGTACGCCGAGTTAAAAAAACGTGATCTTGGCATGTCATACATGCTCGACAAAGTCAGTATTACTGAAACGGATGGCACGGATTTCGATTGAAACTACCTAAAACGATAGACGCGGCATCCGAACAAACATCCACGAGCGGAAGAAGGTGTACGTGCGTCGGTGTGTTTGTTCTTTATTCCTCAGGAAAACGATCGGAATTAAAATGGTTATCACATACGCCGATGCACGTGGCTTTCTCGTCCTTGATGTTGGAAGAGGTCAGTGGTTCGCCCCATACATCGGCTTCGTTCTCAAATATGCGGCGTACTCGTTCACAATGGCTTGATCGGTTGCGGTCCGCTGACCACGCCCCAGATTGAACACGCGTCGAAAAACGCGATCTGGTATCACCTTTAACTCTTCGTCCCAGTACTTGAACTGTGCAAGCCGCATGCTCAGGGCAGTTTCGCCTACAAGGTCATCCCATTTTCCGTGGTCAATCATTAATGCCAACTGGTGGTCCCCGTACCCTTCCTTCAACACTTTGAACACTGAAATATCGCTTCCTCGGTTATGCTGGTTGAAATAGGCCAAGTAGCGACGCCCAGCTTCATACGCATCACCTCTCAATACGCCAAACGCAGCACTGCCCACAGCTTCTTCACCGTTCTTCACGAGGTTTAGTCGCTGGAAAATATCAAGAGGAGAATTCCCCTCTCCATTAAACCAGAGGCGATTTTGCTCAGCCGCAAGCTTCTTCGCGAAAACCTTCGTCGTCGTATCACGAGACTTCATTTCAGCTTGGATTATCCTAGCGACTCGCTCATCACGATAGGCTCGCGTGAGGGTCCCGACCATGGTCTCTTGAGTGTGAAACTTCTCATTGTACTTGGAAATGTACTCGGCCAACCTCTTGATCGCCGGGTCGCTCAGGCTATTTTGCACTCGTCCATTTTGGTTCAACTTCAAGAGCACAGCGGTCGTGGACTCTTCGCTACTTAGCCAACCTTTCATCTCGTCGTCCGTCCTCGATGCCAGCCTGCCCAAGAACCCCAAAACCCTGTCTTCGCCTTCGTCCTCCGGGTTGAGAGTCCTCAGCATTCTCTTGGTTGGAACGCCGTACTGGGCAGCAACGCGCAGATGAGGTATACCGGCACCTGGGACATTGGGCGTGGCCATGTTGGCGGTACCAGTCGCTTGGCCATTGACGCTTGAGAGGAGGACGGTGGCAGCTAGTAATAAGACGCCACGATAATGCATCGTGGCGGCGGACAGACTTGCGGGCTGGACGGACAAATGCGTTGTGGAGTTGCCTGATATGAGGTGAGTAAGGTTGGTCACCGGAGCGCTACCATACTCACCTCAGGTCAAGCTACGACCCAACGCACCAACTGGTGCGCACTGTCGTTCAGGTACATGCTACCCCTTAACACAGTACCCTGTGATATCTGGTCGGGATTTTGTTGAATCAATACAGTATATTAATAAGACTATGCCTCTTGATTTAATACCTGTGTAATCACTATCTCAACTTTTTGTAACCTAAACCATGCGATGGGTACTAGTACGTGTACAGTACTACTGCACACCGGTAAACGTTCCCTCCTTATGGCGCATGTGACCGTGGTAAAAGCCGTGGGTTTTCTTGGGAAATGCATCTACATCGTACATTCGCTGTCGTGTGCTGTACAGTGCGCGGCCATATTATACATGTACAGTACATGTACATGTAAATACTGTATCGCGTTGTGGGGTTCATTTTGTGTATCCTGCGCCCCGTCCAGGCGACAAGAAGGGGTGTCGCCCCTAATGTGTCCAGCTTCGACTCGCAACAAAGACCTCTGATTGGCCCCAGCACGCATCCCGCGAGGTAAGAATGAGCCTAAGGGCCGTTCTTAACGGAGCGGGTGTGCGGTAGGCTCGGTAGGCCCGGGTAGCTGCGCACCGGCTCTGTGCAGCAGTCGGGACTACCTGGAGGGAATTTTCGATCACGGATCGGTAGTCTCCCTACGCACACCACGAGGGGGGCGCTGTCCGTGGTAGGCTGCCCAGATTCTGACTCGCCATCCAAATGGATCGCCCTCGAGAGTTGCTGCGCACCATTGTCTAGCCCAGCGCGAGCTCCTCTGAATAATCTTCTCTAATGGCAAGCGCCTGCGTCGCTGCAGCGACACACACGGCAATGGCATTCATCTCTTCATCACTGGACGGACTGCTCCATTCCTCGTCGTCCAAATCGACTAGCTGAGGGAACATACGTAGTATCTGCCACACTGGCCCACAGAGGGTTCAGGGCGTTTTGTGAATGCGACAATTTCTCGGACACAGGTACAATCTGGTACAGCGGCCTACCGCCCTGCACTCCGTCATTCTTAACGACGACGCGCAGAGTGGTACTCTCTACGCACACCGCACACCCAGCCACCCGCTCCGTTAAGAACGGCCCTAACATGCGCGTTTTTACGTGGCTCGAATGTAAGATCGACACAAATTAGGATCACCCCCACTCTAATTCAAAATCCAATATTAACCGAAACACCGTACAAGACGATATGACGAGAGATTTGTACTGAACATGTTTATTAATACCAAGTCCAGATTGCTGAAAGCTGTCTGTGGAGCTTGCATGCTGAGCTGCTTGATAGTACAGATATGGTGTTTCGCTTTACTTCATACTATATATCAACATAAATGACTTCTAGTTTGACCCACCATATTCGTTGTTTCCCCTAGTGATAAATATGCTCTACGTTGTGGCGTAACTGAGGGAGGACCTGACCAGCACAAGTCGTGGGTAACCACAATGATGCCTGACTGGCACAAAACCCATACAATTCCCTAGTATGAGAAAATGTCGCATGGGGATGGATGTCATGGTGACCAGCCGCTGGGCACCCCAGCGGTTCGCTTTACTGGCGCTATGAAGATAACATCCTGGCGAGTGCAATGCACTGCTCGCTGGAATGCTCGTCGCTGGGCCTGCCTCCTCAAATTCCGGGCGGGCTCTCCGCGCGAGTTTACTGCAGTTGCGCTCCTCGCAACCCCTCGCCTTAGTCGCACCTCCCAGTTTGTGCTAAGTCGCATTTTGTTGTGTTTATCAGGAATCATATGGCGTGTTTGATATTTTCTCTCGTGATAAATATCCGGTTCAAGAATGTTGATCCGCACTGTATGTACTATCAGTAACGAGGTTTTGTAATTGTCACAAATCCATGAAATGTTTTATTTGGATTGTGACCTCATGTTACAGTGAAAAAGGTCATCAGTAGGTTATTCTATGCAGAATGTGACAGTGAGCAATTCGAGGTTAGGTTAATTTTTGTCTACTATATGTGCTCTCCCACAGTTGCACTACTTTAGGTCTGTACTGTTGCTTCACATGTTTACGCTAAGCTATACGACAACAGACGCTGATCGTCAACAGTACAGGTGTCCCCGCTGAGGGCCGTTCTTAAGGCCCTGGTTTCTCCGTCCGGGTCTGGGTCTCGGAATAAACGAAATTGCAATTCCCCAACGCTGTCCCCAGATTGCTGGATCTGGGGATTGTGTTGCTGCTACACATACCCTGTCAATATCGTTTTCTAGCATCGAGGAAGGACGCCTCTCAATCGGAAATTTCCACTATACAGGTGTCCCCGCCGAATCTGCAAAGGTGGGACCAAAAAAAACAGCGAGGTTACAATATCTGCACAGGTTGCGCATAGACGCTAATGTACTGCTTTTATAGACGCTCATGTACTGCTTTTTAATGTTACGGATAGTTTGCGCTAGATACGATGCCAGAATGCATCCAGCAGTTCCTGATAGTGGCCGGAGTTACAGCATTCCAAGCCTGTGACGCCCAACTTAAGGCTGTGTAGATTGAGATCTTCTCCTGCGGCAGCCCTACTATATACCGATCAATGCTATCCTCGACCTTAATGCGCGTGAAGTGACTCTTGATGCACGCAATGATGCCCTGATCTAAGATACAATGTTCATTGTGGGCCTTTCATTTTCTACCGATCTAGCAACTCGATGTTTCCCGCAGAGACATTTTCCCGCAATGATCTTACTAATTCAGTACGTCTCACCAAACAGCTGTGGCAAATCTTGCGCACTGGCAGACTCCCTCACACTCTGTGTTCGCGGTAGATACAGTAGCCGATGGCAGTTGCAGATTCAGCGGGGACACCTGTATGATGTCGAAGCCAGGGAATCTATTATAACGAATGATTTGAACAACATATCTATAACTCCCTCTTATATTATTGTTGCTATTAAAAAATCCACTGCGCTTTTTGTGGGGGACGTCTATACCCCAGGGAGCTTGAACGTTGCCCCCCATTTCTTAGTTTTGAATGGCAGAACTGTCAACATTGGCCTTTTATTGACCCCGTTCAGACGGAACTAAGGCCGGTTCTCAACCGAGGCGGACGCATGCGTTTTCGGACACTTTGTGATCTGATTGGTTAACAGGACGTTACAAAAATGATACTGTACAACGCATGCGTAGGCAAGCGTTAACTACTTTTGGCCAATCAGTGCACTGCATTATTTGCATTCCCCCTCAAAGCACTCCCCCTCCTCATACATGGCGTCGGTCCGGCTTCGACGTGCTTCTCCCCCGCGCTTCACCCCCACTGCAAGGTATCGGCGTCGCTGGAAAGCTGAAGATAAGCTGTGCGGCCTTCTGGTTTGTTTGGTACCCATCAAGCGACACCAAGCAGCACGAAAAAAAAAAGCCAACAGTTCGAGAGCGGATTTCGTGCCGAGTGCATGCTTCTACGCTACTTAGAGATTCAGCTTTCAAGAGATACTACAGGAGCTTGGTGGGTTGGACCAGCTTCGCTCCCCATTGCCGGACGGGGGAGTCTTGGTCAGCGCTTCAGATATTGTTGAGTCGTGAACCACACGTAGATCACACAGAGTAACAGTACAATGATTGGATAATATTGGTCAAACACTGGGCCAATCAAATTTGGTCAGTTTCATTCTCAACCGAGCATACGGGGTAGGGCACGCAAGTAACGCACGCGTCGAGAAAAACGCTTCGGTTGAGAACCGGCCTAAGATCTGGAACCTGAGACAAAAAGCCCCAGGTGCCGCGTGTTCGGCTACAGTATGCGGGCGAGTCTAGCGCATAATCATTCCGAACATTGATTCTGACAGGGCTGTCTTCACAGAAAAGGACTCGTTTCGCATAAAGCAAGCACCACAACAGTGCTTACCGGTATTCTGCAATCCCTATGTTACGGGACTGATCATTTGATTCCAATCCTGGTTTACATATGCTGCCGAACTTAAAAATGTGCATGCACAGGTATCGTACCCTCAACAATGTGAAGGTTTTGGATCGGACATGTTAGAGGAAGGAATTACAGAGGAATAGAACAGCAGAGGACAGCGTGAAGATGCCGAAGAAAGCCGTCTTCAAGGTGCTCGGAGATCCTCGTGTATTAGCAGTCAAAAGAAGACTGGTGGTCCCTGGCGGAGGAGCTACATGTAATCCCCCTTACCTAGGGTATGAATACCCGTATTCTGCAACTAGATGCGTGGTCCACCTTATATGGGACACTTCTACGAGTGAGTCCTGCAAAGCACGTCGGAGATGCTCAACTTTAGCAGTCTCCAACATTCAAGAAATTGCGTTGCTTGCTAGGTTGCAGCTTCCTTAATCCCTTAGTTCCCGTATGTTGTACGGTGCAATATAAGAGGTGTATACCCTAATTCACTTCGTTCGCAGCATCTCTAGTATGTTGGACCTCCAACATAAGCAAAGATTATACTTGATTTTTGTATTGTACAAATCACAGTTGATGGCATACTCAAGTTAATATTTTTTATTTCATAAAAGAAACAAATGCACAGGTTTAGGTTTTTGTGGGAGGGGGATCGGTTGAATGTGGCAGAGAGGGAACACTGCACCCACCACAAACGAGTGGCACAGCAGCGTCCAAAGCTCATTCTCCAAAAGTCAACGCAAGGCTAACATGGTTGCGCCGGCTGGGAAGACCCCGCGGCACCAGCTATCAGAGCAAGAGCGACGTCTATGCCTTGAGGTGCTGCTGAGTGACCGTCACGCTCGTCGTATTGGCCGGGCGCAGCAGAAGGACAGTGGTGATGTAAATACTACGAGAAGGAGTCGAGCAGCCAAGCTAACAACTGCAGAAATGGAGATTGCTGAGTCCAAGGAGTGTGCTACAGCAGTGGCGATAGCGACGTCGAAGGCAGTAGCGGATATGCAAGCATCGGCTGAGGCGAAGGAGACGTCGGGCAAGAAGAAAAAAGCGGCTAAGAAGGTGGGAGACGTGGTAATTACGGCAGCTAAGAAGACGACACCCACGAGGGGCGTAGCAAAGAAGTCGGACGCCAAGAAAGTTGCCAGCGCTTTGGTGTCGCTGCATCAACACGCGCAGCCCCATCACCCGAGACTACGGTGGGCGAAGTTGTTGCAGACATGGTGACTTCAGTGGAAATCATTGAGAATCTTACTACGCCTGACCGCGCGCCGCGGCCTACTGTGGAACCGGTACCGACAGCGGGTACTGGACAGCGGAGACGAACCTCACGATCCTCGTCAAGGAAGCGCCGGCGCAGCTTGTTGCAAGATGACGAAGACGACGAGGTAAGTTATGTTGGTCATATCCAACGTAATATATTATGCTATCAGCAATGTCATCATAAGGTCTAACATAACATTATGTTTTGATGTCACTATTGCAGATAGAATCAAGTGGCGATAAGAGTTGTGACGAGCGAAGTACTGCGTTTTCTCTCCCCACGGGCACTGTTGATTCGGACCCAAATCTGATGAATGATGGAGCTGATCGGTGCACTGGTTTGAACTCCGACGAGGATTCCGATCTCGACGAAGAGCCTGAAGAAGAAGAAGAAGCAGATGATGAAGACTGGGACGGGGACTGGGATATTGGGAGTCTTACGGATGAAGACTCGGATGTCGAGCCAGAAGAGCTTCCTGACTCAGTGTGGGCATCTGCAGCAAAGGACAAGCAAACCATGGCTTGGATGCGCGACAGCGGGTGGGAATATGGTACGTTTTGCTGCGAATTCCAACATAAGCAATATTGATGGTGCGCGTAGTCAATATAAGGACTAACATAACGACTGTACTGTTTCATTTGACTAGACACATCCAAGTTTGGCCCTGATCCGACCTATAAAGACCTCTATGACGGTCTATACGGACCAAGCGACAGTGTTCTCAGGGTGGCTGACAACCCGTTGGCTCTACTATTCTACTTCTTACCGCCGAAGTTATGGGTCCAGATCGCGGTCGAGAGTAACGGCTATCACCAGCAGACCATCCCCCTCCGAGTTCGGGCGCTTCGCTCCCAACAACGGCGCAACGCTGGCGATGTGGAAGATCTTGCTGAAATTCGGCGACGTCTCGCAGCGGTGGACTGTATAGAAGCATGGGAGGTTTTGAGGGTTGTTGCGCTGCTGATCGCGAGAATGCTGGTGCCGACCAGAAAAGGCATTGCTGCACACTGGTCACTGAAGAAGGTTGGTGCGCTACCAGCTAATCGGTTCGGCAAATTCTTGCCCAAGAATCGGTTCTTCCATATTATGGGGTATCTACATTTCTCAAACAACAAGTCGCCTCAAGCCCGCCTCGACCGAGCATGGAAAATTAGACCTGTGGTTGACGTTCTACAGCGCACGTTTGCACGCGGCTACAAGATGCCCCCCGTCATTAGCTTCGACGAAGCAACGCTGCCTTCCCGTTCGCGTTACAACCCATGCGTCAATTCAATAAGGATAAGCCGCATCGTTGGGGAACGAAGGTATTTGTCGCTGCATGCGCCAAAACACCATATTGTATGAGGTAGGTGAAAGCGATTGACGTGGCAAGCTTTGGCTTGCCACTTTGTTTTGGTCGAAGTGCTTACGTTGGATTAGATCCTACATAGGATCTGGACAAAGGGTATGCACATCCAACATACAGCTAACTTATGCTTCTTTGAACGGAATGATTGTAGAATCGAGGTATACTGTGGTGCGAAGGCTCATCTCCAAACACCCGTTCCTAAAAATAATAATTTTGGAGAAGCCGCCGTCCTGCGCAACATGAACGCAGTGATGCCGCCTCCGCCAACGTCTCCGTGGAGACTAGTCGTCACCGATCGGTTTTACACCTCCGTGAAGCTGGCGTTGGAGCTTCTACATCGCCGCCTCTACGTTACGGGTACGATCCAAACAGACCGATCCCGATACGCCAAGGGCGTTTGCACAGCCAAAACGACAAGGACGGTAAATAAGCGGAAGGTGATGGAGCCGCCACAGGGCACAACCAAACTTGCCCAGAACAAATTGTTCCCGCAGATAACTGCAGCCATGTGGATGGATCGAAATACGGTTCACATGCTGTCCAGCGGGGGTAGTCGAGAGAACGGCATCGTCAGTAAGTTATTGCTACACGATAGAATACCAAGTTATCAAGCTAACTATATTTATGTGCATACAGTGCGGCGTATTCATGACGAAATGAAACCTCTTCCTGCACCGGGGCTGGTCCGCGACTACCACCGCTGGATGGGTGGTGTCGATGTCCACGACCAGCTCCGCATGCAGCGTTACAGCGTTCAGCTTTGCTACAAAACCCGAAAGTACTACAAGACACTATTTCTGGGCCTACTAGACATGGCTCTTGTGAACGCATTCATTGTGTTTCGCTACAAGAAAAAAGTGGACAACAAGCGACCACCCAAGCACTTCGCCTTTTTCGAAGAACTCATGGAACAACTGCTTGCGATAGACTCTGCTGAAGCTTTCACCGAAATCGAGATATGTCGTATGTTGCTCTGTCAACATAAGCGTAATGGGGACAACATGACCATCCAACATAACAAGTACTAATGTTGTATTTTGATTGCAGAAAGTGGCATTGGCAAGGGATCGAACAGCAGCGTCGCCAGCTCGCTCGGATTCACGTCACGATAATTCTGGCGCTGAATTGACCACCACAGGCGGCCATTGCCTGGAGGAGAATCCGGACACTGTCGACAACCAGCAGGGTGTCAAACGACGCCAGCGTTTGTGCAAGGTGTGCGCGCTCTTCAAGGTCAACCCCAGAAAGTATACCAATTACTTTTGCCCAGAATGCTCCATCGGGAATCGTCGGTACGTGCTGCTTTCTGTTCAAATATTGACGGTGTGTGTAACTGATAGTTTGGGCTGCTGCTGCTCCTGATGCTACAGTCAATATCTATGCAATGTTGTGCGCGAAGGAAGACAAAAGACATGTTTCCAGATATGGCATGACGACTGGGGCAACGGAACTGACATCCCGCGTCAGCTACTGCAGGATCACAAGGTTCGTGACCGCCCGCCAGCATCGTACCCTGGTAAGAAGCGGCGACGCAAGACTCAAGCTCGTAGCGAAGGTGAAAGCGAGCCCGGAGATTTATTGGACACTAACGAGGAGGAGAATGGTGCGGGGGAGGCGGCTGATAGCGTGGGGGAGATGGCTGATAGCGTGGGGGAGGGACTAGCAATCAACGAGCTGTAGGCGCCACGTCTTTAGTTGTACTGGCTAGTGTGCAATCAATGAAACGTGTATTTTTTTGCGTGCATTTCATTGGCCAAATGTGCATAGCAAACGTTGCTGTTCGTTTGCAACATTTCAAAGACTGGACTAACCGATAAAACGTACATTTGGTATGTTGGCCGATCAAACATTAGCAGAACTGACGCGTTATTTTGACGACATACCACGGCTTTATGTTGGAGGTGTCTCCATTATACGCAGCTGTACCTATTCATACTCTCCCCAAACCCCGACGTACTTAAGAGATGCCATATACAAAGATGTATATAATAGTATATGGGACGGAGTAAATATTTACCCTCGTGAATAGCTCCGGGAACTAAGGGGTTAAGTTTAGGCAGTATTATTATGACCTTAGTACTTGGTGTGGGCAATCTGAGTTCACCCACGGCGATCTGCTACCCCGTGATACTTACTTCGCCTGCAGCGTGATATGCCAAAAGTTGTCGTGCTTAATGTTATGTCATTTAGTATGAGCTATGGTGGGCTAGTCACGAAGCCTTTCTTAGGAGAAAACCAGTTCACCGAGTATGTATGATCTAAAGTGTTGTGCGTGTTGTTCAATATCCCAGATATTTGTTTTGCGACTGTACTTGGCTAGTCAAGAAGACCTTTTTGTTCAAGGATGAACCCTGTTCGCCGTTGTTCACATGAATAGCGACTTCCATTTGTTATCCAATACTGCTTCGAAGGCATTTTCACCTGACCACTTGTTACCTGTATAATGCAGGCCCCCCTCACGCTCAGTTGCAAACCTAGCAGAAAGCCCTCTGATGGATAGCCTCATCCACCTGGTGGGAAAGGGAGGATACCGTTAACCCTCCGAAGACGGTGGTTACCATGGATGGTTTAATAAACCTTCCCGGACGGTTTAAATATTCTATTGCTTTCAGTATTCATACTATAACTCATATTAATGGTGCTTAGTCTATGAAGATGATGGTTTGTTGCTTGTTGGTTGGAAGGTAAAAACCGAAGTGAGCATTACAATGTTAGAAGTTCTACAGATCTACTAAGCCTTCCTTCTGTCTGCAGAGCTACTTGAACCAGCTTGACCAATCACCATCGGCTTCGACATATTGGTCAATCACACTCTGCCGCGTGTCGCACTTATTCGGGGACCTGGGGGTTTACCCTGTCGAAGGTTGAAACAAACGACATACTGTATATTGTGAAAACCGGTGGTTTTGTCACTCCGTATAGCTCTGTAAATCAGGGCTGTGAGCAAAAACGATACGTGGTAATTTGTACTGAATAGGAAGTTAATGTGGGTGCTAATCTGAGTAAGTCGGCTTAAATAGGAGTTGGGAACTGGGCTCTAAAGCCATCTTGTCAGAACAGAGTGGTGAGGGAGAGAGACAGCGGAGACACGATGTATGCCGCAGAATTTCGACGGAGAGCTGTGGTTAAATCCACCCAGCCCTGCTGAGTGGCAACTTGACTTGGCTTAGCGTAGAGATTAGTATCAGGGCGCAACGTTCTAATATCGAAAGCAGCTAGCGCGGCTACGATGCGCTCTTCCGCTCTCGCGTAGAGGTCATCAAAGCTGCCCTCTGGGTCGAAGCGAAACCCTGCGTCCTCGACACGGACGCTGGTTCTGCTCGTCCTGTTGATTCCTCCTATTTTGACTGATATCTTGGCTAGTGTTTGCATAGCCGCTTGCTCGGTGGATTTATTTGTGCGGACTTCCTCGGAATGCCGAGGTTGGAGCTGACATTTCAGCCTATTTTGAGACCAAATCGATTACGACTCTAAAATAGCTCTGACGCGATGCTGCATAAGACCGATTATAATTAGGGATACCCAATTCTATATAAGGGATGGATCGAAATAAATAAGGGTTCCCGTCTCTAAATAACGCACTAAATCAGCCGATTTACTATCCGATTTGACATTCTGAGTGCTTTTCACAATAGACTAAAAAGGAATAGATTAATTGGCATTTAACAGGTGATCCAGTTAAGAAGAGGGGAAAAAGGGCCCAAAATGGGGAAAATCGTCGAGCCAAGTAATTGCGGTCTTTATTTTCAGGTCGTGAAACTAGCATCATCAGATATTTCAAACCTATAAATATGCTGTCTTTATTCACGTGAACGCAGCTCCCATCTTAGCATGAGCGCTCGAAAACAGCGCCTCCGCCTGATTGCCCTTGGTGTGAATGCGATGCATGTCTAAATTCGGAAAAGAGGAGGTAGAGTGGTCTGCATTGCCCCATCTCTCCACAATGTGTAGCCTCGTCTCCCTCCACAAGGACGGCAAGACGGCGGTGGGCTCGTGGGAGGGTGAGAACAATTTGTCCATCGCGCAGTTCGGCAAGGAGAGCGCGCAGTAAGCACCGCCTTCGGTCCTTGCACTCGGTCTCTGTGGCTCAGGTAATGAGCGGATAGATTCCGCCACCAGAGTCTTCTCGTCCCCCCTCCATTTGGAATTCTGCGCCACTGAGAAATCCCCCCCTCCAACGCATCGAGACGTGCACGTGGCCGAGCCGTCTGTACACCACTATCAAACGTCTCATACCTCCAAATCCCTACAAATGCTTCAAACAGCGCTAGTATCGGCATGCTGCTTGCATGCCTTGCCATGGCACAACCAGTGCAGCTACGAAAGTCGGGCTTGATTCCTTCGTCATTAGAAATTCTAGTTATGTTCCGACTGAAATTTCATTGAAATAGGACAATTTCCGCATTTAATTATTTTTTTTTAGTTTCCCCCCAAAAAGTCCCCCTCTTAACTGGATCGCCTGTTAAAGATTGCAAAACGGCAGCGAATAGAGCGCATAACCGTTTTTCTTCTTGCAATGGTGATGTTGGAGGCTTGGACCAGTAGGAGTATTAATAAAGGTAGATAAAGTCGAGGAAGCCGAACGAGAGACGACGCGAGAAACCAACAGGTATGTTTGCTGGGGCTTATTGATGATTCCGACCGACGACTTCCATTCGACGACAACCATAGATTCCAGTGTCTCCCCTTGCACTTTATAAAAAACGATCGCAGAAATGATAGGGAGCTGTTGCAAATGAAGCGATAGCGATCTTCTCTCACCAGTGACAGACTTGGAGAGAGCGATAGAAGTCTTAGAGTACCGACCAGAGCTTGCTCGCGCACCCCAGACAACTTGCTATACAATTGGGCCACGTCTCGCCGCTCCGCACCACTTACCAAATTGCAGCTTCCAGCTGCGACATCACCGACCGGAGCTTGGACGGCTTCCACTTGTAGAAGGCTTATGGGGACAGTGCACCTCAATCTTAGTCATATCATCCTTGTGCATCTCGTCCACGCCCACCTCGAAATTATGCTCAACGTAGGTATTCACGGGCTTGTCGATGGGCCAGACGAAGAAACGCTCGGCCCCGCTCGTGTGGGTCATGACGGCCGACATCTTCCCGGACTCCACCCGCGCGAGCGCCTCGTCACTCTGCATCGGCATCGACTGGCTCTGCAACCTCATCGTGGGCGTCGCCTACCCGTACATCTCGGACGCGCTGAACGACTACGCCTACGTGCCGTTCGTGGTGCTGCTCGCCATCTTCTTCCTGCTGGGACTTAAGCTCGTGCCGGAGACGACGGGCAAGTCTGCAGAGGAGATCCTCGCCGAGTACGACTCGCGTCGCGAGAAGTAAGGACATCACTGCAAGTCCGGACTGCCGCGTGTTTGTTGCAGCTGCAGTAGTTGTCTGTAAGTAGCTAACCGCGTCAATATGATACATCGTTGACTGCTGTCGTAGATGTGTTGGTTAAATGGATATGAAGACCAACGATTAGAGTCGCTAGCGTGGATTGGTGAGATCAATGACGTCGTGTTATCAATCCAACTTTCGTTTTGTCACGGGGTCGAATCTTGCAATTGCTGCAATTGTCTGTTATTTTTCGATTTGTGGCAGGCTTGTGCAAGCTCATCAATACTCCACCCCTCCGTAACTATGAACACACCGAACCAGCTCTCCACTATGCCCACCATTCCGATATGCAAAAGATTTGAACGCTCAGCACTCGATTCCCGGTGATATCTGGGATTGCACCTCATTTGAGTGCAGACTGCACTGTGCAGTTAGTTTCTTTGCCCCCGTTGGACCACGTTGCTGTCATTGAGCTTACTGAACTTCCTGGAACGGGAAGGTTTGTCCGCGTCGTCCTTGTATCATTCGTTGTCCTTGCTCGTTAACAAACACAACCTCCTGTGGAGACTCGAAGTGCACTTGACGGATAACGGGCAAGGCCACCAACGAGAAAATGTTCGCCATCACATGGTGGTCGATTTTCCGAGCAATAGCCTCAGATCTGACACTCCTCTTCGCCTTTGGTTCTGCTGACGTTCTCGACTCGAGCACACTCAAGAACGCGAACGTGTACTTCCTTGGCAGCGGTCGAAGTTGCCGATCAATCGGCTTGTGGCTAAAGGCCTGGAAATTGTTGAAGAATTTGATATAGTGACTATCCACTGAAAGGTACTCCAGGCGTTCATTCCTCTTGAGCATACTGAGAACGGCATTCACGTAATATGGAAAGCTTAGCGTCGTGCCAGAGATATGATCGGCGGAGGGACACCCTCAGGCGTCGGACACACTACGTCAGAGGATTCTGCGGATCACTTAGGTAGCCAGCGAATTTCGGCACGCTGGATCAAGGAAAACTGAGCTTCGGAATGGATTTCTTCCCCGTTCGATACTCACGGAAGTCAAGTTGCACCTCAATTAGCTCTCTAACAAGTGTTAGCTCCAGCAAATTGGGACAACTTTCAATAATTTCGTTCTCGTCGATATCTCCCGAAGGAGCTCTACTCGGAATATCCAGTGTCAACGCTCGCAACGAAGATCCGATCGACTTGATCAACGGGAGTATCGCCAAATACGTTGTTTTGTCTGCTTGGAAACGAATTGTGAGCGAGGAGATACCAGGTCGACTACTTTTTGCAGGCGATCCAACACTGAAATGCAAGTCGCAGCGCTGGACTTGGCACTGACCGAATTCGGGAATAAGAACGTTCACCCCAGTCGCTTGCTCCGATGTTCGCACAAACCTGATAGGAGCATCCAGTGTGAGGAGACGAGAGTCCAAAATGGACTTCATCGTCAAGATCTCACCGGATCGGAGAACCTCGTGCTAACTCTGCATCTCTCTCCTCAATCGACCCATGACGAAAACCGAATACATTCTACTCTGGCTCCGATATTAAAACCGACCCAAAGGCACGCACATCAAAATCAGTCAATCGGCCCAGGTCAAGAATAATGAGAGTTCGGAGTGAGGAGCACGCTCGAGCTCGTTTCAAGAACAGCGCATACCACCAGCGCCGAGCACATAGCTTCTAAGGCGTGAGCTGGCATCGTCGCTTCACAGTTGAGCTTCAAGAATTGCAGTGGGAAAAACCGTGAAGCTTGCAGTAGTCCAGGGTGCTGCAAGTGGTAAGTGATGTGGCCATTCTGCTTCCGACACTTAGTTAGCAGTAAGCGTCTGAGAAGATGTCCGAATCCTCGAGCTCATCCGCACGCTTGATAGTTAAAGGGATGTCTAGAAATGAAAACCACACGTTGGTCACTGCTAGACACCCAACCGCTTTAGCAACTCGTAGCGGCATTGCGCTGCTGAACCGTGTTCCCGAATATAATCCGGAAAAATTTGCCGCCATCGGCTCCAGCACAAAACGACATCGAAGTGTTCCAGTCCCTGGTTCGTTTTCCTCTGCATTCCGCGCGTATCCCGTCCACTGCTCCTCAATTTCCTTCTCGGCCTTCACGATACCTGTGAGTACCTTCGGATAATTACAATCTGTCATTCCCTTCATGTGCCTCGAAAACTGTAGCTTCACGGGGATTTTAATGTCCATGCCAGAATCTCCTGGCTTCAAGTCGTTGTCGAGAGCAGCAACTTTACACAGAGCCGCCACGCATCCTCACTGGGATGCTCGTGTTGATACCTGCCACAGAAACGCACGAGGTCGGTCTGATCTTCAAGCTCGGTAACATCCAAATCCAGCAAGAACCTCAATGCAAACGGAACTGCGTTGAGCTCCTCCTCTAGTCTCCCTCGTCGAATTCCACAGCAATCCGTTAGAATGCAATCGTACGCGTGGTAGTCTGTATGTTCGACTGCAGTCACCAGCTCTTGCACTTCTCGGAATTCTTTCCGAAAAGCTGTTTCATCGTTGCCCGAGTCTCGACGGGTTGTAATGGTGACTTTGGGAACAATTTCGGGTATGTTCCAGTCGTACTCCTGGGCGCTCTCAGTCTCCAGGTCGGTGTATTCAATGCAGGGCTTTAGCACCGTCCACCATGGAGCTAGGAACCGCTCGTCGTAACGAAAGGATCTTCTTCCATTTGCTCCGACAATGGTTCCTGGCTTATCGAGGAAAAAAAAACAAAACTGCCCCCCCCCCCCAATTTTTTTTCTCTCAGCCCGAACGGGAAAAATCTTCATTTTTCGTGAGACTTGAACGCTCTTTTTATTATTCTTGGGAAACTTTACTTTTTATGTTTTTAAATTAACGTTAATCAAACATCAATTATTATACGAAAATTGGTTTAGTTTTGTTAATGCTTAAAAACAAGTGTTGATTATTGTGAAAACCGGCGATTTTGTCACTCCGTATAGCTCTGTAAATCAGGGCTGTGAGCAAAAACGATACGTGGTAATTTGTACTGAATAGGAAGTTAATGTGGGTGCTAATCTGAGTAAGTCGGCTTAAATAGGAGTTGGGAACTGGGCTCTAAAGCCATCTTGTCAGAACAGAGTGGTGAGGGAGAGAGACAGCGGAGACACGATGTATGCCGCAGAATTTCGACGGAGAGCTGTGGTTAAATCCACCCAGCCCTGCTGAGTGGCAACTTGACTTGGCTTAGCGTAGAGATTAGTATCAGGGCGCAACGTTCTAATATCGAAAGCAGCTAGCGCGGCTACGATGCGCTCTTCCGCTCTCGCGTAGAGGTCATCAAAGCTGCCCTCTGGGTCGAAGCGAAACCCTGCGTCCTCGACACGGACGCTGGTTCTGCTCGTCCTGTTGATTCCTCCTATTTTGACTGATATCTTGGCTAGTGTTTGCATAGCCGCTTGCTCGGTGGATTTATTTGTGCGGACTTCCTCGGAATGCCGAGGTTGGAGCTGACATTTCAGCCTATTTTGAGACCAAATCGATTACGACTCTAAAATAGCTCTGACGCGATGCTGCATAAGACCGATTATAATTAGGGATACCCAATTCTATATAAGGGATGGATCGAAATAAATAAGGGTTCCCGTCTCTAAATAACGCACTAAATCAGCCGATTTACTATCCGATTTGACATTCTGAGTGCTTTTCACAATACATTCTCCATAAAGTACTACTTCCTCCTGACGGAATTATGAGTAAGTATGATGTATGATAGAACCATAGGTTTTGGTAGTCGTGATTTTTGAACCATTATCGATTTGGAGGGGATAAAATACTACGAGGGGACATTGGTATCGGGGAACAAGATGGAGCTAGCCCTGTTCGAGTTGCGCAGAAGCTCCACTGCCCTGATGTAAACCTGCCGGTCACACACGATCACTTCTGGCAGCATGCGCGGCTTCCTCAATTTTGAGAGGACTGGAGTGAGCCGAACAGGCCCAAGTCCAGCACGTTGGTATCAGGTGAGTTGGGTGTAGTGGGTCTAACTTGACTCACTACTTTAGCTTACACGTTGCGCTATGTGTATGAGGAAGCGTAAGTACTTACTAATTACGTATATATTGCTTATCGAGAATTGCATCTCTGAATACAAGAGTTCCAGCAGGCGAACGAACTGGAGTGTACATCAAGATCCCTGTCTAAGGTTTAAAATCATGGTGGAGATCCGATCCACCTGAATGTAGCGGCCGGTCTCACTGTTACAGTTCACTGCACGTCGGAACAGAGAATTGGAACCGAGTACAATCATCTTCAGCACTTGGTGACACTTCGCCAATGCCATGTATTGTAGTGGGTCTAACTTGACTCACTACTTTAGCTTACACGTTGCGCAACGTGTATGAGGAAGTGTAAGTACTTAGTAATTACTTAGGTTAATTATATTTGAATACACAAATATAAGTTAAGTAAGATAGGATTCCAAGTGACTTAGAATAGGTAAAATGAGAACTGTATTGCTTGTAAATTGATCTTCCTCTAAAATCTGCTAAAAACTGTTTATCATCTATGAAAGGGTTGACAGCGGCTGGCTGTCAGAGCCCCGCCAATATGCATGACTCTGATTGGTAGAAAGATGCTGCTTTCTGCCAATAGGATCTTTGGGTATGTGTGGACCACTCATTGTGGTGGCCCACTTCAATGTATCCATTGGTGTGTCTTACACCAAGGTGAGGAAGTATCCAAAACTTTTAACAGATAACCTATCTGTTAAATCCACAAGTGGCTTGCAGCCACTTGTACGTGTAACCCCGTTACACCATCCCCCCCTTAAGGTTAGACGCGCCGGATCCCCGCAATTCAAACTCTGAATTGAGCATTCGTCAATTCTCCGCGTTCGGAGAAGAAACCCGCGCTCAGTCAACGATGAGCGCGCCTCAGAAGAAGACCTCGAAGTCGGTGGGGAGTCATCTCTCCATCGACGACTACTTCGAACGCCAGAAGGCGAAGTATGGCGACGTCGTCGACTTCGGCGATGACGATGAAGATATGGAGGACAAGAAGCACTTCGTCCTCAAAGCGTAAAGACTCAGTGTCGAGCGAATCGCTCGACCCTCATGCGAAGAACGTTCGCCCGCGTGAAGGGGACGAATCGGACGCGTCGAGTTCGAAGCGTTCGCGAACTGAGAGCGATACCACACTCGCTTCCGCTGAGGCTCTCGGTACTCCGCGCACTGCTGCTGCAGCGCGTGATTCCAAAGCTCAAGGATCGCTGCAGGCGCAGCGCCCGATCCGTGGATGCCGTCCGCGTCCGAGATCTCGGACGTGTATGGGAACTCGGTACCTCCGAATGAGGTGCCGCTGTACGTATGCAGCGTCATCAAAGATGACGCTGTGGCTACCGAGCTGCACTTGATGCGGAAACACATCAAAGGCGCGATTACTACATCGGACTCTTCCATGAGCTCCGATGGTTTCAAAGCAAGAAGACATCTTCTCGCAGCAAAGTGCCCGAGTGGCAGGCACTTTGTCAAAGTTGGAACGCCTTTGTTGAAAACTTCAACAAGAGGCCGAGTGCTTACCGTGATCGGATTAAGCAAGCGCGTGATCGCTTCGAGACGTACTCGAAGCGTGGAAAGCTCGAGCAACTTCATGTTGCTGCTGAGGAGGCAAATGTGCCGTGCGCTGTGCCCGAGGGCTTTCAGTGCGCGAAGTGCTTCCCAGGCGCGGTCCGCTTGAGCGACCGCGACCTGAACGGGTACACGTCGTTCCGTGTGCCCGAGAGTCTCAAACAGCTCGGTGCTAAGTTCTTAGCACGTGAGGGTTCGGACGCTAGCGATGACCGCAGCGCCCGCACTACTTCCGCTGCGCCAGCGCGTACTGCTCCTCGTACGCCCTCACCATTTCCGGAACGTCCTCCAGCAAGACGTTCCGCGGCTCCCATGTATCTTGATGGGGAGGAAATCCTCTCCAACGAATACGAAAACGAGCCCCTTGAGGGTTCGTTTTCGGGATACTATGGTCAACAATCCGCTCAACAATCCAGCGGGTTGAGCCGCGGGCGTCACGGATCGGCGGTGGCGGAGGTGGGAACACGCCCCGGGTATGATCAGCCCCGGGGTGATCAGTGCGCGTCTCTCCACGACCGGGTGACCGCCGTGGAGCGTCTTCAGGGCGCTGAGTTCGCCGCCCTGAAACAGGAGCTGGCGAACCAGAAGACCCAAGTCGCGGCGGTCTCGCAGACCGCCTCGAATATCCAGGTCGAGTTGGGGACCCAGATGAAGGGGTTGCTCCAGCGCGTCCGCGCGCTGGAGGAGAGGCTGCTCGTCGCCGAGGCCAAGACTTCCGCTTCTGTCTCGGCTCCTGCCGAGGCTTCGGGTCAGCCGAGCTAGATGGCTCGTGCTGCAGGTATGGCTTCAGCCGTCCGACGTAAAAGGTCGGATGGAGGCGCATGCTAGACGGTATGTCTAACGTGTAAGCGTTGCCGTGCCGTGCCAACACAGTGAACGGCCCCATGAAGCGCGGAGCAAGCTTACTTGCTCCGAAATCCGAAACTGCATGTTTAGGCAGGTTTTGTGTAGCTAACAAAACTAATGAACTATCTTTGAATTCATTTGTGTTGCCTCTGCCCACATTGTCTGCGTTCAGCTTCTGTTGATCAACAGAAGCTGCTATTGCGTCTTGGACAAACCGAATTACGGCTTGTCTTTTGGTGATGAAATTGATTGCATCCGAGCTGAAGTCATTCAGCTCGCTCTCCGCTATAGGCCCGGCCTCTGCGTGGTTCTTCGCGGTGTCTTCGCCCTGCGCAGACCCGTGGTCGTTGTCCTTGTTGGAGGAGGAGTCTGCGCCTTGCGCAGACTCATGTGGTTTGTCCATTGTTGCAGCTGACACTGTGCAAGTGTCAGCGGTTTCTGCGACTGCTGTAATGCAGTCGTATATCCTCCCCCACTTAAAGTGGGAGCCATCACTCCGAGTAAACTCGGTAGACGTGGATGTCGCATGGCATTCACGTAGAACGGTGTATGCCCGGTCGAGGCATGCACTGAGTTATTGATGGCAAACTCTGCCATCGATAAGCACTCGCTCCAGTATTGGAACGAGTGAGCGTAGCTCTTCAACATATCGACGAGCACACGATTCACGCGCTCGGTTTGACCGTCCGTCTGCGGATGATCCGCAGTCGACATTGAAAGTTGGCTCCCAAGAAGTGTAAACACTTCTTGCCACAGGTGCGCTGTGAAGCGCGGGTCTCTGTCCGACACAATGTCGGTAGGCATACCATGGTGTTTGAACACCATGTCGACGAACAGACGGGCCGTCTGCTTCGCGGTCACTTCTGCCGGCACCGCAGCAAGATGTACCATCTTGCTGAAGCGGTCGACGAAGACCACAACACCGGTATTCCCTCCGCTGTCCGGGGGAAGACCAAAGATGAAGTCCAAAGACATGGACTTACAACACTCCGACGGAGTCGGTAGTGATTGCAATGGAGCCTGCGTAAACGGCGCAGGCTTTACGCATTGGCACACCTCGCAAGCACGGACGTACTTGCGCACCCACTTATACTTGTGGTGCCAGTAGAAGTCACGCGTGAGAAGCACGTATGTCTTCTCACGTCCGAGATGTCCCGCAGTCGGGGCATCATGATATTCGTACATGATCCTGAGTCGCAGGTCATGACCAATCGGCACGACAACGCGATCCGCGTTGTCGTCGACTGCATTGTAAAGCAGTAATCCGTCGTGCACTCGAAAGCAGTGTGCACGCGCTCGAAGGTGCTTGGGCAGCTTCTGACGGGACTTGTCAGAAGGCGCTGTGCCATAGGCCAGCAAGAGCTTCGTGTCCGCGTCGTGCGCGTACGCGGCCTTCACGTCGTCCAACAGAGACGATGTGGGTGTGATCGTTCGCATGGCGTCAATGGCATTGACGTCAGCAGCTTCTGCGTAGTCCGGCCGACGTGATAACGCGTCGGCCACTACATTCAATCTTCCGGGTTTGTATTCGACCCGGAAGTTATATTGTGCAAAGAATGAGAGCCATCTCGTGATATGTGTGGCGACTTCACTGCGGTGCGCAGTGATGCATGGTCGGTGTAGACCACAAACGGTCTACTTCCAAGTAGATACACTTGGAACTTTGCGAGTGCGTATTTCATGGCAAGGAGTTCCTTGTCATGTACCGGATAATTACGCTCAGCTGCCTTCAGCTGACGCGATTGGTAATAGACGACACGATCACGGCCCTCGTGATCGTGCTGCATCAACGCGCATCCAATCGCGAAGTCGGATGCGTCACATACGACGTGGAATGAACGATCTTGGTCAGCCACTGCCAAGATCGGTGCCTCAGTCAAGCCCCGCGTGACTGCATCGAATGCCTTTTCGCAATCGGTTGTCCAATTCCACACAGCTTCCTTCTTAAAAAGCTGTGACAGCGGGCGGATCTTGCCCGCGTAATCCTCCACGTACTTGCACAAGTACGTGGCCAAGCCAAGGAACTGCCTCAGTTCCTTGACACTTGAAGGCGTAGGCCATTCATTGATCACTCTGACCTTTTCCGGGTCAGGGCGAACGCCATTTTTCCCTACGAGACACCCGAGGATGGGCTGCTACTGGACCACGCGAGACCCCAAGCCGGCTTTTCGTTCTCCTCTCAGCTGGACACGGTCGATGACCTCGAGTGCGCTCGGACCCAGTGGGCAACGCGTCGTTCCGACAACGCCTTCATGAATCTGGCGTCAGACGAGCTGGTGAACCAATCTCTCAGCGACGAGGAGCGCTCCGAATATCCCATCAAGCCGGACCCAGCTTTCAACCACGACAGCCTCGAAGATGTGCTCGCGGCCATCCGCTGAGCTTCCGGCCAAGTTTCTTTGCATGTGATTAGTGAGTTTCGAAGTCGTTAATTATTTACAACTCCATGTTTTTTCACCACTTGCTCAGAGCATTATCTTTTCATCTTCTGAGGCTCCACTGCATATTTCAAAGTCCTTCCCGGGTCGGCAGCCTCACTCCATTCGAAATATCGTTCTCCACTATCCATAGTCAAATCGTAAAACATATCAAAGTTTGCGTTTCCACACAAAAACGTCACGCACATGCACGGTTCAGCTGAGACTAGCCTATTGAGCCTCAGACTCAGGCAGCTCGTCTCCAGCTTGCATAGCTCTGAACCGTGCCTGTGCTTTTGCGCCCTTGTTAAACTCATAGAGAAGCGCTCCACAATTCAACTGAGACACGGGCCGCCATTCTAGCTCAGAGTAGCCCTTCCACTTCACCAGGTTCTCTCAGACCCGTGTAGAGGTCCGGGTTCGTATCACCCGGCGAACATCTCGGATTCTCTCAACTTCATATTCATTATGAGCTTCATCTGGCCCATCCACGTCTTCAGGTAGGATTTCAGCGTCAAAGTTATCTTCCTCAGCGACTTCCACGTCTTCCCGCTGAGATCCCTCTAGCCAAGGCCATCATCACGCCTTCGATTAACCCAAGGTACTCAGCCTCATTTACCGTAGCATCTTCAAAGTGAATACCACAAGCTTCGACCACATACCAAGACGATAATTTCCAGAGAATACATCCCGCTGAGCCTCGACGATCTGATAGCTTGGCCGCTCCATCAAAGCTGAGCAACTAGCCTTCATAATCAACTTCGAGCATCTCAAGACTGATAGGAGGAGCTCGGATGACACGTCTCTTGGCCGGGATGAGATTCTCAGCTATTTGGTCCAGCTGATCACGGGGGGTAATCCCAGCTCCCATAATCGCTGCCGAGCCGTCCTCGTCTCGTTGGATCTTGTTAATTTCCAAAGGTCAAGGTGCCAAGCGGGTCGCCATTGCTAGCAGCGTCCCTCAAGTGATCGTGACGTGAATATCCACTTCAGCACCGAATGTCGGGTATAGACCTTGATCAATTTCGTCACAGCCAGCGTAGTGTAGAAAACGCTGAGAACTCTGATCAGCGCCACCACCTCCTTCTCAGCCGGGTGGTATCTGAGCTCTTGGTCATGCAAGACACGTCCAGTGAAACGAACCGGAAGTATAACTCGATCATGCTCTTGGTCCAGCACAGCGCAAGCTGCCCATGGGTTGGCATGCACGACGATCACAAATGGTTTCTGAGAGTCCGGATGCCTGAGCAGAGTTGTCGACACAATCTTACGCTTCAGAACCTCGAAAGCCTCTTTGACTCGGCTGAGGTCTCGGCCAGCTTGGATCTGCGCGTCCGTCAGCTCGTTAAGTACAGATGCTATAACCGGGAGGTCTTCAATAAACTTATTGTAGTTATTGAGACTTCCCAGAAAAGACTGAACACCTTTCAGAGTCGACGGGAACTGGAGATTCATCACACCCTTGGCGATTTTCGGCTTGGCTCGAATTCCTTCGGCTCCAATTTCGTGAGACAAATACGAAATCGTCCTCTTGCCAAATTCGCTTTTGGGCATGCTTACTGAGATCCTCCAGTACTTCCGCCGGTACAGCAATCGGTCCAGATCCTCGCACATCTGCTCCCAGGTCTCGGCTCCATAAGCGATATCGTCAATGTCTGAACTTCGGCCCAAAACAGGGTTCAGCTGAGGTGGCGCCGGGATGTTCCTTTGGAATACAGTCATATTCTCAGCCATAGCGGTTAAGTCATGCTCAGCTGAGCTTCCGACATTAATTTCCAAGAAACCCAAGACTTCAGCGTCCACCTGAGACTCTTCTGAGGCCGGGAGACGTACGAAACCCCACAGACAATTGTCTAGCATCTGCTGGTAGATAAATGGAGTATTTTTCAGGCCAAACGGCATCCTCGTCTACTGAAAGTGCCCCAGCGGACAAATAAAAACTGAGATGTGCTTCGCCCTGAAAGTCATCAGCACCGCCCGGAACCCGGTAGCCATATCCAAGCTCAGGAACCATATTGCACTCTCAAACAGATCGTCGATCAAAAGCAGAGGATAATGCATGAGCTTGATTAGCTGGTTCACCAATCGGTAATCGATGCAGAGTCTGATATCGACCCCGTTCTTTTTCATCACGATGACAACTGGTGATGCCCATTCTGAGTCCAAATACTCGATCAGCTTAGTTTCCAAGAGCGTTTTGAGCAAGTCATGCACTTTCTGAAGGTGTTCCGGCCGACTTGGTCTGGACCGCTGAGCCACCGGATTAGCGTCACCCACAACCAAGTCACAGATTACACCCCTGGCTGGAGTCGGCACAGCGTTTGCGTTTCCGTCCCCTAGAAAACTTGAGTGATGTCTTTCCAAGATAATTCTGACTTGGGATTCCATCTCTGCAGTCGTTATCCCAGGTTCTTCAATATTTGCCGTGCTCAGATCCGCCTTGGGGCTGAGATCTCTGAGTTCAGGATGAGCAGCCAGCTGATTCCTCAGGTCACTCAAAAGCTCGGTGCCTTCATGAAAATACACAGTCGCTTCTTCTTAATCCGAGAAATCAATCTCCAGCCGCATACACTGAGCCAAAGCATCATGCCGTCGCAACGTCGGGTCAGCAACAAAGTGTACGGGCTGATCCTGAAATACGCCTTCCAGTTCCTGCTGAGCCCGCCGAGACGTGCTTCCACCTCCGGTCATCCTGATAGACTCCATGTCGGGTTCGGAACCTTCGCCAATGGAGACACCTTCAGCCCGGCCGACCTCAGACCGAGAACCTTGAGCTTCCGCGGCTATTAGTGGCAAACTGGGCGACACCGTTAATGAGTCACTCGAGGGCGGTCGTGGTGGTTTTGGCAACATACATCCCTCCTCGGCTGAACTGGTGGGTTGGTATTAACCATGAACACTCCAGCGTCAAGCTCAGACTTAGCGGCATCTGCATTGCTCTGATCTGAGGGCTTCTTCCTCAGGAGTAGCTTCTTCGGCCATTGGTAAGTTGGCTTCTCGACGGCAGGAGGTCCAACAAGCTCAGCCTGCCTCGCAACCATCTCTTCCAGCATCAGATATTCCGGGGAGGGCTCAGCTTCGTAAATCAATGCGCTCCATTCCCGGGACTTCTGAGCCTTTGGTCGGACAAAACGATCTCCCCGAGGTAAATGCCCCTTCTCAACCAGACATGCAACCACAGTGTGTTGAGTAATGCGCGCCACTTGGTCTGAGATGTTCACCACCTTGACAGCCTTTGGTCTCCTGCCAGCGCCATAGATGAACTGAGTCACCCATTGATCACCATGCCCAGCCCACTCAGTAACCTTGTCGGGATCAGCTTGGTGATATTTGACCGGAAGGACCATGGACCGTCCCGGCTGAAGTCGTACAGTCTCAGCTAAGGATACAACGACCTCAAGCCCAACGTGATCGAACTCAGGTCCACCAACCAAGTACAAAGACTCTTCATCTGGGGATCGGACAACACCTTCGCGAGGACAAAGTCAGACACCGGCAGCAATCATGAAGTCCATCCCTAAGAGACAGTCTACACCTGCGCCGATGTTCCCAACCCAGATATCCATAACGTAAACAACACGTACACCGAGCGTCGACTTTTTCCTAGCCTGAGCTGTGGCGTATGTCGGAACATCTCCAACCCCCGTAACCCGGAGCCTGTAACCACGTCTGAGCTTCAGCTTCAACCTGCGTGCAAGGTCTAAGCTCATAATGCTCGTCGTGACTCGAGTTTCCATCAGTATTTGTATCCGGCGGTTGAAAATAGCTCCATGCAACACAGCCATATCACGTCTGTCACCAACCAAGACATGGTCACTTCACCAGCCATATCGTTCTCCATAAGACAGCGCGAACTCGAGATGTTCTCAAACTCAAGCTCTGAGCTCGGATCACCGATCTCAGCTAAACCAGAATAAACTCGGGTTTGGTAAGATGAATTTGTGCTTTTAGGGTTATTACTGCGCCAACACGGAAGGGATGGACCCACATATGCAAATGCGCAGTATGCGTGGGACTTAGGCTCGTCACGCACTGGTTCCTGAACCAGCGAGCCTAGTGGTTTAACGGCGTCTCAGGGTCTGAGCTATCCAGCAATAGCTGAACAGTCTCAGGGTCAAGGCCCTCAACTGAGCATCCGGCGCGGATTGCCTCTTGCACCGCCTTGAGTGCCGACCACATGTCGCACAAACTCCGGCGATGGTAATCGCCACACTTAGAGCACGACTGACGTCTGCAGTACTGGGTCGGATGACTTTCGTCATGGCAGCGTCCACAGATGAGCTTACTCCAGCAATTCTCAGTTTTGTGGCGTTTGCTTCCACATTCGTTGCACAGTATTTCTTCACGCTGAAGTGCTCCAGTTCGATACGATTGGTTGGCCGGTCTTGGCTTCCAGGCCAAACGCTCAGCAACTCGAAAAATCTCCTTATCCGTCACAGCGGCCAAATCACTGGGCTCAGCTGAAGCAGATATCGGTGAACTCGGTTGAGACCCTGCGCCTCCAGATTTCGGCGCGGGAAACTTCAGCGCAGCTTCATTGTTGGTGTTATAGTCTTGGACGACTTCATCTTCGAAATGAGCCTGACGGCCAGGCCCAGATGTTGATTCCAAACATTCAGCTATAAAGGCCCGACCTTCAGCTCGTCGCTGCTGAGGCTTAAACCGGCCGAACTGCAAGTTCTGAGCTGGGCGTCTCTTTTGCTGATAGTCTCGATACTTCCGATGATCTTCCTGCTGCAAAGCTTCGATACGCTTCAGAGTTTCCTCCAACTCGCTCAGAGTATCAAACTGCTGAGTTTGCAAAGTGTTCCGCAGCCGAGAATCTCCTACCGCCGTAATGAACCGGCGAATACGAGCTTCGCGATCGGTTATCGGCTTCTCAAAAGCAATTCCAGCCTTTTTAGCATCTCGGTCGAGTCGATACCAAACATCCGAGGGGTCTCAGAGTCACGCATCTCCATAGCGTAATACCGCTCAGCCTTAGAACCAATACTGCGGCACCACTCCTTCTTGAATACGTGAGACAGCCTCTTCCAGTCCGAGCGGGTCGAGTCCGGGAGCTGAGTGCACCAATCCTTCAGAGAACCTGAGAGTCGCATCCTCAGCTGAACTATCCGAGTCTTCTCATCTCAAGGCGCCATAGTCGCATAGTACATAAAACGTCCCCACCAATTAACGCGATCATCCAAAGATGCACGTTCATCAAATTTCTCCAGTGCGTCGTGGGGGGCCATGGCTTGCACTACCACTCGGGTCTCAGACAGTACCAGCACTCTTAGCTTGGGCGGCGGCTCCGAACTATCCTTCGAGTTCATCTTGGGACGAATCGCTGGAGCTCGAATCATCTGAGCCCCAGTCATCATCACCAGGCATTTTGAACTTGGTTGCACGGGCTTTCCCGCTTCGCTTCGACGCTGAGGTCGATGTTCGGGATGTCGACTTGGTCCGCGCACCTTGAGTTGAACTCTGAGACTTTTCTGTCGTAGCACTCGCCGTCGTCGGTTCCGGCTTAGCTTGGTTCACCCGGACTATCTGCTGCATAACTTCTGTTAGCTGAGCGAGCTGAGCCAGGACTGCATCGCTCGGCGGAAAAGACCTTGGCGTCCCAGCTGAGACTCGAGTCTGGTCTGAAGGAAGAGCTGGGCCAATCATTCTAGCATTTGAATTACCGTGAGTGTTCAACTGTTCTTGAGCCATCGGGAACCTTTGGATCTTCTCATCTTGTTCATCAATTGCTAGTTTGTGTTCAGCTTGGGCTTGAGCATGCTTTTCCTTCAATTTCAGCAATCCCACTTCATACTCAGCTCCGATTTTCGAGACACGTTCTTCATGAGCCTTCTGCAGTTTAGCCTGTCTGGCTCTGACTTCAGCTTCTTGAAGTTCCTTCTGCACACCCAAGCGATATTGAGCCTGAGCTTCGTCTGCCTTGCGCCTCTCAGCTTCTTCGGCAGCACGTTGCTCAGCTAATTTCTCCAAAGCCTCCAACTGCCTTCGCTGTTCTGTCTCAGCCCTTTGCTGGGTTTCAGACATCTGGGCGTTTGCAGCTTGCAGCTTCTGATACTCCTCACGAAGTCTCAGCTGCTCAGCTTGGTTATCAACTAAAGCGGCGTTTAGCCGAGCTACTAGCATGCGTCTCTGATCCCGCTCAGCATTAATGCGAGTCCACGCATCAGCGTCGTGCTTAGCTAAGTCCAGCTGAAACTGTTCCTCCATCATCAGTGCTTCCGCTGAGATTCTCGTATCCTTGGATGGGGGTCCAAAGTTAAAGGCGGCAGGTCCAGGAACCCGCTGATCCCCAAAACCGGCATGTCTCGCGTGAGTCAGTCTCCTCGACTCGGGAGTGCCAGGTAACGGTATCTGGGCTGGGTTCTCAAGTTTGAGCGTCCCAGTCTCAGCTCCCTGAAGTTGAACCAGCTCGGGGAGGCTGAGACATGACCGATATCACCATCCCAGGGTAGGAACCGCTCGGCATAGCCGTTGTTGATCCTCGCATCACCGTAGCACTTGACATTGGCATATGCGCCCCAATCCCAACCATATAGTCGGTCACAGATATTAGGGACGACCCTGAGGAACTTAATCCAGACAGGTTCGCACCTTCATCCCTGGCCATCATGGATAGGTCGGAACCAGCACCTGGACCGACCATGCTAGGCACGGGATCGTTTCTGGCACCACGAGTCGCTCCAGAAGTGGCTTCACTTGAACTATGCCAGCTCGGAATCGAAATTCCAGCTTCAGACCTCGTTAACAATGGCCGCTTTCGCGACGGCTCGCCTTCATCAGTTGAAACTGGACTCCTAGGCCTGAGGCCAGTCAGCTGAAGTCGCATAACCACCTCACGACCCAAGAACAGCTGGGTGCCTTCATCCATAATGGCATCGCCGTCCCTGTTCCGCTGAGCACCAACTTGCGTTTCATCAGTCTGGGCTGAAGTTAATAGCAGCGAATCTGAGACTGGTCGAACATAATACGGGGTAGACCTAACTGTAATCTTCCAGGCTGCCAGCTCAGCTCCAATAAATCGTCCAATTCGTTCAAACTCAAGTCGGATCTGGACTCCGGCACTTCAGCCACCTCAGATAAAGTGTGCCACACCTCAGAAATTCGTAACCAGCTTCATGCAGCATAGTCTGAAGTAAGGCGACACATGCGATAGGCGGCACCACTCTCAGCGAGACTTGGATGGCTTTCAGATCAGACACTACAGGGATCCGTCGTCGCTCAGCGTGGAAAACATTCAGCCATCTCGCTGATGGTGACCGAGTCACCGACATTATGTGTCTGGCCGTAGCACTCGCATCTCGGATGAACCCCCAAAGGTCATAACCATTATGACGCGGCGTATATGCCACACCAACAGGGTGCACGACTTCAGGAGGAACCGACATCCACATCTCCAGCTGAGATCGGTCATACACGATCATCTCAACCTCAGTCATCTCAGGTAGCTGAGCCAAGCTCAGCGTTCCAGCTTCCACACCTTCGGGGACTCCGCTCAGCCGTTGAAAGGGGCGTTGCTCCGGCCAAAGAGAACTTGACCAAGCGCCACCACCTTCTCAGCCAAAGAAACCAGTTCCAGGCGCATAACTGAACCGAGCTGGTCCCATCCCAGCCTTCGCTGAGCCTTGCGACATCAACGACATTTCACGACTTCCCAACAAGCTCAGTGCACCACCCTCGACTTGGCTACTGCGACGAATCGCAGCAGTTGGCTCCGGATGAGCACTTGGCAGCTGAGAATCCTTGGTCTGAGCCTTCGATTCACTCAGGGAAGCTTCGGTTTTGCTCTCCGCGGGTACACCTTGACTCATACCTTCATCAACACGAGCGCTCGGCTGAGTGCCCGCTCCACCACCTTGATCCGTCCCAGACCTCTTCGTCTCAGGCGAATCCGGCGGCGGCACAACATTTTCAGGCTTCGGTGGGGTCTCAGGTTCAGCGCTTGGCTCAGCGCTTCCGCTTCAGCGCTGAGGGCCGGGACTTCAGAAGTCGATCGTTTCCACTTGGACTTCTCAGCCTCCTGCGGCACACCTCAGCTGGCAATCCAGCAACGCTCAGATTCCGCCTCAGCGAAGTTTCGCTCTTCTCACCACTTGTGTTGGAGACACATGAACTAGCTTCAGTCGACATAGCTGACGTTCGTCCGTCCAAAGTCGTTTTCTGATCCGGGCACGCGCACTAGTTGTGGCGAGGTGCGGGCCAACTCCCGGCTTTCCAGATCGAACCTTGAATAAACGTAGACCGCCAAACGTCGGACTAGAGCACAGAAGGCTCAGAGTCTTGAGGTCTCAGCTGAAATACCTCAGCTGAGCCCAACAACGGCTCGGATGAAACTTCCCAGCTCCGGTCCTTGGTCAGGCGCGGCGTGTGCACTTCCCTTACGATCCTCTTGACGGTTCTTCCTAGGGCTACGCTTTGGGCCCAGACGTCAGCCAGCCACAGCAACCTTGTTCCCACTTCAGATGTCTCCAGTACTCCCCAAACGAAACCTGCTCCCCACTCAACAGGTCTCAGCTCGCACGTGTCTAACCCAATCTGCCCCGGGTTTTCTCCAATACAAAACACGACACTCCACACGTAACTTGTCCACCTCTTCCGAGACCTTGAACCTGGTCTCCGTAGCTTCTTCACTCCCTCCGGAGGCTCCAGCGGAGAGCCGCTTCCACAGGTCTTCACTCGCCCCTCAGACCTAGAGTGGCCCCGAGAAAATTGGCTCGGTCTGAGCCTGTCCGTAGTCTAGGTTCTCGCTCTGCACCCAGGGACGCCCGCGCACCACGCTCAAATATGATCGAATTCAGCAACCGCACCGAAGACTTGAGCCTATTTCAGCCCCCGCGTAGTCGCTCCGCCGAAACCTCAGGAGAGTCACTTACTCCCCGAAAATATGAAATACGTGTCGGTAATATCGTCCAGATCACGTAATAATATGAAATAATTAATTAAGCTCCTCCTCACACCGCGGCACACCCAAAAAGACTATGTGGAGTTGTGTTTTGATGGAGCCGGTCCGCGGCACCCTTTTACACAAGGAACACCCCCACTTGCATCTTTCGGGGCAAATTCGATTCTGATTCAATTATTACACATGCAAACAAAGACCTATCAAGTGGGGGCGCACAGCGCCGTTCGGAGAGCACCCACAAAGGGTGCTAAGACCATCCTGAGAGCTGCCAGTGTGCCTAAGGCATTCGGCGCTTCAACGTGAGTTTTAGCCAATAATGGGCCGAGCTCAGCAAAATCCAGCGTGGTCAGGCATGGGTTCAGCAGATCTTCAACGAAGCTTTAGTGATGAGTAGCTGATCCCTGGTGACTCATTGGCCGAAAGTGTGTCGTAATCTGGGTACAGCTGGTCCCATCCCGACTGATATATGAGTCCGTCATCATTGATGACGCGACCCTCCAGCAGCGCGCATTCATCGTGTACCCATCGGCCACTCTGAGACCCCATAGTCTCAGGCGAGATTCCTACTGAGACCCCCGGCATAAGTGTCCACCAGCGTCCGCATCATCTGAGACCTGGGTCGCCAAACTAAGACTCCAGAGCGTCCACTGAGCCCAAGCATATCCTGCTGAAACGTCTGAGCCGAGACATACAGATTCCAGATGTTCCGGCTGAGACCACCCAAGCTCAGAGCAGTGAGATCTGAAACCAAATGGCTTCAGCTGAGACCAGCTAGTCTCAGTGATCCAAGCTGAGACCCGGGGACTTCAGTTCTTCCAGCTGAGACTTGGTGACCTCAGCGCTTTCATCACCAAAGCTGACCGACTCTCAGGCAAGCCGCAGCGAGTTCAGCTGAAACCACGTCAGCTCAGTTTACCGCGTATCCAGCCATCAACAGGTGTCTATCCGGGACGTCTGAGCTCAACGTAGCTCAGCGGGGTGACCGCAATCCAAACTTCACAGGAGTCAAGCCAATCCATAGTCAATTTCAGTCATCGTGGCTTCAGAGTCGCAATAGTATCAGCGAATTGGCTGAACCTCCCAGCTGAGACCTGGAGCTTCGGCCGAGAGTGTGACCATGTTCTCCGAGCCAATTCTTGTTGAAGCGGAGGTTCCTTGAAGCCGGCTGCCCTCTCCCATCCACTAAGGGTCGTGCGTGGGACATAGAGTGCGTTGGCGGCAGGCTTTTGACGGATTCGCCGGAAAGATCCGAGCGAGCCTCGTCACAGCAAACCAGAGGTGAATGGAGGAACAGCTTAGCCAGCAGGCAGTAACAACGCCGAGACCGTCCTCCGAGCGTTCGTTAAACGGCTCGAGTGCGTTTACTGATTTCATCAAAGCGCGCGACCGACGAATGAGAATTGGATCACGTGACGAGCCTATGCACGCTGCAGCACCGAATCCACCACCGCGCACGTCGCCGCCTTTCCCGCCGCCGCAACCATTGCGCACGCCACCGCCTTATCAGCCGCCGCAACCAGTGGAACAACCAACGCAGCAGCAGCATTTTGTCCCGCCAGCAAATTATGGACTGAATGAAGATCCCAAAGCCGAGAGACCTGGATTGGCGCGGCTTTACGAAGTTTTCTGGAAAGGAGACTTCCACTGGGGTTGGCGCCCATTTTAAGGCGTGGGGCTGCAGTTCCTGCAGCGACTTGGTGCGGCGCAGCAGATGCGTGGCGGGGAGCCGCCAGAAGAACTCAAGTTGCTCGCGCTCAACGGAAAGCTGGAGGGTGCGGCTCTCAACTATACCGAGAAAATATTGCCATGAACAGCATGTTGATGCTAAAATGACGCCGATTCCAGCATCTAAGGGCATTGAAATTATGGCGGCCGAGAAGGACCGCAACAGGACTTAGCCAGAGCATTATCAGTTCCTTGTGTACGTCGCTGAGCGTTCGGGGAACACAGAGCAGTGTGTGCTAGAGTGCTTGTGCAAGTCGGCACCCGCGTACATCCAGACAGCGATGCTGACGCGACTAAATACACAGCAACCCGACCATCTACAGCAGACGTCCGAGCTCGTGGCGTTCGCGATCGACTTCGAGGTCAGCATGCGCAGGCAAGGAAATCGCGGGGCATTTGGCAGAAGTGGTCGCGAACGCCGCGGACGAGGTGACCAAGGAGGTCGTGGAGTAGGTTCTATCGCCCGGGTGAGCAGCATTGAAAGCCGAACCTGTTATGCGTGCGGCGAAGAGGGGCATATCAAGCCAAATTGTCCAAAAGAAGTGAGAATGAAAGCTCCACGGCGTCAAACCGAGTTGCATTGGCTGTTGGGATCGGCACGGAGGCGGATTCTTGCTCGTGGGTTTTAGATTAGATAGCGGGTCCAGCGTGCATCTCGTGCGCAAGGTGAGCATGCTCAAAAGTGCTATGGAGTGCAATCAGATTTGTCGCGCCGGAAACAATACGATGGTTCGTGTTACCAAGGTTGGCGCAGTGGAGCTGCCCACAGTTGTCGATGGCAAGGAGGTCGTGGTAGATTTGACAGAGGTGTATTATTCCGAGAATTTGGCCGACAATATTTTCAGTTATGGTACACTCGAAGAGCGTGGCGGGTTTCTCGAGAGGCATCATGGTAAGAGTTACGTGGTGCGACAATCAGACACACAGCATGTTTTCGAAGTGTATCGCCGCAACGACGTCCTGATGATCAACATCATGGGCGAGAAAACAAAGGAGGCACGCATACGAGTAGTAAACTCTGCTGTGCGCGAGCAATTGATGACGTGGTTACTGCGACGACACTGCTGGAGCTACACCAGCGACAAGGCCATCTTGCATATGACACTGTTGAGAGAATGGCTGACACAGCTGGATCGGTAATTCGGCTGACGGATCGCACTAGACCAAATTGCTTGACATGCGCTCAGGGAAAACAGAGTAAGAACAAACAGTCGAAGAAAGACACGTGTGCGCACGCCCCGATAAACAAGATTGGCGGTGTGATTGGCAGCGACATCAAGGGACCGATGACACCACTAGATCGTCACGGCTACCAGTACATGATAAATTTCATGGACTACTCAACGAACTAGGTGAGGGTGTTTGTCGCTAAGAACAAGGTGACGACAACAAAGATGTTCGAGCATTTCCTGGTGTATTTCGAAAAGAGCTTCAATTGCAGGATCCACGTGCTGCGCACGGACGGCGGCAAGGAGTATGTGAATGTTGATCCGTTTTGCAAGTCAACCGGCGTGAGGCGCCAGATAAGTGAGGCAGACAATCAAGCCTCCAATGGCAAAGCCGAGCGAATGCACAGGACAGTACTCGACATGGCGAGATGCATGCTGTTCGCCAGTGGCTTACCGCAACATTTCTGGGGCGACGCTGTGGAATATGCTACGTACGTATTGAACCGGAGTTCTTGCAGCACTAACCCAAAGCGCATGTCACCAATCGAGATGCTAACATGCAAAACACCGAATGTCGCAGACATTGTCACATTTGGCAGCCCGTGCATGGCTTTCCGAGACCATGGAAAGAAGGCCTGGGAACCGCGTGCACAAGTTGGCATGATCGGCGGTAAAAATGATGAAACAAAAGGGTTTAAAGTGTATCTCCCTAAAGACAGCGTGGTCATCACGACACAACATATTCGCAACGTCGATACACTGAACAACGAGCAGATCGCGCAACTGCAGACGCAGTTCGAACGAGAAGACCCAGAATTGCGCAGCGCTGTGGCAGAGCGCGATGAGGTTGCAAAGCGGAAGGAGTCGGCGACGAAGGGATCACAGAGCGAGACACCAGTTGTGGAGACGTCACCGATCAGAGCCGAGAAATTGCATGCGGGCAAACCTCCGACGACTAGGTCGAAGAAGAAGAAGGCCAGAATGGCCAAGAAAAAGAAAAAGAAAAAGAAAAATCTGCTGCTGGGGACGATGCTGGTAGTAGTGACGAGAGGTTGCCACCGGAAGAGAAGCTGCGAACAAGAATGCACACGCGAAACATGGGCAGCAAACATGCGCCACTCGCGCGCGTGGATGCAGTATTGCTAGTCGATCCGGAAAATTATCGCGAGGCAACGCGAGACCCACGAGTAGAGAAATAGAAGGAGGCTGTGAGAACGGAGATCAAGGCACTCGAACACAACGACACCTGGGAGGTGATCGTCAAGCCTCGAAACGCGAAGCTGCTGCACAGCAAATGGGTGTACAAGCTAAACTTCTACGCTGACGGAAGCGTCGAAAGGTACAGGGCGCGATTAGTGGCTCGTGGTGATAAGCAGGTGTACGGCGTTGATTACACTTTCACGTTCTCAGCAGTGCTGGAGATGGTCTCGGGCAAAATGATTCTAGCTGTATCGAGAGTTTCGGGAGTGCGGACGCGTCACGGCGACGTGCCAAGTGCGTATGTTCAAGCCGATAAGGAGGCTGATCTGGAGATTTTGCTCCATATTCCCGAAGGGATTGAATTTGACGACGAGCTGCTGCACTCGGAGTCAAAGACAAAAGGGAGCTTGCGTTGCGACTCAAGAAAGGGCTGTATGACCTGAAGCAGTCGGGTAGGCTGTGGAACTTGATGCTACACAAGACCCTGTTGCCACTGGGGTTTTGCCAGTGCTATACGGATAGCTGTCTCTATATTGAGCATGAAGCCAACGTCAAGACGCTGGTCGGTATCTATGTAGCCGACGTGCTGGTGACGGGGACTAGCGTGAAGAAGGTTGATTATTTCTTTAATGACATGAAGGTGGTGGAACTAAATGACATTGGTGTGGTCACTAAGTTTCTCGGAATTGTTTTCGACAACGATGTTGAGGTAGGGTGGACGCTCAGTCAGGAAGCTGTTAATGACGAGATGCTGGAGATGTATGGTTTGGCTGAGGCAGCACCCGTACATGTGCCAATTAGCGGCGAGGACAGTGACGAAGGAGGTGAACTTCTGCCGGCAAGCGGCAACGGGTCATCTCAAAGACCGACGGTCGAAATGTTTCAATCGTTAGTGGGGAGTTTGTTGTGGGTTGCTCAGTGCACTCGGCCTGACATAGCATTCGCCGTGCACCGAGTAATGCGCCATTCGCATGCACCACGGGAGAGTGATTGGCATCTGGCAAAGAAAATTGCTAAGTACTTGAAGCGTGCAAAAATCTTTAGATTCACCATGAAGGAGGACAAGTCTGTAGTGGGCGGCGCCGGCGTTCTAGTTGAAGCGTTTAGCGATGCAGATTATGCTGCGGATAAGACAGACAGGAAGTCTGTAAGCGGTGGAGGCCTAATGATGAATGGCATGGTGGTTGGGTGGATGTGTAAGAAGCAAAAGTGTGTGGCTTAGTCGACCATGGAGGCCGAGTTTGTGGTAGCTTCTCAAACAACAGCGGAGATGCTGGGCATCGTAGAACTGCTAAAAGAGATTGGCATAGCAATGCAACCAGCGGCAGTGTGCATGTCAACAATCAGGCGGCGATCGCTCAAATTGAGAGTGAAGACACGTCTGGGAGAGCTAAACACATTGGAGTCAGGTACAAGTTCGTCAAGGATATCACAAAGAAGAAGATCCTCGAGGTTTGCTACTGCGAGTCTAAGAAGATGCGGGCAGACATTCTGACCAAGACACTCCCAGCACCTCGCCTTGACGAACTGTGTAAGCTGGTGATGATCTCTGGGTAATCGTGACTACCCGGAATGGGTGTTGATACTCGCCCAGTCAACGCATGTTGCTCGCAGCTGGAACTAGCAGCCTGCATGTGTGGTGGCGGTGTCAGCAGGACCATAAACCGCTGGAGCACGTGCGCGTGTTGAACTGAGGACGGCAGAGACCACAGGAAAGCCGACAGCGGCGCGTGCATGTTAACTCCATGAATACTCAGTTTCCAATTCTCCACCTCGGAGCCAATCCCTTCGAGCACGCTGCCCACGCGCCAAGACGCACCCGAAGGCTCGCGAGAATTGCTGTACAAATCAGAATTTTTTTTTTGAAATGGACTCCAATAATTTCGTGAAATTTTTTTTAGAAACGCAATCCAATAATTTCGTGAAACTCTTCCGCTCTGGCTCACGTGGACCAGATAGCCTGGGGATACCTATTGCAAGTCCACTGTGGGGTCCACCATGGCGTGACGAAGGGGAGGAAGACCTGGAAAAAGAAATCGCAGCACGATTCAGATTCTCAGTCGAGGAACGGAGCGACCGGAAGACCCACAAATTTTAGCGCGTCGAGACGCCGGACAGGGATTTCACCTAGTGCTGTGGAGTGAACTAGCTTCTTACGAGTGCGGAATATCTGCGAGATTTGTAGAAAACCGCAGCTTTGGATGCAAATTTACAGGAAAGTAAGTCGGGAGAGGAGGTCAAAGTTCTGTTGGGGCTGCTGTGTCCTAATGCGCCTTATAGTAAACTAATGAAGGCAATCGAGGGCTATTAGTTCGCAAGAATGCTTGATTCTTTCAAGTCGCGTCGAAGCTTCTCCTGGAGAATAAGTTACGAAGTAGCGAGCGTGCTGCGGAGCATGCTCTGGGTCAGTTGATGCGCTACTGCTTCGACAGTGCTCGTCGAATTCGTGAACATTGCGCCCAAAGCTAGCTGTGAAATGCGTGAAGAAGAGCGACAACCGCTTCAATTGGGGACTGCGCATGTGCTTTACGTTTCTGTTCTCCAAGTCCTTTAGTTCGAGACGATCTTTTCGGCAATTGTACTCGCCCACACGACCAGAACACTGACGATCCGTCCCCAGCTAATACCGGTCGACGACGAAGCCTTGACTAGGGGGTGGTGGAAGTGGCTAGCTTACGATTTTTTCTCTCGAAACGAGCGCGTGCGTGCTCTTCGGTGAAATCGTTGGCACTCACTTCAATTAGCATGAACACGACAGATGTTGAGGTCTACAAACGCGTTCTACCTCCTCATCACTCCAAGGAGTACTTGTGGGGTCGTCCACGTGGCCAACTCGAAGAGAGAGACGCAACGTTAAAGCCGGAGCTCGCATTCAGTGGCTGTTTGACGACCGAGGCCAACCTCTTTCAGATTCTCGGGCCTTGATTTTAAATCGCCAACAGCACATGTGCCAGCTTTCAGTGACGATGGATGAAATGCCTGGGTGAACGTAATATGGCAGATGCCAAGTGCAGCGCCGCGACCGAATTTTAGTGAGGTGGCGCCAGTTGTCGGTTGCCCCGTTGAGTTGATGGATCTCAAGCTTGCGTTTGACAAAGAAGGAATGACATACTAGTACTCTGGTGGCATCCTCAATTTCGTGAAGCGGTTGGGTCCTCTCTAAAATCTCGGACACTAGAGGGATCTATGGAGATACTGAACGACGATGAGATCCAGAAACGTTGTCTGAATCTGAAGAACTTTGTGGAAATCGGCGGCGTGATACTGGTACAAGCTGCACGCAAGCCTGCCCCACTGTCCTGGACGCGGTGACAGTGGAGGCGTGGCCAGCGGGTGTTGGCCAGTGGACCTTGAAGGACGACGTCGTATGCGTATACATGAACCAGAAAGGAGGCAAACAGAATCTCTAAACCAATGCACTTTTGATTTATCCGCCTCACAGAGAAGCATCGCGTAACGGGTTAACAGCCGCACTCGCTCATGGTAATGAGCACTCGTGGAAGAGCGGCAGCGACCGCGAACGATGCCTTGCAAGCCAACCCAACACCGCCCGCAGTGCAAGCTAACCCTGCGCAGCCTGCCGCGCAGTCCGCCAATGCGCCACAAGTCGCTGCAAAGCCCGCTGTGCATGATGAAGCCCCAGCGATCGCCGCAGCGCTCGACCCCGAAAGTATGGCCCAGATTGCCAGCGTAGGCCCTGCGCTCACCGCTTTGGCTGCTGCATTTGGAGCGAACCGCAGTGACGGCGGAAATCAACGCTCACAGCCATAGCCCGAATAAGAACCGAATGGTGACGCCGAATCAGACGGCGAGGCCGGTACAAACCCCGCCGTCGAACCCGGAAAGTGTTTTGACATGGTTGACCTACGTAACATCAAGGTCGAACGATTTGATGGCACTGTAGCGTCTGGAAGCTTCAACGCCAAGGCTCGTGAGTTCTGTGAAGAGCTCGACGAGCAGAAGGACGATGCCCAAGCTCTCGCCGGCCAAGTGTGGAGCGAGGACGTGAAGAAAGCTGTGTTCAAGATGCACCTCACGGGTATGGCGCGTCGTTGGTATCGCGACTGGCGTGCCGCCAACCCTGCGGCGTCTTACTCGGACGGAGCGAATGCGCTGACCTACGAATTCAGGCCTGTATTGCTCGGAGTGGTCATCGCTGAGCGCATCAAGAAGGAGCGGAAGGGCTGGAACGAGACGTACCGCGAGTATGCGGACCGGTTCCTCCAGATGGCAGATGCGTTGGAGGGTGGAAAGGCTGTTCCCGTGAATGCGCGCCACGCCTTCGTTGCGTTCGTGCGCAACGCATATCCCAAATTCACTGACTTCCTAAAGACGAAGGTCAGCTTGGAAGAAGAAAAGCCTGAAGAACAGTTGAAGGTCGCAGTCACCGTATTGACGCGCAAGGCGGAGACGGACGGACGCCTCCCGGAACGCAAGAAGGCGAAGGCTGCGCCCCATCCAGCACACACGGCAAAGAGCAAGTTTACGAAACCCACAAGCAAGAAGCTGCACCAGACGCCGGCAAAGGACGAAAAGAACCCGAAGAAACGCGCCGCTGAAGCCAAAGCAGCTGTTGTCGAGCGCAAGACGAAGAAGACAGCAACCAACGATGGCAGCAACAAGTCCTCGTTCACCTGCTACGTGTGCGGCCAAACCGGACATACAGCTGCCTACCATCGCCGATACCTATCCGGCGATGCCGAAGCCAAGGAAGAGAAGGGCGAAGCAAACCAAGCCGCAGCCCAGTCCTTTGAGGACGAATCCAGTGGGAGCGAGTGAAGTGTTGGCGTCACGTGGAGCCCTATACTATTGGATTCGGGCACATCCCACCACCTGACGGGCCGACTGGACGCCTTGACCATCACTAACAGCCACCAAACGCTGGCGGTCAAGGTCGTGGATGGAAGAGCGGTAGTGGCCAAGGCCAAAGGAAGACTGAACATTCACGCCATGGTGGACGATGGCCGTGGTAACCCCATTCGACGAGACTTTGTTGTGGATAACGTTTATTATGCGCCTGGATTCGAGAGCACACTGCTGTCGGTGTCCACGCTTGTAAAAGCTGGTCACGGTGTTGAATTTTCCGAGTCCAGCTGCACTGCGTACAACGGTAATCGCCGTCGAGTTGGTTGCGTGGCCCGCCTACTAAATGGGGTGTACTCGGTGATCATCGAGGAAGACGCTGGGTACGCTCCGCCAAGCGCCACCTCCGCTGCAGTGCTCGGAGAGGACTTGGAGAGCTGGCATAGACGACTCGGACATATAAACTGTGGTACGTTGCAGAAGATGGTGTCCAGTGGAGCAGTGAAGGGACTGAAGGTGGCTCGAGGAACCAAACCTCACATCTGCACAATTTGCGCTCTGATGAAGTCGACCAAAGTGCCCGCTCCCTCTCGCAGGTCTAGTAGTGATGCAGTTGCTGACGGAGTGTGTCACGCCGATCTTAGTGGCCCTGTGTCGAAATCTCGAAATGGAAAGCGGTACATTATGGTGGTCGAGTGGAGAGACTATGTGAGCGCTTATGATCTGATGCGCAAGTCTGAAGCTGCCCAAGCTATCAAGCAGTTCCTCGCTCTAATCGAGCGCCACGCCGAGGTGCAGGCCTCCTCCGTAAAAATGCTGCGGACTGATGGAGGGACCGAGTTCCTGAATAAGGACGTCCGCAAGCTGATCCAACAAACGGGAATACTTCATGAGCACACCACGAGATATTCATCGTTCCAGAACTTAGTTGCGGAGAGAGC
This sequence comes from Phytophthora cinnamomi, assembly GCF_018691715.1. Classification (NCBI taxonomy): domain Eukaryota; phylum Oomycota; class Peronosporomycetes; order Peronosporales; family Peronosporaceae; genus Phytophthora; species Phytophthora cinnamomi. The sequence continues at coordinate 2,331,810 of NW_027150933.1, forward strand.
TATTCGTACGCTCACTGAGATGGCGTCCGCCTTGTTAGCAGACTCGGGTCTTCACCACTGGTTGTGGGAAGATGCCTTGAAGCATGCAGCCTTCATTTGCAACCACATACCAAAGGCTGGAAGCAGTGTCACTCCACACGAACGGATATTTGGCCGGAAACCTGACCTGAGTAAGATACCCAGGCCGTAGTGGCACGCATCCCACCGGAGATCAGACGCAAAAACCTCCGTTTCACTGACGCTCGTGGAGAGCTGGGAGCTTTCGTCGGCTGCAACGATTCAATAAAGGGCTTTCAAGTTCTCATTCCAGGCCCCAACCGCAGTGTTATCGAATCTCGAGATGTACGTGTGCTTGACCGAATGCTACACGAACTCACCCCAGTCGATGATGATAAAGACATCGGTGACGCAACTGATGAAGATGACTCCGATGCAGAAGATTCTAGTGCTGAGGTCACTGCTGACCCAGCACCATCGGAGCTGACAGCCGCTCGACGCTCCAAGCATATTGCGCAACGAAACGAGGATCAGGCGCATGCGTTCTCGGTGATCGCCGAAGTCATTCGGGAGCCGATGAATTTGGCTGAGGCCAAGAGATCCCCTCAATGGCCCCGCTGGGAACAGGCCATAAGGGAGGAAATCGCAGCCCTTTTTGAAAACGGGACCTTTGAATGGGTTGAGCCCCCGCCTGATGCCAAGATCCTCAATCATACGTTCCAGTTTCGGTTAAAGTTGGGATCCGACGGGGATATTGCTCGATTCAAGGCGAGACTATGCGCCAGGGGTGACAAACAAGACTTCATCCTGCATTTCCTGGACACCTATGCTCCAGTAGCTGCGCTCGTCACGGTTCGCATCTTTTTGGCTATAGTGGCGAGGCTCTAGCTGCAAGTGCGCCAGGACGACGTGCCATCGGCCTATGTGAAGGCCGATCTCGTCGAAGAAATCTACATGCATCCCCTGTCGGGATTTTCAGACGTAGAGCATACTGGACTGGTTTAGCGGCTACGCAAAGCGCTGTATGGACTTCGTCAAGCAGGTCGACAATGGCACAAGGAAATTGATGGTTTCTTCAGGGAGTATGGGCTCTCGCCGACGCGCGCAGACCCGTGTTTGTACTTTGCTTATGTGAATGACTCACTTCTGCTGGTGTGCTTGTATGTAGACGACCTCCTCATCGCACACGAAGAAGAGGAACAAGTGCTCCGTCTTATGGCTGCGCTCAGTCGCAGGTACCAGGTCAAGGACCTCGGCGAGCCCGACCCGTTCCTCAGCATGCGAGTGGAGAGACCATCGAAGTCTGTCCTGCTGCTCTCGCAAGCGGCGTACGTGCAGGAAATGCTGCACCGCTTTGCCGTTGACGAGACGCAACCAGCCAGTACACCCATGGTCCCGAACACGCGTTTGGACCTGGAAGATCAAGTTCGAAGTCCGGAAGAGACCACCTTCATGCAGCGCCAGCCGTACCGTCAAGCTGTCGGCGCGCTTCTGTATCTGGCTCGCGTGAGCCGACCGGACACCAGTTTCGCAGTGAGTCAGTTGTCAAGACACTGCGCTTCGCCAAGGAAAGCGGCTTGGGATGCGGTGAAGTTTTTGTTCCGCTACCTAAACGGGACCAAATCGATGCAGCTACGATTTGAACCAAGCGGCGACGACATCATGGTGGCGTCCGATGCTGACTGGGCTAACGACCGCGTGGACAGGAAGTCGACCTCAGGACACGTCGTGTTCCTTTTCGGGTGTCCAGTCGCTTGGGGCAGCAAGAAGCAGACCATCGTCGCGAAGTCAAGCACAGCTGCTGAGAACATCGCCGCACATGTCGCCATCGAAGAGGCGATGATGGTGCGACTGATCGTCGACGAGGTCATGCACCGGAACACACCGTTGACGCTGTGCATGGACAGTCAGCCCGCCATCGCCAGATTGAAGAGACACGGGTTATCGGAGACCCAGAAGACCGTGGACGTCAAGTTCAAGGCCGCCAAGAGCTTGCGTCAAGAGGGATCGATTGCAGTGCAATATTTGCCGACGGGTAAAATGCCTGCCGATCTGCTCACTAAGGCTCTAGCCCGAATCCAGCACCTACGCAAGTGTGGCATGTGTTGCCTTGCGAGCACCGGGTAGCAAAGCTGCTTGCGTGCTGCTTGTGGGGGAGGTGTGGAAATCGGCGGTGTGATACTGGTACAAGCTGCGTGCAAGCCTGCCCCACTGTCCTGGACGCGGTGACAGTGGAGGCGTGGCCAGCGGGTGTTGGCCAGTGGACCTTGAAGGACGACGTCGTACGCGTATACATGAACCAGAAAGGAGGCAAACAGAATCTCTAAACCAATGTACTTTTGATTTATCCGCCTCACAGAGAAGCATCGCGTCACAAACTTACAATCATGGGTTAGTTTTACGACGTTCGCCTTGACTTAAACGAGTATCATGGGAAAAACGAGTCACTCCCTGCGATGAGCTGAAGTTGGCATGATGTCCCTGAGCTAGCAGCCATGTGTGATGTTAACTGCCCCATCTCGAAAGCGTTCGCCGTCTTCGCGTTCACCTAATTGAAGATTGGCGGTGTGGTTGGGCTCGTTTACCACCGCAGGCACCATCGACCATCGATCGGTCGTTTTGACTGATGTGGCAGAGCTGCACCAAATGCTGGCATTGAACAAGACGCTGGCGTATATTGAGATTGTTCGTCCGAAGCCGTATGATCTGCATCAGGAAGCACCACCTCACTCCGATTAAACGGTCGCTGTGGATGTCAAGATTGCTGTTCTAAGTGTGCAGTCGTCCCTGATAGCATCCAATGACGTTAGTAAGAAGAAGGTAAAAGGGGGGGGGGGGAGCAAGCCGGAATTGGGCCCCTCATCCTCGATTAGCATGTTCTCCCGAAGATATCCGCATTTTCTGATCCTCCAGTTCTTCGTCAACTGTGCAGTGACAAGGCTCCTGAAAGCAATCATGATGCGGAGAGCCGTATAGGTTTTTGGAGATAAGATGTCCCTGAATCACATATTTCTCTTACGCATTCAAGCACGGATCGTGCCCTGACATTGATTGCTTAGAATCGCTAGATGCAGCGGGTGTAAACCCGATCATGAAACAGCGCACGCCGAGCTGCGAAGCTTATCAGTCCGGCAGCCGTGAGTTACGAATTGGCTCGCCTGCACTCGACCTTCTACTCGTTCTTTTAACAGGCGATCCAGTTCAGAAGAGGGAAAAAGTGACCCAAAATGGGGAAAATCGTCGGGCCAAGTAATTGCGGTCTTTATTTTCAGGTCGTGACACTAGCATCACCAGACAGATCGATATTTCAAACCTATAAATATGCTGTCTTTATTCACTTGAACGCAGCTCACATCTTAGCATGAGCGCTCGAAAACAGCGCCTCCGCCTGATTGCCCTTGGTGTGAATGCGATGCATGTCTAAATTCGGAAAATAGGAGGTAGAGTGGTCTGCATTGCCCCATCTCTCCACAATGTGTAGCCTCGTCTCCCTCCACAAGGACGGCAAGACGGCGGTGGGCTCGTGGGAGGGTGAGAACAATTTGTCCAACGCGCAGTTCGGCAGGGAGAGCGCGCAGTAAGCACCGCCTTCGGTCCTTGCACTCGGTCTCTGTGGCTCAGGTAATGAGCGGATAGATTCCGCCACCAGAGTCTTCTCGTCCCCCCTCCATTTGGAATTCTGCGCCACTGAGAAATCCCCCCCTCCAACGCATCGAGACGTGCACGTGGCCGAGCCGTCTGTACACCACTATCAAACGTCTCATACCTCCAAATCCCTACAAATGCTTCAAACAGCGCTAGTATCGGCATGCTGCTTGCATGCCTTGCCATGGCACAACCAGTGCAGCTACGAAAGCCGGGCTTGATTCCTTCGTCATTAGAAATTCTAGTTATGTTCCGACTAAAATTTCATTGAAATAGGACAATTTCCGCATTTATTTTTTTTTAGTTTCCCCCAAAAAAGTCTCCCTCTTAACTGGATCGCCTGTTAAGTACCAATACTCTTAAAAAAAAGAAATCAAAGCGTTTCTACATCAGCCTACCCCGCCATATTCGAAAGCCAACATATCTAGCTGTATACATTAAGTTGTTCGTTCTCTCAACCGGCCATTTGCGAAACAAACCTAGATTAACATCGATCCTCTGGTGTTTTGTTTGTAGCGCGGAAAACACCTCGAGTTTGCAAAACTCAAATGCTTGTTTCATGTTGTCAGGCTCACTACTAGAGGCATCAGGTACCTTTCCTATCAGCTACCGGTCCGACTCACAGCTAAAGTTACTTACCACGCCGAGGAGCAATAGCAGCGTAAAATGCGCGGTATCCCGCGTGAAACTTGACGTTGCTAGAGAAATCATTCATTTGCCCCGAAATTTTGTCCTGGTGGATTCCGTTAGATAACCATTTCTCAAACTGCTGCTTCTGGATACTCATTGCACCAGGGGCCCTCGCAGTATTAAGCATGTCGGCCAGCCCCAATCTGCCGAACCTTTTCTTCAGTATCGAAACCACATCAGGGTTTTTGCTGTCGACGTTGTGTAGTTTCGTAACGTACGAAGTCCAAGTTCCCAACAAAGGCTTGTCGAGCAAAACGAATGGGTTTTCCGGATTCTTGTTGAGTTTCAGCATCTTGAAAATGTCATCAACGGTTTTCCACTCGCTCCTCGAGATTTCCACTCCCAAGCGCGCTACGACGGCCTTCATGGAGTGAAAATCCCGGTTTAATTGTTGAATCTTCAAGAACTCGTCGTGGGGTTTCCCGTCTTTCTTCCCGATCTCTCGAAGACGTGCAGCAATGGACCCTAAGTTTTCCTTTGCCTGGCTAATTATGCTTTCTAGCCCGTCGTTTCCGTAGCGTGCTCTTAAACACACGTACATTAACTCGTCCGGGTTTGTCTTGTCCAGTTCGCAAGATAAGAGGTCCAACTGGTAAACTCGGGAGTGTGAAATTTGTTGCCCTCTTGGCCATCAAGTTTTAGGAGTTAGAAAACTTCATCCCCAGACGTTTTGCTCTGCTGCCAACTCTGAAGCAGCATGGTATCCAGTTTATCGGCGACATCTTTTGAATCCTGCACACGCTTGGCTGGGACAAGTATCTGTGCCAAGCCGTCATCGCCATACCTTGCCTTCAGTTTTAAGAAAAACATCTCATACGAATCTTCGTTTGTGAGCCTGGCGTAGAACATCCAAGTGTTCAACGCTGCTTTCTCCAGAATCGGACCCTTTGCTACGTCCAATTTCAGTAGTTTGAAAACGTCGTTCGCAGAGTTTTTCTTCGTGAACCAAGTAGATAGCTCTTCATGTTCCAGTAATTATTTTCGTCTCGTGCAAACCCGTGGCAGATGCCGTCGCTATCATGTTCGCCGCAGCTTCATCTCCATAGCGAGCTGTTAGCGTAGACACCATCGCACCCCCCGCGGATTCAGACCCCCCCCCCCTGAATTCTGTTTCAAACTGTATGCTCCACTTCACAATTTGCGCGTTGTCCAACAACCTCGACGACACCTTATCAGCACCGAAGACAGGGGATTCGATTTCATCACGACAATATTTAGCAAGTTGAACCGAAGCAATAAAAAAGACGGCGGAAGCGCTACTGACGCGCAAGAAAACTGCTGCTGACAAGCTCTTCGCGAAGTTCAAGCTTGTCGCGTTCGTCACCCGTCGTCAAGTAGCTAGCCCTCAGAGATCGCTTTCCTAGACCGTGACGTTTATCCTGAACACGAAGTCCGAGCTGCAATGCAGGGGCTTTCGTTAAAACACCTTCGGGTTGAGCACCTTCCGCACCTTTGCGCACCTTCGTGCACCTTCATTTGAGCACGTTTGAGCAGCTTTGGCAACTTGGAGCACCTTCAAAATGAAGTTGCGCGACTTTTAGATGAACGGCGGCGCAACTCGAATATTTGCAATAGCGCGGTTAGCGCTAACAAGTGAACCAGTTACACGCGTCACGCCGGCGGTCGTAAGCGTAGTGTTGATTCATTTGGCAATTCCGCACAGTCCGACTCAGTGCTGTGCAAGACAAACTAATATCGATTAGGAATAAGAGTTCTAGGTCGCTGAGCTGCTACGTCTAGCTATTTCATGAACACCTCGCTACGAAAATCAATACTCAACAGCCCCTCAACTGTACCAACGCTAAAGCTTTGCCTCGCTATGGGTTGACATTGTGAAAAATCTGTTGATCTTCATCTTGGTCGCTAACACTTCGTGATCATCGCTAAACTTTGCATCGGCAGCATTTTGGAATTCATCACAGTCACGCAGAAGCGACCGCATGATGCATAGGCGCATCACCTCAACGTCTCCGTCCCTCACTGTCTTATTCAGCTTGAAATTGGTGGCGTCGACGTTGACGTGACTATAAGCTTGGGCCAAACACAGCACACCACAACTCTCTTGGTCACGCTGGCGCGGGTGTTTAATCACTTCTTCCTCCACCGATGGAGTGAAGACACCGAATTCACGTTGTGGCACATTAGCAGAGTCCAAAACGCTATTTGTATTATCCACAGCGTTCTCCTTCGACGGGCATGGCTCCGGTTTGATTTCATCGCATCGGGTTGAACCCGGACTATTCCCATCTCCACGTCCCGCATCACTATTGGCATCGCGAGCATGCCAAGCTTGAAGAAGTGGTAGCGTGTATGTCTTCCATTTACTTCGCAGCAAATTCAAATTCGGGGCTGCGCCAAGTGGGTCGTAGAGAATCAACTTAAACTGAGACATCTCCGTTGTGGATACTGAACGGCTGATAATCTGGAGAACCCAATGCTTCAACGCTCGCATATACACAGGAAAGACTATGTGGGCATAGTCCGTCACTCTGTGCATCGGCAGCTCAATTTCGGTACGCTCTATGTTGAGAGGGTCCACCACGTAACACAGCGACTTCTGGTGCGAGAATCGATACTGCAAAGCGCAATGCATATTACTTAGTCTCGTTTCGCCTGCAATATGACCCACAACATCAGTGAGCTCCAAGAATCCCCCCTTCCTGTACTACCTGCACTGATTTTAAATTTGCGCTTCAACCATGACTCCGCCAAAAGTTGCGCAACTTCCTGGGCAATCTGAGAGATGGGAGGCATCGTTAATGGATCGTGTAGCACAACATTAACACCGTTCAGATGACTCCAAGCTCTTCGAATCCACTCGAGATCGTCCTCATAACGGCGGATGACGTCCCTCGTTGTTTATATCTGCTGAACCACATCTGCGTATCTCCTACAATAAAAAACCAGTAACTTGACAAATTAAGATAAACAGCCGCACTATTACCTAGCGAATTCGCCTTCAGTGGCCAGAACAACGACTGGGATAGTTTCATCCCCTTCAGAATCGACGTTGTTCGTAACACATTTCGTTAATTTGCCATTTGGTGATCGGATCAATTCTGCGTGTTCTGATCTCCTTCCAGATAACGCACTGTTCATGTTAGTAAGTAGCCCACGTGGAATCAGATAGTTGTAGGATAACGACGGTCGCCAAAGTAATACGGCGATCTTCCGAGACTGCAAAAATGACTCGGAGAACAGCACCGGGAAACGATCTATAATTTCACTGACGCGTTGCTTGTCAGGAAAATGCGTTACCCACACAAGTAATGCTTCAACGTCAATCGAACAATCGGAGTACATCTGTACAGGGGCTCGCCGAATCTTTCGTTTTTGTTTTTGTTTTTTTGTTTTTGGTAACGCTTGAAGTTGGTGTTACGCGAGAAGAAGAGTGTAGTTTAATAACATCTACACCCGAGGCCCTTCCGGCTCGAGCAGGGTCAGCCTTAGTGTGACTAGTTTTAGTGTCACGGGCACAAAGTTGCGCAACTTCTGTCGTCGAATCATCCGTACTATGTGATTTTGAAGTACCATGCCCCACCTGACCACTTTGAGTTGTTGCAAATTCTTGGGTAATAAATTCTACTGACAAACTCAGTACTTCTTGGGATGCCTCAGAGACCGTAAGTTCAGGTTGTGTTAACTATGATGGATGAACGACTAGACAGATCTCCAAAGCCCCTACAGCAAGGCCATGTGGCTCGCGGGTGTTCAGCGTAGACGCACCACTCGGTAACGGGTCCACAGACCCTTCGAACTCGATAGCGTCGTCTTTACTCAAAACGCCACTCTCAATCTCCTCATTAATGTAATCATTGTCGACATTACCCGAAGCAATGAATTCCCACTTTTTCTTGAGAGCGTCAATAAAATTTCGCATTTCAGAGAAGCATTTATAGAACTGGTTAGGTGGAAGACGGTGCATTGCGTCAATTACTGGGAGTAGTTCAGCGTGAACAGCATTGTGTTTCTCACAGTCCGAAAGTACTGGGTGGGCACACGTTTCGCCTCGTTTGGTTTTGACATATACGATCCGCCTCGTTGCATGATTCAAACGAACTGATGGACCACGGGACCCTTGCATCTCGCCAAGTCTAGCCAGCTTAGTTATAGCTTTTGCCAGAATGGGCTCAATTGCCTCTGCCACTTTCATTGACCAACGAGCCTGAAGTTGCGCAACTTTAAACATCGAGATATTCCTGTGCTTCATCACCCCAAAAACGTGTTGGCACGGTAAGCGTCTTGACACGTAAAATAAGCAGTTGCATGTACACGGGGCTGTATCCTGCCATACAACCTCGATGTCACTTCCTGAAGAAGGCGCAAATCTGTACAGGTCGGTCGCCTCGAGAGTGGAATGATGCTTTGTAAAGTTTTTTCCTGTTATGTAGGTTCGATTCCATTGTCGTTTCACGATCGAGGACGGACACACCCCTTCCAGTCGAAACAGTGACTATTAGGTATCTGCAATAGAGGAAATATCAATATCTTTGAGTTCAAAAGAAAATTTGCGCAACTTCAGCACTTACCCAAGTAGTACCCAATATTGTTCGTATTATGCGTCCAGTCCAACACAAGATTGGCCCCCCACCGACTGAAACCTTCCTTTTGAGCGGCACTCTGAACCACAATGCCAGACGTTAGGCCCCAATCGTCCTGGATCAAAAGACAAGTATTCCCTTCTTCATCCGCAAAATCTGAAATTAGATCTTTCACACGTTGTTCCGTTGCGGACGCTCCCAGTCGGGAGTTTATCAAGTTCCGTATTTGCTGGGGTGTAAGTGGCATATCTAGGAAAACAATACATGTCAAGTGTCAATATTAGTGTCAAGTGATTACTGCCACAATATAGTGTGACCGTACCCACCTTCCGAGAGATAAATTCCACAATATGTTTGGTATTGGTGTTAGTTTCAGCAAATGCTTCCAATATCTCCAAGATGCTCTTGTCTATAACATCGTTAGTACTCTGGAGAGCAGCGTACAGTGCTTTGTTAAGGTTGTGGCAGTGGTATGTCTTCTGTAGTTACATGTTTTATGAGCTGCTATACTACATATTTCATTACAGAGAAAATAGCAACAGTACCTCTTCAGTGATTCTAACCACCCACATGTTTGTTGTAGGGAAACGACGTTGTACCACAGCTCGACAGTATGCAACGCATCCCCGGAAGCGATCGTTGCGTACGATACGCTTACCAGTTCCTCTTGACTTCTGGTGACAACCGAGCTTGCAGGAATACTTCTTGAATGCATGACTAAAAACCAAAGGAATCTGCTTGGTTGGGTGAGAACTGTTCCATTTATCACGTGTGGCTGAGTCGCGACACCGATAGGACACAAGCTTTGTCTCCTGATAGCGAGTCCAATAGGCTTTAAATGCGTCCCAGTCTTCAAATTCCAAACCCTCCATCTTGGGAACCATGGTGCGAATTGGTGGGCGAATCAAGCAATATTAGATAAATTGAGGATAAAAAACAAATGCCCTACATGGCAGAACGTTGGGTTGGCGAGAGTTGATCACCGTCACTGTCACGGTTTTCGAGCAATTTGGCTGAGCGTCCCGTTTGTTTGGCTACATGTGATCCCAACCACAAACATTACAACATAACGCCACTTCACACTTTTGCAAAGCACTATTTACCCTGTTGCCTTGTAGTCCTCTGCTTTTTCTTGTTTTTGTTGGTCTGATTCCGTGTACGCTTGCGTGACTTTTTCAGGAACTTCTCCTCCTCAGAGCAGTTGGTTTCTATGTCGCTGGACTCTCCGTCACTTGACCAGTGGCTGACGGTGTCACTCGATTCACCATTACATTCGTCTCGGCCTATGCATTGGATATTTGTGTTAGAAAAGCGTAGCTGTCGCAAACACCAACTACTTCCTCGTCCGCGCATTCGTTTTCGTTTCCTGTCGCGCTTGTTCCTGCGCTGGCACTTCCCTTTCCCTGACATGACGCTTGTGAAGCCGATCTACAATGTGGAAAAATGTTAGCCTTCTTGAGCACGAGTGATTCACCAATTGAGAGTGTGCGAATGAGGCTTGGTAATCGAGTGAGTGGTTGGAAGGGAATCCGAAAGTGAGCTCGATTAGGTTAGTGTCTTTGCCAGCTAGCAGTCCCTACGGTATGCAATGTTCCCTAGTAGATGAGTCTTGTAGATGTGGTCCAAACGATCTGGCTGCGGTCCAAACGAAGTTGCCAGTCGTAGGACTGATCCACCTAATCCCGGCTGCGTCACAAAACGGTTGATTCAACACATGCAAATCATAGGCACCCAAATTGAAGTTGTCGTCCAATCACATTCCAGTACCAGAGATAGTCCAGCCAATCAGGTTGCGAGATCTTCCCATCTTCAACCATAGACCCCCGGTGGCACGTGCCACCACGCGCAGGCCGTCTGCGTCGCGGTAGGGATCCAGTCGATCAGACAGCGAAGTGCAACCTCAACACCCTCACTCAATTCGATGTCTCGACTTTGGGTCCAACGTTGCTACATATCATCAAGTAGCGGAGCGTCTTCGACGATAGACCCTTCGTCATGAAGCCAGCGAGCTGGTTTTTGGTCTCCACATACTCCAGCTCGACTTCGTTGCTCCCCACCTTCTCGCGAATGAAGTGGTAGCGTATGTCGAGTGCTTCGTGCAAGCTTGGTATCCAACATTATTCGCCAGTGCCATCGCGCCTTGGTTGGCTTCGTAGATCACCGTAGCCCCCACTTGTTCAGTGCCAATGTCCTTCAATAGACGACGCATCCAGATGCACTCCTTCACGCATTCGCTCAGCGCCATATACTCGGCCTCTGTAGAACTTAACGCGACAGTCTTCTGATACGTCGAACGCCACACCACAGGAGCACCGCACATCATTAACATCATCCCGCTTACGGAACGACGGTCGTCGCAGCTGCCAGCCCAGTCCGCATCTGAGTAGGCGACGAGCTCGGTTCCACATAACCCATCGTATGCGTTGCAGACATTCTTGGTCTTCAGTAGGTAGCGCACTACCTTGATCCCGGCGTCTCAAACTTCCTGATTATCGACTCGGTATACGCTTGCTGAGAGATCCTCAGTATCTTGTGATCCATGTTGTAGTCGATATCATTTCCAAGAACGAACCGTGCGCGCCCGAGGTTCTTGATGCGAAACTTCTCCGCGATTCCAGCCTTCACCAATGTAATCACCGCCTTGTTCCGCGATGCGATCAGCATGTCATCCACGTAAATACACATAATGCAGTGGTCGTCCCCTTCGCCTCTTGTGTACACACACGGGTCGGCATCAGCAGGCTTGAATCCCATCACCTTGAGGTGCGCGTCGATCGTTTCGTTCCATACTCGTGACGCCTGCTTGAGTCCGTACAGACTTTGCAGCAACATACAAACGACATCCTCTTCACCCTCTTCTTCGGCCAGTGTCAAGCGATCCCGGAGTCCCTCTGGCAAGTCCATGTAGATCTCTTCTTCCGGCTTGCCGTACAGGAACGCGGTGTCGATGTCGCATTGCTCGATGTCGTATTCATCTGCAACTCACTTTGCCAGTTTGGTGCGAATCGAGTTCCGGTAAGCCACCGGGGCGTACGTCTCTTCGTAGTCCACGCCGTGACGTTGCGAGTAACCCTTGACTACGAGACGGGCCTTGTGACGAATGACTTGTTCCTTCTGGTTGCGTTTCAATGCGAATACCCAACGACAGCCGATCGGTCGTTGATGAGCTGGTCTCGGCACCAGTTTCCATGTCTTGTTTGCTACGAGCGACTTCAACTCGCTCTGCATAGCCCTCTTCCATTCCACTTGGTCCGCACTCGCCATAGCTTCTTCATATGACGTCGGGACCTCTTCCATTGCAGCCATTGCTTGGCCACCTTCAATTGCGAGTTGGTCCTCGTTGACTTGAGCTCTGCCTTGCATCATTTTCTGGAACTTCGTGCCAGCAGTCGAGGGTGCCACGACTTGCTTCTTGCGAGCGCCTGCCTCTTCAGGATCCGTTGTCTCGTCAATGTGGCGAGCACGCGATCGGGTAATCATATGATGTGTCGATCCGTATGGCACGATCGCATCGTTTACGCCCATGTCACGTTGAAGTGGGATCACGTCCCCAACTTCAGAATCCATTGGCACGACTTGTCCTGACTCGTCCGGTTGATACCCACCATGGCTGGGCTGCTCCACCTTGACTTCATCGTCATCCAGCTCCATTTTCTCCACCATGTCATCCAGACTTGTTGTTTCCACGAACTTCACGGTGCGCACGATTTGCACCTTTCCCGTCGCCACGTTGAGTACTCGGTATCCCTTGACACCATCCTCGTAGCCAACGAATCGACACTTGAAGGCCTTAGCATCCAACTTGCGGCGCGTCTCGTCGGGAATGTGCGCGTAGCCAACTGAACCAAATACTTTCATGTTCTTGAGCTGCGGCTTGGTTCCATGCATAATTTCGTAGGGCGTCTTGACGTTCACCAAGTTGGGGAGCCGGTTGATGATCCACGCGGCCGTGTTTACGGCTTCGGCCCACCATTTCTTCTCGATGGCTTCGTGGTAGAGCATACAGCGCGCCATCTCCACCATACTTCGGTTCATGCGCTCAGCCAGTCCATTCTGCTGAGGCGTGTATGGCACCGCCTTTTCATGCCTGATGCCACTGCGGTCGAGGTAGGCCTTGAACCGCTTGCCCGTGTACTCGCCGCCATTGTCAGAACGTAGGCGCATGATCGTCTTGCCTGTTGCGTTCTCCGTTGCTGCCTTGAAGATCTTGAACTTCGACAGCACTTCCGATTTGGCCTTCATGAAGTAGACGGTCACGTGACGTGAGTAGTCATCGATGAAGGTTACCGCATACGTGCAGCCACTGGGTGTCTTGTTCTGCATCGGACCCATCACGTCCGTGTGCACCAGATCCAGTACGCCTGCACTCTTGACGAGCTTCTCCGGGTGTCGCGGATAGTCGTCCGCTCTCATCTAGCCCATGCAGCAGCCTGCGCAGACGGTACCACTTGTGACACCATCCGAAGCGCAAGGCACTCCGTCTGCCATGGTCAACAGCTGTTCGTAACGTTTGAACGGGATGTGGCCGAGACGGGCGTGCACAAAGGCCATGGCTCCTTACGAGATGCCGTCGCCGCACGACACACCTCGTCCCCCACTCTCTTCAACTTGTAGACTTTTCCAAAACGCTTGGCCTCCATGACGGTAGCATCGTCATAGCGAAAGACACATTTGTCCTTGCTGAACGGCGCGACGACGTCCTTCTCGGCTAGCTTCGCAACCGAGATGAGGCTTCCATCAACTTCAGGGATGTACAGCACATCCGACAGCGTGGCAGACGTTCCGTCTACCAGCTTCATTCCGACGGTGCCCAATGCAACTGCGTCGATCTTCGTGCCATCCGCGATCGTGATGCGGACTGGCGTCTTCAGCTCCTTCATGGACACGAACTTGTCCCGGACGCTGGTCATGTGCGAGCTGGCACCGAAGTCCACGAGCCACTCCGATTTGTCCATCGCACCTGTAGTGGGCCTACTTTGGCTCACTACTTTAGCTTACACGTCGCGCTACGTGTACGAGGAAGCGTAAGGACTTAGTAATTACTTGAATTAATCATACTTGAGTCCACAAGTATAATATAAATCAAATAAAACACCAAATAGCTAGTTTAAGGTAAAATGAGAACTGTATTGTTTGTAAATTGATCTTCCTCCTCAATCTGCTAAAAGTGTTTGTCATCTATGAAAGGGGTTGACAGCGGCTGGCTGTCAGAGCCCCGCCAATATGCACGTCTCTAATTGGTAGAAAGATGCTGCTTTCTACCAATAGAATCTTTGGGTAGGTGTGGACCACTCATTGTGGTGGTCCACTTCAATGTATCCATTGGTGTGACTTACACCAATGTGAGGAAGTATCTAAAAACCTTTAACAGATATTTATCTGTTAAACCATAAGTGACATATGTCATGCACAAGTGACAGTTGTCATGCACAAGTGACAGTTGTCATGCACAAGTGACAGTTGTCATGCACAAGTGACTGTTGTCACTTGTGTGTGTAACCCCGTTGCACCATCCCCCCGTTAAGCTTAGACGTATCGGTCTCGACACGTCAATTAATATTGACTGCTTGTCAATTGTTTGTGTTGGGGATTGCCGTACTCATGCACAAGTGACAGTTGTCGTGCACAAGTGACAGTTGTCATGCACAAGTGACAGTTGTCATGCACAAGTGACTGTTGTCACTTGTGTGTGTAACCCCGTTGCACCATCCCCCCGTTAAGCTTAGACGTATCGGTCTCGACACGTCAATTAATATTGACTGCTTGTCAATTGTTTGTGTTGAGGATTGCCGTACTCATGCACAAGTGACAGTTGTCGTGCACAAGTGACAGTTGTCATGCACAAGTGACTGTTGTCACTTGTGTGTGTAACCCCGTTGCACCATCCCCCCGTTAAGCTTAGACGTATCGGTCTCGACACGTCAATTAATATTGACTGCTTGTCAATTGTTTGTGTTGGGGATTTCCGTACTCATCCGCAATGAGTACGACCAAGCTGAAGACTGCCATTGCAACAGAGGGTAAACTCTCTGTTGCTGAGTACCATGTGCGGTAGGGCGAGGTGCGCCGCTACCACGATAACAGGCAACACAGTGTCTGTGTACGATTCTTCGATGTCGACCGCGCCTGTGCGTCGACATCTCTAAGCGAATTTCTCTTGCTTACCGTGATCGGGTAAGCAAGCGCCAAAGCACTTCGAGTCCTTTTCGAAGTGAGACAAGTATTAGCAACTCCACGCTGTTGCGGTGGAGGCTGGTGTCCGTGCGCCGTGCGCACTGTCCGTCCAGGTGGCGGTGCGTATTAGCAACCGCGACCACAACAGGTATACTATATGTATACCTGAGAGCTTCAATGCTTCCGTGCTAATTATCTAGCACGCGAGTCGTCAGGCGTTGTAGATTACTACAGCGCTCGTACTACCTTCTTGCTGGTAGTGCGTGTTGGATTTCGTATTCCTTCACCATGTCCGGAACGTCTTCCATCAGGACGTTCCGTGGTTCCCACGTGTCGTGTTGGGGAGGGAAACCTCTCCAGCGAATGCGAAAACAATCCGGACCTCGGATTGTTTTCCTATGATCAACAATTCGCTGGACGATCCAGCCAATATCTCCGCGTGCGTCTCGCAGCGGTGGCGGAGGTGGTGAGAACGCGCCCCGATGGTCAACGCCGTGTTGACCTTCATCTCGTGTCGCTCCACGACCAGGTGACGGTCGTGGAGTACCTTCAGAGCGCGGAGGTTGCCGCTCTGTACCATAGTGTCCCGGCTGTGGCGGTCTCCCAGACCGCCTTGAACGTGCCGGTCGGGCTGTAGGCCCGACTGTATTAACTGCTCCAGCGCGTAGTCGCGCTGGAGAGGAGGGTTTCCCCTGCCGACTCTGTCTCTTCGGGTCAGACGAGCCACTTGGCTCGTGCTGGAGGTATGTCTTTAACCGCCCGACATAAAATGTCGGGTAGAGCCGCATGCTAGACGGTATGTCTAGCGTGTATGCTTTACCGTGGCGTGTCATCACCGTGAATGGCCCGATGAAGCGCGGAGCAAGCTTGCTTGCTCCGAAATCCGAAACTGCATGTTTAGGCAGGTTTTGAGTAGATAACAAAACAAATGAATTCACTTTGAATTCATTTGTGTTGCCCCTGCCAATATTATCGGCGTTCAGCTTCTGTCTATTCACAGAGGCTGCAATCGTGTCCTGGACAAATCGAATTACGGCTTGTCTTTTATTGATGAAGTCAAACGCATCCGAGCTGAACTCGTTCAGCTCGCTCTCCGCAAGAGGCCCGGCCTCTGCGTGGTTCTTCGCGGTGTCTGCGCCCTGCGCAGACCTGTGGTCCTTGTTCCTTGTGGAGTCTGTGCTCTGCACAGACTCGTTTTCCTTGTTCTGGGGGTCAGCGCAGGGCGCTGACCCTTGGTTCTTCCTGCCAAGGTCTGCGCGGGGCGCAGACCTGGTTGTCTTGTTTCTTGTTGTCGCGGCTGACACTGTACAGGTGTCAGCGGCTTTTTGCGACTGCTGTGTTGCAGTCGTAGATCCTCCCCCACTTAAAGGGGGGCATCACTCCGAGTAAACTCGGTAGACGTGGATGCCGCATGGCATTCACGTAGAACGGTGTATGCCCGGCCGAGGCATGGACTGAGTTGTTGATGGCAAACTCTGCCATCGATAAGCACTCGTTCCAGTATTGGAATGAGTGATCGTAGCTCTTCAACATATCGACGAGCACGCGATTCACGCGCTCGGTTTGACCGTCCGTCTGCGGATGATCCGCAGTCGACATGGAAAGCTGGCTCCCAAGAAGTGTAAACACTTCTTGCCACAGGTGCGCTGTGAAGCACGGGTCTCTGTCCGACACGATGTCGGTCGGCATCCCATGGTGTTTGAACACCATGTCGACGAGCAGACGGGCCGTCTGCTTCGCAGTCACCTCTGCTGGCACCGCAGCAAGATGTACCATCTTGCTGAAGCGGTCTACGAAGACCACAACACCAGTGTTCCCTCCGCTATCCGGGGGAAGACCAAAGATGAAGTCCAAAGACATGGACTTCCAACACTCCGACGGAGTCGGTAGTGATCGCAGTGGAGCCTGCGCGAATGGCGCAGGCTTTACGCGTTGGCATACCTCGCAAGCACGGATGTACTTGCGCACCCACTTATACTGGTGGTGCCAGTAGAAGTCGCGCGTGAGAAGGACGTAAGTCTTCTCACGTCCGAGATGTCCCGCAGTCGGGGCATCATGATACTCGTACATGATCCTGAGTCGCAGGTCATGGTCATTTGGCACGACAACGCGATCCGCGTTGTCGTCGACTGCGTTGTAAAGTAGTAGTCCTTCGTGCACACGAAAGCGGTGTGCACGCGCTCGAAGGTGCTTGGGCAGCTTCTGACGGGACTTGTCAGAAGGCGCTGTGCCATAGGCCAGCAAGAGCTTCGCGTCCGCGTCGTGCGCGTACGCGGCCTTCACATCGTCCAACAGAGACGATGTGGGTTTGCTCGATCGCATGACGTCAATGGCATGGACGTCAGCAGCTTCTGCGTAGTCCGGCCGACGTGATAACGCGTCGGCCACCACATTCAATCTTCCGGGTTTGTATTCTACCCGGAAGTTATACTCCGCAAAGAATGAGAGCCATCTCGCCATTCTTTGTGATATGTGTGGTGACTTCACTGCGGTGCGCAGTGATGCATGGTCGGTGTAGACCACAAATGGTCTACTTCCAAGTAGATACACTCGGAACTTTGCGAGTGCATATTTCATGGCAAGGAGTTCCTTGTCATGCATCCACCGGATAGTTGCGCTCAGCTGGCTTCAGCTGACGCGACTGGTAATAGACGACACGGTCACGGCTCTCGTGATCGTGCTGCATCAACGCGCGTCCGATTGCATAGTCGGATGCGTCACTCACTACGTGGAATGGGCGATCTTGATCAGCCACTGCCAAGATCGGCGCCTCAGTCAAGCCCCGCTTGACTGCATCGAATGCCTTTTGGCAATCGGTTGTCCAATTCCACACAGCTTCCTTCTTAAGAAGCTGTGACAGCGGGCGGATCTTGCCCGCGTAATCCTCTACGTACTTGAACAAGTACGTGACCAAGCCAAGGAACTGCCTCATTTCCTTGACACTTGAAGGCGTTGGCTATTCATTAATCACTCTGACCTTTTCTGGGTCAGGGCGAACACCATTCTTCCCTACGAGACACCCGAGGACGGGTATCTCGCTCGCCCCGAAGATACACTTCTTCAGGTTCGCGTAGAGCTTATGCTTTCGCATAAGCTCAAGTAGCTTCCGGAGATGCACCCTGTGCATCTCTACGTCGGTCTTCTCGTCCACAGCCCGACTGTGGATGAATACATCATCGAAATAGCTCGGCGCGAAGTCGCGCACCGAGCGCAACAAGTGCGTCACGCACCTGTTGAGGGTCGCAGGGGCGTTCTTAAGCCCCTGTGGCATTACTAGCCACTCACAGAACATGCCGCTTGGCGTGCTCACTACCGTGAGAGGGATATCGCTCTCCCGCATTAGGATCTGATAGCATCCATCTCGCAAGTCGAGAGCACTGTAAACGGTGCTCCCGGCCATCGAATCGATGCTGACATCTTTTCGCGGTATCGGTGTCTGAGCCGGTACCGTCGCATCGTTCAGCTTGTTGTAGGCATGAACGATGCGCCATCCGCCCTGCGGGTTTTTGACACAGAACGTCGGAGCACTGTGCGGGGACTTCGATTCCCGCACTTGTCCAGCTTTGCGACGACTTTCAAAGAAGTCGTCGATCGCTTTTACTTGTTCTCGCGGCAGTGGCCACTGCCGCGTAACACAGTACTTCGTGCCCGGCACGAGATCAATCTCGTGCTGAATGCCCTTATCCTGCGGAAGCTCCGCAGGAATCTCTTCCGGGAGTACGTCTTTGTACTCCCTCAACAAATGGTAATAGGGACTCGACTTCAGCGAGTCCCAGCCTTGTTCCTCGAAGCGCTATCGCTTCGTCTTCGCACTGAGAGTGTCTTCACTCTCGGTGGTACTTCCCATGAAGAGCTGTCTCAGCTCTTCGCTCTCGCTCGCGGTTCTTTCGCTGTTCGAAAGAACGCAGACCTGCTCGATGCGTCCATCGCGCGTGAAGCGCTTCCAGTTGATGGCTGGAAGAGAAGTCAACTCCGACGCCGTCGTCGGAGGATTAGGGAGTTCCATTTCACGAAACTGGAATCCAGTATCGGTGCGCGTCAAGCCGCTTAGCGTCTCGACGTCCGGCGTCACCGCCTCAGTCTGCTCAGCAGACAGTTCTCGTGGCGTCTCGGTCCCAGACCGAGACTTGCGCAGCGTTGTCCGCATGCGCCGTCTTCTTGTTGTGCGGAGCCCGGCTCCGCACAGTTGTTCTTCTGGTCCAGGCCCGGCTATGGACGGTTGTTCGCCGGCGGACTCTGTCTGCGGGCGCGCGATATCAAGCCCGGCTTGATCGCATGGCGCTTCGTCGTGCAGCCCGGCTGCACGACAGCATACAAATTGCGTCAGTACGGGACGTTTGCAACCGTCCGTACTGTTTGCAGCGTCAACTCCCGGAGTTGACACGCCTTTGTCACCTCGACGCCAGTTATTGGCGGAGCCCCTCATCACCGAGGGTGCGTCGACTCCCGGAGTCGACGCGTCGTTGTCGACCTGACCTCTTCGGGTCAGGGACTGTGCCTTACACACTTGAATATGGGTGTTGGTTCCCGGAACCAGCACATCTTTTTCTTCTAACGTCGGCAGCATTGCCGACGTTGGTCTCACTTGTGCGCGCCGTCGCGCAATCCATGGACACTCCGGGACAGCAGCATTAGGCGCTGTCTCGACTGGTGAGCCGCGCGCACCTGCTGGTGCGTGCGCTGCGGTAACAAGGTCATCGCTCTCTGTTCCTCTGTCGCGGCCGAAGCGCACGAGCGTGCGCTTCTTCCAATTTATCACCGGATCATGCCGCGCAAGCCACGGCATGCCCATTACCACGTCGAACTTATCGTCCAGGTCCAGGACGACAAAGTGTTCGACAAACACTCGTTGTTTGTACGAGAAGCGCGTCGTGAACGTGCGCTTCTCGGTCTTCACTATGGCACATGCTGCCAGTCGCACTTCCAGAAGACTTCGAGTACATTTACCTCCTCGAAGTCAAGTATCGGCAGGCTCCGTAGTCGAACAAAGTTGTTCGACGCGCCTGAATCTACCAATGCTCGAAGAGAGTCATTCGCTCTCTTCGACGTTACCTTCAAGATGACCAGGTTCGGCCTGTCATCTTGCTTCTTGCAGCGAGATCTGGTCTCCCTGGGGGCTGCAGTCCTCAGTGTCGCGTGCCCAATGTCGGCACGCGTGACTGCATTACCAGTAGGGCGCCCCGCGACTACTGGATGTTCGCGTTTTTTGTTGGTCCGCGGCGATGCCTATCATCGCCACGACAACAACCTCCAGGGGGCATGGGAGCTGTGCACTCCCGTGCAAAGTGAATCCTTCCGCAACGGAAGCGTCGCACGTTACCTCCCTGCTGCTGGTAACCAGCAGTTGTTGCGTTCGAGAGGTTCATTGGTTCTGGACCTCCCGTCCTCGCTACCGGCGCGGTTGCGGCCTCGGCACGTTCACATGGAGTTTAGCCTGCCGCAGGCTAAACACTTCTTGCATGGCAAGGGTGATTGCAGCTTCGAGAGTACTCGGGTACTCTCGGAAGAGATAGGTCTTCACGGGCCCATCTCTAAGTCCTTTCATGAACGTGACGACTTTAGTCGCCTCGTCAATCGGGTTAGTCACGATATTTGATACCAAGTATCGTGCGCGCTGCGCGTAAGCATGAACGTCATGCTTACCCTGCTGAAGGTCGAGGAACTGCGCCCTCGACAGGAACTCGTTTTGCGGGGGCTCAAACGCTTGTCTGAGCTCCTCTTTGAATATCTCGTACGTGCTAAAGCACGTAGGATCGAAGAGTCGGCGCCCATACGCCCAACTCCTTGCGCGTCCGCCAAGGCAGGACATGGCGAACGCGACCTTCGACAGCGGGTCGACGATGCGTCGAGCCGCTATGGCTGTGTCGAGCTCGACAAGCCATCGGAGGAGAGGCTCGCCCTCTCTTCCCACGTAATTGCTCACGCACAATTTCAATGATTGAGCACGTGGTGTTGTCCCCGACGACGCCGTCGCTGAGGAAGCAGCATCGCGCTGCTCCTTCATGATAAACCCCAGAGCAACACCATGTTGCTCTGTCGGCGATAGCGTACGCAGCATCGTAGCTATCGTCGCCTCCCCACTGACTGTTGACAGTCGTTGGAGGGCCTCCCACTCTGAGTCCGACAGGTGGGGGCAGTCCGCGCGTGCAACATGCGTTGCAGGCGTATTGGAGCTCTCCATGGGCACCTCCGTGCTCATGGAGTTCTCGGCTACGCGTTCGTACACCTCGTACGAACGTCACATAGTCGGTCGTTGGACGGACTACAAAGTGCTACCAGGTGTAGTGGGCCTACTTTGGTTCACTACGTTAGCTTACACGTCGCGCTACGTGTATGAGGAAGCGTAAGGACTTAGTAATTACTTGAATTAATCATACTTGAGTCCACAAGTATAATATAAATCAAATAAAACACCAAATAGCTAGTTTAAGGTAAAATGAGAACTGTATTGTTTGTAAATTGATCTTCCTCCTCAATCTGCTAAAAGTGTTTATCATCTATGAAAGGGGTTGACAGCGGCTGGCTGTCAGAGCCCCGCCAATATGCACGTCTCTAATTGGTAGAAAGATGCTGCTTTCTACCAATAGAATCTTTGGGTAGGTGTGTACCACTCATTGTGGTGGTCCACTTCAATGTATCCATTGGTGTGACTTACACCAATGTGAGGAAGTATCTACAAACCTTTAACAGATATTTATCTGTTAAACCATAAGTGACAAATGTCATGCACAAGTGACAGTTGTCATGCACAAGTGACTGTTGTCACTTGTGTGTGTAACCCCGTTATAGCACCCGTTGCCGTAAACGCGAAGTCGGACGCAGCCTGCGCGACTTGCCTACGTTCGTTGTCGACCTTCTTCTTGCGGCACTCGAATTCGTTGTGGTCAGTCTTCTTGCAGTAGAAGCACTTGCCGTTGAACCGATGCTTGAAATTCTCCTTCTTCTTCGTAGCAAACGCCTTCTCTTGAGCCGATGACGATTCGTCCGAGGCTTCAACACCAGCGAGCGCTTGGATTGCGTACGAGAGCGTCATGTTCGGCGTGTTCTCGAGCACGGTACTGATCATCCGGTACTCATCGGTCAAACTGCCGAGCAGCAGCACGAGTTGGCGTGTCTCGTCGAGAGGCTCACCAATCGTCTCCATTTGGAGCACGATTTCCTTGAATCGGTCCACGTGCGTCGTGAACCGCGTACCGGGCTCCATCTTGAAGTTATGCAGCTTCTTGGTGACGAGGAGTCGGTTCTTGAGCGTGCTCCGGTTGAACTGCTCCTGGAGCATGGTCGATGCGTCCATCGCAGTCATCGCACCACGGATGTAGACTTGGAATGTGAGGCTGACGTCGCAAGCGATCACTCCAAGGGCTTTCAGATCGTCGGTCTTCCATGCATCCGTGGCGCGGTTGCTCACCGGGTCGAACTCTGCCTTGATGATGTGGGGCAGCAGTCCCTTGCGCGAGAGCTTCATCCGCATGTTGAACTCCCAGTGGAAGTAGTTATCGTCCACGAGCTTGACGGTGTCCGCGTAGCTTGGGCTCATAACCAATTGAGAGTGTGCGAATGAGGCTTGGTAGTCGAGTGAGTGGTTGTAAGGGAATCCGAAAGTGAGCTCGATTTAGGTTAGTGTGTTTGCCAGCTAACAGTCCCTACTGTATGCAATGTTCCCTAGTAGGTGAGGCTTGTAGATGTGGTCCAAACGATCTGGCTGCGGTCCAAACGAAGTTGCCAGTCGTAGGACTGGTCCACCTAGTCACGACTGCGTCTCAAAACGGTTGACTCAACACATGCAAATCATAGCCACCCAAATTGAAGTTGTCGTCCAATCACATTCCAGTATCAGAGATAGTCCAGCCAATCAGGTTGCGAGATCTTCCCATCTTCAACCACAAACCCCCGGTGGCACGTGCCAGCACGCGCAGTCCGTCTGCCTCGCGGTAGGGATCCAGTCGATCAGACAGCGAAGTGCAACCTCAAGATCACCCTCGTTCTATCACGTTCGAAAGGTGCACACCTTTGGACCTACGAGACCTGTCATCGAAGCTGCGAATCTGGGAATGCGGCGCTTAAAGATCGTGCTGGGTTCACATGAACCGTGGTTGTGACTCTGGTTCACCCGAACCATGAAAATGACATGAAAACTACAAATTTAACGAAGGTGCGGAAGGTGCAAACCGATGGTGCTTTAGCGGGTGTCCAATGCAGGACTATTTGTAGAAACATCACCGAAACTCGTAGCTGTTGAACCCCGCCGGTGCTAGGGAGGAGAGCGAAAGCGACGGTCAAAGCCGCCCAATACTTGCGTTGGACTTCAGAAGAAACCGGCTGACTGGGGTTGGGATTGCCGAAAGAGAAATGACAAGGTCTCGGTAACCGCGAACAGCCAACTGAGTCGGTTGGCTGCCCGCCATGTTGTCGCAGGATCGGAGGTTCGGATCACTCAATGCTGACGGATCGGACGTTTGCTCCCATATGGTCAAGGGCATCCTTGTTGCAACTTGCAGCGTGATTAATTATTCAAATGCTGGGAAGTATCAGTTATATCTACTGTGCAGTAGATGTTTCTGTGTATGGATTGTGCAATTTGGAGAGTTCCGGACCCAATTCCCCGGTTACCTGACGTTGTGTTTTGCACGCGTCTGAAGGGCACGAACCGCAATGCCCATCAAGTATGAAATATGTCATGACTACCAAACGCTGCTGTACATAGGTACAATTGAATGTCAAACTAGTAAGCGTAACCTATTCTACCGTAGCAATGTTAAAAGTAAAGTGAATTACTAGCGAAGAAACCTTCATCACGTTCAAGCTACGCTACGATAAGTAATACCTGTGGTGGCATACTTCAACTAGTACAGGTATCGCAATATACAGCAACTTTGTTATTATTTTAATGTTCTAACTTTTTTTTCTAAATACGTTATGATCACAATGGGGCCTTGGAAAGAGGGGGTCGAGCGTCAGGAGTTGGACCAGTAGGTGCTTCCAACGCTTTTCGGGTTCTAAAACGGGGACCTGAGCGGCAGCGGTTAGTGAAGAAGAAACCTCCTCACCGTTGATCTTTCTTTGCTGGTCTTCTTCTTCCATTTAGTTCTCAAGTGGACCTGCTGCAAACGATAGAGGGCTCGGAGGAGAAGATCGTTTCGTTATGGCGCGCTGGGGGGTCCTAGTCCCGTGGTGGAAAACGTAAAAGCCCCGCATCCATTGTAGCTACACTGAGGACCAGACAACCGAGGAGTATGTGTCGCTGCTCTCTAGCATCGTCCTCAACGTCACCATGCCAACCCGTCGAAACTCGACCAAAGATGAAGCAGCTTTTCGGGGGGAATTTCAGAAGATGCAAGAGGCGTTGGCGCTGCTCGCTGCGGTCAAGCACGCAGACGCCTCCGTCTATGACTAAATGCTAACGACCCTTTGCAGAGTCAAGCGAGGGAGCACTGCAGTCCAGTTTGGACGTGGGAGCACGCGAAACCCAGACTGACGACGGTGCTATTACGTACGACCTCGTCCACTTCTGAGGGATACACCAACGCGAGCACCCCACCCCAGCGAGGAATATCTGACGGCTTTGAGGAAGATCATTACTCTCGACGGTAATTTGAAGCCAGGAGATGCTGGCGCGGACATCAAACTTCCAGTTAAGCTGAATGTTTCGACCAGAATGTCTGACCGTGCTCCTCGTGATTATGAAGTTACTGGCGGGTATCATAAAGGCGGAGAAGGAAATCGAGGCACAGTGGGCTGCGTATGCTGAGAATGCACCGGAACAGGATCTGGTGCCTGGAACACGTCGAGTTCGTTTTGTGCTGGGACCAATGACGGCCGATTTCTGCGGGCTAGATTACACAACGAAATTCAGCAACGCGATGCCGCTACGAGTTGCTAACTGTTGAGGTTGCACTTCGCTGTCTGATCGACTGGATCCCTACCGCGAGGCAGACGGACTGCGCGTGCTGGCACGTGCCACCGGGGGTTTGTGATTGAAGATGGGAAGATCTCGCAACCTGATTGACTGGACTATCTCTGATACTGGAATGTGATTGGACGACAACTTCAATTTGGGTGCTTATGATTTGCATGTGTTGAGTCAACCGTTTTGAGACGCAGTCGTGACTAGGTGGACCAGTCCTACGACTGGCAACTTCGTTTGGACCGCAGCCAGATCGTTTGGACCACATCTACAAGCCTCACCTACTAGGGAACATTGCATACAGTAGGGACTGTTAGCTGGCAAACACACTAACCTAAATCGAGCTCACTTTCGGATTCCCTTACAACCACTCACTCGACTACCAAGCCTCATTCGCACACTCTCAATTGGTTATGAGCCCAAGCTACGCGGACACCGTCAAGCTCGTGGACGATAACTACTTCCACTGGGAGTTCAACATGCGGATGAAGCTCTCGCGCAAGGGACTGCTGCCCCACATCATCAAGGCAGAGTTCGACCCGGTGAGCAACCGCGCCACGGATGCATGGAAGACCGACGATCTGAAAGCCCTTGGAGTGATCGCTTGCGACGTCAGCCTCACATTCCAAGTCTACATCCGTGGTGCGATGACTGCGATGGACGCATCGACCATGCTCCAGGAGCAGTTCAACCGGAGCACGCTCAAGAACCGACTCCTCGTCACCAAGAAGCTGCATAACTTCAAGATGGAGCCCGGTACGCGGTTCACGACGCACGTGGACCGATTCAAGGAAATCGTGCTCCAAATGGAGACGATTGGTGAGCCTCTCGACGAGACACGCCAACTCGTGCTGCTGCTCGGCAGTTTGACCGATGAGTACCGGATGATCAGTACCGTGCTCGAGAACACGCCGAACATGACGCTCTCGTACGCAATCCAAGCGCTCGCTGGTGTTGAAGCCTCGGACGAATCGTCATCGGCTCAAGAGAAGGCGTTTGCTACGAAGAAGAAGGAGAATTTCAAGCATCGGTTCAACGGCAAGTGCTTCTACTGCAAGAAGACTGACCACAACGAATTCGAGTGCCGCAAGAAGAAGGTCGACAACGAACGTAGGCAAGTCGCGCAAGCTGCGTCCGACTTCGCGTTTACGGCAACGGGTGCGATGGACAAGTCGGAGTGGCTCGTGGACTCCGGTGCCAGCTCGGACATGACCAGCGTCCGGGACAAGTTCGTGTCCATGAAGGAGCTGAAGACGCCAGTCCGCATCACGATCGCGGATGGCACGAAGATCGACGCAGTTGCAAAGGGCACCGTCGGAATGAAGCTGGTAGACGGAACGTCTGTCACGCTGTCGGATGTGGTATACATCCCTGAAGTTGATGGAAGCCTCATCTCGGTTGCGAAGCTAGCCGAGAAGGACGTCGTCGCGCAGTTCAGCAAGGACAAGTGTGTCTTTCGCTATGGCGATGCTACCGTCATGGAGGCCAAGCGTTTTGGAAACGTCTACAAGTTGAAGACAGTGGGGGGTGAGGTGTGTCGTGCGGCGACGGCATCTCGTAAGGAGCCATGGGCCGTTGTGCACGCCCGTCTCGGCCACATCCCGTTCAAACGTTACGAACAGCTGTTGACCATGGCAGACGGAGTGCCTTGCGTTTCGGATGGTGTCACAAGTGGTACCGTCTGCGCAGGCTGCTGCATGGGCTAGATGAGAGCGGACGACTATCCGCGCCACCCGGAGAAGCTCGTCAAGAGTGCAGGCGTACTGGATCTGGTGCACACGGACGTGATGGGTCCGATGCAGAACAAGACACCCAGTGGCTGCACGTATGCGGTAACCTTCATCGATGACTACTCACGTCACGTGACCATCTACTTCATGAAGGCCAAATCGGAAGTGCTGTCGAAGTTCAAGATCTTCAAGGCGGCAATGGAGAACGCAACAGGCAAGGCGATCAAGCGCCTACGTTCTGACAATGGTGGCGAGTACACGGGCAAGCAGTTCAAGGCCTACCTCGACCGCAGTGGCATCAAGCATGAAAAGGCGGTGCCATACACGCCTCAGCAAAATGGACTGGCTGAGCGCATGAACCGAAGTATGGTGGAGATGGCGCGCTGTATGCTCTACCACGAAGCCATTGAGAAAACGTGGTGGGCCGAAGCCATAAACACGGCTGCGTGGATCATCAACCGGCTCCCCAACTCGGTGAACGTCAAGACGCCCTACGAAATTGTGCATGGAACCAAGCCGCAGCTCAAGAACATGAAAGTATTTGGTTCAGTTGGCTACGCGCACATTCCCGACGAGAAGCGCCGCAAGTTGGATGCTAAGGCCTTCAAGTGTCGATTCGTTGGCTACGAGGATGGTGTCAAGGGATACCGAGTACTCAACGTGGCGACGGGAAAGGTGCAAATCGTGCGCACCGTGAAGTTCGTGGAAACAACAAGTCTGGATGACATGGTGGAGAAAATGGAGCTGGATGACGATGAAGTCAAGGTGGAGCAGCCCAGCCATGGTGGGTATCAACCGGACGAGTCAGGACAAGTCGTGCCAATGGATTCTGAAGTTGGGGACGTGATCCCACTTCAACGTGACATGGGCGTAAACGATGCGATCGTGCCATACGGATCGACACATCATATGATTACCCGATCGCGTGCTCGCCACATTGACGAGACAACGGATCCTGAAGAGGCAGGCGCTCGCAAGAAGCAAGTCGTGGCACCCTCGACTGCTGGCACGAAGTTCCAGAAAATGATGCAAGGCAGAGCTCAAGTCAACGAGGACCAACTCGCAATTGAAGGTGGCCAAGCAATGGCTGCAATGGAAGAGGTCCCGACGTCATATGAAGAAGCTATGGCGAGTGCGGACCAAGTGGAATGGAAGAGGGCTATGCAGAGCGAGTTGAAGTCGCTCGTAGCAAACAAGACATGGAAACTGGTGCCGAGACCAGCTCATCAACGACCGATCGGCTGTCGTTGGGTATTCGCATTGAAACGCAACCAGAAGGAACAAGTCATTCGTCACAAGGCCCGTCTCGTAGTCAAGGGTTACTCGTAACGTCACGGCGTGGACTACGAAGAGACGTACGCCCCGGTGGCTTACCGGAACTCGATTCGCACCAAACTGGCAAAGTGAGTTGCAGATGAATACGACATCGAGCAATGCGACATCGACACCGCGTTCCTGTACGGCAAGCCGGAAGAAGAGATCTACATGGACTTGCCAGAGGGACTCCGGGATCGCTTGACACTGGCCGAAGAAGAGGGTGAAGAGGATGTCGTTTGTATGTTGCTGCAAAGTCTGTACGGACTCAAGCAGGCGTCACGAGTATGGAACGAAACGATCGACGCGCACCTCAAGGTGATGGGATTCAAGCCTGCTGATGCCGACCCGTGTGTGTACACAAGAGGCGAAGGGGACGACCACTGCATTATGTGTATTTACGTGGATGACATGCTGATCGCATCGCGGAACAAGGCGGTGATTACATTGGTGAAGGCTGGAATCGCGGAGAAGTTTCGCATCAAGAACCTCGGGCGCGCACGTTTCGTTCTTGGAAATGATATCGACTACAACATGGATCACAAGATACTGAGGATCTCTCAGCAAGCGTATACCGAGTCGATAATCAGGAAGTTTGAGACGCCGGGATCAAGGTAGTGCGCTACCTACTGAAGACCAAGAATGTCTGCAACGCATACGATGGGTTATGTGGAACCGAGCTCGTCGCCTACTCGGATGCGGACTGGGCCGGCAGCCGCGACGACCGTCGTTCCGTAAGCGGGACGATGTTAATGATGTGCGGTGCTCCTGTGGTGTGGCGTTCGACATATCAGAAGACTATCGCGTTAAGTTCTACAGAGGCCGAGTATATGGCACTGAGCGAATGCGTGAAGGAGTGTGTCTGGATGCGCCGTCTATTGAAGGACATTGGCACTGAACAAGTGGGGGCTACGGTGATCTATGAAGACAACCAAGGCGCGATGGCACTGGCGAAGAATGTTGGATACCAAGCTCGCACGAAACACATCGACATACGCTACCACTTCATTCGCGAGAAGGTGATGAGCAACGAAGTCGCGCTGGAGTATGTGGAGACCAAGAACCAGCTCGCTGACTTCATGACAAAGGGTCTATCGTCGAAGACGCTCCGCTACTTGATGATGTGTAGCAACGTTGGACCCAAGCTCGAGACATCGAATTGAGTGGGGGTGTTGAGGTTGCACTTCGCTGTCTGATCGACTGGATCCCTACCGCGAGGCAGACGGACTGCGCGTGCTGGCACGTGCCACCGGGGTCTGTGATTGAAGATGGGAAGATCTCGCAACCTGATTGACTGGACTATCTCTGATACTGGAATGTGATTGGACGACAACTTCAATTTGGGTGCTTATGATTTGCATGTGTTGAGTCAACCGTTTTGAGCCGCAGCCGTGACTAGGCGGATCAGTCCTACGACTGGCAACTTCGTTTGGACCGCAGCCAGATCGTTTGGACCACATCTACAAGCCTCACCTACTAGGGAACATTGCATACAGTAGGGACTGTTAGCTGGCAAACACACTAACCTAAATCGAGCTCACTTTCGGATTCCCTTCCAACTACTCACTCGACTACCAAGCCTCATTCGCACACTCTCAGTTCTAACGCGATGGGGCTACTAGTAGCGGGCAACGTGTGCTTCTCGTGTGTAGACCCGTGTTTGACATTTGAGCGCGGGGACACAGAGAACGAGCTCGAGACTCGAAAAACCATCGGAAAGCTTCTCAAATGTCTGCACGACGATGAGGATCGGAAGCAGAGTGGTCACATTGGTTACCACGTTGAGAGTCTAACGCAACTTTCTGGATTTTCCCAGCTGCTATTTCTCAAGTTGATGTGTGAAACGATGATGCCAGCGAACGACTTCGAAGCTATGTGTTTGGCGCTGGTGACAACCCGAACGACGAGAAAATTCGCGCTAAAACTCGAGATCGACCAGTGGGACCACACGAACCGAGACGACATGCGGAAATGACTCGCGTATGCTTTGTTCTCGAAACAATCTCGTGCGTGCCCCTCACTGGAAACTCTCGTCATTTCTGGCTTAGGAAAAAGTAGATTGCGTGTTTGAACATCGGAGCACCTAGAGGAGACGTTATTTGTTTATTTATTTTTGGTTTGTATTGTAGTCACTTAGTTACTCTAACGCCTTCTAATACAAAGTTCCTGCTTCCGCTCGTTTGCGTCGTCTGCATGCTATCACCCTTCGTGGGTAGGAGACATTATTTAGCTTTCCTCGTGGGGTGATTGAAGAGAGAGATGCCAAGTTGGCACTAGGTGCTCCGATTTCGATGAAGAAGGCCAATCTGTCTTGAACTCACGTGGTATCACGCTGGATACGACTATTGAGTTTGTGCGAACATTCAGCGACGATGGCCCAAGCGAGTGGGTCAACGTTCTCTTTGCTGGATTCGGTCGGTGCCAGGTCCACCGCTGCGACTTGGATTTCGATGATGAAACGTCTGCAACAGGGTTCAACCTGGTATGTCCGCGCTTACAATTCATTTCCGATCTGCCGAATGGGGTAATAGTTCCGTTTATCAAGTCGATTGGTTCTTCGTTGAGAGTGTTGGCACTGGGCTGCCCGAGAATTGCTCACTCAGGACATATCGACGTAAACGCGATTACTAAATAATACCTCAATCTGCTGGAGCTAACACTCGTAAGGGAAATATTGAGGTGCAGCCTGACTTCCGCTTATACTGCGAGGCGAAGGAGCCTGTACCGAAACTGACTTTCGCTTGATTGAACGCACCGAAATTCGCTGCTTATC
This sequence comes from Phytophthora cinnamomi, assembly GCF_018691715.1. NCBI lineage: Eukaryota > Oomycota > Peronosporomycetes > Peronosporales > Peronosporaceae > Phytophthora > Phytophthora cinnamomi. Next base: position 2,362,578 of record NW_027150933.1, read on the forward strand.
TGAGTGACCTCCAGAACCCACTGACGAACTGTGTCCGACACCTGAGTGTTTCTCTGCTCCGATGTTTTGTTCCTGTTGCTGATCTCGAATCTGACGCTGCACCAGATTTTCCGTACTGCCTGGACGCAGTACATGTCGGAGTCGAGTCAAAGGCTGGAATACGCAGATGCGGTCACCCTATTACAGATTTGTTTCCGCTATCAAAAAAAATCACTTGAAGCCTATTCATCGACAGCGTAAGCCAGTGCCAATGAAGTGTAAGCTCGCATTGCTGAGAGTGTTAGAGCCCAGAAAATCTGCGGAATCGACGATGAAGAAGCAGAAGACCGAAACATCCGAGGGTACAGTGGCGAATATCGACCACCACGTGGTGGCGAGTATTTTCTCGTTTACATCTCCTCTCATTAACTGAGAAGTGTATTGCGTTGGGGTCTCCTTAGCGGTTTACCATTGTTGACCAACAAAGCCAGCAAGTGCTACTAGGACGACACGGACATGTTTCATCGAGACAGCAAGTCGAGTAATTACGAGCAGCCCTGCACGGTGCACAGCAGCGACAACAACCAGACAACAATGCGAGTTGATTGCCTCGAGAAATCACTAGGTAGCGGACGCCGTTGAAAGGCTTGCGCTTCGGTGTTGCATCATTCTCGCAAGACCCCAAACGCAGAGCATACATGTCACGTAGTACACCATTATTTTTCGATTGCGGCAATTAAGACAAAACGGGACTATAAGCAAGCTTCCGTGGGCGCCAACAGCGTCTAACCAGACGTGTACGTCACGTAGCAGCCACGAACAACAAGAACAACCGGAGATGGGAGCTTCTCCCACATGGGGATAGCATGCCACATTTTCTTGAGCAGGAAGACAATCAGCAAGTCAGCGTGATGCACGAGGTGCCCACGAAGTCACCAGGTCGGAGAAGTGGTCCTTCAAAATGACCGACAAGATCAAGAGCACCTCGATGATAGTCACGCGGAGGATAATATACTTGACCGCGTTGGGCCCAGCCTCAAAGTCATCGCAGTTCTCCGCATCAGTATTTGAAATGAACGAAATCTTGGACGATCGCTGGGTGTGGTTATTAACGCTGGTGATACCCGGCGTGCTCGAGGGGACGTAGGAGAGCACATTCTCCTCGTCATTCTACTGGAGCTGATGCATGTTGAGGACCATACGCTCGGCGAGGAAGAACGCTGGGTTGATAATGACGGAGAAGGTGATCGTGATGTAAAGCGGCATGAAGAAGTAGACCATGACGTCGGCGCCCCAGTTCGACGCAAAGCCCAGCGTCGTAAGTCCTGTCGCCTCGTCCGGGTAGATGGAGTAGTGATCCGGCACCCGACAGCTGAGTACGATGTACTACGAGAATCGCGAACAGACATAAAATAAACGCCATGGTCACAAACATCACGCGAGGCATGCGACTCGGTTCGTTGTGTTGGCGTTGAAGAGCTGGGATCACGATGCCGACATCGTAGGCGAGCGACAAGTTGCCAAACATGCCAGCGAGCTGCAATAAGTTGATATCGGGCGCCGGTACCGACGGGTGGCCGCCCAACCAATCGAACGGCATGTTGATGCAATAATGCAGGCACTATTATCGATACATGGCATTGGCGAAGTGTCACCAAGTGCTGAAGATGATTGTACTCGGTTCCAATTCTCTGTTCCGACCTGCAGTGAACTGTAACAGTGAGTCCGGCCGCTACATTCAGGTGGATCGGATCTCCACCATGATTTTAAACCTTAGACAGGGTTCTTGATGTACACTCCAGTTCGTTCGCCTGCTGGAACTCTTGTATTCAGAGATGTAATTCTCGACAAGCATGCCACACTGACCCGCTCCCGTTGCGACAGCCATAGCATTAGGCTTTTGTAGGCTCGTTCTAAATCGTAGTCGACCTTGAAGCTTCTGGTTGGGTTTCAATCTACATGCGTCTGTCAAGAACCAGCCCAAAGCGAACTGGAAGTGTTTCTTCGTAAATCTCGCACCCTTCACGTTTGAATGACATCCCACAATGTTTCTCCAGTAAATATCTAGATGCGATGTACTCTACGTACTCCACGGCAGCTCGTAGCGCGATTGCGTCACGAATCAGTTGAATCCCTGTAAAAGTCGCCCACGGGTTAGAAAAGCCGCAAGGTTGGTCTGACACGCGCAAGTGAAACACCCTGGTCTTCGTAGTACACTACAATCTCTCCACCTGTAGAGTCCTAAACGCTTTAACGCGTCGTACCAAAGGCGCAAGATGCTCCTCCAACCGACTCATGCACTCCTCAAATGATGCAGTCAATTGTGCAACAAGAAACGGAAAAAGACTTTAAGGTTCCGATTGGTCAGATAATTGCTACCAAGCGTTAGAACCTGTGTCCGCTGGTTTCGCACAGTCCTGCGTCATGCTATCTACGTCTTCTTCATGTTTGTTGGCTATGCCAGGTTAAATTGACAGGAATGAGAACCAAACGTTGTCCAGCATCGATTTCCTTAACAAGTCCACCATTCCATGCGCAACAGCAGGTTACTCGAGGTCTAGCCTACACTCATCGGCTCCAGTGTAAAAGTGCTTCCCAGCAACCCAGACGCAACCCAGACGGCCATCATCGTTACGTTGTATGTCTCCCACTCCTTCTGAATCACCATTTCTGTATTCGAATATCTCCCGACGGTGTCAAGTCTCCGCTGATCAGAGTGTCTCCCCAGGAATGGCCGCGAGAGATACCTTGACAGGGATCACAGCCTTCACCTGGATTGCTCTTCGGTAAATTACCCACAGCGTTTCCAGGAAGCATCTGCTCGCTGCACCATCGGACAATGTCCTTTAATTTTTTGGGATATGTGTATTTTGCATCCCCTTCGTCTGTTTTACCAGTGCTTGTTGGAAGTGGTCAGTGGAGAAGACGACGACCGCGGTGTGGTTGTATATTCGCCCGATTCGCCCGATCCGCCTGAAGCATTTCGCCTACTATCAAATACTTGGCGTACTCATTCACGATGGCTGCCTCGGTTCTGGTCGGCTGAGCACGACCCAGATTGAACACGCTGCTAAAAACGTTTTCTGGCTCCACGTGTAGCTCGGTGTCCCAGTACTTGAACTGCTTAACCTGCATGTTCGTGGCAGTTTGCCATACACGGTCATTCTCTTTTCCGCGTTCAATCATTAATGCCAACCGGTGGCTCCCGTACCCTTCCCTCAAGACTTGGAACACCGAAATCTCGTTTTCTGGTTTGAGACGGTTGAAATAGGCCAAGTAGCGAAGCCCAGCTTCATACGCATCACCTTCCAATGCGCGAAATCCAGTACCCCCTTCACAGCTGCTTCAGTGTTCTTCACGAGGTTTAGTCGCTCAAAAATGTTAAGAGGAGAATTCCTCTTTCCATTAAACCAGATGTGAAATTGCTCAGCCTCTAGCTTCTTCGCCAAAGTCCTCGTCTCCAAATTAGAAGACTTCATTTCAGCTTGGATCATTCTAGCGACTGGCTCATCACCATAGGTTCGCGCGAGGGTCCCGACCATGGTCTCTTGAGCTTTGAACTTCTCATTGTACCTAGAAATGTACTTGACCAACTTCGGGATCGCCGGGTCGCTCAGGCTACTGTGTACTCTTTTTTTTTTGTTCAACCTCGAGAGCACCTTGTCCGTGGATTCTCCGTTCTTTAGCCAATTTTTCGTCTCGTCTGTGCTTTGGTGACGCTCTTGAAAATTCTGTCTTCGCCTTCGTCCTCGGGGTTGACAGTCCTCAGCATTCTCCTGATGGGAGCGCCGTACTGGGCAGCAGCGCGCCGACTAGGTATACCGCCACCTGCAACATTAGGCGTGACCATGTTGGTGATACCAGTCGCGTGGCCATTGACGCTTGAGAGAAGGATGTTGGCAGCTAGTAACAAGGCGCCGCGACAATGCATCATGGCGGCGGACTTCTTGTTAACGGACTTGCCAGCTAGACGGACAAATGCGTTGTGTCGTCGCTTGGGCTGAGGTGAGGTCGTGCGCGCTAGGGTTTGTGGGCATTTCATGCTACATACCCCTTAATGCAGTACCCTGTGATGATTATTCTGAATCGACATAGTATGCCAATCAGACAATACCTTTGATTTAATACCTGAGTAGTCAGTCACTACCGCAAACATACGTACCGTAAACCACGCGATCAGTACTACAGTACTGCAAATCGGAAAGCATTTCTTCCTTCTGCTTACGACGGGAAGGTGATCGTGGTAAAAGCCGTGGGATTTCTTGGGAAATGCATACAGCTGTACATTCGCTGTCGTGTGTTGTATCGAGAACTACTGGTACCGTAACTGTATGCAGTCTGCATCGCTCCTGTCCTAAGCGAAGTTTTGTCCTAAGCGAATTTTTATTTTAGCCAATGAAAACAATGCATTGACACCGCATGTTTGTAGTTAAAATTCCGTGTTGACCAGCTAATTATAGGCTGCCACCAGCCATTCGGTCTCAGTGTTCAAAGTGCCATGGGGGCACTTCCGTTTTTGCGCCCAGTCGCGCAGACCGACCAGCCGCATAAGAACCAATCTGCGGTGCGCGGGAGTACACCACCTAGCCAACCGACACCAAAAGGAGCGGCATTCGAGCGACCCTTGAAGTTTAAGCTTGGTTAAACTATAAGGTCTTCAATTGGGAGCACTAAGATCTTGCCATCTCCGTGCACCATGGAGGCCCGAAATCACCCACCGGACCGTGGCGCCCTCCACCAAGACAAAACAACGGCGACAAAGCTACCAAAGGAACCAGAGAAGGCTGAAGATCAGAGTGGACAATAAGAGGTCGTGAAGACAATGCATCAGGAGGCAATTGAATCAGCAGAGCGACAACCATCAGCTACACCACCACCAGTTGGAGAAATCGAGCCGGAAGCTGAGCCCTCCGAGAACAAGAGCCAGAACCCGGAAGGGATACCAGAGAAACAAGCCCCCTTCAGTGAACTGGTGGTCGAGATGGAGAGAACATTTGATCAAGGTGAACAGATGAATGAGCAAGAAGAACACACACGCAATCAAGTCATGCAGCAAATGTTCACGATGGCGTTCAAGCAACAAGACCAAAAGGAGTTGTCAGAAGAAAAATCTCATTATCCCATTCTCCAACAAGAAGAACTTCGAGGTCTGATCCGGCTCTTCAAGTTAGAAGTGGTGCAGCACGACGGTACGGCGCAAATATGGCTGCGACGACTCAAGGGTCTTGCTGCATCCATTTTCGACAGTAGGCGAACTCTACTGGATGGTATTTCTTTGAAAGAAAGTGAGATCAAGGTACACTACGCACGCAATGAAAACCCATGGTCCAATAACCCGTTGCTCAAAAGTACCCACGAAGATGACGACGATCCGATGGGAGAAGAACAACATTCAAATATTGTTCGATTCAAAACCGCTATATATTCGCCAGAAGAAATCGCTGAAATGCGAGTCGTCTACGATACGCCGTACGGATTTCCAACCGAAGTGAGAGAGCCAACTTTTACAGAAAAAATAATTATTCAAGACCTGCTAGAAGGCACAATTCTAGCCCAAGAGCTACCTCAATTTCTGAAGCGCACATGCAACAACGAGATGCTACGAGTAATTCAGAATACTATCCACGCTCAGGTTGAAGGAGAACTAATGTTTCGACTACCGGGCCAATTCCCTGTTTACCCGGATTTTCAGAATCGAGATCGGCTATGCAATGCAGTGCTTCAAGGAGCGACAGGCCGAGGGTTCAATATGGAACAGTTGACACAAATGCTAGGCGAGACAAAGCAGGTGTGCTACAATGCCCAGCAACACTCGGTCCACCTAATTTATTGGACTAGAGAAGCTGCAGACAAGTGGTCAAAAATTTACAAGTCCATCCCATTTCGAAGCAGGCGGTTTGTATTAACGAACGTACACCCTGAAGTCGCTTCTGGAGATGGAACACCAAGTGACAACGCAGCACGAGTTTGGGCGCGCCAGATAGGGAGAGATGGTATCACCAATGAACGTCAACAGGATCGCTACAAAATCAAACTACTCAATATCTCGCGATTCATAGATGAAGCAGCCGTTGATGCATTTCTACGATCGAGATTTGATGGAGAATTTAGTACGTATCAAGAATCTACCTCGGGACGCCAGACACTACAAACCGGAGCGTGGGAAATTTTCTTTCGATCCCCAGGATGCCCGCCCTTTTTGGAGGGGATCAGATTTATTAACTGGCTGGGAACCAAACTATTAGTCCATCACGTTGATAGCAGGCCAGCTTCTCCGTGCTACAATTGCGGTAAGCCTGGCCACACGGTAGTTCAATGCCGAGCTTCAACAGATCAATGGAAATCTACAGCAAACTGCATTACAGTAAAAGCACAAGATCTCACCACACTTATCAAGCAAAAATCAACGATGACTAGCTTCGAAGAGCTTGAAGGTATGTGGACGAGTCTACAGCATCGTCACGATGTAACTGAACATCCTATTACTTCGCTAGCCACGAACAACAACGACGGAAACCAAGACGAATCTCAAGCGGAAGTCCTAAGTGTAGTACCAGCGCCTGCCTCAACGTGGATCACACCGAAGTCGCGAGGAAAACGCAGTAATGCCAGCTACAATCACATACAGAGCAAGAGTTTGTCATCATCAGAACTGCAAGTGTCCACAGACAACCATCAACAGAACGTGATAGATCGAGTCAGCGAAGACGGATCCCAGCAGGAATCGCAAGGTCGACCAGAAAAGGAAGCTGTAAAGCCGACAGATAGTGGCCCTCGACAAATTCGTCGACCAGCAGCACTGTCCAAACAACAGAGCTTAATCATGGAAGCGATAAGTCGCAGCAACCCGGAACCGAAGTGGGAGGACACTGAACAATTACGCAATCTTGTCATTGGTGACCTGGAATGGGCATCGACAACAGGCCACCAAGTCCTTGAATACTGTGGTCTAAAGGACGTAGCCACACCAGGAACAGGAAATTGCCAATACTATGCTATCGCAATGGCGCTACTCAACACAGATTTCGCCACAGCCGAAAACCAGAAAGCCATCGAGAACTTAACCGCAAAACTAAAGAAAGGTTTGCAAATTGCTATGATGCATGGGTTTGACGAGGAGTACCAGCACGACGAACGTAAGTTACGATTACTAGCATGCATGAAAAATACGAGTAACTTATCGGAAATGGAATCGAAGCAATTACTGATGGAGTACATGGAAGATATAGCTCAAACGAGCTCAAAGAGTGCAGCTTTCATCTCCAGAAGCTTCTGGGGCTCTGATTTTACGCTACGACTAGCTGCCAAGTTGCTACAACGACCGATCTTTGTAGTAGTAGCACGGAATGGACTTTCAAAGCCAAGCTACCAGATCTTCGATCCGTACACAGCTAAAACAGCGAACTTCATTTGGGAATCAGCTAAAGAAGTAATGATCGCTGAACCAGAGGCACAGTTGTGGCTGGAACGCCTTCAGGCAGAATGCCTGAATCCCAGAGGAAAAGAGCATCTGCCTATTGTACTAAAGTATGGTTCGGAGCACTACCAGTGGCTACAATTTGGAAACCGTCCGGTTAACCAACCTCAGACAGAGGAGGAGTCATCATGTCTTGACATGCCCCCAGAACTTGGTGAAGAAGAAAGTAAAACCGAGGACGCAACTCCTCCACAGCTGAACCCACTAGAAAACATTAAAGCACCAACGAGCAACACAGATGGCCAGTCAATTGTTCTAAACCAGTCAGGTCGTCCAGAGGGTGGTCGACAAGAGTCGAAGAAAATTAAAGAACCAGGTGGACCACGAACAAAAGAATCGCTAGCGTTCTCGAATGTGGGAGCGTTTGGCCTTGCTCCAGTAATACAAAAGTTACTGCTACAACTTGATCGGAATAACACGTCACAGAGACAGGCTTTGGAAACAATGACGGGTGCCGACGCTGAAACTTTACAACACTGGCAACAACAACTTCATGCCAACGGAATATCTAGCGCAAGCACACCAGAGGACAGCGACGTTGAAATGGATGAATCGCAAGAATCATCATGGTCGACCCCACCGGAGATGGCAAGATGCGACGCAAAGCACGACCCAGTCCCTCCAGATATACATCGAGACGATTTAACCACTCCAAGAGGAGGAAGATTTACAAGCCATCAGAAAACGGCTTCTGCTGGTCGGCGGGGGGAGATTAGCCAACGGGAGCAATGGAATGCGCTGGAACCTGATTGGAAGCAGATAAGCAGCCTGAATTTTCCGGGTCTTCCAGCAGCCACTACCACATGGAAGAATGCGGTTAAAGCTCGCCCTGTGAAACTATTGCAAAGCTTGCAAGCAGTAGACTCACCCGAATATATTATTCGCTCAATAAATACAAGCGTTCTACAAGACTGGACGAGAGGATTTCGAATCGACTGTCTAATTCAAGGCCTAATCGAGGTTCGCACTGCTCAACATGACGAACTGGCACAGACTGAACTAGACAATGAGATTAATTATCTGAAGACGGAACGCGACGAAATGATAAATGATTTCTATATTCATGGGCGGGACTACTGGATCAAGCTTCGAAAGTATGACGCTGATAAAAATGAACTACTCAAGATCTGCAAAAAAGCTCAGGCAGCACACCTTACTCGATTGATATTTGCAGCCTTCGCTTACGGTCCTGAGCTAGCTAGAATCAGTGGGAGGCCATTCCCTACAAACGCCATGGTAGTACCCTTGATCAAAATCTTACAGGGTGCACTCAAACAGGATTCCAGGCTAAAAAGGCATTCTATGGGCACGATTCCGACGGTGACCTAGCTAGCTTGGAATCGACGTTAGCGCATAGGTCAGTCGACCCACCGCAACAAACCCCGAACATCCAATAATTATTCCAGCTCAGTCAACCAAGACGGTAACAGAATTATTCCCGGATCTGTATGCAGACATGCATAACGTTGTAGAAATGTTTTACACTCCAGGGCATTTGAAGCGAAAAGGAATAAAAGGGAGAACAGCACTTCAGGTCATTACACAAATTTTACAAGGATTTATTAGCAAGCGTCGGGAGGCATGGTTGCGCGGGTGGACACAACGCACCGACGTAGCTCCCGCAGAAATTATTTTTGTTCAGGACACACATTTGAAGACGAAGGCAGACATTGCAGAGATGACCGAAATGTGGAATCGCGTTTGTGGAGCGAAACAACCGCCTCATCCTCTTAGTTACTGGACAACTACAGCAACCAACTCAGGAGGAGTAGGAATACTATTACTACCACACGTTGCCGCACGAATTCATCCATGGAAACAGAATGATTGGAGTGACAGAAGAATTGCGGTACAATTTGATGACTGGTGCTTGGCAAACATATACGCACCGACAAATAGAATCAAAAGAAATGATTTCTTCTCTGACTTGAACGATTGGATGGACTCAAATATATCGACATTACTTGGTGGGAACTTCAATGCGGTACTAAATCCTCGGGTGGATCGTCTTGTTGATGGACTACCTGTGAAAGCAAAGCACTTCATCATCTAATTGATAATCTTAATTTGATGGATGCCTTCACACTTTCATCTCACGCAGATGAAGACAATATCTTAGACCCCCTTACTCACTACACATACTGGCGAAAGCACTCAGATAGCAGGATCGATCGGTTCTACGTTAGCAGTGATATTGCCGGAGCAGCGCAGTGGGTTGAAGCACGTGAACCAGTTGGCTACTCCGACCATCAGGAGCTCCGGTTGTGGCTAATGATGCAAAATTCACAGACTCGAAAACGCAAAGGGGTTACGCGATATCCATTCAGTAGTTCGAGGCCAGAATGGGTGCAAACTCAAATACAAAAGCGACTAAAAAGTTTGACCACTGAATTCCAGCGTCAAAGTAGTCCCGCCGTAGCCTGGGATACTTTTGCGAGGCAACTTTCGTTAATGATTGGTGAAGTAGCCCGTATGGACCGTGAACACACCGAACATTATTATGACCGTTTACAGACAAATCTCCGATCGCCACCATCAACAAGAACTGAAATACTACTAAAAACACAGCATCGCCGAGTACGACAAAGTAGTCGATCTTTTGGTCGATCTATACAACCTACTGCTTCTAATTTGAAGAAATTTTACAAGAAACACGCTAACAGGCAGCGGGACCAATACGTAACAGGCATTGATCCATCTCCGGGACACTTCTATACTGAGAATATGTCTACAGCAGAAAGAATGGCATCAGAATGGAACGATATATTAGGAGCATCTCATGCAAAAGTTAGCCCCGATAACATTCAAGATGCTCTGAAAAAATTCCACGAAGTACCTGAACAAAACCGACTACAACCAGAGGAACAAACGAAATTGACAAGACCAATTGAAGAACAGGAAGTTCTAACCGCAATAGATCAGCTTCCACGGGATAAATCTGGAGGCTCCTCAGGACTATCTCACGATTTCTTCAAGGATTTCAAAGACGAACTGGTAGGAATCCTCACAGCGGTTTACCAGGATATTCAGAACGGTGCCGCAGTCCCGAAATCGTTCCTGGATGCGGTGGTAGTACCGCTTCGCAAAAAAGGTGATTCAAAAAGCGCAATGGACTATAGACCAATATCTCTGTTGAACATAGCATACAAGATATTGGGAAGAATTTTCGCTAATCGAATTCACCCCTTCTTACCACGACTAATTAGTAGTGGGCAACAGGGATTTGTGAGGGGAAGATTACTAACAAGGAGTGTAACAATGGTTCAAGCACTGTTACAAACAGTAATAGATGATCCTACTATTGATTGGGCAGATTCCCCTGCGATTCTTTGTGTTGATCTCCAGAAGGCGTACGACACACTATGCAGAAACTTTATGGCGGCTGCGCTGGAGCAATATGGATTCCCCCAGCAATTTCTTGATGTATTTCATAATCTTCACAATGGAACCATGGCTAGCTATACAGTAAATGGAGAAGAATCAAGTAAATGGGCTGTGAACTCCGGCATACGACAGGGTTGTCCGTTAGCACCTTTACTTTTCGTCCTTGCTGTTGATTTTCTAGGGAGAGCAATCCAAGCACATCCTGCCATCAAAGGAGTGGAAATTCCGGGATCAGGAGGAAGACGACATACATTCAGCGGATTTATAGATGACAGTACAATTTTTCTTTCGGTAACGAGAGAATTAGCACCTGTCAACGCAATTTTAAATCGTTTTGGTCAGCTCTCGGGGTTGAAAGTCCAACCGAGCAAAAGTATATTGATACCGCTCAATACAGCTTGGCATCAGACTAAATGCCACAGATATCCAGTATTGGCTCAAACGGCTACAACACGGTATTGGGGTACCATTTCGGAGTAAAAGATACTACTGACCTAAATTGGGAGCTTCGAGTGGAAAACATTAAAAAACGACTGCAAGTGGCAACACTAGTAACCAACTCTGTTAAACAACGAGTGGTTTTATTTAACACGATAGTACTGCCAGCGATCCAATTTACAGGCCAGCACATTTTGATCACTTCAAAAATGCTTCGCCAATTAGAACAGCTACAGAAACGATTCATTTGGAAAGGAACAATAGGAGAGGAACAAGCTCGACATAAGTTAGCCCCCGGATTGGTATTTGCTCCTGAAGAACAAGGCGGTTTAGGTCTACAAAACATCGAATTGGTGCTCCAAATCAATCGGCAGAATATTGGATGCAATCTACACCAGATAGCTACACAGCAGCGTGGCACCCCCTTGCTCATCCCGACCAAATCAACTCTCCTGACTGCTGTGTATTTACACCTACGTTGAGGAATCGGATACGTTCTTGTCAAAGAAAATGGAATAAAGGAACTAGAACAACTGTCCAAGAACTGGGACGATATGAGGTTTGGGCAAATCAAACAGAACGGCTGCAACTTCATCCATCTTCAGGAACTGCTGATAGAGTCGCAAGCAACAAAGATACTATGATCTGCTATTGGCATCACAGCGGATCTCTCCAATGTGCGCTACAGGCACCTACTCCAAGGGAACCGGAAGGCGGGACTGTCGGGTTTCTACGAGCAGGAAGCTGGTGCGACAATGCGTGTGTTGTTGATCACAAAGGAAAACCACTGCAAGCGAGAGATTTTCCGTTGATATATCCATGCTCATTATTACATCTCCAAATATCAAGCTTAAGACCTGGCGAATTTATTCTGATTCCACCTATTCGCTTCCGCCCATTCAAGATACAGCACCATCGTCAAATACGTAAGTGGTGTGCAAACATATTTTCGAGTATTCCCGATAAGGTTTGGTCCCAACTACCAAATCCAGTAACCCCATGGTATCTCCCCACTTTGAAAAAAGAGTATCAATGGGTATCAACGTGGTATCATAAGGTGACGGTATTTCCTCTCACAGTACCACGAGGAGAAGCTTTTCAACTTAGTCAATACAACGATGGATGGACATGGAAAATCACAGAGCGAAACCATGACACTCGATTTGATGAAGATTTCGCAACGCTGCTGTATGTCGAAAGAACTAGCGGGATTGCCTTCCAAGACAACCCAAGTCTGTATTCAACACCATGGGAAGCCCCGCCAACAACATTGGCACGAAATCTACGTCAAAATATCCGAAAAATCCGAGCTAAACGCCTTCGGCGAAAACCCAAATTCTCTGTACAACATATCCTCAATCGAATGAGAGATGCCGCGGAACAACCCAAGTCTGTATTCAACACCATGGGAAGCCCCGCCAACAACATTGGCACGAAATCTACGTCAAAATATCCGAAAAATCCGAGCTAAACGCCTTCGGCGAAAACCCAAATTCTCTGTACAGCATATCCTCAATCGAATGAGAGATGCCGCGGAAAAACACCCATGGATAGAAGCTACACAGCGGCAAAGCCCAGCCGTAATTTGGAAACATGATGATATCTTGACAGACTACCAGCGATGGACGATCTACAGAATTTGCACTAGAACATTGAACTTCTTTCATGCTGGATGGCCCAGTAATCGGCGTTGTTCGTATGAACACTGTACAACATCACCGGAGACTATTGAACACATCCTCTGGGATTGTGCAAGAGCGCAAGGTGTTTGGCTAGCCTGGATTCCATCATGGCTTGGCCACCATCCAACGCATCAGGAGATGACCGAGTTGCGAAGCTTTACAGCAGATAAATCGACCCCATCAACCACTCCAGACTTTTTGGCAGCTGCAAGAAGCTCAATCTCTGAATGGTCGCACGAGCTTACCGAGGCGATGCAAACGCTGTGGCGTATTTGGACGACAAGCACACAATGCATGTTATGGAGAATACGTAACAAGGAAATCTTTGAAAATGTCCAGATACATCAGAAAGAAGCCGAAAAGATAGTGTGGAAGGCAGCAGACTTTCAGACAACAGCCGTAATTTTGGCGTGGACATCCAATACGGCAACCTATAATCAAGGATTTAGACTGGCCCAATGCTACAGTGTATTCAAGGGAGTGTCACCTTTGCAGCAAGCGATATTTCTACAAACATGGATTATTCAATATTTTATAGTAAAACAGCCGAATGAATATCGCGGGGCCTGGATACTCCTAGGACCCAGCCAAGTGAACAGGATCACAATCGAAGTCATTGGAATACAAGAACGACGTGTTTACTGTTCGACTCAGGAGTGGATAAGAGAAATCCTTCAAGTAGCCCTGCAGAAGCTCCGTCAAATCACACTCTCCAGCATAGTACATGTCACGATTCAAGGTGCTGCACCGGCGACCCAACGCCCAGATGATCCAAGCATCTTCAACAAGTTCAATTCATATATGTGGGAAACAACCAGGATTCAAGAGGTGTCAGGCCCGGCGAACTTAATCGAACTGTCGCGACGAGGTACAATCACCCCGGGGATGTATGAGTTCAACAGTTTACCTCCAAGGCTTAAGGAAACATTAAGTCGGCGTTGTATTCGAGAATCTAGCCCAAGATGACCACCGGATAACGCAACAATTAGGCAAAGCCTACAAAAATTCCAGGACTCTATAGTTAATTCCTAACAAAATAGAGGTTCTCTGACCCCCCCCCCCCCCCCCCCCTCAAAGTGCTCTGGGTAGACCACGCACCACAGGAACCGGCAAAAAACCAAAGCGCTACACCCGAATTGCAGTCGACTATACGCACAAGCGCCGCGTTCTCGAATTTCTGGCTGCTGGCTATTCTGTAAACGAAGCTATTGCACACTTCTACCCAAATTGCAGCAGGCGAACAGGTTTGTAGTGATGATGATTATTCCAGCAGCTCCGACGATGAATTTTTCTAGATGCACAATACAACACATTACTTTGGTGAGACTTCATTGCGAAGGTAACCAAGCGAGCTTGGACACGTAGTTGAATTGGGAAAGAACACCGCAATTTTATGCGGATGGACGCAGGTTCAATTTCCGCCGTGTCCATACTTTTTGATTGGTCCAAAATACCAAGAATTATTATAACTTTTACTTTTTATCATTTAATTCTGAGACTTGGCAACAGATGTACCGTAAACTGCATACATTGCAGTTCGCTTAGGACAGGGGGATGCGGTATGCAGCGCCAACGTCTGCCTGGTGGCGAAGGATGTAAGGTGAAGCCGCACACTGTTTCATCCTTCCCTGCGTCACACAAGATAAAGATCTCAGACCATTTTGCTGCCTGCGATGATATCGAGAAGTCTATCGACCACTTCTGAGCTGCCAGCTGCTAAATTGGACGAAGTGCTCGGTGCAGGAAGTGTAGATAAGACTGTAGGTGTTTTCAGCCTGGACGATGATTTTGACGATATGTTCCGGGCTGTAGCAGAGCTTATTACAGATTTCCCCGGCAAAGACAGAATTGTGACCAGCTATTTACCTCGGACAAAGAATGTGACCGTGCAAGGGATTTGCTGTGGACAAGGACTAGTTCTACTGAAACACGTTAATGTAGGCGGTCTCGCGGGAAGGATGCACGCATGCAGGTTGCTAGTTGACAACGACAAATGAAAGGCTCGCAGTGACATTTTCTTTTTGAAGTGACGGCCTGTGTGTGCTACATCTCTTCAATGATCAAAAGATCACTATGCCGACAAAGTCCAAGTCTAAAAACCTGTCGTCGAAGAAATACCTAAGACCCATTCTCTGCGACCAGACTATTAAATGTAGTAATTCAGCACGTTTACGTTTCACTTATCTAGGTAAAACGTAGTAATTCTCGCGGGCAACAAAGTCTCTCTTATTATTGGTAGAAATACACTGAATTTGTCCAATTATGGCAAGCTCCGCGAGCGCTTAGAAGGCGGAGCGTAGTTCCGAGCCCGGACACTCTGCGCTTGCGAGTCGAAGCTAGGAGAAGCAAGTTCTCCATTCCTACCCTAAATATTTTTTGTGCCTGCTTTTGAGTAATGTCTAGTCGAGTCTCGTAGCCGAAGAAAACAATGTAGCCATTCTCTTCTCGTAAGCTGTAGGAAGAGGTATTTCTCGATGTCGATAGAGATCCTTTATTGCGCTGCGACCCCCACATAGCGTCCCCACACTGATACTTTCGCGCTTGTCCTACAGGAACGCCTCAAAGTCATTCGGCGTAATGTATGTGAGGTCGAGCTGACTAGGGCTTGTAAAATACATCGGTGCCCCGTCACCTTTAGTTGATCGAATCCGTCGAGATATAACCTCCAAGCTACCTCGATACGCGCGCTATGTTTTGAAAGACACGTACGCATCCCTTACATCTTGCACAGTGACTTCTCTTGTTTCACTCCCATTTTGCGCAGCAACCCAAGGCGACGGTGAGCTGGCCGATTGGGGGGAGGGGGACGCCACCAAGCTAGTGGCTGAAGGGAACACGTCACCGTTGCACGTCGAAGGTGCTGAAGATGGACTGCTCGACGGTGGGGTACGAGGCGAGACAGACTCAACGGAGACCGGGGCCATGGTGATGCTCGAGGCTAAGCTGGACTTGGTGGCACTCGAGGCCGAGCTGCGGTTGGTGGCGTTCGAGGTCGAGCTGGACTCGGTGGCGTTCGAGGTCAAGCTGGGCTCGGTGGTGGGCGGAGCCTTACCGCGCTTAGAGGTAGACAGCGGCTAGCTAGGTGTGCTCGAAGACAGGTTCTCCTTAACTTGCTTGGTCGCACTGCGGGTCTTCATGATACAGGAGGGATCGACTTGACGGCGTGAATTGTTTTCTACCAATCCTAGCGCGTCGGATGTGTTGCCTACCAAACACGTGCTATGCGTTCGCCTTTGTGAGTGCATACAAATTTCTATGTGTTCATTGGCGCTATCACTCATATTTTTGTCGATTTGGCCGCGATATTTCCTACGATTACATAACAAGTGCCATCTACGGCCTACGTTTCACCGATAATCTCTTTCGTCTATCAGTGTCATGAGCATTATATTGTTGGCGTCTGAGACTTTTCGGTCCTTTGGAATTTTGGCGAAGTCATCTAAAGCTCTGTCTAGGTCTGCGTCTGGCACACTTTTGTGACTCTCGCTGAACAGGGGTGATCAGGACTCCGCGAAACTCTGAGCTATCAACATTTTGTCCGGGAAAATTTGTCCTGTCGGTGCATTGATGCTGGTAATGTGTTGGTCACGTTCCCATGTTGCGGTTCTGTTGAATCGCCACCTTATTTGCTCCGCCGTTTCTTCTAGTGCATTGTCCAACCTGAGCAAGTTGAGTTCTCTGAGTTCCTCGGCGTTTACCGCCACTAATTGTTTCCTCTTACACAGTCGAATTCTCGCTCGGTGGCGTATTCCGCCGATCGCTGCTGTTTTTCGTCTCCGTATTCGCTTCTTGAGCCGGGTCAGCGCCGCCTGCAAACTCGCTATTTGTCTGTCCCAATCCTCCGAACCGTTCGCCGTTGCCAATAGTTCCTCTATAGCCTCCTGAATCGGTTTAGCTTGGTTGCTTCCTTGTAGTGGATAGAGATTGAGGTTTGATCCAGTGGACCGTCGAAGCTTCGTAGTAGGGTCTCGTAAATGTACCAGGACTTACTGACGATCCGAGTATACTCCTGGTGTGTTGACAGCGCTAACCATTGCACCCAAGCGTTCAGTTGCCGCGAGACGTAAATTCTATCTGGTCTGCTAGCTGAATCTCCTCGCCAAAAGGTGAAGTGTACTAGTTCATCCATTTCGAGGTTTTCCTCCGCTGAGCCGATTAAGTCGCGTGCATCTGTTAGCTGGCTACGGCAAATTAATAAGGATAACGCTTGACTCTCAGATTGATGAGCTGTTGACTAGCCGAACGCCGCCGCTTCGCGGCGGTGGGTGTGTGGTTACTTATAGGCGGTTACGCTCGCTGTTCCAGCTCGCTCCACGATTTGTCATAGTCCCCCTCCGCTTCACTCCGGCGGAAGTACAGCACGTACCAATCCGTTACGCTCGCTGTGCCAGCTCGCTTCACTACTTGCCATACCGTTCGTTGCAACCCGTTACGCTCGCTGTTCCAGCTCTCGTCACTACTTGGCCTACCGTTCGTCTCAACCTGTTCCGCTCGCTATTCCAGCTCGCTCCACTACTCATCATACCGTTCGTCACAACTCGTTACGCTCGTTGTTCCAGCTCGCTCCACCACTGACCATACCGTTCGTTGCAACCCGTTACGCTCGCTGTGCCAGCTCGCTCCACTACTACGCGATCGCGCTCGGTGCTTGAAGGTCCTGCGGGCTTGTAGATCCAGCGTTCTTGAAGTTCCGGCGTGCTTGAAGGTCCGGCAGGTCGCGCTTGTAGGACAATTCATCGTAACCCGTTACGCTCGCTGTGCCAGCTCGCTTCACTACTTGACTTCCTGTTAGTCGCAACCCGTTACGCTCGCTGTTCCAGCTCGCTTCACTACTTGCCATACCGTTCGTCCCAACCCGTTACGCTCGCTGTTCCAGCTCGCTTCACTACTTGCCATACCGTTCGTCCCAACCCGTTCCGCTCGCTGTTCCAGCTCGCTCCACTACTACGCGATCGCGCTCGGTGCTTGAAGGTCGGGCTTGAAGGTCCGACGTGGTTGAAAGTCTGGGTTTACCGTTGTCCAGCACACGTCTTGTATTTCGCGCGCTGTATCACGACATGTGTGTGGCACCACGAATAGCAATATATTCTAACAGAGAGGGTTTCGGCCAATCACAGAGCAGTAATAATATATTATGTATTTAGCTTACGCCCAGATGGTCGTCCTCTATTTACGTTTGGGCGCATATACGGGTTGCTATATCGCGCACGCAGCGCACCGTCGTCGCTGTGCGGCGCTCGCATCCTGTGGGGCTCGCAGCGGCGCCCGACGTCCGAGCGCTTCCTCGCTCCGCGGCCCGCGAAATTCAAAAAAGGAAATGTGAGCGCTGAGGCAAAATCGGCCAATCACAGCGCGTTATAATTATCAGGCATGGCTATGTTGTAATATCGGGCAAAGATAAGCCAGTCGGGATGATGGTGAGATGCCATAGGGCAGGTTACTAATGCGCTAATGCAGGGCCGTAGGGCGATGCGCTACGGCAGGCTGATGCCCCAAGATAGAGAATGGACGGACGGACTTACAGACAGACACACCGGATACTCTGTTAGTTGTAGTAGACTAGCCGATCGCCGCCGCTTCGCGGCGGTGTGTGTGTGGTTAGTCATAGGCGGTTACGCTCGCTGTTCCAGCTCGCTCCACTATTTGTCATAGCCCCCTCCGCATCGTTCCGGCGGGTCTACAGCTCGGCGCAACCCGTTACGCCACTTGGCATACCGTTCGTTGTAACCCCTTACGCTCACTGTGCCAGCTCGCTCCACTACTGAACACACCGTTCGATGCAACCCGTTACGCTCGCTGTGCCAGCTCGCTCCACTACTTGGCCTACTGTTCGTCACAACCTGTTACACTCGCTGTGCCAGCTTGCTCCACTATTTGGCCTACTGTTCGTCCTACCCCGTTACGCTCGCTGTGTCAGCTCGCTCCACTACTTCGTATATCGTTCGTCCCAACCCGTTACGCTCGCTATGCCAGCTCGCTCCTCTACTGAACACGCCGTTCATTGCAGCCCCATTACGCTCGCTGTGCCAGCTCGCTCCACTACTTGGCCTACTGTTCGTCACAACCTGTTACACTCGCTATGCCAGCTTGCTCCACTATTTGGCCTACTGTTCGTCCTACCCGTTACGCTCGCTGTGTCAGCTCGCTCCACTACTTCGTATATCGTTCGTCCCAACCCGTTACGCTCGCTATGCCAGCTCGCTCCTCTACTGAACACGCCGTTCATTGCAACCCGTTACGCTCGCTGTGCCAGCTCGCTCCACTACTTGGCCTACTGTTCGTCACAACCTGTTACACTCGCTATGCCAGCTTGCTCCACTATTTGGCCTACTGTTCGTCCTACCCCGTTACGCTCGCTGTGTCAGCTCGCTCCACTACTTCGTATATCGTTCGTCCCAACCCGTTACGCTCGCTATGCCAGCTCGCTCCTCTACTGAACACGCCGTTCATTGCAACCCATTACGCTCGCTGTGCCAGCTCGCTCCACTACTTGACTTCCTGTTCGTCCCAACCCGTTACGCTCGCTGTGCCAGCTCGCTTCACTACTTGACTTCCTGTTCGTCCCAACCCGTTACGCTCGCTGTGCCAGCTCGCTCCACTACTACGCGATCGCGTTCGGTGCTTGAATGTCCAGCATGCTTGAACGTCGGGCGGGATGTGCTTGAAGGTCCTGCAAATCGCGTTTGAAGGTCCGGACTCACCCCTGTCCAGCGCACGTCTTGTATTTCGCGCGCTGTATCGCGAAATGTGTGTGACACCCCCGAATAACAATGTATTCTAACAGAGAGGGTTTCGGCCAATCACAGAGCAGTAATAATATATTATGTATTTATCTCAGGCCCAGAAGGTCGTCCTCTATGCACATATACAGGTTGCTATGTCGCACACGCAGCGCACCGTCGTCGCTGTGCGGCGCTCGCGTCCTGTGGGGCTCGCAGCGGCGCCCGACGTCCGCGCGCTGCGTCGCTCCGCCGCGCCCGAATTCGAATTCGAAAACGGAAATTTTACCGGGGAGGCAATTTCAGCCTATCACAGCACGAATAAATATAACGCAAGGCTATTTTTGTAATATCGGGCATAGATTAGCCAGTCAAAAGGATGGTGGGATGCCATAGGGTAGGTTACTAATACACTGTCGCCAGGCGGGAAGGGCGCTCCCCCGACGATGCTCTAGGGCAGGCTAAGGCCCCAAGATAGAGAATGGACGGACGGACTTACAGACAGACACACCGGAGACTCGATTAGTTGTAGTAGATACTCTCCTCCTGTCTAAAGCTGGTATCTCCACCGCGTTAAAGTCTCCACCCAGAATCGTCTTGTGTTCTTTGCGTAGTTGCCAGGTTTTCAGTCTCTGGAAGAATTGACTCTGCTCCCAGTAGTCAGTCGTGGCATAGACGTTCAAGATTTTGATTCCTGCCAAGTCGATGTCAAGTTGTCTATTAGTCCATAGATGTGGATTCCATGCTTTTGCTTTTGCTGCGGCCTCTGATGTCAGCAGTACTGCCACCCCACCAGTCGCCTCCTTGTGAACGCTCCAATAAGATAATCGATGCGTTGGTCGTTCAAGGTCCCACACTCGCATCCACGCTTTTTCTAAAGCGCTCACTTCTTCTTCTGATTGGACATGTGTTTCTTGCAATAAGAGCACTGCTGGTCGGTCCTTCTTCGGTTTACTTCTCCAGCACGCTATCCATTGCTCTGTCTTTTTCTTGAAACTCCATCACGTTTTGGCTCAGGATTCGAGGATCCTATCCACTTACTTGGAGTTTGGTTAATCTTTTATTCACGTGTACTTCCTGTTCTGAAATCTTGAGTTGTTGTAGTTTTCCAATTGCTTCGGGTTGCGGCTCAGTCATCGGTTGAGTAAGTTTCATGAGTCTGCTTAGAGAGCTTGCGCTGTCACTTCAGCAAGCGAGATTTCTTTGGCGAAGAAAAGCGGCAGCAGGCCCCAGTCTTCTGCCATGGTAGCTTGCTCATAATGCACTTTATAACTTGCATGATTCTGGAAAGCGTGGATGTGCCTCCATACCCAACTATTCGTCGAGGTGCCTCTCAGATGGGCGAGCGAATCGACTAGTGTCTTGATTCCTTCTTCAAAACGTTTGCCACTAGAATCTGATAGCTGCCTTCTGTCCGTTGGTGAGGATCATAAATTTTCATCATTGAATCGTTACCGGTGCGATGCTGACGAACACATTCCCATTCTTCCTCATCATCTAGGCAAGCAAGTTTTGCCCGTCGACCAAGTGTCACATCATATCCTGCTCCCCACGCCCGTAGTCTTTGTATCTTTTCCACTCTGTTCCCAAGCCTTGATGGTCGCTAATATGCATCCTAATTTCCAACTTGTGGTAAATGCCGCTATCACTTGATCAGACAGACAATGCATTACTGTAGTCGGCTGACCGAATGTTTTAATCATTTCTAGGAGTAGCTGCGGTTCCTTTTTGGCTGCTTCCATCCAAACGTCACGTGTCTCTCCAACTTCTGGGAATTGATTCCGAGTTGCGTGCGACCAGAATTCTTACAGTGCATTCCATCGAACTTCCCAACTAGGCGCTGCCCATTTGGCTGGCGGCCGAGGTTTATCTTCCGCCACCTCTTTAAACTGGGCGGCCAGCACCCTGGAAAAGAGCTTGCTTTGCTGTTTCTTGAGTGGGACTGCTCGGTTATATGGTTTAATTACTAGCATGTTCTCGCGTATCCGTGCATCAGGCGTGGCTTGATGCGATCGTTTGGGTTCGCCGGTGGGATCTGCCTGTGGCGCGTCTCGGGTGGGGTGTATTTGTCGCTGGCACGCTCGGTTTCGGTGCTACTTGGCTGATACTCTGATCCGGACAGTATCAATTCCTCACTCGAATTGCGCGATACAGTTGCCATGGAGCGCACCGCGCGACCTTGCAGATATAGTTGCCACTGAGCAAATACTGGCGCCGAAATCTGGTATTTTTGCATCAACTCGGCGCGTACTTGATCCCCCGCTAGATTAGCCGTGATTGACAGCACTTACTCCTCCTTGGACATCTGCGATGCTGTGTTGCGTAGGAAAGAGAGCGGCTCTAAAACTCTAGTCCCACCCCACTTGATGACGATGCTGATCTCCAGCTTTAGGTCATGGTGAATGGTGGGTCCATTTAACCGTTCTTTGATGGTATCGAGATTACCATCCCACGAGTATGGGTTCCAGGTGCATTGGCTACGATATTCGTCTGGTTGAAGTTGAGCCTGTCGTTGTTGTTCCTGCTGTGAATCGTTCGCGTCCGTGGCCCTAGGTCGGGGCGATGCCGGGGTCATGAGCATGTCTGTGTCCGGTTCTGCTTCCTCATGCTGGTACGCTGTGTAATACATTCCTTCGTACTTAAGAACTATTGGTTCATCTTTGCCTGATATCCCTGAGGCTTTCTTAGCCTCTGCAATCTCTGTTGTGCAACCTTCCACTGTTATCGGAGTTTCCCTGCAGCCATCATAGGTCGATCCTTTTCGAGTGATTGGTGAAGGAGCGTAGTGTAGGCACGCCCAAGGTTTTGTCGCCGTTGGCGTTCCAATCACGAAAATGCCCGTATCTAGTAACACGCTCGCCGCACCCAGTGTGCCATTGCTCCCCCACACGGTTTTGTTCAGTACCGTAGTAATGTCCGTCGCACTGCCACCATATTCCTGGAAGTACTGCCTGAGTAACTTCACCGATATCTGAGATGAGATCCTGTCGTAACCTCGCCCCAGCTCCGCAAGGGTGGGCATGCGTGTACTTAATTCCACAGGTGCAGTCAACCATTGTCTCTGCTCGTGCGCTTCTATATACTCGTGTATGGTGGTGAGCGCTCCACTATGAGCTCCGACTGTGCGTCAATTTGGACTGGATCTGTTTCCTCCTCCGATTCACCACCCGGACTGTCAGTCGCCGGTTAGGTGGTTCTCAAGTCGATTACTACCGTCTTGTTTGCCGCGGTTTGTTCCATTTTGTCCTTGTCGGATCCATCCTTCCTTAGCCTACCAGGGCCCGGGTTCCCTGTCTGTTTTGCCGAGGCAGGCGGGTCATCTTCCTCGGTTTTGCCGTTTTGTTCGAGTCCTTCCCTGCTCTGTTGGAGCTTTTGCTCACTTTCGTGCGCCAGGGTTGTTCTTGGTTTTGGTAATGTTGACCAGATGTCTAGTTACTACGATGAGAACCCTTATCCAAGAAGGTGTAAGCATCCGCACCTGGTTCCGCAACGGCTTTCGCTAAGCGAGCTTGTACTACTGTCTTCAGCTCTTCTAGGCTGGTGAAAGTTGGGGGTTCGACTTGTAGTTTGGCAATATCCCGTTCATAGACCATCAGACTTCCTCGTCCAGTTAATTCCTTTGTTGCTGAGCCTACACTGCTTCATGTAGTGTCCCATTTCTCCACATGTCATGCATTGTTGTCTGCCAATCATGTTGGGGTGGCGTACGATTATCCAAGGGCCGAACCAGTTGATCCGCTTAACGCCCTTCAGCTTATCTGGACACCCATCGAGTTTGAACTTAACTGCCCATTTGTTGGACGCGCGGGAGCGAGGCCCGCACTCATCCAAGTCCTCCATTTCGAAGGGGATAGCTACCATCGCTTTCAGATAAGCGTGCAATCGACCAATGTCGATAAACCTAGACTCATTTACCAGTGTGATCGTGTACATCCTGGCTGCAGACACTAATTATGTCAGCTCCGTGTCTTGTGGATCCCACACCATTCCTTTACCGCGTTTGTACTCATGTACATTCCGTAAAGTGTGCTTATAGCGCCTGAACGGTATAGGTTGTCCTTCAAACTTGGTTGCTGCTGCTCTCGTGAAGAAGAAGAGGTGGACAGAATTGGTAACTCGGTCGTGGCTGGCGGTTTTGACCGCTTGCAGCATTTCACTTAGCGTCGAGGAATGGATTTTCCTGGTTTCGGCTGCCGCCATGATGATGTCCAAGATTCCATTCGTGGTTTGATACACAATCTGTAATAGGGTTACACACACACAAGAGACAGCAGTCACTTATGCATGACAACGGTCACAAGTGACAACAGTCACTTATGGTTTAACAGATAAATATCTGTTAAAGGTTTTAGATACTTCCTCACCTTGGTGCAAAGCACACCAATGGATATATTGAAGTGGGCCACCACAATGAGTGGTTTACACCTACCCAAAGATCCTATTGGTAGAAAGCAGCATATTTCTACCAATTAGAGACGTGCATATTGGCGGGGAAGCCGCTGTCAACCCCTTTCATATATGATAAACAGTTTCAGCAGATTTAGGAGGAAGATTAATTTACAAACAATACAGTTCTCATTTTACCTTACACTAGCTACTTGGTGTTTTATTTGATTTATATTATACTTGTAGACTCAAGTATAACTAATTCAAATTATCAATAAACTCCTACGCTTCCTCATACACGTGGCGCGACGTGTAAGCTAAAGTAGTGAGCCAAAGTAGTCCCACTACACCTGGTAGTACTTTGAAGTCTGTGGCGAGGCGGGTGAGCGCCTTTTGCCGCCCAGGTGTATAGCACGATGCCACGGGGCCGCCCGTCCGGAGAATTACTCCTCCTTCCGGATTTCCCAATGGGGCAGACTCCGCTAGCAGCACTAGGTGCTCCAAAGGGAGGTGGCGTGTGACCTTGTGAATCCCTGTAGGTGTCGTTTATCTTCGATAGAACGAACTTCACCTGGTGAGTTGTCTTCACAATGATAAGGTCTTGGGTGTAGAGCGCTTACGTTACTTCAAACGTAGGTCGCCACGACTGGGGTTGAAATCACAAGCAGATCCTTCCAGCCAAACCTTCAAAATCAGAGAGATAATATGCAAATATACAAATATACAGCCGCTACTTATTCTTTGGGGGGGCCTTGAGCGGGGGGCCCGTACACCGGTCTACTGGAGTTTCTTCCGGACCACCGGTCGAGTCCGAAAGCACCCTTCACTCACGCGCACCAGCTCCCACAAGGAGATAATTAGCTCCAGGCGGAAGACTTTCCAAACGTTCAACTCCAAAAAAGGAGAACAACCTCCGGTCTGACAATATACAATCCTATCACACAGTAGTCAATCGATCGGATCCAGGGGTAACTACACACAACCTCCTAGAAACGCAGTTAATATGAAATGGGACCTCCGAACGAAGGACCAACAACTGGAATATGAAATAGGACAGGTCACCTCGGAGCGCGCGTCGCCCGATCACCGCCTAACTTGGTCTTAGCCTTTGGGAGAGTTCCACGGCGGTATTCGCGGTCACGACGCGTCCAAACGCAGGTCTTGTAGCTTAGGGCCGCCGGCAGGGTTAATCCCTCCGGTCGAGGCTTGTTCCTCTCGCTTACTTGACAGCACACCTCGTCCCTGGGGACGGGGAAGCACTTGCGCCCTTCTTGGCAAATTGAACTCTCTGATTATCTTTTCTTGGGCTTCTGTATCTACTGTTCTCTCTGGAATCAGCTCTTTTATCTTGGTTTCACTATAGTCGGGGCGTGGCGTAATCACGTCGCGCGTCGAGCATGTCATGGATAGGACAGGAATCTGGTCGGTGCATAACATATCATGGTCGGTCGTCTTGGTCGGTCGTTAACATCTTGGTCGGAGTATACTTGAAACTTGGAAGGCCTTTCTGGGTACAAATCAGGCTGGGACGGGGCGCGACCGGTCGCCCATCGAAGATCTTCGTCTGGAGCCTGGTGTCTCGAATCCTGCATCCGGAGTCCGGAGACCAATGAGTCTGTAGTTTGACTTGACTTCACTATGGCGGGAGTCTGGACGATCTTGAGCAATCTTCTTCGGCTCTCTGTCTGGACTTGCTTGCGCCTTCTTTCTCGCTTGTGTCTTCGCTCTTCTCTTGTGCTCTTCCGTCGCATGTCTTACGGGCCTGTCGCTGGCCGGGCCACTGAGCAGATACTTGGGCAATTTTTTCTGGAGCCGCTTCGTGTCAAGTCCGTCCAACGACCGACTACGTGACGTTCGTACAGGGTGTACGAACGCGGAGCTGAGAACCACATGAGCACGGAGGTGCACATGAAGAGCTCCAATAGGCCTGCAACGCATGTTGCACGCGCCGACTGCCCCCACCTGTCGGGGCCAGTGTGGGAGGCCCTCCAACGACTGTCAACAGTCATTGGGGTGGCAGCAATAGCTACGATGCTGCGTACGCTATCGCCGACGGAACAACATGGTGTTGCTCTGGGGTTCATCATGAAGGAGCAGCGCAATGCTGCTTCCTCAGCGACGGCGTCGTCGGGGACGACCCCGCGTGCTCAATCACTGAAATTATGCGTAAGCAATTACGTGGGAAGAGAGGGCGAGCCTCTCCTCCGGTGGCTTGTCGAGCTCGACATAGCCATAGCGGCTCGACGCATCGTCGACCCGCTGTCGAAGGTCGCGTTCGCCATGTCCTGCCTTGGCGGACGCGCAAGGAGTTGGGCGTACGGGCGCCGACTCTCCGATCCTACGTGCTTCAGCACGTACGAAATATTCAAAGAGGCGCTTAGACAAGCGTTTGAGCCCCCGCAAAATGAGTTCCGGTCGAGGGCGGAATTCCTCGACCTTCAGCAGGGTAAACCTGATGTCCATGCTTACGCACAGCGTGCACGGTACTTGGTCTCGAACATCGTGACCAACCCGATAGACGAGGCGACTAAAGGCGTCACGTTCATGCAGGGACTGATATATGGGCCTGTGAAGACCTATCTCTTCCGAGAGTACCCGAGTACTCTCGAAGCTGCGATTATTCTCGCAATGCAAGAAGAGTTAGCCTGCGGCAGGCTAAACTGCATGCGAACGTGCCGAGCTCGCAACCGCTCCCGGTGGCGAGGACGGGAGGTCCGGAACCAATGGACCTCTCGAACGCAACGGCTGCTGGTTACCAGCAGCACGGAAGTAATGTGCGATGCTTCCGCTGCGGGAGATTCGGTCGCTTTGCACGGGAGTGCACAGCTCCCATGCCTCCTGGAGGTCGCTGTCGTGGCGATGCTAGGCATCGCCGCGGACCAACAAAAAACGTGAACAGCGAGTAGGCGCGGGGCGCCCTACTGGTAATGCAGTCACGCGTGCCTACATCGGGCACGCGATGCACCGGGTGCATCTCCGGAAGCTATTTGAACTTATGCGAAAACATAAGCTCTACGCGAACCTGAAGAAGTGTATCTTCGGGGCGAGCGAGATACCCATCTTCGGGTGTCTCGTAGGGAAAAATGATGTTCGCCCTGACCCGGAAAAGATCAGAGTGATTAATGAATGGCCAACGCCTTCAAGTGTCAAGGAACTGAGGCAGTTCCTTGGTTTGGCCACGTACTTGGGCAAGTACGTGGAGGATTACGCGGGCACGATCCGCCCGCTATCACAACTTCTTAAGAAGGAAGCTGTGTGGAATTGGACACCCGATTGCCAAAAGACATTCGATGCAGTCAAGCGGGGCTTGACTGGGGCACCGATCTTGGCAGTGGCTAACCAAGATCGTCCATTCCACGTAGTGTGTGACGCATCCGACTTCGCGATCGGATGTGCATTGATGAAGCACGATCACGAGGGCCGTGATCGTATCGTCTATTACCAGTCGCGTCAGCTGAAGGCAGCTGAGTGTAATTATCCGGTACATGACAAGGAACGCCTTGCCATGAAGTACGCACTCGCAAAGTGCCGAATGTATTATCTTGGAAGTAGATCGTGCGTGGTCTACACCGACCATGCATCACTGCGCACCGCAGTGAAGTCGCTACACATATCACAAAGAATGGCGAGATGGCTCTCATTCTTTGCGGAGTATAACTTCCGGGTCGAATACAAACCCGGAAGATTGAATGTAGTGGCCGACGCGTTATCACGTCGGCCGGACTATGCAGAAGCTGTTGACGTCAATGCCATTGACGCCATGCGAACGAGCTCACCCACATCGTCTCTGTTGGACGACGTGAAGGCCGCGTACGCGCACGACGCGGACACGAAGCTCTTGCTGGCCTATGGTATAGCACCTTCTGACAAGCCTGATCAGAAGTTGCCCAAGCACCTTCGTGCGCGTGCACACCGCCATCGGGTGCACGACGGACTGCTTCTTTATAACGCAGTCGTCGACAACGCGGATCGCGTTGTCGTGCCGAATGACCATGACCTGCGACTCAGGATCATGTACGAATACCACGATATCCCGACTGCGGGACATCTCGGACGTGAGAAGACATACGTCCTTCTCACGCGCGACTTCTACTGGCACCACCAGTACGAGTGGGTGCGCAAGTACGTCCGTGCTTGCGAGGCGTGCCAACGCGTAAAGCCTGCGCCGTTTGCGGAGGCCCCATTGCAATCACTACCAACACCGTCGGAGTGTTGGAACTCCATTTATTTGGACTTCATCTTTGGTCTTCCCCCGGGCAGCGGAGGAAATACCGGTGTTGTGGTCTTCGTCGACCGCTTCAGCAAGATGGTACATCTAGCTGTGGTGCCGGCAGAAATGGCTGCGAAGCAGACGGCCCGTCTGTTTGTTGACATGGTGTTCAAACACCATGACATGCCAACCGACATCGTGTCGGACAGAGACCCGCGCTTCACAGCGCACCTGTGGCAAGAAGTGTTTACACTTCTTGGGAGCCAGCTTTCCATGTCGACTGCGGACCATCCGCAGACGGACGGCCAAACCGAGCGCGTGAATCGCGTGCTCGTCGACGTTTTGAAGAGCTACGCTCACTCGCTCCAGTATTGGAACGAGTGTTTGTCGATGGCGGAGTTCGCCATCAACAACTCGGTGCATGCCTCGACAGGGCATACACCGTTCTACGTGAATGCCATGCGGCATCCACGTTTACCGAGTTTACTAGGAGTGGTGGCTCCAACTTTAAGTGGGGGAGGATCTACGCCTGCAACACAGCAACCGCAGAAGGCCGCTGACACCTGCACAGTGTCAGCCGCGGCAAGGAACAAGACAACCAGGTCTGCGCCCCGCGCAGACCTTGGCAGGAAAAACGAAGGGTCGGCGCAGGGCGCCGACACCCAGAACAAGGAGAACGAGTCTGTGCAGGGCACAGACTACGCAAGGAACAAGGAACACGGGTCTGCGCAGGGCGCAGACACCGCGAAGAACCACGCAGAGGCCGGGCCTCTTGCGGAGAGCGAGCTGAACTCGTTCAGCTCGGATGTGATTGACTTCATCCATCGCAGACAAGCCGTAATTCGGTAGTCCAAGACGCGATTGCAACTTCTGTGGATAGTCAGAAGCTGAATGCCGATAATGTTGGCAGGCGCAACACAAATCAATTCAAAGTGAGTTCATTGGTTTTGCTAGATACTCAAAACCTGCCTAAACATGCAGTTTCAGATTTCGGAGCAAGCAAGCTTGCTCCGCGCTTCATCGGGCCGTTCACTGTGTTGGCACGGCACGGCAACGCATACACGCTAGACATACCGTCTAGCATGCGGCTCCATCCGACATTTTATGTCGGGCGGTTAAAGCCATACCTCCAGCACGAGTCAAGTGGCTCGTCGGACCCGAAGAGACAGACTCGGCCGGGGAAACCCTCCTCTCCAGCGCGTAGTCGTAGTTAATACAGTCGGGCCTACAGCCCGACCGGCACGTTCAAGGCGGTCTGGGAGACCGCCACAGCCGGGACACGAAGGTACAGAGTGGCAACCGCCGCGCTCTGTAGGTACTCCACGACCGTCACCTTGTCGTGGAGCATCACGAGATGAAGGTCAACACGGCGTTGACCATCGGAGCGTGTTTCCACCACCTCCGCCACCGCTGCGAGACTCACGCGGGGAAATTCGCTGGATCGTCCAGCGAATTGTTGATCATAGGAAAACAATCCGAGGTCCGGATTGTTTTCGCATTCGCTGGAGAGGTTTCCCTCCCCAACACGACACGTGGGAACCACGGGACGTCCTGATGGAAGACGTTCCGGACATGGTGAAGGAATACGAAACCCAACACGCACTACCAGCAAGAAGGTAGTGCGAGCGCTGTAGTAATCTACAACGCCTGACGACTCGTGTGCTAGATAATTAGCACGGAGACCATTGAACCTTCCAGGTATACACATAGTATACCTGTTGAGGTCGCGGTTGCTAACACGCACCGCCGCCGGGACGAACAGTGCGCACAGCGCACGGACACCAGCCTCCACCGCAACAGCGTGGAGTTGCTAATACTTGCCTCGCTTCGAGAAGGCCTCGAAGTGCTTTGGCGCTTGCTTACCCGATCACAGTAAGCAACATGAATTCGTATAGAGATGTCGACGCACAGACGCGGTCGACATCGAAGAATCGTACACAGACACTGCGTTGTCTGTTCCTGTGGTAGCGGCGCACCTTGCCCTGCCGTGTATGGTACTCAGCAACAGAGAGCTTACCCTCTGTTGCAATGGCAGTCTTCAGCTTGGTCGTGCTTATTACCGATGACCACGGAAACCCCCAGCACAAACAATTGACAAGCAGTCAATATTAATTGACGCGTCGAAACCGACCCGTCTAAGCCTAACGGGGGGGGGGTGGTGTAACAGGGTTACACACACACACGTGACAACAGTCAAGATTCCATTCGTGGTTTGATACACAATCTGTAATAGGGTTACACACACACAAGAGACAGCAGTCACTTATGCATGACAACGGTCACAAGTGACAACAGTCACTTATGGTTTAACAGATAAATATCTGTTAAAGGTTTTAGATACTTCCTCACCTTGGTGTAAGGCACACCAATGGATACATTGAAGTGAGTCACCACAATGAGTGGTTTACACATACCCAAAGATCCTATTGGTAGAAAGCAGCATATTTCTACCAATTAGAGACGTGCATATTGGCGGGGAAGCCGCTGTCAACCCCTTTCATATATGATGAACAATTTGAGCAGATTTAGGAGGAAGATTAATTTACAAACAATACAGTTCTCATTTTACCTAATCTTAGTCACTTGGAGTCTTGTCTGATTTAAATTATATTTGTGTATTCAAATATAATTAACCTAAGTAATTACTAAGTACTTACGCTCCTCATACACGTAGCGCAACGTGTAAGCTAAATTAGTGAGCCAAAGTAGGCCCACCACACAATGCACACTGGGTTCTCGTTATCCAGCGAGAACCGTAGGTGTTCTTCAACTTGCGGTTGCATCGTGCCCAGGATACGCAGTCGCTCTTCAGTTCGCATTAATTGCTTCATGAACGGAGGAAATCTTCGGCACACAATGGTGTCTTGTACGAGCCCTTTGATCACTTCCCATTCTTCTTCTGTTCCTTCTCGGAGATTGGAACTTCTGGTTTCCTTTTCACATGCCTTACGCAGTCTTGCTATCTTCTCAGAGTCGTACGTTCCTTCGTCGAACAATTAGACTTCGAAAGGCTGCTCCATAGTTGCATTGCTCTGCCCACGCACCTTGGCTGCCCAATTCTTGAACATCGGGGCGTTTTTTAGGCGCAGTTGCCCTTGCAGTCGATCCGTAGCATAGCCGAGTGAGTCTCGCATGATGTACACTCGTTTGCAGATACTAATCACGCGTGCCTCCCATACGCCGTACGTTAGGTCCTCAGTTACTAAATCATATTCAAACAGGTCAAATAGCTTGAGGGTCTCGTTGTGGGTGAGGTCCGGCAGCTTCTGTGCTGCTTTGGACTGAATCGGCTCCTTGATCTCCAGCCCGTGATGCACTTTCTTGAACAGTTCTTGAAGAATACTCAACCATCCCTCACGCCGTGGGTGGCGTTGTTCCACTGACGTTATCTCCTCTCGCAGGGCTACCGCCATTTCGAGTGCTGTTGATGTCTACTCTTGCTTCTCTTGCTCATGTTTTTTTTACTTCTCTCTGTCCCTATCTTGGAAATGAAGTCCTTGGATGCTGGTGCCCTCCTCCTGCTGTTGTTTTCGGACCCGTTGGCTCTCGACGTTCCTCGAACGGCTCGGTCCCGTTCCTGCCGTGAGACCGTTCTCCCTGAATGGCCTTGTTGGTCGCTTCCTCTGGGGCAGTCCCAGTGGCGTCTCCCATCAACAAGGATGCATTGCGATCTTCGGTCGGGGATTCCCCTGGCTTTACTTCCGCCCCGGGAGTCTCGTGCACTGACCCAACTCGCTGTTTCTCGGGCTCTTGCTCAGGATCCGGCGTATCCTCTTCCTCAGACTCGTGGCGAAGCTCCTTTGGGGGTTCTCGCGGGGACTCCTGCTTCTCTTCCCCTCGTGAGTGGGGAGGAGGTTTGCCTCCTGGCTCGGGCGGGATGGATGCCATTTTCCTCTCCCCCATGAGCGTCTTGGTGTTGGCTTGGTTTCCTGTTGTTCCCCATCTGTGCGCTGGATTCCTTCCGATGCCTCTAACCAGTGCGCTGGGGCTAGTGGGGGTCTTGACGCCAAGTCGAAATGAAAAGCAGACGAAACATAGCACGTCCTGTCACAATTTGTTTATTTCTCGTAGCCTACGCGGCGTAATAGCCATCACAGGTAAACCCTAACAAACCCGTGCTTCGCCCGAAACAGCTATGTGTTTCAATTTGGGGACCGCACAACACAACAATAGATAGGTTCTGCTGTAGTATAGTACTTCTCTCATCTTTCTTTAATAACAGGAAATATGTAGTTTAATTGTTTCTTCCACGGCACAACTGCCCCAAACGGATATAATACAGTAGTCGGAACAACTTCCTCGGTTTGATAATGATCACCACAAAATCGTATTTTTGGCCTAACTCCATCAAAAACAGAGCTTTTCGCGATCTGATTGGATATCAATGACGACGCCTTCCGCGGCTATTAGACGATAGTTTTTTTTTTCGCGTATTTTAACGTAGTTACACCAGGACGGACATCCTTAGATCTCAACCATCACCACTCATTATTAAGGTTTCCGCAACGCCGTACAGGAGCCTCCAGAAGCAAGGCAAGATCGATCATGGCCAACCTGACGGATGAAGAGCGACGGGAGCTTGTTTACAAGCTCTAGAGCGCAGCCTAGACGGAATTCTGCCGCGTGGTCTCCTGTCCGAGGTGGCGAGGGAGAGAGGACGTGATCGCTCCACAACCGCAACTATGTGGTGTTCTTTCTGCAAGGAGAGGGCAGCTTGATCAACT
Organism: Phytophthora cinnamomi; assembly: GCF_018691715.1. Lineage (NCBI taxonomy): Eukaryota > Oomycota > Peronosporomycetes > Peronosporales > Peronosporaceae > Phytophthora > Phytophthora cinnamomi. The sequence goes on from NW_027150933.1 coordinate 2,395,577, forward strand.
ACAGACGCATGCAAGAGCAAAATCAGAAGCGGAAGAAAGCGCGTCGATCGTGATGAAATTCGGTCAAAGATTGAGGCTGTCCCCATCGACGAACGGCAGGTGATTAGGGACGCTGCCCGAGCTGCTAGTGTCTATACGTACATGGTGTTTTCCCTCCTGCGTTGAGGGCTGCTGGAGCGGCGCTCCACGCGCATAAATTCATCCCTCACGGACGAGAACAAGCTGCCCCGGCTCGAATTCGCGCTGTCACCCGTGGACGAGTCTACGTTCGAGTTCGAGCCGATGCTCGATGTCGTCCACGTGGACGAGAAGTGATTCTACGCCGACAAGGGAAAGCACAGCTACATCCTCCTCGCTGACGAGACACTGCTTCCGCGTAGCCGGCAAAGCAAACGCTTCATCCCGAGGACCATGTTCCTCGCTGTTGCCACCCGCCCAAGGTTAGAAAACGAAAAACTCCCAAATGCTATAATCGTGTAATGTAATAACACCATATTTTTATTTTTCCGATGGGACCCATCAGCGCTTTATTAATCCATCGGGAGACTGCAAGTATTAATCCCTTTCGAAAATGATAACATGCGATCGGCCTGGGTTTTGGATTGCACAAACCTCAGTACCTGTCTTACAGACTTGTGGTGATCATTACACCTTTCACTCTTTTAGTTGTGCGATTTAAATAGTCATGCTTCGTACTTTTTGGTGGGTTGGGGTGACGCCCTCCCGGAGCGCTGACGGGCTTGATGCTCGCCGGTCGCTTTAAGGCAGTGCTTTCGAGCATTTGCCGGTCTCTAACAAGTCTATCCCTCACATCTACTCCCACAACACCCTCCCCGAGATCTCTCTCCCCCCGCCTCCTTCGCTTAGGTACGTTCAATGTGAACTCCATTGGTTCAGAGCGCAAGGAGCTCGACACGCTTCCTGCAGACTTCGCGGCGTACCGCGTCGACATTGCTGCCCTCCAAGAGACGAAGATATGCACCGAAGCCTCGCAGTCCATCGGTAACTACTCTCTGATCACCCTGAAATGTACTAACCCCCACTACGGCATCGGCTTTGTGGTGGCGCCTCACCAGCGCCGCTACGTCACCAGCGCGTGGGCCGTCTCCGACCGCATCGGTGTCCTCCAGCTACGGCTCCGAAGCGGACGCATGAACATCATCAACGCATACGCGGCCGCAGCATCGAGGAAGCCGACCGCTTCTACGCTGACCTCGCTACGACACACAACAAGCTCCCCCGGCGCGACCTCACCTTTCTCGGCGACTTCAACGCCAAACTGGGCCAACCTCGCGACGGCGAGCACTTCGTAGGCAACTGGGCCCGCGGATATCGCAACCGCAATGGACACTTACTCGCTGCTTTCTGTGAATTACATGGACTAACTGCAACTAACACTTTCTTCCGCAAGCGTGCCAAGAATCTTACAACGTGGACGCAACGACGCGTCGGACACTGCATCTACAATCAAATCGACTACGTGCTCAGTCCGGCGTTCTTCCTCAAGCTCTGCACGAATGCCCACGCATGGGGCGGTACCCTCACTAACTCCGACCACAAGCTAGTGACTGCTGACTTCAATCTTCGCGACATCCCCCGACGCCGCTTCCAGACTCACGTCGCCCGTGACGATGAAACACGCCTCGCACGCAGCCGACTCTACTACGATGAAGACGCCCGCACCGATTACCAACGCCGCCTCGCCGCTGCACTCCAAGACGACGCCGAGACTCTGAGCACCGCTTCCCCCCAAGACCGCTGGTACTGCATTCTCCGCCACGCCTACACGTCCGCCGAAGATTCCGTCGGCTACCAGCCTGCTATCAGCAAAGGCCGCTTCGCCGACCCGCAGTTAAATACACTCTCCTACCTCCAGCAGCGGCTACGCCTAGAAATCTACAACGACACCAGTGCCGACGTTTGTCAGCTGCGCAAGACCCGGAACGAAATCCTCCATGTCATCAGAACCCGCTGCCTCGAACTAGCGAACCAAGCCCTCGACCACCAAGCAGGAGCGATCGAGTCACTCAGCACATCGAGTCGCGTCTACGAAGCTACACGGGCACTTTTTCGCTAGCCGAGCCCCCGCCAACACATCCAAGACAAACAAGGTAAACTAGTTCTTTCTACTAACCGAGCTAACCACCTAGTGCGAGCGCACTTTCACTTTCTCTTTGATGACCCATCCCGAGAAGTAATCCACCCCGACTCGGAGCGCCGACCGCTGCAGCTACCGATTGACCCAGCCGAGCTCGAACGCGCCTTCCGTCGGCTCAAGAACGGCCGCCCCTCCGGCCCAGATGCCGTATCAGCAGAACTACTCAAGTATGGCGCTGATGCGCTCACCCAACCGCTCGTTGAGCTCATCAATTAAGGATTCGCCACAGGTCAACGTATCCGGCTTGGTGCCGGCCAACGGATTGGCCTGCCCAAGCCGAACAAGCCTCCCGGCGAGTGCTCCAGCCTCCGCCCAATCGAAAAACACTATCGGTCGTGGTACTTCGCCGGATTGCCGGCAACGTTGCAGGGTATCTCTAGAAACATCAGAGCGGCTTCCGCCCCACTCGCAGCACCGCCGATGCCGTCTGGGCCCACCGCTGGATCGCTGCACGTGTCCAACGCTATCGCGAGGTATATCATATCCTCGGCATTGACCTGTCGCGCGCCTTCGACACCATCGACCGGGCCAAGCTCATGGACGTGCTCCGCAGTTTCCTCGACGACGACGAAGTGCGCCTAATCCAGCTCCTGCTCCCGGACACAACGCTGTCGCTCCGATCTGGATCGACCACGCTGAACCCGTTCACAAGCAACCTCGGCACGCCCCAGGGCGACTCACTTTCTCCTGTTCTGTTCATTGTCTACCTAGAAGCTGTTCTACGCGATCTCGCCGACTCCCTCGACGTTGGCCGTGCATTCCTCGACGATATGATCGTCTACGCAGACAACGCCGACTTCGTGTGCCGCACCGTCGAAGCCACCGCCTTCATCCAAGACCAAGCCCCAGCGATCTTGGCTCGCTGGTCGCTGGCCATGAACTCGTCGAAGACCGAGCTGACGGCGGTTGCTCGCGCATCAACCAGTACTCCTACTCGTCACGTCCGCGCCCAAGAGGAAGCATGGCGCGACACCAAGAAACTCGGTTCGCTTCTGGGTGATGCCGAAGACGTCTCGCGCCGTAAACAGCTCGCCCGTGCCGCCCTCAACCGAATGTGGACATTATGGCTGCGAACCTCGTCGACTTCCGAGCGCACCAGAGTTCGCCTGTACAACAGCTACGTTTTGCCGATTTTGCTATACAACTGCGGTACGTGGGCGCTTACGAAGGGGGACGTGCTCGGCCTTGAGAGCTTTCATCGCCGACAACTTCGCCAAGTAGTCGGCGTCCGCTACCCTCAGCGGATCTCCAACGCAGCGCTCTACAAGCGCTGTAACGCTCGACTGCTGCGCTACCGCATCACCAAGGCACGATGGGCACTCTTTGGACAGGTTCTTCGCGGCTCGGATCGCAACCCAGAGTTCATGCAAATGGCTCGCTGCTTCGACAGCTCTACTGAAGGTGGCTGGCGAGGACGCCCCGCACCACGCTACCAACGATCTTGGATCAAGACCTTCGCAATACCAAGCAAGGACGCCGGCTCCGCACCAAAACTGACCTTCTCACGCTTCGTACCCAAGCACAAAACACGACCGAGTGGAAGAAATTCGTGGGAGCCATAATCGCATGGATGCCATGTGAGGACGACTTGACGTATGCGGATACTACCCTATGCCGGAGACTAGCTACTTTACACCTAGGCTCCCAGTAAGACAGATTGACGCGAAGACGTAATACAACAACAACAAATGCTTCGTACTTAAACGGCATTTGGTAGTACCGTAAAATTCGGATTGAGTGAGATACACGGATTGAGTGCGAAGCTCGTAAAAACAACACTGGTTAGTAATTAAAAGTGCAAGGTCGTACAGAATGTTAGGGATGACACCCCTTCCGAAGATGTTGTTAAGCTTTCTATTCCGCAGCATGCACGGCTGGAGCGTCCTCACCCGAGGCATCCGCAACACGGAATCTACATTCCCCATCGCGAGGATAATTCCTGCCCTTAAACCCTCTTGTAATCATTTCAGCTGAATTCCGATCCCACACTTCACAAATAAAGCGCGATAACAGCGCTCGTTTCTCGTCAGGTGTGGTAGGAAAGGGTTGGACTCGTGGTATTTACAAAGTAGAGCGGTATACACGGGCGGCACACGATCGTTAAGCCTGCCTGCGCTTGGAGGGCATTTAGCTTCGTCCTGTTCATGTTTTTAGGCCACCTAGGTATTGCCGCTCAGATGGAAGCCCGGAGGCAGCTCAGGAGGGATGTCAACTCGCCAAGTGTGAGAGTCGAAAGCCGTGCTACACCAATAGTATTTTTTACGGCGTGAAACATATTTTGGGATTTGCATTTTACAATAGAAGATGAACGTTTTGCCACTGTCTCACTCAACCCGAATATCACAGTAGGTGCACCACCATTAGTCGTGTATCAAAATTAGTCATGCACACTACTTCAAACGTCGTTGTAGCCATTCACTGCTTCCATCGCAAAAACGCTGTGTTCACCGGTTTAGTTGCCTCATTTCCGGAAAAGAAAATGATCGGTGAGATCAAAAGAAGCCTGCAGTAGGTCGTCCCCTTACGTGACCGCGTTCGATGCACGGAGTGGATGGAGATCGACAACGCTCTTCGTGGTAGAAACGGGCTAATGGGGCGTACGGTTGATATTTTTCCAGCGCTCTTTCGGTCTGCAGACCGGGTTGTCAACATAAACAAAGCAAGGGACTGGTGGAACAAACGCAAGGACACCGCAGCTCTTCTCGCGGACCCCAAGCAGCAAAAGTATGCAACTGGAAGTCAACGGAACCGGTACCAGTTTGCGGTTAAAGCCCTCAGTGGGCGAGAACAAAAACTAGGTGAGCACTGACAGTGGCTCTACCCGAGACTTCTAGCTGAGTTATAACGCCTACGTCGTGCTGGTTGCAAGATGTCTACGTCTCTCGTTATCGATATTGGAAAGATATTAATCGAGGACAGTCATCATCTCGTTTACAACCCTCGGTTCAGTCTTAACTGCAAGCTCTGTACAAGCATGGTGGAGAATCGCAGAGTACAAGACTTTCTAGAGTGCTATAATATCGTTTACAGGTGTCACAAAGGCAAGAAGCAAGTAAGCGAAGCAAAGCAGATACAGATAGATCGTTCAATTGCTGTTCATCTCGGCAAATTGAAACGACAGTTTGAGGAGGGAACGCTCAACCCTGAGCATCAATACAACATGGATGAAAGTCATTTCGTCATTGATCTCGACGACGGCAAGACACTTGACTTCGTCTGGTCGGAGTCAGTAAAATATCGGAGTATCGTATCTGGTGAGTCACTGCGGTTGCGGATTTTCCAAGTAATATTAAAGCTAACACGTGTGCATGAATAGGCCGTGAGGGAATCACGATGTGTGTGCTAGTGAAAGGTGGGTCGGATGCTCGACTCCTTTGTCCAATACTCATCTTCAAGAATACAATTTCTAGATATCCAATTAAGGGACTGCAAGACAATGCGAAAGGAGTTTGCTGCAGATCGTTTCCCAGTGTGTTTATCAATGGACATATCATGAAGGCGTGGCTTGAAGAGCCTCGATGTTGGGGATCTGGTGGTCCTTTTGCTGCTGCAAGAACTTTGTGGATGGACAATGCGATTGGACATTGTGGGGAAGATGTAAAATTAGTTGCGCGCGGTTTGCGAACGTTTGTGAACTTGTTTCCGCCAAATGCAACCGACAAAGTCCAACCAGCCGTCTGATTTCCGATTCAGATACTTAAAGAGCACTGACGTCAACTGTCTGAGCGTCGTAACATGGAAGCAATACACAATGGAGACTGGAAGAATGGAGCTTCTTCGTCTGATAAGTCGTCTAACCCTAGCAAAGCATTCTCTTAGAGCTAGCGGCGGGATGCATAGACTTGTGAACAAAGCTGTAGATGAAAAAGGTCTAAATTGGGCCAAGAAATCGATGATACAGTGTGGGTTGGACATTCCTGCTGATGGCGTCTGGAAGGTTGAAAAGATAAGTCAAGGACTGCGAAAAATCGTCGCTGTGTATCCTGACGATTTTTCCGATGGTACAACCAAGGTTCTTCCATAGTTAATCTCTGATTAATATATTTCGGTTTTTGTGCACAATTTACTTAACAACAGGACTTACAAGGCGGTTCAGATCCCCCGAAGGGGGTCGTCTGTGTCATCACTGCGGACGGACTCAAACCCGCGATACACCGCGTAGAACGACGTCGCTAGACAACTCCACCAATGCCATCGTTTGTCCGAGACGTTAAAAAAATGGGGTGAAAAAGTCGAGTCAGAACAAACCGATATTAGTCATACACCGACTATGATCATGCACCTTATTTAACCGTGGGGCACACTTGCCATCAGCGCTTTATACCCCAATTAGTCGTTGCACGACTAAATAGAGTGAACGGTGTATCGAACAGAGGAAGTAAAACAGAACAGCATTGCAATACGAAATGGGAAATTCGCCTTCACGTTTTACCAGTCACACTCCGAGAGAGCACTGCTTGAAATTGACACTCTAATAGTAGATAAAACTGGACATGCGTATGGGTCTGCAGTAGGAACTATGCCAATAATACCGACGTGTTAGCTCGCGCGGACCGTACGATGAACCAAAATTGTCTGGATTATTGGTCAGATAATTATATTTTACACCCAAATTGTTGCACTTTCGAAACCTGAGTCGCTCGTTTTGATCGAGAAATATTGGCAATCCGTGAATGTTGAGAACTTGCCCTCAAGTCACCTATGTTGTAAAGTTTCGTGCTACCAAAAAGCAGTCAAGGTCTAGTTCAATCCACTCATGTTAACTTGACTATGTCATGCATTCTCTTATTTTTCGTTTTATTTTCCGCGGATAATGCTGTTTGCGCCCAGGGTACAATCTAGATCTCCTCTAGGAAATGTTGCAACCCTCTCAGCGATCATCATGTGCACAAAACCTTTAAGCTCTGCTGTGTCCAAAGCTGCACGATCAACTTCCCGTGTATTGTTAGGTAGAGATCAAGTGGGTGGCTGAACAAGCAAAGCAAATCAAGGCGTACACTTCATTGGAGCAACCAATCTGTGTCTTTTCAACACAAACAATACGAACCATGCCCTCGACTACTCAGTGAATCATCAAAATGAACGTGTCAGCCAAACATATATTGTTGTGTTACTTTCATTTAATGAAGTCAGAGCGGAGCGAGACGGGGTCTGGGGGAACAAGACCAGACATCGGAAAAATACATGTAATAATTTTATTGTACTGAGAGGGTGGGTCAACTGTCTCTGGACTCTGTAGCACCCGCGGCCACGACAGGATCACCCGTCACCTCCATCCTAAAAAAACAAACAATAATTTCTTTACAACACATATGCGATTGTAAAGGGTATTTGACTTAGCAAACTCGTTCAGCTGCTGGGGACGTCTCTTAGCTCTGAAATAAATCCCAGAGAACATGAGCACGGCAGGTGAAGCATACCCAGGGAAGTGTCGAATTACTCTGCCTAAATGTCGCCGTGGGCGCACGTAGTGTCACCTGCATCCTCGTCCTCGCAATCCTTGTCAGTGTTGACCGCCGAGTGTTTTTCCCCGTTAGTATTTACAGAATAGTAGTAGACGATCTCTCTGTAGCTCGCGTGAGATATCTACGGCAATAATCTCGTAGATACCAAGTCACTCAATAGCAATTTGAGTAGATGAAAACTCCTTCTTGCGACCCGCAAAAATCGCACATGACGTTGCCTTGTCAGTATCGCTTTGTAGTACATGGTTCAGGCTTGTTTCGAATGAGGACACTCCTCCTTTGCAAAGTTAGATATGATATATGGACCGTACGAAGCCATACCACTCACGACAAGCATGCCATTTTACTTCATCGTCGTCGGAGGACATTGACTCGATGCGGAGGAGACATCTCAGCTGCTGTTGATGAATTCGACATAGAAACGACTAAGGTGGGTGGGAATTTGGTTGTTGGGGAGTATACGATGTTTTCAACACCTCCGAGTCCCAGAAGTCGCAAGCTGTGACCTGCTGCCACTGGTTCCTGGGCCGTGTATACAGGTGCCGGCGCGTACCAACGAGATGTGCCTTCATCAATAAGTAGCTTAGCAGCGCCGGTGAGGGTGATGAGAGCAGTGCTGGACCGCACGACGCTGGTCGGCGGCGCCTGGCAGCAAGTCTAAATATAAGCGATAGTGAGGAGAAACTCTAGAGAAATTCCAGACGGCGCAACGGTAGCTACACCAGCAAGACAACAACCATGCTCAGGTCGTGAATGTAGTGGTAGCGTGCTGAACGAAACGCCACCCACACGGCGAATGACTACTGGCGAGACAATGAGTGATTCAATGCAATTAATGGCAGCCTCGCTGGAATTCATTGCAACATCGCTGTTGGAACGCAGCAACAGAGGTCGTGCGGTGGCACACGATGAAGAGGCTATAGCAATCTTCAAGGACATGTCTACAGACAGAGTCTTAGTAGCTACCCGTTTTAGATTTATCCGACTACACGCAACAGAGCCTGACGCGGCTGCAATGTTTTATGGAAAGGATGACGAGATTCGCAACTACATGGTGGAGCAGCTCTCATTGGCCGCGTGTGAAGACAGTTGAGGACTCTCGCGGTCTGCACACCCTCCACAACGGTAGTGCGGTAGCGTCGGCCGATAACTTGGTCGCTCAAGACAGTTCAGGTCACTCACGATATGGATCTCCACTGTGCTGGCAAGGCCACTGGCGATGGTATCTCTCATTGCGTTTTAAAACACTTGCTTTCTTCATGCAGAGTCGTATGTGATTTCCCACGGTGGCCTACTTTGGCTCACTACTTAAGCTTACACGTTGCGCTACGTGTATGATGAAGCGGTAGGTTAGTTTTAATTAGAATAAAATATACTCGAATCCTCAAGTATAGTTTAAACTAAATAAAGACAAGTAGCTTAATTAGGGTAAAATGAGAACTGTATTGTTTGTAAATTGATCTTCCTCCTAAATCTGCTAAAACTGTTTATCACCTATGAAAGGGTTGACAGTGGCTTCCCCGCCAATATACACGTCTCTAATTGGTAGAAAGATGCTGCTTTCTAACAATAGGATCTTTGGGTATGTGTGGACCACTCCCTGTGGTGGTCCACTTCAATGTATCCATTGGTGTGTCTTACACCAAGGTGAGGAAGTATCCAAAACTTTTAACAGATAACCTATCTGTTAAATTCACAAGTGGCTTGTAGCCACTTGTGCGTGTAACCCCGTTACACCATCCCCCCCTTAAGGTTAGACGCGCGGGGTCCCCGCACGTCAATCTTTGGGATTGACCATTCGTCCATTCTCAGCGTTTGGAGAAGAAATCCGCGCTCATTCAACGATGAGCGCGCCTCAGAAGAAGTCCACAAAGTCGGTGGGGAGTCATCTCTCCATCGATGACTACTTCGAGCGCCAGTCTGCGAAGTATGGCGATGTCGTCGACTTCGACGACGATGAAGACATGGAGGACGAGAAGTACTTGTCCTCAATGCGGAAAGACTCTGTGTCGAGCGAGTCGCTTGACCCCCACGCTAAGAACGTTCGCCCACGTGAAGGGGACGAATCGGACGCTTCGAGCTCGAAGCGTTCGCGAACTGAGAGTGATACCCCACTCGCTTCCGCTGGGGGCTCTCATTTCTCCGCGCAGTGCAGCTGCAGCGCGTGTTTCTAAAGCTCAAGGCTTTCTACGCGCAGCGCGCGATCCGTGAATGCCGTCCGCATCCGAGATCACGGACCGGTATGGGAACTCTGTACCTCCGAATGAGGTGCCGCTGTACGTGTGCAGCACCATCAAGGATGACGCCGTAGCCGCCAAGCTGCACTTTAATGGGGAGACGCATCAAAGCCGCGATTACTACATCGGACTCTTCCATGAGCCCCATTGGTTTCAAAGCAAGAAGACATCTTCTCGCAGCAAAGTGCCCGAGTGGCAGGCACTTTGTCAAAGTTGGAACGCCTTTGTTGATAACTTCAACAAGAGGCCGAGTGCTTACCGTGATCGGATTAAGCAAGCGCGTGATCGCTTCGAGACGTTCTCGAAGCGTGGAATGTTGGAGCAGCTCCACGTTGCTGTGGAGGAGGCTAACGTGTCGTGCGCTGTACCCGAGGGCTTTCAGTGCGCGAAGTGTTTCCAGGCGCGGTCCGCTTGAGCGACCGCGACCTGAACGGGTACACGTCATTCCGTGTGCCCGAAAGTCTCAAAGAGTTCCGTGCTAAGTTCTTAGCACGTGAGGGTTCGGGCGCTGGCGATGATCGTAGCGCTCGTACTACTTCTGCCGCGCCAACGCGTTCGGATCTTCGTACATCTTCGTACGCCCTCACGATTTCCCGAACGTCCTCCAGCAAGACGTTCCGCGGCTCCCATGTATCTCGATGGGGAGGAAATCCTCTCCAACGAATACGAAAACGAGCCCCTTGAGGGTTCGTTTTCGGGATACTATGGTCAACAATCCGCTCAACAATCCAGCGGGTTGAGCCGTGGGCGTCACGGATCGGCGGTGGCGGGGGTGGGAACACGCCCCGGGTATGATCAGCCCCGGGCTGATCAGTATGGGCCTCTCCACGACCGGGTGACCGCCGTGGAGCGTCTGCAGGGCGCTGAGTTCGCCGCCCTGAAACAGGGGCTGCAGAACCAGAAGGCCCAGGTCGCGACGGTCTCGCAGACTGCCTCAAATATCCAGGTCGAATTGGGAACCCGGATGAAGGAGTTACTCCAGCCCGTCCGCGCGCTGGAGGAGAGGCTGCTCGTCGCCGAGGCCAAGGTTTCCGCTTCTGCCTCGGCTCCTGCCGAGGCTTCGGGTCAGCCGAGCTAGATGGCTCGTGCTGCAGGTATGGCTTCAGCCGCCCGACGTAAAAGGTCGGATGGAGGCGCATGCTAGACATACTGTCTAGCATGTGAACGTTGCCGTGCCGTGCCAACACAGTGAACGGCCCGATGAAGCGCGGAGCAAGCTTGCTTGCTCCGAAATCCAAAACTGCATGTTTAGGCAGGTTTTGCGTAGCTAACAAAACCAATGAACCCACTTTGAATTCATTTGTGTTGCCTGTGCCCGCATTGTCTGCGTTCAGCTTCTGTTGATCAACAGAAGCTGCTATTGTGTCTTGGACAAACCGAATTACGGCTTGTCTTTTGGTGATGAAACTGATTGCATCCGAGCTGAAGTCATTCAGCTCGCTCTCCGCTAGAGGCCCGGCCTCTGCGTGGTTCTTTGCGGTGTCTGCGCCCTGCGCAGACCCGTGGTCGTTGGCCTTGTTGTTGGGGGAGTCTGCGCCCTGCGCAGACTCATGTGGTTTGGCCATTGTTGCAGCTGACACTGTGCAAGTGTCAGCGGTTTTCTGCGGCTGCTGTATTGCAGTCGTAGATCCTCCCCCACTTAAAGTGGGAGCCATCACTCCGAGTAAACTCGGTAGGCGTGGATGCCGCATGGCATTCACGTAGAACGGTGTATGCCCGGTCGAGGCATGCACTGAGTTATTGATGGCAAACTCTGCCATCGATAAGCACTCGCTCCAGTATTGGAACGAGTGAGCGTAGCTCTTCAACATATCGACGAGCACGCGATTCACGCGCTCGGTTTGGCCGTCCATCTGCGGATGATCCGCAGTCGACATGGAAAGCTGGCTCCCAAGAAGTGTAAACACTTCTTGCCACAGGTGCGCTGTGAAGCGCGGGTCTCTGTCCGACACGATGTCGGACGGCATGCCATGGTGTTTGAACACCATGTCAACAAACAGACGGGCCGTCTGCTTCGCGGTCACCTCTGCTGGCACCGCAGCAAGATGTACCATCTTGCTGAAGCGGTCTACAAAGACCACAATACCGGTGTTCCCTCCGCTATCCGGGGGAAGACCAAAGATGAAGTCCAAATACATGGACTTCCAACACTCCGACGGAGTCGGTAGTGATTAATAAAGGAGCCTGCGCGAATGGCGCAGGCTTTACGCGTTGGCATACCTCGCAAGCACGGATGTACTTGCGCACCCACTTATACAGGTGGTGCCAGTAGAAGTCGCGCGTGAGAAGGACGTATGTCTTCTCACGTCCGAGATGTCCCGCAGTCGGGGCATCATGATATTCGTACATGATCCTGAGTCGCAGGTCATGGTCATTCGGCACGACAACGCGGTCGGCGTTGTCGTCGACTGCATTGTAAAGCAGTAGTCCGTCGTGCACACGAAAGCGGTGTGCACGCGCTCGAAGGTGCTTGGGCAGCTTCTGACGGGACTTGTCAGAAGGCGCTGTGCCATAGGCCAGCAAGAGCTTCGTGTCCGCGTTGTGCGCGTACGCGGCCTTCACATCGTCCAACAGAGACGATGTGGGTTTGCTCGATCGCAGGACGTCAATGGCATTGACGTCAGCAGCTTCTGCGTAGTCCGGCCGACGTGATAACGCGTCGGCCACTACATTCAATCTTCCGGGTTTGTATTCGACCCGGAAGTTATACTCCGCAAAGAATGAGAGCCATCTCGCCATTCTTTTGTGATATGTGGCGACTTCACTGCGGTGCGCAGTGATGCATGGTCGGTGTAGACCACAAATGGTCTACTCCCAAGCAAATACACTCGGAACTTTGCGAGTGCATACTTCATGGCAAGGAGTTCCTTGTCATGCACCGGATAGTTGCGCTCAGCTGGCCTCAGCTGACGCGATTGGTAGTAGACGACACGATCACGGCCCTCGTGATCGTGCTGCATCAACGCGCATCCGATCGCGAAATCGGATGCGTCACACACTACGTGAAATGGGCGATCTTGGTCAGCCACTGCCAAGATCGGCGCCTCAGTCAAGCCCCGCTTGACTGCATCGAATGCCTTTTGGCAATCGGGTGTCCAATTCCACACAGCTTCTTTCTTAAGAAGTTGTGATAGCGGGCGGATCTTGCCCGCATAATCCTCCACGTACTTGCACAAGTACGTGGCCAAGCCAAGGAACTGCCTCAGTTCCTTGACACTTGAAGGCGTTGGCCATTCATTGATCACTCTGACGTTTTCCGGGTCAGGGCGAACACCATTCTTCCCTACGAGACACCCGAGGACGGGTATCTCGCTCGCCCCGAAGATACACTTCTTCAGGTTCGCGTAGAGCTTATGTTTTCGCATAAGTTCAAGTAGCTTCCGGAGATGCACCCGGTGCATCTCTACGTCGGTCTTCCCGTCCACAGCCCGGCTGTGGATGAACACATCATCGAAGTAGCTCGGCGCGAAGTCGCGCACCGAGCGCAACAAGTGTGTCACGCACCTGTTGAAGGTCGCAGGGGCGTTCTTAAGCCCCTGCGGCATTACTAGCCTCTCCCACAGCATGCCACTTGGCGTGCTCACTGCCGTGAGAGGGATATCGCTCTCACGCATTAGGATCTGATAGAATCCATCTCGTAAGTCGAGAGCACTGTAAACGGTGCTCCCGGCCATCGAATCGATGATAACATCTTTTCATGGTATCGGCGTCTGCGCCGGTGCCGTCGCATCGTTCAGCTTGTTATACGCATGAACGATGCGCCATCCGCCCTGTGTAACGGGGTTACACGCACAAGTGGCTGCAAGCCACTTGTGAATTTAACAGATCGGTTATCTGTTAAAAGTTTTGGATACTTCCTCACCTTGGTGTAAGACACACGAATGGATACATTGAAGTGGACCACCACAGTGAGTGGTCCACACATACCCAAAAGATCCTATTGGTAGAAAGCAGCATCTTTCTACCAATCAGAGACATGCATATTAGCGGGGCTCTGACAGCCAGCCGCTGCCAACCCTTTCATAGATGATAAACAGTTTTGAGCAGATTTTAGAGGAAGATCAATTTACAAACAATACAGTTCTCATTTTACCTATTCTAAGTCACTTGGAATCCTTTCTTACTTAACTTATATTTGTGTATTCAAATATAATTAACCTAAGTAATTACTAAGTACTTACGCTTCCTCATACACGTTGCGCAACGTGTAAGCTAAAGTAGTGAGCCGAAGTAGGCCCACTACACCTGGTAGCACTTCGTAGTCCGTCCAACGACCGACTGCTTGACGTTCGTACGAGGTGTACGAACGCGGAGCCGAGAACCACATGAGCACGGAGGTGCCCATGGAGAGCTCCAACACGCCTGCAACGCATGTTGCACGCGCTGACTGCCCCCACCTGTCCGACCCAGAGTGGGAAGCCCTCCAACGACTGTCAACAGTCATTGGAGAAGCGGCGATAGCTACGATGCTGCGTACGCTATCGCCGACGGAACAACATGGTGTTGCTCTGGGCTTCATCATGAAGGAGCAGCGTGATGCTGCTTCCTCAGTGACGGCGTCGTCAGGGACGACACCGCGTGCTCAACCATTAAAGTTGAGCGTAAGCAATTACGTGGGAAGAGAGGGCGAGCCTCTCCTCCGATGGCTTGTCGAGCTCGACACAGCCATAGCGGCTCGACGCATCGTCGACCCGCTGTCGAAGGTCGCGTTCGCCATGTCCTGCCTTGGCGGACGCGCAAGGAGTTGGGCGTATGGACGCCGACTCTCCGATCCTACGTGCTTCAGCACGTACGAAGTGGTCAAAGAGGAGCTCAAACAAGCGTTTGAGCCCCCGCAAAACGGGTTCCGGTCGAGGGCGGAGTTCCTCGACCTTCAGCAGGGTAAGCATGACGTCCATGCTTACGCGCAGCGCGCACGATATTTGGTATCAAATATCGTGACTAACCCGAGTGACGAGGCGACCAAGGTCGTCACGTTCATGAAGGGGCTTAGAGATGGACCTGTGAAGACCTATCTCTTCCGAAAGTACCCGAGTACTCTCGAAGCTGCAATCACCCTTGCCATGCAAGAAGAGTTTAGCCTGCGGCAGGCTAAACTCCATGCGAACGTGCCGAGGTTGCAACTGCGCACGGTAGGGAGGACGGGAGGTCCAGAACCAATGGACCTCTCGAACGCAACAACTGCTGGCTACCAGCAGCAGGGAGGCAATGTGCGATGTTTCCGTTGCGGAAGGATCGGTCACTTTGTCAGAGAGTGCACAGCTCCCATGCCCCCTGGAGGTGGCCGTCGTGCCGATGCTAGGCATCGCCGCGGACCAACAAAAAACGCGAACATCCAGTAGGCGCGGGGCGCCCTACTGGTAATGCAGTCGCGCGTGCCGATATCGGGCACGCGACACTGAGGACTGCAGCCCCCAGTGAGACTAGCTCTCACTGCAAGAAACAAGATGACAGGCCAAACCTAGTCATCTTGAATGTTTACTCGAAGAGAGCGAGTGACTCTCTTCGAGCTTTGGTAGACTCAGGCGCGTCGAACAACTTTGTTCGACTACGAAGCCTGTCGAGGCTTGACTTCGAGGAGGTAGATACACCTCGAAGTCTTCTGGAGGTACGACTGGCAACAGGTGCCATCGTGAAGACCGAGAAGCGCGTCGTGAACGTGCGCTTCTCGTACAAACAACGAGTGTTTGTCGAACACTTTATCGTCCTGGACCTGGACGATAAGTTCGACGTAGTAATGGGCATGCCGTGGCTTGCACGGCATGATCCGGTGATAGACTGGAAGAAGCGCACGCTTGTGCGCTTCGGACGCGACAGCGGAACAGAGAGCGATGGCCCTGTTACCGCAGCGCGCGCACCAGCAGGTGCGCGCGGCTCACCAGTCGAGACAGCGCTTTATGCTGCTGTCCCGGAGTGCACAAGAAGTGCGCGAGGGCGCGCACAAGTGAAACCCATGTCGGCAATGCTGCCGACGTCGGAAGAAAAAGATGTGTTGGTTCCGGGAACCAACACCCACGTTCAAGCGTGTAAGGGACAGTCCCTGACCCGAAGCGGTCAGGTCGACAACGACGCGTCGGCTCCGGGAGCCGACGCACCCTCGGTCATGAGGGGCTCCGCCAATGAATGGCGTCGAGGTGACGAAGGCGTGTCAACTCCGGGAGTTGACGCTGCAAACAGTGCGGACGGTTGCAAACGTACCGCACTGACGCAATTTGCATACTGTCGTGCAGCCGGGCTGCACGACGAAGCGCCATGCGATCAAGCCGGGCTTGATATCGCGCGCCCGCAGACAGGGTCTGCCGGCGAAGGGACACATTACCGTGCAGCCGGGCTGCACGAAGGAAAAAGCGGTCAAGCCGGGCTTGATACCGCGCGCCCGCGGACAGGGTCCGCCGGCGAACGACTGTCCACGGCCGGGCCTGGACCAGAAGAACAACTGTGCGGAGCCCGGCTCCGCACAACAAGAAGACGGCGCAAGCGGAAAAAGCTGCGCAAGTATCGGTCCGGGACCGAGACGCAACAAGGGCAGTCTGCTAGGCAGACTGAGGCGGTGACGCCGAATGTCAAGACGCTAAGCGTCTTGACGCGCACCGATACTGGATTCCAGTATCGTGAAATGGGACTCGCTAGTCCTCCGACGACGGCGTCGGAGTTGACTTCGCTTCCAGTCATGAGCTGGAAGCGCTTCACGCGCGACTTGCACGATGGACGCATCGAGCAGGTCTGCGTTCTTTCGAACAGCGAAGAACGGAGAGCGAGAGCGAAGACCTGAGGCAGCTCTTCATGGGAAGTACCACTGAGAGTGAAGACACTCTCATTGCGAAAACGAAGCGAGAGCGCTTCGAGGAACAAGGTTGGGACTCGCTGAAGTCGAGTCCCTATTACGAATTGTTGAGGGAGTACAAAGACGTACTCCCGGAAGAGATTCCTGCGGAGCTTCCGCAGGATAAGGGCATTCAGCACGAGATTGATCTCGTGTCGGGTACGAAGTATTGTGTTACGCGGCAGTGGCCACTGCCGCGAGAGCAAGTCAAGGCGATCGACGACTTCTTTGAAAGTCGTCGCAAAGCTGGACAAGTGCGGGAATCGAAGTCCCCGCACAGTGCTCCGACGTTCTGTGTCAAAAAGCCACAGGGCGGATGGCGCATCGTTCATGCGTATAACAAGCTGAACGATGCGACGGCACCGGCGCAGACGCCGATACCATGAAAAGATGTTATCATCGATTCGATGGCCGGGAGCACCGTTTACAGTGCTCTCGACTTACGAGATGGATTCTATCAGATCCTAATGCGTGAGAGCGATATCCCTCTCACGGCAGTGAGCACGCCAAGTGGCATGCTGTGGGAGAGGCTAGTAATGCCGCAGGGGCTTAAGAACGCCCCTGCGACCTTCAACAGGTGCGTGACACACTTGTTGCGCTCGGTGCGCGACTTCGCGCCGAGCTACTTCGATGATGTGTTCATCCACAGCCGGGCTGTGGACGGGAAGACCGACGTAGAGATGCACCGGGTGCATCTCCGGAAGCTACTTGAACTTATGCGAAAACATAAGCTCTACGCGAACCTGAAGAAGTGTATCTTCGGGGCGAGCGAGATACCCGTCCTCGGGTGTCTCGTAGGGAAGAATGGTGTTCGCCCTGACCCGGAAAACGTCAGAGTGATCAATGAATGGCCAACGCCTTCAAGTGTCAAGGAACTGAGGCAGTTCCTTGGCTTGGCTTGGCCACGTACTTGTGCAAGTACGTGGAGGATTATGCGGGCAAGATCCGCCCGCTATCACAACTTCTTAAGAAAGAAGCTGTGTGGAATTGGACACCCGATTGCCAAAAGGCATTCGATGCAGTCAAGCGGGGCTTGACTGAGGCGCCGATCTTGGCAGTGGCTGACCAAGATCGCCCATTTCACGTAGTGTGTGACGCATCCGATTTCGCGATCGGATGCGCGTTGATGCAGCACGATCACGAGGGCCGTGATCGTGTCGTCTACTACCAATCGCGTCAGCTGAGGCCAGCTGAGCGCAACTATCCGGTGCATGACAAGGAACTCCTTGCCATGAAGTATGCACTCGCAAAGTTCCGAGTGTATTTGCTTGGGAGTAGACCATTTGTGGTCTACACCGACCATGCATCACTGCGCACCGCAGTGAAGTCGCCACACATATCACAAAGAATGGCGAGATGGCTCTCATTCTTTGCGGAGTATAACTTCCGGGTCGAATACAAACCCGGAAGATTGAATGTAGTGGCCGACGCGTTATCACGTCGGCCGGACTACGCAGAAGCTGCTGACGTCAATGCCATTGACGTCCTGCGATCGAGCAAACCCACATCGTCTCTGTTGGACGATGTGAAGGCCGCGTACGCGCACAACGCGGACACGAAGCTCTTGCTGGCCTATGGCACAGCGCCTTCTGACAAGTCCCGTCAGAAGCTGCCCAAGCACCTTCGAGCGCGTGCACACCGCTTTCGTGTGCACGACGGACTACTGCTTTACAATGCAGTCGACGACAACGCCGACCGCGTTGTCGTGCCGAATGACCATGACCTGCGACTCAGGATCATGTACGAATATCATGATGCCCCGACTGCGGGACATCTCGGACGTGAGAAGACATACGTCCTTCTCACGCGCGACTTCTACTGGCACCACCTGTATAAGTGGGTGCGCAAGTACATCCGTGCTTGCGAGGTATGCCAACGCGTAAAGCCTGCGCCATTCGCGCAGGCTCCTTTACAATCACTACCGACTCCGTCGGAGTGTTGGAAGTCCATGTATTTGGACTTCATCTTTGGTCTTCCCCCGGATAGCGGAGGGAACACCGGTATTGTGGTCTTTGTAGACCGCTTCAGCAAGATGGTACATCTTGCTGCGGTGCCAGCAGAGGTGACCGCGAAGCAGACGGCCCGTCTGTTTGTTGACATGGTGTTCAAACACCATGGCATGCCGTCCGACATCGTGTCGGACAGAGACCCGCGCTTCACAGCGCACCTGTGGCAAGAAGTGTTTACACTTCTTGGGAGCCAGCTTTCCATGTCGACTGCGGATCATCCGCAGATGGACGGCCAAACCGAGCGCGTGAATCGCGTGCTCGTCGATATGTTGAAGAGCTACGCTCACTCGTTCCAATACTGGAGCGAGTGCTTATCGATGGCAGAGTTTGCCATCAATAACTCAGTGCATGCCTCGACCGGGCATACACCGTTCTACGTGAATGCCATGCGGCATCCACGCCTACCGAGTTTACTCGGAGTGATGGCTCCCACTTTAAGTGGGGGAGGATCTACGACTGCAATACAGCAGCCGCAGAAAACCGCTGACACTTGCACAGTGTCAGCTGCAACAATGGCCAAACCACATGAGTCTGCGCAGGGCGCAGACTCCCCCAACAACAAGGCCAACGACCACGGGTCTGCGCAGGGCGCAGACACCGCAAAGAACCACGCAGAGGCCGGGCCTCTAGCGGAGAGCGAGCTGAATGACTTCAGCTCGGATGCAATCAGTTTCATCACCAAAAGACAAGCCGTAATTCGGTTTGTCCAAGACACAATAGCAGCTTCTGTTGATCAACAGAAGCTGAACGCAGACAATGCGGGCACAGGCAACACAAATGAATTCAAAGTGGGTTCATTGGTTTTGTTAGCTACGCAAAACCTGCCTAAACATGCAGTTTCGGATTTCGGAGCAAGCAAGCTTGCTCCGCGCTTCATCGGGCCGTTCACTGTGTTGGCACGGCACGGCAACGTTCACATGCTAGACAGTATGTCTAGCATGCGCCTCCATCCGACCTTTTACGTCGGGCGGCTGAAGCCATACCTGCAGCACGAGCCATCTAGCTCGGCTGACCCGAAGCCTCGGCAGGAGCCGAGGCAGAAGCGGAAACCTTGGCCTCGGCGACGAGCAGCCTCTCCTCCAGCGCGCGGACGGGCTGGAGTAACTCCTTCATCCGGGTTCCCAATTCGACCTGGATATTTGAGGCAGTCTGCGAGACCGTCGCGACCTGGGCCTTCTGGTTCTGCAGCCCCTGTTTCAGGGCGGCGAACTCAGCGCCCTGCAGACGCTCCACGGCGGTCACCCGGTCGTGGAGAGGCCCATACTGATCAGCCCGGGGCTGATCATACCCGGGGCGTGTTCCCACCCCCGCCACCGCCGATCCGTGACGCCCACGGCTCAACCCGCTGGATTGTTGAGCGGATTGTTGACCATAGTATCCCGAAAACGAACCCTCAAGGGGCTCGTTTTCGTATTCGTTGGAGAGGATTTCCTCCCCATCGAGATACATGGGAGCCGCGGAACGTCTTGCTGGAGGACGTTCGGGAAATCGTGAGGGCGTACGAAGATGTACGAAGATCCGAACGCGTTGGCGCGGCAGAAGTAGTACGAGCGCTACGATCATCGCCAGCGCCCGAACCCTCACGTGCTAAGAACTTAGCACGGAACTCTTTGAGACTTTCGGGCACACGGAATGACGTGTACCCGTTCAGGTCGCGGTCGCTCAAGCGGACCGCGCCTGGAAACACTTCGCGCACTGAAAGCCCTCGGGTACAGCGCACGACACGTTAGCCTCCTCCACAGCAACGTGGAGCTGCTCCAACATTCCACGCTTCGAGAACGTCTCGAAGCGATCACGCGCTTGCTTAATCCGATCACGGTAAGCACTCGGCCTCTTGTTGAAGTTATCAACAAAGGCGTTCCAACTTTGACAAAGTGCCTGCCACTCGGGCACTTTGCTGCGAGAAGATGTCTTCTTGCTTTGAAACCAATGGGGCTCATGGAAGAGTCCGATGTAGTAATCGCGGCTTTGATGCGTCTCCCCATTAAAGTGCAGCTTGGCGGCTACGGCGTCATCCTTGATGGTGCTGCACACGTACAGCGGCACCTCATTCGGAGGTACAGAGTTCCCATACCGGTCCGTGATCTCGGATGCGGACGGCATCCACGGATCGCGCGCTGCGCGTAGAAAGCCTTGAGCTTTAGAAACACGCGCTGCAGCTGCACTGCGCGGAGAAATGAGAGCCCCCAGCGGAAGCGAGTGGGGTATCACTCTCAGTTCGTGAACGCTTCGAACTCGAAGCGTCCGATTCGTCCCCTTCACGCGGACGAACGTTCTTGGCGTGAGGGTCGAGCGATTCGCTCGACACTGAGTCTTTTCGCTTTGAGGGCGAGTCCTCCTCGCCCTCCATATCTTCATCGTCGTCGTTGAAGTCGACGACGTCGCCGTACTTCGCCTTCTGGCGTTCGAAGTAGTCGTCGATGGAGAGATGACTCCCCACCGACTTTGTGGACTTCTTCTGAGGCGCGCTCATCGTTGAATGAGCGCGGATTTCTTCTCCAAACGCGGAGAATTGACGAATGGTCAATTCCAAAAGATTGACGTGCGGGGACCCCGCGCGTCTAACCTTAAGGGGGGGATGGTGTAACGGGGTTACACGCACAAGTGGCTACAAGCCACTTGTGAATTTAACAGATCGGTTATCTGTTAAAAGTTTTGGATACTTCCTCACCTTGGTGTAAGACACACCAATGGATACATTGAAGTGGACCACCACAGTGAGTGGTCCACACATACCCAAAAGATCCTATTGGTAGAAAGCAGCATCTTTCTACCAATCAGAGACATGCATATTAGCGGGGCTCTGACAGCCAGCCGCTGCCAACCCTTTCATAGATGATAAACAGTTTTGAGCAGATTTTAGAGGAAGATCAATTTACAAACAATACAGTTCTCATTTTACCTATTCTAAGTCACTTGGAATCCTTTTCTTACTTAACTTATATTTGTGTATTCAAATATAATTAACCTAAGTAATTACTAAGTACTTACGCTTCCTCATACACGTTGCGCAACGTGTAAGCTAAAGTAGTGCGTCAAGTTAGACCCACTACACCCTGTGGCGTTTTGACACACAACGTCGGAGCACTGTACGGGGACTTCGATTCCCGCACTTGTCCTGCTTTGCGACGACTTCAAAGAAGTCGTCGATTGCTTTTACTTGCTCTCGCGGTAGTGACCACTGCCGCGTAACACAGTACTTCGTACCCGGCACGAGATCAATCTCGTGCTGAATGCCCTTATCCTGCGGAAGCTCCGCAGGAATCTCTTCCGGGAGTACGTCTTTGTACCCCCGCAACAATTCGTATAGGGACTCGACTTTAGCGAGTCCCAGCCTTGTTCCTCGAAGCGCTCTCGCTTCGTCTTCGCACCGAGCGTGTCTTCACTCTCAGTGGTACTTCCCATGAAGAGCTGCCTCAGGTCTTCGCTCTCGCTCTCCGTTCTTCGCTGTTCGAAAGAACGCAGACCTGCTCGATGCGTCCATCGTGCAAGTCGCGCGTGAAGCGCTTCCAGCTCATGACTGGAAGCGAAGTCAACTCCGACGCCGTCGTCGGAGGACTAGCGAGTCCCATTTCACGATACTGGAATCCAATATGGGTGCGCGTCAAGACGCTTAGCGTCTTGACATTCGGCGTCACCGCCTCAGTCTGCCCAGCAGACGGTTCTCCTTGCGTCTCGGTCCCGGACCGATACTTGCGCAGCTTTTTCCGCTTGCGCCGTCTTCTTGTTGTGCGGAGCCGGGCTCCGCACAGTTGTTCTTCTGGTCCAGGCCCGGCCGTGGACAGTAGTTCGCCGCCGGACCCTGTCCGCGGGCGCGCGGTATCAAGCCCGGCTTGACCGCATGGCGCTTCGTCGGGCTGCCCGGCTGCACGACAGCATACAAATTGCGTCAGTACGGGACGTTTGCAACCGTCCGTACTGTTTGCAGCGTCAACTCCCGGAGTTGACATGCCTTTGTCATCTCGACGCCAGTTATTGGCGGAGTCCCTCATCACCGAGGGTGCGTCGACTCCCGGAGTCGACGCGTCGTCGTCGACCTGACCTCTTCGGGTCAGGGACTGTCCCATGTGTACTTGAACGCGAGTGTTGGTTCCCGGAACCGACACATCCTCATCTCGACAGCGACCTCCAGGAGGCATGGGAGCTGTGCACTCCCGTGCAAAGCGACCGAATCTCCCGCAGCGGAAGCATCGCACATTACTTCCGTGCTGCTGGTAACCAGCAGCCGTTGCGTTCGAGAGGTCCATTGGTTCCGGACCTCCCGTGCTCACTACCGCGCGCGGTTGCGACCTCGGCACGTTCGCATGCAGTTTAGCCTGCCGCAGGCTAAACTCTTCTTGCATTGCGAGAGTAATCGCAGCTTCGAGAGTACTCGGGTACTCTCGGAAGAGATAGGTCTTCACAGGCCCATATCTCAGTCCCTGCATGAACGTGACGACTTTAGTCGCCTCGTCTATCGGGTTGGTCACGATGTTCGAGACCAAGTACCGTGCACGCTGCGCGTAAGCATGGACGTCATGCTTACCCTGCTGCAGGTCGAGGAATTCCGCCCTCGACCGGAACTCATTTTGCGGGGGCTCAAACGCTTGTTTGAGCTCCTCTTTGACCACTTCGTACGTGCTGAAGCACGTAGGATCGGAGAGTCGGCGTCCGTACGCCCAACTCCTCGCTCGTCCGCCAAGACATGACATGGCGAACGCAACCTTTGACAACGGGTCGACGATATGTCGAGCCGCTATGGCAGTGTCGAGTTCGACAAGCCATCGGAGGAGAGGCTCTCCCTCTCTTCCTACATAATTGCTTACGCTCAACTTTAATGGTTGAGCACGCGGTGTCGTCCCTGACGACGCCGTCACTGAGGAAGCAGCATCACGCTGCTCCTTCATGATGAAGCCCAGAGCAACACCATGTTGTTCCGTCGGCGATAGCGTACGCAGCATCGTAGCTATCGCCGCTTCTCCAATGACTGTTGACAGTCGTTGGAGGGCTTCCCACTCTGGGTCGGACAGGTGGGGGCAGTCAGCGCGTGCAACATGCGTTGCAGGCGTGTTGGAGCTCTCCATGGGCACCTCCGTGCTCATGTGGTTCTCGGCTCCGCGTTCGTACACCTCGTACGAACGTCAAGCAGTCGGTCGTTGGACGGACTACGAAGTGCTACCAGGTGTAGTGGGTCTAACTTGACTCACTACTTTTGCTTACACGTTGCGCTACGTGTACCGCATAACAGAACTCATAGTTCGCAGATATATCATAGTTCGCACCTCGGACTGACCAATCACAAATCGGCGCCATTATAAATAATTCCTTAAGTTTTACCTTTAACGGAAGGTTATAAATCACATTGCTTCAAAACCAGTTAATTACAGCGGGATCCCCGCCAATTCGGCTTCATAATTGGATTTCGCGCCAAGCCACCACCTCACTTCACAGCCCCCAGCCACCAAACGTGCCCGCTAGCATGCATTGTACCAGAAGAAAGCGCACCACGGGCAATAGCTCAAAACCTAAACAAGTGAACCTAATTTTTGAGTGGTCTTTTTCTTGCAGGCGCGATCATACGATTTCGATGCGACTGGAGTGCGAATTATGAGTTCTGTTATGCGGTATGAGGAAGCGTAATCACTTAGCAATTACTTAGGTTAATTATATTTGAATACACAAATATAATTTAAATCAGATAAGACTCCAAGTGACTAAGATTAGGTAAAATGAGAACTGTATTGATCTTCCTTCTAAATCTGCTAAAACTGTTTTATCATCTATGAAAGGGTTGGCAGCGGCTGACGGTCAGAGCCCTCCAATATGCACGTCTCTAATTGGTAGCAAGATGCTGCTTTCTACCAGTAGGATCTTTGGGTATGTGTGGCCCTCTCATTGTGGTGGCCCACTTCAATGCATCCATTGGTGTGGTTTACATCAAGGTGAGGAAATATCTAAAAACTTTTAACAGATATTTATCTGTTACAAGTGGCTTGTAGCCACTTGTGAGTGTAACCCCGTAACACGGTCGGTCAGCAAATGGATTCGTGAGGAACAGGTGGACGAGGATGAGCTGGACGAGCAGTCATCGGTCTAGAGCGTCGGGGTATTATGACCCGGGACTTGAGTTGAGGTGCTAGGCGACGGTTTCGCGGGGTGCCGGACCCGGATGGAAGCGGTGTCGACACTCGGCGACTGGACGAAGAGCGTGGAAGGAAGGAGATTGGATACTTCGCCGTGGTTCGAGGCGAGGAGGTGCGTGTGAGGAGACGATGTAGTTGAAGTCGTCACCGTGGTGGTGACTGAGAGAGAGAGAGGGAGAGAGAGAGAAGTAGCAAAGCGGAGGCTTCGAGAGTTAGGTGTGGTCGGTCAGTCGTGAAGCTGCCGTGGAGACAACAAGTTGAAAGGTTTTGCATTTGCCTTTGTTGTTTTTACTTTGTTACCTTCCGAACCGTCCTAACTTCCATACAGCAGGAGCCGTCCCGACCCAGGGCACTCGCGACACTTAGGTTCCAGATCTTAGTTCCGTCTGAACGGGGTCAATAAAAGACCAATGTCGACAGTTCTGCAATTCAAAACTAAGAAAAGGGGGCAACGTTCAAGTATAGACGTCCCTCATAATAAGCGTAGTGGGTTATCTAATAGCAACAATAATATAAGAGGGAATTAGAGACAGGTTGTTCAAATGACTCGTTATAATAGATTCCCTGGTTTGGACATCATACAGGTGACGATCAGCGTCTGTTGTTGTATTATGCTTTGCAATGCGTTTGTCGTTTTCACCTAGTGTTTTGCCCGAGTTATAATATCTGGCGCCCGATATAAAGACAGATGGCCACTAACTCGACCAACCAGCCTCGATACATGTATCGATTTCGATATACGCTATCTGTGGTCGAATTGCCGATCCAAAAACGCAATTCGGGCCGATTTATTTTAAATCGCGATGGCTGTGTACGGATTATAATGCCGTGTTATATATATATAATGTGCAATTGGACACTTACATTTGGACACTTGACGAGTGGTCGGCAGATCGCGGTGCCGATCTGTCGAAGCACCGCAGTTTCCGAAAACCTTCATCGTGCACAAGTGCATCATGCACTCTCCCGACTACCGTTGACGAGCTGTTTTTCTTATGCATGTGTATGGAATCTGTATGCAGTATGTTAGCGATATATTTTGGCCTAACGTGCGAACACTGCAACGTTGGTTCAAGTTGCTTTTGACCGATGGTGTGGTTGATGAAGGAGATCGAACTAACCGCTCGTCGCGTTGGTTGAGTGCCGTGGTTACCCGTGTTCGAAAGTACGTGAAAGCCCACCCTACATTTTATTTAGAGGAGCTACAGCGGTTCATACCAAACGCTTTTCCTAAAGTAAAATGGTAGTGTGGTATCAACATGTGGTCTTACATGGCGGGGAGCTGCTCGCACCACAGAGAAGCGGAAAGCCCAGTGTTGCAGGAGCCGCTCGTGCACTCACAAACGAAGCTAACGAGCCGTTAAACATGTCCAACAGAGCCGTACCGGAGTACCAGTGGCCGGCGACGTTACCTCGGTGTCCTGAGAACCAACGATGCGCTCGTTATATTAATGAAGCTGCAACCTAGCAAGCAACGCAATTTCTTGAATGTGGGAGACTGCTAAAGTTGAGGTGCTTTGCAGGACTCACTCGTAGAAGTGTCCCATATAATGTGGACCACGCATCTAGTTGCAGAATACGGGTATTCATACCCTAGGTATTAACCCATCATTCACCGGGCACATGTGAGGAAAGGATAAAGCTGCAATCATGTCGGAGGCTCCGTCAAGTATATACTAGTGATTTGTATTGATTCTTCTAAGTACGAGGTTATTGCAATGTTTTTGCGTACTTTGTCTCACAACATCTCCGACATTTCTCCGACGTAAACCTAATATTCCCTAAAAGGCGACTGGTACATGTCAGAGGAGCTGACAACGACTAATTTACATCCGGTGCAAAGTGGACAAAGTCATTACTGGCAGCGTACACATAAACGCAGTCGCACCTTAGGTGTACCTTGCGACTGCCTATGACACAGCCAGCGGCACGTGGGGCACTCGTGGTGGCGGCGCAGGGCTCCGCTGCTAAGACGGTCACACGTGAACATGCTGTGCTTGGACACGACCGGCACGCTCACCAGCACACAATGGGGTTGCTGGATGACCTTCCCATCTTCCACCTGAATGCTGTCCGCGAGGAGCTGCTGGTCACCGCTGCGTTTGCTGCCAAATGGAAGGATCCGCCTAAGGACACTCTGGACGCGGAGCAGCGTGACAAGAACGCCAAGGCCTTCAACTGCGTGCAACGCGGCTACCAGATCATCAAAACATCCCGCTCTTCCTGGCTCTGTTGTCAACCTCATCGTACGTTATTATTGCACTTGGAGTTGAAATGAGGATCGATAAAAGGGTTACATTGCTGTACTTCTGTTGCCCTGCAGAGCCTACCGTCCCCGATTGCCGCGACCGCCAGAATGGTGCGCGTTCTCAGGTTTATCGTCTACGTGCGCGGCTACTCGTCGGGCGACCCGAAGAAGCGAATGCAGGACAGCTTTGGTGAGTGCTGCGTATTTCGTCTGGTGGTAATAGCCTCTAACCTTGATGCTTTGACGATGAAGGCTACCGCGGGCTGCTTGTGAGCGTTGGCCTGAGGTTCGAGACGAACCCTGGGGCTTTTGCAATTGAACGCACGCTGTTGCGTAAAAAGAAAAGGGTGGTACGGGCCAGCCTGAGCTCAAAGAGTAATATGCAGCACAGACCCTCAGTAAGCTCAGTTAGCCATTCCAACCCCTATAGTACAACAAAAATACGAGAAGGTAAAGTGATCACCAAAGTAAAAGCTTCACTTGCAAGTTTTGGACAAGCAAAAACCTTGCTATTAAAATCCGGCGAGCTGCCCCCACTTCACACAGCACCATACTGACCATTCGTGTCACACAGCAACACGCACCCGGAGCAGTGCAGCAGTGTAGCACTACCAGGGCGAAGTCGAAGTGAACTTAGCCGGTAATATCAGCGCGCTCATTCGCCGAAAAGCGCCCGTCTCCTCCAGCCAATGGCGTCCGCCCGCGCCTTTAGCGCCAGACCGCCGCAACTCTCGCTCCGCTTCCTCCTCCTTACCCACCATGGGCGAAGTGACCACTACGCCGCTGGTCACAGCGCTCTCGGCCGCTGCCTTCATCGTGCAGCACCAGCAGAAGAAGAGCAAGAAGGATCGAAGCCCAGTAAGCCGCTGCCCTTCCTCATGACGTGCACGCCGCTTGAGCGCGTGCCGCTGGGCCAGCTGCCCAAGCTCAAGAAGACCGGCTGCTGTGTGGCGACCGAACTGAGTGCGTATCCGTGTGGTGCATGCGTCAGACCGGAAGGTGAGCAGATCCGCTTCCCTTTGAGCTGCCTGTGGCCCAACGGATCGTAAACCTTACCGCTATGCTCTCTTTGTATGCACAGCCACCTACCAGAGTTCTGCGAGAGGCTGCGTCATGATTACGACCTGTGTTGCGTGCCAGAGCTGGCGGTGGAAGTGAGGCTGCAGCTGCTGCACCGCTACCGCATGGACGCCGTGAGCATCGTCTCGAACATTTTGGTGATCCCGCAGGCCATGGGCATGGGAGTCGTGATAGTGCCCAAGGTGGGCCCCGTGCTGCAGCAACCCCCCCTGCACGTCCATGGACATCGCCAAGCTCGACGCGACATCGAGGACTCGCTGGACTACATGCTGGACTACATACTGGACTACATGCTGGACAAGCTCAATCTGGCGCGCCAGAAGATCAGCAGCGAGGTGCTGCTCGTCGGGTTCGTGGGCGCCCCGCTCACGCTCATATGCTACCTGATCGAGGGCAGCTACAGCAACACCAAGGCGCTGCTCAAGACCTTCCTGTACCAGCAGCCCAAGGCGACTCACAAGTTGCTGCAGGGCATCACCAACGCGTGCGTCATGTTCCTACTGGCACAGCAGCATGCCGGTGCTCAAGCGCTGCAAGTCTTTGAGAGCGTGGGCGCGGCGACAAGGTTTCAACGGAGCAACGACACTGGAGCGGCCACCTGCTACCATACCGCAGCAAGCGGTGATGGTCAGCAGGTGGCTGTGGCAGGGATGCACTTAGCTGTAGTAAGTAGGTAGATCTATACAAACTAGAGCACAACATTAGCAAGTTCATTATTCAATTCATCATCATCATCATCAACAATGCTTGCACTACTGCCTCAACTCCTGCTCGCTCCTCGAAGCCCGCCCACGCCTCTGCCTCACGCATCGACAACCCAGAAGACCTCCACCCCGTCAGCCAACAACACCAGCGCCACCGAGGTCTCAAGCTACAGCGCAATGAGCCCGCGGCCGCCCCAATGTTCTCATATCGGGCAGGCTGGGGCCCAAGCGCAGCAGTAGGAGACCTCGGTGGCTGCTGCCACCACACCAGTAGTGGTGTGTGCTCGGCGGTCGGAGTGCCTCCGCGCCAGCATGAGACCCCCTGATCCCCGTCGTGTGCCTCACACTGTGTGGTTTGTCGTACCTATGTAGTGTATGGGTACACAAAGTACAGCGCCGTACCCGGTTGTGTTCCCATTCGACAAGAAGCGTCAGATGACCAAGGCCATGTCGAACAAGGTGTACATGTACGACTTCATGGATTTGATGAGTACAGCCTGCTGCGCCAGCGGCGCCAGTACGTGCACCAGCACACGCGCCGTGGCAGTGTGAAGATCACTATCCCGAAGCTGCTGATGAAGACGCGCGATTCGACCCTGGATGCGATGGGCAAGTCTGACGAAGGCGACGCGCCCACACAGCCAGAACGACATCGGCGTGGTGGCGTGGTTGTTGACACTGTACACGCCGGAGTGTGATATCATCATCATCGCAAACGACAGCACGTTT
This sequence comes from Phytophthora cinnamomi, assembly GCF_018691715.1. NCBI lineage: Eukaryota > Oomycota > Peronosporomycetes > Peronosporales > Peronosporaceae > Phytophthora > Phytophthora cinnamomi. The sequence goes on from NW_027150933.1 coordinate 2,425,152, forward strand.
AAGGTCGGTTCCTTCGGTATCCGCGAGGACACGCTGTTCGACTGGCTTGTTCTGTTCGGCTAGTGCTGGTGCCCGTATTGGCATGGCCGAGTCCATAAACCTGTACGAGGTGTGGCTGGAAGGGCGAGACTAACCCGGCCAAGAGATCCGAATGCGGGTACCTATCACCCGAGGACTACAAGCATGCCTCGGCCGAGGGTTCTGTGAACAGCTAGATGTTGCTCACCAGCACGGGCGAGGAGCGCTACGTGCTGAACTACATCGTGGGCAGCGACATCGATCTTGGTGTGGAGTGCCTGCGCGGAAGTGGATTCATCACCAGTGGGGCATTGCGCGCCTACCAGCACGTGTTAACGCTGACGTACGCCTGCGTCCGCAGTGTCGGTATCAGTGCCTACCCAGATGCGTCTGGGCCAGCGTACGGTGCGCAACACCACATTTTGCTGCTGTTGGTGGCTATGGCGTCCGGGAGATTCCTGTTCAAGGTCGTGGTGGACCAGATGGAGTCGTACAGGTATGCAGACTTCAAGTTTGCTCGTTGGATACGGAGTTGGAGTGGTGGAGATAAACGCAATAGATCTACTAACGTCAGACTATGGTATGACTAGATACTTTTTTGTGCTAGCTCATGACGTTCCTGTACATCTCTCCGATGTTTTTGCATCGTCAGCTACCAGGTGACGCATGATGTACGTTTTTAGTGAAGCTTAATGTGAGGTGAAAGCAGGAGGATCCTGAAGTGTGACCGTGCTGTCAAGATCTTGTGGAACACGACAGCACGGAGTTCCTCATGTTCCACTTTTTCATGGAAATGCTGGACCTCCTTCACGTGGGCTTTCGAGGCCTGGTGGCACTCGATTGGCCGGTATGAAGGTGGGCAAGGCTCACAAGCTCTACGACATCGCAAATCCGCAGGTGAGACGCACTGTGAAACTGTACTAATGTGAGAACGACGCAACATTGTATGTACTGAGCCGATTCGATATTGTGCTACACATGTACGCGGAGCAGCGTGACAAGAACGCCAAGGCCTTCAACTGCGTGCAACGCGGCTACCAGATCATCAAAACATCCCGCTCTTCCTGGCTCTGTTGTCAACCTCATCGTACGTTATTATTGCACTTGGAGTTGAAATGAGGATCGATAAAAGGGTTACATTGCTGTACTTCTGTTGCCCTGCAGAGCCTACCGTCCCCGATTGCCGCGACCGCCAGAATGGTGCGCGTTCTCAGGTTTATCGTCTACGTGCGCGGCTACTCGTCGGGCGACCCGAAGAAGCGAATGCAGGACAGCTTTGGTGAGTGCTGCGTATTTCGTCTGGTGGTAATAGCCTCTAACCTTTGATGCTTTGGCGATGAAGGCTACCGCGGGCTGCTTGTGAGCGTTGGCCTGAGGTTCGAGACGAACCCTGGGGCTTTTGAAATCGAACGCACGCTGTTGCGTAAAAAGACAGGGGGCACTAGTGTTGCCTTCGATATGGCTAACGGTGGCGGTGGAATCAGGGTTGTTAGTACGATATAAACTGGGCATGTAAGACGCTAGAGCAACGTACAGGTACTCCATTTTGGTAAGCGATGTTGATGCCCACGATGGAAACACTTCTACACTGATGTGAATGAGCACTCTGTAGTAAACACACCATATTAATCCTGCCACAACCATGAAAAACAAGTAAACTGGAAAACTTACAAGGTTCGAAGTCCTTGACACGTTAGATGTGAGCGCAAAAACCATAAGCCGCAATCGTTATTCTATAACGTCCTTGGGCATACTTACCCACACTTTGCGATAACGGAAAGAAGAAGTGGATGCCTGGTGACGTCTCTGAACTGCGGAATTAGTTTGCGGTACTGTACTAATCGTAAGCACTTCATAACGCTACTTTGTTGATATTGTTATTTGTGTCGAGGTCGCTGAAAGGAACCTTCCTGGTACATTTGATTTTGCATTTGTGCTAGCTGATTCTCCAAAGCCTTGACCTGGTTTCGACTCTTTTCGAGTTGTCCTAGCTGGTGCTGTAGTGTTTTGATCCTGCTTCTACTGTCTTCGCCATCTTTGATCAGCGTCGTCACCGCAAGGCGAACTTGGTGGCTATCCAGACCTTGTAAATAGACATCAGACTCGATGTCGCGGATCCGCTGCTTCGTTTTACCCGGTTCCACTTGCGCGAGGGAAATTCCGTCCATCACATCCTCTTGGGCGGCGCGCTCTCGTTCGCGATCTTCACCCCGGCGGATAGCATGACGTGCCCAACGCTTGTCGAGCTGCTTGACGAACCGGGCGAGACGCTCGGAGATTGCCCCTACCGCACCCTTCCGGATAGAATCTGCCGCCTTGATCGAGTCGGTGTAGCACATAGGACACTCTTGCTCCCTAAGGACGCAACACGGGACACCTTCGCCAACGGACTGTAGATGGACGCGGACCTTCTCACCTTCTATATTGTAGGTCATGAACGTTTTCTTCAACGCCATGAATGTCTGCATCCAATTGGCTTCGTCGTTGATCAAACTCTGCACATATGTATCCCATGCTTCCGAGAGCGCGTCGGGGCTCGAGCGGGATAGAGGATCGTACCTCATGCCCTTGGACTTGGCGTAGAAACGTTTCTGGAAGAACAGGTCAATCAAATAAACACGCGAATCCCAGCCATCAGGAATGATGACGTGGGACAACTCCTTGCAGTCGAACAATGCCCTACCGCGACCGTTCTTCCGATGCCCACCCATCAACGGCATGAAGTCGTCCAGCCAGGGATAGTGAGTGTTTGTCAAACGGAGACCAAGTGGTTCGGCTCCACCAGTGATCACACTGGCAGATCCAACGCCACTCTCACCGTGACTTGAATTACCGCCGGTGATAACACCAGCAGTATTCAACGCGTCACCATCCCCGATCTCGTCAACTTCGTCCGAGGTGACGACTGAGGCGTGCGGGCTTACACCGCCGACGTAGAAGGCGGGTTCTTTCTGGCGAACGGGGTCGATCGGTTGGGTCGAAAGCGGGATCTCCGGATCGGACCTCGGGGTGTAGGCGTCGTCGTCGCTTTCCGTCTTTCTTTCGTTGCTCGATCCATGTTTGGGGTCCATTGCGAGTTCCCAAATGAGGACTGTCGATGGTGGTTGGAATTGTACAGCTGAGGGAGGAAAGAGATGACATAATTTGCGCTTTTGATCACTGTATGAAACGAGGAAGGGCGACATTGCCGAGGTTGACGTGCCTGTCGCGATACAATAACTTCATAAAATCAGGGTGGGCGACGTAGTCCCAACGATATGGCGCAAACAATTATTACGAATTGGGTACGAGGACCTATTTAGTAATTACGTCCACACCTTACCCATTTGCTTGTAAAAACCCTGTGTGACGTCATGCGATGATGTCATGCAGGCAGCAGCAGCAACGCACAAACGGCCAACACGAACGTGTCCCCGTCAAACACACCCAGCTCGATAGCCATCGGAGACGCCATGCCGGCTCTGGGAGCGGGCGGTGCGCCGGTCACGGAGCCACCAAAACGGACTTCCAGACGACGTGTAGCCACGCTCAGCGGTGGGGGCAACACAGCGACGATAGCCGACCCGCCCAGCTCGATAGCCATCGGAGACGCCATGCCGGCTCTGGGAGCGGGCGGTGCGCCGGCCACGGAGCCACCAAAACGGACTTCCAGACGACGTGTAGCCACGCTCAGCGGTGGGGGCAACACAGCGACGGTAGCCGACCCGCCCAGCTCGATAGCCATCGGAGACGCCATGCCGGCTCTGGGAGCGGGCGGTGCGCCGGCCACGGAGCCACCAAAACGGACTTCCAGACGACGTGTAGCCACGCTCAGCGATGGGGGCAACACAGCGACGATAGCCGACGCGCCCAGCTCTTGCGACAAGGAAAGCGCGATGGAGGCGATAGAAGCGTGCGATATTCCCGCAATAGAACTTGGGAGGTCCCCATCGCTACCCAGACGAAAACGACGACTGACCACCAACGCTGCCAAAACCATTAGATCAGACCGGCGAAAGAAGACGTGTGTAACAAGTAAAGTATCGCGAGAATTGATGGAAGGGGATACGACTGACCAGCGTGGAGTAACGCTGCAAGCCTTGCTGGATTGTTTAAGCGGGGACGTTCCAGTGGGTACGGGGGCGACGAATCAGCAATTGTTGGAGGCGATATCCGCGCTACTGTCCTCTCCGGATGACGGCAGTGCTTCCGAAGAAGCTGATTTGGTGGTGGGTGAGTATAATGAAGAACAAAGGGAAAGAGAGGAGGAGGTACAAGCCCATGAAGAAAACGGGGTGCGCCATCGGGAAGCCGATTTAGCTACTCACAGGGATGTGAATGTCAGCCTAGAAGATGAACTGGGTGATTATGAAGAGCTGACATCGGACTGTTCGTCAGAGTTTGACGAAGGATCGGGATCTGAAGATGGGGATCTATTGCATGTGAACTACAACGCAGAATGGAGTGATGAAGCTGTTGCTGCGTACATGGAAACGTTAGGTGACGATATCAATGACGACGATACACTCTTAAAACTGGCCAAAAACAGGAACGAGATAAAGACTTGGGAGGAAGCAGGATGGGAAGAAGGTAATGCATTCATTGCGTGAAGATCGATTTTTAACAGAAAAATTTACTTACCATCTTCTGTTGTTGCGTAGTATCTGGCAGCGTTGAACCTCAATCAGAGTATCGTGGGATTTACACAGGCGAATGGGGGCCGACCCCGAATGTGCTACGCCATGCAGAATCCCCAATCGATATTTTTTGGTTTTTCTTCCCAAAACGTTTGCTCCGACAAATTGCTGACGAAAGCAATCGCTATGCAGCCCAAACTGTGGTAACCCGCGCTCGTAGAATCAGAGACCGGCAAATTTCCAGCCAACGCCGCGGGTCCAGGACAAAGGAGGTAGAATCATTGGCGCAGATACGACAGCGACTTCGGCAGATGAGGATGTTTCAACCGCACGAGTATGCGGTAACCTTTGGGTTGTTGATTGCGCGCATGTTGTGTCCACAAAAGCGGCGTCTATCTACGCATTGGAGCACATCGAGTGTTGGAGCTCTGCCAATCGGGACATTCGGAGCGTGGATGCCCCGTAATCGGTACGTAGCATTTGAATCGTTATACAACTAGATTCCTCCCGCTGATGCGTACTTGGAAATGCATATAGGTTTGACGAAGTTATGCAACACCTCCATTTCTCGGATAATCAGAGCGAGATGGCAAAATATGATCGAGCATGGAAAATCAGGCCAATTGTCGACACGTTACAGTCAACATTTTTGAGTGGGTACAAGCCAGGGGGTTTCCTTTCGTTTGACGAAGGTATGATTCCTTCTCATTCAAAATACAATGGCACGCGGATGTATATGCGCGATAAGCCACATAAATGGGGAACGAAGCTGTTCCTCACGTGTTGTCCAAAAACATCGTACTGTCTCAGGTACGCTGGCTCAGTATAAATATGGTAGGTCTAGTATTAACCAGATTCGCATGTACTACTACCAGGCTGGAAGTCTACTGCGGGAAGAAGGCGCATCTTGGTGGCCCACAAACGATTGATGACAAGTCGGGCCCAGCAGCCGTACTCCGCAACTTGGATATGGTGCTACCTAAAGATCGCCAATCGTACCACGTTGTCGTCGTTGACAGGTTTTATACATCGGTTGCGTTAGCTCTTGAGCTATTAGCTAACAAGATATATATTGTTGGAACGATTCAACAACGGCGAATCGGGTTTCCCTCGGCGTTGAAAGAGAAACGAAAGAAGCGACCAACCGAAATTTCACGGGGATCGTATAAAGTGGCGCGGTCGAAAGCAGTGCCAGAGATGTCAGCTTGCTGCTGGTGGGACTCCAAACCAGTGCATTTGCTTGCAACTGGCGCAAGTCTACAAGAACTGACTGTTGGTATGAAAAATGTAGCACTAGTGTAAGGTGGTGGTGTACTGAAAGATTGTCTACGTGATATAGGGCGCAATACCTGGGCGGAAGGAGAACCATCCGAGATTCCATGCCCTAAACTAGTCAAGGATTATCATCACAACATGGGGGGTGTGGATGTTCATGACCAGCTTAGGCTACAACGCTTCTCAGTACAAAATGCGTTTCGGTTTAAGAAGTACTACAAGGCGTACGTGATGCAGCTTTTCAGGATCTGACATACCGAAACTAACTAAATGTTGTGTTTTTGAGTGCAGACTATTCCTAGGTCTTTTGGACCTTGCTCTAGTGAACGCATATCTTGTACACCGGACGCATTATTCCCGAATGGGAAAAATGGGAATGTCTCACTCAGGTTTTCTAGCCATGCTTCACGCGCAACTTCTCGCAGTGAAACCGACCGATATGGAGGTAATTTCTACAATTTTGGCAAGCAACATATTTCCCGCTCCTTCTAATCAGAAATATTTTTTTAGGAGCAAGACGATCCCACACCATTTCAGCAGCCACTAGCACGACGCTACATCAATAGGTCGGATCATATACCTTCGGAAACGCAAGATTTTCATGGCGAAGTCGGTGATCCAGATAGAAAACGTATGCATAGGGCATGCAAAGTCTGCAGTATACTCGCTGCTCCTGGAAAGCGGGGCAAGAACACGAAATGGCTGTGCGAGGCATGTTCTGAAGGTCGAACTGGGGAGTAAGTGCCCGTGGAATTGATGCGAATTCGGTTTTAGAATGATAACCTAACTGTTTGGCTTGTTGCAGCGTTTATTTGTGTCAGCTCATCCGTCACGAGTCCTTTGGTATCAAGAAATCATGTTTTTCAATATGGCATGAGGACTGGGACTCTGGAAAACGCCTCCCGGTTCATGTCGACAAACGGATTCAATATCGAAGGCCAACCGGGAAAAAGCGCCGACACCAGACGGGACAAACGATTTCCCAGACAATAATGAATTCAGCTAGACCCAACGTGATCGAAAACAACGGGTTCGCAAACTAACTAACGTTGTGCTCGGGTAGGTGCAACTTCCTCGGAATAAGCAATGAATCATAAAACCGATTCGACCGAACGTACATCGGACTAAGGAGTTCCAATAGCAAAGTTAGGTCAGCCAACGACTTTTCTCTCAGTAGCTCCATATGTATATGTAATTTTGTCCGTAAGTTTCACTCTCCTATCGCCTCCAGCGATCACTAGATGTGGTAGCAGTGGTTCAGCGTGTCATGGTCAACTCCCTTTGCTCACAAGCGAGGATTGATACGTGGTCATGATGTTAGTATGGGTGTGTATACATCTGAGTTGGTGCTACGAGATCGTGCGGCGGAGACGCTGGCGACGGTGCAGCTGGTGGTGACCTGCAAGGCCGTGGTCGAGGCCCCGCCCAAGCGCAAGGTGGGGGTCATTTGCTTGACGCAAGTGAGTCCAAGTCCAACTCACGCATTAGCATTGCGTCCTCCTCCTCGAATGCCTTATAAGCAGCAAGCACGATTTCGCCCATGGCAGCAATCAGCTCCTGCATCGTCAGCAAAACTACCTCATATCCTTGAAACAGCGTTTTCCGTAGTGGATTCGGCAGGTGGTTGGACTCCACCGATTGAATCGATTGGTTTTGATGGTAGGATCTTCACAGCATGACAACGACTCCGACAGACTCGTGCGGTTCAAAATGACGTAGATCCACGGCGTGCACACCACGGGCTGGATGTTCACGACCGCCCAAACCACCTCCACTGAGGCCACAATGTATCCGGGGTCCATGATAAAATGCGTTGCGTAGTTGCTCTCAAGTGCATGCTGACGCGTTGACACGCGTCGTTCGCTTGCGCTCGGCTGACCTTTGGGTGCGCGAGGGTGCGATACAAATGCTTGGTAGCGCACACACAGCACTGTCATTCTCACCACGAAGGAGATCTGGTCGCCGTGTCCCGAAGCATTGTTCCGGCTTCATGAAGGAACCGAAGCGTGACTCCATGTCCACAAGCTCCAGCTTCCGTGGCGTTGACAGTTCTTCCAGCTGCTAGAGCGTGAGGGACCCCACGTGGATCAGCGCGTGCGCTCGCGAGATGGGGCGTCCACTTTGAAGTTGAATTGGCAGCGCTTGCGCTCGACACTCCACTTGGTTGTTATCAGGTAGAACGTCGTGCCGCCGTAGCCACCTTCGTCCACTACCACGTGCCGACACATGCTCGACGATACAGTAATAAAACATGGCGCGAAATGTATCAACCAAATGATCTATCCTATGTTGAAAACCTTATACAAACAACACTGGCAAATGGTGGTTTCCTCTCACAGCTATGGTGCTGCCGAGAGCACGAACAGACCCCGAGTGACAGATCCGCCACGGTACCGCACGCCACACTACATCAGGCAGCAACCAAACCAGCGACCAAGGCCGCTGCAAAAGAAGACTACGCGCCTATTACACGTTGAACACCAGATGCCCGTCGTGTAGTTGCGCAATTAGTAAAGCCGAAACATCAGAAATGAACAATACAGGCGTCTTAGAGTCTGCCATGGAGGAGAAACATGGTTGAGATGGCGACCGCGGAGGAGGAGGGCACCCGAGGGAGAAATAGATTCCTAGTGCAATCGAAGCAACTACCGGAAAGCTTCGAACAAAGCACACATATGCGGACACTGTGTGACGACCTCAACAGCACGATCCAGCAGGAACACCTCAATGATGGCGGAATATACTTTGCGTTGTCAGTCTCCTCCCAAGACATCGGGCACCTTCAAGGCAGCCATCGCCACGACGACTCAATCGTCAACCGCAAGAACTATCTGGTGTGGTGTGGCACGCAGTACCATAGCTATGGCATATATTTGCTGGAGTTCCCGATTCTGTCATTTGACGCACAATTTGAAAAAAATATTACGAAATAGTTCCCGAATCTGTTATTTCCCCACACACGCACCTGGTATTTTTGTTCTACATCGTCTAACTGCAGTATATGATGTATGATGTTTTGCAATGCGTTTGTCGCTTTCACCTAGTGTTTTGCCCGAGTTATAATTTCTGGCGACCGAAATAAAAACAGATGGCCACTAACTCGACCAAGTTATTTTACCAGCCTCGATATCGATCTCGATTTACGCTATCTGTGGTCGAATTGCCGATCCAAAAACGCAATTCGGGCCGATTTATTTAAATCGCGATGACTGTGTACGGATTATAATGCTTCGCTTTAAATATATATATAATATGCAATTGGACACTTACATCTGGACACTTTACGAGTGGTCGGCAGATCGCGCTGCCGATCTGTCGAAGCACCGCAGTTTCCGAAAATCTTCATCGTGCACAAGTGCAGTATGCACGCTCTCGACTACCGTTGTCGAGCAGTTTTTCTTATGCATGTGTATGGAATCTGTATGCAGTATGTTAGTGATATATTTTGACCCAATGTGCGAACACTGCAACGTTGGTACAAGTTGGTTTTGACCGATGGTCTGGAGATCGAACTAACCGCTCGTCGCGTTGGCCGAGTGCCGTGGTTACCCGTGTTCGAAAGTACGTGAAAGCGCACCCTACATTTTATTTAGAGGAGCTACAGCAGTTCATACGAAACGCGTTTCCTAAAGTAAAATGGTAGTGTAGTATCATGTGGTCTTACATGGCGGGGAGCAGCTCGCGCGACAGAGAAGCGGAAAGCCGAGTGATGCAGGAGCCGCACGTGCACTCACAGACGAAGCTAATGAGCCGTTAAACACGTCCAGCATAGCCGTACCGGAGTAGCAGTGGCCGCCGACGTTACCTCGGTGTCCTGAGAACCAACGATGCGCCCGTTATGTTAAGTAGGAAGAGGTGATGCGACTTACCTACGCCTGGAGGTCGATTTACTACCGTCTCGCATTTTTATGTCTTCGAATTATTTTATCTCAGATATCGATATAAGCCCTAAATCCGAGCGACAAAATATCTGCAAACCACAATAACTTATAATATGCATGCTTCCTTTACATGATCCCAAACCCTTTATTATGCCTACAAATTATTTAAGCCAATGATAGACACGAAAGGTAGGTTTATTAGCCAATCAGCTGCAAGCGCCGGACAAAGCTAATCCGTCGCAGCCAGGAATCCTCCTCGTTGAGGTCCCTGGGTTGTCCTTCCTCCCATACTACCCTACAGCTACCTAACACTTGCAGGCAAAAACAGTGGCCTCTGTTTCGCCTGGAGTAGGCGGACACAAGATAGACCCCCGTAGGAAGATTGAGCTCGTTGAGACGCTCCACCCCTCCCCTCCCCCCCTTACAAAGATTAGTATTAGAAAAAGTGTCCAAGTCCAATGGAACATTGGCTTGGCCTCTAACTACTCTCTCTAAGTAAAAAACTAAGTCTTTCAACTTCATTCCTTTAGACAAATCGATGCCTTTCTTCCTCGCGGCGGCTATGTCGCCGTCCTTCATCGCTTGGGTAATTGCGCCGTCATGGCCAAGGAGTCGCAGTGCCATGTCAACAGCATGCTGCGCGCAATCATTTTGATTGCTTGGGCGTGCTTGCATGAGACGGGCGAACTGGGCATGCGCTCTCGCCCATCTCATGAACGGCTCGGTTGCACCACCGGACTTCCAGGTCAGCACGGCCTGGAAGTACCAGTCGGGGATGCCGTCGTCCTTGAGCATGGACGCCGGCTCCCAGGTGGTCTCGGCGTAGTGCCTCCACGCCACCAAGAACTGCTCCGTGCTTTCCTCGGTACGGTGGTCGATGAGCATGTCGACCTCGTACCGAGGAGCAGTCCTGCGCGCGCGCTTGGCGGGAGGCCCTAGCATGCCCGCGTACGACACCGCGGGCGTGGCGCGGAGGCGCTCCGACCGCCGAGCACACACCACTACTGGTGTGGTGGCAGCAGCCACCGAGGTCTCCTGTTGCTGCGCTTGGGCCCCAGCCTGCCCGATATGAGAACATTGGGGCGGCCGCGGGCTCATTGCGCTGCAGCTTGAGACCTCGGTGGCGCTGGTGTTGTTGGCTGACGGGGTGGAGGTCTTGTGGGTTGACGGGGCGGAGGTCTTCTGGGTTGTCGATGCGTGAGGCAGAGGCGTGGACGGGCTTCGAGGAGCGAGCAGGAGTTGAGGCAGTAGTGCAAGCATTGTCGATGATGATGATGATGATGATGATGATGAATTGAATAATGAACTTGCTAATGTTGTGCTCTAGTTGGTATCGACTCTAGTTGGTATAGATCTACCTACTTACTACAGCTAAGTGCATCCCTGCCACAGCCACCTGCTGACCGTCACCGATTGCTGCGGTATGGTAGCAGGTGGCCGCCCCAGTGTCGTTGCTCCGTTGAAACCTTGTCGCCGCGCCCACGCTCTCAAAGACCTGCAGCGCCTGAGCACCGGCATGCTGCTGTGCCAGTAGGAACATGACGCACGCGTTGGTGATGCCCTGCAGCAACTTGTGAGTCGCCTTGGGCTGCTGGTACAGGAAGGTCTTGAGCAGCGCCTTGGTGTTGCTGTAGCTGCCCTCGATCAGGTAGCATATGAGCGTGAGCGGGGCGCCCACGAAGCCGACGAGCAGCACCTCGCCGTTGATCTTCTGGCGCGCCAGATTGAGCTTGTCCAGCATGTAGTCCAGTATGTAGTCCAGCGAGTCCTCGATGTCGTGTCGCCAACTGCGCTGGAGAGTGAGCACTTCTAGAACAGGTTTCTTTTGTTTGAACGCACTCAACCAATCGGCCGCTAACTCGCGTATTGCACTTGCATCGTTGTTATCTGCAGCTCGAGCATTGGCCTCGCGTCGTAGCTCCTTGAAGCCCTTAGTCTTGTACAATTGCGTCCAGCGGTTGGCGACCAGTTTGAGGTCTAGTTCTTGAGACAACGCTGGTGCGAGCTTTGAGTCGATGCTGCTGCTTTCAACCTCCAGCGCCAATGTCAGGGCGTCTTTATAGTCTTCGTCTGCTCCATCGAATCGTGCGAGAAGACTGCGCAGGTCGCCATGCAGCACATGTGCTTCGATCCTTTCTCCTGACTTCAGCGGTTCAAACGTCACCGCGATATCACACGCATGTAGCGCATGCTGCGTAGCTGTCACATCATGCTCAGACTTGACCACACGCCGCGAGAGCGTCGCGCAACGGTGAAGCCCCGTTCGCACATGCTCCGGCACCTGCTGCTCCGATGGTAGCACGCGTCTCGTCAATAACCTTTCCGTCACTTACGTTCACACGAGTGTCGTCACTCTCTTCGGTGGTCGATGTCCGCCACGCGACCATCGAGAATGCCCAAGACGACGCCGAGTACACGACCGCGAGCTGCACCAAGTAGGCGACCACCAAGCCCGCCAGCACGAGTTTGTAGGCTCGATGGCGGTTCTTCTCTCGCCGTAGTCTCCTCCTGGTCTCGGGCTGCGCGGGCGTGTCAATGGCGCAGCCGAAGCGCTTGCGGAAGGCCGCGTCTGCCTGTCGGTAGCGCTTCTCCCAGCGGCGCTTGTCCTCGCCGCTCTTCCACCAGCGGAAGTCCTCGTCCAGCTCCACCTCCTCCACTTCCTCCTCACTCGTCCCCGTATCTTGGTGGTAACTCTCGAACAGCTCCTCAGCACTGGGGTCGTCTCCCTCCTCCTTATATTCTTCTTCTTCAATCTCCCGCCCTTCTCCTTCTTCCTCTTCCCCCTCCGACGGCTCGTAGTCGCTCTCCGAGTCCTTGTTCGAGTCCGGGAACGTCATGAGGTGGAATGCAGTGCGAATACCTCGCCTACGCAGCGCCGGGGCCTGTAATAGTGGGAACTCTTCCGGCTGGGGTGGTGTGTCAACTTCAACAGGGCTCGGGCCCGTCGCGCCCTGCTCGGCTGCGACCAGCTGCTGCTGCTTGAGGTCAATAAGCATCGTCGTGGTGGTGACGGCGGCGCCAGGCGTCTCCACTGCTGGGCGCGGGGCCGAGACGCCGTCGCCGCTGACTGGGAAGCTCAGCATTGCTAATCGTCCGTTTCGAATGCGTTTTCTGAGACCGACATGAGACATGAATAGTATTCCCATAGTTTATAAAATTATCCACTCAGCGCGGATTTTATCGATCGGAATGCAAGTTGATTCGCTGAAGGGAGATATGACTTATAAGGCGATGTAGTTTACGGCCGCGTGACTGCTTCATTTCACAATTTCTTCGAGAAGCTCCAGGTAGCAGTGCAGGACCAGGCCCAGGCCTAGACGACATGACCCGTGGCAACCAGCGAGACGTGGACCGCGCGGTGCGTACTGACAGCTAGATTTGCTGCCTTGCAGCGCTGTTTGCACCGTTAAAAAGTCCAGAAACTCATTGGTTTTGCCGTGGTGTTGCTACTGTTATGCTGCTGCTCCACAGCGCGCCCAGGCGCGTCAGCGCCAAGAATGCCAGCCAGGGTAACCCGCTGGCCAAGCGCAAGGCCGACGCCAAGGCGCTGCAGGACAAGATCGCGCGCAAGGCGGCCATGAAGGCGGAGGGCGGCGACGCCAACGCCAACGGCAACTACAACAAAAGCGGCAAGCAGCAGCCGAAGAAGAAACAGAGAACGGACCCATCGGGCGGTCAAGGGAGGGTGAAGAAACAGGGGAGACCGGGATTAGAGAGAGAGAGTTCTCTGCGGACGGACGAGTTGGTGGCTCTCGAGCCAAAGGGACCGTAGGGCAGATCATGTACTACCACGTCAAATGTGGTCTATCGCACGCAGCGCTTAAGCAGGTGAGGGAGGGGCGACGAAGCTGTTGTAGGAGACGGAGAGAGCGATGAAGCGTACTTTTACTCTAGCATGGCTCGAAAGTCGGCCTGGTTGATGCGGCCGTCGTGGTCGGCGTCCGCGCACGAGGTGAGCACGTCCACGTCTTCCTCCGTAAGCGCGCCGTAGCCCAGACGCTCGAACACGTAGCGCAGCATCTCGCGCGAGATGAAGCCCATCTCCTCCGGGTCGTAGGCCTTGAAGGCCTCCGCCACGGGATCGAAGTTCTTGACTCGTTCGGCAGCATCAGAGCGTTCAGGTACTCCTCCGTGAGCTCGGCCTCCTCGCTGAGCAGCAGACGCACGTCCTTGAGACTCATGTTGTCGCAGAAGATGCCCAGGCGAGAGCGCAGGTTCTCGAGCGTCACGCGGCCACATCTAGGAACTGGAACGCCATCCGGATCTGTTCCGGCGTCACCAACACTCCGCCGAACTCCTGCGCGAACCATTGCAACAATATCAAATGTCAGTAGTCTACGCGTGCAGCAACTAAGTGCAACCATCGGGGACTCACATTTTGGGGCACTTCCGAGGCAAACGAGTCCATCTGCGAGGCACGGCGTGACATGCTTCGGTAGCTTCATGCTGCATCGCATGTAGCAACGGAGCTGCGCTCCACCGCTGCAGGAGCGGTATTAATAGCGGTTTAGCTAGAGCTAGCAGTGCGTCGTTGACTGCAGTCAATAACATAAGGCCCAGAAAGAATGCAAGCTGCAGGAATGGGAGCGTCGTCCCCGCCGTCGTCGGGCAGGGAGAGCATACTTGCTTTATGAGGCCCAAATTCGGAGCCCAAATGATGCAAATATCGGACCTAAATACCATACCCAAAATCGAATATTTGCGAACTGAAGACGATGGACCCGGCGGCGTTACCTCGCCGAGCTGCTGCGCAAGATGCCGCGACTGAGACCATCGTGTAGCAGGCGGTATTCACCCCCGAGAAGGCCTCGGGCGGCCAGACGGTGCTCGTGGCAGCCACAAGCTCGGGGCTACTGCACATCTACCAGCTCGGCCAAGTCATGAAGCCCGCATACTGGGACCAAGTGGGGCGGGGCGAGTACGTTCTCGCTCAACAAAATGCGCCACCTGCTTATTCAAAATTTGAGCACTAAGTCTTGCGTAATGTACCCATTTTATTGTGTGTGTACCGAAGCCTATGTTATGCCATGCACCAAAGTGTAGTTACAGAGCCAGTGACGGTACGTCTTTCTATTGAGAGTGATGAAACTCACGTGGTATATTCACTTAGCGCTACAACGCGAAATGCGTGGTCGAAGTCATCGTCTAAGCTAAACTCACCAACTTCTCGACCAAATGATCTCGTACTGAGCACTGCATCAACGACGTATTGGTCATTTTCGCAAACTACATCCTCATCATGCTCAATGTTGGGGTGCAGGCCCTCATCCAGCAGCTCGATCAGCTTGCAGTTTGATCCGCGTTGTAGATCCGACTTGCTCCTATTTCCTCTGCTTTTGCCTTCACCTCCTCAGCAAATTTGAGAGCAATTTGATCGAGCTCGGGAGGGCGAATCTGGCCCTGTCGCGTTCTTCAACGCAGCGAATATCGATGACGCGCTTTGAAATGGCTTGCCAGCACCACGAGGCCTTGAACGGTTTGATACCAGCGTCCTCAGCTACATCTAGCGCTTGAATGCGCAGCTGGTCGGCGTGACTGGCACACCTTCGTCACGCATGCCATTCACCCACCGACCTCTCTCTCCATTGGCAGAATGGTGGCCTCACCTTTCTGGCGAGCTTTTTTCTTGTTGGCACCTCCGCGTTGGGTGCACAATGCTTCGAGTTTGGCCTGAGACCGGCGCCATGCCAGAATTAGGGTCCTGCGGTTGTTGGCCTAGGCTGCAGGCAGGTCCGGATAGTAATGCAGAATTGTCTACATAGCATCGTTGTGGGCCTCGAGATGACGTAAGACGTCAAGCTTGTGTGCTGCAGAGAACGAAGCAATCTCACCTTGCGGCCAAGGCCGCCCGGCAAGCGCTTTCTTCCTTTGGGTTGTCTCGGAGCCATCAAATGGCAGAATAAGCTCGGGAGAGGTAGATGGGGCGCTTGTACGCGATAAAAATGTTATCATAACATAGGTTGCTTCCGGATAGCTCTCTCATTGGCTAGATTGGCACTGTATGCGATAACATATAGTATATGATATCATAGGGAATTCGGTACAGGGCGACCGCCTTCCCCAGCCCAAACCTCTCGTTCCAGGCGCACTCGACGCAGATCTACTCGCTCCGTTTTGCTGGAGATGACGCGGGCCATTATTCTTTGGTATCAAAAACTGCAGTCAATGTGACTGCCAGTACTACGGCAAGCTCTGAAAAGAAAGTTTATTTTTAAACTATCGACGACAGTGGGAGAGACCAGGACTTTCGCGTGTGGAAGTGAAGGACATTCTGGCGACGGTGAAGCACCCGGCAAGCACCAAGAAGCTGCAGCTAGCGCACGTAGACCACTTGAAGCGGCGCACGCTTGGTTTCCGAGGGGCTCTGCCGCCAGCCTAGGAGGTGAACGATGTGGCCGTGAGCAAGACATCGGAATATTTGTTCCTGGCCGGAGGAAAAGCGTCGCGCACGAGTGGGATGTCGCCACGCAGCAGTTCACGCGACAGTTTGAGGGGCACGAAGACTTCTTGCACGCCGTGCGCCACCTGCAGCATTCACAGGAATTGGTGACGGGGTCGGAGGGCGGCACTCTCGGCGTCTGGGACGTGCGTCAGGAGAAGAAGGTCGAGTTCCTGCGGCCTCAGCCGGCGACGCAATCGTCCTCAGCATCACCGGCCTTGACGTCGCTGTGGGTTGGAGCTGTTGCTCACGATGAGTCTGAGATGTGGCTGGCATGTGGTGGTGGCAGTAGACGGTCTCCTGGAGGCCGATCGAGTTCTGGTGGGTTCCTTAGAATGTGGCATCTGCCCTCCCGAGTGCCTGTGCACTACACCCAGACGAGTGATGTTCACGACGTCGTGTTCCACCACATAGAGCTGCTCAGCGTGGGGAATGATGCCAGTCTGAAGAAGTGGAATCGCAGCTCGGGTCAACTGCTCGCGGCTGCCAGATCGACGTTGCCCTCCTGTCATTTTTGTGTCGCTGACCACGCTACGGATGTCATTGCCGTGGGTGGCGTCGCCCGCGCGATCGACATCTACACGATGCCTGGTGTCGTCAGCTTTTAGCTGGTTGCTGAGAACGAATCGAGCTCTAGCTTGGCGATGTCCATGGGCGTGCAGGGGGGTTGCTGCAGCACGGGGCCCACCTTGGGCACTATCACGACTCCCATGCCCATGGCCTGCGGGATCACCAAAATGTTCGAGACGATGCTCACGGCGTCCATGCGGTAGCGGTGCAGCAGCTGCAGCCTCACTTCCACCGCCAGCTCTGGCACGCAGCACAGGTCGTAATCATGACGCAGCCTCTCGCAGAACTCTGGTAGGTGGCTGTGCATACAAAGAGCATAGCGGTAAGGTTTACGATCCGTTGGGCCACAGGCAGCTCAAAGGGAAGCGGATCTGCTCACCTTCCGGTCTGACGCATGCACCACACGGATACGCACTCAGTTCGGTCGCCACACAGCAGCCGGTCTTCTTGAGCTTGGGCAGCTGGCCCAGCGGCACGCGCTCAAGCGGCGTGCACGTCATGAGGAAGGGCAGCGGCTTACTGGGCTTCGATCCTTCTTGCTCTTCTTCTGCTGGTGCTGCACGATGAAGGCAGCGGCCGAGAGCGCTGTGACCAGCGGCGTAGTGGTCACTTCGCCCATGGTGGGTAAGGAGGAGGAAGCGGAGCGAGAGTTGCGGCGGTCTGGCGCTAAAGGCGCGGGCGGACGCCATTGGCTGGAGGAGACGGGCGCTTTTCGGCGAATGAGCGCGCTGATATTACCGGCTAAGTTCACTTCAACTTCGCCCTGGTAGTGCTGCACTGCTGCACTGCTCCGGGTGCGTGTTGCTGTTTGACACGAATGGTCAGTATGGTGCTGTGTGGAGTGAGGGCAGCTCGCCGGCTTTTAAAAACAAGGTTTTTGCTTGTCCGAAAGTTGCAAGTGAAGATTTTGCTTTGGTGGTCACTTTATCTTCTCGTATTTTTGTTGTACTGTAGGGGTTGGAATGGCTAACCGAACTTACTGAGGGTCTGTGCTGCATATTCCTCTTTGTGCTTAGGCTGGTCCGTACCACCACAACTCTCCTAGAGCTTCCGAGTTATTTGTTCATTTCCATGACGAGTTTGTACACTATTCACCTATCCTATCAGTCGAACCTGTCTACTCTTCCTTCTCTCGTTGGCCTTCCAACTCTCGAATGTGTCTACTTCGGGTAATTAGATAATGTCAAAGAAATCCCTTCCACGGGTGATCTCCCAGCGTTACAGGTCATTGCGTAGGAGGGGCTTCCGTTTGTTTGTTCACTCCCCAACGTTGCTAAGTACGAGAGTACGTTGGAGATGGTGTTTGTGCATTGCACAATGTGCAAGACATACCTGCTTGTTGCAGCAGGTTTCTGAGCGAAGTCGATCCAATACGACTTTCCCAAGCTGTTGCGGGTCAGTTGACAGCTCCAACAACAGTAGAAATTACAGCAGGCACGATGCGTTGCCACGGTTCTGCCTCGACATAGCGGACGACGAATCGCTAGTTCCGACCACCGCAACGCTTTCCATTCTGAACCAATTCGAGACCAATTTTTCAATTTTGTGATGCGTACCCTAGCAACGTGTCCGACTGCGTCCTTGGTCAGCAAACGCATAGACGACGACACCTGCAAGAGGGTGTAGTCTCGCGAGTGTTCATCGGAGTCCGAGGGTCCCGGAATCTGCTTCAACGAGAACATTGGGAGGGCCGAGTGTGTCTACTCACAAGAGACGATCGATATGCGCAAAGATGAGATCGCGGCCGGCTGTAGCTGTGACAAGGTAGAGGCGAAGTGGCTAGATTGTAAATGGACAGCGAGATACCTTGACACCATTAGGTCTCGTTATTGATTGCGTCTCGTCATAATAGTGACTCTCCTGCCGCAGGAATTCTGCTCGCCGAATCGTAAGTCACCACGCCCAGAGCCTGCAGGTTCTCGGAGTCCTACTACTATCCATGCTGACTACAGCACGCCTTGGTCGACGATGTAGAGTTGCGTGCATAGTACGTTTCCGCCTGGTACTCCTCGTGGCAATACGGGAACGTGGCGCCGTTCGAGTCTAGGTTGAGCAGGTTCTTGCTCGTGTAGAACATGACGTACACGCCGAGGATCGTGGCGACGACGATGGTCAGCATGGAGCCTACGCGCTCGCGCATGGGGAGTTTGTTCCAATAGTGCTTGGGGTAGAAGATGAGCGGTAGAGACAGCCGAAGCGCTCGTGAAATTGACGAGGTCGGGGAAGTGGTCGCGCACGAAGATGGAGGCAACCACCGGCGGCGCCAAGATGCACAGACGCAACAGGATGTAGCGCAGCATGTTGAGCTTGCCGCGGAACTCGGCGAACTCGGCCTTGTACTTGACCGCCACCTGGAGGTTTCCGTGTAGTTGCACTCGATGTCCGGGGTCGCTGGCGACGCGACGGGGACGGACGAGAACTTCTCGACGATCTCGACGTTCGACAGTGGGTGTATTCTTGTGCGTGCCCAGCCGGAACCGCTCCGCCATGACGATCGTCGAGAAGGCGATCACGATGCGCACGTGCATGAAGAGGTAGGCCATGATGACAACGCCGTGGTTGGGGACAAGGCCCACCACGGACGTCGCGTACGGGTCGGGGGTGTAGACAGCCGAGAAGAGCGGGTTACCTGAGAGCTGGCAGCGTCCGGCAGCGTACCCCGCGATGGCGATGGCCATGAAGATCACGGTGCCGACGTTCATGCTGACGGTGATGATGCGCGGCATCTGCTCCGGCTGCATGTGTAGGCACTGCAGGTCGGGGTTCACAACGGCGGCGCCGTACGCCAAAGCGAGTAGCACACGCTAATTTGGGCTTACCCCCCCCCCCCCCCCCCCCCGCCGCTACCGTCGGCTGCAGCGAGCCGGGGACGTCACTGCTGCGCCAGGGTATCCACCTGGTTCTTCTTGGCCTTCTTCATGAGCGCCTTGATATTGTCCAAGGCCGTGCTGGTGGGCTGAGGGGGGTCAACGCGACACCGTCTAAGTCGAGCGGTGCCCCTGCGAGCTGCTTGGAGAGAGGGCTTGGACCGCTGGAGAGGGGAGGGAAGACCGGCCGCATAACTACCGGTATGCCTTCCCCCCTCTTCACCGTGCACAGGACCAACATCATCATCGCAAAACAATGGAAACTACTATTTTTGACCAATCGTGAATATTAACTGTTTCCCCCAATTTTCGCAGTGTCAGCTTGTCACACGTCACAAAACTTGATGAGTGACACGTAGACTGTACAGATCACATTTATGTTTTCGTTTTCCTAATCTGCTATCATGTCTGCGGCTCCGACCTGAATATTTTTGTGTCGTCGGAGCCTCCGACATTGGTGAATGGGGGGTTAATAAGGGGGATTACATGTATTAATAGCTCCTCCGCCAGGGACTACCAGTCTTCTTTTGACTGCTAATACACGAGGATCTCCGAGCACCTTGAAGACGGCTTTCTTCGGCATCTTCACGCTGTCCTCTGCTGTTCTATTCCTCTGTTATTCCTTCCTCGAACATGTCCGATCCAAAACCTTCACATTGTTGAGGGTACGATACCTGTGCATGCACATTTTTAAGTTCGGCAGCATATGTAAACCAGGATTGGAATCAAATGATCAGTCCCGTAACATAGGGATTGCAGAATACCGGTAAGCACTGTTGTGGTGCTTGCTTTATGCGAAACGAGTCCTTTTCTGTGAAGACAGCCCTGTCAGAATCAATGTTCGGAAAGATTATGCGCTAGACTCGCCCGCATACTGTAGCCGAACATGCGGCACCTGGGGCTTTTTGTCTCAGGTTCCAGATCTTAGGCCGGTTCTCAACCGAAGCGTTTTTCTCGACGCGTGCGTTACTTGCGTGCCCTACCCCGTATGCTCGGTTGAGAATGAAACTGACCAAATTTGATTGGCCCAGTGTTTGATCAATATTATCCAATCATTGTACTGTTACTCTGTGTGATCTACGTGTGGTTCACGACTCAACAATATCTGAAGCGCTGACCAAGACTCCCCCGTCCGGCAATGGGGAGCGAAGCTGGTCCAACCCACCAAGCTCCTGTAGTATCTCTTGAAAGCTGAATCTCTAAGTAGCGTAGAAGCATGCACTCGCCACGAAATCCGCTCTCGAACTGTTGGCTTTTTTTTTCTCGTGCTGCTTGGTGTCGCTTGATGACTACCAAACAAACCAGAAGGCCGCACAGCTTATCTTCAGCTTTCCAGCGACGCCGATACCTTGCAGTGGGGGTGAATCGCGGGGGAGAAGCACGTCGAAGCCGGACCGACGCCATGTACGAGGAGGGGGAGTGCTTTGAGGGGGAATGCAAATAATGCAGTGCACTGATTGGCCAAAAGTAGTTAACGCTTGCCAACGCATGCGTTGTACAGTATCATTTTTGTAACGTCCTGTTAACCAATCAGATCACAAAGTGTCCGAAAACGCATGCGTCCGCCTCGGTTGAGAACCGGCCTTAGTTCCGTCTGAACGGGGTCAATAAAAGGCCAATGTTGACAGTTCTGCCATTCAAAACTAAGGAATGGGGGGCAACGTTCAAGCTCCCTGGGGTACAGACGTCCCCCACAAAAAGCGCAGTGGATTTTTTAATAGCAACAATAATATAAGAGGGAGTTATAGATATGTTGTTCAAATCATTCGTTATAATAGATTCCCTGGCTTCGACATCATACAGGTGTCCCCGCTGAATCTGCAACTGCCATCGGCTACTGTATCTACCGCGAACACAGAGTGTGAGGGAGTCTGCCAGTGCGCAAGATTTGCCACAGCTGTTTGGTGAGACGTACTGAATTAGTAAGATCATTGCGGGAAAATGTCTCTGCGGGAAACATCGAGTTGCTAGATCGGTAGAAAATGAAAGGCCCACACTGAACATTGTATCTTAGATCAGGGCATCATTGCGTGCATCAAGAGTCACTTCACGCGCATTAAGGTCGAGGATAGCATTGATCGGTATATAGTAGGGCTGCCGCAGGAGAAGATCTCAATCTACACAGCCTTAAGTTGGGCGTCACAGGCTTGGAATGCTGTAACTCCGGCCACTATCAGGAACTGCTGGATGCATTCTGGCATCGTATCTAGCGCAAACTCAGCTTATGTCGATCCGTAACATTGAAAACAGTACATGAGCGTCTATAAAAGCAGTACATTAGCGTCTATGCGCAACCTGTGCAGATATTGTAACCTCGCAGTTTTTTTTGGTCCCACCTTTGCAGATTCGGCGGGGACACCTGTATAGTGGAAATTTCCGATTGAGAGGCGTCCTTCCTCGATGCTAGAAAACGATTTTGACAGGGTATGTGTAGCAGCAACACAATCCCCAGATCCAGCAATCTGGGGACAGCGTTGGGGAATTGCAATTTCGTTTATTCCGAGACCCAGACCCGGACGGAGAAACCAGGGCCTTAAGAACGGCCCTCAGCGGGGACACCTGTACTGTTGACGATCAGCGTCTGTTGTCGTATAGCTTAGCGTAAACATGTGAAGCAACAGTACAGACCTACAGTTGTGCAACTGTGGGAGAGCACATATAGTAGACAAAAATTAACCTAACCTCGAATTGCTCACTGTCACATTCTGCATAGAATAACCTACTGATGACCTTTTTCACTGTAACATGAGGTCACAATCCAAATAAAACATTTCATGGATTTGTGACAGTTACAAAACCTCGTTACTGATAGTACATACAGTGCGGATCAACATTCTTGAACCGGATATTTATCACGAGAGAAAATATCAAACACGCCATATGATTCCTGATAAACACAACAAAATGCGACTTAGCACAAACTGGGAGGTGCGACTAAGGCGAGGGGTTGCGAGGAGCGCAACTGCAGTAAACTCGCGCGGAGTGCCCGCCCGGAATTTGAGGAGGCAGGCCCAGCGACGAGCATTCCAGCGAGCAGTGCATTGCACTCGCCAGGATGTTATCTTTATAGCGCCAGTGAAGCGAACCGCTGGGGTGCCCAGCGGCTGGTCACCATGACATCCATCCCCATGCGACATTTTCTCATACTAGGGAATTGTATGGGTTTTGTGCCAGTCAGGCATCATTGTGGTTACCCACGACTTGTGCTGGTCAGGTCCTCCCTCAGTTATGCCACAACGTAGAGCATATTTATCACTAGGGGAAACAACGAATATGGTGGGTCAAACTAGAAGTCATTTATGTTGATATATAGTATGAAGTAAAGCGAAACACCATATCTGTACTATCAAGCAGCTCAGCATGCAAGCTCCACAGACAGCTTTCAGCAATCTGGACTTGGTATTAATAAACATGTTCAGTACAAATCTCTCGTCATATCGTCTTGTACGGGGTTTCGGTTAATATTGGGCGCAGGATACACAAAATACGCGACGGTGAACCACACAACGCGATACAGTATTTACATGTACATGTACTGTACATGTATAATATGGCCGCGCACTGTACAGCACACGACAGCGAATGTACGATGTAGATGTATTTCCCAAGAAAACCCTCGGCTTTTACCACGGTCACATGCGCCATAAGGAGGGAATGTTTACCGGTGTGCAGTACTGTACACGTACTAGTACCCATCGCGTGGTTTAGGTTACAAAAAGTTGAGATAGTGATTACACAGGTATTAAATCAAGAGGCATAGTCTGATTAATATACTTTATTGATTCAACAAAATCCCGACCAGATATCACAGGGTACTGTGTTAAGGGGTAGCATGTACCTGAACGACAGTGCGCACCAGTTGGTGCGTTGGGCCGTAGCTTGACCTGACGTGAGTATGGTTTGGGATTGGTGACCAAACTTACTCACCTCATATCAGGCAACTCACAACGCATTTGTCCGTCCAGCCCGCAAGTCTGTCCGCCGCCACGATGCATTATCGTGGCGCCTTATTACTAGCTGCCACCGTCCTCCTCTCAAGCGTCAATGGCCAAGCGACTGGTACCGCCAACATGGCCACGCCCAATGTCCCAGGTGCCGGTATACCTCATCTGCGCGTTGCTGCCCAGTACGGCGTTCCCACCAAGAGAATGCTGAGGAATCTCAACCCGGAGGACGAAGACGAAGACAGGGTTGGTGGGGGGTTCTTGGGCAGGGTGGTATCGAGGACGGACGACGAGATGAAAGGTTGGCTAAGCAACAGAGTTTCCACGGACACTGTGCTCACGAGGTTGAACGAAAATGAAAGAGTGCATAATAGCCTGAGCGACCCGGTGATCAAGAGGTTGGCCTTGTACATTTCCAAGTACAATAAGAAGTTCGATGCTCAAGAGACCATGGTCGGGACCCTCACGCGAGCCTATAATGATGAGGCAGTCGCTAGAATGATCCAAGCTGAAATGAAGTCTAGTGATACGACGACGAAGGTTTTCGCGAAGAAGCTTGCGGCTGAGCAAAATCGCCTCTGGTTTAATGGAGAGGGGAATTCTCCTGTTAATATTTTCCAGCGACTAAACCTCGTGAAGAACGGAGAAGAAGCTGTGGGCAGTGCTGCGTTTGGCGTATTGAGAGGTGATGCGTATGAAGCTGGGCTTCGCTACTTGTCCTATTTCAACCAGCATAACCGAGGAAACGAGATTTCAGTGTTCCAAGTGTTGAGGGAAGGGTACGGGAACCACCAGTTGGCATTAATGATTGAAGGCGGAAAATGGGATCACAGTATTAGCGCAACTGCCCTGAGCATGCAACTTGCACAGTTCAAGTATTGGGACGAAGAGCTAAAGGCAATGCCAAAAAACGTTTACGCCGTGTTCAATCTGCAGCATCGGCCGACCGAAATCGACGCAGCCATTAAGAATATGTACTTCGAGTATTTGAGAATGAAGCCGACGTATGGGGCAAACCACTGATCACTTCCAACACCAAGGACGAGAAAGGCACGTGCATCGGCGTATGTGATGACCATTTTAATTCCGATCGTTTTCCTGAGGAATAAAGAACAAACACACCGACGCACGTACTCCTTCTTCCGCTCGTGGATGTTTGTTCGGATGCCGCGTGTATCGTTTTAGGTAGTTTCAATCGAAATCCGTGCCATCCGTTTCAGTAATACTGACTTTGTCGAGCATGTATGACATGCCAAGATCACGTTTTTTTTACTCGGTGAACCCCTGCAACAAGCGCTGGAAACACAGACCAACGGGATACAAAATACACATATCCCAAGCAAATAAAGGACCTCGTCTGAAGGCGCAGCGGACAGATGCGACCGAGGAGTTCCTGGAAACGCTGCCGGTAATCTACCGAAGAGCAATCCAGGTGGAGGTTGTGACCCCGTCAAGGTATCTCTCGCGGCCATTCCTGGGGAAGTCACACTGATCAGCGGAGACTTGATACCGTTGGGAGATATTCGAGTGCAGAAATGGTGGTTCAGAGGGAATGGAAGACGTCCAAGGCCGTCTGGGCTGCGTCTGGGTTGCTGCGAAGCACTTATATACTGGAGCCGATAAGAGTAGACTAGACCTCGAAGAACCTCCTATTGCGCATGGAATGGTGGACTTGTTAAGGAAATTGATGCTGGACAACGTTTGGTTTTCATTCCTGTCAATTTATCCTGGCATGGCCAACGAGCATGGATAAGACGTAGATAGCATGGCGCAGGACTGTGCGAAACCAGCGAACGCGGATTCCAAGGCTTGGTAGCTTTTCCGTGCAACAAGGAAGAAAAGTTCTTCCTGCACAATTTACTGCATGATCTGAGGAGTGCATGAGTCGGTTGGAGGAGCTTCTGGCGCCCTTGGTACTACGCGTTAATGCGTTTAGGACTCTACTGGTGGAGAATTTGTAGTGTACAACGAAGACCAGGGTGCTTCACTTGCGCGTGCCTGTCCAACCCTGCGGCATTTCTAACCTCGTTGGCGATTTTTAACGAGATTCAAATGATTCGTGAAACAATCGTGCTACGGGCTGCCGTGGAGTTCGTGTACTACAACGCATGGTCACATTCACTGGGGAAACATTGAAGGGTGTCATTCAAACGCGAAGGGTGCGAGATTTACGAAGAAAACTTCCGCTTTGGACGGGTTACCGACATTCGTGTCCAGATTGAAACCCAGCCAGAAGTTTCGAGGTCGACTACCATTTGATGCGCGCCTACAAAAGCCTAATGTTGAGTATGTCGCAACTGGAACGGGTCAGGAACACTTACATGGCTGTCGCCGTGATGACGGTCAAAATTCAAGCTTGGGCTGCGTTGCAGAACGAGTTCTCGCTGGTGCCCAATCAGCTCCACTTCGGACGGCAGGACGCGCGCCAAGAATTATATTATGGCATGGTAAGCAAGTGGACTGGGGCACGCGGTTTGTATATCGAGTGGGGGTTGGCACGCGGCTCTCGCCGTTAGTGGGCGATGGCACGCTATCACTTCAGCTTCATGTAGGAGCGCGCTCTCGCGGAAGCGCTCGATTTGCTGTGCTTTACTTTTGCTCATTAATAAATTTCCTTCTTCGGAGACACCCCGGGTTCCGCGACAAAGCTAGCTTTCCACTCTTCGAAGCGCGAGTTTGTTGATCCCGGACGCCGCTGTGCAGTACTTCATCTCTTCGGTGCGCGCGTCGACTCCTGTAGGTCGTTGTGTCGCGGACACTACCGACTATTGTCGACTAAGTGCGGGTTGAAAGTTCGCACCCGTCTTAAGTGCGGTTCGCATTAAGTTCGGTATGTTCAACTTCAACGTCAACCATGGGGCCACGCTACACGGTGGACTCCGATGGCGACGTGGACATGTCGATCCCCTAGCCGATCTTCGATGTCATACGTGCACTAGAATTGCCAAGCTGGGAGCACGCTGCTCTTATTGAGTGGCACCGCGAATGGAAACGTTACGTGGAAAAGATGCAGCACCGTTACACGATTACTGGCGAGACGTTTGAGAACGTAGTGGCTACCGTGAAAGGTTGTCTGAAGCCAGGGATGCTGAAGAACCTAGCCACGTACGTGCTGAAGAAATCGCTCGCATCGGTGACGGATGAGGACATCATGAACGCTGTCAAGGCACGCTGCCACACGCTCAAGAACGTGTTCGTGCCAGATGTCACGTCGCTGTTTCTGCAAAACCTCAAGATGAACGTTTCTATGGACGATTGTGACGCAAGGGTCTTCCGCTACTATGAAGACTTTAACGCTATCATGGAGGATAATGGGCTGCAAGGACTTATCGGTATTGGGAATGAGTCTGATGATGGCTACAGGAGCAGAATGAAGGCTCGCTGTCGTATGTTGGTTGACAACCTGCAACCCCCAGTCCTGAAAGCTCAAATCACCCGGCTCATCGAGTTAGAGAAGAGTGACTGTAAATCTGATGATGTCGCCCTCTTTGATTTGATACTGGGACACGCGAAGGTGCAGCAACGGTTTCACCGTATATCACAGGATTACTCTGCAAAGACTGACTCCAAGTCGTTCAAATCAGAACGCAAGCAGCTGCGACATAGAGGCGCCAAAGCCACGACAGCACAAGCCTCGACGACAGCCGAGCCGACGTCAGCAGCCGCACGGGCTCCGCGCTCGGCTCCAACCCCGCCGCACGACGATTGTCTATTCTGCATGGGAGTACATTGGCTCAAGGAAGCTCAAAATCACACACAACATCACATGGGTTCAACTTCTCTGCGGTATCTTTGTGAATCAATTCCAGTGTGTCCAGGTACATATCTTGTGCCTTTGATGTGCAAAGAACAAAGTAGACCGGAACAAATAAATCGCTTGCTTGATCATGCACCATAAGAACCATGCACTGCTTGAACTCAGTAGGTACACAGCGAAATGTGCCGTCCAAAAACAGGGAAACACCGTTGTATAAGAGGAGCTGCCGCAATTCCGGATGAGCCCAGCCGATAATTCGATCAGGCTTAGAGGTGGGGTCAGACTTTGGTCTTGACTGGTGGAACTGAAAAAAACTCAACGACTTGCCTTCGATCATTGAAAGGGGTGGCACCTCGACGCGTCCGAGAAGGAAGGCCCCATAATGCTTCTGACGAACACGGTAGACACGGCTCTTGACTTGTTCTTCGGTCAAGCCCTTTCGAATCACGTCGTCGTCACGATAAAACTCAGCGCTCACTTGCTGCCACACATCAGGGACTGACTTCGTCAAGTCACTGATCGAGTAGTTGTCAACCCAGATCTTCATTGCAGTCGTACAGTCAACCATAGAGGTTGCGGGCACCATGGGTTGCCTGCACGTGTGTGTATTCGCCAACTCGTAATCACTCTCAGTAGGCCGAATCGCTAAACGAGCTTTGCACCCCGTGCCACGATATACGCTGCACCGGAAAACGATCTTGCGGCTCGAAGACCAGCCCCGAGTGTATGAGAAGCCCCTGTGGTTGATCGTGGTAGTCGAATTTTTCGTTGATGCCCTCCTTCCCGGTGGGCTTTCTCGGTTTTGATTCGGATTGTCCTGCCTCGTCATTTTGCTGACCACGCTACCCGTAGAAAGAAATTTGAGAAGTGAGCGTTTAATGTCACTGAGTGTGTACCGCATCATGTCGCGATGACAGCTTCGGATCCTGGATAAGATGGTATTTTCAAGGGTAATATCGGCTGTGCAGATGACAAGACGAGATAAGGTCCAGGTAAGACAGCCATAAGTAAGTTTGTGAACAGATTGCAGTCAAATGTTCGTCGCAATTGGCATAACTTCCACCAAAGAGCGAGCCTGAGCCTCACAGTATCCGATCATCAGTGACCCCATCCACGACCATTAAAACATACGACCCACTTAAACAGACGACCTTCACGACGACCCGACCAGTATACGTCCCGGGAAATAGTCTACCTGTCGATGAATAGGCTTCAAGTGAATTTTTTTGACAGCGGAAACAAATGTGACCGCATCTGCGTATTCCAGCCTTTGACTCGACTCCGACATGTACTGCGTCCAGGTAGTACGGATAATCTGGTGCAGCGTCAGATTAGAGATCAGCAACAGGAACAAAACATCGGAGCAGAGAAACCCTCAGGTGTCGGACACAGTTCGTCAGTGGGTTCTGGAGGTCACTCAGATAGGCAGCGAATTTTGGTGCGTTTAATCAAGCGAAAGTTAGTTTCGGGACAGGCTCCTTCGCCTCGCAGTATAAGCGGAAGTTAGGCTGCACCTCAATATTTCCCTGACGAGTGTTAGCTCCAGCAGATGGGGGCATCATTCTGTAACAAGCCTTGTATCTTGCCCGGCTAGTTGGGCAGATCGTACTGCTCCGCTGCGTCCGTTCGACCGCAGGACTGGAAGTCAACTCCGCACTGGCCGACAGCAGCTAACCGAGCTACTGCGCCGGATCGCTCGTATACACGAACGGATCCTATTTATTAAAGAGGCTAGATTACTCAATAGTCCTCAGGTAGTTCGTAGTCACTAGCCCACGGCTAACAACCAGAACCGACCTCAATCAATACAAAGAGAGTTCACCCACCTCACGTGAGCTACTACCTTCACACTCGTTTGTTCGTTCGTTCGTTCAACCCAGCCACACGGCAATCACGCAGCTTCACCGTCCCCAGATCCCACGTCAAGTACGTACACGGCTAATGACGGACTTTGTGTCCACCACCCGCTGGCACCTCACGCCGCCTGAAACCCAGCTAACCACCCAACTGCTCGTCCAGCTGCAGCCACGAACTGCAGAGCACCCGTCGGCACTCTACCGTCCCTCGTTCACCCAATGAACCGCAGAGTACCCGTCGGCACTCTACCGCCCCTCGTTCGCCCAATGAACCGCAGAGTACCCGACGGCGCTCTACCGCCCCTCGTTCGCCCAATGAACCGCAGAGTACCCGACGGCACTCTACCGTCCCTCGTTCGCCCAATGACTGCGGAGTACCTGTCGGCACTCCACCGTCCCTCGTTCTCGTTCAATGAGAGCTGTCGACCTCGTTCATCGTCTAGCAGCTCGTCACCAAGCCGTCAATGTCGTACGTGCCACTCGTTTCCGTGCGAACAAGCTCTCAACTCCGTCCGATTGTCTCCGTGCCTGCCAATTCTCAACTGGGTGGCCATCGTTCACCGCAGCTTTTGGGCCAGCTCGTGCTGCCGACCCTTCAGCTCCGAGATCTTCGCCGTCAGCCACTACCAGCCGTCCATTCCGGCCGCCGTCGTCTCGGCGCGACCGCTCGCTGCCAAGATCGCGTTCGTGCGGTCCTCCGTGCTCGCTACCGTCTGGATCCAGCGACTCTCTGTCGCGAACCCATGACAACCATTCTCGTTGACCACGCTGGGCTCGTCGCCCAACTCGTTCGGCATGTCGCCGCTGGTCGTCTCCGCCGTCCAGCGACCCTTCGTCACTAACTCGTGCCAGCCGTTCTCGTAGACCATGCTGGGCTCGTCGCCCAACCCGTTCGGCATGTCACCGCTGTTCGTCTCCGCCGTCCAGCGACCCTCCGTCACTAACTCGTGCCAGCCGTTCTCGTTGACCACGCTGGGCTCGTCGCCCAACTTGTACGGCATGTCGCCGCCGTTCATCTCCGCCGACCACCGCGTCGTGGCCACGCTCTACCGGTGCCCCATTACACGCCTTCTCCACCTGCAGAGTCTTCCACGACTCTGCCGTCTTGGAATAGGTGGTCGTATTCCCGGACGGATACCCAACGTCGCTCATCGTCCGCTGCCGTTCCGTGTTGTCGTCCGCGTGTGCGAATGGGCTGTAACTCGTATTCGAGTATGTAGTGGCCCGCCCTGTTCCGCCGTCTGCGTCGTCGTAGTTCCACCAGGAGCTCGTCCTGTCCTCCGGACTTTCTCGTACCTGCCACTGTTCGTCTCGATTTCTTCGTGCTTCGGCCCGCAGCTGCCGCACGTGTTGGAGCCGTCGTTGCTCCCACAGTTTCTCCTGTCACCGTGTCATCACTTTCGCGTTGGAACGCGCCTTCATATTCCAGTTGCGCTTCCAGATCAGTTACTACGTCGCGTAGTAGTGCAGCAGGATAGCGATAGGTAACTAAAAATGAAACATGCGCCACAAATTGCTCACACTCGTCGCTCTTATCTTCGCGTTCGATAGAATAGTTGTCATAACCAGCCGGCTCTACGATTCGCATCGGCCCCATCCACTGATGAACGAATTTGGATGCTTTCGGTCCCCGTGGAGGTCGATACACCCACACACGATTTCCAGCTTCAAAGGTTCGTCTTTGTTTCACGCGTCGGTTGTAATAACGTGCTTGTCGTTGTTGCTCACGCTCTCGTGCTTGCTCAGCGCACCGCTGACTGCTTTTCAAGGCTGCTAACAGCCGCTGATGATACTTCGTCAACTCGCCCGCTTCTGCTACACTGGTGCGTCGTAAGAGCTCGTTAGGACACCGCAGTCGACGTCCCATCATTAGCTCATTTGGAGATAGTTCGACTGTTGAGTGCTGTCCTGAGTTGTAGGCATACACCGCGCAATCTACCCACACGTCCCAGTCGTGCTGTTCGTCCGAATTCATATACGTGAACACACAGTCCTTCCACGTACGATGAAAGCGTTCAACCAATCCAACCATTTGCGGCCTGTACAGTACCGGATTCGTTTGCTGTGCTTGCAGCATTGTCACAAGCTGCTCAATCACTCGTCCAGTAAGTTCAGGTGCGCCATCCGTTAGTAGTTCTCTGAACGGTCCGAATCGTAACACTACGTTCCTCATCAGAAACTCTGCCACGTTTTCCGCTGTGTGTTGGTGCACAGTCTTCGCTACTGCATAGCGGGTGACATACTCCACCGCTGCGATCACGTATCGTTGTCCACCGTCACTCATTGGCAATGACCCCGCTACATCTAGAGCCCATCGGTCGCCGACGTCTCCGCCCTTCATACTTCGTAATGGAGGGATCACTTCACGCGGTCGTGCCTTTCGGCTGCCGCACTACTGACACCCAGCCACCCATCGTTTGACTTCCCGTTGAAGGTTCGGCCACCAGTAGAGTTGCGCGATTCGAGCATGGGTGTGGGGCGCTCGCAAATGCCCCGCCCAGATCGAGTCGTGGCACTCTTTAAAGACTATCGCCCATAGTGCAGGAGGTAGTATAACACGTCGTCCCTTCGGCGTTTCGATCAATACGAGTCCGAATGCCTTCACTACCAGTTTGCCCTGATACTCGCCGGCTTCAACAAGTCGTTGTACAAACCTGCTCTTTTGTTGTGCTTCAATGATTTCCGTGTCGGTTAATTGCAGGGTCAGCTCGATCGGTCGGCGTTCGTCAAGTTCATCACCACGTCCATTGTGTAGCCCGGCACCATGGTCAACTTCACCATTCGCTCGTACTCCATCCCGTTGGGAAGCATCACTTCGAGCTGTTGCAGAGTCACCAGCACTCGTAGCACCCGTGTCTGTCCTCTTTTGAGGTGGCCGTTGTTGCCCTGTCGTCGCCGACTTCGCCCAAGGTGCCCGTGCCTTCGGAAGTGCACGGACGCCATCGTCCCCCGCTGATTCGTCGTCTCGTATTGCTGGCTTCGAGGGTTGCTTGCCCGTCGGTCTCATGGCACCGTCACCAGTGCCCCGCTTCTTCGTCGTACTCGTTGTCGCCGATTTCCGCGACGCCGTAGTTGCTGCAGTAGTAGGTCGCCGCTGTGGCGGATCAATACCGCCCGAATCACAATCTACTGCTGCTTGGTGTCGAGGTGCTTGTGCACCAGCACCAACACCTTCATGTCGCGGTACGGTGTGTGTGTCGCCGACCCCAGCTTCATGCAGACGTTGCCGTCGTTGCGCAGTTGCCGAAATCGTACCAGCATCGGTGACTGCATCTTCGTCTGTCAGAATCGCCCCCACGTTCGTTCTGTCGGCTACGCGTCGCTGCGCTACTCGCTTATCTTGTCCATGGGCATCGAGTGCGTGTGTAGCCTTTGTTGCCTCTGTCGCTCTCGTTTTGGGCGCCGTTGACGCCGAAGACTCGTCGCTCGTACCACTCGTCGTCATTGTGTCACTCGGGCTTTTGCCGCGGTCGCTCGTGGCATTCAGCGCCGTCGTCGCATCCAGTCTCCGTCGTTCTTCAGCGTCAAGGAGACGCTTGGCAGCTCGTGTCAGCGGTCCCGGAGCAGCAGTGCTATCGCCTGGCCGTACTGCACGCCGCGTTTTCCTCTTCCGTCTAGCCGCCGGTGTCTCAGCCGTCGGAGTATCCAGTAGCGTCACCTGCGTGGTCGTCGGCTCCTTCGGTTGCGTTGCAACCGTCATTGCCGTCGATCTCACAGTTGTTGGCGGGCCACCCGGAGGTCCTGATCGCCCAGCCATTTCCTCAGGCACTGCCATGAACGCCGTCGTAGCGCCCTGATCCGCATCAACTGCTCCAGTGCTGCCAAGGCTCCGTCAGCGTCCGCTTGTCGCTGGACTTGCTGTGCTTCGGCTCCTCGTCGCCGCTCTGCTTCAACCGTTCGTGCTTCTCGTCGCTGCTTGAGCTACAGGGCTCTGAAGCGTCGCTGTTTCGCAGACTTGCGAGCTCTGCGTCGTGCAATGCGAGCTTGTTCGATCTCACCTTGCTCTTCGCTGCTCACTGATCCCGTGCTGTCGTTGAGCTCCTCGGTGTCGATCATCGACAACTCCGGGTGCATCTCCATCTCCACGTTCGTCGCCGGACCCGTCATGATGTCACCACTCGGCGCCGTCGAGGTCTCGTCCACCGGTACCTCTGCTGCGGACACTGTGAGCATCCTCGCCGTCTCGATTCCACTCATCCCGTTCTCGTCCAAGGTCGACACGCTGGTCGCCTTCGTTTCGATCGACATGTCCATCGTCGCCTCCTCATTCGTTGCACCGGCACGCGCGCCTTCTCCAGCTCGAAGCACGCCATTATCATCTGTAGTGTGGAGTCGGCTCGCGCCTTCTCCAGTTATTCGTTCTTCCTCTGCCTCATGACCTCGTAACTCGGCTTCGCGCACAGCTCTCTCGAACCGCACAGCCACTCGTGCTGGTCGCACCGTAGCCACGTAGGTCGCCGCCCGTGTAGTGTCCCGTTCAGCGGCGCCTGCCGTCATATGCTGCAGCACTTTATTCATACCGATGACAGTCGGTTTGGCTGCGAACCGCACCGGCTGCGCCAGCCGTGCCGTCTTCGTCTTCGTTTCCGTAGCGCCGGAGCGCTTCTCCGCCATCTCGTCCGTGTCGTCCTTCACGTTCTCGTCCATCGCCAACTCCATCTGTTCGCGTCCTTCGCTCGTACCGCCGACAACGCGCCCATTCACCACACGACCATGCGGTCCCTTGGTGTGCTGTGGTTGCGCCGTCACCGTCGTCTGTCCACATCCAACCGCACCACGCTCCTCATGCAGCCTTCGTTGGGGATGCACGCTCGTTTACGAATGCGCCGTAACCCACAACTGTGCCCGACGCGTGTGTTCCGCCACCAGCTGTAGATTCTTTCCACGTCTCTCGAGATACGCATCATTACGTGCCATAGCTTCCGTGTCTGGGCATTTACGTGCAAAGTGCTCAATCTGGTTGCAGGCAAAGCACCTCGGCTGCTCCGTGCAGAAGGATGACCAGTGTCGATTTTGCCGCACTTGGAACACGTTTCGCTGGGACCCTTCTCGTCACCGTTCTGCCACTTTCCATCGCTCGTTCGCCCCGTGTTGCGCCACTAGGTGTCCACGGCAGTTTGCTTCACTGCTGCCTTGAACTTCTTTTTCTGTGGTTTCACGTCTGATTCTTCGCCATTTGATACGAGTTCTTCAAGCTTCACATTCGTCCGCGTCTGCTGGCGTCGTACCTCGCGCTTCTTCGTTTCGGCCCAAAATTACCCATTTCACACGTGGTCAGGCAGCGGATCCCACGTACCGGAGCACTCGTTCCACACGCCCTGGGGATTGGTGAAGATAGCCACGCCGCTGGCTTCTCCATTGTTCGCCTCCACCGCGCTTGCGATCTCGGCCGGCAACCCCGTACCACTAATACCAGGGATTACATTCAAGGACCCCATCGTGCCCGTCATAGTCACGAGGTGAGGACTGGGCGCTACTGCCCACGGCTGCTCGATGTTGGCCATCCCCTGGGCGACGTTGTCCATGGGGTCGTCAATCTCGGTAGCCATATCCACTGCCTCCTCCAACGTCTTCCGCTTCGGATCTTGGTGCACTAAGTTCTTCGTCGTTTTGTCTAGGCACCGCAGCAACTGTGCCAACAGCACGCGCTCCTTCACTCGGTTGCGCCCGACAATATCGCGTAGGCCAGACGCAAAGTCTGCATATGTCTCACCCGGCATCAAACGTCTCATCGTCACGCGCAATTTCGACTTGTCCAACTTCGGCCCATATCGTCGCAACAACGCCTTCTTCAGGTTCGTCCAAGTTCTTTGTCTTTTCTTGAGTTGACTGTCTTGATTAACCCACCATTTTGCTGCGTCGTCCATCAATTTATAGCCCAGAATGAAGTACAAGGCGTGGTCAGACCACTTGCCGCGCCCCGACTTCGCTGCGCCTTTCAAGGCTAAGTCCACCCTGTCGATCCAAGTGGACACGGACACTCTCGGAGAGAGTGAGAACGTCGGGAGCTCCAAGTCCTTGACGCTTCGTCGTCCGGGCTGCTTCCCGTGTCGTTCTCGTCGTCCGTGGTGCCGTTCACGTCGTTCGTCGCTCCCCAACTCCTCGCTGGAGCTGCTGGAACTACTTGAGCTGCTGCTACTGTCGTCGCTGCTCGAGCTGCTCAAGCTGCCGCTCCCTTCGTCGTTGTCATGATGACGGTGGTGTCTGGGGTGACGTCTTCCACCCGCACCCCCGTCACGTGATTCGTTCGAAGAGCTGCTGCTGTCCGAGGGCTCCGGTGCTGACCCTCGTGCATGTGCTCGTCGTCGTGCCGTACGTCGTCCCAATTGTCGCCCTAGGTTGCTGTCATCCGTCCCCGTTGGCTGCAGATTCGACACCGTCGCCGTCAACTCTCTGATGGCTGCCGCCATTGCCGTCATCTCGGGCGTCGCTGATGTCGCTGTCGTTGCCGTAAGCTCACTCGTTGCCGTACTTCCGGGTTCCGTGGCCCTCGTTATCGCTGTAGCTGCTGGTGCCGTCGGGACTGCCTGGTGCCGTCGGCCTCGTCGCTCAGCTTGTCCAATGTCTAGGTCGTCTCGTGGCTCCGGTCGATGTCGGTGTCTGGAAGAATTATCGGCCTGGCGTGATCCGCCGTTCATCGTGGCTGCCGCCGCCTGCAATCCCGACACCGCCGTTGTCAGCTGCTGGATGACCGCCGTTATCGTCGCCGGGTCCATCGTCGCCGTCAGCATGCCTTGCGTCGGCTGCTCTCGCACGACGTGTTCAGCTTGTTGCTCGCCCACGTTCGACAGTACGTTCGTCGTCGTGGTCGACATTGCTGGCTCCTCCGGATCCGCTTCGTGAAGGTTTAGTGGCTCCTCGCGCTGCCCCATCGTCACCGATTTGCCGCCCTCATCCTCTTCGTCTCGCTCGCCCTCGTTGTTAGCTTCGTTGTGTTCGGCGTCGTCATCGTGCTCGTCATTCTCGTCGTGTTCGTCGTTCCGTGTGTCTTCGCCTGAGTCAGCCTCCTTTGTGGCGTCCTTCAGTCGCCTCACGATTCGTTTCGACTTGCCGGACTTTCTCGTCAGCGTCGTTGTCATGGCCGTGCCAGTTAATAGAGTTGTCTTGATCGTACTTCCAGCCCCAGAAAAATGGCCACCATGTAACAAGCCTTGTATCTTGCCCGGCTAGTTGGGCAGATCGTACTGCTCCGCTGCGTCCGTTCGACCGCAGGACTGGAAGTCAACTCCGCACTGGCCGACAGCAGCTAACCGAGCTACTGCGCCGGATCGCTCGTATACACGAACGGATCCTATTTATTAAAGAGGCTAGATTACTCAATAGTCCTCAGGTAGTTCGTAGTCACTAGCCCACGGCTAACAACCAGAACCGACCTCAATCAATACAAAGAGAGTTCACCCACCTCACGTGAGCTACTACCTTCACACTCGTTTGTTCGTTCGTTCGTTCAACCCAGCCACACGGCAATCACGCAGCTTCACCGTCCCCAGATCCCACGTCAAGTACGTACACGGCTAATGACGGACTTTGTGTCCACCACCCGCTGGAACCTCACGCCGCCTGAAACCCAGCTAACCACCCAACTGCTCGTCCAGCTGCAGCCACGAACTGCAGAGCACCCGTCGGCACTCTACCGTCCCTCGTTCGCC
The DNA here is from genome assembly GCF_018691715.1 of Phytophthora cinnamomi. NCBI lineage: Eukaryota > Oomycota > Peronosporomycetes > Peronosporales > Peronosporaceae > Phytophthora > Phytophthora cinnamomi. The sequence continues at coordinate 2,462,024 of NW_027150933.1, forward strand.
CAATGAACCGCAGAGTACCCGACGGCACTCTACCGTCCCTCGTTCGCCCAATGACTGCGGAGTACCTGTCGGCACTCCACCGTCCCTCGTTCTCGTTCAATGAGAGCTGTCGACCTCGTTCATCGTCTAGCAGCTCGTCACCAAGCCGTCAATGTCGTACGTGCCACTCGTTTCCGTGCGAACAAGCTCTCAACTCCGTCCGATTGTCTCCGTGCCTGCCAATTCTCAACTGGGTGGCCATCGTTCACCGCAGCTTTTGGGCCAACTCGTGCTGCCGACCCTTCAGCTCCGAGATCTTCGCCGTCAGCCACTACCAGCCGTCCATTCCGGCCGCCGTCGTCTCGGCGCGACCGCTCGCTGCCAAGATCGCGTTCGTGCGGTCCTCCGTGCTCGCTACCGTCTGGATCCAGCGACTCTCTGTCGCGAACCCATGACAACCATTCTCGTTGACCACGCTGGGCTCGTCGCCCAACTCGTTCGGCATGTCGCCGCTGGTCGTCTCCGCCGTCCAGCGACCCTTCGTCACTAACTCGTGCCAGCCGTTCTCGTTGACCATGCTGGGCTCGTCGCCCAACCCGTTCGGCATGTCACCGCTGTTCGTCTCCGCCGTCCAGCGACCCTCCGTCACTAACTCGTGCCAGCCGTTCTCGTTGACCATGCTGGACTCGTCGCCCAACTTGTACGGCATGTCGCCGCCGTTCATCTCCGCCGACCACCGCGTCGTGGCCACGCTCTACCGGTGCTCCATTACAATTCCACAATCGTGTTCATGTCGATATGCCCTGAGTGAGCAATTCTCGGGCCGCCCAGTGCCAACACTCTCAACGAAGAACCAATCGACTTGATAAACGGAACTATTGCCCCAATCGGCAGATCGGAAATGAATTGTAAGCGAGGACATACCAGGTTGAACCCTGTTGTAGACGTTTCATCATCGAAATCCAAGTCGCAGCGGTGGACCTGGCACCGACCGAATCCAGCAAAGAGAACGTTGACCCACTCGCTTGAGCCATCGTCGCTGAATGTTCGCACAAACTCAATAGTCGTATCCAGCGTGTTAACACGTGAGTTCAAGACAGATTGGCCTTCTTCATCGAAATCGGAGCACCTAGTGCCAACTTGGCATCTCTCTCCTCAATCACCCCACGAGGAAAGCTAAATAACGTCTCCTACCCACGAAGGGTGTCAGCCTGCAGACGACGCAAACGAGCGGAGGCAGGAACTTTGTATTAGAAGGCGTTAGAGTAACTAAGTGACTACAATACAAACCAAAAATAAATAAACAAATAACGTCTCGTCTAGGTGCCCCGATGTTCAAACGCATAATCTTCTTTTTCCTAAGCCAGAAAAGACGAGAGTTTCCAGTGAGGGGCACGCACGAGACTGTTTCGAGAACAAAGCATACGCGAGTCATTTCCGCATGTCGTCTCGGTTCGTGTGGTCCCACTGGTCGATCTCGAGTTTTAGCGCGAGTTTTCTCGTCGTTCGGGTTGTCACCAGCGCCGTACACATAGCTTCGAAGTCGTTCGCTGGCATCATCGTTTCACACATCAACTTGAGAAATAGCAGCTGGGAAAATCCAGAAAGTTGCGTTAGACTCTCAACGTGGTAACCAATGTGACCACTCTGTTTCCGATCCTCATCGTCGAGCAGACATTTGAGAATCTTTCAGATGGTTTTTCGAGTCTCGAGCTCGTTCTCTGTGTCCCCGCGCTCAAATGTCAAACACGGGTCTACACACGAGAAGCACACATTGCTCGCTACTAGTTGCCCCATCGCATTAGCAACTCGTAGCGGTATCGCGTTGCTGAATTTCGTTGTGAAATCTAGCCCGCAGAAATCGGCCGTCATTGGCCCCAGCACAAAACGAACTCGACGTGTTCCAGGCACCAGATCCTGTTCCGGTGCATGCTCAGCATACGCAGCCCACTGTGCCTCGATTGCCTTCTCCGCCTTTATGATACCCGCCAGTAACTTCATAATCACGAGGAGCACGGTCAGACATTCTGGTCGAAACATTCAGCTTAACCGGAAGTTTTGATGTCCGCGCCAGCATCTCCTGGCTTCAAATTACCGTCGAGAGTAACGATCTTCCTCAAAACCGTCAGATATTCCTCGCTGGGGTGGGGTGCTCGCGTTGGTGTGTCCCGCAGAAGTGGACGAGGTCGTACGTGATAGCACCGTCGTCAGTCTGGGTTTCGTGTGCTTCCACGTCCAAACTGGACTGCAGTGCTCCCTCGCTTGACTCTGCAAAGGGTCGTTAGCATTTAGTCATAGACGGAGGCGTCTGCGTGCTTGACCGCAGCGAGCAGCGCCAACGCCTCTTGCATCTTCTGAAATTCCCCCCGAAAAGCTGCTTCATCTTTGGTCGAGTTTCGACGGGTTGGCATGGTGGCGTTGAGGACGATGCTAGAGAGCAGCGACACATACTCCTCGGTTGTCTGGTCCTCAGTGTAGCTACAATGGATGCGGGGCTTTTACGTTTTCCACCACGGGGCTAAGACCCCCCCCCCCCCCCAGCGCGCCATAACGAAACGATCTCCTCCTCCGAGCCCTCCATCGTTTGCAGTAGGTCCACTTGAGAACTAAATGGAAGAAGAAGACCAGCAAAGAAAGATAAACGGTAAGGAGGTTTCTTCTTCATTAACCTCTACCGCTCAGGTCCCCGTTTTAGAACCCGAAAAGCGTTGGAAGCACCTACTGGTCCAACTCCTGACGCTCGACCCCCTCTTTCCAAGGCCCCATTGCGATCATAACGTATTTAGAAAAAAAAAAGATAGAACATTAAAATAATAACAAAGTTGCTGTATATTGCGATACCTGTACTAGTTGAAGTATGCCACCACAGGTATTACTTATCGTAGCGTAGCTTCAACGTGATGAAGGTTTCTTCGCTAGTAATTCACTTTACTTTTAGCATTGCGACGGTAGAATAGATTACGCTTACTAGTTTGACATTCAAGTGTACCTATGTACGCCAGCGTTTGGTAGTCATGACATATTTCATACTTGATGGGCGTTGCAGTTCGTGCCCTTCAGACGCGTGCAAAACACAACGTCAGGTAAGCGGGGAATTGGGTCCGGAACTCTCCAAATTGCACAATCCATACACAGAAACATCTACTGCACAGTACATATAACTAATACTTCCCAGCATTTGAACAATCAATCACGCTGCAAGTTGCAACAAGGATGCCCTTGACCATATGGGAGCAAACGTCCGATCCGTCAGCACTGCCAGATCCGAACCTCCGATCCTGCTACAACATGGCGGGTAGCCAACCGACTCAGTTGGCTGTTCGCGGTTACCGAGACCTTGTCATTTCTCTTTGGGCAATCCCAACCCCAGTCAGCCGGTTTCTTCTAAAGTCCAACCCTATGATACGCAAATATTGGTCGGCTTTGACCGTCGCTTTCGCTCCCCTCGCTAGTACCGGCGGGGTTCAACAGCTACGAGTTTGGGTGAAGTTTCTGCAAATAGTCCTGCATTGGACACTCGCTAAAGCACCTTCGGTTTGCACCTTTCGCACCTTCGTTAAATTTGCGGTCTTAATGTCATTTTCATGGTTCGGGTGAACCGGAGTCACAACCACGGATCATGTGAACCCAGCACGATCTTTAAGCGCCGCATTCCCAGATTCGCAGCTTCGATGACAGGTCTCGCAGGTCCAAAGGTGTGCACCTTTCGTACGTGATAGAACGAGGGTGATCTTGAGGTTGCACTTCGCTGTCTGATCGACTGGATCCCTACCGCGACGCAGACGGCCTGGGCGTGGTGACACGTGCCACCGGGGGTTTGTGGTTGAAGAAGGGAGGATCTCGCAACCTGATTGGCTGGACTATCTCTGGTACTGGAATGTGATTGGACGACAACTTCAATTTGGGTGCCTATGTATTTGCATATGTTGAATCAACCGTTTTGAGACGCAGCCGGGATTAGGTGGACCAGTCTTACGACTGGCAACTTCGTTTGGACCGCAGCCAGATCGTTTGGACCACATCTACAAGACTCACCTACTAGGGAACATTGCATACAGTAGGGACTGCTAGCTGGCAAAGACACTAACCTAAATCGAGCTCACTTTTGGATTCCCTTCCAACCATTCACTCGACTACCAAACCTCATTTGCACACTCTCAATTGGTTATGAGCCCAAGCTACGCGGACACTGTCAAGCTCGTGGACGATAACTATTTCCACTGGGAGTTCAACATGCGGATGTAGCTCTCGCGGAAGGGTCTGCTGCTCCACAACATCCAGGTAGAGTTCGACCCAGTGAGCAACCGCACCACAGATGCATGGAAGACCGACGATCGGTAAGCCCTTGGGGTGATCGCTGGCGACGTCAGCCTCACATTCCAACTGTACACCCGTGGTGCGATGACTGCGATGGACGCATGGATCATGCTCCAGGAGCACGCTCAAGAACCGACTCCTCGTCACCAAGAAGCTGCATAACTTCAAGATGGAGCCCGGTACGCGGTTCACGACGCCTGTCGTACGGCTACGGATGCGCAGCGAGCGGAGGCCCGAGAGAAGTTCAAGGCTGCTAAGGAGCGGCGCGCTGGTGCGTTAAGATCCAATGCTGCGTGACACAGGACAAGTGCTAGATCGGTCTGCATCAGCGGTCTCCTCACGGTTCCTTACGTCCCTGACACTTGTGCTGACAGAATCATCATCCCGGAAGGCATCGTGACCTCACTTCGTGCTGTGCAACCGACTCTCTCATCTGTCCTATTAAGTGCGCCAGTGGAGGCAGAAATGACGGACGGACGCCGGCTGGTATGCGATCATGAGCTGTTATTGGACCTCGAACTGACGACGTTGGCCAGCCTGGTGACGCTGCGGCCAGTGCCGTGTCTTATTTTGAGCGGTGGCGGCGACAAGCTACTGCTCGGACGTGACGTGCTGAAGGGGCTCGGCATTGATGTTGAGCAGCAACTGGCTCAGTTGGCCGACCCTGCATTGCTTGGCGGTGAAAAGATGAGTTTCCAGTGGGTGACGAACTCCCTTTTGCGCCAGGACCAATTGTAGTCGGCCTACTTTGGCTCACTACTTTAGCTCACACGTCGCGCTACGTGTATGAGGAAGCGTAGGAGTTTATTAATAATTTAAATTAATTATACTTGAGTCCACAAGTATAATATAAATCAAATAAAACACCAAGTAGCTAGTGTAAGGTAAAATGATAACTGTATTGTTTGTAAATTGATATTCCTCCTAAATCTGCTGAAACTGTTTATCATATATGAAAGGGGTTGACAGCGGCTTCCCCGCCAATATGCACGTCTCTAATTGGTAGAAAGATGCTGCTTTCTACCAATAGGATCTTTTGGGTAGGTGTGGACCACTCATTGTGGTGGCCCACTTCAATGTATCCATTGGTGTAACTTACACCAATGTGAGGAAGTATCTAACAACCTTTAACAGATATTTATCTGTTAAACCATAAGTGACAAATATCATGCACAAGTGACAGTTGTCACTTGTGACCGTTGCATGCACAAGTGACTGTTGTCACTTGTGTGTGTAACCCCGTTACAGCACCTGTTGCCGTAAACGCGAAGTCGGACGCAGCTTGCGCGACTTGCTCACGTTCGTCGTCGGCCTTCTTGTTGCGGCACTCGAATTCGTTGTGGCCAGTCTTCTTGCAGTAGAAGCACTTGCCGTTGAACCGATGCTTGAAATTCTCCTTCTTCTTCGTAGCAAACGCCTTCTCTTGAGCCGATGACGATTCATCCGAGGCTTCAACACCAGCGAGCGCTTGGATTGCGTACGAGAGCGTCATGTTCGGCGTGTTCTCGAGCACGGTACTGGTCATCCGGTACTCGTCCGTCAAACTGCCGAGCAGTAGCACGAGTTGGCGTGTCTCGTCGAGAGGCTCACCAATCGTCTCCATTTGGAGCACGATTTCCTTGAATCGGTCCACGTGCCGTTGCTCAACGCCGTTGAAAAGCTGTTCCCGAACGCTGAGGTGATCGTCTGCCTGTTTCACTTTAAACAGGCAGTGCGAGGACGAATGAAAACTATATACCACATCCCAGAGGCAGAGATCCGAATCGCAATGCAGAAAGGAGTTCTAGACGTTCTAACTGAAATCGACCCAGAGTTAGTGCCGCGACAAGGAATTCGGTGGGTAAAGCGAACTATACGTGATCGGTGTGCTGCGGCCGGCGTGACGTACACACGCTCGAAATGGAAGCAGTTCTGGGGGTATTTCCGTGCGACGTGGCTCGATCGCTACAATGTCGAGGCGTGGAATGTATTTGGGCTCGAAACCAGTTTGGTGGCCAGGACCAACAACCCGCTTGAGCGGTTTAACAGGGAGTTGAACCAAGCATTTCCTTCTCCGTACCCCAACATTGCCACTTTCGTGCGAGTTATCAGATACATTTCCCAGAACTATGTTGCAAAATTGACAAACGTAGCTCAAGGTAGGCGAAGAAGAGGCAACAGGTCAAACGCGAAGAGAAGGAAGAACGCTCAGCGGGCGGTTCAGGAAAGTATAGAGCTCCCAGAGTCAGTGTCTTTCTCTGAAGCGGATACTTGTGATGACTCTGAAAGCAATGGAGAATTTGAAGAAAGTGACGATTCTTCCACTGATGAATTTAGAGATACGGGCAATGACGGCAATGAAGGCGGTCATGACGACGGAGAAGACGTCGCAAGTGATGAGGTGTTTCCTAACTACTCATTTGAGCCTAGTGAGTGCGGAGATGAGGATGAGATCCAAGCTGCAAACGTGTAGTGGTCGAGATGAAGCGCACAACGTACTAACCAGACATCGCTGCGCGCTCAGCAGTTGAACCGTCGTGGTAGGGGCTAGATATAGTGAGCGTAGTGGACGCCATGAACTAGGGACTACCTGATATATCGAATGCATTATTTTCTTGTGAGTTGCACGACGTGCAGAGTCCACGATATCTTAACTAGTACGGATCGGGCCTGATGATTTGGTCGGCAAAATCACACGACCCATTCGGCCGACCCGACCGGTATACGACCCGGGAAGTAATCTCCCCATCGACAGCGTAAGCCAGTGCCAATGAAGTGTAAGCTCGCATTGTTGAGAGTGCTAGAGCCCAGAAAATCAGCGGAATCGACGATGAAGAAGCAGAAGACCGAAACATCCGAGGGTGCAGTGGCGAATATCGACCACCACGTGGTGGCGAGTATTTTCTCGTTTACATCTCCTCTCATTAACTGAGAAGTGTATTTCGTTTGGGTCTCCTCAGCGGCTTACCATTGTTGACCAACAAGGCCAGCAAGTGCTACTAGGACGACACGGACATGTTTCATCGAGACAGCAAGTCGAGCAATTACGAGCAGCCCTGCACGGTGCACAGCAGCGACAACAACCAGACAACAATGCGAGTTGATTGCCTCGGGAAATCACTAGGTAGCGGACGCCGTTGAAAGGCTTGCGCTCCGGTGTTGCATCATTCTCGCAAGACCCCAAATGCAGAGCATACATGTCACGTAGTACACCATTATTTTTCGATTGCGGCAATTAAGACAAAACGGGACTACAAGCAAGCTTCCGTGGGCGCCAACAGCGTCTTACCAGACGTGTACGTCACGTAGCAGCTGAAGAAGCCACGAACAACAAGAACAACCGGAGATGGGAGCTTCTCCCACATGGGGATATCCTGCCACATTTTCTTGAGCAGGAAGACAATCAGCAAGTCAGCGTGATGCACGAGGCGCCCACGAAGTCACCAGGTCGGAGAAGTGGTCCTTCAAAATGACCGACAAGATCAAGAGCACCTCGATGATAGTCACGCGGAGGGTCATGTACTTGATCGCGTTGGGCCCACGGTACTACAGTAGTCACCTCAGTACGGGTTCTCCGCATCAGTATTTGAAATGAACGAAATCTTGGACGATCGCTGGGTTTGGTTATTGACGCTGGTGGTACCCGGCGTGCTCGAGGGGGCGTAGGAGAGCGCATTCTCCTTGTCATTATACTTGAGCTGATGCATGTTGAGGATCATACGCTCGGCGAGGAAGAACGCCGGGTTGATAATGGCGGAGAAAGTGATCGTGATGTGAAGCTGCTTGAAGAAGTAGACCATGACGACGGCGCCCCAGTTCGACGCAAAGCCCAGCGTCGTGAGTCCTGTCGCCTCGCCCGGGTAGATGGAGTACAGCAAGTTGCCCGTGATCTGGCACCCGACAGCTGAGTACGTGTGCTACGAGAATCACGAACAGATAGGAAATAAACGCCATGGTCACAAACATCACGCGAGCCATGCGACTCGGCTCGTTGTGTTGGCGTTGAAGAGCTGGTATCACAATGCCGACATCGTAGGCGAGCGACAAGTTGCCAAACATGCCAACGAGCTGCAACAAGTTGATATCGTGCGCCGGTACCGACGGGTGGCCGCCCAACCAATCGAATGGGCATGTTGAAGCAATGATGCAGGCACTATTATCGATACATGGCATTGGCGAAGTGTCACCAAGTGCTGGAGATAATCGTACTCGGTTCCAATTCTCTGTTCCGACGTGCAGAACTGTAACAGTGAGTCCGGCCGCTACATTCAGGTGGATCGGATCTCCACCATGATTTTAAACCTGAGACAGGGTTCTTGATGTACACTCCAGTTCGTTCGCCTGCTCGAACTCTTGTATTCAGAGATGTAATTCCCGACAAGCAGGCCACACTGACCCACTCCCGTTGGGACAGCCATAGCATTAGTGTCAGGCCCACCTCTGGCCTGCTGAGCAAGCAAGCCAGAGCGATGCGGCGCAAAGGCTCTGGCTTGCTTGCTCGCGGCCAGAGGCTTGAAGTTCCTGTGGCAGCTACCCGAGAGGGTCAGCCGTCACAGTGAACATGCATTCTGTAAGAAAAACATGAAAAAGAAACATGGAACATGCATTTAGTAGAAAAGAAAAGAAAACAAAAAGACGCAGGGTAGCACATAGTCAAGAACCCCCCCCCCCCCCCGAAATACGCAAAGAGAGCCCTGTGCTCGCGTAGGAGTACAGTGAAGCATGCATGTTAGGCTAGCAGTAGCAATTCAGTATTAAATAAACCGTCTACCCCGCACATCGACCACAACTACCGCGCTTCTCGACAGGACCAACACTCGCACCCACTTCAACGACAAACACTCTTCGGGCCCAACGTGACAATTAGGCTTTTGTAGGCTCGTTCCAAATGGTAGTCGACCTTGAAGCTTCTGGTTGGGTTTCAATCTGCATGCGTCTGTCAAGAACCAGCCCAAAGCGAACTGGAAGTGTTTCTTCGTAAATCTCGCACCCTTCACGTTTGAATGACACCCTTCAATGTTTCTCCAGTAAATATCTCGATGCGATGTACTCTACGTACTCCACAGTAGCCCGTAGCGCGATTGCTTCACGAATCAGTTGAATCCCTTTAAAAGTCGCCCACGGGTTAGAAAAACCGCAAGTTGGACAGGCACGCGCAAGTGAAGCACCCTGGTCTTCGTTGTACACTACAAATTCTCCACCGGTAGAGTCCTAAACGCATTTACGCGTAGTACCAAGGGCGCCAGAAGCTCCTCCAACCGACTCATGCACTCCTCAAATGATGCAGTCAATTGTGCAACAAGAAACGGTAAAAGCCTTTAAGGTTCCGATTGGTCAGATAATTGCTACCAAGCGTTAGAACCTGTGTCCGCTGGTTTCGCACAGTCCTGCGCCATGCTATCTACGTCTTCTTCATGCTTGTTGGCCATGCCAGGCTAAATTGACAGGAATGAGAACCAAACGTTGTCCAGCATCGATTCCCTTAACAAGTCCACCATTCCATGCGCAACAGCAGGTTACTCGAGGTCTAGTCTACTCTCATCGGCTCCAGTGTAAAAGTGCTTCGCAGCAACCCAGACGGCCATCATCGTTACGCTGTATGTCTCCCACTCCTTCTGAACCACCATTTCTGCATTCGAATATCTCCCGACGGTGTCAAGTCTCCGCTGATCAGAGTGTCTCCCCTGGAATGGCCGCGAGAGATACCTTGACAGGGATCACAGCCTTCACCTGGATTGCTCTTCGGTAAATTACCCACAGCGTTTCCAGGAACTCCTCGGACGCATCTGCTCGCTGCACCATCGGACAATGTCCTTTATTTTTTTTTGGGATATGTGTATTTTGCATCCCCTTCGTCTGTTTTACCAGTGCTTGTTGGAAGTGGTCAGTGGAGAAGACGACGACCGCGGTGTGGTTGTATATTCGCCCGATTCGCCCGATCCGCCCGATCCGCCCGAAGCATTTCGCCTATTTTCAAACACTTGGCGTACTCATTCACGATGGCTGCCTCGGTTCTGGTCGGTTGAGCACGACCCAGATTGAACACGCTGCTAAAAACGTTTTCTGGCTCCACGTGTAGCTCGGTGTCCCAGTACTTGAACTGCTTATCCTGCATGTTCGTGGCAGTTTGCCATACACGGTCATTCCCTTTTGGCTCCCGTACCCTTCCCTCAAGACTTGGAACACCGAAATCTCGTTTTCTGGTTTGAGACGGTTGAAATAGGCCAAGTAGCGAAGCCCAGCTTCATACGCATCACCTTCCAATGCGCGAAATCCAGTACCCCCTTCACAGCTGCTTCAGTGTTCTTCACGAGGTTTAGTCGCTCAAAAATGTTAAGAGGAGAATTCCTCTTTCCATTAAACCAGATGTGAAACTGCTCAGCCTCTAGCTTCTTCTCCAAAGTCCTCGTCTCCAAATTAGAAGACTTCATTTCAGCTTGGATCATTCTAGCGACTGGCTCATCACCATAGGTTCGCGCGAGGGTCCCGACCATGGTCTCTTGAGCTTTGAACTTCTCATTGTACCTAGAAATGTACTTGACCAACTTCGGGATCGCCGGGTCGCTCAGGCTACTGTGTACTCTTTTTTTTGTTCAACCTCGAGAGCACCTTGTCCGTGGGTTCTCCGTTCTTTAGCCAATTTTTCGTCTCGTCTGTGCTTTGGTGACGCTCTTGAAAATTCTGTCTTCGCCTTCGTCCTCGGGGTTGACAGTCCTCAGCATTCTCCTGATGGGAGCGCCGTACTGGGCAGCAGCGCGCGGACTAGGTATACCGACACCTGCAACATTGGGCGTGACCATGTTGGTGATACCAGTCGCATGGCCATTGACGCTTGAGAGAAGGATGTTGGCAGCTAGTAACAAGGCGCCGCGACAATGCATCATGGCGGCGGACTTCTTGTTAACGGACTTGCCAGCTAGACGGACAAATGCATTGTGTCGTCGCTTGGGCTGAGGTGAGGTCGTGCGCGCTAGGGTTTGTGGGCATTTCATGCTACATACCCCTTAATGCAGTACCCTGTGATATCTGTTCGAGATTATTCTGAATCGACATAGTATGCCAATCAGACAATACCTTTGATTTAATACCTGAGTATTGGACATCGCAAGTGCTGGCGCCGCCTGCGATGAGTGCAGTGGCGGCGATAACGACCTGCGACGACTACAGCGACCCCTCCAGCTACAAAAGACGAAACGATTCATGCATACTAGGCTAGCACAGCTTTTCTAGCAAACATCCAAACTAATTCATTCCGAAATATACCCGGTGCGAGGCACCACTACAAGGAGCAACCTTGTTTAGGATCAAGTGAGCTCCCTTCAGGTTATGAGCCCAACTGGCTCGCCTTCTGCTGCGACCAGTGAAGACTTCGAAGACTCACGAGGCGATCACGAAGACCTTGACGAATACTCGGAGGCACGAGGTGCTGACGACACTGACGAAGAAGACGTAACCCGACGGAAGACTCGCTTAGGACTACCAGAAGACCTGCACTTCGACCCCTCGGACCAAGAGACGATGGAGGAACACGACCAACTGCACCTAATCCTTCAACTGCAGTGCCCCCTCCATGTCAGATACTAGCATGGAAACTGCGCCTTCATCTCCTAAGAAACCTAAAATCAAGGACGTACGCTGCTCAAACTTCAAGGGAAACGAGGTATACCCTGGACTAGGAGCTGGCTTCGAGAATTTCATCCACGAGTTCGAGCACGCAATTAGGACGGAGGAGCTCGTGAACGGATCTACATGGACCGATGACATCAAAGCATCGGTGATTGTCAACTTCCTCGAGGGGAAGGCGTCCAGGTATTATCACAAGAAGAACTCGGAGTGGTAGCGCCTCCATGATGGTATCAGCATGCCGTATTCAGATGTGAAGCGAGCGATGCGTGCAGAGTTTGGCTGTAAGCTAAGTCAACGCGAACTCAGCACGAAGATGCAGTGCCACAAGCGAGAAGGTGACGCATGGCACGACTACCTGGAATACCTGAACTTCATCGAGAGCCTCATGGAAGGTGATCAGACCAAGATGGTCACGGAGGTGTTCGGGAACAACGCGTGCCCCGAGTTAGCGCCCACGCTGCTGTCATCGGTCTCCGACGATGCAACCGACTATGTAGTGGAAACTGACCGCATGAAGCGACTATTGTCCAAGCACAAAGGTGACGGTCGTAGATGTGGGGCGAAGCGAGATGAGCGCAAAATTCGCCATAGGGACCACCGAAACCCGAGTTGACATAGTAATCGCAGTCACGAACGTGGCAACCGCCAAAATGATGACCTCCATTGGCGCAACCAGCAGAAAAACAATAGCACGTCGGATCGAAGTCCGCAACAGCAAAATAATGGTCAAGCTTACGCTGCCACTGGGAATCGAGGTGAAATTCGCTGCCATGTGTGCGACCAGCCTGGACACAAGATCTTCACGTGTCCACTCGTCGAACAAGCAAAGAAATTAGTCGGCGGTGGAAGTGCGAACATCGCTGCCACCGACGATAGCGAAAACAGCGCATCCAGTGATTCTGATAACGAAGCCCACGTTTGGGTCGCAGCCCGCGACGATGAGCGAAGCACTGCTACCTCGACAACAAATGTTTGGACTGTGGACTCTGGAGCTACTCACCACCTTTGCATTGACCGTAAACAACTATTCGCGATCGAGCCAGCTTTCCTTTCGGTGCGAGTTGCAAATGGAGATCTTGTCGCCGCCACTGAGAAGGGAAAGACTGTCATCACGACGATGGCGAAAGGAGTGCCACGTATAGTCCTACTAGAAAACGTGTACTACGCAAAAGGCATAGATCGCAACCTAATTTCAGTGGCCCAACTCACGACGCGAGGATTCAGTTGCACTTTTGGAAAAGTGCAGTGCACAATTACGACTAAGACGGGCAAAATTGCAGCTGAAGTGGGAAAATCTCCCACGACTGGTCTCTGGTCGGTAGGAATCGAGCAAGGTTCGGCCTCTTTTGTAGCAATGACAACCTCTACGCTCCAGCAGTGCTATGAACGGCTGGGTCACGTGAACTACCAGGACCAAGTACGCATGATTGACAAGAACCTTGTTGAAGGCATGGTTGCTTCTAATCGCAAGGTGGATTTCGGCATCAACTGTGCTGAAGCGAAGCAAGCTCGACGTGCGAAGAATAAGCAGGATACGTCCACATCTGCTCCAACAGATGAACCTGGTGCCACATTGTGCGTAGACTTGAAGACAGACATGGCCCCTGATCGTCTCGGTCACAAGCACATCTTGACAATTGTGGATCACGCTACAAACTACAACTGTGTCTACCTGCTCCGTAAAAATAGCGACGCTGAAGGACATCTAGAGGATTTCGTAAGTGAGTTTGAGCGTCAACATAATATCAAAGTAAAAGTGATTCCCTCAGACGGTGGTGGTGAATTTGGTAGCACCAGACTCGGCCGGTTCCTGCGTAATCGAGGTATCCTCCACCAAGAAACTGAAGCACGTATGTCGTCGTCTAATGGAAAGGCAGAACGATTTCATAGGACAGTTATGGATTCGGCTCGAGCAATGCTATGGGCTTCGGCACTACCCCAGCGATTTTGGGGCGATGCTGTCCTTTATGCGAGCTACATTCGCAACTATGTGCCGACTCGAGCGAACGCCGACCACGCGTCTCCCATTGAGGCACTCTCAGGAAAAAGATCTAGTGTTTCGCACATCCTAAAATTTGGCTCGAAGTGTACGAGCCATGTTGCTCATGCAACGAAGCGATCAGCGCAGAAACGAGCTGAAAAAGGAGTTGTTATGGGTGTCGACCTCAAGAAGAAAGCGTACCGTGTTCTCATCCCGCGAACCAAACGGGTTATCTCGACAACACATATCCGGAACATCGATCGTCTGGACTCGCGCGCTGTGGGGCGATACATGGACACTGTCGACGCAGAAAACAATGGCACGGAGGAGGAAGCTGATGGTTTGCAGTACGAAAACACCAGCCCACCGGATGGTAATGGTGGGACCACACGATCTGGCAGCCCTGAGGAGCAGCACCAACTGACGTCTCGTGCAATTCAGCGCATCTTTGGCCTGAGTCGAGGTGCGCGAGCACTACTCCGCGATGACTTTCGTCTTCCTCAATCTTTCCTTGATGAATTTGCCACGCCAGCCTACTATCGTACTCAACGAGGGTACAGCGTTTGCAGTTCTTCTGGAGCGTGACGAGATTAAAGAACCAGTAACCGTGGAGGAGGCCATGAACAGTCCGTATCGGCACGAGTGGCGGCAGGCAATACAAGAAGAGCTCCGGGCGATATCAGAGAACGCTACCTGAGAAATAGTGGGCATCCCTACTGATGGAAACCTGATTAGTGCAAAATGGGTATTTAAGATCAAGTTCGACAACAAAGGTGAATTGGAACGGTTTAAAGCCCGGCATGTGGCTCGCGGCTTCACTCAAAGTTTGGCATTGATTTCGCCGAAACCTTTGCACCCGTACTTAAGATCGCAAGTCTACGATTCATTGTGGCCCTCGCATCTCAGTGTCATGCCGCCATTCGACAAGGTGATGTCCCTAATGCATACCTACGAGCAGACCTCGACCGACCCATTTACATGCGAGCCCCCGCCGGACTTCAAATCCCCAAGGGCACATTTCTACTGCTGCGAAAAAGCCTCTACGGTCTAAAACAAAGCGGCAAGCTGTGGAACGATACTATTCACCACTACTTGCTAGAACTTGGCTTCAGAAGGAGCCAACTTGACCCGTGCTTGCACTTTAGGTGGCATGAGGGCAAACTAGCGGTACTAGGCCTCTATGTCGATGATGTGGTGGTCGTCAGCCAGCGTGAAAACGATTCCGACTGGACAATGCATAAGCTCGCCGACAAATTCCAGACCAAGGACATGGGTCCAGCGAAAAAATGTTTGGGAATTAACATTGAGCAAAGCGACCGAGGCATCTACCTCCACCAGGCAACTAATATTGACGGTTTGCTGGCCAAGTGTGGCATGGAGAACAGCCGCCCCGTGACTACGCCGATGGAATCGACTAAGGACCTGAACGGAGAAGACAGTGAGCCCTTCTACGGCACAAGCAGCATGCGGGAGACGATCGGGTCTCTACTATGGATTAGCAACTGCACTAGACCCGATATTACCATGCCAGTGAACTACCTGGCACGCTTCGTAGCGAGGCCCACGGCGACTCATTGGACTGCGGTCAAACGTATCCTGCGCTACTTGCAAGGATCACGGGAGTTGAAGTTGTACTTTTCCCCGACCACAAGCACCACGATACACTATTGTAGCAGCCATCTTCAGCGATGCTGACTGGGCCGGGGGCAAGGACGCAAAATCGACTTCAGGAGGATTGCTCACTATCAACGCTATGCCCATTGCGTGGTACAGCAAGAAACAGTCTACCGTCGCACTCTCTACAGTCGAAGCTGAGTACATCGCTGGGGCGACGGCAGTACAAGACTGCTTGTGGGTGAAGCAGCTCCTGGATGGGCTTGATTTACACGGCAAAGATAATAATATCGACTTGTACATCGACAATCAGAGCGCGATCAAGAACATGGAGAACGATGTGACGACTGCACGCATGAAGCACATCAACATAAAATTTCACTTCATTCGTGACGCCATCCGCAAGAAGCAGATAACGGTGACCTACTGCCCTACCACATCGATGAAGGCTGACATTTTCACGAAGCCACTCGGCAAAACGCTGCATGAACGCAACATGGTCATGCTGAAGGTAGTCGACCCGCATACAAACAAGCTGTAGACATGGATCATCTCGGCCGAGGAGGAATGTTGGACATCACAAGTGCTGGCTCCACCTGCGGTGAGTGCAGTGGCGACGATAACGACCTGCGACGACTACAGCGACCCCTCCAGCTACAAAAGACGAAACGACTCATGCATACTAGGCTAGCACAGCTTTTCTAGCAAACATCCAAACTAATTCATTCCGAAATATACCCGGTGCGAGGCACCACCACAAGGAGCAACCTTGTTCAGGATCAAGTGAGCTCCCTTCACTGAGTAGTCATTCACTACCGCAAACATACGTACCGTAAACCACGCGATCAGTACTACAGTACTGCAGGTCGGAAAGCATTTCTTCCTTCTGCTTACGACGGGAAGGTGATCGTGGTAAAAGCCGTGGGATTTCTTGGGAAATGCATACAGCTGTACATTCGCTGTCGTGTGTTGTATCGAGAACAACTGGTACCGTAACTGTATGCAGTACCGCATCGCCCCTGTCCTAAGCGAAGTTTTGTCCTAAGCGAATTTTTATTTTAGCCAATGAAAACAATGCATTGACACCGCATGTATGTAGTTAAAATTCCGTGTTGACCAGCTAATTATAGGCTGCTACCAGCCATTCGGTCTCAGTGATCAAAGTTCTATGGGTAGACCACGCACCACAGGAACCGGCAAAAAGCCAAAGCGCTACACCAGCATTGCAGTCGACTATACGCACAAACGCCGCGTTCTCGAATTCCTGGCTACTGGCTATTCTGTAAACGAAGCTATTGCACACTTCTACCCAAATTGCAGCAGGCAAACAGGTTTGTAGTGATGATGATTATTCCAGCAGCTCCGACGTTGAATTTTTCTAGATGCACAATACAACACATTACTTTGGTGAGACTTCATTGCGAAGGTAACCAAACGAGCCTGGACACGTAGTTGAATTGGGAAAGAACACCGCAATTTTATGCGGATGGACGCAGGTTCAATTTCCGCCGTGTCCATACTTTTTGATTGGTCCAAAATACCAAGAATTATTATAACTTTTACTTTTTATCATTTAATTCTGAGACTTGGCAACAGATGTACCGTAAACTGCATACATTGCAGTTCGCTTAGGACAGGGGGATGCGGTATGCAGCGCCAACGTCTGCCTGGTGGCGAAGGATGTAAGGTGAAGCCGCACACTGTTTCATCCTTCCCTGCGTCACACAAGATAAAGATCTCAGACCATTTTGCTGCCTGTGATAATATCGAGAAGTCTATCGACCACTTCTGAGCTGCCAGCTGCTAAATTGGACGAAGTGCTCGGTGCAGGAAGTGTAGATAAGACTGTAGGTGTTTTCAGCCTGGACGAGGATTTTGACGATATGTTCCGGGCTATAGCAGAGCCTATTAAAGATTTCCCCGGCAAAGAGAGAATTGCGACCAGCTATTTACCGCGGACAAAGAATGTGACCGTGCAAGGGATTTGCTGTGGACAAGGACTAGTTCTACTGAAACACGTTAATGTAGGCGGTCTCGCGGGAAGGATGCACACATGCAGGTTGCTATTGACAAAGACAAATGAAAGGCTCGCAGTGACATTTTCTTTTTGCAGTGACGGCCTGTGTGTGCTACATCTCTTCAATCATCAAAAGGTCACTATGCCGACAAAGTCCAAGTCTAAAATCCTGTCGTCGAAGAAATACCTAAGACCCATTCTCAGCGACCAGACTATTAAATGTAGTAATTCAGCACGTTTACCGTCACTTATCTAGGAAAAACGTAGTAATTTTCGCGGGCAACAAAGTCTCTCTTATTATTGGTAGAAATACACTGAATTTTGTCCAATTATGGCAAGCTCCGCGAGCGCTTAGAAGGCGGAGCGTAGTTCCGAGCCCGGACACTCTGCGCTTGCGAGTCGAAGCTAGGAGAAGCAAGTTCTCCATTCCTACCCTAAATATTTTTTGTGCCTGCTTTTGAGTAATGTCTAGTCGAGTCTCGTAGCCGAAGAAAACAATGTAGCCATTCTCTTCTCGTAAGCTGTAGGAAGAGGTATTTCTCGACGTCGATAGAGATCCTTTATTGCGCTGCGATTCCCACTGAGCGTCCCCACACTGACACTTTTGCGCTTCTCCTACAGGAACGCCTCAAAATCACTCGGTGTAAAGTATGTGAGGTCGAGCTGACTAGGGCTCGTAAAATACATCGGTGCCCCGTCACCTTTAGTTGATCGAATCCGTCGAGATATAACCGCCAAGCTTCCTCGATACGCGCGCTGTGTTTTGAAAGACACGTACACATCCCTTACATCTTGCACAGTGACTTCTCTTGTTTCACTCCCATTTTGCGCAGCAGCCCAAGACGACGGTGAGCTGGCCGATTGGGGGAGGGGGACGCCACCAAGCTAGTGGCTGAAATGAATACGTCATAGTTGCACGACGAAGTTGCTGAAGATGGATTGCTCGACGGTTGGGTACGAGGCGAGACAGACTCAATGGAGACCGGGACCATGATGACGCTCGAGGCTAAGCTGGACTTGGTGGCACTCGAGGTCGAGCTGCGGTTGGTGGCGCTCGAGGTCAAGCTGGGCTCGGTGGCGTTCTCGAGGTCGCGCTGGACTCGGTGGTGCTCGAGGTGCTCGAGGCCAAGCTGGGCTCAGTGGTGAGCGGAGCCTTACCGCGCTTAGAGGTAGACAGCGGCTAGCTGGATGTGCTCGAAGACAGGTTCTCCTTAACTTGCTTGGTCGCACTGCAGGTCTTCATGATGCAGGAGGGATCGACTTGACGGCGTGAATTGTTTTCTACCAATCCTAGCGCGTCGGATATGTCGCCTACGAAACATGTGCCATGCGTTCGCCTTTGTGAGTGCATAGAAATTTCTATATGTTCATTTGCGCTATCACTAACATTTTTGTCGATTTGGCCTCGATATTTCCTACGATTACATACAAAGTGCCATCTACGGCCTACGTTTCACCGACAATCGGCGATGGCCGTACCAACTTTGTAGCTTCGCAGACATTATTGTCCGACCTTTCTATCTTTTCCGGGGAAATCTGTAATAACATTCAATATACTGTAATTCATTTGATCCCTCCCTGCATTCAATCGTACGGTTCCGATAGACAGGTCATCAAATATCTAGTCTATGTTGGTAAACTAAAGTACATGTATATGTGCTAACATAGATTACAGATACCGCTGATAAACTTTGGTACACGATTAGCTAATACCCCCAAATATGTTATTAAATCATATTAGGGAGGTGCACATAAACATGCACGCATTCTCCCGACGACCGGCCCGAGGGAGCACCTCCTGGTAAGAGCGTTAACCACGTTGAGCAACATCAAGCGATGGACTGGATTGATGAGGCGTGGGGGGAGGTAAGCGTCGATACAACTATTCTCTTAAATGCACCAGCTATTTTACACTGTAATATCACATTACTCTTGGCTTATCTATACCCTCTATGAGCAAAAAAGTTGAAGATGCCAAAGTTTCTCAGCGGTATCTGTACAGGTTTCCCCGCTGATCACAAAATGAAGTGTCGCATCTTGATTGGATGAAATCGCAAGGAGCTGCGTACGTTTTACAATGCTCTACCCCCATTTTACAAAGTCCGATTTACATCGCAAGTACCGATCTAACCCTTGCAAATCATCGGCAAAACATCAGAAAGGCACAATAACACCGTTTCTTTGTACGATGGTCATATGAAACATAGCTGCGTTTAAAAAACTTGAATCCGCAAATGCTCTGATTCACATCAAACTTGGTGAAGTCTGCCATTAACATCAACAAAGTCTCTTGACGAAGTTTGGTTGGTCTGTGTCGACTCCTTCACGCGTGAACATCTCGCTCACCAACCTTGCTCCTGGTGCGACTCCAACGGCCAGGTTGTTACCCAGTTAGCTTACCCATTTTGAAGCGTCCTTTCGGTGGGCCACAAGGAGATTCATGCGGCCTACAATTGTAGTGGGTCTAACTTGACTTACTACTTTAGCTTACACGTTGCGCTACGTGTATGAGGAAGCGTAAGTACTTAGCAATTACTTAGGTAAATTATATTTGAATACACAAATATAATTTAAATCAGATAAGACTCCAAGTGACTAAGATTAGGTAAAATGAGAACTGTATTGCTTGTAAATTGATCTTCCTTCTAAATCTGCTAAAACTGCTTTATCATCTATGAAAGGGTTGGCAGCGGCTGACGGCCAGAGCCCTCCAATATGCGCGTCTCTAATTGGTAGCAAGATGCTGCTTTCTACCAGCAGGATCTTTGGGTATGCGTGGCCCACTAATTGTGGTGGTCCACTTCAATGCATCCATTGGTGTAACTTACACCAAGGTGAGGCAGTATCTAAAACTTTTAACATATTTTATCTGTTAAAAAATCACAAGTGGCTTGTAGCCACTTGTGCGTGTAACAGCGCTACCCCCCCCCCCCCCCTCCTTAAGGTTAGACGTGCGGGGACCCAGCGCGGGTATCTTCTCCAAACGCGGAGAATTGACGAATGGTCAATTCAGAGATTGACCATTCGTCAATTCACCGTGTTAGTAGAAGAAACCCGCGCTCATTCTACTATTAGCGCGCCCCAAGAAAAGAAGAATCCGAAGTCGGTGGAGAGTCATCTCTCCATCGATGATTACTTCGAGCGCCAAAAGGCGAAGTATGGCGACGTCGTCGACTTCGATGACTACATGGAGGACGAGAAGGACTCGTCCTCAAAGCGCAGAGACTCAGTGTCGAGCGAATCGCTCGACACCCACGCTAAGATCATTCGCCCGCGTGAAGGGGACGAATCGGACGCTTCGAGTTCGAAGCGTTCGCGAAGGGAGAATGATACCCCACTCGCTTCCGCTGGGGCTCTCAGTTCTCCGCGCGCTGCACCCGCAGTCCGCGATCCGTGAATGCCGTCCGCGTCCGAGATCGCGGACCAGCATGGGAACTCGGTACCTCCGAATGAGGTGCCGTTATACGTATGCAGTGCCATCAAAGGTGACGCCATGGCTGCCGAGCTGGACTTTGATGCGGAAACCCATCAAATGCGCGATTATTACATCGGACTCTTCCATGAGCTCCGATGGTTTCAAAGCAAGAAGACTTCTTCTCGCAGCAAAGTGCCCGAGTGGCAGGCACTTTGTCAAAGTTGGAACGCCTTTGTTGATAACTTCAACAAGAAACCGAGTGCTTACCGTGATCGGATTAAGCAAGCGCGTGATGGCTTCGAGACGTACTCGAAGCGTGGAAAGCTGGAGCAACTTCATGTTGCTGCTGAGGAGGCAAATGTGCCGTGCGCTGTGCCCGAGGGCTTTCAGTGCACGAAGTGCTTCCCAGGCGCGGTCCGCTTGAGCGACCGCGACCTGAACGGGTACACGTCATTCCGTGTGCCCGAGAGTCTCAAAGAGCTCCGTGCTCAATTCTTAGCACGTGAGGGTTCGGGCGCTAGCGATGACCGCAGCGCTCGCACTACTTTCGCTGCGCCAGCACGTACTGCTCTTCGTACGCCCTCAACATTTCCGGAACGTCCTCCAGCAAGACGTTCCGCGGCTTCCATGTATATTGATGGGGAGGAAATCCTCTCCAACGAATACGAAAACGAGCCCCTTGAGGGTTCGTTTTCGGGATACTATGGTCAACAATCCGCTCAACAATCCAGCGGGTTGAGCCGCGGGCGTCACGGATCAGCGGTGGCGGGGGTGGGAACACGCCCCGGGTATGATCAGCCCCGGGCTGATCATTACGCGTCTCTCCACGACCGGGTGACCGCCGTGGAGCGACTACAGGGCGCTGCGTTCGCCGCCCTGAAGCAGGAGCTGGCGAACCATAAGGCCCAAGTCGCGGCGGTCTCGCAGACCGCCTCGAATATCCAGGTCGAGTTGGGCATCCAGATGAAGGGGTTGCTCCAGCGCGTCCGCGCGCTGGAGGAGAGGCTGCTGGTCGCCGAGGCCAAGTCCTCCGCTTCTGCCTCGGCTCCTGCCGAGGCTTCGGGTCAGCCGAGCTAGATGGCTCGTGCTGCAGGTATGGCTTCAGCAGTTCGACGTAAAAGGTCGGATGGAGGCGCATGCTAGACAGTATGTCTAGCGTGTAAGCGTTGCCGTGCCGTGCCAACACAGTGAACGGCTCGATGAAGCGCGGAGCAAGCAAGCTTGTTCCGAAATCCGAAACTGCATGTTTATGCAGCTTTTGAGTAGCTAACAAATGAACTAACTTTGAATTCATTTGTGTTGCCTCTGCCCACATTGTCTGCGTTCAGCTTCTGCTGATTAACAGAAGCTGCTATTGAATCCTGGACAAACCGAATTACGGCTTGTCTTTTGGTAATGAAGTTGGTTGAATCCGAGCTGAAGTCATTCCGCTCGCTCTCCGCAAGAGGCCCGGCCTCTGCGTAGTTCTACCCGTGGTCCTTGTTCCTTGTGGAGTCTGTGCTCTGCACAGACTCGTTTTCCTTGTTCTGGAGGTCAGCGCACTGCGCTGACCCTTGGTTCTTCCTGCCAAGGCCTGCGCCCCGCGCAGACCTGGTTGACTTGTTCCTTGTTGTCGCGGCTGACACTGTGCAGGCGTCATCGTCTTTTTGCGACTGCTGTATTGCAGTCGTAGATCCTCCCCCACTTAAAGTGGGAGCCACCACTCCGAGTAAACTCGGCAGACGGGGATGCCGCATGGCATTCACATAAAACGGTGTATGCCCGTTCGAAGCATGCACCGAGTTGTTGATGACGAATTCCGCCATCGACAAACACTCGTTCCAATACTGGAGCGAGTGAGCGTAGCTCTTCAGAATGCCGACGAGCACGCGATTCACGCGCTCGGTTTGACCGTCCGGCTGGGGATGATCCGCAGTCGACATTGAAAACTGGCTACCAAGAAGTGCAACACTTCTTGCCACAGGTGCGCTGTGAAGCGCGGGTCTCTGTCCGACACGATGTCGGTCGGCATACCATGGTGTTTGAACACCATGTCGACAAACAGACGGGCCGTCTGTTTCGCGGTCACCTCTGCCGGCAGCGCAGCAAGCTGTACCATCTTGCTGAAGCGGTCGACGAAGACCACACCACCAGTATTGCCTCAGCTATCCGGGGGAAGACCAACAATGAAGTCCAAAGACATGGGCTTCCAACATTCCGACGGAGTCGGTAGTGATTGTAACGGAGCCTGTGCAAACGGCGCAAGCTTTACGCGTTGCCATACCTCGCAAGCACGAATGTACTTGCGCACCCACTTATACTGGTGGTGCCAGTAGAAGTCGCGCGTGAGAAGGACGTAAGTCTTCTCACATCCGAGATGTCCCGCAGTCGGGGCATCATGTTATTCGTACATGACCTTGAGTCGCAGGTTATGGTCATTCGGCACGACAACGCGATCCGCGTTGTCGACGACTGCGTTATAAAGTAGCAGTCCGTCGTGCACCAGATAGCGGTGTGCACGCGCTCGAAGATGCTTGGGCAGCTTCTGACCAGGCTTGTCAGAAGGTGCTGTGCCATAGGCCAGCAAGAGCTTCGTGTCCGCGTCGTGCGCGGCCTTCACGTCGTCCAACAGAGACGATGTGGGTGAGCTCGTTCGCATGGCGTCAATGGCATTGACGTCAGCAGCTTCTGCGTAGTCCGGCCGACGTGATAACGCGTCGGCCACTACATTCAATCTTCCGGGTTTGTATTCGACCCGGAAGTTATACTCCGCAAAGAATGAGAGCCATCTCGTCATTCTTTGTGATATGTGTGGCGACTTCACTGCGGTGCGCAGTGATGCATGGTCGGTGTAGACCACGCACGGTCTACTTCCAAGATAATACACTCGGAACTTTGCGAGTGCATATTTCATGGCAAGGAGTTCCTTGTCGTGTACCGGATAATTACGCTCAGCTGCCTTCAGCTGACGCGACTGGTAATAGACGACACGATCACGGCCCTCGTGATCGTGCTGCATCAATGCACATCCGATCGCGAAGTCGGATGCGTCACATACGACGTGGAATGGACGATCTTGGTCAGCCACTGCCAAGATCAGCGCCTCAGTCAAGCCCCGCTTGACTGCACCGAATGCCTTTTGGCAATCGGGTGTCCAATTCCACACAGCTTCTTTCTTAAGAATCTGTGACACCGGGCGGATCTTGCCCAGATAATCCTCCACGTACTTGCACAAGTACGTGGCCAAGCCAAGGAAGTGCCTCAGTTCCTTGACACTTGAAGGCGTTGGCCATTCATTGATCCCTCTGACCTTTTCCGGGTCAGGGCGAACATCATTTTTCCCTACGAGGCACCCGAGGACGGGTATCTCGCTCGCCCCGAAGATACACTTCTTCAGGTTCGCGTAGAACTTATGTTTTCGCATAAGCTCAAGTAGCTTCCGGAGATGCACCCTGTGCATTTCTACGTC
This sequence comes from Phytophthora cinnamomi, assembly GCF_018691715.1. Taxonomy (NCBI): domain Eukaryota; phylum Oomycota; class Peronosporomycetes; order Peronosporales; family Peronosporaceae; genus Phytophthora; species Phytophthora cinnamomi. The sequence continues at coordinate 2,486,400 of NW_027150933.1, forward strand.
GGTCTTCCCGTCCACAGCTCGGCTGTGGATGAACACATCATCGAAGTAGCTCGGTGCGAAATCGCGCACCGAGCGCAACAAGTGCGCCACGCACCTTTTGAAGGTCGCAGGGGCGTTCTTAAGTCCCTGCGGCATTACTAGCCACTCCCAGAGCATGCCACTTAGCGTGCTCACTGCCGTGAGAGGGATGTCCCTCTCGCGCATTAGGATCTGATACAATCCATCTCGTAAGTCGAGAGCACTGTAAACGATGCTCCCGGCCATCGAATCGATGATAACATCTTTTCGCGTTATCGGCGTCTGCGCCAGTACTGTCGCATCGTTCAGCTTGTTGTAGGCATGAACGATGCGCCATCCGCCCTGGGGCTTTTTGACACAGAACGTCGGAGCACTGTGCGGGGACTTTGATTCCCGCACTTGTCCTGCTTTGCGACGACTTTCAAAGAAGTCGTCGATCGCTTTTACTTGCTCTCGCGGCAGTGGCCACTGCCGCGTGACGCAGTACTTCGTGCCCGGCACGAGATCAATCTCGTGCTGAATGCCCTTATCCTGCGGAAGCTCCTCATGGATCTCTTCCGGGAGTACGTCTTTGTACTCCCTCAATCATTCGTAATAGGGACTCGACTTCAGCGAGTCCCAGTCTTGTTCCTCGAAGCGCTCTCGCTTCGTCTTCGCACTGAGAGTGTCTTCACTCTCAGTGGTATTTCCCATGAAGAGCTGCCTCAGCTCTTCGCTCTCGCTTTCCGTTCTTTCGCTGTTCGAAAGAACGCAGACCTGCTCGGTGCGTCCATCGTGCAAGTCGCGCGTGAAGCGCTTCCAGCTCGTGGCTGGAAGCGAAGTCAACTCCGACGCCGTCGTCGGAGGATTAGCGAATTCCATTTCACGATACTGGAATCCAGTATCGGTGCGCGTCAAGACGCTTAGCGTCTCGACGTCCGGCGTCACCGCCTCAGTCTGCTCAGCAGACAATTCTCGTCGTGTCTCGGTCCGGGACCGAGACCGAGACGCATTCGCCGTCTTCTTGTTGTGCGGGGCCCGGCTCCGCACAGTTGTTCTGCTGGTCCAGGCCCGGCCGTGGGCAGTTGTTCGCCGGCGGACACTGTCCGCGGGCGCGCGGTATCAAGCCCGGCTTGATCGCATGGCGCTTCGTCGTGCATCCCGGCTGCACGGTAATGTGTTCCTTCACGGGCAGACCCTGTCTGCGGGCGCGAGATATCAAGCCCGGCTTGATCGCATGGCGCTTCGTCGTGCAGCCCGACTGCACGACAGCATGCAAATTGCGTCAGTGCGGTACGTTTGCAACCGTCTGTACTGTTTGCAGCGTCAACTCCCGGAGTTGACACGCCGTCGCCACCTCGACACCATTCATTGGCGGAGCCCCTCATGACCGAGGGTGCGTCGGCTCCCGGAGCCGACGCGTCGTTGTCGACCTGACCTTTTCGGGTCAGGGACTGTCCCTTACACGCTTGAACGTGGGTATTGGTTCCCGGAACCAGTACGTTTTTTTCGTCTGACGTCGGCAACCTTGCCGACGTTGGTCTCACTTGTGCGCGCCCTCGCGCACTTCTTGGGCACTCCGGAACTGCTGCATTAAGCGCTGTCTCGACTGGCGAGTTGCGCGCACCTACTGGTGCGTACGCTGCGGTAACAGGGCCATCGCTCTCTGTTCCACTGTCGCGGCCGAAGCGCACGAGCGTGCGCTTCTTCCAGTCTATCACCGGATCATGCCGTGCAAGCCACGGCATACCCATTACCACGTCGAACTTATCGTCCAGGTCCAGGACGATAAAGTGTTCGACAAACACTCGTTGTTTGTATGAGAAGCGCACGTTTACGACGCGCTTCTCGGTCTTCACGATGGCACCTGTTGCCAATCGAACTTCCAGAAGACTTCGAGGTACATTTACCCTCTCGAAGTCAAGTCTCGGCAGGCTTCGTAGTCGAACAAAGTTGTTCGACGCGCCTGAATCTACCAATGCTCGAAGAGAGTCACTCGCTCTCTTCGAGTAAACCTTCAAGATGACCAGATTCGGCCTGTCATCTTGCTTCTTGCAGCGAGATCTGGTCTCACTGGGGGCTGCAGTCCTTAGTGTCGCGTGCCCAATGTCGGCACGCGTGACTGCATTACCAGTAGGGCGCCCCGCGCCTACTGGATGTTCGCGTTTTTTGTTGGTCCGCGGCGATGCCTAGCATCGCCACGACGGCCACCTCCAGGGGGCATGGGAGCTGTACACTCCCGTGCAAAGTGACCGATCCTTCCGCAACGGAAGCATCGCACGTTGCCTCCGTGCTGCTGGTAACCAACAGCCGTTGCATTCGAGAGGTCCATTGGTTCCGGACCTCCCGTCCTCGCTACCGGGCGCGGTTGCGGACTCGGCACATTTACATGGAGTTTAGCCTGCCGCAGGCTAAACACTTCTTGCATGGCAAGGGTGATTGCAGCTTCGAGAGTACTCGGGTACTCTCGGAAGAGATAGGTCTTCACGGGCCCATCTCTAAGTCCTTTCATGAACGTGACGACTTTAGTCGCCTCGTCAATCGGGTTAGTCACGATATTTGATACCAAGTATCGTGCGCGCTGCGCGTTAGCATGGACGTCATGCTTACCCTGCTGAAGGTCGAGGAATTCCGCCCTCGACCGGAACTCGTTTTGCGGGGGCTCAAACGCTTGTTTGAGCTCCTCCTAGAATACTTCGTACGTGCTGCAGCACGTAGGATCGGAGCGTCGGCGCTCAACCCCTCGCGCGTTCGCCAAGGCAAGACATGGCGAACGCGACCTTCGGCAGCGGGTCGACGATGCGTCGAGCCGCTATGGCTGTGTCGAGCTCGACAAGCCATCGGAGGAGAGGCTCGCCCTCTCTTCCTACATAATTGCTTACGCTCAATTTCCATAATTGAGCACGCGGTGTCGTCCCTGACGACGCCGTCACTGAGGAAGCAGCATCACGCTGCTCCTTCATGTTGAATTCTAGAGCAACACCATGTTGCTCCGTCGGCGATAGCGTACGCAGCATCGCCGCTATCGCCGCTTCTCCAATGACTGTTGACAGTCGTTGGAGGGCCGACCACTCTGGGTCAGACAGGTGGGGGCAGTTAGCGCATGCAACATGCGTTACAGGTGTATTGGAGCTCTCCATGGGCACCTCCGTGTTCATGTGGTTCTCGGCTCCGCCTCGTACGACGTCAAGTTGTCGGTCGTTGGACGGACTGCAAAGTGCTACCAGGTGTAGTGGATCTAACTTGACTCACTACTTTAGCTTACGCGTTGCGCTACGTGTATGAAGAAGCGTAAGTACTTAGTAATAACTTGAGTTAATTATACTTGAGTACACCAGTATAATGTATATCAAATAAAGACTCCAAGTAGCTTAGCTAAAGCAAAATGAGAACTGTATTGTTTATAAATTAATCTTCCTCCTAAATCTGCTAAAACTGATTATCATATATGAAAGGGACTGGCAGCGGCTGGCCTGCCAATATGCACATATCTAATTGGTAGAAAAAAGCTGCTTTCTACCAATACGAACTTAGGGTATGTGTGGACCAATCATTGTGGTGGACCACTTCAATGTATCCATTGGTGTAACTTACACCCAGGTGAGGCAGTATCTAAAACTTTTAACATATTTTTTCTGTTAAAAAATCACAAGTGGCTTGTAGCCACTTGTGCGTGTAATCCCGTTACAACAATCATGGAGAAGGAAAATACTCGCTATTCATGTAACGTGAAAGCGTGCCCTGTCCCGGAGTGCCTTCAGTGTTCTCGGTGTGGCTGTGACCACGACGGTCTGTCCGTTGAAGCCAAATTGGCGCGAGGAAGGGGTAGACCAAAAGGGATATCGTCTGTCCCGAAAGTACCTACCACGCCAGTGCAGAGACAACTTCGGCCGCGTCAGGAGCAAAGTTGGTTCATGAGCCCTCCTCGGCTTACCTCCACACCTCCACAACACCAAATGCCTGGATATAAGGCTATCATGGAGTGTTTTGGAGAGTCAGGTGACGGGATCTCTTACGTTGGAAAAAATATTAGCTCTGCCAAGGCTCGCTCCTCATCAATGTTCTGGGACAAACTGGAGCCGACCTTCAATGAGCCATCGATGCGCACAGTCATCTTAAACCTGTATACGACACTGCTAACGTGCATTGCAGAATCACTTTCTGGCGAAGATGGTGCGCACGCTTCGCTTCAGTTGTTTGTGCTCTGGCTTGCTACTCCAAACCAGAGGTATTCATTTTTATCTTCGATCGAATCAGATTCAGTTATTGACAAGCAAGCGCTGCAGAACACTATGGCCCCCCATTTGACACGCGGTAGTACAGAGCGCCGTGTTGTTCGAGCTGTGTTATGCCAGTCATTGTTTTGGAAAGAGCTTCATCTTGCTGCAGACGAGTTTACTGGCTTAAATGTGTGTTGAAGAAGTTATTGGAAAGGCAAGCGTGACTATGATATCTTAACTGCTGAGGGCACGCTGAGAAACCCACGCTGGACACGTCAGCGGTTTGAAACCAAAGATGTTGATGCTGCTATCAGAAGCATTTAGGTAGCTGATAACGTGGCTTTTGTTTCGTGGGGGACCAAACGGATTAAGGTTGACGGAACGTACTACGACGTGCCAAGTATTTTACGCCGCCGGTCAATAAGTCTGATGTATGAGCGCTATTCGCATGCTAGTGTGAATAGTCTCAATAAAAGCGCATTTTATCGTTTGTCATCAATCCTGACACATGGAGAAGTACAGGCGCGCTCCGCGGTTGATTACGTTACTGGGATAGTTTTGAATGATAACGTTTTGCGGTTGGACCGTGTTATTCACGATATTCTACCAAATAGTTATGATGATTTATCCCGCAAGCTGGAGATTCTAAAGGGCTGGCTAAAATATGGTACTGTCGCGTACACGGTAGTGACGATTCTGAAGCATGCTCTCGACTTCAGATAAAATATGGTTAGATGGCTCCAGTAGGAGATGCAAACAAAAAGCCTGTATCATGTGAACAATGTCGCGGATATCACTCGATAATAAATGAAGTCACTAACCAGCTTCGAGAACCCGGTGCAGACGATTCTGTACTGCAGATTGTGAAAGAGTGCCATGTGAAACTTAAATTGTTTTTTTGTCATCGTCTGCGTATACTTAACCAACAGCGAGCACTGTGTCAGCTTTTCGATGAAATGAGGGATCACTGAGTTGGTGGTCAAGCTAAGGAAGGGTTTGTTGTTATCAATTTCAAGATGAAAGCAGCACCAATTTATTTCCGTGAAAAAACTATTGATCATTATGGAAAACGAGGCATGAGATGGCACGGTGCCATGGTAAGATTCTGGTCCAGAGAATCGTCATCGCATGATCCAGTAGGAAACAAGTTTTACTTTGACCAAATATCCGGTGGGGACAATAAACAGGACAAAGATGTTGTCATCAACTTGTTTGAAGCTTTGGTAATCTCACTGAAACGAGCTCTTCCTCACGTTTCTGCGATCACTATCCAGAGTGATAATGCAAGTTGTTACCAAAATGCTCTAGTGCTGCTGCTACTCCCTATTATTGGGGCTCTTCATGGTATTCGCGTTGCACGATACATTCATACGGACACACAAGACGGGAAGTCAATGCTAGACGCAGCAATGAAAAAAGTTCAGCGATATGTACAACAAGGCAATGATTGTGTGACGCCACATCAGCTTGTAGCCGCTCTCCGTGCAGATGGCGGAATCCCAGACTGAGTGGCTGAGCCAACCGACTATGACAGGAGCAGCATACATCAATTGGGAGCGAAGGTTAACAAAATCGCGAAGAAACTTTCTTCTATACAGTGTAGAGTCAATGATACATTTTAGGAGTTTCCGTCGGAAGTCGGAATTCCTCAGCGCCCGGATGACTCCCCCAAATTTCACTACAGGCTAATTCCTGCATTCATGGTCCACCTCTTCTCGTATTCTGGAATTGGCGACGGTGTTCGTGTCGCTACCAACTTGGAAGATGACACATGTGTCATCCAATCTGTCAACGGAAGATCCCAGTTAGAATCAGATATTCCATCCAGCACTTTTGATGGACGTAATAACGGAGAACAGTGTGAACCAGATATTTGTTTGAACGCTGAAGATGACAATAACCAAGATCTGTCTGATGCCAGTTTAGAGAGCGATAATGATGATAGTGAAATTGAAGTGCTTGTTGAAATGGAAAACCATTTTCAGCACAGAGGTTCTTCAGCTACAACAGCACATTCTCGAAACATTGTTGGTGTCGTGACTGGCGTAAAATTACGACGGTAGCCAGCTTTGGCGGCGCATACGCATAAACAGATCAAGCCAAGCTCAACATGTACCCTGCGGACAGCGTATCCAGGGGATGTTTTTTGCTAATCATGCCGAGCGAGATATCGCTGCGTACGCGAAACGCTCGCTCATAGCTATGAAAAATGCCGGGGATCTTTGTATCATTGAAGCTGGTGGTCTTCCTCGTGAAATAGCTGCGATTGCAACATATCTTCAAGATGATAGTGTCGTACTTCCGGCCCTAACAAAAGGCTGGGCTAGACGGCCGGTATGGGGGAAAATGTACGGAGCCCGCTATATCAAGAAGTATGAAAGTGAGATTGCAGAAATGTATCAACAAGGGGAGGAAAACAGCTAATGTAAGCTCGGTCTTGCGCGCATGCTCGAGTTGCTAGTGTCTAGCCATATGATTTGCCGTCAGAATATGAAATCCGCTCAGAAATTTCAAAACTAAGCCGAAAGAAGGTGCGCAGAGCGTCATCGCCAATACCTACGGTGGTTAATCGTGCTGCAAACGGTGAAATTGATATCGATGGCGTCCCCAACAACAATAACTATGACAAACATTTGAAGTCAGGGTCCAGACGTGAACCTATGAGGCCAAACTATTCACACTATCTGGAGAACCTCGTTTCCCACAATCGATCCGTTAAACCTAAGGATGCTCTAGCACAGTTCCGGACTGAATTTACATTACGCGATCGTGATGTGGTTGATGCAAAGGTAACAAGGAAAGTATATTAAAACACCGTAGGATATACACCACTCCAACAAAACGACAAAGGAACACATCAGATGAAGAAAGAGGCAGTTCATTATGAGTAGGTAACACGGAACGGTAGGTTTATTAGTGAGGTAGCGATACAAAAGGAAAATATACACTATTAGACAAAACTGTTCTAGGCTCATAGTGAAGCGGAAATCCATTTGTAGTTGTGTTAATTCAAGTAGTGAACTTTTTTCTTAACCCCTCCAGCGCGAGGCCTTTTAGTTCTCACCATCTCACCTATTCCTACACACGTTAAGGTTTAGCAAACGGATATGCATGCATACTGTAACCTTATTAAATTTTATCGTATCTGCAGCAAAGCCGGTTCACACCCCCACCGCTATATGCGCTATCGTGTCGCTGGCTTGCAAAAGTGTCTTATTAAAGACACGATTTCAACCGTATCGTGACTGTTGAGTACATAGTCTGCACACACAAGATATAAATAGTGCAGAAGAAAAGGCAGGCTTCTCGCGACATGTCGGAGCAAGTAACAGATGGAAATGCACAAACAAAAAGTATATTCAACGCAAGTAAAAAAAAGAGTCAGAGACCGACTAGTCGCCGTCAACGTTACGCGCGCTTGTGCTGAGACGAAGTGTCACTTCTCCCTTCATTGCTGGATTCGCCCGAGGACCCGCCATCGCTAGCATTGCCACCGGTACGTTTCTTAGGCTTTCGGGCTCGAATCTTGCGCTTGTTCCGTGATTGAGGAATCAATGAACCATTTTTTCCGATGCTTGTGCCAGATTTCGAAGCACGACATTGCCACCCCGTTGCTTGAGTGCTTCACCTTGTTGAAGAGAAACACTCGAGCTGCCAGAACGTTTATCGACGCCGTCTTTAGCTTGCATTCACCACACAAGAAGGTTGTCTCGCCGCTACGTGCTTCCCCGTCCTGCTGGATCACTGAGCATACCTTGCAAGCGCGTTGGCGGCGTTTTCTAGCCTGATTAGCGCCTCCCACTCTCCACTCATCGGTCTGAATTGGAACATGCTTAGCATTGGCTTTGCGCGCCTTTGTTGGTGTTGGCTGGAGCCCTCGGTGCCGCAGCAGTTGACGCCAGTCCTCAGGTTGCAGCTGGCACAGCTCCAGGTGAAGCTGCTTTAGGAACTGGACTTGTGGCATCTTTGGGTTGCCTTCGTGAACTTGATGGTAGTTGAACACGATGTAGGCATTGATAATGACGAGGTCGATCAGACCAAGAAACAGTGACTTGTAGTATTTCTTGTAACGCAGAGCAAGCTGCAGGGAGTATCTGTAGACACACATTGTATCAGACACGATAAGTAAAAGTCTATAAAGCGCAGAATACACGATAAGAAAACTTGCCTTTGTAGTCGTAGTTGATCGTGCACGTCTACGCCTCCCATGATCGTCTGATAGTCTTTCACGACCCTTGGGGCCATCACTTCAGCCTTTTCTCCTGTCAGAGGGTCATGTCGCACAATTCGGTCCTGCTTCGAGCTTCCTCCAGTCGCCAGCACGTGAACACTTTGTTTGTCCCACCACCGGATTGCCTTCATTTCCGGAACGTGAACCGAGGTAGCCACATCATAGGTGCCTCGCTCGATGTCTGCAGGTCGCTTGTTTGACGCTCTTCTCCCATTTTTTAGTGTTTTTGGGAGTATGGCTTCACACAGGCCACGCTTGTTCATCATAATCGTCCCCACTGTGTAGATATTCATCGATAGCAATTGCATTGTCAGAACCACTGAGGTGTAAAACCTATCAGTTACGATCAGGCGGAACGCGCGCGGTCCGGCGGACCCGAATACTTGGCGTAGGTTTCGCACTACCGCTGCCGGACCAGACTTCTCGTCGGGCGGTGTGCTCCCGTCATACATTTGGCCCTTACCGCAGTAGACTTCAAACCTGTATGAGGCACAACAGGAACATGGTCAGCATGTAGCAGACACGATAAGATAACTTAAAAGCCAAAACAAAATAGCGTGCCTTGAGGCACGCTATTTGCCTACCGGATGCAATACGCGGTCTGTGAACAGCACAGCATAAAAAGCTTGGTACCCCATTTATGCGGCTTATCCTTCATGTAGACACGCATGCGGTTGAATAAAGACCTCGATGAAAGCACTGCTTCGTCAAATGCCATGACGGGTGGCGGAATGAAGTTGCTCTGGAACGTTTGTTGAAGAGTAGTAATGACAGGCCGTAGCTTCCACGCGCGATCAGTCGAAGCATGCGCGTCATCATTTCTGCTAAAGTGCATATTGTGTGACAGGTGAGCGAACCGATCCCGAGTCAAAAATGGGTTGAAACACCCACGGGGGATGGCTCCTTCGTCTGTCGTCCTCTAGTGGTTGTCAAACTTCGCTTTGTTTGAGGGAATCGTTCTCGCAATCAACAGGCCGATGAAAACGCAAAATCCTCTACCCGAAATGTCGGGCGTAGCAAGCAACCGGGCTTTGATTCGATCAGGAGACTGCACAACAAAGTCGCTATCCTGTCGACGGCGATCTTGCTGTCTAGCGTGTTGAGCAGCTACACGCTTGTCTTAATTTTCCAATAAGTAGTCGTCACTCTTGCCGGCAATATCGTCCCCCATCTGGGGCGGCGCAAACAAAAAAACGCCCCCAACGCCGTCGAAGCAGCAGCCAGTGCTTCATCAGTGGGACCGTGCTGTCCCCGGTAGATATTAGGGTAGTCATCACTTATCCAAGTATTCGCTCGTGATTCATACGGTTCCCCCATGTATGGAAACGGAGTACAATTGTTTGGAACGCTCCATCCATTGAATTTCATATCCTTCAAAATGTCCACAGCGTTCTCCTTCGACGAGCATGGCTCCGGTTTAATTTCATCGCATCGGGTTGAACCCGGACTATTCGCATCTCCACGTCCCGCATCACTATTTGCATCGCGAGCATGCCAAGCTTGAAGAAGTGGTAGCGTGTGTGTCTTCCATTTACTTCGAAGCAAATTCAAATTCTGAGCTGCGCCAAGTGGGTAGTAGAGAATCAACTTAAAGTTGGGCATCACCGTTGTGGATACTGAACGGCTGACAATCTGGCGAATCCAATGAAGCCGATGCTTCAACGTTCGCATATACACAGGAACAACTATGTGGGCATAGTCCGTCATTCTGTGCACCGACAGCTCAATTTCGTTACCGTCTATGTTAAGAGGGTCCACCTCGTACACAGCCTCTTCTGGGGTGAGAATCGATAATGGAAAGCGCAGTGCATAACCATATCACTTAGCCTCGTTTCACCTGCAATATGATCCACAACATCAGTAAGCTCCAAGAATCCCCCCCCCTTCCTGTACTACCAGCACTGAATTTAAATTTCAACCATGACTCCGCCAAAAGTTGCGCAACTTCCTGGGCAATCTGAGAAATGGGAGGCATCGTTAATGGATCGTGCAGCACAACATTAACACCGTTCAGATGGCTTCAATCTCTTCGAATCCACTCGAGATAGTCCTCATAACGGCGGATGACGTCCCTCGCAATATATATCTGCTGAACCACATCTGCGTATCTCCTACAACTTGGCAAATTAAAATTAACAGCAGCGCTATAGTTTTTAGTTTCAGCAAATGCATCCAAAAGCTCCAAGATGCTCTCGTCTATAAGATCGTTAATACCTGGAGAGCAGCGTACAGTGCTTTATTGAGGTTGTGGCAGTGGCATGTCTTCTGTTGTTACATGTTTTATGAGCAGCTATACTACATACGGTATTTCATTACAGAGAAATTACTCTCCAGTGATCCTAACCACCCACATGTTTGTTGCTGGGGAACGTTGTACCACAGCCCGGAAGTATGCAACGCATCCCCGGAAGCGATCGTTGCGTACGATACGCTTACCCGTTCCTCTTGACTTTCGGTGACAACAGAACTTGCAGGACTACTTCTTGAATGCATGACTAAAAGCCAACGGAATCTGTTTGGTTGGGTGAGAACTGTTCCATTTATCACGTGTGACTGAGTCGCGACACCGATAGGACACAAGATTTGTCTCCTGATAGCGAGTCCAATACGCTTTAAATGCGTCCCAGTCTTCAAATTCCAAACCCTCCATCTTGGGAGCCATGGTGCAAAATGGTGGGCGAATCACTTCACCAGCTACAAATTCAAGTTTAAACAACGACACCAGTGTGAAGCAATATTAAACAAATTGATGATAAAAAAAACAAATACCATACATGGTAGAACCGTTGGTTGGGTTGGCGGGAGTCGATCACCGTCACTGTCACGGTTTTCGAGCAATTTGGTTGAACGTCCCGTTTGTTTAGCTACATGTGATCCCAACCACAAAACATTACAACATAACGCCACATCACACGTTTGCAAAGCACTGCTTACCCTGTTGCCTTGTAGTCCTCGGCTTTTTCTTGTTCTTGTTAATCTGATGCCGTGTACTCTTGCGTGACTTTTTCAGGAACTTCTCCTCCCCCGAGCAGTTGCTTTCTATGTCGCTGGACCCTCCGTCACTTGACCAGTGGCTGACGGTGTCACTCGATTCACCATTACATTCGTCTCGGCCTATGCATTGGATATTCGTGTTAGAAAAGCGTAGCTGTCGCAAACACCAACTACTTACGTCGTCCGCGCATTCGTTTTCGTTTTCTGTCGCGCTTGTTCTTGCGCTGGCACTTCCCTTTCCCTGACATGACGCTTGTGAAGCTGATCTACAATGTGGAAGAATGTCAGCCTCCCTGAGCACGAGTGATTCACCCTCGATCTATCACGTACGAAAGGTGCGCACCTTTGAACCTACCGAGACCTGTCGTCGAAGCTGCGAATCGGGGAATACGGCGGTTAAAGATCGTGCTGGGTTCACATGAACCGTGGTTGTGACTCCGGTTCACCCGAACCGTGAAAAAGACATTAGGACTGCAAATTTATCGAAGGTGCTGAAGGTGCTGAAGGTGCTGAAGGTGCTGAAGGTGCGCTAACCGAAGGTGCTGAAGGTGCTCAAACCGAAGGTGCGCGAAGGTGCGCTAACCGAAGGTGCGCTAACCGAAGGTGCTTTAAGGGGTGTCCACAAGGACGCAGGAGGGCGAGACTGTGTGCGGTCGATGTGATTGGCGTAGTTACAGCCGGTTGACGTGTCCCCGTGCCAAGAGAACGTGTAATCGCTGTGGTGAGTATGGACACTACTCCATGGAGTGGAACTTGCCGATAACACCGACAAGTGGAGCTTCACGAGGCCGACGAAAATGGAACGTGCATCAAAGACGGAGGTGGGTGCAGCCCAGCGAGGCACGCCTACCGATCAAGGCAATGACAAGGGCGAGGACGGTGCGTCCGAACTCGTCGTGATGAAGGTGACTGCGGACGGTAGCGTGACGAGCTCCGTCAGGATGAAAATGGACGAAGACATGGTGCAAGTGCGCGGCGTTGTGATGGGCAAGAAATGCGCCCCCGGTGCAACGGAGTGCACCATGTTGGACAAGGAGGGACACCCCTTAAAGCACCTTCGGTTAGCGCACCTTCAGCACCTTCAGCACCTTCGATAAATTTGCAGTCCTAATGTCTTTTTCACGGTTCGGGTGAACCGGAGTCACAACCACGGTTCATGTGAACCCAGCACGATCTTTAACCGCCGTATTCCCCGATTCGCAGCTTCGACGACAGGTCTCGGTAGGTTCAAAGGTGCGCACCTTTCGTACGTGATAGATCGAGGGTGAATCACTCGTGCTCAGGGAGGCTGACATTCTTCCACATTGTAGATCAGCTTCACAAGCGTCATGTCAGGGAAAGGGAAGTGCCAGCGCAAGAACAAGCGCGACAGAAAACGAAAACGAATGCGCGGACGACGTAAGTAGTTGGTGTTTGCGACAGCTACGCTTTTCTAACACGAATATCCAATGCATAGGCCGAGACGAATGTAATGGTGAATCGAGTGACACCGTCAGCCACTGGTCAAGTGACGGAGGGTCCAGCGACATAGAAAGCAACTGCTCGGAGGAGGAGAAGTTCCTGAAAAAGTCACGCAAGAGTACACGGCATCAGATTAACAAGAACAAGAAAAAGCCGAGGACTACAAGGCAACAGGGTAAGCAGTGCTTTGCAAACGTGTGATGTGGCGTTATGTTGTAATGTTTTGTGGTTGGGATCACATGTAGCTAAACAAACGGGACGTTCAACCAAATTGCTCGAAAACCGTGACAGTGACGGTGATCGACTCCCGCCAACCCAACCAACGGTTCTACCATGTATGGTATTTGTTTTTTTTATCATCAATTTGTTTAATATTGCTTCACACTGGTGTCGTTGTTTAAACTTGAATTTGTAGCTGGTGAAGTGATTCGCCCACCATTTTGCACCATGGCTCCCAAGATGGAGGGTTTGGAATTTGAAGACTGGGACGCATTTAAAGCGTATTGGACTCGCTATCAGGAGACAAATCTTGTGTCCTATCGGTGTCGCGACTCAGTCACACGTGATAAATGGAACAGTTCTCACCCAACCAAACAGATTCCGTTGGCTTTTAGTCATGCATTCAAGAAGTAGTCCTGCAAGTTCTGTTGTCACCGAAAGTCAAGAGGAACGGGTAAGCGTATCGTACGCAACGATCGCTTCCGGGGATGCGTTGCATACTTCCGGGCTGTGGTACAACGTTCCCCAGCAACAAACATGTGGGTGGTTAGGATCACTGGAGAGTAATTTCTCTGTAATGAAATACCGTATGTAGTATAGCTGCTCATAAAACATGTAACAACAGAAGACATGCCACTGCCACAACCTCAATAAAGCACTGTACGCTGCTCTCCAGGTATTAACGATCTTATAGACGAGAGCATCTTGGAGCTTTTGGATGCATTTGCTGAAACTAAAAACTATAGCGCTGCTGTTAATTTTAATTTGCCAAGTTGTAGGAGATACGCAGATGTGGTTCAGCAGATATATATTGCGAGGGACGTCATCCGCCGTTATGAGGACTATCTCGAGTGGATTCGAAGAGATTGAAGCCATCTGAACGGTGTTAATGTTGTGCTGCACGATCCATTAACGATGCCTCCCATTTCTCAGATTGCCCAGGAAGTTGCGCAACTTTTGGCGGAGTCATGGTTGAAATTTAAATTCAGTGCTGGTAGTACAGGAAGGGGGGGGGGGGGGATTCTTGGAGCTTACTGATGTTGTGGATCATATTGCAGGTGAAACGAGGCTAAGTGATATGGTTATGCACTGCGCTTTCCATTATCGATTCTCACCCCAGAAGAGGCTGTGTACGAGGTGGACCCTCTTAACATAGACGGTAACGAAATTGAGCTGTCGGTGCACAGAATGACGGACTATGCCCACATAGTTGTTCCTGTGTATATGCGAACGTTGAAGCATCGGCTTCATTGGATTCGCCAGATTGTCAGCCGTTCAGTATCCACAACGGTGATGCCCAACTTTAAGTTGATTCTCTACTACCCACTTGGCGCAGCTCAGAATTTGAATTTGCTTCGAAGTAAATGGAAGACACACACGCTACCACTTCTTCAAGCTTGGCATGCTCGCGATGCAAATAGTGATGCGGGACGTGGAGATGCGAATAGTCCGGGTTCAACCCGATGCGATGAAATTAAACCGGAGCCATGCTCGTCGAAGGAGAACGCTGTGGATAATACAAATAACGTTTTGGACTCTACTAATGTGGCACAACGTATATTCGGTGTCTTCACTCCATCTGTAGAGGAAGAAGTGATTAAACACTCACGCCAGCTGACCAAGTGAGTTGTGGTGTGCAATATTTGGCCCAAGCGTATAGTCACGTCAACATCGACGCCACCAATTTCAAATTGAATAAGACAGTGGGGGACGGAGACGTTGAGGCGATGCGCCTATGCACCATGTGGCAGCTTCTGCGTGACTGTGATGAAGTACAAACCGCTACCGATGCAAAGTTTAGCGATGATCCCGAAGTGTTAGCGACCGACATGAAGATCAACAGATTTTCACAGCGTCTGCCCGTAGCGAGGCATAACTTTAGCGTTGGTACAGTTGAGGGGCTGTTGAGTATTGATTTTCGCAGCGAGGCGTGCATGAAATAGCTAGACGTAGCAGCTCAGCGAACTAGAACTCTTATTTCTGATCGATATTACTTTGCCTTGCACAGCACTGTGTCGGACTGTGAGGAATTGCCAAATGAATCAACACTACGGTTACGACCGCTGGCGTGACGCGTGTAACTGGTTCACTTGTTAGCGCTAACCGCGCTATTGCAAATATTCGAGTTGCGCCGCCGTTCATCTAAAAGTTGCGCAGCTTCATTTGAAGGTGCTCAAAGGTGCCAAAGGTGCTCAAAGGTGCTCAAGTGAAGGTGCTCGAAGGTGCACGAGGGTGCGCAACTTCTACGCTGAAGGTGCGTAAAGGTGCACAAAGGTGCGGAAGGTGCTCAACCCGAAGGTGCTTTAACGAGAGCCCGTCCTTGTGTCTGGCCCCATGCGGATGTTGAGTCGCCTCGTCATGGTGCCACCGCCACTCGGCACAGTCGACACTAGCAACGGGGCCGCAACCGCGTTGACCGAAGGACGCCGAGGCGAACGCGGGAACAATAGGAGGTGGCACAGGCGTCTGCCGAGGTTGCTGCTGCCGCAGCATCGCGTTCATCTGCTGCATCTCCTCGAGCATATTCACTTGCGTCGACTTTCCACCGGCCGCCTCCTTGCTCTCCTCAGCGAACTCGTCTTCCTCTTCCACGGAGCGGTGGAGTCCCTTGAACAGCAGGAGTGTACACGCCTCCGCAATCGACGTCACCACGCTCGCGTTCAGCATCGCACGCAGCTGCTTGTTGCGAATGCCTTCCACGAAGAACTCGTACCGCATCCGCGGCTCGTTGCACTGCAGTGCCTCGCACATCCGGTCGATGCGGTCGCCCCACTCCTCGACGGACTCGCCGTAGTTTCGCATGGCGGTCCGGAGCTGGTGCCACATCTGCGCTTGCGTTCAGCTCGCGAACCGGTTGTGGAAGCGCACCTTGAGCGTCTCGAAGTCCTCGATCCTGGAGTTATACCACCACTCCTGACCGAACATGCCCTTCAGACACTGCTCGAACGACATCAACCTCAACGCGTCGTCCATGCCTTTGATTCACCTCTCGAACGAACGCCAGAACGTGGCCGCCCGCTCATTCGAGGCCGACTCCGAGTAGAACGGCACGATCACCTTGACCGCATTCCGTAGCTCATTCGGAGTCACTCCAACATGGAAGCTACCTAGCACAGAACCCTCACCACCAACATGCTGTGGTCCGACATCACCACCGAGTCCAAGTCCAGGCACCGGTACTTGACCCACTGGCAGGAGACCGGATTGTGCTTGGCCATACCCCGGCGGCACATTTGGCACTGACGTTATGAACCTCTGGTAGCCCGGCGGTGGATTCGGTGCACTCGAGGGGGCCACGGTCGCACCGCTCGATGCTTGCCACCGCTGTGTTTGACTCACGGGCGCACTCGCCCTTGGTGAGGCCGTCATAACTGACTGAAAGGCGGGGAGAACGCGCTCGCCGGCGTCGCTCCTCCGCCTCCAATCGGTGTAGGCGCGATAGTCACAGCTCCGTGCGAGGGAATCGTAGCCATCGGTAGGCCACGTGACTGAGGTACCGGAGTAGGCGCCACCGGCACAGTCTGCGGCGCCACGGCCATCGTCATGGTGTCGCCATGTAAGCTGTCGGCACGGCGCTCGTGGATAACCCACTCGGCCTAGCCGTACTTGTCGCCGAAGCACCCATCCACCGTCCAGGGTAACGTGGCATGGCAAGACGTACCACTTCGCTCAGGTACGCCTCCGCCGCAGGGTCCATTCCCGACCCCTGCAGGGGCACGCTTGGTCCTTGCGAGACTGCTGGTACTGGAGGCACAACCGCATGCTGCGGTACTGCTCCTCCAACACCAACTTGCACACCTTGAGCCACTCCCGAGGCTTGAGTCGTCGCGCCAACACTCGGCACTTGAGCAGCTTGGACGGGTCCAACAGGCTGATGTACTGCCTGCGTCGGCCCTCCCGTCGTTGCCGAAGCTTGACCAGCGCCTGCTTGTTGCTGCGTCACCGAGCCTTGCTACTGGGACGTCGTCGACAGGCGGACGGCTCTCGTCAGCACTCGGGCCAGCAGATCCACTTCGGGGTCTCCACTCGAAGCTTGGTCCCCACCCGGCAGTGCCACCCCTGTACCAGCGGCTGGTGCAGTACTCGCCGTACTCACAGAAGCTGGAACCGGAGCCGTCATCACCGGTGGCGCAGTTTGTGAGCTACCAGATAAGACGCAACAGTGGAGAACCACGTAAGCAGACAACTGCTTGAGCTTCGTCTACAACTGCTTGAAGCTCACCTATACATGCACATCATAGAGATAGACCATCGAGGCAGAGGAACTTCGATAGGATAGCCTTCAGCTGTACATCTATCTCTACAATGTCAGCAATTCCATTTTCACCAGCAAGGACTCGTGACATTTAGCTATAGCTAAAACGTAGCGAATCTACGAGACTTCACCACGCCAACCACAAGGATGTCCAGCAGCGACCCAGCAGAAGTTACCTTCGAGAAGGTCAAGAGCAACGGAGTTGTGGTGAAGAAAAGAGTGCCCACCTTCCGCGACGGAGACTGGAAGGATTGGCTGGAGTGGTTACTCCGCCTTTCTGAGTACTATGTATTCATGGGCTATGTGGCAGACGACGAAGAGGACCAAGTAGCATTCGTCGAGGACATTCAAGTCCTTCTGTTCGATGAAGACCTGCAGCAATTTAACGACTCCGTGGCCGAGGAGAGTATTCTACGGCCCACGACTGTCGCCCTGTCGCCCTTCAGCGACAGACTGAGAGTCACTGTCCCGATGGAACCCGAGGCGTGATTCTCGACGAGATGTCTGCGCTAAAGAAAACGTGCGGCGTCAGCGTGCGAGAGTACACCCGCAGCTTTCGGAAGCTCGGGCGCATGCTGAATTATATTACGGACAATGAAGCCATCCCAACTTCTGACGTGATCAGAATGTACAAGAGTGGCATGCCAATTGACTGGCAAATTGAAGTCAACTTTCGCGTAGTTGGGAGTACAACGATTTAGTGCATCAATTTGAGTTGATCGAGCGCAATGAGCAGGAAGAAGAAATGCTCAGGAACGGAGGCCGAGGGCCGCGCAGTCGCACTAGCCAAGTAACACAGCAACCTCAGAAGGGCAGAAACCAGAGGCGGGGTCAGGCCTCTCGCCAGAATAACCACGGTAGCCAGTCGCGTGGACAGCCACGGCAGCACCGAAATGAAGTAGACAACGGAAAATACTGCAAGTTCTGTAAGCGCAGCAACCACACGGACGCAGAGTGCTTCCGCAACCCCGAGTCGCTGGCATATCGGCCGCGACGACACAACAACCGGGGCTTAAGCGCGAACAGC
The DNA here is from genome assembly GCF_018691715.1 of Phytophthora cinnamomi. Lineage (NCBI taxonomy): Eukaryota > Oomycota > Peronosporomycetes > Peronosporales > Peronosporaceae > Phytophthora > Phytophthora cinnamomi. The sequence continues at coordinate 2,504,804 of NW_027150933.1, forward strand.
AACCGCAACAGTGGAGGCAGTGGCAACGATCGAGCCTTTGCTGCCATGCAAGAACAGGTTGCGGAGATGGCAGCCATGATGCAAAAAATGAAACGTCGTCATGAGGAAGAGCTGAGTGCCCTGCGCTTCTACCGCCAGGATGAGTTAAGTGTAATGATCGATAACGAGTGTGTGAATGAGAAGCAGTCTCACGATGACAGACCAGAAACATTAGTACCATTGCGACAGCAGCCTGCAGCTCCACCCGCAGCGCGAACGCCTTCACTCGAAACAGAAATTCGCATCGGAGAGAAGACGTTCCGCGCTCTCCTCGACACCGGGTGCACCAGGTCCGCCATTGATGAAAAGTTAGTGTAGACCGTGAAGAAAGGCCTCCAGTTACGACGCCAGGAGGGGTCATACCGCATGGCAAATCTGTCTGTGCACAAAACTACACACGTGGCAGACACTGTATTTTGCCTTCCTGCATTTTCGAGCAAGCGTGAATGCGCGTATACACTGAGGCTGGTTGACGGATTGTTGCATCCGATCATTCTCGGCACCGATTTTCTATCGAGTCACGGTATTGACATTTTGTTCTCGGCTAACTGCCTCGAGTGGGATGACATTCGCATTCCGATGATTTACGCTCAGCCTCCAGCTGCGAAGGTGGCCGCGACGGAGCCCGACACTGAGACCATGGTGGAGGTCGCCAATCAAGGAGTTAGTTGAGGCTCTCGACCCCCTCATGATGATTGACGGTGAGATGCTTTCAGCCGCTGAGCGTGTGAGAGTCGAGCATCTGGTTGCAGCGTTTTCGCACGTTTGTTCGGGATGTCTTGGCAAGATCAAAGCCAAGCCTTACGTTATACCATTGAAACCGGGAGCGACGCCATTTGCTTGTCGCCCGTATCCGATCCCACAAGTGCATCTCGAGGCAACTAAGCGAGAAATCTACCGACTAGTGAAGCTTGGTATTTTGTTCCCCAATAATGATTCGGAGTGGGCGTCACCGGCGTTCGTGATTCTGAAGAAAGACGGATCCGTGCGACTGGTATGTGACTATCGCAGACTCAATCGACTACTACTTCGCAGCTTCTACCCGCTGCCAGTGGGAACTTGCTACGTCAGTTCCGCAAGTCTAAGTACATATCATCACTTGATACCCCCATGAGCTACTACGCACGCATCCTCGATGAAATTAGCCGTCGTGTCACGGCCATTGTGTTCCCGTGGGGGGAATTTGTGTTTGGCTGCCTGCCGATGGGAGTAAGCACAGCACCGGATGAGTTCCAGTCAATTATGAATATGATGCTGGGTGACCTGGATGGAGTTGGGCGTACCTGGATGATGTGTTAATTCTGTCAGACACTTTCGAGGAGCACGTGGACTTGCTGAGACTTGTGTTTGAGCGCTTCGAGGAGTTTGGCCTGACAATTCACCCCCGCAAATCGAAGCTGTTCACAACGTCGACAGACTACCTGGGCTACCGGATCACCACTACTGGGACCCAGCCACTACACTACAAGGTGGAAGCAATTGCAAAGATCGCATCGCCCCGCACACGCCGTGAGCTGAGGCGTTTCATCGGAATGGTAAACTATTACAGGGACATGTGGCCACGACGAGCGGCAATTCTCTCGCCTTTGACGGCGCTGATGTCGCCCACTGTTCCGTTCCGGTGGTCCGATGATCATGAAGCTGCATTTGCTCGCATGAAGACCGCAATGATGCAGACGGTCGAGTTGGCTTTCCCCGACTACAGTAAGCTGTTCCACGTGTACACCGACGCCTCTGGTTACCAACTGGGCGCCGTGATTTCGCAGGAGGGACGACCTATTGTCTTCTGGTCTAAAACGTGCAATGACGCTCAGAAGAAATACCCCGCGAACAAACTGGAGCTACTAAGCATTAAATTAGTACTGCAAGACGATGCTCCTGGGACACGAAGTCCACATCCATACTGATCACTTGAACCTGACCTATGGAACATACAACAACGTTCACATGCTGCGCTGGCGACTCGAGATTGAGGAGTTTGGGCCAGAGCTCCACTACGTGAAGGGTGAAAACAATGTCGTCGCTGACACCCTTTCACGACTACCTCGTGAAGACGAAACCAGCGTACAGCAGCAGGAGGCACTTGTTGCAACCGCTGCTATGGACTTAACCACATTCAGCAACGTTGATCTTCGCGAAAGTGATCGCACTCAGAAGCGAGATGGCACGGAGGCGCTGAAAGGCGCAACGACGAAGGAGATTAACGGCGTGGAACTGCAAGTGGACAGCACCACGGCCGTGTCATTATCCCCTCGAGTTTACAGACCTCCATCATCGCCGCTTACCACGAGTGGGTCATCCACCCGGGTACGACGGCCATGCTGAAAACCATGCAGAATGAGTTGACGTGGGCCGGCATGGCACGTGATGTCGAGCATCATGTGCGCAGCTGCCTGATCTGCACCGAGAACAAGCACCCTACGGTTAAGTACGGTAAACTGCCGGAGAAGACTGTGGTAACCCGGTCATGGTTCGAGGTGGCCATCGACTCAATTGGGCCGTTCGGTAAACAAAAAATTCAGAGCCGTCACAATGATCGACACCACTACGCGCTTAGTAGAAATGCAAACAGTGGTACACGCATCCAGTGACGAGACCGCCTACATCTTTGATAGACTTTGGCTATGCAGATATCCCCGCCCTGGTCGCGTGATCTACGATAAAGGTACCGAGTTTAAAAAGGAGTTTTTCGAGCTACTTGAGAGCTACGGCATAGCAGCGGTGCCGACAACGACACGTAACCCACAGGCCGACGGCATCATCGAGAGACTACATCGAGTGATCGGCAACAAGATGAGAACGCAACAGATCGTAACACAGGAAGACTGGGAGAACTTCCTGCATAATGCAACGTTTGCATTGAGAGCGTCGGTGCACTCCATGCTTGGTATCTCGCCAGCACAAGCGACATTCGGTCGCGACATGATCTTCGACGTCGAGCACACCACCGACTGGAAAGCACAGCACACTCGAAAGGTAGAGCAAGTGCGTAAGAACAACCTGCGTGAGAATGCACGCAGACGTACATGGGCATACTAGCCAGGAGATCGTATCCTGCTGAAGCGCGACGGCAACATCAACTCCAAGTTGACCACGCCGTACGACGGCCCGTATACGGTGCTTGCCGTTCGCGACAACGGGACGCTGGTAATTGACAAGAGGCGATACACCGAGATGAATCACATTCAGCGTATCGTTCCTTACAAGGACCAGCGTGGGGAAGACTGTGAGCTACCAGATAACACACAATGTAGAGAACCACGCAAGCAGACAACTGCTTGAGCTTCGTCTACAACTGCTTGAAGCTCACCTACACATGCACATCATAGAGATAGACCATCGAGGCAGAGGAACTTCGATAGGATAGCCTTCAGCTGCACATCTATCTCTACAATGTCAGCAGTTCCATTTTCACCAGCAAGGACTCGTGACACAGTTGGCGCAGGAGGTGCCGCACCCGCGGAAGCAAGCGGGAGCGCTGCCGCGCTGGCAACCACTGCCGGTGCGTTCGCCCAGGAGAGGGGACGAGTCGCGCTCGCCGAATCCACGTTCGTCGCCACACCGGTTCCCGTCGCCATCGTCGTGACTGGAGCGGGGCGCGTTGTCCAAGCAGGCGCCGCACCCGTTCCCAAGTGACAGCCGCTCCACTACCACTCGTCCCAGCCGCCGTCGACGCAGCCGTCGCCGCCAATGGACTTCCACCCCCTAGCGGAGGGGACGTCTCCGCCGACACGCCCCTCAACCCAGCTTCCACATCCGTCCGGTGGCCCAGGGCTAGGTACCTCAGGAAGCCGTCCAAGGCCCACCGGCCCTCCGGTGTCTCGAGCAGGTTCAGGCGTCCAGTGCCTTCGCATTTCGCGGGAATGTCCGGACGCAGTTCCGAACCACCCACCGCAACCGCGGCTGGCGCCACGCCCGAGGCGCCTCCACCCGGCACGATCGTTCCACTCAGCGCGACGTCCCCGACGATCATCTCCTCCACGATCGGCTCCAACCTCTCCGCGGTTGAGCCATGCGCGGCCCCACTCTCGCTGTCGCTGGCGAACACGTCGTAGGTCCCAGCAAACTCGAAGACTCGACCGGCGTCCTCGTGGTGCGAACCGTCGCCTCCTTGCCCGTCTCCGGGCTCCCCAGGAGAACACATCCAGTTCCCCAATGCCTCCTTCCTTCAGTACGCCTTAGTACAGGCGCCGTTCCCGTCAGTGAGAAATACCCTGCTTCTTCACCAACTTGTCGCGGTCCTCCTCCGTCACGGTCGTGTACTTCGGCGAACAGGTGAACGACGTGAAGCTTGCTGGCTTAGGAGCTAGAAGGAACGAAGGCTAACACACTCGAAACTGCGAAAAGTAGTTGCTTTAACGAGGAGAATTCACGACTGAGCTCTCCGCAATTCCCTGCGCGGTCGACAGCTACCCGCCGACCCGTTCTCCGCCTACTTCAACCTGTTCTTGGGGACGACACGCCTCCTGCTTCCGAGCCGCAGCCGAGTTCGTGTCCCCCGTCATTGGCGTCCTGTCAGCGAATGTTCCGTGCAGAGCTCCTCCTTACCTCGCGTCATCTGTCACCAGTAGAGTAGACCCACCACTTAAACTTGAAATGCTTGCCTGCCCCGACCTTGCTCCGCCAGGCGCCGCGACTCTTCCTGAGCCAACGCACCGTCAATGACCTGGAGAAGGGCTGTCAGCCGAGGTGTCAGACGTGGCCCGTGACAGAGTCCTTCAGATGGATGGGTTCGTCGATGGCCGTCAATCAGACATCCGAAATGGTGTCGTTGGGTTTACCACCGGATTTGGACTGTCCTGTTAGTAGCAAACACTTAAACAGCTAGCCTATGGTCTTTTTGCGAAAAGAGCTCATGAGGTGTTGTTTGTGGGGTCGCTCACATCGATGTCAATCGGGAGTATGAATGTGGGTGATGTGGAGGAGACATTTGCAGATATCGTAAAGTCCGAGCACCCAGAAGAAGATTTGTGTGGTTGTTCCCGCGAAAAACTTGATGAAAGCAATACAGTTCTTAATTAAGACAGGTGCTCCTATTTATCGGATATTCGAGTCATCGAGATGAACCCCGAAGCGATCTCTGCTCGTTGACGTTCGAGACTGATATGGCTTTCGCCCGTTCTTTTAGCGACGACGGAGAGAGTGAACTTGTTGATGCCGTAATTGGTGGATCTGGGTGGTGCCAAGTCCAGCGCATCGACCTTGTATTTGGTGCAACCGGTGCTGAAGAACGTGGCGCACACGGTTTGACTTCCTTCTTCATTGAGCTCGATATTACCGTTTCTTTCAATACTGACGGTTTACCGCAATTTATTGATGCAGGGGGATCGTCGCTGAAGGTTTTGGTGCTCAGAGGTGCCTCCGGTGATTTCGACGAAAGCATAACTTTGAGAAGGTGGCCTAATCTGAAGGAACTCGCGTTGCATGGACGAGAGGCGGTGGATGTACGTATATACTTCAGTGCCTATCACACCAACAACTTACTGCTACCTGAACCCACGTACGGTTGGCATGATGTTGCAACGCTGACCACCAAGTTGTGTAATCTTAACAATCCATTGACAAAATGGGTACGTATTCGGCACAAAGTTTTAACTCTATTTAGGACGGTCTACTGCAATGCTGGATGCGAACAAAATATTGGGGTATCTCGACGTCATCACACCGTTTGATCACTCACGGAAACTTCATGAATCACTTCAAAAGCACCACCTGGAACCTACCGATCGAGCACTGGCCCTCTAGAGTAAACTGGTGTTCCTGAGTGTGTTGACATAGTTCAACAATGCTACAAATACAGTACAGAAGCAGAAGCGTGGCGCATCACGAAAAAAACGTTAGCGCATTCCCAGCTGGATGTGCACATGCTCTCTTAAAACTTCACGCTCACTGCACCTCGGGTCACCGAACTCTCAATTCCATTGTCTGAATTCACCAAAAATCTGACCCTCGTCTTTTAATACTTTGACGTATCAACTATAGGAGGTTCGGACAAGAGAAAAGTTCTCGTTCAACCACATAATATGTGTACTATATTATAATATGTCTCTGGCAGAGATATCTGCCATGGACGTGGACAACACTTCTACTCCCGCTCTTCCTGGTCTTTACCTCTTCTTCTTCTTCTTCTTCTTCTTCTTCACCTCCTTTCTGCCTGCAGCTGCTGGACGGTTCTTCTCTCTTCGAGACCAAGGTCTCCTCGGGCGCTCGCCTGCTCCGCCCTCGAGTCCCTAACGGCGATGCAGTCGGCGTTGAGCCCCATGGCTCGAGGCCAGCAGCCGCGCTTCGACTTCCGCCGGTCGCGGGCCGACCAGACGCTGCTGAAACTCATGGAGCGCGTTGGGTTCTCCATGAAGTTTTCGTCCGTTCAGTTCGAGACCGTGACGGAACATGACGCGGCTGGAAAGTGGCGCCAGTTGCTGTATCAAGTGGCTGCGCAGCAGGCGCAGAGAAGAGAAGAGAGAAGGAAGAGAAGATAAGGATTCAACCCCCCCCCCAACCCAAGTCCTTTTGGTTGCGCCCAGTAACCGAATCCCTAGACACGATAATTTTATCCCAAGGATGGGCTTCTATAGTCAAATCAACATATTTGGTAACGTGCCCTTTTCAAAGTCGGGACGGCACCCGATCCCTAGCTCTTCCTCAGCTTCCTTACTGAGTATATCGGCTACAACGTGTCTCCTCGATAAAGAGTAATACGTGGTAACACGTACATCGTGTCTTTTGGTGATAGGTAACGAGCACTGTCTAGTCAAAGGCGGAACAATCGATGAGTATTCAGTGCACAGATTTGTTGAAGTAACGGCAGATGGCGATGTGCAAGCACGACAAGATAATGTAATATATTATCATCGAGTCAATTACACCTACGTGGACCGTGTCCGAGTCATCAATGGCGGGTGTACGCTGAAGCCGCTTCGGTGGAGCGACACTTGCCGAATCGTCGCTCGACTAGCCAACCGAATCGCATTTACCACCGAGGCGGCCTTCAGCTTACATGCCACACAGTAAAACGCTGTCTCCCCTCCACGCGCTTTACTCGCGCCCTTCAACACTGATCACACTTTGCGCGCTCGCTGTCTGTGCTTCCGCATTTCCTCGCCGTTGTCCATCCCCCACTTGTCAGTATGTACAACGTTGGAGGCCGTGATGCAGCTGTTGGTCCCCCGTCGCTTGGTTGGAACCGATAGAGCTCCAGGTGTAGCTGCTTTAGAAAGCTGACGAGATACCTTGCTCTTACCATCGGTGATGCGGCGTGCGTTGTAAATGATGAAGGCATTGCTAATTGGCATGCCAATTAGGTCGGAAAACAACGACTTGTAGTGCTTTTTGAAGCGTCTGGTCAGCTGAAGCGAATACCTGTTGTATAATACACGTCGTTGTATGTACACGATTAGGGAACTTGTCGCCGTAGGCGCAGTTGATCGTGGACATCAACACCGCCTATGAAAGTCTGGTAGGCCTTCTTGAATCATGGACACACTAATTCAGCTTGTTCGCCGGTAGCTGGATCACGACGCACAATACGATCCTTCGTAGTGCTGCCGCCTGCTCCGAACACAAAGATCCCTTGGTTACCCCACCAGCGAGTGAATTGGGCTTGAATGACTATAAGAAAACCAATAAAGATGCACAGATTTCTGCCCGACATTTCTAGTGTGTATTTTTTTTCACAGTTGTCTTGATTTGTTGTGCGGTTTGCACTTGAAAAGTTGGTCGCCTCCGCGCCGGGTCGGTTTGCTTGGCATGTTGTGCTTGCACGCGCGCGTCAAAGGTCTCGTCAACGTTCTTGTCAAAGTAGCCGTTATTCGCTCCTTCGATTTTATCCAACAGTTGGGGCAAAACAAAATGCAGGAACGCTCCAAGAGCGGTCTGGTATCGCCAGGGAGGACAATGTTTGGATCCTCTGCAACAGTGTCTAACACAATTAAGTTTGATAACATGTATCATTAGTGTGTTAGTGCACGATACACAAACCGAATGTTGGAGGGCTAGATGCAACTTCGTCTTCCTCCGTTTATTTATATAGTGCGTGCGTGCGAATGGGAGCCGTCGATCCATTCGATGTTTCTTCGTCATCCGAGGATGAATCTGGTCCTTCATCACTGCTGCCATCATCGGCTACAGCGACTGGAGACAGCATCCACACACCGGCTAGTTCCCACCCAAAACAATAGCACTGTCAGCAAAATTCGCCTACCGGTGTGCTGTCACCACTTTGTGAGCTTGTCGCGTTTTTCCCTTCGCTCATTACGTGTGGCGACATTACAATCAACTCACGGCTAAGGCCAGGGGGTTCTGGGGATTCTACTTGGTGAAAACGATAGCCAGTATATAGAATAATAGTGGCAAATGAAGCCACCATTTACCTGCAACCGTCGGATTGCCCGGGTCGTCCCTGCCTTCGGTCAGCGCTGGGGTCTGCGCTGCCTGTTTATACGATTCTGTATAATAGATGACAGCGTCAGCAGTGTAATGTATATATAGTACAAGTCATTCAATACGTACCCTTTCGTGTGTCATTGCTATTTGTGGAATGGTTCTGCGCGTCCGAGTACGCCGTCTGTCGACATATACGACGTGTAAGGTACTGCAAATTATCCACCAAAATGTCGAGCTTACCGAGGTCCAGCCGATCCAAATCCGTCATTAACTTGTGCTCGCCGACAAAGAACTCATCGCCGCGCACACCTTTCTTGCTCTTGCCCGGCTTGATGTAGAAGAATTCATTGGACAGGCCTGCTAGGCGCTCGGAGGTCCAGCATGGGCGCTTGAGCTCCCTCCAGCGAGGTTGGAACGCCACGACGCGGGCGTTTGGCTGGAGCGAGGGAGATTTCGAACTGAACTGAAAATGAATGTTAGACGGATTTTGTAGGACATTTGCAGAACACGGCAATGCCATATGTATAGCCAATGAGAGCTAAGGTTTCTCAACAAACGGGACCAATCACTATTACGAATTTTGATGTCTGTGAGCCCGCCGGTGAAGCGCCGCTACCGTCGTCCAGCTAAGCTTCCCCCTTCGCCGCTTACGAGTTGATGCCGTCAGCTGAGGAACTGAAATTCTCCCCATACACGCAGTGAACGTTTTCACGGCCTCCTCGACAGTCTGAGTGGCGCGTCATAAGCCGGTACGTTTGCTTCCGCCTCAACGATGCCCATCAGATAACGGATGTCACTGAGATGCTTCTGTAGGTTGCGACTCGGCATATCTCTACCGTCCAGCATCTTAACAGAGGGGGGGGGGGGGGGTCTTCTTGGTAGCGTTCCCGCACTGCCACAACACCCACAACTGCCCAACCGAGCAGTCAGGGAGCCTGAAATCTGAGGGAACTCGACGAAGACGACCACCCCACATGAAGGTTGGGATAGTTGGTGGGCCATCCTCACCGAGTTGCCCACTGCCGTGATCATATGTACCTGTGTGAAGCTGCTGCAATATCTCCGTAACCCCAGCGGGGTCAAGGCACCGCTTTAACGCCTCATCTATCCCATCAAACGTCACGGTGTTAGCTCCAATCGTGCGCCTCTCCAACTCGCTAACAATATCTTTCACGGTTGCATGCCGCGTGGAGTCAATCCGCTCCATAGTTTTCAGAATTGCTTCTTGTAGGCTCTTCATTTTGCCCAGAATTGACACGTGTGGGGGCACACCTGTGGCTTGCAGGTGGGTGGTGGGTCCGCTAAACCCGCAGCGTACCTTTACTGACAACTGACGTAATAGGCGAGGGAGTTGAAATAGCGCTGACTCAAACAGTATGTGGTTCGCTGGTAAGTGTTCTCGCAGATATGACGCGTGGTAGACAATCGATGCCAAGCAGAATTCACCGTTGAATGTGAGGTGCAAAGGCAAACCAGGGAACACACACCCGATTGCTTCTTCGATCTGCTCGTCACGTTCATCAAAATGAGGTGGAAGCATCGCAAACTCGTGACTATCTGGAGGGAGTCCAGCCACCGTCGTTCCAACGTGCATACCACCTGCAGCTTCGTAGCGAAGGTAAGTGTTTTGTACGCCACCCAGCGACCATCCTGCTCGAAGATGCACAGATGTTGAGGAGGGGCACGCCGTGGATCCCGAGTCACAGAACGTTGCTGCGCCTTTGCGCATTGAATGCGAACCAAGCTCGTCTCGATCAACACTTCTCCGGCGCAATTCTTCAGCCACTGAATCAAATTGTAGGAGGCGCTGCAAGTATTTGCGGAACCGCTCGTACAGATTGCTGCCGGGAAATAGTTGATCGCCTTCATCGAACGCTGTAGTGGACCAGAAGATACCTAAGGCAAGTACTGGACAGATCGATGATCGGAGAGGATTGGCGTAAATGTGCCTGGGGTCGCGCGGCCTGCTACCATCTTGGTCGTTCGTTTGGTGTGCAAAATACACGCACAGTGCATCCCCACTCCACTCCATGTGTGCGTACCGTGTCCCAAAATCGTTAGCTGATCTGCACATCAGATTCCAGGCTACAATCATGTATGTCCGCGCGAAAATGATGTCGTTTGATGGAAACTTGAGAAGCTATTCACACAAGTAGAGATACAATTTAAACGACAGTGGATCATTGCCTGTCTTCGCGCGCACTTCACCTCGCGACGCAGCACTCGCCATCTCACGCTTCAGTCCTTTGAAGTAGTGGCGCAGGTCCTTCTCCATTTCGGGGGGGCATCTCGCGCCCATAGTCGCGATACAAATTGAAGAATCCTGCTCGATGGGTGTTGAGAGCAGAGTAGCTTAGACGGCTACCGTCGGGCTTTTGGAGGGTGAGGAGCCAAGTCATGAACACTTCGACGTGCAGGGCGTCAAACTGAGGGGGGAGGCGTGATTCGTCATCATCGAGAAGGGGTTTGAGGCGCCCACGAACTTGTTTAACAGAGAGCCCAGACAAATCACCTAGTCGCTCAGTAAATGCAGGTGACATGAGGTTAGGCTTGTTAAAGAATATCCACGTGATAAAGCGACCGTATGAGTTCTGGTACACAGCTCGGGAGCGGGGGGTCACCGTGTTGCTGTAGTGGGTCTAACTAGACTCACTACTTTAGCTTACACGTTGCGCAACGTGTATGAGGAAGCGTAAGTACTTAGTAATTACTTAGGTTAATTATATTTGAATACACAAATATAAGTTAACTTAGACAAGACTCCAAGTAGCTAGTTTAAGGTAAAATGAGAACTGTATTGTTTGTAAATTGATCTTCCTCTAAAATCTGCTAAAAACTGTTTATCATCTATGAAAGGGTTGGCAGCGGCTGGTTGTCAGAGCCCCGCTAATATGCATGTCTCTGATTGGTAGAAAGATGCTGCTTTCTACCAATAGGATCTTTGGGTATGTGTGGACCACTCTTTGTGGTGGCCCACTTCAATGTATCCATTGGTGTGTCTTACACCAAGGCGAGGAAGTATCTAAAACTTTTAACAGATAGGTTATCTGTTAAATTCACAAGTGGCTACAAGCCACTTGTGCGTGTAACCCCGTTACAGTTGCGCTTGATCTCCCCAACCTTTCTCTCTAGCTCGCTCCATTCCACCGTCTCCATGGTTTTTAGCCGTTTTTAGCCAATGAGGGAAAGCAGGAACTGAGTCCTGCAAATTTTGGTGCAAAGTGCTCTTTGTACTGGCTCTATACTGAAAGCCCCTTTATTAGGAGGTCCTCACGCTTTGCAATCGGGATTTCGCGAACAAATTGTCCTGCACAAAACGCTAGCAGGCAATTAAGGTCCTGTATTTTCTGGCGGTTGACAAAAGCACCTTCCACTTTCGATACAAATATGTGTCCCATAAAGTCTTCAAGATGCTATATTCTTGAAGTTCGACTTGCTTGCATCTCTATGTAAGCCTGCGCACAACCCATGCACACTTGTGAAGGAACGATGGGCGGAACCCCATCCTTATTTGACGTCAAATTTGTTTAAGCCTATACAAAAACTAAGTATAAAATTCCTTAACGTGTCTGATACAACATTAAGTTTCTTTTCTTATCGTGCCTTATACAACGTCTCGGGTAAAGTTGGAGAAATTGCTGGAGCGGAAGGAGATGCTGCTCGAGGCGGCGCTGGCGGCCAGCAGCAGGAGGACGCGCTCCTTCGCGGCTTCTGCGCCGTGCTGAACGGCAAGAAGGACGAGGGCCAAGTTGAAGAAGAAGAAGCAGGAGGAGGAGCAAGAGGAAGACATGAGCGAGGAGGACTCGAGTAAGGACGAGAGCGGAGGAGAGAGTACTGTTTCGGAGGACGAGGCGGAAGACGATGAAGGGAACGTGCTAAGAGAAACGCGATCAGCGCGTACAGCCAGCTGCCGGCGAGTGTGAAGCCAGGCTTAGTGCAGATCAGCTCCGCGGAAGACCTGCTGTCGAGCATGGATGATATTATCAAGAGTGAGGAAGAGGCGAATGAGGCAACGCAGAGGCGAGATGAGGGATCGTGCAGTGAAGACTGGACCGGTGGCGACACAGGCACAAACGATGGAGTCGTCGAAGCCACGCAGCTGCATTTCACATACGAAGAAGGCAGTGAAGGTGAAATCAACACCGCCGCCAAAACCTGACCCGGTGAAACAGATCCGACCGACTCCTCCAGTGGATGAAGCGATGGACTCGGAGGAGGAGGAAGACATCCTAGACTTGTTGTCGTAAGACCTTTGACGCATTTGGTGCAGCACCGACGCCTATGGATTCAGTGGGCTCTAATAATGAAGTGTTCCGGTGCGCTACTGCGGTTTCTGATAGTTATCCTGCTTTACAGATCTCGGTTAGTCTGTATGGATGGTCCGTGACAATGGCGCAAATGGCGGAAGTACACGTCGGTCAATTTACAGACTGAAAATGCTCCATAGCCAAGGCGATCGCAGCGCGGCAGCATTGTGGCGTCGACTTCGACTACGATGGCCTGGGCTAAATGTGCTGGAATTCCATAGTCGTCTGTTCCTTGAAGATAACATGCAGTAATATACGTGACAGCCCATAGACGCAGGACTCTGAAAGCGAATTTCATCACGGTACTTGCCTAGTGCTACAAAATCAAATAGTTCGCCCACTGGTCTACAGAACCAGCGCAGAATCGCTCTCATTTCCGTCACTTGATTCTACAGAACCAGCGCAGAATCGCTCTCATTTCCGTCACTTGATTCGCTGAAAGAAACACCAGAACTCGAGTCACCTATACTGATAGTGGGGCCACCTTCGCTGTCATTCAGGTCGTCAAGTTCAACGTCAATACTTGAATCATCTTGCTCAGACACGCTCGATCTGTAGCTACGAATACGCACTTCCCGCAGTTTGTAACCAGACGCGTTTGTAAAAGTCTTGGATACTAGGACGCTTGCGGCGTTCTGCGTTTCTTCTGTGACACCATCGCTCCGGCTCCTCGTAATCCTTGTCGATCACATAACACGCTCAAAAACGCATATTTTACTCATTTCAAGTCGGAGTGGCGTGTCTGTCGGTCTGTTGTCGTATTTCTTGGTGGCGAGGATGATATGGCGATAAGCAGTTAAAGTTTTGCACCTCACTTGAAGATCTCTTGAAGCGAGCGAGTATATTATAATGACTGATCTCACGCCAGCCATTACTACTACGGAAATTGTCTAGACAAGGGCGTCGTCGTGTAGAAGGTCGAATTTGGTACGACGCGCCATGCAAAAGTAGACTTCTCGGAGAACAGGTTCTGAAGGGCATTCCTTCTGAAATTTGGATCGGAGGGAGGTTGTAGCTCCTCCTTTATAAGTCGGACCATCATTGCTGTTGATGCAATTGCCGAACACTAAATCGCGTCGTTGAACTCGACATCGACCGTAGCCGGGAACGATGCAGTCAACCTACGTGCTCTTACCATCATCACTGAATGTTCAGACATAAGGTACTGGCGCGTCAAATGTGATGCTTTGGGTATTAGTTGAATCGTTCAGCATGCACCGAACTATTGAGCCAAGAGGTAGTGTCGCGCCTCTTGCTTTCACTAGTCCGGTAGCCAAGTCCAATTAATATTCTTCGGGGTATCCAGACTCCAGTAGGAATGTAAATGCCTCCTTATCTGACAAACTCATGCTGCAAAATATCTGGAATCCAGCGACTCCACAGACGAGTACGCTCGAGCTCTCTTCAAAAAGAGTGCACACGCTAGCCATTTTCAATACTGTCGATTTCTCCCCTGGTCGTGTATATCCATCCAGAGGCGCATCGATAGGTTCTTTGTCATCTGAGTGTGTACCATTATGGAACACATCACTCCAAAGTCGTCAACTCGCAGACTAGGAGTCCAAATAATCCCGATCTCATCCAGCTGCAGCGGACGCAAAGCATCGCCTAGGGGGTCAAAGCCAGCGTAGCACGCTGTGTATGCGATCTCTGGGTGCCGGCGGGTATGATCAAGCCCACTTGAAATGATTTGGCGATACGATATCATCGAATCATTATCAAAACACTCCGACAGCAGTGAAAACTGGTACAACAAGATCCTAATCGTTGGCCTCACTTCATCACTCAAATCGTAGCCAGGCAAGTTTCCAATCATTCGCTCCAAAACGAAGATACCTCTCCATTCTCCAAGGGCAGGCATTTTGTTCTCACTAGATAGGCGGTACTTCTTCCATTGCTCCTTCAAGATCGTCGCCGCTGCTCCAACGTCAGCAAGTTTTTCCGCGTATTTGATCTCATTGGCATTCGTAAATTCCAGGCGGACGGGGACCTCGACATCCAAACCCCGCTTTTCTTCGCTGCCAATTTTGGTCAAGCGCAGCAATTTTCCTTCCTTAAAGTTTTCAGGTATTCATCACTGGGGAGACGGCGTTGGTGTAGCCCAAAAAGTAAAAGCAAGTCGTACTCGTGCAGCTCAAGGTCCCGGAAACCCCGTAATTTGTCCATTGGAGCTTAGGCTCCCGACATATCTAACTGGGATTTTCTCCCCGTAAACTGGTTCTCCTTCCATGCTGATGCCTATTAAGCAGTATTTCCCTAGTAAATACCTCCACGCCGCGTAATCCTCCTGAGCCACGGCAGCTAGTAGCGCCAGGGCCTCCCTCACTTTCCGGGAATTATTTAGTAACTCTTGTCCATAATCTGTAACGCTCAACCTGGATAAGCACTCGTCGTGGCTCTCTCGGCCGCGCGGGCAGCAAGACGCGCAAACTCTGCGTCATAAAGGGCGACTTATTCCATTCTTCTTCCTTGTAACACTTGATGAGGAGGTGACGAACCAAAATATTTTGAAAAGGAGGGTCGCAACTTGTGGCCCGAGACGCTGACTACTGGTTATCTGGGAAACAAGAGCTTAAGCGGGAAAGCCGTTGGCATGGGGGATACGAAAGAGCATAGCGCAAAGAGAAACTCGAGTTGGCGCTCCAGGATTCTTCAAATTTGCGATTTCCACATCGATCATACAGGTAATGGGGGCAAAGTGGTCCATTTCGGTTATGGACCATTGTTATGAGGGTCCTTGCGTGGAAGGCAAGGTGCCGAATGGCAGCCCCAATGGGATGGTGGGCGGGTTGAAAAATCCGGAGCGCGTTATATCCTCTTGAGTCTTGCCCGATAAAAGCGTTTGGTTGGCCTTGAATTAGAGCTGAATGCCTTCCATCATCTTGTTCCGTTGGCTACGCTCACTGCCCGCGGAAAATACAATGATTCATCTTGAGACTCGGCCAAGAAATTGCATATGGATAATGTGTTCTTGAAAGCCTAGCTGCACACAGACAAACCCAGTGCTAACGTTGATACTAGTAATTCAGTAATGTAGTCGACTACCCTCGGAGACAAACGACGCGTTGCCCATTGGTCTGCACTTGCAGCGCAGGATCCAAGTTCACGGATATCGGGTCCGTAAGTGAGGCGATGAACGGCTATTAAAGCATGAAGTTTGATTTATAGCTGCTACGAACTTCCGTGTCCTCACACCGGTTATAGGAGCTAGTGCGCAGGTTGATTCAAGAACCTTTTCAAATACTTCTCGTAGATAGGGTAGCTGGGGCTCTTAGCAGCATTAGCACCCAGAGTATCAAGGCGAAGCGACTTGTACACGGTCTCGGGGCTTGGGAGGAAGCTCGACCAGCGTTCGAACAAAGCGTCGACATACCGCTGGTACAGCTTGTAGTCTGCGCTGTCCGAGCTCAATCCAGCGATCCCCAGCTCCTTGTACAGCTTGTCAGGGTAAGTCCCTGACGACTCCAACCACTTTTGCAGCCGCTGCGTTGGTGTCAGCTGGGAGGTTTTCGCCTGCGTCAACTTCAAGAATTTCTCGTAAATCGGGTAGCTTGGGCTCTGCTTCGCCGCTGTGCCCAGCTTGTCGAGGCGCAGCGACTTGTACACAGTCTCCGGGCTCGCCTGGAAGTTGGTCCAGCGCTGCAACAGCGCGTCGGTGTATTGTTTGTACAGTTTGTAGTTGGGGCTACTCTTAGCGCGTTCTCCCAATTTGGTGAGTCCCAGCTTGCTGTACACTTGGTCAGGGTAGACCGACGACGACTGCAACCACTTCGTCAGGAATCCGTCCTGCTTCGCCGCCAGCCACTTTCTCAGGGCGGCCTCTTGCTGGGTAGTGAGCTGGCTGTTCATGAGTTTGCCCGCTGCACGCCTCATTCGCCACAGTTGAAGCGTGTTGTAGCCGAGAAGTCTGTCCTCATCATTGTCGGAGAGATCATCGACCTCCGTCTCGGCGGCTCGAAGGTAACGACCATGTTCGCCGTTGGCCGTCTCGAGAGCGCGACCCGAGTCAGCCAGCACCACGATGGAGCAGGCATGAATCAGCGCCAGCGCCAGTAGCAGCACGAAGTAAGGTCGCATATTTAGTTGTGCTCGATCGGAGTCGTCGGTGATGGAACACTGGAGGATCAAATGACTGGCACGGAGCAAATTGAAGACTGGACTATGACACGCTCACCCGCAACACGCATGAGTGCGTGTTGCAGCTGAGCGCTTTATAGTCGAGCCGTAGGAACACATCGGCTGATCACTATCCTGCGGGAAGAACGAACATCGCATGAACTTCATGCGATGTGCCTTCATGATGAAGGCATTCATTGCAAGGGTTGGCGCGTAGGGTTGGAGCTCAGCCCAGACTCAATCCTTGCAGCGGAAACAGGTGTATGTACGGTTCACGAAGACCAGGAATTCCCTGGTCGCTGGCACTGCCAGCAGTCAGTGGCAGTGGCAGGGACACTGCAAGTGACTCGAATTACGAACTTTAAGTTGTACAGATCCTGGTAGTACATGTACCATAAACGGTGAAATGAAACACCCTCACAACGGCCTTCTTCACTGTGCATGTAGTATGTTTGTGGACTTCAAGCACGTTTTGATACAGTAGTTAACTTTACTTTGCAAAAGTTTACGCGCGTGGCGGGCAGCAGATCGCCTATCTCGATCTATCGATCTCCGCGACCAGTGTTTACACCAATCCAATTCAGAATCGTGCATCCGGCTACAACTTTAGAGAAGAAAGATAGCCGTGCGAGATGTGAGGGGCCCTCGCTGAGGATGACAATGTTTGGTCAATGAACAACTTCTGTGTAGGTATTTCGTAGTTGATACATGTATTTCATATCACGGAACTGCGGTGTTCTTTACTCCTCAACACGAAGAAGATGTGAAACAAAATGCAGTGGTAATCCCAGCGAAAATATACGTCGCGGAGAGCAGGAGGTGCAGCGAATGCGAGCACCCTGGAGATAACGTTGTTATCCAGAGATGACATAATAAGTTTCGGTGTCGTGTATTTCTTGGCTTTGCTCGCTTTTGCTGACGGGCCAAGACACTCAGAAACGCGAGCTTGTTTGGTGTCGGTAGCTTCAGTGGGCGACCAATTGGCGTGAGATGGCTCCCCTGAACGGGGGGATGAATACATTCAAACAGAAATGGCACGCACACATCGAGAAACTCCAGACTGCGGTTCACGTCTAGCATCCTCAGAAGTGCCTTCAAAGTTTTATGGACTCGTATGTCGCGAACTTCTTCGAGATGGACGCGTAGGCGATGCACACACTTCACGACTGGGTTTGCTACATTGCTCAAGTAACGAGAGAGCTCGAATCCATTTCCCCAGTCGCAGATTACCTGAGGAACCACCTCGTGTTTCGCACGATACTCGCTGAAATTCAGGCGCACGACTACGCAGACCCTAGAGAGCGACAGTTCTTCCAACACGGGGCAGCTTTAAAGGATTTCGTTCATGTCCAGCGTCATTCTTGGTCGCGAAAGGGTTAACCATCCTCAGAAACTGAGGCAGGCCACTTGAGATACGTATTGTACACATCCAAGGTAGGCTGCCCGTTCATCTCGAACCAGTGAAATGGAAAACCTGCCTTCAGCGATGCATCTCTGCCTGCAATCACGCATGGTAGGTCTCCGAAGCAAACATCCTTCTCAGGGTGATCTGACTCTAGAATAGCCATAAATCCGCGCATGTCTTCAGCGCTCAAGCATCAAACCCGGCCAGCGTTAGCGATTCCAACGAGGAATACGCGCGAGCTCGCTTCGACAATAAACCATACGCGAGTCACTCCCATCTATGGCCGCTGTTCCTGGGTGGTTTGGCCCCACCCAAAAACTTAGGTGTGAGGTGACGGGCTGTCTGGCAAACCATCATAGCTAACAGCATCGATTTGAAGTCGTACGCCATCACGAAATCTGAGAAATCGAGGTAGATCGTGTCTATCTGGCAGAACAGCTCAAGTTATTTATCAGCTGATCATCGGACCTGACCGGACGGCACCGAAACCAGCAGCCGGCTAACCGCACGAAATCCTTTAAAACCACGCGAGTGCGGCGACTGAAGACGCTCCAGAGCGCGGTAATGCAGATGCTGAGCGATCATGATGAAGACCAACAAGCAGACGGTCTCACGCTTCGTCCGGGACTGGCCTACAACCGTCGGCTCCACATCGAACCTTCCCGTGTTCCACCTCTTGGTCATAACTCGCCGACTGATCCCTAGCCACTTTTTCAGTAGCCTGGATGCTCTGAGCGGGGCTAAGCACCCGTCCACCTCTTGTAAGCGGAGGTCGAGAAAACAATCTCCACGGTGATTTTCCTCTCGTTTTCCGTTTGCAATTCTCCACTCAAAGCCGCAATTTCCTACAGCACATTTAAATACTCCTGGTCCGTGAGTTGCTGAGCCCCACAGAACCGGACGATATATTGTTCCAAAGTATCCGAATACTTCAACATGTCTTCCGCGCTCGAGAACGGTAGAATTGCACAGACAATACACGCAAATCGCACATCCGAAGCGGTAAATCGACAGACAATCAAGGAATCGCACAGGTAAACTGGTCACATGGTTGAAATCCACAGATATTAACATGAAAAGCACAGACAACTTGTAACTATTAAGTGGTTCACCTTAAAAGAGTACAGCCACAACTAGTATAATGTGAAGAGTCCCTACATCAGTGTGGATTTCAATCGATCTCAGGCCACTCCTTTCTTGGCCGATTACCGGTGACGCGTGGAGCTTTAGGAGAAGCGTTTTGGTAACCAGTTGCGGAGTAGAGCACTCGTCGACGAGTGGGGGCGTGTTGGTGAGGTGACGACTGGAGACGAGGTGACCAGTGGAGACGTGGAGACGTGGTGACGTGGTGACCGGTGTAGGCGAGGGGGCCAGTGGAAGCGAGGTGGCCAGTGAAAGCGAGGTGACGAGGGGAGGAGACTAGTGGAGACGGTTGGAGTCGTGGTGACAAGTGTGTATGAGAGTGGGAGAGACCAGAGATTACGCGCGTATCGTACAACTGGGTGAGCCTCTGTACTCTGGATTCTGCAGAAGCACTGGGATAATTCTTGGATATCAAGTTTTGTTGCACTCGCGTAGGCCACACGGCCCCAGCTCGTCGATGTCGAATTTGCGATGGTGTAGATCACACGATGGTAGAGCGCCGAATGCGGTGTGGAAGCAAAACGTGTAAGCTATATGGGAAATGCAAGTTCGTTATGAAGATTTGGTTGTGCGAGACGACCAACGCTTGTCAAGTATTTCACAACCGAATTGACCATGCTCGTGATGGCCAGTTAGACTGTTAAGGTCCTCACAACGCTATTATAACTGCCCAAATGAAGAAGTTCATTTTACAACAAGACGAATGTGCCATTCCCCCGCAGCTCATCCTAAGCAGCATGAGGCGATCAGTAGACATTGTGGAGCCGACGAGAGGCTACCCTACGCTGCGCCAAGTATCAAACTGCGCTAAATATTTACGGCGCTTACAAGGCACGAAGAATTCCGTTCATGTCGTACGCAAACTAGTTCGTGAACACGCAATTGACCCGACCGGAAATCTGAACAGAGCCTTTTGTTTTGGAAATCGAGAAGATGATGACGGACATGTGTTCATTAGCAAGGGTACTGACGACGACTCTTTCGTTGTCGGAGTAACCAGTCTAGCTCTGGTGAATGATTGTATTGAGTACGCGTCGTCGAGTCGATTCACGCTGTTTCATGCGGACGCAACGTTCAAGTTGAGTGATTTGGGGTATCCGCTGATCACGTGCGGCTACTCGGATTCTTCCAGGTCGTATCAGCTAGCTGCAATATTCATTGTTAGCCGCCGCACAGTTAAAGAATATGCGATGTGTTTAAGTGCATTTGTTCGCATGGTGAAACAAATACGGCCGTCATCTATCCTTCACATCGACGCGGTAATGGGGGATGCTGAAGATGCCCAACTTAACGGATTTCAACAGGTGTCGCCCTTTGATTCGGCTACTTGCTTGATGTGCTTCTTTCACGTACTCTACAACGTCCGCAAACGCACCAACCACATGCAGCTAAAACATCGGAGAGCTGTTATGGATGGAATTGTGAAAATACATTACGCAGAGAGCAACGCGTACTACGCCTTGAAGGATGGAATTTTAGGAGAATGGAAAGATATCCCGGAGCTAACGAAATTTACAAAGTATTTTAAGGAACAATGGCTCGACAGTCGTTATTGGCGGTGGCTAGTTTTTCATACGCCCGTTGGCTATGCAACTACGAATAATCCCTGCGAGACGTTCAACGCTATTTTGAAGAAGTATACCGGACGACGCAGATATTTCATGCAACGACTTCTCTCGGTCACCATGACAGTCATTCAGGACGCAAACATTCATACACCCACTGCGGATACCAAAATCCACGCACCTACGACTGCAGCGTCGAAAGCTGCAGCATCAATGATTGCTACCGGGCGTATTGTTGTCTATGCTGCCGACAACCCGACTTTGTGCCGTGTGAAGCAATTTCCTAAAGCCGATGACAACGAAGTACAAGAGTTAGAGGATCTCTCCCTCGCACTGGACAGCCCGTTTAATACCGGTGCTGAATCGACGGAGCAAGATGAAACTGAACTCAGTGTAGGACACGTGCTTCTTGTTCGAGAGCAACGCAGTCGTGCTGCGCGTCTGTACAACAACGTGGTCACGTGGTCATTATGGTATGCACACTCTGTCACGATGCCTGAAGATGGGTGGATTGTAGATGTTGGGAAGTGCGTCTGTGGGTGTAAATTTTACACCAAGTTCAAGACGTGTTGCCACATCATTGTCGGCCGAAAAGCAAAGCGACTTTCGCGCCCTGGTGTCGAGGATAAGTCGGAAAAGCTCTTCAACCGACAAGTTAGAAAGGCTAAACCCACATCATCAGCAAAGAAGCAGAAGCAAACACAACCAGATCACGCTACGGACGCGAAAGCACTAACGCTTACAGACCCGAGTCGAGGGCGTCCACTGCTCGCTTCACGCGCGTTGGATGTGCAGTATATACTTTGCACGGATACATAGGCCTGTTTGCCGTCTGGGTGGAGCGAAACAGGATACGAAGCAGCACCGACGCCAAAGCTAGTACCATTACCTAATTCATGTCATCCGTTCGTGTATCGAGTTTGTAGTGTTTGTGTGGTCTCATCGCTGCAACCGTGTTCACCTTCTCTCCGGGCACCTACTTTGCATAGGTAATGTAGTTATTAGTATCGCTGTTCTCTTATTTTCCGCCGGTCACCTACTTTCTGCCGGTCACCTACTCTCTGTCTGTCCCCTCTTTTATGCCAGTCACCTATTCTATGCCGGTCACCTACTTTTTGCCGGTCACTAATTTTATGCCAGTCACCTAAATGCATTAGTCCTTCGCTAGTCCAGTTCAGCAAATTAATTGAAATTATCTGCTAAATGCTGTTGTTTACCCGAAACTCAACTCTACAAATCGAACTCGTCGTCCATCTCGTCTTCGCTTTCCTCGCTCATTTCACTGCCGCTTGCGCCGTTCATCACTTCGTCTCTCTCTTCTTCCATGCTCTCCTCCGCCGAGCTTTCGTCGATCTCACTCAGATCGCTGTCTTCCTCGTCGTCACCATCTTCCTCGTCGTCATCGTCCTCTTCATCGTCGTCATCGTCCTCTTCATCGTCGTCCTCGACGTCGTCGTTGGGATCCTCTCCGTCCTCGTTGTCGTCCTCTTCGCCCTCCTCTGCATCACGTGCGCGGGCTCGGGGGGGGGGGGGGGGGGGGGGGGGGCTGATGCTCATTGCGATGCTCACGGCCAATGTGCTTTGTGAGGGAGTTTCGAATGTTGTAGCTGCTGTCGCAGTTAGGGCAGGGAAATGTCCCTCGGGTAGTGCACGCAGATTTGTGTTCTCTAAGGTCGCGGTGAGAATAAAACATGTGCATGCAATTCTTGCAGCCGTAGGTTTTAAACAGAACAGCCTCCGTTGCATTTGGCTTTTGCGGAAAACCTATCACCCGTACGTAGCAGTGAAGACGGATATTCTCCTCTTCGTACTTGGCTCCTGCATGAGCGAGATCTCCACGGAACAAAAGGAGATCGCCTCGGCTTAGTAGCAACGTAACTATTCCACCCTTTTCCACTGGACCTCCAAAGCAACCCGGATAAACATGTATGGCTGTATTATCCATTAACGCCACGATCACCGACCCTTGCACAACTCTATGGCGTAAAAATGCCCGCGTGATCTCAAAAGTCGGAAAGTCTTGATGCGGTGCCTGCGTTCTACCTCCTGGTAGCGATTTCATTGCATGCCACGTACCTTCATTCACTTCCCACTGGGTATTAGCTGCCTCCACAAGTCCGGCCACCACGCTATGAATGTTTGCCAAACCATTGCTATTCAAGTCTAAGTTCGCCTGGCCCCGATAGGGGTCAAGCCTCTTCGCATGAACCTTGCGAAATACAGGCTCGAAGTCCAAATGCTCAACTTCATGTAGAGCCTCATCGCACAACGACCCACGAAATACCTTTCGTTTGATAGTGTACCCAACGTTCCACAAGGCAGCCAAGTCCCCCATAGAGAAACCCAGTACCATACTTCTTCGATAAAAAAAGCTTGTTTAGTGAATGGTTGCTATGGAAACCGACAGCTAAACCTCCGCCTCCAACAGCGGCGCAATGCGCGGTGGACGGTACGCCTGCTGCGACGCGTCACAACGCGTCGCCGATGTGAGGCGGAGGTGACTGACTGCGGGGAGTGCGGGGCGGCGGCGAGCGCGGGGCGGCGGGTCCCGGAAAGGACCGAAAACGCGTGCGCGCCGTGGTGGAGAAAGGTAAGTGAGAGGGCCAGAGTTGCTGAGCTGCGGCACTGCGTATTGTGTATCTGTGGATTTAACGTATCTGGCTCTGTGCATTTCCTTATTTTGTATGTGCGGTTAACCTTATGTCTCCGCGCTCCCACATCATGCTCTCCAAATTTCACACCGTGTTTTGCAACTAATCCAACTGCTAAAAGCGCCAAGGGGTGAGCAGACGCACCAGGTGGGTCTCTTCGGCGCGTCCCAGCACCCCCCCCCCCCCCCCCCCCCCCCCCCCCCGGCTGTGCAGAAGCGCCGTGTACGAGACTCTACTACGAAAGACGGCGCGCCACGGAGATAAGAAGTCCCGCTTCTCCTCACATTATTATCCTATCTATGTTGCTTGGTCATTTTTAAACGGTTTTCAAAAAGATGGGACAGTTGGTTGAATGTTGCAGCAGAACGTAATGTTGCGCCAATGTAGCTAAATTAAGCTATAGCGTAAAATTGCCGACAGCCGCCGACAGGGCCCTGATTGGTCGGTACGTCGAGTCTGATTCGCTAAAACCCAAAATCATCTCATTCGCTGAAAGTCTCAAGACGAGTCCAGAGGGCCGGTACGGCGCACCACAAAGAAAAATGCCAGAGTAGCACAAGCCGTGGCGCCAGTATGCACGGGGCGTTCGCGTGCGGGGGGGGCTCGCACCCAAGAGGCAGCAGACACAGTTGGGTAAGGCTATGACTCGTGAATTTTGCTTCGTGTTAGTAACGTTTTGCTTCCTTGTGCTGCAGAGCTGACTGTTGAAAATGTTGCTGAAAGGGGGGGTGAAACTTGGTGTCAGGCTTCGTTGTTCCGCCCCCAACTCGTGTCGTACCTTTCGACGCCTCTAAACTTGGTGCACACCTCGTTGTACGGAGGCGGCATTGGCTTGATCCATCATGGGTAATAAATGCGGATGACTGTGATAGTGTGTTCAGTTTGTTGTGCTTTGATACTGGCTTATTAGGCATCTCCAATTCTTCGAGGACGATGAAGTGGGCGTCGGCATCTTGGCGTTGAGGGCCGCGCTTGTGCACGACCGCCTCGAGCTGCATCTTCGATGAAAATACGGCGGACGAGACTTCGGCGTCGACGGTTGAAGTCAGCTACCATTCGCGACGGCAGGTTTTCGGCCGGCTCTTCGGTGGATTCCCAGTCCACGAAGTAGACGCGCCGACCACTGCGTACGTACGAGCCTAAAATCTGCCGTACGTATTATGTGCGTGCTGCAGCCAAGCTTCCAGTTGGCTGCCCTTGGACTTGGCGGTGGTGCCATCTCCAAGGGAGTTGAAGGACCGGGGATCCAGATGACGTCATTGTCATACCCCTAGCTGATTAAGGCAGCATTCAAGCTTTTCGCTTCAGCTGGGGTTGTAGCAGCGAATGCCGATGCGGTCACCTCTGCAACAGCGACCCCCTGTTCCTTCGCTTCTGCGGCGACTTCAAGCTCAGCAGCGTCTGAGGGATCAGCGGCTACACCGCTGGACGAGGACGGTGCTGCCTCGATCACAGGACACCGTTCTTCGTTCAGGAACGTCGAGCTCCGCTAGGTTTTCACGTGGCACCCCTCGATGGGGCCTCGAGCGGGTTCACGGAGCGCTCGAAATGCCTCGGCCAAGAACGCAGGTAGGTCACCGCCGTGGAGATTGTCTCGAGCTGCGAGGCGAAGTAGGCGAAGCGCCTCGTTTGTAGCCGTAACATTGGTGAAGTTTTGTAGAAGAAATGAAGCATACCCCTTGCGGCTGGGCATCGTTTACCGTCTTCAAAAATGGGTAAGTGGCACCACCTTTCCTCTTTGTTGTAACGAATGACTGGATTTATTTTTGACGTTTTCTAAGCGATAAAATAGTGAAGAAAAAATGCTGCAAAACTCTTGTGCTATCTTTTTTCTAAACAAAGTGTTTCGTTGACTCAGGTACGGGGTCGAAAATCATGTCGATGGCAAGGCGTCCACGGTACGCTTCGATGAGCTCTTGAAAAGCTCCATCTCGGTGCAGCAAACGAAGTTGTTTGAGCAGACCCAATCCAAAGTTGCGCTTTATGCCTCTCTCTTTGAGAAACTTGTACATGGTGGTCTGTGCCCGGTTTCCAGCCTGCATAACTAGGGCGGAGTACCTCTCATCGGACGGATCCTGCCGAAAGCCTTGAGGTAAGAATAGCTTCATGAATCCGACAATTTGTTTTGACTGAGACTTGTATTGTCGGTCATCACAGACCTCCCACAGACGCAGTGTTTTCGTGTACCACTCGAACCACGTCGCAGCAGGAGACTGAGATGCACTTCTTCTCTTCGGCTTCGATGATGACTGCGTCGCAGTGGCAGGTGTAAATACAGAAGATGTCGTGTCGGGATTTGAGATTTCAGCAGTCTCGTTGTTCGATTTTCTCTTCTCCTGCTCAGCCACACGAGCAAACAAACTCTTGTTTTCGTCAATAAGCTATACAATGACAGCATTCTGGTGGTTTATCAGTTCCACCTCACGTGTGATCGTCCTCTCCTCGTCAGCGCTGACCTCACTTCCTTTGCGATTCAGCTGCACACTCCACGCAAGTAATTCAGACATCCACACCTTGAGGGAACAAGGCAAATTCACATTCTCGATGTGTATGGCCTCACGGGGTACCACTCTTTGACCTCAGGAAAATGCTGGATTAATGAAGCCACAACAAGGTCGGCAACTTGCTGATCGATGGTCAGGGCTCTGTCTTCGAGAGTCATGTTTGACGCGAACAGAATACGCGCCAGCTTGCGTAGCTTCATTCTCGTTGCGGAATCGAAAGTAGCCAGCGAAGGTACGGTGGGGTTATCATTTGGTTTCCAATCGCTGGGAACTTTCGAACTTTCCTGTCCTCATTTGTGGTGTTGAAAACGTATGCGAACGCTTTGTTGGTAGCCGTCATGCTCCAGCTACCACGGTCAAAAATCCACTGCGGGTTCAGAGCAGAGTCAGCATTTGCGTGCTGCGCCCCCGACGGAATGAACGTGACGACAGGCCATCTGACACTCCAGCTTAAGCCTGGTGCTCACTTGCTCCCTTCAGAATCCGGTTGACGTATCCTTGCATTTTTTGTGGGGTGGTTGAGTGAGGCTGCGTCGTGGTCTCTGACGTGATACGACCTGGAATTTCGTCATCTCCACAGTGAAGAAGAGCGTCCGATAGCGGCATCTGATCCAGCATTGGAGCAGTCTCGTTGACCTCGGTGGCCTTGACATGCTCAAAGTCGAGGACGGACGGAACTGGAAACGCTTGCATCGCTAGCGTCATCCCGATAGCGTGTAGAGGACACGTAATAAACGATTTCTTGTCTGGGAAGAGAGAAATACCTTGTTCTTCAGACGTCTTGGCCCTGATCAGACGAATGAACAGTATATTGCCCGAAGACAGCGACATGTTGCTCAGGAGTGCAGCTGTGGTGAAGTGATTTTCAAGTTTTCGAGAGAAGGAAGTGATAGATCCAGACTGTGTCACAAATCCGCAAGACTGACGGACCTGGATCCCGACCCTGGAAATGGAGGTATATTATTACTGATGGTGGATTATTACTAGCGATGGATCTGGGCTATGGAAAGCTTTGCGAGATGCATGGAGTGTGTGAAAATAATATTCAAGGGGTCCCGAAGACGATGCAGGGCACGAGGATGCTCGATCCAAAGGTTAGAGGGATCTGATTCCTGGATCCAACCTGATTCCTGGATCTGGGGATATGCTTTGGATCTGAGACTGTGGTCTGTCAGAGGTAATCAAGAGACACGCAAGGAAGATAAACAGGCCACGTAGAGTCAGTAGACAGTGATGAGAAGATAGGATCGATAGGAATGATAGGACTTTGGGATAGGACCGGACTTAACGGTAAATCAGAACCGAATTTGCTTTGGACACCACAAGACCTCCCTCCCTCGCCTGGATCCGGGAACTACATTGACCCTACACGGCGTAGAGAGGTTAACGGTAGGAGATCTAGTGTTGGTTATTAATTCTGGATAATATATTGGCCAGATCCAACCTCCTAGTGATCCATCCTAAGCCTAATCCACCCGAGTTCTCGACTTGGCCGGTGGATCCCTTCGGTTCTCGCAACCCAAGATCCCGTCATAGGAGACGGCAAGTACGACAAAGGAAGATCTACGAAGGCAAGAAAAGGCGTCACAACACATACAAGGCACCCCTACAGCCGGATCCAAGTACACGGGTATTGGATCTGGAGTATATACCGCGAGCAGAGTGAGGATTTCCACACTGCTCCACCCGGATCCCCGCGTCTCGCCAAGGCAATCCTTCTCCACCGCTTGGACTCTTCGGAAGTTACCAGAAGAGCAAGATCCAGCCCTACCAACGGGTACACAAGGTGAGAAGTTCAGCACAGATCACGGATCATCGGGGGACCCCCTCCGTTAGTCGGTGTCCGGGCGCTATTGGGAAGTTGGATCTAACAATCTCCCAGATTTCGCGGATCCCGCTACACCACACAGCATCTTGGTACTCATTGGCCGAACTCTCGTCGTAGTAAAGACCATCTAACAGAGAGTGCAAGTCATCCTTGGTGCACGCAGGTGCCTTTTCCACCGTTTCTCCCTGCTGTCGCTCCATGCAGTAGCGTTCCAGGATGCGACCTATCTTGCGTAGCCGCTGCTCGATGACATGACGGTTCTGGGGAAGTCTTCGAGCAACCAGTTCTTGACGTTGCGGTAGTAGCTCATGACGATGTTGCGCTTGCGCAGCTCGCCACCGCGCCCTTGAGCAGAGGCGAGAAACATGGCGAATCGGACTAACAGCTTCACGAACACCGCGCCGTTGCTGTCTGCCAGAAAGACCCCACGAACGAAATCCATCGTGACGTTGTCCTTTGCTAAGAATGCCTTGAAAACGCTGATCGCCGTCGACTAGACCCTCTTCATATTTTCAGGGGTACGATCTTGTAGACTCAGTGTTTGTATGTCTGTCTGCTTGATATCCGGTAAATGAGCGAATGGTTTGTTTTGAGTATTGACGGACAAGTGTCTGGCTGTCGTTGCTGACATTATGCGTCGGCCACGTGCCGCACGTTGTAAACCTAACCCTACCGTTGATAATTGGTCAAATTCATGGACAGTCGTTAGTGATTCGCTGAAAAACCGTACCGACTAATCGCACTGGCTCTTGTGATTATACTGAAGACAAATTACTTGCTATCTGTCGGCCATCCGTAAATTAGGGGGGGGGGTCAGAATTAGCTTTTTGGCCGACATTTTCTGACCGAAATGGTCACCATATTTCTTATGGTCAGCGGACATAGCATTTTGCGAAATGGTTCAGCTGCTTGGGAGAACGATTTCCGAAATGACCGATCATTTCTAAAATGGTCGGAAAGGTCGGTCATCCGGAACGGCAACTTTCCCCTCAGTCTTGAATTTCCCCGCGCAGCGCACACCTGGAATGGCGGTAACTTACCTCTTGCCCACGTGCACAAGTACGGGCGTTGATGTAGCTCGCCACTCGTATAACACGAGTCGTGTTAGATAAAAGAAATCATGCTACATGTATTGCGTTGGGTTTTAATGCCTGATCAAGTTCACGATCTACTGCTAGAGCCCTACCCAATGCATTTCGGGGATCAATTGCTGTCGTTCGAAAGCTGTGTTGTCTTTGCGTTAGTAGACGGCTTGAAGGTGGTGGATAGCACGCCGGTCTTCTCCATGAGCCAGAGCATTTTTCGCTTTCACTCCACTTTGTGCCCCCTCCCCCGGATGGGAGCCGCAGTACTACCGGTAGGAGTAGCTCATGTCCTATCCACTTTGACTTTACCAAGTAATACACTTTGACCATGTTTGTTTGTTTCGCATTGATGTCTCTTAACTTCTTTGGTTAACGACAGCCAGGTTTGGCATTCTGCAGACACTACAGCGTGCCATCTCTGTGTTGATGTTTCCATCCGCCCGACTTGCGACGAGGATTATTCGGACGACGATGACTCGGACAGCAACAACAGCTGGGAATGACAGCGAAACCCACTGGGAGGATGGTGTACAGTGCGCGCGGAAATTATGGGCAAAAAACGTTTTTCAGTCGCATATTTACCAAATCAACGCTAATAAAGCTATGATTTTTACCTAATGATCAGCAGCGCTTGGCGGTTTGTTTGCGGTGTCGCTTGCTCGAATCCGACACGTGGCGGCGGAGATGCACTCCAAAATCTGTTCTCCCCAGTACCCCCCAATTCCAACGGTTGCAGCTGACACGAGCTTCTTGGTGGCTTTTGCTTACTAGTATGGATAGAGGAAGCACTAACGGATGTTGCTATGCCATTGCAGTCTTCAAATTAACGGTTGTAGATGGGGAGAGGCAAAGCGCTGACTGACATCGAGAAGGGTCAGATAGTAGCCTACCGGGAAGGCAACCTGTCCACTAATGCAATTGCATAGCGCGTGGAACGCTCGTGGAAGGTGGTGGACAGCTTCCTGCGCCACCCGGAAGAGTACGGCACGAGAAAGTGCACTGGGAGACCCAGGAAGCTGACACCTACCGCCGAGCGCTGCCTGCTACGTGAGGCTTCAAAGACAGGTGTGAGCGCTAGATCACTAAAAGAAAGCCTCCAGCTTCCGATTTCAGTGCGCAGAGTGCAGGAGGTGCTGCACGACTCGGATAACATGGTGCACGAGAAGCGACTGGCGTGCCCAGCGCTAAAACCCGAGCACATCGCGGCCAGGTTGAAGTGGTCAAATCAGTTTGTGGAACATGGGCGCAAATGGAACAGCGTGTTCTCGGACGAGAACAAATTAGCCTAGATGGTCCTGATGGCTACCAATATTATTGGAGGGATCTTAGAAAGGAGAAACAGATCTACTCTAACCGACAGTCTGGTGGTGGAAGTGTGTTCGTGTGGGGCGCTTTTAGTGCGAAGGGGAAGTGTGAGTTGGAGTTCCTGGAGGGCAAGCAGAACGCTGAGAAGTACATCATCACGTTGGGTGACTACCGGTTCCCGTTTGCGCACCTGTATCACGGGCTAAACTTCCAGTTCCAGCATGACAATGGCTCCATCCACGCGGCGAGAGCTGCCAAGTGGTATTTAGAGGATCGAAATGTGCGTGTCATGTGGTGGCCTGCTAAGTCTCCGGACTTAAATACTATTGAAAACTTATGGGGGGTCCTAACACGAGCTGTGTATGTCAACGACAAGCAATACGAGACCAAGGCGGACCTTGTCAAGGCCATTAAGAAGGCATAGAACGAAATTCCGACGTCGACGCTTGTAAACCTAGTGGGATTGACGAAAACGGTGTCGCTTGACTACATCGCGTCCTTATTCCACGCGCTGGCGACGGCATACGCAGAGTCCAACGAGAGCTTCGGCGATATGGCGGACGAGGCCGCCACGCCCGGTAGGCTTAAGGAGCAGGTGTCGCAGGGCAACGGCGGCTAGGAGCTCGTGGCGGACCAGCTGGACGCCATCTTTAAGCGCCTGTCGGGCACCCGCGCCCCGCGCTCAGCTAACGGTGTCAATGAACTAACTCGTGCAGCTTGTGTTCGTCGTAGGCACGAGCTGCTGAGTCTAAGCCGATGGCAGTTTGGGCATCAACTGTTTGCTGCAGGCCGTCGACGCGATCGAGCTAGCGCCTCTGCAAGCCACGCTTTGCCGCTCCGTGCTAGCACCAAAACAAATCGAATTTCCAGCGATGTTAAGCCTCCCGAGATCGCTTGGAGCGTGCTGGGCTGAGTAAACACCAAGTGTTTGCGCTGAACCTGACAGCGACCAATGCCATGGGCAAACCGTGTCAGAGTCAGGGGCGAAAGAACACTTTACGGAGGACGGGCGGGTGCAAAGTGGGAAATGGTGGAGCTGGCAAATACGTCGAGTCCTATTTCGCCCAGCTTTTCCGGATAAAACCACGGTCAGAAGCTCGACTTTGCATTTTTCTTTGGTCAGGCATAGACAGTAGCTGGATAGGCGTTAGGTGGTGCTTCCTGAAGGCGTCAATGGTTCTCGAAAAGCACCACGATGTCGAATTGTTCGAGTCGCCGATTTGGCGTCCAGCATCACGAGAAGCGTTCGAAGTTGATTGGGTTGTAGCCATGGGCATTGAATCGCGATCCGTCCCATTGGTCGGTCAGACTCCCACGCATCCGCCAGGTTTTCGTTCAGATCAACACTCATTAGTAATTTCTGAGAACCATACATTGTTCTCCACCAGCATCTGCATGATTCATGTCATTTCATGAGTAATGAGAAAATCGCTAAATTCTGCAGTCAACGGTTCCATCACAGAAGTGCATCGAATACATCCACGCGGCAGTTCATTCACCATGGAAGATCGATAATAATTATCTAACTCGTTGCAGATAATGCTTTCACCACAGTGGATGCCTTTAAGAGCCTTCTTAGCATCCCTACCGTATATATTCCTGAGACTGTACATGTGCAGCACACACGAAGCGGAATATTGATGTCCACACATGGACTATCGCGCTGCAAATTTGCATGGACTATCGCGCTGCAATTTGCGTCCAGGCTTGCAATTTTCGTCAACATGTTAACATACTCTTCGCTGGCACCCTCATGTTGCTGAACACCGCAGAACCGAACCAAGTCGTACCCCTGCGACTGCCTGCCTTCAAGCTTCAACGTCAGCTCGGAAGTGAGCTGGGATCTCCTCTTCAAAAAGCCGTTCGCCTCGTCACCTACGTGCACGCCACAGTATTTTACCTGGCGCGATCCACGTTCTTCATAGCCACCAACCAACACGGCGAGACCCTCAAGTATTTGCGAAGGTTTTGCCTGGATGAGACTTCCACCGCCATGGAAATTATCGCGAGCTGGGATCGTCACCGAAACATGGCGAATTGTGATATTACGCCCTTCGTGATCCGCCCGTACGTTGTAATATGATAGGTGCGGCTTTAACGCTATACACCAGGGTGTTAGAAGTCTCTAGCGCTGCTCCATTGCAGTGCCTGCCGTTCGTTTCGTCGAGGTGGGGGTTAATGTCGCGAATGTATATGCGGACGCCATCGAGAAAATAAATAATTCTGAGCGGGTTTGGAAGAAGCTGTAGTTTGGAATCGGTAAGTGACAACAACGCAAAAACAAAGCTGACCTGGTATTTCCGGCACCGTACTTCCAAGCCCTTGTACGATGTCATGGCGATCCATGCAGCAATAGCTATATTATCGGGATGAAGACTAAGATGCTATAGCTCGAAGGCCAAAATCAGAAGTTTCGTACGAATTGTTGTGCCTTAGAAGTGGATTACACCTTTCTGGGCGTAATTCGCGAAGTGCCGGTGAAATTTGGCAAGAGCAAAATTAAATTGGTGAAGTGCAAGCCGTAATTCAGCAAAACCTTCGGAATCTTTGTCATCCTGTAAGATATTATTATGGTTGAGTACTTATGCATCAAAATGTAGGATGGCAGTGTGCGGTTTCCGCACATGATGGGTGAATGCGAGCGCCTCATGTGAGCTCTTCATGCGAGCTCTACGAACGGGTGTGCACCAGCACGGATGTGGAGCAGGACTTGTATTGTGTATCTCATCGACTGAACTGAGCCGAGTGCATGTTGAAACAAGCCAAGTACATGTGTAGCGGGAGATTGCAGTAGGTTGACGTTGAAGTTGAAGATGTCAAGAAGCAAGGATACTACAAGGACATACTTAGAGACCATGGAAGTACAAGACAGTCTAACCAACGGCAAAATACACTCAGTTGACAATTTGCCTATTACTACAACAACTACCACGTGACAGGCAGAAGGGCTCATGCCCATCAATATATACCGATTGAGCTAGAACCTGGCCCAGGATACTCTCCTGCACCACTACTTTGTAGACCACGCCACCAACACCCGCTATGATAAGTTAGTGCTTCGCTAGCACGGCGCAAAACAACCTCTGCTTGGACGACCATTCCATTTCTCAATGACCACTAAAGCATTATATCGCGAAAGGTCAGTCTCAATCTTAATTCAAAGAGGTTTTTGATGAATTACAACTTGCACTTCATGAATTTGATGTCGAATTTCATCGGCACTCCGCGAATTACATCTACAAGGTAAGGTGTGCCGGTAGCGACTTGGAACTCAGCACAATTGAGTGCGTCCGGATATTTGATTAGTGAACCCAGTGTGGCCATCCATAAGCACCACCAAGGCCGCTGGCGCAAGAGTAGCGTTTCTTTCAGCAGTTCAGCCAAGCTCGCTGCCATCTCATTACGCTCATGTTTGTACCCACAAAGCGCCCCGCGCTGGTCCGTCCACGACACAGAATTCAACACGATGGCTGCAGCTGGTCGACGATCCCGCGTTCTAACAGTAAAATCGTCCACTCGTGCCTTCGCGAGTGTAGGCAGTCAGTGGTGGTACTGTAGGCACGCAGTCTCCATTGTTCATGATGGAGTCCGGGGCACGGACCGCACACTCACTCGAAAATTTGCCACCCGGCAGCGGCGTCGTCTGCTGCCTACAGTCAAGTCTCACGTGACAATGGACTCGCACCCCTCACTCTACCCGCAAGGCAGCGGCCACCACTCGCCTCGATGTCGCTTCCCCGAAGTCCGTACCTTAAATGCCAAACATCTTGTTACGCCGACGGAGTTCGATGTCAAGGTCTCACGTAGGTGGAGCTGGGCGACAGCTACAGCTGTCGTGGCGGAGTACAGCTCTCGCCCGTGGTTCGGGTGGTTCGTCGTCTACGCGTTCATGCAATTCTGCTTCTCCGTTGCTCGGAGCCTCGCGCTCCGGTCACTCGTCGACATGTACGGGACTGCCGAGGACTACACTGTAGCCGTACGATCCGCCGCTTTAAGCCTCGGGTTTCTCGAGGATTTTGTGTGCACCAGCTACTTTGCAGCTGGGTTATGGACATTTGACACATTGCAGCGCTCGGTCACTCAACGGTTTACGCAAATACGTGGAATTCGGGTTGGAATTATTGTTGGGGTGGCCAAGTTTGCTGTGTCGTGGCTGTTTTTCTTCACCATGATGGCGCCTTTTGTCGTGGACATGCTGCTCGTGGTGTACCGCGATATGAGATTTTCATTTGCACTACTTGCGACCTTGATCAGGGAGCGAGATCACCTCAAGGCTGCGCCGATATCATATGAGGAGATCCACAGGGGCCACGCTGTTGCCACAGGTCTGGTGCTCGCCTCGACGCTGTTCGCCGCCGTACGAACGTGGACTTCTTGGATCGATTTAGCTCGCTGGAATCCAACGCACATTCTGCAAAGACCTGTAAATTTGCGGCAAAATAGCGGCGTGTCGAAGACGGTTGGAGGCGTCAAGTACGTGGAAGTTGCTCTTGAAGAAGGTGGAAGTGTTTCGGCTGACGATGGAAAACCCCAGAAGATGAACGACGTGAAGCATACGGTTGACTATAATCCGATCGCGTGCGGCGCGCTTATTCTGCTCGGACTTGTGGGCGTACCTGCGATCACAGTAGGAATACGCTGCGCTTGCTCGCCTCTGGTGGCGTACTCAGCTCTTAACGCGACATTGAACGAGTTTTTCCTCCACGCATTCCAGCCGGAGCCTTTCGCTGTTGAGCTTACAAAGGGCAACGAGACTCTTCCGTGGGTGGAGAAGTATATCGACGACTCCGAATTGCATCGCCGCTTTGGAGACAACACTCTGTATCGACGTACGACAGGATTTACTGGAGATCTCGCCTTCAATATCAGCATTGACAGCGATAACCCGCCAAATGTACTGGTCATCGGAGTGGAGTCCTTCAGGTTTAGAGATTCTCGGTACCTCGTCGGAGATGCAGACCTCTCAAACCTGTTCAAGGGAACCAATATTACTATTACGCCGAATTTCGATCGGTGGGCAAAGCGCGGCGTAGCTCTCCGGAACATTTGGTCCAGTATCCCAACGAGCCGTTCGCTTGAGAGCTTGCTCTTCGCCCAAATTCCATACAACAGCAATGTGCAAAGCGGAATAACTGGAGGCAAGAAGGACACGGCGCTTTCGGGTTTGCCGCAGCTTTTCAAGCAAAAAGGCTACGAAACCTACTTTACCACTGGGTCTTCAATTACACTGGATGAATGGAACGTGTTTCTCCCTGCGCATGGCTTCGATACTGTTTGGGATGACAAGAAAATGGCAAGGTTAGCGGAAAGAGACCTTAATATCACTCGGGAACAGTTACACGGCGATGAGCATCGAGGGTTTGGCTGGGGTGTACACGATGACTTGAGTTTCAGACTTCTCGGGGATTTGATCATCGACCGCGCCACAAAGCAAAGAGAGCGCGTGGCAAACGGCGAGACCAAGCGGCCTCTCTTTCTGACGCATTACACCATTTCGAGTCACGAGCCATACGATTCAGTACCAAGATGGTACTTCGAAGCCGAAAAACCCGATTTCTCTGACATTTACGGAGGAGAGCAACACGCAGAGAGAATTAAAAACTATTTGGAAGTGAGGTACTTTACTGACATGGAGCTGGGCAAGTTCATGGATCGCATGGCGACGGAAGGAATTCTCAATGACACCATTGTCGTCATTGTGGGAGACCATGGCCAAGCGCCCGAGATAAATAATCCCAACATCCACGAAGAATCCGTCACGCGTGTGCCAGCAGTCATCATAGCGGAGGGCCGACTAGGTGATGCTGTGGGGCTTGTGATTGACGAGGTGGCGGAGCAGTACGATATTCTCAATACCCTCGCCGACATCACAGGTTTACCTGAAGGAGGGTTCCTGCAGAGCGGGGTAGGTCGCTCACTCAAGCGAAAGTTTTCTGCCGGCGACCACGTAGTGTTCAGCAACGACCCAATTCGCAAAATGGCGGTTGTTCGTGGACATGAGCGCCTCCGCTACGATGCCGTGACGGACACGATGATGCTCCACAACACAGAGACCGATTATTTCATGAAGTCCGATTTGTTGCCGGCATTGTCAGCTGAAGAGCGAGCACAGTGGGAGGCATTTCGAGAGGACGGCCGTCGCATTGCAATGTATTATATGAAGCGCTGGGATGAAAATTGTTTACTTGCGGTCAAGTGCAGTACCTGATCACATTCTAGTGGATTCAATGTAAGATGTGAATCCCGGAAAACTTCCGGGTATAAATGCAATTCCACGCTAGTGTTGCGGATACTTACTACTTCTAAATACTATATTTAAGGTTTTAAGAACTTTCAATGCTAAGTTTGTCATGATATATTAAGAAAACAAACTCGTGAATGCTCGTTACAGAAGTTGGTCTCTGAACGCCGTCGACATTTTTTGAAGGTCACTCACTTTGCGTCTTAGGTTCAGCTGAAAATGTCTCTTAGCTTTCGGGTATCCATATAATCTTCCAGAGTAACTTGGGTGTTGTACTGAGCGTACAAGCTCTTCGTAAACTTGGGCGTTCGGAGCGACGACCAGTCGAAATTAATCCAGGCGAACGTTTCAGGGGTTAACTTGTAGATTTTCCGGTAAAAGGATCGTTGGGATACTGAGCCAAATATTCTGGAGAGCTACGCCACGCTTCGCCCACCGATCGATCGCGCTGCGCGTGACTAGGTTGTAGTCAACGGTATGCTTCACGCCGTCCATCTTCGGGGTTTTTCCATCGTCAGCCGAAACACTTCCACCTTCTTCAAGAGCAACTTCCACGTACTTGACGCCTCTAACCGTCTTCGACACATTGCTAGTTTGCCGCAGGTTTACAGATCTTTGCAGAATGTGCGTTGGATTCCAGCGAGCTAAATCGATCCATGAGTCCACGTACGTACGGCGGCGAACAGCGTCGAGACGAGCACCAGACCTGTGGCAACAGCGTGGCCCCTGTGGATCTCTTTGTTGGAAACCGCATCATCTTTTGTCACAACGAGTGAAGTTGAAGCCATCTTCTGGAACTGGCTAGCAGAGTGATGGTAGAAAGGCCGTAGCAGAGAGTCCGCACTCGGCGTGCCCTCAGTCCGAAAGTTCCCCTAAGAGTAACAAGTTGTTTGTGAGTGAGTTCGATCTGCGCTCCGTTAGGGTCACGAGCCCAAACCCAAGTACACGCTACGCGCTGCGCTACACGTTGGTGAGCTGCACTACAACGACAAGATGTCATCCTCATCCGACTCAGACGACGATCGCCGCAAGAGCAAGACGGACAAGAAGTTCAGGATCAACTCCTCCGGCAATCCCGTCAACTGGGACGGCGAGAACTGGCCTTTCTACAAGAAGAGCATGAAGATCGTGTTCCAGAAGAGCTTGCTAGAGGACATAGCAAGCGGCAAGGTCACGGCAGACCCAACCTGGAGTCAAGAAAAGAAGGATGAACACACCAAGAAGCAAGCGAAGATCCAGATGCTGATCATGGGTTCGCTGACGACGAGACTCTCCCAGCAGTTGTTGGACCAGGACACTGGAACTGCTATGTGGGGCGAGCTCTGCAAGATCTACGAGGGGAAGAACAACGATGCCACCAAGGCGCAGAAAGTGTATCGCTTACAAGGTGAGCTGCACAGGACTCATCTGCGAACTAACGGAGACGTGCGTGGACACTTGTACACGATGTTCCGGATCAAAAACGAGCTCAAGGAGCTTGGATCACCGTTGAGTGACCTTCAGATGGTGGACATGTTGCTGCGCAGCCTGCCGCAGCAGGTGTGCTACAACGAGCTTCGTAGAAAAGTGTTATTTAGCTCCAACATGAGTAAATACACACCAGAACTAGTGCGAGAATTGATTCTCACGGCTGAGACGCGCAACAAGGACTGGGAGAAGAATGCTTTTGGCAGTAACCAAGGCAAGAAGAAGCAAGGCACTGCTTCAAGTGGCCCAAAGGGCAAAACTACTGGTGATGGATCGAAGAAGAAGACGTCGAGGCCTGACGTCAAGTGCTTTAACTGTGGTGGCAAGGGCCATTACAAGAGCGATTGCCCCGACTTGGAAGAGAAACCCAGTGCGGAGAGAAAGGCAAACGCGAAGATGGCACGCTCGGGTGAGAAACCCGTGAAGATCTCATCGGAGAAGACTGATGACGACAGCAACTGGGTGCACAAGCGTGACGTTGTCGTGGGAGAAGTTGTCAAGAGAGTCGCAAAGGATTGCGACGCAAGTCGTTGGTATTTCGACAGCGGAACTAACGCACACATTGTAGCGACAAAAGAATATTTTACTGTGCTGAACAACATGGAGGAAAGTGATTGGAATCCAAATATTTCGGGATTCGCAGATGGTGTTGACGCCAAGGCTGAAGGCTTTGGGACAATTCTTCTAGCTACTATGATTGATGAAGAGATGGTGTTCGTGTTCCTCGAAGACGTGCTATACGTACCAAAAGCTGGACGTAACCTCTTCTCACCAGGACAAGCACTGGAGCAAGGCTTCAAAATGTCGTGGGAGCAGGAAACAATGATGTTTGGTATGACGAAAGATGGCACAGAGGTGCTTCGTGCGGTGCATGAGCATCGACTGTGGGCTTTCAACGTGCACAATATTGGTGGCGTTAAGGTCGACAAGAAGACACCTGCTGTGAAGAAGCAAATAGTGGCAAATTTTGCGGTGACAGACGGTGTCGAAGATATTGACGTCTGGCACGCGCGCTTGGGGCACATCTGCCCAGAGTATATTCGCCTAATGGTTGATCGCGGAATGGCCAAGGGCATCATGTTGAAGAGGCGTGGCAAGATGGATTGCACTGACTGCCATTTTGGTAAGCAACGACGCAAGACATTCAAGAAGAGCCTCGATCGCAACATTGTGAACGTGAATGACATGGTCTTCGCCGACTTATTGATTCCTGGACTACACAATGGCACGAAATATAGTGCTGTGTTAGTTGTGATGGACGGATTCTCGCGTTTTGTGACCACGTACCTGTTGAATTCGAAGACAGAAGATGAGGTGAACGGGTACATGAAGCAGTACATTGCGTGGGCTGAACGGCAGCACGGACGGAAAGTTGATACGGTAGTGACCCGTCGGTGGTGTGCTGAGGAAGAGTCTAGTGATGAGCAAGACGAAGCTATCGGACCGGTGAAGCAAGTGCTAACCGACAAGGGTGCAGAATTCTGCAACAAGACTATTGAGCACTGGTATGCTACGAAGGGCATAGTCCACACCAAGGTTGGTCCGAAGTCGTCTCAGTTGAACCTCGTGGAGCGAACGCACCAGACTTTAATTGGAATGGTAAAGACAATGATGCATGACTCGGGGCTACCGAGATCGTTTTGGATGCATGCATTGCAAACTGCTGTTTACATTAAGAACCGAGTATTTTGCAAGGGCGCCGGACGAACCCCATACGAGATGATGTACGGTACTAAACCGGACATTCATCACATTCGTACCTTTGGGTCATTGGTATACTGTCACACGCCCGTGGCCAAACGCAAGAAACTGAGTGTGAACTGCAAGGTGGGTTTTCTCATTGGCTATCAAGAAGACGTTGTTGGCTGCCAGGTATATTTTCCTACCGAGCACCAAAAGGGCTTCGTGGCTGATGTGAAGGTGAACGAGGCGATTAAGTACAAAGACCGCTACGACAGCGGATTCAAGACAAAGGTGAACAGATGGTTACAGACGTTCGACGAATTTCTTCGGGATGGAGACTTCGATGACGCAGAAAATGACAGCGAAGCATCTCAACGAGCAGAGTGTGACGCCGAATCCGTGCGTGACGATAGCAGTGTCGAAATGCAAAGCGTTGCTGCAAGCATAGACGACCTCAACGAAGCTGAGCAAGTGCTGTGGAATGATATGGTGCGCAACAGCGCCCTTCCCAATGAAGACAGGAGCGGCTCTAGCAGTGAATTAGCGGAAAATGACCAGCAACTATGGAATGATATTCTGCAGAACAGCTCTCTACCCGACTATGAGGATGCGTGTGCAACACAGGAGGACGAAAATGCGTGTGAAACGCAGGAGGACGAGGATGCAGAAACTGTTCACGTTGTCGACAGCGTAGCTAGCATTGTTGTCCAAGCTGAGAGCGAAGTTGGTGATGATGCAGAAAGAGAATTTGATGAACATGATAATTATGTTGGCGAGTTAATTGATGAACTGGCAAGCCATGTGTCTGATCTGACTCCTGTTCCTGAAGAGAATGAGAGAGAGCTTGATGGCGACGATGACTACGATTATTTGTTCGACCCAAGCGATGATCACGAGGCACAGGGTGATAACGGCGTAAGTGATGACGGGAGTGAACCGCCAGCGCCAGCTGAAAATGGTGTTCTAGTAATTCCAACGCAAATGCTAATCGGAAAGGTGCATCCAAGAGACGAAGATATTCGTCGTACGCATGACAAGAAGCGTACAAAGTTGAGGGCCAAACATGCAGCGGCAACAAGGCGCCCAGGACTTCGTGAAGTCCCAAAGAACCTTAAACCTGAACGATTCGAGGACTACGATGTGTGCTCAGCGTTCAAAGCACTATACGCAGATCGCCGTGGCAATGGTGGATCACGTGCTAGTGACATCAAGATTCCTAAGAACTATAGGCAAGCGATACGCTCCAAGCAAGCTATGTTCTGGCGTGAAGCTATGGACGCGGAGATGGCTGCCTTGAAAGCCAAAGGAGTGTTAAGGCAGATTCCACGTTCAGGATTGCCTAGCGGGCAGCAGACCATCAAGACCATGTGGGTCTTCGATGTGAAGACAGATCATCTAGGTTACATTGTGAGGTACCGAGCACGCATAGTTGCACGTGGTGACAAACAGCGATTTGGTATTGACTTCACAGAGACATTTTTTCCGGTGGCACGAATGGCGACATTCAGGACGTTTGTTGCTGTGTGCATCATTTTGAAGTTGATGATCTACCAAGGAGACATTAACACAGCATACCTTAATGCTACGTTAGGTATAAAACAGTACCTGGAAAAGGTTGAAGGCTACCCGTGTGAAGATGACGGAATGATATATATCGTCGAAAAGGCTTTGTACGGGCTGCGCCAGTCCGGTAGAGAATGGAACAGCGAGGTGAATCGCTGGTTTGTGGACTACGGC
This sequence comes from Phytophthora cinnamomi, assembly GCF_018691715.1. Taxonomy (NCBI): domain Eukaryota; phylum Oomycota; class Peronosporomycetes; order Peronosporales; family Peronosporaceae; genus Phytophthora; species Phytophthora cinnamomi. Next base: position 2,546,262 of record NW_027150933.1, read on the forward strand.
TTCAAGCAGTGTGAGACCGAGCCGTGCCTCTACTTCTACGATCAAGACGGCGAATTCGCCATCGTACTTCTGTACGTTGATGACATACTGTGCGCGACGAACAACGTCGAGTTCAAGAAGAGAATGTTTGAGCAGTTAGACCAGGACTATGGACTAAAGGACCAAGGTCTTCTGAACACATACCTCGGTGTGCAGGTAGAACAGAACGCAGACTCCATTAAAATTCACCAGGCGAAGTACTGCGAAGAGATAATCGAGCGGTTCCATTTTGTGGACGCTCATCCAAGTAGGATCCCTATGGAGACGAACATGCGTTTGACTGTGAAAGACACTGATACGGATCGACGCAAAGAGAAACCCGTGAACGGCAAGAACTTCCCGTATCGTGAGCTGGTCGGATCCCTCATGTACTTGACTACCTGTACAAGACCAGATCTCGCGTTCTCCGTTGGACAGCTTAGCAGATACGTGCAAACCCTACACAGCAGCACATTGGCGCCGCCAAGAGAGTGCTGAGGTACCTAGTTGGGACCAAGACGCAAGGAATTGTATACACCCGGAACAAGTCAGCAGAGCAAAAGCCCGAGTTAATTATTGATGGGTATTGCGACTCCGATTGGGGAAATGACCCTGACACACGCAAGAGCATCACAGGTTTTGTTCACTGCATGGCTGGTGGTGCAGTTTCGTGGGCATCAAGACGCCAAAGCATCGTGGCGCAATCGACCGCTGAGGCGGAGTATGTTGCAGCATGCGAAGCATGCATGGAGGGCCAAGGGCTACGCAACATGCTGATCCAAGTTTTTCCAGATTTGGAGTTCAGTTTTCGAATGGGCATCGATAACCAAGCAGCCTACGTAATGGCTACTAACCCAACCTACAGTCGCAGGACGCGACACATCGAGCTACGTTGGCACTACGTGCGTGACCAAGTGGCGAAGAAGACCGTGGACTTGTGGAAGGTCAAGACGGACGTGAATCCATCCGATCTCATGACGAAGCCACTGGCCAGCGATAGGCTCGAAACATTGAGTGCTATGATCGGTTTATCTAAAGAGCATCTTCCTCAGTGACGAGTTTCACTTCGGAGGAAGGCGTGTTGGAAACCGCATCATCTTTTGTCACAACGAGTGAAGTTGAAGCCATCTTCTGGAACTGGCTAGCAGAGTGATGGTAGAAAGGCCGTAGCAGAGAGTCCGCACTCGGCGTGCCCTCAGTCCGAAAGTTCCCCTAAGAGTAACAAGTTGTTTGTGAGTGAGTTCGATCTGCGCTCCGTTACTCTTCACCCGATATCGGCGTAGCTTTGAGGTGATCTCGCTCCCTGATCAAGGTCGCAAGTAGTGCAAATGAAAATCTCATATCACGGTACTAGTAAGTACACCACGAGCAGAATAATTATGTCGATGTCGGCACGGTTGCGATTGGTAGCTGATAACCCAGCAATATGTGCTATTACAGACACCAGCACTTCAATCCGCTGGATGAATACTCTATCTGCCAAATTCGGGCGGATAGAGTATAGTAAAGTTTTGAGTAATCCGCTGTTTCGTAAATATCCACTAGAATGGCCAAATCCGCTGAAATCTGTGTCTGCGGAACAGGCCCTAACGACCATATATAATAAAACTTAATATTAGTAATGGCTCTTGCCCATAGTGCCAGCGCAGAACTTCAGTGCACAATGATACCGTGCATCTAGTTCCCCGTCACTACAGTGGAGTGCAAAGCACTACCGCGCCAAAAATCCCGTCCGTTCAAGAAATGATGGCATGTGATTCGTTGGTTGGCTGCTGTGGATATGGTTGGGACGTCGGCAAAAATACGGGATACCGTACGTGAGAGGTCGGCCCACAAGCAACTCGCCTCGAGCTGCTCAGCTAATATAAATCAAATTGAGCTTGGTAAAATTGCTCCTGGGGTGGGGTAGCGGTGGGGGGGAGTAGATTGTACATGTTTTAATGGTGGTATAGTGTTCTCTGCGCTTTTGCGCGATGTGGACTTGTTTCGATGCGGAACTTTTCCCCTGACGCCTTGCACCCACCACTTCGTGATCTGCTTGCTGCAGATGTGGACATGGAAGTTTGGAACGAACACTACAAACATCTAACGGATACGGATGATAGAGAGCAGAGAGCAGCTCGATATCGCAGCTCTTTTAATCCAGAGTTGTTGGGGCGATCCCAAACCCTCCCAATTTTGAACACAACAGATTTATATCTGCATTAAACCGTTACAATCATTTCACACCAAACTGAATATTGCTTCTAACTCAATACACATCTAACACAATGATGGTCACGAAACACACTCACAAGAGCAACAACCAGAAATACCTACAATATTGCATACTAGAATACTACATATACATATTACTTAGCTCAAGCTCACAGTCCTGTCGTACTGAAGTTAGTTTGGTGCAACGATAACTCGCGGAGCTAACGGGTGCATGGCTTCTCTCCCATCCAACGAGAACTAGTTCACTTTCGTTTTTGCGGCAAAAAGCACACAGGACAAGACCTACTCTCACCGCTGTGGTGATGCTTCAACGCATTCGAGAGCTTGGCGCGCAGGAGGACCAAGCACTTGACTGCACAATGTTGAACAGCTTCGTGTTCAAGCGACAAATCCCGTCGAGGGAAATCATACTCCAGTTCGAGCTACGATGCGTCTTTACGGCAAAGCGTTGTTTGCGCGTGGAGTGCACTATCAATACCGGTCCTTTTAGCAGCGGAAGGCTTGCGCTTACGGTCCTTCCTAGCCCCCACTACTGTAGCTCGCCCCTTCTCCGCGCGTTTCAGGCATGCACCACGCCGGACCTAAACCAAGCTTCTTCCGATGGAAGCACGCGAAGGCTCAAAGCAAAGACAAATCATCTTATTATTATTTCCAAGAAGGCTGCCAAGTTTTGTTTTGCATACCGCAAAACTGAAGGAGAAGCCCAATTACCGTACCTCACAAAAAGAATGCTTTGAGTGCAGCTTGTTTGGCACTGTTATGACCATCAGTTGAAAAGGAAAATATGCATTCTTTATGTTAAGATTAGCTGGCAAATTTCAAAAGCTGGAAAGCGTTCTGCAGCTTCCCTACTCAATGGTTTCAGCTGTCTGATTCAGGAGGAGCGAATTATAAACTTTGTTGTCTTGCAGTCGACCCATGTGCTCTTGAAAAAGGTGGTTATTGGGCTGTCGTGGGTCCTGTCCGAGGTGGCTGAACATGTATTCTATCTTGCGCCCCGGGTCCTGCTGCTCGTTCACCATAGCACGTGTGGATTGAGGCGGCATCCCATATGAGGCCAATCTTTTGTCCTGGAAAAATATTGACCAGGAAGCCGACATACTTTTTGCTGAATGCATTGTAATGCTATTTTGGGCTTCTATCACTAGGTAGGTAAAACGATAATGCATCAAGTATTATGTTAGCCAGCGATTGGAAACTGTTTTCTTTGTGCTACGAAATAGCTATCAAGCGAATCCAAATGCTCGAAAATTTGGTTTTGGCATTCTATTTGTTACGCATTCTGTCTGTGAGGTGCTTTAATCATCACATAAATTTAAATATAAAATTTGAAAAAAAAATGACTTGCAAAATCCAGAGCTTCCCCGTGCAAAGCACAGCTTTGTGGGAAATTGGCCCGAATTCCCGTAATCAAAGAGCCCTACGCATGGACAAGACCATCCTTTATGCCGACGCAAGTACCACGAGGTCGGAGAGCAACTTCCTCTTTAACGATGAGCTGCTGTAAACGGCGCCGCAACCCGCCCCTCTTGGGAAATAAGGGCGTCACGGAACAAGCTTTCCATGTGCTCTAACGAACCCAGGATGCGGAGTAGTGGAGTGACCAAATCTGCCTGGAACTGCAGCGTCGCTACTCGGTATTGCGCATCATCCCACGAAAAGCGTGTAACTGAGGCGGTCTCGATTCGCTTTACGAGAAGTTTGGCCGCGATGAGCTTGTTCTTGTCTATCTCCTCCTTCTGGTTACTGGTGATAATTACTCGGGGAAACCCACGGCGCAGGGTCGTGTTGGTGATAGTGAAAGAAAGTATGGAGGTCGCGACTAGCCATCCGCCACGCTCTTCTTCTAGCCGCACGAGCCTCAAGTCAAACTCGGCCAAGCACAATGAACGTGCCTTCCATTGCGCCAAGTGCACCTCGATACCGATTCCATCGTCACAGATCACGTCAGGCGTCATCACCAAATGCAGAAACTGTAACTGCTGCTTAAGTGCAATCTGCGACGGCTGGAAGGTGGCGAGGGATGGAGGCGCAGGCGAGAAGCCGGCAATGCCGTGACGGAAGAGGCGATAGTACTCCATTACCGTGTGCCAAGGTGTCAGCTTCACGCAAATACTTCGCCAATTATGTTCACGTCGCAGTTGGTACATTTTGATTTCTTCTTGAAGCCTCTCAATACCTCGCTCCAATCCAATAAGCTTGTCTAGCTGCCTCTGCCGGTATCGCGGCTGATAAAATCGGCCTTTTGCGGGATTATCATCCAGCTTAGCTACCAATGACATGACCCATGCGTACTGCGTGCTTGCGTGCGCTGTTGATGGTCTCTCTCTCTCCTGCACGCAGGAAATATCCTGTGCGCGTGACTGAACGCGCTGGTTCACGTGCGCGATGACTTCGTTGTTGAAATGTTGTCTGCGCGGTGGGCGAAACGCCATCTTATTGCAAGGGGGGGGGGGGGGCGAGCTCCGTTGAGATTCAGTCTCCGGTTTGTGTATGTCCCCAGCTTCGCTCTAAGCTGCCGTGCGACTAGTTCTGTGTTTGCGACGTCTTCTCCAAGATCGACAAAGAGCCTCGTTTGTCAATTTCGGCGATCGGAAGATGGCAGGACCAGGCAAGACTCGTTCTAGACCGGGTAATTTCCGACTTGGGTCATCGGTTCCGGCCTCCGGGCCCTCTGCCCCCTGTCCCCGCGCAGCGTGTGTTAGCTCATAGCAACCGCGCTAGTCACGTTAAAGGTACGTATTTACTAACCCCCGGACACTTGGTCACGGGTTCGCGTTCCCTCCCGAGTGCCCCAACCGGTTCAAGCTGCTTCGTGAAAGCGTGTCGACTTCGACGGGTTGTTGGGAAGAGGAGTACAAGGATTGAATTGACCACAACGAAACAATGGTGATCGACTTCTACTGTCCAAGCACCGCCGAGAAAATTGGGCGTCAAGCCAAGCATGAGTACCAAGACAGCCTTCAAGGCTCAAGGAACATTTACGCCAACGTTGCAATCGCGATTCTAGCCCATGATGGCTACCGGCAACGCAATAGGCTCCGCCTCCAGAAAAATCCAGGTCTGTATAGTTAACCCTTTCGTTCGGCCATACACTTCTATATTAAGCTGATCTATAGTGAAATCAAGTCAAATCTGTAAAAAGAGACATTATGTCTGGTTCTTACTGATCTATTCGTAGAGGTTTTGCTAAGTAAATCGAGTTATAACAGGATTTCTTATAAGAAGTGCAAGTGTTTTGGCGACCCTTCAACAAAATGGGGCATTAAGTATGGTTCTGCATACGACGCATCGATTTGCCGAAATAAATCTTGCATGATTGCTATTCGTCAAAAACCAAGCACAACTCACCGTTTTGGTAGTACCGTGCGGAACGCCAACATTCAGAACAAGAAAACTGCTTTCCAACCGCCAATCGCGTAGCAGAAACACAAGCGGCGTGCCATCCTCGTGCTGAGCTCCACGGTGATAGCCAGGATTGGAGCTATCTGCCTTCTCGCTTCGACGCAGTGATGCAGCCGCCTTCGAACATACTGCTGCTGGTCTTCAGCGCCAGTTCTCTGGACGCGACTCGCTGTCCGTCATTCTCAGTGTCGATGTGCCGTTACAACAGCTTCAAGACCACGTTGCAGGCGGTCATGATCGCGAACACAGCGCCGCCCTCTTGAACACCAAGGGCGACAACCGCACGGGCTTCGTGCGCAGTTACACTTCGAGAGCAATCTCGAAAAGAAAAAAATGCTTTGGCATCAAGAGATGTAACCTGCTGCTGTAATTCGAACCTAAATCAGCACAACACTTGTTCGCTGGGTGCGATTCTAATCTGGTAGCGGTATGTGCCCAAGCTCGATCACATCTACTAATTCGTTTGTTTGTTGTACTTACTAAGTGTGGGGTATTTCACTACACCAGGGTGCATCTACCATACGGGTGTTTCAACTCAAGATATATCGCTGCGACTGTGTAGTAAATCGTAACTTGTTGGCTGGGGGTATCGTTCTCATACGTGTCAATGACTGCGAGTGTTTTATACTATCAATTTGTCAGCTTTTTGCTAGTACCTGAATTGACGGATTGGATTCGCGCATTTCGCGCCCAGAAAGTGGTGCCCTCTCAAGAGCACCCAATGTATGTTCATGTGATATGTATCAAAGAAGACTGGAGGGATAATTTTCTGCTGGATTCTTTATGCTGCTAATGTGTGAGCCGTTGCTGCTGTGACGACAGGCTGTAGCTTGTACCTAACGAGAGGACGATTCTACAAACAAATTATCGCAGCTGGAACGTATAGAAGACATGTCAAAGCTATTCACCGCTTCGCGTTTACATCGAGTGATAGGAATTTTGCTGGACACGTGCATTTTCACTGAAGCTACATCTCCCAGGAGAGCGGCCTTGAATGAGAGACCCGGTAATATCAATGTGCTTCTAATATCCACCCCAACCTCCTCAAACTCTACGGCGTCTGCGACTTTGGTGCCGATCGCTACAATGTCTACGAATACGTGGCTCACGGTCAATTGAGTAGCTATCTCAACCATCAATGGAACGGATCTGTGGGCGACCCCTTGAAACTGGTGTGGAGAAAACTACTGGAAGTGGCCCAAGGATTGCATTATCTTCCCGAGCGCGGACTCGAGCGCGGAAATCTGAAAATTAAAAATATGCTGGTGGATGGAACGGCATCGTCAATCATGGTGGGTTTGGTGACAATGGGGTTCCGCGGGAGGATGGACGTGGCGATGAATGGTTTGCCATCGATATTTTCGCGTTGGGTTTGTGTATTGTGGAGCTGGTGGACGGCCACGAAGTGCACTGAAAAACAATGCTGCCTGCAACAGCCCCAGAACTTATCAGCGACCAGTGGCGTTTAGTACGGCACTGGTGCAATTCGATTCCACAGGAGAATCTAACTGTCGATGCGGTAGTTCACAACGTTAGCCCTCTACTCTATAGTCTCACTACTAGCTTTCAGCCTGGACATTCAGATTCAGTCGGTAATGGCCTTTGAGTATGAGCGATGCCCATATGTAGGACGGAACACGTCAGTTCATGAGTCTTTGTAAATACTTTTGACGCCAAATGGATGAGTTTTAAAAGCATGAATTATTTTATGAATGCCTATTCTAACAGGTACACGATGTAGCAAAGCTATCAGCGTCCTCTGTGCTCTCCGGGCAGCTGGTTTCGTTGGTAGCACATCGGGAACGATCCTTGTTCCGCCGTCTGATATATTGAGCTTGGGCTTTATAAATCGTTGAGCTTCGAAGCAAATTCCCACCAAGACTGTATACTTTTCGAGGTAAGTAGTAATGATGAAACTTTTGCCAGCAAGTCCAAGATACTTCTTGACACAGGTGTGATTTCGTGCTATCAACTGAATAGGAGCGCTTACATAGCGCGACGTGGTGTGTCTCGCAAAAATCGGTTTTTTGAGTAGGGACTCTCCCCTCAAACCTACACACGGTGCACTCACGCTTCGCCCTGCTCCTGTTCTTCAAAATTACTGAAGATTCTTTAGCGACACAAATAGGTACTGCGCTCTCCGTTACGCTGCTTCTATTGCTTTCGCTGAGTGCTTGAATGACTTGAGTAGATGTGGGATCTTCTCCGGCGTATGCAATACCCTCTGCAGGACTCAACCACTTTTTCCAAGATCCATCAAAAAGTTCGCGAACGAGCTCAGCGACAAACACACGGTGTGGGTCACGTCCCTGGGGCATGACAACCCACTTGAGTCCTTGTGATCAAATTGAGAACTGAATGATATTGAGATGCAGCGGCTAGCGCTCCGCTGTTCTTACGAGCTAGCCCAGATGATATGCACCCCTGTCGTGCGTACCCTAAAGATCTTATTCAACCTAGTGAAGTAGGTGAGTCTTGATATCCGTTGAACCCAGACGCAACAGGGTGAAGTGGGTGAGATGGATGACTGTTGGCATGTCATTCTCCTCCATGGCGAAGCACACTTCAACAAGGAAAAATACGACGGATGTTCACGCGCGATTCCGTCGATCCGGTGTCCAGTGTCACGGTGCCATTATCGTAAACGGACTTGATGAGGAAGGGTCCACGTGCGACTTCCTCGGTCTTCTTGCGGTCACGAGCAGGAACTCGTAGCATCACTTGGTCGCCGACTTGGTAGAAGTGCTGGATCCGCCTGATATTTTCACGCTCATTCTCTTGCATTATCGCAGCGAACCTCTGTTTAGAGAGAAAGCTCCAGTTAGCGAAATGGAGCTGTCTGGTAATCAAATCTTCGCCAAATAGCAACTGTGCAGGTGAAGCGCGCAGTACTGAGTGGTAGCTTGCTCGAATTGCATAGGCTGCGTAGTCCAGTGCAACTTCAAGCTGGTCGTTGAGATCGGGTCGAGCGCGGATAATGTTGAGTAGCTCCAGGTGAACACGCTCGCATATAGCGTTGGCCTGTGGATTTTTTGTCGTGATCGGCTTTGACTTGATCGCCATAGACTTGAGCAGAAGCTGAAATTCGTCTCCAGTAAACTCAGGGCCTCGGTCGTGGACCACACGTTTTGGTCGGGGATAGCGACACAGCCAGCACCGCTCGAAACTCAGTGCCGTCGTAGCAGACGTGCGTCCACGCTGTAGGAATACTTCTAGCCAGCGAAATTGACGTTCAATGGCCGTGAAACAGTAGAAATCGTCCTGTAGCGGTCCAACGAGATCCACATGTACCACATCAAATGGGCGATCGTCGTTGGTCATTGGAGTAGGCGGAAGGTGTCCGTAGGCTTGCTTTCCACCATGCCATTTTGCTTTCTTGCACTGGCGGCACGCGCTGACGTACTTTTTCACCGCAGTCTCCATCCCAGGCCACCAGAAGGTGGACATGGATCGAAATTGCTTCTCACCACCGGGATGTAGGAGATAGTCGTGGTACAGCTCCACCAAATCGTCACGGAGAGAAGCAGGAACTACAACTTGTTTTCGGAAGTGCAGCAGGACGGTACCGAGTGCCGCCCGTAGTGAATATTCTGGATCCGCAGAGTTTTGCTCTAGTCGAACAATAATTTCCTTAGTCGTCGGATCCGCAAGCTGGTGCTTCTTTATCACTGCTCCGTCGATTGCGACGTCTTCTTCCTCCACTGCATAGAGTTCATCTTCGATCGCTTGCTTCACGTAGTCGTACCGAAGACGCGAGAACGCGTCTGGTGCAACATTTTGCTCTCCCGGGATGTACTCGATCGAGAGGCGATACTCCTCCAGTAACAACTTCCATCGCTTCACTCGCAGCGAGGTTTCTTGAGGATAGAGGAGGTTCTTATGGTCCGTATGAATGACGACTGGAAATCCGAGCAACATGGTCCTATATTCCTTGAGAATTTCGACGACTGAGAGCAATTCCCACTCCATCGTGGAATACTTGCGCTGGGTATCAGTCATGGAACGAGAGAAGCAAGCAATAATGCGCCTGCCCTGGATAACCACTCCGCCAATCTGCCGTCCACTCGCATCAGCGAAAACGTGAAATGTGCGGGTGTAGTCAGGAAACGCCAACCACACGTTGCGAGCCAGTGCGGTTTTGATCTCGTGAAAAGCTGCTGACGCCTCTGGTGTCCACACAAACGGCACGTTCTTCGAAGTCAGCCGATTGAGCTGCGCTGTAAGGGCTGACTTGTTAGGAACCATTTCACGATAGTAGGAAACCATACCGAGGAACCGCCGTAGCTCCTTCTTGCTGCGTGGCTCCGCAATTTGCAGGATGGCATCGACTTTCTTTGCTTGTGGCTGGATCCCGTTAGGTGTGAGAGTAAAGCCCAAATAGTCGACAGATTCCCGCAAAATATGGCACTTCTTGGCATTCAAAGTGACGTCGTACTGGCGAAGACGCGTGAACACAATGCGTAAATGTTCCAGGTGCTCTGTTTCATTCTCCGAAAAGACCAGGATGTCGTCCACGTACACAATGACGAATGGTAGATCTCCAAGAATTCGCTCCATGGCTGCCTGGTACTCATCTGGTGCTGTCGATATCCCCATCGGAAGCCGTTTGAATTGAAATTTGCCAAAAGGCAGACAGAAGGCGGTAGCCGCGCGGCTCTGTTGGGCCAAACATCGTGCAAAATAACCCATATTCGCATCAAGTGTGCTCATACACTTAGCTTTTCCAAGCCGCAGCAAAATTTCACGAATCTTTGGCACGAAGTAAGGCGAGCGGCGAAGAAAACGGTTGAGACGACGAAAGTCCACTAGAAGCCGTAAATCTCCACTTGGCTTGACCAGGAAGAATGCTGGCGCTGCTGCTTCGGAGTCATAAATCTGCTCCAGTACATCGAGCTCGAGGAGCTGCTGGATCTCCCGTCGAGCTGCATCTTCTTGGCTGCGTGCGATCGAGTAGGGCTTTGCGTGTGAAGGCACGTAATCTTTTGTCAGTGGCAAAACATAGTCCGGCAAGCGAATTCTCCCGAGGCGTCCGTTGTACAAATCGAAAAATTCTTCGAGGACCTTGAGGTAGCAGTGCTGGATAGCTGATTCGAGATGCACTGGTAGCAGGTCAGCAGGTTTCAAGTCATGGACATCTCCGGCAAATAGCTCATCCACTTCGTCGGTGGCGACAGCCACTAGTCCGCGTGCACCAGATGATGGTTTCACACCTTCCTCGGTCTGGATAGTCATTTCACTTCCGTCCCAAGACACTTTTCCTGCTCCAAAGTCCACAACTAGCCCCAGCGCCGACATTATATCGCGACCAATCACCATTTCGTCGCGGAGGTTGGGCAATACCTCGAAGTCGTGAATGATAATTGAATCGCGCTTGAGATTTGGAATGCGGAAGCGAACAGTCATTCGTCCGGTGCTGCTTGTGTTCCCTTGCGCCAATTGGTACGAGACACGAGAATCTTGCAGTTTGCCGCCTTGGGTTTGGAGTGTCTGCATAAAGTCGCTGCGGATGATGCTTCGCGAGCATCCCGTATCCAAGAGCGCGTGGTAGCGGGTTTTACCGTGCTCTAGCTTGATCGTGATTCTCATGGGCGGTTCTTGAGCGGGCCGCTGAGCGTTGAGACCGAGAAACATGTATTCCTCGTCACTGGAACTGTCGCTACGGTGGGTACGCTGTTCCACTCGAGTTTGCGCTTGACGGCGAACTACTTGTCTGTGTCCGCCGTGACGTTGAGCGTTGTTGCCATGCTGGTGATCAACTTGCTGGTGTTCTTCTTGTTGGTTGTTCTGCTGCAGAGCGCGACAGTCCTGCGTGTTGTGCGTTGTAGTCCGGTGAAAGCTGCAATACTTGTTGCTAGTATTGTTGTTGCCGCTGCCATCGTTACTTCCACGGCCTCTGTTGCCACCCCGATTTTGCTGGCGATTCTGGTTGTTGCGATTGTTGTTGCGAGTATTGTAGTTGCTTCGACGCCCGTTGCCTCGCGAGTTGTGATGACTGTTGTTCCTCCGCTCTTGGCCACTAGATCCACTGGCACGGTGCAGACGCTGTTCGCCCTGCTCAATGCGCTCGAAAAATGGAACAAGCGCAGCGACCGTTGTATACACTTGGCCACTGGCGTCGTACTTATTTTGCCAATCATAGGGTAAACCGCGCTTGAACAAACGACAGAGTGCGTCCTCGCACATGGGGGAATTCGTACTCAGTCCAGCTAGGGTGTTCTCCATTCGTGCCAACGCTCGAAAGCGCTTGCTGTACTCAGCGAGCGACTCGCCGCGGGTCTTCTTGATTTCCCAGAGCTCCTCCTGGAGCTTCTCACTGTAGTCCACGGGCAGGATGACTTTGGACGCGGTGTAGAGAGTTTTCCAAAACTCGTCTTCCATACGCACGTCATCGTCGGTGATAGAGGCATCGTCGAAGGCATCGCGGAGATCGCCTTCCAGTAGTAATGTCGTGTTAAGAAACTTGTCCTCCGCGTTCCAGTGCTTGGTGTTGCCGAGCTGTTTAAAGTGGTACACCCACTCCAAAAAGTCCTTCGGCCCGCCGTCGATAAACTTGGGCATCTTCTTCGTCACCACCTCTTCTTCGACACCCTTCTCCTTGTCGGCCGGGCGTACGGTGATGGAGTAAGTCAGGTAGCGTTCTTTGGCATCCTTTTTCCCGGAGCCATACATCGTAGTAGGTTGACGCGACGGGTGAGCCTGGTCGCTTGGTTGTTTGAATCGATTCAAAGTGACAACCCACTTGAGTCCTTGTGATCAAATTGAGAACTGAATGATATTGAGATGCAGCGGCTAGCGCTCCGCTGTTCTTACGAGCTAGCCCAGATGATATGCACCCCTGTCGTGCGTACCCTAAAGATCTTATTCAACCTAGTGAAGTAGGTGAGTCTTGATATCCGTTGAACCCAGACGCAACAGGGTGAAGTGGGTGAGATGGATGACTGTTGGCATGTCAGGCACGTTACTGTCTTCACAATGCGAGCTATCACTACCACCATCATTGTTCAACCCTCCAGCTGCAAGTCCGTGACAAATGTACGCGTTGCAACGTGCAATATCGATAGCAGACATGGCCACCTTTTTGTGCCATTTTTTGAATGAATGCCCGTCAGCGATAGAAAATCTACCACGAAGCTGGTCGTGGCGATCAACACCCTGCATGGCAGCGTTATATTCGCTGACACACGTTGGAGCTTCAAAGCCCACACGATCCTGTTTGATTCTACGCAGAACGGTAGTAGTGCTGGAGTCATCAGCGTTCGATATAATGTTGACTATCGACCCGTCCATCCAACTTGCCGCTACAATATGCTTGTCCAAACACACACCTTGTTTCATACTCCCTCGGTCCTTATCCACTTTTGGGTCAAGCATGGTGAAGTGCGGGAAATGCTTACTGGACGAGCGAACTGTTCCCCGACCATGTAACCCAACTGAACGCAGACTCTCGAGAAGCAAACAAGAAGTATAAAAATTGTCCGTGTTTACAATTCGACGTGACCCCTTCAGTGAATTCGTTACTTCCAGTACGTGTCGTCGTATTTCTGACGATTTTTTGTAGCCTCTGCCAACCGAACAATTTCAGAAGTCTCTAGTACACCTTCCAGACGGTCGTGAAGCTCACTGTCACAATGTAGCTTGAAGTCTACCACAAACCAGGTCGTCGAACAGCAGCACATGTAAAATTTGAAGTGGTACTTTCCTGTTGGTTTTCGTGGATTATACACAATTATATGCCTGGCATACTTGGATCTGCAAGCCACGCTGGCCTTATCGACCGCCACGTTACGGCCCACAACAACGTGGCGCTTGCAACGTGTTTTCAGGATTGTAAGTAGGGGGCGAATTCTAGCAGCCGGATCCCGCTCCATTTCTCGCGGCGTCACCTCTGCGCGAAAAGCTAAATTCTTTCTGATGTATATGAATCGATTCCACACCATAACACCCGCCATATTGGTTGAACCTGACCCGGGAAATATTCTTGATTCTTCGTTGTCTCTCCAATAGTTCTTCATTTCGCCTTTATCGACAAGAGACATGTACCAAAGGATACCCAAAAATATCATGAGCTCATCCAATGTAATAGGCTGACGGGAAGCATTGCCTCGTTCAACTGCATAAGCATTACTGAATTCGACAACTTGTTTCCAGAACGAAATCGGAAGAAACGCAAAAAAACTTGAGGTCGCTGAGTGACCAAAGTACTTGCGACTACTTTCATGCACCTTAGTCTTAGTAGACCCATCGGCATGGGTAAACAAGCCCGCTGGCTGTTCGAGTGATCCAGTTGGTACAAATGTCATAGATTCGATAGCTTCAACTTCATCGGGGCTCAGTGCGATCTGAAGTTCTTTCCTACCTCGAAATGCACTCAATTCTCGGTAGTCTGCTTCATCTAGTTCCTCATACTCCTCGGTAAGAGCCGGAATGTTGGAGTACTTGGGCACCATACTGCACAGTGAACTCCACGACTCCATAAACTCTATCTGACCTCGATGCAAACGAACAAACTGGGCGACACCACGAACTACAACGTCTTCAGATATTCCGTGAACGTGGTCTTTCGATTGGAAGGCTGTGTTTGTCAACAGCTATTTGAACATTGGTGTTGGAACCTTTACACGTTCACCACTTTCCATTTCTTCAATTACATAGCGAGTGATGATACCGGTGAGATATGCTGCTCCTACATCACGGTAAGATTTTGCTGGCATCCACGATTCTTCGGCAGGCGAAAACGAAACCTTTGCGTTGATAAACCGATCCGCTGAAATTTGGATTCTGCGCAGGAGCTCGGATCTGAAAGTGGCATCCACGTTGCTGGTGGATTTCTTTCCTTTCTTTTTTGCCTTGAACACAGATGAACTTGAGCCAGGCTTTCTTGTATTTTTCTTCGTGGGTGGCGAAGTTTTCTCTGAAGACGTAGCGCTTGTCCTCTTCAACGGAGAGGGATGCTTTGCTTTTTGCCGTTTTCGCTTGGTATGCTCTGTTATCGTTGTTGCGCGATCACACGTTTTGACCACCGCAATCGAAGTTGTCTTGCGTTTCGTGAGTGGCATAGGTACTGTTGTATTGCTCAGCGCCGACACAGGCACTAGGTCTGCCGCAGGACCATCCAAACTCGGTTGTGAGTCCCTCCTTGCTGTATATAAATGATGGGTCCAAATAACTTCGCTTCGGTTTGCTGTAGCCGCCATGTAACATTTTTCACTACAATAGCATGACTCCCCAAAGTCAACAATCGCTTCACCGTTGCTGTCGTGAAGATCAAGTCTAGCGCACACATCATGTGAGCAGAAGTGGTGCATGAATGCACCACAATTCGAACACGAACGCTCGAGAGAGCACTCCATCTGACAAACAACGCATACTGTAGCAGAAATACTTTGCGCTAAACTGTGTTGAACATTACTCCACGCGTCACTATGAACTTCAGCATCCTTTTGTTCCTCCAAATCATGTTCGCTCTGTGGAATCGCTTCGCGCGTACCACATGGAGCTGGAATCGACCCACTAGTTGCACATGCAAAGAGGCTTCGATTACCACTGACTTGCGATTTAGGCACACTCAGATTGGTAGATTGGTCGCGTTCACGTCTAGCACCAGCTGTCGCGATATCCATAGCCTCCGTGTCTCCATCACGTGACGGCTTTTCTCCACTCAACGATTCGTAGTGCTCGACAAGGCTCTCCTCGCCAAGAAAAAAATCGCGGCCTTCTTTGCCATTGACATTTCCACCAGGAGGAATATATCTGTAACGGTTGTCTAGGCTCCGACGTTGAGGTGGCTTCGAATCCCATCCCGCGCGATGTAAAATCCGCCACACGTCTTTGAACCTCGCTGCATCGACTACATTTAAAAGAGCACGAATCTAGATTAGGAGACACCAATTTATACGCCGTCATGATATGCCGCAATACCTCGTCTGCCCGATATAACGACAGGTTGAGATTGACCTCGAGTAATTCGACGAGGCGAATCATTCTCCATCGTTTGGCGAAGGCCAAACCATGTACAATATACGCTGTCTAGACGGTTTGTTGAGGAATGAGCGGCTCCTGCGGTCGCTCCGATCATGAACAGTCAGGGGAGGACTAAATATCTCGTATTTTGTATGTCAGCCTTCGTGTGGTGGGCTGAGGGCTTCCAAAGATCTTCATGGGTTCATGAAGATGGTTCATGGAAAGAAACCCACTCCACCCCACGGAACTGAATATGGCTCGTTACATGAATTCAACTATGAGTACGTTTATTTACGTGATTGCCTAAAGGCTCAAAATCGAGCTGGCGTGCAAGGCGACCGGCTTCGCCTTCACCTCGGAACGACTTACATGGCGTCACGTCTTGCCACCAGCACCTCTTTTCGGCGCGCCTTGACGTCGCTATCGGGGAGCAAGTGCTGTATGGACAAGCTTGAAGTCGAGCAACTCTCCATCAGCCCCCCGAACCCGGTGAGGAACGTCTTCAGATGATCACACGCCTCAAGTGTGAAACGACTCCCAGCGCTTGTCCAACCGCTACAAAGACCGCATGTGACGCATCTCGTCCAGCGAAGGCACCAATCGAGTCGGAAACCCGACGGCGTACCCTTATCCCCGAAGTCCAACCGTTGGATAATGGCAGCGAACGCGATCAGACGTGGGTGGGATGAAAGCCATCGCAGCACGAGAAACGGCGTCCGGCACTGGGTAAACATGGCCGCTCAATAGCGCTTGGTCCACGCGCGGTGTCATGTAGCGCGGCAGCGCGGTCGGTCCGGTGTGGCGTTCCTTCCCTGGGTTATGGCACTCGTTGTCACGCGGCGCCGTCCAACCCAGTCGTCAGTGTGTTGTGGTGGATAAGATCCAATGTGCGGGTGGGCGTAAGAACCAGCATTGTGAGTTTCAGGAACCGGCACGTCGCTCGGAGTCTAGCATGTCGCCATCCAACTTGCGTAGACTTGGTGTAGAGCATCGCAACGTTAGCAACTCAAGTGTGGTGCTTACAACGCCATCGCGGATCCGTCATCCGGGCACTCACCATCGAGTACGGGGCTGTCCACGTAGATGTATCCAGCAAAAGGCACCACAAACGACGGAATCTGGGGCACGGCGCTCGTTGCTGAGTGTGGAATCGCCTAAGAAGATAACGCTCGGCGTCGTGCAGTACGGCACGACAGAGCGATCAATCCGGAGTAGTGTTGGTAGATTCGTCGTTGGTCCGACATCCGGGCCACGGTACACAGCTTCGAGCACGGAGCTGTCCAGTACAGCGACCTCGGCGTCGAGTATGACGTCGCCAAGGGGCGCTTGAATAGTCGGCAAATGATGTACGGGATCAGCATACGCGGACCGATAGCGTGGGAGTGGCGAAGTCGTACGAGCGCATGATGCAGGCGTGCGGCATCAGCCGTATGGAGTCGACGCGGCAGCATACGGGCACCATGCTTGGTATAGCTTGGAGGCGACACGGACGTTGTGGAGTTGTGGGTGAAGCCGCACGGTGAAGAGCGTTCGTTGCAGCGGTCTCTTGGACAATGTGTGCAGGCCGAGGTAAATTGGAAACTGAGAGTCGATCAGCAATTGGAGATCTTTTCGCGCCACAGAGCATCAGGGCCATCGAGTGCCCGTTTAGATCTGGCGCGCGTGGTTCCGTCAATCACAGTCTTTCATTCAAATATGAAAGATGTTGATTGGCGGAACCGGACCAAAGCGAACCCAAGGAAAAACTTGTGGCAAGATGATTGGCGGAATTTGCCAACGCGAACCCCAAGACGAAACTCAGCACCGATCTTTTGTCAACTTCAACTTCGCGTCACAGCTTTACTGCGTGCGCTAGTATAGATAGGACCGGTACGCTAATTGTTAGACTTCCGGTAGTAATTTCACCCTAGATTTCCTAACTCATTTCATACAATTAAATATATAAATGGCCTGAAAGTATAGTGTTTTGTTAAATCACAGCGTGCCGAACGTCTACAGTAACCACAACTGCTTCCGGCTCGCGATCCGCCGTCGACATTGCGATCGGAACCAGCTGGGGTAATAGTTACCCATGCAGGAAACGCTTACTCAGAGGCTCGCACATTCACGGTTGGCAATACCACCAAACCGATCTCACACTGAGCTACATCTACGGCGGTCGCGACATAGGCACCCCTTTCACCCAGCGGCCCGCTGTTGGTCGGAACGACCAGCGGCAATATTCGGTCAATGTCACCCCAGAAAAATCGCATACTCAGAAGGTCATACAAACTACGGTAGTCGTTGGTTGGTCAACTCACCAATCCTTTCTCGGGGTGAGCTATACAGTTACAGCAACCAAAACACGCATACATCTTTCCTTCCTTGACCCGCCGTCGACATTGCGATCGGAACCAGCTGGGGTAATAGTTACCCAAGCAGGAAACGCTTACACAGAGGCTCGTATAACTGCAGTAGTCGTCGGTTGGCAATACCACCAAACCGATCACGCACTGAGCTACATCTACAGAAGCCGCGGCTCGTACACCTAATTGAATATTGTAATATCGCAATGGAGAAGGTTTACTGAACGACCTTGGTTTTATGAAAACGAAGCGGAAAATATTCATACTGAACAATTGAAATGGAGGAGACGGCGATACACATACGCCCTATGAGGTTCAGTAGACTATAATACCGTTACCGAAGTGACTTGTTCCAGCATTCACATTGAGCAGAAACCCCGCCGGCATGCTGGTCGGTGTCTTGGGTGCGTTCTGCATCAAATTCGCTTCCAGCCAATTTTGGGACCTTCCTATTGCTGGGCTGTCGCAAGGCGAAATAATACTTGGATTCCTCGTCGTAGAAATCAATCTTTACGAATTCAATAATACCGATTCAAACAGAGGACACTCAGTTCCTTTATTCTAACTTCACATATCATCAATTTATTTAATAGTGTAACATGCACATTAGGGTCAACTACGCCAACGCATGGCGTTGGCGCGAAGTTGAAGTTGACAAAAGATCGGTGCTGAGTTTCGTCTTGGGGTTCGCGTTGGCAAATTCCGCCAATCATCTTGCCACAAGTTTTTCCTTGGGTTCGCTTTGGTCCGGTTCCGCCAATCAACATCTTTCATATTTGAATGAAAGACTGTGATTGACGGAACCACGCGCGCCAGATCTAAACGGGCACTCGATGGCCCTGATGCTCTGTGGCGCGAAAAGATCTCCAATTGCTGATCGACTCTCAGTTTCCAATTTACCTCGGCCTGCACACATTGTCCAAGAGACCGCTGCAACGAACGCTCTTCACCGTGCGGCTTCACCCACAACTCCACAACGTCCGTGTCGCCTCCAAGCTATACCAAGCATGGTGCCCGTATGCTGCCGCGTCGACTCCATACGGCTGATGCCGCACGCCTGCATCATGCGCTCGTACGACTTCGCCACTCCCACGCTATCGGTCCGCGTATGCTGATCCCGTACATCATTTGCCGACTATTCAAGCGCCCCTTGGCGACGTCATACTCGACGCCGAGGTCGCTGTACTGGACAGCTCCGTGCTCGAAGCTGTGTACCGTGGCCCGGATGTCGGACCAACGACGAATCTACCAACACTACTCCGGATTGATCGCTCTGTCGTGCCGTACTGCACGACGCCGAGCGTAATCTTCTTAGGCGATTCCACACTCAGCAACGAGCGCCGTGCCCCAGATTCCGTCGTTTGTGGTGCCTTTTGCTGGATACATCTACGTGGACAGCCCCGTACTCGATGGTGAGTGCCCGGATGACGGATCCGCGATGGCGTTGTAAGCACCACACTTGAGTTGCTAACGTTGCGATGCTCTACACCAAGTCTACGCAAGTTGGATGGCGACATGCTAGACTCCGAGCGACGTGCCGGTTCCTGAAACTCACAATGCTGGTTCTTACGCCCACCCGCACATTGGATCTTATCCACCACAACACACTGACGACTGGGTTGGACGGCGCCGCGTGACAACGAGTGCCATAACCCAGGGAAGGAACGCCACACCGGACCGACCGCGCTGCCGCGCTACATGACACCGCGCGTGGACCAAGCGCTATTGAGCGGCCATGTTTACCCAGTGCCGGACGCCGTTTCTCGTGCTGCGATGGCTTTCATCCCACCCACGTCTGATCGCGTTCGCTGCCATTATCCAACGGTTGGACTTCGGGGATAAGGGTACGCCGTCGGGTTTCCGACTCGATTGGTGCCTTCGCTGGACGAGATGCGTCACATGCGGTCTTTGTAGCGGTTGGACAAGCGCTGGGAGTCGTTTCACACTTGAGGCGTGTGATCATCTGAAGACGTTCCTCACCGGGTTCGGGGGCTGATGGAGAGTTGCTCGACTTCAAGCTTGTCCATACAGCACTTGCTCCCCGATAGCGACGTCAAGGCGCGCCGAAAAGAGGTGCTGGTGGCAAGACGTGACGCCATGTAAGTCGTTCCGAGGTGAAGGCGAAGCCGGTCGCCTTGCACGCCAGCTCGATTTTGAGCCTTTAGGCAATCACGTAAATAAACGTACTCATAGTTGAATTCATGTAACGAGCCATATTCAGTTCCGTGGGGTGGAGTGGGTTTCTTTCCATGAACCATCTTCATGAACCCATGAAGATCTTTGGAAGCCCTCAGCCCACCACACGAAGGCTGACATACAAAATACGAGATATTTAGTCCTCCCCTGACTGTTCATGATCGGAGCGACCGCAGGAGCCGCTCATTCCGCAATTTACCCCGTCGACATCAGATCAACAACAAGAGAGACATACTCCACCTGAGTTCTGAGATCAACCATGGACGACCGAGTGGACAAGATTCGCGTTAGTCACTCCAGCGTGGTTGTGTAGATATATCTAGATTTCTGATGGGCAATGTCGCAGTTACCTTTTATAGCAGGCGCCTCAGCATCCAATGGACGGCGAATCTACGTAAACTCAACACTCTCGGTAGCGCTTTTCTACTATTGCAGTCCAACCAAAGTGAACTTCGACTCGTTGCTCCCTGTGTTTGTGCCGGCCAAAGATCGAGTATAGCCGAATCCGTACAATTGAATGGGTTGTAAACGCTTGTAGACTAACAGAAGATGTCTGTTGTAGGTTTTCGAAACAGCGTTCGGGTCCACTGAAGACATTGACGACTTTATCGACATGTTACCGGTGAAAGAGATGCACTCTGTCTATAAAGCAGTCTGCTCAGGAAACGAGAAGCGCTTGCATGACTTCTTGTGGATGATGCACTGGCTTCAATTATCCATGGATATTTCAGGGGTAAGAGTTTTAGTATGCATCGCACCTTCAGAAACAAGAACGCTCACAAAGCCCTTTCGTGTTACAGATAACTCGCCAAATGATTCGTGACCGCCTCGAATTTCTCAAAGATTTTCTTGTGCGCAAAGGAAAGTTTCTTGATGCGCATATTGAGCGTGGAATCAAGATGGCGCTAAACCCTTCGAACGACGAGAAAGTTATGTCAAAGTACCGGTTTCAAGGCCTTATTTATGAGAACAAGTTCAATGGCATACAACACCTATGGACGGCGATGAACGAAGTGGACATCATCGCGGATCAGTGGCGGTTGGAATTGACTTGGGGGCCGTGTTCATGCACAAAGTGCACGTATTATCGCACACCTGCATGGCAGCAAGAGCAACCGTCGGAACTGGCGTACGAAGCTCTACCGCTCAACCAAGTTTACAAACTGGTAAGCCGTTGGTAATGGCGCTGAAATACATCTTGATACGGTTGTGCTGTGATATTTATTGTTTGTTTCATCTCTAAGATGGATAAGAGCATCTCCACCACCGCGGGAGCAAAGCGTTCGTGGAAGCCACCGTAGCGTTCCGGAAATTGGTCAGTGTGCCCCTGGCAGCGTATTCTCAAACAAAAAATGACAACTCCACGTTGCAGGCGCCGTACAGAGCTACCACGTGAGAGTGATTCAGTCAAAACCAGCCATCCGTCTCGTGTTTGAAGATTGTCTCGCCTCAACTCGAAACGTTTTTGCCGTCTCGACTTGAAGCACCCGCTTGATCACCAGTGATGAGTCGAGCCAGGTCCCTCGATGCGCCGACGCGAAGGCGCCACGGCCTAGAACTGTATCGCTGGTTCGCAACCCTACTTCATGAGGATGTAATAACCGCACAGGTAGAATCAGTGGCGT
This sequence comes from Phytophthora cinnamomi, assembly GCF_018691715.1. Taxonomy (NCBI): domain Eukaryota; phylum Oomycota; class Peronosporomycetes; order Peronosporales; family Peronosporaceae; genus Phytophthora; species Phytophthora cinnamomi. The sequence continues at coordinate 2,568,028 of NW_027150933.1, forward strand.
CCTTGTAGGACCTGAAATGGTATATTCGACTCCGGACACCGCACCTTCAATCATCGGGATCTCTTCATCTGCGTACTTACTCGAATAGCGCCGCCGCTCGAACTCGAGAGCTGCACAAAATCCCTACACTTGCCTCACCCAACTGTCCACATCGAACTGGTCACTGCCTTTCTCTTCCAGCTCTTTCAAAGTTGCAGCAGTATCCGGTACTGCTGCGCACAACGCTTGTTCTTGATGTCTGCGTAGTATTCGCCACGGTGGCATTGATCTTATTGGCACGATGGCGACCTTCTACTTGAGAGCACAGCGGCGTTGAAGCACGCCTTGTCCAGCATGGATCTGTATAATACGATGGCGACCCTGCTGAGTCTGGACACCGTCAAGATCAGGGCGGCGTTTGCCAACGCACCCAGCTCGTACTACGCATACATCCGCTCCATCTACGAGCGCAGCCTTGAGCATGTGCTCATCGAGACGTCCCTCACCGTCTTCGTCATCTACACCACGTTTGGCAAGCGCGACAAGCCCAAGGGCACAGCCGTCAAGCTCTCTGAGCGCGAGATCGACGCTCTGTGCGACCTGTGGACGCCCGAGACCATCATCCCGCCCAGCGCCATGGTGGGCGATGTTGAAGTTAGGCTCGTCTTTGGAAATAAATGTGACTCATACTATTGCATATATGAAGAATGATAGTTCCAATTGGCAGGCAACATGCTAAATCGTGGGTGCCTGGCAATTCTTCACTAAGTTTTTGAGAATAGCATACTAGAACCCAATGAGCCTAAGTTCTCCTAAGTTTATTAAGCTTACCTTTTCTTTTTACCGCCTTCCTCTATAAGTCCTTTTCCCAAGCGCTAAAGACTGCTGTATCCGTGTTTAACAGGCTCTTAATAAAGCCAAGCGTTGAGGGGACTGGATATCACAACCGTATTTCCCCGAGACAGTATCTTTTGCTCTGTATGCATTTACACGAAGTCACACTGCAATGCATTTCCGTCTTATTGACACGTTGAACGGGCTATGATGCCTTTACATAAAGTTCATTCTGACATTTGTGAACCCGTGGCTGTTCCTAGTATCATATATCTGGTCGTCCCCGAGCATAAGAAATGTTATCGCCTGATGAATGTTAACTCCCATGCAATTGTCTACAGTTCCGACGTGTTTTTTTAATGAAGACAGTTTCCCATCGTTAGGTCAGAACGATATTCATTCATCAACACAAGTATACAACTAATGTCCTCAACAAGTTCAAACACCTTGTCACATACCCAACTGCGACACCATCAGACCACAGCGCTAAACTGACGAAAGTCATAGCGCCTACCACTCAAGAAGAGAGGGAGGCGATGAAAGAAGTTCCCTACCAAGACGTCGTTGGTCGTATCATGTACCTGATGGTTGGCATTCGCCCCAATCTGGCATTTTATATATGCGCGAGTTAGCCAATTCTTGTCCAATCCTGGAAAGGAATACTGGAAGGCAGCGGTAAGAGGTCTTAAAAGCCTTTCGGGTACAACAGATCAAGGTCTACTACTCGGTGGGCCACTATCTGCTGATGCCAACAACTTTGCTGATCATCTGACAGCTTACAAGACTCAGACTATGCTAATTGTCCTGACACGAGAAGGTCGATTGGCGGATACGCTACGATGAGCGGAACAAGTCCAGTGTCATGGCTGTCGAGAAAGCACCACACCGCAGTGCTCTCGACTACAGAAGCTGAGTACATTGCTTTATGTCATTGCATGCAAGAAGTTATTTTCTTTTACCAAATCACTTGACAAGAATCAGTTCAGAACGTTAAGAAATAAGCTAGGAATGAGATCCATTAATTCGCTAACAAATAGATAGGTCAACACACTAACACAAGTGAATTCACCATTTCACAACAATTATTTTATGAGTCACAGGACAGCTTGAGGTTTCCCCTAACAATAGGTTTACTCGTAGCGTCTTATAAGGTTTTACCCTCATTTAGGTTTCTCTGGCACACTCACCGAATATACAACAATAAATAGTGAACATGAGTGACAGAGTCAATGAAGCAAATTTATTATCTGCTTAAGCCTGAATGACAACCTTGCGCACGAACATCACCGCGTCAATCCACTCGCCATAACGTCCCAAGGTCTTCTTGGCATCGCCGTCGTGCACGGTTAGCTTCCGTCCGCTTACGTGAAGAGCAAATGCATGCCCGACGCCCATAGTACTTTGAGCTCCAACGACGTAGACCCCATTCTTGAGCTTGAGACGCCGGATTGCTGCAGCACCTCGGTGCCCGGACTGCTGGTAATTGAACTTGAAGTCGGGAACCGATAGGGGTGAACCGGCACGTTGCAGCTGGTTGAGGAAGGCGCACGTCTGTTTCCAGCTGATGCCACGCGAAATGTCCACGCCGCGAGCCGCAGCACCCTCCTGGAAACGCTCAACTTCTTCACTTGGCACTGCGGACGGAGAACCCTCAAGGACGGCAGCCTTCGCCAAAGCTTCAAACATGCACGTGCCATTGATGTTGGCGCCCAGCACAGCTTCGTGATGCGTTCGTGCCCAGACGAGAAAGTCGCCCTCACGCCCGGCATCAACCCACTCATCCACGATGGCCATGGCGTCACCAAAGCCATCCTCACGAAGCTTGGTGGCAGGTTCATCCGTTTCGGGGCGCTGTCCTCCCACACGAGTCTTCCACACCACGGTGTACTTGATATCGGCGCCTGTTCCGACACGGTCGCGGAGGTAGGCAACCTTCCACTTCCTCGCCATGGCCCTGGCCATACTTGCCTCGGCATAGCCTGCTCGCACTGCCAGCTGCCGCTTCGGAGGCCTGCCACCCACGGATATCTTTGCTGTCTGCTTCGTGCGAGCCATTTTTGCAGAGAGCTACCAAAACTCTTAGTCAAAAACAACTAGGACACGAATCAAAAGCAAGAAGTAAGCAAAAACAGTATATTTTCTGCTTAAGCTCTGGGTGGCAAGTTGCTAAATGAGCCAGTAACGATCAAATGCGGACCGCACCGTGCGGCCCGAACCAATCCCTTGCAGATCACAGAAAGTATCCCGTCTGGATACCCATGAATTGACGGGACATCCACTCCAAAAACTAATGACTCTAAGAACTAATAGAATTTTTGCAAACGGCCTCATTTGAGAATTTGCCGAGTCGTACACACTTGTCCCGATCGGCAAACCGACCAGCTGACCCCCCTCACGAGGAGAGCTCAAATCCGGTCTCGGATTAGCCGTAGGCCCTCTGGAAGCGCCAGAAAACGCAAAAAAACAAGTTTCGGCCTGGCGGTTTTGTCGATTTACAAAATCTGACTGAGCGATTTTGCAAGGGATGTGCATGCAAATTATGACCAATAAGAATGATCCCTGACGACGAGCCAGAGATGCTGTTAGGCTCGTCTTTGGACATAACTGCGACTCGTACTATTGCATACATGAAGAATGATAGTTCCCAGCGACATGAAACGTGCTAAATGGTTGGTGCTGGCAATTCTTCACTAAGTTTTTGAGAACGGTATACTAGAACCCAATCAACATCAGTGCTCCACCTCCTTCCTCTACAAGTCCAATTCCCACGCGGCGTCTACAGTCGATGAAGTTCCCGCCCTCGCACGTGAACGAGGACTCGTTCTGCGACGGCTGCGGCATGGACTCCATCGTGGGGAATATGTACTCGTGCTCCAAGTGCGTCAACTACCACCTGTGCGAGAGCTGCTACCAGCTGGGCATTCATGGCTTCGAGGAGTCCAAGCTGCTGCTCGAGGTGCGCGAGGACTTCGCGCTGCGCAAGATCATGGACGTGTCCAAGAACAAGGTGCCCGAGGAGGTCTTCACGGTGCTGCTCAAGACGGTGTGCCGCGGCGAGGTGGACTAGTTCAACTTCCTGGCCAAGTGGATCACGGCCGTCGTGCTATTCCAGCCCATCAACACGCTCGAGGTGCGCGGCATCGAGATCCCGCACCTGGACGCCGTGACACGCGGCACGCTCGTGCAGCTGCTGACCCCCGTGCTGGCTGACCGCACGGACCTGGAGGTGTGCGTGGAGTGGTTCTGCCCCGTACGTCCGAAATTTTTTATTTCGTGCTTCTCGTATTGTTCTCAGAATCTTGTGACTGATTTGTTGTGCGGTTGCCGGTGTATTGACGATGAACTAGGACGCCGACAACATGGACATGCCCGGTGTGCAGCGCCGGATGGAGACCATCCGTATCTGGGTGGCCACTGACAAGGATCAGAAGTCCCCCTTCGCCATGAAGGAGGGTCTCAAGGACGAGGACACCGAGTCGGACATGTCCCCGACGAGCTCCAGCGGAGACGTCATTGGCTCTCCTGGCCCGGCCAGCCCTGCGTCAGAATCGCCGAGCGTGACACCCCCGCCGTCCCCCTCGGGGGTTCGCCGCAAATCCACGGGAGCGACGTCAATGACTTCCGAGTCGTCCTCGCAGGTCTCTCCCCCGCGCCTTGATGCGCTGGCACTCACCGACAAGGTCGCTGAATACACGTACGAGGTCGACGACACGCACGAGATCCTCGAGTAGGACATCGCGCAGGTGATGGGGACCACCGACTCGATCACCTTCTCGGGCACGGAGGCCACTTCGTCCTCTGGCGGCGTTTGCCAAACGTGGCGACCACATTGTCATGGATGAGGGCTGTAACGACTCGGTCCTGGTGGACGCCATCCTGGCCCGCTCCACAGTGATTTACCACAAGCACAACGACATGGAGGACCTGGAGCACGTGTTGAAGCGCGTGCGCGACGAGGACAAGCGCAAGAACCGCGGTTCGGACTGCCAGCGCCGTGACGAAGGCTGTGTTCTGCAACCACTGTGACATGATCGAGCTGCTCAAGGTGGTGGAATCGTGCAACAAGTACTTCTTCCGCATCTTCCTGGACGAGAGCTTATCGTTCGGTGTGCTCGGCAAGGCTGGTCGTGGGCTCACGGAGCACTTTGGCAGTCGTCGGACGTGCTCGAGGGATTTGTCGTTAGTGTGAACCAGCTGCAGGAAGGAGACGAAGGCACCACTTCGACGTCTGTCGGGGCATCGGTGCATGCACGCTAAACCACACCGCTGCTTGGGAGTTCGGGAGATCCCCCTCACGCTGCGACCACAAAACCCTTGGCTAGCATGGACGACTCGGAGGTGGCCATCATCTGTAGCTCCCTGGCCGGATCCACCGCCAGTGTGGGCGGCTTCAGCACGGGCTCGCAGGAGGTTGTGGAGTACCAGCGTATCGACAGCGCTGGCGACCTGTTCTCTTCCCCTTCACGTCGGCTTGCTGTTCGGAGGCCACCCGTATCATGAAGAACGAGCCGGAGTTCTTCACCAAGCTCTGCGACAACGCCAAGCTCCGCGACAACGCCAAGCTCGCTCACGACGTTCTGTCCGCCGGTGTCCAGGGCGTGTTCAGCATCTTGATGGCTGTCGTCTACCCCATCCTGCTCGTGCGTCTGCTAGTTCTCTGCGTCCCTCGCGGTCGAGCAGTTCCTCCTTCTCCGTCTCTCCCTTCCCGCCAGTCTGCCATCGTGAGCGAGTTGTTGGTCACCATCGGCCAGACCTTCACGGAGGTGCGCTGCGCTGCTCGCAACTTGTCTGGGATGACGCTCGTTCCAGCTCCAGCTAGACTGGAGGCGCCAAGGCACAATAGATGTACCACTACTTGATACTTGGTTGCATCTTGATTGGTTGAAAATCTAAACAAAAGGCTGTTGTCGCAAAGAAATCCAACTTAGCAAAAGCTGGTGGGTTGTAGCAGATAATATTGGCTTCAGTATGAGCTCTCCCGGTCGCCTACCCACTTTTGCTAAATGGGACTTAATGTATTGTTATTAGAACGAAAGGGTTAAAAACAAAATAGAGGTTCTCTGCCCCCCCCCCCCCAGTCAATGTGCAGCGGGGCGGCATGTTGCCATCCTGCACCTGCATTTGTTGCATCGCTGTTTCCTCTGCTAGCCATTCATGGTCGTCCCTCAGGTGGATGAGTGTGGCCAGGATCGGGTGTGTCCACCCAGAGCTTGTCAGTCGATTTAGAATTATCCGTCCGCACTCAGTGCGAAGGATAGCCATTAGTGCATTCGGGTGTAGTAGTCGGGTGTCTGAGGACTGGATCCATGGCACATGGGTCGTGGCTAACAATTGGATCCAGAAGTCGTTTTGAAGAACTCATGGGCTGCGGCGTACAACAGCAGTTCAAACAGCGCCTGTGCCAGAGAGATATCGTATAGTTTCGACTCGTCCTTTATGTTCTCCAGCATCTCTCCGGTTCTCTTGAATAACGCCGCACGGGATGTCGGGGAAGCAAGCCCAGACAGTTTTTTTTTCTTTCCATCTCGTAGTGAATTTGTTGCCGTTGGTCACTGAGCCGTGCACATAGCGGAACCACAGGCGCACACGCGCAAGTTCTTCAATCAGATCTGATTTTTGGCGCATCCACCGTGAGGCTTTCAGCAACAAAGCTAGCCGGATTTTGCTAATCTCTTTCATCACATTCTCGCAGCTCGTTACGATCGAGAAAACCTTCGTTTCCTCTGCTTGGAATGCCTGCTGAAGGGTTTTGTTTTCTTGTTCGAAAACGAGTTTTGATTTGACGATGTTTTCTGCCATCTCCGGAATCAATTCTCTGATTGTAATAGGGTTCGTCGATAGTTTCACCTTGTTGTTTCGTTTTTTCGTGATAGTACGCGTACTCATTGCTGTTGGTGCTTTGTTCTGACGGGTTGATGCGGGTTACTACGATTTGGTAGCCGAATCCCCATTTTCGTCAGGGTTTGACACACAACATTTCAACTCCTGGTCTAGTTTATGTCAAATTTGACTGAGAGGGAGTTGAAAAATGCAACAGTGAGATCGTATTCCGCCATTGTCGAACTGCAGGTCGACACGTCTAACGCGACAATGCCCGTATACAGGGCGTCGGCTGCGGGATATCGTTCATTGGCGATGTCATGGAGGTGGTCGTGTCACTTTCACTGCTCTGTGTCACAAAACCCGGCGTACTCCGACCTTCGAACGCCAACCGGAATTGCTTGCTCAGTTGTTGGTCACGAATTTCCCAAGCCTCCTTCATCCGGCCACTTTTAGCTGTGAGCTACGGATATTTGTGTGGTGAAGTGATTTTTCGCCCGTCGAGGCTGCCTACAGGCCGAAAGTCAAGTATTTTCGCCGATGTTCCAACGTCGGCGAGCTAAGCCTGTGCGGTGAAGCGATCTCTTAGTCTACATCAAGGCACTTAATTCGGTGATCAAAACCAGTCTGACCCAAGTTTGTACACGTGACACCGATCCGAGGAGTTTCGCCGAGGAGGTCGGCGAGCTATAGGGTCGGCCCGCGAATCGAATTAGTTTTAGTATGGGAGAGGCCGTAACAGCCCATTTTCATTAGATATTTATATAGGGACCTTTGGGAGGGCCGTTGAGCCCAGCAAAGCAAACATAAATACAGAGTGGAATTTCGGGGTCCAACACAAGCGACACGCGGCGACTCTTCGAGGTACGACCGTCCCCGTAGGACTAGATCATGCCCACCGCTAAGATCGGCTTATCGAAGTGACGGAAGTGATCTCGGCCACCCGGCAAGTCCAAGAAGCGCGTGTGAGTGTGGTGGTTTCTGGACATCTGCCCCCAGGGCAAGGAGCTTGTCGAACGTACGAGCGCGGGTTTTCGACCCGCCAGCGAATTAAGGTCGGTGCGGCTTTGCACCGACGGCCCGTCAAGGCGAAAGCTCCGTCCATCCTTTGATGGAGGGCACGGGTTCAAGGAGGAGTAGGAGAAGAAGGAGAAGAAGAGGTGGATGAAGTAAGGGGAGCGTGCTGTGTGCTCGTGGCACGGCTCTTGGAAGAGCTTGACAGGTGTCTAGGGAGGAGCCACTACACCGCTGTAAACGGACTGGGCGATCTTCGGATCACCCGACAAGCCTACGCTCAACGAGTGTAGGTGTTGTTGATGTGGGAGTGGGAAGCTAACGATTTTGGCACGTCTGCTACACCACATTTGCTACATCGATCGATCACCCGGTAGTGGTGGAAATGACAGCTTCCCGGCCAGTCGAAGCACGCGTAATCCACGCGTGCGATGCACCGCCAAAAAGGCAGCACGTCACTAGTCACCGCTAGCTGGTCACCTTCGTGACCAAGGAGCTTTATCCACAGATTCGTGTTAAGTACGTCCACCCTCATCCTAGCGTGAGTAGATTGGTGTGTCTGTGGGTTGGCAAACGTCGGTGGACTCAACCATGACATCACTTTAAGACGATGGTGGCTGCTGCTTCCCGACGACGGGGCTCGCCCACCGGGAGGAGCTCTGGGAACAGCAAAGTAAGGCAGCAGTGGCTGGATTGCGGATGCTGGAGTGGAAGCGTTTGCGCCGAATAGTGGGGCTCGGCTCCTGGGGGGCCAAATGTTGCTGAGGCTGCGCCACCACGCCTTCTCCCTGTATGACCCCACACAGGATCAACTTGTGTGCCCGCATGCGGAGTGCGTGAGGGCTAGTCGAGTCTCTATGCATCATATATTCTGGGCATGTCCAGCAGCTCAGCAGCTCCGCCAAGTCTTCCTGTGTCGATGGCGGCCCGCGGGCCTACAGACAACTCGGCTTGAAGAAAACCTGTTTGCGCTGAGACTACGCACGTTCCACGAGGTGTGTGGGAACTAATGGACCAACTCTTCCCATTGCTATTAGGAACCGAACACAGCAAGCTGATAGAAGGTATTACCGCATCGCCGAAGTCATAATTCGCGCTTTTGTCATAAGTCCTTCGGAGAATGCACCAATCCGCGTAGCATAATATTCCTGTCGCAGGAATCGATGTCATAGATCACCGTGTAATTTACTCGAAAACCGATATCATAAATCGCTTTCACGGACAGCCAACAATATAAATTACGTTCGAATCGATGTCATAAGTCGCACTCAAAGCAACCACCACCTTCTGTAACGGGGTTACACGTACAAGTGGCTGCAAGCCACTTGTGAATTTAACAGATAGGTTATCTGTTAAACGTTTTGGATACTTCCTCACATTGGTGTAAGACACATCGATGGATACATTGAAGTGGACCACCACAGTGAGTGGTCCACACATACCCAAATATCCTAGCAGCATCTTTCTACCAATCAGAGACATGCATATTAGCGGGGCTCTGACAGCCAGCCGCTGTCAACCCTTTCATAGATGATAAACAGTTTTTAGCAGATTTTAGAGGAAGGTCAATTTACAAGCAATACAGTTCTCATTTTACCTTAAACTAGCTACTTGGTGTTTTATTTGATTTATATTATACTTGTGGACTCAAGTATAATTAACCTAAGTAATTACTAAGTACTTACGCTTCCTCATACACGTTGCGCAACGTGTAAGCAAAAGTAGTGAGTCAAGTTAGACCCACTACAACTGGTAGCACTTTGTAGTCCGTCCAACGACCGACTGCTTGACGTTCGTACGCGGTGTACGAACGCGGAGCCGAGAACCCCATGAGCACGGAGGTGCCCATGGAGAGCTCCAACACGCCTGCAACGCATGTTGCACGCGCAGACTGCTCCCACCTGTCTGACCCAGAGTGGGAGGCCCTCCAACGACTGTCAACAGTCATTGGAGAAGCGGCGATAGCTACAATGCTGCGTACGCTATCGCCGACGGAGCAACATGGTGTTGCTCTGGGGTTCATCATGAAGGAGCAGCGTGACGCTGCTTCCTCAGTGACGGCGTCGTCAGGGACGACACCGCGTGCTCAACCATTAAAGTTGAGCGTAAGCAATTACGTGGGAAGAGAGGGCGAGCCTCTCCTCCGATGGCTTGTCGAACTCGACACAGCCATAGCGGCTCGACGCATCGTCGACCCGCTGTCGAAGGTCGCGTTCGCCATGTCCTGCCTTGGCGGACGCGCAAGGAGTTGGGCGTATGGACGCCGACTCTCCGATCCTACGTGCTTCAGCACGTACGAAGTGTTCAAAGAGGAGCTCAAACAAGCGTTTGAGCCCCCGCAAAACGAGTTCCGGTCGAGGGCGGAGTTCCTCGACCTTCAGCAGGGTAAGCATGACGTCCATGCTTACGCGCAGCGCGCACGATATTTGGTATCAAATATCGTGACTAACTCGATTGACGAGGCGACCAAGGTCGTCACGTTCATGAAAGGACTTAGAGATGGGCCCGTGAAGACCTATCTCTTCCGAGAGTACCCGAGTACTCTCGAAGCTGCGATTACTCTTGCCATGCAAGAAGAGTTTAGCCTGCGGCAGGCTAAACTGCACGTGAACGTGCCGAGGTCGCAACCGCGCCCGGTAGCGAGGACGGGAGGTCCGGAACCAATGGACCTCTCGAACGTAACAACTGCTGGTTACCAGCAGCAGGGAGGTAACGTGCGATACTTCCGTTGCGGAAGGATCGGTCACTTTGTCAGAGAGTGCACAGCTCCCATGCCCCCTGGATGTGGCCGTCGTGGCGATGCTAGGCATCGCCGCGGACCAGCAAAAAACGCGGACATCCAGTAGGCGCGGGGCGCCCTACTGGTAATGCAGTCGCGCGTGCCGACATCGGGCACGCGACACTAAGGACTGCAGCCCCCAGTGAGACCAGCTCTCACTGCAAGAAACAAGATGACAGGCCGAACCTAGTCATCTTGAAGGTTTACTCAGAGAGAGCGAGTACTCTCTTCGAGCTTTGGTAGATTCAGGCGCGTCGAACAACTTTGTTGGACTACGAAGCCTGCCGAGACTTGACTTCGAGGAGGTAGATACACCTCGAAGTCTTCTGGAGGTACGACTGGCAACAGGTGCCATCGTGAAGACCGAGAAGCGCGTCGTGAACGTGCGCTTCTCGTACAAACAACGAGTGTTTGTCGAACACTTTATCGTCCTGGACCTGGACGATAAATTCGACGTAGTAATGGGCATGCCGTGGCTTGCACGGCATGATCCGGTGATAGACTGGAAGAAGCGCACGCTCGTGCGCTTCGGCCGCGACAGCGGAACAGAGAGCGATGGCCCTGTTACCGCAGCGCGCGCACCAGCAGGTGCGCGCGGCTCACCAGTCGAGACAGCGCTTTATGCTGCTGTCCCGGAGTGCCCAAGAAGTGTGCGAGGGCGCGCACAAGTGAGACCCACGTCGGCAATGCTGCCGACGTCGGAAGAAAAAGATGTGTTGGTTCCGGGAACCAACACCCACGTTCAAGCATGTAAGGGACAGTCCCTGACCCGAAGCGGTCAGGTCGACAACGACGCGTCGGCTCCGGGCGCCGACGCACCCTCAGTCATGAGGGGCTCCGCCAATGAATGGCGTCGAGGTGACGAAGGCGTGTCAACTCCGGGAGTTGACGCTGCAAACAGTGCGGACGGTTGCAAACGTACCGCACTGACGCAATTTGCATGCTGTCGTGCAGCCGGGCTGCACGACGAAGCGCCATGCGATCAAGCCGGGCTTGATATCGCGCGCCCGCAGACAGGGTCTGTCGGCGAAGGGACACATTACCGTGCAGCCGGGCTGCACGAAGGAAAATGCGGTCAAGCCGGGCTTGATACCGCGCGCCCGCGGACAGGGTCCGCCGGTGAACGACAGTCCACGGCCGGGCCTGGACCAGAAGAACAACTGTGCGGAGCCCGGCTCCGCACAACAAGAAGACGGCGCAAGTGGAAAACGCTGCGCAAGTCTCGGTCCGGGACCGAGACGCAACAAGAGCAGTCTGCTGGGCAGACTGCGGCGGTGACGCCGAATGCCAAGACGCTAAGCGTCTTGACGCGCACCGATACTGGATTCCAGTATCGTGACATGGAACTCGCTAGTCCTCCGACGACGGCGTCGGAGTTGACTTCGCTTCCAGCAATGAGCTGGAATCGCTTCACGCGCGACTTGCACGATGGACGCATCGAGCAAGTCTGCGTTCTTTCGAACAGCGAAAGAACGGCGAGCGAGAGCGAAGAGCTGAGGCAGCTCTTCATGGGAAGTACCACTGAGAGTGAAGACACTCTCAGTGCGAAGACGAAGCGAGAGCGCTTCGAGGAACAAGGTTGGGACTCGCTGAAGTCGAGTCCCTATTACGAATTGTTGAGGGAGTACAAAGACGTACTCCCGGAAGAGATTCCTGCGGAGCTTCCGCAGGATAAGGGCATTCAGCACGAGATTGATCTCGTGCCGGGCACGAAGTACTGTGTCACGCGGCAGTGGCCACTGCCGCGAGAGCAAGTGAAGGCGATCGACGACTTCTTTGAAAGTCGTCGTAAAGCAGGACAAGTGCGGGAATCAAAGTCCCCGCACAGTGCTCCGACGTTCTGTGTCAAGAAGCCACAGGGCGGATGGCGCATCGTTCATGCCTACAACAAGCTGAACGATGCGACGGTACCGGCGCAGACGCCGATACCACGAAAAGATGTTATCATCGATTCGATGGCCGGGAGCACCGTTTACAGTGCTCTCGACTTGCGAGATGGATTTTATCAAATCCTAATGCGTGAGAGCGATATCCCTATCACGGCAGTGAGCACGCCAAGCGGCATGCTCTGGGAATGGCTAGTAATGCCACAGGGGCTTACGAACGCCCCTGCGACTTTCAACAGGTGCGTGACGCACTTGTTGCGCTCGGTGCGCGACTTCGCACCGAGCTACTTCGATGATGTATTCATCCACAGCCGGGCTGTGGACGGGAAGACCGACGTAGAGATGCACAGGGTGCATCTCCGGAAGCTACTTGAGCTTATGCGAAAGCATAAGCTCTACGCGAACCTGAAGAAGTGTATCTTCGGGGCGAGCGAGATACCCGTCCTCGGGTGTCTCGTAGGGAAGAATGGTGTTCACCCTGACCCGGAAAAGGTCAGAGTGATCAATGAATGGCCAACGCCTTCAAGTGTCAAGGAACTGAGGCAGTTCCTTGGCTTGGCCACGTACTTGTGCAAGTACGTGGAGGACTATGCGGACAAGATCCGCCCGCTGCCACAGCTTCTTAAGAAAGAAGCTGTGTGGAATTGGACACCCGATTGCCAAAAGGCATTCGATGCAGTCAAGCGGAGCTTGACTGAGGCGCCGATCTTGGCAGTGGCTGACCAAGATCGCCCATTTCACGTAGTGTGTGACGCATCCGATTTCGCGATCGGATGTGCGTTGATGCAGCACGATCACGAGGGCCGTGATCGTGTCGTCTATTACCAGTCGCGTCAGCTGAAAGCAGCTGAGCGTAATTATCCGGTACATGACAAGGAACTCCTTGCCATGAAATACGCACTCGCAAAGTTCCGAGTGTATTTGCTTGGGAGTAGACCATTTGTGGTCTACACCGACCATGCTTCACTGCGCACCGCAGTGAAGTCGCCACACATTTCACAAAGAATGGCGAGATGGCTCTCATTCTTTGCGGAGTATAACTTCCGGGTCGAATACAAACCCGGAAGATTGAACGTGGTGGCCGACGCGTTATCACGTCGGCCGGACTATGCAGAAGCTGTTGACGTCAATGCCATTGACGCCATGCGATCGAGCAAACCCACATCATCTCTGTTGGATGACGTGAAGGCCGCGTACGCGCACGACGCGGACGCGAAGCTCTTGCTGGCCTATGGCACAGCGCCTTCTGACAAGTCCCGTCAGAAGCTGCCCAAGCACCTTCGAGCGCGTGCACACCGATATCGGGTGCACGACGGACTGCTTCTTTACAATGCAGTCGACGACAACGCGGATCGCGTTGTCGTACCGAACGATCATGACCTGCGACTCAGGATCATGTACGAATATCATGATGCCCCGACTGCGGGACATCTCGGACGTGAGAAGACTTACGTCCTTCTCACGCGCGACTTCTACTGGCACCACCAGTATAAGTGGGTGCGCAAGTACATCCGTGCTTGCGAGGTATGCCAACGCGTGAAGCCTGCGCCATTCGCGCAGGCTCCACTGCAATCACTACCGACTCCGTCGGAGTGCTGGAAGTCCATGTCTTTGGACTTCATCTTTGGTCTTCCCCCGGATAGCGGAGGGAACACCGGTGTTGTGGTCTTTGTAGACCGTTTCAGCAAGATGGTACATCTTGCTGCGGTGCCAGCAGAGGTGACCGCGAAGCAGACGGCCCGTCTGCTCGTCGACATGGTGTTCAAACACCATGGCATGCCGTCCGACATCGTGTCGGACAGAGACCCGCGCTTCACAGCGCACCTGTGGCAAGAAGTGTTTACACTTCTTGGGAGCCAGCTTTCCATGTCGACTGCGGATCATCCGCAGACGGACGGTCAAACCGAGCGCGTGAATCGCGTGCTCGTCGATATGTTGAAGAGCTACGCTCACTCGTTCCAATACTGGAGCGAGTGCTTATCGATGGCAGAGTTTGCCATCAATAACTCAGTGCATGCCTCGACCGGGCATACACCGTTCTACGTGAATGCCATGCGGCATCCACGCCTACCGAGTTTACTCGGAGTGATGGTTCCCACTTTAAGTGGGGGAGGATCTACGACTGCAATACAGCAGCCGCAGAAAACCGCTGACACTTGCACAGTGTCAGCTGCAACAATGGACAAACCACATGAGTCTGCGCAGGGCGCAGACTCCCCCAACAACATGGCTTAACGACCACGGGTCTGCGCAGGGCGCAGACACCGCAAAGAACCACGCAGAGGACGGGCCTCTAGCGGAGAGCGAGCTGAATGACTTCAGCTCGGATGCAATCAGTTTCATCACCAAAAGACAAGCCGTGACTCGGTTTGTCCAAGACACAATAGCAGCTTCTGTTGATCAACAGAAGCTGAACGCAGACAATGCGGGCAGAGGCAACACAAATGAATTTAAAGTTGGTTCATTAGTTTTGTTAGCTACACAAAACCTGCCTAGACATGCAGTTTCGGATTTCGGAGCAAGCAAGCTTGCTCCGCGCTTCATCGGGCCGTTCACTGTGTTGGCACGGCACGGCAACGCATACACGCTAGACATACCGTCTAGCATGCGCCTCCATCCGACCTTTTACGTCGGACGGCTGAAGCCATACCGGCAGCACGAGCCATCTAGCTCGGCTGACCCGAAGCCTCGGCAGGAGCCGAGGCAGAAGCGGAGGACTTGGCCTCGGCGACGAGCAGTCTCTCCTCCAGCGCGCGGACGCGCTGGAGTAACCCCTTCATCCGGGTCTCCAGCTCGACCTGGATATTCGAGGCGGTCTGCGAGACCGCCGCGACTTGGGCCTTCTGGTTCGCCAGCTCCTGTTTCAGGGCGGCGAACTCAGCGCCCTGCAGACGCTCCACGACGGTCACCCGATCGTGGAGAGGCGCATACTGATCAGCCCGGGGCTGATCATACCCGGGGCGTGTTCCCACCCCCGCCACCGCCGATCCGTGACGCCCGCGGCTCAACCCGCTGGATTGTTGAGCGGATTGTTGACCATAGTATCCCGAAAACGAACCCTCAATGGGCTCGTTTTCGTATTCGTTGGAGAGGATTTCCTCCCCATCGAGATACATGGGAGCCGCGGAACGTCTTGCTGGAGGACGTTCCGGAAATGGTGAGGGCGTACGAAGAGCAGTACGCGCTGGCGCAGCGGAAGTAACACGAGCGCTGCGATCATCGCTAGCGCCCGAACCCTCACGTGCTAAGAACTTAGCACGGAGCTCTTTGAGACTCTCGGGCACACGGAACGACGTGTACCCGTTCAGATCGCGGTCGCTCAAGCGGACCGCGCCTGGAAAGCACTTCGTGCACTGAAAGCCCTCGGGCACAGCGCACGGCACATTTGCCTCCTCAGCAGCAACATGAAGTTGCTCCAGCTTTCCACGCTTCGAGTACGTCTCGAAGCGATCACGCGCTTGCTTAATCCGATCACGGTAAGCACTCGGCCTCTTGTTGAAGTTCTCAACAAAGGCGTTCCAGCTTTGACAAAGTGCCTGCCATTCGGGCACTTTGCTGCGAGAAGAGGTCTTCTTGCTTTGAAACCATCGGAGCTCATGAAAGAGTCCGATGTAGTAATCGCGCCTTTGATGCGTTTCCGCATCAAAGTGCAGCTCAGCAGCCACAGCGTCATCTTTGATGGCGCTGCATACGTACAGCGGCACCTCATTCGGAGGTACCGAGTTCCCAAACCGGTCCGCGATCTCGGACGCGGACGGCATCCATGGATCGCGCGCTGCAGGCGCAGCGCGCGGAGAGCCTTGAGCTTTGAAATCACGCGCTGCAGCTACAGCGCGCGGAGTACTGAGAGTCCCAGCGGAAGCGAGTGGGGTATCGCTCTCAGTACGCGAACGCTTCGAACTCGAAGCGTCCGATTCGTCCCCTTCACGCGGGCGAACGTTCTTGGCGTGAGGGTCGAGCGATTCGCTCGACACTGAGTCTTTACGCTTTGAGGGCGAGTCCTCCTCGCCCTCCATGTCTTCATCGTCGTCGTCGAAGTCGACGACGTCGCCGTACTTCGCCTTCTGGCGTTCGAAGTAGTCGTCGATGGAGAGATGACTCCCCACCGACTTTGCGGACTTCTTCTGAGGCGCGCTCATCGTTGAATGAGCGCGGATTTCTTCTCCAAACGCGGAGAATTGACGAATGGTCAATTCCAAAAGATTGACGTGCGGGGACCCCGCGCGTCTAACCTTAAGGGGGGGATGGTGTAACGGGGTTACACGTACAAGTGGCTGCAAGCCACTTGTGAATTTAACAGATACGTTATCTGTTAAACGTTTTGGATACTTCCTCACATTGGTGTAAGACACATCGATGGATACATTGAAGTGGACCACCACAGTGAGTGGTCCACACATACCCAAAGATCTGATTGGTAGAAAGATGCTGCTTTATACCAATAGGTAGAAAGCAGCATCTTTCTACCAATCAGAGACATGCATATTAGCGGGGCTCTGACAGCCAGCCGCTGTCAACCCTTTCATAGATGATAAACAGTTTTTAGCAGATTTTAGAGGAAGATCAATTTACAAACAATACAGTTCTCAATTTACCTTAAACTAGCTACTTGGAGTCTTGCCTAAGTTAACTTATATTTGTGTATTCGAATATAATTAACCTAAGTAATTACTAAGTACTTACGCTTCCTCATACACGTTGCGCAACGTGTAAGCTAAAGTAGTGAGTCAAGTTAGACCCACAACACCTTCTGCCATAACAAGTTTTAGTTCCAAGACAAGATGGCAAACGCAGGAAGAAAACGTACAACAGGCAAGGGGATGATTTTTCCGGACACTGGCGGACCGACGTGCTCATGTTTGCGCGCCTGCTCAATGTCGAGCTCCTCAAGGTTCCCCCGGGGTACACGTACATCTGCCAACCGGCTGACGTCGCGTGGAACCAGCCCTTCAAGGCTCGCCTCCGCCATGAATGGGTCGAGTTTCGTGTAGCCCAAGTTCGTGCTGCCGGCGCGGCGGTGGCTTTCAAGATGTTGCCGCCAACGCGTACAGAGCTAGTGACGTGGATCAAGGATGCCTGGGCGGACCTTTCGTCGACGACGATCAAGGCAGGCTTCCGGAAGGCGAAGATCGAGACAAGCTTACAGCCAGAGCAACCTCTGTCTCTTCCTGCTCCTCCCTGCACAGTGCCTAGCCTAAACGCGATGGTCATGCTTCTGCGTGAGCACGAGGTCACCACCGAGACTATTGACGCTACTAGAGACATTGAAGAAGATTACGAAGAAGCCATAGTCTAAACATAGCGAACAGATAAGAACTGAAAATAAGACGCTCACTCAGTTGCATACATTACGCTGTTATTGCCTCGGTGCTGGCTGCGTGACTGCGTGCATGGTGCCGCAGTCGAGCCTTGTTGTTGCAGTGCAGATCGACGTTTCACCAGTGCCTGACGTCACTTCTGTCGCTTCGACCACCGAGGTGCGCCTTCGAACACCGAGTTGCACCGCTTGACCTTGGGGTGACTCTTCGACTTGGAGCTGAAAATAGACCACTGGGAGGAGTTGAACCCCCGTCTCCCTTGCAGGGCGCTCTCCCGTTGAGCTACAGCGGTGGGCCCTGCGACCTACAGAGCACAGCAATACAGCGCGTAAGTAGACAGCGATAGCGAAGAGCTATATGCTTGATGAACGCACCTTTTAGTGTTGGACGGGGAATTAACCAAACGGCGACAACCCTCTTAGGACACAAGGCCCCCCCCCCTCAATTCGCTTCACGCGGTCAGTCCAACACTGACTGCAGAGGCGAAGCGGCGGCGTGGCGAAGCGGCGCCAACCAAGAATAGCCAGAGAATGAAAAGTGTGTAATTTACCAGATGGCTACAAAAATTTATTTGACCGAATGTATTTGGACTGTCCCATGTTAGCATTGGCACCCACAAACACCTTGCAGATCAGGTGCGAACAAAGACTTCGGCGATGCGGTACGGGGGTTGCCGAGAACTGCTGGTGGCTCGGCGCCGCGCTGTATTTTCACGCGGTTTGGCGATGGCGGGTGTCATATTTCGACGCCAATAATTGCGTAGATGCAGATTATCATCAAGCCGCCCTCCACTCGAGGCTTCGGCACGGTTACGCCACTGTTCACCTTCGTTTACGTGGCGGTGCACACCACCACGTTTTCGAGCATGCGAGCACAGGAGTTTGACAGGTGCTTCGACTTGACTGGCAACCGATCAATTTTGCAGTTGACCCACGCGGTAGTGCCGTTATCTCCTTTTCTTCGATGGCGGCTCACGCGGGAATCCGGGGCCTGGGGGTAGTGGGTCTGCGGTTATCAAAGTTGGCGATGGTGTGGTGGGACACGAGATTTGCTGGGTAGGCAGTATGTCCTATGCGGCATCGACAACCACAAACAATGTGACCGAATATATGGGTCTCCTCATTGGGCAGAAGGAATGCGACCGTCGGACGTGGACCCCGCTCCATATTGTCGGCGATAGTAGCATCATCATTCATCAGCAAGCAACACGTACATCGCCGCGCGCCAAGCATTTACGGTCATTGTATTGGCAGTGTCTGCGGCTCGCAGACAAACTGGGTGTTAAGTCATGGCAACATCACCTACGTGCATATAACAAGATGACGGACGCGCTGGATAATCTAGCAATGGACTTCAGACAAAGCATCCAGCAAGACCTCACCCGCGGGGCAAGCTCCACCTCGAGATGGGACAAGATTTTCAACCATGCTGCCAGCGACGTTGGACACTGGATGGAGCAACACGATCTAGAGAACCCCTCGGGGCTCGCGGCCTCGGCACTTTAACATCTAGAGGTAGCCCAGGTTAATAAGCGCCAGGGCTCAAGGACGGACGGTCAGAGACGTCTGTCGTCAAGGTCATCAGCAGTCGTTAGCTCAAAGCAGTTTAAGTGACACTAATGTACCTCAATTCGAAACAAAAAAATGTCCGTGTACAGGGACTATCGCGCTTACCCATTCACTCACCGTCCCCACTGAACGTTCTCACACGGAAATAGACGAGTACAGAGATCCGCTTTCGGCAGGTCACTAAGCTTCCAGGAAGGTGAAGTTCCAGAGGTTAACTTAGCATCTCTTTCCTTCATTCGACCACGAGGGCAGTCGAACAGTCCTTCCTCAGGATGCTCAGAAGCAACGATAGCGCAAAAACTATCGCTATCTTCCGCACTCATGCGTCCGATTCCCTTCAGCTCCAGCGATTCTAGTAACGAGCCTTCTCGTACTCGCTTCGAAAACAAAGCGTAAGCCAGCCACTTCCACAGTAATTGGTATTGTCGTTTTCGGCCAAACTTCCATTCTGTGATCTATTCGTGACTCTTGGGGTGAATCGCCGGTCAATCGACCCTATACTAGATCTCAGTTATTTGTGCTGCCTGCAGTGGTCTCCCGCGACGCAGCATCGGGTGAAGATGGAAGCTGCCGTGACAAAACACCATGCGCACCCCAACACTATTTTACACTGTCTGTACGGTTACTACAATCTCGGCTGCTCAAGGAAGGAGTTAGCTCACATTTACCACAAAGATCTTAAGACAATCAGCAATTGGATTCCTACGAAGCCACAGGGACCTTTAAACGAGCAAACCGAAGAGCTGACCTGAAATTCACGAAACCTCAGCGTAGATGGTTGTACGATTATTATCAGCAACGTTCTCTTTCCTATCTTGACGAAGCCCGTGACGCCTTCATTCGCACACATCACACTAGCATCTCAATTTCATCAATCTGGAGAATTATTCACGATTTTGGCCTCACCTGGAACGTTTTGGAGCGAAGAGCTCTTCATATCAAAGAGAATGATGTTTTTCGTTTTGATGAAGAACTAAGTCGTGTAAATTGGACGCATCACAACCTTGTTTTTCTAGATGAGGTTTCGTTTGACAATAGAGGAATAATTCGACGGCGTGGGTATTCATTGCGTGGCAAAAATGTAGCAATTCGCGGTGACTATCAGAGAAAAGCTCGTGTTTCTATCCTAGCATTTGCAGGTGTAAACGGTGTTATTGACTACTACGACACAGAAGGAACTTTTGACAGAGCGAAATTCGTGGATTCTTGTCGCAGGTTTGCTTATTCAAAGCAAGGAAATGTTTTGTTATATCCTGGGTCCAATTCCGTTTGGATTATGGATGGTGCGGCCATACACTGTGATCCTGAGATCATTCATTTCCTTAGAAGCATCGGGATAGTTCCGATTTTTCACCCAGCTTATTGCCCATTTTACAATCCTATTGAATATTTGTTTGGCTATATCAAGAAATCATTTCAACGACACTATGCAGAAACAAGTGCCAACGATCTTACTCCCTTTATTGCGAGCACTTTCAATTGTTTTACTGCTTTCGATATGACAAAGGTGTTTAAGCACTGTGGTTGGACCGTACAAGGATACTTCGATCCGGTGGGCCAGCTCTCAAAGGAAAATAGAGTTTGCAAGAAAACTAGCGTTGAGGGCGCTGAGACTAGAGCAATTGAAGAAGACAATTTGGAATTTGTAGTTAGACATTACTAACAGAGCTTATGAATGATCAACATCAGGAATATTCTCCATCCTTTCCATGGGGTCCATTACATCCCGTGGTGGAAGCACGTTTTCAATAAACCCCTCAATAACAGCTTTGCGAGTTGCCAGCATTCTGTAGTTTTCTGTAAGCTTAGCACCAAACGCCTCCCAGTCTTGTCGTAACTGGCTATTGGCAGCGATCGCTGCATTGACACAATCCAATACTAGATTAGCTGAGCGAGACATCCCAGATATTCGTTGTTCGAGATTAGACTCAGCTGGGTGGAGCAATCTTGCAACGTATCCAGGCGGAGGCTGCTCTATCGCTGCATTCCAAGTTGAACGGTTTAGATTCCGAGTAATATCATTTGCCCACATTCTCCAAAATATGGCTGCCCCTTGAAATGTTGAGCTCCATCTCTGCTGCAGTTGATCAACAATCTCCTGCAAAGTCGATTCGCTAGCTGCTCCAGCTCGATCTGTTGCTACGGGATCAATGCACGCTTCTTTGAAAGAAACGAGAACTTGTAGAGTAGCAATATTACTGCCATACTCGTATATGTACAGCAATACACGTACAACAACTGCTTCCTTCTCAAGACTGATCAGCCACGAGTTCCACTGTTGCTCTGTTTTGTCGATGTCAATGAGGTGGCGTTTGTACTTAAATTGCATCATCTTAGTCCAGTCGTTAATATCTTGTTCAAGGATAGACCAATTGTCGCCGTTTGCTTTCACAGCTCTACCCTTCATGTTTTCACGAAACTTTTCCCACAGTTTTTTTTGTATGTCGCTGAAGGTTGAACCCTCAGCAACGAAATTCTCCAGTGATTCACCTGTAGCATCACGCTGACTCACTGCCTGCTTGACAATTGGCTTCACTATTAGCCTGTACAAAAAAGCATTAGAGGTTGCATTCTCCCGTCCAGAATTGCGGCTGCCGGCATGTGCGCGACGTTCTACCAAACGGGGTGATCTGCACCCAACCGGCCCAACACGCGCCGTCAATACTGCATCGGGAGTGTCGGCGTCTGCTCCCGCAGATGCGAGCCGAGCTAACCGAGGCGACCTCCTTATCGGTGGAGTCTTCTCCGAGTTCAATCGTGCCTGGTGGTTGTCTGCTATGTGCTGCGTTGGGGAGAGGCCGTGGTCAATCGCAGGAGACGGGTTCATTGACGTGGGGCCACCGCCGGTGGCGTTCGGGGTCGGTGATGCAAACTGCGGTGAATCTTGGGCTAGCTGAATATCGTCGGGGCTTAAGACTTCTTGCAAGGACCTCCTAGCGGCAGGACGCCCGGTGTAGGGGTGGATTCGATGAGCAGCTCGTATGCTTCGTGCGTGAGCGTGTTGTGATAAGCTAGCCGCGGAATTCTCGCTCCCCGTGAAGTCCTCGCTTGCAGAACTCTCGCCGCTCGCCATCGCTGCTTCTGGCGCAAGTGAGATCTACCCTCACTTGTTCTCTATAAAAACATAGATTATTATCTTTAACAGGAGGGCGATTGGGCGGCGGTTCGCTGGCGATCGGTTCGATGAGGGCCGTTCTTAACGGAGCGGTAGGCTGGGAGGGCGGTGTGCGTAGAGAGTACCACTCTGCGCGTCGTCGTTAAGAATGACGAAGTGTAGGGCGGTAGGCCGCTGTACCAGACTGTACCTGTGTTCGAGAAATTGTCGCATTCACAAAACGCCCCGAACCAGATACTACGTATGTTCCCTCAGCTAGTCGATTCGGACGACGAGGAATGGAGCAGTTCGTCCAGTGATGAAGAGATGAATGACATTGTCGTGTGTGTCGCTGCAGTGACGCAGGTGCTTGCCATTAGAGAAGATTATTCAAAGGAGCTCGCGCTGGGCTAGACAATGGTGCGCAGCAACTCTCGAGGGCGATCCATTTGGATGGCGAGTCAGAATCTGGGCAGCCTACCACGGACAGCGCACACACACACCCCTCGCGTAGGGCGTAGTGCGTAGGGAGCCTACCGATCCGTGATCGAAAATTCCCTCGAGGTAGTCCCGACTGCTGCACAGAGCCGGTGCGCAGCCTACCCGGGCCTACCGCACACCCGCTCCGTTAAGAACGGCCCTGAACCGCCCATGGGAATTTTGAATGAAACGCACAATAAATCGAACCCATTTCTAAACCCAACGAGAGGTTTTGAACCGTTTGGTTCACTTGAAGTGTGAGCACATGGCCTCGAACTTGGCCTCGGATATCTGATTACTGAATGCTTTCAGTTTCCCGATTGAAGGAGGGTTCGACGTTTGGCCCGGCACACGTAGCCGAAAGGATCTATAGCTCGAACTTGTCAAATCTTGGCGCGCAGTACAAAATATACAAGTAATCACCTGCCTAAATACTTTCTTGGCCTCGTCCTCATCAGCAGCCAGTTGACTATCCAATTGTAGACACAACTCCTGTACGTGCGAGAACCAATCACTACCGAGCATCAAGAGCGCGATTGCGTTCTTGAATTCCTCCCCAACGCTGAGCTCCGACAAATCGGTGACCACCTCAGTACGAAAGTACAGCGCAGCGACCCAAGCTCAACATTGTCCTCCTTTTATTGGCTCTCGTACTCAGTCCACTCTTGCCGAACTACACTTTCAGCATATCTAATGTTCAAGAGCTCTTTCGTAGTGTCACTGGGTGATTCGGTCTCACGATCAGCCTGAAATTGCAGTCGGACGGGAATCTCGATATCATTATCCGGTTTCAGTCTTTTGTCCAAGGTCTCAATCTGCGATAGTACTGCGAGGATTTCCCGAGACGGGTGTTCTCGTTGACGGACGCCGCATATCCCCACGAGGTTGTGCGTGTGCGTGTATGTGTCAGTGTCTCCATCCAAAGACAGCAGGAACTCGGCCTTGACGTCGTTGTCGGATCCGTTATCTCCATTTCTCCGCAGCGCGATGCCACGAAATTTAGTTAGCAAGAACTTCCACGCACAATAGTCGACATGGGCAACGACAGGCAACAGCGCCAACGCCTCGCGTCTCTTCTGGAACTTGGTCTGGAATTCCGCATCCGTGGTGTAGAAGCTCCGTCGTGGGGAAGACGCAGTACAGTGGACGTCAGAGTTCCTCTTCTTAACGAGGCCAGCCTGGCAGATGACGCCTTTCAGCTCCGAGCACCACTGCACCAAGAATCCCCAACGCTGCTCCCTGGGATCCACCAACGTATTCACCTTAGGCACGAAGCGTCGCTGCAGATGAGAGAAATCTTGGTTGGAATGCAGCTCAGAGACTCACTCAAACCCTTCAGTCATAAATTGAACAAGAAAAGCACTAGCGAAATATGTATAGCTATCGTTGAAGGTATTATAGTGTAGCAAGCTCTTGGGCACGCAGCGTGCCGCACGCTTGGATTGTTCAAAATACAGAATTCGTAGAAGATGTTGCACGTGCAGTTGATTGACGCTGGCCTCGCAACAATACGAGAACCAGAACGGGATCGTGATGTATCCTTGCGTCGGCGCCATTACCATGATACTGTGGTGGTGTATGTAAAAGCAGGGCTGCTAGTAAGAGGATTTTCTTCTGGCAGTTTACATGTACAACATGTATTGAATTCGTCATTAAAGACTGGACCAAGATTATTTTAACATGCCAGATATATCCATAATAGTAAATTGCCAGTGCAATGGGTGACTTCCAGAATGAAACATCAGGTGTACCCCCGATAAGCTGGCGGGTTGCACCGACCGGCTCCCATTGCATCTTCCCCTCCTGGCTTCTGCTGGCCATTCCTGCCTTTCCACCAAGTGGCGGTGAACACACGCTCGTTTTGGTTTGCGCGGCGACACAGACGCCGTGGGAGCAGGGGAAGACAGGCAGCTGCAATGCAGACTCAGCGGTGGTGTGTGGTGGGTTTGCCCAGGCTCGACTTCAGCGGTGCAGCACCCGCAGCAGCAGCCTCAGTGCGACATATGTGTCATCACTTATGCCTCACGCACATGTTGCTGCTTGAGTGAGTTTTGAAAGTCACCAAGACAACATGAACTGAATTAATATTACCACTGGTATACCACCAGGAATTGTCACTAATGCAAACGCACTTGAGTCCACATTAACTACTGAAGTAATACTGTAGTACTACAGTACTAATCTATTGCTCCGATATAAATCGAACTTAGAAGGGATGCTAAGGTGTACTTTGTGGAGCACTTCCTGCAGGAATCTGTGCAGGTATGGGACTGCCAGAATAGATCTGTGCGACGTTGACCCCCTCACACAGATTTTGATTGGCTGAGACGACATTTACAGTCTCTTATCTGCATGTTTATTCCTTGGTCTGGGATCTATTCCGGCACAGACTGCTGCGGGAATCGCTCCAGTATTGACCAAAGCGACCCGCCTGCAGCAACTTGACGGCGCAGCAACTGCATGGCACATGAACAGTGATTCGCGGGCTGTGTCTCCGCCACAAGATAGCTTCTGCGGTCAGATGTCTAAGCACACCAATGTATGTTGTGTACAAGCGCCTTCTCGAGTTCTATCCCAACGGCATTATTTTAACGTACCCTTCATGCTACCGCTATCTGCGTGTAGATATAATCTGAGACAACTTTGGTGCCTCGACGGCGTCAAAGAAAAAAAGAAGGCAACATGGAACTCACAGGCAAGTAATTGTTCCATGAGTTATGGTTAAGATGCAAGTAGGATATTTATCTTGACATTTGTATGGAATCGGCTTTACAGTTTCTTTTGGGAGTGACCAGTACTAAATAGTACTCTTTATCACTTACTGAACTCACCAGTATGTACTCGTTGGTGAAAAGTAATAGGTACTATAGTACTAGTAGTAGTAGTAGTAATTTACTATTTTGTAGTAGGATCGAGTGCTACTGGCAATCCCTGTGTACAACAAGAACTCTCCTTCTCAGCACACTGTAGTGTCATGGTCTGCCTACAGTACGTGTACAGGATGCCAGCAGCGCTCTCAATGTTCACAGTGTCCGCAATCTCCGTACCATAATCGTTTGCACTGTTGAGTCGGGCAGCATATCTTTCGCAGCCCGACGTGCCTCTACAAGGCGTATGGCGGCAATTCTCCTTCTTCGAACAGTAAAAGTGTGGCGAGTGCAGCATTGCCATGTGGCGTTTACCCGATCTCATGTTTATCCGGTTGAATTGAGCGGAGCCCAAGGAACGTGAAAGTCCCGCTGGGCTCTTCATTTTCCTTTTTCCGACGCGCAGCTCTCCACCTTCGACGTGACAATGAAGTGCACAATTGCTCTCGCCGTGGGCATCGGCTCGCTCAATGTGGTGGCGGGCGACAGCATCACCAAGTCCACCTACTCTGGCTCCAGCGGTTTGAACGACATGGCCAAGGCTGCGGGCAAGTACATGGGCACGGCGGTGGACCAGGATATGAAGGACTCCGCCGCGCTCAAAGTCCTCAAAAACAGCCACGACTTCAGCATGATCACCCCGGGCAACTCGATGAAGGTAGGCGACTTTTGATCCTACATAACTTACCTTTGTTTGGTTTCTAACCTATTGTGCGCTTTCGTAGTGGGATGCTACCGAGCCAACACAGGGCTCCTTCACTTTTGACGGTGGTGACGCAGTTGTGGCTCTCGCCAAGGAAATGGGCGCACAAGTGCGCTGCCACACCTTGACCTGGGTATGTCTTGTTCAAGATTTTCTGATGAATACCCGACAACTAACTGTTGTTTTGTTTTGCTCGTCTCGCAGCATTCGCAGACTTCTCAGTGGGTCCAGGGTCTGAGCAAGGAGCAGATGCTGAGCGCGCTCGAGAACCACATCACTAAGGTCATGACGCACTTTGGGGACTCGTGCTACGCCTGGGACGTCGCCAACGAGGTCATGGGCGACAACGCCCAGATGCGCGACTCGTTCTGGTACAAGACGACGGGTATGGACTTCCTCACGACCGCCTTCAAGACCGCCAACCAGGTGAAGAAGTCGCTCGGCCTCAAGACCAAGCTGTATTACAACGACTACAACACTAACACGATCAACGCCAAGTCGACTGCGGTGCTCAACATGATCAAGAAGCTGCTGGACGACGGTATCACGGTCGACGGCGTTGGCTTCCAGTCTCACTGTGCGTCCTCCGACACGTCCTCCGCCGCTGATCTGGCGGCCAACTTGGAGCGCTTCACTGCGCTTGGACTGGACGTCGCCCTCACTGAGGTCGATGTCACGGCGAGTTCGTCCTCGCCATCGGCGGAAGAGCAAACGCAGCAGTCGAACGTCTACACGAACATCGTCGCGGCTTGCAAGCAAGTGGAGAAGTGCGTCGGCGTCACGATCTGGGGCTACGACGACAACTACTCGTGGCTCAGCACCAAGGCGCCGCTGCCTTGGTACCAGCCAGGCGGAGCCAACTCGGAGCTCGTGCGTAAATCCCTGTACGACGGTATTGTGGCTGGCTGGGGAGGATCGAGCGCGACACAGTCGAAAAACACCCCGCAGACCTACGGATCTGGCTCCGGAGTGACCAACACGACGCAAACTTCGGCTGCTTCGACCTCTGCTCCTTCAACCGAAGCTCCTTCAACTCAAGCTCCTTCAACCCAAGCTCCTTCAACCCAAGAAGATCCTTCAACCTGGACGAATCAGTACAGCTGGGGGTTCGGGAAGACTGGTGGTGTCAACCCCGGAACGGTGGCACCTGCGAACGACATTTACCAGCAAAACTAGAGCGGAGGATCTCGATTTGGTCGGCGGTTTTAGTGATGAATGGAAATCCATTCATGCCTGGTAGATACATTTTGGGTTGGGTTGTAGCGTAATACACAGATTGATGGCCTGTAGCGCAATACGATGGTAACACCTGCTTCTTCAGTTGGCTCACTATCTCAAGTGACGGTGGATTTTCGATGACATGCACAATCATTTTGGTCGTCTTGGAGTAATAAACATCAAAGCTACCTTGATGGCTCTGCTCATTCTTGAAACAGCACGCTACGACTGCGCTAGCAGGGATTAATTGCCTCAGATGTCCGAGCACGATTTCGTCCCTGTAATGGAGCAGTTCAAGCAGTCTGGATCCACCAAGCGACTAAACACGCAGGCAAGTGTACCAATGCTGGGCGCAGACGGGAAGAAGTACTCGCAGGAAATATTGACATGGGAACCAGCGCCAGAGCCGTCGGGAAACTACGTCCAGCACGTTAAAGCTGATCTGCCGTCAGTAAACGCCTCGAAAGGATTCGTATCGTCGGCACTAGAAAAACTCAAGTATTGCGTGTGTTGCTGTCAGCGCTCGTAGAATTTAGCAGGAGTACACAATGTCAGTTGAAATCTATGGTGCGTTGGAGTACACGAGTATATAACGAGGTAACGTATCTCTTACTTCTGAAACAGCTCTAAGCAACCAAGGCGAACACCAGTGCAATCAGGCCGCCGATGGCCGATTTAGCAGCAGTTGAAGCCCGCGACGTCGTTGCTGACTTGGTGGTACAAGAGCCACTGGAACTACTGGCAGTAGTTGCAGTCGTGTTCTCCTTCTGCCCGACGTCAACCGCGTGAGAGCCCGAGTTGCTAGAGGTCGAGCTTGACGTACTGTTGGTACTGGAGCACGTGTACGCAGGCCACGCCGACTTGTCCGAAGTACTGGATTTATCTCCCGGGTTGGACACCCCCTTGGTCCACAGAGGCGTGCTGGCAGCCTTCTCGTCCCATTCACAGCACGGGTCGCCGAGCTCCTCGCCGTTGGTTTGTCCGTCGCCGTCCGAGTCCGTCTTACACAACTCCGTGGTCCACGCTTGGCCCATGTCGTCGAAGTCCGTGCCGAAAGCGTTCCGCGGGCCCCCGCCGTCCACGTTGACGTGGCCGATCGCCGCAACGCCAGACACGTTGTCACCGTTCGGGAGCTTGGCCACGAAGCTTTGGTAGCCGACCACGGGATCGACCAGCGCCGAAACGAGCGATAAAACTGCGATGGCTTCCGTGAGTCGCACCATAGTTCGCTGGGAAGTTCTTGGCTTGGGCTGACTTGGGTTTGACGAGCGAAATTCGTGAATGAGCAAGAGACTCGCGCTGAGGACGGATCCATCCTTTCGAGACCACCGGAACGTAGGGTGGAGCCTCGTCAGGCACTCGAAACGGACGTTTCTGGTGGTCGTTAGCTTGAGCGGATTCGCTCGCGACTGGCAAATTCGTAACGGATGCATGGAGCTCTGCAACTTACGGCTTGCCAGAGCTTGGATATCATTACTTTCTTTTCCCGACGTTTACAGCTAGAGCCACGTAGCCGATCACTCGGAACCCAACGCTCAATGCCAACAGCAGCCACAAGTCGGACGCGACCGATCTGTTGGAAATGCCCTTGTTCGCCAGCACCTCCAGCCCAGTGCGAGCTGCACACGAGTCTCCAGCAGCCACATCGTCACATGAGACCTCATCAACTCGTCGCCAGAACACTCGCATGAGCCCGTAGTAACCGTATCGGAAAGGCGTGATGTACTGGACCCAGCGCAGCACTGCAGGCACGTCGCTGGGGTCGATGAAGAGACCACCCAGCAGCAGCAGAGGCATCAGCACGATGTTGCCCGCGAGCGGCGCGATGTCGATGCGGCGACACACACACGAAATGCAGTACCCGAATGCCACGCACGCGCTGTGCAGCAGGATCATCACGAGCTGCATCTGGATGTACATGCTGAAGTCGTGACCGATACCCACCAAGAAGTAGAGCGGCAGCAAGCTGATAATAGGCAATACTACCTGCTGAGGCAGCTCGCACAAGTTCTTGGCCGCGTACCAAGCCGCCACGGAGTACAGTCCGATGTCGTACTCGCGGTACACAATGGGCAGCTCCATCGGCACGGACATGATGGCCGGCATGGAAGCTCCGTAGACCTGCTCCGTCACCATGTAGAAGAAGGCCCCGGAGAAATTCGACACGCCTTGTTGGTCCAGTGTCAGCTGGAAGAAGATGATACCGACAAGCAGCGTGGTCACCAGAGTCTGTACGCTCTGCAACCTCAAAGCTGTTTTATCTCGTAGCAACCTCATCGCGTTGCGCGTCGCCAAGACGTGGATTTGCCCCCACACCGACGCTCGCGAGTCCTCAAACTCCACTGCGTCTGCATTCGGACCGGTCGTCGACATCATGTTCCCGCTCGATGTCGAGCCATTAACGTCCTGCGGGTTGACAACTTCGATCGCATTGCTTCGCTGAGCCTTCCAGGCCTCTTTCAAAGCTCGGACCCGCTCGACGCCAGCCTCGTCGGTGTCAGCATCCACCACCACGATCTTCTCCATGAAGAAGTCCGCCGGATTCATAAACGTCGGGCACTCGAACCCGCATTTCGCAAAGTACTCCACCACATCCTCCGCCTTTCCTTGGTAGATTGTGGCTCCGTCCGCCAGCAGCTCCAGGCGGTCAAACAACGCGAACACCTCGGACGACGGCTGGTGGATCGTGGCCACCACCGTCCTCCTCTCATGCACTGCCAGCCTTCGCAACTGCTGCACGACCGACTTGGCCATGAAACTATCCAGCCCGGAGGTCGGTTCGTCGGCAAACAGCACGGACGGGTTGGTCAGCAGCTCCGTCGCCAGCGCCAGCCTCTTCCGCTCGCCTCCCGAAATGCCTCGCTGCATCCAGCCGCCAATGAGCGTGTCCTTGCTCTTGGCGAGTCCGAACTCTTCCAGCAGCGTGGCCACCCTACCGAGATACTGCTCTCTCGAGAAGGACCCGCTCATCCTGAGCCTCGCCTGCAGCGCCAAATGCTCCTTCACCGTCAGTGTGGAATGGAACAAATCCTCCTGCATCACGTAGGCGGCGAACCGCTTCAAGGGCTTCGTCCAGGGCGACCCGTTCACGGTCACTTGGCCCTTAATGGCATTGTTTCGACCGGAGATGCAGTCGAGCAGGGAGCTCTTGCCCGCCCCCGACGGCCCCATGACCACCAACAATTCCCCGGGTCGGGCCACGCCGCTCATGGATTCAAGGATGGTTTTCTGCTCCGGTTCCTTGGTTTGAGGGTTCTGCACCGTTACGCCCAGTTGCAGTGCACGCCATTCCAGCGTGAGGTGGGGCGCCTCGTGTTGATGTCTTGGTCGGGGTGGTATATCATTTTTGAGAGAACTAGCATGGCTGCGAGGAGTAGAGAGGTCTAGGTAAGGTTGAGGAGAAGAAGGGTCTTCTATACTTGATACGGCGTTGGCGCTGTTCCGAATACGCATCATGTCAATACAGAAAAGCAAGAAGGTCTCTGGAAACTGGTACTGTCGACCAACTAAGAGAGACAGCGAGTGGATTACATATACAGTACAAATAAGAATTAAGAGAAGGGAGAGGTTGCGGGCAACACGCACCGACGCCGAAGCTGCTAGCAGGCGGCGGAAGGCGAAGCAGCGTCCAGTCCAGTGCAGAGAGGTTAGTTGTCGTGGCGTCGAGGGCAAATTGTTGGCGGTTCGCAGTGTCGGTGAAAGGGTTACGTAATCCCTTTCAAATGAGATCTTCAACATGATCAATATTCGGAGTTCCTATCAGATTAAATCTGTTCAAATTTTGAACCTTTCAAATTTGAACCTTTCTAAAAAGGGTCGTTGATTGCCGAGTCTGTTGCCGTGGTGCAAGGGATACGAATTACCAGATCAAGAAGGAGGAGTTTGAGATACTCGCAACGGTTCCTTCGTGTGGTTTAAACTGAGCAAAAACATTCTCACCAGATGCAAGAGGCGTTGGCGCTGTGGCGAACGTGGACTATATAAAGCGTGACGATTCTTGCTGGAAAAATTACTGTGGACTGTACATGACCTGTGCTCGTCGTGACTTCAAAAAGTTTGCTCAAAAGGGAGAAGCCAAGTACGGCGACGAAATCTTACCCCGATTTCAACTGATAGTAGGCGTAGTGAATGAGGACGATGGAGGGTTCGGTCGATTTGGACCTTGTCCGGCTCTGTTGAACTCGTTGGTACAGCAATCCCAGTGATGAATACGCTCAGGCACTGACGGAGATCACGAAGGCATTGCCAGCAGGTATGAACGTCAAGGTTTTTGTCAAAGTGAGGTGGAGTGAGTCGATCGACCGCATGAAATGTATTTGGAGAGTTGAGCACAAGATTCGAGCGCAGCGGCAAGATTTCAAACTAGCGCCAGGATCACTGAGATGCACGTTCGAGTTGAAGCCCAAGAGCGCTAATTTCTGATGAAGCAGACCGTGAAACGGTGGATCTGGTCGAGACTACGATGAGGAACAACGTGCGGTTTTCGCAGTTTCATTTGCGGCTCAGATTCGCCCACGATATTGAAAGAAATGAACGCGCGGCGACGAAGCTATTTGGTATCCTCATTACTCGGATTCGTGAAAACGTGAGGCGCCCTTGAGCGGTCGATATACGCAACTATTACTACGTTCAACCGGTGAGGCAAGACACGCAGCTTTGTCATCTCGGTGCCATCCATCTAGACTGTAGTATATGCTCGACCGCGAGGTTCGAGACGATATACTCGGCGATGATGGGGAACAAACAACGAGCAGACTTTCGATTAAATTGAACTTGTCACCGACGTTTAATGTGTATCCCAAGGCGCGGCGCTGGTGGGAGTGGATCGCGTATGCGTTCTTCTCGAAGCGAGCGCGGGTGTGCTCGTCACTGAAGTCGCTAGCGCTGATGTGTGTCGGAGAATGCACGCTGAGGAGATGATAGGTAGTGTTGCTGTCGTGAGCTCGGAACACCCAGAAGAGGAGCTATTAGACCGACCTCGAGGATTGGTGGTCCCACGGGATTGCACGCTGAGAAGTGGGGCTCCAATTCGGTGGAAGTTTGACAACGAAGGCGAATCAATTCTGATATGGGATCAAATCGCGTTTGAGTCACCAATTCATTTTGTGCGAACTTTCAGCGATGATGGAATTAGTGTATGAGTGGACGAGATCGTTCCAGGCCTCGGTCGATGTCAAGTGTTACGCGACTTTTTAGAATTCCAAACAGCAGCCACGAGGTGTGGTGGCTCGCGTGGTGGTATCACATCGGTTCAGATCGGATATGGGGAGAGGATGGAATAATCTCGGACGGTTTGCCGGTGTTTCTTGATGCGATAGGATTGCCGCTGACGTCCCTAGGTCTTCGCTACCACGTGGGCGGTTTTGAAGATATTCTTCAACATTGTCCAAACCTCCAAGAGCTGGTGTTCTGCTGCGTATTCGCTCTGTTTCGATTCAACTTCAGCCATTACAATGGGTGTGC
Source organism: Phytophthora cinnamomi (assembly GCF_018691715.1). Lineage (NCBI taxonomy): Eukaryota > Oomycota > Peronosporomycetes > Peronosporales > Peronosporaceae > Phytophthora > Phytophthora cinnamomi. The sequence continues at coordinate 2,601,051 of NW_027150933.1, forward strand.
TGATGAATTTGGCTACAATTTGCGTAACGTGGAGTGGCTAGCAGAAGCTCAGAGTGACAACAACAGTCTGCTTTCGATAAGCGTGGTTTAAGATTCCTTCTGTATTGACCACTAGGAGAACAGAGACCCAATTTACGACCCGTATATCGAAGCGTGCGTCGAGGCACTTCTTCAGATGCTGGAGGTGAGCTGGGGACTCGAATACCTCGATGTGCACTTGCCCCGTCCTATCATGACCACACTGATAGTTTACGAGAGCATCATCTCAAGCTCCTAATTAACTCTCCATCCCAAGGGCTACCGATAAAGAGCAACTTTGCACTCCTGAGCATCATACAATTCCGAAATCAGCCACCTGGACCCGACAAGATCGATACGTGCAGTTCGATCTTGACCAGCTTGTGTTGTCCAGCATTCTCAAGTTCGCGACACCTTCGGTCTCTCGTAATGTGTATATTCGCCAACTCTTTGCGAGCTCGAGCAAAATACATTTAACGAGCGCTCAAACATTCTGCTGGCTGCTAACCGGAGTCCCCCTAGTAGCCACAAGAAAAGCCTGAAGTGCACAGGGTAACGCCAAGAACTATCCCTTTTTGCGCTGCCATGTGTACAGCAGCATTGGGTTTTCGTTTTGATACTACATGTAGACGAAGATTTCGAAGATTTCACCACTGCAAAAGCTTTGGTAGCAGACCACGGGGCAGACCAGCGATGATATGAGCAGTTAACTTCCGTCGGCTCACCACTGCTCGTTCTGGCAGCAAGGGCTCCGACTGCTGCTGCATCATCTATCGGCGTAGCGCTTCACCGCATACTACTTGCTCGAGTTCAATTCACGCTTGTACACACTGCAACAATTGAAGAGCAATCGCACGTTTTGATATGAACAATAGGCTAAACTACGTTGTGCACTACAACTTAAAACTCGAACACCTCGCTGTGCACATCAAAGCGCATCTTCATCTCCCACGACAGCGACAAACTCTTGTCGATCACGTCGCGCACCATGCTCAACGGGCCACAGACCAGCACTCCCACTCGCTTTTTGCCGCTCTGCTTCGCTTGCTCGCCGATGGAGCGCAGCGTGGCAGCAATGTCAGGACGAGCGCCGTAGCGTAATTTTCCCTCAAGGTGGCGTTCAATATCAGCCGACTCGATGTCGCACTCCGAACGAGTGAGGTAGATCTCACTCGAGAAAGCTCCACCACGGTCGTAGACGACTCCATTTGGGAAGTAGCTCTCACCCTTGAACTCTCCGGTCTTGTGGGCCTCGTCGACGATGAGACTGTGGATCATTTCGCGGTCGCGAACGGACCACACAAAGTGAACGCGCTCGACACCAGAACGACCTCCATGGTGGACATCGTGATGCAGCCAGTTCACGATTGAGCGCATGGGAGTCATGCCGATGCCGCCGGAAAACAGCACGAAATGAGAGTACGTGGACGCATTCTCGATATCGATCGAGACGCTGCCGTAGGGACCGTCCACCAGAATGTCAAAGGGGGCAACAACGTCATCTCCTCCCGAGACAGCAACAACCATCGACTGCAGCTTGTAGGTCCAGTCTCCGAGTGCCTTGATGTGGAACTTCACCATCGGCTCGTGCGGAGACGACGAAATCGTGAACGGGTGCCACTGCAGGTTCGAGATGCTCGGCACGCACAGGAACACGTACTGTCCTGCCTCGTAGTTGAATACTTCGCCAGTGTCCTTGCGCACACGGGGGAACTGGATCTGCAGGACGCTGCCACGCAGCGACGTCACAGTCACTTGGTCACGCGCAATGACCCCCATTTGCTGGCCGGAGACAACATTTGCAGGCGCATCTCCCGCCTGCTTTCCACCGGTGATCGGCCCACGAGCGTACACGCGAGGACGGTAGGCGTGGCGAAATGCCATGTCGATTGCCCACGGAATGACGCCAATCAAAGCGGCCGAGGCTCCGTGCATGACTGCGAACACCAACACGACGATGAACAGGATCCAGTGCGCGCGCATGAAGAACTCGAAGAACTTGCGGCGCACGAAACCGAGCGAGAGCACGAACATGAGCACCATGGCGCCGAACGCAACGGTGCCAGAAAATACCATGCTGCCTTCTCCGGAAATCTCGCCCTTGTTGTGGGCGAGGATGTAAGCGAGACCGTGCAGTCCCGACAGGATGATCGTCACCAGAGCGGCGACCTTGTGGTAGAACAGCACACGCTCGTAGGAAATGCCAGTCAGCGCGAGGAGAACCGAGTTGTTTCGGACGGTGAGAATGAACACGACTAGCAGACCGACGGTCGGTGGACCACCCGAGCCCTCCACTTCGCGGTCGTTGATGGCTTGCATCGCCGTTGTGATGATGAAGACCACACATATCGGGAGTGTGATGAACAGATCGCCCAACTTAACGTCGAACATCGAGGTGAGGAAGGGTAGCGGCACGGAGAAGAAGTTGCGAGCGAGCTGCCAGCGCAGCACCATCCACGCCCGAGCGAGTGTCCGGAGAGGCGACGGAAGACACGACTCTTTCGAACGAGGTGGCGCAGTCTGCAGGTCGTTGATGTAGTCATAGTCACCCGAACGAGCCGATGAAGGTTCCCACATGTCATGCTTGGCGCCAGAAGCGAGAATGGGTAGACTCGGCTGCTTGCTCAGGGTCTTGGCCTCGTCGTCCATGACTGCAGCGTAGTCGGCCTTGGGCGTCTTGGGTGAGTTGGGGACGGCCATTGTAGACGACCCAGAAGTGGAGTGTCGGGCACGAGGACTTTTTGAGAATGCCGGGGTCTTGGCAGCGGTGAAGAAGGCATAATACACTTGCGGTTTACGACCACACCATGGTGTCCGAATCGTAGCAGCACCGCTTTGTGCGAGACACGCCTCCCACGGACAGGCCATCGGTACCAAGTCCGACCGCTGCTTCAACGTCTGGCGCGTCGATCTGCAGGCGATCGACGATCACACGGCCTGCAACACGTTGGACACGACTAACACTTATCGTCACTTATCGTAGTACGATAACTTATCGCACTACGATAAGTGACGATTCGTAGCGGCTTGACTCAACTATTGAACGTGTATGTACTGTATCCGTCGGAGCCATCTGCGTACTCAACGTCCAGGCATCGATTGCCTTCGAAGCCTGTCGACTTCCCGCAGCCGCAGTGATAGCATGTACTCTGTAATCAGCGCTGGCATGCGAAGCTGCATGATTGCTGTTCCCGGGTTCCTGTACACGTACTTGGCTGCAGTCAACAATGGACACGGCTTGGCCAGATCTCGATGCCTGCACTGAAGCCATGTCCGATGCTGCACCACCGCGCGCAAGCGTCGAGATGCACTTTGCTGTCCGACGATCTCGAGCCCAGCGAGCGATCAACAGCTGGGATTTGAGTTCGATTATTTAGTCGATGCGAGTTGTGCGACAAGTTGCAGTCAAACGTATGGTGGACGATATTAATACCGTAACACCAGCGATGCGAATTTACGCAGCACAAGGAAAATCCACTCGATCCATGATAAAAAGCACCACAAGTGTTTGACAGTCGCAGGACAATTTTCTCACGCCAAGCTGCACAGCGGATTGCAGGTTGGAGGGTTCCATTGTAAACATCAGCAGCTGTGGACTGCACACTTGTCATATACTTGTAGCTGCATACCTACTGGCAACTCGTCCAGAACTGCGCCAGGCGTTCCGATTGGCTGATCACGTTGAAGTACAACATATGTGGTGCACACTATAAATATGTGCGTCACTCAAGTTAAACACGCACCCGCGTTCGACCAATCAGCGCTCACAGAATCCATATCCACAGTTCCCCAAAATCCCATTCGACGAGCTCCGATGGCCCCATTTCTGCTGCTGGGGCTGCTGCATCTGCTGGCGCCCGCCGTCCACGGCTGCTCGGACTTCCTGTTGTCGTCCTCCGCCTCGCCGCGCAGCGTCGTCAGCGGCCGCTCCATGGACTTCCAGGCCGATCTCGACTCGACGCTGGAGGTGATCCCGAGAGGGACCCATTTCCAAGAGTTGCCCGTTTCGGGGTGTCCCAAGTGCCCAGATTTCCAGTGGACCAATAAATTGGGCTTCGTGGCCGCCAACGTGTACGGCGTCAATGTGGCCACTGACGGCCTGAACGAGGCCGGCCTCTCGGCTGCCTGGCTCTATCTGGAGGCCTCGCAGTACCCTACACCTGAACAAGGTGGCTTCAACGTGTCCAAGCCTGTGGTCAATTCGCTGTGTTCCTATATTTTGGGCAACTTCGCCACCGTGGAGGAGGTGAAAATTGGGCTCCAAAAAGTGCAACTTGCCGGGATAAATGGGCAAGTGGCGCAACAAGTGCTCCATGTGCAAGCTCCAGCCGACGGCAAGGCCCAGACAGCGCCGCTGCACGTCAGTGTGCATGACCGAAATGGGCACAATTTGGTCATCGAGTTCCTAAATGGAGTACCCATTTTTCACAACAACCCAAATGGAGTGCTGACTAACGATCCACCGTTGGAACAGCAACTGGAACTACTGGACAAGCATTTGGGTGAAGCTGAGGGCAATATCAACACTGGGAATCTACTTCCGGGAGGATATGGGTCGTCCGAGAGGTTCGTGAGACTTTCAGTGCTGAACCAGAAAATTAAAGAGGGCTACAGTGCTCCTTCAGTGCATGCTTCATACGTGGAGGCGACGGAGGAGCAGCGAGTGGTGTCGGATGCTTTGCATTTGCTGAATACGGTGGTGCGTCCACCAATGGGGGAAGCCACTCAGTGGTCGGTCGTGAGGGACCACAAGAGACGCATGCTGTACATTCGTTCTACCGCCAACCAACTACTGCGACGAGTGAGTTTGGACATGTTGGATTGGGCTGACCCGCACGCGCGTCGATTGATTCCGGTCTCGTACGGAATTTGGTTCTTGGACTCGACTGTACCGCTTCTTGACGATCGTAACGTGATGCGAACCAAAGATCTGCCTCCACGTTCGGTAGTCGAGGCTGCTCTCTCTCAGGCGCAAGACCCCTCTGTTGCATTCCGCAAGATCGACACGAAGCCACATTTCAAAGAACGCCCAACTGTAGCCGAGATGAGTGACCAACAACAGTTCCTTGCCGCCACCGCACAGATGCAGCTGGACGATGAGGTCGAGAGCATCTCCCCCGCGTGGGTTTTTATCGTTGGATCCGTCGCTGGTGGAATGCTGACAGCGCTGCTCTCGGTGGGGTGGAAGATGATTATCACGGACTGCCTTCGACGCCAAAGCGGTTATCAGCCCATCGCCGACATTTAATGGCGGGAAGCATATAAGGGGGGATGTTGTAGGTGATTCTCCAGGGTTTTCATGCACTGCATCTATTATTTCTTGTTTACTGTAGTCTTGGTTCACTCAAATGCCACGTCTGTTTTACATTAGCAGTGCCAGTCCAAGAGTTGCCGTCATGACGCCTGCAATTACTGAGACTGTACTAGCAGCAGACCTTGCTCTAGAGGTGCTTCCTGCCGATGAAGAGTTGCTAACACTTGATGCCGAATCTGCAGCAGTATCGGTAGCAGAAGAGCTGGAAGAGCTCGAGTTGGGGCATGTGATATTTGCCCACAGAGACTCGTCCGCCGTATCACTTGCGTTGCCCGGGTGCGAAACGCCTTCGGTCCATCGCGCGCTTAGAGACAGCAAGTCCCATTCACAGCACGGGTCCCCCAGCTCCTGGCCGTTCGTCTGTCCGTCGCCGTCCGAGTCCTTGTTGCACAGTTTCTTCGTCCACACGTAGAAGGCACTAGCGAAGTCGTCGCCGAAGCCGTTGACTGTGCCGCCGCCATCCGGGTTCACGTGGCCTAGTGCCTTCACACCAGGTACGTTAGCTCCGTTGGGGATCATCGACACGTACATCTCGTGGGCATTGACGCGAGCAATAGGCGTTGTGGTCGTCAGCAACGCAGCAATGATCGTTCCAATACGCAGCATCTTAGTCTAATCACGAGGTCTCGGTCTAGAAGATGGGGAATTCTAAAGTGATGTTCCAAGGCTCCAAGGTGGCTAATGGAATACAACAAGCCCTCAAGTCGGTTCTCAAGACGAGGCATTGGTCACCAACGGAGGAACCAATGCTAGCGAATGTTACCGTCACATAGTATCCGTGCCCGTGGAATGGCTGACTGAGAAGGCTCTATCACTCACGCAAGAATTGGAAGGCTCTCTGTAGTCTATGGGTAGAATGAGGTGTGCGTCGTGTAGTTTCTGAATTAAAGTCCAGCGTAGAGTCAAGCTGAACCGGCGGGAGCGCAAGTGCTGGACGCGCACTTGACTTCAACTCCACTCAACTCTCCTGTCCAATGGTTGGCCATGAACAACATGTGGCGAGTGGAGTTGAGCGAGTCTTGACTATTGCGAACATTAAAATCTATGGTTTTATAAGTATTCACCAACCGAGAAGTGCTACATGCAACTACCTGTGTTTTCCCCAACAGGAAGACCCTCCTTACCCAGAAATGTAGCAGAGGACAAACACTTTAACTCGACCATCGAGACAGCAGTCTGTGGACCACATTAGACTGTGAAGCACATCGTGACTTTTCATTTCGCGATCTTCTGGCACTATGCTGCGACTTGTGACGCTGCTGGTATTTCTTGCCGACTTTGGTATTTTCCTCATCAACTCGTTGGAAATCAATGGCTGGTACCCGTGTACTATAACCGACTCGGCAGATCAGTCGTGGCTCAGCGACATCACCTTCGAGTGCGCCACGGTGGAGGCCCCGTTATGTCATCCAGGAATTTGCACCAGTTCGAAAACCATCGAGCTCTTCGTCAAACGCAAACTCGCTACAGTAACATTATACCAAGAGCAAACGGCACGAAAGAGTCTCTGGCTCTTGGCTGGAGGACCGGGAGCTTCGTCTGTTGATTGTACGTTCGAAAAATATTCCCTAGCGCCATCAATTCAAAAAGATATGGCGATGTCGCGAGATTGAGATGCATTTTTAATTTACTTTTTCTTATTGTTGTAGTGGAACTGGCGATGATTTTAATGTATGCGCTGTTAGACAGTTCGGTGGACGTGTACACTATGGACCATCGAGGGACAGGTCGCAGTTCGCCTCTGGATTGCGTGGCAGCTCAGGCCACAGCAGAGGGGAGCCCCAATGGAAATATCATCTCGTTGACCGAACTTCCATACTGTATCAAGGATACTCTACAGCAAATTGACGGACATACAGAAGCCTTTTCGGTCACTTCAGCGGCTCATGATTTGGTGTATCTGTTGGAAGGACTGGCAGATGAGGAAGACGGCTCGGAATTTTATCTTTACGGCACAAGTTATGGAACTTTCTTGGTCGAGCGTGCTATGCACTTAGCGCCACCCCAAGTGAAGGGGTATATTTTGGACGGAGTGATGTCGGAGGCCGGGCCTGATCCAGACTCGAGACTGTTATTCTCTCACTGGGATTACAATATATTGGCGCCGTCAAGGAGATTCTTCGAGCTGTGTCTGCAACAGCAAGAAACGTGCCCACTCCAGCTAAAAGTCGGCGAAGACGGAGATGTATTGGGCGCTGTCTTGGATATCTACGATGATATCGATGAGAATCAAAACGATTGTGCGATCCAATTGGTGCTGCTTACGGATTCAGACATACCATCACAGGCATTGCGTCCAATCTTCGGATTGCTAGTGCGGGATCCTGCGCTACGCGAGCTTGTCCCGTCGATTTTGGCTCGAATCCAGCGATGCAACAGAAATGACCAACAAGAGCTCGAGCTGGTGTTCGGTCCACTGCTAAAAGCGGTAGTGCAGCAAGTGAAAGGAGCCGCGAAAATTTTCTCTAAACTCGACAACTCAAAGATTTCTCAGGCCCTTGAGACCTCTCTACGACTTACTCTAGGTTCGCGTCTGGCAACCACTGGTGCGAACTCCATCGATCAACTTGAGTACTGGTTGATCTCCTACTCGGAGTTGTGGGCCGAACCGTCACCAACTGAAGATGACCTCATGGAGTTTTATAAGGGTGGAGTGTTTTCGGTTGGCTCCGCTCAACTGGAGCAGTATTGCCTCCTTTCAGGCAACTTGAACCCATCACTTTCAGCTAACAGCAGAGACGCAGCATGTTTTCAATTGAATCTTGACTCAGAGGACACAGAGCCTACCAACTTCACCCAAAAATTCACTTACGGGCGAGATGAATATTCCAATCGGTCGGCACCTGTGCCTACCAATGCGAGTCTACTAATAATAAACGGAGGGCTGGATTTTCAGACGCCATGGGAGTTTGGACGACATCAATTTGAGGCTACGAAGCTACAAGATCCCGGCTCAAGTAAGAAGATGCTGGTTGAGTTCGATTTTGGGGCTCATGTTTGCGGACTTTCAGTTACCACAGCAGGCGACGGTACTTTGTGCAGTCCTGGTGTCGTGGCGTCATTTATATCAAATAGTGGTGATCCTAACGCCGTTGATACATCGTGTATGGCTGAGCTGCCGGAGCTTGAGCTTAATGACAACGCATTTTCCATGCTGGTCGAGTCGCTCATGGAAGAGCAGCGCGATCAAATGCTAGCCGGAATTGACTATGGGCAATAAAAGGATTAGTGCGTGAGGCCTCAGTCTGAATGGGTTCCTGTAGGTTACCACTCCATACAAAGAAACCAGTTCTTATATGTATATTCATTTCCAGGATTGATTTTACGTAAAAAAAAATAAAAATAAAAACGTTCGGGGTGCGCTTAATCGCTTCATATGTGAAGAATTCTATCCGATCAGAAGTCGAAGCATTCGGTGTGCACATCATACTTGATCTTGGACGTTCGCTCGAGTTTCATGGCGTGGTTTATCACATCTCGTACCAGAGCGGAAGGTCCGCAGACAAGTACAGCAACACGCTTCTTGCCGTGCTTTTGGGCATCTTGACCCAGCGTCTTCAGCACGTCAGCCACATCAGGACGCGTATTGTACCGCAGACAGTGCTGGAGACGGCGGTCGATAGGATTCTCTGGATCGGGTTGGCCTCTTGTCAAATAGAATTCAGTTTTAAAGACATCGTCAGGCGAAGTGCTTCCTCCGTTCGGGCCTGCGGAGAGGAGGTCGTCCGGCAGATACGCTGGTGTGTGGCCGTGCACAAGTTTGCGCTCTTCGACAAACTCAGCGTTCATTATTGCCTCAACCATGTCGCGCTCACGCACTGACCAAACAAAGTGCACCTTCTTCAGTGCCTGTCTTCCGCGGTGGTGGAAGTCGAAGAATAGCTGATTCGCTATGGCTTGCATAGGGGTGATGCCAATACCGCCGCTGAAAAGCGCAACTTGGGAGTACGTTTTAGGGTTTTCGATATCCACGGAGACGCTGCCATAGGGACCGTCGACGAGAATGGGGAACGGAGCTGGCACAGCCTGGTGGTTTCCATTAGAAGTGAGTGGGATAGCAGCTAGCAGCTTCTTGGTCCAATCTCCGAGTCCTTTGATATGAATGGTGACGAGAGCTTCGTGCGGAGAGGAAGAAATGGTGAACGGGTGCCACTCCAGCAGCGAGAGCTTCGGCACGCAAATGAAAACATATTGGCCTGCTTCGTACTTGAAGCTCTCGCCGGTGTCGGGATGAACACTAGGAAATTGAATGCGGAGGATATTCCCAGGCAAGTGGCTCATTGAGACCTGTTGCTGCGAGATAACTCCAGGTTTGGACGTACCAGACGTACTCTTGCCGCAGCAAATATTGAATAGCCCGCCTCTGAAGTACTTCTGGACCAAATGCCCATGACGGAAAACAAGATCCAACCCCCACGGAATGAGCCCGACCACAACTCCTCCAGCGCCGTGGATGACTGCAAACACGACGATCCCGATGAACAGCAGCCAGTGCATACGCAGGAAGGCTTCGTAGAATCGACGACGAATCGGAGACAGCGAGAATACCCAGAGCGCTAGCATGAGGTAGAAGCAAATTGCCCCCGAGAACTGTTGGGACATCATGGGCCCGCTACTGCTGCCACCTGATCCTCGTTGCAGTCGACGATGACGGCGAGCAACGGCTACGCCCGCGTTCTCCAAAAGATACGCGAGACCGTGTAGTCCAGTGAGGAGAATTGCAACAACGCCGAAAAACTTGTGGTACAGCAGCGCGCGTTCGAACGGTAGACCAGTCAGCGTCAGCAGGATGGAATTATTCCGCACTGTGAGTGCAAACACGACGATCATCATGATCATTGGCAACGAGCCCGATCCTCGGACATCCTGCTTTGCGCACAAATTCGCATTGATCGCCAGCACCACCGCGGCAGCTGGGAGAGTGACCAGCATATCGCCAAACTTCAGATCCAATTGTGCAGTGAAGAACGGCAATGGACGAGAGAAGATGGACGTCGACAGTTTCCAGCGCAATGCAAACCAGCCACGCTTCAAGCAGCTGAAAGGCGAGGTGCCTTCTTTCGTTACCGGCACTTGAACACTGTTGCTCTGGTTGGAGGCTGTTACGCCATGGTTGTTTTGCGTGAATGTCGATGCATAATCTCCCGACGGAGTCGTGGAGTCCGCGACGGCCGCCGACATGATGAATAATAACAAGTCAACAATGCAAGACAATCCAAATGCAGGAATGCACTTGAGCTGGCGGCTTGAAAGGAATTCACGGAGTAATGCATTGGTTCTGGCTGACGCGCGGACGGAACATGGCCGTTGTCGACTACAACCGCTATCGTGTGGTTGAAGGCGCTCTAACAGCTCGCTCTTAGCACTCAATTTAGCCGTGTGAAGCGAGCAATCCCATGCGTATGACTGTGAAACTGTGCGTGGCGCAGGCTGTTACCAACCGAAAAATGAACACATTAGAACTACACATTGCTGGACACCACACTAGCCCTAGTCGCGCACATTTCTGAAGCGAAACGATGATCAAAATGAGGAGCTCTACTTGGGAGTTTATCTCGCTCAAACTCTTGAACTTGTCGGAGATGGATGATTCGCGGCTGGAGTATTGAACTTTTGGATTTCCTACACTAGAACTGGAAAACTTCGCTGTGCACGTCAAAGTGGACCCGCATCTCACGAGCGAGTTTCATACTGGCTTTGGTGACGTCCCTCGCCATGGCTGACGGACCGCAAACCAGTACGGCAACGCGTTTCTTCCTACTTTGTAACGCGTCGTGCCCCATTTCCCGCAAAATTTGCATGACATCAGGCCGAACGCCGTACTTCATGCAGTTTCTGAACGGGTGATCACCTCGCCCTTCAAGATCTGGATGCCCACGCGTCAAGTAGACTTCACTGTAGAAGTCGCCGTCCGGGTCGTTTGTAGTTCGTGGATGGAGCAGAATTTGAGGCAAGTAAGGCGCCACCTCGTCCATTTCTCGACCGTTCTCTCTGTCATCCACGTCTTGGCTGAGTATGCTCTCGACCACCTCTCGATCTCGTACAGACCAGACAAACCTCACGGTTGGCGAACCTTCGCGGCTGTGGTAGTGGCACTCATAGTGCAGCCAGTTCGCGATCGAGCGCATGGCAGTCACGCCAATTCCGCCTGAAAACAGCACGAAGTGCGCATAGGTCGTGACGCTGTCGATGTCGATCGCCACGCTGCCGTACGGGCCGTCAACTAGAACGTCGAAGGGCGCCATATCCGGATCATTGGAGTTCGCCAATGTGTAAAGCTTGTTAGTCCAATCTCCGAGCGCCTTGATGTGGAACGTGACCATCGCTTCATGGGGAGCAGATGAAATTGCGAAGGGATGCCACTGCAGCAGCGACAATTTGGGCACACACAGGAACACATATTGCCCCGCCTCGTATTCAAATGATTCACCTGTGTCAAACCGGACGCGAGGGAAGCTGATACGTGTGATGTAGCCCGGCATTGCGCATATCGTGAGCTGGTCACGCGCAATTACCCCCCGTCGGTGCTTGTGTTGCGATGCAGCGAGATTTTGCGTGTTTTGGTCTCGTTTCTTCTTGAACAACGACCCATTGGCGTGAACATGCGGGCGATAGACAACGCGGAAGAGCATGTCGATCACCCAGGGGACTAATCCCACGAGAACCAGCAGTGCGCCGTGCTTCACTGCGAAGATCACTACGACAACGAAGAGAACCCAGTGGAGGCGGATGAAAACCTCGAAGAAATTGCGACGGATGTAGTTTAGCGACAGAATGTACATGGCTACCATGCCCATGAATGCCACCATCCCCGTAACCATTTTATCGTGGTGAAAATCTTGGCCTCCCGAGTCAGCTTTTTCCAACAAATACGCCCATCCATGCATCGCCGTCAAGATAATAGTGATGAAGGCGAACAACTTGTGGTAGAACAGCACGCGCTCGAACGGAATTCCCGTAGCTACAAGCAGCACGGAGTTATTCCGGATAGCAAAGAGAAATACGAGCATCATCGTGATCGACGGAGCTGGTCCAGATCCTTTAGTGTCGTGGTCTTTCACCCGGAATGCAGCAGCTGTAACAAGGTAGCTGATGACTGGTACAAGTACGATCAAGTCGCCGAGCTTGACACCGAATTCAGCTGTCACCAGCGGCAATGGCACCGAGAAAACTCTGCGCGAGAGTCTCCACCGCAGTGCGATCCACCACCTCATCGCTCGTTGGAAAGGCGACGGTAGGGCTGGAAACGGCGTCCGTCTTCTTCTGGTGCCGATGGCGAGATCGCTCAGCGCTGTGGCTCGGTCATCGACGACGCTAGTGCTGTCGCGCTCCAGTGCGTATTGCGACGAGTCTAGCATCGGTATGTTGGACTGCAGATCTCGCTGGGCGAACGGGATGCCGAACGCTCTGGGCAGCGGGTCATCGTCTTGCACCGAGTCGTAGTCCGACCTCGGCGTGAACGGTTCATCCATGATGCGAACGTTGTTCATCTTTTCCTACTCGTGACAACCGAGCACGTTTCGAAGTGAGGCGCTGTCATTCGCTAGGATAGTCAGCGTTGGCCAAAGCGCCGACTGACCACTGGAGACCCTCGGAAGATATCGTTTGGGTGGCGCAAGTTGATTCATGCAGTAATGGCTCACCAGGCTCAAAGATGTGTCGACGCTGAAGGCTTCACGTCGGACACGATGCATTCTGCGGCTTCCTGGCATTAACTCGTCCGCTGCTCTGGTATGCTCTATAGGACCGGGTGCGACTGCAGTGCGTCGAGTGGACAAACACGCACCCTATCCTAGGATACTGGGATTTCTTACAGCATATCGAGAATCCAGGACTGCTGCACCGTCCCCAGCTGAAGGAAGCTTCGAGGAACTTGGAGATTTTGCTAGCGCTGAACACACACAATGAAAACGTCACGAAGGTATGCGATGCGACCTGTATGTACCCACTTCGCCTAAATGGTCATTGAGGGTACGGCTTTTTTCAGCGTGTGATTTTGTCGGTCATGGCTGGGTTTGAGCGTTTGACATGAACACTGTACCCAGAAGGTCATAACTGGTCATCCCAGGCCCTGCATAAGCTGATACAGTAGCGATTTACTATAGTGTAGTCAGCACAAGTGTGTATATCGCTAACCCAGTCATCTGTCCAGCGCAAATCACCTGAATCTCATCACTTCGTTTTTTGACGGCTTCTCCTAAAGCTACTCTCTTCTTCTTTATGCTCTTTCTCTCTACGCTTACCTTCAGAGGTTATGAGCCCAAGCCTCAAGCGACGACTTCCCACGATTTGTCGGCACCGAGAACTTTGACGTGTGGAAGACCCGCGTGTGCGCAGCCCTCGACGGGAAATATCTACTCGGCTACGTAAGAAGACAGACTACGATGGTGTCTCCGAGGATGAAAGCGATGAGAGCAAGAGCGACATGTCCGACATCGACGACGTATGGCCCCGGAGCAGCTCGAGGTTGACCCAGAAACTGTGGATTACGACGAGAGTGACGAGGAGACCAAGTCACCATCCAGCTCTGATGAAGCATCTGGTGGAGACTGCTCAAGCGCAAAAACTGCCTGTCATTCAACCGCAGCCAAGCGCGCCAAGAACGCAAGCGTAATATGAACGAGAAGCCTCAACCTCTACACCCGCGTGAGCGACGCCATCAAGAAGACAAGACCAAGGTTTTCTTGATGAAGACCATGCACGATACTCACGTCCGCCTGGTAAAGAATCTCAAGGCATTCTCGAGATATTTCAGTTCATCCGTTAGAAGCATAAAGGTGCCGCATTCCTCGACGACCCCTACTTCATCCAGCACTACTTGATGGAAATCAAGTACAATGAAGGATCCGACCTAACAGAGTTCTTCCTCAAACTGGAAAACGCGATGAAAGCCGCGCAACAAGCCACTCACTCGGTGATGATATAATCGAAGGATCTGTTTTATTCAATGCCCAAATCGTTGAAAGACGATCTCCGTATTTGGAAGGACCAACGGAAGTGTATCCTGTATGAAGATCTAAAGCAAAGAATTGAAGGCAAGGTCCGCGACATCAAAGCTCAAAAGCGGTACACACTAGCGAAGGGGACCCATGAGTCCATCGCTACCAAGAACGAGCGAGCTCTAGTTGCTGCAGGACCCTCTACCCTGTGTGCTCAAGATTGTGATTGCAACAATGTATGTATCAACTGTCACCGTCCACGACACAGCATTCGTCAGTGCCAAGGTCTACAAAAGGACCTTGAAAATGGACGAGTGAAGGCCTGGTGCACTACTACCTGCAAACTTTACTTTCAAGGGCAAATCGAAACTTGACCATCCGTACCGCAATTCCAAGAGCCATAACCAAGACCGTAGCAACAGTAACGACAACAACAACCGCAGAGACAAGAATCATGGTGGTGGTCGACACTAGAGCAGCAATTGTGGCACACATCGAAAGCGCGACCAAGGCAAGAACTGTCCACTGGTCTCTAGCTCGGACGGCGAAGTCGCCAATGACGCCAAACGCAAGGTGTTCCATCAGCAGCGCCACGATACAGGTTTGATTACAGTAGCTACAACTGTCATTCCACCTGTCAGTCTGACAGCTCAAGCCAAGATTTAGTTAGATGCTGGATGTACGCACGATGTGACCACGACGAGTCCGAGAGGTTTCCTGACATCGCAGTTAGTGGTTGCTCGAACAAGCGCACGAAGCCCAGTCGAAAACCCTGCTTTCGGACGTTCATTTAGCAGGTGCAAAGGCTTTTCGGAGAATGTTTGTCCAAGCAAAAGTCCGAATGCCGCGACCCGGAACGGCATTCGGATTCTCGTCGCTCGAAGCCACATTTACTGTAGCCTTTGACGAAAGTTTCATCATCATTTGTGATTTCCGTATGCTTTATGTATTCCGAGCTTAATGATATAAGTCGCAGTCTAAATACAAGTCCGAAACCCTAATCGTTAGGTGGGTGCTCCGGAAAAACAAACTTTTTGACGACCATTTAGGCAAAATAGTTGGGAAACACAAACATGTGACGGCAGCTGTAGCAGCAGTTGTCACGTAACTTTAGTCGTCGCGTAGCTTAGCAGCCAGTGCAACATCCTGTAAATTGCAAAATATATAGCCTCTGAGGTCCCCAATTGCTAATCACCACGTTGCTGTTGTTACACCATCAGTGCGATAGTTCTCAGTCACAGCATCTGCCCGGCAATGCATATCAATACTCTACGATTTAAAAGACGATGACGATAGTAGAAAAAAGAGAATGCTTCGCATTGTGTATTGTCGTCTGTCGATGCCCACCAACGAAAGCACGGCATCGATTTACCTTGAGCGTCGGTGACGACCTTAGTAGAAGCAATTGCAAACTTGGCGCGTGCTGCAGGGGTTATTTGCTGCCATCTCCATTTAAAATTAGGCTTAAAATCCAGAAGAAAGGTCGCGAACGCGCTAACATCTAACTATGAAGAAGCTGCGACAACCAGTCCTGTGACGAACAAGAAAAACAACTGAAATCGTAATTACGCAAAAATGCACTTTTATATCCGTAAAAAGCATTTATGAAAATCCGATCGTAAGCTTTTCTACTTGGAAAATACATTATTCCATACTAATATTTCCGTATATTTGCGATGCAATCATTTATTTGGAGAGCCTAATGGTATGTACGATACCTCTCTCTAGACTGACTGCCGGTAGTATGTAAGCAAGCACCCAAGACTGGCTACAGCAACTTGTTCGACAACATCGCCAAGCGACACCCCAACTTCGTGGCTACGATGATGGTCAGCGCGCCCCGCTAATCAGCTTCAGTGTTGTGCTGGTTGAACTGGGCTACAGCATGCAACTAGCTGTTTTCGTGGCGCGAAGACCCGTTCGTGTCCAAATATACTGATGCGGCAACATTTCCACGGAAACACTACTGAAGAACGCCGGTTTGACTGTGCGTCAAGTCGAAAACGACATTGGTCTGGCCCTCCCCGTCAAATTTGGAATCATGTCCGGTGAATGGACTTTCCACTCGGAGCATTATCTCGCCGTTTTCGCAGGTTTTCAACACGACGATCGTGCTGACAAGGTGCTCCTCGCTTTGTCGCCTTTGGCTGACGACGATGTTAAAGACCACACCTCAGTTAGCACGTCAATGTTTTGGAAGGGATCCTTCCACTTTTATGACCGCAAAAACCGAGGACGTGATATACCTTGTAGGCGACAATTTTGCCGTCGACGCGAAGCTGGTCAGTTATTTGGCTGTTCCGCTCGACGGTTGTGCTATGTCCTGGCTGAACCTCGCCGCTCAGAAGTTTGCGGTGGATAACAGCTCTTTGCTGGGCAAAGTCCAGGACCAAATGCGTAAACTACTCAACCTGAACCACTCCGCGAAACAGCTATATTTTGATATTTTGGAAAATACGATTTTTTTAGTTATGAAAAAATACTTATTTAACCTTTCGCGAGGTGTTTTGCAAAACAATGTACGATTACCCCCTCCAAAAGTGAGAAAAGGAGCTGTCGTTATGCCATCAATTCATCTGCTTGGCGTGTACCCGTTTGCTCCAAACGCCGCGTTAACACCTAGAAAGTCTCCAAGAATCGTGCCCACCCAAAACCTATTTACATGGTACAGCCGCGTGGAGCCCGGTTGAAGAGCATTTTCAACAACGTTGAAGCACCGTTGGTTCTCCCCCGAGACAGGAACCAAACCTACTACTACTCCGTCATCCACTTACACCTTTGTCGCCACAATTATTATCACCGCCTCCACTGCTATGTTCATCACTACCAATGCTCCGCCCTCCACTTGTACTTTCGCCGCCATAGTTATTTCACTGCCGCCACCAATGTTATCACCCCTACATCTCCGCCCTCTACCAGCTCTTCCTTCACTACCATCACCTTCACTAATGTCGCCCGCATTAATAACGGTTTCCTGCTCAACACTAATCGCCTGTGACGAAGTACAACCGGGGGAGCCCATCGTAGCATACGACGACTGGATCTCTACTTTGGAATAGTGCTTACTGAACTCCCTGATCAGACTTCGCTGGCTACTACGGTTCGACTTGTCCTGGGGAAAGTCTTCTAACGTTTCACAGCAAGCCAACAACTCCTTAGAGCTGCAGTCATCTTCCTAGACCATGTAATAACGAGCCACATTGGCTTCGTAAGGTTTTGACCAGTCCTGGAGCGTAGAAGTCTTAACACCGAAATTATCTGCAGTTTTTTGTAGAGTACGGCGAGTGTTAGCTTTTCACGGCTTGACCACCTCGATTCTCCCTCTCTTGGCACGATGGGTACAGCCATTGGACTCTAAAAGCGCAAGTGGGGCCGGGGGGTTGAGAGTCACTCAAATCGTACAGAATCAGGACAAATTGCTGGTTCTAACGAGTTATTCTCGGCCAAGAGCATTATTGCATGCACTTGAATGTAAAGTTACGGTACGCTCTTTGCATTTTATCGTAATCGCGAGTCTTGCTTGACCCTTGAGAGTTTCGTGACCCCCCATTTATATGGATCTTTGTATGTCAAACGATGTATTGTTACGGTACTACTTACTGAATCAAGTACCGCAAACATGCGTATGCGAGTTATTATTGACTCAAGTACCCTGATGTGGTTGTATGTACCAGGGGTGACGTGATAGCACCGTAACTAACCTGACCTCCATTCAATTTCAGCCCTTGAGTTATCACCGCATATCTCGCCTCCAGCATCACGCAGCATGGAAAGTGAGTTCTGGGTCTACTGTTGGAAACACGGAAACGCTGGGGCCAGCCCATATGTATGGTTGTGTAAGGGCATGGTCACATGCGCTCAACAAGAAAGATATGAACGGTTCCTTCGTAGTCTCCTAGGAGAAGTGATGTGCGCGAAGTATTGGCTTGATTGCTTCAGCGCAGACTAATCGCCTCTTGTATTGAGAGAGTAATCGCAGCCTCGAGAGTAATTGGGTACTCTCGGAAGAGATAGGTTTTCACATACCCATATTTTATCCCCTTTGTGAACGTGACGGCCTTGGTAGCATCGTCAATCGGGTTGGCCACGATGTTCGAGTCGAAGAACCGTGCTCACTGCGCGTAATCATGGACATCCTGCTCACCTTGCTGCAAGTCGAGGAATTCCACCCACGACCAAATTCATTTCGCGGGGGCTCAAACTCTTGTCTTAGATCCTCCTTGAACGTCTCATACGTGCTGAAGTACGTAGGATTAGAGAGGTGGCGTCCGTCCGCCAAGACACGACAAGGCGAACGCAACTTTCGATGACGGGTCGACGCTAGACGAGAAGTTATGACTGTGCCAAGTTCGACAAGTCATCGGAGGATAGGTTCGCCATCTTTTCCCACACGCCTTGCTACTAGCTGCATTATGGACGGACGCTCAGTTTCAACGACTGAGGACGCGGCAGCGTTCCCGACGACACCATCACGGAGGAATCAGCGTCACGCTGTTTCTTCATGATGAACCCCGGAGCAACACCACGTCGCTCTGTCGGTGATAGTGTACGCAGTATCGCAGGTATAGGCGCCTCCCCAATGACTATTGACAGTCGTTGGAGGGCTTCCCACTGTGTATGCCACAGGTGGGGGCAGTCAGCGCGTGCGACATGCGTTGCAGTCGTAGTGAAACTTTCCACGGGTACCGCCGTGCTCATGGAGTTCTCAGCAGCTCCGCGTTCGTAGTCCGACCGTTGGCTAAAAACAGGGTAGGGCTGTTTTTCGAAGCAGGCATTTCAATCTCCTGTCAGTGGCGACCACATGATGAGATGTGGTCCACACCTCATCTTGAACAGTGGGAAACAAGCATGGCGGTATCAGGAAAGCAGAAGAGGCGCTCTTGGACCCAGAGGAGAACCAATTTCTTCAGTACTATTTAGCGCGCAACAATGCGTCGTTAAGAACCGAGAACGCCACCTTGACTTCTCTGTAGCTAGGTAGCGATAGCCTGTACTAACCACAAGTCGTCGTCGTCACCACCGTCCACAGAGAGTTTGCAAAATGGTACTCCCTGGAGAATTTATATATATCTTTAATAAAACAGGTTAGTATTTATGATGAGGCGGTCGGATTTGCGGCTGTCAACATTTGCTGGTTTGTATCCAGCCCGTTTAACACGGCCGATAATAGCTGCATTAGACTTTTTGAAGTCGAACACGCCCTAATGAAGGTCACTCAAAGCCTCAACGAGAAACCCTGCTGAACAACCAAATGCTCTATTTAAAAATAGAGCGTTTGGTGATTAAAATCCCTGATAGGCCTTACAACGTGTGAAGCGCATCGTTGAAGCGTTTGCAGTAAGGAGGACATGCCCATGAACCGGAGGCTTGCGCCCTTCTGGATGCAGGGGCATTATCCCATTGTGTCCATTCCTGTCTAGAGGGATTCTTTGTTGCAAGTGTACCATATATATGGTACGTTCGTGGTTACCACTATAATGGTACACTTACTACAAAACTTTCGGTAATTGAGTTTCCAGCGGGGAATCTGCAGGCCTGCCAGGAGGACTCGCCGCCGGTGTTTCTCTTTTGCGGAGGAATTGGGTGTGTACGCGTACCGCACGTATATCAAGTTTACACACGAACAGCAAGGCGCAATGCGGTGTACCATCATCACGCTCGGTTGCTTTCGTCAATCTGACCCTCTGTCACTTCACGCCTAAATTCAAGGGTGACCGACTGCCTCTTCAAGTTGTTACACACCCCACCCCATCGCTATCAGAATCGATTGTTGAACGCCATTCCGTTCATGCCTCACCGAGCTACACGAACCGTTTCTGAGCTTCGTCGCCCGATCAGATCGGCGCTGCAGCTGGACACGTACCCACGTTGAGTGGGTTATCAAGCCCCGATCAGATTAAGTTAATCGATCCTCGCGGTGATCGACAGTTGTCTGCCGCGGGAGCACCATTTGCCGTTCGAAACTGGGCATGTCGTACATCTCGATATGCCACGCAGACGCAGACAAAAAGCGTCACTATCCACATCCTGGCCATCCTACGCACCAAAAAGACCAGACAACGATGAATCCGCCACCGCCAGTACCTGCGGGCCGCAGACTGCGGCGGACGGCGTTACGCCCTTCTGGAGGCGCCGCCGGGTCGTGGTGACCTGAAACATCGCATGCGACTCACTTCCGAACGCGGCGAGTGACTCTCAAGTCAACTTTCACCTTCGACCGACACCATGCTGGCTCCGTTCATGCTGAGCGTGCTGGTCGGCGTGCTGCTTGCCGCGCCCGAAGCTTCCGCTGCCTGCAGCAACTGGTCCACTCGCTACCAAAAGAACTTGGAGGGCGTCTGTGTCTGCACCGCTACCCAGTGCGACACGGTCTCCAATGACTACACGAGCCTCATCCCCGGACAGGTCGGCGTCTACACCTCGTCCAAGGGCGGCGACCGCTTCGCCTACAAGGTGGTGAACGTCGATCAGACGGCTGCGAGCAACCCCACGTACACCATCGACGTGTCGACCCAGTACCAGACCATGATCGGCTTCGGTGGTTCCTTCACGGACGCTGCGGCCATCAACGTGTACAAGCTGTCAGCGACGCTGCAGCAAATGGTGCTAGACCAGTACTACTCGGACAAGGGCCTGCAGTACTCGTTGGGCCGCGTGACCATCGGCTCCACGGACTTCTCGACGAGCATCTACTCGTACAACGACAACGACGGTGACCTAGCCCAGGCCAAGTTCTCCATCGATGTGGACCGGAAGTCCAACAAAATTGACCTCATCCAGCGCGCGCTCAGGACTTCCTCGCGTGACATCAAGCTGTTCGCGTCGTCGTGGGCGCCTCCGGCGTGGATGACGACCAAAAACACCACGATCAACTGCTCCCTCAAGGGTAACCCGGGTGAAGAGTACTGGCGGTCGCTGGCACTCTACTACTCCAAGTTCTTCGACGAGTACCAGAAGGAAGGCATCGACTTCTGGGCCATGACTGTGCAGAACGAGCCGACCAAGTCCATTCTGCAGACGTCCGAGTGGCAGTCGCTCCGTATGACCGCCGAGCAGCAGCGCGACTTCGTCAAGCTCGACCTGGGCCCCACGATGGCCCAGAACCACCCCAAGCTCAAGATCATCGCCGGGGACGACCAGAAGTCGGGCATTCTGGACGAGCTGGCCCCGTTCCAGGACACGGACGCGCTCAAGTACGTCAGCGGCCTCGGCGTGCACTGGTACCGCAACCTCGACTTCTTCTTCTTCAGCCTGGGCGGTGACTTCGACAAGCTGCTGACCTTCCACAACAAGTTCCCGGACGTCTTCATGCTGGCCACGGAGGCTTGTGAAGGATACCTGCCGAGCTTCCTGGGCACGGGCTCGGGTGTCTCGCTCACGGACGCCGACAAGAGCTGGTCGCGCGCCGAGAACTACGGCCACGACATCATCGAAGACATCAACAACTACGTGGGCGGATGGACCGACTGGAACCTGGTCCTGGACACTGCCGGTGGCCCCAACTGGGCCAAGAACTATGTGGACGCGCCGATCCTCGTGGACGAAGTCAGCGGCGCCGAGTTCTACAAGCAACCCATGTTCTACATCATGGGCCACTTCTCCAAGTTCGTGCCGGCGGGTTCACGGCGCATCGAGTTCCCCAAGTCCAAGACGCTCAGCAACTTCCACCGCACCGCGTTCGTCACGCCCGACAACCACGTCGTCATGCAGTTCTTGAACCGCGACAGCTCGTCGGTCACCGTGAGCGTCAAGCAGACGGACGCCAAGACCTTCACGCTGACGCTCCCCGGCCACTCGATGCAGACGGTGATCCTGCCTGCGTCCGACGCCACCAAGATCCAGGTGTAGGCTGCAATAAATCTTCCTTGTCGACGGAGATACCTATCAGTAAAAGACAAAAGTGTTTTCCATCCACATGAATATCGTTATCGTTTTCTTGTGAATGCTGCAATACTGCTAGCATCATTTAATCTTACCGAATCCAACGACCGTGTAGCGTAGTGCAAACCTTGACAGGAAGGGATTCCACCACAGCCCAAGTTACACAGAGTAGGATACAGTAAAAAGAAGCTTCAAACAGCAAACTAACGAACTCTGTAAAATCACAAGCACGTGGTTGTATATTATCGTCTTGACACGGTACGCCAAATACTGCTTTGGTGTGGGGTGTGTTTATATCCGACCTACCACGGGTACGCCTTGTTCAGGACGCTCATGAAGACGCTATCCTTGAGGGGCATCTCGAACTTGCTGAAGAAGTACCTGACATCGAAGGCGTCGCCGTTCAGCGCGTCACGCGCGGGCACGGGGAGCTGTCCCCACGTGATCAGGTCCTGGAACTCGCCCGAGTCCTTCGTGAGCTCAAGAGCGGCCTTGTTGCCCAGCACGCTGTAGTGAGACTCGAGCTTCACGCTCGTTCCATCCATGTACTTAAGCAGCACAGGAGTCTGCTTTCCGTAGCCAACACCGGCGGACATGGAGATGCCGAGGAAGGTCGAGTTGTCGGGCGAAGGAGAGTCCGTCCAGATGATGGCGTACTCCCAGAAATGGCGGTGGCCCGACACTCCCTGTCGGCCCTTGGGGAAGTACCAGGTGAACATGGTGGCCCACTTGTTCTTGAACCAGTCCGAGCGGGCGTACACCTGGGAGCCCAGGCGAGAGCCCTCGCAGTCGCCATCAGGGGATCCAGACCATTCCAGTCCACCGCTAACGGATCCGTTGGCCTGCACGGCTGGGTACGGGTGGCATCCGTACGAGATGCGGAGCTGCGGCTTGTACTTGACAGCGAGCTTCTGTGCGTCCGTGACGGGCGTGGGCTGCGCGATCGGCTGCACTTGGTCGTGGTTGATTCTGCTGATGCCGTTACCAGCGCTGGCCGTGGCGAGCGAAACAACTGCGGCGAGGAGGAAGGCGCGAAGATTCATCTTGGTGCGGAGATTTCGACTACGGAAACGCAAGCAGTGCGCAGAAGGCGTTCAATTGAGGAGTGAGCTGGAGACTGAGCGCACATGGACCCTATGTACGAGTTGAATCCTCGCGTGGATGGTCTCCATCCTTTCGAGCAGCAAACTTCATCTACGGGTGCGTCAGTCGGATGTAACATGGCTCATGGCCCGGGAAATCGGCAGTGTCACCACCTCCAGGTTCATGAGTTGGGGAGTCTGCTCCTGTGCTAATGGAGTCACAGGATCTGGTCGGTCTGGTTACTCCGACAAAGCAGCGTACATTTGCCGTCTTGGGGATCCAAAGAAGTAGGAAAAAGGACAAATTGCTGCGATTATTGAGCTGCATGGATGTCAAATCCTTACCATGAGATCATGGTACAGTGCCTGTATCCCTGGTCGACATTCGAGCTGCATCCCAACTTTCCTTGCCGTGCTTTTAGACATGAACCATGTCATCTGTGGGCGTAAGATGCCGTCCCAGCCGATCGGAAACGAAGGAGCGATATGACTAGAGATTTGTAGTGGGCATACCACTCCGTCTCAAAATTGATGTCCCTTTGTTGTAGAACACATGCGCGTTTTGTCAATATTTCGTCTTTTGCAGCGCGGTTTGGCAAATACGACGCGGCGCGTTCTCACGGTTTGAACCGTGTGCTTATTTACTCAGCACGGTTAGTTTTGACAGCAGAGTGACGAAATGAATGGCCACGGAGGTGATTTCAGAGCTGGAACAGGGCGGAAGATCGCAGATGTCGCCCTTCCTCCTCAAACCAAGGGTCCAGCTCCGCCCATTCTCCTACTTTCCCAGTCCAATGGAGGGTCAAGCACGCCGCGAAGGCGGGAGCTCACTTTGACGAGCTCATTGATGCCGTTACAGCAGCGTACTGGGAGCTGCCGCCATCGACAATAATGCCGCGTTCTTAAGCCTGCAGGGGTCGATGGACTTGTGCATTCAGGATACAGGAGGCAACATGTTCAAGCCTCACTGAAGCTTCAGCGGGAGGGAAGACTGCCTCTGAGCCTTCAGTGCTCCCCCAAAACAGCCGTAATTGTGTCGCAGAATTACAGGGAGCAGACTACTCACCATAGTTAAATCAAATACAGTTTGAGGACATCATTTTTGAGACAAAAAAAAGAGTGGATAGGACATCAATTTTGAGACGGAGTAGTACTTTCGGGTGCTCGCACGTTGACACTAGCACTCTGGGAGGTCGCTGTGACAGTATCCTAGCATTGTAAGTAGTGTTAGCTGTAGCAGTGGAGCACGACATAGCCTCATAAGCGATATTGAGCGTGAAGTGATCGCCAACGTAGATCTCAGTGGTAAGTCAGCAGTATCCCTATGATTTGCTATAGAACGATCAGTGAATGGGAGCCTCAGTCGACAGCTACTCGTACTTTAAAATCTACGCCTCAGTCCGACACCCCCGTTCGCGTCCGAGTGCACTTAATAGATTGCTTGTAGGATCGCGGGTAACCGTCGTGTTCTGCACGAGCTAACGCGTCTAACTAACTGCCGAAAGTATGCCCACTACCGCATAACAGAACTCGTAGTTCGCAGATATATCATAGTTCGCACCTCGGACTGACCAATCACAAATCGGCGCCATTATAAATAATTCCTTAAGTTTTACCTATAACGGAAGATTATAAATCATATTGCTTCAAAACCAGTTAATTACAGCGGGATCTCCGCCAATTCGGCTTCATAATTGGATTTCGCGCCAAGCCACCACCTCACTTCACAGCCCCCAGCCACCAAACGTGCCCGCTAGCATGCATTGTACCAGAAGAAAGCGCACCACGGGCAATAGCTCAAAACCTAAACAAGTGAACCTAATTTTTGAGTGGTCTTTTTCTTGCAGGCGCGATCATACGATTTCGATGCGACTGGAGTGCGAATTATGAGTTCTGTTATGCGGTACAACTCTCTAGTCATATCGCCTTGTACGGGGTTTCGGTTAATATTGGATTTTGTATTGGGATGGGGGTGGTCCTAATTTGTGTCGACCTTGCACAAACAGTTCTTGTATACGAGCCACCCGTTAAAGTGCAAAAACGCGAGTGTTAGCGCATAGCAGGTCTTTCTCAGAGTCTTTCACAACTACCACTGTCGAACCCCCACCTCAAAATGATAAAGATTGATTGAGTTATAAGGGAGCACAGGGGTGGTCCTATAGTTTTGACGCGCACTGTATATCGCCGGGTATATGTGTACGGTGCCATTTCCTCGAGCAATACAGTAACTATGGATAATATATGCAGTGCAAGTACCTACCCGAACGGGTTTCATAATTACTGAAAACTACGTTGTTGCAAAAGCGATGCCGTCCTTTTCGTTTGGAAGTGCCGTTAGTGGTACGAACTACTAGCAAAACTGGATAACTTTATATCGTCGTTTTGAGCGAGGCTGACTTCGAATCCAAACGGGCCTGGTCGAAGACTGTTGTGCCGCTGAGAGCGCCACTCGCTGCTGCTGGAAGTTGTCAACATGATGAGTCTTTGGGTTTCATCTTCCTTTAGGAAGACCTTGCTAGCTGTTCCAGAAAATCGAACTTGCTGCGAAAACTACGTGTATCCGAAGCCTTCCAAAACTAGAGACTAAAAACAAGGTGAAAACCCTGTTGACAACTCACCCATGGAAGACTCACTAGAACATAACTGTTTTGTCCTTACTTAGTACAGATAAGTAATTCTTTTGGCGGCTAAGGTAGAACATTGTTTGCAACCACTGCATTATTCTGAGCTACTCCGTTGTGGTTATCTACCGCGACATAAATCTAAAACGGGTAGGCCTTCTCAAGTTTATCAGTGAAGACGTCGTCCAACATCGGCATCACAACCTTCCGGAAAGACCAGTCCACGTCAAAGTCAGCATCAGTCAGCGCAGTTCGCGCTTCATCAGTAAGCTGCTCCCATGTGATGAGATCCTGCGTTTCTCCCGTCTTCGTTGTGGTTTGGATACCCATCTTGCTGCCCCAAAAGCTGTAGTACGACTCGAACTTGACCGTCACTCCGTCAACAACATACTTGGACTTTGGCGGGGTCGCTTTCCCGTAGCCGACACCCGCAGACATGGAGACGCCCTTGATAGTCGAGTTGTCAGGCTTGTCACTGTCAGTCCACACAATGGCGTACGACCAATAGTGGCGGTGGCCCGATCGATACTGGGAGACGTACTGTCGGCCCTTGGGGAAGTACCAGGCGTACATGATGGCCCACTTGTCCTTGTACCAGTCCGAGCGCGAGTACACCTGAGACCCCAAGGCTGATCCCTTGCAGTCACCGTCCGCCCATCCAGTCCACTTCAAGCCGGCGTTAACCGAGCCGTTGGCCTGCACTGCAGGGTACGGGTGACATCCGTAGGAGATGCGGAGCTGCGGCTTGAACTTGACGGCAGTCTTCTCGGCATCGGTGGTGGGCTCGGGCTGGGCGAACGGCTGCACTTGGTCGTGGTCGATCATGTTGACGTCGGCCTTGACGGCGGCGAGCGACACGATTGCAGCGAGGAGGAAGGCGCGGAGGTTCATTTCGGACCGTGAACTTCGAGCGTTCTCTGGGTGAGGAGGCCAACTGGGAAATGAGACCTCCACCTACCATTAGCACAGGCGTTCAGGAACAGAAAAAAAGATGAGCTTGGAAGCCAGATAAGTTGCCTTAGCTCTACACCATTTCCCAGTCAAGTTGACAAATTTCCCAGCCAGGCTGCAAAATGGCCTGTTCTAATTCAAGGTTGTGTGGCGACACACAAATTTTAGTCCTAGGCTACAGAAAGTGGCGATTTGTAATTATCCCACCAATTTGCAAAACTCATCAGATGCATGACTGCCCTGTGATATTGCATACATACTGCAGACATGCAAACTGGTACAGGTACACCATTTCCCAGTCAACTCGCAAGTTTTACACACCAAGGTGCAAATGACTGGTCCACGCAAGTTTTATTTTAAGGCTACGCTTTCTGGTGATTTCAAGAAAGAGCCACATTTTCCATAATTTGCAAAACCATTCGGTGTACATTTCAGGCAACTTGCAAAACCGTGCCACAGCATCTTGGAATTCCACTGTCTAATAAAACGCATGGTTCTAACAGACAGGTGTCAGTTAGAAGGTTAGGTACTTCCTCACCTTGGTGTAAGGTACACCAATGGCTACATTTGATGTGGGCACCACGATGAGTTCTCCACCTCCCTCCCCCAAGAATCCAATTGGTAGATAGACGCGGCTTTCAACCAATCAGAGACGTGGATGTCTGCCAACCAGCCGTTGGCGAGCCCCTGTCATAGATGATGATACATTTAAGAAGAAGATCAATTTAGAAACAATACACTTCGCATTTTAACCTAAAACCGCTAGTTAGTGTCTTTATTTGATGTAAATATACTCGTGGATTCGAGTATATTGAATTCAAGTTAAAACAAACCTTACGCTTCCTCATACACGTTCGCGTACGTGTAAGCCATAGTAATAAGCCAAGTATGCCCTCTACACCTGATAGCACTTTGTAGTCCGTTCAACGGCCGACTACTTCAGAGGTGTACAAACGATGAGCTGAGAACCCCATGAGCACGGGGGTACTCGTGGAACGCCTCATTACGCATGCAACACATGTATCATGCATTGACTGCCCCCACCTGTCGGGTCCAGAGCGGGAAGCTCTCCAACGACTGTCAACAGTCATTGGAGAGGCGGCAATAGCTGCGATACCTCGGACGCTACCACCGACAGAGCAGCATGGTGTTCCTCCAATGTTCATAATGAAGAGACCGCGTAATGTTGCGTTCTCACGTCTCGTGGGGCTTCTTCTTCTCACTATCGCTGAAGCAATCAAGCCAAAACTTCGCGCGCATCACGCTACCTATGAGAC